>NC_083418.1:37727119-40682119 GCF_020745735.1 Hemiscyllium ocellatum
TCCCGCTGTGTGGTATTATCGTGAATCTGTTTGTAATTCTCAATGGCTCTGTTAAAGTCGGCGCTAAAAAAATGATGACCAGGTACAAAGAGGTAAGCTTAAAACACATCTAAATGTCGTGATTATCGCACCATGAAAACCTGCATTGTACCGCTTGGGTTTAGAAGCTAATCAGAGTAACCAGATCAGAAGTACATGGGGCTCCTCCGTCCAGAGTTCGGGGGAGCTGCTGTAGGCACTGTTTCCGTCAGAATGTGCTCAACTCCCTTTCTAAGTCAACGGGTTTTTATTTTAGCCTGCACGTTTGAAATGGTCACTGCACCGCAGCAGAAGCGCGTCCCAAATTGAAACACTGAGGAGGTGTCAGCACAAAGTGGGGCATTTTTCATAACATGACGTTTAGTATGAAGACGCCACCGGTGTATTTGAACCAATGAGTGATGGGAAAGAGGAGGGACGGTAATACTGCATCTGCGGCTGAGGGAAGGTCAGGTAATGGGATGAAGTTATCCCTTTTCAAGGAAATACCGACTCCAATGACACCTTCTTGCAGAGTTTGAAATGAGCACTACAAAATGCACTGGGCAAGTGCACCGCGGTATTTCATTTCTCTATTGCTCAGGGTCATTTTCATGTTAATAGGACACCCTGTAACCTTACGTTATTGTACTTTTTAAAAATTCTGTCAGTAATTATTTGCCTTCAAATTCCCATTCTTCCATAAAAAGGCACTGGATATGAACACAATGGGAAGTACTTATTTCTTTCGGTTGCAGTCTTTGGATCATCTGGTTATGTTTAGGTAGATTTTACGTCACATTTGGTCGCATCCTTAACTTTTTGCCCAGAAGAATGAAGTGTGTCAGCCAATCTGGTTTTAATCCTAATATCAGCACAGTTTACGCATCCAGCTCCATGCCCTTGTGTACACTAGGTGGCTCGCTGCCAAAGATTTTCCTTTGTTACACAACTGCGGTCTTGATTTTGCTTCCAGCTGTGTTTTGTCTCGATTATATCACATGACAAGGAGTCCCCTGCTCAGAACAAAGTACGAACTATGTCCTCTATTTCTGCCAGTGCCATGCTTTGAATCACGACTTCAGATATGGGATGCGATGTGGCTGTAAACAAATGCTAAGTTTTTTTCATTTCTTATGGCATATTTAACCTTACTATCTGGCTAAGAAGCCCAAATCTCTGCCAAAGTACTAGATGTTAAATAATGGGCCATGAAAAGATGATGACAGCACCCATATGCCCAGCAGAAGCAATCAGGCAATATTTACTACCTTGGCTGATGGAAGGTCCTTTACCGTGGCCAAATTCCCATTGGTAGTTTATAGAGATACATAGTCATGGAGATGTACAGCACAGAAGCAGACCCTCACATCCAACTCATCCATGCTGACCAGATATCCTAACCTAATCCAGTCCCATTTGCCAGCACTTGGCCCATATCCATCTAAACCTTTCCTATTCATATACCCATCCAGGTATCTTGTAATCCAGGCATTGTACCACATTCAGCAGTTTTTTTAAATTTAAAAAATCATCCAACACCACTGCCAAACAGCAGTAGTGCTTATTTCTCCCCAGCATTGTGCGTGTAGGTGCAAGAAACATCAACTGCAGGAAACTTGCAGTTTTGGTTTATTTGGTTCATGGGATGTGTGCACTGCTAACAAGGCCAATACTTACATAATACTACATAATTACACAAGTGTAATTCACAGCCTTAGAAATCAATATTCAAGTTCCACTTGCAGGTTTTCCTTTCCAATCTGAAAACATTGGATATCCCCATTGTGAAAAAAAAATCATTCTATTAGCCATGTAGCTTCAATGCAGTCTATGATTGTCCCCAAAGCACGTTGAATTTTAATGAGGTAGATGAGGCATCACTGAAAATTGGAACAATACAACTGTCAAATTCCTGTTAATTTGAAGATAATCGAATCTATTGGGTAATTGTGTTGTGTCATTACCACTAACTGAAAAAGGCAATCATCTGTCAATATAATAGAATCTCAGGTATTAGTTTTTAATAACATTCACAGAAATCGGTCAAATTATAGTTATAATTAACTGAAGGATTTCAATTGGCAAAATATTTCCCACTTAGTCAATACAAAGGGGCAAGAAATACAGAAGCATTTGTCTTCATAAATCTAGTAAAGCATAGCATTACTGTCCCCAACCTCCAAGCCATAAGTCACAAAACAAAATATTTATAAATCTTATTGATTGCTTGCACTCAAATTATCAATATAATGAACACAGATGTAAGGAAAATAATTTCCAGCCAGCATTGTGGAGCAAATGTGTGTCCAATGAGTGATGTTAGAAATGAAAAATGGAAACTACTGTCCATTGTTGTGGTTCTGTTCGCCGAGCTGGGAGTTTGTGTTGCAGACATTTCGTCCCCTGTCTAGGTGACATCCTCAGTGCTTGAAAGCCTCCTGTGAAGCACTTCTGTGATGTTTTGTCTGGCATTTATAGTGGTTTGTACCTGCCGCTTCCGGTTGTCAGTTCCAACTGTCTGCTGCAGTGGCCCGTATATTGGGTCCAGGTCGATGTGCTTATTGACTGAACCTGTGGATGAGTGACATTCCTCTAGGAATTCCCTGGCTGTTCTCTGTTTGGCTTGTCCTATAATAGTAGTGTTGTCCCAGTCAAACTCATGTTGCTTGTCATCTGTTTTTGGTGAATACATTGTACAGGTGTTCTTCTTCCCCTTTTTGCAGTTCTGGTGTACTGCAGTATACAATGTATTCGCCAAAAACGGATACCCCCACAACTTCATCAACAGATGCCTAAGGGAAAGACAACAGAATGAGAACATGCCACAACCCAAAGGACTAGCCACACTACCATACATCAAAAGCATTTCTGAACTGACAGCCAGACTACTGCGACCACTAGGACTCATAACAGCACACAAACCAACACCCACTCTCAGACAACAACTCACCAGAATGAAGGGCCCGATACCCAGCATGAGCAAAACCAATGTAGTGTACAAAATCCCATGCAAGGACTGCACAAAACACTAGATAGGACAAACAGGAAGACAACTAACGATCCGCATCCATGAACACCAACTAGCCACGAAACGACACGACCAGCTATCCTTAGTAGCCACACACTCAGATGATAAGCAACATGAGTTCGACTGGGACAACACTACTGGGACAAGCCAAACAGAGAACAGCCAGGGAATTCCTCGAGGCATGGCACTCATCCACAGATTCAATCAATAAGCACATCGACCTGGACCCAATATACCGGCCACTGCAGTGGACAGCTGGAACTGACAACCGGAAGCAGCAGGTACAAACCACTATAAATGCAGGAGGAAACATCACAGAAGCGCTTCACAAGAGGCTCCCAAGCACTGAGGATGTCACCTAGACAGGGGATGAAACGTCTGCAACACAAATTCCCAGCTCGGCGAACAGAACCACAACGACAAGCACTTGAGCTACAGATCTGCTCCCAAACTTTGAACTACTGTCCATTGGTAGGAAGCTTAGATTATTATGTCAAAAAAAGTTACTGCACCACATAAATTCCCATCCAAACCAGTCACCATCCTGATGTGTAAATATATTGCCTTTCCTCCAGATTTAATTGATCAGAATCCTGGAGCACCCTCTGTAATGCTATTGTAGATGTACTTATACCAGATGGAATGAAACATTCAAGAAGATAGCTCACCACCAGCTGCTCAAGGACTACTAGGAAATGCCAATAAATATTGACTAAGCCAGCAAAATCAACATCCCATGACTGAATTTTGGAAAATAGATTTCTATGACAAATAAATATAAGCCAGAATAAAGTAATTATTTCTTGTGGAGACTAGGAATCTAACTGTTATGATACAGAAATTAATTTGCAATAATATTCTAAGCCATTGTTCCTGGCTATTTTGGTCTCTTCCCTTATCACCTTAAATACATATTTTTGAATTAGGTCTTTTCACTTACTTCTGTTTTGATGTTAACTGTTTTCCATCAGCTGTTGCCAACATTTGTATGTACTATACAAATAAACCGACAGAAAAATAGTCAGATATTAACTTTGCTGCTATAGTTATAAGCTATAGACCAGAAGTCACAAAGCTGGGAAAATTTGATGGTGTTATAAATTAACTTGCTAATTATTATTGAATCTTTACATTAATCCAGCAACTCAAAGAATACAAGTTCATTTTAAATTATTTGGAAATAGCACTGTAGTGTACACATTGATGTATTAAATCTGTACATCACATGTACAAAGAAGTAGGAATTGTTTTCACTATAATTTATTATTCCTTTTTTTGGGGATGTAAGGATTATAGTGCTGAGCTCTTTCCTTGAATCATGTCAGGCTATCTGGTGTAGATACCCATAGTGTTGTTACGAAGGGAGTTTGGGATGTTGACCCAGCACTGTGAAGACAGTTTCAATCAGAATGATGTGTGATTTAAAAGCGAATCAGGTAATCCTGTTCCCATACATTTGCTTCTCTGTAGTGATAGAAATTCCAGATTTGGAAGGTTCTGCTGAAAGAGCCTTGAAGAGTTGCTGCAATGCATCTTGTACATGTTTCTGACTGCTGCCACTATACATCATTCATGGAAGGACTTTTTGCTCTGGCAGAAGGGTACTAATCAAATGGGTTATTGTGCCCTTAAATATGTTAAACTTTATGCAGGTTCTTGTAGCACACTTAGGAAGGAAAGTGGAGATTAGATTAGATTACTTACAGTGTGGAAACAGACCCTTCGGCCCAACAAGTCCACACCGAGCCGCCGAAGCGCAACCCACCCATACCCCTACACTTACCCCTTACCGAACACTACGGGCAATTTAGCATGGCCAATTCACCTGATCTGCACATCTTTGGACTGTGGGAGGAAACCGGAGCACCCGGAGGAAACCCACGCAGACACGGGGAGAACGTGCAAACTCCACACAGTCAGTCGCCTGAGTCGGGAATTGAACCCGGGTCTCTGGTGCTGTGAGGCAGCAGTGCTAACCACTGTGCCACCATGCTGCCCTATGCCACCGTGCTGCCCATTATTCCATCACACTCTTGGCTTACGCCTCGTAATGGTAGACAGGCTTTGGAGAGCTAAAAGTATGTTACTGGCCATATAGGTTTGGCCTGTTCTTGCAGCCACAGTATTTATGTGGCTTGACAAACTAGTTCTCTGAATGGTAATTCCAGGATATTTATGGAGGGGATTTCAGGGCTGATAATGCTGTTGAATGTCAAGGGAAGATAGCTTATTCCCTCTTTTCGGAGATGGTCATTATCCGGCACTTGTGTACTAGGAATATTACCTGTCACTGATAAACCCATGGCTGAATGTTATGCAAGATTTGTTGCACATGAACATGGATGTCTTCAGAATCTGAGGAGTCATGAATGGTTCTGAACTGTATAATCATCAGCAATAATCAGTATCACTGACTTTAATATAGCTTGAAGTTCATTGTTGATGCAGCTGAAGATATTGGCCCGAGGACACTATCCTAATTAACTCCTGCAATGATGTCCTGAGACTGAGGTGATTGATATTCAACGACCACGACTGTATTTCTTTGTTCTATGTATGACTCCAACCAGTGAAGAGGTTTCCAACGGATTCCCATTGGCTTTAGTTTTGCTCAGGCTCCTTGCTGCTGTACTCGGTCAAATGCTACCTCAATGTCAAGACCAGTCACTTTCACCTCTCCTCTTGAGTTCAGCACTTGGCATTCACATTTGTACCAAGGTTTTAGAGGGGTTTGGAGCTAAGTGGCCCTAGCAAAGCACAAGCTAAATATCGGTGAGTAGGTTATTGCTCTGGAAATGCAGCCTCATAACATTGTTAATGACATTTTACATCACTTTATGATTGAGATAAACTAATGGTGTGGAAATTGACTGAGTCATATTTGTTCTGCTTTTTATGGACTGGGGAAATTTTCCCTATTTGGGTAAATGTCAGTTTTGTAACTTAACTGGAATGGCTTGGCTAGAGGTGCAACCAATGTGAAATAAGTTGTCAGTACTGCTTCTGTGGCCCACAGCTATTGCCGCATCAAGCCTTCAGCTGTTTCTTGTGGAGTGAATCAAATTGGCTGAAGATGATGGACAACTCAGGAGGAGACCAAGTTGCAAGATGAATCATCCACTCAGAACTTCTGTCCGAGATAATTGCATTAATGTGGTGGACTCAGCCATCATTGCAGATAGGGTATTTGTGGAACTAGTCTTTTGAGTAGTTATTTCATTGGCCAGCACCATTCATGACTAGATGAAACTGGAATGGAGAACTTTGAGCTGGTTGTGGCATTGCTCAGCCCTGTTTGTTGCATGCTGTTTCTGCTGCTTATCATGTCCGATGCTGTTTCTTCATTAGGTTGACATCTCATTTTGAGCATTTTTATATATGCTTTGTGGTACTCCTAGCATGCTCTCTAGCACTCCTTATTGAACCAGAGTTGATGCCATGGCTTGATTCAATGAGAGAGAAGGAGCAATGCCAAACAATGTGGTATCATTGTGACTGAATACAGTTGTTTTGCTGCAGATGGCTACACTTGTTCATGGATGCATGATTTCAGTTCCTAGATGTGTTCTGAATTTATACAATTTTGCATAGTGGTAGTATCACACAACATCATAAAAGATATCTTCACTGTGGTCATTGAACTTAATTTCCATGAAGGATGTCAAAGTAATCATGCCTATTAATACCACCACCACCTTGCTGATGTATTTTTGATTTTAGATTGTATCAACATTTTTTTAGATATGGTTAATAATTGAAATGTACCAACAGTATTATACAGTGAGATAACAAATTGGACTTCAACAACTTAGTCTTCTTAGGAGAATGCATTTAACTCCCATCCTGCACCCTCCTTTGGGCTCGCTCTCATTTTAATTTCAATAGTAGCTTCTAATAAGTGAAAATCCAGCTGTTCATAGATAAATTTGACACTTTACCTTGTCTCTATCAGCCGAAGCTGTACAATGATTAGTTTAAGAAGAACTCAATGGTTCCAATAGTTTACATCCATGGACAATAATCTTAGATCAGTGAGAATTAGAACAAAATAGTTGCCTGCTAACAAAAGCAGCAACATTTTCTTGTGAAATTGGTGAAAATCTTCTATTCAACATGACATGATGTCACATTTGAAATGTTTTGAAGAGATATAATATTGACAATGATTAAGCACAATACTATGCAACTTGTTCTATCTTCTGTAATGTGCAGACTTTAAAAACCCAAGCTTGACAACAACTAATCACAAGTTGCTGACTTACTGCAGTATTTTCCCATTGTGTTCAATCACTGTAATATCTTATGCAATTCAATCATCCTTCAATTGTGTCTCTTAATCTAATGAAAAGAGGAGAAAATTATAACTGCATATTGAATAAAAATGCAATATTTAATGGGCATGTTTATTGTTAATTTAAAATGAAAACATAAACAAATAAAACATGCCCAGAACAAGTGATAATGTTATACACAAGTGTTGCAATGGCGTTGTCAGAATTATGACATGAATTAACAAAACTGATTTAAGCCAATCATTCATCATGGTGGCAGTCTTAATATCAATGGACAGACTTTGGGCAGTTAGGAATAAGAAGATGAAAAAGGTAGACAAGGGGCAACACAGTGGCTTAGTAGTTAGTGCTACTGCCTCACAGTGCCAGGGACCCGCATTCAATTCCAGCCTCGGGCGACTGTATGGAGTTTGCACATTCTCCCTGAGTCTGCATGGGTTTCTTCCCACAGTCCAAAGATGTGCAGGTTATGTGAATTGGTCATGCTAAATTGCCCTTAGAGTTAGGTGCATTAGTTAGGGGGAAAGGGTCTGGTAGGTTACTCTTCGGAGGGTCGGTGTGGACTAGTTAAGCTGAAGGGCCTGTTTACACACTGTAGGGAATCTAATCTAATAGGTTATTGACTGTGTAAAGTTCACAGGGAAAGCTATTGAAATGGACAATATGAATAATTACAGGATGCAATAGATTGTTTTTCCTTCTATCCACCAGTGCCTTTAAAGACTCCAGAGATCTACCATAGACATCTTTCAAATTCCTCATTTGCACATTACCCCTTGGCAACATTACTCAATAACATGCAATGGGTTCCAAGTACATACCCCGTTCTACCTCATCACCTCCTACTCAACTCCACAATACTTTGTGATGTCAATCTGTCTGACATCATGACCTGGATAAGACAAAATTGACTCTGGTTAACTCTCCATTAGGAAAAGCTAAATTATTGTCTTTTTGAACTTGCTATTGACTCTATCTACTATCTTGACAAATCATCTGGAAACACAAAACTTTTGAATTATATTTCACCTTGAACAGAATTTCTACCTCAATGTCCTCTCTTTCACCAAAACCTCCTAATTTAACTTTGTCAAAATAAACCTAATTCTGCCGTTTGTCCAGTTCACTGACTGCTGAAACCCTGCATTAATTTCAAATTCAGTTATTCCAATGTTCTTCTAGCCTACATTCCATTCTACACCCCCCTGAAAATTATGCCACCCAAAGCTCTGCTTTACCATATTTTAACTCATTTTAAGATTCCTATATTCACTGCCCAGTTCTCACTCCATTATAAATTGACCCCTGTCATAAATGCCGTAATTTTAAATTTCTTGTTCTCACCCTCCCTGTCTCTGGAATATCCTTCAGGTCCAGAAATTGCTGAGAATTCTATGTTTTTCCAATTTTGGCTTACTTTTGTCATTCATGTTTTTCAATCTACATTGAAGGCCATGCCTTTGACTGGTTTGATACTGTTTTAGCCGATGCCAACTTGGTTTAGAACTATATTGTTATCTTTCACTGTCTCCACATCAAATTCTTGAAACTCCCTTCCTAATAGCATCATGGGAGTACCAAAACTTCAAGGTCTTCAATAGTTCAAGAGGACAGCTAACTACCAATTTCTCAAAGGCAACTAGGGCTTGACATTAAATGCTGACCTAGCCAGAAGCAAAATAAAGAAATGTATGCATCCATCATGACCAGAAGACATCTTAAAGCACTTTACAGCCAAGTAACTACTTGATGTGTAATCATTGCTGCAATATTGGAATTGCAACAGCCAATTTGCAAAGAGCGTGAAAGGTATCCATAAACAATGTAATAATGACCTGTTAATTGGTGCTTTATGTGATGTTCATATTGATCAGCACGCCAGGGCAACTGTCCTGTTCTCATTCTAAGTCGCATTTGGGGATTTTTTATGTCAACTCCAGCTAGCAATTGGACCTTAGTTTAAAGTCACATGTGAAGGGGGCTTTCTCTAACAGGGTAGCACATCCTCCGTGAATTGGATTACCAGCTTTTTAACTTTTGTACTCACAGTCCTACAGCAGTTAAAGCCCTATAGCTCACAGGTGGTCGTGTCACCAAATAAGGCTCATATTTATTAATGACAGCCTTCTTGTACAATTGTGAAGAATGTTCCAAAGTTTCATTGGTTAAAGCTGAAAATGTGTTGCTGGTTAAAGCACAGCAGGTTAGGCAGCATCCAAGGAACAGGAAATTCGGCGTTTCGGGCATAAGCCCTTCATCAGGCTTATGCCCGAAACGTCGAATTTCCTGTTCCTTGGATGCTGCCTAACCTGCTGTGCTTTAACCAGCAACACATTTTCAGCTGTGATCTCCAGCATCTGCAAACCTCATTCTTTTTACCCTTTTCATTGTTAAAGGCACTATATAAATGCAAGCTTTCTTCTTGACAAAATCGACAAAACAAGTGTGTCGAATAGATCCCTGAAAAGGTTTTTGTTAAGACCTAGTGCTCACTAACTATTCTTGAACTGTATTGTGCAGCTACATTGTAATAATTTTTCAGCATGAATTCCCCCTCACTTTCCGTGGTGACAAAACTGCCCACTGTTATTCAGTGATGGTAACACCCTTGTAAAACACGTGACCTTCTGTCAGAGAAAGGAAATAACCTAAGTTGTCAGGCAGTGTATGGTAACTGCCTGCTACAGCTCGTGTTTAAAATGAATTTTTGTTTTTAATAATTGACTATGGGTATGAAAGTCTATGTTTTCGGTTTCAACTTCCAATTCAAATTATTAAACGCTTGAAACATCACACACTGTGATTAAATGTTATTTCCAGATAGCGCTGTTTTATCTATGTGCCTGTAGCCAACTCTGAGCAGTTGCAGATCTGCTTAGGATTGCAGAAGTGAGCCGCTGCTGCAGTCACTGAAGTTGGATCCTGTTTTATCAGCGACAAGTCCTGATGTAATGGGAGAAATGGATCTGGACAGTCAGGAGTCGGGAACGCTGACAGCTCATTGACAGCACACCCTGCTCGGTATTCTCGCGCTTTCTTTTCTTTTCGACTTGAATCGTCTTGGCATTACTTCTCTGAAAATGTGCTAAAGCTTTGCCCCTCTTCGATTTGACCAGAGCCCCAGTTCGACCATGTCCTTGTCTTTTTGTGGCAATGACAACGACACGGCTGCCTACAATGTGGACAAGGGGGTGCTCAACAACGGCTGTTTCGTGGACGCCTTGAATGTTGTTCCCCATGTGTTGCTGCTTTTCATCACCTTCCCCATATTATTCATAGGTAAGCTCTCACGAGTAGGAAGACCGCAGCGTTTCGGTTGAATTATGTTTACATATTTACAGCACTGTAATGATACAGAAGAAAAATTACATAAAATCTGTCGTTGTTTTGGATTCGAGGTTGGGGAAGTCAGAGTTCCAAAGTCCACATTCATCACAGCACGTGGCTGCATTTTCCTGGGCATAATTTGCGATGGATCCTCACGTTTATCCTCCTGTTTATCCTGGTGTGTGAAATAGCAGAGGGGATCGTTTCAGATGGGTGAGTGAGTGGCCGCGGGTGTTTTCCATATCGTTTGGGGCTATTTTTACTGATCGCGTTTCGCCTTTCATTGCCTGCACCAGTTGTCCTCTTTCAATGTTCAGAGGGTAGGAAATGCGTCTCTGTTAACCCGCAGCGGGAAGACGAGTCGGAATTCCAATCATAGAAACTGTGGGACATACCTAACGAAAAGTGTGTTCTCTGAGTTTAAGATAGACTCGAGCTTAATCACTGTAGCGTTCCTTTCCATTAGCAATTAACTCGCATGTAAAATGCTTCCCAAATATTTCATTAGAAGATACTTCACTGTTTAAAATTTGAATTCCACCCAACTTACAACTTGATCTTTTATAAAGTTTCAAACTCTTTCTCTCTTTGGAAAGGAAGTCCTAGGAAAAACAAAACTGAACATGAAGAACCAAATGTGATTTATCCGGCATAATTGTTAAACAAGTTTTTTTAGCTTGTTATATTAGTTACTTACTAAAGACGATAGAATAGTGAGGACAAAACTCCTCCGAAATGGGGAAATATGATAACATTTTATTGGAAATTCCGAAAGATTTCTGCCATCAGGTTACATGGATAGATCTCAGCAGAATTGACACAAGGAATGAATGAAGTGGAAGTCTTGCTTAGTTAGGTATGGTTAAATGAAAGATCTTGAAGGTCTCTCGATGATGTTAGTAATATATCTCGATACTCCCAATGTGATTATACATCTAAACAAAACAATAATTGTCTAGTTGGTCGATGCTAAAACATTCTAATTTAGGCATGTACAGAAGAAAACCTTTATAGATTCCCAGGTTTTGAGGTATCATGGGCAATTAGGAAGACATTAGTACTTGCTTTAAAACGGAGTAAACTGGCAATGCTGAACTTGTTATTGCTGCCATTACATTCCTTCCTGGTCAGGGAAACATTAAAGTCTAATACTAATAAAAAGTTAACAGTACTGTCAACTCTTTGCTGTCAGTGGATTGTTTGAAAAATAATGCTCAGGAGTATTTTGTTGAGTAGTTTGGCATTGTTACAGGCAGAGTGAAGCATAGACTCTGATCAGTAAGTTTACTCTGGCATATACAGTACTTGAAATTGTATTGTTGCAAATTAATACTGTACACGTACTATTATAAATTACTTTTTATTGGCCTCACAATATGAACTATAATTGTTTGACCTTCAAAAAGTAGCAAATGCAAGATTTGATATGATTTCAGAATGCAATAATTGAACTAGAGAAGTTTTTGTGTACAACCTGAACACTAACTTTGTGTTTTAGTTTGCAGCACCCTGTTATTTTCCGTATTACACCTTAACTTTTTGCTCTTCATTTGTCCAGAGCTAGTCTAAAAATGTTTACTATTGGCAGTTATGTCATGTGACTAAACAGTGAGGTACAAGAATAGTTAGAATGATATATATGAAGCCCAGAATGTTCCATCAATGATGAAGGAACAAAGTTCACCATTCATTTTATTGACAGTTATTCACAACGTGTCTGGGTTTAGAACAGGCAAACTCTAATCTGATGTCAGATTCAATATGGCACTCTCTGCAGGGCACCTGTGAACTTTGTGAGCAGATCAGGAAACAGCAACCTTCTTTAAGATTGAAGATTCCTCACTGAGCCATATAAAGCTCAGAGCAGGAAGTATGAATTAGATACAACTCATCTTAATAAAGTGGGCAAGAGATTGAGAAAGAGTAGACCTAAGAGAGAGGGATAGAAGCAACATGTGGAAAATGTAGTTTTAAATCTCCAACCCAAATTAATTTTTGATGTAATGGTGCTCCGCACATATAAAATTACATTTTCACAGCCAGAGAGGTGGTTCAGTTATGATTATCACTTATTGCAACGTTAAAATCCATTTGCCGCTGAATGCAATAACCTTAATAATCTGACCTGATTAGTGGTGAACTGGTAGGAAATTTCCCAAAGTTCACACTGTCACATTTATTTCTGCTTTCAGTCTATTGGTGAACACTGTAACAGTAATCCTGTGGAACAGTGCAGCATGGCTGATAGCAGCTTTTGGAATTCTGTTTTTGACTATGTACAAGCAGACACTGGAATTTACTGTCTGACATAATGCACTATTCACCTCATTTAAATCTAGCATGTGATATAACACAAATATCATAAAATTTGGTTCTGACTGTAGCTTTACCTAAGAGTACAAATCATTACTGTAGTTGAAAGTTCAGTATTATCATTACTTAATTTTAAATACCATGGAATGTTACTTTGTGCTCGCTGTCACAAATGATTAATTGTCTGTTTATTTAGCCTTGCCGATATCAATTGTTAAGGTCAGATGTTCTTAATATCTCAATTTTAAAAAATCAGACCTAAATCAGCATCAGTTTAAAGTTCTCGATTATTGTCACAAAAACATTTTGCTCAGTGTTGATTTGGAAGTGGAAGAATGTAATAGGATCAGTGATAATATTAAGAACAATTTATGCTAAAAGGACATATATTAAGAAGAGCAGTTGATAAATTGGAAATTAACAAGAAGCATAACTTCTTGTTATGCTTCTTAAGTTTTCTAGACCAAAGGTAATTTAGATTGTAAGCTCTGCAGCTTTGCTTCATCCAGTCATCAATGGTAGTGGACAATTAAACAACTAATGGGAGGTGGAGGCATCATAAATATCCAGAACCCCAGTGAAGGGGAAGTCCACACATCAGTGCAAGTATTTGCATAATCTTTCAGCCAGGCATTTTTGGAGGTCCCCAGAAACACAATATTTCACTCCAAGTGATATTAGGAAACAGCTGAAGACGGTGGATATTCAAAAGGCTACTTGCCCTGGCAACAGTTTGGCTTGAGCTCCAGAACTACCCACTTTAAGAAGACAACTCACCACCTTCTCCAGGGCAATAATTACTGGCCTAACCTGCAATGCTCACAACTCTGTGTACAATTAAAAATTATACATTCAGCTTGTGATTCTGTAATGTTTACAAGATTTGACCTTTCAGGTACTAGATAGAAAGAATGGTCCAAAAATAATTCACATTTTAAAATGTTTAGTGGATCCATAATTAAAAACAGGAAATGACTTCTCCCTTTAATACTTAGCCTCATCACACTTTCTGTGGAATTACAATCCTTTTACTATACAGGCTAGAGTTGTGCACAGTTTCTAGTGGTTCCAATTTCTCTGTTTTGCTGTGTGGTAACTTTGGCTGACATCAGCTTTAGAGAGTTTTTAAAACAAAATATGACCAGCAGTAAAGCCTGTTCTAATGATTCTTCGTCTCTGGTCTTGCCTGGGTGAATCACACAGAATCCTTAGTTGGCTACAAGATGCATCTCTTCGACTAAAGGTTGCTTCCTTTCCACATTTGGTTGTATTTACTGAAAGCCAAGCAACTTTTCCGGGTGACTGCACGCAAAAACTGCTGTCTGTCTATAACATTCATTGATTTGTGGGGAAGCGTGTAATCTTATTTCAAAAATAGCATCTCCTATCCTCTTCTCCATTGCAACATGAAATCAAATACAACATTACATTCAGGTAGAAATGCTCATTTGGTATCCGTGAATTGTCCCCTCCCAGATAGTTCACATTAGAAGTAAATGGATAGTGTGGCTCAACTGTGCACAAACCAATTGTTGCTACCCCTTCCTGGGGTTTTAGGAGGGGGACTCCTCTGAGCCTCAAGGCAGGAAGAGCACTTAATTGGGTAGGATGGTAGCATGCCAGAAACCTGACATCGTCCCCGCTCTGTCCCGAATTAGGTTTAGTGCTGGAAGTTGTAAACTTCACATTCCCACCCTGCAATTTGAAGCTGTGAAGTGGTCAATTAATGGCATTCAAAAGTGTCATCGCAACTGCAATTATTTCAGCTGCAGGTAGGATAAAAACAGAGTTGGTTTACCCAGTTGTTAGTCAGGGCAAACAGGTAGTTGTCCAGTGAAGTTTGCATTGCCCCTCAATCCACTACACTGTGCAACATTGATTGACTGGATCTCCAGTACAAGCGTGACAGCTGAGAGCCACACCTCTGCTCTTGCTCCCTACTCTCCTGAGTCCCTGAAAACCCCATGCTTAAACATAATACCATTTGATTTGTTTTGATGGTATTGATTGAGAGCTAGAAAGAGTCAAGCACTCTGAGAAAATATCATGTCCTCCTTCAAAAAAAGGTTTAAAGATATTACATCCAGATTAATTAGCAAATTGGAGATCAAATGTATGTATTATCTGGAGGTCAGCACCTATACTATGTTACTATTCTTCAGTCCTACACTAAGGTATCAATCTAGATGATTGCTTAAATTAGAACTTTAATCTTCAACTTTACAGTTAGAGTGCTACACTCAAAGCCAACTGACACAGTGATCTGAGTTTAGAAATTATGCAAATAAAGTTAGTGAGTGTACCAGGTTTACTGTGTTATATTCCTTTGTCACTGTTTTATTGGGGATATTCATGTATTCAAATAGGTTTGCAACATTACTAAATACCTAAAATTGGGGACCAATGATTTTCATATGAATGTCACATAATCTACTCATCAGTTAGGAAACACTTTTAGGTTTTGATCTTTATCTTAATTTGAGTAGCGTAGAAAAGGTGGAAACCAAAGGTGAGGAAAGAGCAGGAAATGAATTAATTGTGTAGCTCTTTCAAAGAACTAGCACTGGATGAATTGATGACTTTCATATATACCCATTCATGAATCTTTGTCTGGTTATCAAAATGTGATGAAGTTTAGTTTATTAAACACTCAGCATCAGCAAGGTTGTTCAAAAAATCACTAAATTGAAAATAAAATGTAAACTCTTCAAACTACTATGGTACATATATACAATAAGTGTAGGCCCAAGGAAAATAAATGCAATCTATACAAATATTCTCCAAAATATTTCCAAAATGGGAGTTAAAAAAACATAATATAAATAGTAATGGGAGAAATGCTGGGAAGAGTATAAGAACTTACTGAAATAAGTTCATTTAACATAAAAAATGGTCTGTGTTATTTATAAACATATTTGTACGGTTTTGCCTTTAATTCTGCTCACAACAAACAAGGTAGTAACTATACTGAAGCTATACTTTCAAAATCCATAACACAGTAGTCCAACTTTATGTATGATCCCGAGATCGGACAGCATTTGCGACATAATCCTGAATGCGCAAATGATAATTGATAACAATTTAGGATTTTCAGTTTCACAGTATGGCACATGCACATTTATTGAAAGCTACATAAATGTATCTATACATTAATGCAAAGGGCCTGTGCTTTGTAAATAGAAGGCACATGTACGTAGATTGCATATGTTACAAGTTAATAAAATGGGTGACAATCATTCCCTGGTTTTCTCTCAGGCAATACCTTGACCAATCTGATTCCTGAAGAAGTGCTCATGCCCGAAACATCGATTCTCCTGCTCCCTGGATGCTGCCTGACCTGCTGAGCTTTTCCAGCAACACATTTTCAGCTTGACCAATCTGAGTCAATATGCCTTGCTAAATTCTATATTAAACTTGGTACTTATGATTAAATGGTGCATTTCCCATGGCAATGCCTCAACTGATCAGAAACCACTTCCAACCAGTGAGCATTCTCGACAGAATAAATGTTGTTTTCCCTTACTTTGGCATTGCTTCCAAATTATCTCAATGAAAGCAAAATGATAAACTCATGCACTTTTCAACAATATTGAAGGAAGACTTGAGTTTCAAGGAGAATGGGAGATCAATTTAATTCAAGACATCAGACACATTATTAAAAAAGAACTTTTCATTTATAATGCTTAAGGAAAGGAAATGATCAGTGGAGAACTATAAGAAGATAAACATTACTGATCTTTAAAAAATAAATTAGTTGAAGTGTTAAATTGTAATATTCATGGAGAGATGATCTGACAGAGCCAGCATAGTTTTACAAAAGGCAAATTATGTTTTGTGGATTTAATTGAAGGGATAGGGGGGGACCAAGGGTTTGGTCAGTGGATCTAATATATTTGGATTTCCAAACGTCACTAAATAAGATTCTACACAAAGCATTGATGCACACAAATGAGGCTTGGGATTGACAGTAATATATTTGCATGGACTGAGAATAAACAGAAAGCAGAGTTAAGAATAAATGGGTAATATTTATAACTATAGTTATAACTAGTTGAGTGCCCACAAGATAATTTGCTTGGATCTCAGCTATTTACAGTCTGTATTAATAAATTCAAGGAGGAGACTGAATGTAGTGTATCCAAGT
This sequence comes from Hemiscyllium ocellatum, assembly GCF_020745735.1. Lineage (NCBI taxonomy): Eukaryota > Metazoa > Chordata > Chondrichthyes > Orectolobiformes > Hemiscylliidae > Hemiscyllium > Hemiscyllium ocellatum. The sequence goes on from NC_083418.1 coordinate 37,744,245, forward strand.
TTGTTGACAACATAAAGTTAACTGGCAAAGTAAGGTGCAAGAGGCATGCAAAGAAACTGTGAGATTTAGTGAAGAATAATTCACTGATCAAGAAGGTAAAATATGTTGTAAATTGTGGAGAAATATGAAATTAGAAACTTTTATAGAAAGAGCAAATTCATTTTTTTTAAGGTGATGCTCCAATAAGAGTTGTTTGGAAAGGAAGATTTTGGGGTTTGAATCAGAGAAGTTTAACCTGCAGGTACAGTAAACAGTTAGAACAGCAACAAGTTTTTTAGTCATTATTATGAAGCATTTGGAGTGAAAATGTATCACGCTTTGTAATAATTACATAGAGTTTTTGGTGGGGCCATATCGGAGTTCTAGATGCAGTTTTCATCCAAAGAAGGATATAATGTCAGGTTTTCATATCTTAAGAAGGATACAATTGTTATGGAGAGAGGGGGAAACACAAAGGCTCACTAGAATATTGGTTCGCAAACTGGAGTCCACAATGCTAGGAGTAATTAGATTAGATTAGATTCCTTACAGTATGGAAACAAGCTCCTTCAGCCCAATACTTCCACACTGACCATCCGAAGGGTAACCCACCCAGACCTATTGCCCTAACCTATATTTCCCTCTGACTAATGCACCTAACACAATGGGCAATTTAGCATGGCCAATTCACCTGACATGCACATCTTTTGGACTGTGGTTAGGAAACCGGAGCAAACCCACACAGAAAGGGGAGAATGTGCAAACTCCACACAGACTCCAAAGCTGGAATCAAACCCAGATCCATTGGGCTGTGAGGCAGCAGTGCTCACCACTGAACCACCAAGCTGCCCATGAGGAGTGGGTGGGGTCCAATGCAGGAGTCTTAAAATAATATGAAAATGCTACATTTAAATGGATAAGTGGTGACTGGAGGAATGTAGTACTTTCCACCCTCCCCACCATCCCACATTTATTTCTGCTATCTTTGTGGTTTTGCACTTCTCATGACTGTACACTCTCCATTCACCTGCTCTTTCAATATTCCCATTCCCTTGGTGAATTCCACCTCTTCCTCCATTCCGGTAGTGCCTCCTCTATACCCTGCTTTTCCTCAGCTTCTGATCTTTCCATGTTCTATGTCCTCTATGCTGCTGCTCTCTGTCTTCCTGTAAAACATAGCCTATGTGTTGAGAAGCAGGGACACCACCTTACAAAAGCATCATTGCCTGTATTCCTTTCATTTTAGGAGTATCATAATATACATTTAGGATCTGAACCTCCTGATCCATTTGAAAAGAGGTCCCCTCAATCAAAATATTTGACATTCTCAGAAGAATGAGAGGATGAAATGCAGAAGATTCTTAATGAGCTTGACAGGGTAGATGCTGTTTCCCTGATGGGGAATTGAGAAATATAACAATTATTGTCTAGAAATAAAGTGTTTGCAAGTTAGGGTGAGATAAGAATAGATTTCTTTGTTCAGAATTTTGTGAAACTTTGAAATCACTGCAATGTGAGCTGTGGATGCTTTATCACAGAAAATATTCTAAAATGAGACTTAAACAATTTTATGTGTGAAGGCAACTGAGAGATTGAGGGAAAGAACAGAAAAGTAGACCTGATGGAATTTCTGCCATGATATTATTGAAAGATGGAGCAGGATTAAGCAACCATTTGTTCTTTTCCAGTACCATATGTTCCAATGGTACTAAATAATTATTAATTTTCTGTAATATGCCCAGCATCCTGAATATTTGGAATTAGCATGCCAGAGATACATGATATGTTAACCATTCATTGGCCTAGTAAATCTGACCTAAATGGTATAATAACAAGAGTCAGAAAGAGATCAAAGAATAAGTTACAAAGTATTGAAACTGCAGCTGTCCTTTGACTGTCTGAGAGTAAGACTGCTTTGACTATTTGCACGATAGATTAATGTCTGTTCAAAAGCTCAATTGTTCTTCCTCAGCTTCATTAAATTAGAAATGCAGTTATTAGAGAGAATAAGTAGTATTTTGTATTTGCCAATTTAAGCAGAATTTAGAAAACAGTACACTAATTAAATTAAATGTGTTACATTGAAAAAACAGATACAAAATAAGCAAGGGATTTGCCATTTTTTGCAGATTTTTAATAGTATTGGATGTATGGGATTTTTGTTGATCAGCTGTCAGCATTTGTCACCATTGCCCCTCTGAATTTGACAGCTGTGTCAGGATTTAGCACCTGCATAAACCAACACAGGAATCTTGAACGTGTGACCCATCATCCACAACTTTACCACAGACTGTGCTTTGAAACTATACCCACTGAGCCCACCACCCTGAGATGAAAATTAGCAAAATCAACGGAACTTCCTCTTTTTCAATTTCACATTGCTGTTAAAAACTTCATAAGAAGTTTAAACCTGTCTCAGTAAGATGCAAGTGAATTTTTCATGGTGATTCTGCATAATACGACTGGTGAACAATTGATTTGGGTCTTTTAAAAAGGTTTATGGGATGTGTCTAAATTTCTCCTTTGCGATTTTAAAAAATTGTTTAAATATTTATTCATGATACATCAGCTTATATTGTACCTTGCTGTGTATGTTGGAATATTTCTCTCTGAAGTTTATCAAAAGTGTTTTGAATATTAGTGCTTTTAATTACCTTGGTTAGACATCAATGAACATTCTTTAACATGATTGGCAAATTGATGACCTCACACTGACTCAACACTGGGAATCCCCAAGAAACAATGTGACATCAATCATGTATGATAAATACTAATTTATTCTATTAGTTTTCAGCTTAATCAGCCCTTGCAGCACTTTTGCATGCCAATGAAGGTAAAGTCCTCATTATAGAGATTGCTAGATCTCCCACTGCTCCAGTCTTCAAGGCCAGCAGTTTCTGTTCCTTCTCTGCTGACTACAAAATCAGGACTATTACCATCATTATTCATCTCAATGTCAAACTCCTTTTCCAAAGGTACAAAAAAAGTACATCTTCAATGGTAACTGAACTTCAACAGCTGCTGTAGCTTCATGGAAATCCAATCACTTCCTGGTTTTTGCTCCTCTTCTTGAAGTTATAGCAGTTGGTTGGCAGAAATTTCCAGAAATATATGCGTATAGAAGTATAATGTGTTAAAATCATTTAAAATAATGACATACCCTAATTCTATTACAAGTATTGAATTTGATTTGTCAAGCTAATATTTGTTATTTATTTTTGTCTTATGTTCTAGGTTTACTGACACACGTCATTTACATCTCTATATGCCAGCTGGCATGGGTTTCTTGGCTGCAATAACATCCATCATTTATTACCACAACATTGAAACATCAAACTTTCCCAAACTATTGCTAGGTAGGTTTTGAAATCTGGTACTGCAAAATGATCAGACAGTCTGTGGCATTGTTTCTTTGCATAACTGTTGAGTCAGAAAAGTTGCTTGATTACAAAAAAAATGTTCTTTCAGAGTTAACAGTAATACAAATATTGCAATTTTGACAAAGTTGTTACCTTCAAATTTGGCACCCTTGGTGTCCCTGTATAAGTCATTAGTAATCTACCATGTAGACCAATGTGCTGGAAAGGAGTGATGGGCTTATAAGATTCTAACCTGATTATTTATATTAATGTAAAATAGTTTGTGTATAGTTTGAGTTTATTTGCCCAAATTAGAACATATAAATTTTTTAAAAATTCAATACTCTTAAGCCAATCAGTCCCAGTATCAGAACATACAGTACCGGTGGAAGCCAGTCAGTTCATCATGTCTATTGTTATCTTTGCCAGAGTAAACCAAAATGCTCTCCTTTTGCACTGTAACAATTGTGTGATTCTGTCATCCACCTGCTCTATTCAGCCTCTTTGTCTATGTCATCTTTTTATATAGATGTTTATCCAACCTTTCCTTAAATTATTCCCCAATCTGAGACACAGTAGTGCACTTCGACAAAACTTGCCATTTATAAAACATTTCTCGCTAATTTTCACGTCCCTCTTTTAGGCCAGGCTTTTTTAGATGGCAGGGTTTCCTGGTCCCTACCTGAAGAGTCGGTGAAGAATTAGTTGGTGCCAATAAGAGCTGCTCTGCAATTATTTAATGTTCCAAGGAGCATTACTGATTGAAGATGGGACTCCTACCCCTCATTTAGGTGGAAGTTCCACTTCGGTGAGCTGCTACTCGATCTGAATGATTGACATGTCTGTAGTCTCAGCAGTGGTAGAAGCTGCAGTGAACAGGATTGGAACTACAATCAGTCCCCTGAGTCCAAACCCCAAAGTGCAAAGAAGTGTTGGGTCTCAGGGTGGGGATTGGGGGTTGGGTGATGAGGCCAAGGAGTGTGATATTAATATAGAAGCATAGAAAGTAGGAGCAGCAGTAGACCATTTGATCCTTCAAGCCTGCTTATCCATTTGTTATGACCATGACTTATCATCTTGGGGTGGCACAGTGGCTCAGTGGTTAGCTCTGCTGCCTCGCAGCACCAGGGACCCAGGTTTGATCCCAGCCTCAGGTGACTGTCTGTGTAGAGTATGCACATTCTCCCTGTGTCTGCGTAGGTTTCCTCCGGGTGCTCTGGTTTCCTCCCACAGTCCAAAGATGTGCACGTCAGGTGAATTGACCATGCTAAATTGTCCATAGTGTTAGATGCATTAGTCAGAGGGAAATGGGTCTTGGTCGGTTACTGTTCGGAGGGTCGGTGTGGACTTGTGGGGCTGAAGGACCTGTTTCCACACTGTACGCAATCTAATCTAATCTAAAAGTCAATAGCCTGTTCCTGCTTTCCTCATTATCCTTTGATCCCTTTAGCCCCAGGTGCTATATCCAACTCCTTCTTGAAATCATATAATGTTTTTGCCTCAACTACTTTCTATGATTGAGTTCCATAGATTCACCTCTCTTCAGGTGAAGAAATTTCTCCTCATCTTTATGCTGTATCTTTAAGCTGTTACTCCTGGTTCTCGGTCTCTTTGTTATCAGGAAAACCTTTCTGCATCTACCTTGTCTGGTCCTGTTAGAATTTTATAGGCTTCTATGAGATTGCCCCTCATTCTTCTGAATTTCAGTGAATATAATCCTATTTCATTCAATTGCTCTTTATGTGTCAGTCCTGCCATCCCAAGAACCAGTTTGTAAATTTTTGCTGCACTCGCATCTAGGAAGAACATCCTTCCTCAGACAAGGAGAACAATATTGCACACAACACCCTGGTGTGGTCTCACTTAGACCCTTCCATTTGCAGCAAGACATCCCTGCTCCTGTACTTGAGTCCTCCCTCTATGAAGTCCAACATACTATTGCCTTCTTGGCTGACTTGCATGCTTACCTTCAGCAACTGGAGTGCAAGGATACCCATGTCTTGTTGCATATTCCCCTATCTCAATCTATAGCTATTCAGATAATAATTAGCTCTCAACGTGGAAAACTCCATATTTATGCATATGATACTGCATCTGCCATGCATTTGCTCACTTAAGCAGTATGTCCAAATCACATTGGTGGAGAGGCACAAAGGAGTTGGTAGGTGGAATAGGAAATGTCTCTAGGGCAAAGACCTTATAGGGTGGGCTCCATCTTTGAAAGAATGTGATTATTGGAGATGACTAGCCCACGCCATCCCTGCAGCCTGAGCATGATCATTGTCCTGATTTTCCACTGACATGCTGAACTCTCTCTGACAGCCTGAAAAGTGGAGATGGAGTTGGAAATTGCCTTTAATTGGTGATTATTTGGCCTTTTAAGGACCTCAGTTGGCTGCCTCACAGTTTCATTTTAATATTGTAGAGAGATCAGTGTTGGCAGGAGGCCAGTGGGAAGGCCATCCAAGGAATTTTATAGACACCTGGCAAACCCATTGACTGGGGACCATAATCATTGCCCATTGTGACAGTTTTAAAGCGATAACTGTCTGTCATTAACTTCTCAACTAGGAGTATCTATTTCCTTACTAAGCTTTTTAAAGGCATCATACTTTCTAAAAAATAAACTTTCTTATCTTACTCCCTAAATAGTATGTTTTCCTCATTATTTTGGATTATCATCACAGCTATAATCCTAGTGATCAACTTAAAACAGAGGAATGACTTGAATTTATGTGTGAATATTTGTGCAATAGTTTCATTCTGGTCATTCAGAATGGAGGAGGCTATAGACTATATAATAACAATTATGCCACTGTAAATCTTCCTTGTTGGCATTTGGATCAAAATGACAATTTATTGGATTAATGAGGCCAATTTGTGGAAATTAATTACCAAAGCACTCCCTTGGGCATTATTAAAGTTGTTCAGCTGTAATTTGATAGAATTGTAATCTGAATGAGTCAATTAAATGTGTAATCTTAAGGATAATTACTTGAATAGCACAATTGTTTGGTAAACATTTGGACTTTAAATGGTAGTTTTGCAGTATAAAGAACCCTTTATACAAGAGAAACGTTAACACATCAGGACAAATGATCAGTACTGTAGCAGTTGTGTATTATTGCTCTACAGAATCTAACATATAAGACCACAAGATTATAAGACGGAAGAACAATATTAAGCCATTCAACCCATCAAAACTTTTCTGCCTTTCAATGATTTCTGATAATCGTGAACCTCACTTTTCTGCATTTTCCCAATACCCCTTAATTCACTCACTGATTAAAACCTGTCTATTTGCATATTCTTAAAGACCAGCCTTGACAGCTTTCTGCAGTTAAGAATTCCACAGATTCACAGCCCTCTGTAAAAAGAAATTCCTTTTCATTGCTGCCTTAAATGGGTAAACCCTTACTCTGAAATTTTTCCCTCTGGTCCTAGACTCTCCCACAAGGTGAAAGAATGTCTTCCCATCTATCCTGCCAAGTCCTTTAAGAATATTGTATGTTTCAATAAGTTTCCTTCTCATTCTTCTAAACTCCAATGAGTACAGGCCCAATCTACTCAATTTCTCCTCAGAAGAAAAATTCCTGCATACCCCAAATCAACCCAGTGAGACTTCTCCGGAGTTTATACTTTCCAACAGGAGTTAGAATCAGATATGTAAATCCGAGCTATTTTGTTCGTCCATCCCATGGACATTAAAGTCAATTGCAATCCCTCAATTGTTTTTGCAGCTGAGACAAAAGCATGTTTACTGATGAAAGCAGGCATTTATCCTAATTTATCCATTAGAACAATTAAACTTTGATGCAATTATTTTAGAAATGGTTTGAAGGCTTTTGCCTCCATTGCTCTGGATAGCAGTATGATCCTATCCCAGTTCTGAAGAAGGGTTACATTCAAAGCATTGACTTCTACACCTCCTGATGCTGCCTGGCTTGCTGTGTTCCTCTAACCTCCTGCCTCTGTACTTTGGATTCCAGCATCTACAGTTTTTTTTGTCTCTAGGAGTATAATCCAAACATTGCTCACTTTTTGTTTGGAGAAGAATCCCTTAACATTGTTTTAAAGTTCATTCAATTAGTTTAAAAAGTATCAGCTTTCATGATATATCCAGTAGTGTGAATGAAGGGAAACCATTAGATGTAGTGGCTTTGATTTCTGAAAGGTGCAACGTACATGTTACCTCAATATGGTACTTTATAGCATAGGGTAAAGAATTTTCTAATGCACAGAAAATAGTGAGTAGGGAAAATAGGTAATTTTCAAGTTGACAAACTGTAACTAATGGGAACGCAGTAGGGATGGTTGCTGGGGCCTCCTATTTCAATCAATAATAATGATTTGTATAAAAGGATCAAGTGCTGGCGAGTCAAACTTTCTGATGAAGCAAATAAATGTTGAAAGAAAGGTCATTATGAGGAAACAGAGTTTGCAAAGAATCAATATGGAGCCATTATGACACAGAGGAAGCCATTTGGCCCATTGAATCCAATAATATAACAACTAATTATAGTAAGCTGTCTGTAGAGCAATTCAGTCATACTCATTGCCCTGCTCTATCTCTGTAACACTAAGTTTATGTAGTGATTGTTTAAGGTCAGCCAGATGGACCTCATGGAATATGAGTTTCTTGACTAGGGCTGTTAATCTGGTCCAATCAGGGAGCCCTAACTGACAGATAAAAATCAGTGTCAGACATCCTGATGGTCTGAAAGCTGGACCTGAGAGACTTGGATCAGTACCATGGAAATTGCATGTGTGGATGACTTGATGACAGGATACTGGCCTCAGGAAGTTATTTCATTGGCAAAGAGGGCAAAGCATACTCCTGGAGAAATTCACATGCAACAGTCAGCTTTAAGCTGGGGTGAATGTTTTCTGGCATATTTGGAAAGCTTGACTTGTTTGAGCCTGCCATCAAGGACTAGGCCCAGTTTGTGGATAAAATGTCTTACTCTTATTACGGGCAAATGTCTTTGGGGCAGATGCAAAACAATATGTAGTTCTCCTGATGCATGTGGACCCCAGCTTTTTCTGTTATTATTCGCTATCCTTTTTACCCAACAATTCAAGAACTGGGGAATCCATGTCAGGATTTTTGACGAGGTTAAGATGTTTGGCAGAAACGTGTGACTTTAGTTTAACCCTTAATGAGATATGGACAGACTACTTGGTATGTGGAATTAATGAAGTAACCATGGAAAAGCATCTATCAACTGAAGCCCCGCTAGACTTCAAACAAACACAACAACTAGCTTTATCTTTGCAAAATGCAGCAAGTAAGGCATATAAGTTGGAGGGTATTCCAATGGAATTAGACACTTTTGCCAGTCCAGCTGAGCTTGGGCAAAACCACTTGAGTGAAAACAATTGGATAGCCTCACTCAGGACATATCCTGAACAGAGGGTCTCTAGGTCAGCCCACAGCAAAACCCCAAGACAAAGCCAAGCCTCGGCCAAATGGTTAAAATTTTCTTCAGGGTCTGAGCCAGCAAGTCATTGTAGTTGCTGCTGGTTGACGGACTCAAGACAGCAAGGGAGTCCCACTAGACCTAAATAGAATGAGGAAACTCATAGACCGGTAATGAAGAAAGTGCACACCCTGGAAAGTCCACCTACATCTGATTTGGAACAGATAAATTGCTTAGTAAGATCCAACTCAGAACCAGTTAAAATAAATGTCTGGCTAAATGGTCACTGGGTTGTAATAGTAGCTGTGAAATTTGCCCTGGACTCCAACACTCAACTTTGCTCATAGGTGGCCCAATGGAGAGGAACACCCAACAGCATATGCATCTAGAATGCAGTGTGTAAATGTACCCATATAGAGAAGGAAATTTGGCGGTTATATTTGGAGTCAGGAATCTCCACCAATACGTTTGTGCATAAATTTGTAACAATAACGGATCACAAACCTCTGCTAGGTCTATTTGAAGAGAATAAGGCAGTGCCACCCAAAGCTTCAGGTTGAATTCAGCAGTGGACTCTAATACTTAGTGCTTATAATTACAAGGTGGAACACTATCCAGAAGGTCGAGTCATGAATGTGGATGCATTGAGCCACCTCCCACTGGCAGATACACCACCTGTGGTACCACAACTGGAAGAGTCCATAATGGTCTTAAACAGACATCCAGATATCGTTGACAATTTCAGACTTTGGATGCAGAAAGATCCAATCCTGACAAAACTGAAACAACTGATGATGATGAGGGAAAACAAAGAGCCATCTCAAACAGAATTGAAACCTATTTGGACCGGCGAGACCAGACCACAATAGAAGATGGCATATTATCATGGGGAGGAAGAGTGATTGTCCCGAGCAAAGCTCCCTGCCAGATACTGATTGAACTCCACCAGAGTCATCCAGAGGTTTCCAAAGTGAAGATATTGGTGAGACGTTATGTCTGGTGGCCAGGACTGGATGCAGGCATAGCTACATTGGTTGGCCAGCCTCCAGAATGCCAAAAATTACCCCATTCATGAGAATGACTCAGTTACGTGTCGACTCTGCCGGTCCTTTCATGGGCTCAGTGCTCTTAGTCATTGTGGACACCCAGTTAAAGTGGCTGGACATACACAGAGCTCATTGACAGTGATAGAAAAACTGTGTGCATCTTTTGCAATAGATGACTCCTGGAAGTGTTAGTCACAGATAACAGGCTATCATTTACCAGCAGGGAATTTGAGTATTTCCTAAAGCCAAGAGCATTTGACATACAATCCATCATCCAATGCTTTTGCTGTAAGAGCAGTCAGACCTTTGAAGGCAGGCTTTAAAGAAACAGCCTAAAGCTTCACTGGTTAACACACTGTCCTGGTTCCTGTTTGATTATAGGACTACCTGTCATGCAATGACAGTGATAGCTCCAGCAACATTGCTAATGTGGAGAGGACTCCACACGAGGTTAAATCTATTCAGGTTAAACCAGGAGAGAGGGTGAAATTGCATCAGGAATGCCATTGCCGGACACAGGACGCCCATAAGCAAAAGAGACAGTTTACTTCAGGAGATTAGGTTTGATGTAGGAACCACAGGAATGGCCCTGCAGGGTACTGTAGGAGCCACGGTCAATACTAGGTTGGGTCCAGTTACATGTAAAATTTGGGCAGGTACAATGGTCCTGAACAAGCATGTGGACCATATAAAAGCTGCAAAACGTACCCAGCTCCTTGGAACTGTCAAGTAGGCTGGCAGAACCCATATTTTGATCAGAATGGTGCTGGAAAAGCACAGCCGGTCAGGCAGCATCCGAGAGCAGGAATCTGATGAAGGGCTTTTGCCTGAAATATCGATTTTTCCTGCTCCTTCGATGCTGCCTGACCTGCTGTGCTTTTCCAGCATCACTCTGATCTAAACTCTGGTTTCCAGCATCTGCAGTCCTCACTTTTACCTGGCAGAACCCATGGGTACTCCCTCTCCACCAAGCAATGAAAAGAGCATGAAATCTGCAATGGACACAGTGGATGTCTTTGTCCCTGAAAAAGAGAATGAATTTCTTCTGAGATGGTCCAGGCAGGCTTTAAAGAAGCAAGCTACTGTGTGTTACACATCCACGTCATCCATATCTGAGGCAGAGCCAGAGAACCTGACCTGGTGCTAAAATTCCACAGAAGGAGCTACAAAACAAAACAACCGGCCCATGTCCTCAGTCTCAGATGGGGAGGGGTATAGTGATTATAATAAGGTCAGCCAGGTAGACCGCATAGAATATGAGTTCCCTGTTTGGACTGTTAGTCTGGTCCAATCAGAGAGCCCTGAATGACAGATAAAGAAAGGTCATAGAGTCATAGAGATGTACAGCATGGAAACAGACCTTTTGGTCCAACCCGTCCATGCCAACCAGATATCCAAACCCAATCTAGTCCCACCTGCCAGCACCCGGCCCATATACTTCCAAACCCTTCCTATTCACATGCCCATCCAAATGCCACTTAAATGTTGCAATTGTACCAGCCTCCACCACTTCCTCTGGCAGCTCATTCCATACACGTACCACCTTCTGCAAGAAAAGGTTGCCCCTTAGGTCTCTTTTATATCTTTCCCCTCTCACCCTAAACCTATGCCCTCTAGTTCTGGACTCCCCAACCCCAGGGAAAAGACTTTGCCTATTTATCCTATCCATGCCCCATATAATTTTGTAAACCTCTATAAGGTCACCCCTCAGCCTCTGATGCTCCAGGGAAAACAGCCTCAGCCTGTTCAGCCTCTCCCTGTAGCTCAGATCCTCCAACCCTGGCAACATCCTTGTAAAGCTTTCCTGAACCCTTTCAAGTTTCACAACATCTTTCTGATAGGAAGGAGACCAGAATTGCACGCAATATTCCAACAGTGGCCTAACCAATGTCCTGTACAGTCGCGACATGACCTCCCAACTCCTATACTCAATACTCTGACCAGTAAAGGAAAGCATACTAAATACCTTCTTCACTATCCTATCTACCTGCGACTTCACTTTCCAGGAGCTATGAATCTGCACTCCAAGGTCTCTTTGTTCAGTGACACTCCCTAGGACCTTACCATTCAGAGTATAAGTCCTGCTAAGATTTGCTTTTCCAAAATGCAGCACCTCGCATTTATCTGAATTAAACTCCATTTGCCACTTCTCAGCCCATTGGCCCAGCTGGTCCAGATCCTGTTATAATCTGAGGTAACCCTCTTTGCTGTCCACTACACCTCCAATTTTGGTGTCATCTGCAAACTTACTAAAGGTAATGCCAGACACCCTGACTCTCTGAGAGCTGGCTCTGACGGAGCTGAATCAGTGTCAAGGACTTCCCACTTGTAACTAAAGGATAACTTGGTGATATCATACCAACTTCTGTGGGGTTACTTCAGTTAATTTTCCTTAAGATCCTATTGAATTTTCTTTTGAAATCATTGATCATGCTATAACACGTAGTATAGACAGGTAAGGAGACATAAACTAAAACAACCAATTCACTTCGTGCACTGTCAATAAGTTATTTTGAAAAGCTAGTTGCATGTGTTTTTAAGCAGACTTTAATGTGTTTTAGTAAAGAAGATATTCACTTCCATGCTCTCTCCAAAATCTAAATGCTACTTTACACACCCTGTATAGATGAAAGATGTAGTTAAACAGTAAAGTGCACTTCCAGGTAATTGTAATCAACCTATTCAGGGATGATATAACACACCTCCTGAGAGGATAGGAATTGTACCTGAGCCTCCTGTCTCAGAGGTATGGCCACTACCACTGCACCACAAGTACACTCCTATAATGATTAACCCAGAAGAATAATTAACAGTAAACATGTTTAGCTCATTGTAGGATCAACCAGTCCTTGAGTTGCAGTGACAAAGGGTATCTTCTCCACTCCTGAATTCTAGTTCCAATAGCTGAATTCAAATATCAGGATTTCTGTGGGAGTTTTTGATGAGATGAGTGTTCAGCTGATCATGAAGGTAGGCCCAGCTGGCTTTGCATCAATAAGGCCATTTTCTTTGGTTGATGGATTTGGTGTTTTGGAATCAGGCTGATACTTTCCAGATTTTGTTTCAAATATGGCACAGCCTTGTTGCTGCTGACATTCTTGCAGTTTTCAATTAACTCTGAAAGGCTGCTAAGATCAGTTCTGGATTCCCAGGTCAAAACCAATATCCACAGCTGGTTTTGGATACATGAACAGTACTTATATGGAATAATGAAGGCCATTTCTATGCACACTTATATAGGAAGCATTGTTCCTAGATTTTCTTTTCCAAACTTTGATCTTTTCAGATACAAACCTACTTTCCCTGAATTATGCTCCAGTATCAGACATATGGCAAAACCATGTTCTGCATGACAAATCTGCAGCAAATGAATATAAATAAAATGTATTGTTTAACGAAGTGAAAATTGAGGGTGAACTAAAAATGGTTGAAGCTGAGATCTCTGTCTGGTAACTAGTTTCTTGTTTATCTTTCATGTGCTATCAGTCTCTGCTCACCTGGAGAGGGAGATTAAGCTGTACAAGATAGGATAGTTCAGGAGTGGTTTTCATAGAATCATATAAACCCTAGAGTGTGAAAAATGACCATTCTGCCCATTGAGTCCACACCAACCCATCAAAGAGCATCCCACCTAAACCAACCCCCAATCCTATCCCTATAACCCTTTATTACCACCTAGCCTGCACATCCCTGGACATTATGGGCAATTTAGCCTGGCTAATTCATCTAACTGGCACATCTTTGGACTGGGAGGAAACTGAAGCACCTAGAGGAATCTCATGCAGACACAGGAAGCATGTGCAAACTCCACACAGACCGTTACCCAAGGATGGAATTGAACATGGATCCCTGGCCCTGTGACATAACAGTGCTAACCACTGAGCAACCATGCCACCCCACATTCAATGTTAAGGGGTCTAACTCGGGGTCAGAGTTTCTGGGTTTATGTTGAAAATGAATCTTCAAACAACAAGTGTAAATTTCGGATAGGCTTCATCTGAGCATGTCCATTTAAGGATGGCTCCCATCCATGGTTATTCACCCAGAAACTCCCCAGAGGTTTTCAGTCCATGTTCAGTAAGCATAAGTCACTTGATTTTTAGTAGCCTTTTTAACTGTTCATCAGCATCCATTTTAAAAATACAAAGGCAGCTCCAGAAGCTTCCAAAGGAAAAGAGTCCATGTTGAAAGCTATTAGCAGGACATTCCCTCCACTGGGAATTACATCCAATTATCAGTTTTTAACACCTTCACCTTATTCTTGACCAGTCTCTTTTTTTTCAAAAATCAATTTGAAAGTATGTGTGGTGGTGTTGATATTCCTTGAAAGTTTATTTTCTTATTTTTACAGCTCTTACTATCTACCTTTGTTCTTTGAATTTCTCCACAACAGCAAGATCACTTCATTTTCTTTTGCATTTCTATGTGCTGTTTCTTTTAGTATTTTGTTTTCTTTCTTGTCATTCATGGCTTTTTTTTGTCCAGTACAACTCTTGCGTTATGAACAGTGTTATAAACAATGTTATAAACTCCTTCCTTATCATGTTAAAATCTTGTTGAACAGCTTCCACTGATTTTCTGTCAATTTACCCTGTACCAAACTCTACCTATTACTGTGGATAATCTTGTGGCTTTAGCTCATAAAAGTTTGCATTATTTTATTGCTATGGTATTTGCAACATTGTCCAAACACAATGGAAAACTGGTCAGAATAATGAAAAGCAATCAGCTAAATAGCTTTAAAATCCTACAATACATTTTAATAAAGCAGATGTTCATTTATTTTTTCCTTAAACAGGTACATTATTATTGATAGGCATCATACATTGTTTATTTTTGATAAGTATTAATATTTAATTGGAGATGCTACATTGAGGAATCTTGCACTGAGTTAGGGCTAACTAGCAGAATAGCCTTGATGTGTTGAATGGCCTACTTAGTTTCTATGTAATTTGCCTTTCAATTTGATCTGAGTGCATACCAGAAAGGATTGAAGGGATGTGCAAGTACTGTATAGCACAGATCGTTGGGAGTTTTGACAAGATAAATAGGCCTAAGAAAACAATAACAGCAAGTAATCCAACATCTTAACCATAAGCAAAGAAGTATGACTGAATCATCTCTCATACTGTTGTTGGATCAGTATATTCATAAAGACAGGGGACAAGTTAAATGAACAGGTAAACTTTTGGCAGATATGGAAAACATATTTCAATAAGCGAGATAGAAAAGCAAAATATTACTTGAATGGAGAGAGACTTCAGAATATTGTGCTACTGCAGATCTGGATGTCCTCATCCATGGAACATTTATGAAAATCCATGGAATGCACGTACAGTAAATAATTAGAAAGGCAACTGGAATATGGCTGAGGGGGAATGGAATATATATCAAAAAAAGGGGAGCACTGTTTCAAGAGCACAGGGAATTGGTGAGAGCACACCTCAAATATTGCATATATTTTTAGTCTCTTCCTTTTTAGGAGGGATTTATTTGCATTAGAGACAGTTCAGAGGAGATTGACCACATTGAATCCTGAGATGAAGGGGTTGGCTTATGATGAAATGTAGAGCAGTTTGTGCCTTTGTCTTTTAGAGTATAGAAGAATGATTTAGTAATATATGCATGAATATGTGAATGACAGGGTATGTGCTAAAGAATGCTTTGCATCATGACAGAATCTAGAATTAGAGGAATACCTTCAGAGTAAAGGTCACCCATTGAATATTGAGATGACAACAAATGTCTCTCTGACACTCAGAATTCCATACCTCAGACAGCTGTGGAGGCTCCATAATTGAATATATTAAAGGCTGAGACACATATTCAAGACATCTTTTTGAACCGGATGAGAGTCAGCGATTATGGGGAGCAAGCAGTAGTTGAGGTTACAGTCAAAGTAGCTTTAAGAAAGCAGATTCTTAATTGTTTTGTGCATATTGTCTTATGTTATATCCTTTCCTGAACTGTCACTGTATCAGGCAGCACATGACACTCCTCATACTCTCCTCTGCAATCTGCAGTAAAACAGTTGAATTTTCTGAGGCAAACTTCTATTGTTGGCAGGGAAGAGAATTTGCCCAGAGTCCCACTGAATCAGCTCAATGAAGACAACATTGAATGAAAGTGCACATTGCCACATTGGTAATCATTTCTGTAGCTACTTCTACAGCTCAAGTCATTGGAGAATTCTGCAATTGTCATCTGTGCAGTGTATCAGTAAATAATTCCACTGAAATAGATTTATGCAGGTCATGCCTGCTTGAGCTAATTTGTTTGGAATCCCACAAGCCAGATGTTAGTACAGTGGGTGGATTAAATAGATTATGACAAATACGCGTCAGAAACCTTTAGGTTTCCCATGGTCTACCTCGCTTAGGCACATTACCAAATTAAAGTTCTCTTCACTGCCTTTGTGTTACAGGACCATACTCTAGAGCACGCTTGATCACTATATTATTAATGAAGCCTCAAGAGCATTTCCTGTTATAAACAACCCATTAAGTTTGAATTTAATTTAAATTTGAGTGTGATAAGATAGGCAATTATCTACAGTTATTGTAATTGAGTTCTTTCTAAACTTTACTTTTAAAACATTAAAGTCCACTCAGGACAAAATAATACCTAGAAATATGAATTTATGTTTAGCTAGTCTAATTTTGTCACGCTGTAATTTTTGGAAACATATCTGATTATGAATTACTCCAGTTATCATCTGGATGATTTCATAGGGACATTTAATGGGGAATGATTTGCTTCTTGTAATTCTACATCACAATACTGGGGTTACAATATTGTAGCCCAAACTCCACCGATGTGCTCACTGTCACTGCGGTTCTGTACTGTGAGCTAAGCCCTGCAAATTCTTCTTTACAAAGCAAAGACTGAATTGAATGAAGAGTATATCAGAACTCTTAAGTTAACACCTTGTATTCATTTCATTTTAAGTAATAAATTATGGAGGGGATTTTTAATGTCTGTGATCAATATGCAAGAAGAATGGCAAAACCTAAAAGAAATAAACCTTATTTTTCGTTTTGTACTAATTTTCAAATTGTGATATATCCAAATTGTGATATTAGTGGGATATAAACACATTTTAACCTATTTATGACAAGTGCTACACAGGAGCTGCTAAATAAAATAAGATGGCATGGTGTTCGGGGCAAGATAGTGGCATGGATAGAGGGTTGGCTGACTGACAGGAGGCAGGCAGTGTGGATAAAATGATCTTTTTCAGGATGGCAGCTGCAACCGAGGGCGTTGTTGCTAAGTTGGCAGATGACACAATGATAGGTGGAGGGACAGGTAGTATGGAGGAAGTGGGAAAGCTGCAGAGGGACTTGGACAGGCTAGACGAGTAGATGCAGAAATGGCAAATGGAATGCAAAGATGGAAATTGTAAGACAATATACTTTAGTCAGAAGAATAAAGGCGAAAACTATTTTCTAAACTCAAAAGATTTCAGAAATCTGAAACACATAGGGACTCAAGAGTCCTAGTTCAGGATTCTCTTAAGGTTAACATGCAGGTTCAGTTGGCAGTTAAATACAAACTTTTTTTTGATTCCCTAAAGTGTGGAAACAGGCCCTTCAGCCCAACAAGTCCACACCGACCCTCCGAAGAGTAATCCACCCAGACCTATTCCCCTACATTTACCCCTAACACTACGGGCAATTTTGCATGGCCAATTCACCTAACCTGCACATCTTTGGACTGTGGTAGGAAACCCACGCAGACACAGGGAGAATGTGCAAACTCCACACAGACAGTTGCCCAAGGCAGGAGTTGAACTCGGGTCCCTGGCAGGGCTCCAGTTTGAAAGGGCTAGAATGCAAGGGTAAGGATATGCCGCTGAGGTTGCAAAGGACCATATTTAAGACCGAAATAGGTTCTTGACTAGTCAGGAGTTCAAGGGTTACAGGGAGAAAGCAGGAGATTGGGGTTGAGAAACATTATCAGCCATGATTGAATGGCAGAGTAAACACGATGGGCCAAATGGCCTAATTCTGCTCCTATATCATATGGTCTTAAGATTTTTTTTTAAAAAAACTAAGACATGAAATCATTTAGAAGCAAATCTGGCACAAACTTTTCTCAGAAAACACCACAGATATTAATCACAGATGGAAAATAAGATTTGTTCAAGATTAATAGGGAAAATATTTGAATTAAAAGATCAACAAGATCCATTGGCTAATGACAGGAAAACATGAGTTTTATGGAGTGCCTATTCCTGTTCTTATGTTTCTGATTCAGAACTTATTTAACATAGCGATATGTTAAAATTATGACAGTTTTAACAGCATAGACAGCAAAGCAATTATTGTCACTTAAAACCTTTTCTTTAAAATTTCTGGTTTCCACAGGCACAGGACCTGAATAACAAGCTTAACTATGCACAAAGTATCAATTGCTTTATCTGTGGGATTAATACCTTAATTCAGTTTGCATTTTCATTGTAACTTTATAAAATGTTGATAGCAGTAATGTGTGTTTATTTTGCAGCTTTACTGGTCTATTGGATCTTAGCGTTCATTACAAAAACCGTCAAGTTTGCCAAGTTTTGTGAACATGGCATTGGTCTAAGTCAACTCCGGTTCTGTATTGCTGCACTGTTGGCCATATTGTATGGTATGTTGTTGGCTGTGGAGGTCAACGTCATCAGAGTACGGGTAAGTGAGCAGCCACTCATGCATCTTTTCTTCTCAACTTTGTAAGGGAGTATGGCAGCTGGCTTTCACAAGCTCATCCAAACAGCCATAATGCACCTACAGTGCCAAAGAGTGAGGATCAACACATTAGTTGATTCCAGAGCATCTCATATGAACCATGTACTGTCCTTGTCTGCCTTTTATACACGTGAGTTTTACTGCACAATCACAATTAGACATGGAAACATAGTAACAAGACTAGGCTATTTAGCGATTCAAATCCATTTTTGATGGTTTTCAGTGAGATCTTTACGGAACTATATCTTAACTCAGTTCACCTGCACTGCCTCTGTTTTCTTGACTATTGAAAGTCCATTAATCTCAGATTCAAAATTATTAACTGAATCATTACCTAATTTGTAGGTGAGAGTACCATGATTCTACCATCCTTTGTGTGAGTAACTGTTTTTCTAACTTGCCTCCTGAGTGAACAACTCTAATTCTAAACATACATCCTCTGGTCTTAAACTCTCCGACAACAAATACAGGTGAGAAAGTAATTGTTCAATCCTGACATACTTCACTTAAAATATATTTGTTCACTCACTCTCCCTAGCCTGGAATGCTAAGGTAATTCTAACAATGCTAGAACCGTCCCAACTAGGAACAACTTATTCAGTACAAATCATAGGAACATACTGGATAGATACTCACTACTAGTCCATTTAATCCACACATCTAGCTTCCCATATGATTATTATGATATACATTAGTAGCTGAATCTATAAGGAATGCAAGTTTGAATTTTTTTTTGTTATGTTTGATTCAGTCTCAGACCAAATTCACCAGTACACTAATCTACCAGATGAACAGTGAGGGTCCACTCATGACTGCACTGCAAGTTAATGGGAATTGTTTTTTTAAATCTATTTTTCTGAAACTTAGCATCTATCTTACAGTTTATGTCGTCAAAATTTAGGTTGGTCTGACTCTTACTTAGCATGGAGAGTATGGTGACCAAATAGCATCAGATTCAAAACTTCTCAAAGTCAAGAAAAGTTCTTCTGATTTTCCCCTTAAATAGCAACACCTTCGTTTCTATGTAATTGCATCTCATTAAAGCCCCAACTCACCCTATTTGCATCACACTTCCAATTTTCCTCTCCTCCAACTAGAGACTAGACAGCACAAATTCCTGACTGCTAAAATGGAGTGAGCGCTTGGAGGCTGCAACTCATCAGACAGTAACCAGACTAGATATAAGCAAGGTTACCAGGGAAGCCAGGGAAGAGATTGCCATGCCTTTGACCATGACCTTTGCATCCTCACTGTCCACTGGAGTAGTGTCAGATGATTGAAGGGTGGCAAATTTTATTCCCTTGTTCAAGAAAGAGAATAGGGATAATGCTGGGAGCTACAGATTAATCAGTTTTATGCCTGTGGTGGACACTATATTGAAGAGGGTTTTGAGAGGCAGAATTTATGATTACTTGGAAAACCATAGCTTGATCAGAGATAGTCCACCTGGCTTTGAGAGTGGCAGGTCATGCCTAACAAACCTTATTGAATTCTTTGAGGATGTGTCAAAACGTATTGATGAAGGTAGAGCAGTGGATGTGGTGTACATGGATTTTAGCAAGGCATTTGATAAGGTTCCCCATAGTAGCCTCATCCAGAAAGTAAGGAGGCATGGGATACAGGGAAATCTGGCTTATAGAAGGCAGAGGGTGGTAGTAGATGGAAAGTATTCAGCCTGGAGCTCGGTGACCAATGATGTTCTGCACAGATCTGTTCTCGGATCTCTGCTCTTTGTGATTTTAATGAATGACTTGGATGAGGAAGTGGAAGGGTTAGTAAGTTTGCCGATGACACAAAGGTTGGTGGAGTGGTGAATAGTGTGAAGGGCTGTTGTAGGTTGCAACAGGACATTGACAGGATGTAGAACTGGACTGATAAGTGGTAGATGGAGTTCAACCTGGAAAAGTGTGAAGTGATTCATTTTGAAAGGCGAAAGTTTCATGCAGAATACACGGATTCTTGGCAGTGTGGGGGAACAAAGGAATCTTTGGGTCCATGTCCATAGATCCCTCAAAGTTGATAGAGGTGTTAAGAAGGTGAACGGTGTTGGTTTTCATTTGCAGGGAGATTGAGTTTAAAAGCTGCAAGGTTATGCTGCAGCTCTATAGAACCCTGGTTAGACCACACTTGGAATATTGTGTTCAGTTCTGGTTGCCTCATTATAGAAAGGATGTGGAAGCTTTAGAAGAGATTTACCAGGATGTTGCCTGGACTGGAGGACATGTCTTATGAAGTAAGGGTGAGGGAGCTAGAGCTATTCTAATTGGAATGAAGAAGAATGAGAGGTGGCTTGCTGGAGGTGTGCAAGATGATGGTGTGGAGATGCTGGTATTGGACTGGGGTGGACAAAGTTAAAAATCACAAACACCAGGTTTTGGTCCAACAGGTTTATTTGGAAGTCCTAGCTTTCAGAGTGTTGCTCCTTCATCAGCTAGCTAATTGGTCAGGAGCATAAGACACATTTTGGTTCTTACCTTGCTTCCTTAGCACTTACTGAATTAAGCATTGAACTACAGGCTGCCAGCCTCTGCACTTAATCTCTCTTTTTTGTACGGAAAGGCAGGCAGTTTGTGACAGCAGGGCAGCATTAAACATTCAGTCAATCAGTCAGATTGACCTTTATGGTACTGTGTTACATCAATGTCAGTGTTGCAGCATGTGTCAGCAACATATGTGGCAAAGACTCCGTATGTGCTCTGAACAAATGGTGATGTGTGCAAGTCAAAGAGGAAAATTTCTTAATGCAGTGAAGGGAGATTACACTCAGTCAAGAATTTGCCCATTTACACTACAAGGGTTTGACCACAGTCAATCCTGCATGTCACGAACAAGCAGTCCACAGATTAGTCAGGGTGCTGTTGAGAAGCAGTTGGGATGGTGATGGAGGACAGCTTTTCATGCTTATGATTAGATAAAGGGAAGCATTGAATATGATAAAAATAGATTGAAGAGCAGTTAGTAGTGATGTCTGAGCAAAAGAGATGGTGAGATGTCCCCATTGAATGAGTAGGAGGTGCAGAAAGGAAGGGTTTACAATTTGGAAACATGAGGTGAGGGTGAGCCCTGAATGATACTGAGGGTTGTGCTCCGTCAACCTTGGTGATATGTGTGTGCAGTGACAGAGTTAAACTAATTACTGTTCCTTGTATGTGAAATAGAAGAGGGAAGACAGCGACAAAGTATGGATGGGCATTGACCTTCTTCCTGCACTGTTCGGTGTTCCTTTAGAAATATGGCACTGACTCAATGCTGTAATTTCTGTCCAGGCTGGTGGGGGAGTCTGATAGTGTGGTCGTCTTTTGTATCATGAAAGAAAAAGGTACCCATCCTCTCCACTGCCATGTCTCTGGTACCACACTAAAATGATCTACCATTTACTTCCAGATACTTGTCTTTGTATTGGGGAGGTAGTCACTTCCTCGGTGACATTCACTGTTGACCACTTTATTGTGAAGTGGTGTGCAGCTGGACGTTAAATGTGGTACCAGAGACATGGAAGCTGATAGGTCGCATTAGTGGCGAGCATTTTCATCTTAATTGCCACACATTTCACAGGGTATATCAGTATCTCATTTGTGTTAATAATGAAATGAAAAATGGAAGATCATGTGAGAAACTTTGTCCTATTTCAAGACTGGCTGGATGTAATGAAACTCACTTGCCACTAAACTTTAATTGCAAATGGGTTAACTCAGCTCCAAGTAACTTATTGTTTTTAAAATAACGTCAACAAAGTCTAACCTCTTCAATCATAGCCAAAAATGGAATTGCTGGAAATACTCAACAGGTCTTGCAGCATTGTTGAAGGGGGAAAAATAGTGTCGATGTTTCAGGCCAAGGACTTTTCTTCAGAACCTCTTCACGCCTGGCACTAGGCTTCAACAGCATACTTCATCTGGACAGTATCATGACTAGCAACATGAATGTTCCTCTGGCAAGTAATGAAAATGTAGTTACTGATGCAACCCATTTAAAGTGAGAAAATCACATGTTGTTTATCAATTTGGAAAAATTTGCAAGATAACTGCCTGTGCGTCTTGGTGCACGTTGCATGTAGGTCACAAGCACAGAGCCAGAATTAATTATAATTTAAATGATTGAAAAGAATGGATCTTACTTAAACAGGTGTCGGCCAAATTTATTTGCAGAATAAACAGTAGAGTGGTGACATTTTAAAAACTTCACTCTTGATGTGGTGTCTCTCGCCAACAGTCGTGGAGGCTGCAAAGTCAGTCTCACTGTGTTCTAGCTCTGTTTCTGAATTGCACTGTTGTTTAAACGAGTTGGATACCAGGAGAGAAGTTTTCAAAGTTCCCTTTAGATCGAACCAAATTGAGGTAAAGTGAAACACGTATTTCACTGCACAGAACATAAATCTTGATATTGAAGAGTTTAATACTACTGGAGAGACTGAATAAACCACAGGAGAAAAATTAGTTTTAAACTCCAAAATAAAATAATTAAAATTCATGAATTATGTGGTTGCAAAATTGTTTGAATCTGTCCAGAAATGTAATTAAAATAGAAACAAGTTACAGTATTTCAAATCCTCAAGTTGCTTCAGGACCAATTAATGACCTTGAAGGTCATTGCTATTACTAGTTTGTGATGCAGCTGATTTGCACACAATGAGCTGAATTTAACGACTGTGGCAGAGGCCCCATTCACTGAATGGAAATCCTGTTACAGCCTTTTCTGGCTGTCTCAGCAAGAATAAATGCCTACACTGCTGTCAGGGTATCCATGTTTTAATGGCAAATGTCACATAGCCTCAAGATTCTGGCCAGTCAGATAGCTGGCGGATCTTCATTCCCAGCAGTGCTACTGGGACCAATGGGGACAGCTGGGACTCCAGGTGACCAGAAGCAGCAGAAGTGATGCAGGGCCTAAAAGAAAGTGAGTACTGCCAGATCACTGGGACAATTCCCCTGGGAGTCATTGTGGAAGGCCTGCAGAAGTTTTTCGTTGGGAGTTCCCTGTCCATTAAGATGGTGGCATCAAAGAGTCCTGGCGAAACTGGAATCAATGAGTGTCAGATATGTGACACATAGGAAGATGGTTGTGGTTGTTGGATGTCAGTCATCTCACCTCCAGCACATCTCTGTAGGAGTTCCTCAGGGTAGTGTCCTAGGTCCAATCAACTTCAGATGCTTCATCGATGGCCTTCCCTCCATCATAATGTCAGAAGTAGAGATATTCTCCAATGATTGCACAATGTTCAGTATCAATCAAGACTCCTCAGATACTGGAGCAGTCCATGCTTAATTCAACTAGATCTGGACAATATCCAGGCTTGGGCTGAGAATTGGCAACTTGACAAGTTGCATCACACAAATGCCAAGCAATGATCGTCTCCATTAAGAGACTATCTAAACACCACACCTTGACATTCAATAGTGTTACCATTACTGAATCTTGCACGAGCAATATTTTGGGAGTTATCATTGACCAGAAACTCAACTGGACTTATCACATAAACACAATGGCTGCAAAAGCAGATCAGAGGCGAAGAATGTTCTTGGAAGTAACTCAGCTCCTGACTCCCAAAACCTATCCACCATCTACAAGGCACAGGTCAGGAGTGTGATGGAATACTCCCCACTTGCCTGAATGTGTGCAGTTCCAACGTCATTTAAGAAGCTTGACACTATTCAGGACACAGCAGCCTGCTTGATTGGTACTCAGTAGCAGCAATGTGTACTATCTACAAGGTACTCTGCAGAAATTCACTAAATATCCTTAGACAGCACCTTCCAAACCAACTGTCAACTCCATCTAGAAGGACAAGGGCACCAAGTAGATGGGAACACCATCACCGACTATTGTCTCTCCAAGCCACCCAGCATCCTGACTTGGGAATATATTGCCATTCCTTCAATGTCACTGGGTCAGAATCCTGAAATTCCCTACCTAAGGGCATTGTGGGTCAACCTACAACACATGGACAGCAGCACTTCAAGAAGGCAGCTCACCACCATCTTGTCAAGGGCAGTGAGGGACAGGTAATGCATTTGGCCAGCCAGCAATACTCATGTCCCACGAGTGAATTTTAAAAAAGCCCTTTTGTGGGATAAAGATGTTCAGTGCAATCCACCCCTTCCCAAAGCCTCAGAGAGGCCATCAGAATATGTCTGGCAACCAGCCTAGTGACCTGAGCCCAAGCAGCAGCAGCAAATTGCATCCTTTAATGGGCCACTTCAGTGACTTGTGGCAGGTTGAAGGCTCACCTCAACCTTCCCTGACTCTGGCTTGATCCTCGGTATGGTGTGGGGACTTGTGAAGCTGATAGACATTCCATGCTGTTCCTTTCCAACTAATTATGTGATCCCCTACCCCCCTACTCTCACCCACTCAAATGCTGCTCAGCGGTGGGGCATTGCATTAAGTTCTACTGAATTTGTTTGATAAAAGAACAGTTCTGTACATGAGCAAGTATGCTATACTTATATCCCAGTATACTGAAAATCTCATGTGTTCTTTGACAAGTATCTGCCACATCTTCAATTCCACTTTTCCTTGGGGTTACATTCAATTGGCAGACTCCCTGTGCTTTAGTCCTGGAATGAAGCTAACATCTAAAACCTTTGACACCAAGCACAAGCTCACTCTTCAATTGGGCACCTACTTATTCAACTATTGTTTTGAAAATATAGGACAAACTGCCTATATTTCTTTCTGCGAAATTGTACAAATTGGTAGGACAAATGAGAAGACACAATATAAAACAAAAGGTGTCATTCTAAAGGGGGTCACAGTAACAGAGTAATCTGCTGTCATTGTTACACAAACCATTGTTGGTGCATGTAGAATGCTGGGCTTTATAAACAGAGGCATAGAACACAGAAGGAGGGAAATTGCATTGAGACTTTATAAGACACTGGTTCAGCCTCTGATGCGATTTTGGATCCAGCAGTATAGATTAGCTGATGCAGGGATACTTATTCTTTACTCATAACATATAAAACTGGGTGTGGATCTTATGGTGTTGGAGAGAATACAGACATTTATTATAACTGTCTATTATATACAAACATTACATTTTTAGACACCTAAGCGGATGAGTTGTAACTTTATCCTTGATCACAACGTCTTCACCTTTGACAAAAAGTTCTTCATCCAGACACATAACAACCATGGGGACCAAGTTTGCACCCCAATATGCCAACATTTTATGCACAGGTTCGAACAAGATTTCTTCTCTATGCAGGATCTCCTACCAACATTATACACCAGGTATATTGACGACATTTTCCTCCTCTGGACTCATGGCAAGGAGTCACTGATAAAACTACACAGTGACATCAACAAGTTTCATCCCACCATCAAACTCACCGTGGACTACTCTCGACTATCTGTCTCATTTTTGGACACATACGTCTCCATCAAGGATGGACACCTCAGCACCACACTCTACCGCAAACCCACAGACAACCTCACAATGCTACACTTCTCCAACTTTCACCCAAAACATATTAAAACAGCCATCCCCTATGGACTAGCCCTACGTGTAAACCGGATCTGCTCAGATGAGGAGGAACGTAACGGACACCTGGAAGTACTCAGCGATGCCCTCCCAAGAACGGGGTACAATGTCCAACTCATCGACTGCCAGTTCCAACATGCCACAGCAAGGAACTGTAAGGTCCTCCTCAGCAGACAGACACGTGCTGCAACTGACAGGGTACCCTTCATTGTTCAGTATTTCCCAGGAGCTGAAAAATTACACCATGCTCTTCATGACCTGCAACACATTATCAATGAGGATGAGCACCTCACCAAGACCTTCCCCACACCTCCACTACTTGCCTTTAAACAATCGCCAAACCACAAACAGATCATTGTCCGTAGCAAGCTGCCCGGCACTCAGGACAACTCCATACAACCCTGTCACGGTAGGCGCTGCAAGACGTTTCAGAGTGTGGACATAGATACCACCATTACACGTGGGGACACCTCCCACCTTGTAATGGCAGGTACTCATGTGAGTCAGCCAACGTTGTCTGTCTTATACGTTGCAGGCAAGGATGCCCGCAGGCATGGTACATTGGGGAAACCAAGCAAAGGCTACGACAACGGACAAATGGGCACCGCTCAACAATCAACAGACAGGAGTGTTCCCTCCCAGTTGGGGAACACTTCAGTGGTCCAAGACATTCAGCCTCGGACCTTCGGGTGACCATCCTCCAAGGCCGACTTCGGGATAGGCAGCAGAGAAAAGTGGCCAAGCAGAGGATGATAGCTAAGTTCGGTACCCATAGGGAGGGCTTCAACCAGGACCTTGGGTTCATGTCACATTACAGGTGACCACTATTGCACTATACACACACACAGACATTCCTACACACACACACTCTCACACACACACAGGCACTCCTATACGCAGACACCCACACACACCCTTACAGACACACACATTCCCACACTCTCACATGCACCTCCTCACAGACTTAAGACACTCTGCACTCACTACACACACACACATACACTTTCTCACACTCACAACCCCCAGCCCAGACACACACACACAGACAGACAAAGACCCACATGCACACGTATATTTTGTGGGGTGAATTTGTACTTTCAGGGTTACATTGTACTTTGCTCAAAAACTGCATGCATTCATGTAGAAGTCTGAGCTCAAAAACTGCATGAATTAATGTAAAACTCCGTTATCTCAATTTTTAGATTAGAATCAATTTAAATATCATGGCATAGACCGAGAACACAGAGGGCCAATACCTTCAACATATTGTCTAGCTATCACCATTGTTAACAGCTAACCCGAGAATGCAACTTGTAAAAAAAAGGTTTTGTGATTTACACATGAAAGAAGTGAAACTATCACAGTATTCTTAAAAGATGAAAGGCTTAACAGAAAATCAATTTTTCAATGTATAATTTCAGTTACATCACACTGTAAATTTTTGCTGTAAATTCTGTGTTAGGATTGAGCCCTCCACTACCACCTGATGAAGGAGCGATGCTCCAAAAGCTATTATGCTTCCAATTAAACCTGTTGGACTATAACCTGGTGTTGTGTGATTTTTAACTGGGTATTAGATGGTATGAGATCTTTATACCCTCAGGTCAGATACTATGATATAGTGGTAATAACATGAGATGTCTTTTAACAGAATACTGAACATGAAAAGTAGTATAACAATCTCAACTCAAGATGTCTCAATCTGTACCCAATGCTTTAGAAAGAATGTTAATTTTTTTTTAGAAATTATTTAGCAAAGATTTACAATCGAGCATCAGGAATTAGCAGCTTCAATTTCATGGGCATATTTTAGAAATCCAGGAGTTCTTCTCAGACAAATGAAGATTGAGAGGAGATTTATTCAAGGTGTCCAAAATTATTAGATTACTTACAGTGTGAAAACAGGCCCTTCGGCCCAACAAGTCCACATCGACCCGCCGAAACGCAACCCACCCATACCCCTACCCCTACATTTACCCCTTACCTAACACTACGGGCAATTTAGCATGGCTAATTCAACTGACCCGCACATCTTTGGATTGTGGGAGGAAACCAGAGCACCCGGAGGAAACCCACGCAGACACGGGGAGAACGTGCAAACTCCACACAGTCAGTTGCCTGAGGCGGGAATTGAACCTGGGTCTCTGGCTATGTGAGGCAGCAGTGCTGACCACTGTGCCACCGTGCCGCCCAAAACTGACCTGGATAGAGTTGATGGAGAAAAACTGTTCCCATTGGCAGAAAAACTAATGGACATCAATATAAGGTGCATGACTAAAGAAACTAACAGTTCTTTGAGGAGAAATCTTTTTACATGCTGAATGGTTGAATCTGACATGCAGTGCCCGAGTGTGGTGGAGCCAGATTCACAAATGATATTCAAAGCTCAAGTGGATAACAGCCAAAGAGAGAGAAATAGCAGGGCTTTAGTGAAAAGACGATAGATCAAGACTGGCTTTTGTGCTTCCGGGAGAGCCGGTGTAAACAGTATGGTCGAGTTAATCTTCTTTTCACACTGTAAACATTTCGATCCTGTGCTTTTCCTAACAGTTCACAGAAGGTGTGCACATAAGTCTCGGACATTTGCACTGCTGTTCTGCAGGGATTACATGAGAGCAATCCAAAGAAACTTTCTCTGTTTTCACTCTCTCTTTAGGGAAAGTAGTGTAAGTTACTATATAACCTCCCCACCATCCAAAAGCCATTGGTGGCATTGAGATAGTTACAGAATCATAGAGATGTACAGCACGGAAACAAACCCTTCAGTCCAACTCGACCATGCAGACCAGATATCCCAACCCAGTATAGTCCCACCTGCCAGCACTCTGCACATATCCCACCAAACCCTTCCTATTCATATATCCATCCAAATGCCTTTTAAATGTTGCAATTGTACTAGCCTCCACCACTTCCTCTGGCAGCTCATTCCATCCACCTACCACCCTCTGTGTGAAAAAGGTGTCCCTTAGATTTCTTTTATATCTTTCCCTTCTCACCCTAAACCTATGCCTTTTGGTTCTGGACTTCCCACCCCACCCCAGGGAAGAGACTTTGACTATTTATCCTTCCATGCACCTCGTGATTTTATAAACCTCTATAAGGTCACCGCTCAGTGTCTGACGCCCAAGGGAAAACAGCCCCAGCCTATTCAACCTCTCCCTATAGCACAAGTCCTCCAACCCTGGCAACATCCTTGTAAATCTTTTCTGAACCGTTTCAAGGTTCACCCTTCCAATAGAAAGGAGACAAGAATTGGAAGCAGTATTCCAACAGTGGCCTAACCAATGTCCTGTACAGCCGCAACATGACCTCGCAACCCCTGTACTCAATACTCAGACCAATAAAGGAAAGCATATCAAATGCTTTCTTCACTATCCCGTCTACCTGCGACTCCACTTCCAAGGACCTATGAACCTGCACTCCAAGGTCTCTTTGTTCAGCAACACTGCCAAGGACCCTACCATGAAGTGCATAAGTCCTGCTAATATTTGCTTTCCCAAGATGCGGCATCTCACATTTATCTAAATTAAACTCCATCTGCCACTTCTCAGCCCATTAACCAACTGATCAAGATCCCATTGTAATCTGAGGTAATCTTCTTAGCTGTCCACTACACCTCCAATTTTGGTGTCATCTGCAAACTTACTAATTATACCTCTTACGCTCACATCCAAATCATTTATATAAATGATGAAAAGTAGTGGACCCAGCACCGATCCTTCTGGCACTCCAGTGGTCACAGGTCTCCAGTCTGAAAAACAACCCTCCACCACGATCCTCTGTCTTCTACCTTTGAGCCAGTTCTGTATCCAAATGGCTAGTTCTCCCTGTATTCCATGACGTCTAACCTTGCTCACCAGTTTCCCATGGGAAACCTTGACAAAAGCCTTACTGAAGTCCATAGAGATCACATCCACCAATCTGCCCTCACAAATCCTCTTTGTTACTTCTTCAAAAAACTCAATCAAGTTTTCCCAAGCATAAAACCATGTTGACTATCCTTAATCAGTCCTTTCCAAATACATGTAAATCCTGTCCCTCAGAATTCCCTCCTACAACTTGCCCACCACAGACATCAGGCTTACTGGTCTATAGTTCCCTGGCTTGTCCTTACAGCCCTTCTTAAACAGTAGCACTATGTTAGCCAACCTCCAGTCTTCCAGCACCTCACCTGTGACTATCGATGATAACAAATATCTCAGCAAGAGGCCCAGCAATCACTTCCCTAGCTTCCCACAGAGTTGTCGGGTACACCGGATCAGGTCCTGGGGATTTATCCACTTTAATATATTTTAGGTCGTCCAACACTTCTTCCTCTGTAATATGGACATTTTGCAAGATATCACCATCTATTTCCCTATACTCTATTTCTTTCATCTTCTTTTCTACAGTAAACACTGATGCAAAATACACCCATCTCCTGCGGCTCCAACAAAGGCCGCGTTGCTGATCTTTGAGGGGTGAAAATGTGTTGCTGGTTAAAGCGCAGCAGGTCAGGCAGCATCCAAGGAACAGGAAATTCAACATTTCAGGCAAAAGCCCTTCTAAAAAAACTTTGCAAGTTTGTGAGAGTGTTGTCCTGAGCTGGGGTAGGGCTGATTACAGGGAATGTAGGTAGCGACACATGGCTGCAAGGGTGGAGCGGAGGATCCGGAGGGAGGTCTTTTGCTGGAAGCTTTGGATTTGTTGTAGGTACAGGTTGTCCTGGTTGGGTCCAAATTTTGTTGGTTGGAATGTAGTCCGGAGTCCGTGTGGGATCAGTCGGTTCTGTAGGCAGGTGCTGAGGAAGGAGATGTGGCTGTGGTAGCGGGTCTGTTTAAGAATGTGGCTGAAGAGCTTCTGTGCAGAGGAGATGACCTGGGGGATGCAGTGAGAGAGAGACTCACTGAAATCCTTGTAGAGGGAGGAAGAGAGCTTCTTCAAGGAAGTCCTCCTTGCAAGAGGATTCGCAGTAGGTTAAAATCTTCGAGTAAAAAGTGAGGTCTGCAGATGCTGGAGATCAGAGCTGAAAATGTGTTGCTGGTTAAAGTGCAGCAGGTCAGGCAGCATCTAAGGAACAGGAAATTCGACGTTTCGGGCAAAAGCCCTTCCCCTATTCTCTCCCTAGTTACTGTTTTGTCCTTAGTGTATTTATAAAAACCCTTTGGATTCTCCTTAATTCTATTTGCCAAAGCTATCTCATGCCCCCTTTTTTGCCCTCCTGATTTCCCTCTTAAGTATACTCCTACTTCCTTTATCCTCTTCTAAGGATTCATTCAATGTATCCTATCTTTACCTGACATATGCTTCCTTCTTTTTCTTAACCAAACCCTCAATTTCTTTAGTCATCCAGCATTCCCTACTCTACCAGCTTTTTCTTTCACCAGAACATGAATATACTGTCTTTGGACTCTCATTATCTCATTTCTGAAGGTTTCCCATTTTCCAGCCGTATCTTTACCTGCGAACATCTGCCCCCAGTCAGCTTTTCAAAGTTCTTGTCTAATACCGTCAAAATTGGCCTTTCTCCAATTTAGAACTTCAACTTTTAGATTTGGTCTATCCTTTTCCATCACTATTTTAAACTAATAGAATTATGGTTGTTGGCCCCAAAGTGCTCCCCCACTGACACCTCAGTCACCTGGACTGCCTTATTTCCTAAAAGTAAGTCAAGTTTTGCACCTTCTCTAGTAGATACATCCACATATTGAATCAGAAAACTTTCTTGTACGCACTTAAGAAATTCCTCTCCATCTAACCCCTTAACACTATGGCAGTCCCAGTCTATGTTTGGAAAGTTAAAATCCCCTACCTTAACTACCCTATTATTCTTACAGTTAACTGAGATCTCCTTACAAATTTGTTTCTCAATTTCCCTCTGACTATTAGGGGGTCTTTCATACAATCCCAATATGGTGATCAGTCCACCCAAAAAACTTCCCTGGATATATTCCTGGGAATGTCTTCCCTCAGTACAGCTGTAATGCTATCCCTTATCAAAAACGCCACTCCCCTTCCTTTCTAGCCTCCTTTCCTGTCCTACCTGGAGCATTTGTGTCCTGGAACATTAAGCTGCCAGTTCTGTCCATCCCTAAGCCATGTTTCTGTAATTGCTATGCTATTTGGGGGTGGCATGGTGGTTCAGTGGTTAGCACTGCTACCTCACAGCAGCAGGGTCCTAGGTTTGATTCCAGCCTCGGGTGACTGTCTTTGTGGAGGTTGTACATTGTCTTACGTGGGTTTGCCCCGTTTTCCTCCCACGGGCCAAAGACATGTTGGTCAGGTGAATTGGCCATGCTAAATTGCCCCAAGTGTTAGGTGCATCATTCAGAGGGAAATGGGTCTGGATGGGTTAATCTTTGGAGGATTGGTGTGGACTGGCTGGCCTGAAGGGCCTGTTTCCACACTGAAGGGAATCAAATCCAATCTAATCTAATCCCAGTCCCATATTCCTAACCATGCCCTGAGTTCATCTGCCTTCCCTGTTAGGCCTCTTGCATTGAAATAATGAGCAGTATTCAGTGTGTCTTTCAACTAGACTTCACAATCCTAACTACTTTTCTAACTATACTTTTGAGCCCATCTGATTTTCATTTTAAACAGTACTGTCAATCGTTTTTGAACTCAGTAAAAGTTCAATTAAACATAACACATTTAAAACCATCATGCCTTCTGAAAGATTGTCCAATAACTCCTGTGCGGATTTGAATACTGAAATACTGATGCTTCATTTCTTCCACACGCATTAATACATCGATGTTAAATTCTAGCTTGAACTATTTTAGTGCAGTAATTACAACATCAAAATAAACAGATTAATTATGGTGTAGAATAGCACAGTTAGGCATTAAAATAATGTTAAGCAGTGTGATAAAATAATACATGAGATAAATTAATATTATTTAAAATAGAGAAGTTGATCTTTGCAGTTAAGTTTATGTTGCATTTCCTGACCTCTGATAGGGCTGTTATGTGGAGGAGAAAGTGAGGAAAGCAAATAACATGCTTTACCATCAAGGTATAGCCACCCACTTTACTGTTTCAGAATCTAAGGTAAAACCTGAAATTAAGAGAATTTGTCAAGCTGCCTGGAGATACCGAGCAGGCATGTGCTGTTTGGCATATATCTGATTACAGATATCACATGCAAAATCCAGAAAAAACCTAAATTGAGCTGAGCATGGTCCCAAGTGTATCAGAGTTTAGACATTGGGCTTGTCAAAACAATGAAATGATTGACCTTCTTTGTGTTGTCAACCCTCATTGTTCTTTGATTAAAAATTAATCTTTGAGCTTTAATATTTCTGAAATTTTACACATTTCTGTAGATTTCACGTTGTATATTTTCTTCATATCACCGTGACACCCATTGGCAAATCTGTGACTGCTGTTCCATGCCATTTAATATGCATATTAACAGTGGCATTTCACTGTTCCACAGTTCCATGACTTTGACCAATGCACAGTTAGCAGTTTCTGAGAATTGATATGGTATGAATGAAGAAGAACATCAACAATGATTCATTTAACATAGTTTCGTGCCTATTTGTGGCCATGTACTGAAATATGGGAATCCCCTTCAGCGTGAAATATGAACCTGTCATTCAATGTCTTATGAGATGTAAGATGATCAAAATGATAGTGAGAAGCTTTGGAGTCTGCAGAAGTGATTTTGAGCTAGCATACTGCTACAACATATAGGGAGCATAAAATGGGATGTAAAATTATACAAGAATTTGGTATTTTGATTTGTGTGGGGATAGGGATAGAGGAAGGCATTGGCAGAAACTCTGATTAAATTTGGCTCATAACATTATATAAGTTGAATTGAACTGAAATAAGAGAGAAAATATGTGAAAGAAACAGGTTTGTGGGCATAATAGCCACTTAGATCCCTAACTTTCTTGTGTTCATAAGTTGTTTTCCTCTTAATATTGCATTCCCTTTCCCAGGATAGCTTGTGACAACTGCTTTAAGCTAAATCAATTTTTCTGTGTGCACTTGAATCCATGTTTCACTCTCCAAATGATGAGGTATGGGTCTGCACATGGTATACTGTAATGTAGTGAGACTGTTGTCCTACAGCTTCCATTGACCATTGAAGCTTTCCTTCTCAGTACCTGCAATTGGCATACTTAAAGAATGGAATGAAACATATAATTGAATTTATGATGCAGGTGACATGCCCATCACTATCCTGCCTCCACTGTTATCTTACTGGTGGCAGAGCAGTACTGGCAATGAGACCAATTGAACCTGTTATGTCGCTGATTAATGGTACTTAAGACTTCTTTCCAATTCCATTAGGATAGTGGGGAAAAGGGTACTTTTCCGTCTAGGAGGTGCATCCAGTTAAATC
This sequence comes from Hemiscyllium ocellatum, assembly GCF_020745735.1. NCBI lineage: Eukaryota > Metazoa > Chordata > Chondrichthyes > Orectolobiformes > Hemiscylliidae > Hemiscyllium > Hemiscyllium ocellatum. Next base: position 37,778,602 of record NC_083418.1, read on the forward strand.
TGGTCACTTCTCTATGGGCTTTGGGTGAGGTCCATTCACCCTGTAGACCATAGAAGCCCGGGCAATGCTTATGGGATTAACTGCCTCTTCCTTTATGCGTGGCCTCCACGCATCCCCATTGGTCCTGGGAATACCTGATCCCACTTACCTAAACTCTAATCTAGCTCCAGGGCATTGTTGTCATCCTTGCAGTAGCCATCACTCCCAGTGATGCTTCTGGGATGAAGAGCTGCCTCTTTCTGATGAACTAGGAGTTTTAGAGTCAAGGGATCCAGTATCAGATAGTAGAGGCCATGACTTCTGATAACTAATTGCATAAAATAGGCTATTGATTCCTGGGCCGACAGAAGCAGGCTTGTAATCTGTGGCCATCACCTCTCAAAGAAATCCCAACTCCTTACTACAATGATGTAGTATCCAATGAATAGTTGAGCTTTGATAACAGGAAATCAGGACTTTTGAATAACACTCACCCATTTCTGTCAAGATATCTGGAAAACATTGGAACTGTCTCAAATGTGGGACTAGGTACCTGCTGTGCTCTTTTAACACTTGATTTTAAAAACACCCAAGTCTTATAGGATGAACGTTTTGCTCTGCTGCTTTTCTGAAATGTTTTCAACACTGTACAATTAATAATTGTGAATGTAAATTTGCCATAGTCTCATCAGCCCATAGGTCTACTCACTCATTTGAGAGAGACGATTGGTGGTGATTTAACCTGAGGATCACAGCCCCTCAGGCATGAGGAGGAGTTGGGAAGCAGACAGTTTATGGTAACCTCAATCAGTGCAGGAATTGAACTGTAGTGTTGGCTTCACTCTGCATTGAAAGCCAGACATCCAGTCAACTGAGTTTATCAATCCCCAGTGCCTATAATTGAGCACTGACAGTAAATTGGTTATCTTCCTTAGAATATGCATTGTTAATATCCTAAAACCATTATCACCAAAACAGATTATGTGAAAAAACATCTTGATCCTCCTGTAAATTGGTTGCAGTAGTTCTTCCATTACAATAGTGATTCCACTGCAAAAGTATGTCATCATTTACAATATGCTTTAGGACAAATTTTGCAATGTAAATGCAACTTACTTTTCTCTTTTTTTGACAATGGTAGAACAGGTAAAGTGATTCATGAATCTCAATACTATTTGTCGCAGTGTGATGCCAACAAGTAGTATCTGGAGGATATGAAAAGCATTATATCAGCACAAGTAGCTTATCTTTAGTTTAGATTGCAACCTTATTGTCACTGAGAACAAACACTTATCCATGTATATTTGACTTTAATAACTTCTGTAATTCTTAGAAACTATAACATGTAAGGTAAATTTTGCAAGTACTTTTGGTCTTTGACTGAGATGTATTTGAGAGACTGTGACTGGATATTCAGTGTATTTTGTTTGCATGTTATTATAGTAACTGGCAGGGTCAGCCCTGTAGTGTTTGGTAGGTGCACATGCCCTTGCATCTTCAGATAATTTTAATTTAATCTGCCTAGCAGGAGATTTACCTGACCAAATTGGCCAATCATTCCACACTCCACTGATTCACTTTCCATTGACTTTACTGCAATGTAAAAGCAGATGGGACATAAAATCGGTGGCTTAATAATTTTCAGCGTGTGGCTTAAGTTATCCTTTGTATCTTAAATTTCACATAGTTTCTTCTAGGTATTTATCTATAAACACAGACAGAAAGATGGCAGCAAATAGCGTCCATTGCCTCTGCTGACCTGTTTGACATTGTTCCACTCCATCTCTCCTTCAAAATCTATGTATAAGCATGATTCCAACCGGAAAGCCTTTGCCCAGCATCGGACTCATGAAGTATCAGGCCCACAGCATTTGCACAATGAAAAGTAAATTTTTCTCATAAAATTATAGAAAAATTAGCAACAGTTTATTAATGTAACGAGACAGAACTGGATAACTCATGAGTTACTGATAAATACGTTAAAAATATCAGATCATGTCACATGACCCAAACCTCAAGTTGGAGTGCCAGTAAGAGGAATATCCCAAGGGGAACTAGAATGTAGGCCAGAGTATACAATACTATTCCATGTTTTCTGTTCTGCCAGAACTAGATCTCCACACACATTTACCTGAAGGAGACATGTCAGAGATAATTGCTTAGCTACCCTATATTGGTCCAAGTAGAGCTCTTGCTATCTACGGCCTGGCATGAATTCCACTGAGGTCCCAGGAAAGATTCAAGTGATAATACTCAATAAATGCTGGATCAGATTGCTGACCTGAATTTAGACATTGATGGCTCCCATAGGAGAGATTTCTAACATTGATGTCATTGATAAGATAGCTCAGCTTTCCAAAAGATCATGGCAGGTGTCTCTGATGTACCTTTGCAAGTGCAACTGCCATGCAAGCCAGATTAATTATCCTCCCTTGATTTGGAGAGCTTAGTGCGCCAGTGAAGCCTTCAGCATTCTGGTCCCTGACTTTATTGCAGGATATTTGTTACTCTGTTCATAAGCTCTTGCTGTGCTTGGTCCATTCACTTTCCATTGTTGACAGTTTTATATCCTGGTTAATAATTTGTGTTCCCCAGAATTAACTTGTTTTAATAATTTTAAATTAATTTTGGAGCATTCTGTGATGTCATTAAATCCATGTGTATTGCTGCTTAAGTATCATTGCAGAGATTTATCAGGGTGTTGCCGGGCATGGAAGTTTTGAGTTATAAAGAATGGCTGGATAGACTGACACTTTTTTGACTGGAGGTTGAGAGGTGAAGTTTAGAAAATAATAAGAGGTCTAGATAAAGTTAATGCTAGTGTCTTTTCCCTAGGATAGGGGAATTCAAGACTAGGAGGCACATTTTTAAAGGTGAGAAAAGAGAGCAATACAAAAGGTGCAAGATGCAATTTTTGTTTTGCACAGAGGGTGTGTGGAATGAACTTCCTGAGGAAGTGGTGGATGTAGGTACAGTAACAATGTTTAAACGATATTTGGATAGGTACATGCATTGGAAAGGTTTGGAGGGAGATGGACCAGAAGCAGGCAGGTGGGACTAGATTAGTTTGGAATTATGTTTGGCATGGACTGTTTAAACCACACTATGCTGTGTGACTATGACTCAATTTTTACTAACTTTGTTAGCATATTAATAACCTTAAAACATTATTTTTGTGCTTAACCTTAGAAACACCAACTGACATTATATAATGAACAGAAGCAACAAAACAACTGAACATTTTTGTACAAATGTGTGGAGGTGTGATATTTACTTCTCCATGCTGAGCACTTCAGAACTGTTTAAAATAGCACAGAGTCTCAGATTTTCCTTCAAATGACTTGAAACTCAGTGTTGCAATGAGTGATTTTGCAAAGTTATTCAAAACATTTGAATAATTTAGTGTGACAAATATTTCATGTAGGCATCCTTTAACCCATGGTAGCTTCCATTTCATTATTTATCACCACAGGAGGTAACATTGTTTGTGGCTTGGGTGTGATTGTGCACTTGCCACAGACGTGCTCTGCAGAACAGTTTATATTCTACACAGAGTAACCCTTTGAGGATTATAAGAATTCAGCACAAATATGTAAATGCAACATATTAATATCTAAGAGAAACAGCAAAATTCTGAAGAAGGGTCTCTGGACTCAAAGCATTAGCTGTGATTTGTTTCCACAGATGCTGCCTGACCTTTCGAGCTGTTCCAGCAGTTTCTGGTTTTGTTTCTGGTTTCTTGCAGTTCTTGCAGTTTTTGTATGAATATGTAGGCTGCTTGGATTTGGGAGGGGGGAGGCAGTTATAGAGAAAGTGAGTGAAACGAAATACTGCTTTTGGACTGTGGTAGTAACTAATTGCCTTAATTTGTACTTTGTACTTGCCTGGAGGTGCTAAACAACACATCTGCAATTTAGCACTAAGTATTGATTAGAAGGATTGTCAGTGGTCTTCTTGCTGAGGAGGAAGTACATTCTGTAATTGAAGGATGGGAAGAAATAAACATGAAATAATGAGTGTCTCTTGAATTAATGCTTGAAGTCAATATCAATGGTATGTTTATTCCCAAACAGCTGGAAACTATAAGGTGATGGTGTTATTTGAAACATCTGCCATGCGACCACTTTAATAAACACAAGGAGGGATTTAAAGCAACAATCAGCATTTTAATGAGCCTCTGAGAGATCATTCTGAGAGGCAGAAGTTTATGCCCCTTTGGCCTTTTGTCATGCATGCTGCAAGGGCTATGTTTACATCCCAGTTATAGATCAGCACAAACACTAGAATCATAGAATTCCTACAGTGTGAAAGCAGACTATTCAGCCCAACGAGTGCATACTGACCCTCAGAAGCGCATCCTACCCAGACATACTCCCTACATTATCCCTGCATTTTCCATGGCTAATCCACCTAACCTACACATCCCTGGAGACTTGCCAATCCACTTAACCACCACATCTTTGGACTATGAGATGGAAACTGGAGCACCCAGAGGAAACACATGCAGACATGGGGAGAATGTATGAACCCCATGAAAACAGTCATACAAGGGTGAAATTTAACCTGGGTCCCTGGCACTGTGAAGCAGCAGTACTAACCACTGAGCCACCATGCCATCCAAAATCAGAATTACTGTTCTAAGCATGTTGTTTGCCCACATTCAAAAGGAAATAGCTGAGAAAAGTGGTTTACACTCCAGTTCACTAATAGGTATATGGAGGTCCTGGTGGGCCAGGTGGGAGAGTGGAAGCTGTCCTCTTTCCTCAGGATTCTCAAAATAAACCATGACCATAATTAAAACTCCCACTGTCCGGGCAGTAATGGCATCACAGGACCCAAGACTGAGATTGGATGTACTCTTGACTAATTATGTCAGGACCTCCCAGCTCATCAAAATTACCCTTCAGTACACTAAGGATTACCTCCTTTAGAATTACAGGAATAGCTATTTGGTTCAAGCACATACAATGTTTTTGTCATTGGGGTGCTGGCACATGCTGTAGATGATATTGGTATAACCCAGTGATGTTCAGCAGCATGCCTATCCCTTTGACAGTTCTGCAAAATGGTGATTGAATTGAATTGAATTGAATTTATTGTCACATGTACCGAGGTACAGTGCAGATGCTGTGGGTGTCCAAGTAAACAAAAATAAGTGAGCATGAAGAAAGCAAGCTCAGAGCCCTGAGTTCTCTCCTGTGCAGCAGATGTATGTGAAAACGATGTGACCCTGCTTCTAGAGCAACCTAGCTGGAGCATTGCATTGTAAATTGTTGGAGAGCTCCAATATTCAGTGGCACCATGTTGTTGCGTGTCCTGAGGTAGACTGAGATCAGCTACGATAATGTGATGAGGCTGGTGTTTTGTCACTGCTGACTTCTGAGAACGAAAGATGGAGATGGACACACAGGTCATTCAGTGTGCAATATGATGTTGCAGAAATGATGGTCAATATGGAAGTCCAGAAAAAGCATGCAAGTTGCATAGTTATGAGATAATCATTTAAACTTGCAAGTCAGGTGAGGTTCTCATCTCATCATTGAAACTTTAAAGGGAAAGTTGGATTTTTTTGTTTCCCAAGATCATGAATATAATTTTTTCATTCTCATAATATTCTACCAAATTGTTCACTATTGCCGATGCCACTCATGGGCTGGGAAAATTCCGCCATGAGTTTCCAACATGGATCATCAGTAGTCTTGGCTTCAGTGCTGGCAAGAAATACAAGTAAAGCCATAGCATTTCTCAGACAAGGAAAATCAGAATGGTGCAATCTCATATTTGAAAGCAAAATAGTGCTGATATAGTTTTGGAAGCAAGTGTACTGCAGGAATAAGAGAATGTAACTATGCCAACATAAACTATTATAAGACAACATAATTTTAATTTAAAATTCACAAGAGAAATGTACATCCTATACTGTTCTACTCAGCCATATTATCACTCACTGTTTATATCCAGTTTAATCCAATTCCGTAGCTTTCTTAATATACAATAAAACCTCAAGAGAGCAACTTCAATGGTCTAATACGTTTAATATCATATTGAATAAAATAAATAAGGACTAAAATTTTGCTGCCAAGGTTTCTGACATGAGATCAACATATAGGATACTCTTCAAAATAATTATCTCATTTATAGAGTGAAATAATATGCAAGATAGCTTTAAAAAGCATGTATTTTCTCTTCTGATTGGAAATCTTTTAATCAGGGCTTCTTTCCCCTAAAGTTGCTCATGACATTCATAGCTGCATTCCAAAGAGGATTCATTGAAATTAGCGGAGCTCATGAATCCAGATCAGAAAATATAAAATGCCGATGCAGACTTGCTGACTAGAAAATATTTCCATGTTGTATATTTTATGTATTTCTATACAAAATGCATACTGTCTTCAGAATCTCGCACTTGAATTACTTGCATCAGGTTTCCACCTCTGAGCCAGTCCCAAGACAGCTTATATCAAAATCATGTGACATCATATATGACAGAAACAAAGGTAAACATTTCCCTTGATCTCCTCCATCTGTGTGCAACTTTTAACACAGTTGACAACATCCTCCACTTCTAACAGTCTTCTAGATAGGTGGGATACAGATGGGTTAGCTCAGTTGGTTGGATGGCCGATTTGCCTTGCCGACTGATATCAACAACACGGATTTAATTCCCACACCAGTTGAGGTTAACATGAATGATTCTCCTTCTCAACCTATCCCCTTGCCTGAGGCATGGGAACCTTCAGGTTAAACCATCACCAGTTATCTCTCGCTAATGAAAGAGCAGCCCTATGGTCTGGTAAGACTATGGCAAGTTTATATTTTAGACGGTTGGGACAACTAATACCTGGTTAACATCTATTAATAGCTTGGATGGAAGATAAAAACCAACATCTAAATTGTATCTAAGATTTTGTACTGTAAATATTCAATAACATTGAATGTTCAGGCTGGATTCATTGGATATGATCTATGCATTAAATATAAACTGAACATTTAAAATGGATCTGGATATAGCAAATATATAAGAGACATAATGCACATAATTCTTATTGTCATTGATGCTGTTGTCAAAATTCCTCTTTTCCATAGGTTGGGTTGGATATGGTATCCTGTACTTGTGAAGCTAACATACATGGTCACTCTGAGAATCCGTTGCAGAATTTTATTACATATATTTAAGCAGAAACAAAAAGTTCAACTCAAGCAAAGTGGAGTTTGTGGCATTATATTAGGTTTCAGTATACTTAATTTGAAGGAGAATAAACTTAACCTGCATTTCTTTTGATGTTTGCTATCTGATACACTTAGTGAATGATGTATGTACACATGTGTCTGTGTGCATGGGAGAGAACAGAAATAGCTTCTGATGCAGCCACACAATCAAAAAGATGACTGAAACTCTGTCTGGATCTATGGGGATGATGAGTGTTTATCTATGTAAGATACTAACTAGGCTACCAAATAACCTGGAACTCTTTCCCTTAGATTCAGCATCTTTAGGAAAGGAGGCAATAAAATTATATTAGTGGGCGGCACGGTGGCACAGTGGTTAGCACTGCTGCCTCACAGCGCCTGAGACCCGGGTTCAATTCCCAACTCAGGCGACTGACTGTGTGGAGTTTGCACGTTCTCCCCGTGTCTGCGTGGGTTTCCTCTGGGTGCTCCGGTTTCCTCCTACAGTCCAAAGATGTGCGGGTCAGGTGAATTGGCCATGCTAAATTGCCCGTAGTGTTAGGTAAGGGGTAAAGTGTAGGGGTATGGGTGGGTTGCGCTTCGGCGGGTCGGTGTGGACTTGTTGGGCCGAAGGGCCTGTTTCCACACTGTAAATCTAATCTAAAACAAAAAAATGGGGCAAAAAACACAGCGTGCGCACATTTACTTTATAATGTTAACAAAAGAACAGAAATTTACTATAATTAATAAATACTGTAAACTTTTAACTACTTCACTGTTTTCACTGAAACAATATTAACTCCAGAATTTATTGTTCCCTATTTAGCGTTATATCTTCTACAAGCATTCACGAGAAGTGAAACCTCCTGAAGACCTGCAGGATTTAGGTGTCAGATTCTTGCAACCATTTGTGAACCTACTGTCGAAAGGCACATACTGGTGGATGAACACCTTCATAACAACAGCACATAAACGACCTATTGACCTTAAAGCCATTGGCAAGCTGCCTTTTGCTATGAGAGCTGCGACCAATTATATGCACCTAAAAGATGCATATGAAGCACAAAAGGTAGAGCACTCAAATATTTTAAAACATTTTGTTTAGTTTTGAGTATTTTGCTTAAATGTTTAATACTGTGTATTAGACTCCCTTGGTTATTCTGTGCATAAGTGCCTTGTTACTCACATGGGCACATCAAGAATTTCTAGGATTTAGCTGCAGATCTGTGTTCTGCTGGTCTACTTTTACCTTGGAAAGGATTATCTCATATTACCAAACTAGGAAGAAAAAGATCTATTTTTATTCTCTGCTTCTGATCACAAGTAAGTGATACCGGCATTTGTGTATAAATGGGTAACAACTAGATGTAACTGAAGTGTGAAGTTCCACAATTGACCTATTGACACTTCCTGTTTTCACACTGGAACAGTTGGCATTGAGTTTAGTTTGGTAGAGGTGCTAGCACATATAAATCAGCATCACAGCATGAGCCACCACTCTCAGAGAAGTTAAAATCCCAAAAGGGAAAAAAAATGAAGTGATAGCAGAGGCTACTTTCTTGGAAGTTAATGCTTGTAAATCATTCTTTCAATAAACCTGATAAAACAGCAATTAATGTGAAAATGTTTAGGTTACTCACATGATCTCCACATATTCTAGAAACTGGATGGTAAATTGATCAGCAGTTTTTGATCACAGAGGATACCATTTGTGAGGCTTTTGACTTAGTGTAAGAGCCAAAAGTTAGATTTTTCAGCTATACTTCATTGCTGGATGATCATCCATTCATTCTTCCAGAAAGTAAGCAGGACCCTCAGGACTAAACCTACAATTAGAAAGTATCCTTATATAATGTCCTATTTATCAAGCAAGCTAAATGAAGACTTTGTGAAACCCAGTTTGTTGGGACAATTGGTTTGTTATTACAGTCTAAATGGGTGACCATTGGAAACCAATCCAACTTATTTGAGACTTTGAACTTCTATTATGAAAAAGTGAGTCTGAAAGTTCTTTGATCTCCATTGCTTTTAAAGGCAAATAGTCATTGTGAAAGCTGTTATCAAAGCTCCCACTGCTTCAACTGGATGGATGATGAATAATTTCTATAACCATATCCCTAGATCAGGAAGTTCACTTGCAATAACACATGGACATTCTTTCTTTCCATCAGTTAAAGTTTAATAATAAATTCCATAAATTCTAGAAACTACGATACAAATATAGCTAAACTTTATTCCATAAGGTGACTAGAAATAACACAAGAATAATCCCTTGTAATCTTACAGTGACAACTGTGATAAGTTGTGTAGCATTGCCTTTCTTATTTTTCATCAGGATTTTTTGAGGGAAATTCATTTGTACCACAATGTTGGGATTCTATGATCTCTGATTATACATACTGCTTGACCATTGGCAGCATATGTAAATATCTTCTAACAGATCTTCTTCCCCTATAATCACATTTGATTATTTATATTCATTGTAGCCACATAAAAGCAGCTTAAGAATAAAAGGCATTGAATATATTTGTACACTTTTTTTTACTGGCACATTTTGGAACAGTGCCATTCCATTTCGCCTGACATCAGAATAGCAGAACAGCTGGTTCTAAAAGGAAAGGTGATTAATTTTTTTTTTAACAATCAGGTTTATGTCAGATATTTCACCAAACATTCTAGATTGCCATCTATTGTAGTAGGCTGGCATCCAGTTGTTTGAAAAACAGCCAAACATCTGTTTGGACTTCTGCTACAATTATGTTGATATTTGTGTGTCATCCATCTTCTCTGGAGTTACATATAGAAATCCAAATTTTGTTCTGGTCAAATATTATAAAGAGTTGACCTTCCACAAAACCATCAGAGAAAAGACTTGGCATACTAGAAACAATCAGAAGGATTTAGCTATACAAATAGATATATTCAAGAAGGATTTAGAGCTAAAGGGATCAGAGGATATGGGGAGGAAGTGGAAACAGGATACTTAGTTGGATGATCAGCTATGATCATATTGAATGGTCGAGCCAATTGAAGGACTGAATGGCCTATTCCTACTCCTGTTTTCTATTAATCATCTTTCAGACATCTCTAAAAGATATCCAAGAGATTGTAAGTTTTCTCTTTTTGCAAATCAAAACAGTATACAGTTTTCAGTGTACTTTGTGGTCTGTTAACAAAGATAAATTTTCAGCAATCTTTTCAAAAGATAATCTCATCAAGATTCAAATAAGTATTACATAGATTAACTTTGACTTTTGTAAAAACCCTTTGGATTCTCCTTAATTCTATTTGCCAATGCTATCTCATGTCCCCTTTTTGCCCTCCTGATTTCCCTCTTAAGTGGACTCCTACTTCCCTTATACTCTTCTAAGGATTCACTCTATCTATCCTGTCTATACCTTACATATGCTTCCTTCGTTTTCTTAACCAAACCCCCAATTTCTTTAGTCATCCAGCATTCCCTATACCTACCAGTTTTCCCTTTCACTCTGACAGGAATAAACTTTCTCTGGATTCTCGTTATCTCAGTTCTGAAGGCTGCACATTTTCCAGCCGTCCCTTTACCTGTGAACATCTGCCTCCAATCAGCTTTTGAAAACTCTTGCCTCGTAACGTCAAAATTGGCTTTTCTCCAATTTAGAACTTCAACTTTTAGATCTGGTCTATCCTTTTCCATCACTATTTTAAAACTAATAGAATTATGGTCGCTGGCCCCAAAATGCTCCCCCACTGACACCTCAGAAACCAGCCCTGCCTTATTTCCCAAGAGTTGGTCAAGATTTGCGCCTTCTCTAGTAGCTACATCCACATACTAAATCAGAAAATTGTCTTGTACGCACTTAAGAAATTCCTCTCCATCTAAGCTTTTAACACAATGGCAGTCCCAGTCAATGTTTGGAAAGTTACAATCTTCTACCATAACTACCCTATTATTCTTACAAATAACTGAGATCTCCTTACAAGTTTGTTTCTCAATTTCCCTCTGATTATTAGGGAGTCTATAATACAATCCCAATAAGGTGATCATCCCTTTCTTATTTCTGAGTTCCACCCAAATAACTTCCCTGGATGTATTTCCGGGAATATCCTCCCTCAGCACAGCTGTAATGCTATCCCTTAAGAAAAATGCCACTCCCCCTCCTCTCTTGCCTCCCTTTCTATCTTTCCTGTAGCATTTGTATCCTGGAATATTAAGCTGCCAGTCCTGCCCATCTCTGAGCCATGTTTCTGTAATTGCTATGATATCCCAGTCCCATGTTCCTAACCATGCCCTGAGTTCATCTGCCTTCCCTGTTAGACTCCTTGAATTGAAATAAATGTAGTTTAATTTATTAGTCCTACCTTCTCCCTGCTGCCGTGACTGTTTGACTCACTTCCGTTCTCAGCTGTACCAGTCTCAGATTGATCTCTTTTCACACTATCTCCCCCACCTTACTAGTTTAAATCATCTCAAGCAGTTTTAGCAAATTTCCCTGCCAGGAAATTAGTCCACTTCCAATTTAGGTCCAATCCATCCTTCTTGTACAGGTCATTTCTATCCCAAAAGAGATTCCAATGATCCAAAAATGTGAATCCTTCTCCCATACACCAGCTCCTCAGCCAGGCATACATCTGCTCTATCCTCCTATTCCTGCCTTCACTAGCTTGTAGCACTGGGAGCAATCCAGATATTGCTACCCTTGAGGACCTCCTTTTTAAATTTCTGCCTAACTCTCTGTAATTTCCCTTCAGAATCTCAACCTTTTCCTTTCCTATATCATTGGTTCCAATGTGGACAATGACCTCCTGCTGGCCCCCATCCCCCGTGAGAACATTCTGCGCCCTCTCTGAGATATCCTTGATCCTGGAACAAGGGAAGCAACACACCATTTTGCTTTTTCTCTGCTGGCCACAGAAACATCTGTCTGTACCTCAGACTACAGAATCCCCTAACACAATTGATCTCTTGGAAGCCGACATATCCCTCATTGCATTAGAGCCAGTCTCAATACCAGAAACTTGGCTGTTTGTGCTACGTTCCCCTGAGAATCCATCACCCCCTACATTTTCCGAAACAGCATACCTGTTTGAAATGGGTATAATCCACAAAAGACTCCTACCCAAGGTGCCGACCTCTCTCACCCTTCCTGGAGTTAACCCAATTATGTGATTGTATCTGAGACTTCCCCCCCACTTCCTATAACTGCCATCCATCACATACTGTTGCTATTGCAAATTCCTCATCGCTTCTATCTGTCTCTCCGACCAATCCACTCGATCTGATAAGATTCACATCCAACAGCACTTATGGCAGATATAATCCGTAGTAACCCTTAAACTCTCTTTAAACTCCCACATCTAACAAGAAGTACATCTCACTGCAAAGGCCATTTTTGCTCCTTCACAATCTACAGACCCAGAAAATAACACCATCTTAATCCTCTACAAACACCACCCCAGGTTAAATTAATAGTTATGGCTTATATTTAAAGTTTAATCAAGAGACTTGTCTCTAAAAATATATCATCAAGAAAGAACCCACTGTACTCACTAATAAAGCCTTTCTCTTGGACAGACTTAAAACAATGATTAACTTATCTGATTCTGTGTTGTGAACTTCGCCCAAACTGGTTCCTCCAAGACTAGTTGTGAAATTCACTGTTTGTTAATTTTCCCAGATGGACACCGATGTCTAGCGACACATGAATTCAAAAACAGCAAAGGCAGTAACTGTGCAGGTTCTCTCTATCTCTCTCTCTCCTGCATTGTCTTCACCATGTGCTTAAAGGTGGATAAATCCCCAGGACCTTATCAGGTGTACCTGAGAACTCTGTGGGAAGCTAGAGAAGTGATTGCTGGGCCTCTTGCTGAGATATTTGTATCATCGATAGTCACAGGTGAGGTGCCGGAAGACTGGACGTTGGCAAACATGGTGCCACTGTGTAAGAAAGGTGGTAAAGACAAGCCAGGGAACTATAGACCAATGAGCCTGACCTCAGTGGTGGACAAGTTGTTGGAGAGAATCCTGAGGGACAGGATGTACATGTATTTGGAAAGGCAAGGACTGACTAGGGATAGTCAACATGGCTTTGTGCATGGGAAAACATGTCTCACAAACTTGATTGAGTTTTTGAAGAAGTAACAAAGAATATTGATGAGGGCAGAGCAGTAGATGTGATCTATATGGACTTCAGTAAGGTGTTCGACAAGGTTCCCCATGAGAGACTGATTAGCAAGATTAGATCTCATGGAATAAAGGGAGAATTAGCCATTTGGATACAGAACTGGCTCAAAGGTAGAAGACAGAGGATAGTGGTGGAGGGTTGTTTTTCAGACTGGAGGTCTGTGACCAGTGGAGTGCCACAAGGATTGGTGTTGGGTCCTCTACTTCTTGTCATTTACATAAATGATTTGGATGCAAGCATAAGAGGTACAGTTAGTAAGTTTGCAGGTGACACCAGAATTGGAGGTGTAGTGAACAGCGAAGAGGGTTACCTCAGATTACAACAGGATCTGGACCAGATGGGCCAATGGGCTGAGAAGTGCTAGATAGAGTTTAATTCAGATAAATGCAAGGTGCTGCGTTTGGGAAAGCAAATCTAAGCAGGACTTATACACTTAATGGTAAGGTCCTAGGGAGTGTTGCTGAACAAAGAGACCTTGGAGTGCAGGTTCATAGCTCCTTGAGTCGCAGGTAGATAGGATAGTGAAGAAGGCATTTGGTATGCTTTCCTTTATTGGTCAGAGTATTGAGTACAGGATTTGGGAGGTCATGTTGCGGCTGTACAAGTCATTGGTTTGGCCACTGTTGGAATATTGCGTGCAATTTTGGTCTCCTTCCTATCGGAAAGATGTTGTGAAACTTGAAAGGGTTCAGAAAATATTTACAAGGATATTGCCAAGGTTGGAGGATTTGAGCTATCGGGAGAGGCTGAACAGGCTGGGGCAGTTTTCCTTGGAGCGTCAGAGCCTGAGGAGTGACCTTATTGATGTTTACAAAATTATAAGGGACATGGATAGGGTAAATAGGGAAAGTCTTTTCCCTGGGTTCGGGGAGTCCAGAACTAGAGGGCATAGGTTTAGGGTGAGAGGGGAAAGATACAAAATAGACCTAAGGGGCAACTTTTTCACACAGAGGGTGGTACACATATGGAATGAGCTGCCAGAAGAAGTGGTGGAGGCTGGTACAATTGCAACATTTAAGAGGCATTTGGATGGGTATATGAATAGGAAGGGTTTGGAGGGATAGGGGCTGAGTGCTGGCAGGTGGGACTAGATTGGGTTAGGATATCTGATCGGTGTGGACAGCATGGACCCAAGGGTCTGTTTTTATGCTGTACATCTCTATGACTAGTATTTTATACCATCCTCTCAGTGATAGAATGAGTAAACGTTGTCCAGGGAATTTTCTGACTTTCATTGAAATGCAGTTGGAAACCCTGGAGAAACAGTATGGTACAGATTGATATGTGTTCACCTGGGCTATGGTGTGAGTTTGGAGAATTCCTGTGAAAATTCTATTTTCTGATGTCATTATATTTTCATCTATACACGTACCACTGCACTTGTAAAGTGTTTTTTTTAGGTAAAGCACATTGAGTTATTGCATTTGATAGGTTAGGATATAAATTCAAGTATTATTGCTATTTATCAGATGTGATATTAAACTAAATTCAATAAAATACAAAATGGATCAGCTGTAACATCTTTTGAATGATTTTCCTGTTTTATTTCCATCTTTTGGAGGGTAGAACAATATTCTTGTCATCCTTTTGTTTATCTCACTAGTTAATTACACATAATTTAAGCCTAAACTGGCAAATGATTCACTGCTTCTAGTTCAAATGTTTGTTTTCTTTACTTGTGGTTTGCTTAGTTACATCAATATTTAATGTCATGAAGGAAATGTGAGTCAAGAGCAAACTAGATGATCTCTCTACTGGTTAGAGAAGTGACTATTAATTCCTCAAAACTACAAGATTACCAGTGTTATGAACTTTTTGTTGATATTTTACAAAGTTATGCATCATGTTTTTGTTCTAAATGTTGCTAAAAACCAACAGTTGATATTCACTGAGGATTGGTTATCTGGGCATTAAAAGTTCTGATATCTTCACTGGTTTAATTTCATATGAAATTTCAAAACCTCTCTACAAATGTGTGCATCATGACATTTTCCAAACATGTCCACACCATTTAATTATCTGAGTAGTTTTGTTAACATTGACTTCAACATCTGAAGATGAAATCACCCTCTAAAAATAATAAAGTTTAGACTATATTGAGATCAACACATATGCGCATGTGCATACAAGCACACTCATGCACACACACACACAGAATGTCTTTCTTTCAGTGCAATGATAGGGTTAGAATACATCATCGTCAATGCACTAAAGTTTGAATGTAAGATGGAATCTATTTTTATTTATGTATAATGAACAAACTGAGAGAGATATTGATTTGGCATAGGGATGGAATTGGCCATTTAACCCCTTTTGTTCATTTGATAATTTGGTGAGAATATGACTGAACTGAAACGCAAGTTCAAAAATCATTTGTTGCTCTATATCCATTGATATAGGGTGTAGTTTTGCTCGCTGAGCTGTAGGTTTGATACCCAGACGTTTCATTACCTGACTAGGTAACATCATCAGTGGCAACCTCCAAGTGAAGCGAAGCTGTTGTCTCCTGCTTTCTGTTTATATGTTTGTCCTAGATGGTATCTAGATCTAAAAAAAACCCACCAATTCAACTGGGACAACACATCTATCCTGGGACAGGCTAAGCAAAGACATGCCAGAGAATTCCTAGAGGCCTGGCACTCCAACCACAACACCATAAACAAGCACATAGATCTAGATACCATCTATCAACCCCTCAAATGACATCACCACAAACCTCAGGAACCCCTTCCAGGACAAACATATAAATAGAAAGCAGGAGACAACAGCTTCGCTTCACTTGGAGGTCGCCACTGATGATGTTACCTAGTCAGGTAATGAAATGTCTGGATATCAAACCTACAGTTCAGCGAGCAAAGTTACACCCTAAACCTCAACCTGAGCTACAAACCTTCACAAACCTTGCAAAAATCCATTGATATCTTTAGTTAACAAAAAAATTCTCGTGATAACTGTTTTGAAAATTCCAATTCAGCTCGCACCCATGGCCATTTGAAAGCAAGAGTTCAAAATTTGTACTTCTTGTTGTGAAAAAGTTCTCCCTTATTCTGCTCCTAAAGAACCTATATCTAATTTTTAGATTATAAACTTGTTCTCAGGTTCATGAGGCCTGGGGCTTGGGTTTGACTCCTGAGATAGTAGGTGGTGGAATTTGGACTCAATAAAAATCTGGAATTAAGAAGCTAATGATCATAAAACTGTTGTTGATTGTCAAAACACCCACCTGGTTCATTCATTTTTTTTAAGGAAGGAAACTTCTGTCTTTACCTGGTCTGGCCTACATCCAGACGCACAGCGATGTAGCTGACTATTAACTGCTCTGTGGGACATTTGAGATTGGTTATTCTGTGAATAAATTTAAAGAAATTAATTCTGAATTTACCATCCAAAGTAATTTGTTTATTTGTGTGGACCCAATCGAACCTTTATGATCTTTACATAGATAAACATTTGAAACCCAAAGTATATAAGTCAAGTTCAAATTCTATTTCATTCTGGTGAATCTGTGCCCAACCAATCCAATCTCAATATATATTTACTGAAACAAAATCCTAAAATAAAAACAGAAATAGTGGTGAAATGAGAGGGCTGGGTTTTTTAATCACCTGCCATTCCACTGCCCAACACTGGGAATGTTTTCAGTGCGGGATGAATGGGCACTTAATATATCATGACTACATTTAAATTCATATCTGATAAATAGGAAGATTTATTACATTACATTATTACATTGGGTGGCACGGTGGCACAGTGGTTAGCACTGCTGCCTCACAGCGCCAGAGATCTGGGTTCAATTCCTGCCTCAGGCAACTGTCTGTGTGGAGTTTTCACATTCTCCCGTGTCTGCGTGGGTTTCCTCAAGGTATTCCGGTTTCCTCCCACAGTCCAAAAATGTGCAGGTTAGGTGAATTGGCCATGCTAAATTGCCCGTAAGGTTAGGTGAAGGGGTAAATGTAGGGAAGTGGGTCTGGGTGCATTGCTCTTCGGAGGGTTGGTATGGACTTGTTGGGACGAAGGGCCAGTTTCCACGCTGTAAGTAATCTAATCTATACATTTCTATAGTCATTCAACATAGGCAATATTTCAATGTGTTTTAAGTATTTGCACGTAGACTGGTAATTAGATAGACAACATTCTAGACTCAGCCTCCATAATAGGGGATGTTTTGCAGCATTCTGAAAACCAAACAGATAAGCAAAATTAATAGACATAAAGATGAATTCAACTGGTGTGGCCAGTTTTGTAGGCAGGACTATTATTATGCTTTGATGCCTCATCCACTATCTTTAACTTTTGCTAACCTACGTTATCAGTGCACAATGGCAGCAATGTGTCCCATCTACAAGACAAACTGCAGAAAATCTGCAGATGCACTTTTGGCAGCACCACTCTGTAGGGATTGTAATGAGGTCACCCAGGTGAACATCAAAGACATCCTAACACTCCAGGAGTTGACTTTGAGAGAATTGGATCAGTGTCAAAGACTTTCTGCATGCAAATAAAGGCTCACTTGGTTACGGGATACAGATTGATGTGCAGCTATGTCAGTAGCAACGAAAGTGGAATTAATGATGTAACCATGCAAAAGCTCCTACTAGATAATTCCAACTGAACTTCAAACAGGGGCTAACAACTGGCTTTATCAGTGGAAAATGCAGCAAGTGGAACATATGAGGTTTCAGGATATTCCACCAGTTTGCCTGAGCTTGGGAATACCACTTGAGTGAAGGCAATTGCACAGCCTAAGGAGGACATATCCTGAGCAGGGGGACTCTAGGTCAGCCCACAGCAAATCTCCAAAACAAAGCCAAGCCTCCCTCAAACGGTTAACCTTTTCTTCAGGATCCAGGCTGGCAAGCCATTATGGTTGCTACTGGTATAGAGACTTAAGGCAGCAAAAGAATCCCACTAGGCCTGAATGGAGTATGAGGGCTCTTAGGCCAGAATCCAGGAGAGTGCACACCCAGCATCCAAATCAGAACCGATCAACATAAATGTCTAGTTAAATGGTCATCTTGTTCTAATGGAGGTCAATATCAATGCAGCCATTTCAGTAATCACAGAACCAGTCTTTAACAAAATTCATTCTGGACTCCAACCTTTAAGTTTGCACAAGACCTTGTTAGACTGAGAACCTACACCAGGGAACCTTTACAGATTCAGTCCCAGTCTCAGAGAAGCAGCTAGTTCAGTTACCACTGATTGTAGTAAAAGAATTGGGCCCAAACCTGATAGGGAAAAATTAGTTCAGAACGATTCACCTAGTTTAGCTCAACATGTTTTGATTAGAAAATGGCTGCCCTGTGGGAAGTTCTAATTAAATAACCAAACATTTTTCAGGAAGATCTAGAAACAATCAAAGGAGTCATGTTGACCAGGAAGCAATTCCACCATTCTGTGAGGACCACCCAGTGCCATTTGCCTTACAAGCTAAAGTACAAGCAGAAAATCAGGAGGCTGGAAAGTGAAGGAATCATCAAACCAATCCGGTTTGCAGAATGGGCAGCACTAGCATGCCATCAGGATTTGTACAAAATACAAGACTGCCATTTTGTGTATCGTCAGTGTGTGCAATTTTCCAGTGGATGATGGAGAACATTTTTCAAGTTCTACCCATATTGCCATTTATCTAGATGACATGTTAATAACAAGGAACTCGAATAAAGAGCACTTAGAGAACTTGGACATAGTCCTTAGACATTCATCCCAGGCAGGCATACACCTCAGAAGTAAAGTATGTGTCCCAGGCACGTCAAGTGACCTACTTGGACTACAGAGTGGACAAGCCTGGATTACACCCACTGGAGATTGATCAAAGGTGTCCGGGCTCTTACATCTGTACCAGAGCTTAGGTCTTTCCTTGGGCTGGTGAACTATTACTGTAAGTTCATACATAACCTGGCCTCCATTCTGACATGTTTCCATCAACTCCTATAAGTGGGTCAGCCATCAAATGGTCGTGTTGTCAAGTCATAGCTTTCAAGGAAATGAAGAAGCAGCTATCATCCTCTAATATATAGGCACACTATACTCCCAAGCAAGATCTGGTATTGTCTTGCAATACCTCCCCATATGGCATTGGGATGGTATTAACTCATAGGTGGCCCAATGGAGAGGAACGCCCAATAGCGTATGCATCCAGGAGTTTGGCTAATGCAGAATGTAAATATGTCCAGATGGACAGGGAAGTTTTGATGGTCATACTTCACATCAAAAAGTTCCACCAAAGCCTTTACAAATGCAAATTGGTCATAACAAGGGACCACACCACTGCTGGGTCTAGTTAAAGAGGTCAACGCATTGCCGCCTATAGCTACAGGCCAAATTCAGTAGTGGGTTCTAATACTAAGTGTATATAATTACAAATTGGAATACTGTCTGAGAGGCCAAGTAGCAACTGCAGATGCATTAATCCACCTCCTGATGGCAGATATCCCAACGGTGCTCCTGCCTCTGGAAGAGTAAGTAATTGTTTTAAATTTTCTGAACACATCTCTAGTCACAGCTGACAATTTCAGATCTGATCCTCACTATACTAGAATAGCTGGTGGTGATGGGGAAACCAAAAGGCCTTTTCGGACCTGAGAGACCAGATCACTGTAGAGGACAACATATTATTATGCAAAAATGATTGTCCCAAGCAAAGGTTGCTGCCAGATATTTGCTGATGTACACCAGGGCCTTTTAGGAATTTCCAACATATAGATTTTGGTGAGAAGTTATGTCTGTTGGCCAAGATTGGATGAAGGCATAGCCGCATTGGTGGGACAGTGCACAGAGTAACAACAAAGACAAAAACTACTGCCAATAGCTCTCCCACATTCAAGGGAACAGCTGGGTAATCCCTGAACACAATTGCATGTCGGCTTTGCCAATCCTTTCAAAGGTTCAATGTTCTTAGTCATTGTGGACGCCCACTCAAAGTGGCTGCATGTGTACAGATTTCATTCGTCAAACACAGGGATGATGATAGAAAAAATGCGTGCATATTTTGAAATACACAGAGTCCAGGAAGTGTTGATCAGAGAAAACGGGCCATCATTTCCTAGCAGGGAATTTGAGCATTTCCTAAAGTGGAATAGCATTTGACCCATAAGCACAGCTCCATGCTATCCAGTCCAAACTTTGACAGTAGGCTTAAAGGAATAGCAGAAAGAACCACGAATGCTGTAAGTCTGAAACAGAAACAGAAATTGCTGGGAAAGCTCAGCAGGTCCACCAGCATCTATGAAGAGAAATCAGAGTTAACATTTTGGGTCCCTTCCTCAGAACTTTAAAGGAACAGCCTACAACTTCACCAGGTACCAAACTGTGCCAGTTCCTATTTGATCTTAGGGCCACCCTTCATGCAACCACAGGGATAGCTCCAGCAGAGTTGCTACAAATGGGGAAAGAGGGCTCAACAGCAAGTTAAACCTGATTTTCCCAGATCTTGGGGGGTGGGGGGGGGGAGGGCGTATGGGGGTTGCTGATGAAACAGTATCATGAATGCCAATGCTAGACACAAAGTCTGCTAACAGAGAAAGACAATTTACTTCAGGGGACAAAGTTTGGTGTAAGAGCCATGGGAATGGCCATGCATGGGTCAGAGGCATGGTCAACGTGAGATCGGGTCTAATGTTGTATGAAGTTCAGGGAGGCACAATGGTCCTGAACAAGCTCATGGACCATACAAAAGCTGCAAACTTGCAAATGGAATGGAAAGGTTGGCCGAAACTGTCAGTTCTTCCTCTCCACCAGGCATTGAAGGCACCTCGGAATCTGAGATGTCGTCACCTCTCAATGCCTTTGATGCCTGAGGAAGAGAATGAATTTCTTCTGAGGCACTCCAGTTGCCAGAGGTGAGCTCTTGTTCAATAAATGCTACCCATATTCGAGACAGAGTCAGAGGAACCTGACCCGGTGCTAAAATGCCCCAGCGGGAGCTACATGAGAAAGAACTGACCTATGTCCTCAGTATCAGAAAGGGAGGGATTTAGTGATTGTAAAGAGGTCAACCAGGTGGATCTCATAGAATATGAGATTGGGGCTAAAATCAGGTCCAATCAAGGAGCTCTGACTGACAGATTAAAAACAGAAGTGTCAGAGGGTCTGCTCACTCTGAGAGCTGGCTCTGAGAGAACTGGATCAATATAAGACATTGCACGTGTATTTAAAGATGTTGAGGTACTGGCCTCTGTACAGTTATTTCAGTTTCAAAATGGGAACAGTCCCAAGCCTGACTTGGAACTGTTTTGTCTGTTCCTTCGCTGTCAGTGTGGCAAAATTCTGGAGCTCCTTCCGTGTTAGCACTGTGAGTGTATCTACACCATGGCTACTGGAACAGTTCCAGAAAGCAGACCTACACCCATCATCTTTTCAACGTCCTTTAGGGATGAACGATAAATATTGCACTTGCCAGTAACATTAATGCTCCTGGATTGAATCTGAAATAACGTTTTATAAAATATAATACGTTTCCTTCTACTGCATGCTTTCCTGATCTTTCTTTTTATACATCTTAGACACTATATCACTACTTTCAGGAGGTCTGTATAAAACTTCCACCAGAGTCTTCCATCTTTTACTGCTCTTAATTCTACTAAGTATTTCCACTTGATTACTTTGCCTGGAATCTTTTTCTGCAAATGTTGTCATGTACTTCACCAATGTTGCAAAATAAAGTAACGCAAGATAATTTAGATTGAAATGATTCAATTGTATTCTTAAATGACATCCTTAATGTTATTACTTTTCATGTGAACCTATTTTTCAACATGGAGAAATATTTACATTTTAAGTAAAAAGAAAGTTTGAATAGATAGTATTATCGCTGACAAGTGAGTTACTTTTGAAATTTGTTCATCAATACAATACAGGAGAATGGTGCCATAATTCTGGTGGTGAGAAATGTGGTGTTTTCTCGTTGTAGATGAAAACTACGGTCAGCCCTCAGGATTCAAAGCTGATCTGGCGTGTGCTGCGGCAGGCATTTGGTCATCCCATTGTTCTCAGCAGTACATTTCGCATTCTGGCAGACTTGCTGGGTTTTGCAGGTCCACTCTGCATCTCCGGGATTGTGCATCACCTGAGTGATGAGAACAAGACCTTTCGTCCACAGGTACAGCAGTTTAATTGCTGTTGTAAAACATAGATCGAGCATTGGGCTCACAGAAAATCTGTTTTATACAACTTGCATGGTGAATCCCAATTTCTCCAACAAATAGCATCCAGCAAGCAAATACATAAACAAGTTTGTTCCATGGCTGCTGATCTGAAAGATCAGTCATTCCTGATCTTATTAACAAATAGAATAGATTGTGTATTCCTTTAATTTGTTTAGAAAGAAGTCTATTACAAGTAACTGTAAAATGGCTCACATCTCTGCTAATCTTCCATAATGCAGTTAAACATGAATACTCCCTGCTGCACAATATTTCCATGGCTCATTCAACACACAATATATTAGCATTCATTAATTCGGTAGTATAGATCAGTGTTCTATTAACTCCTAATGTGATTCCCAGCCAAATATTCACACAGTTCCTTCAAAACATTGCTAATTATTGCATATCCACATATTCAATGACTTGTAGACAAAACATTCTTTTCATCTTGCTATTGCTTATCATTTACCTATCTGATTCTTAGCTTTTTCAACTCTATATTCACGGTCCATAGATCCTGATACAGGTCTCTCAGCAGCCCTCTCACTCTGCCTTCTCAAACTTCAGGTGAGGTGAGACTAACTGCTCTTGACATCATGGCTGCAGTTGGCTGAGGAAGGAATAAGAAGTAGAACAATACATATTTGTGATGATGTCTTTGTGTATGAAAAAAGAGACCACCCACATGAAACAACAAATGATTGCAAGAAGCCCCTCACCAATTGGATGCGAAAACCATCTTAAAAAGGACTAATGATATCCTAGCCTTAACTCTTAATTGCCACACTGATCCATAACATAGTACACTACGTTAAAAATCACACAACACCAGGTTATTATCCAACAGGTTTAATTGAAAGCACTAGCTTTCGGAGCACTGCTCCCAACTACCTGATGAAGGCATCGGGGCCTCCATTTGCCGAGAGGTGCGAGGGAGGAGCAAAGGACTTCTGGAAAGGTTTTAAGTGGGTAAGATCTAAACCCGAGACCCTACACTGTAGGGCCTCCCTCCCACTCACCAACTCTAACCGTACTAGGTAAGTTTTCAGTTTTCTCTTTTTTTTTCTTCTCTTCCTTTTTTAGTTCTGTGCGGGCTTTCAGAATAGTGGGATATTGATGTAAGGGCAGTTGCATGTTCCTCCTGCAGAATGTAGCAGGTGATAGATACTTCACATGTCTCTGCCGACTACATCTGCAGGAAGTGCAGCTAACTCCAGCTCCTCGAAAACTGAGTTAGGGAACTGGAGCTAGAGCTGGATGAACTTCAGATCATCTGGGAGGCTGAGGGGGAAATTGAGAGGATGTACAGGGAGGTGGCCACTCCCCAGACACAGGACAGCTGGGTTACTGTCCGGGGAGGAAAGAGAACCGACGGTCAGAGGAGGGATCCCCTGCGACCGTTCCCCTCAGCAATAAGTATACCGTTTCAGATACTGCTGGTGGGGACAGCTTACCAGGGGAAAGCCATAGTTGTCAGGTCTCTGGCACTGAGCCTGGCACTGTGGCTCAGAAGGGAAGGGGAGAAAATAGAAAAGCGGTAGTGGTAGGGGACTCAGTAGTTAGACGGATTGACGGGAGATTTTGTGGTCAGGAACGGGACTCCCGGAAGATATGTTGCCTCCCTGGTGCCAGGGTTTGGGATGTCACCGATCGGGTTTACAAGATTCTGAAGGGGGAGGATGAGAAGCAAAAGTCGTGGTACATATTGGCACCAATGATATAGCCAGGAAAGGGATCAAGGACCTAAAATTGACCACAGAGAGTTAGGTTGGAAGCTGAAGAGCAGGACGAGTAGAGTAGTGATCGCAGGTTGGCTACCGGTGCCATGAGATAGTGAGATGAGGAATAGTCAGCGAATGCAGCTTAACACGTGGCTGCGAGGCTGGTGCAGGAGGGTGGGCTCCAGATACCTAGACCATTGTGATACCTTCTGGGGAAGGTGGGACCTGTACATGAAGGATGGGTTGCACCTGAACTGGAGGGGCACAAATGTCCTGGGTGGGAGATTTGCTCGTGTGATTCAGGACGATTTAAACTAGTTTGGCGGGGGGGTGGGAATCAAAGCCACACGTCTGAGAGGGGGTCCGTTGCAGATGGGCAGTGACAGGATGTATTGAATCTTTCAGGAAGGTTTCTCACGTGATGAAACAAAGGAATTGGTTAAAGTGTGTCTGTTTTAATGCAAGGAGTGTCCGAAATAAAAGTGATGAACTTAGAACTTGGATCAATACTTGGGGCTACGATATTGTGGCTATAATGAAGATATGAGTTCCACAGGGGCAGGAATGGTTTCTTGATATTCCAGGGTTTAGAACATTTAAAAAGAACAGGGAGGGTGAAAAATGAGGAGGGGGTGTAGCATTGCTAATCAAAGAGTGCATCATAGCTACAGAAACAAAGGTTGTTGAGGAATGTTTGTCTACTGAGTCCGTATGGGTGAGAGTTAGGAACAGCAAGGGAATGGCCACTGCATTGGGGGTTTTCTACAGACCACCAAATAGCAGTAGAGAGATTGAAGATCTCATAGGCGGGCAGATTCTGGAAAAATGCAGAAGTAGCAGGGTTGTTGTTATGGATGATTTTAACTTTCCCAATATCGACTGGAACCTCCTAATTGCAGATGGTTTGGATGGAGCTGTTTTTGTCAGGTGTGTTCAGGAGGGGTTCCTTATTCAGTAGGTAGATAGACCAATGATGGGAGAGGCCACTTTGGATTTGGTGCTCGGCACCGAGCCAGGACAGGTATCAGATCTCACGGTGGGAGAGCACTTTGCTAACATTGATCACAACTGCCTCACATTTAGCATAGAGGTAAAAACAATGACTGCAGATGCTGGATACCAGATTCTGGATCAGTGGTGCTGGAAGAACACAGTAGTTCAGGCTGCTCCTTGGATGCTGCCTGAACTGCTGTGCTCTTCCAGCACCACTAATCCAGAATCACATTTAGCATAGCCTTGGAATGGGAAAGAAGCAGTTACTGAGGGAAGATATTTAATTGGGGAAAAGGAAATTATGAAGGTATCTGACAGGAGTTGGGAAGTACAGACTGGGAGCAATTGTTCCACAGAAAGGTCACAGCAGACATGTGGAGACTATTTAAGGAGCAGATGTTGCGAGTGATGCATGAATTTGTTCCTCTGAGACAGGTAAGAAGGGGTAAGATTAAGGAACCTTGGATGACAATAACAGTGGAACTTCTCATCAAAAAGAAGAAGGCAGCTTACGTAAGGTGGAGGAAGCAAGGATCTAGCACAGCTTTAGAGGATTACAGACTTGATAGAAAGGAGCTCAGAAATGGACTGAGGAGAGTCAGGAGGGGGCACAAAAAAGGCTTGACAAGAAGGATTAGGGAAAACCCAAAGGCATTTTACTCATACGTGAGGAATAAGAGAATGATCAGGGAGAAAGGTAGGGCCGATCAAAAATAACAGAGGGAACTTGTGCATGGAGTCTGAGCAGATAGGGGAAGCCCTACATGAGTTTTTTGCTTCAGTTTTCACCAAGGAAAGGGAACTCGTTGTAAATGAAAACTTAGCGGAGCTGGTATACAGTCTTGACCAGATCAAGATTGATGAAGTTGGTGTGCTAGAAATTCTGGAAAACGTTAAGATTAATAAGTCCCTAGAGCCAGACCAGATTTATCCTAGGCTGCTTCAGGAAGTGAGAAAGGAAGTTGCTAAGCCGCTGGTGAGGATATTTGCCTCCTCACTCTCCTCAGGAGTCATACCAGAGGGTTGGAAGGAGACGAATATTGTTCCTCTTTTCAAGAAGAGTAACTGGGATATCCCTGGCAATTACAGACCAGTCAGTCTTAGGTCTGTGGTCAGCAAAGTTTTGGAAAGAATTCTGAGGAATAGGATTTATGACTATTTCGCAAAGCATGGTGTGATTAAAGACAGTAGGCATGGCTTTGGAGGGGCAGGTCGTGCCTCATAAATCTTATTGAGTTCTTTGAGGAGATGTCAAGACAGGTTGATGACGGTCGAGCAGTGGGTGTGGTGTATATGGACTTCAGCAAGGCATTTGGTAGGGTTCCCCATGGTAGGCTCATTCATAAAGTCAGGAAGGATGGGATACAGGGAGATTTGGCTATCTGGATTCAGAATTGGCTGGCTGGCAGAAGACAGAGAGTGGTTGTAGATGGAAAGTATTCTGCCTGGAGGACAATGTTGAGTAGAGTCCCACAGGGCTCTGTTCTTGGGCCTCTGCTCTTTGTAGTTTTTATAAATGGCTTGGATGAGGAGGTTAAGGGGTGGGTTAGTAAATTTGCAGATGACACAAAGGTTGGAGGTGTCGTCAATAGTATAGAGGGCTACTGCAGGCTGCAGCGTGACATAGACAGGATGCAGAGCTGGGCTGAGAAATGGCAGATGGAGTTCAACCTGGATAAATGTGAAGTGATGCATTTTGGAAGGTTGAATTCGAATGCTAAGTATAGGATTAAAGACAGGAGGAACAGAGGAATCTGGGTGTGCAAGTACATAGATCCCTCAAAGTTGCCACCCATGTGGATAGGGTTGTTAAAAAAGCATATGGTGTTTTGGCTTTCATTAATAGGGGGATCGTGTTTAAGAGCTGCGAGGTTTTGCTGCAGTTCTACAAGTCCCTGGCGAGACCATACTTGGAATATTGTGTCCAGTTCTGGTCGCCTACTATAGGAAAGATACAGAGACTTTGGAGAGGATGCAAAGAAGGTTTACCAGGATGCTGCCTGGACTGGAGGGCTTGCCTTATGAAGAAAGATTGAATAAGCTTGGACTTTTCTCTCTGGAGAGGAGGAGGAAGAGAGGAGACCTGATCGAGGTATCCAAAATAATGAGTGGGATAGATAGAGTCAATAACCAGAGACTTTTCCCCAGGGCAGGATTGACTGGTACAAGGAGTCATAGTTTGAAAATATTAGGAGGAAGGTATAAAGGAGATGTCAGAGGTAGGTTCGTTACGCAGAGAGTTGTGAATGCATGGAATGCATTGCCAGCTGTGGTGGTGGAAGCAGAGTCACTGGGGACATTTAAGTGACTGCTAGACATGCACATGGATAGCAGTGAGTTAAGGGGTGTGTAGATTAAGTTACTATATTTTACATAAGGATTAAACCTCAGCACAACATCGTGGGCCAAAGAGCCTGGTCTGTGCTGTACTTTTCTATGTTCTATGTTCTATGGAGCACCCAGAGGAAACCCATGCAGACACGGGGAGAATATACAAACTCCACACAGACAGTCACATAGATACCACAGCAGAGCATCAGAAAAAGAAAAGGAACATACATTGGTATCAGCAAGGGATGGAAAACTCTGTCTCTTCCTGTTTCCTTCTCAACATTCTAAGCATTTCAAACGTCACTACTGCTTAGGAGATAAGACATCAACTAAACAGCCAAGGTCTCAGGTTCACTTATAACAATATAAGGACCCACAGAGCTTTTTAAACTGCACATTTATTATTCCTATACAGCTAAACACTCTCCCTTTTTTTAAAAGTTATACCTGTATTTGTGTATGTATTTTATGTTGCACTTTGTTGTATTTTAATAGGGTTTGTAAATAATAAGAATTATTTTTCTTTTACTCAATAAAACATTGCATTTTCACCTTAATTTTGATTGGTATTGCATTTTATTTTAAGTATGATATTGCTGCAGACCGAAAAGAACTATCATCGTTGTTGCTGCAGTGTGAGGAGAGGGTAAAAAAGGGAAGCTAGTTCACTCTTCCTCACCTGTTGTAAGAATTCCTATTTCCATTTTGCTGATGATTTTACTAAATTAAACTAATTCATGAATGTCGTAAATAAATTATATTTTGCAAGTTACACGCTGTAGGTATTGAGGCTGACTATTTACAGATTCTATTTGTTGTTTATAGGTAAAATTGCTGGGCGTTTACTTCATTTCCTCACAGGAGTTTTTGGCCAATGCTTACGTTATTGCAGTCCTTTTGTTTCTTGCCCTTCTCTTGCAAAGGACATTTCTTCAGGCATCTTACTATGTTGCTATAGAAACTGGAATTAATCTACGTGGAGCAATTCAGGTATTGTTTTAAGAGTTTTCTATCACAAAGATCCATTCTGCATTAGGCTAATTCTTCATTTAAAAACGGATGAGAATTTTTGTTCCCAACAAGTGTTCTTAGGAATAAAAATGCAATTGTACGTTGAAATGAGATTTCTGATATATTTACTTTGATTGAATAATGTTTGGTTCTCTCTATAAATTGAGTGATCAGTGTGGTGAGTTACCACATTGTGCATTCTCCACAAGGGCCTGAAGTTAAGTTTAACTGTGACCAATGAGGTGAACGTCTTTCAGCCTCTGTGACTGTAAAATAAATGTTGGTAAACCTAAGTTTAATATGTACAGCATGCAGCAGCAAAATATATAAAAGCATCTCTCCCATTGTCAAAATAATAATATATTCTATGTGCTTGTTACTGGTATGTGCTTGGAATTTATATCACAAATTTGTACAGTCCTGAAATTGACTTGCTTTTCCCTTCTCATTTATAAACATAATGAGAGAGAACTCCCTTCATGTAATACTACTTGAGGCAGAATTACACAGACCTACATCAATTCCCTGAGGATTTGGCATCACTGCAGGGCACATACACCTGGATCTCCTCACTAATATCAATGAAGAATCCTGCATGGGCCAATTATGTAGAGCTGCCTGTCCCCAGGGAATTGATGAGTCTGTGTGGCACCTCTAGAGGCAGTAGTACATGATTTAACTTCTTCACCAAACTTCTAAACTGGAGATGCACAATTTTGTCACATTTGCTCTCAGCACAGTCCAAAGTCTACAGGATGTTTCACATCTAAATTGTCAGTCCGAATGGGAAAAGGCTTTAAAAGTGATTTATGGCAACCAAAAAAGAATTATATTTTTACAGAAAAGATATGAAAGAGATTGTCTCACTTGAATTGCAAGCCCTCGATCCATTGTCAATCCCATTGTCATTGAAGATGTGAAAATCAAGCATCCTGCTGAACCAGATATGCCTAGCATTCAATTCTTAATAAACATCCTAAAGATATACAAATATTAAATTCAGAAATAAATTACAATTCTTATGTCAGTTTAGGAAACTATGTCAGATTGTTTCTCTTAAAAAAAACACCACTTAGAAAAGTAACAATTTTTTTAGATTTTTTTTAGATTACTTACAGTGTGGAAACAGGCCCTTCGGCCCAACAAGTCCACACCGAAGCGCAACCCACCCATACCCCTACATTTACCCCTTCACCCAACACTATGGACAATTTAGCTTGGTCAATTCACCTGACCTGCACATCTTTGGACTGTGGGAGGAAACCGGAGCACCCGGAGGAAACCCACGCAGACACGGGGAGAACGTGCAAACTCCACACAGTCAGTCGCCTGAGGTGGGATTTCTAAATTGAAAATTTAGAAATCTTTCCTGCAGTTTTGCTGAGGGCAGCAAGTGAACAGCAAATAAAAATGCTGTCCAAATGATTTTATGCCAGACTACGAGTAATGTCTTGAATTTGTGTTCCATGCCTCGACTACTTTCATGATATGACAACCTCAAAGAGCTAAAGGGAGAATCTTTAAATTGTTCACTGTCTGCTTCTCATCTGTGAAATATATGATCAGCAGTTGAAAATATGCCAGGGCCAGGAGTCTTGTGTACTCATTTGTCCAGTTAAATCAATCATCAGGAAGGTTATTAAATTGATATCTGCTTTTTCCTGTGTACAATGCCTGCTACCTGAACACTGAGATATCAGTCTGTCGTAGTTGGGGATGTGGGACTTGCAAAAGGCATTGTCCCTGAAGCTGTTTGCTTATTATCTTTAAATAAGGTACATCAGCCTCATGTATTCTGAAAAACTCCTTAATTTACATCAACGCATGGTCCATTCTGAAACACAGCTCTCTGGTGTGATTTGTGAAAGCTCTCTCTTCACATATCATGATCTGAAATTCAGACCGAAAACTGCATAAACGTTCAAGTAAGAGCTCGATGCTTGTTGCAGGACTGCGTGACTTTTACAGAGAAATGAGTGGAGTATGTGTAGTATATTTCAGACTTGGTTTCACTCGACATTGTCCTTAAGGCACTGCTGGAGACATCAACAAAAAGTGTTACCAGCCTATAGAAGTATTTATATGGGACCAAACAAAAATCTTGTGGCCTACCAATGGTTTATAATTAAACCAACCTCAGCATAACAGTGCACTTTAAATGGTCACTTGCACTTTGGCAGTAATATGTGCCTGAAGATGTTGTTTATGGAACAAAGTTTGTTACGAAGTTTCTGAACTATGTGACTGTCAAGCGGAACTTATTTATTAGTAAGCAGAGAAGCTAAACATCCCTGATTAAAATTTTATAGGAAGCAAATGATTCTGGAAGGGTGACAGGTTGGAGTATCAATGCTCAGTACCACCAACTGGTGGGACATAACTTTGCACCAGTAATTCGCTCACACTGCTCAGTCTCAGGGTTAATAAGGAGAGAAATGGGAAGCAAAATTAACCACCGAAAGCTTTTTCTCAATGAGAGGAAAGGAAGAAAAATACATAGCTGTTGTCATGTGTCTTAAGATTCAGTCAGAGAGCTTTTGCTTCAGTTTATATAAATTATTAATGATTCCAACTGTACGTATTATGTAGCCATTCAGATGCCTTCTCCACTATAAAAGAAGGGCTGCAATTGCTATCAGTATTTGGAATCACATGGTAAGAAGGCAAATTCCTGTACCAGTGCTTTCACCATTGGACCCAAGTAGAAATGAGTAGCAGTGGCAATGAAAGAGGACAAGGTAAAAATGAGTGGCAATTAAAGGGAAATTGCTAACAGAAGACAGGAGATGGAGAAAAGGATGGCAATGATGGGAATGAATGTCTGAAAATGGAGTCAATTTCTGAATTGTCCTGCTTCTCCATAAACTTTGCGATAGCAGTTCCTCACCAAAATGAGTGAAGTATGTGTAGTATATTTCAGACTTGGTTTCACTCGACATTGTCCTTAAGGCACTGCTGGAGACATCAACAAAAAGTGTTACCAGCTTATAGAAGTATTTATATGGGGCCAAACAAGGTCTCACAATAGAATTGTTGGAACATAGGAACATGGGTCTTACTCGTTCACTGAACTCACCAGTAAAGACAACAGTTTTCTCTATAAGTGAAATCTTAAAGCCATGTTATATCTTAATTATTGCCAAACTACCACTTTAGCACTCCACTGAAAATTTATTTTGATAACTATGGGATCACATTTCTTTGAATTTAATTATTCTTGGATATTTAATAATTATTTTAAAAGTGAATAATATTTTTTCTCTCTCATACATGACAGAGTATTGTTTTTATTTTCCTCTTTTTATTTCACCTTCTCTACATGATTTTACAATAATTTCACTATTCTGCCTTACACCTCCTGACTCAGGTTCTGCAAACTGAGTAAAGACTCTTCAGTCTGATTCATTGATTTGACTGGTATTGTTTGCAATGTTCATAAAAGGTACCAAATCCCCTATGAGGGCCACTGTGCTAGAGTAGATTTCAAATTGCCTCAGTTCTAATGCAAAAGCCCATAATAGTCCCATTAAATTTTGGCCACAGTATTTCTATACTTATTATGGTTATAGCTTCTTTTGAGTCTTGAAGTAAAAAGGATATATTGTATGTACTTGTCAAACATGTATACAGCTGAACATTTCAAACAAAAAGCCCATTTTCATGGTTAGTTAAAAAAAACAAGGCAAATGTTAGCAGGTCATTTAATTGGAGTCTTTTAATGCTGCTTTAAGATTTCAGTAAATTTTGTTAGTGGTAAGAGAGGGGTTTGAGCTGGTCCCATGATTGCCATAGACAGAGGGAACTTGAAACCATGTCAATAACCTTCAGAATCCCCCTCATGCTTTTGGTTCAACCAAATTCGAGCAACACTAAGAAACAGAGCGCTATGAGCTGTCTTTGTGCCCTTTCCTAAGGGAATGCAGGGATCACTTTCAAGTCAAAGATTCTGAGTTAAATATAGTTCCAAACCCCACCCCTACTAAGTTAACAGGGGATTACTCATCTAATTTTATCATAAGAATGTTCTGGCTTTTCACCTTCCGAGGGAGATGACTGCTCCGTGTGAAACTCTCTTAGTGAAATGGCTGAAAGTAAAGACTCAGCAAACAACTAGAGGTTGAAACCTGTTTCAGCTACACAGTTCCAAATGAAATACTAATGCGCTGACTTCGTATGACCTAGTTTCCTCATTTTCCAATCGAGTCAAGAAAGACTGATTCTTGACTCACTACTAATTACTAAGTTTGGTTGAAAAATAAAGCTGTTTTTGAGTTACAGAAACATTATGAGTCACAAATTACATGTAAATTAAGCAGAAATAGAGATTTTCTGAGATAATCACGGCAGCAATTAAAAGTCATTTAATCTGGGGTGAGTTTAGACATGAGGCCATCAAGAAGATTAGTTTTGCTTGGATGAAGAACATAATGACCAGAGGAGAGGAGTACAAATTTGTTGTTTTCTGTTGCTTCCATTTTGCCTTGAATTTGAAGTGAGGAACAGGAAACCTAGGCGTACAGACTGCCATTATGCCTTGTCGGTTTTAAACTCAAACTAGGTTGAGACTTTGGGTGCTAGGCCTACCTCTGAGCCAAATATTCTTGGTTCAGTTCCCATTCATTGGCTTGCTGGTGTTCATGATGTGACCAACCAGGTTGATTACCAACCTGCAAAACCTTCCAGTACACATGTGGCAAGTACTAAGTGTAGGAGAGTTTCTGGGTCAAGTAGAACTGTGTGGTGACTACAATGCAATCTCCAGCCCAGTTTAAAAGATGGGCTCTCATCAGTGGCTGAATACTTCTTGTTTTCCACAGGTTTCCCACCTTTGGCCAGTATATTGACCAGGAAGATTTTTGGGGAGGGTGGGGAACAGTGGCTGGGGATTCCACTCATGAAAGGCCAAAATGGTTGTTATGGGTGTCAATTGTGGATGACAGTGTGGCTCAATTATAGTGTGGGTGGCAAAATGATAGGGAAGCATTCGTTGATCAGGGGAGCAGTCAGACAATGGGTCCGAGGAGCAGATGGTTGTGAAGGTATTGTAAACGTGGAATGGTGAGAAGCAGCAGATCAAAGGTTGGTTTCCTGGAAACCTTGTTGAACCATTCCTGATCCTCTGGGTCCATTAGCAATGTTGTAATTATACTTACATCATGGTTTCGGCTTTCCTGGCTGTTTACCTCTGATTTAGATGAATACATGTTGGTGTCCATAGTCCTACAGAATCATCTTTCCCTCGTTGATAGTAGAAAAAGTAAGGAGCATTACAAGAAACTGATGACCATTCACTGGTGAGAGAAGCTACCACTTCTTCCTTCAGTGTGGGAAACAGTCAGACTGATTTTAGCTTGGTTCACCAGATGAAAACAATAAAGTATCAACATCGGTGCTCTACCCTTAATGCCCTGTTCCAATTCAATTCTTCCCATCGCAATATTAGCAGGGCCTTTCTCAGTCTTGTCCATTTGCTGAGCTGAATCAGGTGAGGGCCTCATTAGATTTTTCAAATCAAACTTCTGTGACATTTATCCTGTTGAAAATTTCAAGGCACACAGAAGCAGAACATGCACTCAACAGTGTCCACACATTTACATTGGGTAGTGAACAACCTAAGCAGTGGTTTTTGAAAGGCCATTAAAAGCCATTTGTAAAATAACCAGCAAATAATGATTTCCTTTTTAAGTTGGACCAGTATTAGCAGGTGTGAACTACTGCTGATATTCCGAGAATAATTCCCCAGCACGTGGTTGGACTGTTAGTTGGTAAATACCCAGTCCTTCCAGAACCACTGAGATACCTGTAATTCATAGCAGAATGGAAATGAGTTGATGAGCCTGAGCAGTTATTGACCATTATGCTCCATCAGAGAGATCAAAATTTCTAATAAGGCTGGAACAACTGATTTATATTTGTTATATGAAATAAAATGTATTTGAGTTCATACAATTCCATTTTATTTATGACTTGCTATCACTTCAGGTGCTGCACTAATATAATCCCAACTACTTAGTTTTACACTATTCAAAATCTCGTTGAAATTACATTAAAACTTATCGGTGGAGAATTTTCCTGACAGTTTCTCACATATGCTGTAATTAATTTTCTTTTTTTATTACAGACGAAGATTTACAACAAGATTCTTCGTTTGTCAACCTCAAACATGTCCATGGGGGAGATGACCGTTGGGCAGATCTGCAATCTGATTGCCATAGATACAAACCAACTAATGTGGTTTTTCTTTCTCTCTCCAAATCTTTGGGCCATGCCTGTGCAGGTAAAAGAATTATAAATATATTTGTTAAATCTCTCTAGTCACAGCCATTCCATCATAAATGGTGGTTGTGCAGATATATAGCATCAGTTAAGTATTAGAAATATAGGATATTTATCCCCTGAAATTGAATACAACTTGTATAAATTAGGCATTGCTACCATATCTACTATGTCACGGCTTTTTCAGAGTCTTCTCAAGTGAGAGCTGGACATCAGGCCAAACTGAATATGTCAGGCTCCAGTCCTCCTTTGAAATTCCTGGGTGATCTTTTAAGGGCTGAACTATTTTCCCTTGAAGCACTGAAACCAAACTTGGGGACTCAGAACAGTAACAGGTTATGTCAGGGTTCTCACACCTCAATCCTCACAGTGCGTGGAGGTGAGGTCAACAGATGATGTGTCTGAAGACAGCTGTCGCTGCTACTAAATGGCAGAAGAATAACCCTGGAGATCCAGACTCAGACTGCTGATTGTTTTAGAACGTGGTTGTCCGTACAAAGCAGGCTTGCTGGAAACATGTTCAGAATGAGAAGACTTAGCATCTCTCCATTAGATCAAATACACATTTCGATATTGAAAATAGTTTGATGTCCTGAAATGACATACTTTAAATGGTAACATTCTTACTTCTGAGGTTGAGGATTATGAAATAAAACCCTTTTCATGCCTTCAGTGATACCAGAACATCTGAACTAATGCTTCATTGTTAAGAATTGTATTTAACATGAGATGTTAAACCAAGGCCTTTTTTGGATATAGGTAAACAATTCATGATTCAACAAGAGTCAAATTGCATGGTGGGGTCCTGGCTAATACTTTTCTCAACTAATTCCATCAACCATGTGAATTAACTAGCCATGCACCTTATTTGTGTGAAAGCTTTTGTGATATCTGCCTTCACGATGACAATAGCTGCACTTCATAGTGTTAGAATTATTTACTTGGGGACAACATCACAGTCCTAACAATGTAATATGAACACCACAAAAAGGTTTGTCTTTTCATAAATTTTCTCATTTATTTATTTTTTATCATCCAAAAGCTGAGTTTTGGTTAATGAATGGCTTTAGCAGCACATTATTTCTGCTTCTTGTGAGAAGTACAAACATATTGGGGGCAATTCTAAACCTTGTGAAACATAGGAAGAGTTGTGTAGGCATGTGGCAGTTTCTAGAGATTCAGCTGGGAGTGTGAGTTTCTGCCCACCTTGTGGAACTTAATTTTAGTACTAATCTTTTGCACTGGACAGATTCACTGCCTGGAAGTCAGACTGATTGATTGCAAGGTTTGGTCTCTCGTCAGAAAATGCAGACTGCAAGAATTAGTCAGACTACTCCAGGATCTGGTGTTTGGGGAGCGAGGATTCCAATCCTTGACTGTGGGTGAAATCTATAATTGTGGGGTCGGGCGTGTCAAGGAGGAAGCACCCTTTTCCTCTTGGCCCAAGAGGTGCTATATTGATACTTACTTTTCTCCCTATCGTTACCCTCACTTCCTTCCAGTTGTGAGAGCTTTCCAAAGTCTAGGAACAATCTTTTAATTGCTAACTTACGTTCAGGAAGAAGAATGATTGTCTGCCCATTGTCCAACCTCCATTAAACTCAGAACAGGGATGTGATGCAATTTGGGGCCAGATTCCAACATTTTAAAGTTTTGATATCTGACTCGCTGTGCCACTCATTTCGGGGTATTAAAGCTCTCTGAGACTGGAAGAGGTGGGAAATGTGTCAAGAACAATTGAGGCTGGATTAAATACTTGGGAAAATTTCCAACTTCTTTTTCTATGATACCTACACATATGCAAATAAAATGTATAAAGAGCACTTTTACTGTTTGTCTTTTTCTAATTTTTCTGCTGTATGCATTTCCTCTTTACAATGATTTTACTCTATGGTTTTCCAGATGTTCACAGTTCTTTGTTTTAATTCTGAATGTTTTGTGACTGTGTGTTGCTCCAATGTATTCACCTGGACTGAATATTTTATTGAGCTTTGGTCCTGTGAATAACCATGTCTCTGTTGTACATGTAAAAGAGAATTATGCATCAGTGTGAGTAGGACAAAGTGAGCACAGATTCTTTCCTGATCCAACTGGAAAAGAAAATCTGAAGTAGAGTACATTTTGTTCAAAGTTTCTTTTTTTTTGTAGATATTTTTATTGAAATTTAACATTTTTGCAAATTTACAAAAATAAACAAAACTCTCAAATACAAACATTGATGTACAATTAAATCATATATACAATAGTCATAATTTAACAAAGAAAAGAGAAAAAAGAAAACAAAAAAAGAAAAAAAAAGAAACGAAAAAAGAAAGGAAAAAAACACTCAACTTTCTACTAATCTAACCTATAACTAACCAGAGTGTATACCTAAGTCTCTTACATGCTCGGAATGTATAAACATCAAATATAA
Source organism: Hemiscyllium ocellatum (assembly GCF_020745735.1). Classification (NCBI taxonomy): domain Eukaryota; kingdom Metazoa; phylum Chordata; class Chondrichthyes; order Orectolobiformes; family Hemiscylliidae; genus Hemiscyllium; species Hemiscyllium ocellatum. The sequence goes on from NC_083418.1 coordinate 37,815,806, forward strand.
TAAAACCCGTATTCGCGCAGGATTCCTCTCCCAAGGGGCCCCTGAGCAGCCCGGTCTGAATTCTTCACTAAATAAAAGCCCTTGTTAGGATAGCCGAAATATCTGCATTTATATAATTCAAAAAGGGCTGCCATATTTTATAAAATAATTCAGTCTTTCGGTGCACCATATTTGTGAGGAAGTCAAGGGGGATATATTCCATAATTAATCTGTGCCAATTTGAAAGTCCAGGGGGGCCCTCAGCCACCCAGTTCACCAAAATATTTTTCCTTGCACAGAAAGAGAGAATAGAAAATAGTCTCTTCCCATGCATATCCAGAGATAAGAGGTTCGAAAAGCCCAAAAGGAGAGATACAGGGTCCACCCTAATTTCCGTTCCTAAAATTTCTGTCAGGGTATTTGCCACTTTAGTCCAGTATCTGCGGATTTTCTGACAAGTCCACAAACAATGTACAAGAGTACCCACCTCTATTTTGCATCTAGGACACATTGGAGATGCTCCTGCCTTAAATTTTGCCAGTCGAGCCGGAGCTATATGGGCCCTATGAAGTATCTTTAGTTGGATAGCCTGAGTTCTGTTACAGATAGCAATTCTTCTAGCATTTTCCCAAATGTCATTCCACATATCCTCAGAGATTTCTAGCCCCAAGTCCTGCTCCCATGTTTTAAGCAGGTCATCCATGTCTCCTGAGACTCCATCATGTAGCAAATGGTATATAGTACTAACGGAGGATGCCCCCGCTGGTCGTAAGACATTACGTTCTCTGTCTGATTTATAAAGACTATCTATTAATGTAGTCTTCCTCTGTATATAATCTCGAACTTGGAAGTATCGAAAGAGATCCCCATTAGGTATTCCGAATTTCAGACGCAGCTGCTCAAAGGACATCAGGATCCCATCTTTAAATAGGTCCCCTAAGCATGAGATGCCCCTGGATCTCCAGAGTTTAAAGGTGGCATCTGTAATCCCCGGTTGGAATCCCCATGCGCCTACTATTGGTGCATGGGGGGATGTTTTATGTGAGTTACCCTCATTTTGCCGCATTATATTCCAGGCCTTAATTGTGTTTAATATTATGGGATTTTTACAGTGGTCTGTAATGATTTTCCTCTTATCTGAAAATAAAAGGTTAATAAGTGGGTATTTTACTTGGGAAGCTTCGATATCCAGCCAAATTGATTGTGGATCAGATGAAATCCAATCAGCTATGTAACTTAGTAGGGAGCTTAACTGATATTTCCTAAAGTCTGGGAAGTCCAGTCCTCCCCTTGCCTGTGGAAGCTGTAGCTTCTTCAGCTTAATAAGGGGCCGTCTATGGTTCCAAATAAAGGAGCCCAACCAGCCATATAATTTACGTAGGGCTAGCCTTGGCAGCATCAGCGGGAGCATTCTCATAGGATATAAGAGACGGGGCAGAACATTCATTTTAATTAATGCTATTCTCCCTAGCCAGGAAATCGGAAGGTCTCTCCATCGCTGGAGGTCCTGCCTTATCCTTTCCATTAATTGTACATAATTAGCCCTATACAGCTGATCAAATACTGGCGTGATAAAAATACCTAAATATAAGAAGCCCTCCAGGGACCAACGGAAGGGAAAAGGGGATCCGTCCATTAAGTGGGGTATCATAGCCAGACCACCCATTGGCATGGCTTCCGATTTTGAAAAATTAATTTTATAGCCTGAGAATGCACTAAATGTATTAATAACTTGAATTAGACGAGGCACTGACATTAAAGGATTACTGAGGAATAAGAGAACGTCATCTGCATAGAGAGTAATTTTGTGTTTACCTGTACCAATCCTCGGGGCCGTTATATTAGGATCAGTCCGGATGGCTTCTGCTAATGGTTCGATTATCAGTGTAAACAACAATGGTGAGAGAGGACATCCTTGACGGCAGCCCCTACCCACACTGAAGCCATCCGATCTTAACCCATTAGTAATAACAGCTGCTTTGGGGTCATTATACAATGTTGAAACCCATTTGGTAAACACCTGTCCAACGCCAAACCTTTCCAATGTGTAAAATAAATATGACCATTCAACCCTATCAAATGCCTTTTCCGCATCCAATGAAATTACTACTCCTGGTATCTTTCCCTGATGACAGGCTTGGATCATATTCAAGACCCTTCTGATATTATTGGATGATCTGCGGCCCTTAATAAATCCCGTCTGGTCCTCCTTTATAATATATGGCAGTACCCTTTCTAGTCTTAGTGCTAACATTTTTGAGAGAATTTTAAAGTCTACATTTAGTAAGGATATTGGTCTGTAAGATGCACAATCTTCTGGGTCTTTTCCTTTTTTGAGGATAAGAGAAATATTTGCTTCTTTCAGCGTGGGCGGGAGACAGACCTGACTATGCGCAAAATTATACATATCCATAAGTGGGTCAACCAATATTCCTGTAAATTCTTTATAGAATTCAGCTTGAAAACCATCTGGGCCCGGTGCTTTTCCGCTCTGAAGTTGCCTAATTGCCTCAAGTATTTCTTGGACTGTTAAAGGGGTATTTAGGGCCGACACCTGTTCCGGAGTCAGGCCCGGGAAGGTCAAATTTTTAAAAAATGACTGCATCCTCCTAATCCTATCTTCACAATCCTGCGATCTATATAGTTCAGAATAAAATTCTTTAAAGGTCGCATTGATCTTTTTATGATCATGAGTCAGGGTACCTGTACTTTCCTTGATGGTCGGAATAGTTTGAGGGGCTTTCTTTTTCTTTGCAAGAAATGCTAAGTATCTACCCGGTTTGTCGCCATATTCATATAATCTTTGTTTCGCAAATAATATTTCCCTTTTAGCCGTTTGAGTAAGCGCGGTGTTTAAAGCTGTCCTAAGAGCAGTAATCCTCTGCAATTTTGTGATAGAAGGTCTATCAGCGTATGCTGTTTCGGCTGCTTTTAGGCGAGCTTCGAGCAGACGCTGTTGCTCTCCCTTCATTTTCCTCTGGGTCGCTGAATAGGAGATGATCAAACCTCGTGCATAAGCTTTGATGGTCTCCCACATCATTGACGGATTGCTAGCCGTACCAGTATTAATTTCTAAAAAAGTTTTAAGTTCTTGGGAGAAGTACTTTAAAAATTTGCTATCTTTTATCAGGAAGGGGTCCATACGCCAATGCCAAGCAGATGTCCCATTGTTCTTTACCTTAGTTTCCATGTATACAGCGGCATGGTCAGAGATTGCTATAGTACCTATTTTACAGGTTGCTATAGAGTTTAGAAAAATCGATGGGGCAAAAAACATATCAATTCTTGTGTGACATTTATGTGGATTAGAGTAGAAAGAAAAATCTCTACCCTGTGGATGGAGACATCTCCATACATCTACCAATCCTAATTCTTTATTCAGGTCCGCCAGTTGTCTAGATCTGGGAGATACTCCAGCGGCACTCTTGGGAATCCTGTCTATTTCTGGATCCATAATACAATTAAAGTCTCCCCCTATAATTGTATGACGGGCACCAAAGGCCATCAGTTTTGAAAAAGCTTCCGTTATGAATGTAAAGGGGTGTGCCGGGGGGCAGTATACATTTAAGATCCCATATTCCTCTCCATTTATGAGGGCTTTAATCAAAATATATCGTCCAGATTCGTCTTTTATCTGATTTAGAATTTTCAAAGGGAAGTTCTTCCGGACAAGGATAACGACTCCCCTGCTTTTTGAATTGAAAGAGGAAAAAAAGGCCTGATCAAATCCGCCCTGTCGTAATTTTAAGTGTTCTTTATCCGACAGGTGTGTCTCCTGTAGGAGAGCTATATCAACTCTCTCCTTCTTAAGATTTGATAATATTTTCTTCCTTTTAACTGGCGAATTACTCCCCCTGACATTCCAGGTGTACCACTTAACCGACTGTTCAGCCATAATCATCTGGACAGATCCGAGACCCCTCGGGAGGGGAAACCCTATCTAGAACATCCCGAGCATGGAGCATACAAGATTTACAAAAGTAAAGATTCTCTGATACACTCAAAACAATATTACAAAACACTCTTTCTAAGTATAAAAAATATAAAACATTCCGAATTGGAGATTTTCTCCCTTGTTCCCAGGGAGCGTCACTTCCTCTCCCACAGTCCATCTTACCCTCTTCCAAGTGGGCGGCACGGTGGCACAGTGGTGAGCACTGCTGCCTCACAGCGCCTGTAGACCCGGGTTCAATTCCCGACTCAGGCGACTGACTGTGTGGAGTTTGCACGTTCTCCCCGTGTCTGCGTGGGTTTCCTCCGGGTGCTCCGGTTTCCTCCCACAGTCCAAAGATGTGCGGCTCAGGTGAATTGGCCATGCTAAATTGCCCGTAGTGTTAGGTAAGGGGTAAATGTAGGGGTATGGGTGGGTTGCGCTTCGGCGGGTCGGTGTGGACTTGTTGGGCCGGAGGGCCTGTTTCCACACTGTAAGTCTAATCAAACCAGTGCCCCACCCTTGACCCAGGTGTTCCTCAATAAAATGAGGAGAATTCAAATATAATATAAAGCTAGAGTTAACAGTGAACACCCCACCCCCACCCACACCCTCATCTAAATATATTTGGGAATATTAATACCATATATAACTATAAGATTACAATCTCAACATGTAATACTTAAATATAATACCACAAAATAACAGGGGAAAGAAAAACAACCCCGCTCCTAAAAACAGAAGTAAAATAGAATAAGGTAACCACCTCTCCCCATCAACATTAACCAAACGCCCCAACATATATATATATACATACACACATAGGGGGAAAGATAAGAAAAGATGAAGGGATGTAAACCAAAATAATGGGAAAGGCAGACCAGCGTCCACAATCTCTTAAGTTTATTTAAGAGAGTCCAAGAATTCCTTAGCCTTTTCCGGTGATCCGAAGTTATATATGGATCCTTCGTGGCTAAGGCGTAGCATCGCTGGATATCGTAAGGAGTACTGGATATTTAAGTCCCTTAAACGCTTCTTCGCCTCATCGAATGCCTTCCTCTTTCGGACCAAAGCTGGGGAGAAGTCCTGGAACAGCATGATCCTGGATCCTTTGTGGGTCATAGCTTGGGGATCTTTTCCCAGATTTCTTGAGGCTTCCAGGAGCATCTGCCTCTCCCTATAGCTCTGCAGCTGGAACATGACCGGGCGTGGGCGCTGGGTTGAGCCGGGCCCACGTACTGTGACCGTTCAAAGTTTCTTTAACAACTTTCATGTAGCTCTTGGCATCATAAAATCAATTCCACAGATTTTTGCCAAATTTTATGTGTAGCCTGCTGTTCTCATTTAAGAGTGTGCAAGGTGCTGGTGTTGGACTGGGGTGGATAAAATTAAAAATCATACAACACCAAATTATAGTGCAACAGGTTTATTTGAAAGTACAAGTTTTCGGAGTACTGTTCCTTTGTCAGGTAGCTGGTGGGGCAGGATCACAGGACACAGGGTTTATTGTAAAAGATCAAAGTGTCATATAACTAATGCTTTGTATTGAACAAACCTAGATTGTTGTCAAGTCTTCAATCACTTGAAATGGATTGCAGGTTTCGATTCATTATTACGTAAATCCCAGAACTTATTTGGAGTCACAGTCCCAATTAACTTAAGGTGTTAATAAAAAAAAGGTGACATCTCAGCTCATACAATGCATTAAAGGTGCAGGGTTAGAGTCTGTCTGTACTCCAACTTTGAGTCAGACCAGTTCTGTTTCCATAGTAGGAATTTATAAAATGTCACATGGATTGACTGCTTACAGATTGAACAAAATAGAATGTATCTGAAAATACAAATCTGCAAATGTAAATTCATCCCATAGACATGTGCATCTGTGTGAGGAAGAGAGAGAGAAAAAGAGTGAGAGAGAGAGACAGAGACAGAGAGAGTGTGTGTGCACACACATGTGTGTGTGCATGCATGCCTCTCTCCCTCACACACATGCATACACATATATGCTTTGGGGGTGAATTTGCAGATTTGTATTTACGGATACATCCTATTTTGTTCAAAAAGCACAGAACCTGTAGGCAGTCTGTCCATGTGACATTTTACAATTCCCACTTTGGAAATAGAACTAGTCTGACTTAAAGTTGGAATACAGACAGACTCTAACCCCACACCTTTAATCCATTGTCTGAGCTGAGATAGAGTCATAGAGTAATAGAGATGTACAGCACGGAAACAGACCCTTCGGTCCAACTCGTCCATGCCGACCAGATATCCCAACCCAACCTAGTCCCATCTGCCAGCACCTGGCCCATATCCCTCCAAACCCTTCCTATTCATATACCCATTCAGATGCCTTTTAAATGTTAAAATTGTACCAGCCCCCACCACTTCTGCTGGCAGCACATTCCATACACGTACCACCCTCTGTGTGAAAAAGTTGCCCCTTAGGTCTCTTTTATATCTTTTCCCTCTCACCCTAAACCTATGCCCTCTAGTTCTGGACTCCCCCACTCCAGGGGGAGTCTATTTATCCTATCCATGCCCCTCATGATTTTATAAACCTCTAAAAGGTTACCCCTCAGCTTCCGACGCTCCAGGGAAAACAGCCCCAACCTGTTCAGCCTCTCACTGTAGCTCAGATCCTCAAACTCTGGCAACATCCTTGTAAATCTTTTCTGAACCCTTTCAAGTTTCATAACATCTTTCCAATATGAAGGAGACCGGAACTGCACGCAATATTCCAACAGTGGCCTAATCAATATCCTGTACAGCTGCAATATAACCACTCAACTCCTGTACTTAATACTCTGACCAATAAAGGAAAACGTACCAAACGCCTTCTTCACTGTCCTATCTACCTACGACTCCACTTTCAAGGAGCTATGAACCTGCATCCAAGGTCTCTTTGTTCAGCAACACTCCCTAGGACCTTACCATAAAGTGCATAAGTCCTGCTAAGATTTGCTTTCCCAAAATGCAGCACCTCACATTTATGTAAATTAAACTCCATCTGCCACTCCTTAGCCCATTGGCCCATCTGATCAAGATTCCATTGTAATCTGAGGTAACCTTCTTCGCTGCCCACTACACCTCCAATTTTGGTGTCATCCGCAAACTTACTAACCATACCTCTTACGCTGCCATCCAAACCATTTATATAAATGATGAAAAGCAGTCGACCTAGCACCGATCCTCGTGGCACTCCACTGGTCACAGGCCTCCAGTCTGGAAAACAACCCTCTATCACCACCCTCTGTCTTCTACCTTTGAGCCAGTTCTGTATCCAAATGTCTAGTTCTCCCTGTATTCCATGAGATCTAACCTTACTAACCAGTCTCCCATGGGGAACCTTGTCCCATGGGTAACCTTTGTCAGATGAAGTCCATATAGATCGCATCTACCACTCTGCCCTCATCAATCCTCTTTGTTACTTCTTAAAAAAACTCAATCAAGTTTGTGAGACATGATTTCCCACAAATAAAGCCATGTTGACTGTTATAAGTGAATTCTGTCTAGGTATTCTAAATCTCCGGAGAATAGTCCCTGACACTCGGCTAACTATTCTACACTAGGGCTATGGTTCAGATCAACCGAGTTCTGCCTCCACACTCTGCCGACCGCGGACTGTCCTTTAACCCTTGACTTCAAAGGAGACTGTCCACAAGGTCCCGTCCTAGGAGGCGAACTCCAAGCTGACAGCACCAGCCCTCATCCCCTCCGGCTACCGCTTTTCCCGTGGCAAATCGAAATGCTGCGAGACACAAATGAGCAATTGATGTTTATTTCAAACTTGCAAGTTTGGGCGGCTTCCAAAGGGGGCTTCGGAAGAATCGCGACGGAAGATTTTACAGCACTAATATTTATACATTATTTTTACATGTAAAAACATTAGTGATAATTCCATTGGTTAAAACGTCTCACGCTATACATTTTTCTTACATTCAAAATCATTAATGACAATTCCATTGGTTAAAACATTTCATGCTTTTCTCTGCCAATTCTTTAATTAAATGTTATATTATTTTAACAATTTTGCTGAATTAAATGTTATATTGTTTTTAACAATTCTGCTGGTTAAAGCATTTATCTGCTAAAGCATTCCTTGGTATCTTGCCCAAGGTTACCATGTTCCTGACATAACAGAGGTGACTTCTGGTTCATGTTCTCATATGGCCTAGTTGCTCATAATTAGCCTTTACTTATTAAACCTCAGTTTTAATACAGAAATTACCTTACCCATACCAAAAGAATGTGTGTGGTGTGAGTGTGTGTGTGTGTGTATGTGAGAATGTGTGACTCCTGTAAAAGAGAGCGAGTGTGTGAAACTGCAGAAATTACATTACCCATATCATTGACTATTCCTAATCAGTCCTTGCCTTTCCAAATACATGTACATCCTGTCCCTCAGGATTCCCTCCAACAACTTGCCCACCACCGAAGTCAGGCTCACTGGTCTATAGTTCCCTGGCTTGTCCTTACCACCTTCCTTAAATAATGGCACCACATTAGCCAACCTCCAGTCTTCCAGTACCTCACCTGTGACTATCGATGATATAAATATCTCAGTAAGAGGCCCCGTAATCACTTCCTTAGCTTCCCACAGAGTTCGAGGGTACTCCTGATCAGGTCCTGGGGATTTATCCACTTTTATGCGTTTCAAGACATCCAGCACTTCCTCCTCTGTAATATGAACATTTTTCAAGATGTCACCATCTATTTCCCTACATTCTATATCTTCCATGTCCTTTTCCACAGTAAATACTGATGCAAAATACTCGTTTAGTATCTGCCTCATCTCCTGCGGTTCCATACAAAGGCCGCCTTGCTGATCTTTGAAGGGTCCTATTCTCTCCCTGATTACCCTTTTGTCCTTAATGTATTTGTAAAAACCCTTTGGATTCTCCTGAACTCTATTTGCCAAAGCTATCTCATGTCCCCCTTTTGCGCTCCTGATTTCTCTCTGAAGTATATCCCTCCTGCCTTTATACTGTTCTCAGGATTCACTCGATCTATCCTGTCTGTACCTGACATATGCTTCCTTCTTTTTCTTAACCAAACCCTCAATTTCTTTAGTCACCAGCATTCCCTATTCCTACCAGCCTTTCCTTTCACCCTAACAGGAGTATACTTTCTCTGGACTCTCATTATCTCAGTTCTGAAGGCTTCCCATTTTCCAGCCGTTCCTTTACCTGCGAACATCAGCCCCCAATCAGCTTTTGAAAGTTCTTGCCTAATACCATCAAAATTGGCCTTTCTCCAATTTAGAACTTAAACTTTTAGATTTGGTCTATCCTTTTCCATCACTATTTTAAAACTAATAGAATTATGGTTGCTGGCTCCAAAGTGCTCTCCACTGACACCTCAGTCACCTGCCCTGCCTTATTTCCCAAGAGTAGGTCAAGTTTTGCATCTTCTCTAGTAGGAACATCGACATACTGAATCAGAAAATGTTCTTGTACACACTTAGTAAATTCTTCTCCATCTAAACCCTTAACACTATGGCAGTCCCAGTCTATGTTTGGAAAGTTAAAATTCCCTACCATAACCACCCTATTATTCTTACAGTTAACTGAGATCTCTTTACAAACTTCTTTCTCAATTTCCCACTGACTATTAGGGGGTCTATAATACAACCCCAATAAGGTGATCATTCCTCTCTTATTTCTGAGTTCCACCCAAATAACCTCCCTGGATGTATTTCCAGGAATATCCTCCATCAGCACAGGTGTAATGCTATCCTTTGTCAAAAATGCCCCCCCCCCCCCCCCCCCCCCGCCTCCCTTTCTGTCCTTTCTGTAGCATTTGTATCCTGGAACATTAAGCTGCCAGTCCTGCCCATCCCTGAGCCACGTTTCTGTAATTGCTGTGATATCCCAGTCCCATGTTCCTAACCATGCCCTGAGCTCATCTGCCTTCCCTATTAGGGTAAAAAATGAGGTCTGCAGATGCTGGAGATCACAGCTGAAAATGTGTTGCTGGTTAAAGCACAGCAGGTTAGGCAGCATCCAAGGATGAAGGGTTTATGCCCGAAACGTCGAATTTCCTATTCCTTGGATGCTGCCTAACCTGCTGTGCTTTAACCAGCAACACATTTTCAGCTACCTTCCCTATTAGACCTCTTGCATTGAAATAAATAGTTTAATTTATCAGTCCTACTTTGTTCTCTGCTTTGTCCCTGCCTGCCCTGATTGTTTGACTTGCCTTTGTTCTCAATGTACCATTCACATTGAAATCTTTCCTCACTAACTTCCTGAGTCTCACTTCCGCTCCCCCCCTCCCCCCCCCCCCCACCACCTCACCTTACTAGTTTAAATCCTCCCAAGCAGGTCTAGAAATTCCCCTTCCAATTTAGACGCAATCCATCCTTCTTGTACAGGTCACTTCTACCCCAAAAGAGATTCCAATGATCCAAAAATGTGAATCCTTCTCCCATACACCAGCTCCTCAGCCATGCATTCATCTGCTCTGACCTCCTATTTCTGCCCTCACTAGCCCGTAGCACCAGGAGTAATCCAGATATTACTATTCTCGAGGACCTCCTTTTTAAATTCCCGCCTAACTCTCTGTAATCTCTCTTCGGAACCTCAACCTTTTCCCTTCCTATGTTGTTGGTTCCAATGTGGACAATGACCTCCTGCTGGTCCCTCCCCCCTTGAGAACATTCTGCACCCTCTCTGACACATCCTTGATCCTGGCACCAGGGAAGCAACACACCATTCTGATATTTCGCTGGTGACCACAGAAATGTCTCTCTGTACCCCGGACTAGAGAGCCCCCCCTAACACAATCGATCACTTGGAACCTGACGTACCTCTCATTGCATTAGAGCCAGTCTCAATACCAGAAACTTGGCTGTTCTTGCTACGTTCCCCTGAGTGTCCAATACCCCCTACATTTTCCAAAACAGCATACTTGTTTGAAATGCAGATAGTCACTGAAGATTCCTGCACTACCTGCCTATCTCTCTTACCTTTCCTGGAGTTAACCCATCTAAGTGACCATATCTGAGACTTTCCTCCCTTCCTGTAGCTGCCATCCATCACATCCCCTTGCTCTTGTAAATTCCTCATTGCCTCTCCAACCAATCTATTTGATCTGGTAGGATTCGCAACCTACAGCATTTATTGCAGATATAATCCTCAGTAACCCTTAAACTCTCCTTAAACTCCCATATCCAACAAGAAGAGCATATCACTCTACTAAAGGCCATTTTTGCTTCCTTCAATCTACAGACCCAGAAAATAGCATTGTCTTATTCCTCTACAAAACACTGCTCCAGGTTAAAATAATACTTATGGCTTATATTTTAAGTTTAATCAAGAGACATAGATCAATAAAACATATAATCAAGAAAGAACCCACTCTTCTCACAACTACAGACTTATTTCAAGGCTGCGTTTAAAATTCACTTATCTGCTTCTGTGCTGTGACCTCTCCAACAGGTTTCTCCAAGATTAGTTGTGAATTTCACTGTTTTTTAATTTTCCCAGATGCACTTCAATGTCCAGCGATACATGAATACAAACAGCAAAGGCAGTAACTATGCAGGTACACTGTGGTGTCAGTTTCTTTCTCGCTCTCCTGCACTGACCTCACCATGTGCTTCCTTTGTCTGTTCTTCTCCCTTTTAAAACTGCTGTTGTTTTGACTTTTTAATTCAAAGTTCCAAAACAATGCAACAGCATATAAAACAGTAATTGCTGCTCCTGGAATTCGAGGAAATCATCTCCAACTCCTAAAATACCCTCAACAAAGGAGCAGCTGTTACAGCCAGAAATTTTTCCCATCCTCCATCTTGGATCACCCAGAATCCTTTGTTTTGTCACCTTTTTTTATAAAACCTTAAATTATCTTGGGAATGTGACTTGAAAGAAGTTCTGGTATTTACATATTGATGAATCGAAACCTACAACACATTTGAAGTGATTTAAAACTTTACAGCAATCTAGTTTGTTCAATACATCACATCAGTTATATGACACTTTGATCATTTGCTATAAATTCTGTGTCCTATGATCCTGCTCCACTAGCTACCTGACAAAGCAGCAATGCTCCAAAAGCTTGTACTTCCAAATAAACCTGTTGGACTATAACCTGGTGTTGTGTAATTTTTTAACGTCATTTAAGGAAAGATTGTTACAATGATGGTAATACCCAGGACCATTAAGTGATGTGTGTATGCTTCATGTTACAACCTGCCCCCAAATAACATTCCAGAGTGCCCCATGTTGATAAGCTCCCAACTGAGGAGGAATGAACTGGCCTCCCTTCATTAGTCACTGGCCCCTTAGTTGATAACAACGAGGTTAATTTAAGAAGGATTCCCTCCCTTGTCAAAAACTTCCGGACTTAAAGGAATTGTGTTTTGAAAGGAGCCAATTTAACCAGACTTTCTTGAGTTAACAAAAGAGTGAGTTTATTAGTTACTAAAAGTAAGAATAAATCATAATGTTGCACAAAATGACAGTGGTAAGGAAAAGGAAGTGAATCCAAAACAAAATCAAAGTAAAATAAAAGCAATGTGGATAAGTCGCTGAGCTATTCATGAAGAGTAGATCGTTGCAGGTCGTGAATGTAACCAATCTTATTGACATAGGTAATTGAATAGTTGATTTTGAAAATTTTGTCTTTTGAAAGCTGATTGAAAATTCCTGATTCCTTTCAACAGTGGTTGGCTGGAAGGTCACTCACACACACAGACCAGAGTTGAAGCCTCCTTTTAATCCTGTCTCTGTGTATTCTTGAAAGGTGAATATGTCTCCTGGCCAGACAGCTGTGTTTCTTAATCATCGTTCAGGAGATACATTCTGTATGTAGCTTGTTTCACTCGTGGAACTGCCTTGACACTATTAGGTGTGACTTTCCACAATTTCTTTCCAGACATCTTCTGGATTCACATCTGTAGTAACTTCAGCTAATTAAGTCCTCTTCTAAAATAACACGTATTGGAATTACAAGTTCATTAGTTCCAGAGGTGATCAGGAGTTCTGATCATGGTCATAGCAATTTGTACATATGATATTTTTCAATCATGGCTCCTGTCAATTACCTTAGAACACAACACAGTCTGGAGTGCTATCATAGGGTCAGCACTGTACCACTCATACTTTTCATTTGAATTCTTTACAGGTTTAATTTACATTGTGAATGATTCAGATTACCTTCAAGTTCCCTTCTAGTCACACAACATCTTAACCTCAACATAATGCTTCATAGTCCTTGATCATAGTTAGGGTAAATTACTGAAATTCTATAACACTAGTTATAAGTATCTTTGCGAGGATTGTGAAGGTTTGTAGCTCAGGTTGAGGTTTAGGGTGTAGGTTTGCTCACTCAGCAAGCAAACCTACACCCTATTTATAAGTGTCATGAGCACAAAGACTGCTGTTGTCTAAGGAAGAGGACCATGACTTTCTCAGAGTTATGAAAAGTGTAGTGATAAAAATTGAAGTTCTCCTTGTGTCTTTCAAATCCTGATATGGGCGAGTGGGCTGAGGAGTGGCAGATGGAGTTTAATTTTGATAAATGCGAGGAGCTGCATTTTGGAAAAGCAAATCAGAACAGGATTTATACATTTAATGGTAAGTTTCTGGGGTGTGTTGCTGAACAAAGAGACCTTAGAGTGCAGATTAATATTTCCTGGAAAGTAGAGTCACAGGTAGATAGGATAGTGAAGAAAGTGCTTGGTATGCTTTCCTTTATTGGTCAGAGCATTGAATATAGGAGTTGGGAGGTCATGTTGCAGCTGTACAGGATATTGGTTAGGCGACTGTTGGAATAGTGTGTGCAATTCTGGTTTCCCTGCTAACAGAAAGATGTTGTGAAACCTGAAAGGGTTCAGAAAAACTCTATGACTCTATAACTCAGGCAAAAAAAGTGTTTTTTGTAACTAATTTAGAGATCCATTAAAAAAGAGTCAGCGTTTTGGTCTTGTCATTGTCAGACAAAGCAAAGCTGTGCCCACAGCTGCCGGATAGGCAGGATAGAATGCTTGTATTTCTTGATCTCTTCTCAGACTTAGTTGAGTGCAAATGGCTCTGGAATGGGATTGTACAATATCCTTGGATTCCCTTCAAGCCTTATGAGACCAATGGCCAATATAAGATACAATTGCTTTCTTAATAATATAGAGAATATTGTAGTATAACTTGATATACAAGTTTTAGTTTGCTCGAAGCAGTTATTTTAGTAGACACTTAGATGTCTCCCTAAGGGAACATGTGTTGGAAATTGTTCATGTTTATGAATTAGAATACCCAGTGCTAATTACTGGTTTGGACAACATAGGCAGAAGAAGAAGATAGGGAGTGTGAATTACCCTGTGGATTACCATTGATTTATTCTCCCTGCATTTGGAGTTGAGACTATTTCAGAACTATAAAATGCTTAACATTTTACATTTGTATATATGTCATATGTTTTTTGTCATTAAAACTATTGAGACAATCCCCAAAATCAAGGTATCAAGATATTCAGAGAGACAATCCAAAATTGATTTGTTGATTTATTGTAGTCACATGTACCTAAGTACAGTGAAAATCTTTGTTTGCGAGCAGTACAGGCAGATCATAGTAAGCAAGGTCATACAGATCATAGGGGGCTTAGACAAAGTGAGACATACAGGTTACACATCATGGGAAGTTAGAGAGTCCATTCATCAGTCTAATAATGGCAGGAAAGAAGCTGTTCTTGAGACTGTTGGTGCGTGTGTTCAAGCTTCTGTATCTTCTGCCTGATGGAAGAGATTGTAGGAGAGCATTATTAGGGTCGGAGGGGTCTTTGATTATTTTGCCAGCCTTACTGCAGCAGCGGGAAGTGTAAATAGAGTCCATGGATAGAAGTTTGGCTTCTATGATGGCCTGGGCTGTGCACACAACCTTCTGTAGTTTCTCCAGGTCCTAAGCAGAGCAGTTGCCATACCAGGCCATTACACACCCGTACAGTATGCTTTCTCGGGTTCATCCGTAAAAGTTGGCGAGAGTCTTTATAGACATACCGAATTTCCTAAGTCACCTGAGGAAGAAGAGGTGTTGTTGTATCTTCTTGACCAGTATCTATGTGGGAAGTCCAGGGCAGGTTGTCGGTTATCATCACCCCTAGGAACTTGACTCTTTCAATCCTCGCAACCTCCGCTCCATTGATGTACATTGCTGCACAGTCAATTGTTAAAGAAATTGAGCATATGCACGCTAATGATCTACAGTCTTGGTACCTTGATATCACAGTCCCTCTGCAAGTGAGAATATTGTCATTGGTTACAGTAATGAGATCTAAATAAGATAATACTACTGTTTCTTTTGGTCTAAACTTTTATCGTGAGGAATGCTATTCTGCGGATATAGGTCAGCTATGTGTTTTTGCATAACTATGGAAACCATCACACAATGAACAAGTTCCTAACCACAGGTAGCGTTGCCTGTTGTAAATAGAAGATTCAATTCACATAACTCGACAAGAGTGATGTCATCAAAATTCCCCATTATGGATGTTATCCTGACTTTTCAGCTGCCCCTGGTAACAAGACAAAAATGTAACCCAATGCTTTATTTTCCCAACATTAAAAGGATGTACCACAAACACAAACAATTAAGTATTCACATTAACTATACAACTATTCAATATTGACTGAAAATGGAATCAAGAATGAAATCCTTATTTATTTCTGATTATTTTACTTATCTTGTTGTCAGGCTATGGTAACAGTGGAGAAAATCCAGACATTAGTCAGGTTCAAAATTGTTCAGCAGGAAATGCTGGATGGAATCTCCATACTTAAAGTTTACAGGGCATTGGTACTGAATGAGGTGCATCCAAGAACATTGAAGGAAGTGAAAAATTGCAGAGAAACTGGCTATATGTTTTCAGTCTTCTTGTTTCCCTTGCTTTTTCTGATATCCATTAGAGATCTAGATCTTGGTGTGCAGGACAATTTCAAAGTGTACAGATCATTCAAAACTTGGAAGCATTGTTAACTATGTGTAGGACAGTGTAGACCTTAAAATGGACATTGACAAATTGATGGAGTGACAGAGAGTGTCGTAGAAATATACTAAGTGGGTGTAACTTGGCAATTTGACCTTTCGAGTCTATTCTGTTATTCAGTTTGATCATAGCTGATTATCCAATTTGTTTCCTGCTTTCTCCTCAAACCTTGTGATCACATTAGCTAAAGAATTAACTCCTTCTTGAAATCACACAATGCTTTGGCCTCAACCACCTTTTATGGCAGAGAATTCCACAGGCTTACCACTCTCCTCATCTCAGTCCTAATGGACATCCTCATATCTTTAAACCCTGGTTCTGAAGACAGCCTGGTCATCCCAGAACATTCTTCCTACATTTTTACTGTATAGTCCTGTCAGAATTTTATAGTTTCCTATGAGATCACTACTTCTCACCTCATTCTTCTAAACTCCAATGAATATAGTCCTAACCGATCCAATCTCTCTACATATGTCTGTCCAGTTAAACCATTGTTACACACTTCATCTATAGCCAGAACATCCTCAGGAAAGGTGACCAAAACTGCACACAATAATCTCAGTTTCAATACAGGCAAGTGTGAGGTGATACATTTTGGTAGAAAGCATATGGAATGACAGTACAAGGTAAAGAGTACTGCTTTTAAAGGTTGTGCAGGAATAGAGAGACCTCAGTGTATATGTGCATTTAAAGCTGGCAGGTCAGTTGGAGAGCAGTTCATAAGAGCAAACACGGTGCTGGCTTTTATTAAGTTCAAGAGCAAAGAAGTTATGCTGAACTTGTATGTATTGGTTAGACATCAGCTGGAGTGTTGTGTACTGCTCGGAACACCCCACTCTGGGAAAGATGTGAACACAGACAGTGCACAAGAAATTTACAAGAATAGTTTGACAAATGATAAACTTCGATTGTAAAAATAGATCAGAGATGTTAGGACTGTTTTCTTAGGAGAAGAGAAAGCTAATTGGAGATCAGGCAGAAATTTTCAAAATTATGAGCCAGCTGGACAAGATAGATGGGAAGAAATTATCCTCACTCATATATGGATGTAGAAAGAGAGGGAACAGAGCTAGGCATTTGTAATAGAAGCAAGTGTGATGTGGAAAAGAAGCATTTTCACTTAGCACATAGTTTGGGTGTGGAATGCACACCCTGGAAAGGTGTAGGCGACATGTTTAATCAAGACATTCAAGAGGGCATTCAGTAATTTTTTAAAATGAAACTACATGAAGTAATACAGGAAAAGACAGGAGCAATTGCACTAGGTCAGAGTGTTCATTATGGCCAAATAACCTTCTTCTTACATCTTAACTGTTCTGTGATTCTGTGATCTTAGTTATGGAAATATATCTGCTTTGCTCTAACCACTGATGAATTATTGCAGATGTTCAACTAGACAACAATGGCAATCACTTTGAGTGGCAGGTATACCTTCTTAACTTAGATTAGAATGAGAGGTTGGCATCAATCTGGAATCTTGCAGAATAGCTTGAAGATAATGGTAATGTTTGATGGATGTGTGAGATGTTTACCTATTTACTGCACATGGTTTGAAGTTTCATTCCTTGTACCTCAAATGACAAAGATAGTTATCCATGTCAGCACTGCCATAACATTATGCTGTACTGGAGCACCAGGTTGTGTCTCCAATTTTATGGTGATGTGAAAAATGTTTAATACCTATGCATAGAGCAATATTTTTCAAATTCCAACTGCAGTGACTTGCTGCATTAAGATGGTGAGTTATGCATAATTATCCTGTGAAGTGTTCAGTTATTCTCAGTTTTGCTCCTTTGGCTCAGGAACCCTGAATGTGAAAGTTTTGAATGGTCTCTGTTAAGATCACCTTCAAATGGTTGTAGGAGTAGCCAATTATTTCATTCTGCCTAATTGCTTCGGGCCCTTCATTCACTATCTCTCCATTATAATCATAAACATTGAGTTGTGGGATATCAAAAGTAAGATCACCTTGAGGTGTACAAAGATGATGTGCTAACTTGAGATAAGGGACATAATGGAGCTTGTTGCTCTATTTAACTTGTGCACCAGATGATTTGATGCTAGGATGAAAAAGGGATAAGGCACTCAATTCTCCAGCCTTAATATTACTCACATAATAAAACAAACATTTATCAGCAACTAGAATTGGAAAGAAGATAAGCTGGCAGAGTAACACCCACTCATCTCTGTATATGTCAACAGATTTGTTTTGCTCAGTATCAATTCACCAAGCATTTGCACAGAATTTCAGGTGATTCTCTGGGAAAAGGACAGAACTATATTGTTTGTGCCCAACACAGGTCTAACATTGGTGAGTTGGCAGGGGCCTCTTGCTTCATCTTCCTCATTAAGCATTCTAAAGTAAGGGTTCAGTCTACACTTAGACTCGTATAAATCTAAAATCTGAACAGCTCTCAAGCAGAAAGGCTAACAATCCTACAATTATTTGCAACCCCAACCCTAACCTTCATAGGATGTTTGAATGGAGTCATGGCTTTCTGATTGGAGATCACTGTCAGAACCAGGTAACCCTCATCTCAGAGGCCCAGTAAGCTGCAGGGTGGGAAATAGCGAGTTGATACAGGATCTGGATACTTCAGATTTGTTGCCCCAATCCAGCAGGAAATGCAGGTTCAGCATTTCCAAAGAAAATTGAATGCCCATCCTATATCGCACAGAATTCCACTATTTATAAAAGCTAAAATTATTCTAAATGGAATATAAATTGACCATAATACATTTTACATTCCAACCACATTTCATAACTTTGGCTGACTGTACCTCTACCCAATTTAAGTGCTGTTGAAGCTGTCTCCAATACCTTTCTTACCTGTGGACATGATGGTCAGAAGACCATTGGTATAATTATCCTGCCTTCTAAGATAATTGAACTTGACAATGTTCAAATCACTGTGACTATGTGACTGTGTCCATATTAAGTATCATTCATTTATCACTCCTGCGCTCGCTGATCTGGGGTCGGTTTGGCTGGATGGCTGGTTTACAAAGCAGTGTGATGCCAACAGCATAGTTTCAATCTCTGTATCGGCTGAGGATACCATGAAGGACTCTCCTTCCCAACCTCTCTCTTCATCTGAGGTATGATGACCCTCAGATTAAATCACTCCTAGTCATCTCTCTCAAATGAGAGAGCAGTACTATAGTTTGTTAAAACTATAGCAACATAACGACAACAGCTTGCTGACCTAGAATGATTCCCACTTAAACAAGTCCTGAATTTTAAAGATCTCATGCATGTTTTCAGAATCTTCATCATCTCACCCCTCCTTCAGTCTTCCACAGTCCTAAAACCCTGTGAGAATTCTGCATCTCTCCAATATGCTCTCTTGAGGAGCATTATTTTCAATCACTTCACCCAGTGCCTTCAAAAGCCTGTGCTCTAAGCTCTGAACCGCCCTGATTCAACATTTCCCCCTTCCAGTTTCTTCTTTTAAGATGCTCCTTAAAATGTACCCTTTAGAACAAAAATCTACCCCAATAACTCTTTCTGTGACTCAGTGTTGTTTTTTAAAATGTCTTGTGAATTGCTAGTTGCTTTATAAATAAAGTTGATTTTTAGATCTTTTGATCTTCATTTTCTGGTTTCTTGTATTTTGATGATAATTATTTGTGGAAGACCTCCCAGGATTTACCTATTGCTATCATTTGGATGGAATGGACTAGCTGTCAGAGACTTAAGCTCCCCAAAAGTTCAAGGCATTTGACAGCTCTTCATATCTGCAGTGAAACAGTGCACTTTGAAAATTTTGAAGATTGAGGGATATCTTTCCAGAAAGAGATCAAGAACACATGCTGCTGCCAACACATCAGAACATGGGAGCTGGTGAAAGATATAGGCAGGCTTAGAATCTGGTGAGGATTTGTGTTTGAACTCTGTAAACAACACAAGAATTTCCTGAGCTGTCTGGCTTTTTAAGTCTCTTCTTTAGTTGTTATTGACCCCAGAACTAGGCTGTGTTCTGTATGCTGGAGTTATATAGGGTGTGCTGAACAGTACAAAATGCAGCGAGCAGCACATCCCACTCCACCGATCTAATCCGTGGGCTTTTTGCTGAGAATGATACAGTCCAACTGAGCATCATACAGTGCAGTATGCAGTGATAAAACTTTATTATACTGAGAGTGCAGAGGTGTACACATGCACGCCAGAAAAAAAGGGAAAGGATGTACCTTTTAAATGTACCCCATCGGAAATTTGCTTTTGCAGTGCCAAATCAATCTGTTAATAATGGCGGCTGTTTTACACCAAACGTCTGCCATCAACTTGATGTCACGTCAGTGGACTTTTCATTCACTGAGTCTGGTCATCATTACGCCAAACAGGATAATCTTGCCTTTTTCAGCAAAGGAACCATCTCCGGAACTTTTGAAAAATATTCAGTAAAAATCATGCCACTTTAATGTCCTCATTTTGGCAAATTTTCAAAACTAAAATTGTGCTTCCCAGAATTGTCAACTTACTTGAGACCACAATGTTAATTAGGTTGGGTGTTAGGCTGTGAACCTTCCAAATGATTAATTGTGAACTGCTGAACAGTAAAAAATAAACACTGACTGCATATCGGATGATCTGTATGAGTACGTCTTTAAAAAAGCAGATTGATGTGGAGCTTGGGTAGAAAGAAATCCTACAAAGGTACAGCTTTGTAAAAGGGAATGACTGCAGTCTGAGATATTGGAAAAATATGGGTGGAATATCTCAAAGCAGTCAGCTGGTTAGTCAAGAAGAAACCCACTTTGCCTCGATGATGAAAGACCAGCTCAACCTCATGGCAATCAGGCAGTGGCAAGATCATTGGAAGGCATTTACCTGGAATACTGACTCCAAGAGTGAGGTCATCAGTGGTGGCTGCCAGGCAATCAGAGGCCCAGGGAGGAGCCCCTGGCTGCTGGTGGGTGAGCACCTCCCAGACTCCCAGGATCTTGGTGAATCCAGGACAAAGGTCTGTAATTTGTGAGGGAGTGGGTGTCCTAGGTCATGGGAATATAAGGCAAAGGTATTGGAAATAAAGGCAGGGATACGACTCCCAGGGGGACAGCCTGCCCGACCTCGAATTCTCCTAGTCAAGCACTGATGCCTTGAATGGAGGGATGCTGCCCATTCCAATGTCATAAACAAAGATTGACCTTGTCTGGTATGCTGCATGTTGACAGGTCTATTTGCAGCTGGCTTCATTCCTGCAGCGGTAGATTGAGACCTTTAAGTAGTCCCTAGTTGGCCAAATAAGGGCCCCAATTGGCTACAGATGGAGGGTGAAGAATGTGACAAGATCCATCACAGGCCTTCCACTCAAGACATAATTCTGTTTCAAGGTGAGAGGGTGGTAGGAATTGGGAATGATACCTAATTAAGGACCGTCCTCAACTTCGAGCTCACTACCTCACTAGAAGTTTTCATCCTTTGATTCTTGCAGTATTATATGATGTAATGGCTGGGCATTTTTAATTCTTTCAGATAAATCATCACATAATCCTGTCTATTATTTATATCAGGAATAGGATTTAATAGGAAGATTTGTTGTAACTGAGTCTCTGAGAGCTAAAGCAGAATGTATATTTTACCTGATAATCAAAAAAATCATCAAGCTTAGAACAGCTAATGAAGATCACTTACCAATAATAAAGTTAATGAGTGAAACACAGCATCAGCTGATTCCGATGAATGACATGCCCCTGAAAGCAGCTGCTGTGAAATATTATCTTATGGCCACATTTAAGATCAGAAGACTGACTAACTTTTGGCAGAGTTCAGACAGTCGACCAATGGCCTCCTAATTACACAACCCACCCAGTTCCGTCTTGACTTCAGAGTACAGGAATGATTTGGAGATATCGGTGTTGGACTGGAGTGTACAAAGTTAAAAATTACACAACACCAGGTTATGGTCCAACAGGTTTAATTGGAAGCACACTAGCTTGTGGAGCGATGCTCCTCAATCACCTGATGAAGGAGCGTCACTCCGAAAGCTAGTGTGCTTCCAATTAGACCTGTTGGACTATAACCTGGTGTTGTGTGATTTTTAACAGTGTACAGGAAATTTAAGTTGGATGTTTAATGTACAGCCGATCTGTTACCACCCATTTGCTACTATCACAGAATAATCAAAGTTAAAAATCACACAACACCAGGTTATAGTCAAACAGGTTTATTTGGAAGTTTCTAAATCTAGTGATTCCAACTAGACCTTTGGTCTATAACCTAGTGTTGTCTGATTTTAGCTTTGTCCACCCCAGTTGAACACCAGCACCCCCACATCAAAATAACCAAAAACAGCCCTCTCTGGTTTTACCTACATAAAGAGCCATTGAATATTAATTCATTGTACTTGCTAGTACCAGTGCTGTAAGGTTGTTACACAATGATAACTTTCTTAAATATTGTTGGAAAAAAACACATTTCAGTAGAAAATGGCATCTTGCCCCCATCAGGACAATTTACAAGAATACCTGTGCAAGGAGGAAACATCATTTATACTGTATGAGAAGAGAGTGCTTATTGGCTGATATGTGGAATCTGATTGAAAGAGATAGTGCTATAAAGACAACACCAGTTTAAGATGATGGACAGTTAATTGCCAGGCTTGTTTAAAATTTAAATAAAGCATGTTGATTCTGATTGGTCTGATTGCTCTGAGGAATGAAGCAACAATGACTGGCACCCGTTTTGTTGAGTTGTCCATGTCCAGGTGTGTAAGTTATTTGTCAGAAAAGAAAATCAGGGCCCTGTGTATAATTTTCTTATCAATGAAGAGAGGATTCTAACTTTTACAAATTGCAACATAATGTAGATAATGGTTATGACCTAAACAGAATATGGATTCACTGTAGTTCCAATAGTTAAGTAGAGTTAGTTTGAATATCTATCTAAATGCGCATTTTAATTTCTTACAGATAATTGTAGGTGTGATTCTTCTCTACTACCTCCTTGGTATCAGTGCCTTAATTGGAGCGACAGTAATTGCAGTGCTGGCCCCAGTCCAGTACTTTGTAGCAACGAAATTCTCTCAGGCCCAGCGAAGCACATTGGTGAGTAGCACTTTAACAAATGCTGATTTGTGAATGAGAATAATTTCTGTTCTTCTGTTCTGCTCGCACCTCCATATGGTATATTTACCAAACAAACAGGCAACCAAATGACTTGATAATAAAAGTTATATCTTTGCTATTTTATCAACCACTAACGTGTAGGGAGGGTAACGCACAGAAAAATGGTGGAGGTTAGTCCAACAAACAATTCATTTTGAAATGAGTATCTTCAAATTGCCACTTCCCTTTTAAGAATACAAACAAGAATGGAGCTTTGTTGTGAGTGCCAAACTGGGCTGTTTTACAGAACCCAAGTATTAAGATTAGTACTTATATTTCTGAGGGATAATATGGAATATAATGATGTCAAGAGCTGTCAAATCTTTAAACCTCTGAAACTGCAAGTTTAATGTCTTAAGAACGTAAGACATAGGAGCAGAAATTCGGATATTCAGTCCACTGAGTCTGCTCTGCCATTCAATCATGAATAAATCTCCTGAATGTTTGGAATATTACTCACGTCTTCCACCATGAAGACTGACACAAAGTAATTATTCAGTTCCTCAGCCATTTCCTTATTCCCCACTTCTATCTCTCCAGTGTCATTTTCCAGCAGTCCAACGTCTACTTTTGGCCTCTTTTGCCCTTTATATATCTAAAGAAACTTTTACAGTCTTCCTTTATATTACTGGCTTTATAGTACTGGCATAAGAAATATAGAAATAAAGAGTCTTTATTTAATAGTGAGAACTAGGTAAAAGCCTGGAAAGTGACAACATATAAAGGAACCTGAGTATCCTTGTTCATAACTCATGGAAAGCTAACATGTAGGTTCGGCAAGCAATTAGGAAAATAAATGGTATGTTGTCCTTCATTACAAGGCCATTTGAGTACAGGTATAAAAATCTCTTGCTGCTATCTTATAGTGCCTTGGGGAGACCACATCCGGAGTATTGTGTACAGGTTTGGTCTTCTCACCTAGGGAATGACATACCTACCAAGAAGGTTCACCAGATTGATCTCTGGGATATCAGGATTTTCCTGTGCTGAGAGATTGAGCAGACTATGTCTATACTCTCTAGAGTTTAAGAGATTAAGAGGTGATCTTACATGGTTCAACTGGGTTTACATTATATATTAATAACTTGGAAGCAGGAAGTGAATATATAAATTTCTCAACCCCATTCTCCCACTTTCTCCACATAACCCTAGATCCCCTGAAAAATGAAGAACCTGCCTATCTCCATCTTAAACATACTCAATGACCTGGCCTCCGCAGCCTTCTGTGACAGTGAATTCCATAGATTCACCATTCTCTGGCTGAAGAAGTTTCTTCTTATCTCTGTTCTAAAAGGTCTGCCCTTTACTCTAAACCTGTGCCCTTGGGTTCTAGCCTCTTCTACCAGTGGAAACATCTTCCCAATATCCACTCTATCCAGGCCATTCAGTATTCTGTAAGATTCAATTATCCTCATCCGTCTAAACTCCATTGAGTATAGACCCAGGGTCCTCATATGTTAAGCTTTTCATTCCTGGGACCATTCTTGTGAATCTCCTCTGAACATGATCCACAGCCAGTACATCCTTCCTGAGATATGGGGCCCAAAACTGCACACAATACTCAAAAGGTAGTCTGACCAGAGCCTCCTAGAGTGCCAGAAATACTTTTATATTCAAGTCCTCAAAAAATATACACCAACATTACATTTGCCTTCCGATCTACTGACTCAATCTGCAAGTTTACCTTGAGAGAATCCTAGACTAGAACACCCAAGTCTCTTTGCACTTCAGACTTCTGAATTTTCTCCCCATTTAGGAAATAGTCCAAGCACTATTCTTTCTACCAAAGTGCATGACCTCACATTTTCCCACATTGTACTCCAACTGCCACTTCTTTGCCCACTGTCTAAACCTGTCCAAATCTGTCTGCAGGCTCCCCGCCACTTCAATGATACCTGGCCCTTTACCTATCCTTGTGTCATTTGCAAACTTAGCCAGAATGCTCTCCAATCCTTCATCTAGCTCATTAATGTATAAAGTGAAAAATTGTGGTTCTAACACTGAGCCTTGTAGAACACCACTTGTCACCAGCTGCCATCCTGAGAAAGATCCTTTTATCCTCACTCTCCGCTTTCTGCCAGACAGCTAATCTTCTATCCATGCTAGCACCTTGCGTCTAACGCCATGGGCCCTTATCTTACTCAGCAGTGTCCTATATAGCACCTTGTCAAAGGTTTTCTTGAAGTCCAGGTAAACAACAACATCAATTCGCTCTCCTTGGTCTAACCTGCTCATTACTCCTTCGAAAAATTCTAACAGATTTGTCAGGCATGACCTTCTCTTGATGAAACCATGCTGACTCTGCTCTATTTTACCGTACACTTCCAAGTATTCAGAAGTCTCATCCTTCACAATGAATTCCAGGATTTTACCCACAACCAAGGTTCGGCTAATTGGTCTGTAATTTTCCATCTTTTGCATTATTCCCTTTTTAAACAGGGATATCATGTTATCAATTTTCCAGTCCTCTGGGACATTCCCTGACTCTAGCGATTTCTGAAAGATCACCACGAATGCCTCCACTATCTGTTCAGCTATCTCCCTTAGAACTCTGGCTTGTAGTCCAGCTAGTCCAGCTGATGTATCCACATTCAGGCCATTCAGTTTTTCTAGCATCTTCTCCTTAGTGATGGCCACCATACTCAGCTCTGCACTCTCACTCTCTTTAATGTTTGGGCTATTACTCATGTCTTCCACCATGAAGACTGATACAAAGTAATTATTCAGTTCCTCAGCCATTTCCTTGTTCCCCACTACTATCTCACCAGTGTAATTTTCCAGCTGTCCAATGTCCACTTTTGGCCTCTTTTGCCCTTTATATAATCTAAAGAAACTCTTACAGTCTTCTTTTATACTACTGGCTTTATAGTACTGACATAGGAAATATAGAAATGAAGAGTCTTTATTTAATAGTGAGAGTCTGAAAAGTGACGACATGTAAAGGAACCTGGGTATCCTTGTTCATAAATCATGGAAAGCTAACATGCATGTTCAGCAAGCAATTAGGAAAATAAATGGTATGTTTTCCTTCATTACAAGGCCATTTGAGTGCAGATATAAAAATCTCTTGCTGCTATCTTATAGTGCCTTGGGGAGACCACATCCAGACTATTGTGTACAGGTTTGGTCTCCTCACCTCGGGAATGACATACCTACCAAGAAGGTTCACCAGATTGATCCCTGAGAGAGGTGAGAGTTTGAGCAGACTATGCCTATGCTCTCTAGAATTTAAGAAATTAAGAGGTGATTTCACATGGTTCAGTTGGGTTTACAATATATATTAATGACTTGGAAGAAGGAAGCAAATGTACTGTAGATTTGCAGATGATACAAAAATAGGTGGAAAACAGATTAGAAACAAAATTTACAGAGAGATATTGGTAGTTAAATAAGTGGGGGGAAAGCTGTCAAATGGAGTATAATTTGAGAAAATATGAAGAACAAAAAACAGTATTATTTTAATGGAGAAAAATTGCAGAAAGCAGGAACCTAAGACTACTTATATACAAGACACAAAGGGTTAACAGACAGGTGCAGGTATAGGTTAATCAGGAAGGCAATGGAATGTTGGCCCTTATTTCAAGAAGATTGAAGTGTAATAGCCGGGAAGTCTTACTGCAACTGTACAAGTTGCTGGTGAGCAGTTTTGGTCTCCTTATTTAAGGAAGGGACATAATTTCATTGGAGACAGTTCAGAGAAGATTCACAAAGATCATTCCTAATATGGAGAAACTGTCTTAATGGTGGGGCACACATCATAGATGAATAGCCCACTCTGTTCCTATCTCTTGTTTTGTAGGTTTACTTAGTAAAACAATATAATTTGATTTTATACATGTTTTCAAGTTTGAACAGGTTGGGAGTGTACTTGCTAGAGTTTAGAAGAATAAAAGGTGGTCACATTGAAACATTTAGGTTTCTTAAAGGGCCTCACAGGGGAAATGTTAGAGGATGTTTCCCCTCATTGGAGAGTCTAGGACCAGTGGGCACAGTCTCCATATGAAAAATGACCAATTTAAGACGGAGATGAGGAAGAATCTCTCTTCCCTCAGAAGGTTGAGCATCTTTGGAACTCCTTGCCACAGAGAGCTGAGAGGGCAGCATCCTTCAGTATATTTAAGAGTGAGAGAGATAGATAGATAGATGGATTCCTGATCAGGAGGGGAATCAAGGCTTATGGATAAAAGCCAGAAAAGTGGATGTGAGGAGTATTAGATCTGCCACAATCCTATTGAATGGCGGAGCAGGCTCAAGGGCTGAATGGCCTACTCTGTCTTATGGTCTTACGGGTAGACATAGGTAGAATGTTTCCTGGCCTAATGGAAAAGGTGGGGTGAGGACAAGGGTGTCCAGAATGAAGAGACACAAGCTCAGAATAAGAGGTCAGCCATTTAGGAGTGAGAAGAGAAGGAAATTCTTCACTCAGAGGCTAGTGAATATGTGGAATTCTTTACTCAAGAGGGCTGTGGGAACTCAAGTTTGATAGCTTTCTCGATACAAAAAATATCATGGGATAGCCAGGAAAATAGCATTGAGGTAGAAGATCAGTTGAATGGTGGGGCACACATGATGGACAAATAGCTCACTCCTGCTCCTATCTCTTCTTTTTCTATGTTCCTTTGTAGGTTTTCTCGGCAAAACTATATAATTTGATTTTATGCATGTTTCAATAAGGTTGGACCAACATGAAGGGGGTGTAATACTGTCACAATGTGCTATACAGCACCAATGCATCACAATTACTTCTAATGTGCTATGCCACAGAATGTTAGCATACAGGTTAACTTCAATATCTCTCTGTTATGGACTAGGCCAGACCACTCAAAACATTCTTGAGCAGACAGCCCAGATAGTAACTTTGCAATTTGTTTCGGTAAGTGTAGAGTGAAGAATACCCGCAGTATGTTAGTTAGGTTGACTGCCAGGTTTTAAAACAGACAAAAATTTATTCACAAAATTACAGAATGAACGACAAAGAACAGAACATACAATACCCACAGACAATTCCAAACTAGATTTTGTTTTGCTGTTCTGAATATGCACAATAATCCCAATACACAAACCTCTTAAACACAACAAAAAAAATGAAACAGAGGCTTCCAGGTCAAAGTTAGAAGGGCAGAACGGTATGGGAGGCACAGTGGCACAGTGGGCGGCACGGTGGCACAGTGGGCGGCACAGTGGCACAGTGGGTGGCACAGTGGTTAGCACTGCTGCCTCACAGCGCCAGAGACCCGGGTTCAATTCCTGACTCAGGCGACTGACCGTGTGGAATTTGCACATTCTCCCCGTGCCTGCGTGGGTTTCCTCCGGGTGCTCCGGTTTCCTCCCACAATCCAAAGATGTGCAGGTCAGGTGAATTGGCCATGCTAAATTGTCCGTAGTGTTAGGTTAAAGGGGTGAATGTAGGGGAATGGGTGGGTTGTGCTTCGGTGGGTCGGTGTGGACTTGTTGGGCCGAAGGGCCTGTTTCCACACTGTAAGTAATCTAATCTAAAAAAAAGGAGAGAGAGTCTAGCAGCTTGTTTCCACACAGCCCACTGCTGAACTGAATCAACCAAGACTTCAGACTGATCACTCCCCTTTCATTATACATGTCACTTCTAAAACATAAGCTTTGGCCTACATATAAACAAAAACACCTGCTAATACCCTCTTATCTCTGTACGAAACCCAGCCAATTTGGAGCCCAGATGTTTTATGATCACTCTGAAAAAAAATCAATGACACAGTATCCTTGAGAAAAGGAACAGCTTTTAGTAAAAAGGGCCAGTTTTGTGAAACCTCTGAATGCCTGCTTCAACTACATTGCTACAAGGTTGACTGTTTCACATCTCTTTCTAACACAACTCCTTCTTTCAGATTTTTAAAAGTTCTCATATCAAGGGTGCAGCAGGATGGAGTAATTATTACAGTTGGCATAAACTCAAATTGGCAAGAAGAGATCACCCATGATTTTCTTGTAGTTAATTAGTAAGCATTTGTCTGGCAATGTAATAAACAACAGCCAGTCTGTCTTCCCTGCAGGCTTGTTCACAGAATTCAGTATAGCATAGGAACAGATGACATGCCCCTCTCCCAGAGCAATCTGTGCCCAGGTTGAAACTGGTTCTTACAGACACATCCTTACCTTTCCCCAAACAGTATTAGCTACTTTTAACCATAGCTAGAGCAAATATGTGTCTACATTTTTATCGTGCCTTTGGGGTTACATTAGGATCTTTTACAGTGTAGACTCAGCTAACCTGCCAAATGAGAGACTTTGAAGACTCTGTGTCTTGTGCAGTCCTGACTTATTTCATTCCAACATTGATTAGATCTTGATTGTCTACGTAAATGGCTTTAGTACTCCATCCTTTAACTGTGCCAATAGTCTCTCCCACTTTCTTTGATGGCTTGGTGTCAACTTTTGCTTGCTGTGCTCCTTTGAAGGGGTTGAAGATCTTTTACAATATTAAAAGTGCTTTATAAATGAAGGCTGTAGTTGACACAGTCTGAGTTCAATTCCTGACCAGCAGAGAAAAATACCACACAGGAACAACAATTTTTGAAGTTTAATTTTATTCAAAAAGATATGGCAAATGTGTGTACTGTGAGAAAGAACTGGTGCTTTTTTTGAGCACACTTTTCATGAGTAAAGCACATAGTTGGAACAGAATAGAGGAAGTTTTACATTACAGTGGTCTAGGAGAAAGTGAGAACTGCAGGTGCTGGAGATCAGACTCAAAAGGTGTGGTGTTGCATAAGTATAGCCGGTCTGGCAGTACCTGAGGAGCAGGAGTGTAGAAATTTCAGGCATAAGGTCTTCAGCAGGAATTAGTCTATGGAACTTAACATTGGAGTGCTTAATACTGATGCCTGTGACCGAAGTGGGAATATGCTACATTTTCTGACAATGATTTGTCTAACCTTCATGAGCAAGATTAAGTAATGAATTTGGAAAAAAATGGGATTGTAGCGCACACAATGGTTGAGGTAATCACTAAGGCTGAGAGAAAGTTGCTCTTGGCCTTAAATGTTCATTAGATTAATTTCTCCTTCCTCAAGACCAACTGCTAATTGTCCTTCCTCTTGTAGAATTATTCAAGTGAGCGTTTGAGGAAAACAAATGAACTGCTGAGAGGAATCAAGTTACTGAAACTCTATGCTTGGGAGAAAATCTTCCATAAAAGCGTAGAAGAGACTCGACGCAAGGAGCTAACAAGTCTCAAGTCCTTTGCCCTCTATACCTCCATATCCAGTAAGATTCAGTTTACATTCCAATTTAAAAAGCTTAACATCAGTTTATCTATGATACGTTTTCTTGCTTTATTTTAGGGTGTAATGTGTTTGTTTCACACTTCAAACAAAAAAAAACCACGATAAGTCATGGAATCATAACAGGTCTGCTTTTCACAAAAGGGTTCTAAACTACATAATAACATTTTACTTAAAATTTAATGTTTAGTGCCTCCTGTTCAGAGGAGATTAGGTGGTTGAGAGAACCCTCTTTCTACAATGATCAAAAGGTCCTTCAGTTCAGATACAAGGGTCAGATTGAGTTCTGGAAGGTTAGAAGAAATTAACGAATCTAACGATGATTATTAAAAATAGGATGGCAAAATTAATTTTATCTCTTTCTTGTACATAATTTTTTGACTGGTGTTGGTTTATGGGTCACGTGAATTTGAAGCAAGATCCCTTTTGATTTATTGATCAGATACTGGACAGTGTAAAATGAAACTTATTGACCTATGCTGAATATTTCTTGTAACATTTCTCATGATGCTGAGAATGTCTTCCTGCCTGACAAAACATCAAACATTTTAAAGTGTAGTTTGTTGAATGTCTCTATTGCTTTCTTGTTAATAACAGTTATTTTGACCCAGTAATAAGGTGTTTAATTCAGATGCATCTCTAATTATCAAGGAGTTCTACTTCAAAAAGCGTAGATGCTGATTTATAGAGGGAGAATTGAGTCAAATTGTTTGTTATCTCAAGCCAGCACTTTCCCAAAATGGAGTGGAGAGCGATCATGTACTGGCTTCAGATGTTAGCTGAGGAAAACAACAAAATTATGAATTTCCTGTGGTGGTACAGTGGTTAGGACTGTTGCCTCACAGCACCATTGAACTGGATTAGATTCCAGCCTTGGATGAGTGTTTGTGTGGAGTTTGCACATTCTCCCTGCGTTTGCATGGTTTTCCATTAGGTCTCCTGGTTTCCTCCCACTGTCCAAAAATGCGCAGGTTAGGTGGATTATCCGTGGGAAGTGTGGGGTTATGAGGAAAGGATAGGGGGCTGGGTCTAGGTGGGATGGTCTTTGGAGGGTCAGAGCAGAATTGATGGGGCAAATGACCTCTTACCACACTGCAGAGATTTTGTGAAATCATTTTGAAGCAAGTATCTGTGACAACATATAGCATCACCCTACCCTGTTTTCAAATTGAAGACATTAAAAAAGGAAATACTTGGAAAGTAGGGTGGCGTCACAAAAGGAAGAAGACAGGTTAATATTTTGAATTTGTATGTGTCTAACTCTGCTAAGCAGTCGTGCTGGAGTGTGAATTCATTAGTACATAGCTGGAAGCTTTCTAATAAAACAAAACTAGCTAGCAACTTGAACATGCAAATCAGCAGCAAGGAAAGACTGTTCAGCCCCTCAAGCCTTCTTTGCCATTCATTATGGTCATTGCTAATCTGATTGTACCTCAACTTCACATTTCCACCCAGGCCGAATAGCCATTGACTCTTTTGTTAGTTAATAATGTGTCGACGATATCTATAGTGACACTGCCTCCACTGATTTGAAGAGAGTTCCATAAACTCACAATGCTTTGAGAGAAAAGAAGTTCCCCACATCTCCACCTGAAGTGGGAGACATCTTATTTTTAAATTGTGTCCCTTAGTTCTCCCACAAGGGGAAAAATTCCTTTTAGCATTCACCCTGTTAATTCAACTCAGAATCTTATGTTTAAATCCAATCACTCTGATTCTCATCAACTCCAATGGGTAGCAACATAGCCTATCCAAACTTACTTCATAAAAGAACACCCCACCCCATTCCAGGTATCAGTGGAAATTCTTTTGAACAGTTTCTAATGTGTTTTCTATTTCAAACATGTGTATGTATCTGTGCGAGAGATTGTGAATTGATGTGATGCAAAGGAAATTGAGTGTTCTGGCTTAGAAGTCTCTGAAAGTTAACATGTAGGTGTAGCCAACAATTAGAATGGCAAATAGCATGTTGACGTTATTTCATAAGGATTTGTGTACAGAAGTGCAAAACATCTTGCTGCACATATAGAGTCTTGGTAAGACATCACCTGGAATATTTTGCTTCATTTTGTTGTCTCATAGAGAAAGTGCAATGAAGGTTCACCAGACTGATCATTGGGATGGCAGGGAGAGATTGAAGAAACAAGGCCTATATTTTATATAGTTTAGAAGGATGATAGGTTATCTAATTGCACAGTAAATGTTTTTCTGTAAGGCTGAACAGAATGTGTTTGAAAGGATATTTACTATGGTTGGGGGTCCAGTACCAAGGGGCACAGTCTAAGAATAAGAGGTAGGCCATGTCAGATCTGAGATGAGCAAGGCTCGGGAAGCTCAGTCATTGATTATGTTTTACACAGCGATTGATAGATTTTGGATTACTATTGACCTAAAGGGGTATAGGGATAGTGTGCGAAAGGGCATGCAAGTGGATGATCAGCCGTGATCATACTGAATGATGAAGAAGACCCGATGGACTGACTGGCCTGCACCTGTTCCTACTTTCTAGTAATCCTGAGATTCCATATGTAAGGCTCTGTTTCCTACTTTAATTCCCGGTTTATGACAGTTCTGTAGCAAGAACTGCTTCCTATTATCCCTTACGGTGTCGGTCTCACACCTAGATCCTTCCACTCCTCTTACCAAGTTCGTAGAATCACAGAATCAAAGAATCCCTACAAGTGCACACCAACCCACTGAAGAGTGACCCACCCAGGCCCATTCTCCTTTCCTATTCCTTTGCATTTTCCCCTGAATAATGCACCTAACCCACACATTCCTACATTATGGGCAATTTAGCATGGCCCATTTACCTAACCTGCACATCTTTGGACTGTGGGAGGAAACCGGAGCACCTTTCACTTTATCACGTAAGTAAACAAACCCTGTTGGAGTCTCAGTCAGAGTGATGGGGGTAGAATCTACCCCTGAATTATCTAATCTGCTACGATGATAACGTTTCTAATCTGTTCTTCCCCAACTTTTGACTGCTGGCTTTTCCATGCTGCCATGTTAATATTCTGGCTGTCCATATGCTACTTATATGCTTATGCTCACAGGTAGTGAGTACATTGCACTTATTAAATAGAAACAATGTCTATGGGACCTCCTTCCCTATCCCCCTTGGTCTTCTTTACACTGTTGACATTTTTCCCCTTTTTGCCCTGTTCTCTTGAGAAAACTACCAAAATATTCCCCCTTCTCTTACAGAAAGATAAAAAATCAGAAATGGAGTCAACCATTCAGCCCATTGAGACTGTTCCACATTCAGATAGATCATAGCCGATCTTCTACCTCATTGTCATTTTCCCTCATTACCTCTATGTTCCTTTATGTTAATATATGGAAATCTATTGATTTCTGTCTTGAACAGCAGTGGTTGCCACATTCTGCTTTCTGTTCTGTTACCCTAATGTAAAGGTTTTTAAAGGTATAATTTATCTGGTTAGCATATAAGACATTACTTTTCACTGTATCTCAGTACACATGACAATAATAAATCAAATTAAGTGATTGAAATGTCCAGCATCACAGACATCGACCTGCTGAACCACCATCTCCTTCTGTGGTACAGAATTCCAATGATTCACCACCATCTAAGTAAAGCAATTCCTCCTGACTTTGAAATTGTGCCCCTTAGTTTTAGAATTCCCAACCAGAGGAAACAGCTTCAGAGAATGCTGGAGAAACTTTGTTTGAAAAACAGTCATATTAGTTTCGGAAAGTTAACTCTGTTGCATCCATAGATGCTAGATGCGCTGAGTTTCTCCAATATTCTGTGTTTAAAAATTAAAATAATTGAACCTTTGAATTCATCAGGGAGGCTTTAGAATTTATCATGATCTTTTAGATTTTACTCCACCCGTTTTAATTGCATCACCCCTTTGCCAGGTTAGTTTAGAGCTATTAACTAAAGATACCGATAAAAGCCTTGCTGACATTCAAACTCAGGACTTCCTATTTATTTGATGGGCTCTTTTAACAATTAGAAAAGAATAACAAAGGGATCAAAACTATCATGATAGGTATTAAAGAGTCAATTGAAAATCTCAACAACTTTAGAAAGTGTAAAATGTTCATTACATCCATATATATTAAAATAAATTAAGTGATAGCAAAATATTATGACTTGTTTATAAAAACATCTTTCTAAAAGGCACTTGTGCCACAGGACTGGAAGACAGTTAATATGCCAACATTTAGAATAAAACATAGAAAAGATATCCAGCGAATTAGCTTATATTTGTTGGTACAAAATATAATGGAATTTTTACTCAAAGATTTTATTTTTAAACATCCTACAAGCGGAAAATATCACAAAAAGCATGCATTTGAAAATTTAAGGTCATGGTAGTGAATGGCTTGACAAATAATTATGCAGTAGTCCAAAGACTGAACAGCTTAGAGCTATTTCAGCTACAAATGTTTTAGTAAGAGGCTATCTGAAAGAGTTATTTAGCATTATGAAAATTTTTGATAGGATAGATTTAGAGAAGATGTTTTCATTTAAGAGTTTTCCAAAGGATCTTGATAGGGAATTGTACAATAAACTCAAGACAATGGACAAAACTTTAGAGTTGGGGTTAAATTATAGAATGTGAGGTAAGCATGAAAAGTGAGGTGACTACAAATTTAAGTCTGTATTAGTTACAAGAAAGTAGATATTAGTTATTGGCAAAAGTGGGAGCGGTGTTTCTTAAAAGATCAATCCTCGGCTCACTTTTGTTCATTGCATCAATGATCAACTACATCAGTGATTTGGACTCAGAAAGTTCAAACTTAATGGACGACACCAAACTGACAGATATGATAAAGACAATGAAACACTGAAAAATACAGGAAAATATTAATAATGGTGCAGAATGGGGAGGCAATTTGCAAAGAAATGTCATTACTGGTAAATGTGAGATGTACATGTGGTGGAGAGAATAAGAAGGCCATAATCGCTTTAAAAATTAACATCCAAGTGGGGTAGAGGAACAATGGAATCTTGTGTACAGATATGTAAATCACTAAAGGTATTGATGCAGATTACATGGTCAGTGAAAAAAATTAGACTAATCATTTTAGTTCATTCCTACAGATATCAAATTGAAAAACATTAAAATTAGATTAAATTTATGGGCAGCTGAAAATGTGTTGCTGGAAAAGCGCAGCAGGTTAGGCAGCAAATGTGGGTTCCCTTGTTCAAGAAGGGGAGTAGGGATAACCCTAGTAACTAGGCTGGTGAGTCTCACTTCTGTTGTGGGCAAAGTCTTAGAGAGAATTGTAAGGGATAGGATTTATGAACATCTGGATAGGAATAATGTGATCAAGGATAGTCAGCATGGTTTTGTGAAGGGCAGGTCGTGCCTCAAAAACCTTATTGAATTCTTTGAGAAGGTGACTAAGGAGGTGGATGAGGGTAAAGTGGTAGATATGGTGTATATGGAGTTTAGTAAGGCGTTTGATAAGGTTCCCCATGGTAGGCTACTGCAAAAAATATGGAGGTATGGCATTGAGGGTGCGTTAGACGTTTGAATTAGGAATTGGCTAGCTGGAAGAAGACAGAGGGTAGTAGTTGATGGTAAAGGTTCATCTTGGAGTGCAGTTACGAGCGGTGTTCCACAAGAATCTGTTTTGGGACCATTGCTATTTGTCATTTTTATAAATGACCTGGAGGAGAGGCTAGAAGGTTGGGTGAGCAAGTTTGCAGATGATACGAAAGTCAGTGGAGTTGTTGACAGTAAGGAAGGATGTGGCAGGTTACAACAGGATATAGATAAGCTGCAGAGCTTGGCAGAAAAGTGGCAAATGGAGTTCAATGTAGGTAAGTGTGAAGTGATTCATTTTGGTAAGGGTAACAAGAAGATGGAGTACTGGGCTAATGGTCGGATACTTGGTAGTGTGGATGAGCAGAGGGATCTTGGTGTCCATGTACACAGATCTCTGAAAGTTGCCCCCAGGTAAATAGTGCTATGAAGAAAGCATATGGCGTACTGGCTTTTATTGGTAGAGGAATTGAGTTCTGGAGTCCTGAGGTCATGTTGCAGTTGTATAAGACTCTGGTCACATCTGGAGTATTATGTGCAGTTTTGGTCGCCATACTATAGGAAGGATGTGGAGGCACTGGAACGGGTGCAGAGGAGGTTTACCAGGATGTTGCCTGGTATGGTAGGAAGATCATATGAGGAAAGGCTGAGGCACTTGGGGCTGTTTTCATTGGAGAAAAGAAGGTTTAGGGGTGACTTGATAGAGGTGTACAAGATGATTAAGGGTTTAGATAGGGTTGACAATGAGAACCTTTTTCCACGTATGGAGTCAGCTATTACAAGGGGGCATAGCTTTAAATTAAGGGGAGGTAGGTATAGGACAGATGTTAGGGGTAGATTCTTTACTCAGCAAGTCGTGAGTTCATGGAATGACCTGCCAGTAGCAGTGGTGGACTCTCCTTCTTTATGGGCATTCAAACGGGCATTGGACAGGCATATGGAGGATAGTGGGCTAGTGTAGGTTAGGTGGGCTTGGGTCGGCACAACATCGAGGGCCAAAGGGCCTGTACTGCGTTGTATTTTTCTATGTTCTATGTTCTAACATTTGTACCTACTGGGCTTTTTTTTCTATTATTGAAAGGTGTTTGACTGATATCACTCTTGCCATTCCAAATACAGTTCAAGCATTAAAAGCAATAGCTTTTCTCTTCCTAACCCCACATACCCCTTGATCCCATATATTTTGGGCTTTGATTCTTGAAAATGGGGTTAACTTTTACAGAAATGCATAAAGTACATAACGCAGTATGCATATGTCAAGGTGTTGTACTGTACCAGATGAATTTTTAATTTGACATTGCAGGATTGGATCAGTAAATGATGTGGGCAGCACGGTGTCACAGTGGATAGCACTGCTGCCTCACAGCGCCAGAGACCTGGGTTCAATTCCCGCCTCTGGCAGCTGTCTGTGTGGAGTTTACACATTCTCCCTATGTCTGTGTGGGTTTCCTCTGGGTGCTCCGGTTTCCTCCCACAGTCCAAAAATGTGCAGATTAGGTGAATCGGCCATGCTAAATTGCCCATAGTGTTAGGTGCATTAGTCAGAGGGAAATGAGTCTGGGCGGGTTGCTCTTCGGAGGGTCAATGTGGACTTGTTGGGCCAAAGGGCTTGTTTCCATACTGTAAGAAATCTAAGTCTGTAATCTAATCTAAAATTTGATGGTATCATTCAGCCTAGGTAAAGTTTTAAGATTCATCTCCGTTCACTTTTGTGTGGTTTCATTCTCAGTGGTTTGGACAATTGCTTTCTTGAACATATGTATTTCTTCTCTCTCTCTCTCTCTCTCTCTCTCTCTCTCTCTCTGCTTACAAGTAGGCTTGGCCTCAAAGTAAAAATATTTGGCTGGATTTTCTACAATCATCTGCGATACCTTCATTGAAATATTGGTGGAGGCCTGGGAGAAAGGCCAAGAAAGCAATAATTAGCACTGTCCCTCTAAGGTTTCCATCGATATTCTGCCAAATTTATGCTAGAATTTGTTTGACAGCACAGATATTTTACCTCCTGTAGTGTTGAAATGTCACACATCAAGTGCATGCAATGATATCAAAATGCTAATCCTAGTAAATTAACATGCAGTTATGTTTTATTGGAAAAATCCATTAATGATTAGTATACCAGGATAATTTTCAGTCTGAGAGTTTGTCAGTGTGCCCAATAGGCCTCAATGCACCACTGTTATTCTGTACCACCTTATTAGTGAGTTCTGAAGAAAACTCCAGATCTGCCTAGGCATCTAAAGTATGCCTGAAACATTGCTCCCTGTATGAGGCACTTGGTGGTAATGTGGCTGTTTTTGTTTCCTGTTCTTTATATGGGGTGTAGGCATTACTGATTACCCGATAACAACTAAGGAAGTTAAAAATACTTTCAATTTGAAAATGACCATACGATATAGCAAAGATGTGGTGAACCAGAGGTTTGGGCAAGTTGCAAAAGCTAACAAAAGATGACCAAAAAAGAAGAAAGTAAATTAGGATGGCAAATAGCAAATAACATAAAAATAGATAGTAAGTGCCTCTTTAAATCTATCAAGGTGAAGAGCGAGTGAGCATAGGCCTTTAAGTAATGAGGATGGGATAATAATAATGGGGAACAAGGAAATGGCAGAGTTGAATTAATACTTTGTGTCAGTCTTTATGATAAAGAACACTACTAGCATTCCAAAAATATCAAATAATGAAGGGTTGAATCTTTTGGGAAATAAACAAATTAACTATCACTAGAGAAACAAATGGGACTAAAGGCTGATAAGACCCCTAGACATGATAAAGCTTGAATCCTAGGATTTTAAAGGAATAACTCCAAAGGTAGTGGATGTGCTGGTAGTAATCTGGTAGAATCCTTAGATTTTGGAAATATTTGTGTGTCAAACAAATTCAGGCATAATTGTGACAGAATATTGATGGAAACCTTAGAGGAGCAGTGATAATTATTGCCTTCTTGGCCTTTCTCCAAGGCCTCCACCAATATTTCAATGAAGGTATCGCAGACGATTGCAGAAATTCCAGACAAATGTTTTTACTTGGAGGCCAAGCCTACTTGTATGCAGTGAGAGAGAAGAAACACGTATGTTCAAGAAGGCAATTGTCCAAGTCAAACAAGACTAGAAAAAGTGTTAATATTGCGTCCTATTCATAAAAGGAGGCAACAAAATGCGGGTAAATCTAGACCAGTGAGCTTAACATCTCTCATTGGGAAACTGCTAGAACCTACTAGAAAGAATATAATAGTTGTACATTTAATCAAGCTGAGTCAATATGACTTCATGATTGTGAAATTGTGTGCCAAGTTTGTTGGAATTCTTTGAGGAGTTATCAAGCGGTGTAGATAAAGGATAACCAATAGACATAATTTATTTGGATCTCCAGAAAATATTTGATAAGTTATCCCAGGAGCAAGTGCTGGATGTCATGAAATGCATCAAAGTGGATAAATCCCCAGGTCCTGATCAGATGTACCCTAGACCTCTTTGGAAAGCTAGAGAAGTGACTGCTGGGCCTCTTACTGAGATATTTGTATCATCGATAGTCACAGGTGAGGTGCCAGAAGACTGGAGGTTGGCTAATGTGGTGCCACTGTTTAAGAAAAGTGGTAAGGACAAGTTCACTATCGACCAGTGAGCCTGATGTCGGTGGTGGGCAAGTTGTTGGAAGGAATCCTGAGGGACAAGAAGTACATGTATTTGGAAAGGTAAGGACTGATTAGGGATGGTCAACATGGCTTTAAGTATGAGAAATCCTGTCTCACAAACTTGATTGAGTTTTTTGAAGAAGTAACAAAGAGGATTGATGAGGGCAGAGTGGTAGATGTGATCTATATGGGCTTCAGTAAGGTGTTTGACAAGGTTCCCCATGGGAAACTGGTGAACAAGATTAGATCTCATGGAATACAGGGCAACTTGCCATTTGGATACAGAACTGGCTCAAAGATAGAAGACAGAGGGTGGTGGTGGAGGGTTGTTTTTCAGACTGGATATCTGTGAAAAGTGGAATGCCACAAGGACCGGTGCTGGGTCCTCTACTTTTCGTCATTTATGTAAATGATTTGAATGTGAGCATAAGAGGTATAGTTAGTAAGTTTGCAGATGACACCAAAATTGGAGGTGCAGTGGACAGCGAAGAAGGTGACTTCAGATTACAACAGGATCTTGATCAGTTGGGCCAATGGGCTGAGAAGATAAATGTGAGATACCGCATTTTGGGAAAGCAAATCTTAGCAGAATTTATGCATTAATGGTAAGGTCCTAGGGAGTGTTGCTGAACAAAGAGACCTTGGAGTGCAGGATCATAGCTCCTTGAAAGTGGAGTCTCAGGTAGATAGGTTAGTGAAGAAGGTGTGCTTTCCTTTATTGGTCAGAGTATTGAGTACAGGAGTTGG
The DNA here is from genome assembly GCF_020745735.1 of Hemiscyllium ocellatum. Lineage (NCBI taxonomy): Eukaryota > Metazoa > Chordata > Chondrichthyes > Orectolobiformes > Hemiscylliidae > Hemiscyllium > Hemiscyllium ocellatum. The sequence continues at coordinate 37,855,973 of NC_083418.1, forward strand.
GAGGACATGTTGCGGCTGTATAGGACATTGGTTAGGCCACTGTTGGAATATTGTATGCAATTCTGGTTTCCTTCATATTGGAAAGATGTTGTGAAACTTGAAAGGGTTCAGAAAAGATTTACAAGGATGTTGCCAGGTTTGGAGGATTTGAGCTAGAGGGAGAGATTGAATAGGCTAGGGCTGTTTTCTCTGGACCGTCGGAGGCTGAGGGGTGACCTAATAGAGGTTTATAAAGTCATGATCGGCATGGATAGGATAAATAGGCAAAGTATTTTCCTTGGGGTGGGGGAGTTCAGACCTAGAGGGCATAGGTTTAGGGTGAGAGGGGAAAGATATAAAAGAGACCTAAGGGGCAACTTTTTTCATTCAGAGGAGGGTACTTTTATGGAATGAGCTGCCACAGGAAATGGTGGAGGCTAATACAATTGCAACATTTAAAAGGCATCTAGATGGGTTATAAATAGGAAGGGTTTGGAGGCATATAGGCCAGGTGCTGGCAGGTGGGACTAAATTGGGTTAGGATATCTGGTCGGTATGGACGAGTTGGACCAAAGGGTTTGTTTCCGTGCTATACATCTCTATAAGAAACCATGTGTTATGGCAAGTATATTGGCATGGATAAAGGATTGTATGACTAATAGACAGAGAGTTAGGATGATAACCTTTTGTGTGTGTGTGTGCATATACACACTGTTGCCACATTTGTGGATGACACAAAATAGGTGGGATGGCAAGATATGAGGATGACACAAGGAATCTACAGAGGGCCATAGACAGGTTAAGTAAGTGGATATAAGCTTAGCAGATGGAATAAAGTGTGTGAAAATGTGATTTTGTATTTTATGAAGACAACCAGAAGAACTGAATATTATTTAAATGGAGAAAGGCTGCAGCACAATGCGATTTGCGAGTCCATGTGCATTAATCACAAAAGGCTAATATCCAGGTTCAGTGGATTTGTTGAATTGCAAATGGATGTTAAATTTTATTTCAAAGGGAATAGATTGAGAAAATAATGAGATATTGCTAAAACTCTCAAAGTCATAGTCAGACCACATGTGAAATACTGTGAACAGTTTTAACCCTTTATCTCAGGAAAGATTGGTGATAGTTCAGAGAAGGTTCACAATGTTAATCCTGGCTATAGAGGCATTTTGCTATGAAGAGAGGTTGAGTGTGTTGTGCTTATACTCATTGGAGTTAAGAAGAATGAGAGGAGAGCTTATTGAAACCTATGAACTTCTTAAGACTAAACTGGCAGGTGCAGAGAGATTGACTCCCCTTGTGGGAGAATCTAGGACCAAAGGAATAATTTCAGAGTGAGGCATCACTTACTGAAACTAAAGAAGAGGTGGAATTTCTTTCTTAGATGGTAATGAATCTGAGGAGTTCTTTATACAGATGGTTCGGTTATTAAGTATGCTCAGTTAGATTTTTTCATTATTAAGGCAGTTGAAGGTTTATGGGGAAAAGGCAGCAGATTCGATGGACTGAATGGCTTATTTCTGCTCGTATGCCTTCTGGTCTTAAGATGTCTGTTCCCTTGACTGGTCACTGCTGACAACCGTGACAAAGCATGCATGCATGCAAATAAGATGGTGGCTCTTTGATGAGAATTTTGTCGAGTCACTAAACGTTTCATTGAAAAATTGAACATTTTACACTTTAAGTTGGAAAGCTTTGTGCTGGATTTTATCACCTTTCTTATCACTGCTCACTTTGTTCAGAGGCTGTAAAGTCCCACCCTGAGTTCCTGCCGATGTTAACCAGCTACTTTCCTGTTCTATTTTCTGTCATTACTTGAGTACAGACATCAATTTTAACAGAATCATCTTCTGTCAGAATTTGTCCTTAATGTACTTATGTTACGCAATCCAACATGAGTAAGTATTCAGACCAATACAACACGACAGTACCATTTATCCAATTCTTCATTGTTGTGTTCACAACTCCCAACAATAACTCAAGCAATCACTTCATAATTTCTATCTGACTAGAGCAAATCACAGGTTTTTTTCTAATACTAATATCAGAACTGCCTTTGGTCTACACATTCCCTGCATACTAACACCAAATCATTATACACTAAAGGAAACACCACACAAACATCAGATTGCATGCAGCCAAGAAAATACACTCATGCTCATCACTCTCACAATGACTCCATTAGTTTACCATAATTAAATGATTCATCCAAATTTTATTATTTTTTTCACTGTAAAGAGTGAACAAAAAGTGCTCTCAGACCTAACATGGATGAGTGAATTTTCCATCCTTTTACCTTTCTCATCCTTTTACAAAGTATACAATCTCAGCAGAACAGAAATCTGCTGTCGCCCATTATGTGTTGATCATAAACTACAAGGCAAACCAAAAAGCATCGTGAAAATCCATGTGCTCACAATTGGCACATGGTTAGTCTTGTCTAATTTCAACTTCTCTCTTGCGTACCTCCATCTTGCTATGTTATATCTCACAACTAATATGCATTATACCTTTAAGAAACATGCTCATTATATCATCTCTGTATCATAATGTGTATTGAGGGTGTAAGTATCTCTGACTGCATCTTACCTGGAGCCACTTGAAGCATGGCATTCTGATGGAAGCATGCAACAGTTTGTGTCCAAATAGTTCAGCAGTAGCCCTGAAACTGAAGTGCCTATGAGTGTAATATATGTAAATGCCAGGAACTGTTATAAATGTCTATTGAATCTTTCAGAATTATGTCACCCTTGTAAAGTTCTTATCTTATGGGAACAAACATGCTGTGCCTCATCAGGTACAAATATTCTGCTGAATGGAAATGTTTATGACATGTTGCAGATCACCCTCTGTGCACTAGCACATCCCACCCCAGTACATCATTGCTGCTATGGGCTGATGAATATCTTCCTATTTGATGTACTGCCAACAATGTCCAAGGCACCTCCCATCCTAATTGTAAGCTCACAAGAACTCTCTGGTAAATATTTATGAAAAAGAATTAACAAAGCTGCTGTAACAATTGAGCATTTATTAAATTCAAGCTATCTGGATTTGGTGAATTTCCGTGAAGTGTACTGATTTGCATCCTTCATCCATTTTCCAAGATCCGAGAAAATGTGCTAGAGACAAGGGATGTTAGGGTTCAGTGAAAAGTTTCTCAATTACCCTCAGTTATCCTCCCAGCTGCCTGTGCAAGGACACAGACTCTAATGAACAATTTGCTCCATGCAGCCAAGCACACTCAATGGGATCTAGAATCAGGTTCGAGATGTAATTATTTTTCCTCTCCAAATTTACCTATGTGGCCAATCCACCCAATGTCTTCTCTTTGTTGAGTAGAGCCCGACTGTTACACTGCCCAGTGCTATTCAGATTACAAGTGAACATATTTTCAAGGGAATGCTGCTTCTGCATGACCAGTTGGTACCTGCACCAAGTGTTCCAAATTGCTGTACAGATTGCACACCCGCACAATTCATTGGGAACATTATCTGCTTACCCATGCATTCCTGCCCATTAAATATTCCCAAAATTAATTTTAGCCACTAATTATGCATTGCAATGGAAAATGCAAGCTGGCTAAAATGTGATCTAAATAAATGACTCAATGTAGCTCCACACAGCACCAGGGCAAATAAAAGAAATTCAAGCTTTTCAAATATAATCTGATGCAGAATAATCTTTGATATAGTTTGTCTTGTTTCTAGCCATTTCATTAATTTCTAAGCTGTATAAATTGCAGATACCATATGATGAACTTGGGGATTACATTTTTTAATATGACTGTTAAAGGCAACATCAATTGATAGAATGAACTTTAGACCACAGCATAAAACTGCTGAAGGCTATGTGGTAATCGTTATTAAATTACCATTCTCAGAGGACTCCACAGGATGTGTTATGTGAGTAATGATTTATGTGAAAGATTTATATTCAGTGAAATGGAGATGCTCATTTGAGCTTGAAGATAAGATATACTGTGGGATAAAATACATATCTAGCATGATTTTTCATCTAACTGTGTTGTCCGTGTGTGTTTGATGCTTTATCTTGAGTGGAACCTTAATGTTGTTCTAAAACCTCCAATTCTGTTAGCTGTCTCATCCATTGCTCACCATAAAGCCTTCAAATATCAATTTACACAGCACTATTTTGAATGCTTCTCATTAAGAAAGTATGAGATGAAGATACATTTCCAAGCTCAGTTGTTCTCTTGTCAATGTAGTCAGTTCATCAATATCTGTTTACTTAATATTTCAGTAAATTGTCAGCACCAAAGGGAGCAACACTAACAGGCAAGGCAGAAATATGCGTGGCAGTTAACAGAATGGTTTGCAGTATTTAATATTAACACATTGCTTGCAGAATGAAGATAGATGGTTTCGGCTTCACCACTAATGATATCTATCTCTAAAAATAATGAAGGTCAAAGACAAATTCAACATATAAACTGGCTAAAAGTAAACAGCACTGTTGCCAAAAGATTGCAACAAACATATGAGGCCAATGAGATTGAACTTCTCTAAATCACAAGACAGCTTCTGGGAACTAGACTTACTAAGCTCATGTAATCGCAGTACTATTTATATGTAAGTGTGCTGTAGATATCTCCAGAGCCAGTCATTCCATGAAAATGTATTCAGTGCCAAGTACACTATTAACAAACTGGAAATATGTTTCTGAATAAAATGTTGCAGTTATACGGTTTAATGTTTCATTGGATAAAAGCTGCACAACTGATTTCTGGCACAAATCAATAAAGTATTTGATAAATAATTTAGCCCTGATTTTAACCTTGCTTGCCTGGCAGGATTAATGTGGGAGAGATGCTAAAATAGTGGATCGCGGTCTGTAACTATTCTTACACACCGTCGTTTTAGCTGCTGGGCTTTCAGGACCATTAAGGTCATGTCAGCAGAGAGGTAGATGCTTGATTAATCTGGAACTGTTACGATCTATTGATGTAGTCCAGAACCCAATATGATATAAACTGGAGATTGAACCTAATTGCTGCGGTCAGGAGAGACTCAGACAAATAATTTTTAATTAATGTTTTCACAAAGGGTTTGCACAAGCATGAGTTGTCTTTTGAAGTCTTGTGTTCCCTGTATTCTCATTCATTATAGAAAGAGCCTCCACCTCGACACCTGAAAGACGCTTGTCCTGCTCTGTGTTAAAATTGATGCTGAATGAACCTGATGAGGTTATTCAACTTTGTTCAAGTTCAAGTTTCAGAACAAAATCTACATTTTTCCGATACCCAAAATTACCTCTTTTGATTGAGGTATTGAATTAGGTCTTGATTTGATTTTGCTTTTGAACACTTTGAGTTAAACTTGACTACACTAGATGGCAGTACCTTCCATAAGTTGCTAATGATGAATGAAAATGATATACTTGTAAGTTAACTTGCAATTTCCTTCATTTTTAATTATCTCCTTTGCCTCCTTGAGTTTGATGTTCCATAATATAAAGCTTTCCATTCACTTCACTGGTTCATCAAGGTAAAAGTCCAATTTATCCAATAGCAGATTAATTGGGTGCATCTCACAGCTGAGGCCATCATATACCCATTTGTATTATTTTTGAACAAATGCCAAGAAGACCATTATATTATCTATTTTGAGTAATCCCATACCAGTGGCTTTTGGTGGCTATAATTTATGTGAACAGTCTTAATGTGACATCTAGGGTACAAATAATTGAAAACTAATCAGAATTATCGGGCTGACTATTATTTTAATTTAGCTAAGTGTCAGTTTCATCAAGTTTCATGGAGGGTTTGCCTCCTCAAAGCCTAATGAGATGTCTCTTTTGCCTTATCTTACCAAATGCACCTACCCCTATGGTGCCCCTCTATCCCAGTTCTAGCCCCATTCTACCACCCGCTGTACCAGGAAGAGTTGGCCATTGTCAGGATAGTTCAGAATGGACCAGCACCATTGTTAAAAGGTCATTGTGCTCTCAAAGAAGAATGGTTGGCCTTCATTGTTGCTGCAATTTACCCCAGACATGGCAGACAAGGGGAAATCGATGCCTGGCTTTGCAGGTAGTGACATGGAGATCCTGGTGGACTGAGCGAAGCAGATGTGGAATGTTGTTCTCTCCAGAACCAGCACAAAGTACAAGGTAGCCTGGTACCAGGTTGCAACCCAGGTCTGTGCAGTCTCTGCCATCCAGAGGAATAGACAGTACATAGTAAGAAGATCAATGACCTTCTCTGCTCCATTAGCAAAAGTGGCACGAGTTGCAAATACAGCAATTAAGAGTCTGGTCAGTTATGTCTCAGGGCTGATCCACAGCAAATACAGTCCTAGGAGTCTGTCCATCCATTGTTCAAGAGAATGCAACAAAGGAAATGTAGAGGATAACTATCAAAGTAATGGGAAATCAAGACTGGGGTTGGAGGAAATGCAGATAAATTGTCGAGATTGGAACAAGGTCAGTGATGGGGGGGTAATCTGAATGTGTTATAGGGGTTATGTGGAATAGGATCATAGGGCATTGTAAGAAATGGGGGAAAGGACTATTGGCAATGACTACTGCCGTGGTTTCACAGGGTGAGCGTAGAGGAGCAGGGTGGCATCATTGAGATATAACGTCAGATTCAGGTGATAGGGAGAATAGTTGCAGATGAAAGTTGGAATGGGAATGGGTTACAGCACATCAGGCACTCTCTTTTGTATGCTGTGTATTGGTTAATCAGCCAATATAACACCTTCACAAAGTGGTCCTTCAGAATAAGTGGTGAGTTAACTCACAAGGTACCCACTCTTATTCCCATGTTTTAGGAAGCCGAATATTACAGAGGTGGGTCAGGCAATAAATCCCCCTATTTGGCAAACTGCCACTGTCTGGTGAGAAACCAGATGTCTCTAGTCATGTCACTCAGAACCTAATAAGATTCCGCCCTAAGAATTTACAACTTCCAGCAGGCATTGGTACACCCAACACCAGACCTGTGGGTGTCTCAAAACTTCTTAAAATAACAAATAGGTACCTGGTGCTATAGGCCCAATCACAGTGCAATGTCAAGCCAGTATCTCCAGAGGGGGGCACAGCCCAGGAAGCTGGGAATTACCACAACATGGAGGCACTCTTCACTGCCTTCATTGAAATTATAAATTAAAAGGCACCAAGCCAGCATGAAAATCATATTGAAAGAAAGGTTCTTCCACAGGCATATTCACTGCTGGGGCTGCCATCACAACTCCTGGCTACAATGTGCAGGCATAGAACCTCTGGGTCTGTGCCCCTGCCTTGCCTCCACTGGGAGGCTTCCTTGAGTAAGCTGGCAACCTTCACACCTAGCAAAAAGCCTCTGAAATATCAACAAAACACAGGTAGGGGCACAAAAGTTCATAGATATTGGAGCTGAATTAGGCCTCTCGGCCTATCGAGTCTGCTCCGTCAATCGATTATGGCTGATATGCTCTTCAGTACCATTTTCCTGCCTTCTGCTCATATCCCTTCAACCCATTAACAATTAAAAATCTGTCTAATTCCTCCTTAAATTTACTCACTGTCCCAGCATCCACTGTACTTTGTGGTAGTGAATCCCATAAATTCACAACCCTTTGGGAGAAGTTGTTTCTCCTCAATTCTGTTTTAAATTTGCTAGCCTTTATACTAAGACTGTGACTTCTCTTTCCAGAATTGCCAATAGTCCTCTCCCCCATTGCTTACCATTCCCTATGATCCTATTCCACATAACGCCTATAACACACACAGATTACCCCCCATCCGCTCCATGTCTATTGTATCCATTCCTTTTATCATCTTGAATATCTCAATTTGAACTCCTCACATTCTCCTAAATTCCAGAGAGTATAGGCCTAAACTCGTGAATCTCCTCTGAACTGCCTCCATGCCATTACATCTTTCATCAAATAAGAGGATCAATACTCCAAGTGCAGTCTCACTTGTATGGTTGCAACAATACTTCCTTACCTTTATACTCTATTCCTTTGGCTATAAAAGCCAATATTCCATTCACTTTCTTTATTATCTGCTGTACCTGCATGTTAGTTTTCTGTGACTCATGAATGAGGACACCCAGATTCCTCTCTCCCTCTTTAGATTATAACAGCCCATAAATTGGATCTTTACTGAACTTATTGGACGCCTGACCCCATGGAACAACCAGGAGACCCAAGTTCCGAGCACAACCTCGAAATATCCTCTTTAAGCAGGAATGTGTTGAGAAGGCATTGTGACAATGTTGTCTCCTATTTTCTGTGAACAATGCCCAACAAACCAACCCCCACCTTCCTTCCTATAGCCACTGACTCAGAAAGTGAGCAGCACGGTGGCACAGTGGTTAGCACTGTTGCCTGACAGCACCAGAGACCCGGGTTCAATTCCTGCCTCAGGCGACTGTGTGGAGTTTGCACATTTCCCATGTCTGTGTGGGTTTCCTCCGTTTCCTCCGGGTACTCCAGTTTCCTCCCACAGTCCAAAAATGTGCAGGGTAGGTGAATTGGCCATGCTAAATTGCCCGTAGTGTTAGGTGTAGGGGAATGGGTCTGAGTGGGTTATGAGTCAGTGTCAACTTGTTGGGCCAAAGGGCTTGTTTCCACACTGTCAGTAATCTAATCAGAAATGCCCAGTCCAGCAATTCAGGTTGAAGAAATGTCATCAGGTTTGAACATAAATAGAGATGTAACGGAGCTTAAGCAAGTACAAACAAGAAAGGGAAAAAAAGGGCCAAAGTGAATGTTTGTGATAGTGTAGAAGATAGGAGAGATTAAACGTCGAAAGAAATAGTGGAGCAAATCCAATGCAGATAATATCTGGACAAGTAAAGATGGAAAAAGTGCCTGAAGGGACTTTTTAAATAGGGCAAGACCTAAACAGTACCAATAGCTGCTGCCCAAAAATAATGGAGCCAGAATTCAGGATCTGAATTTGTTGAATTCACTGTTCTGTTGAGAAGGCAGGGGAGTGTCTCAATCAAAATATGATATGTCAAATTTACATTGAACGTTTTGTTGTCATCCTCTTTTTATTTATTGAATTTATCCAACTTTTTTGAAATGTTGTTGGCGGTCAAGGACAAAGAAGTCAGAGTTGGGAGTGGGAAGAAGATTTAAAATGATAGACAACCAGAAACTTGGGATGATCCATGTGAATTAAAACCATGCTGTGAGCAGTGAATACAATATGCTAAATTAGTAGCAGTACTACAGTACTGGAAGGACTGTTTGGTCACTGGTCAATTGAAGGAATGAAGCAACAGGGAACGTGTTGTATCTGCTGTGCTTGAATCGACTGTAGTTAGAAGCACAGTGGGGCAGTATTAAGAGTGTTTGAGGAATGGATCAGAGTTTTGCAGAAAGTATCTTGGATCGTATCTTTGGGGTCCTGAAGGGAGAGGGTGACCAGCCTCAAGTCGTTGTCCATGTAGGTACCAACAACATAGGTAGAAAGAGGGATAGGGATGTAAGGCAGGATTTCAGGGAGCTAGGGTGGAAGCTGAGAGATAGAACAAACAGAATTGTTATTTTTTTTTAGATTTTTTTTAGATTACTTACAGTGTGGAAACAGGCCCTTCGGCCCAACAAGTCCACACCGACCCGCCGAAGCGCAACCCACCCCTACCCCTACATATACCCCTTACCTAACACTATGGGCAATTTAGCATGGCCAATTCACCTGACCCGCACATCTTTGGACTGTGGGAGGAAACCGGAGCACCCGGAGGAAACCCACGCAGACACGGGGAGAACGTGCAAACTCCACACAGTCAGTCGCCTGAGGTGGGAATTGAACCCAGGTCCCTGGTGCTGTGAGGCAGCAGTGCTAACCACTGTGCCACCATGCCGCCTATCTCTGGTTTGTTACCCGTGCCACATAATAGCGAGGCAAGGAATAGGGAGAGATATTCAGCTGAACACGTGGCTGCAAGGATGGTGCAGGAGGGAGGGTTTCAGGTACTTGGATAATAGGGGCTCATTCTGGGGAAGATGAGACTTGTACAAACAGGATGGTCTTCACTTGAACTAGAGGGGTACTAATATCCTGGGTGGGAAATTTTCTGGCCCCATCAGGTGAGCGCTATTTGGATGGTTTAAGCTAACTCAGCGGGGGATGGGAACCGGGGGTGTAGTTGCAGTGCACAGGAGGATGAGAGTAGGAAGGACAGCGACAGGATTTCAGTGTCACAGAAATGTGCTGGCAGACAGCGAAGTGGTTTGAAGTGTGTTTACTTCAACACCAGAAGTGTCCGAAATAAGGTAGGTGAGCTTGCAGCACGGATAGGTACCTGGGACTTCAATGTTGTGGCCATTTCGAAGACATGAATAGAGCAGGGTGAGGAATGGATGATGCAGGTTCCAGGGTTTAGATCTTTCATTAAGAACAGGCAAGGCAGAAAAAGAGGGGGAGGCGTGGCCTTGTTATTAAAGGATAGTATAACGGTGGTTGAGAGAACTTTTGATGAGGCCTCGTTTACTGAGGTAGTGTGGGCTGAGGTTAGAAATAGGAGAGAAAAGGTCAAACTGCTTGGAATTTTTTATAGGCCTCCACAGAGTTCCAGGGAGGTGGAAGAGAGGATTAGCAAAATCATTCTGAGTAGGAGTGAAAGGAACAGGATGGTCATTATGGTGGACTTTAACTTCCCCAACATTGACTGGAAATGCTATAACTCTAGTACGTTGGATGGATCAGTTTTTGTCCAATGTATACAGGAGGGTTTCCTGACACAGTATGTCAACGGGCTGACAAGAGGGGAGGCCACACTGGATCTGGTGCTTGGTAATGAACCAGGCCAGGTGTTTGATTTAGTTGTAGCTGAGCATTTTGGAGAGCATGACATAATTCAGTTGCGTTTAGTTTAGTGATGGAAAGGGATAGATACATGCCACAGGTCAAGAGTTATCAATGGGCCCAGGACAATTATGCGATTAGGCAAGAATTAGGATGCATAGAATGGGGTAGCAAAATGCAGGAGATGCAAACAATGGAAATGTGGAGCTGGTTTAAGGAACAAATATTGCATGTTCTTGATAGGTATGTCCCTGTCAGGCAGGGAGGAAGTAATAAGGTAAGGGAACCGTGGTTTACAACAGAAATTGCATCGCTTGTTATGATGAAGAAGGAGGCTTATGTGTTGATGAGGCAAGATGGTTCAGATGAGGTGATGGAGAGTTACAGATCAGCTAGGAAGGATTTAAAGGGAGAGTTAAGAGCAAAGAGAGGACACGAGCAATCTTTAGCAAATGGAATAAAGGAGAACGCTAAAGCTTTCTATAAGTATGTGAGGAATAAAAGGATGATTAGGGTAGGAATAGGGCCAATCAAAGGCAGAAGTGGGAAGTTGTGTGTGGACCCTGTGGAGATCAGAGGGGTGTTAAACAAACATTTCTCATCGGTGTTCACTCAGGAAAAGAAGAATACTGTTGAGGAGAAGAATGAGGTACAAGGTATTAGACTAGAAAGGATCAAGATTAGTTACGAACAGGTGTTATCAATTCTAGAAGGAGTGAGAGTAGACAAGTCCCCTGGGCTGGATGGGATTTATCCAACAATTCTCTGGGAAGCTAGGGAGGAGATAGCAGAGACTTTGGCTATGATATTTGAGTCATCATTGTCTTCAGGTTTGGTACCAGAGGGCTGGAGGATTGCAAATGTTGTGCCCTTGTCCAAGAAGGGCAGTAGAGATGACCCAGGTAATTATAGACCAGTGAGCCGTAGTTCTGTTGTAGGAAAGGTTTTGGAAAGGATTATAAGAGATAAGCTTTATAATCATCTAGCAAGCAACAATTTGATTTCAGACAGTTAACATGGTTTCGTCAAGGGCAGGTTGTGTCTCACAAACCTCATTGTGTTTTTTGAGAAGGTGCCAAGCATGTAGATGAGGATAGGGTAGTTGATGTGCTATACATGGACTTCAGTAAAGCCTTTGATTCAGGTTCCACATGATAGGTTGTTGGAGAAAATAGGTAAAAACAATGCCTGCAGATGCTGGAAACCAGATTCGGGATTAGTGGTGCTGGAAGTGCACAGCAGTTCAGGCAGCATCCGAGGAGCAGTAAATCGATTTTACTGCTCCTCGGATGCTGCCTGAACTGTTGGAGAAAATGCAGAGGCATGAAATTGAGGGTGATTTAGCAGTTTGGATTAGAAACTGAAAGAAGGCAGCGAGTGGTGGTTGATGGAAAACATTCAGCCTGGAGTCCAGTTACTTGTGGTGTGCCACAAGGATCTGTTTTGGGACCACTGCTGTTTGTCATTTTTATAAATGACTTAGACGCAGGCATAGGTAGATGAATTAGTAAATTTGCAGACGACACTGAAGTCGGTGGAGTAGTGGACAGTTTAGAAGAATGTTATAGGTTGCAGACGGACTTGGATAAACTGCAGAATTGTGCTGAGAGGTGGCAAATGGAGTTCAATGCAGCTGAATATGAGGTGATTCACTTTATGAAGAATAACAGGAAGGCAGAGTACTGGGTCGATAGTAAGATTCTTGGGAGTGTAGATGTGCAGAGAGATCTTGGAGTCCTTGTACATAGATCCCTGAAAGTTGCCACCCAAGTGTATAGTGCTGTTAAGAAGGCATACGGTGTGTTAGGTTTCATTCATAGAGGGATTGCGTTATGGAGCCACAATATCATGCTGCAGCTATACAAAATGTGGCCACACTTGGAATATTGTGAATAGTTCTAGTCCCCATATTTCGGGAAAGATGTGGAAGCATTGGAAGAAGTGCAGAGGAGATTTACCAGGATGTTGCCTGGTCAGAAGGGAGCGTCTCATGAGGAAATGCTGAGAGACTTGGGTCTATTCTCATTGGCAAGAAGAAGGCAAAGAGGGGGTTTGATGGAGACATACAAGATGATCAGAAGATTAGATAGGGTAGACAGTGAAAGTCTTTTTCCTAGGATGATGATGTCAGTGGGTATGAGGGGGCATAACTACAAATTGAGGGGTGATAGATTTAAGACAGATGTCAGAGACAGGTTCTTTACGCAGAGAGTGGTAAGGACATGGAATGCCCTACCTGCTAAAGTAGTCAAGTCAGCCACATTAGGGAGATTTAAACAACCCTTAGATAAGCACATGGATGATTTTGGAAGAGTGTAGGGACGGGCTGAGAATGGTTCACCGGTCGGCGCAACATCAAGGGCCGAAGGGCCTGTTCTGCGCTGTATTGGTCTCTGTTCTAATAGTCCCTTGAGATGCTCAAATTTGAGACAGGAGAAGGTGAAGATGTGTTCAATGCTGACATCAAGCTGGAAGCAAAGGACAAGGTGAAGACCGATCCATTGAGAATGTAGGCTGGTGAGTGGAAGGTGAGGAGAAGGCAAGTGGTGTTGGCAGGCATGAAAATGGATAAGAGCAGAAGTGGTGGAAATGGGATAGACACTGTTGGAGGTCCTGTCACGTTCTGGACAGAAATCTTCAACAGAGGAAATTGAAAGGCATACTAAAGGAAGGTGATGTCATTAGAACAGATTTGACAGGGTGGAGAAGCTAGGAAAGTAGAATAAAATACTTACAGAAAAAGTGTGGGAGAAGGTTTGGCAGGCTTATTGTGGGTATTTATCAATAATCTATTGTCACAAATGCAAGTGCAGAAAGTGAAGAAACATGGATGGACTATATGACAATGAGGAATCTTTCCATTTATGATGAGAACAGAAAATGACTATAAACCAACACAGCTCGAGTGTGGAACTCCAAATTGGCAGTGCTGGCATTGAATCAGTGTTGCTTGCTAATTGATCTGTTCTGTACACTTCACTCAGCTATCACTGTGTTGTCACTAATAACTTTACTGATGTTTTCTGGCATAATTCATGTGCTTGTACACTGAAGGTGCCACTCTGATCTTGCAAAGATGCATAATACCCCCAAAAATTAATTAAGTAAAATTAGTTTTAATAACAGAAATGAACTTCATGAACTGTTCATGAAGAAGACAATTTGTTTATTATTTTCTTCAGCTTTGTATTTTTAATGATATTTACAGTGAAAACCCATACCCAGTGAAAGCTGTACCCTTCTTCATTACAAAAAAAAATGGGGACTTATGTGAAACAAAAGACTTCTGACTGACCATAAGCAATATTATGGGAAGTTATGTTTGTTCTTTGAAAATCTTGCAAATAAAATACTGCTTTTTTTTAATAATTGCAACGTCCCTTCTTCAACCTCAGTGTTACATTGCAACAGGTAGTTTTATTTCAGATAGCCCCTTTTTACTTTAACATACAATGGAGGGTGGATGGTCAAAGCTGACTGGGAAACAAACAGACATCTAACTTACTTAAACATGTCAAAACGCAACACAAATGTATGTGCCCAAAGTGCAGCTAACCTATTAATGTTGGGCCCTGTGTCCTTTAAAATTCAAGCCACATTTCCAGAATGAAATACGTTTATGTTGTCTATTGTGTTGTTAGAACTATGCTGCTTTCATTTTGTATCTTCATAAGATTTTCTCTTTATTTGCAGTTTTTATGAATGCAGCAATACCCATTGCAGCAGTCCTCACAGTAAGTAGCTGGTATTTAGTTTGCTCTGACATGGTACATATTTATTGTATGAATAGTAACCTTGTAATACAAAAGCTGAAATAATTGATATATTACAAATTCAAAACTACACAGAGGTGAAAGAAAAATTTGACTTACAAATGATTGATTTCTAGTCTTTATTCTGAGACTATGACTCCCTTTATTTAATTCTCTAGACCATGATGCTCACACAGCTCTGCACGTCCCTCCGGAAAATGATGAGGATGGCCATTCCACTCCCATTTACCCATCCCCTATCTAGAAATAAATCTGACCTCCACTCAGTGCATCCACCCGTTCTACATTAGCACACAGTACTCAGTATTGTGGAGGAATGTGCAAAGGTAGCTGCATTAGGAAATGCGCCCATTCTCTAATAATGTGCATTGGCCTGAACATGTTACAGAACTGCTCTGTCCTCTCTCCAACTGGTTTTATTGAAAGACTGCTGATAAGGCAATGTAACAGAATGTTTTAATTATTTCTGTTGGGTAGGAGTGATTCTCTGAGCCTTATGAAATGAACCTTTCACGAAGGTTTGCCCTCCTACCAGCTGCTTCAGGCTGTCCCATGTTGTGTCCACCTGTAAGAAACAAGCTACACAGTGACCCCTGTTTGGACTAAGAATCTATGCCATTTACTGCATTGTCTGAATCATAAGATACTTTTCTTTGTTGGAATAAAGTCACCTAAAGTTGCCTTGTGCCTTACAATCTGATTGGTACTCTAATTATTTCCGAAGTATTTTGTTCTGAAATCATTAATATATGTCTTATGATATAGTGCCTGTTATAGTCCAACAAATACTGTAAATGAGATCCAGGCCTCAAAGTTGTTTCAGACTCTCTGTTGCGAGTATGGACTGGTTGGCAACCGAAAAGTTAAAATTTATACCCTTCAATTTTTGTACCTATACGTCCTGCTTAATAATGGCCATATTCTGAAAGAGTGGGAAGAGGTTGCCATCCTCCAGGAAATGTGTTCAGGCACAGGGAGGCCCAAACCCTCCTTGCACTGTCAAAAGGAGCACTCCCATTTCTCCTAGTTTTGCAACAAGGGTTTTACCCAAAGAACCTTTACAGCTTCCCGATGCACTTCACATTCAGTTGTAGAAAATCTGTGGTACCCGTGTCATAGCAAGTTGATGTTATTGGATTCTGATGAGCATCCACGATTTATTAACCTGTTGGCTTTGATCATTTAGCTGCTTGCAAAGAAATATTTATAAACATCATGTTGATTCGGCAGCCTTCAGCTGAGTAAGTAAATCAGGAATTTTACTGCCCATCACCTGGTTTACGTTGGACAAATAGAATAAGATTCTCCCACTGAAGTGTATATACCTAAGACTGATTTCAGGAGTGTCTGAGTGTTGTTTGTTCAGTTCTTTGTGTGATTGCTTTGCCTATCTAATTTTGACTTTAAGTGTATTTTTATTCATTCATGAAGAGTTGATTTCAATTTTGTTTTGATATTTTTTCCCAAAAGACCTTTGTGGTTCACACCCACTTGTATGAGAATGCAGATCTCTCGCCAGCAGTCGCTTTTGCTTCACTCTCCCTCTTCCACATCCTGGTCACACCCCTCTTCCTGCTCTCCAGTGTGGTTCGTTCTACTGTCAAAGCTTTAGTGAGGTAAAGACCATGTTTGATTTTTTGGTCCACTGAGTGCTATCATAATGCATGAAACTAAAACTGAAAAAATAATAAGAGCAAAACGCGCATTTGTATGGTACTCAAGCACAAAGAGCCAGATCTTTTCTAACGAAGCAAGAAGCTCAAGTCAAGAAATTTCCCAAGTGATCAGACCATATAAACTGACCCGTTATAGCCAATATTTTTGCTCTATGGAACCATATCGACTGGAAAAGTGCTGGTGTTGAAATATGGACAGGAATCAAGAATCATCATGCCCACAGTTTTTAAAGGCCTACAGGCTCAGCCTAACTCTGCAAAAAGTCACTTGGATCTGCAAGCATGGACCAATAGTTGTTATTTCAATAGTGGATATGAGGTTGGTTTTATAATGCAATCAGCGTTATCCTTGTCTCACATTCTTTCTTATCGTCTTCTTTAGGAGCAGGGCAGGTGGTGCAAGGGGCAAGCTAGAAATTGATTCAGGAACTTAGGATGCCAGGACCATTAAGGAACTTTCCTCAGCATACTCTTTGTTCTGCCAAAAGCTTTAATAGCTTAAATTAATACCAGGAGCCAAGGCAAAGTTGGGTCTTTGGAGACCCAAGGATTTTTGAAGTTTATTTCTTGGGGGCTGGGGCAGGGGGCATTCTCATTGATGCTGTACCACAATACTTGCAATTTTTTAAAAGCATTTGCTTTGGCCCTATCTAGTCATTCACCCCTACTGTCATTGGTCAAAAGTCAGATCCCATAGAAATCAGGATTTGCCTGACATAACGTCAAAATCATTTCCGATTGGACAGACATAGAGTTATACAGCACAGAAATATTCTTTGGTCCAACTCGTCCATGCCAACCAGATATCCTAAACAGATCTAATCCCATTTGCCAGCATTTGGCCCATATCCCTCTAAACCCTTCCTATTCATGTACCCATCCAGCTGCCTATTAAGTGTTATAAGTGTACCTGCCTCCACCATTACTGGCAGCTCATTCCATACAAGCACCACACTTTGCATGAAAAAGTTGCCCCTCAGGTCCTCAGATGTAGGTTTGTTCGTTGAGCTGGAAAGTTAATTTTCAGAAGTTTTGTCACCATACTACATAACATCTTCAGTGAGCCTCCGGATGAAGCACTGCTGATTCCTGCTTTCTTTTTATATGTTTGGGTTTCTTTGGGCTGATGATGTCATTTCCTGTGGTTATGCCATTTCCTATAATGATGTCATTTCCGGTTCTTTCTCACAGGGGTGGTAAATGGGGTCCAAGTCAGTGTGTTTGTTGATTGAGTTCCGGTTGGAATGCCATGCTTCTAGGAATTTTCATGCATGTCTCTGTTTGGCTTGTCCTAGGATGGATATGTTGTCCCAGTCAAAGTGGTGTCCTTCCTTATTTATATGTAAGGATACTAGTGAGAGTAGGTCATGTCATTTTGTGGCTAGTTGATATTCATATATCCTGGTGGCTAGTTTTCTGCCTGTTTGTCCAATGTAGTGTTTGTTACAGTTCTTGCGCAGTATTTTGTAAATGATATTAGTTTTGCTTGTTGTCTGTATAGGGTCTTTCAAGTTCATTAGCTGCTGTTTTAGTATGTTGCTGGTTTTGTTGCCTACCATGATACTAAGGGGTCTGAGTAGTCTGGCAGTCATTTCCAAGCTGTCTTTGATGTAGGGGAGAGTGGCTAGGGTTTCTGGACGCATTCTGTCTGCTTGTTTGCGTTTGTTGCTGAGAAATCGGAGGACTGTGTTCATTGGTATACACTATAAAGTGTATTAAAAAAAACTGGGCACCCAATAAACACAATCTGCCGATGTGGAAATGACATCACCATGCAAAATGACATCACCACAGGAAATGACATCGCCAACCCCAAGAAACTCAATTATATAAATAGAAAGCAGGAATCATCAGCAGTGCTTTGTCCAGAGGCTCACTAAAGATGTTACCTAGTATGGTGATGGAACGTCTGAAAATAACCTTCCAATTCAGCGAACAAACCGACATCCAGAACCTCAACCTGAGCTACAAATCTTCTCAAAACCTTAGGTCCTTTTTAAATATTTCCCCTCTCACCCTCAATCTATGCCCTTTAATTCTGGACTCCCCTAGCCTGGGAAAAACCCTTGGTTATTCACCCTATTTATGTCCCTCAAAACTCCATAAGATCACCCCTTAGCCTCCGACCCTCCAGGGAAAAATGCCCCAGCTTATTCAAGCTCTCCCTGACAAAATCCTTGTAAATGTTTT
The DNA here is from genome assembly GCF_020745735.1 of Hemiscyllium ocellatum. Classification (NCBI taxonomy): domain Eukaryota; kingdom Metazoa; phylum Chordata; class Chondrichthyes; order Orectolobiformes; family Hemiscylliidae; genus Hemiscyllium; species Hemiscyllium ocellatum. Next base: position 37,874,367 of record NC_083418.1, read on the forward strand.
CTGAACCCTTCCAAGTTTTACAACAACTTAGCAATAGCAGGGAGCCCAGATTGAATGCAGTATTTAAAAATGGCCTCACCAATGTCCTGTACTCCTATACTCAATGCACTGACCAATGAAGGCAAGCATGCCAATCACTGCCTTCACTACCCAGTCTACTGTGACTCAACTTTCAAGGAACTATGCATTTGCACACCGAGGTCTCTTTGTTCAGTAACACTGCCCAGGGCTCTGCCATTAACTTTAGAAACCATGCCCTGTTTTACCAAAATGCAACACCTTGCATTTATCTAAAACTCCATCTGCCACTCCTCAGCCCATTGGTCTATCTGATCAACGTCCCATTGTACTCTGAGGTAACCTTCTTCACTGTTGAAAATGTGTTGCTGGTTAAAGCACAGCAGGTTAGGCAGCATCCAAGGAAATTTGACGTTTCGGGCCAGAGCCCATGTTAGCGCCATGTGCAAACATACTAATCGTACCTCCTATACTCACATCCATCACTGTGTCTGAGTCACAACTTCTACACTTAATAATTTTCCTAGCTGATTGCAGCAGAATTTTTGAATGGCTTGAAAGTCAGCAAAGAAGAAATTGTGCCAGGCAAGAATGGACCTCTAACTAGTAAATAAACCGGCCCAGTATTAACACTCACCCAAACATCCTTCTTACTAAGCAAAGGAGGGACATTTGGTGAAAATCAATTCCATTTGGAGCAGAAATCATTTGGATTAATTTTAATGTCACTTTTTTTCTCTTATTCCTATATAAGACATAATAGCATCATTGGGAAGTGGAGAGAAATACCCGCGAGGAGTTATTGAGTCAAGCTGGCAACTGAATTGATATGTAGCTCCTAATATGCACATTGATGCCTGCTTCTACTGTGGATCAGTTTGTATTGAATGCTGCTGAAAAGTATACATAGAGATATGAACTGATATGTTCCTTCACGTGTTACAAAATAAAATCAGAATGGATATAAAATGTATTTTGTTTAAAACAAGGATCACATCTTTCAAATTTAGAACTAGAGTAGGCATAGCTGCAAAATCTCCTTTTCACTCATCCCAACTGGTTGAACAACCAATCAATATGCGCTACATATATATATTTTGATAGAATAATAGAATGCAGTCAACACCTGAGGAGGTTTACTACATAAAGTGTTCAAGACAAAACAGGACAACAATTGTAATAGTGTTTGAAATATTTCTTCGACCATGTTGCGATGTTTTTATCAGTTATCATTGCACAGATAAATAAATGCAGTGTCACATCATCTCCTGACACTGAAAGCATCCGTTCTTTGTTGCAAGTCACTGTATGTTTCTTCCAGTGTGCAGAAACTGAGCGAATTCTTCTCAAGTGAAGAAATTGGAGAGGATCACAGCAGGGTTGTGGTCCAGCTGAACAGTGAAAATAGTAGCAAGTACCAGACTGTCGTGAGTACAACTTAATATTTTTGCAAAGCAGCCAGTCAGCTCCTCAGTGCTGTCAGCCTGTTTCTGTTATTCCTGCATGTTCACAATTTACCATGCAATAGAATGACCCTGTAACTGAATGTCCATCACAATCATTCCCTCGTATTAATAGCATCCTTACAGCAATGTTCAATCTTTAAGAATGTGTTTATATGGATTCAAGCTATGTGTGTGTGTTTGTTTATGGTTATTTAATTAGCACTTCTCATACTATGAACACTTACCCTTCCGTTTTCCACTCACTCCTGCACAGCCCCTTAAAGTTATTAACCGTAAACGGCCCAGCAAAGAGGAATGGCACAATTACGAGCCTCAGTCCAGACAGCAGATAAGCTTCACAGAAGGAGATGATGTTTTTATAAAGGTGAAATAATTGTCAATTACATCTATTTTCACAATAGCTATGATTGTTTTTTTTTGTTAATTTTATGAAGATGAAAATTGTTAGTTTTATAGTTTAGGTATATATATTTGTTTTTGGCTTGCACTTACGTATTTACAAAAAATATTTATTGCAATTATGTCAGTTCCGTGAAGATCCAAAAGAAAAATTGGCAGATGAAATAGTGATACATAGCACAAAGTCTTCTGAAAAAAGTTGGCTGATTGCTTATTTTAATTTTCAAATGAATGGCTTCCACCAAAATTCATTAACAAAATATTTGAACATTGCTTTTAAACAATGAAATGTAACCAGCTTGTTCTTAATTTCTTTGAGTGAGTGAACAATTAAAATAAGTCATCTCTGGAATTTATGCCATGATAGAAGCATGCCAAATGCTGAGTAGCAGCCATTTAGGAAACAAAGAATGTACTGCCATATGGCATCAACTATGGCTGCTCTGGCAATACATGTGTCCTTACTTAAAACCTGGGTTGCATTCCTGAAAATTGCCACTTTGAACAGGAATCAGTGTTAAAACTGGAATTATATTTTGTAGGGCCACAGTTAGCAGAAAAAAATTAGTGGCTGAATTTTACGTTTTTTTGGCTAAGTCCAAGTTGCTTAATGTTTTCAGGCAGGATTTCCTTTATGAGGCTTGGCAAAGTTTCTTCCATATTTTTGCCAAACTCACCTCAACAACTATCTAGCCTTGCCCATATTGTGTCCCTTACATCCAATTTCACCTCCATCTTACCACGTGCCATATCCAGAACAACTCACCACTCACCAAATCACTGTTAGATCTGCATCCATTGCACCATGTAACATTTGAAAGGTCATTGTACACCCAGACCACTTTTGGCAACCCAGCATTACCCTCACTGCCTAATCTTGACACAGCAGTTATGGAGCTATGCTACCCATGGCACATATCTGACACGGCAAAAACTCCTTTGTACACAAAACCTTATTCTCTCATACTGATCGCACTTTGACCATCAGTCTGTCGACAATATACTGGATGGCCTGCAGTTCAAGCCGCGGAACCAATCTTCAAGAGCTCAATTACCTTCTCCAAAACAGGCCTGGTTGAAACATGGGTGGCATTAAACCCACACTCTGTATCAATCAGAGATTGTCTAATGATGTCATAAGCAACAGGGGGTATTCCCTAGTAATCTGTCTTGCGGGCTACCAGGCCCTCAAATTCACCAGGTACGTGAGAGTGCTCTAGGATGTAGGAGTTGTGGCATCTACGAGGATAGTGGGGATACACTTCACAGACTGATCGAATGGAACCCCTTCCTATTGATGAATTCTGCAGTGATGTGATGAGATGGAAGTGCCATACCAGCTGAATTACCTCCCACTGTCATTATGAAGGAAATGCCGATAGCACTCTGACACCCTGCTGAACCACATCAAACACTCCACTTCTCACAACATTCAATCCAGACCGTCATTACACTTACATGGCAACTAACAAAGCAATGTTGTATGGCACACAAAGGATTCTTGACAGTTGCACAATTAATGATTCCCCTTTGGACAGTAATGATCTTTTGTAATAAGATTGCTGCTAAGTTCAACATCATTGAGATGCCCAAGTTTAATTTTCAAGCAGCACTAACATGTTGCAAGTTGCCTTTGACCAGTATCTGACTTCTAAGCACCTTTACTCTCCATTCATAGAAAATGGGCAATGAAATGATTGTAACTGGCTGGCCCTTAGAAGTGGCTATTTCATGTATTAGATACTACAATATCTGTATGTCCAGCAAACGTGAATCCTGTGTTATTGCCTTCAAACTGATATTTACTGCATCCACCCTGGGTGTGACCCAGACATTTTCTAATAGCACTTTGCATCTAGTGACACTGGTTGCAGTTCATGGTGGGCATTGTTACAACTCACTGGGGTAGCAAGCTGGAAATCAAACCACACTATTCCGGGAGTTAAAGATTTAAAAATGAATACACAAAATTCCCCATTTTACATGATTTTTGGACACTGGTTGATAAAATGCGAGGACCAGGTTTTGCTAAATAACAAGAATTACAGTTTATTAAAATTAATAGCCTCTAACTACAGGTAAATAGTTACAAAGCATTGACATATAACAAATTAGAACTCTAATCCCCTTAAAAGCTCCACCTCAACACACACATTCACATGTATGCATACACACATATATATACATACACACCTACACACATGTGACTTTGTGACTGTGTGAGAGAGTGTGTGTGTATGTATATATATATATATATATATATATATAAAAAGAAAAACTGGGAGGTAGTTCCATGGCTCAGATTCACAAGCTGCTGATATGATCCCTTATCATTTTTCCATTGATTTAGATGTTGCTTTTGAGTCATTTTTCTTTGGATACTTCCAGTTGTTTGCAAGAGACACATGGAGGCAGGTTAACTTATAAAAGGTCTCTGACTTATCAGTTAAAAGTCATAGATTACAACAACTGCTGAAGGAAAGATGAACTGATTTTCTTCAGATTATAAATATAAATGTCTTTTGACTGTAGAGAACAGTGAGACATCTGCTGTGCTGTCAGAGATCAAAATACCCCTAATAACCCAGCCTCCACTGCTCCCTTTGGAAGAAATTTCAAAAATTAACAACCTTGTGCCATAAGAAATTCCTCCTCATCTTAATTCATCTTAAATGGGAGACCTCTTATTCTGAAATCATACTGCCTGGGTTTAGATTTCCCTAAAATCTAAAGAGAAACATCCTTTCAGCATCAACCTGATCAAAGTCCCTCCTAATATTATTTTTTTCAAGAGAATCACCTCTCATTTTTCTAAACTCCAACGTTATAGGAGCAACCTGGTAAGTCTTTCTTCATAAGATAACCCATTCATCCCAGGAATCAGCCAAGTAAACCTTCACTGAAGTACCTCCAATACACGTATATCTCTCCTTCAGTACAAACCTACATGGGTGTAGCCTCAGTAGCATGAACAGTTATAAACAAATTCATTTTTATACTCAAGCTCCCATAAAAAAACAACATTCCATTTGTTTTCTTATTGCTAGTTGTACATGTATGCTATTGGTACATGGGTCTGAAAGGGTTAGTACTGAGGAGTGCTATAAGTATCGCCCTCGAAGATCATGTCACATTGATTTGTAGGTGGATCAGCTTAAGATCTTTAGGGAGTAAGACCTAACATCCAGGTCCTCCTTAAAACTCTATAATAATGTTAGCAATGCCTTATTAATATAATCTGTAACTCGTTGCTAACATGCAATAAGTATATCATATTAACTACAAGAATCCTTTCTGGTTAGACCAAGATGTGATTAGACTTAGCAGAGCTTGTATTTTCTTGCACTTAAGGAGGATCATAACAGCAACTTTCTTCATGAGCAGCAGTTCATACAACTATTTGAGCTGGCATGTCCATACAATATTGACTAACTTTGTGTGATTCAGGATGAAATGCTACTACATCTGGCTCATACGTAGTACTGTGAAGACAATTAATTAGCTGCTAACCATACAATTCTGAAGTTCTCCCTGTCTGACAGAGCAAGTGAGATTCATTTCCTCCCAAGAATGGGACTTCTATGCATATGGTACAATCCAGGTTTATGTCAATGTATTTTGGGCTAATAAGAATGACTGTGCAGTTCACATATACACATTATATACACCAAAGCCGATACCTGATGTTTAAGAACTATTTATATTTTCCGGGTCTTTCTAATACTTTGCTATGTAACTGCAGGTGACAAATGGATTTTTTACCTGGACATCAGATGGAGCCCCTACATTGTCTAACATTGAAATCAAGATTCCTCATGGTAGGACAGTGAAGGAATTACATTCACAATGAATGCATTATGCCTTGATAAATAAAAACTGCTGTGATATTGATTGGAATCTAAATTTATCAGCTCCTGTTGTTTCTTTCTTGTTACCTGTTGATAGTGTAGAGTTCCAGCTACTGAAATCAATAGTTGTATTTTCTGTTCTGTTGAACCTAATACAGCTATTCACAGGATTTGTAGAAATGTCTACATTTAATTTATGAAGTGTAATAAATTCTTGAAATTTATGACAGATGAAAATTGGTTCATTCTCAAGTTCACTTTACCTTTGGTTGCTATCAATGTCAGCCAATGATTCTTCTTGATCTGATTTCGTTTATGGATTCCTAAATGGAAACAGAGAAAGCCCTTCTTTCAGAATCATGGTTATGTCCTATTACAGCATTAAACAGTGAATTGGTTTTGAAAATGTGGGATCTGCATCCGTAAAACAGTGCATGGTTCCTACACACTCCCAAGTGGCACTAGAAAAGGCTTAAAAAATATTTAGATTCAAATATGATACATTCAAATTCCTACAGCTAGTTTCCACGAGGATTTGTCTACAGTGCATGAGGCACAGAGGCTTCCCGAAGAGTGGACATGGGGCACATCGAGAAATGGTTAATAAAAAATATGTATTACAGATTAAAAACTAAATACCATTAGGAAATGTATAAAATTAATTAAAAGTTTAATTAAATAACTTAGAGATGCAAGGCCAGGTGACGTGTTGTACCTGCATGATGTGAGAGCTGGTGGACCCCATTATGGTTCAGAGGGAGTACCTCTGTAGCAAGTGTTAGTTGCGCATGGAACTTTTGACTGATGAACCTGGGTCCAAGCAATGAACACTGTAACCCAACAGGGAGGGGGAGAGCTAGTTCGACACTTTGTTTCAAGCAGCAATCACACCCTGTAGGTTAAGTACTTCAAATTTGGCCAATGATCAGTGACAGGGAGGGTGTGACTACAAGTGAGGCATTTAGGGGATTCTGAATTTATCATTGGAGGAGCCTCAGCTCTTGACCTTGTCAAACAATTATAAGATACTTGCTCCTTGTGTAGATGAGTAAAAAGACTGTGGGAAGAATGAGCAAACTGACTACTGCACTGTTGTACAGGAGGCCATTCAAGTGGTCCATGCTGACAGCAACAACAAATGCAAGAGTAGACAAGAGGTTATGTTGGGGAATATCAAGAATTTGAAATAAATTTTAAAAACAGGGCCTCAAGGGATTATTGAGATTATTTCCCAAACCATGTTAAAATTGGCATAGACATAAGAAAATTAGGGAAGTTAATTTGTGGCTAAAGGAATGGTGTGGGAAAGAGGCCTTCCATTTTCTGGGGCACTAGTATCAGTGTATTGGGACAGGACGAAACTGCACTTTGGGAGGGACTCCACCAGAACGAAGCAGGAAAGCTAAACAGGGTGGTCATATGGACTTAAACTAATAATTGGGGAGAAGGACCCGGAGGGGGGCGTTGGAGTCAATACCACTTCAAAATCAAGAAACAGGATAGAGGGTAAGGAAATAGTCAGGAATCTTACTTCAGGTACAGTAGTTAATGGCAAAACTATTAAAAGTGTATTGGTTAAATTGGAAAAGAGAAATAATAAACTGGTAGATAAAGCATCAGTTCTGACAGAAAGAATGACTCCCCCTGGACTTCAAGGGTTACATTATGAGAGAGATTATATAAATTTGGCCTGAATTCCTGAGAATTTAGAAGTTCAAGATATTAATTGAAAATGGCAGTGTAGATGAAGATAAACTATTTCCTCTGGTATGAGATTCTAGAACTAAGGGGCATAGTCTGAAAATTAGGGCCAAACCATATGGAGAGATGTTAGGAAGCACTTCTATATATAGAAGGTGGTAGAGATTTGAACATTCTTCCATAAACAACAGTGGATGCTGGCTCAATTGTAGATTTTAAATCTGCGATAGACTTCCATTAAGCAATGGTGTTAAGGAATATGGATCAAAACATGTAGTTAGAGTACAATCAGCCATGAATTGCAGGACAGGCTCAAGGACCTGAATTGCCTACTCCTGTTTTTATGTTCCCTAGAAAGTTTGTATGAAAGAATCTTCATTCAGATGCTGTTAGGGGGCTAAAATAATTAAACGGCACATTCTTTCATTGTTGGAATTAATTGGTGGGTGGGTGGATGGATGTGTGGCAGGCAGAAAAGCTGCATTCTTAGTTGGCTTTAGTATTAGATATTGTGGGATCGTTTGCATGATGGACATCCAAGATGTGCTCAGAATAGTCCTAGCAATTGTTGGTGTCATGCTCATTATGTGTCTTATCCTTATATATACTTCGGTAGGATCAAGGCGAGAGCATGCAGGTAGGCATTTTTAATAATTCACGAGACGTCTGCGTCTCCAGAAAGTCAGCATTTATTATCCATTATTCATTGCTCTTGAGAAGAGAGCTGTAAACAGTCATTGGAATCTCTTGCAGCCACATGATGCACCTATGTCCACACTATTGTGAGGTCTGGAGTTTCAGGACTTTGAGCCAGCAACAATGAGTGAAGAGAGAGATATCTCCAGGTCAGGATGGTGGAAAGAAAGTTGGTGCTGTTTCCATGCCATTGTTCTGCTAGACCATAGAGATCACTGCTCAGAAGGTGCTATCAAAAAAGCCTGGTCAAATTACATTACTTGTATCTTGAGGATTGTAGACATTGTAGCTATTCAGAACAGCAGAAGGTAGTAAGTAGAGTCCCATGAAGGACAATGCTGCAATCCTTGCTATCTGAAATCATTGGAATCATAAAACACTATTTCCAAATTTATGAAGATACCTAATTAAAAGGACTAGGTAACACTGAAGAGGAAAGCAACAAATTATAAAGTGGCATTCATAAATGAAGAATGGACTTACAATTATCTTGAAATTCATTTGAAAATTTTATGTCTAAAAACTGTGCCATCTTCCCTTACTGTTTGAAGTGTAATGTAGGTTTTTTTTTAAAATCTGTCATTCCCTGGTTGATATTGAGCATGAGGAAACTGCTCCTTTGGGTCTCGGGATATATGCAGTGCCTTTAAGGAGGGAATTCCAGGATTTTTATCCTGTGACAATGAAGGAACGCAGCCATATTTCAAGTCAGGAGGATATGTGGCTTAAAGGGAAATTGTAGGTGGTAAGTTCCTCACTCACTAGCTCTACTTTATTCTTCTCCATGGTAGAAGTGGCTAGTTTTAAGGGTCGCTGGTTTTTCAAAGGAGCCTTGCAAGTTGTCACAGTAGATCTTGTAGATGTTACACCCTGCTTCCACAGTCCTGGAGGGAGTGAATGTTGAGGGTGATGAATAGGATGTAGATCAAGCAGGTTGCTTTGTCCTGGATGACATGGAAGGTCTGAAGTTTTGACAGAGCTGCACTTAATCAGTTAAGTGGAGTATTCTAAAGTACTCCTGACTTGTGCTGTGTGGTGAACAGGCCTCAGGCAGTCAGGAGATATATTAGTCACTGCAGAATTCCCAATAGCTGGCCCATAATTGTAATATGTTCAGGGCATTTCAGTTAAGTTTCAGGTCAGTGTTAATTGCCAGCATGTTGATATTGGGGTATTCAGTGTTGTCATGTAATTATAGGATAAGCTTTTTAATATGCTTCTGATAGTATATTATACCTTTAATTAGCTGGATGTTGAAATGCAATGAAGAGTGATGCCAACAGTATGGGGGTCAATTCCTGCACCAGTTGAAGTTACCACCGAAGATTTTTCTTCTCATCCTCTCCTCTTGCCTGAGGTGTGATGACTTTCCAGTTAAGCCAATACCAACTGTCACTCTGTAATGAGAGAGCGTCCCTATGGCTCGCTAAGTCTATGGAGACTTTACCTTTCAGTATCCTCAACTGGAAACTACATTGCAATGAACAAGCCGGACTGGATGGAGAATAGGAGCACGTCTATTGTATTTTGTTCTGAAAGTCAACATTCTTATAAACAAGTCTAAAGCAACTAAAATGCCACTAGTAAATGCTGGAGGAAAATCTAGAAGCTGTGCAGTCTTGTGCTGTGTCTGGTAGATTGGTGGTTCTGATTCTGGCGAGACATTAAAGTTTTATGATGAAAAATTGTTGATAGTTGTAAATACAAACATGTGAAATGCATTTACTGATATTGTGTGAGTATATGAGTGGGTGCTCTTGTGGCACAGTGGTAGTGTCCCAAACTCTAGGCCAGAAGACCTAGGTACAAGTCTCACCTATTTCACGGGCATGTAATGACATCTGACCAGGTTGATTAGGAAAGAACCTGAATTTATGTAAGACCTTGTTTTAAATTTTTTGCACAATGCCAAAATATATCTGTTGGTGCACTATGTGTGGCTGGTCAACTAAGAGATAATAATATAGCAATTTTATGGATTCACTGTTTTGATCCAAGTTATGTTCATATGTTTGCTGATCTGATGAATATAGTAATGTGCAGTTGAAAGGTTTCTCTTTTTCTCTTAGGACAGCTCACCATGATAGTTGGTCAGGTTGGCTGCGGCAAATCTTCCTTGCTCTTGGCGATTCTTGGAGAAATGCAAAGAAATTCTGGAAGTGTCTACTGGAACAGGTACTGAAGCAACTGAATGATATTAAAATATGTTCTGAATTATTAAGACTTTGGTAATTACAGTTGAATCCATTGTAATCATTTAGAGTGATGTGCTTCATGAATGGTCTGAAGATCTTCATATCCTAACATCATTTTTGCTTTGTTCTGAGAACTCAGTGATATTCATAGATTCCCTACAGACATCATAATTTTAGCAAAAAGGAGACAAAACAAATATAATCTTGAAAAAAATTATACTCCTCCCAGCTCTTTGGGAATTCAGCATATGAGCAATTAGAGCAATGCAGTGTTCACTCAGCCCTCACAGTAAGTACTACTGTTATAATCCCCACGGAGGAACCATGAATTGAAAATAACCAAATTTGCTCAATGACCCCTCCATCAACTGAAGAAATTACAAGCAAGAGTTCACTTCTTCTAACTTTAACATCAATCAGAACTAGGGCCAATTAAACATGAATTAACAGGAAAATGATACTTGAAATAAAAACATTATCTTAACTTTAAACAATACAATAAAAATACATTTACACAATGACAAGCATTTCCCTTCATTGTGTATGACATTATGTAGCTATACAACTCTACCATATCTTATACTTTATTCACTTGGGAGGCCATGAGTCCTATCCAATAATAGCTTTCACCTGAAAGTTTCCTGGGTGCAAGTGTTCCATTTCAACCAACTAAACATAACAAAAACAATAACACCCTGGTTCATGGTTTGGCCACTTCTGAGAAAATACCAACTCTTTAGCAACTCCAAGCTATTCACACAGCACTCCAAGTTTTTGATCTTTACAAATACTCACATGGTATATCCAAGTGCCTCTTTCTCCTTTTCAATGAAACAAGTAAAAACTTACCACTTTCTGAAAGTGCTTCTCTGTGTTAGTTGTTCTGACTCTGCACTTTCTCTTTGTGCTGATCTCTTATAACCTCCGGCTCTTCTGCTTAAAACTTTCCTTTCCAGCTGTTTTTTCTAAAGGTGGTACAGTGACTCAGTGGCTAGCACTACAGCCTCACAGCGCCAGGGAGCTGGGTTTGATCCTATCCTCAGGCGACAGTCTGGGTGGAGTTTGCACATTCTCCCCGTGTCTGCATGGGTTTCTTCCAAGTGCTCCAGTTTCATCCCACACTGCAAAGATGTGCAGGTTATGTGGATTGGTCATGCTAAATTGCCCATAGTGTCCAGGAATGTGTAGGCTAGGTAGATTGGCCATGGGAAATTCAGGATTACATGAATTGGATGGGTCTGGGTGGAATGCCACTTAGTGGGTCAGTATGGATTTGATGGGCCAAATGGCATGCTTCCACACTACAGGGATGCTATTCTATGATTCTACGTCTGCCAGTGACAGACATCTTCCTTACTTCCTTTCTGTTCCAGGTCAGGGACCACCTGTTTAGATGGGTCACTATTTCTTATTATTCAGGACGATTACAACTGATCCCTTCACAATTGACCCAAACTCTGAAAATTCCTTTTCAAACAACCTTAAAAGCAATTACAGATTGCAGAAATATTTTAATAGGAGTTGGAGATGTAGTGGCATTAACATTGGACTAGTAATCCAGAGCCCCAGTCTCTGGTTATGAGAGCATGGGTTTGAATGCCACAACAGCAGATAGTGAAACTAAAATGTAATAAAATATCTGGAATTACAAAGGTAGTTTAATGATTATCATGCAATGATCAGGTAACCAGAGTCTATGGTTATAAAGCCTGATTTGGTTCACTAATATCCTTTTGGGAAGGAGTGCTGGTCTCCCTATATGTAGTGTGCTTGACTCTTAACTGGCCTCCAAAATGGCCTAGCAAGCAAGTTATTTGTATCAAAATCAATGCAAAGTCTATAGCAAGCAACAAACTGGACAGAGCTGAAAATGTGTTGCTGGAAAAGCGCAGCAGGTCAGGCAGCATCCAAGGAACAGGAGATTCGACGTTTCGGGCATAAGCTGCCTGACCTGACCTGCTGCCTGACCTGCTGCGTTTTTCCAGCAACACATTTTCAGCTCTGATCTCCAGCATCTGCAGACCTCACTTTCTCCCCAACAAAACTGGACAGACCACCCAGCATCAATTTGGGTTCCAGAAACTATAACTCAACCCTGTCAAGTTTGCAAAGTCCTTCTTATTAATATGGAGTTCATTGCAAAGTTGAGAGAGGTGTTCCACAGAATAGCCAAGCATGCGTTTGAAGTAGTCAGAATCACAGAATTGGACCTTAAAGACAATGTGTCAAACACCACCATCACCAGCCCTGGGTACATCCTGTCCGACTGACAGGGCAGACACAATACAGGTGTCAACACTGTTGCACAGTCAGGAGAAAGTTAACCTGGAAGTCCTCGAAATTGACATGGCGTCTCATGGCATCAGGTTAAACATGGGCAAGGAAACCTCCTGCTCATTGCCACGTACCACCACCCGTTGCTCCTTGATTGATGCATCTGTGCTACTTCATGTTGAATACCAATTGGAGGAAGAGCTGGGCATAGTAAGGTCACAAAATGTACTCTGGATGGGAGACTTCCATGTCCATAACCTGGAGTGGTTCGGTAGCACATATACTCTCAAAGTTGACCAAGTCATAAAGAACAAATTCGATATACTGGGTCTGCAGCAGGTGCGAAGGATTCAACAAGAAGGAAAACCTCCCTTGATCACTCTAATCCATCTGATTTTTCTTTATTTTTATTCGCTCATGGGATGTTGGCATTACTGTCTGGGGCAGCATTTATTGCCCATTCCTAATTACCCAGTAGGCAGTTAAGAGTCAACCACATTGCTGTGGATCTGGACTCAAATGTAGGCCAGCCCAGATAAGGATGGCAGTTTTTTTCCTAAAGGACATTAGTGAACCAAATCAGTTTTTCCGACAATCAGCAATAGTTCCATAATCATCATTAGACTCTTAATTTTAGATTTTTATTTAATTCAAATTTCACCATTAACTGGGAAACAATTCAAACCCTGGTGTCCAGAATACAACCTGGGTCTCTGGATAAGCGGTTCAGTGATAATACCACTAGGCTGTCACCTCCCCATGCAAAGCAGTATGCATAGAAGTGATAGGTGCATAGACATTGTGGAGATGAGGTCTTTTCCTCATGTTGAAGGTGTCCCTCACTGTATTGTCTTACATTACCAACATACTAAATGAGCTGGACTTCAAACAGATCTAGGAGAAACTGAGGACTGCAGATGCTGGGGATCAGAGCTTAAAACTTTGTTGCTGGAAAAGCACAGAAGGTCAGGCAGCATCAAAGGAGAAGGAGAATCGACGTTGCAGGATAACTTGTATGCCAAACGCTGAAAGCAACATACAATGGACAGGTTTAAGAGATCTCACAATCAACTTTAAGATCTAAGCTCTGCAGTTCAGCCACTCTTAATAATGAATGGTGGTGGACACCACCAACAGTGCTATTTAGCAGCGTGTTCTCAGGAATAACCTGCTCACTGACACTCAGTTTGGTTTCTGCCATGGCACTCAGCTCCTGACCTCATTGCAATCTTGGTCCAAACAGGGTCAGTTGAGGTAAATTCCAGAGGCGAAGCAAGAGTGATTGCCCTTGAGATGAAGGCAGCACCTAAAGGAATATGACATCAAGGAACCCTTACAAAAGTGGAATTAATGGAAATCAGTGGTATCTGTTGCTAATGGGGCTGCCTAGCAGAAGGGAAGGTGGTTGAGGATTTTGAAAATCAATCAACACCTTAAGGTCACTGCAGGACCTCCTCAGGATCGTGTCCCAGGCCCATCCATTTTCAGTCACATCATTGATGACCTTGCATCTACCATAAGATCAGAAATGGAGATGTACTCTGATGATTGGACAATGTGCTTCACCATTCAAGCCTCCTAAGAAACAGAAGCATCTCATGACCATATACAGCAAGATCTGGGCAACATTCCAACTTGGGCAGTTAAAACATTTAAAAGGAACTTCTACGGGTACATGAATAGAAAAGGTTTAGAGGAATATGGACCAAATACAGGCAAATGGGATTAAGTTAATTTGGGAAACCTGGTCGGTATGGACGAATTGGACCAAAGGGTCTGTTTCTGTGTTGAATGGCTCTATTTCTCTAAGTGGCAAATAGGGTTTGCACAACGCAAAAGAGAATTTAATCATTACCTCCTTGACATTCAATGGCCACTTTGTCACTGAATTCCCTACAACTGATATCCTTGAGGTCACCATTGACCAAGTTAGAGGCTGTGAATTTAGGCACAAGTCAGGATTGTGATGGAATATTGTCCACATGCATGGATGGGTGCAGTTCTAACAACACTCAGGAAATTCAGTACCATCCACGCCAAAGTGTACTGCTTGATCTACCACTATCCATTTTTACTCCTTTCACCATAGATGTACAGTGGCAACAGTGTGTGTCATGTCCAAGATGCACTGCATAACTCAACGAGCTGCTTCAATAGACAATTCAAACCTGCAGCCTCTACCACCTATAAGGACAAAGGCAGCAGATGCTGCTTTAAAACACCATCACCTGCAAGTTCCCCTCTAAGACACGCACCATCCTGACTTGGAACAATGTCATTATTCCTTCATTCTTGCTCAGTCAAAATCTTGGAACGACCTCCCAGACAGCACTATGAATGCACCTACATCTTTAGGTCAATAGCAGTTCAAGATCACTATCACCACCTTCTTAGGTCAATGAAGGGATGGGCAATGAATGATGGCTTAGCCAGCAATGTCCACTTCCTAAGAACTAACTAAATTATTATGTATTTTCCTTGCTGTGATGCTTGTGAGTTAAAGGTCACCACACTACTATATTCATTTTTTGTCTTCCTGATGAAATGTGAAATAGAGTCCCTCCCTCCTTTCTCAGATGAACCATAAAAGATCACAGGGCACTCTTAGATGAAGACTTTTTTCCCACTGTTTTATCCAATATTTATCACTCGATTAACACCTAAAAATAAATGAATCATTCATTCATTTCATATCTAGCATAGGTCTTCAATTTGAGTAAATTGGCTATCACATTTCATTCATTACTGTTATACTGCAAAACTATCTAATTAACTGAAATGCATGTCGGAACATTCTGACGTTGTAAATGGTGCTATATAAGTGAAAATTCATTGTTCTCTGTTTCTATTTCATCCTGTTTTTATTATGTGTTCCCTTTATACTCCCCTGGTATTACTGACAGTGAGCGCATGGAAGGAAATAACAGGTATGGTCTTCAATTCTGTTCACTACGTTGCCCAAAAATCCTTTGGCTTTAGCTCAGCAGTTGAAGGACAAGATTAAAAAAAGATTTTGGTCACAAACAAAATATTGCGGATGCTGTAAATATGAAAAGTATCAAAGGAATTGCTGTAAATACTCAGCAAGCCATGCAACATCTGAGGCGAGAGAGACAAAATTAACACTTCAGTTTGATGCCCTTTCACCAGATGAAACATTAACTGTGTTTTTCTCTCTCTATAATTGATGCTTGATCCTGCTGATGATTTTCTATAAATTCTCTTCATCAGTTTCTGGCTTGTTCATTCCCACATGTTGTTTATTTCCATGAATTGGTAGTCTACAAACAGACAGAGTGTCTTATACAAAAGCAAGCTACTGTAGAGTTTGTAAATCTGAAATAAATCCTAAAATGGCGGAAATGCTCAGCAGATCAGGCAATATCTGTGAGCAGAGGAACACACTTAACAGTTCAGATTAATAACCTTTACTCTATGAATGATTTATCACTGCAGTTTTATATTGTTTGGTCCCCTTGGTGTTGTGAGAACAGGACATATTGCTCACAGTGTACAATTTAGGCGACACCGAGGTTATCATACCAAATAGTGTAATTTGTTTTTGAACAACTTATCAAAGGCTAAGAATTATCAGCTTCCTTGATTTTGGCAACTTGGAACAACTGATGACTATTTCAGTGAATGCATCTAATGGACTCAAGATATCGTTGTCAAATAAAATGTCTTGTGAAATAAGGTTTACATTAACGTGGCACAAATAGGAGTTTCCATCAGCTGTGATTTTTCATTCACTGAAGTTAACCAAATTTTATTAATTCATGACAGAATTTGAAAATCTCCATTATGTCCCCCTTGCGCACGGTGCAAGTCCAAATATAGAAGCCCTTACTACCTGATTCATTAATTGAAATCATGCATTATTCTTTGGAGGAATGGAGATGGGAAGAACAAAATGTTCAAACATTGAACACAATATTGGATGACCGTTAGCAGATATTAACTTTATAGTTACAACGTACGTCTCAATCAAAATGGAAATAAATGCAGATTTTCCAAAAGATTCCATTAAATCTACAGCACAGAATAGACTATTCAGCCTATGGCAATGTTGATCTTCCACATGAGCCTCACCTTATTCAATTTTATTTCTTCAGTATATTGCTCTGCTGCATTCCTCCTCAGGCACTCATCTTAAGTCCTCTCAAAAGCACAAAATTATTCTGCCTCACTACTTAATGTGATACCAAAGTTCACATTTTCACTTCTCGTGATAGCACAAGTTCATAAAAATGACTCCTAAATTTACCTATTGCAGAATGTTAACTTGACAACTTTGTTGAATCACATCCCCATAAAAGAAAATGCGTCTCTTCAATTATAAAGTGGTCAATAATTTTATGCAACTTTTTTTTTTGAAACCTCATCACAGGTCCATCCATTTCATGAGATTATACACTTGGAAGTGTGTTTGGAAAAAAAAAATCAGTTGGAGCAAATTAATGAATTTAATGAAGGGTTTATCTGTTAGGCATTTAATCATTTATTTTTTTATATCACTGTAATACGTTCCACCCAATACTCTTACAAAACTGAAATGACCAATCAGGTCAATCAAATTTCAATTTGACCTCCAGACCAGCTAAAAATCCTCTAGCTCCAACCATCCTGAAAATAAAATGGTGTGCCTCAAAACTGGGTTAAAAAAGAAATTAGTCTGATAGACAGTCCAATATAATTTGCATTTAACAAACATTGTTTAAAGGTTTCAAAACTGAAGCATCAAATACTCTGCCAGCAGAGCCCCCTTCCCCATAAAACATTATGAGAAAAACACTATCCCCTCTCTTTAAAACAGCAGTATGAGCTGTATTTTTGAGGCATAACAGCAAAAAACATTAATGATTGAACTCGGGAACAGAACGATTAGGAGCATGAAATAGATAACAGTCCAGTCAGCAACTCAAACAGAAATATGGCTTAATATTTTGGATGGAATCTTTTGTCAATTATCTTTCCCAAGAAAGAGACTGGTGAACGAAAAAAAAATAGTTGGTGGATGAGGTAAGCTATTTGAGAAAGAAGGATTGGAAAGTTGTGTAAAGGACAACAATTTGTACAGAAGGTAGTCTTATTCCATTGAAGATATATATGCAGATGACTGAACAGCTGTGTATCTCCTGCATTTCATATTTGTATATTTTGGAAGAATTAACTGAAATAATACATGTTTCATCGTCCTGAGGAGACGTAATACTTTGTGCTCTTTCTGTTTAAAATATTGCAGTGGTACGGAGGAAGACTCGACTGTTGATGTTGAAGTGAGGTATCTCAACTTGTTCTTTCCCATCAATGGAAAGCCGTTCTATTACCAAAATTCCTCCTGGTGTTGCTTCACATTAGTGAATATTTGCAGATTTTGTTGGGTGTATCCCCTGGGTTTAGGGTTGCCAAATCTCCAGGATCATCCCAGAGTTTACAGATATTGAATATTAATTGTTATGGCACTGCTACAATCAAACTTATACGTCATATTTTGTAAGCTGTGATTTTTTTTTAAAGTTTCTTTAATATTTTTAAACAAATCAACATTCAGAGGTGAGATCAAAAGACAATTTGATTGTTTAGACAATTACAAGCAGATTGCTTACCAAGGAGAGAGGTACGTTGAAATGGACATAATTGGTGATCTAGGACAGGAATTCAAAGTAGGAGGATATATAAGAAATATAAGAAACCAGAGTTGGCAACCCTACCTAGGCTGTACGTCTCCACTGGTGATGTTCCTGCATCCTCTGACCACATACCTATCATTAATCCTTTTATGGAAGACTCTACCTGACTTGACCTGTACATGTTTGGTGTAAAATCTGTAACATCTTAACATTTATTTTAATTTCTTTTGGGTGCTGTGTCACATTGCACATTCTTAAAATGGCAGAGAGGTGTGAGGTGTCTGGTTAAATGCATATATCATCAAGATCCTCATGTCATTAAGTTCATTCAGTCCTTGCTGAAAATTCTAGTCCTTTCTATAAAATAACATCTTCCAAAGGGATTAGCTAAACATTTCTTAAAAGGAAATGGAATGGAAAAATTCTTAGTTATAGCTTAGCTATTAAGAGTATGCCTTTGAGATATTTTTCTGATGTCCGTGAATGGTAATGATAATTAAACAAATATCACAACGTTATGCATTTGTTATTGTGTCAAGCAGTGAAAATATTGTCAGATTATTATAATTCAAGATGTTTTTGTATCTAGCATGGATAAGTGTTATGTAGTTGTCAGCCTGGGTTAGTGCATGTAACTTTGACAATTGTCAAACCAAGAGTCCTTGATTAATTTATTTTTGAGAGATTTTAGAAGTTATTTTTGGACTGTCTTTAATTTAGAGCTAAGAGGGGTTCAGGTGACCTGTGCTGAAGTCTCTGACCACAAGCTTGGGTAATCGGGCTCTTGAAGATAAAAGAAAGGCTTGATGTTTTAAGCGAAATGTGTAAAATGTCTACAATTAGCAGGAATGAAAGCAACATCTGTGTTTACAATGGTCAGACTGAATCTCAGAAGTCCAAGCAATGTGCTGAAAATGCCAGTTTGTAAATAATTGTCTTTAAACTGTTAATGTAATTCCAATGTGAAATATATTTGGAGTATTTAAAAAAGGTGATGAGCATTTCTGCATGGTTACAAGGCCCATGTCAGTCACCATCCCAGACAGATGAGTATGGGAGGGGAATGTTTGTTAGGATTTTCCTGAAAATAATGGACAAGTTAGTTTTCTAGGATCCGAGAGAAAGATCCCAGGATCAAAATCTTTATGAATCGCAAAGCAAGCATGAGGTTGGGATCTCATAATCAGATTTAAAAGGCCAAAATTCGTGAAGATTTGAAACAAGGCTGGGAAATTTGCATAGCTTGCACCAAAGGGAGATTTGTCAGGAAGAATCCTCTCCACAGAAGAAAGTTCTGTAGTTAAATATTAACAAGCTGTGATGAGAAATGAATACAAGTAAACCATGGAGAACAAAATATCAATTTGGAATGAGTGTTGGAACCTGAATGACTAGTAAGGGACAGTGTAGCGTTTACTGGTGAAATGAGTTTTATGGTTATGTTAAAAGTATTAGTGAAAAGTTCTGTTCTTTAAAAAATAGGTTGTGTCCAACAATAGTGTTTCGTCAATGATGTTTTTTTAATTCACTCATGGTTGATGTGATTATTAGTGTTAGCAAAAAGCCTTATAAATCATCCTTTCAGGTTTTAGCTAAAATTTCTTTTTATAAAGCTTATTGGTTTTTACAGTGATCATAACAATATTCATTGGCAAGGGAAATAAAATGAACTTCCAATATTGTCAGGAACATTTTCCAAACTGATTTAACAAAGAACCCTACTACAATTGCCACATGTTTGCAAATCAGTTTAAATAAGTAACAAACGAAATTTGAAACATAGACAAATTAATTGGTTGAAAGTTCAGTGAAAAAGGTTGATGCATCTCAAATATTTAAAATTTCTAATCAGTGGAATTATAGTTGTCTTGTGAATGCCATCCAATGAGGTACAACATGCGAAAGAGCATGAAAATTTTCAAGGGTCATTCAAGACAGGATCTTGTAAGTTCTAAATAGTTTAATGTTATTCTCAGAATAAATGCACCTTAGTATCTCAGCACTTAGTATGTTTGTTATCTTAGGAGAAGGAATGCTGTGGCCTATGCTGCACAGAAACCTTGGATATTGAACACCACTGTAGAAGAGAACATCACCTTTGGAAATCCATTTAACAAACAGAGGTAATAAATGTTATATAACGTTTAATTTAAAGAATAGACATGGAGCATAAACATTGAACTTCTTCGGTCTTATTTAGACTGTGGGGTATTTGATATGGATTATTAAGTATTTAAATCAGAGTTTGGGAGAGGACATTACAGTATCAGTGTTTTGGAGGGAGCAGAATTCTTGCACGAAGTTTCTATAAAAGTTCCAGATTTTGTTTAGATTTTTTTCTCAAGGAAAATAGCAAGCACAATTTTTAATCCCATAAGAGAGCTGTTTAAAGCAACTATTTTCCTTGTATACTTTTGGTCCATTTCCCATGTTAATCTGCAGGCAGATGATGTGCCAGTTTAAAGCAGTCAGGTTTATCATGGATTAACATGTTATGTTGAGTCAATAGAATTTTACCTTGGGCCTGAGCAGAAACATCACAATGGCTTCCTTACTAGACTGACAACTGCCAACAATGACAGAACAAACAGGTGCTTTTTGTATTGAAGTCTGATAAGAGACTTCCAGCGATCTTTTAAATGATAAAGTGGCTTGATAAGATCAATGTAGAGAAAATAGCTTTGAATTTCATTGAAGGCACTATGGAGAGTGGAAGAACTGTAGATAACCCATTCTACAAGAGCAGAGAATCAAAAGCCAAGAAGATTGTAAAGGCATGTCTTTGTTTGGATAAATCTCTCACCTAGCATTTAGCCAGATTGATTACCTGGCTGGTGGAAAGAGTTTGAAGTCATGTGAATGCTCCTTGAGATGAGCTGATTACAGCAGGAATGGTGCAATTGGAGAGAGGTGTGAGGAAATGCCTATAGTAGAAATTGGATTGGGTCAAGATAGTATAACAGAGATGGTTCTCCTCCATTCCTCAGTTTTGCTTGAAATGTCATGAAAGCATTGGCAAAGTTAGCAGGGCCATTCCAAAGAAATTTAAAATCTTCTCCTCCAATTATAATGTACATATCAGAAAGGGTAATCTATTCAGGTGATGATCTCCTAAGGCCATCAAAAGGAATTTTAAAAGTAACTTAGTTCAAGTAATTAAATAGTTCATTTGTGTCTTATGCCATTGCATTTTTCTCTCATTGATGAGAAAACTGTAAATGACATTTAAGAAAAAGAAAAACAAGTTTCATGTGTAAATCATTATTATTTTCTACTTTTTAAAAGTTAAACTTTAGCTTAAGCCAATAAAAGATTCACCTTTGCTGTCTGTGATCAGTCTATTATATTTATTGACCCAATTATACCTGCATATCTATCTGTTCTCAAGAAAAGATATCAGTTATCATTAACTAGTGCTAGAACCATAGCAGTTTGATACTTTGCCTGATTTGTCCGCAGAAGTTAAAAAAAGGTTGCTGCTTTTCATGTCTTTTTGCAAGTTTCTTTTTAAATAGTTCTTCAATCCTGTCTTAAGCATTATTCAAAATAAATCTAGTTATTTCCCATTTGAAAACAAAATAAAATCTGAAGAAGGGTCACTGGATCTGAAATAATTGTGCATTCTCTCCATGTATGCTGACACATCTGCTGAATTTCTCCAATTATTTCTGGTTTTGTTTTCTATATTTATTGTTTTATTCAGGAGAATTGAAAAAGTTCACTAAGACAGATAACAATAGATAAACAAGCAGCTGAAGCTGTGTATTACAGAAACAAAGTTTGATTCAAATTTTAAACACTGAATCTATTTTACATATGATCACTTTTAGTAGTCTACACTTAATACAAAACATTTAAATCAGTGAACATAAAAATAGGGAGAGACTGGGTCCCTGTTTAATACAATGACACAATGTCAAGGTTTACACTATTGGATGTTGGATTTAAGCATAATACTGGTGTCATCTTGCACAATGTATGTATACCAAACACACACATATACATGTACCAAACCTATAAGCACACACATGCCAAATACATGCACAGACACATCACTGACACAAACAAAGACACATTCCTCAATCAGTTCCCAGCTCTTTAATGTTGCCCCTCTGATCTGTATGGTCAGATAGCTGTCAAATCTAGCATAAGTGATCTAGAAACTTCCTAACTGACTGGAGAGAAATATTAGTTTGGATGTTCCGAAGAGTGGCAATCACAATTGATTGCCATTCTGCTTGTGTCTTTTTCCCTTAAACAGAATTCTGCATTTTGAACCAGGAATTCCAATCTCAGCTCTTTCAGAAATCCAGATTGTACCTGAAATCGAATAGTTCCCTCATAGGGAAGGATGGTTGGGAGAAATCAGACTACACCCTCTTTTGTAGCCGTCACAGTGTCATGTTCTGACTGCTGTGAAAGGGTAATTATATAAGGCATATATGAAGTTAGGGTGCCAGGTACATTGATGGAGTACTTAATGTAGTTTGAGGATAGGGTTCGAACTGACAGCGAGTTTGGTGGGCATGTGTCCATGTGGCTGGGAGAGGTTTGCCTGAAGTTGGCAGGAGGGAGGCTGATGGGACCTGCATGAGATAGGAGCTTGTGGTATCAGGACCGCAGGAAACCAGAGGGTGGATTGGATGTGACAGGGAAGGTGGGAGGAGGTAATTTGGGTCAACAGGCTGCTAATGTTGGTGTTATGTCAAGTCCTCAGGGTTCAGGCTGGTGGCAGAGGAAGGGTCAGGTGTTGTGGTTGGGGTTGTTTCTCCTTCCAAAAGGCATATACTTGCAATAATGACCTAATGCTTTAATGACATTTGCTTAGTTTGGGCTGTAATGATGGTCTATACTTCTCACATGGTGCATAAATAACATAATGAAGGTTGTACAGCCACATCAAATAGTAAATGCCTCTGTCAATATTTGCAACACTAATGGTTCAGTAGGCGAAGATCTATCCAAAATAGCAACATTTTACAAAGCATGACAGATGGTGTTTCTTTTGAGTGCTGTTGTTAGGTAGTTTGTTCAATGATTTGACAACAATATATTTCTTGCTGAGGATGCAATGCGTTAGACAGGAGTTCTCTATCTAAAGCCATCGTGAAACAGGTAGCATACAGTAAGGAAGAATTCAATCATTCAAAATTTAATCCAGGTTTAGTGAATAGCATGATAAAGAAATCTTGCATTTCACCTCAAAGGCACAAGTTCTAATGTAATCAAGATTGATGGAAAAAAAGTTCTCAGCTTCGATGAAATATTCTCTGACTTGAATCTTGCCACAATCCTCTAATAATTGGCCAGAGATCCAGACAACATATTCTTTAAAAAAAAAACCCAAGTGTCTTAATTCAGTTGTGGAGAACCTACTGCAAAAGAACATAAGAAAAAGAGGGAGTATTAGAGCATTCGGTCTCTCAAGACTGCTCCACTGACCAACAAGATCATGGCTGATCTGCCCCAGGCCTCAACCCCTGTTTGCTGTTTCCTCCTCATAGCTGATATTTCAAGAAACCTTTCTACCTCTTCCTTCAAGTGATCAATTCTCCAGGGTAGAGGATTTCAGACATTGACTACCTCAGAGAAAAGAAATCTTTCATCTCAGCTTTAAATGAGTGTCCCCTTATTCTGTAAGAGATTTCCCCACCAATGAAAACATTTTCACAATATTCACTCTTGTCAAATCCCCTCAGATTTCTGTGTGGTTAAATAAACTCAGCTTTTGTTCTTGTAAAGCTCAACGAATAAAGGCCTAACTTGTTTCGCCATTCTTGCTGAATCAACCCAGAAATTCATTGAACTGACTCTAGTGCCAGTATATTATTTCTTAAATACAGGGCCAAAACTGTAGTCAGTACTCCAGGTGAGGTCTCACCAACACCCTGTACATTTGAAACAAGATACCCCTGTTTTTAAACTCCAACCCCTGAGTGATAAAGACCAAAATTCCATTTGCTGCCTTAATTATTTGCTGCATCTCCATGTTATTTTTTTGTGTTTCATGCACAGGAACATCCAAATCCCTGTGCACTGCACATTTTTTTTGGGAACCTTTCTTATTTTAAATAATAGTCTATATTTTGGTGATTGGCCGTTATAAGTCCATTATCTTGAATTAGAAAACTTGTCTGGCTTTGCAAACAAAGTGGTTGCTAAAATAGGGATGAGCTCTAGATTTCACCTGCTTTTGGAATTTCAGTAGTATTACAAGCAATATGTTTACATGCTACCACCATTGCCCTGTTGATGGCAAGCAGAGCTCCTCTTGTTAAGTTTACAGTGGATAAATGTTAATATAAAAGAACCAAGCAATCAGTAAGACAATTCTTTGTCAACAGTTGAGAAGAAATCTCAGAAAAAAACTTTTAGAATGTCACTTAGTACTGCACTATTTTATACTCCATCAGAAGTAGTAGTCAAGCAATGTTAGATTCACTGTTAATATAATGTTAATTTTTATATAAACTGGTTATTTTCCAGGGTTGGTGTAAGTCTGAGCAAAACCCATTACATATATAGGGTGGCAAAACAATAAAAGAACTTTCTACAATCTTGGGATGAGAAGTAGATTGTGATAATTAGCCATTAATTTACTAAGAACTTGGAAAAAAATATCACTGCTGCTAATTGCAGCCACTTGCGCCAGCAGATCTGCTTTGGTGATGCATCTGTCTTGTACCATCTTCATGAATCCACTGCAGCTTGTGTGCAGCTATTCAATGGTAACTGTCAGCCAACTATGCCTAGGTCAACCCTTCTCTCTACTGCCCTCCACTTAGCTATGTAGAAGAGACTTTGTAACTACTCAGCTTTGCTTGAAAGCTGCAATTCTGACATTTCTCCTTCTAAGTGTCACTTTTTAGAAGTTCTTTTAGCTCTTGCAATTTCAAATACATCTTCATTTCCTTTATGGGCTGCATGAGGAATTTTTAGCATGTATCTTAGTATCTACATGTCACTGCCTTGTAACGGCAACGTTGCTTGCCTGGTCTAAACCATTGCTTTTCTTTTACATAGATGAAATATACGAGATTGTGGAAAATAAATTATTGTCAGAATCAGCAAAATAATGCAGGGGTGTACTGCTTACACAATGTCTCAAGGATCCATTAGGCTTTCAGATAAAATCAATAGTTTCCAGCTGGACAATCTGTGTTAATTTCCCTTGAATCAATTAGTTACATGTATTAAATGCATGCCCATTGACTTTTTGCCGCTTTCTTCACAGATATAAAGCAGTAATTGATGCTTGTTCACTTCAGCCAGATATTGACATCCTTCCTCAGGGAGATCAAACTCAAATTGGTGAGAGGGTAGGTAACCATATGTTTATGTTTTTTTAAAAAAATGTTTTTAACCATTCAATAAGAATCTGATTTGGTCAAAACCAATTACTTGGGTTTCAGCCAAAATTTGTTTCACTCTACTATTCCCTGTCTGATAATGATTAGAATCAGCAATAAGCACAAACCCAAACACTGGCTTTTCATTTGAGGGAGTGATAGGGCAATTGTTGTGGGAATCTTACTAACCTCCAAAATAATACAAACCTGTGATGAGTAACCACCGCAGATTTTTGGGTTTTCTTTTTTATTTGTCATGTAGATCATTCTGATATATTACATCATTCCCTGATGTTAAGAGTAGGCAAAAGACCAGATCCCACATCCCAGGTAATTACTTTACAGATCACCATTAATGAGGAGTACTTACGTCACTTGTATTCATTTTCTCCCACTTTCATCACTTGTTCAGCCTCTCTTCATGACCCCATGGCCTAGATAGGATATGACATCCTGGCTTTAACATTCTATTAGTACAAAGCACAGTACTGTATGCAGTTGTTATCATTTACTATAAATATTCTGTGAAAGATCATCTCCCCTCTCTAAGCAGCAATTTAAATTGTTCTTTTTTTAAAACAAAACTTCCATCACAAACAAAGACTTCCACAATAGTGTAACATCGGTATAGATTTGGGAGGAAATAATAGTATCTGCCTACACTATATGTAATAATCAGTGTAGGCTATGATATTTAGCAGGTGATCACTATAATACACTATGTCAGTTCCTAAATGGTGGCTGGCAAAAGACCAGGTCCTACTGCACAAGCAATATCTCCATGTAATTGGCCATTATAAAGGGGGCATGGGTAGCTTTTTTTTTATCCTTGGGCAGAA
Organism: Hemiscyllium ocellatum; assembly: GCF_020745735.1. Classification (NCBI taxonomy): domain Eukaryota; kingdom Metazoa; phylum Chordata; class Chondrichthyes; order Orectolobiformes; family Hemiscylliidae; genus Hemiscyllium; species Hemiscyllium ocellatum. Next base: position 37,900,785 of record NC_083418.1, read on the forward strand.
CTTAAGGGGAGTTGGATAGCCAATCCTCATTCCCATGGCACTGCATTCCCAGAAGAAAAATATTAAGAGAGAGTCAACAGAGAGAGAAGTCAGCTCTGCAGTCATAACATGGTGTGGATGAGCATACCCCAACCTCCATCCCTCCATCCCCCAATACCACCACCCTACCACCACCAAAATTACACCTGTTAGGGCACACAATATCCAGTCCCATTCTTTCTCTTAGAAAACAATAAGTCTCTATTGAGTGATGCACCCCATTGCAACCTCTGTTCCTGTGCCACGAACACCATTCCATCTCAGTGACAAAGCCCTGAAGCTGAATCAAACTGTCTATCTGCAATCTTTTCATATTTAACCTCAAGGTAAGCTATCAACCACATAGTTGTACCACCACTGTTTGTCACTTACCATTGTTTGTCTTCATCTCTACTTCACTCCATGAAACCAATGAAATACATCTGTTAGCTTTAGATATCATTCTTCTAATGCACTCCTGTCACCCACATTCAACCTTAATCATCTTTATCCAAACGATGTCACCTTTCTCCTAACGTATTAGCTGACCTGTGTCTGTTCCTGGTTAAGCATCACTTCATTTTAATTCTGACCATGATTTTCAAATCTCCTCCAAGATATCTGGCCTCCTGAATGTCCCTGATTTTAATCTTCACTATTAATAGCCATTCCTTCAGCTGCTAAAGCTCTAAGCTCTGCAGTTCAAGCGTTAAACTATATTTTCCTACTTTAAGACACTCCTTAAAACATTTGCTTTTAAACATGCTTTTGTGTATGTTTCCTTGACTCAGGTCTCATTATGTAGCTTCATCTCACATTTTGTATGATGGACTGCTATGATTATCAAGTTGCTATATAAATACATGCTGTTGTTGGTATTGGGGATCTAATAGAATGAAATGTTTAATGCTCACTTTTGTGAGCACTTTCAAAATCTATTCTATCCGATTAAAATAAAAGGAAAAATGGTATGAGAAAATGTATTTCCTACCAAGTCCAATTTTCAATCTGTGTCCACGAATTTTGGCACTCTACATGTTTAATCACAACAGAATAAGTTCCACATAATAATTTAATAATCCCAATTATAATCAAACTAAGTCAAGAATATTTGCCCACTCAAAACTTCACAAACATTGCCACAAGCCATCAACACTGAATATATTATTTACTACAGAGCACTTCCCGTCTCAAGTGTCTGCCTATCCATCTAACCTCTAGAGATTTTCATGAAGTCCTAAGAAAAAAATGACTCTTATTTCGAACATGTTTTATCATATTTCTAAAAGCCTTCCAAATAGTTTTTGAATGGCGAATTACTTTCAAATGCAGTCACTGCTAAGTAAGTAAATGATCCATCCACACTGCGCACAGTATGGCCCTGCCAATTGTGTACAGAAAAAAAAGGAAGCTATAATCCCCTCTGCTTTGGGTTGCTAACATCAGGAGCCTTTGTATTCCCCTCAATCCCATCCAATAGAATCCTAGAATCTGCCAGTGTAAGTCCATCATTTAAACACCTAAAAATCTGATTGTCCCAGAGTTAACATATCTCTAACCTAAATAAACCCAGTTCTATAAGCAATTTTCTTTTGGTGCTGCTGGTTAAGGGAGGAATGTGGGCTTGGTACCAAGAAAAATTCCTGCTCTTTCAAGAATAGGGCATCGTTAACATCTATTTGGAAAAGACAGGCACTACCTTGGTTTAATGTGTCATTGAATGCTTTGATGCTCCTATTATTGTGCACAACTCCCATTTGGATTCCATATTCAAATCCGGGATTGCAGCTTGAAATCAATACTTTTCAAGTGGACTACCAATTTAGTTGCGCTGAGCCATTAAGTCATCCTATTGACTATTTTTGAATGTTTATCAACACATCATTGTGCTTAATAATTGGAAGTTCTCTCACAGGATGCCATGAAGTTGTCCACTGCTAATTATCTTAGTGGTTTGTCATTCAGATGCTTTGGTGTGGGGTATCTCCCTGGGAAAGCTCCTGTGGTATAATCTTAGTATCATATCTTGAGGCTAGAAGTCCCACCTGCTCCAGAGGTGTGTCATAACATGTCTCAACTGGTTGATTACCCTGCACTGTAATACTTTACAAATCCCCAAACCCTCGTACATGCCATCACAGATGCTGGAGTAAACCATAGTTAGTTCTTTGCTATTCCCTGCAGAGGTCTAATGGATATATCTAGATGGGGAGATAAGAAATGGCCAGTGTCTTGATATGCCAAAACGATAACAGGATTTTAACATCAGGTTAAGTAAGTGCTTTAATGGCATACTAATATTGATGGATGTCAGTCTCCTCATTTCATTCTAATTAAATGATAATGAGTTTGTGGGAAATGAATTTGTCGATATAGATTTGTGCTCTTTGCAGTAGTTACGTGACTAAAATGAGTTTTGCTTGGCTTGTTTATTTCTTCCCCCTGATGTTCCCCAGGGAATTAACTTAAGTGGTGGACAACGTCAACGTATTAGTGTTGCAAGATCCCTGTATCAGCAAACTAATGTGGTATTTCTGGTGAGTTCATTTATTTGTTTGTTTCTATTTTAAAATGCATTTAATATGTACTAAATTTCCTCATGTTATCTTGCTAATTTGCATCTTCTAGTCAATAATTAGATATTCAGACTTTTTTTCTTAAATTCTGCTAATGTTAAAAATTGGCCATTTTTAAAAGGCCAATGGTGGGAAAGATTTTTAAGATAACAATATAATAAAAAGCAGAAATAGGCTACATGACAGCTGCAGCCTACTGTGTTGTTCAGTAGGATCAAGACTGATCTTGTACCTAACTCCGCTTCCTGCCTTATCCCCACATCCCTCAATTTTTTTAGCTTGCAAAAATCTAGAACATCCTTTTGAACTCAATAACTTACCCTTCAAACCCTCCGAGAATTTCCATGCTTTAGTAAGATTATCTCTCATGCTTCTAAATTGCAGAAAGTACAGGCCTATTCCATTCATATTTCCTTAATCCAAAGTCTATCTGGCACTTCCTTCCTTAGCTGCAGAAATGAAAACTGTACACATTACTCCAAGTGTAATCTCAGTATCAGTATGCCATCATCATCATCATGGACCATAGGGCTGTTCTCTCCTTAAAGAGAGACAACTAGTGGTGATTTAACCTGAGGGCCACTGTACTTCAGGCGATAGAGAAATTGAGAAGGAGGATCCTTCATGGTAACCCCAGCCAGTGTGGGGATTGAACTCACACTGTTGGCATCATACTGCTTCACAAATCAGCCATCCAAGTTAACCTGACACCTGTAATCTTAGTAAAGCCCTATATAACTGCGCAATACTTCCTGAATCTTGAACTCATGTCACCTTGCACGAATGGCCAACACATCTTGCTAATCACTTATTCAACGTATATCTTAACTTTGTTGATCTGTACATAAGTTTCTTCTGAACATCAATGTTTCATAGTTTCTCACCATTTAAACAAAATGTTTATCTGGTCTTTACACCAAAATGAATAATCTCATATTTCCCCACATTGTACTCGAATTGCTACCTTCACACCATGATGTCTTAAATTCAGCCACAATCTCATCACTGTCACTGAGATCTGTCAACTTTTTGATACTCCTGAATTACCTTCAAAATGGCATCCATAACCATCTCCTCTTCCACTGATTGGGTAGTGGCCACTGCACAAACCTAAGCCAGCTTATGATTGGAATTCCTCCCCACATGGGGGGAAAAATTGTGATCTGTGCCAATGAACACCCATTCCTGATGAAGGGCTTATGCCCGAAATGTCAAATTTCCTATTCCTTGGATGCTGCCTAACCTGCTGTGCTTTAACCAGCAACACATTTTAACCGTGATCTCCAGCATCTGCAGACCTCATTTTTTACCCAATGAACACCCTGCCAAACATAAACTGACAGCTGATTGTCAGTGTGTGAGCTCCAGCCTGACATTTCAGTCACAGGTAAGGGGAACATATCACCCTGTATTTTCAGCCTTGCTTTACAGCAGCAAGCCACAGCACTCAGACACTTACAATCTCCAAGGGAGCTCCAAGGTTTTCTTATGTTTTCCACAGATGCTGATGTTGAGATAATGAGACCAACTCCTTTTATCATCCTTCCACCAACAGCAACCTCAGAGCTCAGAAGAAGCACCATTACGCTTCTTACATGCACCTTCCACCAGCATAAATATACTCAGCTCAGTGGCCCCCCAATAAGTTCAGATCATATGAAGAGCACAGCACGTGCTGCAGGAGGTACAGAGATAGAGGCAAATGTGGAACAGGACCTCAGGTCAAAGCTGACTGGTCCAACCCTACTTGACTGAGCTCAGATGCAAGGTTGCAGGAGTTACAGCAAAGGAGGTTGTAACTGGTTCACCAGCAGCAGATGTGCTTTCTCATGTTGAAGTTCCCTGAAGTAGGGTCATGGGCAGAGAATGGAGGAATCCATCCATACGTTGAGTACCATCATGGTTTACAGTACTTAGTGCATGAGTTCCTCCGTAGAAAGAGCATGTTTGGAATGCATGCAAGAGTTAAGCACTGACATACCAAGGATGCATGCCACATGCTTTAGATTAATAGATTTTGCCAAACCACCCCAATCACACCCTCCATTCTCCACCTCCCATTTGTGGCTATTGTTAACTCTCAAAAATATGGCTCTGATCAGGCAAACTAGAAGTTAACATTTAAAAACTTAAGCAGGTTTCAACAGAGGCAGATCAGCAAATCAATGCCTTCCCAGAAGGTATCCAGGTGATAAAGAGTTTTAAAGAGTGATATATGTTTTCACTTTAAATCTATTTTTATCTATTAGCTTCCCTTGGAAAACCATGAAAGAAAGATCCAATCCAAAAACAATTGAAGAGGTTGTGTTTTTCCAGGGTCAACAAAATGATTAACCATTCCCCTAATTCATCTTCCCCTTTCTTTTTGCTGCTCAGCAAGAATTCCACCATGTCCCACTTCAACAATAATCTTTCATTATCTTGCCACCTCCCTTTGGTACATTGTTCTTTTGCATGCTTTCTTGCAATAAGGGTATTGGACATGAAACATGCAGAATATCTGGAAATGGCATCCAGTAGTGAAAGAACTTCAGTGTACTGAAAACTCAATTTAGGATTTTCCATTTTTAACACTTTCTGTTGCTACAGATAAATATCAGGGCCATTGAGTTGTATATAATTGCAAATTTAAGTGAATTAGTAACATATACTGTTATTAATGAACAAAGTGTCCTTCCAATTCACTTGGAGACATAGTGTGAATTACAAATCTTCAGAATTACTGTTAATTTAAAGAATCCAATTTTACATAAACAACGTCTTGTCCTTGGCCTCTGAGCATTTTTAATAACTTGCTGTATTTGTGCATTAATTGTCCATTAAACTCCTCTCAGAAATTTAGGGCAGTAACTCAAAGTTTGACTTCCATGCAGCCTGTGTAGGAAGTCTGGGTTGATACGCATCCTTGTGATTGTGCAAAATAGATTATTGGCATTTGATATCCCATAGCTGTAATCACACCATTCTGAGCTTGCACTTGTAGCAACTTAGGTGCGAAAAGGTTTGAAATTAGACTATTGCAATAATCAGACTTCCTTAGTAATGCTGAAAAGTGCTGACAGCTATTCATAATCTCAGAGACTGGGTTCTGAGGGCTCTCCATTATCTCAGAGAATGAATTCTGAGGAAAAGTTTGAGCCTTGGGAGAAATCTGCTGAAATAGGCAGCTGAAAGTGTAATAAGTGCTACTAACTATTAGTGAATGGGAAATTTCTAAATACGGTGTTAAGTTAATCCATAAGCATAGAAAAGGAGTTTTAACTAAATAGAAAGCAATTTAGGACTAATTTGGAACGTTGTTCACAAAATGATGATTCTGTTGGAGAAGGGAACAAGAGAGTTTTTAAATAATTTAAGGAGATGACATTGTGCATTGACCCCTTTAAATATAAATATTTATATATTTTCTCTGCTCTGCTAATACGCAATCAAGAAGCATTAAGCCACAAAGACGTGCTTTCAGTTCTTGGCAGAACTAATAAGTTCATAAGATTTTTTGTTATATACATGTCACTTTGTGTGTTCTTCAGTAAAATTGAAAGTTGGAACTAACTCAAATATTGATCAAATGTTTTGTTAGGATGACCCATTCTCGGCGCTGGACATCCACCTGAGTGATCACCTTATGCAAGATGGAATTCTGAAGCTGCTTCAGGAGGAGAAACGGACTGTAGTGCTGGTTACTCATAAGCTACAGTATCTGCCTCATGCAGACTGGGTGAGACAGCTTTCATTTTTAACTTATTTTTCTGGTTTTATAAATGATGGGTTTTTTTGGAGCTGGTCATCTCAATAGGCTAGATGGCTAGCATGGGATTGAAAATATTAGCTACATGTGCATTTGATTTCTATTTTGCCTGAGGTATTCCTTCTTGTCCTCTGTTTGAAAGTGGAAGGTAATGGCAAGCTACCACTGACAAAACTGCCAAGGAAACTGCTCAGGATGAAGCATCAGCAAGCATTATTAGCAAGATTCCAATGATTAAGTGTCTGTCTATCAAAAGCATGGTCAAACACATTTTTCTACAGATACATTGTACAGTTTTGTTATTTATTGAAAGGTAAAGTTGCCATAGTCTTATCAGACCATAGGGCTGCTCTCTCATGTGTGAGAGAGAGAGGTGGTAGGTTAACCTGAGAATCAAGGAACTAACTCAAAATTATTAAAATTGATGGTGCAACATGTTTTTCATTAAGTATGCACTTTGGAAACTTCCAGCAGTTGGGTAAACAGTTTGAGTATAAGGTTATAAATCATCTTTCTATAATGTAAACCTGTCTTATAATAGAATGATGAGTGAGCACACTTAGAGAGGGAGCCAATATAAACAAATAGGGGTACTTTATGGAGAACGAAATCAAGTTGTGGCAACAGGTGGAAACAATGAAGTCCTTGGAATATAGAACATTCTTTTTGGCCATGCCTGAGTCAATTTAACAGAACTCTCAAACAAAACAACCAACTTTTCACTGCCATAATGATATGAAATCAGTCATATAACATTAATCCCATCATGATATCCCTCTGGTATATATCAACAGACAATAGCAGGCACATTCTATTTTTAAACTGCAGCATTTTAAAAATATATTTCAAGTGCAGAAGATTTAAATGCCTCAACAGTTTCAAAACAAACAATTCTGGTGAGATTAGACCTTTTTATTTAAAAGAAGTATAAAGTCAACACTCTGTGTTTTTGACATCCAACTAACAAAAATTGGATCTGTTTGAAGGCGGCTTCACGTTTATACATGCAGTTGCCTCCACTAATCAAGGATCTGTAACATAAAAACATCCCTCATCTTTCTTGCCCCCGACCCCAGCATCATCACTTTGCAAATTCAAACCATGGTGTTTTCATAGATACATAAATGTTCAAATATATATTTATCATTAAAACTATTTGCAAATTGTGTGCTTATATGTTTACATTGATGTACTTTGTATTTCCATAGATTATAGCAATGAAAGACGGTACAATTCAGAGAGAGGGAACCCTCAAGGATATCCAGAATTCCGATCCAGAACTATTTGAACTTTGGAAAACGCTAATGAACAGACAGGATCAGGAACTAGAAAAGGTTTTTCAATCTTCTCAGTTTACTTACATTATCACATTGAAACAAATTTGTGTGTATTTTGATGACTGACTGGATTTTTAATTTTTGAAAAAAAATGAACAAACTCAAAAGAAAACGAAGAAAAAGTTTCCTTTTGTCACAAATTAAAATGGATTTATACTTTATCAGCAGTGATTCAGCACAAGCTTTTCCATCACAAAATGCTGGAAGTCCAATAATTTATAAAACTGAGTTCTCATTCTTGGAGTTGGTTTTCATTGACAGGCTTAGCTGTGACTTAAAGTAACACTTCCCTTCTGTCCGCACATGTTGAGTATGAATAAGTTAAAAATCATTATTTTGTTCTACAGGAGACAATAGCTGAAAGCAAGACAGCAATGGAAAGGAAAAACCTACGGAGAGCAATGTATTCGCGGGAGGCCCTTCTCAAAACGTTGCAAGAGACTGAAGATGAAGGTATTCATCTAATTTTCCACAAATTGTGCAAAATCCATCATAGAATTAGATTCATGCTGGAGTTCTGAGGTAGGAAAGTGGGAGAAAAGCCAGCAGTGAGCCAAAGGAAGCAGAATAAGCCCTGTCCCAGACACTGAACATACTGAGTGGGCTTTCTGCCCCTCACTGGCAAGAGGTACAACCGTCTGGAACCTTTGGTCAATATGACTGACCAGGAGCTCCAACATTGCCTGTTGGCACACCCACAAAGGACGACTGATAGAATAGCAAACCCAAGCAAATCAGGGACATTGGGCAGGGAGGCTTTTGCAACTTTAGAAAGGATGGGGAGGATAAAAAAGGAGTGGGTTTCAAAGTCTGAATAAATGTGAAGGGAGGCCACAATCCTGTCTTCTGAAAGGGTACCCAAAGGGCAAAGGGTGTTCTCCAAAGATAGTATCTCACTTACTTCCTGAGTTTTTAAAAGCCCACTTTAACAAAAAAAAACAGTCTGCTCACTCAACTGCCCACACCAACCAGGTTATTGGCATGAACAGGATAACATTGGAGTCAATTAAACTGAACCTGAATTATTTATTCATATATGGTGAGCAAGATGCTAACTCTTCATAGCATGTGGGTGAACTCAGGATTGGCTTGGAAAATGGCAGCTGGCCCTACAACATGCTCCCCTCACTAAAACCACACTTGGTTTTAGTGAAATCCAGCCCAGGCTCTGAGAAGATCATTGCACCAGAGAGAGAGAGAGCAATTTCACAATCTCTTAACAGAATAGGGAATATTTTCTACTTCAGTGTATAGCTGCACAAATATAATTTGGGAATGACAATGGAAGAATCATTTTAATGCAAAGGTCTTAAAGTTTCAATGTGTGTTTATTTTTTCAAATTGAGAAACCTCAAACAGGGCCAAAGCTAAGATGCAGGATTACCATCAAGCTAAAAATGAAAAAGGTACAGTAGATAAATGATGGAATATTCACTAGGTGACACTAAGGTTGGGTTTTAAAAGCTGAAGGTTGTAGATAAAACATGAGAATAAGTAGACTGTTTAGAAGTTGCAGTTCTCTTAAAGCATGAGCAACAACTACACTTGTGAATTTGTTTCAGGGACATGTCTTTGGAATCTATACATACTTTTAGCTGTCCAGTTACAGAGATTGCAGTCAATGTGAAAGAGAAAGGGAATATTAGTCCATTGTTTTATGACCTTCTTTGTACATTTATTACAGAAGATACTACTGATAGTGGTGATGATGACAATCTTTCATCTGTCTTGCGCCAGAGAGCAAAGATGCCGTGGCGTGCCTGTGGGAAGTATCTGAGCTCTGCAGGTTGTCTTTTACTGCCGCTCCTGATCTTCTCGCAACTTTTCAAACACACAGTGATGGTGGCAATCGACTACTGGCTAGCAAAATGGACCTCCGATGCTATTCAATTTAAAATTGAAGCAGAGAAAAGAAACTGCACCCTGATCCAGGTAAAGCCTTCATTGTGAACTGAGTGACTGCTAGACCATTTTAGAGAGCAGTTAAGTATCGACTATGTTGCTGTGGATCTAAAGTCACATGTAGTCCACATTGTAGATTTTCTTCCCTAAAGGACATTAGAGGACTAGGTGGGATTTTTGCATAATCAATAGTAATTTCATGGTTACCATTTCTGAGCCTGGCTTTACATTCTGGACTGATTAATTTCATTTCAATTTCACCAGCTGCCATTGCGGATTTTAAACCATTTCTCCAGAGTATTCATCCAGGTCTCTCGATTACTACTCCAGTGACATTTCCCATTATGTCACCACCTCTACTGTCTTTACCTGGTCTAGCCTACATAACACTGCAAATCTACAGTTATCACAGATCACAAATCATATCACAGATTCATACATCCCACTGGTGCCTGCACCAGCTTTTCAAACGAGCATCATTACCGAGTGCCAATCTCTTGCTTTTTCCCATACCCTTGCACACTATCCCTATCCTAGTACTCATCCAATCCCCTCTGAAATGCCTCAACTGAACTTACATCCAGCATACTGCCAGGCAGTGCATTCCATACCAGACTGCATCCACTCACTGAATGAAGATGTTTTTTTTCTTACATCACCCTTCCTTCTATTGCATATGACATGAATGTATTTGACTCTATAGTTACTCCAAAATGTCTGAGGAAGTCAGCCCATGAAAGGCAATTCGGGTTGGGCAATAAATTCTGAACTGACAGTGAATCCTGCATCTTAAGCAAAAGGTATACAGTATTATAGGCCAATTAGATCAGCTGGCTTAATGGCTCGCGTGTGTGTAGTAAACCAACAGCACAGGTTTGATTCCTGTTCCAGGTGGAGTGATCTTGGTACTTTTTCCCTTCTCTTTCTCCTGAGATGCAACAAACCATTACTGTCAAACGCTGCCAAGGAAATGACCCACATTGAAGGATCAGCAAACAATGAGCCCGCCCTTTGGCAGAAAACACATGAATAAATCAATTTCTACAAACTAGCACTTTGCATTTAATTCCCATCATTCACATAATAAATTCAATTTGAAACTAAGAACATGAGCAATTAATTTTGTTTTTGACAGCGGTAACTGTCTAATGATTTCAGGAAAAATAAATTAACAATAATCCAATTATAAGATTGTCAGGTACAATGGATCATCTAAAGGCATGGTGACTGCTGTTAAAGTGATATATTTTGGCAGGAAGAATGAGGAGAGACAATATAACATGAAGAGTTCAATTCTGAAGAATATGCAGATATAAAGACACCTGAGGGTATATGTGTACAAATTATAAGAGACTATAGAGCACCAAAAACATTTATAACTCCTTTATAAAATAATGACTGTCCCTCAATTGACTTATTATTTCAAATTCTGGACACTGCACTTTAGGAAGCATCTGGGTGCAGAAATGATTAGTGAGATTGATTTCAAGGATGAGGGCAAGGAACAAAAATGCTGCAAAGTGATTTGATAAAAGTATTCAAAATTACAAAGTGGGGGCCTGGAGAGTAAATCGTGAAAAAACTGTTCCCATTTACAGGCTTATTGAGACACCGAGGCCATGGATTAATGGTCATTCACAAACAAGCAAAGGTGAAAAGAAGAGGAACTGTTTTGTGCAACAAGTGAATAGAATCAGGAATGCAGAGCTCAAGAGTACAATGATGGCAAAGTCAGTTGTAGCTTCTAAAGGAAATTAGATAGAACCTGAAGAAAAGGAGAAGTAAATAGGCGTGAGAATGGAAATAGCAGACCAAATAGCATCTTTCTGTGCCGTAATTATTCTTAGTCCAAGATTCTAGGAAGCCTTTCCATCTAGATCCTCAGTACAGTTGTAACAATTGGTATAATCCAATGTGCAAACTTGCTCTAAGGTCATGATTCCCATTTGCTAGGTGAGCATAGGAACAGACAGGTTCATGGCAATTGACTCATCATCTCCACAACTTGCCTGATCGTGAGCTAATCAGCTTGTTAAAAGCTGACCAGCAAGTTTCTCGGCCTATCACAGACCTTCACAGTAGAGTCATATCCTGCCAGATGTAGAGTGTGGTGCTGGAAAAGCACAGCCAGTTAAGCAGCATCTAAGGATCAGGAGAGTCGATGTTTTGAGCATAAGCTCTTCAACAGGACCTTGTGCTCAAAATGTCGATTCGCCTGCTCCTCGGAGACTGCCTGGCTGGCTGTGCTTTTCCAGCACCATGCTTTTTGATCCCGACCTCTGGCATCTGCAGTCCTCACATTCTCCTGCCAGATGTAGCCAGACAATCAAAAGCCAGCAGATTTTAGCTAAAGACCATTGGTTATGGTCTAGACTTCACAGCATCCAGTGGTGAGAAGGTAGGCAATTTTCTTTTGTTTTCCCGATGGTGGATGTGCAGGAAGGTGAGAGTTGGAAGCGTGGAGAAAAGGTCAGGTGACTGGCTTCAGAGACCATTCGCTTGCCCACCCAACCTGTGCCTCAGATTTTCCCCAAACTATGGCAAATGGAGGCCCAACTCCCCAGTCCAGTGGCAGGTCATCCTGGTTTCCCAGTCAGGAAATTTGCCACTTTTCTCACCTGCCAGGAAGGCAGGATGATGAATAGAGGCACTTAAGTGACCATTAATTGAGCACGGAAGGGTAGTAATTACTGGTGAATCAGGAAGGTTCCCAATAGACCTTTTTGGCATTTGAGATTTGTCCTCATTTCCCTGAAAACTGGTTGAACAGTAGGGTTTGGGGCTTGGCTTTGCTGCCCCTTTCCCCTGTAAATAGTTGTTTCTCTGTATACAGCTTATTAATGTTAATAGTTTATTTGCAAACTGTACTGTTTTAAAATTTAAAAAATGACATTCTTGCTAAGCACTGAATTGATGATGTGGCAAGGAAGGGATGGGGATTGGGGAAGTAGGGAGGAACAATTTTTCAGTGCAAAATCACCAAATTCTTTCCCCTTCTCATTTCCTTCTCATCACTTCCAGGGAAGGGAAATTCAGTCTTGAGACTTTGTGTGCTGAGTTTAGCCAAATCATTTTCAAGTGTTTTTGTTTTTAATCTTCATTTTCTGTGGCAGTATTGGGAGAGGTAAATGTTTTCACAACTTAATTGACATTTGCATTGGCTTCATTGATGCAGATCAAAACCCATCTTATTTTGTCCTAACAATAAATCTTAAATCTGTACTCACAAGGAAAGAATCTGTTCTCTGCCTGCATCTGTAATGTAAACCTCTTTTTTATACATAGAAAATGTGGCAGCATCATGTTGCAGTCTTTTCAAATGGCTAAACACTGAAGTCTGTGGAATGACAAGATAATTATGAATTGCACAATAAATCTACCAAGAATGTATAAAAATGCCACACTGATCAATGAAGCATATTTACATTTAGATTGAAACCCCTTTTAAAAAGTTATAACTGAACCCAAGGAAACCTTACTACTTAAATACGTCCAATGTGCATTCTGACATCTAATGCCATTCTTATATGTGCAAATGAAATGTAGATTTTAACGCGATGATTACTGAATTATCTGTCCATGACTTTTCTCTTTCACAGTTGATTCAATAAAAATAAAACCACCAACACCTTAAATCTATTGGTGAATTGGTCCACTTTTAATATAAATAATTTATTCACTGGGATCCAAAGTATAAAATTACAGATCATTAACAGAAGCATCAAAAGGATACAAAAATTATTATTTCATTTGTTCTAAATCAAAAGGCTACAAGTGATCCATTAAACCTGAAGTATCATTGAATAGAAAATGTAAAACACATTTAGAAAGCAATGGTACCTGACTGAGCATTTTTGATTGGAATAAATAGTGTACTAAAAATATAGGGATACAATTAATTGCAAAGCGTTCTTGGGGAAAATCACAAACAGGATTATGAAGCAAGGAGAATTGGGATCTGGAACTAAGCTTTTTCAATTTTTTTTCTATTAATTTAAATGTAAAGAAAAGTTGGAGACCTTCATTATAGGTAAGCACTTTCCAGGATTCTGTCATTATATAGATAAGACCCATGAAACCCACTATAAAGAAATAGACTTACTTGTTTTACTGGAGTGGTCAGCATTGCATCATTGTGTATTGTTTTTATTTATATTTGTTGCACTAGGACTGTCGCTTCAATCATTCCTCCTACACAATAGTGTTCAGCATTCTGTGCTGCCTAGGGATTATCCTCTGCTTAGTTACCTCTATTGCTGTGGAATGGACAGGTCTCAAAGTGACCAAGGAACTACACAAGAGTTTGCTCAACAAGGTCATCCTGGCACCCATGAGGTATTGGACTATCTTTCGAAATTATGTTTCATTGATATCAACTTTAAATTATAAGGACATATTTTTAACCTCACATGACTCCAACTAACAGCTCAATTTACATGTTGCCCAGTTTTATGTTTTATCAACTTCAGTTCCATGCTATTGTATAAAGTAATGGTTCTGAAAGAGTTAATGTTTAATTTGTGTTCAACTCTAATATCCCAGTCTTTGAATGTAGAATTGTCTAGCAGGAAGTCCCAATGGAAAGAAATGTTAATTAGTTCATGTTATTTGTACCTATTTCAAACATGCAATGAAACAGCATTTTGTTAGGCAAGGCAAGTGTCTCTTCTTGTTATGACTCTCTTGTGGTTTATTTTTTTCCACTGATAATTAGGCAGGTCATTATACTCAGCAAAACAAGGATTAATGCAGCTGATCATCCCAAATACCAATAGTAGTAACTGTCCAATGTAGTGCCAACCATAAAGGTTTTGTTCAAGTTGCCTCATAGTTTAAAAGCTAGCTTGTCACATTTGAGTGCTCGTCCTAATGTATTTATATGTGATTTTTTTCAATCAAAGTGAGCCAAAATTTCAAAGGAATTGGTGGCTTAGGCAAGCTTGAAATTTCTAGATCTGCCCACAGTCTGATGTTAGTCTGCTTTGATACAGAATACTGGCAGGTAGATAAATTTACAAAATTTCATGTTTTTTTTTCTTAGAATTCCTCACTTAAAAGAATAATAAATTGGACAGGTGATATGGCACCAGTGATCCTGAAAGGAATCAACAAAATTTATCTAATGCAATAATTTGTTTCCATTTGCTTCCAATGAATTTGAACCAGAGACTAAAAGCAAAACTTAGGAAATTAGAAGCTAAACGTGACAAACGAAACCTTTATAGACGAGTAGGACCCTTAGAGTTGTGGGTAGCTCATTAACAACATGTAATTTAAGCATTATCGAGAGTACTTAATTACATGCGCAATAATCATCAGAAATTACTACCAGTAGCTACAAAGTGAATGTTGCAGCAGAACTAAATCTCATGTGTAAGACAAGGGACCAAAGCGGAACATTACAAAATAAAAAATAGCCATTAGCTCTAAATATTCAGTACAAATTCCTTATTGCTGCTTATTTTCATTCAGGTTCTTTGAAACCACTCCTCTTGGAAATATACTAAATCGATTTTCTGCAGACACTAATATCATTGACCAGGTAAGATACTTCTCTGATAGTCCAGGGATCTCCCTGTAAATAAATATTCTTCTGTTATGGCACAATCCTTCATGAATTCCATCAGGAAGCAATGAAAATGTCAGGTAGTTACCACCCAGCAATAGCATTCAGAAGTTTACAATTAGATGTACATGCAATGTAAAGATATACTTAAGATCTGCATAGATGTGGACTGTAAAATAGATACTTTTTTTGGCATTCAAATAATGGGGACAGCTTTCTGCTGGATTTTTAGTGTTTAAGACCATCTCTGAACATGGACCACTGAACAGTATCTGCTGAGATCGCTGACTGGTTCCATGAATGCAACAAATGAGACTGCAGTGATCCTGTATCAGGCCCCCAATATGAGAGGGTAAAAACAATGACTGCAGATGCTGGAAACTAGATTCTGGATTAGTGGTGCTGGAAAAGCACAGCAGTTCGGGCAGCTTTCGAGGGGCAGGAAAATCGATGTTTTGGGCAAAAGTCCTTCATCAGGAAAACAGGCAGAGTGTCTGAAGGGTGGAGAGATAAATGAGAAGAGGGTGAGGGTGGGGAGAAAGTAGCATAGAGTACAATAGGTGAGTGGCTGGGGGAGTGAACGTGATAGGTCAGGGAGGAGGGTGGGAGAAGGTCGCAAAGAGTACAATGGGTGGATTGGGGTGGGATGAAGGTGATAGGTCAGAGAGGAGGGTGGAGTGGATAGGTGGAAACGAAGATAGGCAGGTAGAACAAGTCATGGGGACAGCGCTGATCTGGAAGTGAGGTGGGGTAAGGGGGAAAGAGGAAACATAGATGCCCTGGGGTTGAAGTGTTCCGAGGCGGAAGATGAGGCATTCTTCCTCCTCCAGGCGTCGGGTGGTGAGGGACCGGCGGTGAAGGAGGCCCAGGGCCTCCATGTCCTCGGAAGAGTGGAGGGGGAGTTGAAATGTTGGGCCATGGGGCAGTGTGGGTGTCCCAGAGATGTTCCCTAAAGGGCTCTGCTAGGAGGCATCCAGTCTCCCCAATGTAGTGGAGACCGCATCGGGAGCAACGGATACAATAAATGATATTGGTGGAATTGCAGGTAAAACTTTGGATGTGGAAGGCTCCTTTAGGGCCTTGGATGGAGGTGAAGGAGGAGGTATGGGAAGGTGAGAAGGGGTGCTCACCTTCCACCCTACCAACTTTGGCATAAACCAAATCATCTGCTGACATTTCCGCTACCCACCACCAGGGATATATTTCCCTCCCCACCCCTTTCTGCCTTCCACAAAGACCGTTCCCTCCGTGACTACCTGGTCAGGTCCACGCCCCCCCAACAACCCACCCTCCCGTCCTGGTATCTTCCCCTGCCACCGCAGGAATTGCAAAACCTGCGCCCACACCTCCTCCCTCGCCTCCTTCCAAGGCCCTAAAGGAGCCTTCCACATCCATCAAAGTTTTACCTGTACATCCACCAATATCATTTATAGTATCCGTTGCTCCCGATGTGGTCTTCTCTACATTGGAGAGACTGGACGCCTCCTAGCAGAGTGCTTTAGGGAGCATCTCTGGGACACACGCACAAGTCAACCACACCGCCCTGTGGCCCAACATTTGAACTCCCCCTCCCACTCTGCCGAGGACATGGAGATCTTGGGCCTCCTCCACCACCGCTCCCTCACCACCCAACGCCTGGAGGAAGAACGCGTCATCTTCCGCCTCAGAACACTTCAACCCCAGAGCATCTATGTGGACTTCAACAGTTTCCTCTTTTCCCCTTCCCCCACCTCACTTCCAGCTCAGCACTGTCCCCATGACTTGTCCTACCTGCCTATCTTCTCTTCCACCTATCCACTCCACCCTTCTCTCTGACCTATCACCTTCATCCCCACAGCCACTCACCTATTGTACGCTATGCTACTTTCTCCCCATCCCCACCCCCCTCTCATTTATCTCTCCACCCTTCAGGCACTCTGCCTTCATTCCTGATGAAAGACTTTAGCCCGAAACGTCGATTTTCCTGCTCCTCGTATGCTGCCTGACCTGCTGTGCTTTTCCAGCACCACTAATCCCCAATATGAGAGGCAGACTGAGACTTCAACAGACATTGTTCAGTGGAGTTGCTGACTCAGTGGAAGGATATTGCCCAAGGTTCAGCAGCCTGCTGTTAGTTCACATTAAAATGGGAGCCTCAAGTATGTGCGTGATAGATTTTGCAATTATTGTAATTGAACAATTTCTGCCGAGATCTCTGTCTGCCTCTAATATGGGGGCCTGGTGTAGGATATTTTATTAGTGCCTGGTAAGTGCACAAAGCTGTGTGATGTGGAGGAAGTCTGCCATTTCTCACAGTTGCTGCATGTCCTGGGAGATTGCCCTCAAAGCTTGCGACTAATTGTGAAGTTACTGAAACCTCCTCTTTAGATATCTGCTGCTTGATTCCACAATTATAAAGCCATTTTTACCCTTACTAGCTTCATCTGGGAAGGGAGCATTGCCCACTCTGCACCAGGTTCACATTATAGATGAATTCCCAAGCATTAGTAAATTCCTCGTTATCCCTAGCTAATATCTCTAGTTATAAGTCTGAGCTGGGAGACAGGAAGCAAGTATTCCAGGCAATAACTTATAGGATTTTTGAGGCAAAGGTAGACAGGCCAGATTGAGTCAAGTGGAAATGTTGCTTATCTTACTACTCACCTTTAACATTACCTTCCTTCTCCAATGAAGGAGAAAAATAGAGGCGCTCTCTCCTTCATTTCTTCCTCTGTTATCCAGCAGCTGCAGGAAAAAATAGCAAAGTATTAAGAACAAGCATTCTCCTCCGAGAGTGAAAGACAAGTTTTTGTTATCCTTCAGAACTTTGTGGATTGGTATTACCAGAGCTCAGATACTGTTCTAGAACCTGCTGACTTCAACATTTTACTTTGTTGTAGCTGTTTAAATGCAGATGTGCTGCGCAGTTTATGTTTGCATGGCATGACCAATTTAACTATCAAAATCATGAAATGTCCCATCCAGCTGCTGATCAATTACAATAAGCATCCTTTTGCGGTCTAGTTTCCAATAGTTAGGCTTATGGAACCATAGTAAAGCATACCAAAAGGAGACTGTTCAGTTCAGTGAAACTGTCCTAGCTCCTTTGTAGATTAAATCCAGATTATCCTCACTTTTTATCCAAATTCCTGCAATTTTCTTTTCTTTCAACTGATTATACAATTTCCGTTTGAAGGCTACTCTTTAATCTATATCCATCATCTTATCAGGCACTCCATTCCAAATCCTAACCATTCATTTTCTTAAAAATGTCTTAATTTCTCCCAGTTTTTTCACCATTCACATTAACGTTTGTCTTCTGTTTATTAACCCCTAAACCATTGGAAATAGTTTCTGTTCAATGATCTTATCCAACTCTTCTTGATTTTGTACATCTCTATTAAGTCCCCTGTTAATTTTCTTTGCTCTGTAGTAAGTAGCCCCAGCTTCTCCAGTCTAACTACCTAACCGTATCCTTAAGCCTGGGAAATCTCTTTTGCAGTCTAGATTAGCCCAGCAGGTCAGGCAGCATCCAAGGAGCAGGAAAATCGATGTTTCGGGCAAAAGCCCTTCATCAGGAATGAAGGCAGGGAGCCTCCAGTGTGGAGAGATAAATAGGAGGCGGGTGGGGCTGGGTGAAGGTAGCAAAGAGCACAATAGCTGAATGGGGATGGGGATGAAGGTGATAGGTCAGAGAGGAGGGTGGAACAGATAGGTGGGAAGGAAGATTGGCAGGTCTGCATCCTTCCCACAGCCTTCATATTCTCTGTAAAGGATTGATTCCATAACGAGACACAATACATCCGCTTTATAAGAAGTAGTGTTTACTGTAGGTTTATTGTAAGTTCCAGCTTTTTACAAAATTTCCTTTAACTCATTTGTTAATCTTCAATGATTTGTATACAACATTTGAGATGTCTCTCTGTTCTTGTTCCTCCCCAATCTTTTGATTGTATTGTCTCTCCGTATTCTTCTGATAATGTCATTTCACACTGTGTTCATGTGTCATGTGTCAGCCACTTTTGTCCTCTTCCTTACTGTATATTACGCTTGCACATTTTAAGTCCTGTTCAAATATTTAGATTGTGCCCAATACCACCAAGTCAAATTCACTCATGTCTATCGAAAACAGCAATGGTCTGAATACTGAGCCTTCAAGGCTGACTCTGCATTCGTTTCTCCAGTATAACGAAAGACCATTCATCACATCTGTCTGTACCTGTCCCTTAACTAATTTTGTATCCCTGCTTTTACTGTCCTCTGTATCTCTTGGACTTTAATTTTACCAGTAACCTAATAAATGAAACAAATGCCTTTTATAAATCTATATATGCAAGGTCAATTGCAATCTTCTCATCACACCATTTGTCACCTCATGAGAAATCCCTTGTTTGCTGGCTGTCTTTATACACAGGGGTCTCTGACCTATGAGCATCCGACCTACAAATGCTTATAAATGCAATCCCAAACAAAGGTGTATTAAATATAATTCCAAAAATGTAGCATGAATATTTCCTCATACTTACAAAAGACTGTTTTATATTAGCCTGCAATGTGTTCTGACTTGCATACAAAGACTCCAGAACAGAAACTGTTCAAAACCCAGGGACTGCTGGTAATCTGTGTTGTTAACTTTCTCTTGAAGTTTGTTTCTCAAATATTTTTGATAAATGTTGAATACTTGTAATGTCAATGGAGAGCTGCTATAGATTCGAGTAAATGAAGCTATAAACTTTGAGAAAGCTAATCTGATGTTGGCAGAGAAACCCTTTCACCTGCAACAGCATATGTTCACCTCCTTGACACTGACAAATTCTTGAATTCTCACTCCTAGTAAAATAACTGTTTCAATGATGATTTGTTTAGTTCAATAGATTTGAAGAATGGGGGCGGATTATGAAATTCTAATTTTATTTTAATGTTATTTAATTAATTTTGAATGATTTGATGTTTGTGTTTATTTTCAGCACATTCCTGCCACTCTGGAGTGTCTCAGTCGATCAACTCTTCTGTGTGTCTCTGCCTTGGCTGTGATCTCATATGTGACCCCTGTATTCCTTATTGCCTTAGTTCCTCTCGCTGTGGCTTATTACTTCATTCAGAAATACTTCAGAGTAGCATCCAGGTAACTTCCCACCAGGAACTGAATATGCTGTTGTATAGGGAGTTAAAATTACAGAACCAGCCTGTTGATAGCATCAAGGAGAAACCTAATGCCACTGGGAAACTGGAACTGCTGTGTTAGCCATCTGTCGTGGGTAGGGTGAAGCATAGTGAAATGTGGAGCAAAGTTCCCAAAAGTCTATTGCAATAATCTGCAGTAATTGTAGCCTCAGCAACTGAAGAGAAAGTTTGATTGAACTAGTGTGCAATTTCTAAAATGAGACCCGTTATGCGCTTCTTTGAGTGAGATGACCAACTGAGTGCAGATCACTGTTAATTATATTAAGACAAGTTGCATCCTTGTGACTGTAAGCAGTCCTTTAATATCGTTCTGGACCTATTTTCTACCTTTAACACAATTGGTCGCAACAATTTACTCTTGTTTTAATCCTAGAACCCAGCTGGTGAAGAATATAACTGAAGTTAATCTTAGCAAATGTTTTGATTTAATTAGTTACAAACATTTTAATGGAAAAACAATAGTTTTATACTATGTCTTTCTGCAGTTGTTCATGTAAGTTCCTAGTTAATATACATAACCTGCATTAAATTAATATACAGTTAACTCCCCCAAAAGATCTGCTCCACCATCCTGGTTGGTGGAACTATCTTGGCTTGGTTTGATTTTATGATTTTAATTATTACAAGAAAATTATCCGCAATGGCTTTTTCTACTCTTGTTCCATTTAACTCTGGAGTTGCCCAAGGATCTAATCATGGCCCTTTCCAATCCTCAGCTCATGCTAGTCCTTAGAAATATCATGCAAAAATATAGCATCAGATTCCACGTGTATGTTGAGGATACTCTATCTCATCATCACACGGACGAACCCCTCCATTGTTTCCGATTTGTCATATTGCTGGTTTGACATCTGCTCAAGGATGATCAGAGATTTCTTCCAACAAGAATGTGAGAAAGGTTGAAAACATTGTCATTGGTACTCACCACAAAGTCCCTTCTCTGTTAAATATTTTCATCCCTAGTCATGGTTTGGAGATGTCGGTGTTGGACTGGGGTATGCAAAGTTAAAAATCACAACAACACCAGGTTATAGTCCAACATGTTTAATTGGAAGCACTAGCTTTCAGAGCACTGCTCCTTCATCAGGTGGTTGTGGAGGACAATTGTAAGACACAGAATTTAAAGCAAACATTTACACTGTGATGTAACTGAAATTATACATTGAAAAATACCTTGATTGTTTAAGTCTCTCATCTGTTAGAATGGCCATGTTGGTTTCACTTCTTTCATAAGTAAATCGCAAAACTTTTTTAAAAGTTACATTCACAGGTTAACATTGACAATCGGTGTCAGCCCAGATAATGTGTTGGAAGTGTTAGCCCCCGTGTGCTGTTATCTGTGCCGTAATGTTTAGACTGATTTCTAATCTAAAAAATGAATTAACAAAAACTTACATGGATTCATGCATTTTTTGAGCAAAGTACAAGTACTAGAACAAGTGTGTTTATGTGTGCATGTGGGTTTGTGTGTGTGTCTGGGTTGGGGGGTTGTGAGTGTCTGTGAGAAAGTGTGTATGTGTGAGTGTAAAGAGGTCTAAGTCTGTGAGAGGGTGCCTGTGGGAGTGTGCGTCTGTAGGAGTGTGTGAGAGTGTCTGTGTATAGGAGAGTGTCTGTGTATAGGAGTGTGTCTGTGTGTAGAAGTGCCTGTGTATGTGTGTGTAGTGCAATGATGATCAGCTGTAGTGTTACATGAACCCAAGGTCCCGGTTGAGGCCCTCCCTATGGGTGCCGAACCTAGCTATCAGCCTTGGCTCAGCCACTTTTCGCTGCTGCCTGTCCAGAAGTCCACCTTGGAGGATTGTCACCCGAATGTCCAAGGTCGAATTCCTAGACTGCTGAAATGTTCTCCAATTGGGAGGGAACACTCCTGTCTGTTGATTGTTGTGTGGTGCCCATTCATCTGTTACCATAGCCTCTGCTCAGTACACATGTACACTCTCTCTCTCACAGACATGCACAACCCCTCCACCCCACAGACACACAGACACACACTCCTACAGACACACACACACTCCCACATTCTCACATGCACCCCCTTACAGACGTAGACCCCTTTACACTCACACACATATGCACTCTCTCTCAGACACTCACAGGTAGATAGGATAGTGAAGAAGGCGTTTGCTTTCCTTTATTGGTCAGAGGATGGAGTACAGGAGTTGCGAGATCATGTTGCGGCTGCACAGGACATTGTTTAGGCCACTGTTGGAATATTGCGTGGAATTCTGGTCTCCTTCCTATCAGAAAGATGTTGTGAAACTTGAAAGGGTTCAGAAAAGATTTACAAGGATGTTGCCAGGGTTGGAGGATCTGAGCTACAGGGAGTGGCTGAACAGGCTGGGGCTGTTTTCCCTGGAGTGTCGGAGGCTGAGGGGTGACCTTACAGAGGTTTATAAAATTGAGGGGCATGGATAGGATAAATAGACAAAGCCTTTTCCCTGGGGTCAGGGAGTCCAGAACTAGAGGGCATAGGTTTAGGATGAGAGGGGAAAGATGTAAAAGGGACCTAAGGGGCAACTTTTTACGCAGAGGGTGGTACGTGTATGGAATGAGCTGCCAGACAATGTGGTGGAGGCTGATACAATTGCAACATTTAAGGGGCATTTGGATGGGTACATGAATAGGAAGGGTTTGGAGGGATATGGGCCGGGTGCTGGCAGGTGGGACTAGTTTGGGTTGGGATATCTGGTCGGCATGGATGGGTTGGACCGAACGGTCTGTTTCCATGCTGTACATCTGAGTCTGTCACGCACACACACACACATATATGTTTATGGAGTGAATTTGTACTTGCAGAGTTACATTGTACCTTGTTCAAAAAATGCATGAATCCATGTAAGACTCTGTTAACTCATTTTTTAAAATTAGAATCATTCTAAATATGGCACAGACAACAGCACACGGGGGCTAACACTTTCAACATATTATCTGGGCTGACACCAATTGTTAATGTTAACCTGAGAATGTAACTTTTAAAAAAAGTTTTGTGATTTACATATGAAAGAAGTGGAACTAACATGGTCATTCTAACAGATAAGAGACTTACCAAACAATCAAGGTATTTTTCAATGTATAATTTCAGTTACATTACAGTGTAAACTTTGCTATAAATTCTGTGCCTTACGATTATATATTCCACAACCACCTGATGAAGGAGTAGCACTCCAAAAGCTAGTGCTTCCAATTAAATCTGTTGGACTATAACCTGTTGTTGTGATTTTTAACTTTGTAAACCCCAGTCCAACACCAGCATCTCCAAGTTATCCAAAAGTCTTCTGCCTCAGTCATACCCTAATCCAATTTTAGCCTCTTGAACACTTCTTATTTTAATCACTCCCCAATTATTAGTGGTACTTTCAGTTACCTTGGCTCTAAGTTCTGAATTTGTCCCTGAATCTCTCAGCCTTGCTCTTAAAAATTTACCTCTTTGATCCAGCAATTGATCAGTCTTTGCCTGAGACCTCCTACTATGGCTCAGTCTCAAAATGTCAATTTTTTAAAAACTTTTTTTAATTGATAATGATTTTAGATTATTTGACTATGTTAAATATTTAATAAGTATAAGTTATTGATGTAGGAATCACAGTAATAAAATTTTCAGATGCTAGTTTTTTCATTTTCATTTTTCAAATTTTTTTTTCATAGTCGCCCATCTCTCTGCAAAACAGAAATAATTTCTATTCTTATTCTCTTGACGTTTTGAAAAAGGCAGTGGTGCATTTTTCCAAAACCAGTTTGTGAAGTCCAATTTTAATGATGAACTATCGCAAATATTTTAATGCTAATACAAATTAAGGTTTATTAAAAAAATTCAAAACACAGAGAGCTAGTTATTGTGACTGACATTAATACAAACATCGAAAGAAGAGCATAGGAAAAAGACAAGGAAAAAATTTACAATTGCAAATTACATCCTACTATATTTGCAATACTTCATCATTAAAATTGGACTTCACAAACCTTTTTTGGGAAAATGCACCACTGCCTTTTTTCAAAATCTCAAGAGCATAAGAATAAAAATTATTTCTGTCATGCATAAAGGAGGATGACTATAAAAAATTAATTTGAAAAATTAAAATAAAAAAGCTACCATCTGAAAAGTTTACTTCTAACAAATTAAAGACCAAAAAGTTAATATGCAGTGATTTTTGCACTTGCATGGTCTATCAGAAACTCCTCTATGTAGATATCAGACACAGATGAACGTAGTTGAAGATGCGGCAAAATAATTCCTTTTGGGGACCCTCTTGTGGTGCTAGGATAGTGTCCCTCACCCTGGACTGAGGACTGCATTCAAATCCCACCTGCTCCAGAAGTGTGTAATAACATCCGTGAACAAGTTGATTATATAAATTGGTTAATTTCTTTTAAAGTTAAAAGATAATAATTCCTATTGAGGGACCTCTTATGGCACAGTGGTAGTGTCCTGTCCTGGGCCGAAATGCCCAGTTCAAATCCTACCTTCCCGACATATATAATAATACTTCTGAACAGATTTATTATAAAAAATGAGTTACGTTTTTAAAAAAAACATAAATTCAATTTCTGTTGAGCTTGCTCTTGTAGCACTGTGATAGTGTTCTATCTCTGAGCCAGGAGACATTGGTTGATGTCCCACCTGCTTCAGAAGTGTATAATAACATCATTGAACAGGTTCATTAGGAAAACAAATAATACTTCTTATAGAATATATATTAAAACATATTTTTGTGACTGGGAATTAGTTCACATTTCAGGTAAGATACAGAATTCTTCCCAGAAATCAGGATTTCAAAAGAACTTGAGACTAGAGGCGGACTGTTATCAAAGACTGGAGCTGCTCCTGTTATTTCTGGTCTGATGATACAAACAGACTGAGGAAAGACATCCAAGCTGTATAATTAAAACTATTCAAAAGTGATGCAGTCACATTACCAGAATTCCTGGATGAGTCACTGCAGTGAACAAGGTAGCTTTGATGCATCTGATCAAATCAATCTGGTTTTGAGAGATTCTTGTGGGGACTGAGGGCAATCTCTAGTGTTAGGAATTCTAATTTTGTGTAGTGCAGTTTTATTTCAAACCAAACCCTACTGGAGGATACAGACTACTCGTTGCTCCTTTGTGAGTTTGACTAGAAAGATTTTGCACTGCCCAAGATGTGACAGTCCCAGAGGGTATTAAGTTAGTTTTTGTCCTCGAAGTTTTTGGGAAGCAGATTCTGTGGTTGGTAGCTATTTTAAAACCTGCAAGAATATATTTTCCAAAATATAAACAATTTAAGACCTCTTCAGGCTTTTTAGACATGACAGTATAAAAATTGTAGTATAGCAGATGGAATCCAACGTATACAAATGTAAATAATGAACATTGGTAAGACTAAACTGGAGAGAGAGTTTACTATAAATGGCACAATTTTGAAAAGTGTAAATGATATCCATATAACCCTGAAGTTTAAAAAACGCTACTTACTTTTTATAAATAGTAGAATAAAATATAAAAACAAAAAAAATTAACAAATTACTAAATTGGTTAAGTCTCTCAGAGTATTGGGAACTATTCATTCCAGGAAAGTTTTTTAGTTATGTAGAACTGTATATATGCTGTTACCAAGGATCAGAGACTACAAGTAGGAGGAGAGGTTGGAAATGCCAGTATTTCTACTTCCGGAATAGAAAAGGTTAAGTGGTGATGGCAGCAATACCTTGAAGATAGTGAGAAATCTTGATAGATCATGAGGGGAAAAGCTACTCTGTCTCTGAGGAGTGTATCAATAACAAAGAACAAAGAAAGTTTACAGCCCAGGATCCAGCCCTTCGGCCCTCAAAGCCTGAGTCGATCCAAATGTACTGTCTAAACCTGTCGGTCAATTCCTAAAAATCTGTATCCCTCTACTCCCCACCAACTCATGCATTTATCCAGATGCATCTACCGTGTCTTCCTCTACCACCTCTGCTGGCAACACATTCCAAACGCCCACCACCCTCTGTGTGAAGTACTTGCTGCATGTATCCCCCTTAAACTTTTCACCTCTCGCCTTGAAAGCGTGACCTCTCATTACTGAATCCTTCACCCTGGGAAAAAGCTTGTCTCTATCCACCCTGTCTATACCCTTCATGATTTTGTAAACCTCAATTCAGGTCCCCTCAATCTCCTTTTTTTCTAATGAAAATAAACCTAACCTACTCAACCTTTCTTCATAGTTAGCACCTTCCATACCAGGCAACATCCTCATAAACCTTCCCTGCACCCTCTCCAAAGCGTCCACATCCTTTTGGTAATGTGGCGACCAGAACTCTACACCGTATTCTAAATGCGGCCGAACCAATGATCACAGATCATAGATTTAAAATCAGTAGCATAAGATCTAGCAAGGAGATCAAGAGATTTTTTAAAATCACATTTTTGTATTTCATCTGGAACATTTACCTGAAAAAGAGTTGGGAACTGATTCCATTGGTTAATATAAAAGAAGTTGAATTGGTACACAGTTTCTACAAAAATGGCAATTTGGAAGTAAGCATGTCTGCTTTATCAAAGAGCTGAAACAGGTGTGATGGCCAATGGTCTCCTGTGGTGTATATTTCTATCATTCTACACAAAACTCATTTGATGCTGAAACTGAGAGCTTTTATCTCCTCATTATGGTTGGGTGTGATTCAAAGTTCAAAAGTGAACAAAATCTAGCCAACTGCACCAAATACATGCAATAACATTTTTAATGCAGTTTTAATTCATCAAAACATAGATTTGTTATGAAAGTTCTAAAAGGTTCAACTCTACACTAATTTTTTTTTAGCACTTTCTTTGGGTGGCACAG
This sequence comes from Hemiscyllium ocellatum, assembly GCF_020745735.1. Classification (NCBI taxonomy): domain Eukaryota; kingdom Metazoa; phylum Chordata; class Chondrichthyes; order Orectolobiformes; family Hemiscylliidae; genus Hemiscyllium; species Hemiscyllium ocellatum. The sequence continues at coordinate 37,927,894 of NC_083418.1, forward strand.
TAACTCAGTGGTTAGCACTGCTGCCTCATAGTGATAGGGTCCTGGGTTTGGATTGCATCATCAGATCACTGTGCAGGGTTTGCACATTACTTATAGAAGTTTATAAAATCATGAGGGGCATAAATAGGGTGAATTGTCAAGGTCTTTTCTCTAGGATAGGGGAGTCCAAAACTAGAGGGCATAAGTTTATGGTGAGAGGGGAAAGATTTATAAGGGACCTAAGGGGCAACTTTTTCTCGCAGAGGGTGGTGCATGTATAGAATGAGCTGCTGGAGGAAGTAGTGGAGGCTGGTACAATTATAACAGGCATCTGGATGGATATATGAACAGGAAGGGTTTAGAGAGGTATTGCCGAAATGCTGGCAAATGGGACTTAATTAATTTAAGATATTTGGTCAGCATGGACAAGTTGGGCTGAGGGGTCCGATCCCATGCTGTACAGTTCTATCTCTCTATATTTGTAAATAGTTGCTATTACCACCTCTGTCTGTCTTTTTCTTGGGGGACATTGACAAACATGTTCACACTAGTCTCTTGTCTTATGTGTACATTGTTCTGCAACTTTAATGCTTAAATCCTATAATGAGAGTTTCAAAGTGGCACAAGGTGAGATTCACTCACAGTACGTGAAGCTAAGTATCCTCAAATTTCTTTTTAAACCTATTAATATTTAATACTTTTCTCCTCATGGTCTGTCAAAATTTCTCACTAGCTTGAAAATATTTTTCCTGCATTTCTTCACCTGATCTGTTCCAAAAACCACTCATGTTTGAAGTTCTCATGACTATAGATCCTTCCTGAAGTGAAAGCTTCACAAAATAGAGCCCAACTACTGTGGTATTTATTGTATTTTTAAGAATGCACAAAGGGAAATAGCAGAATCCTTTACTGCAGTAGTTGTAAGAAACTTGTATCTAATGTATATTATTATCATTGATAAATGGTTGCATGTTTCCTAATTAATTGAAAAAAATCAAATATGTTTTTCTTGTCTATGAATGGGTTCTGAGCTAGAAGGCCCAGTTCCAAGTCTCACCTGCTTGACAGATGTGCCATAACATCTCTGAACAGGTTGATCTGAAAATATTAATCCTGCATGTGAAATTTTCACATTGTGATAATTCAGATTGTCAAGTTTGTAACTGACAATCCTATTGCACTTGAGGATTCATCACAAGAAAATTTTTATTAGAATTTGTTCCAGTACAGCTGAATTAGAAGCTATATGATAAAATCTTTAACATGCATTAGAATGCTCATCATTCTCCTACTTACTGCAGAGACCTCCAGCAATTAGATGACAGCACACAACTTCCCCTGTTGTCCCATTTTTCTGAAACTGTGGAGGGATTAACCACAATACGAGCCCTGAGGTAAATATTAATTCGGGTTAAAATGGCATTCTGATTCCATTAAAATTTGTAATGTAGCGTGCTTTCTTGCTGCCCCTTGTTACTTCATCAATAAACTCTTCACAGTGACATCCAGGTAATGACTCATTGAGAAGGAATGTGATATTGTGCAGTGAATTAATGGTATACAACCAGCTTAACAATTTAAACAAAATGAAGAATGATATCACTTCTTGTAACATCTACTACTGTGAACGGTGACAAATGTTATAACAGTCTATTTTTGGCAGTTATCCTCCAGCACTATTGTTTAAAAGTTGGTGTAAGTCCCAATGGTAATGAATTATGTGATGTACCTCATTAAATGGTCTTGAAATTTGTCAAATCAAGAAGAACATAATTATAACGATGTTTATGTACATGGCTAGTAGTTGAAGCTGAATCCTATCCTAGCAGGCTTTCACACCATGAGTAATGTATTCAAATTAACTTACACCTAATTTGTAGCACTAATTAGCAGTCTAAGTATACAAATTATAGGTTTAGGATTGAATAACCTCTCCCATCCTAAATTTAAAATCTCTTCCCTGAACTCCATCCTTCTACAGTAGTTTCAGTATAATGCATACTACTGGAGGCTCTTGTAATTCAGTGGGAGTGTCCTTAACTCTGACTAGAAGGCCTGGGTTCAAGTTCAACTTGCTCCAGACGTGTGTAATAACATCTCTGAACAGGTTGCTACAAAATATTGAAAGGTAATACTCTACCAAATGACCGGCAATTAAAGATGCAAATGAAGTCTTGAAGGCTAACTACCCAAGTTGTTTCATGGGGAACACTTCTTAATATGATTTCCTCAATGTCTGTCAATCTGCCCTCGGTCTTCTTGGAGTATATTTTGAGCCTGGAGGTTTTGATCTAAATTTTTCGAAGGCTGCAAAATGGAATCCCAATGGATCCCCATTATTTTTCAGATATTTCTCGGAGGAAAAAGAGGAGGAACTGCAAGTGGTTTCAGAAGTCACAATAATCATCATGTCTAACAAAAGAGTTCAACCAACTGTACTTGACATTTAATGAAATTACCTTAGTAGAACAAAGTAATTGAAATATACAGCAAAGATGAAGGCCATTTACCCTATTGTATAAACAATGACTGCAGATGCTGGAAACCAGAGTCTAGATTAGAATGGTGCTGGAAAAGCACAGCAGTTCGGGCAGCATCTGAGGAGCAGTAAAATCGATGTTTTGGGCAAAAGCCCTTCATCAGGAATACAGGCAGAGAGCCTGAAGGGTGGAGAGATAAATGAGAGGAGGGTCATTTACCCTATTGTGTTTGCGCTGGACGTAGAGGTAGAAAGTAGGCTTAGGATGGATTGTTACTTGACAGCCCTTATGGTGAAAAACAAAATCTGTTTTGTTGATTTATGCGTTGATAAATTGAGGGATGTAAAAGCTGATGTAAAGGATGGTACTTTGTGAACTCTGAGACAGTGCAGATAGATTATGGTAATGTTTTACAGTCCTGTGTTGGACTATTAAACTGGAGATTACCTGTTAGTTCATAACTAGGTGCCAAATAATCCAAGAAACATGAAATGACAAAAATCTCACATGAAAAAGGATGAATAAACTATTCACCCCATTGAGCCCACTCTGCTATTCAATAAGATCTAATAGCTGATACTGCTTAGACATAGATGATCCAAAAATCTATAACCTGACACTGTAATGATTTTTTATGGTATTCCACTCAAAACATTCATCACCAGGACAGTGTGAATCACATGAGTTTTCTATCAAGGCAAATTAGCTACCATCTTGACCTCCAATTTGTAATTGTAACAATTTAGGTATTGATGTTAATTCAAGCAATTCTGTTGTACACTGAGCTTAACTAACTCAGCACAGATCAAGATTGGAACCTGGAATTTATGCTTTGCAGAAAAAACACTGACATAGCATGCTGCATGTTAAAATTATTGACAGCTAGAACAGTATTTCTGGACTGAATGTAGATTCTGTATAAATTATTCCAGTTGATGAATGAGGACTGAGGGAAGAATGTTTGTTTATTTCTCCTCATTGTCATCAGACATGTACTTAAGAAACCTTCTATCAATGAACTCTATATTTTCAGGGAAGAAAATCGCTTTAGGCAGCAACTGCTGGAGCTCACCGACACTAACAACATTGCCTCCTTGTTCCTCACAGCTGCCAATCGCTGGCTAGAAGTTCGTATGGTAAAGCTTTCAGTTTTTCCATTTTTAATTATTATTGTTGACTCCTTTTATTTCCGTACTTGATGGACTTAGAATTTGAGCTACTTAGTACATGCACTGCAGTTTTCCAAAAAAAAGTTCATCATCACAGACCTGTACTTCAAAAGGACTTAATGAGATAGTTATTATTCCTTGACTTCATTTACTTTAAGCTGCCAAAGCCTTGCCAAATCATACTGTTATTCTGCCACTCACCTCCAAGATTGTAACCAAAGGCACATTGAATACATAACTTTTGCAGTTGATCTTGATCTTGATCTAAATAGAAACAGTGAGACTGCCTGAAAAGTGCAATCTCTCAGCACAATCTGGCATCAGATCAAGTGGGAATATGCCCAATTCAGTTGAAATTCTCGGGTATTTCATAAACAGAAATATATTTAATTTTCAAATTTTTATTCTTTTGTCCACATACTCTGTTTACTGCAGTTTCCAAACTGAAAGCATGATTCTATATCTATAGATGAAATCAGTGATGTATCACCAAAGTGGAATGCAGTGATTTTTCTCAAATGGAGGTTGTATTTCCATGCCCATGTCCACCTGGGTGGCAGAAATCACATTTTGGAAGGTACTGTTGAAGAAGCCTTGGTGAAGTGCTGCAATTCATGTTGTACAAAGACCTAGCAGTCATGATGCCCATATGGTGGAGGAACTGTATATTTAAGGTGGTAAATGGTGGACTATACAAGTGGGCTGCATTGTCTTGGAGAGTGTTAAACTGTTTGGATACTGATTGAATTGTATCCATCCAAGCTGATTGAGAGTAACTCATCACATTCCTGACTTGTGACTTGTAGATGGTGGAGCGACATTTGGTAATCAGGAAATTGGGCACTTGCTTTAGAATACCTGGCCAAAGTATATATGTGAGTAGAACAGTTAAGCTCTCTGGTCAGTGATGACTCAGAGTCTATTTATAGTTGGGAATTCAATGATTGCAATGTCAATGAATGTCATGTGTATGTGATTAGACCCAAGACCATGAGAGTATAAGATATTGGAGCAGAAGTAGGTCATTTAGCCCTTTGATTCTGCTCTACTATTCAGTGAGATCATGGCTAATCTGATAGTCCTCAACTCCGCTTTCCTGCCTTTTCCCCATAACATTGAAATCCCTTTATAATTAAACATCTGTCTATCTCAGCCTTGCCTACAATTAATGACCAGCCTCTACAGCCCTCTGAGGCCTTTTCTTGTTAACTGTTTAATGCAGAACTTTATAGCTTTGATTTATTATTTATGGAATCACTTTGCTCTGTCTATAGCATGCTCCTGCCATGCTGTGGCAGGTGTGCAATCTTGTGTTGTAGCGCCACCAGGTGGGCACCTCATTTTCAGGTTATTGGTGCTGCACCTCTGCATGAATTGAACCAGTTTCAATCCCATTGGTGGGGGATAATAGAATAAGGGATCTCCCACAGCAAGCGATTTTAGACTATGGCAGAAGACAATTTTGTTGCGATTGATGATACAGTGTCCCATGACACAGTGGAGTGTGTCCTTGGTTCAAAGAAGAAACTTTGTCTCTCCAGAAAGACAGTGCTGTGCTAACTCCTACCAATACTGTCCTGTTTAGATGGATCTGTGACAGATTGATTTGAGGATGAATTCAAGTGAGCTTTCTTCCCTCCTTTGACTTCCACCATCTGCTGAAAGCCTTGTTTGATAGCTGTATCCTTTGGTACTCAGCCAATAAGCTCAGGAATAATCTTACTCAGCCACTTTCAGTGATGGGCATTGAGATCCCATCCAAAGTACATCAGAGTCACTGTATTTCTTCTACATTGTGTTAATCACAGGCTATGTTGATTATCAGCTAAGGAGTAGCGATAAAAGGAAATTGGCAAGGTATTTCTTTGGCCAAGTTTGACTTGATACTGTGAGAGTTTATGGGGTTTACAGTTAACACTCTAGATTACCATCAAGTTTTTTTTCAACAATATATTGCTGTTACACTACTTATTGGCCTGACCTGCAAGTGGAACACGATATTTCGAGGAATGGTGACAGAATACCTTCCATTTGCATCAATGGGTATAGCTGCACCAACATTCAAGACCAGTATCTGAATGGTATTTCCCACACCAGCTTAAACATTCCTCCTGTCCATCACTGGACTATCATAGTCGAATAGGTGTGTGGAAATGCTATCCCCTCCAAGTTCATCTTCAAGTTCTCTTCAAAGTTAGCCTACACCCAATTTAGGCACATGGTCACTGTGTCAAAATTTGCTACTTAACAGAATCATAGGGATACCTCAACATGTGCTGCAAGAATCGAAGAGGAAGATCCACAACCAGGGATAAGCAATAAATGACAGTGACCCACCCTCATCCAAACATCAATTTATAAAACTATACTACTACTATCACCAATTAAAGTTACCTTCTCTATAATCAAAGGTACAATGATCATAATGACTAGGATACCATGTTAAAAATCACACCGCCAAGGTATAGTCCAACAGCTTTATTTGGAAGTACAAGCTCTCAGAGCCCTGCTCCTTCGTCAGGTAGCTATTTTTCAGACAGGATGATTAATGTATGAGAATAACGTTCAAGGTGATGTACCAAGTGCTGGAAAATGGGATTGGGATCAGGATAGATAGATGTTTGATAAGCAGAAGGACCTCTTTCCATGCTATAAAAACTGTATGCCTATATATGAGTTACTGCCCCAGAGGCCAAGTAACTTTGTTGAGCTTCCTTTATCAATAGCTACAAACTCCTCAGTGCATTATCCCACCAAAAATTAAATGTTGAATATTTACTAGATTTCTCATCACAGTATAAAATGCTGTCTGCAATCTGTTCAGTACTTCTTCTTACAATTCTACTCATACGTTCATGCCTATTTGTTCATTTTTACTTTGCTCAAGCACTAAGGTTATATGTCTAGAATGATGTTTTTATTATGATTTCTCAGGAGTATATTGGAGCCTGTGTAGTTCTCATTGCAGCAGTGGCCTCTATTACCAACTCGTTATATTATGGACTTACATCAGGACTTGTGGGTCTGGGACTTACCTATGCACTTATGGTGAGAGTATTTCATTGATCTTTGCATGTCTAACTGCTGAAATTAGCAGATATTTAAATAATATTTGAACATGAATAACTCAGTTTTGTTTTAGTCAACTTACACTAATATCACAAAGCTGCAGAATCCAATGTACCTTTGAATAGTTGAGATGTAGTTTGAATGTGGGTGTGAGTGGATACAGAAGGAAACATTTGATAAGTTAGTGAAAGAAATCCAAGAAACTATTTATGCGTTAAAACACCCTCTGAAAATATACCCGAAGTCTGTTGTTGTAGTCTTGAGGCCTCTGTTCTTGTATTGTACCCACCCTCTCTGCCCATTAGCCATTCAGAGAGCTGTTGACATGTTGACAACTCTTGGCCTTCACAACAAATCCTGATTACACAAACCAATCAGCAGTTTGTCTCTGATTGCAGCTTGCTCTGCACACGCACCTAAGATGCTGTGGCACCTTAGACATCTTCCCCATCTACTTGAACAAGGCAACAGTGTAAACACAGCTCAAAATGAGAACCAGTAATTTGTTTTATTTCCAAGTGCAGCAATTCCTTCCACACAGCTTTTCCCTTCTTGGCCCATGATCTAAAAAGAAGAAAATTAAAAAGATTAGGCCTTTACAGCTGCAAGAGTAAATTTACCATCAATAATTGCCTGGACATTTATACTAGATTTAAAGCCAAGGTAGACCAAATGTTAAACAATAATGAAAGTGAACCCACAGGTCATATTTTTTCTATAAATTTATGATTGATGTATCATTGCATTTGTTCATGTGGAAGATCAATACTGTATTATGTTTTGGCTTTTTGTACTGCCTGTATTTAGCATGGTTAGATGCTACGAGTGGCAATATCGTCAATTGTTTCTTTTATTGCTGTCTCTTTCCAGATTTCAAACTACTTAAACTGGATGGTACGCAATCTCGCTGATATGGAAGTGCAACTAGGTGCTGTGCAAAGAGTAAACAGTCTTCTTAAAATTGAAACAGAAAACTATGAGGGACTTCTATGTGAGCATTCATTTCACAGGAAATCTAAATATAACCAAGCAGCCAATTAATGAAGGAAACTTCTAACATTTTTTTTCTCATCCTGGTTACTCTGCTATAGCACCTTCCCAGATTCCTCCAAACTGGCCAGATGAGGGTGAAATTAAAATTCAGAATCTCAGCGTCCGGTATGACAGCAGCCTAAAACCAGTGCTAAAGAATGTGAATGCTCACATCAGCCCAGGACAGAAGGTAGGTTGGGACATTGTCCTTAGCCAATATGAAGCTGTCAGATGGAGAAAGATGAAGTACTGCTTTAAATTGGCCTTCAAAATATTGAATAATAATCCAAAATCATGCAGCACCATGCTGAGCATCTGTCAAGAATGGTACAGAAGCAGTTTGGTCTCCTGAAGAAAAGTTTATTTCTAATGTCCTATTAGAGTTGTGTTGGACAATGCAATCCCTTCCACTGGCAATTAATTCATGGTATGAATTGGAAACAGTATATCCATGAACTGGAGGGAAGGAGAACATCATGCCACGAATTAGGAGTTGAACAGTTGAGTTCACATTCTCTAAATATTACATTTCTTACTTTGATGATGGCATTGAGTATTAATTCAATACTGCAAGAATAACAGGAAACTTAAGAGTAAAGTGACTCCAGTCACACTCGAGTGTGTTTATAAGTAGCTTCAGTGTAATGCTGCTCCATTACATTATAAAATAGTTTGTTATGAGGACAACGCTATCAAGTAGATTTTGTTTTTAAGCTCTACCCATTTAACGCAATGTCAGTACCATGATATTGGTGCTGGAATAAAAGAAGGTTGTGTATCTAATAATGCACTCTAATTGCTCAAAATATCTTGTTCATCTGAAATATTGTGTTTTTCAATGTGGCCTATTATGCATCAATTCCATCAGTAAGACTGGACTCTACAGAGACATTGTATCTCCATCATCCAAGCTGTAGCATTTTTTGAACATGCTTCATTGCACAAGTGTACCTCAACCAAAGGCATAAGTTTTGGAGACAGAAGAAAAATGTATTTTAGGAGAAAGGATTTAGGTATTTTTGTTCCTTGTAGTTAGGAAAGTCAGTTATTTGCCAATGAAGCCAGTTGGAGACCGTGTTGTTTAATCCCTGTTTGATGATATCAAACCAAAAACTGGAATATTGAGAACCTTAAGGCATGCATAGTACAAAAACAAATAAGAACGTATAATGGTTAATGGAATAAGTGGTTAATTGAAACTAGATTAAAGTAGCTCTTTACTGTAATATTTTGACAAATAAGAATCTGCAAGATTATTGATTTCCTGAATAAATGATGTGAAGGAGGCAGTGTTGGACTGGGTTGGAAAAGGACCTAAGTCACACGACACCAGGGTTATAGTCCGACAGTGCCAATTAGTCTGAAGGTTGCAAGTCCATGCTGTAATTGGTGCTCATACTTTAGGTAGTCATTCCAGTATAATGAATGCTAAATTATCACAGCAGCTGTTCTTTAGATGGGACATTGAACTGAGACCTCCAGCTGTCTGTTCATATTAGCACACTTTAACAAAGAGTAGGGAAATTCTTTAGGTGTCCTGGTCAATACCCCTCTCTCAGTTAATAGCACCAATTAAATATAGAAAGTTCAAATCATTCATGCCACTATACTTGTGTAATTTTGATGGTGCAAAACAGGTGGTTTGTTTTCCAACACAACAGTAATTCATACCATGAGAATCTTATAACAAGACAGGACTCTGGCCTGGAGTTTGTGGCCAGAGATAAAGCAACAAATGTTCACATTCACTATGTTTACAGCTGTTGACAAACCTCTTGTGAGCTTTTAAGTAACAACTTACGGTTCCTAGAGATTTTTTTCTCAGGACCTGTGGTGCATGAGAGCAGATGTTTCTTCAACCAATCAAACTGAAGAATATTCACTGACCCAGAAGTTTAAATCAGCAAGTATAAGTATGAATACTTAATTCATTGCAAGATGAAGTACTGAAAGCAAAACTAGGTGGCAAGATAGAGGAGATTAAGAGATATTACAGTATGTAAAAAAACAAAGAAAAACAAATGAAAAGAAAATTGAATATAAAGTTAGTCTTATCATTTCTTAACCCAAAAATCAGACCATTAAATGTAAATCACAACATGATTTTTATAAGTATAATACTTATATTAGTACAACATGCTTTGGTATGCATTTCTGAAGGCTTTACTGTGCATAACATTATGATATTCAATATTAGAATCTATTTATTACACAGGTTGGAATCTGTGGACGAACCGGGAGTGGGAAGTCTTCCTTTTCTTTAGCCTTTTTCAGGATGGTAGATACATTTGAAGGTAAAATATTTTAATCTGTGTTTGTTTTGAATATTATGACTTCAGTTTTTTGAGCCTACTGATAACTGTTTTGTATTGAATCCGGCTTGAACCTAAGCAACAGACATTGGTACTTTTAAATGCCTTGGTTGGCTACACATAGTTCTGAAGCACTGTGATGCTAGTGGTATTGGCCAGCCAAGTGTCAAAGTAAATTTGCAATCACAAATGTTCACCTGCTAAATACATAACAGCCTGTCTATTTTGCTATCCATCAAAGATATGTTGAAATTTTTCAATTCTCTTTTAGCTTGGCAGATATTTTGTTATTCTGACCTCTTTACTGATCACTCTTGTTGGTAATCCAAGTGACTTCTATGCAGATACATGCCCACAAATCCCAATATCTACCTTTTGTGGTAGCATGACTAGTGAGTAAGAATTGGACTCCCATTTGGTGATCTTTTGCCAACTGAAACATAACTGTTTCTCTCTATAGATGCCACAATAACAAGCTGAGTGTTTCCAGCAATCTTTTATTTTCAGTTCTCCGGCTTCCATTAGCCTTTTCAGTTGGTATTGTACACCTTGCAATGCCCTCAAGTGCATTCATCTAGTTTTTCAGTAAGCAGCTCAGTAAGCTGATGTTAACTACCAATCATTAGGCTGTTTTATTTTACAGATTGAAACTAAACATAGAAAACAATTGTTATATCTCTTTTTGCAAACAAAAGTACAATTTAGAGAGCAGAATCAATTTCCTCTGCTCATTTTTTGATTCTGTCTGGCTGTGGACTTTAAATGAGCATATTTTCCTTTGCCAGATGAAGCCAAATTTATTGACGGCCACTGTTTATTTTCTCTGACTCTCCCCCTGCATTCAAAGGAAATGAGAGGTTGATGTTCATAGTAATAAACTTGTTTTATTACACACAAACAGTCTAGCTTGCCTTTTCATATGATAAAAATATTATTGTCACTAAATGAGTGTAGTTATAATAATTGTTTTCCTGTTATCACAAGTTATTTATTCTGGGAATGTACGACAAACACGCCCAACTTGCGATTTCCTGGATAGAAAAATGCATTCAGTTCACCACACTGTCGTCAAAATTAAGAAATGATCTGTATCCTCCTCACCACACCCAGGCCCAACCATTTCACCACCATAACTACTTTGTGTGTAACAATTAAAAGTTTTGACCCAATAATAAGGCTGAGGTGGTGCTGCATTCATTTAGTTGAAATCCTGATCACGAGTACATTCATCATGGCATATTATTATAGACTCTTTTTCTCCTTGGTCTTTTGCCAATATTTCAGAACAGTGATGGTTTTCAAAATGTTTTGTTTTTGTTTTGTTGATATCCAAATAATTTAAGCAAAATAGACACTTGAGAACAATGATAAAACAGATGAAGGTTCATTTACATCCTATAGGAAATTAGATTATCACACAGGATTTGTTTGGGATTTGCTTCATGTTAGTGTCAGCTGTGCCTCAGTTGGTGGCTCTCTTATTTTTGTGTCAGAATGTAGTGATTCATGTCTCACTTCAGAATGTGAGCACAAAATCTGGGTTGATACCTCAATACAGTACTAAGGAGATGCTGCAGTGTAGAAATCGTCACCTTTTGATGATAATGAACAGAGACCCCGGTCTGCCTTCCAGGATAGATGTAAAAGATTCCATGGCACTTTTTTTAAAAAATCATTTTTGCCTGTTACCCTGCCCAATGTTTATTCCTCAACTGGCAATGGAAAAGCAGATCATATAGTCATTATCACAATACTGTTTGTGGAAGCTTACAAATTTGCTACCGTGATTCCACAACAGTGATAATATTTCAGAAAAAGTAGTGGGTTGGCTGGAACGTTTTTCAGAATGCCTGGAAGCAAAAGGTGCTATTTAAATGCAAGTCCTTCTTTTCTTAAAAAGACATCTTTTTACACATAAATATCTGGACAATGAACTAACTATTTACTTCCCATTTCAAATCTAATCTTTATCATGCATCAGGATAGCTTTTACAGAAGCATAGCTTAAAAGCATTTCTTCTGAGTCCTCTTTGTTTTTCTGCACAGGGAGGATAATTATTGATGGAATAGATATTTCCAAACTGCCACTGAACACTTTAAGGTCCAGACTATCCATTATTCTTCAAGATCCCGTGCTATTCAGTGGTTCAATTCGGTGAGTATCCACCATAAGGTCGTCTGGCTCTACTATAAATAATTCAGCACGATTAGTCATCCTCTGATGTAACCAGCTTAAATTTGAGAAAATGGCATCATTTCCAATTGAAAAAACATTGCATCCATACAGTTTGGGACTTTGGGATTCTCTGGTATTTTGATGAACTTATGTCTCAAGTGGTGTCAGAAAATATCTCCTAAAATCGACACTTTGAACCATTACCCAAAAGGAAAGTACACCATGAGAAGCAATGCAGAGTAAATCTCTGTAATAGGAAGATGAATCTGACTATTCGCTGATGGTTTTTGTGCTTGCACAAATAAGCTTGTGATGTCCCATAAGTAAAAATAATTGTCTATTATGAAGGTTGCAGGAAATCTCAACTCGAGTAATCTTAATGCCTCATATATGGGTGTAATCTGTTTGATCACTTTTCAGTGCATTCCCTATGATAGTTGACTTGATGGGAAAGCTACTAAAGTTCTCCTGCACACATCACTGCTTGAAAACGTAATCACAGTGCAGTCCACATGTTTGTAGGTAAACCCCAGCAATGCAAAGGGTATACTGAACAGCATTAGATTCAAAGTACAGAATTTTTTTTTCTTGCTAATTGGAATGATCTGGAAATTCACTTTGTTTTAAATAGGGATTGAGAGAAGAGTGGTGTTTCTTGATGACCTATCAAACTCTTTACAGAAGAGTTTAACATAGGTTTTCCCTATTCCAAATCATAGCACAGATTGTTTATAATGTACATAGAGAAAAAAAATACAGTAATCTAGGAGACTACCTTGATGACAAGATATGGATCTGATCATTACAATTAGCCTTCACTGTCAATTAACATGTCTGGCTCAAACACATATATCTTCATGCCGATGATGATTGTTACTTTTAAAACTAGAGCCTGCATTGCCTTTTTCTTTTACCTTAGTGTTTGTAATTTCATACAAAAGTTTTATTCAGCTCAAAAATCTGAATATTCCACGTTAAGAAGGAATAAGTAGAATTAACATTGGAACTTATCTTCATATTTGGGAATAGAACTTCTCAGATTGAAAAGTCCCTTTTTGAATTTATCTTAAAATTCATTGTAATCCAAAACTGAATGCAAATAACTATAAAATTCAAAAAAAAGATTGTAAATTGATCCCCTGACTACAATGCTGTTCAATGAAATGAAACTGATATTTTAAGAAATATGTAAACATTAGAAAATAAAATTCACTTAAAAGTACATTGACCACCAAGTCTGGGAGTGACAGTTTAACAGATTGTTGATCAGGATTTTGTAAGACAGGAATAAGAAAATGATTTTAGAATTTGTGTTTGAATCAAAGTTTTCTTTTGTAGATTTAATTTGGATCCAGAGAAAAAATGCACCGACAGTGTGTTGTGGGAATCCCTGGAGATCGCTCAGCTCAAACATGTGGTGAAGGCATTACCAGGAGGTTTAGGTAACATAGGCAATTTTATAATATGCAACAGCCACGAACAAAGTGTATGCTTTTATGTTAGCTAATCATCAACTAATTTGAGAATAAATCATCTCTGCTATTCTCCTTTGTTTCATGTGTTTCTTCAATAGTGTAACTTGATGAGTTGGTTTTACATGTTTCAATTTACTATACACAAACTTTCTAACAATCCATATATTGCAGGTTAAATACAGGTTTTATTCATTTAGAAAACCAATTCTTTCAAAATAGTATTGTTAAACCTGCCTATTGACTTTACACATAGAAAGTGAGGACTACAGATGCTGGAGATCAGAGTCGAGAGTGTGGTGCTGGGAAAGCACAGCAGGTCAAGCAGCATCCCAGGAGCAGGAAAATTGATATTTCTGATAAAAGCCCTTCATCAGAAATGAGGCTTGTGAGCCAAGGGGGTGGAGAGATAAATGGGAGGAGGGTGGAACTGGGGAGGAGGTAGATTAGAGTTTGATAGGTAGAATAAGGTGGGGGTAATGTTAATAGGTCAGAGAGGAGGGTGGAGCAGATAGATGGGAAGGAGGATTGACAGGTAGAACAAGTCATGAGGATAGTGCTGAAGTTGGATCTGGGAAAAGGTGGGGGAGGGGAAATAAGGAAACTGGTGAAATCCACATTCATGCTGCTTTGTTGGATAAAAGCAGTGCATATGATTGAGTAAATTTGAGCGGGACAGGTATTGTATGAAAGAGATTGCATGTGAGGGGGAGAGAGAAAATGGAATGAAATTCATTTTGACAGGTATTGCAAAGTGACCACTAGCAAATTGGCAATCCGTTTTATAGTCTGCATGATTTTCTTTCCCAATGAAGCCATAAAAAAGAAAATGCAAAGTAATGGGAAAAGAGCTATTATTTCAAATATTTTGAGCTACAGAACAATGTGAATTTCACATCCTCAAAGACTGAATAATTAGTTATAACAATGAATGTGTTTTTCCAGATGATTTCAAAATTAGATTTTACTTTGGATAAAAGAAAACTATTTTCATGTTTTTATATTTAGTTCAGAATGACGGAGAGAGATTTAAAATTGAAGAGTGAGAGAGGAAAAATAAATGTTTACTGCAATCTGTGTTGATGGTATATGGGAATTTAGATATGATTAATTCAGAGAAGATTTATTTAGTTACCTTTGGTTATCAAAGAACAAAGAAAATTTACAGCCCAGGAACTGGCCCTTTGGCCCTCCAAGCCTGAGCTGATCCAAATGAACTGTCTAAACATGTCGGTCAATTCCTGAGCACCCCACCTACTCATGCATCTGTCCAGATGCATCTTAAATAAATCTACCGTGCCTGCCTCTACCACCTCTACTGGCATTCCAAATGCCCACCACCCTCTGTGTGAAGTACTTGCCACGTGTATCCCCCCTTAAACTTTTCACCTCTCACCTTGAAAGCCTGACCCCTCGTTATTGAATCCTTCACCCTGGGAGAAAGCTTGTCTCTATCCACCCTTCATGATTTTGTAAACCTCAATCAACCTACTCAACCTTTCTTCATAGCTAGCACCTTCCATACCAGGCAATATCCTCGTAAATCTTCTCTGCACCCTCTCCAAAGCGTCCACATCCTTTTCGTAATGTGGCAACCCTAACTCTACACAGTATTCTAAATGCGGCTGAACCAATGTCTTGTATAATGTCTTTTTACTTCCAATAGATAATGAACAAATAATTTACCTTTTTCCAGGAACTAATTTAATATACTTGCTTTCCTGTGTTGAATTTTTGTGTTGTAATCAGAAAACAAGAATATCTAATTTCTGTCTATACATCCATATTTTCACCTTCTGAATACATGGGTGAGAGGATTTGCATTTTCCAGCTCTCCAGGCAGTGTTGGAGGAGTTTGGATGCCAAAGCAGGCTGGTTAGAAAATCCAACCTTAGAAGTCCTATTTTTCAAACATACAACCATCCCCCTGAGAAAAAAACCTCCAAGTCCAATAGTAAAACATTAAATCTCTTTTATGTGGTCAAAGAACAGTACAGCAAAGTAACAGCCCTTTTGGCCCATCAAGCATATGCCCATGCATGATGCCTTTCTATGCAGTCCATATCGCTCTCTTTCTGGCCTACTCATGTATGTGCTTCTACCACCTCCTCTGGCAGTGCATTCCAGGCACTTATCACCCCCTTTTCACACTTTTCACACATCTCCTTTAATTTTTTTCCCTTTTACTTTAAACCTATATCCTGAATTAGTTGACATTTCTACACTGGGGGGCAAAAAACTTCAACTATCCATTCTATCCATGCCTCTCATAATTTTGTAAACCTTTATCAGATTGCCCCTCAGCTTCTGATGTTCAAGTGAAAATAAACTGAGTTTGTTCAATCTCTCCTCATAATTAATACACTCCAAACCAGGCAACATTCTTTTCTGGATCCTCTCCAAAGCCTCTATATCCTTCTGGTAGTGTGATGGCCAGAACTGTACCTAATATTCCAAATATAGCCTTCCTAAAGTTCTATACAGCTACAACATGAATTGCCAATTTTTGTACTCAGTGCTCCAAATGATGAAGGCAAGCATGGCATCAGCCTCCTTAACCACCTTATTCACTTGTGTTGCCACTATTGTGGAACTGTGGAGCTGTACGCTTTAGTCTCTCTGTATGTTAATGCTTCTAATAGTTCTGTGATTTACTGCATACATCCCTCCTGCATTAAACCTTCCAATATGCATCACTGGATTAAATTCCATCTGCCATTTCTCCAGTCAAATCTCCAGCCTATCTATAAATCTGCTAAATCCTCTGGTAATCCTCCTCAACCGGTCATTCAGTTGTAAACACAAAATCTTGTTCAGTAGTAATGTAAATAACCTCTTAAAACTGTTAATACAATACACAAGCCTTTCTTGAAGAAAGTGTTATTTTGACTTTTGAAACATATGCATGCATTTATAATTGTCTTAGCCATCAAAACAAACCAGGTTCCAAAAAAAGGAAGCCTATTGAAACATGAAAAACACTTCGCTATTTTTTTAAGTCAAAACAAATGGCCTTTCAATCAAACCAGTCTAAATTCAGGTCACCTTTTTCCTAAGTGAAGATTCCAGACCATTTTTAACTATTTTGTTTTCTAATTTGCAACTTTACTAATATTTTATGTTTAGCCTCTTTAAACACAAGTGCAACAGAATCTTGGTCAGATTGGCCAATGGGCTGAGAAGCGACAGAGTTTAGTTTAGATAAATGTGAGGTGCTGCAGTTTGGAAATGGAAATCAGAGCAGAACTTATACACTTAATTGTAAGGTCCTGGGGAGTGTTGCTAACAAAGAGACCTTGGAGTGCGGGTTCATAGTCTCTTGAAAGTGAAGTTGCATGTAGATAGGATAGTGAAGATAATGTTTAGTATACTTTCCTTTATTGGTCAGTGCATTGAGTATAGGAGTAAGGAGATTGTGATGTGGATGTACAGGACATTGGTTAGGTCACTTTTTGAATATTGTGTGCAATTCTGGTCTCCCTCCTATAGGAAGGATGTTGTGAAGCTTGAAAGGGCTCAGTAAAGATTTACAAGGATGTTGCCAGACCTGGAGGGTTTGAGCAATAAGGAGAGGCTGAATAGGTTGGAGTGTCAAAGATTGAGAGGTGACCATATAGAGGTTTATAAAATCATGAGTAGCATGGAGAGGTTAAATAGACAAGGTATTTTCCCTGGGGTGGGGGAGTCTGGAACTAGAGAGCATTGGTTGAGGGTGAGAAGGGAAAGAATTGAAAGGGACCTAAGGGGCAACTTTTTCACACAGGGTGGTGGGTGCATGGAATGAGCTGGCAGAGGAAGTGGTGGAGGCTGATACAATTACAACATTTAAAAGGCATCTGGATGGATATATAAATAGGAAGGGTTTAGAAGGATTTGGGCCAAGTGCTGACAAATGGGACTAGATTAATTTAGGATATCTGGTCAGCATGGACGAATTGGACCGAAGAGTTTGTTTCCATGCTGTACATCTCTATGACTCTAAGTAGGCTCCTTTGGCAGTTTAAGCCCATTCGAAGGCACTTGGTAGTTGAGAGATTTGGCAACAGGAAGAGGCACAGGTGTATTATATTCTCACCTTTGTTCAGCAAAGTTTCTGTGTTTTTGCTGAGAATGAAGTAGGTCAGAGTGGCTACCTGCCTTAACCACAGACAATCACAAATGCAAAGGTGTGCCTAAAGATGCGGACTTGCTAACCAGTTCCCACCTTAAAGAACCTAGCATCAGCCCATACCCACCCGACCCACATCAACACTCCCAACTCTTGACTAAAACCCTGATTCACAATTTTCAGCTGATGTTCTGTGACAGATTCCTAACATTCATCACGAGTGTTGCAAGTCTCTGTCTCCATTATTTGAATTAAATAGCATCATCTTGGCCCCACATACTTCGGCACGATCAGTGCAGGATGTCCCTAATGGACACATTCTGACACTTATTATCATGCTTAATATTTGGTCCTTCAAACTAATTTCAATTCTGAAACAATAAATAAGATAGTAGTAATTAGAAACATGTTTAGACTGAATAAGGGGGAAAAACCTAATCACCTATGCCTTTTTCACATCATTTCAGAAACATAGGAACCTTTTGGTCTAATTCCATGTAATATGCAAGCTTAGGTAAAAATTAACTGTCGCAAGAATGATTACCAAGATTCCTATTTTGTTTCTTTTCACATTTGAATGGTAGATGCTATAGTTACTGAAGGAGGAGAAAATTTTAGCTTGGGTCAGCGTCAACTGTTTTGCTTGGCGAGAGCTTTTGTACGCAAGAGTAGTGTGCTGATCATGGATGAAGCTACAGCCTCAATAGACATGGCAACCGTGAGTACCAAGCTTCAACTTCCATTACTGGATTTTTCAGTGTGAGACTTCACTACAGGGATCTATGATATGGTTTTAGGAATTGCATTGTAAAGGTATTTCAAACCTGGAAATTCCAAAGTCTTCCACTCTAACTTTGATAGTATTCAACGGTATCCCCACAAAGATGGTTTAAAGGAGTCAATTAGATCAACATCTGTTCTCAAAAATCTTATGTCTGTCTAATTAGAATTTAAATTCTATCTAGACAAAGAGAATATTTAGATACAGTCAGTATAGATTTTAAAATAGACATTTGTGCCTGTTAGGGATGCAGGGTGGATGTGCTAACTAATCATGGCAGTGTGGTACAAGAAGCCATTCGAGAGGGAGGAATAAGAATGAATGCAGAGATAGTAGGGAAGAGTACAGTGAGAGAAAATGATACTATTCTCTGCAGCAAATGTGCATGAGTCTAGATGGCGGTATTGCTGGCCTAGTGTCATTGGTCCAGGACATCTGCTCAGAGCTGGAGAGGAACTTGCAGTGGTACGGGGAGGATCCAGTCATCAGGTCCATGTAGGTTCCAATAACATAACCCAGAGGAGATCCTGCGTAGTCAGGATGAGGATTTAGATCTCAAATTAAAAAGCAGAACCTCAAAACGTCATCATCTCTGCTTTAGGAACAATGTGTAAATTGGTACATGGCATATCAGATTAGAGTTGAATGTATGGCTGAAAGACTAGTGGGAGAAGTATGTTCAAGTTCGTGATGCACTAGCACAAGAACTGAAGAAAGTGGGATCTGCACCAATGGAGCAGTAACCACCTGAACAGTACTAGGTCTGATGTTCTTACCAATTTCATAACTAAGGGAGAGGATTTTAAACTAAATGGTGGCAACAAGGGATCACATTTGGGAAGATGTTTGACTTGGCCAGCATAATCAGGGCCAAAGAGAAAGGCAGGAAACAATAAACAGATGTGACCCACAAAATCCTAACCAGTAAAACTATAAAAAGTCAGGGCTCTTGGTGCAGTGGTAGTACCTTTGAGCCAGGTAGCCCTGAGTTCAAGTCACACCTCTTCAAGGGGTGTGTGATAGCATCGATGAATAGGTTGATTTAGAAAACAGGTAAAACTTATAAAGTCCTAACAGGACTAGACAGGGTAGATGTAGGAAGGATGGTCCCAGTGGTGGGGAAGTCCAGAACCAGGGTCACAATTGAATGCTATGGGGTAAACAATTTTAGGACTGAAATAAGGCAAAATGTCTTCACCCAGGGAGTGGTGAGCCTAAGGAATTTGTTACTGCAGAAAGCAATGGAGGCCAAAACATTCTATGATTTCCAGAAGGAGATGGATATAACACTTAGGGCTGAGAGATCAAAGAACATAGGAGAGAATCCAGATCTGTCTACTATGTTGGATAATCAAATTTGATCATAATAGATGCAGATCAGGCTCGAAGGGCCAAATGGTCTAATCCTGCTCCTGTTTTCTACGTTTCTGTGTGACAGGAATGAACATAGGGACAGGAGTATTCTGTTCTGCCATTCAATAAGATCATGGCTGATCTGTGGCCAAAACCTATATACCTGCTTTGGACCCATATCCCTCGATACCTTTGCTTAATAAAAACTTTGTCTATCTTGGATTTAAATTCAACAATTGAATTAGCGTTGATTGCCATTTTATGATGAGAACAAGAATACAAAAAGAGTGAACTAACAGATTAGACTAAATTTTGCAAAGAGGTGAAAAGTGGAAAACTTAAAGGCTCTTGATCTGAAGGGGCAAATTGCTGCAGGTGCTAGAATCTGTACTGAAAGCAAAAACTGCTGGAAATCATAGTGGATCAGACAACATCCATGGAGAGAGGGCAAGCTAATATTTTGTGTCTGGATGACTCTTCTTCAGAGTTCTCTCTCCATAGATGCCACCTGATCCACTGTGATTTCCAGCCTTCTATCTGAATGCATTTAGGATTTGAAACAAATCTGATATTGGAAATAGAAATGAATAAGTATGATCTGGAAGCCATTACAGAGACATGGTGGCAAGTTACATGAAGGGTGCAGGACATTTTGGAGTGACAGCGAACTAGGAAAAGATGGAGAGTTAGCTGTGTTTGTTAATGGTGGGCATTAACAGAATAGAGAGGAATGACTTAAGTTCAGCAAACCAAGATGTGAAAATACTTTGGGTAGAAATAATAAATGTTAAAGAGAAGTTACTTGTGGAAGTGGTATGCAGGGCTCCTATTAAAATCCACACAGTTGAGAAACACAAAGGAAGAAGTAATGAGAGCTTGTCAGAAAGGAATGACCCACATATAAACTGGAAAAATCAGAAAGGAAAGGCTATTTCAGAATACTTTCTTCGAGCAACATATTCCAGAGCTGAGCAAAGAGCACTTACAGGCAGATTTTCTAAGAGTGGTCATCTCTCTCATTTTGCCATTCTGTCCCTTCTTTATTAGCAAAAAAAATTGTTTAGTATTTTTGACAACGGATTCTGATCAGGGTTCCTAGAAAAATGCAGAATGTTACTTCCATGCTGACAGTTCTTTTGTAGCATGAACCAACAGGGGGAAGTAAACCATACCCCCTTTTCACAGCAGTCAGCTACTGTATTCTGACATTTAAAGCTTTATCACTTCCTGCCTTTCTCTTTGGCCCTGATTCTACAAGTCAGTTTAAAACATCTTACAAATTTGATGTCTCGTCCCCATTCCCTTAGTTGTACAATTATCAAGCACAGCCATTTTGACAGCTGCTGTGAAATAGTAAGTTTTCATAAGTGAGCTTGATTTTAGGGTATAGGGAGGGTAGGGTACAGGATGGGTAGGTGGGTAGAATGCTACTGGGTAGGCAGTTGGTTGCCAGCTGGATAGGAGTAGAATGTTATGGGGCAGGATGCCAGTTGGTTAGGGAGCAAGATGTTACATGTTTAGGATGCTAGGTGGAAAGGGTGTCAGGGTGGCAAGGTAGCCAGGAAGGTGGTTCAGTGTTTGAGCTGGAAGAAAGGGCAGGGAAAGATTTGGTCCAACAGGGAGGCCAGAAGGATAAGTGGGGGAGGGATTGGTACAGCAGGGGATCTGGACCCATGTTAGGAAAGAGGGTTGGGAGCAGATTTGGGGAAGAAGTGTTGTCTGAAGATTGGATCATTGGGATATTGGCTCTGGAGTGGTGGAAGGGATGTCAAGTCTAACCGCAGGGTAAGGGTGGTGTCTGGTTGTGATGGTGGTGAGGGAAGAGCGGGGACGAGCAGTGGGGCATTGTCAAGTCTGGCAATGTGGGAAGGTAGTGGTCAGGTCTGGCAGGGCTAAAGGGAGCATGTCTGGTCATGGGAGAAGAGGGATCTGGCCTGACAGAGGGGCAAGTGGAGTGTCAGGTTTGATGGGGATAAGAAAGCGTGTCTGGCAGTGGAGGAAGGCCGGTAATGTTCAGCCGCAGGGGAAAGGTTCATGGAGCAGGGGTAGGTGGGGTTGGGGTTTAGTGAGGTATCAAATCAGGGTCTGAAGCTGGGGGAATATGTAGTCGAAGGATTGTGAGTTAAATATGTGTCAGTTAAATAGTTACTCAAGGATTAAACAAAGCCTTTTTTATTCCTTTCCTTTACTATATAGTTTCATCAGCTCCTTCTGAATTGCCCTGATTTAAAGGGAAACTCTGAGGGTCCCAGGCATAGGGGAATTGCCCAGCAGAATTATCAATTTCTTGAGCGTTTCCTTTAGAGCCTGCTGTCATGGAGTTCTGTAGGGTCTCCATGTGCAACTAATATCTACACTGGAATAACAACTGTCTAGTCATGAGGAATTCTGGGTCTTGATGTTGTACAATGAGATTGGGTTAATTTGTGATCTCCAAGTGAAGGCACCCCTATGTAACAGCAATCTTAATACAATTTGAGGGAGAGAGAAATGGGTCCAAGATTTTTTTAAATATAAATTTAAACAATGGGAATTTTGCAGGCATGAAAGCATAGCTGGCTAAAGTAAATTGGTGAACTAAATTAATGGATAGATCAACTAAGATGCAGTGGCACAATTTAAGGAGATATTCAGAAATCACAAGGAAGAAAATTTCCAAAGGATAGTCCAACAATCCGTGGTTAACTAGAAATGTCAAATATCAAATTAAAAAGAAAAACCTTATGATTGTGTGCAAAAGGCAGGTGGCATGTCAGAATACTGGACAGAATGCAAAGAAAAAACAAAGAATGACCAAATAATTAATAAAGGGATAAATTAGAATGTGAGAGGAAGTTAGACAAATATAAAAACAAAGTAAGAGTTTCTATAAACATCTGAGAAAGAAAGGATTTAGCAAAGTGAGTTCTTTGGTAAGTTAGATTGGAGGTTTAAATATGGAAAATAAGAAGTCACTGATGAATTGAATAGGTAGTTTGCATTGGTCTAAAATCTCATGGTGTAGAGGGTAGCATATTGACAGAGATTAGCTGCTGAACAGAAAGCAGAAAGTTGGTGTAAATTGTTCTTTTTCAGTTTATCAAGATGTAGCAAGCGGTGGGTCACTAGAATCTTAGCTGGAACCTCAACTGTTTACAATGTTTATTAGATGAAGGGACGACAGGCATAATTGCCAAATTTGCTGACAAGATAGGTTGAAACATAGTAGCAGGCATAATTTGAGATATTCAAGATGATAAAAGGTGTGGATAAAATAGACATGGAGTCGATACTTCCTCTTGTCGGGCATTCAAGGACAAGAGGTCATATTCTTAGGATAAGAGATAGCAAATAAGATATGATGAATGGCTGTGGGCGGCACGGTGGCACAGTGGTTAGCACTGCTGCCTCACAGTGCCAGACACCCGGGTTCAATTCCCACCTCAGGCGATTGACTGTGTGGAGTTTGCACATTCTCCCCGTGTCAGCGTGGGTTTCCTCCGGGTGCTCCGGTTTCCTCCCACAGTCCAAAGATGAGCAGGTCAGGTGAATTGGCCATGCTAAATTGCCCATAGTGTTAGATAAGGGGTAAATGTAGGGGTATGGTGGGTTGCTCTTCGGCAGGTCAGTGTGGACTTGTTGGCCCAAAAGGCCTGTTTCCACACTGTAAGTAATCTAATCTAATCTAATCCTGGGATTGTATTCATTAGAGTTTAGAAGGTTGAGAGGAGATCTAATAGAAACTTACAAGAGAATGCATGGCTCAGAAAGGGTGGATGCTGAGAAATTGTTTCCATCAGGCAGGGATACTAGGACTCATGGGCACAGCTTTAGAATTATAGAGTCATAGAGACATAGATGTACAGCATGGAAACAGACTCTTTGATCCAACCCATCCATGCCGACCAGATATTCCAACCCAATCTAGTCCCACCTGCCACCACCTGGCCCAAATCCCTCCAAGCCTTTCCTATTCATATACCCATCCAAATACCTCTTAAATGTTGCAATTGTCCCAGCCTCCACCACATCGTCTGACAGCTCATTCTATACCTGTACTACCCTCTGTGAGAAAAAGTTGCCCCTTAGGTCTCTTTTATATCTTTCCCCTTTCACCTTAAACCTTTGCCTTCTCGTTCTGGATTCCCTGACCCTGGGGAAAAGACCTTGTCTATTTAGCCTATCCATACTCCTCATAACTTTGTAAACCTCTATAAGGTCATCCCTCAGCCTCCAACGCTCCAGGGAAAACAGCCTCTTCCTATAGCTCAAATCCTCCAACCCTGGCAACATCCTTGTAAATCCTTTCTGAACCCTTTCAAGTTTCACAACATCTTTCTGATAGGAAGGGCACCAGAATTGCACGCAATATTCCAATAATGGCCTAATCAATGTCCTGTACAGCCGCAACATGACCTCCCAACTCCTGTACTCAATACTCTGACCAATAACGGAAAGCATACCAAACACCTTCTTCACTATCCTATTTACCTGCAACTCCACTTTCAAGAAGCTATGAACCTGCACTCCAAGGTCTCTTTGTTCAGCAACACTCCCTAGGACCTTACCATTAAGTGTATAAGTCCTACTAAGATTTGCTTTCCCAAAATGCAGCACCTCGCATTTATCTGAATTCAACTCCATCTGCCACTTCTCAGCCCATTGGCCCATCTGGTCAAGATCCTGTTGTAATCTGTTGTAATTAGAGGGGGTCAATTTAGAACAGAAATGAGGATACACTTCAGAGGGTGGTGGAATTCACTGCCACAGAGTGCAGTGGAGGCCGGAATGTTTAGAGGCAGAGATTGATAAATTCTTAATCTCGCAAGAAATGAAGGGATACAGGGAGAGTGCAGATAAGTGGCATTGAAATGTCCATCAGCCATGATTGAATAGCGGAGTGGACTCAATGGTCCGAATGGCCTTACGTCCACTCAACTTTCTTATGGTCTTATAAATTTAAAACAGAGTTGAGGAGAAACTACTTCTCTCAAAGTGTTGTGAATGTGTGGAATTTGCTACCCCAAAGTGCAATGGATACTGGAAGAGTGAGTAAACTTAAGGAGGAGTTGAACATATTTTTAATTGGTAATGAGTTGAAGGGATATGGGGAGTAGGCAGGAAAATGGGGGTGAGGAGCATATGAGGCATGATCAATAGGAGGAGCAGACTCAATGGGTTGAATAGCCTAATTCTGCTCTTATATTTTATGAACTTATAAAAGGGCATTCAGCCCATCAAGCTGCCATGCTATTCAATTTTTGTTTACATTTAAAATGTCTATTCACCCCTTCCCTATACCCCTGTATGCAGGAATGGTGATGGCACTATGGTGTTGCCTTATGAGAAAAGGTTGAACATGCTAGACTTGTACCTGCTGCAAGAATAGGAAAATATCACTTGATTGAAACATAAGTTGTTGAAGATCCTCGATAGGGTTGATGTAGAGAGTATATTTCCTGTTGTGGGAGAACCTGAAACTGGGATCGCTATTCAAAGATCAGGGCTATCCTCTTTAAAACACAGTCAAGGATATTTTTTAATCTGAGGGTCATAAGCCTCTGAACTCCCTTCCTGAAAAAGTCCTGCAGCAGAGTATTTTCAAGGTGGCAGTAGATAAAGTCTTGGTAATCAAGGGGGTGAAAAGCTATCAGGTGTAAGCAAACATGGATTTGAAGTTACAAGCTGAACAGCCATAATTTTATAGTATAGAGACAGATGCTGGAATCCAAAATAGACAGGCAGGTGGCTGGAAGAACACAAAAAGCCAGGCAACATCAGGAGATGCAGAAGTCAACATTTCAGGTGTAACCCTTCAACAGTCCTGAAGAAGCGCTACCCTCGAAACGTTGACTTCTCCACCACCTGACTTGCCTGGCTCGCTGTCTTCTTCCAGCCTCCTGCCTGTCTCTATTTTATCATTTTACAGGCTCAAAGGGCTGGCTGCTCCAAATTCATATGCTTGTTTGTAACTCTAAAATCCCATTTTGAGGTAATAGAAATGGGGGATAATGTCACAGTTGATAAGGATTTTGCCTTGGAGAAGTTCCCACATGGTACATTGTTAGAGACTGTTAAAGGCCTTGAATTAGGGGAGACATTGCAAGCTGGATTAGAAATTTGTTGGTAGACAGAAAAAGGAGTATACAGATGTTTCAGAACTTCAAAGTGACCAATAGTGCCCCACAATGTTCAGTACTGGAGCTATTTCTTTTCTGCGTCTGCATCAATTATTTGCTTACTGGCCTACAGCCCAATATGTTGAAAATAGTAAGATATAAAATAGGAGTTTTAGTTAATCTTATTTAGCCATCTGAAGTATTAACGTTTAAAGGTGGGTGGGGGGGTGGTGGTGGGGGGACAAGAGTGAAGTGAAAATTAACAGACTGATTTCAATGTGAGTAAGTGAGGTAATATTTTCACAGAATAGCAAAAGAAATTAGACTTAATGAATGTATGTTCAGTGGTGTGAATGAACGCCAGATTGTAGACCTACAGATAAACTTGATAAAGCTGTAGAAAATCCTGGGTTATATTCCAGTTCATAGAAATTATAAAAGCTAAGAGATACAGAAGAACCAATATAAGATCTTAGAGTGCTGCCTACAATTTAGACTCCCTGTGGGAGAAAATGTGATAAAGCTTTAGCATGGAGATTCTTTAGAATGTGGGAAATGTTGTATCTGATGTTAGTTGCCAGTAACTCAACAATGAAGCATAGCTTGCAAAGATGGGTTCCCTCGGATATTTCCAGCTGAATGATCATAGGTCAGTTTGTAAAATTCCATGTGTAAAGTGAAGTGCATCACAGTCACCTCAGACATCAATCTGCTTTTCATCCCTCCTTTAATAATTGCTTCCAATAAAAGCTTTAAATATTCAAATATCAAAGGTCATACATTACGGGTCTGTAGCCCTGGTTTTATGCATTACTGGTCTGTAGCCCTAGTTATATACAGGTGAATTCTATTCCCAATGAGAAGATTAAGTCCATGACACCTACTTTGCTGCATTACCAAGGAATTTAAATATTACTCTTGTGTTTCTCCAGAATTTTTGAATACAGATTTTACTGCAATGTGACCAAGACTGAGATACAAATAATGAATATAATTAAATGCCGGTCAGTCAGCTTGGAAAGATGCAGCAAACTGTAAATTCCTGTACCAAACTGCAAATGGAGAGGTTGCCAATATAAACAGAATACTGACAGTCCACACCAGAACCTGGGACTGATATTCATGACAATGGAACTTCCCTCAGTTCCAGTTACCCCATACCACCTCCACAATTGTATCAAAAAATCAGAGGCCCACAAATGACAGTGTGCTGCATGTTTTCGCTAATGAGCTCTCCAATGAGTGCTTTTGCAAAATGTTTTTCCTTTTCAAGTGGGAGACTTATTGCATTCCACATCCTCCCAAATGATCTATAAGTAGCCATTTAATGCTAACAATTCACCTGTTGTATTTAAGTGAAATCCAATGACAGAACTCAATCATATTTTCATATCATCATCATTGGTGGGCAGAGTATTTGTGCATATTCACAATGTACATATACTGATACTTCTGAAGAAGAGTCATACAGGACGTGAAACCTTAATTCTGTTTCTCTCTCCACAGTTGTTGCCAGACCTGCTGAGCTATTTTAACATTTCAGTGCTTGTTTCAGATTTTCAATATCTGCAGTATTTTGCTTCTACACACGTACTTGATGCTATATGGTATTTGGTTAGTCTACAAATATCATATGTGGATATATCTGATATAACTTTTCTGTGAAGAAAATTGGTGATTCATTATCGGGAAGGTAGAGACAGAACTGCAGATACTGGAAAGTTAGAGTTGATAAAATGTGGAGCTGGAAAAAACACAGCAGGTCAAACAGCATCAGAGGAGCAGGAGACTCGATGTTTTGGACAGGACCCTTCAGGAGGGGAATCTGTTGGGAATGTATTCATTCTTGTGTCCTGTGCATCAAGCTGACCTTTGGGTTGTATCTTTTACTGAAAAGGTAACATTGAAGAAAAGTGATTTCACATTGCGATACACCAGTATTTTGTTGTGTAACTTTGAGGTTTCAAATCCTGTCCTGAAGCATAGTGAGCCATCTTTCTGAAGAAGGTCCTTGGCAATGATGGGAACTAGTTTAAGTATAAAGGTACTGCAGAAAGAAGGGGCTAAAATAGCAGTTACCAGTTAGGCAAAGTACAATAACAAAATCTGGAATATGGGGAAGGAGAGCATGGCAGTTATTGGTATGTAGAACATATTAGAAAATAAATTCATTCATTGTTATCTTCTTTAGGAAAATATTTTACAAAAGGTTGTGATGACGGCCTTTGCAGATCGGACAGTGGTGACCATCGCTGTAAGTAGCAGCTCCTTTCTTGGTTTTTGGGCAAGATCACAGCGTTTCCAGAACCTTGAGTTCAATTGATTGTGAATGAAGTTAGAGTTTGGAGAACTGTATTTTCAACAAGAAGAAAGTTTTCTTTCAGGGAAAATGAGCTGCACACTACACTGATTCAATTAAAGCATGTTTCCTTGTTCATTTTTGGAATGTAGCATCAAGATAATGGACAATATATTTTGAGCATGAAAATACAGTGGGCCAGGTGATTTGACACAACTGCCACTTCATAAGGCAATTCAGTATAAATAATATTGGTGTAAGGCTGGAGTCTTTAGGGCCAAACTAAGAAGGACCATCAGTGAACTTGACAGCTTAATTTATTAATCGCTTTTTTGTTAAACTGAACTCATTTTTTAAATGGATAAGATGAACTTGAGCTCAGAACTTCTGCATTATTGACCAGACTTCTGAATTACAAGAACCGGTAACGGACCCACTACACTAACATGCACGGAGTATTAAAATAAATTGCATTGAGGTAATCAGGTAGAATAATGGGACTGAAAAAAGTGTTGGATTTGCTTTATTTAATGAGAGCTGTCACCAATTTTCCATGGAGTGACCGTTAAAATGTCCCATTCCAATCTGACCAAAGTCAATATTAAATTACAGGTAGTAAGAATGCTCACGCTGAGCTGACATAGTTATCCTTAAATATATAGATTAGGTTCCAATTACATCACTGAGATCTGTTCTGCTATTTTAAAACGTAATACAAACAGGGTAATTGCTATGGCCAGAAGAAACACGGTAAGGCAAATTTAAAATTTTTTTTATACAAACATTCAAATTAGGTGCAAGTGGAGGCCATCCAGCCCTTCCAACTTGTTCCACCATTCAATGAGAACCTGGAGGATTTGGCTGTAGCCTCAAATCTGCATTTCTCCTACCTCAATAACCGTGTAGCTTCTTGCTCAACAAAGATTGTTCCATTCCTGCTATAAAAATATTCAACGGGTCAGCTTCCACCACTTTTACAGGAAATATGTTCCAAAGACATTAAGTCCTCTCAGTGGAAAAAAAAATGGCCTCATCTTTTTTAAATAGGTGACCCTTGATTTTTAAACAGTGACCTCTAATTCTCGATTCTCCCATAAGAGGAAACATTCTCTTCACATCTACCAGTCAAGACCCCTCAGGATTCTAAACATTTCAATAAAGTCATCTCTTACTTTTCTAATCTAATACAGATACAAGTCGAGCCTGCCCCACTTACCTAACAAGACAAGCCATGCATTCAAGGAATTTGTACAGTGAACTTTCTCTGAATTGCCTCCAACATATTTACATCCTTTCTTGGATAAACACTGTGCACAATAAACTAGATGTGGTCTCATCTGTGCCCTGTATAATCAAAGCATAATCTCCCTATTTTTGTACTTGATTCCTCTCATGATAAATGGTAACATTCTATGAGCTCCCCCAATGACTTGCTATACCTGCATACAAGCGTTTGGCAATTTCATGAAATAAGACACATTGATTCAGCTGCCTTTCAGGACTTTACAATCTCTCACCAATTAAATAATGATTCCTTTTATTCTTCCTGCCTAAATAGACAACTGCACAGTATTCTCCATTTTCCACATTTTTGCTCATTTGGTTCACTTCCCTACATCTTTGTGTAACCAATTTATGTTCTTTTTCACCATTTAATTTCCTAATTGTCTTTGTGTCATCAGATTTTTTTTGGCAACAATACCTTCTATCCCTTCATCTAAGTCATTTATGTAAAAATTATTAACAGGTGAGTTCCCAACATTAATATGGCACATAACTTCAAGGTAATCAGGAAAGTCAATACGGTTTTGTGACCAATCTATATGTCGACAATCTGAACAGTACTCATTTATTTCTACTCTTTGCTTCCTGCTAGTCAGCCAAATTTCCTATCCATGCCAATATGTTCCCTCTACACAATGTGTGTTTATATGTTCTAATAACCTTTGAGATGACGTCACATCAAAAGACTTGAGAAATTAAAGTACAGTGCATCACTAGCTCCCTTTGCCTCTTTAAAACACTCCAATAGATTGGTCACAAAACCATATTGACTTTCCTGATTACCTTGAATTTATTCAAATACTCTCCTAAAACTTCTTTAATAAGAGCTTCTTACATACGGTGTATGAAAGATGTTAAGTTAATTGACCAGCTTTCTGTGTACCTTTCATTTTCTTTGGTCATTTATTGCCTTTTTAAAATTTTATCCAACCTTCTTATCTGCCACCTGTCTTTGCTTTTTGTTCAAGTTTAATACTATTGTGAACAGTTCAAGTTAACCAGGGTGAGTCTGTCATTTGTAATCTCTTATCATTGGAATGGACCTATGCTGAAATATCCCCTTAAATATCTGCTACTGCATTTCTACTGATCTAACCTTTAACCTGATTTTCCAATGCAATATGACAAACACTGTTTTCATGCCCTCCCTCACTGTTGCCATTATGTAACTGTTTAGATATATACTCAGATCCACTCCTCTCTGCCTCAGACTGAATGCAAGATTAAATCATATTATAGTCATTGCGACCTAGGTGCACCATCATTGAGATCATTAAGCTTACAGCAAATCCTCTGTACCCACAAAATCACGAATCTCTCCACGCCAAGAAATAAGTAACAACAAAATTCAACATTCAATGTCTGTGATTTTCATCCCAATTTTAATCTATTTTTAATGAGCTCTACATTCTCAAATTTCATCATTGAAAGGGGTTCTCAGGAATAGACCTCTCATGGATAAAGAGGAATGATGATCTTACTACATAATACCAGGTATAGCCTGCTCTCTAGTTAGTTCCAGAATGTGCTGTTCCAATAAACATCCTGAAAGCATTCTACAAAACTTGACTGAAGTTTTCTTTCATCTGTCTTTTCCAATCGATGTGGATTGAAATCCACTATAATTATCACTATGTCTTCCTGACAACCTTTCATTATTTCTTCCTTTATGCATCACCTAAACACATGATTATTAAGGCGGAGTCGGTATACCATGTCTGCTAGTGACTTCATGTTTTTATCTCATTTCTACCCAAACTATTTTCACATCTTAGTTACTTCAACCCCTTTTGTATTGGATTAAAAACATCATTAACGAACAGAGCTATGCCTTAACCTTTTCCCAGTTTCTTACCATTCCAAAATGTACCCTTCAAAACATCCTGCAGCCATGTCTCTAATGGTTACCAGATCATACTTAATATTTCTATTTACACTCTCAATCCATCAGTTTTGTTTCAAATGCTACATGCATTCAGGTGCAAAGCCTTTAGTTTTATCTTTTGGTCTCTTTCTAAATTCTACGTATTATCCAAAGAAGAATTCAAACATATTTTTACAAATACATTAAGGACAAAAGGGTAACTTGGGAGAGAATAGAACCCCTCAAAAATCAGTAAAGCGGCCTTTGTGTGGAGCTGCAGGAGATGGAGCAGATACTAAACGTGTATTTTGCATCAGTATTTACTGTGGAAAAGGACATGGAAGATATAGAATGTAAGGAAATAGATGGTGTCATCTTGAAAAATGTCCATATTACAGAGGAGAAAGTGCTGGATGTTTGAAATGCATAAAAGTGGATAAATCCTCTGGACCTGATCGGGTGTAGCCTAGAGCTCTGTGGAAAGCTAGGAAAGTGATTGCTGGGCCTCTTACTGAGATATTTGCATCATCGATACTCACAGGTGAGGTGCCTGAAGACTGGAGATGGGCTAATGTGGTGCTACTGTTTAAGAAAGGTGATAAGAACAAGCCAGGGAACTGTAGACCAGTGAGCCTGATGTCAGTGGTGGGCAAGTTGTTGGAAGGAATCCTAAGAGACAGGATGTACATGTATTTGGAAAGGCAAAGACTGATTAGGGATAGTCAACAGGCTTTATGCATGAGAAATCATGTCTCTCAAACTTTGAGTCTTTTGAAGAAGTAACAAAGAGGATTG
The DNA here is from genome assembly GCF_020745735.1 of Hemiscyllium ocellatum. Lineage (NCBI taxonomy): Eukaryota > Metazoa > Chordata > Chondrichthyes > Orectolobiformes > Hemiscylliidae > Hemiscyllium > Hemiscyllium ocellatum. The sequence continues at coordinate 37,960,165 of NC_083418.1, forward strand.
ATGAGAGCAGAGCTTTGATATGATCTATACGGACTTCAGTAAGGCATTCGACAAGGTTCCCCATGGAAGACTGGTGAGCAAGGTTAGATCTCATGGAATACAAGGAGAATTAGCCATTTGGATACAGAACTGGCGCAAAGTTAAAAGACAGAGGGGGTGGTGGAGGGTTGTTTTTCAGACTGGAGGCCTGTGATCAGTGGAATGCTACAAGGATCGGTGCTGGGTCCACTACTTTTCTTCATTTATATAGGTGATTTGAATGCGAGCATAAAAGGTATAGTTAGTACGTTTGCTGATGACACCAAAATTGGAGGTGTAGTGGACAGCGAAGAAAGTTACCTCAGATTACAACGGATCTTGACCAGATGGGCCAATGCACTGAGAAGTGGCAGATGGAGTTTAATTTAAATAAATATGAGGTGCTGCATTTTGGGAAAGCAAATCTTAGCAGGACTTATACACTTAATGGTAAGGTCCTAGCGAGTGTTGCTGAACAAAGAGACCTTGGAGTGCAGGTTCATAGCTCCTGGAAAGTGGAGTCATAGGTAGATAGGATAGTGAAGAAGGTGTTTGGTATGCTTTCCTTTATTGGTCAAGTATTAAGTACAGGAGTTGGGAGGTCATGTTGTGGCTATACAGGACATTGGTTAGGCCACTTTTGGAATATTGCATGCAATTCTGCTTCCTATCAGGAAAATATTGTGAAACTTGAAAGGGATCAGAAAAGATTTACAAGAATGTTGCCAGCATTGGAGGATTTGAGCTATAATGAGAGATTGAATATGCTAGGGCTGTTTTCCGTGGAGTGTCAGTGGCTGAGGGGTAACCTTCTAGATCTTTATAAAATCATGAGGGGCATGGATAGGATGAATATACAAGGTCTTTTCCCTGGGGTCAGGGAGTCCAGAATTAGAGGACATAGGTTTAGGGTGAGAGGGGAAAAATATAAGAGACCTAAGGGGCAACTTTTTCACGCAGAGGGTGGTACGCATATGGAATGATCTGCCAGAGGCTAGTACAATTGCAACATTTAAAAGGTCTCTGAATGAGTGTATGAATGGGAAGGGTTTGGAGGGATATGGCCAAGGTGCTGGCAGGTGGGACTAGATTGAGTTGGGATATCTGGTCAGCATGGATGAGTTGGACCAAAGGATCTGTTTCCATGCTGTACATCTCTATGACTCTATTTAACTGCTAGATTTGTACTTTCTATCCTTTCATGGCATTGTCTATTTGCCATTTCTCATATTAACATCTTTCACTTTTATTTACCTCATCTTCCCAAAATTGATCCCTTGTCCCCGCTAATCCTCTCTACCTCTTGTTATGCCATTAGTAAGCACACTAAATCCAGTATGATTCTGATGAAGTTTGTCCCATTAGTGTAAATTCAACTTTCCTCAGTACCTATGTAAGTGCCATACAGACCGGAATGCACTTCTTCCACATCCATCTTTGAGTCACACATGGAGCTCTCTGATCTGATTTGCTCTATACCAGTTTTCACATGGCTCACATGCAGAGATTAATTTGGTGCCAAGCTCCTCATACTTTGCGGAACCTCCTCCTTAGTCCTATATCGTTGATACCTATACTTAAAGGTGGCACAGTGGCCCAGTGATTAACATAGCTGCCTCATAGTACCAAGTTTAATTCTGATGCTAGACAACTGTGTGGAGTTTGCACATTATCCCCATGTCTGTGTGTTTCCTCCAGGTGCTCTGGTTTCCTCCCACAGTCCAAAGATGTGTAAGTTAGATGGATTACCATGCTAAATTGTCCATAGTGTTTAGGGATGTGCAGGCTAGGTGGATCATTTGTGGAAAATGCAGTGTAACAGGGACAGGATAGGGGGTGGATCTGGATGGAATGCTCTTCAGAGGTTTGGTGTGGACTCAACTGATTGGATGGCCTGCTTCTAAACTGCAGGGATTCACTGATTCTACATGGAAATTGACAGCTAGGATTTTCACTCCCCAGTCCAAGTTCCTCTCCAACCCTGAGCAGATGCCCCAACACGCTAACAACAGAGCTCAGTTTGGCCTCTCACTCTTTCCTGCAGAGAACAGCATCAATACCCCTCACCATACTGTCCCTACCCACTACTGTTTTTTTTTTAACTGCCCTAGATGTCTGTACATGAATGGCTTTCTGTGCTTTAATATCATGGTCAGTTCGTTTATTCATTCATTCACACCTCATTCCCATCCTCAATCTCAAAAAGCCTCAAATCTATAGACAATTTCTGAGACTCCTGCCCTCTCGGTCCTCTTCTCTGACTGACTTATGGTCAGACAGTCCTATCCATGAAGAATAATGAAACGATCCTGAAAGGGGTGACTGCCTCCTGATACAAAAAATCCAGGTAACTTATCCCTTCCAATTGTGGATTGTCATTCTTCAGTTTGTAAACTCTGTGCTAAGGCTGCTTGAACTTCAAATATTTGCTGTAAATGTGATTGCTCTGAAACAGACTGGTTTCCAGGAACTCTTACATGCTGCAACTGTGACAATCATTTGTCCTGCCATTTCAATATGTTTAAGGGATGACATTTTTTATAATGAACGTTATATTTAGTTATTTTACACATTTATTAACCTTGTCACCAGTTACTATATTATATTGAACCTAAGAAATAGAGACGATAGTTATTCATCGGTAATGTCAAAGTAACCAGCTTGTTCTCCTACGTCAGAGTAAGAATCATTTGTTGCGCTGAAAATATCTAGGAAATGCAACAGAACTCTTCTTTCCCTTCCTCAGCTGAACTACCTTATTTATTTAATTCTGGCATAATATTCATTTTTGCTCCAATAAATACTACAGTCAGATTTTCAGTATATTGTGTAGAGAAATTAAAAGTTGCATTATACGGAAGATCTGTCATAGAGACTCTGCACAGTGCATGACTCAAAGGGTTTAAAATACTGTTTCATCGAATTCAGGAGGTACGGGTGCTAAGAGGTAAATATTGTCCATCTATGTGCCTGTGTGACAGGAGTGGTTGAGTAATTGGTCACTAATTGTTGTCAGTTTGTAAAGGTAGCTGTTTGACAAAATGAGTTTGATGACTGGAGAAAGAAAACTTTGACTATTAACAAAGGGTTTAAAATTTGAATGGTACAGTATTCTGACATGGTATTTTCCAAAGTAACAGTGAGAGATAGTTCAGTTCCATGTGTGGATAACCATGAATTGTACACTTAATTGCAATAGATATTATGGAAGTGTAGTTATTCCCTGGCTTATGTCAGGCTCATGTGAAAGATTTTTTTTTACTTTTTCTTTTGTAGCACCGGATTTCGCTAATTCTGGACGCGGATCAAATTATAGTCCTGTCAGATGGCACAGTAGCAGAAAATGATACTGTATCCAATTTACTGAGCAGGAACAGCACATTTGCCTTTTTAGTGAAGTCCAATAAGTAGAGACTGGTCACAAACTGGCCTGCCGGGTTTGTATGGGAATGGTTTGTTACCCTTCACAGAAATCGAGCTGCATTCTGCTTTCACACTAACAAAGGCTGTGTTTTTATTTTACATTTCAGCATTGAGTGCCTAACCAAGTTCACACTTTCAAAAGGTACATCGATTTGCAGTGAATCACGCTAACGGGTGTTTCTGTTTTTCAGCATCGAGTGCATACCATTCTGAATGCAGACTTGGTGATTGTGATGAAAAGAGGAATTATCCTAGAATATGACACTCCCAGTATACTCTTGGAACAGAGGGACGGAATCTTTGCCTCTTTTGTGCAGGCAGATAAATGATACATAGCAATAATTGCATTCTAGAGTTGCTTTTGTAATTTCATTTGATCTGTAAATAAAATTGGCACATTTCTTATGATTCTGTCGTATTGAATAAGTTGTTTACCACCATCACAACACAATGTAAAATAACACCATTGCTTGCACAACTAAATTACTAAAAAAACGAACCTAATCTCTCATTAACACAAAATTCTTTCAAACATCAAACCAAAATAACATCTAAGATTACCATTACTTAAAAACTTCAATAAATCCCCAAATCCATGTTCTGTTAGGATACACCCAATGCAATAAACTAGCATCTAATGCCATATAATTCTACACAATCGTAATTTTCAATCGAAATCAGCAAAATTATTTTTTTAAATTCTAAAATATCTACGCAGGTTCCATCTTTTAATACATCGGAAACACATCCCGTATTATTCACTCCACCCTGAGGTTAAAAAATCTCAATATAAAACTCACAATCATGTCTACACAATCATTTTTCTGTTCGAACTTACATCGCACAATGTCTCCGGAGCAAATCATCTTCAAACGGCAATAAAGAACTAATTTATATCCTTAGGAAATCCTGTTGCTCCACATGGCCTTTAATGCTGAAATCATCCTGACTGGCTGCACTGTTTTTGGTTGTTATTCAGTTAGGATACACAGACATCAAAACGTCTGCCATTGCTCCCAGAAATAAACGACAGTTGAATATTTTTCTCAATACATAAAAGTTAAATATCTATTACAAATATTGTATACTGTATTACTGCGCCAAATTGGCAAAAAGGTCAAATTACTCCAACCGAAATACCCCTACTCCAGTTAATACAACATCGCAATACTGTACATGGGCACTACCTACAAAAGGTACGAACTCAATATTGGCTAACAATACTCAGTACCGTTGAATTTAGAATTCACACTAAATTTGAATCGAGTTGATTTGAGTGGCAGTGTATCCTCACCCCACCCCATCCTCTCGATTCAAAATGCACTGTAGCATAATGCAGAACCGTGCAAATACACTACAGGAACAAATATACAAATAAATGTCATTGTAAATATTGGTGAAATGGCAAATTTAATATCAGAACGTCGAGGCAATGGTCTTAGTCGCGCAAATGACTGAGCATATTTTCAGGGTCGTTATCTGAGCGATTTTTAGTAACCAAATGTTTGAGGAGCCCAAGGGTCCATTTTAGCAACACTTTGAAGTTATAAACTGACAGGAACAGATAGCGTTCCCTGCGCAGTCTGAATTTCCAGGAGACAGAGTTGAAGACCAACCGCCTTCGGCCTGATCTGGGACAGTTGTCGGTGATTCACCTTCGCAAAGCAATAGCAGGTAAGTCCCTCGGGACACAATTCAGAGGGAGACCATTGATCAGGTGCCACCAAATCAAACAGGGAGAGGTTGATTGAAGGTTTATCATGTCCTTTACAATCGTAATAAATGCCAAGAAACATACATGTTTAAACATTAGGTGCTGCAAAGTCCACACTTTACTCCCTGAAGGTTCTATACTGATGCTTTGAGCTACTCTAGCATTTTGATAGCGCTTCGCAGCGCGCCATTAGATTCTCTTGTTACCGTGCCCTTCATCTTTCAGTCATTTGGTTACTCAGGTCAACAGTTGTGAACTGATATATTTGTCCTTTCATATCCAGTTGCCATTCCTCACATTCTCTCCTAAATCAGCAAGTAACATCACTGGGAGGACCATCTGTTGGTAGATGCACTCCGATCATTACTTCAGAATAACACTTCACAAAACTGCAGAAACCTACACAAGGTACACCCAGAAGTTGATTTAATCGGTTTCTTCGAAAGTTGTAACAGTCGGACATACTCATGCCATTTGACCTGTTTCCACTCCAGGCAGGGACAACAACAGGACTGTAGCCGAGAAACAGAGAAGCAAGAGTCCAGTTTACCAATTATCCGCAAATTCCCGCCTCCAATGTTCAATTGAGTTGACTACAGGATCTGAACGAGGTAGAAACTTCTAACGTGTTTTTTTCCAGAACCAAGTGGCGTACATGAAAAATGAGTGAGGCTGTCCAGGGGCGATGAAACGTTTCTTCATACACGAAGAACATGAAAATCTCCAACTCTCTCTCATAACGGGGAGATGAGGGGTCAATTGAAAACTTCAAAACTGAGATCGGTATCCCTTCGTTAGGAAAATTGTATATGATGGGTATAGATCTAGAATTAGAAAATGAATTAGCATCTAATGGTGCAACTGGCTGAACTCTATTGCTGTTGCTATATTTTCACTTATTACTGCATTCAGAATATCAGCCAATCACAATAGCATATCAAAGTACTGGAATGCTATTGGAAGTAATGAGAATGATTATCCCATGCCAGAGGAGACTGAATGAGGAAGAAAGACTCCAGGAAACAATGGCTTATTTCCCCTGAATAGGTGACCAGGGAAGGATCCAGAGGATGTTGAATTATAGAGTAAAAAATGAGGTCTGCAGATGCTGGAGATCACAGCTGCAAATGTGTTGCTGGTCAAAGCACAGCAGGTTAGGCAGCATCTCAGGAATAGAGAATTCGACGTTTCGAGCATAAGCCCTTCATCAGGAATAAGAGAGAGAGAGCCAAGCAGGCTGAGATAAAAGGTAGGGAGGAGGGACTAGGGGGAGGGGCGATGGAGGTGGGATAGGTGGAAGGAGGTCAAGGTGAGGGTGATAGGCCGGAGTGGGGTGGGGGCGGAGAGGTCAGGAAGAGGATTGCAGGTTAGGAGGGCGGTGCTGAGTTGAGGGAACCGACTGAGACAAGGTGGGGGGAGGGGGAATGAGGAAGCTGGAGAAATCTGAATTCATACCTTGTGGTTGGAGGGTTCCCAGGCGGAAGATGAGGCGCTCCTCCTCCAGCCGTCGTGTAGTTGTGTTCTGCCGGTGGAGGAGTCCAAGGACCTGCATGTCCTCGGTGGAGTGGGAGGGGGAGTTAAAGTGTTGAGCCACGGGGTGATTGGGTTGGTTGGTTCGGGCGGCCCAGAGGTGTTCTCTGAAGCGTTCCGCAAGTAAGCGGCCTGTCTCACCAATATAGAGGAGGCCACATCGGGTGCAGCGGATGCAATAGATGATGTGTGTGGAGGTACAGGTGAACTTGTGGCGGATATGGAAGGATCCCTTGGGGCCTTGGAGGGAAGTGAGTGTGGAGGTGTGGGCGCAAGTTTTACATTTCCTGCGGTTGCAGGGGAAGGTGCCGGGGGTGGAGGTTGGGTTGGTGGGGGGTGTGGATCTGACAAGGGAGTCACGAAGGGAGTGGTCCTTGCGGAACGCTGATAGGGGAGGGGAGGGAAATATATCCTTGGGTCGCCTTATTTTCACTATGGACATCCAGTCCCTGTACACCTCCATCCCCCATCACGAAGGACTCAAAGCCCTCCGCTTCTTCCTTTCCCGCCGCACTAACCAGTACCCTTCCACTGACACCCTCCTTCGACTGACTGAACTGGTCCTCACCCTGAATAACTTCTCTTTTCAATCCTCCCACTTCCTCCAAACTAAAGGAGTTGCCATGGGCACCCGCATGGGCCCCAGCTATGCCTGCCTCTTCGTAGGATATGTGGAACAGTCCATCTTCCGCAACTACACTGGCACCACCCCCCACCTTTTCCTCCGCTACATCGATGACTGTATCGGCGCTGCCTCGTGCTCCCACGAGGAGGTTGAACAGTTCATCAACTTTACTAACACCTTCCATCCCGACCTGAAATTCACCTGGACTGTCTCAGACTCCTCCCTCCCCTTCCTAGACCTTTCCATTTCTATCTCGGGCGACCGACTCAACACAGACATCTATTATAAACCGACTGACTCCCACAGCTACCTGGACTACACCTCCTCCCACCCTGCCCCCTGTAAAAACGCCATCCCATATTCCCAATTCCTTCGTCTCCGCCGCATCTGCTCCCAGGAGGACCAATTCCAACACCGCACAACCCAGATGGCCTCCTTCTTCAAGGACCGCAGATTCCCCCCAGACGTGATCGACGATGCCCTCCACCGCATCTCCTCCACTTCCCGCTCCTCCGCCCTTGAGCCCCGCTCCTCCAACCGCCACCAAGACAGAACCCCACTGGTTCTCACCTACCACCCCACCAACCTGCGCATACAACGTATTATCCGCCGCCATTTCCGCCACCTCCAAACGGACCCCACCACCAAGGATATATTTCCCTCCCCTCCCCTATCAGCGTTCCGCAAGGACCACTCCCTTCGTGACTCCCTTGTCAGATCCACACCCCCCACCAACCCAACCTCCACCCCCGGCACCTTCCCCTGCAACCGCAGGAAATGTAAAACTTGCGCCCACACCTCCACACTCACTTCCCTCCAAGGCCCCAAGGGATCCTTCCATATCCGCCACAAGTTCACCTGTACCTCCACACACATCATCTATTGCATCCGCTGCACCCGATGTGGCCTCCTCTATATTGGTGAGACAGGCCGCTTACTTGCGGAACGCTTCAGAGAACACCTCTGGGCCGCCCGAACCAACCAACCCAATCACCCCGTGGCTCAACACTTTAACTCCCCCTCCCACTCCACCGAGGACATGCAGGTCCTTGGACTCCTCCACCGGCAGAACACAACTACACGACGGCTGGAGGAGGAGCGCCTCATCTTCCGCCTGGGAACCCTCCAACCACAAGGTATGAATTCAGATTTCTCCAGCTTCCTCATTCCCCCTCCCCCCACCTTGTCTCAGTCGGTTCCCTCAACTCAGCACCGCCCTCCTAACCTGCAATCCTCTTCCTGACCTCTCCGCCCCCACCCCACTCCGGCCTATCACCCTCACCTTGACCTCCTTCCACCTATCCCACCTCCATCGCCCCTCCCCCTAGTCCCTCCTCCCTACCTTTTATCTCAGCCTGCTTGGCTCTCTCTCTCTTATTCCTGATGAAGGGCTTATGCTCGAAACGTCGAATTCTCTATTCCTGAGATGCTGCCTAACCTGCTGTGCTTTGACCAGCAACACATTTGCAGATGTTGAATTATAAAAAAGATAGATCCAGAATATTACCTATTGTTGTAATCTAAACTACAACTGAAGCTGCTTCTATATATAGAACATGGTTTGCTCTTTCCTACTTCCTAAACATTTACTGTTTATACTGTAACCAGACATAGGCAGCTCTCTCCTGTTACGTTCGAAGCGAGAAGACAGACGTCAGGCTATTGTCTGGCTGAAACGGAAACTAGTCTGAGTTCGCAAGCACAGACGATCACAAAGCAGCCTCCATTTACCACCTGCTCCAAATATTTTTTTATGCTGTGCTAAATAATTTCAGGACGAAATCCAGTCATTCTTAAAGCTTGCGGCATCCTTAAATTGAAATTCTGCTGTTCATACCTCTCAGTGAAATTGCAAGTCTAGTCTCACTGCTGAGTAATTACTGCAAGGAACAAAAGGCTCCGGATACAAATGGAGAATTGGTGAATCTACCCGACCTCAGATCACAGGGAGGGCTGTGTACGGACTGTTATTCCGGTTCTATATCAAAGGTGAGTTTAAAGTAGTAAGGGCATGTTTTGCAAAACATCCTGGATTTCATTTAAATTTCCTTTCAATATTTAAAATACCCACGTTTGCCTGATAGGAAAAATGGCGTGTGTTTGTAAACAAACTTGCATAAAACTCTTTCCTATACAAGAACATTGAATTTGAAACCCTCAATAGATACACGGTTGGCAGAGGCAAGACCACCTAAGGTCTATTCATATGAATGCTACTGGCTTGAACGAAATAGTAAAAACAAGGCTAGCAATATTTATTCTGGGTCAGTGGTACTGGAAGAGCACAGCAGTTCAGGCAGCATCCAAAGTGCAGCGAAATCGACGTTTCGGGCAAAAGCCCAAGCAACATTCATTGTCATTCAAGTGTCAATGGAATAGCAATTTCCTACAGCTGCGCATGTGCAGTTAAATACGGAAATCAGGAAGTGTTTGTACTGTCCCACTCCGCTAGAAACTACAGTCTTTGAATCATGTTGAGACACCCAGGAATGTAATACAAGGAATAACTGTATGTACGTAATAAGATATTTCCGAAACTCGCCAGAAATTTCAGGCGTGTCCATTCCAGTGTTTTTTAAATGTTTGATCTATTTTAATTACTTCCAGACTACTCCTTCAGGGCTAAACATTAACCAGGAGACTCATATTTTGGTCATTGGTGGAGGTCAAAAATACAATTGTTTTCAGTCTTTCGTATCTATGTCTTTCCTCTCCCACGTCCAATATTTCCTTTTGTTTGCTGCACTCAATTTGTCACTGAATGAACTAGTCCAACTTACATTCCCAGGTTCGGTCTTTAGCCAACGAGATACAATTCTGCATATGGGATTCAGTACTCCAGGAAACGGTGTTGCGCTGAAAAGGCTCGCTGGTCATTGCAAACTACAGTGCAAAAGTCTGCGGGCACACCGAGCGGCCAGCGTTGTTGTTCCCCCCCCCCCCCCCCCCCCCCCGATCAACACAACCCCAGCGCAGTAAATGTATGCACTGTGGTATGCATAATCACTCCACTATGGAGTCAGTGTTGGAACGCACTGCTGACAAACAGGTTCAAAACAGAAAAAGGCAGCGGGAATATACCACCAAACCTAAACAGTTTGCCCCGTCATTCAATCCCAGAAAATTACGCGAGGCAGGATCTGAAAAAGGTCACTCGACTTCTCTCCACTGATGCTGCCAAACCTGCTGAACGGTTTCCAGCAACTTCTGTTTTTTTTTAGAATTAGATTCCCTCTAATTTACAGCATTCGGATTTTACGAAGCAGGAGATGGCCTGGTTACCTTAGCTACACCGCATCAAATAGTCTGGCAGCGTCTTTGGAGAGAGCAACAAGGGTTAATAGTTTCAGGTCCAAGATTCTTGATCGGGCTCTTTCCACATTTGTCTAATTTCAGTTTGTGTGTGTGTGTGTTATAATTTGGGTATGCGGCATCTCGTCGGTCTTTTGAAAAGGCAAATGGAACAAACGCGTCCTGAACTGCTAGACGGGTTGCGGAGAGAAGAATCCACTGTTTTTCCCCCTGTTTACACAACACAAATTGAATTCCCTGTTCAAGCCCAGGGAGGAACTGCAGCAAATCCTGAATCGGGGGAAACAGTGAGAGGCTGGAGAGCACAGGATAGTGAAGGGGGAGAGGCTGGAGAGGAGAGTGAAGAGGGGAGAGGCTGAATAAGACAGTGAAGGGGTAAGAGACTGGAGGAGGAGACTGAAGAGGGGAGAAGCTGGGGAGCAGAATGAAGAGGGGAGAAGCTGGCGAAGACTGTGAAGAGGGGGGAGGCTGGGGAGGAGAGGATAATGAAGAAAGTGAGAGACAGGAAGGCGCTGCGGCTCCCCTCCCTCTGGCGGCGCGGAGTGGCTGGGAGGGGCCGGGAGCTGGTGCTGAGCAGAGAGAGCTGGGCTCTGGGCTGATTCATTGCCCTCAGCCTGCCCTTATATCGAGTTACCGGAGTGATTGGCGGCGCCAGGCGGGCGGCTGGAAGGATGTCCCTTCCTTGGGGTGGAGGGAGAATCAGTGAGCGGTAGCCGGGCGGAGCGAGTGTGAGAGAGCCGGGAGGAAGGAGGCAGCAGCTCTGTGTGAGTGTGTGTGAGAGAGAGAGAGAGAAGGGGGGGCCGGGGCGGTGTGTCTGATGGGCCGGAGATGTTGGCCAGGAAAGGCCTGGTGCCCGAGGAGTATGTGCTGCGGCTGGTGGAGGACGTGTCGAGGCCCCGGTACCGGGCCCGGGAGCGCAAGGTGCGCTTCGTGGCCAAGAACGGCGCGTGCAACGTGGCGCACACCAACATCCGAGAGCAGGGCCGCTTCCTGCAGGACGTCTTCACCACCCTGGTGGACCTCAAGTGGAGGCACACGCTGCTGATCTTCACCATGTCGTTCCTGTGCAGCTGGCTGCTCTTCGCCATGATCTGGTGGCTGATCGCCTTCGCGCACGGCGACCTGCACCGGCCCCGGGACGGCGGCCCGGTGCCGTGCGTGACCAGCCTGCACTCGTTCACCTCGGCGTTCCTGTTCTCCATCGAGGTGCAGGTCACCATCGGCTTCGGGGGCCGCATGATCACCGAGGAGTGCCCGGCCGCCATCACCGTGCTGCTGGCGCAGAACATCGTCGGCCTGGTCATCAACGCCATCATGCTGGGCTGCATCTTCATGAAGACCTCGCAGGCGCACCGCCGCGCCGAGACGCTCATCTTCAGCCGCCACGCGGTGGTGTCGCCGCGCAACGGCCGCCTGTGCTTCATGTGCCGCGTGGGCGACCTGCGCAAGAGCATGATCATCGGCGCGACGGTGCGCCTGCAGCTGGTCCGCCAGACCGCCACCGCCGAGGGCGAGGTGCTGCCGCTCGACCAGGTCGACGTCGAGGTGGACAACCCGGTGGGCGGCGGCGGCATCTTCCTGGTGGCGCCGCTCATCATCGCGCACGTGATCGCGCCCGGCAGCCCGCTGTACCCGCTGCGCGCCGCCGACCTGCAGCGCCGCCATTTCGAGGTCGTCGTCATCCTCGAGGGGGTGGTGGAGACCACCGGCATCACCACGCAGGCGCGCACCTCCTACCTCTCCGACGAGATCCTGTGGGGCCGCCGCTTCGTCGCCGTGGTCGGCCACGAGGACGGCCGCTACTCGGTCGACTACTCCAAGTTCGGCAACACCGTGCCGGTGCCCATGCCCGAAGACGACGCCCAGGCCGCGCCGCACGCCGCCACCTTCGACATCTTCCCGCCGGCCCGCAGGAGGAAGCTCACGGGGCCGCACCGCAACCACTCCGACACCGGGGATGAGGAGGAGCAGGGAAGCAGCGACAGGCCATGAAGCACACAGGCAGGCAGGGACAGCTCCCCAAACCCAAGGGAACCTGGCACCGTAATATTTATATATTACATATTTATTTGCCTATATATATATAAATATAATCTTTTGTGGCGCGGCCGATTGTTCGTTTTTAAAAGTAATTCTCTACAGCAATAAGGCACTTTGAAATCAGTATCTCGGGCAGGTTCCCCCTGGTGCTGAAGTTAACAGTCCCTCGGAGTTTTGCAAAGAGAGACTGGATGGGTTTTTGCACCAGACAGCAACAGCGCGCCTCAACTTCAGGAGAACGCAGAGCCCCCGATAGACTCAGTCAGCTTTCGCTGCAATACTGTCACCGCTGTATAGTCATGCAGGTTGCCGAATCGAAGAGCAGATGAGTCAGCCTGTGTGTGACCCCCTTTCCCGATGGAAACCCAACCAGCCCGACAACTATAGGCAAAAGTGAGGACTGCAGATGCAGGAAACCAGAGTTGAGATTAGAGTGGTGCTGGAAAAGCACAGCAGTTCAGGCAGCATCCGAGGAGCAGGAAAATCGACATTTCGGGCAAAAGCCCTTCATCAGGAATAGAGCAATTATAGGGTCTAATCATCCCCACCCTAAGGCACTGAAGCATTACATTTTTCACGTGTGTCTCCAACTAATAGACGGCCGAGTTCGATGCAAACGGAAGGGACATCTTTCCCTGTATTTCTGTTTTGACAGCTGAGTTAAAGAGCAGCGGTAAGGTTCTCTCTGAGTAGCAGTTTTCCTCAGACCTTTTGATTTTACAACCCCGTTGCGATGGGAATGGGCACGTTGCATGAATAGCACCTTCCCGACCATTCTCATTTCAACCTCTGCATCTACTCGATTAGAATGCAAAATAAATGTAAAACTGGGTGAGGGTGAATTCGATGCCGTGTTGATAAAACTCCACTGGTAACTTCTCCTAGATATATCGTTAAATTGAATGACATTGATGTAACGCTAGCAGGTATGAAGACCTGATAAACACATTAATTTAGGGAAAAGAAAGGTAAATGGACGAAAGAAAAAAAGACAACTGAAATATTAGTCAGTGGAATACGTTTTCCATTAATCCTTTCCTCGGTTCAAACAATAGAGAAAGCCGAAACAATCTGATTGTTGGACACAACATTGGCGATTTGTAAAATCTACCTTTTTTTCAGTTGATTAGAGAGAGAGAGAGAGTTGGTTTTTAAAAAATCTAAAGAAAAACCTTTCTGCGTTATGGGATGGAGGGATTCGGGGAGTGGGGAGGGTGTTAGGTAGAAAGTGGTGCCCGAGCCTCAGAGAATTGAATGTTACGGGGTCATTCCTTCAATTCTTTCAATGTAATAAGATAATTAGAAGAAACTCATCGACGTTCATATCGTTTTTGGTGATACTGCCTCTTCGGGGATATATGATATGTTAGCGAGTTTTGAGAAGATATCTTCCGGGCCAGGTGGAACTCGAGCTGGGCTTTTCTGCCATTAGGGACACTACCACTACGCTGCGGGTCCCATTACATGATTACTATATTTGTTAGTTTTGTTTTATAATCGGCCGTAAGTTTCAGGGCTCAAGTTGACCAAGTCACTGAGCCCACATACTTTGGGAGCCATTTCCCTGATTCTTGAAACGGGTACAGAAGCGAAGAATTGAGTGCAAGTCAGGGCGTACACAACAGCGATTAAACTTGATGTATGTTTTCGGAGATCAGAATGACGGCGATGCTTCCTAGTCCCATCGACACTCTCAAATATTGTAAGTAAGCCTTGCGAATTTAGCTCTGGAGCCAAATTATCTAAACTGCGCCCATTTGGGAGGAGAAGTGTATCATAAAACAAAGCAAGCTAAGCCAAGTGCAGTACCCCAAGTTCAGATACAATCAGAAGATTTGCAACTAAAATCGTTCATACAAGGACGACTTTCCAGCAGAAACCAAACTACAGATGGAAAGGGTACCATTATGACGCAGTATTACCGGCAATTTTTGTTTTGGAGCAATGTAAACATGATAGCTCAACTTCAAAGCCCAATTATGAAGCTCCTGAAAGATAATTTAATTTCTGTATTTGATATTGCATTGAACTTAATACTAGTGTTTTCTCAAATCTGGCATAAAAGTGTATATGTCTCTGATCATTTAGCACTTTTAGGAAAAACTTGGAGTAAATACGCCACAGCATTTATGTTTTTAAATGAGAAAATGGACAAAATTGTGGAATTTAATTGCTCAAGTTCTGCAAATGAAACTGGAATTTAATTATATTTGACTAGTTAGCATTAACTACAAGTATCGAGTTGTAATTTAAAAGTGTATGTTTTTTTAAAAAAAATGTTGATTGTAAGGGCATTATGTATAACTTGGTCGGAATTAAAACCATTGGAAGATTAAGAAACCATCCAGAAAATCGTAATTTCATATCACGTGTAAACATTTGACAACATGACAGTTAAGAATCCTACATTAAGAAACACATTCTGAAAATCTGAGCAGACTTTGTACCAAGCCAGTTGGACACGGGCGCTCCAGAGAGAAAAATAATCGCCGCCCATATTAAAATCAGAACAGCCTTTTTGAAAGAAAAGCTTTTGTGCTACCTTAAAAAAAATCCGAAGTCATTTTATTATTTACAGTACATCATTCGCAATCCACAGTACTACGTTTTTCACTTGGGTGCATTGGTGAAGTCAATGGTTTATTACTCAACAGAACACAGCTAGGGTTAATTTTCGTTAAATCTTTAAGACTCCAGTCATTTCATGTTAGCTACAATACTTTGCCTAATATCCATTTTGTTTTCTTTCCAGTAGTTGCGTTAGAACTTCGATCGATTTTGTAACCATAATCTTATCGCATGCATTTGGTCTATAATACGTTTCACTCCGGTACCACTACGTTTGTGCTTGTATCAGTTTGCTTGAACAAAAAACTAAACATTAAACAGTCTAAGTGTTCGTTGTGACTGTGGACTCAAAACATCTGCTAAATCGAGGCAAACCTTTGAATGTACACATTGCAAATTTGCCGATCTGACAGCCAGTCTATAAGAAGGAAACAAAAGCAAATTTTCTACCTGTGGAAAAAAAATTATCATTTATATTTACCAATAAAATGGCCAAAGTATCCCAAATAATTCGCGATTTTTGTTATTACCCTTCAGAATTGCCGTAATCCTCAGAAATAAAATGGTTTCACAACCTTTGATTTTGTTGCTTGCAATTTAAAATTTCTCTTTCCTCACTCACATTATGTTAAAACTAACGGATTCAAAGTGCAAGCGGGAGGACATGACGTCCGAAATTGCCAATCTCTGTTGGAGTCTTTGGAGTTGCTCTCGTTAGAAGTGCATGGCGCCCTCTATTGTTTTGCGAGCTGAATACATACATTAAAAAAAATTCAATTTGCAATGTGTAATTCAAGGGTAAATTCCACTGTTTAGTAATGTGTAAAAGTACCTTAGTTTTTTACATGAACATGTAAATACGATAGTGTAAAATTTCCCCAATAATCCTCCACTCTCAAGCAGAGATTGCAGATTCCGTGTCTGTGGGGGAGTTTGTGCAACGGCAAACAAGTCAGTTACAGAATCCCTAAAGTGTGGAAACAGGTCCTTCGGCCGAACAAGTCCATGCGGACTCTCTGAAGAGTAACTACCCTGACCCATTCTCCTCCCCTATAATCCTACATTTACCCCTGACTAATGCACCTAATCTACACATCCCTGAACAATTTAGTGCAGCCAATCCTCCTAACCTGCACATCTTTGGACCTGCACATCTTTGGGTTACAAAGAGGAACACCCCAGGTCTATTCATATACCAAAAGAAATGCAGACTTAAAATAATCTCACCATGGAGCTACTTACAGCTATCCATCTGTCGAAAGGGGCCCTCGCTAGCTTTATTCACATTGTGTATTAGTCTGTACACTCTAAAAATCCCATCATGGCAATTAATGAAGCAAACAATACAGGTGTTTCATTGGAACATTGTAATGCTCAGCATTTTTTCTGATCTAAGAAGGTCAGAAAGAAATCCAAGTTTATTACACATTGTAATAATTTGGTCACTACCAGATGTAAGAAGTGAATTAACAAGAGTTTCAGCAGAAAATAAGCTAAGGTAGGGGCAAAGTCAAGTAAGGTTACAGAGATAGAAATAAGATTTCTTTGTAATTGTTCAGTTACGTTTTCAGAAGCTGATTTTGGTACCAAGTATGACTTAAAGTTATGAACTGTCTGGTTCAGCATCAAACAATTGTCAAGAAGAAGGATAAAGGTTGATGGCTAGGCTATTGAGTATATGACAGAAACAAATAAAAAATGGCTTTGGCACCTCTTTTATAGTTAATGGATTAAAATTTCTGTTCATCCATTATGGAATGTAGAATTGTCAGGATGACCATTTAAAGTTAGTGCGGAGATGTTGCAACATGGTGGCATGGTAGAGTTGTGTGTTATCAGCATACATGTGGAAATTGATCCAGCACTTTCAGGTGGTGTTGCAAAAGGACAGTTTGCAAATGAGAAATAGACTTAAAGGAACAATGATGCAGCAGAGGAAGATGATTTTCTGGCTGTCAATGGTGAGAGATCACCTGGCTGGATGACAAGAGGACAGAGAATGGTTTTGTGGTCAACTGTCAAAGGCTGAAGATGGGTTGCAAATAAATAAAGAAGATTAGTTTATTATGGTCATAGATACAAAGCAACTTTCATTATATCAGATTAATGAATGTTGACCACTGAAATGGACAAGTTGTTAATCGAATCAAGAATGCACAACATAGAATTCGTACTTAGTGTCTGCAGTGATTAAGTTGTTAAGACTCTTGCCTGAATCAGAAGCTTGCAAGTTCAAATCCCACTTCAGAAACTCAACAATAATCTAGGCTGGCATTCAAATGCAGGATTGACAGGCTGCTGCAATGTCAGTGATGTTATTGTTCAGAAGACATGATAAAGTGCAGTGCTGACTTCCCTCCAAGATGGATGTAAAATCTGATTATTCTTTCAAAGAGTATGAGGGTGATCTTTGAGATCTGAGTTAATATTTATCCCTGAATCAATATAACTGAAGAATAGATGATGAGGTCATCATCACGGTCCTTTTTTGTGATCCTGCTGTGTACAAAAAACTGCTGTGTTGCCTAAATTAGACCAATGATGACACTTTGTTGGCTGTAAATTGCTTTGAGATCATAAAAGGAGCTAAATAAATGCATTTTTTTTCTTTCGCAGAGGCATCAAACCTAACTCATACACAAAGATGCATTTTTTCAATGATTTATTTATCTGTAACTTTTGAATCAGGACTATTTGCCAAGAGTAAAGTGATTAAAGACAATTATAGATTATTATAAAGAGATCATAAACACCTAACTATACATATCATAATATCTCAGCACTAGTTCTGTGTGGAAAAATAGATTACTGCCTTTGTTAATTTTTAAAGCTTAATATTTTGTAATGCTCAAAAAATGTAAGAAGTTAACCCCTAAGATTATATAAATGTTTTCTTGGAAATTCAACGGTAATATTCTTTACAAGTGAGCTGACTGTAGAGGTCTCCCCAGGGCAATTATATATTCAAATGTCAATTGGATGGAGCTTTCATATTACCAGAAATTGATGTCATTTAATTTGAATAAATATTATATGTTCTAATAAAATTATTAACGGTATATCGTTTGTTTCTTTGGTTGCGATGTCTATTATCTACCTGGATATGATCAAATGACAAGGCCCCAAGTTGGGATAATTTCTTTGGCAGCAATTTGCAAGCTTATCAAAAGTGGTCAAAGTCACTGATTGACCTGAATCCTGTGCATTTCACAGAATTGTTTTGGGAGTCAGCAAACATCACGTGATAAATCATATGAAGCCAAGTGGCTTAGTGATACTGACTCTACCTTTGAGTTCAAGTCCCATGTTACATCTCAATAGCTGCAAAGGAGTGTTCAGCCTGTCGTTCAGCAACACCACCTCCCCACCTTTACTCAATGGGAAAAATAGTGTGTGAAAAAAAGTGTTCACCTGGAAGCGAAGAAAATAGCATATGAAATATTTCTGTTTATAGTCTATATTTAGAGAGAAATCAAAGACAGAGCTGTCTGATCAGCAACCCATCCACCGCTCTAATAGTCATTTAATCACCACTGATGCACAGTTGCAGCATTGTATGTCATCTACAGGATGCACTGCAGCAAGTAATCAAGATGAATTCAACATCACCTTCCAGAGACTAACAGACGCAAACAGACAACTCTGATGTTTATGAACTCTGACAGATCCAAATACTCCAAATAAATACTGAGAAACCAAATGGATCCTAGCAATGTCTAACGGACCCAAACAGTACAAGACAGACTCTGACAGATACTGAGGGACACATTACAAGGTGTAACAGACTCAGATATTTCAAAGAATAAATCCAAATAATATCAAACAACCCCTAACAGACGGTGAGTAACCAAAACTGAGTGAGGTCTGAATCAACTCAACATTGACTCCAGATCACATGACATTTCCTGATAACCGGTCCAATATTAGCAAGAAAGCTTTAAGCTCATTATCTCCTACTGCATCCATCAGCTGACAAATTATTACTCCATGTTGAGCACAATTTGGAAGACGCAGTGATGGTGGCAAGGGCACAATGTACAATAATTGGGGATCTTTCATAACCATTACCAAGTAGCACCACTGAGCTGGACAAGTCCTAAAAGACATACCAGCCAGACTGAGTTTGCTCTAGGTAGGGATAGAACTCACAAAAGGGAAAAATGTAATTTATCTCACCCTGATCTTTCTACTGGTTGTTAAAACATCAGCCCACCAAAGTATTGGTAGAAGTAATCTGCTATCATGCACAGCAGCATAATGAAAGATCCAAAATATTTTTTATTTTGAAAATTACATCATTTTAAAAGAAAACAGACTCTTGGTGGATAGAAAACACTTAATTTCGAACAGAGAATGGCCAAGTTGGCTGCTTATAGAAATTTACGGTAATAACTTGAAATAAGGTAGACAAGGATCAGGAGGTGGAGAAGTCAGCTGCCTGGCTTGCTGTGTTCATCCAGCATCCTGCTTGTCTACCTTGAATTCCAGCATCTGCAGTTTTTTTTTCCGTAAAAAAAGCATAATCTTTCTGGAATATTGCACCACCATTTGTATGAGCATTCCAGACAAGGTTATGCAAAGGAAGCCCAAACAATGCATCATAACAGCTATGTCTGCTTTGAAAGAAACACATCAAAACACATTACATTTAATTTAATCTTGATGCTAATGACCTCTTAGTTATCTTCTATAGTACACAATGGATGATGGGTTGTCAAAGCAAACACATTAACTAAGATGACAACCCAAGAGCCACCTGAATGAAGCTGCTCTTTTGTTTAACTTTTTCAATTTTCTTCTCATTCTGCTGGTAACACCGGAAGGGAAAACCACAGAAGCAACTCCTGGAATCGCAAATTGTGACCTCTGGTCTTCATATCTCTGAAAGGTCTGCGATCCAGTAAGAATCCTATACTTAACAGCAAAGTGAATCAGTGTACCTTTAATTTCTGCTGCATTTGAGCTCTTGGGAGGGTTTTTTTTGTGTACAGGTAGGACCTCTATTGTCCATCTACTTATTAGTCTCTCAAATACAGTTGAATTAATGCCAACATCCTTGATTTTAAGTTAATTCTTAATTTATAAGTTGTGTGTAAATGTGGGTCTGAACCATTCCTGGAGGTTTTGAATGTATTAAGAAATAATACTTTGTTTTTATACTCAGGAATTTGTAGTGGTTAATTTTTAAATATACACAGTATGGGATACCATGCCTATTTTGAAATGGAAAACAACAACAATAACAAAAATAATCACCAATTCCTTTACAGATAGATGAGAAACAATAAAAATAGTTAAATTCACCCCTCTCTCGTCTAAGACCAAAATCCTGGTCTCATATCTGAGATAAATGATTGCACATGAATATTATTTGATCAAAATGCAAAGAAAAAAGACCAGAGACAAAACTTTAGGAAACCAAAGAGTAAAAAATTCCATGGCTGAAATTATTTTTAGAAAGAAACAACTATAACAAAATCTTTTGATCTAACATTGTGGGCGGCACGGTGGCACAGTGGTTAGCACTGCTGCCTCACAGCGCCAGAGACCCGGGTTCAATTCCCAACTCAGGCGACTGACTGTGTGGAGTTTGCACGTTCTCCCCGTGTCTGCGTGGGTTTCCTCCGGGTGCTCCGGTTTCCTCCCACAGTCCAAAGATGTGCGGGTCAGGTGAATTGGCCATGCTAAATTGCCCGTAGTGTTAGGTAAGGGGTAAATGTAGGGGTATGGGTGGGTTTCGCTTCGGCGGGTCGGTGTGGACTTGTTGGGCCGAAGGGCCTGTTTCCACACTGTAAGTCTAATCTAAAAAAACATTAGGGCAAGTTATATCACAAAGATGGATGTAGGAAAGGAAAAATTTATCGACAAGACTCTAGCTTAGTTTCTCTTGCTTTGCATTTTGTAGCTGGAAGAAGTACTTTCTAAAGATATGAGGAATTCTAGATACAGTTTGAGCACTTGACCCTTTGTCTCTACTCAGAATAGCAAAGTCAGAAATAAAACCTAACTGAAATCCTTTACACAAAACAATCACTCTAGCCTTAAAATGGCAGATAGTGCTGGAAAGGAGGAGACAAGAAAGGTTTAGTAAGAGAGACAGTAGGAGTTTCAAGAGACAGAAAAAGATGTGCTTTCCAAATGAAATCAAAAGGAGAAGAGACAGAAGCTCAAAAAAAGACAAAGGGAGTGTGCTGAAAGTTGTGTGAAATTGTTTTTAGGAGTTTGAGTGAAAAATGTTGTTTTGCACGCTTTAGAGACAGATCATCTCTTACAAAGTGCATTAGGGTAGCAGAAAAGAGTGCAGATTACAATGTAATGACAGCAGAGAAGGTGCACAGAGAGAGAGAGATCAAAATTAACATTTGAGTTGTACATTCAAAAGGCTGGGGAAGAAGCTGTTCTTAATTTGGGGTGTTTTAAAACAGAGTGTCATATGGATGCATGTTAGTGTTGTGATGGTTTTATTCTGAAAGGTCAGAGAGCCATTCTGGAACAGTGATCTAAATGCACTTGTTCCAAGAAGACATGTGACTGTAAACAAAGGCTTATGAACACTCCTGGTGTACTAATGAAATGTGGCGTTGATACATTTAGACTTATGACAGGCAGCATAAATATGCTAAGCCATTCATTTTATTTTGACTTCAAAGCAAGAATTCCAGAATTTAGTGGAGAAGAATCAAGAGTTGCATTATTTTTCTCTCCTGGCAAGTTTTGGTTCAAATCATTTCATTTGGTTCACTTTTGTTCAGGGGAAATCAGTCACTGCAGGAGCAGTGCTATTCTCCCTAGTTTATCAAGTTTTCCAAGCCAGGAGAATTTGGGATAGAAATCCTTACGTTGTTAGAATTGACAAAAATTTAGATCATCAACAGTGAAAGGTTCAGGCCATCACACTCAAAGAGGAATTACAAACATGCCTGTACAGTTCAAACAGAGAGACTGGAGGATATCAGGTAGGAGATTTTAAAAATTGAGATAGGTGTGTAATTATTCTGAATATTCCCTGTAACAGATAGAATTGGGAAACAGATTGAAAGTTAAAATCTTTCTAATTGTAATAATTCTACTAGTTTCAAAATGTTTATTGAACCTGGGTTGGAATCGAACTTATGGAAAAGGATAAGCCTTCTATAAAAGTTAAAGTTTTAATTGGAGTGAGGCAAATCATAATGGAATGAGACAGAACTTTCAAAAGTTGATTGGATTGACTGTTTGCAGGTAAAAGGACGACTGTCAAGTGGGAGGCTTTCAAGAACGTGATGATGACAGTTCAAAGGCATTATTTCCTGTTACAGTGAAGGGTAAGGGTGGTACAGTTAAGGAACAATGGATGAATAAAGATATTGAACTTCTGCTCAAGAATAAAATAAAATCTTATTTTAGATATGGGCAACTTGGTTCAATTGAATATCTTAGTCAGTATAGAGTGTAAGGACATTCTTAAAAACGAACTCAGGAAGGCAAAGAGGAAAAATGAGATAACATTAGCAGATAAGATTAAGAATAATCCTAAGCGATTCAACAAGTACATTAAGAGTGACTAGAGACAGGGTAGGGTCCCTGATCAAGGAGGTTGTCTTTGTGTTGAATCCCAGGAGATGGTAGAGATACTAAATGAGTATTTTGTGTCATTTTTTATTGTGGAGAAAGAAATGGAGACGAGGGAACACAAGGAAATAAATTTTGATGATTTAAAAACAATTCATAGAACATAGAAAGATACAGCGCAGTACAGGCCCTTTGGCCCTCAATGTTGCGCCGATCCAAGCCCACCTAACCTACACTAGCCCACTATCCTCCATATGCCTAGCCAATGCCCGTTTAAATGCCCATAAAGAATGAGAGTCCACCACTGCTACTGGCAGGGCATTCCATGAACTCACGACTCACTGAGTAAAGAATTTACCCCTAACATCTGTCCTATACCTACCACCCCTTAATTTAAAGCTATGCCCCCTCGTAATAGCTGACTCCATATGTGGAAAAAGATTCTCATGGTCAACTCTATCTAAACCCCTAATCATCTTGTACCTCTATCAAGTCACCCCTAAACCTTCTTTTCTCCAATGAAAACAGCCCCAAGTGCCTCAGCCTTTCCTCATACAATCT
Source organism: Hemiscyllium ocellatum (assembly GCF_020745735.1). Lineage (NCBI taxonomy): Eukaryota > Metazoa > Chordata > Chondrichthyes > Orectolobiformes > Hemiscylliidae > Hemiscyllium > Hemiscyllium ocellatum. The sequence continues at coordinate 37,983,507 of NC_083418.1, forward strand.
TCCTACCATACTAGGCAACATCCTGGTAAACCTCCTCTGCACCCGTTCCAGTGCCTCCACATCCTTCCTATAGTATGGCGACCAAAACTGCACACAGTACTCCAGATGCGGCCGCACCAGAGTCTTATACAACTGCAACATGACCTCAGGACTCCAGAACTCATTTCCTCTACCAATAAAAGCCAGTACGCCATATGCCTTCTTCACAGCACTATTTACCTGGGTGGCAACTTTCAAAGATCTGTGTACATGGACACGAAGATCCCTCTGCTCATCCACACAACTAAGTATCCAACCATTAGCCCAGTACTCCATCTTCTTGTTACTCTTACCAAAGTGAATCGCTTCATACTTAGCTACATTGAACTCCACTTGCCACCTTTCTGCCCAGCTCTGCAGCTTATCTATATCCCGCTGTAACCTGCCACATCCTTTCTCACTGTCAACAACTCCACCGACTTTCGTATCATCCGCAAACTTGCTCACCCAACCTTCTAGCCCCTCCTCCAGGTCATTTATAAAAATGACAAACAACAATGGTCCCAAAACAGATCCTTGCGGAACACCGCTCGTAACTGCACTCCAAGATGAACCTTTACCATCAACTACTACCCTTCTGTCTTCTTCCAGCCAGCCAATTCCTAATCCAAACCTCAAACGCACCCTCAATGCCATACCTCCGTATTTTTTGCAGTAGCCTACCATGGGGAACCTTATCAAAAGCCTTACTAAAATCCATATACACTACATCTACTGCTTTACCCTTGTCCACCTCCTTAGTCACCTTCTCAAAGAATTCAATAAGGTTTGTGAGGCACGACCTGCCCTTCACAAAACCATGCTGACCATCCTTGATCACATTATTCCTATCCAGATGTTCATAAATCCTATCCCTTACAATTCTCTCTAAGACTTTGCCCACAACAGAAGTGAGACTCACCGGCCTATAATTACTAGGGTTATCCCTACTCCCCTTCTTGAATAAGGAAACCACATTTGCTATCCTCCAGTCTTCTGGCACTATTCCTGTAGACAACAAGGACATAAAAATCAAGGCCAACGGTTCTGCAATCTCCTCCCTTGCTTCCCAGAGAATCCTAGGATAAATGCCATCAGGCCCAGGGAACTTATCTATTTTCACTCTTTCCAGAATTTCCAACACCTCTTCCCTACATACCTCAAAGCCATCCATTCTAATTAATTGTGACTCAATATTCACATCAGCAACAATGTCCTGTTCCTGAGAGAATACTGATGAAAAGTATTCATTCAGTGTCTCCCCAATCTCTTCAGCCTCCACATGCAACTTCCCACTATTATCCTTGACTTTCCATATTGCAGAAGAGGAAGTTATGGCGGTCATACGGAATATAAAGGTGGATAAATCTCCAGGATCAGGTCTAATTATGAGAAGTAAGGGAGGAAATTGTGAAATCCCTTGCAGAAATATTTGCATCATCAAAAATAATGGGTGAGGTGTCTGATGACTTGAGGGTGGCTAATGTTGTATCTTTGTTTAAGAAGATTATAAGGAGAAACTGGGAAACTATACACCTATGAGTCCAACTTCGGTTATGGGTAAATTAGGTTAGATTACTTACAGCGTGGAAACAGGCCCTTTGGCCCAACAAGTCCACACCGACCCGCAACCCACCCAGACCCATTCCCCTACATTTGCCCCTGCACCTAATACTATGGGCAACTTAGCATGGCCAATTCACCTAACCTGCATATTTTTGGACTGTGGGAGGAAACCCGGAGAATGTGCAAACTCCACACAGTCAGTCGCCTGAGGAGAGAATTGAAACCGGGTCTCTGGCGCTGTGAGGCAGCAGTGCTAACCACTGTGCTGTGAGTTTAAAAGATTATATTTACAGACATTTAGAGAGGGAAAAATGATTAAAGATCATCAGCATGGCTTTGTACAAGGAAAATTGTGTCTCACAAACTTGATGAAGTTTTTTTAGGATATTACCAAAAAGATTGATGTGGTCAGAGCAGGAAATGTTGTTTATTTGGACTTTAGTAAAGCCTTTGACAAGGTTCTGCATTGCAGACTACTTAGTAAAGTTAGGTCCCATAGGATTCAGGGTGAGCTTGTCAATTGGACACATAATTGGCTTAACGGCTAGACGCAGAGAGTGGTGGTGGAGAGTTGTTGTATTGGACTGGAGGCCTATCACCAGCAGTGTTCTACGGGGATCAGTTTTGAGTCTTCTTTTGTTTGTCATTTATATAAATGATTTGGCTGAGAATATAGAAGGCATGGTTAGTAAGTTTGTGGATTACATCAAAATTAGTGGCATAGTAGACAGTGAAGCAGGTTTCCTAAGATCACAAAGGGATCTTGATCAAATGGGTGAATGGGCTGAAAAATGATAGATGGCTAGTAAGAGGTATTGCATTTTGGTATGACCAACAGGGGTACTTAGACAATAAACGGCAGAGCCTTGGGTCGTATTCTAGAGCAGAGGCATTTAAGGGTTCAGGCACATAATTCTTTGAAGTTTGTATCACACATAGACAGTGTGGTTAAAAAAGTGTTTAGCTCACTTGCCTTCATTATTCAGTCCTTTTAGTATATTGTTGGAAAGTAAGGTTGAAGTTGTACAGTACATTGGTGAGGCCCCATCTGGAGTATTGTGTCCAGTTCTAGTTGCCAGATATTGGTGGATATTATTAAGCTGGAGAGGTTCAGAAGAAATTTACCAGGATGTTGCCAGGTGTAGAAGGTTTGAGTTATAAAGAAAGGCTGGATAGGCTAGGACATTTTTTCACTGGAGGAGGTTGAGATCTTATAGAAGCTTATAAAGACATGAGTGGTATAAATAGAATTAATGGTAGTTGTCTCTTCCCTCAGGTGGAGGCTTTCAAGATTGAGGGTCTTATTTTAAAGTGAAAGGGGAGAGATTTTAAAAAAAGATATGAGGGCCAAATTTTTTATACAGGGGATGATTTGTGTGTGGAATGAACTTCCTGAGGAAGTGGTAGATGTGGGCACAATTACAACCTTCAAAATACATTTAGATAAGTACATGAATAGGAAAGACTCAAAGGATATGGGCCAGGAGCAGGCAGGTGGAACTAGTTTATTTGAGATTAAGTTCAGCATGGACTGGTTGGACTGAAGAGTCTGTTTACGTGCTGTACAACTCTATGACTCTGTGTGTATTTATAGCTGGAGTCAGTTGTTTTCTGCTAAGCAATAATTATATGTTCCATTGTTAAGAAAATTTGCAGCTTATATTTCAATGACTAAATACTACATTCACGAACTGAGAAAAAAACAAGTGAACGATCAAGCCAGGTTTCATTTAATAATCTGCCTGTCCAGTAGTTCATCAACTAGAGCCATAACAATTGTAAGCTGTTTATGGGATCTGAATTCATTGAATTCAAGGAGATTCTGGGTTTTTGTTTTAATGAAATGTATTGGAAATAAACAGAATTTTGTGGTGAAGTTTATTGTATAGAATGGACTATCAAAAAGTCCTTTGAATGTTGCTAAAACCTTTATGAGATTAGTAGACACCATAATGGATTATTTGAAGTGTTTGATTAAGGCTAAGCTGAGAGAGTTAGCAGACACATAGATGATACAAAGAAAAGCAAGATTTCATAAGCTGGGATGTTTAAAATTTTTATAGTTCTGGCTGGAGATTTGCACTCCACTACTAGCATCTTTGGTCCATCCATATAATTCCCTATGAGTTGTCAACCGCAGCCATGGGTAATTTTGAATAATTTCAACTATCACTGTTCCAGACATGAAGCCATATTCTAAGTGCACTTTGTGTAAAGAAAAGAGGATATATTCTCTTCTTTTTCCATTTCGCACAAACCTCTTCTTTTTCCATTTATCAAAACATCTTTTTATGGCCAGCATTTAATTCCTGTACCTAGTTGCCCTCGAGAAGGTGATGGTTAGCTGCCTTCTTGAACTGAAAGGTGTGGCGTTGGGAAAGCACAGCAGGCCAGGCAACATCCAGGGCACAGGAGAATCGATGTTTCAGGCATAAGCCCTTCATCAGGAATGTCTTGAACTGCTGCTGTTCACATGCTGTCGGTTAACCCACAATGCCCTTAGGAAGGGAATTCCATTTCAATGCTGTGACGATGCTACTTCTTTAATAAAGATATGATGTCCTTAGTCATTTTTTAAAGGAGTCATAAAGACACAGGTTCTGATTTGTCCAGTCTGAATGGTTTTTAGGGCAAATTTGATGACAGATAACACATACTGCCTCAGGAAATCTGCTTTCAAGTACAATGAAAGGAGAGTGGCAGTTCTCCTAGCTCAGCTTTTCTCTGGTTTATTTTGGTTTTTAGCAGTCTCACTGTTCAGAGCTGCTGATCAATTTTACCTGGGGAATCCAAAGAAACAGCTATAGTGGAAGGAGGTTCCATGCAAAATCTCTCTGACATTTCTCCTCTAAGAACTTGTGTCTGATTTTACTTTTTGCCAAGAGGGTGTTCATGGGCACTGTTGCAAACATTTAGAACAGCACCATTAAGTTGGGATAGTTTGTTTGGGTTTTTGAATAGATTAAGTTATTCTGTATTCTGTTCTTTTTTGTGTGTGTTTCATTTGGTACTCTGTAATTAAATTCTGTTTTGTTAAAATCAAGGGGTTTTGACCAGCTGCATCACTCCTGGAATATCCACTGTACATCTGTTCAAAACAGCTCATGAAATCTTGCTTTTCTTTGTACCATCTATGAGTCTGCTAACTCTCTCAGCTTAGCCTTAATCAAATACTTCAAATAATCCATTATGGTGTCTACTAATCCCATTAAGGTTTTAGCAACAGTCAAAGGATTTTTTGATAGTCCATTCCATACAGTAAACTTCACCACAAAATTCTATTTATTTCCAATACATATCGTTAAAACAAAATCCAGAATCTTCTTGAATGCAATGAATTCAGATCCCATAAATAGCCTACAATTGTTATGGCTCTAGTTGATGTACTACTGAAAAGTTAGGGTTTGGACTACCTTCTTGAAATGTTTTGAGGGGGCCTATCGTATTCCATAACAATGCACTCCAGAGGAATAATTGTTTTTGCCAGAAAAAGACTCTGGATAGTTCCTCTATCCCTGTTGTAGCTATGGGTTTAGCTATATCACTGAAATAAAAGTGGTTATCTTCCTTTTGACAAAATTCCTCTATATCTTTTATCTACCTTATTTATCTCCTATTGTACTCATAATAGTATTTACCTTCAGTCTCATAGTCGTAATTAAAGCTACAATTTAATCGTGCATGATATGTACACTGAAAGTGTAATCATCGTGTGAATGTTTCTGATTCAAATTCTGCCTTCATAATCTATCCTGAAGAACGGTCACTGGACACAAAATGTTAAATCTCCTTTCATGACATAGATATTGTCAGACTTTCTAAATTTGTCATTTTTGTTTTTGTTTCAGATTTCTAGTATCCACATTTCTTTGGTTTATAAAGGGAAAATCATATTTGGCTAACTTATTAGAGTTTTTTGAGGAATGTCAACCAAAGTGGTTAGAGGGAAACTAGTAGATGTGTTGTATTTGGACTTCCAGAAGGTATTTAATAAGGTACCTCACAAAATGTTCAGTCATAAGGCATGAGCCCATGCATTTGGAGATAATGTATTGTCACGGACAGAGAATTTGTTCATAGGGCAGGAAACAGCGAGTGGGGATAAGGAATTCTTTCTCAGGTTGGTGACTTGTGACCAGTGGGTTTACACAGAGATCAGTGCTGGAACCTCAGTTGTTGGCGGAAGGAAACCGATATACTTTAGCCAAATTTAGTGAAAAGGGAGGTTGCAAGAGGGATACAAACAGTTTACAGAGAGATATTGATGGGTTAAGTAAATGGACAAACATTTGACAAATGGAGTACAATGTGGGAAAATGTTTTGGAAAGGAGAACAAAAATGAAAACTACAGAAAACTGCAACACAAAGGAACTTGGGATTACTTGTTCACAAAACATAGAAAACTAGCACACAGGTGCAGCAGGTAATCAGGAAGGCTAATGGAATGTTGGCCTTTATTTCAACGGAGTGAAGTATAGAGTGGGGAAATTTAACTGCAACTGTACAAGGTGCTGGCAATACCATATCTGAAGTACTGTGTGCAGTTTTGGTCCCCTTGTTTAAGAAAATATATTTCATTTGAGCTAGTTCAGAGCATGTTCACTAAGATAATCCCTGCTATGAAGGGTTTGATAGGGTAAATGGTAACAGGATCTTTCCCCTCTTGGAAAAGTCTCAGACTAGAGAGCAAATTCTCAGAATTAAGAGACTACAGATTCAGATTAAAGAATGACTTAATAAATGGAGAATTCATCTTTTGCATAGTGAATCAAATCATTGTAGAAAGAATTGATTTTATCTTGGGTAATGACTGGTCCAAAAGTATTGGCCTCATCAAAGGCGATGGAACAACCAGCAGAGATTTTTAAAAAGAGAAATTTTAGGGGAGAAACATTCTGGATTGTTTCCTGTTTGTATTGTGATTAGACCTCAGACCCATAGAATTAGACAGGAAGGAAATAAGTCTATAAGCAAGGGGACAATTTGGAAACTCAAATTTGGATACTAATTTCAAAAAGGAAATGAAAAGAAGAATGGAAAAGAGAACAATGCTAAGAAGTTTAGTCCAGTATCTTTAATAGAAATCCAACACTGATTCTGAATTGAGAGTTATATCAAGTAGCCCACTCAGAAATTGGAACAGAACCAATTTCCGCGTTTTATTATTTAAAAGTCAATGTATAAATGAAAAAGTGGAGACGACTTAAATATCAGCCAATGAAGAAAGAGCAGTAGTTCATAGGTGTAATCCCATTTGAGTACCATGTCAAAATTTTATGAGTGGTTCACAAATTTCCAATGGGAAGTCACTTAGGCATTAGGAAAACAAAGGTAAATATATTGTTAATAAAATATTTCTATTGGCCAAGATTATGCAAAGATGTGGCCAAATCATGCAAGACAATGCCAGACATGTTAGGGAGTGGACAAACACCACACAGGAATTAAAACTTTGCCTTTAATTTTTTATGCCATCTCTTAAGGAACTGTTTAGTGACATCTTAACAGATTATATTGGACCCCAACCTAAATCCAGGAATGAGAATCTGTATCTTTTAACAGTTTTGGATGTGTCACGAGATTTCCTGAGGCAGTGCCTTCATGGAAAATTTTGGTAAAAGTGAAAGTGCAAAAGAGTTCAATATTTACAAGATATGTTACATTTTATCTTATCATCCATAATCTCAAGGAACATTGAAAAAAATAGCATCCAAAATTGAAAACAAATAATTTGACTTTACTGTCAAGTATGTCCTAATGCTTTATTCGTGTTTGCCATTAGAAATGCCTATAATGAGTCCACAGTATTCAGTCTTTTTAAACTGATACATAGGCATGAAGCAACAGGATCCCTTAAAATAATTAAACAGAAGACCCAGTCACAATACTTCCGCCTTATGTTTCAAGCTTCATAGAAACTAACCAAATCTTTGGAGTTCGTCGAAGAGTACTTTGAAAAGTGCTCCACAAGCAATGAAAACTGCAGCAGGTAAACAGGCTAAAGTTTGATATGTTGTTGCTGAAGACAAGATATTAGCTCAATTACTTGAGTTTGGGAAACCATTAAAATGGAGGTTCATTGCACTTTATCACATTAAAAGGAGACCAAATGGTTTGAATTATATAGCGAGTATTCCAGACAAGATGAACAATCAGCAGGTAGGTCAGGTAAATATATTGTTAAAAATTATGGCCGTGATATTCAGGAGAAAAGTATATGATGGAAGTGAAAGAAATACATAAAGAAATAAAAGTATCAAAACAATTACAGAATGCATCAGAATTGAAAATTCAAAAGTAAAAGTCCCAGTTTGGATAATAAAGAGGTGTTTTAAAGCTTAGGTAGCATAATATTCTATAATTCCAGAAACTTATGAAAGTCATTGACCAAGGCTATTACAAGCTCCTAAGTTTATTCGTACACATAAGCCATTTGTTTACATTTGGCTATTTATAATATTAAATTATGGGTGCAAAGACTAAATTATGGATATTAAATTAAGGATATTAAATTCTGGATATTAAATTTGGTTATACATGATATTAAATTATGGATGCAAAGCAACATCCTTACAGCTGCAATCTCAAGAACAGAGCTCAGGGTGAGGAAACAGATTAAGTTCATCGTGAATAATAACATTATTGAAATGAGTAGCTGGATAAAAACAATGCCTGCAGATGCTGGAAATCAGATTCTGGAGTAGAGTGATGCTGGACAAGCACAGTAGTTCAGGCAGCATCCGAGGAGCAGGAAAATCGATGTTTCAGGCAAAAGCCCTTCATCAGGAATACAAGCAGAGTGCCTGAAGGGTGGAGAAATAAATGAGAGGAGGGTGGGGATGGGGAGAAAGTAGCATAGAGTATAATAGGTGAGTGGGGGTGGGGATGAAAGTGATAGGTCAGGGAGGAGGGTGGGGGAAAGTAGCAAAGAGTACAATGGGTGGATGGGGGTGGGATGAAGGTGATAGGTCAGAGAGGAGGGTGGAGTGGATAGGTGAAACAGAAGATAGGCAGGTAGGACAGGTCATGGGGATAGTGCTGAGCTGGAAGTTGGAACTGGGGTGAGGTGGGGGAAGGGGAAATGAGGAAACTGGTGAAGTTCACATTGATGCCCTGGGGTTGAAGTGTTTCGAGTCGGAAGATGAGGTGTTCTTCCTCCAGGCGTTGGGTGGTGAGGGTGCGGCGGTGAAGGAGGCCCAGGACCTGCATGTCTTCGGCAGAGTGGGAGGAGGAGTTGAAATGTTAAGCCATAGGGCGGTGTGGTTGATTGGTGCAGGTGTCCCAGAGATGTTCCCTAAAGTGCTCTGCTAGGAGGTGTCCAATCTCTCCAATGTAGAGGAGACCGCATCGGGAGCAACGGTTACAATAAATGATATTGGTGGATGTGCAGATAAAACTTTGGATGTGAAAGGCTCCTTGGATGGAGGTAAGGGAGGAGGTGTGGGCACAGGTTTTGCTAATTCCTGTGGTGGCAGGGGAAGGTGCCAGGACGGGAGGGTGGGTTGTTGGGGGGCGTGGACCTGACCAGGTAGTCACGGAGGGAATGGTCTTTGTGCTAGGCGGAAAGGGGTGGGGAGGGAAATATATCCCTGGTGGTGGGGTCTGTTTGGAGGTGGCGGAAATGTCGGCAAATGATTTGGTTTATGCGAAGGTTGGTAGGGTGAAAGGTGAGCACCGGGGGTTCTGTCCTTGTTACGGTTGGAGCAATTTCCCACGGCCAATTCACCTAACCTGCACATTTTTGGACTGTGGGAGGAAACTGGAGCACCCGGAGAAAACCCATGCAGACACGGGGAGTGTATGGGGAGTTTACGCAGTGTACACCTTTTAATTTTTTTGAATGATTCCATAATGAAAACTCAGTTATATTTTTTGAAGGCTTAGACTTGAATTAGAATCATTCATATAGCTGGAAACATAACAGTACAGCAAGCACATAAAGGGGAAAACAAACACTGTGATCAAAACATAGTTGATGTGAAAATCACAAGTTCAATGCAAAAATCTTACTTTTGGTAATGAATCATAGAAATAGCATTATGAAGAAACTTCTATAGAAAAATACTATTCTTAAAGATACATTTATATTATCGTGAAGACAAGTTGATATGTTGAAAAGTTTGTAAAATATATAATTATCATTTTTAGAATTTGGATTGTTTAATGAAGGCAAAACATAAAAACATAAGAAAAAGGAGCATGAGTCACCATTCAGCCCCTCAAGATTAGAGTGGTGCTGGTCAGGCAGCATTCAAGGAGCAGGAAAATCGCCTTTTCGGGCCAAAGCCCTTCATCAGGAATGAGGCTGGGAGCCTCGGGGGTGGAGAGATAAATAGGAGGGAGTGGGGCTGGGGAGAAGGTAGCTGAGAGGGCAATAGGTGCATGGTGGTAGAGATCCGAGAGGAGGTTGGAGCGGATAGTTGGGAAGGAAGCTTGACAATTGGGACAGGTCATGAGGACGGTGCTGAATTGGAAGGTTCAAACTGGGGTGAGGTGGGAGGAGAAATGAGGAAACTGGTGAAATCCACATTGATGTTATGGGTTTAAATGGTCCCGAAGCAGAAGATGAGGCATTCTTTCTTCAGGCATTGGGTAGTGAAGGAGTAGCAATGGAGGAGACCCAGGATCTGCATGTCCTTAGCAAAGTGGGAGGGGGAGTTGAAATGTTCGGCCATAGGATGGTGGGGTTGATTGGTCCGGGTGTCCTGGAGGTGTTCTCTGAAGTGCTCTGCGAGAAGGTGTCTGATCTCCCAATTGTAGAGGAGACCACATCAGAAGGAATGGATACAATAAATGATGTATGGAAGTGCAGATGAAACTTTGATGTATGTGGGAGGCTCCTTTGGTGTCTTGGATGGAGGTAAGGGGGGAGGTGTGGGTGCAGGTTTTGTAATTCCTGCAGTGGCAGAGGAATGTGCCAGGAGGGAAGGGTGGGTTGTTGGGATGGGGAGTGGGTGTGAACCTGACGAGATGGTCGCTGAGAGAATGGTCTTTGCGGAAAGTAGATGGGGTGGGGGAGGGAAATATATCACTGGTGGTGGGGTCCTTTTGAATGTGGCAGAAATGTCAGTAGATGATGCTATTTATGTGGAGGTTGGTGGGGTAGAAGGTGAGGACCGGGGGGTTCTGTCCTTGTTGTGGTTGGAGGGGTGGGGTTTGAGGGCAGAGAGGATGCATTGGAGGGCATCTTCAACCACGTGGGAGGGGAAATTGTGGTCTTTAAAGAAGGAGGCCATCTGGTGTGTTCTGGGGTGGAACTGGTCCTCCTGGGAGCAAATGCAGTGGAGGTAGAGGAATTGGGAATATGGAATAGCATTTTTGCTGGAGGTAGGGTGGGAGGAGGTGTAATCCAGGTAGCTGTGGGAGTTGATGGGTTTGAAAAATTGTCAGAGTTGAGTTGGTCATTGTTGATGGAGATGGAAGGTCCAGGAAGGGGGGGGAGGTACCAGAGGTGGTCCAGGTGAATTTTAGGTGAAGTTGATGAGCTGTTCAACCTCCTCGTGGGAGCACAAGGGGGCGCTGATGCAGTCATCAATGTGGAGGAAGAAAAGGTGGGGTTTAGCTCAGGAAGATGGACTGTTTTACATAGCTGACAAAGAGACAGGCATAGCTGGGGCCCATGCAGGTGCCCATGGCTACCTCTTTCATCTGGAGGAAGTGGGATGATTCGAAGGAGAAACTGTTGAGAGTGAGGACCAGTTCAGCCAAACGAATAAGAGTGCCAGTGGAAGGATACTGGTGGGAACGTTGAGAGAGGAAAAAACGGAGGGCTTGGATGCCCTGGTCATGGCAAATGGACGTGTAGAGGGACTGGATGTCCATGGTGAAGATGAGGCATTGGGGGCCGGGGAAACAGAAGCCTTGGCAGAGGTGGAGGGCATGGGTAATGTCCCGAACGTATGTGAGGAGTTCCTGGACCAGAGGGGATAGGACAGTATTGAGGTATGTGGAGATGAATTTGGTGGGATAGGATCAGGCCGAGATGATGGGTCGGCCAGGGTAGTCACGTTTGTGGATCTTGGGTAGGAGGTAGAACCGGGTGGTGCAGGGTTCCCAAACTATGAGGATGGAAGTTGTGGATGGGAGATCCCCTGAGGTGATGAGGTTGTGTATGGTCTGGGAGATGATAGTTTGGTGATGGGGGGGTGAGGTCATGGTCGAGGGGGTGGTAGGAGGAGATGTCTTCGAGTTGGCACCTGTCTTCAGCGGTGTAGAGGTCAGTACGCAAAACTGCCACTGCACCCCCTTTGTCTGCTGGTTTGATGGTGAGGTTGGGCTTGGAGCAGAGGAAGTGGACAGCAATCCATCTTCCGGAGTTACACCAGTACCACTCCCCACCTTTTCCTCTGCTACATTGATAATTGCATCTGCACCACCTCATCCTTCCACGAGGAGGTTGAATAGTTCATCAGCTTCACCAACACATTCCACTCCAACCTTAAATTCACCTGGACCATCTCTGACACCTTCCTCCCCTTCCTGGACCTCTCCATCTCCATCAGTGATGACCGACTCAACACTGACATTTTTTTACAAACCCATGAGGGGAGAGCAAAAAGACAAGTGGCACTTATAGGGCTTCTATAATTAGGGGACAGATAGTGTCCTTTGCAAGCCGGATCGGGAGTCCCACATGGTGTGTTGCCTGCCTGGTCCCAGGGTGCAGGATATCTCTGACTGGCTTGAAAAGATATTGGAGCAGGAGGGGGAGGATCCAGTTATGTGGTCCACACTGGGAACAAGGCGAGTAAGGAGGACCTGTTTGAGGATTAGGAACAAAAGAACCAGGAACAAAATTAAGGAATTGGTCCTCGTGGGTTATAATCTCCAGATTACTACCCGAGCCACATGCAAATTGGTTTAGGATAAGAAAATTAGGGAAGTAACCACGGGTCTAAGGGAGTGGTGTGGGAAAGAGGGGTTCCACTTCATGGGACATTGGCGTCAGTTTTGGAACAGGAGGTATCTGCACTGATGGGACAGTCTCCACCTGAATCGATCTGGAACCAGTGTTCTAGTAAAAAGGATGAATATGGTGAGACTAGGACTAGGATTTTAATCTAGTGAGTCAGTGAGGTGGCAGGAGGGAAAGGGAAAACAACTGGAAGTATAATGGTAAATAAAAAGGTATGCAGCAGGTTAGCATGTGTGCAGGAAGGTTTAAGTACAATGCAGACAATGAATTATTAAAATCTCTACAGTGTGGAAACAGGCCATTCGGCCCAACAAGTCCTCACTGACCCTCTGAAAAGTAACCCACCCAAACCCATTCGTCTAAATTTACTCCAACTAATGCACCTAACCTACAAATCCTGAATGCTGTTGGCAATTTAGCATAGCCAATTCACCTGAACTGCACATTTTTGGACTGTGGGAGGAAACCCACACAGATGGTTGCCCGAGGCTGGAATCGAAACCAGGTCCCTGGTGAGTCCAAAGTGCTAACCACTGAGCCACCGTGCCACCCCTGTAAAAAGCAAAAAGGAAGGATAACTCAAGAGATATTATTAGAGATGTTGGAAATCATGAAGGAAAGAAAAATAGCATAAGAGCACTTCACCTGAATGCTCGTAGTAGTTGTAACAAAGTAGATGAATTAACGACACAAATCATCACGAATGAATATGATTTAGTAGCCATTACAGAGACATGGTTACAGGATGGTCACAACTGGGAGTTAAATATCCAGAGTATCAGACTATTCAGGACAGACAGGAAGGTAAAGGAGGTGGTGATATTCAAGGATGAGAGAGATGATATAGATTCTGTGGAGAATAAGGTTGAATCCATTTGGATGGAAATTAGAAATTCTAAGAAGAAGAAGTCACTGATATGCATAGTCTGTAGGCTCCCAAATAATAATATCACATCGGGGCAGGCAATAAACAAAGAAATAACTACTGCCTGTCAAAATGGTATGGCAATTATCATGGAGGATTTTAATCCACGTGTCGATTGGTCCAAGCAACTCGATCAGGGTAGCCTTGAGGAGGAGTTCGTTGAGTGTTTCCATGACAGTTTTCTTGAACAGTATGTAATGGAATTAATGAGGGAGTGAGCTATCCTAGATCTGGTCCTGTGTAATGAGACAGGAATAATTAATGACCTCATAGTTAATGATCCTCTTGGCAGAAGCAATCACAGTATGATTGAATTTAGAATACAGGTGGAGAGTATGAAGATAAAATCCAATACCAGGGTCCTGTGATTAAACAAGGGAGACGACAATAGGATGAGGGAGGACTTGGCTAAAGTAGACTGGAAACAAATACTGTATGGTGGGATAGTTGACAAGTAATCAACTTTCAAAGCAAGTCTTCAAAGTGCTCAAAAAACATATATTCCAGTGAAAAGGAAGGAATGTAAGAATAGGGGTAATCTACTATGGGTATCGAAGGAAATAAGGGAGGCTACCAAACTGAAGGAGAAGGCATACAAAGTGACCAAAAACAGCATGAAACTAGAAGATTGAGAAAGCTTTAAAGTTCAACAGAAAGCCACAGAAAGAACTATAAAGAAAAGTAAGATTGAACATGAGAAAAAACTAGGACAAAATATACAGACAGCAAAAGTTCCTATAAATATCTAAAAGGAAAGAGTGGCTAAAGTAAACATTGGATCTTTAGAAGATGAGAAGGAGCATTTAGTCATTGGAGATGAGGAAATGGCCAAGGCTTTGAACAGGTATTTTGTGTCAGTCTTCACAGGACATGAATAACATGCCAATAATTGACAAAGAGACAAAGGTAGGTGAGGACCTGGAAACAATCATTATTACACAACAGGTAGTGTTTGGAAAGTTAACAGAGCAAAGGATAGACAAGTCTCCTGGCCCTGATGGTATGTATCTCAGGGTACTAAAAGAGATGGCAGAAGAAATAGCAAACGCACTTGTAGTAATTTTCAAAAATTTGCTGAACCCTGGGGCAGTTCCAGCACATTGGAAAACAGTAAATGTGATGCCACAGTTTAAAAAGGGTTGTAGACAAAAGATGGGGAATTATAGACCAGCTAGCTTAATTTCTGTAATGGGAAAGATGTTTGGGGTTATTACCAAGGAAGAAATAGTAAGGCATCTAACTAGAAATTGTCCCATTGGGCAGACACAGCATGGGTTCATGAAGGGCAGGTCATGCTTAACTAATCTTTTGGAATTCTATAAAGATATTACAAGCACGATGGATAACAGGAATCCAGTGGATGTAGTGTACCGAGATTTCCAAAAGGTCTTTGAGAAGGTGCCGCACAAGAGGCTGCTGCATCAGGTAAAGATGTATGGCATTATGGGTAATATATTAACATGAAGAGAGGATTCGTTGACGAACAGGAAGCAAAGATTGGAGATAAATGAGTGTTATTCTGGTTGGCAATCCATTTACTGGTGGTATGCTTCAGGAATTGGTGTAGAAATTATTCACAATTTACATAGTTGGTTTGGAGTTGGGGACAATGTGTAGTGTGTCAAAGTTCGCGGATGACACCAAAATGAGTGGCAAAGTAACTTGTGCAAAGGACTGTGAAACGTTTCAGAGGGACATAGATGCTTTAAGTGAGTGGGCAAAGGTCCGACAGGTGGAATATACTGTTAATAAATGTGAAGTCATCCATTTTGGTAGGAGTAACAGTAAAAGGACTGTTACTTGAATGGTAAAAAGTTGCAGCATGCTGCAATGCAGAGAGACCTGGGTGTCCTTGTGCATGAATCATATAAGGTTGGTTTGCAGGTACAACAGGTAATTAGGAAAGAAAATGGAATCTGTCCTTCATTCCTAAAGGGATTGAGTTTAAAAGCAGGAAGATTACGTTGCAGCTGTACAGGGTGCTGGTGAGGCTACACCTGGAGTACTGCATGCAGTTTTGGTCTCATCACTTGAGAAGGGATGCCCTGGCATGAGAGGGGTACAGAGGAGGTTCACTAGGTTTATTCCAGAATTGAGGGGTTTGACTTATGAGGAGAGACTAAGTAGACTGGGATTATATTCATTGGAATTCAGAAGAACAAGGGGGGGCCTTATAGAAACATATAAAATTACCAAGGGAATAGATAAGATAGACACAGTGAGGATGTTTCCACTGGCAGGTGAAACTAGAACAATAAGGCATAGCCTCAAAATTAGGGGAAGCAGATTTAGGCTGAATTGAGAAAGAATTTCTTCACCCAGAGGATTGTGAACCTGTAGAATTCCTGCCCAGGGAAGTAGTTGATACTATTTACAGTAAATGTTTTTAAAGCTAAGATAGATGTTTTTTGAACAATGAAGGAATGAAGGGTTATGATCAGAGGGTGGGTAAGTGGAGCTGAGGACACAAAAAGATATTATTGAATGGCAGAGCAGACTCAAAGGGCCAGATGGCCTACTCCTGCTCTTAGTTCTTATGTTCTTATTTCTCAAACCATAAAAAATATAAAAAAGGAAAGAGGCCTAAACCCTTGCTGGCAGAGCAGGGGGTCTGGCTAGACAACTGTATTTGTCAGCCCTTAAAGGGCGACCTGGAAAATTCCTAAAACACATGTTGATGGTGAAGAAGATGTCTCACCTACTTGATATGCAGCAGGGGCTGTATATCCACCTGAGGACAGTAGTGTCCTAACTGAAATGGACTCAATTGGGAAATAACCCCACCTCTTCTCCCTCCCACTAAGCTAACAGGTCAAGGTCCAGCACCCTTGGGACCACCATAAGGGAGGTCCAAGCGTAATTCAAATCAAATTGAAACCAGAGTCCAGTCAACCAGTGCGTGTCAACCAAAGGGTGGACACATCTGAGCATGACTAAGAGGAATCAGTTGAGGAGGAGGGGCTGAAGGTTTCCCCAGCTGAAACCCCAGCTTCCAAATCAGCAGGCAGCAGGATTTTAAATGTAGATGCCCACTTAATAACCATGACCAAAGGGTATTAGGAGGACGTGGCCAAAGCCCAGATTTCATCGCTGTATTTCATATTTATATTATACATTGATTTAACAAACCATATTCACTGTGTACTGAAAACATGTTGCTGTATGTTTTTTTGGTTGGCATCACGGGTCACATTAATTTTCAAGCATTAAAAGGTGTCACATTAGAAATTATTTTGGGTAGCGTTGATTTAGAAGAACAAGCACAGCAAGGGCATAAGAATACCATAACTTGCCAGTTTCCCTCTAAGCCACATGGGATACTGACTTGGAATTATATCACTATTCTTTCACTGTTGTTGCTGGGTCAAAAACCTGGAAGGCTCTTCCTAATAGCACTGTAAGTGTCCCTGTACTGGATGGACTGCAACTGAGTTACTTAGCACCACCTCTGCAAGGGCATATTACATATGTTGGCCTTGTCAAAATAAAAATAAACAAATCTAAACAAATGCAAACAGACTCAGACAGAACTAATAGATTCAAAAAGATGCTAGCAGACTAAAAATGGTCTCAAACACACTCTGACAGGTCCAATGAGGCTGTAAAAGAGCCAAGTATAATCTATGGAACCCTCATAGCCCCAAACTGAGTCTGTTGGGGCGGTGATGGCCTACTGGTATTAATACTATTGATCTAGAGACCCAGATAATGGTCTGAGGACTTGGATTCTAACCCTGCCATAGCAGATGGTGGAATTTGAATCCAATATAATCTGGAATTACAAATCTAAAATGACGTGTAAAGATGTGCAGGTTAGGTGGATAGGGCATGTTAAATTTCCCATAGTGTCCAGTGATGTGCAGGCTAGGTGGATAAGTCATGGGTAATGCAAGGTTACAGGGATATGGTAGGAGGGTGAGTCTGGGTGAGATGCTTTTCAGAGGGTCGATGTGGGCTTGATGGGGCAAATGACCTCCTTCCAAACTACAAGGATTCTATGATTCTATGAAACCATTACCAGTTGTTAGGGAAAAACCCATCTGGTTCAATAATGCCCTTTAGGGAAGGAAATTGCCATCCTTACCATGTCTGGCCTATGTGTGGCTCCAGATCCAGAGCAATATGTTTGACATAAAAACTGCCCTCTGAGCAATTAGGAGATTGAGAATCAATGCTAGTATAGCAACTAAAGGCATGTCCTACAAATGACTGTTAAAAATTGTGTCTGTTTGACCAATTAGGCATTGTTTCCATCTGTTTGGATCAATTGCAGTCAGAGAGTCATAGAGATGTACAGCATGGAAACAGACCCTTCAGTCCAACTTGTCCACGCTGACCAAATATCCCAACCTAATCTCGTCCCATTTGCCAGCACTTGGCCCATATCCCTCCAAACCCTTCCTATTCATATACCCATCCAGATGCCTCTTTAATGTTGCAATTGTATGAGCCTCCACCACTTCCTCTGGCAGCCCATTCCATACACGTACCACCCTCCTGCATGAAAAAGTTGCCCCTTAGATCCCTTTACAATTGTTCCCCTCTTACTTTAAACCAATACCCCCTCTAGTTTTAGACTGCCCATCCTGGGAAAAGACCTTGTCTATCTATGCTATCCATTCTCCTCATGATTTTATAAACTTCTGTAAGGTCACCTCTCAGCCTCCAATGCTCCAGGGAAAATAGCTTAGCTTCTCCCTATAGTTTAAACCCTCCAGCCCTGGCAACATCCTTGCAAATCTTTTCACAAACCTTTCAAGTTTCACAACATCCTTCCTATAGCAGGGAGACCAGAATTGCAAGATTGTGGAAATCTGGACATAATGTACTGCTAATTATTTAATGTCCAATTTCAGATCTTGTTAGACACACAGGAAAATCCAGGTCATGTGGATTGGATATTAAGCAGGGGCTTAGATAAAAGTTACAGCACAGAACATGATTGTTCCGCAAATAAGTGTTAATACTCTCTTGAAGTTCAACTAGCTTCCTGCTACCAACCTCCCCCCTCTCCCCATCGCCCTAGCCTCTTCTTTCTTTGCAGATAATAATCTGATTTCCTGTTACATGCTTCAAATCGACCCGCTTCCATCACAGCCACAGGCTGTGCAATCGTGATACCTGTCACTTGCTACATAAGTTTTCCTTCACTCTTATATCAATTTCCTGAAATCCATGAGTTTTGTTGTTAGATTCCCCCGCCAATGGGAACAAATTCAGTCCAAATCCCTTCTGATTTTGTACAGCCTCGAGAAATCTCCTCGCAGCAACCTCCTCCCTGAGTGAAGCAGAGTCACCCTGCCCAATTTTTCTTTGTAGGCGAAAGTGAGGACTGCAGATTCTAGAGCTCAGAGTCGAGTGCGTGTTGCTGGAAAAGCGCAGCAGGTCAGGCAGCATCCGAGGAGCAGGAGAATGGACGTTTCGGGCAAAAGCCCTTCATCAGGGCTATCTACCTTTGTGCAGATCCGCACAACCATTTTTGTGAATCTTTTCTGACAGATGAGCGTTTTTAAAAAGCCCCTAAAGCAGTGTGCCTCAACTGCAGCCTTCCACCAGAAACGTCACTGGGTGGAAGCCACATTTTTGGCGGAAAGTAGCTGCTGTAAATATCACCGCTCTGTCACCATTGGGACTGCACGCTGCTGGTTTCTTACTAGCTGTCCCTGATGCTAACATGCACATGCTGAAGAGCAGAAGTGAGAACACTTTGTTTAATTTCCTTCCTGTTGTGTGAGCTGACTCTCTCGCCTCATTTGCATTTCTGGAGTGTTGAGGTTTAGCAACAGATTCTGTTTCCCCGTGGCCGCCTGCTCAGTCCCAGGCTTGATGGCCAGGGTCATTGTCAAATTGTAGCCGCCACTGGGGCCATCGCTTGGGGCTTTCCAATAGCTGCTTGAAAACCTTAGAGGGAAAGTCCGGGACTTCCATCTGACCTTGTAGTGTTTCCCTTTGTAAGCCAGCGTTAATAGTCTCTCGCTCAGCATTCAGAATGGTTTCACTCAGGCCAGGCTCAGTGCCATTCAGTTGACAGGAACGTTAATATTCAGCCGCTAACCTTCAGGATCCACATTGCCTGCTAACAGTGACCCCGGCAGATTGGACACTCGGAATTAGACCAATGGGGATACGGGAAAGGGAGCTGAGGTGCAGATTGCTGCAGAACACCACTGTGATAATCGGCTCTGTCGCTTTGATTTATTCGGTTTGTAGCCCGAGCTGGTATCAGAATAAGGGGCTGTGGTATATGCTGGATGATACGAATTCATCTACCTCTGAACGGACTGAATTTCACCACCCGCTTAGCCGAGGTAAGCGCTTCCAGCGTTGGCGTCTAATATAACGATGGTATCTTTAAACTAAGGAGCATGTGGTATCACAGGTTCGTGAAGAACTGAAAGGAAAACCAATTGGCTCATTCGATCCAGCCTTTCTCTCCAACAGCTCACCCGCTCCCCTCCTTCCCCAACTTTCTCATCTTCCTGTGTTCTCTTGGTAGGATCAGATCAATCCAACTCCTTGCATCATAAAATCATAGAGCTGTACAGCATGGAAGGGAATCGGTTCAGCTCAGTTGGCTAGCTTGTTGGTCTACAGGCAGTGTGATGCCAACAGCATGGGTTCAATTCCCATCACCGGTCTCAGGTTACCATGAAGGACTCTCCTTCTCAACATCTCCCCTTGCCAGAGGTCAGGTGGCCCTCAGGTTAGATCACTGCCAGTCACCTCTCTAATGAGAGAGCAGCCCTTA
Organism: Hemiscyllium ocellatum; assembly: GCF_020745735.1. Lineage (NCBI taxonomy): Eukaryota > Metazoa > Chordata > Chondrichthyes > Orectolobiformes > Hemiscylliidae > Hemiscyllium > Hemiscyllium ocellatum. The sequence goes on from NC_083418.1 coordinate 38,003,680, forward strand.
TGGTCTGGTAAGACTGTGGCATCACAATGACCCTTGTGGTTCAGACTGACCAGAAATGGTGCATTAATCTAGTCCTATTTGGCCCATATCTATCTAAACCCTTCCTATTTGTTTCCTCTCACACAGATGCCTTTTAAATCATGCACCAGCCTCAAACACGGCCTCTGGCAGCTCATTGCATACACTCAGCATGTGCCAACTCCAGAAGAAGACAAAACTGTAAAACCAGAAAGATTGGAATGTTATCTAGAATGAAAAAATAGCCAACTTATTATCTAAATTGAGTGAAATTTCAAAATGTTTGGGTGTAGAAGGGTCTAGGTTTCCTTGTGAATAAATCACAGAAAACTAGTATGAAGCTACAATAGGTAATAAGGAAGGCAATGGAATTACAGCATTTACTGCTAAAGGACTGAAATATAGAAATGGGTAAATATTTCAACTAGCACACCTGCAGTATTGCATAGTTTTGGTCAGCTTACTTGAAGAGGAATGTAGTTGTACTGGGGCCATTTAGAGTAGGTTCATTAGCTTGATTCCGGAGATGAGGGGTTTGACTTGTGAAAGAGCTTGAGCAGTTTAGGCCGATATGCCAGACTTTGGAAGAATGAGAGGAAATCTAACTGAGGTATATAAGAAACTAAAGAGGATTGACAAATTAGACTTGAATGAATGTTTCCTTTTGTGGGTCAATCCAGAATGAGAGATCATTTAGGATAAGGGATGGCAGATTTAAAACAGAGGTGAGGAGGAACTTTTTCTCTCAAAGATTTGTGAATTTTTTTAACTCACTACCCCAGAGTGTAATGGATGCTGGGACACTAAATAAACTTAAGGAGAAGATAAATGGATATTTAGTTAGTAATGGGTTAAAGGATTATGGAAAGTGAACAGGAAAGTGAAGTTGAGACTGGGGTGAGATCAGCCATGAGCATATTAAATAGAGCAACTGGCTCAAGGGGTTGAATTGCCTATTCCTGCTTTCAGTTCCGATATTTAAATTTACCAACCAGTATGTGATATTCAGTATTGGAGAGGAATTTGCAAGTGGTGGTATTCCCATTAGCTGCTTCCCTTGTCCTTCTGGATGATAGTGGTCATAGGTTTGGCAGGTGCTAACTGAGGAGCCTAAGTGAATTTCTGCAGTTGCTAAACTTCAGTGGTGGAGGGAATGAATATTGAGGGTGGTTGATATGGCACCAATCAAACAAACTGCTTTATCTTGAATGGTGTCAAATTTCTTGAGTGTTTTTGGAGCTACATTAATCTGGACAAGTGGAGTATATTCCATCACATGCCTGATTTGTTCCTTGAGAAATCAGGAGGTGAGTTACCCACTGTTGCAAACCCCAGAGTGTTGGTAGTGGGATATCCAGCAATTGTAATGTCATTGAATGTCATGGGGTCAGTAGTTAGATTCTGTCTTCTTTGAGATGGTCATTGCTTGGCATTTATGTGACATGATTGTTACTTGCATCGTGTCATCCCAAGCCTGAGTAACGTCCATGTCTTGTCGCATTTGGCAATGGATTGTTTTAGTATCTGAAGATCCATAAATGGTGCTGAATATCATGCAAATATCAAGGTACATCCCCTCTTTTCATGGAGGCAGCTGATTAATGAAGCAGCTGATGAATACTTGGTTCTAGGTCATTTTAGAACCCAAGCTCTTAAAAAAAATAATATATTGTGAACATTTCTTACAATCTCTCTCTTTCTGTAAGCTTTTAATTGTTTCTCCTAATTTTTCCGAATAAGGTTCAGTGTCCACTTTTGTTGATGACTTTCCCTTGTAACACACTGGTACATATTACAATATTACAGTAGTTATAGTGTTGTTGTACAGCTCAGCATCTTTTGTTTCTCATTTTAAGTATAAATTCACAATGTTTTTGAAGGTTTCTATCCAATCTGATTCCACCACTCTTTCAGCAGGGCAGTCCAGTTCAGAACAATGCACTGATGAAAATAAATTCACCTTATATCCTCTCTCAATTTTTTGCCAATTATCTGTGTTCTTTGTTTATTGGCCTTTCTGCATATGGAAACAGTTTGTACTTATTTACACTATTGAAACCTCTTAGTTTTGAGTGAGTCAATGTTACACCATTGTCAACTTGACAAGACAATGATGTCAAACTATTATGATTGTTCAATATATAATGCACCTCATCCAATCCATTTATGCAAATTTGTTTTAGTCTATATCTTTACTAATGTCATAAGATTGCTATGCAATCATCTAGCAGTAACATTGCAGCAAAACTGAATCTTGAATAATGCGTTCAAACTCAGGTGCAAACAATAACCTATATATAGGAGGATCAATGAACACAGGGAATGGGAACAAACATTCAATCTAAAAAAAATTAGCTCCACCATAATCAATCATTTACATTTTGGTTGTATTCCCTCTTTGCAAAGCTATGTCTCATAAGAGTTCACTATGCAGTTTACTTGTAAATAGCAGACAAATAAGACAGGAGGCAAAAGATAAAAACAGGGAAACATAGAGCCTTTCAAGGTGACTAAGTTTTAGAAACAGGAAAAGTGAGTCACAAACCAGAGCAATTCAGGGAGAGAGATCCTGAGAACAAAGGCATTGTGACTTGTGCAACAGAGCCACTACTGCCAGAGGATGTGGAGAGTGCTTGTAATCTCAATTGCCAGAGTAGAATATAGTCAGTTCTTGAAGTATCTTGAAAGGATGAACTTGGATCTTTTGTTGAATTCCAGGGAACATGTAGTTTAGCAATAAATAATGGGAATATAATGGGAATGCTGAACTTTGTAGATCAGGGTACGGGTTATATATCCTAAAAGTGAGTGGACAAGATATTGTTTTTAGTTCTGACTGCAGTCTCAGCAAAGCCAAATCCAAAATGGAGCCTCCCAAAACAAACACAATGTGCTTTACATCCATTGGATTACTTTGCACAAGTGAACATGGGTATATTCCCGAAAACAAAACTGCAGATTCTGGAGATCAAAAACAAAAGCAGAAACTCAATAGGTCTGGCACCCTTTGTGGAGAGACAATTAATGCTTCGCGTCCAGTGACCCGTTTTCAGAACTAAATTCCAAATGGATCATTCCACACACAAATGTGAAAAGAGCAACCTGTTACACTACTCGTGATTAGTGTCTAAGATTCACAGGAGTTTTTAGTCTACCCGGATCACCCGATGGTACCGTCTGAATGATAACTCCTATCTGTTGAAAAACCCTTCTTCACAATTGCTGGGCCTGGCTACCTCACTGGGAACTTTGTCAGAAAACAATTACCATTGTCACAATCCCCTACACTAGCAGATTAAACAACGACTAACGTTTTTCGCGTGTCAAAATTTGCATTTGTTGAGTTCTGTTATTTCTTTAGCTCAGTGTCAGTCAGCCAGGTCTTCTTTGATTTGGTATTTTCAAAATTTGTTTCCAAATATGAGGTTTTCCACTGATACTAGCAATATAATCGGAAAGATATTTAATTCAAAGACTTTAACTTTCAACCAGAGGAAGAAAGCTACACACAGTGCTCAGAGCAGTAAGCAGAACTTCTCTTTGATATAAATCAGATCTCATATCACTAATTTCCTGTTTTAGTTCACAAACTCAGTTTCTACTCTCTCCCCCAATGCTATTAAGGAAGATACAAAATTTGTTGAGCTTTCTGTTCCTATTCCGATCAATGATTTCTAAAGCAAGTTTAATACAGCACAATCTAGAAATATAAGACAGGCACTTAAAATGAATAAAGTCATAACGTAGGATTTTTTTTCGATTGCATATTTTCAGTATGGTAATGCCCAATTCCGAACAAGTTTCTCTCTGCATTCAAATTTTACACCAGCATTTCCCTCTACACTTGCTGATAGACATTCTATTTCGGACATAAGATGGCGCACTAAGTGTGACTCGTTAACTTTCCACTGTACTCACGTGATTACATGACAAGAAACCTGATGCTAATTCTAATTCACTTGGCTTGCTGATCGGATGTGTTGGCGGAGATGTTAGGCTTTAAGGTGCTTTTCCACTGCTGCAGGAAATGCTGTTGACAAAAATCCTGAAATGTTTGCAATTTTCCTTTCGCATCCAATTAATTTTACTTAACAAAGCATGATGGTAGTTGTCCGGAAATGACGGCTTTGTTTATGAATTGAAAATGTTTCGTACAGCAAGTAGTATGGAATTTTTAATCTGAGAACAGTGTTCAGGTGTTGTTTGTGCTTTTTGTTTAGTTACTGTTGTTTTTCTTTCCAGCAGTGGAGGCAGAACGTGTGTTTGGGGTGATTGCAACTATGATGGCAATCACAGCCATCTGTATCGCATTGCTGCTCATCTGTTGCTGGAACCCAGATACCTACATTGAATCCAGAATGAATCCTGGGCGGATACTTCATCCCGGAAAATTGCTGATTGTAATTCTGGTGCCAACTGGTAAGTAGTCACTGGAGCTCTTCAAATGGTTCAGCTAGTTAAAGATACTGAGTAACACAGTCAGACAGACCACATAAATCTCACATTTAATCCCCACATCTGTGCAGTTATCAAAAAGAATGGCAGTAAGGGTGTTACAACTGGCTGTAATGGCCCTCTTCTTAGGGAGGAAGAATTAGTTTAAGTTTCTCATCAGTGATCACTATTTTAGCTCAAGATGAACATATGGACATTAGATTTGTTAACGTAAACTAAAGGTGTTGTGGTTCTGTTCGCCGAGCTGGAAGTTTTTGTTGCAAACGTTTCGCCCCCTGGCTAGGCGACATCATCAGTGCTCTGGAGCCTCCTGCGAAGCGCTTCTTTGATGTTTCTTCCGGTATTTATAGTGGTCTGTCCTTGCCGCTTCCGGGTGTCAGTTTCAGCTGTCCGCTGTAGTGGTTGGTATATTGGGTCCAGGTCGATGTGTTTGTTGATGGAGTTTGTGGATGAGTGCCATGCCTCTAGGAATTCCCTGGCTGTTCTCTGTCTGGCTTGCCCTATGATAGTAGTGTTTTCCCAGTCGAATTCATGTTGCTTGTTGTCTGAGTGTGTGGCTACTAGGCCACACACATCAACTAGCCACGAAACGACACGACCGGCTATCCCTAGTAGCCACACACTCAGACAACAAGCAACATGAATTCGACTGGGAAAACACTACTATCATAGGGCAAGCCAGACAGAGAACAGCCAGGGAATTCCTAGAGGCATGGCACTCACCCACAAACTCCATCAACAAACACATCGACCTGGACCCAATATACCAACCACTACAGCGGACAGCTAAAACTGACACCCGGAAGCGGCAAGGACAGACCACTATAAATACCGGAAGAAACATCAAAGAAGCGCTTCGCAGGAGGCTCCAGAGCACTGATGATGTCGCCTAGCCAGGGGACGAAACGTTTGCAACAAAAACTTCTAGCTCGGCGAACAGAACCACAACAACGAGCACCCGAGCTACAAATCTTCGCACAAACCTTGTAAACTAAAGGTGCAACTTGGGGCTTTCCTATTGTGTACAGTTATCTACTGAAGCATAACACATTAGTTTTGATAGGTGTATGAACAAAGTCTGCTTTTTACATAAATTGAGCAATCAATACATTTTTGACCAATTCACTATCACTGATAAACGTATGTAGTGACAAATCAAATTTACTACAAAGTAACATATTGAGATTTATTTCATGTTTTCTTTAAACTGGTCAATCATTGTGTGGATATTGTGTGGTGCTAGAAAAAGCAAAGAAGGTCAGGCAGCATCTGAGGAGTAGGAGAGTCGACATTTTGAGCAGGACCCTTCATCACGATATTATTTTCCTTGTTACTGTAGAGTTAAAGAATATTAATTAATATAATTGAGAAAGCTCTCTTATATATATTTATGGAATACAAACATCACTTCCAAGGCCAGCTAATGTTACTAGACAGGAGGTCAAGAAGCTTCGTGAATGACTGAATTTAACAGAGGAAAGAACCCCCACTGTGCTTTTAAGAAGGGATGGCCAAGATTTTGGCCCAACAACAATGAAGGAATGGCATATAGTTCCACATTATGATTATAAAAGTCTTGAGGATCTGCTGGTGATCCCAAGCATCCAATACCCTTGCTTTTCTAGTATTAGAGATTGCAAGTTTGGAAGATGCTATAATTGGAATCTTGATGAGTTGCTACAGTGTAACTTGTGGATGAGGACCATTGCTGTGGCTGCGTCAGGGCTGGAGAAAGTGAATGTGTGGGGTGAAGGCAATAGATAATAATGATTGTGTCAAATTTATCCTAATACTCAAAAGATTTTTTTCAATATTAAAAGTTAGTTTGAAAAATAATCAAAAGATTTACTGACAGAATTGAATTAGTTTGTTTTTACCTCAACTATCACTCAAAGGTGCCTGAAAATACATTGATTTAGGCTGAAAAATTTCATTAGGAAATTATATTTAACAGGTCTTTTCAGTTCTCATCTGTCAGTAACACTTCATATCAAAAGTAACCACATGAATTACCAACCTGACTTTTGCAGGAAAATTGAAGTTTCAATGTTTTTATTTCCAGCTCTACTATATTTCATTGCATGGTCTTTGTTCACCAACCGTCACATGGAACAAATGAAGAATGATATCACACAATTTGGCTCTGCGTACTGGATGGGAATGTGTGCTTGGTTCACACTTCTAGTTATTTTACCAATTATTTATTTGATAGAGCAGTGCTCACATCAAGAACCTGATATATCAATATGAACAGGAACTCAACATTTTAGGAGTGTGTTTCAATATGAGAATCATGTGAACCTGTATAAAGTCATTCCAACTTCTTACAACCACCAGACTGGGAATATCAAGATTATCTTCACGGAAAGTTCAGTCGGGAGATTGAATTTGAAACACAGTCTCCTTTAGGAACTGCAGAAGTAATACCTGGACAGGATTTTGAAAATTATTCTTGAGGACTCTTTTTGAGAGCTACTTATTGACTTTGGGGGGGGCGATTTCTTTTGATTTTCAGGGTATACATTTTTCATTCTCACTTGCTCATTGATTTAGTGATTATGTTCATCACAACATTCCATCCTATATTTGTGTTGACATATAGAGTATTTGGACTCAGATGCAGAATTAAAAGCTTTTAGCAATATCTTCAATAGTTATCAATCCTCCATTAAATTTAAAGCCACAACACACAAAGATTGCAGTGAATCCTTGTGTAGTATTTAAATTGGCCTGTTAATTTTAAGAATAACTGCCACAGACTTCTACACAGGAAAAAGAAATCCTAAGTGCACTTTCCACATTGGCACAGTCATAATTTAAGTACTTCCATTATGTGTTCACAAAACTGGAACATTTTAACTAGTTATTATCCTTTTTAATATCCATGAAAGTAGGCTGTATATTTCCTCTATAATAGCTTCTGAACTATGCAGCATTAAGATAGAGATTCCACATTTACAAGTAATTCATTAACTCAGTGATTTCAAGTTTACTTAGCTTCTAGTTAGCCGAGTGTTCCTGTTATGCTTGAAACAGTTGTTGCTTCATAAAAGTCTCTCTCTCTCTCTCTCTCTCTCCCTCCTCAACTCCTTCTCTGTCTTGTGTCCTCTATGTCTCCTGGTCAGTCCCTCTTGCTGACATCATCTCCCTCTGTCACTCCCCTTACACTCTCCCTCTCTCTCTCACCACTCCATCTTGCAGCATCTGTTTCACCTGCCCCATAGTTCCCTCCCAGCAGCTTCCTCTCTCAAATTCTTGCAGCTTCTGACTCTCTTACCCCAAACCCTTCTTGCAACCTTCTCAACTCATCCACCCCATTCCTATCCCAATGACTCCCCTGTCTCCATCTATCTCTCTTGCACTTTACTAGTCTTTCCCCATTCCCCCAGCAGTTGCTGCCCTGCGCTTCCTTCTAGCTGTGGTAAATGGTAGCCTTGCCCATTCATTCCCATACCCCTACTCTTGACCCCAAGACCTCAGTTCTCAGTGGAGCCCATGGTTCCCTCACTGCCAGCACTTCATTGCCTCACACTCAATGCTCCTCCAACCACATGTTGTTTCATTTCCAGATTGTTGCCGATGGACTCACTAATGAGCCAACCAGCAAGGGAGAACCAGCCATTGATTGGAAAAGCAATTTCTAACCACTTAATTCCATTCAATTTGCAGAGACCACTTTTCTTGGATTGGTTAGCCATGTAGGTGAATTCTCTCAGTTGATTTCAGGGATATTGAGAGCAGATGCCATGACCACACACACACACACACACACACACACACACACAAAGAGGAAATGTGATTGTAGTGACGATGTTTCACATGTGTAAATTTTGACAGACATGTTCAACTGACAGTTGTAATTTGTATTTAAACAATAAAGTGCAATGGTTTTCACATGCTATTGTAAGAAATAAGAACCCTCAATAAATATTATTTTTCTGTATAGTAAAAAAAACCCATAAATTAGCTGCACTGTATCTTTCTTCTTCTCCTTCAGAAAAATGAAAGTGATCTTAAGCAATCAAAGACCAATTCAAGGTAGAGAGATTGTACATCACACCTTTCCTGAGCTTATGGTGAGGAATCTTCTGCAATCCTGCATACCCCCTTACATAGGTAAATATTAGAAGTGGCCAGGAATCGGATGACGGACAAGGAAGGAAGCGACCATCCTGGGTACTTCCTGCATTCATTGGTTTGACAAGTTCAAGCAAGTGATTGACCCTTTCAGCCCTACCCAGTGCTCAGAGACAGGAGGCATTCCTCATCAGTTGGCCTCTTCAGCTCCTTCTTCAGATGACAGGTGGATCAGGAATGATGGAGGAAGATCACAAGAAATGTTTTCTACCACTTTGGCTAGTGAATGCATCATATTTTACTTAATTTTGAGTAGCAATAATTTAACTACTTTAAAATTATTTATAAATAGTTCACCTAGCCTGCCTTCAATAAATATTTGGAATCCAAGGGCTGAAATATGTGGTTCCCCCACTAGTTACATCTTGCCAACCAGAAAAAAGACCCATTTGTCCCAAGTTTCTGCTTTCTGTTGATTAACCAAGCTAATACATCACCTCCATGGACGAGCCTCAACCGCAAGGTACCTGCTCTGACTTTTGTCACGTCATGCCCCAAGCACACATATCCACCTGCCAATCTAGGTCCACTAAATTTCTGGGATGGTCATCATGAAACCTTGTTCTTTTTCCCCCCTCAAAACATTGTCCTTAGGATCACTTTTGTAAAAAGATTCAAGTCTATTAAAGTCCAGTTAAACATCTTTGAAAAGCCAATGCCTTATTTTCAGGTATGTAAGAAAATTACAGATATGTATGTGCTGCCAGTACATTACAAAGAACGATCTTCCAACTATCCCTGAATAAGAACAGAGGCATGAATTAAGGTGAAAGAATGAGCATGTGGAAAGAGTGTGTGCACGCAAATTAATTTGACTATCACTCCCCTGGGATATCTAACATTTGATGAATAGCTGACCATTGAGAATCACATGCAAAACAAAATGAAGCATGACACAATGAACAGAAAAAGTACAGTTATTTCAGACCTGTTTAGACATGCTGTGACACCTCCAGGACAGTTGGCACTTGAACCAGATCCTTTGAATCAAAGATACACTACCACTGTCCCACAACTTGTATATGTACCAGACAGGGAGAAGCATCAGTGAAAAATAGAACTATCAAACAACATTCAGACAGACATATGTCTACTCCCTGGTGGAGCACATATGTGAAGATCACTGTAAATAAGCATCACTATGGATGAATAATCCTCATCCTAACACTTGTGAGCTAAGGCTACTTGAGAGACCTATTATGTGCAATGAAAAAATATGCTCACAGCCATTCAGATGACAACACAAACATTTACAGTAATTTCTTCACCCACTTGAAGGAGAGTGAGGGACACAATGTTGTCTTTGGTAACTTTAACAACTTAGTGTCAAAATAGCATTGTAGAATCCTTGAAATCTTCTTTGAAAATAATTAGTTTCATCTTTATACTATTCCTTTTTGGCCATAGGCATTTCTGGAATACTTATACATACTGTGTCAGTTTCCATATACTGCATTTGAGTGATTACTAAAAATCATGCATTGCTGATGTTACGAGACAATAATTAAATGCACTGTTGGCCCCAATAATTCAGGTCTTTATGTACAGGCAATAAAGTTACTACATTTGCAAATCTTCCAAGCTTTCAGACACTACTCTGTTTTCCTTTTAAAACTTCACCAATTTACATCCCCATCCTCCAGAAGACACTGAGACAGTATTGTTATTGATTTATGAAGCTTGACAGCAAGCATAGCATAATGTTCCATACTGGGTCATCAGAGCTGAAGGTGTCTTAATTTCCTGCACACATATGAACCTACAGTGGAAGGAGTCACTGGACAGTGGAAGCCCCAGTTAATTTTCCCTTAAAACACAGGAACAGGAAATCAAACTGCAGGACCTTCAATGGTCTTTTCTGTGATTAATTAAAATGCTAAATAGGATTCAGCACAGAAAGAAATTTAAAATACACAGCCTTTTGAAATTATCAATGAATTAGGAGGGAGACTAATGAGAAACAATGCAACAATTTACATTTTTCATGCCAGTAATAGACAAATTGTGCTATATACATTTTAATGCGGATAAGTATATAAACTATTTGGTATGTGAAATAGGAACCAGAATTGGATATATTGCTTTAAATAAAGGCGGTACATTTTACCAATCATAAAAGAGATATTCAGCTGAATTATGTCAGGTCCTGAAGGTCATGGGCAATGTCAAGCTAGTCAAGAAAACACGATGAGAATGGAAAATGAAATTCTTAACACGGAGAAAAAAATCCAATTTCATGCATAAAGTTTCAATGACTTGATAAGAATCTAGCGAGTGAGTGGCCTCAGGTTCACTGGCACAAGGTAAGATCTCAATATTACCAAATCTCAACTCATTTATATAGTTTGCAATTTTCCACAGCAGCAGAGAGAAAGTGGACAGTGACAAGTCCCAATACAAAAGTCAGAGTGGGTACCTGGTGGTTGCAACTCATTCATGGAGGTTGGCACCATGGCACATCACTACCTCACTTATAATACACTAACCCACATCAATACTGCACCTTGGAGCTCACTGGCAATTTTTATTGCAAAGCTGCTCAGGTTGCTTTACACACTCATCTCATGCACCCTAACAGAGTGCATCTCAGGGCTCTTAGGCTTGCTTAGTGTTCACTCAATTTGTCTTTGCTTGGATGCTTACAGTATCTCTGCCTTGCTTTGTCTTTTTGCACATTGCTGCCTTGTTCAGAAATTACAAGCTTCTTTGGTCTAGCTTACCTTTTAGTGCAAAGACAAAGCCAAGCAACTGGTCATGTTTACTAATAATAGTCAATGAGAGGGGCAGACTTGTTGGTGAATGGTATCATGTTATGTTATTGCCATACCTGATTCCTTCAAATGACTATCTCTTAAAGTCTAAGAGGAGTAGTCCTCAGTCAAGTGAAAGGGCATGCCAGAAATCAATGGGTCCCCATAATTGTCAGTAAAGGACATTGCCTGATATCTGTCCAGCAGCCTGGATGTGGTCAGTCAGGAGTGACCAGGGTCAGGGATTCCATTTTATTACAATCCAGGGAGTGTCCATTGGTCAGTTCTGTAGGTCCAATGGATCCAATCTGCAGAATAGCAGTTAGTCAAATCAGGGAAGTGTACAGATATCAGTCTGGTCAGTCATTCCAGGTCAGTCAGGGGAATGGGCCATACTCCATCTTCAAATCTGATCACAGAAAGTCAAGGAGGGCTATCAGGTGCCACTGATCTGTTGGAGAAGTTAGAGAAGGGGTTATCTTCATTTTGGTCACTGCATCATAAAGACACAGAGAAATGGAGGAGGAATAGATACAACAGCAAATTCAGGACCAGTAGCAACTTCCAGCAGCTGCAGAACAGCCTCCACAAAAAGAATTCACAGGACGGGTGCCCTCAAGTTGAGGTGGTGGTACAGGAACCCTAGAGTCTATTGTCCCTGATGCATTTTTTTTCAGATGAGCAAGACACATTGCCACTTCCAAATGAGGATGTCCCAGGTCTATGGTATCTGCTGGAGCAGGACTAGTGACCAGAAGGGGTGGCATGGTCATCTTCTCCCAGTGGCCATTAAGATAACATTAACACCAGCTTTTAAACAACTGGCTGCTTCCAAAGAACCACTAGGGGCCTGTGTAGGATCTTTCTATCCTCAACCTACAAATACATTAAAGCTGCTACCAATGTAACTTCCATCCAGGTCTCCAAACAGTTCTTCCAGGTGAGACAGAGGTTCACCTATCTCTCTTCCTACTTAGTTTACTGCATCAAGTGTTCCCAATGTGCTCTTCTCTACATTGGGAGACCAAACATAAACTTAGGGAACAATTCACTGAGTATTGCAGTCGGGTCTGCAGAGGCCGACTTAACCTCCCAGTCACCGCCCGTTTCAGTCACCCCCAACCACTCTCTTTCCAACATGACCATCTTTGGCCTCCTTCATTGCCAAGGCAAAAGTGAGGACTGCAGATGTTGGAGATTAGAGTCGAGAGTGTGCTACTGGAAAAGCACAGCAGGTCAGGTAGCATCTGAGGAACAGGAAAATCAACATTTCAGGCAAAAGTCCTTAATCAGGCATCCTTTCTCTTTGGATGCAGCCTGACTGGCAGTGCTTTTCCAGCACACACTCTTGACTCCCGCATGGCTAAGAAAAAGTACAGCTCCTATTGGAGGCAGAACTTCCACCTGGGCATTTTCCAGCCCGGAGGATTCAACACTGAGTTCTCCAATTTCAAATGACCTCCCTCCCCATCCCCTGACTCCCTTCCCAATCCCTCCCATCCACTGCTCCCTGCCACCAATCGGATTCATTCCTCCCATTGACCAACTAGGTTGTACCATCCACCTGTTCTCACCTATCCCCACTTCACCATCCTGCTCCTGCCACCCCCTTCATCTGCAGCTCCCCCCACATCCACTCCCAGTCCTGAAGAAGGGTTTCACCTGAAATGTCGACTTTTCCACCTCCTGATGCTGCCTCGCTTGCTGTGTTCTTCCAGTCTCCTGTCTGCCTACTTTGGATTCCAGCATCTGCAGTTTTTTTTATCTCTAACCAATGTAACTTGTGTCAGACCACATAATTTTATCTCATTTCCCTGTGATGAAGTCAATACTGCAGCCTGGGCTTTGCCAATATAGTTGGCTTCTCCCATGTGCAGGGCACCTTTGTGGAGCAAACAGTAGGCATCCTAAAGTGGAGGTTCTGATACATTGGTCAGTATACCTCAATGTGCTGCATAAAAACAAAATGCTGGAGAAACACAAGAGGTCTGGTGAAGAGAGAAACCTTTCACATTCCAGGATGCTGGCAGACCTGTGGAGTTCCTTTGGCATTTTCTATTTTCAGTGAATTTTGAGAAGATTTATTGCTCAGGTTGAGGTTTTGGATGGAGGTTTGCTCACTGAGCTGACATTTCATTACCTTACTAGGTAACATATTCAGTGGACCTCACACGAAGCAATGCTGAAAATTTCTGCTTTCTATTTGTATGTTTGGGTTGGGGATGTTATTTCCTGTGGTGGTCACTTCCTGTTCTTTTTCTCAGAGGTTGGTAGATGGGGTCTAACTCTATCAACAAACCCAGACCCCATCTACGACCCCCTGAGAAAAAGAACAGGAAGTGACTTCACCACAGGAAATGACATCACCAACCCAAAGAAACCCAAACATATAAATAGAAAGCAGGAATTTTCAGCATTGCTTTGCGTGAGGTCCACTGAAGATGTTACCTAGTAAGGTAACGAACTGTCTGGAAATGAACCTTTTATCTCAGCAAGCAAACCTACATCCATTTTCTGTATTTGTTTCAGATTCCCCTCATTAGTAATTTTTTTGGACCCTTACAGTATGGAAACAGGCCCTTCATCCCATCAAGTCCATACCAACCCTCCGAAGTGCAACTCACCCAGATCCATTCCCCTATTACTCTACATTAATCCACCTAACCTCCACACCCCTGAATACTATGGGTAATTTAGCACAGGCAGTTCTGTACATCTTTGGATTGTGGGAGGAACCCAGAGTAAACCTATGCAGACACGAGGAGAATGTGCAAGCTCGAGGCTGGAATCTAACTCAGGTCCCTGGCGCTGTGAGGCAGTATTGCTAACCACTGAGCCACTGTGTGTGCTACATAATCCTAGTGTGCTGTCCTCTACAGGGAATGAAACAGGGAGTATGATGGATGCTGAGGAGTTGGTAGAGTGGCAACTGTTTCCTGAGGAGGAAAATGAGGGGGGCTTAATTGACAGCCATGTCCTATAGATCTGTGTAGTGTGAAGTAATCACTCATTGACTGAAAGTTTGCTGTTGCTAAGAGGTCAAACAGGTTTGTTTCAGAAATAAATATGTTTTTTCTTTATGGCTTTTTTTCTTCACTTTTCCTGCTATTATAATAAAGAGCATGTTGGTCCAATATGTCATTCCTAATTTGTTTGGGTACCTACAGATTATCCCTAAGGGACAGGATGGTAAGGGGCATGTCATCTGCCACTGGTGTCCTACCAATGCCTAAAGCAATGAGTGCAGTTTTGCCAACATTTCCAGTAGTCAATGTGCATTTTGTTGGACACTGTGCTGTCAGTAGCTGAGCTAATTAAAAGTTGCAAGAGCCAGTCAGTGTTTCCCTGAAAGATCCATGAACTCTTCCTCAGAGGTGGAGGCGATTGGTGTGATGTTTGGGTGACTGTTTCCTTCATGACGGAGGCTGTGTGATCACCTCTCAAGCCTGGAGAAGACAAGGGGGAAATGAGGTGGAAATAGGGGAAATGTTAAGCATGTTAAGAATAAGTTCAACAGTTGTAATGGGACAGAACAGCACATTTAAATGAATCTTACTCACTTGCTGGGACTCAAAGGTCCATCAGGATCTCCATGACCTTGTCAGCAAATTCAGGGTGCTAGCGTGTCTCTGTTAGCTATTTTTAGAGCCAACTCTTCACATACCAAAACTGTGAAGGGTCATTCCTGGCTTCCAGTGTTTGAACTGGTACACAGCTGGACTTTAAGTATGGGGCTGGTGGAGCTAGTGGAGAAAAGCCCTCAATGAAACTCAAGAATTGACATTCAGGCATACTTGGGAAAATTTCAGCCCAATGTGTGACATATACCAAGTGTGTCATATGTTTTAGATCAACAGGTGTTTAGTGTTAGAAGTTTAATTGCTCACTGGAGGCAAGTGCTAAACAATATCTAAAAAGAATGGAAATCACATGCTTCAGGTTACTAAAATTCAAAAGGTAAATTACACGATTCCTGACTCAGGCGACAGACTGTGTGGAGTTTGCACGTTCTACCCGTGTCTGCGTGGGTTTCCTCCGGGTGCTCCGGTTTCCTCCCACAGTCCAAAGATGTGCGGGTCAGGTGAATTGGCCATGCTAAATTGCCCGTAGTGTTAGGTAAGGGGTAAATGTGGGGGTATGGGTGGGTTGCGCTTCGGCGGGTCGGTGTGGACTTGTTGGGCCGAAGGGCCTGTTTCCACACTGTAAGTCTAATCTAATCTAATCTACACTTACTGTATAAAGTCACAGTTAAAAAGCGAGAATCATAAAATGGCACATGATCTAACCCAGCTATAGAATTAGAAACATGACATTTGCAATTATTCCAATTAAAGAAATGTTAGTCATATGATTTTCCACATGAAAGAAAGTTGTGACATTTGGTTATAAAATTTGGTTAATTTGTATTTATGCCTGGGACAGATAAACATGCAACATTGATATGCGTATCAGTAGTACTTAGTGAGAGTCTTTGTTTCGATTCAGAAAGGGCACAGCCAAGAAACATAACTTGTTTATGTTTGAATTATCGAATCTCTACACTGTGGAAGCAGGCCATTTAGCCCATTGAGTTCATACAACCCCTCCAAACAGCATCCCACTGAAACCAACCCCCTACTCCACTCTGTAATCCTGCATTTCCTATGGCTAACCCACATGTTCCCTAGACACAACACTTTAGCATGGCTAATCCATCCAACTGCACATCTTGGGATTGTGGAAGGAAACCAGGGCACCCAGAGGAAAGCCATGTAGACACAGGGAGAAAGGCAACTGTCTGTGTGAAGTTTGCACAGAGGTTAGAATTGAACCCTGGCGCTAGGAGGCAGCAGTGCTAACCATTGAACCACCATTAGGTAATGATCAAGTGCATGCAGACACTGAGGGAGAGGATTTCTGGTACAATGACCATTCATAGGTGAATATCCTAATACAACGTACCTTGTACAATCGCATATGAGAAAAGAGGACCTGACCTAGATAGTGAAAGGCAACCATAGCTTTGCAGAAGTCAAAGCATTTATGAGACACTGAAAATACTGGTGTATAAAGTACAGACAATATGCCACCAGAAACCCCAGGAAAATTTCAGAAATTCCAAAAAGACTCATGTAATTTACTTTTCTTCCCTTCAATGGAAAGAATCCCATTGGTGGGATAGCCTCTGGCTGTTTCCTTCACTGTCAATACTTGGAATTCAAACTTAGACCTGCTATTCTGTTCAATTTAAGCAAACATGTAAGATTGCTCTGCAGACCCAATGTCTGCAGGATTTAAGTAATCCCCCCACAATCACACAATGCAGAATAAAATACTTAAGTGGCAATTATGTGAAATTTTACTGGACAGATACATAGACAATACAAAATAAAACTTAATTTTATAATAATGATTACATTAAAAGGTACGTTTCAAATAGTTTCACAATCTATAACCATATCTATCATGTTGAATTATTATTGTACAGAATTGGATGTAATAATACTTTATATGAAATACATTTGCCTTTCCTCCCTTGATAAGGTTCACAACATAGATGCACAATTAAGTTTTGTGTAACAGTTATGTACATCAGCTCTGAGTAGTTCTGCCACATGGGAACCTAATAGTTGTCCAAAGATTCTGATATGAGAAGTGACACATAATGTTTGTGTCCCATTTGAACTATTAAAGAGAACATTATACATTAAAGAAAAATGAAAGACAATTTTTTCAATAAAACATCATGCTTCTGTACTCCATGGTATCTTTAATACTGTCAGAGAATAGAACCTCCAATGGTCTGATCAGCTTTCAAAGCTCAGTGTGAAAGAAGTAGGAAGATAATGTTTTCACATGTTATCAGGTTAGTCTGACTGAGTAGTGAGAAATACTTCTCAATTAGTTATATTTTAAAAGTTCCCATTTGAAACAAGTCACTGCTGTTTTTTCTAGACAATAGGAACTTGACAATTATCATATTTTCAAAATCAGCAGTTACACATACCAAATGTTGAGAGAATTTTGTTCACACAAAACCTATTTGAACCTCACATTGCCACCTAATTATCCAGATAAAACCAAACTCACATCTCACTTCAAGAATTAGTGACAATAGTTCCAATCATATGTTGTGAAAAGTTATTCCTCCAAAACATTGCTCCCTTCCTGCATCGAACATACATCATGAAAGGGGTCACGTGATACAATTAGTCATGCAATGAATTGGCCTTCACTGACAAGATTTATTAATAAAACCTTGAAGATTCCCACAACAGCAACTCAATATTTACAGAAAAAGAATGACAATTTATAAATGCTCATAATCTGAAAAAAAAATTGAAAATCATAGAAACAAAGACTGATATGGCACACATGAATGCCATTTGGTCTAACGTACTTGTGCCTGTTCTTTGGTGACAGTATTCAATATGTCTCATTCCTCTACAATTGCTTTCCCTTCAAGTATATCCAAACGATAGAATTCACAGCATGCTTTTCCTCACCTTTAAAAATACACATTTCTGGAAAACACTTTCAAAGGAGTCCATGCTAAAAATATTTTAACATCTTTTTCCATTTAAGTCAGTTTTTGCCTGAATTAAATGAAACATACTTTGGTTAAAAATAGGCAACTTTGACATTTCTTACAAAGTTGCAACAATTTCAGAATTGAAAAAAATAGGGGCTGCAAAAAGATTAAAATCTTCAAAGGATGGTGTTTAAATCGAACCGATCAAAAACAAATATTACCCAAACTGCAGCATATCCGTTGGCCTGACCTACATATCAGCCTCATTTTCCAGCGCCCCAAAATTATATTTTTGCATATGTTTACTGTGTAAAGTGAAGCACCATTTTTTGGAGGGATTTTCAGTCTTCAAAGGCCAATTTGTGTGCTGACTTCCATGGTTGGAATTATTTTGCCATTCATTTGGCATCACGGTCAAAATGATGGGAATTTCTTCCTAACAGCAAGGTGGGCGAAACTACACCATATATCCATATCTTTTTCTTAGCCCCCACCGCCAACTCTGCTGTAACAGTTCAAGAGGCTGTTCATCAGCATTTTCTCAAGAACCATTAAGAACAGTTTTTAAATGGACCTAAGCAGCAATGCCCACATCACATAAAGAGATAAAAAAAATAAAATTCCCAGAAACAAAAAAAATCCTTTTTGAAGGGGTAAATGTAGGGGAAAGGGTCTGGGTGGGTTGTGCTTCGGTGGGTTGGTGTGGACTTGTTGGGCCGAAGGGCCTGTTTCCACATTGTAAGTGATCTAATCTAATCTTTCCTTGAATAGAAATCCTGAGGAAGAGTACTTGTTTAAATGACAAAACCAAAATTTCTCCTCATATGCTACATGTAAAATTGCTCAAAACAAATTAAACAAGAGGCATAAACAAACACTGCGACACAAGTTTAAATAAATTTGGCACAAAATTCAATTAAACATTAATAAAACACTGGATGTACTAGATATTAAGTTACAGTAATATATATTTTTGTCATGTTCAAATAATACATCCAAGTAAAAGCACCATAATTTCACCAGAATACATAACTTATACTATAACATAACCATCCAATTGCACAAAAGCTTCAACCTGGCCATGGGATTCCAATGCAACCCAACAACCTGGAAAAATCACTTTCAACAGATCATAAACAGGAATATTCCAAATGATACACTGAAATATAAATTTGAAAATCTATCTAGATCAACATTTAAGAGATCTTTCCTCGGTGTTTAAAATCACTTAGTTTCCT
Organism: Hemiscyllium ocellatum; assembly: GCF_020745735.1. Taxonomy (NCBI): domain Eukaryota; kingdom Metazoa; phylum Chordata; class Chondrichthyes; order Orectolobiformes; family Hemiscylliidae; genus Hemiscyllium; species Hemiscyllium ocellatum. The sequence continues at coordinate 38,022,789 of NC_083418.1, forward strand.
AGCACTATCATTTTTTTGTCAAACTGACTTACATGCAATATAGTGCAGGGTTGTCATAATATAGAAGATTTACAAAAGTAATTTTCACACCACCTAAATAACTCCATTATTTTTCCTTCTATAATTTGCTTTCACTTAACACAACTAGAAGCCATAACTAAACACAAAACACACTCTGAAGCCAGCCTTTGGTTTCATTCATGAAAAACGACAGGGAAAACCAAATATGCTTCTGGTAATTATTGGTCATGCAGTCTTTCACAGTGAAAGACTTCATTAATTGTCACTCGTTTGATGATGGCCATTTCCCACAGCCATGAGCAACTTTTACATAAAATCAGAAACATTCTTTGATCAACAAATTTGCCAAGATGTAAACGAGCTAAATTATACTCCAAACATTTGTTGTTTACCAGCTTCCTTGAACAAGAGGTCTGGGAATCCACTGTGGATGTAAAGAGCAACAGAAATTTTAACAGTAAACAGAAAATGACAATCATCAAGCAAAAAAGGTTAGTTGCTCAGGTTTGGCCCTTTGTCTGAACTACACTCAAGTCTGAGTAATCCACAGATTTTCTTTATTTTTATACAAATAATTTCTATGAACAGTTTCATGATTTCTCCCTTCTAAATGCATTAGGGTTTGAATGCTACATATCATTAGCAGACAAAATGAGAAATGACTTTTTTGTTGTTCTAAGGAGCATGCCATCCACCTCTCTAAAAAAACATAATACACTACACTAAATAACAATTTAATTAATACATCAGCTACAAACTCCAAGTACCTGTACTACTGCAAGCACTGAATGAAAAGTAGTACGAACCATCTTCACCAACTTATTAAAACTTAAATGACCTATCATTCACAATTATGGCTTGTATTGTTGGTATGGAATTTAGCTCATTTGCAACCTGCACTACATGACCAAACTGGATTCATTCCAGTACAGTTCACAGAGTATGGCAGTAAGGTTTACAGTACTGTACTGATAACTGTAGATGCTTTTTAATATTAAAAAAAATTAACAACTTGCTATCATTTTGTAATGACAAGTTGAGGGAAGTCAGTGTTAAGGAAGAGAATGTATTATCACAGTAAAAAGCAATATGAACACCAAATATTGCCAGGTTGAGTAATCACAGAACAGATTCTGAATAAAATGCCTTCCTCTATGCTTCAAATGGTGAGCTCAAAATCAAAGTGACTGCATATTCACACGTTTCCTTTCTCACATTCCAACCATTCAGTAGGTCCAGGAGTGTGATTGTCATACGCTGTGGAGACAAATCACTGGCAGCTTAGTGCCATAGTCTCACACCCATCAGGAAGTCAATTGAGAGTTTCTATTTCACATCAAATCCTTCAGTCAGCAAACAGATGGGAATTCCATGAACTTGGCTTCCATGCAGGCAAAATAACAAATGAAGCAGTTGATGGACGATTCTTCTGCGTTAAGCTGTGTAATATTTCCTACATTTGTTTTATTTAATGAAATTATAAATGTATTTGAAAAAGATTCCTATGATTGACACAGAACTAAATTGGCAACTGGAGAAAAATTTCTGCTCCCAACATGACTAATATAACTTGTTTGATTTATATAGCACCTTTAATAAAACAAATGCACTTTATTGGAGCACTATCAAGAAAAAAATGAACTCCTAAAATGAAGAGATTAAATGGCTGACTAAAAGCTTTGGCAAAGAGCTATTGTTTCAGGATTATCTGAAGTAGCAAAGAGCTATCATAATAGAGTTCCAGAGATTAGGATGTTGATGGTTGAAGGCATGGCGACCAATACCAGGATGAAGGATGTGAGGGAATCACAATAGAGAGATCACAACATACAATGAGTTAAATCACTGTGACACCGAGACTCTACACTCCTCACTCTCATTCTTGGCAGTTACATTTTTTATTTGAGTAATTCTAAAATATCAATAGTCTTGTATGTCAACCAATATTACCTCTTATTGAAAATAATGTATCTAGAGCTCTACAGATAAGCAGCTCTATATATTGGTTTTATTGCTAAACTTTACCCATTAAGAATGAACTCAAAGCTTTAGTACATGGGAATGTATTTACCTTCTCCTTTCAATACAAAGTCCATGACAGTGATCTTTGTATACAGAAGATTGACTTGTAATATTTAATTAGTTTCCATGAGTGGAGGTGGAAGGAGACAATTCATTTCCTTTTTTCTGTTATATGTTGAGGTCTATAAAATAGTCAGACTGTTTTGTATTAGTGCCCCACAATGGGTTGAATTTTTCACAAAAGCATTAAAAACATTCTTAAAAAATGAAATTTTCTTGCAAACTTTGAAACATAAGTGCCAGGATAATTAATAATAACATCCTACCCAGTGCACTACTGAAGAAAGAATTTTCCTTATTACTATTCTGGTGAATAAAAGTCAAATTTATGAACTAGAGTTCCATAAAATTTAATATTGTGTAATTAGAAGATCTGGACTGGAGATTTTGTGAATGGATGACAATATGAGCAAAGATTTTGAGGAGCAGGTGTTGGATTGGGGTGGACAAAATTAAAAATCACACAACACCAGGCTATAGTCCAACAGGTTTATTTGGAAGCACTAGCTTTCGAAGTGTTGTGACCACCTGATGAAGAAGCAGTGCTTCGAAGGCTAGTGCCTCCAAATGAACCTGTTAGACTAACACTAGCAAAGTACTTTTAGATCAATTTATTTCTCTTGGAGAAGATAAGTCCTATCTTTAAATAAGTGGACATATAAAGAAGCAGCATGTACTGAATTTCTCAGTATCCTATCACATTCTGCTATCGTTCAAGATAGTGTATTGTATTAGATTCACAATGATGGTATGACAAAGATACAAAATTTTACATTCCTATATCTTCTATCTTCATTCAAAATCAATAAACAGACTTGTGAATATTGACAATACAATGTGTGATGGATGGCGAAACTTCCAAAAGCATCACATGGTAAAACATGAGGACAATCATAAATTAGTCTTCAAATACTGGAGAAAGTGGATGAGTGAACATGCAAAATTAAAGACAGGTGGAAAAAAATTGCAAAATATCAGCAGTGTCATACAATACCACTTCAGTGTTAAGATATGTTACCAATTTTTCAGCAAGTGTGGGAAAGTCATGGGAAATAATCCACAAGTATTTTACAAATTTGAAAGCAATCACTGATATATTCCAATCAATGCATTCTTCTGAAATTACAGAGGCAGATTATTTCTCTGCAAGTTTGCAGAAAACATCATAAACTTCTGGATTCTCTTGCGCAAAATGCTCAGGTGTATTTCTCTGTAACCAGTCGGTTGATCGGATCTGTTGGCGCAATAGTCCAATTAGACCATCCAGGGCGGGATCAGGTGGAGACTGCTGGACACCAATTTCGAATATATCCTCAACAACTTTGGTTCTATTCTCAGAGTCAGAATTGGATCCTTTTTCAATTGACTGGATTTTTGAATCCTGCTCTTCCAAAACCTTTCTAAGCCTCTGCATTCCTAAGCAAAAGAAGAGTGAAATGTTAAATTGGTTTTGGAAGCAATAATTTATAAAATTTAGGAAAATTAAAGTAAAAATAACTTTCAAACATACTTTACTAAGCTACTTACCACATTAAAGTAGGCAGTAAAATTATTTTGAATTTCTTTGTCACTTCATTCAAAGTTTTGGCTCGACTTCGAACAACCATAATGCAACTTTCTCAGAAACCATGGGGCAAACCATTGTGAACATGATTTTTAGAACAAAATGGTGGTGCGGGACCACTTTTAAAGGCATCCAAAAAGCAGTTCCATGGGCAGAGCACTTGAATGGCAGGTCTGGGTGCATGCCGAAGAGCTCAAGGAAGTCTAATTTTTGACACTTTTGTCAAAATTGTGGCGGACTTACCCAACTCTTTCCATCTGTTCTAAGAGTCAGTCAGAAGTCTGTGCAGAGGTCTCTTGACACTTTTGGAGGGCAGGCCACCCCCGCTTTGACTCCAGCCATCCCTCCACAGGCACTTGTTTAAAATTTATTTTTGGGCAGCACGGTGGCACAGTGGTTAGCACTGCTGCCTCACAACGCCAGAGACCCGGGTTCAATTCCCGCCTCAGGCAACTGTCTGTGTGGAGTTGCATATTCTCCCCTTGTCTGTGTGGGTTTCCTCCAGGTGCTCCGGTTTCCTCCCACAGTCCAAAAATGTGCAGGTTAGGTGAATTGGCCATGCTAAATAGTATTAGGTGAAGGGGTAAATGTAGGGGAATGGGTCTGTGTGGGTTTATCTTCGGAGGGTTGGTGTGGACTTGTTGGGTCGAAGGGCCTGTTTTCACACTAAGTAATCTAATCAAACTGGGTAGCCCCTTAAAATGAGCACAAGGATCGCAAATGCACAATCATGTAATTTATAGAATTTAATGTAAACACACCAGTTCTTTTTGTTTGTATGAGGCCAACATTTATTGCCTAGCCCCAATGAGTCAACCACATTTCTGTGGGTCTGGAGTCACACATAGGCCAGTCCAGGTAAGGATGGCAAATTCCTTCCCTAAAGGAGGTGAGTGAACCAGATGTGCTTTTCTGATTATCAACAGTGGGTTAATGGTCATTGTTAGACTCTTAATTCCAAATTTTATCTGGCATGGCGGAATTCAAACCCAGGTCCCCAGAACATTACCTGGCTCTCTGGATTAACAATCCAATGATAATACCACATGGCTGTTGTCTCCCCTTCCTCTGAGGAAGAGGTCCAACTAGATCAACTGGCCAATGTCAGGTCTTTCCTGGGATTCATGAGTAGAAATCCCAGCTGGTAAGAACTGCCAGCTGCACAGTACCTTACTGTCAGTAATGCAACCAGAGGAAGCCTAAGATCACTGAGGATCCAGGCCAAATGTGAGTAAGGTCAGGATAGGGTTCAAAAGGGAGGCTTGACAGTCGGACCCATTCACAGGGTTTCGTTAGCAATTACCCTGCATGACGCTGAATTCCTTGATCATGCACAAAGTATTTTTGAAAGAGTGATCCCACACTCAACACACCGGCAAATTCGACAGGTAAAGCTGTACCTTTGGCATTTAATTCCTGAGCTACCACTACACCTCCATTTGGAGCAGAGATTATAGGAATCAGTTGGCTCACTAATGAGCAGGCACATTTCCCCGATTGGGCTCTTGTGGCCTCAGACCCAATTCTCGACACTTTTCCTACCACTAAGGAGACAGCCATGCAGCCTCGCCATGATTAAGGGGTTCCAGCTCAATATTCCCTGTCACAATGGGCCAGATTAAATCCAGCCGAACTAAATTTTTGTGAAAAATTGGTGCAGTGTGTCAAATGTGCAGGGAGAGGAAGTGCATAATACATGATCTGGTGCAATAAGTGTGATTTGTGGGATAGGGGAAGGCCTTACTAAAGAATCCCCGATTTGGAGGAGGCAGTATTGGACTGTGATGGACGAAGTTAAAAATCACACAACACTAGGCTATATTCCAACAGGTTTAACCTGCTGGACCATAACCTGGTGTTGTGTAATTTAAAAAGAATCCCAGTTTTACTATTAACATTAGAACATAACAATTGCACGCAGGGGTCCTTAGTCTTTAAATAGGGATGTGAATCCAATAATGCCAATGATAATTGATGCTTTCATATTCTGAAAAACATGCACAGAGTTGAAACTGCACCATATTGTATCTGTTGGTTAATCAGTGTAATCTCCAGCATCTGTAGTCTTCGCTTTCTTCTAACCAGTGTAACGCAGACACAAACGTTTATCAACATCTGCATTTTAATTATACACTCCTCGGGTAAAGGAATGGGAGCTGTGGAAACATACATTTGGAAGTGATGGAGACATAAAGAGAGAGAAGAAACTGAAACCAACAAAGTGAAGATATTTTCATCAGTCTACTCACCTAACTGTAGCCGGTAGGTTTCATCAGCAAATACAATGCGGAACCAGCCAGGCTCACAGCAGCCAAATGACCTCCCATTGATGAGAAGAATTTTATTCTTGACAAATCGCTTCAATAGTTTTTCCTCTTCTTCAAATGTCGGATTCTTTAAGTACTGGATCAGAAGAAATGAAAGTATTATATTCTGTGGTTTTCACTCCTGCAGTTCATCTGCTGAATTACCCAACACACTTTTAAATCCTTTCCTAGGGTGGGAAAGGGCTCAAAGCATCCTAATGTACAGACATTATAAAGTAAATTACATAAATTAAGTATAAACTGGCAGAATCCAGTTATATCATATTCAGGGTTGCTAAAACTCCATGATTCTTCAGAGCCTTGTGCACCAGGAGGACAGACATTAAATGAAATCCTCTGAAAAAAATCCATGCTAGCCCCCTCTACCCTTATAAACCATCATTCATGGTCTTTAAATGTGTTACTAGCTCTCTCATCAGTTCTTGCTATTCCCACAGGAAGAAAGTGAGGTCTGCAGATGCTGGAGATCAAAGTCGAGAGTGTGGTGCTGGAAAAGCACAGCAGGTCAGGCAGCATCCGAGGGAGGTGTTTTCCAGCACCACACTCTTGACTTGCTATTCCCACAACTTTGTCTGAAATTCTCCAATTGACTTCTAAGCAATGAAATCGATCTAACAAGAGTTATAAATCGCCTCGATGAGTATGCACAGCACTTAATCTTATATTCCATGGCCCGTCTGCAGGGACCACCCCTTTCAGCGAGTTCATTTCAGATCATTCAGACCATCACTTGTGTCCTTGTCATCTCTGGACTGAACTAATTCAAGTGTAATTATCTTTAATTAGACCTCGGATGGTGCCAGTCCTTTGCATTTTTCACACAAAATTGCTTATATTGATATGTAGAGGTACAACATCCAAATTTGTCACGTCAATGAACCTTTCAGCAATATAGCACAGATCAGTTACATCATAGAGATGATGATAGATACAAACAACATCTCCTTTACTGTTGATGTGTTACAATGGCCAGAGGAACTCAAAATTTTTTTAAAAATCACTAAATGATCAAGTAGATATTTGTTATGACCCCATAGAGACCCTCAAAGTTTAAAGAGAAATTCAAATAGCCAGTGATTCACTGAAAAATGAAACTACAAAATTCTGCATTTAAAAGAAATTAATTTTCCTATATAAGAATAAACTCTCATGTCACAGAGTCATAGAGATGCACAGCATGGATACAGACCCTTCGGTCCAACCCATCCATGCCAACCAGATATCCCAATCCAATCTAATCTAATCCCAACTGTCAGCACTTGCCCCATATCCTTCCAAACCCTTCCTATCCACATACCCATCCAAATACCTCTTAAATGTTGCAATTGTACCAGCCTCCACCAATTCCTCTGGCAGCTCATTCCATACACGTACCACCCCCTGTGTGAAAAAGTATCCCCTTAGGTTTCTTTTATATCTTTCGCCTCTCACCCTAAACCTATGGACTCCCCAACCCCAGGGAAAAGACTGTCTATTTACCTTATTCATGCCCCTCATGATTTTGTAAACCTCTCTAAGGTCATCTCTCAACCTCCGACGCTCGAGGAAAAGCATCCCCAACCTGTTCAGCCTCTCCCTATGGCTCAAATCCTCCAACCTTGGCAACATCCTTGTAAATCTTTTCTGAACCCTTTCAAGTTTCACACCATCTTTCCGATAGGAAGGAGACCAGAATTGCACGCAATATTCCAAAAGTGGCCTAACCAATGTCTGCAACATGACCCCCCCCCCCAAACTTCTGTACTCAATTCTCTGACCAATAAAAGAAAGCATACCAAATGCCTTCTTCACTATCCTATCTACCTGCAACTCCACTTTCAAGGAGCTATGAACCTGCACTCCAAGGTCTCTCTGTTCAGCAACACTCCCTAGGATCTTACCAGTAAGTGTATAAGTCCTGCTAAGATTTGCTTTCCTGAAATGCAGCACCTCGCATTTATCTGAATTAAACTCCATCTGCCACTTCTCAGCCCATTGGCCCATCTGGTCCAGATCCTGTTGTAATCTGAGATAACCCTCTTCGCTGTCCCCTACACGTCCAATTTTGGTGTCATCTGCAAACTGACCAACTGTACCTCTTATGCTCGCATCCAAATCATTTATGTAAATGACAAAAAGTCTTTCTTTATACTTTACATCAGAAGCAAAACAAACACAATCACAGACTGTTTAGACTATAAAGTTCCAACAAACATTCCTTTGGAATTTTTCACTTTGACTTTCCCGAGAAAGCCTTTGGAAACGTATCAAGTGCTTGAAGGTTATCCACTTGGAACTAACTCCAAAACTTTCCATAGAGATCATGTAAAATCTGAACTTCTCAGCTCAAGTTTGACCTTCACCGACAATCCCAGAATCCCAACCAAGGCTCCACTGGTAACCATTCATCTCTATGGTAGCAGAGGTAAGTAAGAATGGTTATTAAGTTTTTCAAATAATAATTAAGCTTCAAAGCTAAATCTTATGATTCTGGAACTCATAGAAAACTTTTATTTCTCTCAGTTCTCACCAAGAAATTGTTTTTTTTTCAAAGGTACTTCTAGCTCCTCTGGTCTGGGAACTACATCTTTGCAAAGACAACTGTCGACATCTCATTAAAAACTGAAAGAACTGTGGATGCTATAAATTAGAAACAAAAACAGAAGTTGCTGAAAAAGCTCAACAGGCCTGGCAGCATCTGTACAAAGAAATCAAAGTTAACATTTCGGGTCCTCAGAACTGATGGTAACTAGCAAAATATTGGTTTACGTGCAGAAGATTGGTTTGGTGGGTGTGTGTGTGTGTGTGTGTGTGTGCGCGCGCGCGCAGTTGGTGGTGTTGGGGGAAAGGGGGCAGTGTAAGGAATAAATGATAGTTAGCAATAGAACCCAAAGAGAGAGGACAGCTGGACAGACGAAGGAGTTGATAACAATTTAGCTGGAAGGATGAATAGCTGTTAATGGATAACAATAGGCAGACTATGCAAATACAAGGACAGGTATGTGGGATACGGGGCTAAAACATGGGAGAGTTCAGGCCCTAAAATTATTGAATTTGATATTAAGTCCAGAGAGCTGCAGGATCTCCCAGCAGAAAATGAGCTGCTACTCTTCCAGCTTGCGCTGAGCTTTGCTGGAACACTGCAGCAAGCCCAAGACAGAGATGTTGGCCAGGGAAAAGGATGGTGTCTTAAAGTGGCAGGATCTTTTTTTGAAGGCTGAACATAGATATTCAGAGAAGCAGTCACCCAGTATATACTTCATTTCCCCTATGTAGAGGAGGTTGCATTGCAAGCAGCAAATGCAGTAAACTAGATTGAGAGAAATGCAGGTGAAGTGCTGTTGACACTTCATGTCTACCAAGAAACTCATGTAAATAGCTCACTGTTTAGTGTTTTCAAGATGACCCCATTTTAGAGACACATCGATATTTTACAAACCCCGACGTTTCCTCATATTTTACATTTAACACTTCAGTTTCCAAAATTAAAAGTTTTTTTTCTAAACTGTACGAAGTACGGTATCAAATATTTGCAAATAATTCTCAAAACAGATTTACTTTTTTGCAATTTTACTTCAATACGAATCAGAATCTATATAAAATAGGGGCAAGTTAACAGACAAATCGCATTTGGTATAAACTATAAAATACAAACAGAAAGCAAATACTACAAAATCTACCTCATGAATTTGTTAGGAAAAGGGAACACCTCCTCTCTCCAGTTTTGCTTTCCTTTTTTTTATATGTCACACAGCCTCTGTATTTTAATGATTTGAAGATGCCGGTGTTGGACTGGGGTGTACAAAGTTACAAATCACACAACACCAGGTTATAGTCTAACAGGTTTAATTGGAAGCATTAGCTTTCGGAGCCCTGCTCCTTCATCAGATGTTGGACTGTTGGACAATAACCTGGTGTTGTGTGATTTGTAACTCTGTAATTTAACTTCTATTCTTTCGTATTGCTTCAAGGTCACCAGATCATAGACCAGTATTTTTATTATCCAAAGTTTGTAATTGATCCTTTTCCAATAAATACAAGCCCATAAAATTCCACTTCAAAACCTAATAGCAATAAGAAAAATTTAAAGTAATTACAATATTTTCTTATTGCTATTACTTTGGGCTCAAGAACTGATACAGCCTCAATAGACAGTTATATTTTTCCATTATTGCACATACAAACTTCAATTGAACCAATCTGCAAGAAAGCATGGACACATATCTACTAAAAACAGATTCAGACTTTGTCAATTTCATTGTACTCAAGATGTCGCATGGAAAAGGGAAGTGTGATTCCAAGACTGAAATCCAATACTTTACAAGATCCAAATTAGAAAAGAATTTGTAAGTAACGTGTCACTTTATCAATTGACACAGCTGAATAAATTACACTTAATCCCAATTCAATCCTTAAACCAGTACAAAACAAGACAGACGATTGAAAAGTAAAAATAATTGCACACATTACCTTTCTGAAATCAGCCCAGATATACAAGCCTGCATGCCTGTTCAGGAAAGGAATGCCCATTGCTCTGAGTTCATTTGCTACACATTTGTGGGCAGTTTTCAATCTGGCTTGATTTGTTGGCAAAAACACCTGACTGATCCAATCTATAGAACAGAGAGTGAGGGGGGAAGAAATATCAACTGAGTGGATTATTGTGGCTTGAGGCACCAAGAAATTTTAAACCCCTTACAAAACTAACACATTTATATTATGTCTTTCACAATTTCAGGATGCTCCAAAACACCAACAGCCAATGGAATACTTCTGAAGTGTAGTCAATGTTGCAACATAGCAAACATGGCAGTCAATTTTCACGGGGCAGGCTCCCACAAACAGCCACGTTATAATGAAAAGTTAATCTAGTTTTAGTGATATGGATTGAGCCCATAACTATTGACCAGGACAGTGGGAATAAATCCTTTAGCCTTCTCTGAAATAATGCCATGGGGTCATTGACATCCACCTGAGGGGATTCACGCAATATCTGACTAACTTGTCAGTCAAAAATTTTTATCTCTGAAAACAGAGTGTTCCCTCAGCACTACATTGATGCACTCAAGCTTCAGGAATGGGATTTGGACCCAGAACATTCTCACCTCAGGGTCAAGGGAGTTTAACCACAAAGAAAACCTGATCTTTCAAGGTGCTACAGTTAACATTTCATGCTGGAAAATTGCAATTACTTAGTCATATTGGTTTAAAAGCTAATGCTACAATAATGGCCTTATAAATCTTTGCCTTATAAATTTCCACATTAATATCCACAATCACGCTGATATTTTCCACACAAATACTTAATGTTTTGTTTAGTACAGCATCATGTTAAATGCTCCTCAGGTAGAAGGTATAACCTCATGGATTAAGTACTTTGTTTATAACTCATGCTGCCAATAATGTGAGCTCTCTAACCTCAATAGAATATTACATACCTTTAGGGAAACAGAGCATGGTGCATGTAACAAATAGAAAATATCTTATTTGACATTTGACTTCACAGGGTGGCATGTGATGGCACAAAGCAGAGTTTACAGCCATTAAAATGACTGAAAAATAGGCATTTTATTTGTCTGAATTCTTCAAAAGCTCAATGAGGAGTCTGATCATTGCAAGGTCTTTCAAGTACAGACACTGGCCAGAATCCTTCAAAGCATGAGTGCGTCATTAACTTACTCTTTTACAGGAGTAACAGATCAAAAGATAAAAGATAGACTTATTAACTACAAAATACAAACGTAGCAAGTATCAGATTTGGGGAGTTGTAATTTACTACATTAACTATTCATTTCTGAAATAATATTTATTTACTCATGGGCTAATTAAGGAAGTTATATGTGTTTTGGTGGGTTATTGTACTCTAACCATCACTCTCTTCAGGGTTAATGCTCTATAAGAACAAAAAGATGCCAATTTTGTTTCCATGTATGAGTTAGTTGATGTCAGCAGCACAATAATTGACTGGCATTGTTATTATTTTCTGCAAGTACAGCAGCAAAGATAAATAATTGGACAAGATTTCCTGACCTCTATACAGTCAGTTATATCAACTGTAGACAGTGCATACGTATCTGTTAAATGTGTCTGATGAAAAAAGGAACTACCATCAGTTTATCTGCAATACTTGCTGGCATGCACTATGTAGGTTCTTATATGAGAAATGTTATGTTTGATGAGGTGCTGGAACAACCGGTGCGTGTACAACTCTTCATCAACAGGGGCAGTATCTTCAGGACAGCAGCGAGGAAGAGATAAGGAAGGTTTCGGAATTAGTTACAAAGAATACATATTGTTAATGATGATGATCTTTGACACCTGCTTGCCAGCATTTACCATAAAAGCATAACTGTTTTGCAGGAGGTCTTCAATCGGTGCAAGATAAAACCGTCCATTTTGTATACTAAGCTCGCTACTTATGTGACACACAAGTCCCACAGAGACACAGAATAAGTTAACTCTATACTGTGACAGATGTACCTTGATCGCGTAATAACTGTGCTACCATATATTGGATAGGACCTGGAACACCATGGAAGCATGCCAACTGGCCAAGGGCACTGATAACATCTGTATTTTCAGTGTACAGTGTACCAACTCGAATTCCACTGGCTGCAAAATCCTAAGAAACAATAAAACAAATATAACTTCACAGTTTTAGGCTCTTCTGTTTTCCGTCGCACCATTTTGCCATGCATTTCTTCACAGTCACCTTCAGTAAGTATACCAAGCAGCAGATTGGCAGGTTCGCCCCAGTTTAAAAAGAACTGCTAACAAATGGTTCATCAACAGGATTTCCACTTGAGTAAAATTCAGCATTAGTGCCCTTTATGCCAAATACTAGTTTTTTTACTAGGAAGGCTATGACCATTTAAGAGATTCAGGCAAAGGCATTGTTAGTTAAGTAAAAATAAACTGGGACACGTTTCAACCAGGTAAATATAGAACACAAAGTCAACAGTCACACAACAGTAAAACTCAACAACAATTTATCTTTAAGGTTCATGGAAGTGTTTACTATCAGCACATAACTGAGTATTCTTTCCATTTGAATAACAAAACTCTCAGACACGAAGATTTTACACAGGAATAAAGGACTGATTTTCCCAGGCCTTGAACAACACGAGCAAAGCAGAGACAGTTTGGAAAATTTTGTGTGAATCGAAAAATTCAATTTTCAATGCTGAGAAAATTTCCTCAAACGCTTTCAATAGCTAGATGAGAACATGGTCAGTGAATGGCGATGTGGTTATTTGTATGTGTGGACACCGTATTATGCCCTAATCTCACCTCCTTTATATGCAGATCACTATTTGGATAGGTCATGGAGAGAAACTAGGCAGCTGTTCGTGGGCAGCTACAACTCGGGTTCATCTCTGGGTAGTCATCTTCTTCCAGCATTCCCAACATGTTGGGACACACTCAATGGGCAGCGGTTGCTTGCAACCCCTTCTACAAAGGCTGGTATAAGCCAAGTACTAGCCTCACCACAGCATTATGGCACAGATCCAACTCACTCATGGAGCAGCTTGCTTTCAACACTGCACTTTGGAGTTCACTGACAATTTGAATGCAGTGCTGCTACCAGGTTGATTTATACAGAGAGAGAGGCACCCATCTTATGCATAGGAAAAAACAAAATAAAATTTAGGAGGCAAATGTCGAGCATTGCCCAACTATGTCAACTACAAATCCTGGCCATGAAAAATCTTCATCATATCATTGATCATTACAAATGAATTCTAGAAATGCTATGATGCAGAAGTCAGGCACACTGTAAAGTTACTAGGCAAAAGTGAGGACTGCAGATGCTGGAAACCAGAGTTTAGATTAGAGTGGTGTTGGAAAAGCACAGCAGGTCAGGCAGCATCCGAGGTGCAGGAAGATTAATGTTTCGGGCAAAAGCACTTCATCAGGAATAGAGGCAGGAATCCTCCAGGGTGGAGATCTCTGTAACACTGTAAAGTTACACCTATGCTCCATAATCTCCAAACAAATTCGAGAGTCTCAGAGCCTGCTCAAGATTCAGGAGATGCTTACCTCACAGCTTTAACTCTACAATGTCCACACCATTATCCGACATGCAATGCTACCTTTCCTGTATATGATGGAGGTGGAGTTGGGGAGAAGAAAGTCTTCTTGCAATCTCCTGTGTGTGCCACATCCTGGCTCAGCAAATACCTGAATCAGGTCTACTACATAAAAGGTCCAAGCAAAGGCATCCTGTTGTTCTCCTTGTCAAAGGCCTCCAAGCCCCAGTGTTTGAAGGACGATAGTTAAATGTCACCTGTATGTGTTGTGATTGCTGACTGATCCCATTACTGTGGAGCTGCTTTGTTTCCAATATTCCCCACATGGGCTCATTTGGAGCTGTCATCAATGGATTCAGATACAGAATCCATTGGCAGCTTTGTGGCTGCTTCATTACAAGCCTCCACCCGGCTTGATGAGGAAATCCAGCAGCAACCACAACCAACAGTGGATGTGGAGCAGCTTCCTAAAGCAGAATTTCCAGCAAAAGGTCTCTTCTTTATGCAGAGAAAGTGCAGGAGACCTGCACTTTCACCTTCAATGAAATGTCCTCCAAATAAGCAATGTGCAGTTGGTACTGCCAAATGAGGACACTATGACAGACTGTGATCTCCTGCAGCATTTCAGGTGCAGGGCACCATAAACTGTACACAGTAGTGGTCAGAACAACACATTATGAGGGTCAGAGCATATACAATTCCTTCCTTCCACTGGGAACTTTCAGGGTGATACAATGTCTCCTCAAGATGAGGTTCCCAAACTTGTACAAGAGTGGGAACTTATTGTAAGAGAAAGTGAGGACTGCAGATGCTGGAGATCAGAGCTGAAAATGTGTTGCTGGAAAAGCACAGCAGGTTAGGCAGCATCCTGAATAAGGGCTCATGCCCAAAACGTCGATTCTCCTGCTCCTTGGATGCTGCCTGACCTGCTGCGCTTTTCCAGCAACACATTTTCAGCTGGGAACTTATTGTAGAACAGTACAAAGTAAATTGATGAGGGCAGAGCACTGTTTACATGGACTTTATTAAAGTCTTTGACAAGGGTAGACTAATTAGTAAAGTTAGACTACATGGGATTCAAGGTGAGCTTGCCAATTGGATACGTAATTGTCTTAACAGCAGGAAACAGAGTAATAGTGAAGAGTTGTTTTTCAGACTGGAGGCCTGTGACAAGAGGTGTTCCACAGAGATCAGTGCTGGGTCTATTTTTGTTTGTCATTTATATGAATGATTTAGATGAGAATATAGAAAACATAGTTAGTAAGTTTGTGGATGACGCCAAGATTGGTGGTATTGTGAACAGTGAAGAAGGTTATCTAACATTATAAATAGATCTTGATCAATTGGATCAATAGGCAGATGGAGTTTAATTTTGATAAATGTGAGACATTGCATTTTGATATAATAAATCAAGGCAAGACTTATACACTTAAAAGTAGGGCCTTGGGTGGGGTTCAAGTACATAATTTGAAGTTTGCATCACATATAGGTAGGGTGGTTAAGAAGGCATATAGTATGCAAGCCTTCATTGCTCAGAACTTTGAGTATAGGAGTTGGCACATTATGATAAGGTTGTACAGGATGTTGGTCATACCTTTTGAATTCAGAAGAGATTTATCAGGATGCTGCTGGGAATTAAGGGTTTGAATTATAAGGAGAGGCTGGATAGGCCAGCATATTTTTCCATTGGAACACAGGAGATTGAGGAGTGACCATTTGGAGGCTTATAAAATAACGCAAGGTATAGACAAGGGGAGTAGCAGGTGTTCTTTCCCTAGGATATGGATTTCAAGACCAGGGGACATATTTTTAAGGTCAGAGAAGATAGATTTAAATAAACCTTGAGGACAATTTTTTTTAAACAGACAGTGTGTGGGTTTCAGTGTGGACTGAACTTCCAGAGGGATTGGGAGACAATTACATCATTTAAAAGTGATTTGGAGGCTTGGACAAGTGGTTTGGACAACCATCTGATAAAAAAGCAGTGCTTTGAAAGCTAGTGCTTTCAAATAAACTTGTTGGGACTATAATCTTGTGTGTGTGATTTTTAACATCATTTAAAAGACGTACATAAGTACGTGCATAACAAATGTTTGGAGGGATATGTGCTTACTGCAGGCAGGTGAGACTAGTTTAGTTTGGGATTATGATTGGTGTTCACTGGTTGGACCAAAGGGTCCATTTCTAGGCCATATAAATCTATGACTCTACAACGGATGCCATATAATCCTTGCATGCTGTGCTTTGGAGAGCTGGAACAAGCAATGAATGTAAGTGATAGATAGTAAGGATCTGTGAGAGCCACAGGATTGTTGGGAGTAGAAAAGTAAAGATGTTCAACCAAGACACTTCACCTTCACTATCCGGCAGCACAGCATCACTGGTCACAGCAAACAAATGGCACTTCTTTGGCAAGTGCATGCAATGGGAATGGAAGAGAGCAACTCTACAGAGAGAGGTCTCACAGAGAGAGAGAGCGAGAGAGAAAGAGAGAGAGAGATGTTGATGCAGTCAGCTTCAGGAGGTTTCCCTTGCATCTGTCTGCATTTCCCTCTCAGGATCTATATCAAGCTGCGCTCGGGTTGTTACAATGCTGAGCTCTCCTGAGCACACAGCCAATGGTGCCACACAAGCTCCTCAAAAAGTAACATTATTTCATATTCATCAGTTAGCATCACTTTCTTTAAGCTTGAACACCTCCACACACATTCTCCACTTTAAAAAGCAGTTTCCACGTTTCCCATTTTCAGTCCATAGGCCAAAAATAAAAACAAAGATGAGGCATTTACAGCAATCATTTCCTCGAACTTTCTTTCCAACAACACAATATTCTGAGGTCTGCGCATGGCAGCAACATCCAGACACAGGAGTCAATGCCACTGTTGTAGCAGTCATTTTTTAAAACAGTTTAAAGATAACATTGTTAATGACAATTTTGTGTAGTCCCAGAGCTGATAGCCAGGGGAGTCTGCCCTAGAGTTCCAGATGAACAACACCGGGGCTGTTTGTGACCAGATAGGTCAGACATGTGGAGAGTGTGGCCATGTGCAGGCTCACCATCTCCTACATGGTTGGGGTGGATAAGCTCAGCACTTCTGGAATATCCAAAGAGGACACTTTTGGGGGATCTATATACGGTTTTTCTTCCATATTGGCTGCATGTTGACACAGACCTCTGTCCATGATAAGAAGGGGTACTTGGAGTGAGGTCAAGGTCTTTTTCCATTGGTGCTGAAAGATAGAGTACAACTCTGTGCACTTATCTGACCATATGGACCATGGCTCTCCGTGGGAGTCACCACATTGCTCATGGAGGGAACCAGATACACACATGTCAGAGCCAATACGGTACATACAACATGCATGGACTCTTCCAACCTTCGATTGAGTTTCCCAAGTGTCCCTGCCTGAAGCTGTTGTGTCTGTTCATGCATTTTGACAAAGTTATTGAACATGGGAGGGGGAATCCTCTCTTACTTGGGGCTGAGGATACGTCCAGTTTCCTGCTCTTCCAGCTGCAGAGACACACTAATGATGTGCTCACCGGACTGTGACTCTATAATCCAGCTACAGCAGCCTCCAAGGAGTCAGAATCTGGGTCATGCACAATGCTGGAAGCAGTCTTGCTGGTACTTCCTCAGAGGCTCTGTGGTCTGAGGTGGAGCAGGAAATGTTAGCTTGAGTGTCTCTTGTTGGAAAAGGCTGGGTGGATGCTGCTTGTCATAGAGAAGACATGAGAGGGGATGAGTTGTGAAATAGAGATTGAAGTTTGAGCATGCCAAGAATACAATTATAGGGGAAATAATGGGCATTGGGCAGTGAACCTTACATAGTTGACAAGATCTGAGCCCAGTATCCCAGTATCACCATGAGTGATCAAGGTCTTTTCCTGCTCAGACAAGAATTCTCTCCTTATAAAGTGAGAGAAAAGTGGCTAGCATAGTTATTAGTGCTGGTGCAGGTAGAGGAAAGGTGTTAAGCTGCACCCAGTGAGAGAGTAGAAAGCACAGAGGCTAGCAAGGGTTAGGGGTTGAAGCGAATGAGGTGAGTGAGAGCCATTAAAGGAAGATTGCAACATGCTACAGTGAGAATTGTAGACCATGATCCTACTGGGGGTATGTGCAGTGGCACAGTTATATATGAACAAACAGGCATTCAGCCCCTGCCATTCAATAAGACCACAGCTAGTTGCGATCATAAAGCTGTATTCCAGTCTACCCTGACAATCTTCCATTTATTTACTTAACAAGAATCTATCTCCCTCTGCCTTCATAAAATTTCAAGGATTCTGCTTCCAGCACCTTATTAGAAACAGATTTCCAAAGACACATAAGTGTCAGAAACAAATTCCCCTCATAAACAGCTGATTCCTCATTCCCTAAATCCCCGTAATAGGGAACATCCTCCCTACATCTACTTTGTCAAGACCCCTCATGAACTTGTACACTTCAATCACGTTTGCTTATAAATTTCTAGTGTCACAAACCTAGTTAAAGTGAGTATGAAGTAACGGGATAGAGTATGGAGGAATCTACGCTTGTGGAGAACAGAAGTTCATTAATCGTCTTCCTGCGCAGTTCGGGTGCCCTTTCAAACTGTGGACATTACACTCATCCAGGCAGCAATTTCAGATCAGACCGGTAAGGTCTATTGCTGTGGTCTCCACGAACCACCCTGAGGAAAGAGGACGGTACTCCTGTCCATCACCATGTCTACCAGGGGCTCCAAGTTCAGGTCAGGAAAAAGAGGTGCCAAACTGCCTGCATTAGAGCAGTTCTTCATACATTGTAACTGTGCATGGCTATGGCTATCTTGCAGTGCTTGAATTAGTGCACAACTGAACTTTGAATATGGCACCATTGGCAGAAAATCTAGAATGTCCTAGCAGTGTGAGCACCTCCACTGCTGCTGAGAGTAACACAATGCAAGAGCAGCACCGTGGAGGCATTTGACATATTTAACAAGGTTAGCAAAGTACATTTTTATGAGAACATTCACCAGAGTTTCTGGAGGCAGCTCCTTCATGAAACACCTGAAAATGACACAGCCTAATTTTTGTTGAACTCGATCAGCATATCTTTCTATCTTCGAGGAAAAAGTGAGGTCTGCAGATGCTGGAGATGAGAGCTGAAAATGTGTTGCTGGAAAAGCGCAGCAGGTCAGGCAGCATCCAAGGAACAGGAAATTCGACGTTTCGGGCATAAGCCCTTCATCAGGAAGGGCTTATGCCCGAAACGCCGAATTTCCTGTTCCTTGGATGCTGCCTGACCTGCTGCGCTTTTCCAGCAACACATTTTCAGCTATCTTTCTATCTTGTCTACTTACCTAGATAGGTATTCACAATATTTTCCTCAACCAATGTTGTAGTGAGTTCCACAGTCTCAACAGTCATTGCAAAAGGAAGTTACTCTTGTATCCTGATTTGAGTAAATTAAATATAGCAGAAGAAGATTTTCTCCAAAGTGAAATTCTTCTTTCCCCTATATAAAGTCCCCATATTATGTAATGATCCCTGACAAAGAATAGCAGAAATATATTTCTGCATTCCACTGTCATCATTCAGATGGTTGACTCTTCCAATCCCAAATGAATTAGAAAAGACTGAACATTCATCATGTGAGGTGATTACTTAAGTGGTATTCCAGCATAATCTATAAAAATGTCAAATTTCCATTGTATACTGCTGTTTTAAAGAAAACATGCATCTTGTGTGTTCAGACAGAATTAACCATTATTTCCAATGAAACGTTTTACCTTGCTAATTCCCCACATTACATGAGTTCTCTGTGGATCAGGAAGCCTGAAAAACAATGTGATACAGGCATGGATTCTGAATACTTAAATGCGAACAAAAATATAGCAACACAGATATAATAAAAAGATAGCAAAATTTGTTTGTTGAATTTTCAAGCACAGGAGCTGGAAGAACAAAGTATCGTCCATCTATAATTAATGTAAATGCAATTATTTTCACTCCCCCATAAACAAAGTTGAATCAAAATGACTGCACAGACAGCATGCAATGCTACAATGCCTACATTTCACAACTATTGTGCAATGTTCTGGCACTGTCTCAGATTACATGAACAAGTTGACAGAAGTCTGTGATTAAGTATGAGTGATTAGACAGGCCAACATGGGGTGAGGCCACATTAGATTTGGTACTGGGTAATGAACCAGGCCAAGTGTTAGATTTGGAGGTAGATAAGCACTTTTGTGATAGTGACCACAATTCAGTTATGTTTGCATTAGCGTTGGAAATTGACAGGTATATACCTCAGGGCAAGAGTTATAGCTGGGGGAATGGCAATTACAATGCAATTAGGCAAGATTTAGAGCGCATAGGATAGCGAAGAAAACTGCAGGGGATGGGCACATCTGAAATGTGGAGCTTATTCAAGGAACATCTACTATTGGTCCTTGATAAGTATTTACCTATTAGGCAAGGAGAAAGTTGTCGATGGCGGGAGCCATGGTTTACTAAGGAAGTTGAATCGTTTGTCAAGAGGAAAAAGAAGGCATATGTTAGGATGAGATGTGAAGGCTTAGTTGGAGCGCTTGAGAGTTACAAGTTAGCCAGGAAAGACCTAAGCAGAGAGCTAACAAGAGCCAGGAGGGGACACGAGAAGTCATTGGTGGATAGGATCAAGGAAAACCCGAAGGCTTTTTATAGGTATATCAGGAATAAAAGAATGACTAGAGTAAGAGTAGGGCCAATCAAGGACAGTAGTGGGATGTTTTGCATGGAATCAGAGGAGATAGGGTGGCTCTGGTTTCCTCCCACAATCCAAAAATGTGTAGATCAGGTGAATTGGCCATGCTAAATTGCCCATAGTGTTAGGTACATTAGTCAGAGGTAAATGTAGAGGAATGGGACTGGGTGGATGTCTTCAGAGGGTCAGTGTGGACTTGTTGGGCTGAAGGGCCTGTTTCCATACAATAGGGAATCTAATCTGGATCAGGGAACTGCTAAATGAATATTTTTTAATCAGTATTCACACTAGAAAAAGACAATGTTGTCGGGGAGAAGACTGAGATACAGGCTACTAGACTAGATGAAATTAAGGTTCACAAATGGAGGTGTTAGCAATTCTGGAAAGTTTGAAAATAGACAAGTCCCAAGGACAGGATGGGATTTATCCAAGGATTCTCCGCGAAGCCACGGAAGAGACTGTTGAACCTTTGGCTTTGACCTTTATGTCGTCATTGTCTACAGGAATACTGCCAGAAGACTGAAGGATTGCAAATGTTGTTCTCTTGTTCAAGAAGGGGAGTAGAAGTAATTATAGACCAGTGATCCTTACTTGAGTCATGGGTAAAGTGTTGGAAAAGGTTATAAGAGATAGAAAGGAATAAGTTGATTAAGGATAATCAACACTATTTTGTGAAGGGTAGGACGTACCTCACAAATCTGATTGGTCACCTTCTCAAAGAACTCAAACAGTCGGATGAGGGTAAAGCGGTTGATGTGGTGCATATAGATTTTAGTAAAGCATTTGATAAGGTTCCCCACAGTAGGCTATTGCACAAAAACGGAGGCACATGGGATGGAGGGTGATTTAGCAGTTTGGATCAGAAATTGGCTAGCTGAAAGAAGACAGAGAGTGGTGGTTGATGGGAAATGTTTATCCTGGAGTTTAGTTATTATTGATGTACCACAAGGATCTGTTTTGGGTCCCCTGCTGTTTGTAATTTTTATAAATTACCTGGATGAAGTCGTAGAAGGATGGGTTAGTTGTTGTGGTTCTGTTCGCCGAGCTGGGAGTTTTTGTTGCAAACATTTCATCCCCTTTCTAGGTGACATCTTCAGAGCTTGGGAGCTTCCTGTGAAGCACTTCTGTGCTGATTCCTCCGGCATTTATACTGGTTTGAATCTGCCACTTCCGGTTGGCAATTGCCGGTATATAGGGTCTAGGTCGATGTGTCTGTTGATAGAATTCGTGGATGAGTGCCATGCTTCTAGGAATTCCCTGGCTGTTCTCTGTTTGGCCTGCCCTATAATAGTGGTGTTGGCCCAATCGAATTCATGTTGTTTGTCATCTGAGTGTATGGCTACTAGGGATAGCTGGTCGTGTCGTTTCATGGCTAGTTGGTGTTCATGGATGTGGGTTGTTAGGAGCAGGAGCAAAACCAACGTAGTGTACAAAATCACATGCAAGGACTGCACAAAACACTACATAGGACAAACAGGAAGATAGCTAACAACCCGCATCCATGAACACCAACTAGCCACGAAACGACACGACCAGCTATCCCTAGTAGCCATACACTCAGATGACAAACAACATGAATTCGATTGGGACAACACCACTATTATAGGGCAGGCCAAACAGAGAACAGCCAGGGAATTCCTAGAAGCATGGCACTCATCCACGAATTCTATCAACAGATACATCGACCTAGACCCCATATACCGGCCACTGCAGCGGACAGCAACTGACAACCGGAAGCGGCAGATTCAAACCAGTATAAATGCCGGAGGAATCAGCACAGAAGCGCTTCACAGGAGGCTCCCAAGCACTAAAGATGTCACCTAGAAAGGGGACGAAACGTTTGCAACAAAAACTCCCAGCTCGGCGAACAGAACCACAACAACGAGCACCCGAGCTACATATCTTCTCACAAACTTTGGATGGGTTAGTACATTTGCAGATGATACTAAAGGTGGGTAGAGCTGTAGATAGTGCTGAATGATGTTGTATGTTACAGAGGGACATAGATAGCTGTCGAGCCAGGATGCAAGGTGGCAAATGGAGTTTAATGCAGAAAAGTGAGAGATAATTCATTTTGGAAAGAGTAACAGGAATGTAGAGTACTGGGCTAATGGTAAGATTCTTGGTAGCGTAGATTAGCAGGGAGATCTTGGTGTCCATGTACATAGATCCCTGAAAGTTGCCACCCAGGTTGATAGGGTTGTTCAGAAGGCATATGGTATGTTAGCTTTTATTAGTAGAGGGACTGAGTTTCGGAACCATGAGGTCATGCTGCAGCTGTACAAATCTCTGGTGCAGCCGCACTTGGAGTATTGCATACATGGTCACCGCATTATAGGAAAGATGTGGAAGTATGGGAAAGGGTTCAGAGGAAATTTACTAGGATGTTGCCTGGTATGGAAGGAAGGTCCTACCAGGAAAGGCTGAAGGACTTAAGGCTGTTTTTGTTAGAGAGAAGAAGGTTGAGAGGTGACTTATATGAGACATATAAGTTAAATCAGAGGATTAGATAGGGTGGACAGTGAGAGCCCTTTTCCTCAGATGATGATGACTAGCACAAGGGGACATAGCTTTAAATTGAGGGATGATAGATATAGGACTGATGGCAGAGGTAGTTTCTTTACTCAGAGAGTAGTAGGTGCATGGAACGTACTGCCTGCAACAGTAGTAGGCTTGCCAAATTTAAGGGCGTTTAAATGGCCATTGGATAAACATATGGACAAAAATGAAATAACGTAGGTTAGATAGGCTTCAGATTGGTTTTACAAGTCGGCGCAACATCGAGGACCAAAGGGCCTCTATGCGCTGTAATCTACATTCTGTGATTAGATTCCTTTTACATTATTGTTCACCCTAGAGGGAACTTCAAAAGATCCAATATTGAACAGCAGAAAAAAAATGGCAAATCAGGTGGACTTGTTAAATGGACAGATCAGAAAAGGTGCTATTGATGAAGAACACTTGCTAATTTGGGGTTGTGTTTTTATTTTTATGTGGCTTCAGTAACTGTACAAACCAATACTCCAGTGAGTAAAATGAGTATACCTGAAAGGGTAGTGGGAGACTTTGAGGTTTAGTTTTACTCCAGCAGTACATCTTTGCACATTTAACAGCCTTGGCCCGGACTCTAGCAACCTGCAGCTAAGCTCTGTATTTGTGGGTAAGAGAGGCAAGTAAACTGATGAGGGCGGAATGTGCATTCTGAGTCAGGAAAATAGAAATTCTACATTTAAGTTGCTCGATAGTTTGATTTAGAGTCTCCTAAATTGTGATGATGATGACGACTTTCTATATAAATGTGGGAAGTCAGATGGGACTTGTAATCTAAAACCACATACTAAGATTCTGGGGACATAGCTTCAGATCGCAACATGGCAGATAGTGAAAACTGAGTTCCAATTAAAAAGCTAGCCTAATGATGATTGTTGTCGATTGTCACAAAATCCCATCTAGTTCACTTATGTCTTTCAGAGAAGGCAATCTGCCATCCTTAAATGGTCTGGTCTTCATGTGACTTCAAGTCCACATTAATTAACTCTTAACTGTCCCCTGGACAATTAGGAACGTGCAATAAATGCTGGTCCAGCCAGTGACACCCGCAAATTATGAACAATATATTTTTGTTTAATTATACAAAACAATTGTCACTTTATTCATTATAGTTAATTAAAGATGTAATACTCACTTGTCAAAGCTGAGAACACTTTGGAATGAGTCCATATCACCAAATATCGATAACATATACACTTCATCCACAATTACATGCAATTTGTATCTGCACCACCAGGGAAAAAAAATAGAAATCATAATGAATTAAGTTGTGCAAACAATCTCAGTTCAAGGAAGGGGCTTGATTTTTATACTCAATAAAGCTAGAATGTTTAAATGATGCAGTGAGTCTCCTGAACATCTTGACTGGGGACTGGATAAGTTCCTGCTTTGCCCTTCAGTGCAATAACAACTTGAATAGACTATGCACTTGTTTTAAATATTGACAAGTTACTTCAATTACACAATTACAGATCATTTGGGGACCCAGTGCATCTACTAAAATATTAGCAGCATGTCAGCAGCTTGTTTACTCTCTGTCTCCTTATTTTTGTTTTCATTGAAGTCTACATCTTGGGGATCTTTAGAAAATATGGTGAAGTAAATTGTTTAAAGGCCTCTAAAAATGTTAATCTATGTATCAGTGTCCAGGAATTACATAAGAGTGTCAGGTGGGACAGGGAAAGCAAAATAGACCTGATCAGCCCGTATCCTTATGGCCAAATACCTGGTGTCATATGACAGAGCTTCAGAAAATCAGATAACGAAATTATTGACACAAAATAATCTTGACGCAACATGAGTTTGTTCTAATAATTTGCATAGCTTGTGGCAGAACCAGAACCAACCTCTTGGCTCAAAATGATATTAATTTTCAAAATAATATCAAGCTCATCAGCACACAACAATGATTGATACACATCAGGATTTGAAAGGCAGCGTGGGGAATGCAGAAAATTATTAAATCCACATTACAATGTAATAAAGCACTATTCTAGCGATTGTCACAGATTTTCAGCATAGATCAAACTACAACATTCTGCAAAATATATTTTTAGTTCTCAGAAAGATACATGTAAATAAGTTTAAAAAAACAAGTGCACGAGTTCTAATAGTCAAAATATTTGGGTCTGGATTTATTTTGTGAAAGTAAGTGAATTATTTGAAATCAAAGTTGAAGATGGTGCATAATCATTGAATGGGCAATTTGGATTTCTTCTTAAGAGAATTAAAT
Organism: Hemiscyllium ocellatum; assembly: GCF_020745735.1. Classification (NCBI taxonomy): domain Eukaryota; kingdom Metazoa; phylum Chordata; class Chondrichthyes; order Orectolobiformes; family Hemiscylliidae; genus Hemiscyllium; species Hemiscyllium ocellatum. The sequence continues at coordinate 38,048,288 of NC_083418.1, forward strand.
GAAAATAAAATGTACCTTTACAACCTGAAACTGATACAAACTACAAGTCTGCAGGGGATTTACAATATCCATCTTCTAAACATTTTAGCAATTTAAAAAACAACATTACATCTCCTTACAAACCTTCACTGCTGGTCAGGCAGGAAATTGTTTATGATACATAATTCCAATGGAAATCTCACCTTTTAGCAAACTCAAGAAACTCTTTCATTTCTTTTGCGGAATAAATATCACCCAAGGGATTATGGGGATTTGTCAGAATCATTGCCGTGACCCTGGTACCCTGTGATAACACAAAAATCATCGATGTGTAGGATTGTACTGTGCTAGCAAACTGCAAATTGAATCAAGATGAATCTATTTTAGGAGTACACTTAATTAAAATTATGTTGACATTAACATAAACTCTTCCTGTTGAGAACTGAGTCGTGCTAATTAATATAAACAAAATTTAAACAATATAGACAAAGATTAAACTATCAAGTTCAGACCTTTTTTTTGTCAGTGCATCTGCATCTTGCATGTTCATTTCTGATGTGCAACATTACAGTCTTGCCTTCCTGTCTCAAATTGCACAAGATATTCTGATTAAATCAACATGAGTGTGCATTTATGCAGCAGCTTTAATGCAGTAAATTGCCTGAAGGTGCATCATTGTAGACTTCTAAAATAATTTAAGCCTTTAGGAAATATTAGGTCAAATAAATAAAACTTGGTCCTAAGGAATCTCATAAAGGAAGAGAGATGGTTAAGGAAGAGGAAAGACTTATAGAAAGAATTCCAGGCTTTAGGATGTAGACTTTTATGTAGCTTTATAGATTCATCAAACTCCAACAACTACAGTCAGTCAGTCATTCAATTTTTAAAGATTTCACTTGGACCGACATTGAAGGATGGATGTACAAAGTAATTCAAAATCCTATTCTGGAAATAGGTTAAGAGCACTGAACTATTCCTTTACAAAGTTCTGAGGTAAGTCATCTATGTGCAAAATTATGATTTCTGTATTTAATTTTTATTTTTTTCTCAACTGCCTCATTCGCTATACTTAGGGACTAGCCCTCTGGTCTAGCAATCATTCAACAGTTGTAAACCAATGGAAGTTTTCCGTTCAGAATACCAAGTGTTACTATTCCACTGAAGCCAAAACGACTGACTGGAGATTGAAAAGAAATGTTGAAAAGTTGTTAGTCAATTAGAAAACACCAGCATAATGCAGTTGAAGCAAACAGTGTGCTGAGGCAGTATTAAATATTGACTTTGTAAACTTCAAAAAAACCCACTGGAGTTGACGCTGAATAAAGAGAGGACTGAAAGGCAAGGTATTTTGCAAACAGTGACTATTCAGCTCATTGTACAGAACATGTTAACCTGAAAACATGGGAAACAGATTCTCATACTTTACGCTGACATTTTTAAAAGCAGAATCTTCTCGCTGAACAGATTAAATTAACAGTAAAGGAGAAATGGAGACTGAGTTAATGCCTGAGTATATTGGAAGGGCAATAACGACTGAAGGTGAACTACACTCAGATAGCAAGGAATGATGTGTATAAGATGGCAAAATGAGCAAAATAAAGAATCTTCTGGCATATTGCAATAAAAGGTTCTTCAGGAACTATTGCTAGGATATTTTGGTGTCCATTATAGATTCACTTTGAACACAGTGCTAAAAAAAAAGGTAAGCATCAAGATTCATTTCCAGCTTGATTGAATTAGCAAGTACAGAAGTTAAATTGAGCCTGTACATAACCTTGCCTAGCCCATATTGATTGCTGTACTGCAAAATGGATATCAAAACTCAAGGAGCTTCAAAAATAATTTGCAAACATTATATAAAAAAAAGGACTATGTACTTAACAAGAAAGACTAAACATCCTCAGCTATGTTATTCTTTACAGCGCGAGAAACTTGGGTTTGATCCCAACCTTGGGTTACTATCTACACATAACAACCCTTTGACTCAATGTGTTATTTGTTCAGTATTAGAAAAACGGCATGAATTGGTCAACTAAAGATACACGTTACATAATCTCTGCAGAATGTACAATTTCTTTTTTAAAATTGTGTACAGAATTTTGATCAATTAATCTCATTGTCTGAAACTAACATAGAAATCTAAACAACATAAAAATAAAGATAAATAAATTGTAAAGAATCAAAATTTCTGAACCATCCACACACCTGTAGCTTTGCAATCTGCATTACTTTTTCAAGCTTCCCTACTGTTAATTGAAATGGACGTGTATCTCCCTCGGTCACCTAAAACAAAAACATCAAAGTTCACTGCAAGAATTAGATTCAAATCTCCATGTTGCAAATTTCTAATGTTCTTTGAGATTGACTATGAAGGTGCAGTATTTTTGCAAGTTAACACACATAATCACACATTACAGCATCAACAAAACCCAACCAGTATAACTCACTCAACCGCCATCCATAATTCCTTGATTAAGGGGACAATTTAAAAAAACAGACCGGCCACTTCAAAGTTTCAGAAGTGCTTCAGCCAAACAGACACTTTGCCTGAACATGAAAATATCGAGGTGAAAGGGTAGTTTTGTAATACAATGAACCACTGGTAAGTAACTACACACTTGTCCTGATCATGTTCAACAATGCACTAGTGATATGGAAATAAAAATCCAACATGTTTAGAACAAAACGATATCTTACATATGTTAAATTCCGAATACATCATTGTTCAGGACATAAGTCAGAGACAACTAATGATAGAGACTACTCTTTGGGTTACTCCATTGTTTAGTCCTCATTCACTGAACTGAAGTACAGTATGATGAAGCAAAACAAACAACAGATTATGAAGCTATTGTTTTTGTGCAATCTCCTTACTTTGCTCTCCAAATCCACAAGTAATGGTTTAACTGCGCTGTAGAAAAATATATCATCCTTGATAACACCATAGTATGGAGAAGATAGTAGAATTGTATCTGCCAAAACAGAAGGAAAACCAGGCAGTATAATTAATTTAATAATTAAATGACACATGGTCGAAAGACAGAAGTTAACATTATGTCCTTGCTGAATCAACACTCTGTTTGCTAGTATAAATGTTGCAATCAACTAGTCATGAATAGGCTACTCGTGATCTACATTCCAGCACCAAGGATCAAGGTTGGGAGTAAGAGAGGATTTAGTGCCAATGATAACAAATAAGCATAAACCAAAAATTAAAATTGTATTCATTTCCTAAAATAATGAATATAGTATTATTTGCTTAAGATATTCCCCAAACTTGCAGAAATAAGATTATTTTTGGAATTGTTCTTGGGATCCAGACAATGCTAGCATGGCCTCAAAATTGACAATGCTTAGTTGCCTTACAAAATATTGCAGTGGGGCATCTCCTTAATTCATGCTCTGAAAATAAATAGCAAATTACAGGACAGCAATCAATCAACAATGATGAAACTACAGTGGAAGAGGTACGAATTAGAATACTGCAGAGCTTGGAGAGAAACCGGGAGGTGATGTTGTTCCTAAGACATTCCTTTTCTTGTCTTTCTCAGTGACAGAGGTCATGTGGCTAACAGACAGTCCCCTTAATGGGTTACTACAGTGTATCCAATATTTGGTATAACTGTAACTACAGCTCAGTGGGGAAAACTAGGATTATTGCTCAAATAGTTATGGGTTAATAGATGCTTATATTTGTTCAATGGCAATCATTCTGTGAATACTCTCTTAAGAAGCTGTAATGTCAAGGCTGGATTGTGAAACAGAAGTGTTAGCTTTGCTAAAAATGTCAACCAGTCAGTTATTGGAATATGTGTTTGTGAAATAGCTTATGCTAGAAATTGCTTAATTTTGAAATACTTTTGATAAGTATTTTAAAACCTTTGCACAAGATCAATGAAAGGTGGTTAGTTTGGAGACTACAGAATTGCTTGCAGAATGTAAAAGATAAGATGAATGCTGAAACTGCAATTGTACAGACATTGAGCTATTATCAGAAGCAAAAATCTTAGAACCTTCAGAAAACATCTATCTGTCAGAGCATAGAGAATCCATGAACTATCGATTACCTCAACTTGATCTCAATCATATTGACCAGGACAAATCTATGGCCTAATAACAGTGTTAGGATTTCACTGGGATGGAAGATAAAGAATTACAGAACATTGTTGAGAAAACAAGACGACATATAGATTATGGTCAACAGAATACAGAACAAAAGAGAAGACTGTGCCCCAGACAACTCAAAGCAGAGAGTCAGAGTTGAGTCCCCCCTTGTGCTGGGTAAACTATGACAAGGATGTAGAGATATTTTAGCATGATCTGGAAAGGTTAGATAATGGTCAAATCAATGGCAGATGTAATATAATATGGATAAACACGTGGTTATTCACTTTGGAAGCAAAAACAAGAAGGCAGATTACTACCTGAATGGCTGTAAATTAGGAGAGGGGAGTGTCCATGTACACCAGTTGGTGAAGGTAAGCATGTAGGCGCAGGCGGTGATAAAGAAAGTAAAGGGTTTGTTAGCCTTCATTGCCAGAGGTTTCGAGTACAGGAGCAGGGATGTGTCATTGCAGTTATATGGGATTTTGGCGAGACCACATCTAGAATATTATGATTAGTTTAGGTCTCCCTTTCTGAGAAAGATGCTCTTATTCTCAAGGGAGTACAGTGAAGGTTTACCAGGCTGATTCCAGGGATGCTGAAAATGTGTTGCTGGAAAAGCACAGCAGGTCAGGCAGCATCCAAGGAGCAGGAGAATCAACATTTCGGGCATGAGCCTATCTTCAGGAATCAGTAGGAATGATTCCAGGGATCGCAGGACTGACGTATGAGGAGAGATTAATTAGGTTAGGATTATTTTTGCTGGAGTCCAGACGAATCAGGGTGGGGCACTCATAGAGACTTATAAAATTCTAACAGGATGAGACAGGGTAGCTGCAGGTAGGATATTCCTGTTGGTGGATGTGTCCAGAACCAGGGGTCACTGTCTGAGGATTTGGGTTATGTCGTTTAGGACTAAGATGAGGAGACATTTCTTCACCCAAAGAGTGATGAACCTGTGGAATTTGTTACTACAGGAATGTATTGAAGAAGCGGCTAGATAAAGCACTTGGTGCAAATGGTTTCAAAGATTATGGGGAAAAGCAGGATTAGGCTACTGATATGGATGATCAGCCATGATTGCGATGAATGGTGGAGCCGGCTTGAAGGGGCGAATGGCCTCCTGCTGCTATGTTTCTATGCTATCTAATAATTGCCATTATTAGGTATTAACTTTGCATTTCTGTGGTATACTTAATAGGGTCCTTGACTTATTAAGAAATGTGAATGTGTACCTCGAGGTCAGAATTTGTCAATACCCTGAGTGAGATGGACTACAGTAATCTCTGTCTCACATTGATTATCATAGTGAGAGGTCTTTCTCTCCATGATATCTAACATTTACAGTCTACATGGTGTCAAATGACACTGAGCTTTTAAGATATTATTGGGTTTCACCCATCCAGGTCAGCAGAGAATATGCCATTACACTTTAGATTTGAGTCATGGAGATGGCAAGAATCAAGAGGTCAGGAGGCAAGCCACCCATCAGAGTAGTAACCACAGCCTTAACAATGGCCTTGATTTACCTGATCAAGCTAGATTAGATTAGATTCCCTACAGTGTGGAAACAGGTCCTCTGGCCCAACAAGTCCACACCGACCCTCCGAAGAGTAACCCATCCAGGCCCATTTTCCTCTAACTAATGCACCTATCACTATGGGCAATTGAGCATGGCCAATTCATCTGTGTGACTGTGGGTGGAAACTGGAGCACCCACGCAGACATAGGGAGTGTGGAGTTTGCACAGTCACCCGAGGCTGGAATCGAACCTGGGACCCTGGTGCTGTGAGGCAGCAGTGCTAACCACTGAACCACCATGCCGACCTAGGTTTTGGAACAATAGTAGTCTCCAGGGTTAAAGTGTTATGGAGAGCTGGAATGAAAGTGGAGCTGAGACTGAGATGAGATCAGCCATGGATCATGTAAAATAGCGGAGCAGGCTCATGGAACTGAATTTCTTGCTCCTGCTCCTAGTTCTTATGTTCTGGGAAGGAAAGTTATCCTCCCTTGGCTTTCCCATTGATTTTAGTTGTGTTAGGGCTCTTTGTTGCAAGTTTCTTCCAAGTTTCAACTCTTATCTCTCTACCTGGATCAAGGAAATGATGATGGCAACTCAGAAGGGGTAATTTGACTTTTACAGTACTCTTGCATTTTTTTTAAAATGTTACATCTAAGATACCATTTCCAGAAAACCAAAAGGAAATCCAAATATCACTTCATTAAAGAACATCCCTGATTCAACCTTCACTTACCTCCAGGGTCACAGAGCACAGCAGACAGTGAAGAAAACAGGGAACCACAACCATTAACCACTACTATCTAAAATAATGGAAAAATAATGTGTTAACATACTTGGTTAATTAGCATTCTACGAACTAGTAGAATTTTGGGAAGAGGAAAGATGGCCTTATCATTTAAAGTAATTTTCATCTTCAATTGTATAAAATATCCATCATTATATATAAAGAAATCAAATCACTGATTCACAGAAATGTGTCACTCACATTGCTAAGACACCCACTCCTACTATTTAGACAGGCATCTAGTTTTTAATCGATGATTCACATTAATGTTACTCAGAGGCATCAAAAGAAACCCATTCATTGAGATATTCAATCTTCAACGAGGGTTCAGCTAAATTTAACTGAATCATAGAATCCTTACAAGGACAGGAGGAGCCCATTGGTGAATTATGTCTGTGGTTGATCTCTGTACAGCAATTGAGATAGCCCAATTCCTGAGATACGATCCCTACATGGTACTGCACATTTTAATCTAACTCCCTTTTACAAACTATGTTTGAATTTGCTCCCACCTCATGCTCAGTCAGTGCATTCCAGATCCTAACGGCTCAGTGCACAAAATGCACAGATTTTCCTCAGCTTGCCGGTTTCTTTGGCCAAGTATCTTGAATCAGTGGCATTTTAGTTCTTGACCCTTTCACCAATTGGGAACTGTTTCTCCCTGTGTTCTCTGTCCAGATCTCTCTGATTTTGAAAACCTCGAAAATCTCCTCTCCATCTTCTCTCCTGCAAGGAGGACAACTCCAGGCTCTGTCAATCTATCCATATATCTGACATATGTTGAAGTATTCTCATAATTTTTTTCCTGCAACCTTCCCAAATCTTTCACATCCTCCAAAAGTGCAGTGCCATGAACTCAACACATAGGCCCAGAAATACTAATCAGCTCAGAATCCAAATTTCTAATCTTTATTTCTTTAAAATCATTTCAGCTACAAAGGCGGGAAAACTAAAAGAATGGAGGGACAATAACCAAAGGAGATTATTTAGTTATGGGAAAAGGTAGGCTTTTCTGCTGCCATTAATCTGACTCCAGGATGCAATGTTGCCTCTGATGCTAGATTCAAGGATGTCAGGGGCTAGCTGCAGAACCTTTTTCTGGAGAAGTCAGAGACTGTGGTTTACATTGTCACTAAAACATAGGTAGAAAGGGAAATGTGGTCCTGCAGTCAGAATTTAGGCAGCTAGGCAGAAAATTTGTAAGCAGGCCCCGAAATAAATAGTCTCTGAGTTACTCCCAGTACTATCTACAAGTGAGTAGAGAAATAGGACAGTAAGGCAGGTGATTGTGTGGCTGGAACAATGTTGGAGGGAGGGCTCTAGAATCCTGGTACACTGACAGTGGCTTCGGGAGAGACAGCACCTGTATAAGCCGGACAGACAATGATTGAGCTCCTTGCAGAGCATTTTGCTGGTGCTGAGGTTTTGTTCTGAGAGGTGGGAAAGAGCAATGTGAAATTAATTCACAGAGGTGTGATGGCAAACAGGACAGAATATCAGTGAGGAATGTCAAGATTACATGGCATGTATGTGAAAGCACAGAATACAGTTAACAAAATTGGAGAGTTATAGGCACAGATTGTCTTGTGGGATTATGATGTTGCTGCAATGACAAAGGTCTGGCTTAAGGAAGGGCAGGACTGCTTAGATGCTCCTGCTTATAAAGTTGTTCAGAAAAGAGAAAAAAGGAAAAACATGGAGGAAGGATGGTGATGTTGGTTAAGGAGAACATTGTAGTGCAGGAGAAATAAGACTATCCAGAGGGTTCAAGGACAAAACCAACTTAGCTGCAGTTAAGGAAGAAAAAGGCACAATCACATTGTTCACTGTACCCTATAGATCATCAACTAGTGGGAATGATGAAGGGGAACAAATCTGCAAGAAAATTGCAGAGAGTTCTAATGGAGGACTTTAAATGAATATAGATTAAGATAATCATAGTGTTAAGGATGGAAAGGAACAGGCACTCTTATATTGTATTCAAAATAATTTCTTATCGCAGTCTGTGTCCAGTACAACAGAAAATGGAGGTGCTGCTCGACATGGCTCTTGGGAATAAAATGGTCGAAGTAGAAAAAATGCCAATAGGAGAACATTTAGGGGCAGTGATATTTGTTTTAAAGATTAGGATGTTGGTGGAGAGTGACAGTTGTCAACCCAAATAATCAACTAGTGGTTGATTAGCCAACTCCAATGGGACAAGAATGGACCTGAGCCATTCAGATTCAGACTTATAGATGGGGATCTCTTCCTTCCTAGTTAAACAAATATTTTCCTTGCATTGTACTTGTCTGTGAAGTTTGTTGCAATGTTCTTCTCACAAAGGTACTGCATAAATGTAAGCTGCTATTATTGAAATGGTTTCCCAAAAGCCAGCTATAATAGACACATCTATAGTCAGGCTCAATACTTAGCATATTGGGGTTAAAAAGTCAAGTAGAAGCTGAAGTTCAGTACTTCCATTGTTGCATGGCATTTGAAAGGCATATATTCTGTTATCCGGGGATGGCGGCAATTCAGCCATTCATTTCATGTTGAAAGTCAGGATGAGCTCCATAATTTGTAAACATTGATAACCACTTTTTACCTAGTTAGGATTCAAACCTGTGAGTTGCCCAATGACTGTCCAACTTAAAAAGAAGGCATGTGAGGTCTCTTTATGTTTAACAAAAAATGAGACGTGCTGAGTTATAAAAATTCCAAACCCATTTTCCTCTCTGAGAAAACCCAAAGATTCATGGATACTGTAAATCATAAATAAAAGCAGAAATTGCTGGAAAAGCTCAGCAGGTCTTGCTGCATCTGTGAAGAGAAAGCAGAGTTAATAACACTTCCTCAGAACTGATGGTAAACAGGAAAATGTGGGTTTACATGCAGGAGATATGGTGGAGGAAGGGGGAGCGGAGTAATTAATAGTTGGGGAGATGAAGCAGAATGAAGAGACAGCAATAGTAGGAAGACACAATGTTGTGAACAAGGACAAAGATTTTGAATTCACATAATTAGGAATAATGAGTATGCAAAACCTGAACAGTTAAATATTCACAGCTATTCTTTACTTATAAATACTCACGTTCTCAGGCTTGAGGAGCACTGGTGCCTTACAGTACTTTGTCAAAAACTTTCCCACTTGCACACGAAGACTGAGGTAGAGAAGAACAAATATTTTCAATTCTTCTGTTGGATATTTTTCTCTCAATACACAAATTCACAGATCGAAAGTGAATCAAAACAAAAATAGAAAGACATTTCTGAGAGAGAAAACATAAGCATCGCAGTATTATAAAGTACTAATTTAAGATTAGATGGTAGATGGTGCAAGTTTGGAAGGAACTGTTCATGAAGCTTTAGCAAGTTTCTGCAAAGCAGTTGTGAATGCAGTACACTGTAACCATCATGATCTAAAAGTGGAGGAATGAATGTTTCTCTCCAACAGGTAGGCTGCTTTATCTTGGATGGTGTTGAGTTTCCTGAGCCTTGTGGCAATTCCACTCATTCAGGAAAGTGGAGTATTCCACCATTCTTCGGACATGTATCTGGATGTGGAGGTGAGGATCAGGTGAGTTATTCTCCACTTTTCCTTTTTCAATTTTTCAACATCTCCAAAATGCAGCATTGTCTATCATTCTATTTTATTACTGGGAGGACTTAAAAGTTGGAGATCATCCAACAATGACGGCAAAAAATTTGAAATTTTTTTTATTCATTCACAGGATGAGGGCATCACTGGCTAGGACAGCATCTATTGTCCAACCCTAAGTGCCCAGAGGGCAGTGGAGAATCAACCACATTGCCGTGGATCTGAAGTCACTTGTAGGCCAGACCAGGTAAAGATGGCAGTTTCCTTCCCTAAAGGACATTTGTGAACCAGATTTTTTTTTCTGACAATCGACAATGGGTTCATGGTCATCAAGAGATTTGTAATTCTAGATTTCCACTGAATTTGAATATCTGCCATAGTGGGGGTCAAATCCAGGTCTCCAAAACATGACCACATCTCTGAATCAACAATCCAGCAGCTGTCACCTCCTCATTTTATAAATAATCTGCCTTTCCAGTGCACCTTTAATACCGAAAAATACTTTAGGGCATTTTACAAAGATGCAACAATCATGAATGCATGCCAAAAGAAATAGTCCAAGGGGGACTAAAAGCTTGGTTTTGCAGAAGAACTTTTAAAGGAGCAGTGAAGAGGTGGAGAGGCAGACTACAGAGGGGAAATTAGGAATGGCCTTAAGTGGCTCAATCTCTTGTACTGGACCTAGGAAACAGCAGAAGCAGGGACATGGAAAAACTCAATGCTGAGTTTCCAAAGTATGTATGATCATGAAGAAGTATTAAAAGTGTTTGCAATTAATTGTAGCCACTTTCTACAAATCTGCACAGATTAATCAAACTTTAAAGCTCTGAATTGGTAAGAGACCTGAGTTTTGATTCAAAAACATATTACATCGCAATTAAAAAATAACGCCATATCTTCTATTCAGCATCAGACACTAAACACAACAGATTTCTGTGACCCAACATATTTGGTTTTTGTTTTGCTGAGATTTCCAATGGGTCAGCACATAATCTTTCAAGCACATGAATTGATGGACAAAGATAGGAAATGCCCCTTTTCACAACAGTAGTCAGTTCTGATATAAAGTGATATTTCCGTTCTCATGCAATCTCATTTTATAAGAAAATCGCATAATAGCCACGCCATTTAAATGAATGGGGCCAGAATATAGTCAATACAGGTAAGGGAAGTTTGCATTCTATAAATAATGGTCTAAATTCTTCAATCGCGTTAAAGCCAATTTGAGTTAAAGAAACGTGTTATTGCAGAACTGACTATAACTGGCATTTTCAGATCACAGCTGTTCCAGCAAGTGACTTCGATTTGATTTGTTTTATGACTATTCACTGTACCTTGGTACACATAAAGGTGTTGTCTTACGCGATTTACGGGCACATCATATTATACAAGTGCTTCAGGGTAACAGAACAGAGTGCAGGATACAATGTTACAGCTGCCGAGAAGGTGCAGTCAGTGATCAACATTAACACAAAAGTCTGATAACAGCAAGAAAGAAGCTGTTCTTGAATCTGTTTACAAACCTAGGTCTTGGAGTCTGGTGGTGAGTTTGTTTTGGAATTATTGTGTTGAAGACGGAGCTGCAGTCAATAAATAGGAGCCTGATGTAGGTTTCCTTGATGCCCAGTTTTAGGGATGAGTTCCAGGGAGATAGTATCTGCCGTAGACCTATTGCGCTGGTAGGTGAATTGCAAAGAAATTTGGCAATCCGAAAAGCTGGAGTTGATATGAGCCATGACCAACCTCTCAAAGCACTTCATGACAATGGATGTCAAAGCCACTGAGACACATTGCATGATTTTTCTTGGGCATTGGGATAGTGGTGGTCTTCTTGAAGTAGGTGGGAACTTCAGATCTTAGTAAGGAGAAATTAAAGATGTGTGTGAATAATCCTGTCAGCTGGTCCACGCAGAATCTGAGCACATGTTTGGGGACTGCATCTGGATTGGTTGCTTTCCATGGGTGTGCCCTTAAGGCAGCCAATCTAATGCCTGCAGAAGTGACTGAGGGCACAGGTGCATCCAAAGCTGTTGAGACGAGTGACATCGATTCACTGTCCTTCCGTTCAAGCAAGTGTAGGATGCAATGAACTCATCGGGTAAGGAAGTACTGTTGCCCACGATTCTATTCAACTCTGCCTTGTAGCCAGTTATGTCATGTAAACCTTGCCACAAATAACAGGTCTCTACGTAGTTAGTCTGGGACTCGAGCTTAGTTTGATATCGTCTCTTGGCATCCCTAATGAGTGATATAGTGACAGAAGAAGTCGGTGGATAGATGGATTGGGCAGGTTGGTAACTGGGTCACATTGAGAGGGTGGTTATAATGGATAAGTCAAATTGCAGTGGTCTGCTTGGGTCAGAGGAATAGCTGGATCAGATCTCGTTGCATTAGAAGATGGTCAGGTCAGCCATCCAGGCTGAGTCAAACCAGATATTAACTAGTGTAAAGTATTCAGGATGAGTTACAAGTAGCTAGGGCAAATCTTTGACACTGAAATCAGCCCACAGCAGATGTGACTTCATCACAGAATCCCTACATTGTGGAAGCTGCCATTCAGCTCATCAAATCCACATCGACCCTCTGATGAGCATTCCACCCAGACCCAACCCATAACCCTGCATTCCCACAGCCAATCCACCTAACCTGCACATCCCTAGACCCTATGTACAATTAGTATTGCCTACAACTTAATCCGCACATCCTTGGACAGTACAAGGAAATCTGAGTACCCAGAGGAAACCTGCACAGACAGAGGCAGAAGGTGCAAACCCCATGCAGACAGTTGCCAGAGTCTGGAATTGAACCCGGGTCCCTGGCACTGTGAGGCAGCAGTGCTAACCACTGAGCCACCATGCTGCCCACACCACCCCCCAAGCAATTCCCCAGACAATTTCTACACAGTTATCAGGACCTCTGTGACATCCCAATGTTCATCTCCTAATTTGCATCCAATTTTTCATTATCCCAATAGTGGAAGTTTTGGGCTAACAATATAAGACTGATTCCTACAGAAAAGGAGCCCACATATTGAAGTCTATGGATAGTGTTGAACAGCTTCAAATCAGTGCACTGCCATAACTGTCCTTCAAGTGGCACAACTTGATCTTTTAGAATCTAAATAGTTTTGAATGGAAGCATAATACTGCAGATGCTAGAAATCTGAAATAAAACAGAGTGCTGGAAAAACTCAGCAAATCTGGCAGCACCTGCAGAAAGAAAAGTTTGGTTAATACTTTGAGTTTAAGAAAGCATTTGTTTCTCTGAAAACAACTTCAGGGTTTGTTTCTAAGATTTTTTTTATAACTTTAGCCCACAGCTAAAATTGCATTGCAGATAACAAACAATCATCGTTTATTTTTTGTAAATGTGGCAGCCAAAGTGCACATAGCTATGACCCATAAACAAAAATAAATTGCCTTTTCTTCTTTGACAGTGTTTGTTGAGAAATTCTGTGTCCTTTAAATTATGGCACAATCTTCTATACATGCAGCAAAGCGACCTTTGTTTAATGTCTAATCTGAAGCATGGCATTTCAAACAAGCATATTTTGTCATTATTTGTCATAATTTCACTAATCCTAATGCCATGAACACATCCTTCACTTGGGCTCAAACCTACATCCTTTTGACTCAGACATGACTGCATAATTATTGAGCCAAGGTTGATATGAAAACTATGAGAAGGAAGTGGTCCAAAAATCAACAAACAGCATAGTAAAATTACTCAATACTTACAACTCATGCCCTTTCCAGTCTGGATACTGCAAGAGTGGAGGGTCTATCTGATAAATGTCAGTTCGCATCAACTGCAAACAAGAGATCAATCAGCATTTTTATTGAGCATTTAGGATAAGAAACAATCCTTTGATAATTATCACTCTACGTTGAAAATGGTGCGAACCTTGTCCTATGTTTATGTACTTAGAAAGTTTAAATTACAAAGCATAAAAAAATTCTGAACTAAAACACCAGAAGAGTAATGATAAAAATATATTTTCAAGAAAACAAACATGGCAACATGATAGCTCAGTGGTTAGCACAGCTTTCTTACATCAGCAGGGACCCAGGTTCAATTCCAGCCTTGGGCAACTGTATGTGGAATTTGCACATTTTCCTCATGTCTATGTGGGTTTTCTGGGTGGTTTGGTTTTCTCCCACAATCCAAAGATATTCAGGTCAGGTGGATTGGCCATGCTAAATTGCCCATATAGTGTCCAGGGTTATACAGCGAATATAGGTGGATCCCTTATGAGATGTGCAGGGTAACAGTTATTGGGCAAGGGGGTGGGTCTGGGTGGGATGCTCTTCATAGGGTCAGTGTGAACTCGATTGGACGGATGGCCTGCTTTTACACTTATAGGGATTCTAGGAATATTCAATAGGTTTACTAAATAACACTTGTGTTTCAATTGGTCCTTCATTGTAAGGAACATTCCAAATTGCTTACAGATAAACATCAGAAAATTGTCTGTTGAGCAAGGAAGGGGTAATGAATTTTCCCTAACGAAGGGCTCCTGCCTTAATCGTCGACTCTCCTGTTCCTCGGATTCTGCCTGACCTGCTGTGCATTTCCAGCACCACACTCTCGATTCTGATATCCAGCATCTGCAGGCCTCACTTTCTCCTAATGAATATGTAGCCAACTGGATGGGGATTTGAGAAGGTTCTTCAAAGGCAGAAAGGGATTTGGGAGAGATTGAAAGGTTAAGGGAGGAAATTTCAAACAAATGGTCAGACGATTGAAGGTTCTGTTGCCAGTGATGAGTGAACCAGGCATTTTTAGATCAAATTGATGAGCTTTGATTCATTGGAAATATTGTCTATTTCCTGCCCTATTAGTTTAACAAACAGATTTATCATTCTTCAATCTCTGGCAGCAAAAGCAGAGTTAATCTAAAACAGTTATTATGTATTTTGTTTGACTTAACAAAAGAACTCTGAAAACTTGAGGATAGTATGACCAGCAGAGAGAACAGTTATACAAGGCTTATTAAAGACTTATACAAGTTAGATGTTCTAAACAATTTAATTCTATTACATCTTGAATCAGTAAAGCATATTTAACATTGTAAACCAACCCAAAGCACTGCATAGGAACGTGATCAAACAAACTTCAGACAAAACAACAAATAAAAACTGTTGTAAAGTAAGAGAGCACAGTAAAGAGGCAGATTGGATTAGGAAAGGAATTCCAGAGATTGGGGCCCAGACAGCTGAAGTACAACTACCAATGCAGAAGTGGAAAAAAAATCAATATCCGTCAAACAGGATTGTGGCAAATGTCCACTCTGTATAATACATTGAACTTACCTCAGTTGTTGTATTGCGTCCAGTTCTAGGCATTACACTTCGGGAAAAATGTGAAAGCATTAGACAATGTGCAGAAAAGATTCACAAGGTTGGTTGTAGGGATAAGGACCTTAGTTATACAGATAAACTGAAGAGGGTTGTAGAATGGTCTGCATCTTAGGATTTTGAAACAAATAGCTGCTTATATAGTGATAGTGTTGGTTTTATCTACTGAAATTCTTTAGATTCTGGAAGGGTTCAAGTGGATTGGAAAATAGCTAACTTGGTATTTTAATTCAAGAAAAGAAGGAGACAGAAAGCAAAACATTACACGTCAGTTAGCCTAATATCTGTCACAGGGGAATTGCTAGAATTCATTGTTAAGATGGTTCTAGCAGGTTACTTTGAAAATCAAAATGTGCTTGATTTTTTGAAAGGAAAATTGCGCTGTAAATGGGAAGTTTTTTTGGATGAAACAGCAAGCAAGTATAAAAGGTAAAGAAATAAATTATCAAGAGAAAATAGTGTCCGCAAAGGGATATTGATAGGTCACGAGAGAAGTCCAATAATTAGCAGATGGAGTGAGCTGTAGGAAAATGTGAACTGAAAAGCAGAATGCTGTTAAAACAGAGAGACATTGCAGGACTCAGAGAAACCTGGTACTTGAATCATAAAATGTTAGTTTACCAGTACGTGAAAGGCAATTGGAGTGCTGATAATTATTGTGAGGATAATCGAAGTTAAGAATACAGAGATTTAACTGCAGATGTATATAGAATTGGTGAGACCACATCTTAAGCATAGCATAATATTTTCTCTCCATATTTGTAATTGCATTAGAAACAGTTCAAAGGATGTTCACTCAAATTATTCCTGGGATGAAAGGCTCATCTTATGACATAAGATTTACCCATTAGAGTTTAGAAGAATGAGAGGTAATCTTATTAAAACTTACAAGATAGTGAAGGGACTTGACAGGGTGGAAAATGGTAGGATGCTTTCTTCTATGATGGTGTTCCAGGTGAGCGGGGGAAAGAGTAGAACTAGGAGACTTGATTTAAGAATAAGACTTCTCCCTTTTAAGGTGAAAATAAGTGATGTTTTTCTCTCAGCAGGTCAAGAGTCTATTCTCTTTTCAAGCAAACGGTGGTGGCAGAACCAGTGTGTGTAATCAAGACTGAATTAGATGGTTTCTTTCATGGACAAGGGAATCACTGATTACATGGTGGCAAGAGACAGGAAAGTGGAACTAAGATCAAAGTCAAGATGTTAGTCATTGGGGAAAAGGCACCATGGACTGAACAGCCTACTCCAGCTCCTTCATCCAACATTCCAGTATTCACCTTGGAGGAGAGGTTTCAGAGGAGATTTGATAGAAATCTTCAAAATTATGAGAGACTTTGATAGAAACAAACTGTCCCAATATCTGGAGGGAACAGAACAAGGCAATATTGATTTAAGATGATCAGCAGAAGAAGAATGGCAACATGTGGAAAAACATCTTTTATAGCGAGTGGTTTGTATCTGGAATGCACTGCTTGACAGCATGACACAAGTAAACTGAGTTGTGGATTTCGAAAGAGAACAGCTTCATTATCTTAATGGGGAATATGCTCAGGGCCATGGGGTCAAGGACGAGGAGTGAATTGCTCTTATAGAAAGCTGACCTAGACCGTAAGATATAGCAGCAGACGTAGGCCATGCAGCTCATAGAGATCTGCTCTTCCATTCGGTGACATCAGGGTTGCCTTAAATCCCCAATGCCACATTCCTGCCTTTTCCGTGTAACCCTTTATTGCCTTACTGATTAAAAATTCACCCAGCCTCTATAGTTCTTTGTGGTCAAGAAATCCACAGATTCACAAACCTCTGGGGGAAGAAATTCTTCCTCAATGTCCTAACTTGACAAACTCCTGCTCAAAGATTATGCCCACTAGTCCTAGACTCTCCACAAAGTGAAACAATCTCTCTGCATTGCCCTATCAAGTTTCTTAAGAATCTTGAGCGTTTCGATCAGGTTGACTCTCATTCATCTAAAATCCACGAAATAATAATTGAGTACAAGCCCAAATTACTGAACTTTTCCTCATTAGCCTAGTGAACCTTCTCTGGACTGCCTCCAATACAGTAAATCTTCCCTTAGACAAGGGGACCAAAACAGTTCACAGAATTCAAGGTCTGGTCACCTAACTAGTGCCTTGTATAGTTTTAGCAAGACTTCCCTGTTTTTATACTCAATTCCCTTTGAAATACAGACTAACATTTTATTTGCTTTCCTTATTACCTGCTGAACTTATTTGCTAACTTCTTGTAAACTATGCACATGGATTCCCAAATTCCTTTGTGCTGTAGCTTTCTGGAATCTTCTCCATTTAAACAATATTCTGCACCTCAATTTTTCTTTTAAAAGTACATCACCTCACATTTTCCCAGGGTATCCCAAATGGCAAAGTTTAACTTTTAAACTCATTTAACCTATGTCCGTCTGCAGACACATGTCATCCTTCTCACCTATATTTGCATCATCTGCAAACTTGGCTATAATACATTCACTTGTCTCATCCAAGTCATTCATATAATTGTGACCCCAGCAGTGATCACTGTGGCACTCCAGTAGTTACAGTTGCCATTCTGAAAATGTCCCCCTTGACCTAACCCTGTCTTTTATTAGTTAGCCAATCCTCCAACCATACTAATATAATCCTTCATAGGCTCATACCTTATTAAGTAGCCTAATGTGTGATGCCTCATCAAAAACTTTCTGAAAATCCAAATATTTTACGTTCACCGTTTCCCTTTATCTATGCTGCTTGTTACTTTATCAAAGAATTCTATAATTTAGCTTACATGATTTCCCCTTTGTGAAGTAATGCTGAGTCTGGTTATATTATGTACTATTTAATGCTCTGCTATTGCATCCTTTGCATTATACTCCAACATTTTCCCAACGTCATCTTTTAAGCTAAATTCCCCATGACCTGTTTTGTCTTGTCTCCCTTGCTTTTTGAATAAGTGTTAAATGGGCAGTTTTCCAACTTCCTGGGACTCTTCCAGAATCTAAGAAAGCTTGGAAGATTATAACCAGTGCATTTACTAACAGATCCAGGGATTTATTGATCTTTAGCCCTGTTAGTTTCCTAGTACTTTTCCTCTTGTGATAGCTTTTTTTTCATTTATTCATGGGATGAGGGCATCACTGTCTGAGCCAGCATTTATTGCCCATCCTAGAGGACTTTTAAGAGCCAACCGTATTGCTGACAGTCTGAGGCCACATATAGTATGCTAAGAGCATAGTGAACCAGATGGGTTTTCCCATTAATCGACAATGGTTTCACTGTCATCAATAGAATCTTAATTCCCGATATTTTACATTAACTCAAATTCCACCATCTGCCATAGTGGGATTCAAACCTGTGACCCAAGAAAATTATCTGGGTCTCTGAATTAACAGTCCAACAATATCATCTCTGGGCAATCGCCTCACCCTCCTATTGTGTTTATTTTCTCTGCCTTTTTCGCCCCTCGATTACTTAGTTTTTTTTTTGGAGTGCTATTTGTGTCTTGTAGCGTGAAGACAGCTACACTTCATGTTGGTTTGTGGCTCCCCATTATTATTTGCCCAGCCTCATTTTCAAAGGACTTGGAGTTAAAATCTCAAGTTCAGTACGAACCTTCTTCAGAATGGAACTGTGTTTCTTTTTCCACAGATGGTGCCAGACCAGCTGAGTTTCTCTAGCAATTTGTTTTCATCTCAGAATTACAGCATTCACAACAGTTTGCTTTAAATTGAAGTGTGTAGAAACCACTGGCTTCACAACCATCAATTTTTTTCACAAGCTCTGAGCAGTCTCCTAACCAATGGGCTGCAAGTAAAACTAACTTGGAAACAGTCACAGTGAGTGTTACACTCGAAACATGAAGCACTCCAGTTAGCTATGCGGCATTTGGAATCTGTGGTGAAATGCCTTAGCAAATGAGATAAAAGACACTGGATAGAAAATTGGCAAAGGAATTCAGACTGCGGAGTTCTTAAAATGTTTTACAGTTTAAGTAAAAATGCACATACCCTTTCAGAAAGCAGGTCAAAGCACAGCTTGTTCTCACTTGTTGCCAGATTAATAATGCCCTACAAGATGGGATGCAAACAAAAAGACAATAATAATCCACAAACTGAATAAAAAAGCTGCATTCAGATTCACTTTAGAAACTCACCCATAGATTATTAATTCATACAGTGTGGGTGCTAGGTCACTCCATTCCAGTTCCAGATCAAACTGGATTTAAGTCACATATAGTTAAAAAAAATGTAGAAATTTCATTACCTGTAATTTGGATCATTAATATTTACCAAACTTATAAACACACAAAACAGTATTTAAAACAGTGACTGGTGTTACAAAAAGAATTTTCCGACATTCTGAAACCCAGGGCTGATACTTCTTTAAAGGAAAATATATCAGACAAAAGATTTTGTCTGACCTAATGGATACACTATGGCTGGGAGACCTTCTCTGATTAATAAAAGTAAATTACTGCGGATGCTGGAATCTGAAACCGAAAGAGAAAATGCTGGAAAATCTCAGCAGGTCTGGCAGCATCTGTAAGGAGAGAAAAGAGCTGACGTTTCGGGTCTAACTGAACCACCATCAAAGCTTTTAAAGAACAACAGAGGATTACTAAGAAGGAAATACGCAGAGGTAAAATGAGGTACGAGGGAAAATGGCCAAAAATATAAAGGAGGATAGTAAAAGCTTTTTTAGGTATGTGAAAGGCAAAAAATTGGTTAAAACTAAAATTGGGCCCTTGAACACAGAAACAGGGGAATATATTACAGGGAACAAAGAAATGGCAGAAGAATTGAATTGGTACTTCAGATCTGTGTTCACTGGGGAAGACACAAACAATCTCCCTGAGGTAACAGTGGCTGAAGGACCTGAACTGAAGGGAATTTATATTTACCAAGATTTGGTGTTGGAGAGACTGTTAGGTCTGAAGGTTGATAAGTCTCCGGGGCCTGATGGTCTACATCCCAGGGTACTGAAGGAGGTGGCTCAAAAAATCGTGGATGCATTGGTGATTATTTTCCAGAGTTCGATAGATTCGGGATCAGTTCCTGCGGATTGGAGGGTGGCTAATGTTGTACCACTTTTTAAGAAAGGTGGGAGAGAGAAAGCAGGAAATTATAGACCAGTTAGTCTGACTTCAGTGGTGGGAAAGATGCTGGAGTCCATTATAAAGGATGAAATTACGACACATCTGGATAGTAGTAACAGGATAGGTCAGAGTCAGCATGGATTTATGAAGGGGAAATCATGCTTGACTAATCTTCTGGAATTTTTTGAGGATGTAACTCTGAAGATGGACGATGGAGATCCAGTAGATGTAGTGTACCTGGACTTTCAGAGAGCTTTTGATAAAGTCCCACATAGGACGCATGGTATTGGGGGCAAAGTACTAACTTGGAATGAAAGTTGATTGACGGATAGGAAACAAAGAGTAGTGATAAACGGCTCCATTTCGGAATGGCAGGCAGTGACCAGTGGGGTACCGCAGGAATCAGTGCTGGGACCGCAGCTTTTTACAATATATGTTAATAATATAGAAGATGGTATTAGTAATAACATTAGCAAATTTGCTGATGATACTAAGCTGGGTGGCAGGGTGAAATGTGACGATGTTAGGAGATTACAGGGTGACCTGGACAAGTTAGATGAGTGGGCAGATGCATGGCAGATGCAGTTTAATGTGGATAAATGTATGGTTAGCCACTTTGGTGGCAAGAAAAGGAAAGCAGATTACTACCTAAATGGAATCAATTTAGGTAAAGGGGCAGTACAGAGGGATCCGAGTGTTCTTGTACACCAGTCAATGAAGGTAACACGCAGGTACAGCAGGTAGTGAAGAAGGCTAATAGCATGCTGGCCTTCATAACAAGAGGGATTGAGTATAGAAGCAAAGAGGTTCTTCTGCAGCTGTACAGGGCCCTGGTGAGACCACACCTGGAGTACTGTATGCAGTTCTGGTCTCCAAATTTGAGGAAAGACATTCTGGCTATTGAGGGAGTGCAGCATAGGTTCACGAGGTCAATTCCTGGAATGGTGGGACTACCTTTCGCTGAAAGACTGGAGCGACTGGGCTTGTATACCCCTGAGTTTAGAAGACTGAGAGGG
Source organism: Hemiscyllium ocellatum (assembly GCF_020745735.1). Lineage (NCBI taxonomy): Eukaryota > Metazoa > Chordata > Chondrichthyes > Orectolobiformes > Hemiscylliidae > Hemiscyllium > Hemiscyllium ocellatum. The sequence goes on from NC_083418.1 coordinate 38,069,718, forward strand.
GATCTGATTGAGACATATAAGATTATTAAAGGATTGGACACTCTGGAGGCAGGAAACATGTTCCCGCTGATGGGTGAGTGCCGAACCAGAGGACCCAGCTTAAAATACTGGGTAGACCATTTAGGGCAGAGAGGAGGAGAAACTTCTTCACCCAGAGAGTGGTGGCTGTGTGGAATGCTCTGCCCCAGAAGGCAGTGGAGGCCCAGTCTCTGGATTCATTTAAGAAAGAGTTGGATAGAGCTCTCAAGGATAGTGGAATCAAGGGATTATGGAGATAAGGCAGGAACAGGATACTGATTAAGGATGATCAGCCATGATCATATTGAATGGTGGTACAGGCTCAAAGGACAGAACGGCCTACTCCTGCACCTATTGTCTATTGTCTTTTCTCTCCTTACAGATGCTGCCAGACCTGCTGAGATTTTCCAGCATTTTCTCTTTTGGTTTCTCTGATTAATATTTTGAAAAAGATCAAAACCTCATTCTTTCAGAAACCTTTTGCAAATTAACAGAAAAATCTAGTGGAGCATATCTTCTCACTAAATTTTTAATGCCACTGACATATAGAATCAGAGGGAGCTTTACTCCTTAGATTTTATGAATGATTGATTAAAATGCCAATTAAAGCATTCAGTTATGAGTGCATTAGAGTGAAACAAGAGATCACAAGTCCAAAAATACTACTTATGTCTCTCAGTTTTTACATTTTAAAAGAAACAATGCTAAACTTACTAAAAATTTCATAATTCTATATGGAATGGGGCAATAAGTTTAAAAATGAGGTTCATGTCTGATATTGAAATTTCAAAAGATTGACTTACAAAATCTTTTGCTAACTGCAGAATTAAACTGCAGGAACATAGTGATGAACTACATACAGGAGAACAGTGAAATAGTGTTAACCTCTGCTAACCAGAATGATTAAATTTCCTAAAGCCGTGTGAAGGAATGCATTTATACTGTCACCATATTAAGTATTGTTTAAAAAGAGATTGTGAAAGAGTATGGATAGTGTAGAGTGCACACCAATCATTGGAATATAGTGCCACACCAAAATTTCAAACATGTTCAGCAATTTAAAGAACATTCAATGTTGTATTTCCCAAAAATAATTGTGAACCTAAACTCTTGATTTACATTGATGCACTTGTCACCCCAATTGGTCTTAATCTTTACTCAAGATTAAAATGCTAAAGGAAGTGCCAATTTTGTATACGTTTATGTTGCGCAAGCTACTCTTAGGGAAAGACCTGAAAGCTATGGAATAAGCAGACACCCCTCACTGTATCATAAAAATGAAACTCAAGAATTTAGAGAAAAGAAATTAGTAATTTAACACAAACTGAATTTCAATTTGGATTCAAATGAAATGCCATCACCCAAACAAAAGTATATGAATACAAGTCTTCAAGATATTTAAGATAGCATAACGGACATACATTAGGGTTCTTATCTTGATCATGCTTATCTGCATGGTAGGCAGTATAACCGTCCTGAATTATTCCAAAGGAATTAATTTCATTTCCTCTCTTTGATAAATAACTGCTAGATTCAGGTTGTTGGAATGTTGGATTATGTTCTGCATTGGACAGCACATCTGTCAGTCCATTTGGCAGAGATTTGCTTGGATATGATGTTACTCTACTGCTTCCATCTTTAGAGGCAGAAGCGGAGGATGGGCGACCACCTGGTCCTGAAGCTTGACTGGAAGACTGCGAGGAGGCCTGACTGAGATCCAAGCCTAAGGTCTGCATGGAGCCACCATGACGCAGTGCATTCACCATCTGAGCAAATATGGTGAACATTCTGTACTCATGCTCCCTCTCCAGCTCCATCCGACGTTGTTCCAACTGCATCCGTCTGTCTTCCAGTTCCATGTCCCGTTGCATTCTCCGTTCTTCCATTTGAAGGAAGCGTTCCTCCACCACCCTTTGTGCTGTCAGAAACTTGAGAAGAATGTCATCCAAAGGATCCTTCATGCGCGGTGGCTTCCTTTTCCGACGAAGTCTGTGAAGGGCAGAAAAAGTAGGTCCAGAAGTCGGAATCCCAGAAGAAGTACCACTTACATTTGGGTCCATGTAACCTGAAATAAAACAGGATACAGACATGATCATAAATTACATACTCATTATGCTTATTTATGATGCATAACTCAACAAAATGAAAGGGGCACTGGTTTCAAATAAAAATTTCAGAATGGCATCCTGGAAAGACATTTGTTCCCAATTTACTCTAGTTTAGCTGTGCAGGGTTGCTGGGAAACAAATTTTTTCAAGGGCTAATTCTAGAATATTCACAAAGGAATTGAATAGCTCATAGATTGTGGGTCCTGAAATTTTAATACAAGAGTCAAAAAATAAAATAGAGCAGTACAAGTGAAGGCAAACCAGCATCTGTAACCAATTAAAATTCGTCAGGGACTCGAATCAGGGTTTGTTTCTATCAGTCAGCTTTTCCCTCCATTATGACTTCCTACAGTAAGAGTCTCACACTTCGTTAACTGATGATAACTCATCTAATTTTCTGATCTGGAGAGAATGCCTTTGGTTAGCAGAATCAAGCTTATTCTATTGTTCACCCAACAAACCATAGAGCACACCCAGAGTTATAGAGTCAAAGAGTTTTTTTAAAATATGGAAAGAATCCCTCAGGCCCATCGTATTCACATCAGTCATTAAGCATCCATCTGTCTATTTTAACTCCACTTCCAGCACTGGGCTCATACGTCTTGTTTGCTATGGTGTTTCAACAGCTCATCTAAATCATTCTTTAATGTCTTGAGAGTTCCCACCTATACCACTCTTTGAAGCAATGATACCCACAAACCTCTGCACGAGAACCTTATTCTTAAAATCCCTTCAAATATAAAGATCCTGAACATTTTCTTAAGATTGCTTATTGACCCCTATATCAAGGGCAAATGTTACTCCTGATACCCCTCCGAACTTTGTACACTTTAAATCATCTCCCCAAAGAAAAACAACTCCAGTCAATCCAGTTACTCTTCATACTTGAAATTCTCCAGCCCAGGCAATGTCCTGGGGATTGTCTCTGCACCCTCTCGACAACAATCACATCATTCCTAAAGTTTGGAGACCAGAACTGCACACAGTCTTACAAATCAGTCCAACTAACATTATATACAGCTCCATCATAACCTCCTTACTCATATTCAGTGCCTCAAGACAATATCGCCCACATGCCTTTGCTTTTTTTGAGATTCCAAACAACTTTTCCCTGGGCTCGAGGAGTCCAAAATTAGAGGTTTCGGGTGAGAGGGGAAAGATATAAAAGAGATGTAAGGAGCAACTTTTTCACGCTGGAGGGGTGGTACGTGTATGAAATGAGCTGCCAGAGGAAGTGGTGGAGGCTGGTGCAATTGCAACATTTAAGAGGCATTTGGATGGGTATATGAATAGGAAGGATTTGTAGGGATATGGGCCGGTGCTGGCAGGTGAGACTGGATTGGGTTGGGATATCTGGTCGGCATGGACAGGTTGGACCGAAGGGACTGTTTCCGTGCTGTACATCTCTATGACTCTATGATAACTACAGATGCTGGAAATCAGAAACAAAACACAGACTGCTGGAAAAAAAACACAGCAGGTCTGGCAGCATCTATGGAGAGAAGGCAGAGTTAATGTTTTGGGTCCACTGAGCCATCTTTAGAACTGTTCTGAAGAATAATCAGCAGACCCAAAATATTAACTCTGCTTCTCATTCACAATAAACAATAAGCAACCCAGCACCAAACCCTGTGTTATACCTCTGCACACAGCTTCCAGTCTTACAACTATCACTCTCTGCTTCCTCCATGAAGCTAATTTTGGATCCAACTTACCAAATTGCCCTGGATGCCTTGAGCTCTTGGCTTCTTAACCAGACTACCATGCCAGACTTTATCAAAAGCCTTACTAAAGTCATGTAAATGATATCAATTCTACCTTTATCTACACAATGATTCACATCCTTGGAACTTCAAATCAAATTTGTTGGACATGATTTCTCCCTGACAAAGCCTTGCTGATTACCCTTGATTTATGCATGCTTCTGCAAGTGGAGATTAATTATGTCCCTCAGGCATTCTCCAACAGTTTCCTGACCACAGGTGTTAGACTCACTTGTCTGTCATTTCTTACTTTACCCCTACTACCCCACTTGAATACTAGTACACATTTGTCATCCTCCAGTCCTCTGGTATCCCTCGTGTCCAAAAAAGACTTGAAAATTATTGTGAACACTTTTCTCCGACAGTAGCCTAGGCCACATCTCATCTGGATTTAGGGATTTATCCACAAACAAGCCTAATAATACCACAATAACTCCTCTCTCTCTCTCTATGTTAATTTGTTAAAGTACGTCTTATTCCCCTCCCTGATTTATAGACCCAAATCATCTCAGTGAACTAGAGCATTCGATCACCTCATCTAGGCTGCCTCTTCTCCCAAATGAGTGACCTCTGCCACTTAAGGATGCAAGAACAGAAACCACATGAAATTACCACAACTTCCACATTCTCTTCCATGTCTCACAGTATCCTTACTTAGAAATATATTGCCAATTCTTCATTATTGCTTAGAAAAATCTGGAATTCCCAACCACACAGACTGCTTCAATGCAACAGGAGGGATGATCAATAAGTGACAGCCTTGCCAGCATTACCCATATCCCTTGAATGAATAAATAATAAGGAACTGACAGAATGCTGCACTGTTGAAGGTGTGGTCTTTTGGATGAGATGTTAAAACTTTGGATGATGATCTATTGGTCTCTCATTTAGACACGGAGGACCAGAGAATGGTGAGATTCTCTGAGAGTTCCAGCTAACACTTATTCCTCAAACAGTGAAACAGATTATTATTGGTTTTAAGACCAATGCTGTGTGCAAACCAGCTGCCTTTTCTTTCATGACAATCAAACACTGGTTACAACACAAATTGGCCATCTAGCAATGTTGAAAAGCACCACATATAAATTCAAACTTTTTAAAAAACAATTCATCTACTCAGAAGAACATTACAATCTTTATTGCCAACAGAGAGCAGTAAACTTTGAAACCCTGGTTGCTTGTTTCCTGTGCACTGTTTGCCTGGACTAATGATTTAATTTTCTTCAAATCCACACGGATGATAAAATAAAAACTGCACAGAAACGTTAAGTACCAAGGTTAAACAGTACGTTAGTTAATGCTCTTAGGACTAATTTCTCAGTAACAAAGGAAATGTTGGCTCCTACCTTTGAATGGGTTCTGGCTTAATTTTCAGGAACTTCACTGACACAATCTTCAGCATGTGCAGAAAGCTACAATCTACGACATGCAGTATATATAGGGCAAAGTGTAACTTGCTAAATGGCTACTGATTTACTGATTAATACCTTGAGTCAGAAGGGCATCTGATCCTAGAGCTGTAATTGTCTCAAACATTTTATAGTGCATTCATCACAGAATGATTCAATGCAGGTTTTTTTTGCAATAGTAAAGCACTAAATTCCACTTCTCTCCAATAAGTTGGTATTTGACTAGGTTCTGTTATTGTGACTAACCTGGTTTACTTTCAAACTTAAGTTATAGTTTTTGAAGACAAAATTGCTTCTTTGCTCTTTCCTTCCAATATTTGCACAACCTAATGTTTTATAATCCTATTGCCACAAAACCAAACTTGCTCATCATACATATGTGGTTAAAAGCAAAATTGTTTTACTGCCATTGCACTTCACTTATGCTTTTATTTTCCATGAATATAATGTCATCCAGTATTTGAGCATCAATCAATCATGTGGCCCAGCCACCAGTATTGCCTTTTAAATATTTGTTTCTGAGTGCTGTGGCTTTGTATATTGTTTTAAGCAACTGATTTGACTTGAGGGGAAGTGTATACAAAATCTTTCAAAATACTAATAAGTGTTCAGTTGAAGGGAGAAATGCACAGTCTATGTTAGAAAATCATAACATTCCAGTAAGGACTGAGGGTAGATATTCTTAGGTAAATTAGTTTTCTTTGTTCAGATTCACAGAGAAACTGGAATTTTCATGCCCTCTGGAGTTTTCATGAAATATTGCAGAATTGAATATGAAGTCACAATAGATGCATTAAGTACAAAGTCCTGTTGGTATGTCACATCAGCTCAAATCAGCCACTCACTATTGGGATTTTATTTTTTAAAGTTTATCGTTATGTGTTTTACTGCCAGAAGTTTTAAAAAATGCACAAAGTACATTTATGTGCTTTTTACACTTGAAAACTTGGCAATGCATGTTTGCACCGAATAGCTTAAATCCCAATGAAGAACTACCAAATGAAAAGTAGTTTAAAGTGAAGACGCTGGCATAGTCATGGAGTTAGAATCATGTGAATATACTGCCCTGGGAATAATAGCAATTTTGAAGTTCTGAAGAAGTTATATTGGACTCAAAATGTTATCTCTGTTCTTCCTTCACAGATACTGCCAGACCAGCTGAGTTTCTCCAGGATTTTCTGCATTTGTTCAAAAATGTCTGAGCAACATGTGTTACAATATCATAGTGCACCTCTGACATGTGCTTACCTCAAACACCTCAAGTCAACACATGAAGTCCTACAGATAGATAAAATATGCGTACCCAAATTATATCGAATGTGTATGTACACCAGTATGCTAAGATTCAGCATAAGCTCCAGGTTCCAGAATGGCTCAAAGCATAGCCAATTATTCCTTCCTAGTTTTGAATAATTTTTCCACAAATTGGTTCACAAAATACTACTAATTAATATTAGGTGTTGTGGGTTGACTGGTAGATTTAGCTTGGATTCAAACGTACAGAGGGCAATTATTATTTATAGGAGCATTGGGTGTGCTATCATTAGTGAGCCTTTTTTTGTTTCAAAAATATACTTATTTCATATATATAGGATATACACACAAAGTCTCTAAAGCAGGTCAGTTCTGTCTAGTAGTATATGAAGAAAACAAATACTGAAGTTCAACTCTATCCAACAAACAAACACAAGGCATTTCTTACTTGAATAAGATTATATTTACATATAATTAAGACAAAGGGAGGGTCCGATAACTGAACGGACACCCACTTAACTTCAGCAGAAAGACCTCAGAAGTGGTCTTCCCACATTGTTCTTTGGCAGCAGCTGCCTGATTACTACAGGATATGAAAGAAAGACTTGTATTTCTACTGAACTGTAATGTACTTTTCAACTGTACTCACTTTTGTACCAAATATAAATCAGACAATTTGTGCACAGTAACCTTCTGCAAACAGAAATATGACATTAAGAAAATCATTTGCTTTCCGGTAATTTTTGAAGGGTACGATTGGCACTGGAAATAGAATACTCAAATGGTGAATTACTGTCTCATTTGAATGTTGACACTCGTGTAGCACTCCCTTATGTTTTGGAACACAATCTCCAGACTCAAAGGCTATCAGTGAGCCATAGTTAACACCTTGGAAAACAACATTTGTTCCTTTGTTTTTCATCATCTGCATTAATAATTTGGCATCAGAGAAACAATCTATAATTTTGATTTACAACTATGAATGGCAGATGTTTGTCAACAGAGATAAGCGTGGCATGATGCATTTGAGCAGACTTAAATTCAGGTGTGTTACATAAAACATAAGGATTGACAATAGCATGTTCAGGATGTACACCAAATTTTGTTTTAACCAGCGCTTATGAACTGGTGCTCTCGATAAACCAGCAAAAAATTTATATACGTCAAATACCGGAAGTTCACTGTACTATTGTCATCTGCAAGACATCAGCTGAAGGCATGAGTGAGAAGGCTTTCTACTGATAAGATTTATTTAAGGCAAAGTTGCATTATTATTTACATGATTTACACTGTAAATAAAGTACAATCATGATGTGTCTGCATTACATTTCTATTACTTAGTGTCTATTTTTACATTGGTTGTGTGGACCTCTTGATCAACTGGGATATTTCATCAACTGGCACACTCCTCGCGCCACAAGTTCCAGTTAATAACATAAAACAACAGTGACAATTCTAACTATGTATCCAGCCTTGATTCAGCTCACATCTATAACACTGTGCTCAGTTTGTTTCATCACATGATTTTGAAAAAAAGGTCAAACTTTGGAAAGGTCCAGAGGAGGGAACTTGATTAACATCACATTCAAACAGATTGCAGTAACGCAAATATTTGTCAACTGGATATCACTGAGCAAAACAAGTATAGCAAGTGGAGCATTTGAACAAATATTGACACAAACAGAAAAATAGAAAAGGAGAGAAAAAGGTAAAAGAAGAATAAAGTCTTAAAACTAAAAGAAAAGAGAGAATAAAAGACGCATAAAAAATGAGTGAAAGAAGAGTGTGCATAAGGGAATTGGGGACATGAAGTGGGAGGAGACAATGGCAGAGGAGGGGAAAATTAGCAAGTGGGGAGAGGAGATGAATAGGCAGATAAATGCAAGACGTGAACCTGAATAAAAGAAGAAAAATGAGAGATGTTAAGTACCAACCTGATGGAGAAATGGTATTATCCGTATGAGTATCTGGCCTAGCAGCTGGTGACCCATCATGATGTCCCCCTTCCAAGAGGCTCCCATCCATTCCATGATCATCTGCAGCTTGAGAAAGTACAATAGGTGGCGGTGGTTCAGGTGTCTCACTACGTTCATCTGAGTCTACTTCCTCACATTTAATATCCATTAGCTCCTGAGGATGTTGAGAATGAGAAATACCATGTGGAGAAGTAAGATGATGGTGGTGGTGATGATGAATATAACCATCTCCCACTGCCAAAACACCTGGTGGTATCTGCTGTGTTATCACAGTGTTACCCACAGTACTGTAACAAATATTTGGCCTATTGGACAACACTCTATCCATCACCTCAAAGAACTTCCAAGTCCGTCCACCCCTACAGATCTTGTTGTTGTCCTTAATTCTTCTATATTCAAGTTTCATTTTCTTAATCTTCTCCCTGCACTGGTCTCCTGTTCTGTGGATCCCCTTCTCCCTCAAGACTTCAGCTATCCTGTTGAAAACATGCTGGTTTCTCAGACAACTCTCCAGTTCCATCTGAACAGACTCATCGGCCCAAAGCTGCAGCAACTCAACCACCTCGGGATCTGACCAGTTACTCCCACGCTCGTACTTTTTGCCTCGGAAATCCATCACATCTCACTAGGCTGAAAGACAAGACATCAATACATTTTCAATACTTTGCTACAGTACCATTTTAAAATCCAACAATAAGCAAACATCTGTAAAGAATTATGTTCTCTTTGAACATCTAAATTCCCTATAATGGTGCAATAAGCATTTATTAACTGCACTGCAAATACAAAGGTATAAACTCCCAGATGACTTGCAGCTTATTATTAACAATTTAGCAAAATATTACTTACCTTCTATTTACATTCGATGTTTACATTGGAACAATTTGGCTTCAAACATAATTTATATTTCCCTAACAATAATTTCAGACTTATTTCATGTTATGATAAAATTCACTGGGCAAGATTAGTTTTAACCTGAGCACAGGAGGGAACAAACCTGAATCACAGTGGCATCAGTCGAACCATCACCATATAAAACAGAAGGAGAGATTTGGATTAAGATGATATTGTTGGATCCATAGCCTGATTTGCAGAGAAGGTGCCATGCAGAACCTAATGAAATCAGAAAAATTGGTTGGATGAAAACAAATCAAAATTAATAAGATATTTTGATGAATTCTCATAAAGGATTTTACCTTCCGCCTAATAAAAAAAGAAACAATACAAAGATATAGTAATTTCTTTTCTCTGGGATAGCTCAGTCAACATGGAAAAAACCACATATCATTTACTGTATTTGTTGCTCCCGATGTGGTCACCTCTACATTGGGGAGACAAGATGCCTACTTGAAGAGCACTTCAGAGAACATCTCCAGGACACCCGCACCAATCAATCCCACTGCCCGTGGCCGAACACTTCAACTCCCCCTCCCACTCTGCCAAGGACATGCATGTCCTGGGCCTCCTCCATCACCATTCCCTTACCAGCCAATATCTGAGGAAGAATGCCTCACCTTTCGCTTCGGGACCCTCCAACCCCATGGCATCAATATGGATTTCACCAATTTCCTCATTTCTCCTTCCCTGACCTTATTCCAGTTCCAACCTTCCAGCTCAGCACTGCCCCCATGACCTGTCCTACCTGTCCATCTTGCTTCCCACCTATCCATTCCACCCTCCCCTCCAACCTATCACCTTTACTCCCATTTCCATCCACCTATCGCACTCTGAGCTACCTCCCCCGCAGCCCCACCACCCTCCCATTTATCTCTTCAACCCCAAGGAACACAACCTCATTCCTGATGAAGGGCTTTTGCCCAAGACGTCAATTTCCCTGCTCCTCTGATGCTGCCTGACCTGCTGTACTTTTCTAGCAACACACTCTCGACCTTAATCTCCAGTATTTGCAGTCCTCACATTCCCCAAATAGAAGCAAAAAGTCTATACACTAAGCACAAAGATATATAAATACCATTCAGTTATTCTGTCACAGTGAAATACAATAGGTGCAAACATATTTTGATATTGGGTAATTGCACGAAAATTCTCTGTCGTCTGTGGGAGTTCAAGGTAAATGCTTGATATGGACAAGAAATTGGCTGAAAGATGAAAGGTAAAGGGCAGTTGTTAGAGGAGCTCTGTTGAGAAGGGGAAGAATGTACTGAATGGGCCAGTTCATTGATCAGTGTTTACAACACTATTACTTTTCACATAAATCATGAACATAAACTCAGAAATCAAAGTTAGAAATCACCTGATGAAGGAGCAGCACTACGAAAGCTAGCGCTTCCAAATTAACCTGTTGACTATAACCTGGTATTGTGTGATTTTTAACTTTGTACACCCAATCCAACACCGGCATCTCCAAATCAGAAATCAAATGTCAGTTGAATTTGCACATTATGCTAAATTAGATAGGGCAACTGAATAGAATTTTAAAACTTGCAGAACAAGCTGGACAAAGTATGGAAGTGAACTGGAGAATAGCTTAATGCAATCGAATTCAAACTGGTATTAAATAAACAGAAAGACTTGCATTTATATAGCACCTTTCATTTGTACAGGACATTTCAAAGCATCATGTTGTCTATGGAGTACTTTTAGAGTATAGTCACTATTGAAATGTAGGAAATGCAGTGCCCATTTACAAATCGCAAACAACAATGCAAAACAAAAATGACTGGTAATTTTAGCTGTTGATTAAAAACAAGAATGACCAGGCCCAGGCATACCCTGCTCACTCTTCTTTGAAGTAGTGCCATCAGATTTTTTACATCCACCTGCAAAAGCAGATGACATCTTTGTTTAACATTGTGTCAAAAAGATAGTCCTTGTGACTGTGCGACACTTCCTCATTAGTATATTAAAGTTCCAGCCTTGATCAACATGTTTATTGTGAGACTTAGAGGTAAGAATGCCACTTAGGCACAATTGATGCACCAGTTCTGCACACTGAAACACAAAGTGGGTATCAGACACATTCTATGAATGGTAAATAAAAGCAAAGTATCTGTTGGTGCTGGAAATTGGAAATATAAAACAAAGTGTGCCAGGGAAACTCGGGCACCCTGACACAGTCTCTGGAGAAAGAAACACAGTTAACATTTCAACTCCATTACCTCTTCTTCAGAACTGAAAGGGGTCTGGGTGTCTGCTTTGCAGAATACTGTCATTCTGTCTGTAACCAAGTTAAAAATCACACTTCACCAGGTTTTAGTCCAACAGGTTTATTTGGATGAACAAGCTTTCGGAGCGAAAGCTGATGAAGGAACAGTGCTCCAAAAGCTTGTATTTCCAAATAAACCTGTTGGACTAGAACCTGGTGTTGGGTGATTTTTAACTTTGTCCAACACTGCCATCTCTGATCTTCCAGTTAATTTGCTCTCACGCTAACATTTCTATCCAACACCTGCTGCAGCTGCCCAGCTGGAAAGACAGCACTTCATTTTCCATTGAGGCACTTTGAAGTCTTCAAGACTCAACATTGTTCACTATTTCATGTTGTTGAACTCAATGTCCTCCATTCTGATTACATCCACTTCCCTGTAACTTCTCCCTGCACCCCCACCACTGTCTTGTTTGCATGGTTTATTCTCAGCAATGCTGATTTATTTTCTACTATTTACACATAGCATTAACATCTATTTGAATCTACACCTCTCCTTTTCTTCTACGGACATTCCCTTTCGCTTTTTGCTCTGGACACCTTCACCATCTGTTCCACACACTCCTCCTTTCCCTTTGTCAACAGCATAAAAGCCATAGTTTTCCAACTCCCTTCAGTTCCATTGAAGAATCATTGAACTTGAAACTCTAACACTGTTTCTCTCTCCACAGGTGCTAGGCCGACTGAGTTTCTGCAGCACTTTCTGATTTGACTCTATCAATGATATTGGATAAGGCTGAAATGTGTTAATGTAACACTCAATGCCCAACCAATATATAACAATAATGCACAAACCCAACACACATTGGCTGACTTAGCCAAAACAGCAGAACACAAGTCAGAAGTATGATATATAACTCTGGACAGAGCACACATCTTGAACATTTAGTGGAGTTCTTGACACTGAGGTACAAAGGAAATTCTGAAACATTGGATGCTGTACAAAGAAATGGTTCAATACAGGTGACAAATCTTTAGACATAAACTATGAGAAAATAATCCAGAGGTTTTGGCTGTTCAACAAGGAAAGAATATATCTGATAAATGTTGACCAAATAACCAATGGGAACCATTGGCCATTTGTCTTTGAAACAGTGCCATGGGAACTTTTACCTTCACCTGAGAGGGCTGATGGAACTGACATTTAAAATTGCACCCAAAAGATGCTCTTAAAGAATGTAAGGCTGTGATGATGGAGAATGTAAGTCAGATCCTGCAATCATTTAAACCTAACTATGAGGGTAATAGGAGATTTGGAACAGATGGCGTATTTTACCTCCACATTATCCCAAAAGGCTTCCTAAGTTCAAAAGAATGGAGGTGACTCCTTAAGTGGCATTCCTACCAAAAGCTTGAAGCAATCATTTACACATAGTTAGGCAGGTTTTTAGGCATCAATGTGATCTGCACAGCTACGTAACCCACTTCCAGTGCATTTAACATACAGGAATGAATCACTTTCCCCACTAAAACAAAATCTTTTTAACATAATATTTCACCCTTAGCTTGAGAACTTCAAAGTATATCTCCCTATACCTATACACCACTACAAATAATGCAGTGTCAGGGGAAGGTGCCAGGAGGGGAGGGTGGGTTGTTGGGGAACGTGGACCTGACCAGGTAGTCACAGAGGGAACAGCTTTTGTGGAAGGTGGAAAGTGGAAAGGGATGGGGAGGAAAATATATCCCTGGTGATGGGGTCTGTTTGGAGGTGGCGGAAATGTCATCAGACATGTTGCAAAACCTACACCCACCCCCCACCCCCAACCTTCACTTCCCATCCAAGGCACCAAAGGAGCCTTCCACATCCATCAAAGATTCACCTACACATCCACCAATGTCATTTATTGGGTGCTGCTGGGTTTGAGCTAGAGGGAAGGATTGAATAATCTAGAACTATTTTCTCTGGAGTTTCCTTGGATGCTGAGGGGTGAACTGATAGAAATTCATAAAATCATGAGGGGCATAGATAGAGTAAATAGACAAGCTCTTTTCCACAGGGTAATGGAGTCCAGAACTAGAGGGCACAGGTTTAAGGGGAGACAGGAAAGATTTAAAAAGGGAACTAGGGGGAATTTTTTGTGCATGTATCAACTGAGCTGCATGTATCAGCTGAGGAAGTGGAGGAGCCTAGGACAATTTCAACATTTAAAAGGCATCTGGATGAGTAGATAAATAGAAAGGACTTAGAGGAATATGGGCCAAGTGCTGGCAAACTGAACTAGATTTATTTATGATATCCGGTTGGCATGGACAGGTTGGACCTGTGGGGCTATTCAACTCTATGACTCAAAACGTGGGTGTCAAGATTTTGCTGGTTTTTTTCTTGCGGCCCCAAAGAGAAACCAACAGGTTTTAAAACTCCACGAACTAAATGACACCAGGACGAGTAGAATAAGGGTTTGATTTGAAAGGGTTGAATTGAATGAGAGTTAATTCTCTCAGCACAGTGAGCTATGATGGTGGGAATGGAATAACCCCACCCCTCCAACCGCAACAAGGACAGAACCCCCTTGGTCCTCACCTTCCACCCTACCAATCTTCACATAAACCACATCATCCAACGACATTTCCGGCACCTCCAAACAGACCCCACCACTAGGGATATATTTCCCTCCCCATCCCTTTCCACTTTCCACAAATACCATTCCCTCCATGACTACCTGGTCAGGTCCACGTACCCTGACAACCCACCCTTCCCCTGCCACCGCAGGAATTGCAAATCCTGCACCCGCACCTCATCACTCACTTCCCATCCAAGGGCTCAAAGGAGCCTTCCACACCCATCAAAGTTTCACCTACACATCCACCAATGTCATTTATTGTATCCGTTGCTCCTGATGCTGTCTCCTTTACACTGGGGAGACCGGACGCCTTCTCACAAAGAGCTTTAGGGAACACCTCTAGGACACCCGCACCAATCAACCCCACAGCCCTGTGGCCAAACATTTCAACTCCACCTCCCACTCTGTCGAGGACATGCAGGTCCTGGGTCACTCCCTCACCACCCAACGCCTGGAGGAAGAAGGCCTCATCTTCCACCTCGGAACACTTCAACCCCGCGGCATCAATGTGGAGTTCACCAGTTTCCTCATTTCCCCTCTCCAGTTCCAACCTTCCAGCTCAGCACCATCCTCATGGCCTGTCCTACCTGCCAATCGTCCTTCCCACCTATCTGCTCCACTCTCCTCTCTGACCTATCACTTCCATCCACCTATTGTACTCTCTCCCCCACCCCGGAGGCTCCCTGCCTTCATTCCTGATGAAGGGCCTTTGCCTGAAACGTCGATTTTCCTGCTCCTCGGATGCTGCCTGACCTGCTGTGTTTTTCCAGCACCACTCTAATCTCCAGCATCTGTAGTCCTCACTTTTGCCCTGGACTGGAAACTTGTAGAGCTATGATTGGAAGAGGCGCCTGAAGGAGCAGGGAGCGCTGCTATCACTTTGACGGACCGGTTGGTTGGTCACTGTGGGAATGAATGAAATCTGCGGTGCGGGAGGAGCACGGTTGACAGGTACCTCCTGAATCACAAACCTTGCTGGTAACAAACCACCTGAGATCAATGTCTGCAGCAGCAGTGCAGCACATTATTAATTTTTAAAAGTTTGGCTAAATCCGTACAAAAAAAACAGGAAATTAGTCATTTTAAAATGCAGAATTATAAAAACATCCAATGTAATTTTGTTTTTTTAAATGCAATTTTATTTGCCCTTTGCTTTTAGCACATCTAAGTATCCTCGCTCTCCCGAAATATTTGCCAATGGATTAAATCGCCCAGGACCTAATACACCGACCTCCGCTTTTATTTCCATCCCAGCTATCCCGGGTATAATTCTCCCAATTTCACCGACTTTTCCCCAACTCCTCAGCTGGTTGTCATGGCCAAATTTACCGCATGAATTTGGTGCGGTGCGCTCTCCCTGCCCGACCTGCTTCTCAAGACATGAATTGTTAGCGCGCTCTAACCTGGCCCGACTCGGTCCGGTCCAGACCCGGTTACACTGCCAAAATTTCAAGCCAGGCTTTCTCTAAACAAGTGATTTACATCCGGGTTGACGGCACATGCGTGCTGTCCTTATTCCGGGATAAATTTGGTCCGTGTCAGCCACAGGTTATGAGCAGAAGGAGAGCCTCTGGAAACAGAGAGAGGGATACAAGTGTGGAGCAGCTGGCTAACGCACAGCACACCTCAGGGACTGCCAGCACATCATCTGACACACTTCAGTGCATACACTTTGCTTCAGATTTTTCAATTGCAATGAGATACACACCCTAGTTGTCAATTTTATTGCATTTAAAAGTCAGACGATGCTTCTTTCCCTGAAAACAAACCATTGTTAAAGGGATTTTTTTCCCCCATGGTTAGTTTGGGGTTGTTTTTGGTCGACAGTTTCTGTCTCAGCTCGCCACTGGGTTGTCAGTTATTGATCGCTGCCATACCATTAAAGAGACGGCTGACAACGGGTCCCATTCGCCCCTGGTTCGAGGCGAGACACAGCTACTGTGTGCAATCGCTGAGATAAGCAGACAAACAAAGTATTTCATTTAAAAAAAAGTTAACCACTCACTTTATTCTGTCTCTGGTGAAGGATAGTCTCTTCTCAGAAGTTTTCGATATTTCGTTACTGGCATTAGAAGGTAAATCAGAATATCACATATATACCTGAGTCCCTTCTGCTCGTTTAGACTGGACTAGCTCAGAGTGGAATCTCAACACTGCAGACATAAAGCAGAACACGAATAATCTGTGGCATTTATCCCTCAGTCACTGCATTCCAAAATGTTCAATTATTGAGTCAGGTCCCTTAGGATATTTTAAAGTGTTAAATAAATGCAAATGTATTGTTTCCGAAGATGTGCACTCACAAAGCTGTGTGCTGGTATTCTCTAATCCCACCAGTCCTGGCCATTAAAGGTCAGATAAGATTGTTCTTTAATGCTCAACTTCATCTTCAATGAAAAACGTACACTAGGCAGCTAAATGTGTTGTATCCCACCCAGGATTATCTCATGAACTAACCCTTACAACTTTGTGTTTTTGACCTGTCTTCCGTACATAAGTGAGAATCGCTCAATAAAATCAGCAAACAAGCATCTCTCCAGAATGAAAAAGAGAAATTAACAGTTTGCTGAAAAAGTAAATCTATGTATCATTCACAATTTTGAGTGTTGGTCATACTTATTCTTCAATATTCCATTTCTTTAAGCATGGAACTAGGAATGAAATACTGTGCCGATCATATGTAGTTGCAACATGACTCCGACAATAATTAGCAGTTTTTTTTTCATTTTCTTACAGAAATGATATATAGTTGGTTTCAACATTTATCTTTCTTTGAGCATTAATTCATATCAAAAAAATCCTTCTTCCTCTTCTCCTGTCTCTCAACTCCTTCTGTCATCACCCACTATTTTTGTTGCTCCAACCTGCCCACGCCCCCTGTTCTCTATTTTTCTCTCTCTTGAACTCAAGCCCCAAAAGGCTTAATAAATGTCCTGTAACTTTTCAAAACAAAAAAAAATCAAAAGCCACAATTTGTACCATTATGTTTTTTTCACTCTGCTCATTGCCTCCATTTCAAGGAAACATAAATTTTAACTGAATGAATATCTTGGATCTGGTCCTCTCATTTCATTTCAAATAATTTTGAAAACTGCCAGAGGTTCTTCAAAATGTTGATATAAAAATGAATAGTTTAAATTGCCCACTTCAGTGCCATACAATTCTATGATTTTAAGACAAAGAAATATATTCTAATTTACAAAATTATAGTTATGCATCTTGGGGAGATATGTTCAGGAGTCACAAATCAAATTCACCTCTTGGCAAATATGTCAAATCCCAGTCCAAATGTTAAGGAGAAGATGAAGCCTTTTATGCGAAGACTTAATTAAGCCATTAAAAGATTTAAATGAATATGACAAATCGTGTCGTTGTGCCTTTTTGTTCGAAAGCATGGTAGTTGAATCCTTATTGAGAAAAATAGAAATTTCAGCTTGGGAAATAATATTGCAAAAAATGTATTTTTGTTTAATAAAACAGTTTGAACAATTTGTGTAGAGAAATAGCACATTGGTCAATTCTTGGAAGAACATGCAGACTCAAGATATTTTTATCTGTATCCCATACACTCTCACTGTAAAATAGCAATAATTATGGCATTACAAGTAGAAGTAAATGATGTGGTACAGAAGAGGCCTCTTCACTTGTGGCACAACTAAAGAAAGCTGATGCATGGTCTGAAGTACAAGAGAACAAAGGCAGTCTTTGCAGGATGGGCATGCCTGGAAGAGATGTGGCAGTGAGTTAAATACTAAATAAAAACCAAAGGAACTGCAGATGATGGAAATCAGAAACAAAAACAGATATTGCTGGAAAAGCTCAGCAGGTCTGACAGCATCAATGAAGAGAAATCAGAGTTAACATTTCAGGTCCACTGACCCTTCCTCAGAACCTTCCTCTGAGGAAATGTCACTGGACCCGAAACATTAACACTAATTTCTCTCCACAGATGCTGCCCGACCTGCTGAGCTTTTCCAGAAATTTCTGTTTTTGTTTATGGCAGACATTATGCATCTTGTTCCAATGCCGCAAGATTCTACAGAAAAGTATCAGCAGAATAATTGGGCTCAAGGAGCTGTGCTAAAGTGATTTACTTTTATTGTTGTTTGGTCGTACAGTACATGAAAAGAGATGCATGCCTCCAAAACTGTTCTTCTTGCACTCATCAGAGCAAATGCAAAAGTGGAGTGCCAAACTACTGTTAGAATGTGATTCTGCAATTGGACAGCAATCCCTGAACAATCCCAAATGTGCTAATAGCTATTTCACAACCAATTCACAATAAATAGTCACAATGTAGTGTGACCCATTTACACCTGCTCGAAGTGACATATGTAGGAATGTGAAAACAAAAGAAATATGTTCAATCCTGTGCCTTATTTAAATTACCAGAGCCTGCAGCCTTTGATTCTTCATTGCATTTTCTGTGGAAACAATTCAACCAAGCACAGTTGACTTGTCAACCGAATTAGCAATTCTTTTCTCTTGTAGTATAAATTGTTGTGATCATTTGAAATTTAGCAACAAGGTTTATTGTTAAGGGGGGAGGGGGGTGGACTGTCATGTTAACATTTTGGATGCACAGATGTTAGCCAAGAATTTTGAGGTAGCCTTTGGGAAGAATTTAAAGTTGTTCAACTGAAGGTTAGAATAGATAAATGAAAAAAGAACACACCAGGATTCAACTACCCAGATTTTCAAATGGTAAAGCACAGAAAATGAATGTCAGCTTTCAGATAGATCATTGAAATTCTCAATGTTAAAATTTTTAAAAACTTAGAAATAAGCATCTGGAACTACAATCTTTAGTAGCTTTAGAAAATACAGATGTTATTGGTGTGGCTGAGACCTGTTTAGATTTAAGTTATGGTGACCTCAATAGACTCAAAAGTGACCTGATAGAGGTTTGTAAAATAATTAAAGAGGCAGTCCTGTTGATAGGTTATTTCCATTTATGAGATTAGAGAGGACTATTAGACAAAATTAGAACAGAAATAATGTTAAACTGATCTTCTCTCAGAGACGGGTGAATACATTGCTTGGTGGATGTCAACCCTCCTGCCTTGTTGAAAAGAGATCTAAGCCAGCGTTCAGACTGGTTACATTTCATAGAAGGTCAAGGACTTTGATAGGTAACACCCTGTCCCTGTGACGTTTCTTTTACTGGTTTCAATTGGCTGACAGAGTCACAGTGGAATTTTACAATGATTTGCTGTGAAGGTAGAAGTGGGTTAAATGGGTATATGTGTTGGGTGGGTGTGGAGGATGGGGTAAGAGTTCGTGGGAATAAAATCATAATGATCCAGGTATTATGATGTATTTCCTATCTAACAATTTCCATGTTCATCTCATACATGTGAAACACAAATATCTTTAATATAAAAGAATGATCTGTCTAGTAGCCAATTCTTTATTTTATATATATATACACACACATACACACATATATACATACACACACACACATAAAAGCAGAATTCCTTTCAATCACTCATCATACTCATATGAACACATGACAATAAAGCTAATTCTAATTATTCTAACATTAAACAAAATGTATCCATTTGCATTTTTCTCCCAACTATTGATAATCCTTCGATATTGTTCATAAAATGTTATTGGGATCCATTTCTTGCCTTAATGTTTTCCTTCTCTTTCTATGAAGTGATGTGTCCTCTTTCAAGATTAAAGTCAGGAGAGTAATTTTGATAAATCCTTTGTACCCCTCCTTCTAGAACCCTGTTTCTCCCACCACAATAGCAGCTTGCATTTACAGTAGCACTTTAATACAATTGCAAAATGTTGAATTAAATCGAAGAAAAGTAGACATCTTCTTTGACAGTTGACTATTACACAATGCCAGTTTTAACATAAATTTAAAATCTCCCATTTTGAGTCTTAGTCTTATCAAAAACCCTCTTACATAACACTTAATTAAATGCCTTTTTAAAAATTCATAGATGCAACTGAAATGATATTTCCTTTATCCGCTATTAATTTTTCATAAAACACAATTACATTTAGCTGACATGATTTGCCTTTTCTGATTTCATGCTGTCCTTAATTAACTCACAAGGTAGGAGATAAGTATTAGCTTTATCTTGTAATAGTGATTCTGGAAGCTTACTGATTTAACTCTAACTGATTTCCAATTAATTGATTTATCCCTTCCTTTCGTTTTGAACAGAGGTGTTGCATTGACAATTGTCAACCACAACTTCCACTTGCAAGAAAAATTCTGATCAATGCCGTTGCTATTTCCTTTCAGATTCTTAAGGTTCTAGGATGTTTGCCATCAGTGCTGTTTGAAATTTTGCAGAGATTGGGGAGACATTACTCACACTGCACTTCCCTTCCTTCCATCCCTCCCCTTCGGCATGTTGAGATCATTACATGGCCAGCCAATGGCAGTCATAGTATGAGTACAAAACTGGTTAAGGGATGGAAAAGAGAGAATTGCTCTTTTTCAGACTGGAGAGGTGTATAGAAATATGTTCTGGTTTCCTTTCACTGTCCAAATATGTGCACGCTAGGTGGATTGGCTACGGTAAATGTGGGATTAAAGGGATAGGGTGGGTGGCTGGATATAAATGGGATGCTCTTTGGAGGGTCTGTGCAGAATCAATAAGCTGAAAGGCCTTTTCCGACACAGTAGGGTTTCTATGATTCTATGTTCCAG
The DNA here is from genome assembly GCF_020745735.1 of Hemiscyllium ocellatum. Taxonomy (NCBI): domain Eukaryota; kingdom Metazoa; phylum Chordata; class Chondrichthyes; order Orectolobiformes; family Hemiscylliidae; genus Hemiscyllium; species Hemiscyllium ocellatum. Next base: position 38,090,655 of record NC_083418.1, read on the forward strand.
GATACAAATGCTATAGGAAGGATAGAAAGGGCAGTAAGAGAGGAGGGGGAGTGGTATTTTTGATAAGGGATACATCCTGAATATGTTGCTGAATATGTCCAGGGAGGTTATTTGGGTAGAACTGAGAAATAAGAAAGGGAAATTGAGAAACAAATTTGGAAGGAGACCTTACTTATCTGTAAGAGTAATAGGGTGGGAATGGTAGGGGATTTTAACTTGCTAAACTTAGACCGGGACTACCATCATGTTAAGGGAAAGGAATGTGTTAAGTGTGTCCAAGAAAATTTTCTGATTAAGTATGTGAATGTACCTTCTAGAGAAGGTGCAAAACTTGACCTACTTTCTTGGGGGATAAGGGAGGGCAGGGATAAGGGAGTGGGGGAGCACGTTGGGGCCACCGACCATAAATCTGCTGGTAGTTAAACTTCTAAATTGGAGGGGAGGCCAATTTTGTTGGTATTAGGAAGCACGTTCAAAATTTGATTGGGGGCAGATGTTCGTAGGTAAAGAGATGGCTGGAAAATGGGAAGCCTTCAAAAATGAGATAACGAGAGTCCAGAAGCAGTATATTCCTATGAGGGTAAGAGGCAAGGCTGCTGGTGTAGGGAATGCTGGATGACTAGAGAAATTGAAGTTTTTGTTCGGAAAAAGAAGGAAGCATATGTCAGGTATAGACAGCAGAAATTGAATGAATCCTGCAGAGTGAGATAGCTAAATATCAGCAATCTTAACAGCTGTCTGTGTCATGAGGAGCATTTAAAACCGTCCCAGCCACCTCTTCACTTTCCAGTTTTTCCTCCTGAAGTCTTTCACTACTATCCAGTCTCCAGGTTCTAGATTGTGCAGCTTCCCTTCTGCTGGTTGGGGTAGCGCTGCTTTCACTTGATTCTGTATTTCAGACAGAAGTGTAGAGAGTTTCATACAGTAACACAACATCTCATCCTCACAGTGGCCTGTTATCTGTCTTACCGTAGGTCTTGGGTCAATTCCGGTGTTGGGCGGCCTACCAAACAAAATCTCAAATGGGCCAAGATTAGCTCTTCCTCTCTTCCTAAATCTCATATACATCAGCACAATTGGAAGTGCCTTTGTCTATGTCACCCTAGTTCCTCACAACATATTGTCAATTTATTTTTTAAGGTAGCATTTTCTCTTTCCACAGCCCCACCGCTTGCTGTTGTCTCATGTTTATTTCCAAATAATCATTGATCTGCAGTAAGGCATTATTGACAAATGGTGTCCCATTGTCACTACTAAGCCTTTCAGGGATGCCTCTGTATCTACCAAAAAAGGTAACTGGTGTACCTTCCACATATAATATAGAGCTAGGCATTGACTTATACACATCATCATTGTACTGAACATATGTTCCACACTCTGCAATCTCAACGCTCAATATGGGGGTGGGATTTGTTTCAGTGCCCTTGGGTTAGTAGAAGAGATTAGCAAAAGTGAGTCTTCGTTGCCAAGCATAAGGGAAAGAAGCTTACCTGTATCTTGTGGGCTGCCCACCTCCACCTCAGCCTTCCCCTGTCAGTCACCCTGCTGTCCAGCCTCCAGGGCCGATTGGGACTGTCTGTGCGGGCATTGCCTCACCTAGTGGTCCATTGCTCCGCATACAAAGCACCCACCAGATCTAGCTCTGCCAGCACCTCTTCTTCCGCTCGCTTTTTCAGCAGCATCTCCCTCCAACGGGTGGGCAACCATCTGCATCAGATTAAGCTGAGCTTTATGTGCTTGCTGTTCCATCTTCAATTTCCACTTATACTTTTGTTGGGTAAGCAATTTTTCAGCATGTATCGCGTGTTGTTCTATCAAATTCAGCTTTCCTGTGTTCCAGGTAATACATGTATCTTTTACCTTTTTCGCTATTTCATCCTTCATTCCATTGATGAAGCTGTTCCTCAGATGTGCCTCATACGGCGTGATTTCTGCCATCGTTATGCCCTCGGGTGGTCTCAGTCCACTATGGACATTGTGAACTTCAGTGAGGCATGTAGGTACTGGGACACTGTCTCAGCATCTCGCTGTTTACACGTTGCTTTTTTGGTCATGTCCATTTGCATTGGGAATGCCTCCCTACAGGCAGTTGCCAGCACTGCAACAAAAGCATGAAAGTCTCCGTTCTGCTCCACTTGTGGGTGGGTGGCTCTGGCATGGATGTTTGCGGATGGCCATTTATACTTGATTTTGGTGCCATCAGCACCCACTTTTGGTCCCAGGCGACGTGGTTGATGTGACGGGGGATGAAACTGGATACAGAACATTGTCACTTCTTCAGCGAACTTATTACCTCCAACCTCGCATGGGTCAGGCAACTGCCCATAGGCACTTTCCAAATCCTTCATGGTCCATGTTCAGTGGACCAACACTAGGTGCCCTTCTGGACCTGCAACATCAACCATTGGTGCTTGCAGGACTACCTGGTTAGATGATCGTACACCAGTACTCTCGCAGGCTGACTCATCGTCGTGGGGAGATCACGAGCAGGCCCTGGATACCTTTCCATTATAGAGAGGCAGTCATTATTTTGGGCTCCTTGCTTCAATTTGTTGTGGGTATGGCATGCTATTGGTGATTCAGCAGATCCTGAGGCGGTGGCCGCTGACGTGGAACCTTCGCCAGGCGGATCACGTGGCGGGGCTGTAGGTCTGGGAGGGCAGTCATCAAGGTCAGGATCTGAAACAGAATTAAGACACTGTACAGCTTCATTAGGTTGTTTTCCACACACGTCCACATGTGCACTGGTGTTTGTATGTGTATTTGATCTACCTTTTACTTGAGATTTCCTTTCACTGATATCAGCCTCAGCCTTCCACATTATAAGCATTCCAATTCACAGGTTCTATTTTTCCCTTCTCTTCTCCTTCTCCCTCTCCTCCAACCTCGACCTCAATATTTCCAATTGCTTTTTACTAAAACTTCCTCTCTCGGGAAATCCACATTCCTTGACCCACAATTCGAACTGCTTTACAGACTCTGGGCCATAATTATTTAGCATGTATTGTATTTTTGGTAGAACATTCCAAGTTCTCTGTGGACCCTCATTTTGTTTGCTTTTGCTGGAGCCCATTTTTAGCATTACTGGAAATGTGCTCAGCTCTTTCTTTCTCTCTCTTTCTCTCTCGTGGTACAGGTACCTATTCCCTTTTGACTTGGTTTCACCTCTGGAGGTCCTCTCTCACATTGGGCGCTTCCGCCTCAATGCCTTGGTTTTCGTAAACCAAGAATCCATGTACCTGATATGTCTTTGGTGAGTCCAACTCAGCCAGTGGTAGTTCCAAGACTAAAACCACCCTTAAACTTTCTGTCTCTTAAACACTCTAGAGACGGCAATCCCCTTCCCTTGGATTTTGCTCAAATACCACTCAAGAGGTCACTGAACCCTTTTCCTGCTTTATTTATTCTCTTAGAATGAGTCTCTATATAGGAATATTTAAGCCATGACTTTTACCCCGACCCTATTCGATTCAAACCCCAGCGCTAGAGCAATCCACAGATTCCCAGTCCTCTTACGCAAATGGGCCAATTCAGTGCTCGAGATGAAGTGAAAGACCTTCAAGGTGCTGGCGCCTGCGCCTCCTGGGAATCCTCAGAATCTCACCCAGTCGTGGGATCCCAGACAAGCCCCCAAGTCTACTGTCGTGGAAATTAAATTGACTCGCCTCAACTATTAGCAAGAGCAAAGAAAAAGAACTTTATTATATTTTAACCCGTGCAATGCAGAGGGACCAATACACTTGGCAAAAATGCCTTGTGTAAGGGCCCTGAGCATTATTCAGAAACACTTCTTACACCATTCTTATCATGATTTCAAGGGCAAAGACTGGGAAAACTCAAGTTGTTACTTTTTCATTCCTTTTTTGTGGACATACTGTTCTTATGTTTTCCTTAGCTCAAATCTGAAATTGACTGCTCACAAGGCCAGTTTGAACGTTTACAAAGTTCCACAGAAACAAGCTGTCCCTTGACTGCAGACTTCAGCAAAGTTGCAAAGTGTCAGAAAAGTTTTAAATTTCGTAAAGCATTCTCTTTCAGATTTCAGAGTGAATGGATTTCAGCGTAAATGTTAATTTTGTTAATTTCCCATTGCAATCCTTAGAAAAGTATAAACACTTTTATACTTTTATACCTGGAGTATACTCAAGAGGGCAAAAGGGAGACATGAGATAACTTTGGCAAACTGGGTCCAGGAGAATCCAAAGGGATTTTATAAATACATTAAGGACAAAAGGATAACTATGGAGAGAATAGGGCCCCTCATAGATTAGCAAGGCGGCCGATGTGTGGAACTGCAGGAATGGGGGTGATACTGAACAAATATTTTGCATCATTGCTTACTGTGGAGAAGGACATAGAAAATATAGAATGTGGGCAAATAGATGGTGACATCTTGAAATATGTCCTTATTACAGAGGAGGTGGTGCTGGATGTCTTAAGACACATAAAGGTGTATTAATCCCCTGGACATTATCAGGCGTACCCATGAACTCTGTAAGAAGCTAGGGAAGTGATTGCTGGGCCTTTTGCTAAGATATTTACATCATCGATAGCCACAGGTGAGGTGCCAGAAGACTGGAGATTGGCTAGCATGGTGCCACTATTTAAAAAAGGTGGTAAGGAAAACTATAGACCGGTGAGCCTGATATCGGAGGTGGGCAAATTTTAAGAGGAATCCCTACCGGCAACAAGTCCACACCAACCTTCCAAAGAGGAACCCACCCAGACCCATTCCCCTTTCCTATATTTACCCCAGACTAATGCACCCAATCCCCACATCGCCAAATACTATGGGCAATCTAACATGGCCAATTCATCGAACCTACACATCTTTGGATTGTGGGAGGAAACCCATACAGACACGGAGAGGATGTTCAAACTCCACACAGACAGGCACATAAGGCTGGAATCAAACCTGGAACCCTGGCACTGCAAAGCAGCAGTACTAAACACTGAGCTACCTTGCCGCCCAAATTGTTGGAGGGAATCGTCGGGGACAGGATTTACATCACTTGGACAGTCAACATGGCTTTCTGCATGAGAAATCATGTCTTGTGAACTTGATTGAGTTTTTTAAAGAAGTAACATAGAGGATTGATGAGGGCAGAGCAGTGGACATGATCTATATGGACTTCAGTCAGGCAATTATGAAAGTTTCTCATGGTAGGCTGGTTAACAAGGTTAGATCTCATGGAATACAGGGAGAACTAGTCATTTGGATACAGAACTGGGTCAAAGGTATAAGACAGAGGGGTGGTGGTGGAAGGTTGCTTTTCAGACTAGAGGCCTGTGACTACTCCCCCTAATCTTGAGGATATGTCAGCTAGGCAAATGTGAGGACTGCAGATACTGGAAACCAAAGTTTAGATCAGAGTGGTGCTGGAAAATCACAGCAGGTCAGACAGCATCTGAGGAGCAGGAAAATCGACATTTCGGGCAAAAGCCCTTCATCAGGCTGTAGTGGTACAGATCCCTTGACTCTGGACTCCCAAGTAGCTGACCATGTCCAAACCCTGGACCAATAACAGACATTGCTTTTGACTTTGTCTGCCTGGATCCTCAGCCTAAAGGCTGTCTCCCTAGGCCTGATAGAGAAGTATTCCCCTTAGACTTTGAGACGTAGCCATTTAATTGATACACATGCAGCATGTTTGTTCCAGAAGTTACTGATGCATAATTAATGCAAAATTAACATTGCGTGGTGCCACTCAGCAGCATGTCCACCTCCTATGATCACTACTCATAGCCATGACTTTATATCTATATTAAAAGGCAAGGAAACACATAAGTGCAGTGAAACTTTCAGCTCTTTAAACTCTGGTTGACAGGATAAAGCACAAAAAAGCAAGGCAGATTTACTGTGAACACCCAAGTAAGTGCGTAGCTCACCTCCCGACTCCCAGAAGACTGTTCACCATCTACAAGGCACAGGTCAGGAGTGTGACAGAATACTCCCCACTTGAAGCTCTAACAACATCCAAGAAGCTCGATACAATTCAGAACAAAGCAGCCTTCTTGATTAGCACTATATCTATAACATCCCCTCCCTCCACCATCAAAGCGGGTAGCACCAGTTTGTACCATCTACAAAATGCACTGCAGAAATTCACCAAGGTTTCACAGTACATTGCAGGCCGCATCTGAGGAGCAGGACAATCAACATTTCAGGCATAAGCCCTTCATCAGGAATACCTGAAACGTCAATTCTCCTGCTCCTTGGATGCTGCCCGACCTGCTTCCAGCACCACACTCTTGTCTCTGATCTCCAGCATACATTTTCCTAAGTACCTTCCAGAACCACCACCATTTCCACTGCAGTATTATAAGGGAACACCACCACCTATAAATTCCCCTTCAAGCCGCTCACCATCCTGAGTTGGAAATATATCGCTATTCCTTCACTGTCAAGATCCTCCCAACAGCATTGTTGATCTGCCTATACAAAGTGGACTGCAAGGCTCACCACCACCTCCGCATGGGCAAATAGAGATGGACAATGAATTCTGGCCCAGCGAGTAACATTCACATGCCATTAATGAATTTATAAAACCCACAATTAGGAATTTGGAATTTTGCATCTTGCCCAATTAAGTCACCTCATCTACCATGTTTCTCATTTCTGTGGGCTTTACATTGTTCACCCATTGAAATTGTCTGCCTTCCACTGAATGACTGTTTTGAGAAAAATACTGCTAGGAGTGTGGAGATGGTTACAGGCAGTCTTCATGAAAAGCATGCAGAGGAGAGATTCACATTCCAAAATCCCTCAACAAGTTCAGTCACAGTAAGGTTTATTTACACATAATTCTAAAATCAAGACATTTGGTTTCACAATGTTCTTGGTCTTATCCAGTCTGCATGTTTATATCACCCAAGGTTTTCATCAACATCTTCTGGAAAGTGCATTTCATTACATTCACACAGACAAGAAAGCTAGTGGAAAATGTTGAAGTGAAAAACAGCATCAGCTTATGAACTGTAGTAACCTTACCTCCAGAAGCTCTCAATCTTCATTCTCCACAATATAATTTTTTAAGTACTCCTCCACCCTTTTACAAGCTACATGCTCTACTATATTTCCTAGAGCTGTATCTTTCTGGCCCTTCGATTAAAAATGTACTGTTTTTGAAACACTCAAAACACACTATTCCTTTACTGCTATTTACACTACTCTAAACCAAACCTGCATTTTGTCAATTGGAGTTATTACAGCCTTAGATCTGAACATTGCTCTAAGTCATCAATATACCTTTTCATTTGTTTCTTTCCTATCATCTGATAGTCAGTACTCCCAATCCCTGCAATTTGTTTTTCTAACCATATCTTAAAGCCAATTTAGCCTTTCCACTGTTATACATATTATTCCTACTTCTGGTGTGATAAGGAATATTTAATTAACACTACCAACTTTCCTTTCTCCCCCGTCATGTAAGCCATTTGAAACAGTGTGACCAAAAATGTTCAGTTCTCAATCCTAGCTTAAATTCTGTCTTTGAAACATCTATTTTAAAAGTTGAGATTTCGAAGCTGCTATCTCTACTGCCCAAAAGAGGCAAGCCAAACAAACTGCAGATGGTGGAATCCAAGGTAGCCAAGCAGGAGGCTGGAAGAACACAGCAACACAGGCAGCATCAAGAGGTCAAGAAATCAATGTTTCAGGTGTAACCCATCTTCAGGACTCGGGGTGGGTGGAAGGAGAGTTGCTGATAAGGTGGGATGAAGGGTTGGGGGAGGAGGGGGCATTGGTGAGGTGGGGATAGGTAAATGCAGGTAGAGAGTATGACTTGGTTGATCAGTGGGAGGAATGAATCTGGTTGGTAGCTGGAAGGAAGGGTTGATCAGAGGAATGGAAGAGAGGGGCAGGGGCTGGGAAGGGAGTCGGTGATGGGAAGCGAGGTGTTACACCTGAAATATTGACTTCTCCACCTCCTAATACTGCCTGCATTGCTATGTTCTTCCAGCCTCCTGCTTATCTACAAAAGAGTAAAGCCAGATACCATATGGAAATACTATGACATCCCCTTTCAAATCACTCTGATTTGTAAGTATTCTATTATTTCTTCAATGGCACTGGGCCATTTTGTTGGTACTCTCTACCTAACAACACTGTGCATTACCTATACCATAAAATCAGCAGAAGTTCAAGAAGTCAACTCGCCACCTTCTCAAAGGAAGTTAATTGTGGGCAATAAATGTCAGTCTTTGCGAGCAACATCCCGTGAAGGGAGAAAATACAGTATGTAAAATGCTGACACAGAAAATTAATGCTTGCATGGTTCTAGTCACTGGAGGAGTATTCAAATAATAAATAGTTCTTTGGAATTTAGCATCTCCTATTTAATATCTAAAGACATGCAAGGAATCTAGGAAGGTATGAAGGGCTGAGGGAGTGTACTTACAAGTGTTAATTAGTTTTGTCAAATGTCATTGTGAGTCTTATGTATGTTATAGGACAACAATCTTCATACTACCTAAAGCAATCATTTGTTTCAGCCAGCCTATGATAGGTCCGCGTAAAAGTGGAGAGGGCAATAGCCTTCTGGCTCCATTTTGAGATCATTCCCACTTTGTTTACACTAATTTTCTCAAGTTAAAATCAGTCCTAAAATAGTTATTATGTTAAAAAAAATCAGTAGTGCTTTAAGCTGATTTGGTCATGTTTCACAAATGTTTGAGGTCTTTTGTTCTGGCACAGAAAGGATTTTGAAATGAATTAGATTTAAGGATGATTTGGAGGTGCCGATTTTGGACTGGTGTGTACAAAATTGAAAATCACACACCAGGTTATCATGCGATTTAAGAACTATATTTTAAACAATGCAGTTTACACAGGCTTAACATTCTTCCTGTGGATATGTGTTGTGCTGTTAAAATGGACAATTTTATTTGCTAATTAGCATGTTACTGGAGGGTTTTTTTTGCAATAACCAGGAACAAGAGTCAATTCAAAATCTCACAGCAGGTTTCCGATGGACATGCACATTTATTATTGGTGGGATAGCTGGATCACTTGAGCCCCTCTCGAATTGACAGTTGAGAATGCCAATCATATCAGTTGAAGTAAGTCCTGAAGCATGGCTGTGTCTTTGTGTACTTCTGCCTAAATAGGAGTTTTAGTTTTAGTTTGGTTCACAGGCAAGTTGGTGAAACTCTGAATGGCAATTCCGAGAGAGAGGAAAATAAACTTCAAGTCAGTCAGTCAAAAAAGGAGGAAGAAAGGTGTGAATACAAAACTTACATGCTGAAGTAGGCCTCCTTAAGCTTGCTTTACCATTCTGATCTAATTATTGCATATTCCTGCCTACCATGGATAGCTTTCCAGCCTCATACTCATCAAGAACAAATCCATTTTTACCATAAAAATATTCAAGGATTCTGCTTCCATCATCTTCTGAGGCAAAGAATTCCAAAAATTTACAATCTTTTGGAAGGAATCTTTCTCATCTCCATGTGAAATGGACAACCCTTTATTTTTAGACAGTGACCCGTAGCTCTAGATGTTCCCCCAAAGAGATAACATCCTTTTCACATGCATCCCATCAAAACTCCAATACCTTTCACTCAAGTTGCCTCTTATTCTTCTAAGATCAGTAGATACAAGTTTAGCAGGAACATCTCCCCATAAGGCAATCCACCCATTCCTGGTATTAGTCTAGAACACCATCTCTAAACTGCTTACAATGCACTTATATCTTCTTTAATAGTATACTATGAAGTTTTAATCTCATCAATGCCCTGTATAAATGAAGCATAATGTCCTTTTTGCATATTCAATTCCCCTCACAGTTAACAATGACATTTTGTTAACTTTGCTAATTACTTGCTGTATCTGCACATTCTCCCCATGTCTGTATGGGAATGCTGTGGTTTCTTTCACAGTCCAATGATGTGCAGGTTGAGTGGATTAGGCATGTTAAATTGCCTGTACTGTCCAGGGATGTGCAGGATAGGTGGATTAGCCATGGAAAATGAGTTAGAGGGATACGGCAGGAGGGTGGTCTAGGTGGGATGCTCTTCAGATGGTTGGTGTGGACTCGATGCGCTGAATGGTCAGCTTCCTGCACTGTAGGGACTCTATAGTTTCAACAATATGCTTCTTTCTTATCATTCCTGCCAAAAGAACAATTTTACATTTTCCCAAATGACACTCCATTTGCCAAATCTTTGTCCACTCATGTAACCTACCCATATCCCTTTATAAGCACATGCTGTCCTCTTTACAACTTACGTCATGAGTTATTTTGTGATCTCAGCAAATTTAGTCACAATACTTTTGTCCTTTTAATTTATTGGTTTACAGAACATTGCTTCCTCAAAGAAATTCAGTAAACTGGTTAAAAAAAACCTTTTCACAAAGCTATGTTGACACTAAAGCACTGTCCAATAAAGTATGCAGTAATAATTTTTAACACCTTCCCAACACCACATGCTAAACAACTGGACTGGAGTTTCCTGCTTTCTGGTCTCCCTCCTTTTTGAATAAAGGAATCAGATTTTCTACATTTTAATCTAATGGAACCTTACCCAAACCTAGAGATGTTGGAAAATTACAACCACTGCATCAACTCTCTTACTAGCCACTTCTTTTAAAACTTTAGGAGGATGTCCATCAGGACAATGGATTTGTCAACCTGCAGGTCCAGTAATTTACTCAACACACTTCCTATCCTGATGTAGTTTGCTCAAGTTCTTCCTTTCTTTCCATTTTCAAATTTATAACCACTCCTGCATCTCCATAGTGAAGGCTGATGCAAAATATAAGTTCAACTTATCTGCAATCTCCTTATTATCCATTATTAATTCTCCAAGCTAACTCTTTATAGGACTTAAGCAGACTTTGTGAGCACCTTTTAAAAAATCTACAGCAACTGTTAATACATATTTTTATATTGCAGGCTGACTTCCTCTCTTTTTAAATTTTCTAATCTTCTTAATTTTTTAGACTTTTTAAAATATATTCTTTCCTATCTTCTGACCTGCCAACTATCTTTATGTAACTTTATATATGAAAGAAAGATTCACATTTATCTTCATATTTTCACGACCACCAAACATTTCAAAAGATTTACAGTAAATGAAGCCTGTCAGCTGCTCTCGGGAAAGAAGGGAAACTTATTACAGAGTTGTGTGGAATACGCCAGTGTAAATTTTGACTTGTGCCCGTATCAGAACGACCTAAAAGTAAGAATTAGTCAGCTCTTTAATTTAAGATAAAGCAGCATGATCTGTTCTTGCAAAAGCAGAATACTGCAAATGCTGAAAAAGCTCAGCTGGTCAGGCAGCACCTGTGGAAAAAAACAGAATTAAAGTTTCAGGTCAATTACCTTTTATTGGAATAGAGTTATAAAGTCACTGATCTGAAACCTTAAATCTGTTTCTGTCTATAGGTGCTGCCTAACCTCTTGCATAAATCTAGCTTTTTTATTCTTATTTAACTGTTTATTATCTTCTGATTCACAAAAGGAATTTGAAGTTAAGTGAAGTCAGATAGTGAACTGTTATCCTAAATCATCAGTTGGTGTCTTTTCAATTCAGGTGACAGAAACAGATTGACTTTGATGATATCTACAAACAATGTCCAAATTGTGCAAACCAAACTGAAAAAAAAGGGCTCATGCCCAAAACGTCGATTCTCCTGCTCTTTGGATGCTGCCTGACCTGCTGCGCTTTTCCAGCAACATATTTTCAGCTCGATCTCCAGCATCTGAAGTCCTCACTTTCTCCTTGAAAAACTTATCATCACACTTGAGATTGCTTTAGGTCACCACGGCTGCTGGTTTAGGTTCTGGAATTGAAATACTGTCAACATTGCCAACATTTTACCCATTTTCAATAATATTATAAAATGGAGTACAATGTACTAATGACAGTTTATCTTCAAAGAGACCTTAATAACTCAGCTTTTTCACTTGTTTACACAGAACTCCTATTGTCATTTCAACTGTGTCTGACATGATGACACATCATGTGCCTTAAATAATGTCAATTGTGAAAGATTTGGATATGTTTAAAGTTGTAAATGGAATATAGGTCAAAATTTGTAAACTCTTCACAAATGTTATTGAAGTGAGTATATAATTAGGATGTTCTCCAATTTTGGATAAAACTGATCAGGCCATTTAAAAAATAAAACACTCTATCCTTTCAGCTTATTCAATTAGTACCATAATTTGCATCACAGCTACATGGTAGCTATTATGACAGCAGTAAAATTCATCAATCAATTTTTGACTTCCATCATCTAACCTTTAATGCCTGGGAATTTAAAACTTTATTGCTGCCAACCAAGGGAGTAGGAAATAGAGGACCCAATTCACCCATCCTCACTCGATCATAACACTTAAGTATATATTTCATGAAAACCTCATATCAAATTCAGCTACCACATGGATGGCAGTTAGCCACAGCAGAATGAGCAACCTAAGTAAAGAGGCAAGAGCAAACGAGTGAAAGGGTGGTTGTGGTGGAGCCCTGACATTGTCACCGTCAGAGCAGATGACAGGTTGTTCCCCAATCCACTGGATCTTGTTTGCATACTTGGCAGTTAAAATAGTTGGGTTAAGAATTATGCAATTGCACCACGTACTTGAACATTATTGATTCCTTTCCTGGAATCAAATTTGGTGAGATTAAAACATTGGGAATTCTGCAGGAAGCAATCAAACATCAGTCAAGCCTGTTCCTGTTTGAGAGATTAACATGAAGCAAAAAAAAATTGATTGACGAAATCAAATAAATACATTGAATCAGACACTCTTGATATCTAAATATAACTCAAGATATATCACCTACCTATCTAACTGACATCCATATGCACAAATGATAATTATATATATCTTGAATTTCCAATCAGCTTCCTTTGACACGATGCTCCTTCCAGTAACCCACATGGATGAATTCCCTTGAATGCTCCTTTCTCCCCAGCCCTGTACTCTGAGCTTTCTTGCTGTTTTTGAGCTCTGCTTGTCCATGAGATCCACCATCCGTTCTCGTGATCCTACTTACACTAAATTGCTAATGATTTAATAACCTAACTTTCCCTCCAGAGCCCCACGTCAGTTAACATTGTAAATGTTTCCTCTTTTCAGACATTGTTCCTCTTCCTTGAAGTCTTCAGTTACCAGCCCCCCCTGAAAACCAAATCTTAACCCTCTTATCTCCATCCTTGATTTCTACTCTACAGCTCTTGAACCTATCGTTGCACCCCAAATCTACTCCCATCTTTTTGGGAATACCATGTTGAAACTCTTCAATCAGGTTTCTGCTCTTCTCACAGCTCCAAAATAGCTCTTATCAAAATAAAAAATGATATCCTTTGTGACTGTGAAGGGAGCCTATAAATTATTCCAACTGCTTTTGTACTCTTACTATTCCTAATCTCCACCTCTACTAAATCTACTTCAGGATTGTCTAAGGTCAGCTTCTTTCCAGTGTCTTTATGTCATTCTTTACTACTGGGGGCTACCTCTCATCCTTTGCCATTCTATTTGTATTTCCTGAAATATTGTGTACCATTTGTAACCAAGTAATGATGATTAAGTCTCAACCATTTTTCTCTATTTGAGAATGAATTCAGATACAAACCCTTAAACCTATTATTTTTATTACAATTTTCTCCATTGATCTTATTCACTGATGCGTAAATGGTGCTACATTTTCAGTCCCTTCCTGTTCCATCCTGCTGATCACCGCATGGTTGCATTGCCTCAATGTTTTTCTTTGGATTTCTACATCTTCTTCCACCTAACCCTACAGGCCTTCCATTCTCTCTTTCCCACGCACAGACCAATTCCACCCCACATGTTAGCTTAAAGCCCTGTTCACAACCCAGCTTAAGTGGAGTGTTTCACAACAGGATAGCTCCCTCCTCCCTGAGTGCTGATGTCAGTGCGCTATGAATTGAAGCTCCTTTTTCCTGCACCACTTTTTGAGCCATGCATTTAATTTTCCAATCTGCTTGACCCTTTGCCAATTGGCATGTGGCACAGGTAATGATTAGCTTTGATGTTTTGCATTTTAATTTAGGTTAGATTCCCTACAGTGTGGAAACAGGCCCTTTGGACTCCTCAAACCCTTTACAAGATGACCATTCCTGTTTCTATCTATGTGACCGGTTTCCACATTGGCCACAACAATTAGATCATCCCTCTCCACATTCCAAGTTCTTTTCCAGACACGAAGAGATATTCTTAATTTTAGCACTGGGCAGGCAACACACCACGGAGGCTGCTCCAGAGAACATCATCCATCTTTGTGACCATAATGTCTTCTTTTAATATTGCACTTCACAACTTGATTGTCATCCAGCACCATGGTCCTATCGTCAGCTCCCTCATCCTCTCTGCAGTGTTCTCCTCAGTCGCACTGGTAGTCAACATTTTGTGTCTGCTGGATGAAGGCATGGGTTGCAGGTTCTCTATCATGAGCCACTGGTTCCTCTAACCTGTCCATCTCTCTGGCACACTTTCTGTCATTGACTATTGACCAACATTAAACCTAAGTCTAATCTAAAGGATGTGATAACCTGCCAAAATAAAGCATCCAGGATAACTCATCCCCTCCCTGAGGCCCCACAAAGCCTTCAACTCAGACTCCAGCTCAGCAACTCAAAGCTTAACTTGTGCAAGCTGCAGACATTTACCATATGATTACAGTGCATTCCACAGATTCCCACATGCTGCAGTCATGGCACACCAATATCCCTGCCCTGGCTGTCTTACCTTAATTGTTTAGTCAGTCAAGAAATTATGGATTTCCACAGTTGAAGTAATAATACAGGAGTATGATAAAATACTTCCCACTGTCCTGCATGAATACAGTTACAACAACACTCAGGAAGATTGACCCCTTCCAGGACATAACAAAACATTTAATTGGGACCCCATCGACAGGCTTCAACACACCAGTGATGCACAGCAGCAGCAGTGTGTAGCATCCACAAGATGCACTAAAGAAACTCACCCAGGGCTATTCTGACAGCACCTTCCAAATCCATGACATAGAACATAGAACATTACAGCGCAGTATAGGCCCTTCAGCCCTTGATGTTGCGCGGACCTGTGAAATCAATCTGAAGCCCATCTATCCTACACTATTCCATTATCAAGAGCATTCCATGCCCTTACTACTCTTTAGTAAAGAACCTACCTGTGACATGTGCTATCTTGAAGTACAAAAAGCAGCAGAGAATGCCACCACCTTCCCCTTTAAGGCATACATCATCCTAATTTGGAACTATATTAGTGATCCTTCAGTGCTGGGTCAAAATACTGCAACTCCCTTGCAAACAGCACTGCAGGTATTAGGACAGCCAAAAACGTGCAGTGGTTCAAAAAACGCAGCTCACCACAACCTTCCTCATGACAATTTGGAATGGGCCATAAATGCTGGTCTCAGCAGGGATGCCCACAGCCTATTACTGAATAAAAGAAATCCTCTGAGCCTGGTGACAAAGAAAGCTGATTCAGCTGAAACTGAAACTGGAGGCCAAAAAGATGTGATGCTGGAAAAGCACAGCAGGTCAGGCAGCATCCTAGGAGCAGGAGAATTGGTGTTTCGGGCATAAGCCCATCATCAGGAATTACGCATTCCTGATCAAGGGTTTACAGCTGAAATGTCGATTCTCCTGCTCCTCAGATGCTGCCTGACCTGCTGTGCTTTTTCCAGCACCACACTCTCAACACTGATCTCCAGCATCTGCAGTCCTCACTTTCTCCTGGCCAAATAGATGTAGAAAGTAAAGATTCCCTGTCCCTCTCTGCATGGAATTCCTCAGTCTATGTGCACTCAGCATCATTCCCTTGCATTTTGTGGATTGTTCAAACCTGTCAGCAATTCCCATATGAACCAATTTCAGTTTATACCTCACTCAGGTTTCATCACCTTTCTGTGTATCCCTGCATCCTTTCTGTGTACCCCACTTGTCCTTCCACCCTCTGACCTCTTGCCTCAAATCAGCGACAGAGGCTGATCAGTCTGCCCAATATTGCAGTGGTCTGAAGTTGCTTTGAGTCACTCATTTATCACCTGTAGCCCTCCTTCATATGGCAATAAATCCTTGCATGGAGAAATACCAAACAGGTGGCTTAAGACTAAACACACTATTTTTTGAGATGTGATTTGTGTTACTGACAATGCCTCAGTCATGACAATTTTCTTCAATTAAGTTTAGTTTTTCACAAGTCAGCATTGTCCAAGCATGACATTCCATCAGTCAGAATGTCTGCTTTGTTTTACAAGAGATAAATGAAAGGTTCACTCAGATAGGTAATCATAAGGTAGTGAAACCTCCATTCAACTGACTAACTAATCACATTTTTTCCCAACCAAACTTTCAGAAATTAGTTCACAATGAGGTATTGTGAAAAGTTATTAATAACCACAAATACCCCACAGTCATTGCTTGAAAATTACTGGAAATATTTCACAGAATGACAGAATCGTGACCACACACAAGGAGTGTGTCTTCAATGGGGCTCTCGGACTGAGCAATTCACTTCGTGCTATCTTCCCATAACCATCACACTCTTCCTTTACAGATAAACCTAATTCCTTGTTAAATGCTCCACCTCCACTATCCTCTGAGGTAGTGCATTCCAGACTATTTGTTGCACAATACAATGTCACATTTGCAATTTTTGCCACGTACTTTAAATCTGTGCTGTTTCATTCCCCATCCCTTCACAAGTGGAACCAGTTTCTCCCCATGCACTTTCTTCAGGTCTCTAACTTTTGAATACTTCCGTCAAATCTCCTTTCTGCCTTCTTTTCTCCAAGAAAAACAGTTCCAATGTCTCCAATCTATCTTCATAACTGAGATTCCGCATTGCTGGAACCATTCTCACAACTTTTTTGTGCACCTTCCTTAATGGCTTCATATTCTTCTGAAAATCTGGTGTTTAGAACTCGATATCATGCTCCAGCTGGGGTTGAACTAATGTCCGATACAAATTGAATATAACC
The DNA here is from genome assembly GCF_020745735.1 of Hemiscyllium ocellatum. Classification (NCBI taxonomy): domain Eukaryota; kingdom Metazoa; phylum Chordata; class Chondrichthyes; order Orectolobiformes; family Hemiscylliidae; genus Hemiscyllium; species Hemiscyllium ocellatum. The sequence goes on from NC_083418.1 coordinate 38,107,617, forward strand.
TCTTTGCTTCCTATACTCTCTGTCTCTATTAATAGGACAATGCATATTTTATTAATAAAAATGGAAAGAACTACAGATGCTATAAAGTCAATCTAGTATAGAACACAGAACAGAACAGTATAGTACATGCCCTTCAGCCCTCAATGTTGTGTCGGCATTTTAACCTTCTCTAAGATTAGATTGACCTACATCCTCTTCATTTGCACTACCTTCTGTGTGTCTATCCAAGAGTTGCTTAAATATTTCTAATGTATCTGACTCTACTGTCACTGCTGGCAGTGCATTCCATGCACCCACCATCCTCTGTGCAAAGAACCTATGTCTGATATCTCCCCTAAACCTTCCTCCAATCACTTTAAAATTATGTCCCCTCATGATAGACATATCCGCCATTGAAAAAAGTCCCTGGCTAACCGAACTGTCTCTGCCTCTCATCATCTTGTGCACCTCTATCAAGTCACCAATCATCCTTCTTTGCTCCAATGAGAAAAGCCCTAGCTCCCTCAACCTCTCTTCATACGACATGCCCCCCAGTCCAGGCACCATCCTGATAAATCTCCTCTGCACCCTCTCAAAAGCTTCTACATCTTTCCTATAATGAGACGACCACTACAAATGTGGTCTAACCAGGGCTTTAGAGAACTGCAGCATAAACTCCCAGCTCTCAAACTCAATCTCTCTGCTAATGAAAGCCAACATACCATATACCCTCTAAACAATCCTATCAACTTGGATGGCAACTTTGAGGGGTCTATGGACATGGACCCCAAGATCCTTCTATTCCTCGACACTGCCAAGAATCCTGCCTTTAACCCTGTGTTCTGCATTTAAATTCGACCTTCCAAAGTGAATCACTTTACAATTTTCCAGATTAAACTCTAACTGCCACAATTATCAGCCCAATTTTGCATCCTGTCAATGTCCCGTGCCAACCTACAACCGCCCTCCACACAATCTACCACTCCACCAACCTTCATGTCATTGGCATACTTACTAATCCAGCCTTCTACTTCCTCATCCAAGTCATTTATAAAAATCACAAAGAGCAGAGGTCCCAGAACCAATCCCTCTGGAAAACCACCACTGGTCACCAAACTCCAGGCTGAATACTTTCCATCTATCACCACTCTCTGTCTTCTATGGGCCAGCTAATTCTTTATCCAGACAGCCAGGTTTCCCTGTATCCCATGCCTCCTTACTTTTTGGATGAGCCTGTCGTGGGGAACATTATCGAACACCTTGAGAAAATCCATGTACACCACATCCACTGCTCTATCTTCATCAATGTGTTTTGTCACATCCTCAAAGAAGTCAGTAAGGTTTGTGAGGCATGACCTCCTCCTCACAAAGCCATGCTGACTGTCTCTAATCAAACTATGGTTTTCCAAGTAATCAGAAATCCTGTCTCTCAGAATCCTCTCCAATACTTTGCCTATCACAGATGTAAGATTGACTGTCTATGATTCCCAGGATTATTCCTATTCCCTTTCTTGAACAAGGAAATAACATTTGCCACCCTCTAATAACTGGCACTACCCCAGTGGACAATGAGGATGCAAAGTTCATCACTAAAGACGCAGCAATATCTTCCCTTGCTTCCTGTAATCACCTATGGTATATCCCATCTGGCCCAGGAGGTTTATCTATCCTTACATTTTTCAAAGTTTTCAGCACATCCTCCTTCTTACATCAACTTGTTTGAGCATATCAACCTGTTTCACGCTGTCCTCAGAAACGTCAACGTTCCTATCAGTAGTGAGTACTGAAGCAAAGTATTCATTAAGGACTTCCCCTATTTCCTCTGACTCAAGGCACAAGTTTCCTCCACTATCCCTGATTGGCCCTACCCCCACTCTGGCCATCCTCTTGTTCCTTACAGAAGTGTAGAATGCCTTAGGGTTTTCCTTAATCCTACCTGCTAAAGCTTTTTCATGTTCCCATTTAGCTGTCCTAAGTCCATTCTTGAGTTCCTTTCTGGCAACTTGTAACTCTCTGAAGCCCTGTCTGATCCATGCCTCCTCAACCTCAAATACGTTTCCTTCTTCCTCTTGACTATATGCACAATATCCCTTGTCATGCAAGGTTCTTTCAACCTACCACTCCTTCCTTGCCTCAGTGAGACAAACCTGTCCAGCACTATCAATAAGTGCTCCCTAAACAACCTCCATATTTCTGTCATGCATTTACCTGAGAAAGTCTATTCCCAATTTAGGCACCCCAGTTCCTGCCTAACAGCATTGTATTCCCCTCCTCTAATTAAATACTTTCCCATACGCCTGCTCCTAAACCCTCCATGACCATTGTAAAGGTCAGGGAATTGTGATCACAATCACCGAAATGCTCTCCCACCGAGAAATCTGACACCTGGATGGTTCTCTGCCAAGCACCACATCCACTATGACCTCCCCTCTAGTCAGCCTATGTACATATTGAGTCAGGAATCCTTCTAGAACACACTTGACAAAATCTGCTCCATCCAACCTATTTGAACTAAGGAGATTCAAATCAATATTTGGGAAGTTAGAGTCACCCATGACAACAATCCTGTTACTTCTGCACCTTTCCAAAATCTGCCTCCCAATCTGTTCCTCCGTGTCTCTGTTGCTATTGGGTTCTGTAGAAAACTCCCACTAAAGTGACTGTTTCTTTCCTGTTTCTGACTTCCACCCATACTGACTCTGTAGACAAACCCTCCTCGATGACCTCCCTTTCTGCAGCTATGAAACTATCCCTGATTAGAAATGCCACTCCTCCACCTCTTTTACCTCCCCTATTCCTTTTGAAACATCTAAACCCTGGAACATCGAACAATCATTGCTGCTCCTGTGATATCCAAGTCTCTGTAATGGCCACAACATCATAGTTCCAAGTACAGATCCATATTCCAAGTTCATCACCCTTATTCCTGATACTCCTTGCATTAAAATAGACACACTTCAACCCATCACAGAGACTGCAACTTTGCCCTCCTCACAAACTCTCTGCACACTGTATCTGGCTATTCATTACCTACCCCATCATCTGACCCATAGCTCAGGTTCCTATCACACTGCCAATTTAGTTTAAACCCTCCCGAAGAGCTCTAGCAAACCTCCTGCCCAAGATATTGGTGCCCCTCCAGTTCAGGTGCAACCCGTCCTTCTTGTACAGATCCCACCTTCCCCAGAAGGTATCCCAACGATCCACATATCTGAAGCCCTCCTTCCTATACCAGCCCTGCAGCCACATGTTCATCTGTACTTGATCTCTGTTCCTAGCCTCACTGGCCCATGGCACTGGTAGCAATCCTGAGATGATTACTCCACTCATCCTGCTTTCCAGTTTCCAATCTAATTCTCTCTATTTTCTTTTCAGGTCCTTCTCCCTTTCCCTACCTATGATGTGGAGTTGCTGGAGTTGGACTGGGGTGGACAAAGTTAAAAATCATACAGCATCGGGTTATAGTTTAACAGGCTTATTTGGAAGTATTAGCGTTTGGAGCACTGTTCCTTCACCAGGTAGCTGTGGAGTAGGATCGTAAGACAGAATTTTAAGCAAAAGATCACAGTGTCAAGCAACTGAAATGATATATTGAACAAACCAGCACTCCAAAAGCTGGTACTTTGAAATAAATCCTTTGGACTAAAAGTTGGTGTTGTGTGATTTTTAACCTTTCCTACCTATGTCATTGGCACTATCCAACATCAATTCATGACAAATATAAATTCGCTTAAGTTCAGGTCCTTCAGCCACTGTTACCTCAGGGAGATTGCTTGTGTCTTCCCCAGTGAACACAGATCTGAAGTACCAATTCAATTCTTCTGCCATTTCTTTGTTCCCCGTAATATATTCTCCTGTTTCTGTCTTCAAGGGCCCAATTTTAGTCTTAACCATTTTTTTGTCTTTCATATACCTAAAAAAGCTCTTACTATCCTCCTTTATATTTTTGGCCAGTTTACCTTGGTACCTCATTTTTCCTCTGCGTATTTCCTTCTTAGTAATCCTCTGTTGTTCTTTAAAAGCTTCCCAGTCCTCCGTTTTCTCACTTATCTTTGCTCTGTTATACTTTTTCTCTTTTAACTTTATATGTTTCTTAACTTCCCTCGTCAGCCATGGCCACCCATGCCTCCTCCTAGGATCTTTCTTCCTTTTTGGAATGAACTGATCCTGCATCTTCTGCGTTGTACACAGAAATATCTGCCATTGTTCCTCCACTATCATCCCTGCTAAGGTACTGCACCATTGAACTTTAGCCAGCTCCTCCCTCTTCAATAGAAATATTGTTACTTCCGATTGTACCCTCTCCCTCTCAAATTGCAGATCGAAGCTTATTGTATTATGGTTACTATTTCCCAATGGCTCCTTCATTTCGAGGTCCCTGTCTGTTCCTCTCACGATAGTATGTTGCATTCGCTCTCACAATGTGGTCTCCTCTCCACTGGGGAAACGAAGCATAAACTGGGTGTCCACTTCTCAGAATACCTGCATTCTATTCGCAAAAAACCGTGAATGCCCAGTTGCCTACCACTTTAACACACCACATCGTTGCCTGGCCAACATCTCTGTCTCAGGCTTGCTGCAATGCTCCAGTGAAGCTCAGCACAAGCTGGAAGAATGACAGCTCATTTTCCATCTTGAAGGCTGAACTCAATTTTGAGTTCAATAACTTTAGGGCTTGAGCTCTCCCATGTCCTTACTCCAATCCTCACAATCAGGCCTTGTTATCACACAGTCTGTTATGACTCCTGATAAAGGGCTTACGTCCGAAACGTCAATTCTCCTGCTCCTTGGATGTTGCCTGATCTGTGTCATACCAGCACCACACTCTCGACTCTGATCTCCAGCATCTGCAGTCCTCACTTTCTTCTATGAGACACGACCCATTGTTAGCCACCAACAGTGTCTATTAACAACTGTTCACCTTCCTAGCCATATTGTTATCCACTCCTTTGTCTGTCTACCTGCTCTTCTCTCTCTTTGGGCTCTCTCCCCACCTATCATTTACTCCTTACTCCCTCCCCCAATCCTATCTTCTGCATATAAACCAACACTTTCCAAGCATTTAGCTGATGAAGGGTCCCCACCCAAAACATCGACTTTCTTGCTCCTCCGATGTTGTCTGACCTGCCGTGCCTTTGCAGCTTCATATTTTATCGACTCTGACTTCCAGCATCTGTACACCTTACTATCGCCATTTTCCTAGCTACCATTAGTTCTGAGGAAGGGTCACTCGACCTGAAATGTTAACTCTGATTTGTCTCTACAGATGCTGCCAGTTTGATGAGCTTTTCCAGCAATTCCTATTTTTGTCTATATTTTATTAATAGTGCTCTCAATGTGTCTGGTCACCTTCAGTTAGATTTGTGCATTCTACAGAAAGTGTCAGTTTGAATCTTTAGCATACAGTTTAATTATATCATTGTCAGCTGCAACAAAACATATACATTATGTAGTGTATATGTAAGCCTCAATGATACCCAAAGGAACTTTGATTTGATTTTAAAATTCTTGAGTCAACAGACTCTTTCAAGTCTTGACCATCTACACAAGTCACCTGAAGAAAGTAATTAAAGCACTCTGGAATACATACAGCAGGACATACCCTTTCTTATCACTAGATGGCAGACTTGCTTCAAAATATATTAAAACAACAGTTCCTTTACAAAGATCTCACTAGCAGTCAGAGATTCAAACACAACAATGGATGCCCAGGAAAAGGAGTAAATACCCTTGCTTCTCTTAATAACATGAGATACAGTTCATCCAGGACTGGCAATTCACTTATTTCAAAGATGCTGAACACCTCATATTTCTTGTCTATATTTGCATGATCCAGTATTTCACATTACTCTTCCTCAACAATTCCTTCTTTTTAGGCTGTTCCTTAGAATCAAGGAAAACTTGCATTCACTTTGTTGCTAAGGCCTGAGATAACAGGTTTGCCCATCGCATGATCTGAGTTGTTCCATAACAGAACAGAACTGCTCGTGATTCCATAAAATATCGCCAGTCGGCTGCCAATCCATTCAAGGAATTCTTTAGAATCACCATCCGATCTCCATTAAACCCAAACTACGAACTACTCACCCTAATTATCAAACAATTTCACACCATCCCTGACACATGAGCTTAACCAGTGAATTCACTTGTAAACCACCACTCACCAACATTTAGATAAGGTACCGAGAAAGTTTGACAAAAAATATCTAAAACTAAATTACTCCATGGACTTTGTGCACATTTTAGACTCAAATCAATTTTTGTCCTTGCAGCTAACATTAACATTAACATGTTTGCCTCTCATGCTGCTATTTCTAATCCACCTGCTTATGGCTTAATTGTGTCCCCTTAAACTTAAATCATTGACATAAACCACAAAATGCAAGGCACCCAGCACTGAGCCCAGCCCTCTTGACTTTCTGCTAGCAGCTTTGAATTTAACTCACCAGTTACCTTTGGCTTTTATTTTGCTGACTAGTCTTCCACATGGGACCTTGCTAAAAGCCACTCTGGAATTCTATATTAAATGTGTTACTCTGAGGCAACCCTCCTCATTACCTACTCAAATACTTAGACACAGTCTTCCCCTTCAAAAAAATTATGCTGTCAGTCATTAATCCATGTCTTTCCAACTAATAATTTGTACTTGCATTCACAACTATTTTCCAATATTTTTCCCATCAGTGGATGACTACATTTAAGTGCCCTATTCCTCTCTCACACATTAAGTAAAGCTAGCAATCTCAAGCACACACCTGTCACCAGAAAGATTTAAAAACAACAATCAAATCCTCCAAAATTTCCTCCTTTGTTTCTCTTAATAACAGGAGATGCAGTTCATCCAGAACTGGCAATTTACCTTATTTTAAAGATGTTAAACACTTTATATTTCTGGTCTATGTGTGCATGATCCAGTATTTCACATTGCTCTTCCTGAACTATTCCTCCTTTTTTTAAGCTGTTCCTTAGGATCAAGGAAAACTTGCATTCACTTTGTTGCTAAGGCCTGAGATGATTGGTCTGCCCATTGCATGATCTGCAGACTCTGCAACACATGGAGCAGATGGTGTTTAGGACGTTGGGTTGATGAGTTGTTTGAAGGTTTATATGCTCACGCTGACGCCTCAACTTCACCTCTGCATGTTTTCAATGTGTTCAGTGCCTTCCTGAATGAATGTCCTTTTATTTGGTTGTCACAGCCAGAAGTTGAAAGGGACATTTGCCCTCTTCAGGGATGTTTTGAGTATATCCCTAAAGTGTTTTTGTTGTCCTCCTGGGAGTCTCCTGCTACAACTGAGTTCTGAGTGGAGCAGTTGCTTTGGAAGTTTAGTATAAGGAAATGAACTGCATTCATTGCATACATTGATTTTCAATGATTTTTTGTCTTAATTTTGGATACTTGGGGTTGGGGGAGGAAGGCTGATGTTAAGCCACCTTTCTTACCCTTTTAACTATAACATTTGTATTGATGTCTCTCTTATATGAAGATAAATAGAAAGTGTTCCTTAAGAAAAATTCCCATGTCTTCACCTCCACTCAACCACTATCATTTGGGTAGCTAAGAGATGTTACTTTTCCTTTATTGTCCTCTTCCTCTTTATATACTTATAAAACATGACTGATCTTTCCTCAAATTTAGTTGCCATTATTTTTTTCATATCTAGCTTTGCTTTCCTAAATCCTTTATAATTTTACTTCTGCACTTTCCATACCCCTTTAGAATATCTGCAGCATGGAATTCCCAGTGGTGTCTGTGTTCTTTTTTTCAGTTCATCTCCTCTCTATGCTGTTTGATATCCAGGGTCTAGAATTTTGAATTGCATTCATTTTCTTTGTAGAAATATATTCTTTCAGAACCGTCTCTGTCGCCTCATTGAAAGCTTTCCATTACTTCAACATTGCAGGTGGTCCAAAGCGACCAATGAATCTCCCCAAAAATGAATAAAAATTGGGAAAATTCAACTTTATGTCATAGTTGAATAACCTAATCGTAATGCTTACAAAATGCTGATATTAACTCAATATAATTTGATCATTCTCAGATTACGATAGCACAATGATATATTGCTACTCTCCCACTTGGCTTCAATTAGTGAAGATGAAATGGTGAAAGACACATAAGGTCTATTTGGTTCTGAATGAGCTTATTGTTGGCAATAAAAAAACATGCTGCTTATAGAAATGCAGTGTGTTGTACAAATCTTTTAAATGCCATTGTGTAGCTGTTTATGTAAAAATAGAACTACAGTTTCCATGCTCAGTTGACAGATTTAGCTCATGTTTGTAAAATTAGTATAGGGGCTGTATGCAACTAGTCAATTTCAGGATGAGATGTATGTAGTTGAATATTGATGTAAATCAAAATCTCAGCTGTATTATTATCAAGTTGGATTTCTAGCAGAGAAGGGAGGAACTCTAAGAAAACAAATGAGCATGTCAGCTTTTATGGATGCAGTATGAATTCCTCAAAAACCTTTCCAATCTTGGACACATCGCTGCAGCAACATCTGGTGACACTGTGAATGTGAATTTTAGTTTTTGAGCTTTTCACTGCTGACACGCAGCAAGTTTGATTTCCCTTCATTATTCTCTTTAATGCTTCCAGTTATTCATTCTGATCAGAAATGTATTGCAAAAATATTTCCTTTTGTGAAGATTTTAAAAGTTCAAATTTAAATTCTCCTGTGGTGAATAATTCAAGGGAATTGTTGGCAGTATTTGATACTGAAGGCAACATCACTTCATGATCCATGCTGCTTTCTGAAGCGAGATCTCAGTCAGAGATTTTTTTTCATAGTACTTCTTACAAGTTGGTGATTTAAGAGGTTTTTTTTGGTTTATTTTCAGCCGAGGAACATTTTAGTGACAGAATTAAAAATGGACGAGATCCTAAGTTGACTTTGTACTTTCTTCACCAACAGCAAAAAAAATGTAAGAATGGAAGTCGAGACCAATTCGGTATATTTTTGAGCTGCCACAGAGCATCAAATCCATAATGCATACCTAATGCTCTGAAAATTGTGATTGAATGAAAAATGACTAAGAGACAATGACTCTAATTTGGTGGTCAACATTAAAATGAATTGTCCTTGTTGTTGATTATGCTAATTGCTGAAAATAGAGTTTTTGTGAGTGAGATTACAATCATTAGCAATCTAATCCACTTTCACATTGTTTATAGAGTATAACTTAAGTGAATAAATTATGGTAAATATTACAACTTCACGTGAGCATCTAATTTACTCCGTAATAAAAGTAAGCAGTAACAGCCTCAACATTCTCTCAAAAAGTGCTGTGGCATGAAACAAACACAGAAAATGTTGGACAAACTCAGCAAGTCTGTCAGTATCTATGGAGAGAGAAACTGAATAAATGTTTTGAATCTCGAATGACACTTCTTTGGAATAGGTTCTTTCTCAGTCAACAGATGCTGCCAGACCTGTTGAATTTCTTTAGCATTTTCTGTGTTTTTTTCATATTTCCAACATTCACCATATTTTGCTTTCATATAGGAGTAGTAATATAGTGGTCCTGTTCCTGGATTAGTGATCAAAAGGCCTGGACTAATGATCATAGCAATTGGGAAATTTGAAATCAGTTCTCTTCATAAATCTGAAGTTTAAAAACTAGCATAAACAATTCTAACAATGAAATTGGTGGGCTGCTGTAAAAATCCATTTTGTTCACTAATGGCCCTCAGAGAAATACGTTTTTTTTTACCCAGGATGGCCCGTGCTCCACCCACAGTAACCTGTTCAACCTTAAGTTAGCAAATGGTCCAATTATACCAAACCACTAGGCATTAAGGGAATGGCAATAAGTGCTGTTTGGGAATGAGGAAGGGTGTCTCCTCATAAGGCATGGGTAGAGCTAGTCTTTTACTATTGGTCGATTTTGTATATTTATAACTCAATGGTTATTTGACTGTTTATTGTTCCAGGAGACAGTGAGGTCTGCAGATACTGGAGATCAGAGTTGAGAGTGTGTTGCTGGAAAAGCACAGCAGGTCAGGCAGCATCTGAGGAGCAGGAGAGTTGATGTTTCGGGCCGGAGTCCTTCATCAGCCTCATTCCTGATGAAGGGCTCTGGCCCGAAACGGTGATTTTCCTGTTCTTCTGTTGCTGCCTGACCTGCTGTGCTTTTCCAGCAACACACTCTCAACTGTTTGTTATTCCATGCAACTAATCTATCATGAGATGAAATCCCAACAAAATATACAATCTCCAATGTAGTTAATTAACTGTAAAGATGCATGTAGACAATGGAAAAATGCAATTATTTTCGAAAGCCGACGCATGTTCTTTTCTATATTAGGCTATGCAAAATTAACAAAATAAAAAACACTCACAAGACAGAATCACACAAGCTGATTGAACCCGGGATCAAACTGGCGCAGCTATTTTGGTTTTGTGTCTACAAGTCTCATTCCAAAATATTAACACAGTTACCTTCATCTGCAGTCAGCATTTATAAATAGACTAGAACACATTTAAAATAATTCCAGCTTGCTGCTGTTATCGTATGCAGTCACCTTCACAATAAATGACAGCATGATACAAAAATATATATAAATACTTGAAATAATTCAAGTTCTACACTGTACTTGGCTAAATTAGTCGGACTGTCAGCAATTCACTTCACTGTTAAAACATGCTTAGCTGATGACTGTCAAACTAAATTTGACTCTGTGAAGATCCCTGACATTTTTGTGAACTTTTCAATAACAATGAATTTAACATGTGCTGCTTAATTTTCTCTAATTATCTGTTCTTCTCACTACCTTAGACAGAAAGAACACCCAACACCGGATGTCAGCTCACTGATGATTTACAAATTTACAAATGTTTGCACCCAGGAACTGTAAACAGATTCACAGTTATGCTGGAGACTGTGATGAATGAGATTCTGCTGCTAACAACACAGCTGATTCGATGGTGAATACTCCACAACCCGAATTACAGCACAGCAAGCAGCTGTCAGCACAGTACATGTTGTTTCGCTGGATGCTTTTTCAGTTCCTGAACAGAATGGAAATGAACCGTAACTTAAAGTGTGCAGACACTTGACTGATTTATTGATTTCCCTGGTTACACTGCGCTCTGTGTTTCTTTCTGTAACTTTTCACTTTATCACACACCCTTTGGGAATTATTTATAACTTTCTGGCAAGTCTGCAAACAATCAGGTCTGCAGACTGAAACTTGGAGCAGCAATAAACTATGAAATAAGAGGCGAAAATCAGTGGCATCTATGTAAAACTGAACATTTTTAAAATTAGTTTTGAAATATGGAGTTGTGCTTCTCAAATTGCTGCCACACAGTAGGAAACATTTACAATAGGTATTACAATCAGCCTGCTCAGACTTGTTATGACACACCTCCAGAGCATGTAGAGCTTTCGGCCAGATCCTCACCCAGACAAAACCGATGCATGACAAGAATCCTGATCATGATGAAGAACTTGCAAACCTGTAGTTATAGATATTTTCAAAGCAACCTGCTCAGACATTTTATGATGCACCTCTGAGGCAAATAATACTTGAACCCAGACTTTCTGGCCCAGGGATAGGAGCAATATCTCTGCATCGCTCAACCTGTCTCATAGACACCACATGATAAATGTTCTAGAATTGACCATTAAGTCTTGGAGAGCAATTTAAATCTTAAAGAAAGAGCCTACAGTTTCACTAAAGATACCAAACTGTCCCGGTTCCTATTTTATTATAGGAGCATCCCTCATAGGGACAGCATCCCTCCAGCAGAGTTGCCAATTGGGAGAAGAATCTACACCAGGTTAAATCTGATCAACCTGTACCTGAGGCAGCAGGGATGAGGGTGAAATGACACCAGGAACACCAATTCTGGACACAAGACTCCACTAAGTGAGAGGCTCAGTTTACTTCAGCGAATAAGGTTTGGTGTCAAAACCATGGAATGCCCTTGCATGGGTAAGAGGCATGGTCAAGAGGTCAGGTCCAGTGACATTTAAAGTTCAGATAGATGCAATGTGACTTAAAATAAGTTCTGGGATTTACATATTAAAGAACCAAAAACTAGCAAACTAGCAAAGATTAAAGACTTAATCGAGATTTTTAAATATATCATTTCAGCTGCATGACACTGTAATCTTTTGCAATAAATTCTGTGTCTTACGATCCTGCTTCACAACCACTTGATGAAGAAGCAGCATTTGAAAGCTAGTGCCTCCAAATAAACCTGTTGGACTATAACTTGGTGTTGTATGATTTTTAATTTTGATATATGTCGGTATTCGTCATATAAGGACACCTCTATACCATCCATCATCCAATAGTCTGGCAGAAAGAACTGTCCAAACTTTAAGGATATCACCGTATACGTGGCAAGTAGTCATGTGAGTTGGCCAACATTGTCTATCTCATGCACTGCAGGTAAGAATGCCCGAGGCATGTACATTGGTGAGACCAAGCAGATGCAATGACAACGGATAAATGGACATCGCACAAAAATCACCAGGCAGGAATGTTCCCTCCCAGTTGGGGAACATTTCAGCGGTCAGGAACATTTGGCCTCGGACCTTCGGGTGACCATCCTCCAAGGCAGACTTCAGGACAGGTATCAACGCAAAGCGACCGAGCAGAGGCTGAAAGCCAAATGCAGTACCCATGAGGATGGCCTCAACTGGAACCTTGGGTTCATGTCAAGGCACAAATCAGGAGTGTGATGGAATACTCCCCACATGCCTGGATGGGCACAGCGCCAACAACACTCAAGAAGCTCGATACATCCGGGGCAAAGCAACCCACTTGATTGGCACCACACCTACAAACATTCAATCCGTCTACCACCAGCGCTCAGTAGCAGCAGTGTGTACGATCTACAAGATGCACTGCAGAAATTCACCAAAGATCCTTAGACAGCACCTTCCATACCCACGGCCACTTCCATGTAGAAGGACAAGGGCAGTCAGTACTTGGGAAGAGCACCACCTGCAAATTCTCCTCCAAGCCACTCACCACTCTGACTTGGAAATATGCCACCATTCCTTCGCAGTCGTTGGGTCAAAGTTCTGGAATTTCCTCCCTCCCGGCATTGTGGGTCAACCCATACCAAGTGGACTGCAGTGATTAAAGAAGGCAGCTCATCACCACATTTTCAAGGTCAAATAACGATGGACTATCGATGATGGACAGCCAGTGACACCCAAGTCCCACAAATGCATATAAAAAGCTCTACAACTGACGCCACTACACTATACACTCTCTCTCTCTCACACACACACACACTCTTACACACTCACATTAACCCTCCTCATACATGAGCTCTCTTTCATATGCATACACATACACCCCCCACACTCACACCCATGCACTCATCTTCTCACAGGCTTATACTCCATCACACTCATACACATACTTTACCAAGCTTGCATGCACACAAGCACACACTCTCTCACATGCACTCACACTCACACACTCACCCTGTCTCTCTCTCTCTCTCCTGCGTGCATGCTCATATATAAGTTTATGGGGTGAATTTATATTTGCAGAATTATATTCCCATGTACATTCTATTTTGTTCAAAAAATGCATAACTTACAGGTAGTCAATCCATGCAATATACTGTAAATTCCACTTTAGAAACAAAACCAGTCTGACTCAAGATTGGGATACATGCAGACTTTAATCTCACACCTTTAATGCATTGCCTGAGCTGAGATGGTACCTTTTGTTAAAAAACCTGAAGTTGTCTTGAGAACGTGATGTAAAAAAAGTTCTGAGATTTACATATTAAAGAACCAAAACTAGCAAACTCATTCTAAAAGATGAAAGACTTAATCTAGGTTTGTTCAATACATCATTTGCTATAAATCCTGTGTCTTATGATCCTCTTCACAACCACCTGATGAAGAAGCAGCGCTTTGAAAGCTAGTGCCTCTAAACAAATCTGTTGGACTATAACCTGGTGTTGTGTGATTTTTAGCTTTGCCCACTCCAGTCCATACCATCTCCTCCAAATCATGACATACATCAACTATGTATCGACTTTCAGAAATAGTCAAATTCCTTGCTGGTTAATGATGGCCCATTATCTGTGACCAACACTTCTGGGACTCTGTGTATTGCAATAGATGTGGGCTATTTTTCTATGATTGTCCCCATGTTTGACAAATGAATTCTCCGCATGTCCAGCCACTTTAAGTGGGCATCCAATGACTAAGAACATTGAGCCCATGAAAGGATCTGCACAGGCGATATATAACCAAGTCTAGGGTTTACCTGGCCATTCCCATGAATATAGAGGAGCTGCTGCCAGCAATTTTTGGCACTCTTGCCCCTACCCCATCAACGTGGCGATGTCTGCATCCAATCCTGGCAACCAAACATAATCTCTTGCCAACATCTTCAATTTTAAAATCCTTGGATGACCTGAGTGGCATTCAGTCAGTATTTGATGGTGACATTTGCTTGGGGCAATCACTTTTGTTCCCTACAATAACATGCCACCCTCTACTGTGATCTAGTCTTTCCAGGTCCAAAAGGGTTACAGTTTTGGTTGTGACGGCCCTTTGGTTACCCCTAACACCACCAACTATTTCAGTTTTGCCAGGAGCAGGTTTTTCTGTTGATATTGTCAGCTGTGATTGAAAGTCTGTCCAGAAAATTTAAAACCATTATGGAGTCTTCCCCTGGCAGTAACACTGCTGGTGTATCTGCCATCTAGAGGCTGCTCAATGCATTCACATTTGCTACTTCACCTCCAGGACAGTGTTCCATCTTGTAATTATATGTACTTATATGAGAGCCCATCACTGACTTCGGCCTTAGGTTATGGGTGGCACTGCTTTGTCCTCTTTAAGTGGACATAGCAGAGATTTGTGGTCCGTTATTATTACAAATATATGTCTGTAAGGTTATTGGTGGAACTGCCTGACCCCAAATGTGACCGCCAAACCTTCCTTCTCTATCTGGGCAAATTTAGGCTCTGCATTAGCCAAAGTCCTAGATGCATAAGCTGCTGGTTTTGCTCTCCGTTGGGCCACTTATGAGCTAATACTACCCCTATGCCATATGGGCAGGCATTGCATATTAATACCAGATCTCGCTTGGGACACTAGTGTGTCAACACCTTAGAGGATGATATCTGTTTCTTCACTTCCTTGAAAGCTATGGCTTGGCAACACAACCATTTCCAAGACTGACTTTTTATAGGAGTTGATGCAAAAATGCCAGGATGAAGAGCAGGTTATTTGTGAACTTTCTGTAATAATTCACTAACCCAAGGAAAGACCTAAGCTTCAGTACAGACCTGGAGCCAGGGCATTTTATCTTCCAATGGGCGATTGGAAACCCATTCTTGTCGGCTCTGTAGCCCAAGTAGGTTAGTGGGGATGCCTAAATCACACATTGTTTCCTTCTAAGGCAAACACCAGCCTGGGAAAAACATCTAAGGACTCTGTCCAAGTTTCCTTAGTGTTCATTACTGGACTTCCCTGATATTAGCACATCCTCAAGATAAATGATGGCCTGGGGTAGACCTGGTAAAATATTCTCCATTATCCACTGAAAAGTTGCACAAGCTGACGATGCCTTAAATGACAATCTCATATATTGGTACAAGTCCTGATGGGTGGCAATTGTAGCATACTTCTGGGAATCCACATCTAACTACAACTGCAATGTTCAGATTTGTGAAGGACAGCCCCAGACCAGCTTTGCGTATAAATCTTCCATGCGAGGGATTGGGCATTTATCCAGCTGCAAAAAAGCAATTTACCATTTGTTTCAGATCCTCACAAAAGCAAATTGGCCTATCATGCTTCACAATTGGTACAATCGGTGGTGTCCATTTCGAAAACTGGACTGGCTTGTTAATTCCTTAGCTTTCCAGCCTCCTGATTTCTGCCTTTACTTTTGACCCAAAGGGAAATGGCCTTGGGTGTGCCTTGCAGAACCCTGGGAGTGCTTCCCGGTCAACATGCAAGGTGGCCTTGGCTCCTTTGATAGTCCCCAGACCTTGCTGAAAAATGTCTGGGTATTCAATTAGGACTTCACTTTGGCAGCCATTTTCTATTGAAAAATTTTGAGCCAATCGAGGTGAATCTTTCTCAACTGATTTCACCCCATTAAGCTTGGGCTGAGCCTTTTATAATAATCAGCGGTAACTGAACCAGCTGCTTCTCACAAGAAACAGGAACCAAAGTTATACCCTTCATCTGTAAAGGTTCCTCGATACAGGTAATCAATCTAACCAAGGTCTTGTGCAATCCACATTTTGTTAAAGACTTATTCTGTGATCACTGAAATGGCCGCATCAGCATCAACCTCCATTAGAACCAGGTAACCATTTAATCAGATGCTTATTTTGATTGGTTCCAATATCAATGTTGGTAAGCAATTTAACTGCTCCAAACAAGATATAGACAAACTTTCCAGCATGCGCAATCTCCTGGATACCAGCCTATGAGTTCTCATGCTCAATTTAGGCCTAGTTGGACTCTTTGCTGTCATAAGTCCACATACCAGCAGCAACTACAGTGGATTGAAGGCCCGGATCCTGAAGAAAATGTTAACCATTTGGCCGAGGCGTGCCTATGTTTTGGAGTTTTGCTGTGGGCTGACCTAGAATCCCTCTGCTCAAGGTATGTTGTGAGCGAGACTTTGCGATTGTCTTCACTCAAGTAGTGTTCCCCATGTTTAGTCAGACTGGCGATGATGTCCACTTTCATCTGAATATCCTGCAACTCATATGCTCCATTTCCTGCGTTTAAATAATAAAGCCAGTTACAGTGCCTGTTTGAGGTCGTAATTGGGCTTTAGCAAGTAGGTGCTTCGACATGGTTACACCATTAATCCCACACAACAAATGGTCTCTCAGCATCTCATTAAGGGTTAAACCAAAGTCACATGCCTCTGCCAGTCGTCAAAAATCCGGATATGGATTCTCCTCATTCTTAAATTGCCAAGTGAAACTGATAATGTCTCGGAATTAGAGGTGGCTTAGGGTCATCATATCACTTAACTAAATTTGTCAACTCTTGAAAGGTTTTAGTATCTGGTGCCCGAGGCTCCAAACAACCAACAAAGCCTCAGGCTCACAAACTGTTAGGAGAATTACTCATTGTTTTTCTTCTGTCCCTATGTCATTGCCTGGTAAAAATAATACATTTTTCCATATACTGGGTCCAGTCTTTGACAATAGGACTAAACAAATCAATCTTCCCAAATGATGACATGATGCCAGAAATGCTTACCCCAACTCAAAGATGAGAGTTGCAAGCGAATTTCTTCAGGAGTCACTCCACAAATGCCAGTCTAATCACTGAGGCACCTTTTAGTTACATATGGAGAGTCCTTGAGACTGACCCACTTCACTGGGGCCTGCTCTCAGACTGGATTATATGTCTGAAACTCCTGTTCCTATTTGTCAGCCAGTGCTCCCTGACAGCCTCAATCAGGGAACTCATATTCTATGAAGTTCTCTCTCACTGCAACCCCAAGGTCAACGCCTCTACCCTGAAGCTCTTCAGCCACGTCCTGAAACAGACTCACTATCACAGCCACATCTCCCTCCTTAGTGCCTGCCTACAGAACCAACTGATCCCACATGGACTCCGGACTGCATTCAGACCAACACAATTTGGATCTGAACAGGACAACCAGGACCTACTACAAATTCAAAACCTCCGGAAAGGGGAGACAGTACGGCTACTTGCAGAGCGCTTCAGAGAACATTTCCGGGACACCCCGCATCAACCAACTCACCACCCCGTAATCGAATACTTCAACTCCCCCTCCCACTCTGCCAAGGACATGCAGGTCCTGGGCCTCCTCCATCACCCCTCGCTAACCACCCAATGCCTGGAGGAAGAACGTCTCATTTTCCGCCTTGGGACCCTCCAACCCCACGGCATCAATGTGGATTTCACCAGTTTCCTAATTTCCCCTCCCCCCACCTTATCCCAGTTCCAACCTTCCAATTTGGCACCACCCTCATGACATGTCCATCTTCCTTCCCACCTATCCGCTCCACCCTCCTCTCCGACCTGTCAGCATTACCCCCAACTCCATTTATCTATCACACTCTCAGCTACTTCCCCTAGAGCAACTCCCCCACTCCTACCATTTATCTCACCATCCCCTCAGCTCACAGCCTCATTCCTGATGAAGGGCCTCTGCCTGAAACATCGATTTTCCTGCTCCTCAGGTGCTGCCTGACCTGCTGTGCTTTTCCAGCACCACACTCTCGACTCTGATCTCCAGCATCAGCGGGCCTTACTTTCGCCTTCTATGAGGCCCACCTGGCTGACCTTGTTACAATCTCTACACCACCTTCTTGGGCAATTAGTTAAGCAATAAATGCAAACATATCAGGGTTATGCATTTCCAAAGTACAAATGGAAATCCATTTACTGGCATTTTGATAATTGCATAGCCCCTGCGCAATGATGACACGCAAATTCGTGAAGCATTTTGTAGTTTTGACTCCTCCACCTCCTGAGGCTTGCTGCGTTCTTCCAGCCTCCTGCCAGTCTACTTTGGATTTCAGCACCTGCAGTTCTTTTTGTCTCTAGCCAAGATATTAGCTGCACATGTTTAAAAGCATCTACACACTCTGAAAAAAAGTCATTAAATTCTGAGCATTATGTATTAATGTAGGAAACCTGGATTCCATTTAGAGTGGTTTTCTTTTGTACTCAAAAATATTTGATAAAGTTGATTGATTTCAAATTCCCTGTTGCTTTTATATAATGGGACACTCCACATTATTTTGTATTCTTGTCTGCAAGTAACCATTTCACTGGAAATGTTTTGTGTTTACTTTCTATTTAGTAGGGAAAACAAACAGAAGTTCTGTTTTTTCTGTGTTAAATTCCACACAGAAACAATCTACCATTTCACAATGTTGTCAAAAGAATTTGACCACCTTTATTTTATACACAGCAATTGAGAGTGCTCATTACATTTCAGTGACAAATGTTTTGGAAAGAAAAGTGCTGTATTTTTGTGCTGCATTTTCCACTCTAAAACTGTAAATTTATAATCACCTTGTGATCTGAAAACTTGCCTTGATACACAACAATTAAATGGTCCCTAGGTTACCTTGATTGAAACAGTCTGACTTGGCAATCTGAAAAGTTACATGTTAACTTCATTCTTGCTGCAGAACAATACTTGTGCATGACATAATGTAACATTCCTGACATTACAAAACAACATATCATCAGGTCTACCATTAACAATGCTGGATGGGGCTCATTAGTTTCTCAGGAGAAACAAAGAATTTCAGGTTACAAAATAGTTGGATAGTTTAATTGCAATCATGTGGTATGGTGGCCTTTGTAAGCATTTATCATCTTTGAAGATTTTAATATTTTTATCTTTCCATTGTTTCAACAGTAATGTTCATTAAATTAATGTTAAATGACGTAGCAGAAATTTTCCAGTTCCAATGACCTCTCATTCTTCATTCTCAGCAAATTTGTTCTCAATAAACTGTTAATCATTCCATTTCTTATTATGTATGCTTAGTCAATGACCAATTGAACAAATGATTTGGAGGTGCCAGTGTTGGATTGGGGTGTACAAAGTTAAAAATCACACAACACCAGTTTATAGTCCAACGGTTTAATTGGAAGCACACTAGCTTTCGGAGCGTCGCTCCTTCATCAGGTGGTTGATGAAGGAACGGCGCTCTGAAAGCTAGTGTGCTTCCAATTAAACCAATTGAACATGTTACAGATAATCTTCTACACTCTAATAAGATTCTTAACAAAGAGGCAGATCATGCACCTTAATTTTAATTTCCATTAATATGGCATTTTATCAATAACTTCATGAAAAAATTCATAATTCACTCAATTTGTGTAAATTATAATTTGTAATATAATGAGATATGTACAACTTGTTCTTCAAATTCAAAAATAGTAATTTTCTCCTTTTAAACAACGTCTTTCTTCCTCTGCACAAGCCAATGTCTCTGACACTAACTTCCCTTATGCAAAGCAGCTTGACAAATACAGTGTTGAGGGAGATCAGGTACACATTTCTGTCAATATTTCCCATTACATAGTTTCCAGGGATTATTCGTAATTTTGTTACACTATGAACATGGCACCTTTTCATTTGACACCTTCTGTAAAAATAAATAGGCACTTAGATTTTCGAGAAGATTTGTAGCTCAGGTTGAGTTTCAAGTTGCAATTTTGCCCCTGAGCTGGAAGGTTTGTTTTCAGATGTTTCGCCACCATGCTAGGTAACATCATCATCAAGCCTCCAGTGAAACACTGGTCTTCTGTTCCACTTTCTATTTATATGTCTTGGTCTGTGAAGGTGGGTGATATCATTTCCAGTTCTTTTTCTCAGAGGTTGGTAAATGAGGTACAAATCGATGTGTTTATTGATGGAGTTCTGGATTGAATGCTAGGCCTCTCAGACTTCCCGTGCATGTTTTTGCTTAGCATGTCCTAGGATGGATGTGTTGTCCCAGTTGAAGTGGTGTCCTTATTTGTTTGTATGTAAGGATACAAGTGATAGTGGGTCATGTCTTTTGGTGGCTAGTTGGTGTTCATGTATCCTGGTGGCTAGGTTTCTGCCTGTTTATCCAAAGTAGTGTTTGTTACCGTTCTTGCAGGGTATTTTGTAAAGGACAATCATTTTGCTGGTTGTTGGTATAGGGTCCTTTAGGTTCATCAGTAGCTGTTTCAGTGTGTCGGTAGGTTTGTGGACTGCTATGATGCTAAGGGGTTGGAGTAGTCTGGCAAAACGAATGTCATTTACAAAATACCCCATAAGGACTGTAACAAACACTACTTCAGACAAACAGGCAGAAACCTAGCCACCAGGATACATGAACGCCAAATAGCCACCAAAAGACATGACCCACTATCACTTGTATCCTTACATACAGACAAATAAGGACACCACTTCGACTGGGGCAACACATCCATCCTAGGACATGCTAAGCAGAGACATGCACGGGAATTCCTAGAGACACATAAAAAGAAAGTGGAAAGAAGACCAGCGCTTCACCAGAGGCTCACTGATGATGTTACCGAGCATGGTGACAAAATGTCTGAAAACAAACCTTTCAGCTCAGCGAACAAATTTACAACCTGGGGCACTTAAGTATTAGTTTGGTCTTTATTCTGGAATAATTCCTTCATGATTATCAATGTCTGACTATCCAATTTCGGAGAGAGGAATAAAAGCAAATGTAATCTAGTATCTAATTTCTTCAGTGGTAAATGACAAATTCTCAACACCAGCTGGAAATGCAATTGGATTGCTAAGGCAAGCTCCAAATATCAGGGCCAGATAGACAATAATTATCATTTTTAACACCTACAATAAACCTTGAGTGAACTGGAAAAACAGATTCCTGAGACAAGGGTGAGTATTTCTGTTGCAGACAGAACTTTGAAAAAATGCTTGCTGTTCTGCTCATATTTTCCGAAAGGAATTTCTTTGTTTCCTGTGTGAAATACTTAAGGGTCAATTAGGACTTCAGACTTGCATCATTCCAGTAGCAACATGGAGAATGGAAAGTCACCATGACATCATCAACAGGACTCCAGAGAATGTTAATATTTGGTTCATGTTAATATCATTGCTGGCTAACAATGCAATTGAGTTGGGAAAGGAGCAGCCCACTGACTTGCTTCATGCAATTTCTGGTCGGCCTCTAAGGCCAACTTAAAACAGATGTTTTATTTCTTACTTCATGTGCAAACTACCTGCTTCACTGCAACTGACTGAATTTACTGCCCATCCTTTTGTTTCTCTTTTAAAAGTGAAAGTCAGACTTCCTCTTAAATTGTGCAGTCCATTTGATAAGGGTTCAGCAGAATTACTGTCAGTTAGAGAGTTCCAGTATTTTGACCTAATAATGAAAAGAATTGGCCATGTATGTCTCAATCTAGAAGATGGATGATTTGGAGAAAAATGTGCAAGTAATACATCAGAAATGTATCCACTGTAATTCCCACTCTTGGGTTGTTTCAATACTGTGGTCACGATTCATAAAATGATACAGCACAGACTATCGCCTCTTTAGTGGAGCAAGTACTGTAACTCTTTTCCTTACAGGTATTTCAGGCAATTACTTTCATATAAAATACACAACTTGCAGTGGAAAAAAAAAGCTTTTCTCATGTTGCTTTTGGTTCTTTTACCAATCATCTTCTATTATATTCCTCTTTGTTTAAAATCATTCATAGCATTGAACAGTTCTATGAAATCTCCTCTTACATTTCTCTGTTCTAAGAAAACCAATGTCAGTTTTTCCAGCCTATCTACATAACTGAGGTCTGACATCCCTAGTGCTATTCATGTGACTATTTTTTGCACCTTAGACTCTGAGATCCTTCCTAGGGAGTGTGAGCCCCAGTTGAACAGAGTACTCTAACAGAGGCTTAACAGTGTCTGACAAAGCTTCAAATAACTTCCTTTTTTAGTAATCTGGTCCTCTATTAACAAAGCAAAAGACCCAGAGGCTGCCTTTAACAGTTTTTTCAACTTGCCTTGCTATCTTCAAAGAATTGTACACACATGTATATTTCAGGTTTCTCTCTTTGACAACTGATTTGCAATACCTTCATGTTAAAATTTGCATCTTTGTTTTCAGTTTGCTATGCAGCTCCTTTGATTTTTTTTCTATTTAGGTCACCTTGCTTTTCTTCATCTTCTCCTGACCAAAATTCATCACTCATATTTGTCTACATTACGTTGAATTTGTTGTGTGCCTGTCCATTTTATTAAACTAAAAGAAATAATATTGAGAATGCTGGAGATCTGAAATTTAAAACAAAGAGAGTGGTAAAGAAACTCAGCATTTGTGGAGAAAGATACAGTTAATGTTTTGAGTCCATATTCTCTTCTACTGTATTTGCAGCATCTTTTTCTTTAGAGAAGCCAAGTACAAAGCACTCATTACAATGTAGTCAAAATGTTTTTTTGAAAATCAAGTGCTTTACCCTCATCATCCTCTTCATTACTTCAAAAAACTTAATCAAGTTTGTCAAATGTGATCTATAAATCCATGCTGATGTGACTTTATTGGTCTCTACTTTTCCAAATGCTAATTCATTTTGTCCCAGAACTTCAAGGGAAGAGGGCGGCCTATGTAAAGATGAGGCGTGAAGGTTCAGTTGGGGCGATTGAGAGTTATAAGGTAGCCAGGAAGGATCTAAAGAGAGAGCTAAGAGCAGCGAGAAGGGGACATGAAAAGTCCTTAGTTGGTAGGATTAGGGAAAACACAAAGGCTTTCTATAGGTATGTCAGGAATAAAAGGATGACTAGGGTAGGTATCGGCCCAGTCAAGGATAGTAGTGGGAAGTTGTGCGTGGAGGCGGAGGAGATTGGAGAGACACTAAATCAATACTTTTTGTCAGTAATCACTCAGGAACAGGACACTGTTGCTGATGTGAATATTGAGTCACAAGTGATTAGAATGGATGACCTTGAAGTATGTAGGGAAGAGGTCTGGGGAATACTGGAAAGGATGAAAATAGATAAGTCCCCTGGGAAGCTAGGGAGAAGATAGCGGAGCCATTGGCCTTGATTTTTATGTCATCATTGTCTACGGGAATAGTGCCAGAAGACTGGAGGATAGCGAATGTGGTCCCCTTGTTCAAGAAGGGGAGTAGGGATAGCCCGAGTAACTATAGGCCAGTGAGTCTCACTTCTGTTTTGGGCAAAGTCTTAGAGAGAATTGTAAGGGATAGGATTTATGAACATCTGGATAGGAATAATGTGATCAAGGATAGTCAGCATGGTTTTGTGAAGGGCAGGTCGTGCCTCACAAACCTTATTGAGTTCTTTGAGAAGGTGACCAAGGAAGTGGATGAGGGTAAAGCAGTAGATGCGGTGTATATGGATTTTAGCAAGGCGTTCGATAAGGTATCCCATGGTAGGCTAATGCAAAAACTACGGAGGTATGGCATTGAGGGTGCATTAGAGGTTTGGATTAGGAATTGGCTGGCTGGAAGGAGACAGAGGGTAGTAGTTGATGGTATAGGTTCATCTTGGAGTGCAGTTACTAGCGGTGTTCCACAAGGATCTGTTTTGGGACCATTGCTGTTTGTCATTTTTATAAATGACCAAGAAGAGGGGCTTGAAAGCTGGGTGAGCAAGTTTGAGGATGACACGAAAGTCGGTGGAGTTGTGGACAGTGAAGAAGGATGTGGCAGGTTACAGCGGGATATAGATAAGTTGCAGAGCTGGGCAGAAAGGTGGCAAATGGAGTTCAATGTAGCTAAGTGTGAAGTCATTCACTTTGGTAGGAGTAACAAGAAGATGGATTACTGGGCTAATGGTAGGCTACTTGGTAGTGTGGATGAGCAGAGGGATCTTGGTGTCCATGTACACAGATCTCTGAAAGTTGCCACCCAGATAAATAGTGCTGTTAAGAAGGCATATGGTGTACTGGGCTTTATTGGTAGAGGAATTGAGTTCCAGAGTCCTGAGGTCATGTTGCAGTTGTATAACACTCTGGTGCGGCCTCATCTGGAGTATTGTGTGCAGTTTTGGTTGCCATACTATAGGAAGGACGTGGAGGCATTGGAACGAGTGCAGAGGAGGTTTACCAGGATGTTGCCTGGCATGGTAGGAAGATCGTATGAGGAAAGGCTGAGGCGCTTGGGGCTGTTCTCATTGGAGAAAAGAAGGTTTGGGGAGATTTGATAGAGGTGTACAAGATGATTAGAGGTTTAGACAGGGTTGACAGTGAGAACCTTTTTCCGCTAATGGAGTCAGCTGTTACTAGGGGACACAGCTTTAAATTAAGGGGTGGTAGGTATAAGACAGATGTTAGGGGTAGATTCTTTACTCAGCGGGTTGTGAGTTCATGGAATGCCCTGCCAGTAGCAGTGGTGGACTCTCCCTCTTTATGGTCATTTAAGCGGGCATTGGATAAGCATATGGAGGTTATTGGGCTAGTGTAGGTTAGGTAGGCTTTGATCGGCGCAACATCGAGGGCCGAAGGGCCTGTACTGCGCTATATTTTTCTATGTTCTATGTTCACAAGTCAATTTCCTTTCTGATTGATTACCAATCAGTTCCACTTTTCCTGTGACTACTTTTTACTATTTATATGTTTAGAAATGACTTGGATTTCCTTTTAAGTTAGCTGCTTTGTTTTTTGTTCAATGTGTACTCCTTCAACAAGTCCTTTTTTACACATTTTAGAATTCCTCTTTGCCCTCTTAACCATTGCTATGTCTACCTATGTTACGATAATTGAAGTCTCTCATACTAATTTGGAATTTATGCATCTTTCTGTTTTTGCTACAAAGGCTTTTTTCTATCCCCGAATCATGTTGTGGCTGCAATACACACTTATTTGGAAATACTTTAGGCAAAAAAATCTCTATTATTTTAAAATTCTAAATGCTAAAATTGTCCTTAAGCCTTCATATGTATCATCCCTCACCAGTGCTACATTTTCTTTGATCAATTCTCTCATGTTCTCATTTTATGTCTTTTCCTATCTTTCCTGAGTGCTTTGTCCCCAGGAATATTTCTCAAATCTCTTCTTGGTCAGGGCTCTGTTAATGCCACTTGATCACAGCCTTATGTGATAACTTGTGTCTGCTGCTCAATAACTTCTTTACCACACTCTGAGTATTTGCATACATGTTTTCAAAAGATGTTTTAGACTACTTCACATTTTCCTCCAGTCTGATACTTTCTAATTCAGAATTATTTTTTACTTCAATGCTGATTGTCTGTCACAGTCAGACCACTGCCATTGTATCAAAATCATCTTTGCAAAATTCATAAATAACATTTTGTGTTACTGGGACAAAGACAATCTCACACTTATTGCTCTCTTGACCAAGCTGGGACCTGTGACAAAGTTGGTCACACCATGCTTGTTCATTATCTCTCCAGCTGAATAGACTGCCTTCATCTGATCTCACCCATGTCTATAACCATAGCAAGATAATCATCTGGATTGACTTGTCCTTCCCTCTTCTACACATTTACCTCTGGACTCTCCTTAGGAGCTATTATTGGTCTCCTTGTTTTATTATGTCCATATGGCCGATAATAGGCATTACCCAAAAACCAATGAGTTTCCTGATGAATGCTGTTATCACACAGTTCTAATTTATCACCAACTCCTCTTCCAATGCTTTTGCTGTCTCTAAATTGGCTGACTGTTTGTCTGACATCCAATATTGGATGAGCAGAAACCTCCTTGATATTGGCCCCTTCATAAACTCTACTTCCCACCCACAAGCTCCATCTCTCACTCTGTCTGTCTGTCTCTCCCAGGCAGTTGTCTGAAGCTGAACCGCCTGCAATAGTGGTGGCATGAACAGTCCCATGGCCAAGCACATATGCATGTCATCTCCAAGATTGCTTACTTCTATCTCTATAACATTGCCCTGTCTCAGCTTACCTACTGCTAAAGCCCAGGCACATTCTTTAAGTACCTCCAAACTCGAGTGTTCTGGTACACTGCTAACCAGATTAATACTCACCAAGTCCTGATATGGAATCTTCTACTGTTGCTTATAGTGACTCAGGGGTGGGCAGGGCATTTAATGAGATGGGTGGTTGTATACTTGATCCTTGCATTCTGAATTGTGTTGCGGGTGAAGACCGCTGGTTTACCTTGCTGCCCCGCCTCCAATTGAGGCCTTTAAATGACCAATGAAGGACCACTTAAGAGTCATATCCTGTTGCAACTGCAGTAATTGAGCCTGCCACAATACAGCATACATGTCACAACAGAGACAAGTTTTGCTGTAGTGTGTTGGAGGATTGCCCAACCCCTTTGTTTTCTGATGCCACCTACAGGATAATGAGCATGGGATAATAGCATTAATGATATGTGGGCAGGCACTTTTGGAATTAGCACCAAGCAAGCATGGTTCTAGGAATGCTCTCTCCTAGATAACTCTATATAATGTAGTCATGATTTGGAGATGCGGGTGTTGGACTGGGGTGTACAAAGTTAAAAATCACACAACGCCAGGTTATAGTCCAACAGGTTTAATTGGAAGCACACTAGCTTTTGGAGCCACGCTCCTTCATCAGGTGATATATAATGTAGACTGTCCTGCTCCTTGAAGTTGCCTGACCTGTTGTGCTTTTCCAGCCCCACACTTTTTGACATATAATGCATCTAGTTTACAAAAATGCTCCCATTCACTGATATGAAAGCAAACGCATCTCCCTTTATACAATCTCATAACACCCTCAAAGGATCTCAGAGCAATAGAGAGGTACTGTTCCCTCAGATCTATAGGAGTTCTCCCAGGGACTGATTCAGGCTAGAGGTGGCTGAAAGGGTTAGCACTGGCAACATTTTTTCCTGGGCGGAGTTTCAGGATAGTAAAGGATAGGTGACCACACAAGGATATTGAGACTGCAAACTCTCTTCACAAATTTTTCTTAACAACATCACCACTCTGAACAAATTCCTCCCCTCCATTGGGCATTCAACATACACTCATTCTCATTCCAATGCACTCACCTTTTTCACTTCATTTTTGTTCTTCTGTTCTCAACTACTTCCACAGTAACATTAAGAATGAAAAAGTGAATTAGTGTTTGGCATGAGACAAGTGGTGGATTAGTCAAAATAATTAAAGGCTGACTGGTGCTAAATGATAAGAATAATTTTCTATAAATAAAACCAGAATGAACGCCATGCCTCTTTTTCCAGTTTAATTCAGTTCTGATTTTATTTATATTGCTCGCTAACTGTGTAACAAGTAGCAAAGCATTTTCTGTGAGTTTCACACCTAATCAGAAGTTGCAATATTTTTTCCACATAACTGTACAAAGATGTCGCTAAGACCTGAATAGTAAAAAATGATTATCTGACCAAGTCTGAAACGTTGATTCGGGCACGGGAATCCAGATCATATCAAATCATAGGCAAGTGCTCATTGCTGCTCTGACGATGGAGAGGTGAACCCAGATCTATCAAAATTTAAACTGTCACAGTTGCCCAAAACAACACTGCTGTATTCCAGCAAATCACATCTATATGTGAGTATAACAAAGACAAATTTACAGTCACATACAAAGCATGACTGTTATTTATCAAACATAAAAAAGTTAAAAAAATTAATTGGGACTGAGGTAGGCTCTAATGTCAACACCTTTACTTAAGGTTCATAACCTGACTTCCCTATCCTCTGCACTTTCCAATGACTTCGAAAGAAGTGTTAAATGGGAACAACAGTAAATGTGATACATTTTCTCATTCCTTTTGAAGTAGAATCCGAAACCAAGTTAATCAAATTCGTATCTTATCAATTTCAAAGGCTGTCAAACATCCTGCTGGATCAGCAGATTTCAATTGAATTGTTATGCTCTAACCTGGGATGAAAAGAAATTGGTACTGGTACTCTGAATAAATAGTAAGGTGTTCTCATCTGTATGCAATTATCTTTTTCCAGCTGACTGTAAGAACAAAGCAAGTATGTAAGCAATGGTGCAATTAAAATATTAAGATCTTAATGCCATGCTGCTTCATACAATAGATACTGATCTATATCCCCAGACTGTTGTGTGTCATTGGGCTGATCTATTCCATAAGTAAACCAGATTTTAACTTCAAAAGATACTGTAATGAAATACTAGATCAAAAATAACATACCATTTATAAAATATATTTTTCAAAAGGGGGTTGTCTCCTCAAAAGGAGATGGCATTAGCACAATCACAGCAGTCTCATAGCACTTTGAGAGAACATCTGCCTCTGCTATAAATTTAAATCCTGAGAAAGTGCACAAATCAACAAAAGAACCAACAGGTACAGCAAGAATCTTGGAAACTGAGTTCATCTTGCAGAATTGAGCATAATCTCCAGCACCTAAAATTCTGTTATGCTCAGACAAGCAATCCCTTTGAAGATGCAAGAAGAAGTGCCCTCTGATGGAATAAATTTCATTCTATAGATTTAGCACAGCAACTGAAGAGGTCTGTCTTGTCATGGTCCAATTCGGCATATCCTGACAGTTAAGTGAGGACTTGGTGCATGACCACCTTCTATTCATTCCCAATAGAAAATACATCTTATATCTTAGTGCTGTCTGGAAGAACCCCTCTCAGATAACAAAGGGGGTCTGGACAGATGTTGCACTGAGGTGAGCATTCGTGTAGTTTATCAAAGGTTTTATGTTCAACGCAGGAATTGTACCAACTAAATATCACAAGAGTGAGTCTGGGAGACAGACCGGCAAAATCTGGATTCAGGTTGAATGGTGAAAAAAAGTTAATCAATTATTATGGTCCTGGACAGCTGTTGAAACATATATTGTGTCACATCACCAGTTTCCACAGTTGCATTAACTACAGGCGTTTGAGTATTCTCAAATTTGTTTTTTCCACTCCATGTTACATAGCCATCTTGAAAGTTTGAGATTTAAAAGGCATCTTCACAATTCATGGAAACAGGAGACAGCCTGGCATTAGAGGTTCTCCTCATCACCACTTGATGCCTTACTATTCTCCCTCATGCTCTATGGACTAAAGGGGCTTGCGGCAGCAAGGGGATGTGAAAACTCCAAGTGGTATGCAAGTCAATATATAGCTGACTGTTGGTATATTGGAAGCACTTCAGGTTGGCAGGAAAGCAGAGCTGGGGTTGCATCAGAGATACAGAGTTTGGAGTATTGAGTGTGGAAAGTAAAGATTATGCATCATCACTGGCTACAATGACAATCCACTCAAATAGATGGGGGTAAATTGTTAAATAATCACCCAGGTCACTGTATTTCTGCTTCCTTTGCAGGTTCAACTGTTGTTGCAATTTGGAACAGCTTATCTCTGCCCTATGTCACCCCTCCTTCAAGTATGGCAGTCCTGATGTTGCTGCAGTGTTACACCCTGCACCAGCAGAGCCACAGGTCGGACTGAGACATTGCATAAGGGTTCTGACATAACAAACATAAGTGAAATTTTATAACCGACGTGGGAGGCTTAATATCTAGTTTCAGGTGCAGCTATAGAAGTATTGGTGATTTAGAAAAAAAACATCGCCTGAAACTACAGAAGAAGAGGTTTTTGAACCTGATCAGTAAGTGTTTGATTTTAAGATTTACAAAACTTCTAAATCTTAATCTGACTTCTTTTTTTGTAAATCCATAATAGTGAGTAAGGTAGGGGCTTTTTTTATTCTTATGTTTATACTGAGATCTCTCTTGATTGACTTTTAATATTAAGGATTAGTATTAGGTGATACCAGGCAGTGTTTTTGAGCAGAAAGACTGTGCTAATGATCTATTTTTGACCAAAATGTGTTGTGTTTGTTTTTACTTCTTCTCTGGGACAGTAGATTGTTAAAGGCACAGAAGTAGCCTTTAGTAGAGTAGTGTGTTCTTTCTGTCAGATGTGGCAGATGAGGGAGATTTTGAATGTTCCTGGAGACTCTGTCTGCAGGAAGTATGTTTGGTTGTGAATTCTATCTGACTGCAAGGATTGGTTGCAATGGCAGTTAAAGGCAATGAGGATTTTACAAGAGCAAGTTGCGATGGATGGCAATTTCATGAAGGTTGAGAAACCATAGACACAGTTTCTCATACCTGAGCAGTTCTCATCAGTTTGAAATATAAAGAAGTCACCAATCCCTTTCAAAAGACCCTTTGGTGATGCCCATCATACAGCAGAATCTGGCTGCCTGTGAGATCCCATATGGGTCC
The DNA here is from genome assembly GCF_020745735.1 of Hemiscyllium ocellatum. NCBI lineage: Eukaryota > Metazoa > Chordata > Chondrichthyes > Orectolobiformes > Hemiscylliidae > Hemiscyllium > Hemiscyllium ocellatum. Next base: position 38,138,238 of record NC_083418.1, read on the forward strand.
TTGGTTGAATGCTAAACTGTCGCCAGAGTTGGAGGGTTTGAGCTATTGGGAGAGGCTAAATAGGCTGGGGTTGTTTTCTCTGGAGCATTTTAGGCTGAGGGGTGACCTGAAAGAGATTTATAAAATCATTAGCAGCATGGATAAGGTTAATAGACAAGGTGATTTTGCAGGGATGAGAAGTCCAGACTAGAGGGTACAGATTTAGGGTGAGGGGGGAAACATTTAAAAGGGACCTAAAGGGATCTTTTTCACGCAGAGGTTGGTGCGTGTATGAAATGAGCTGCCAGAGGAAGTGGTGGAGGCTGGTCCAATGACAACATTTAAAAGGCATTAGGATGGGTTTATAAATAGGAAGGGATTAGAGGAATATGGGCCAGGTGCTGGCAAATGGGACCAGATTAATTTCGGATATCTGGTCGGCATAGACAAGTTGGACTGAAAGGTCTGCTTCTGTGCTGTACATCTCTATGACCCTATGACTATAGCCCTATTACAGTCGTATAGAAATTGAGTGTAGCCATAACTTTAAGTACAACTGGCATGTGGTTACCACTTTAGCCCCATAGAGCAAAAGCTGGTTAACATGTGAGTGCACTATTCTGTGATGGTCTTATGAAAGAGTTCACTCTAACACCACCTCTCAGCCATTTGCAGGAATATCAACTGTGAGCAGAATACTCTAGGCTGAGGCTGGTGTCTTCTCATGTGTCCCCACTGCTGCTGGCTGCTTGATCTGTCTCCTTCATCAACAGCAAGGGCTTTGCTTGGTGTTTCTGTATCACTGTCCTGTATCACTGTATTCATCATGACAACTTCAAATCAAGGTGGATTCAGAATTACCAGGGAATTAATCCCATTGGAAGTCATAGTGAGGCCATATTTTTGCATTGAACCTTTAAACGGTGGACTTTGGTCCTGCAAATGAGGTTTTCTAAACAACTGCTCAGAGATGCTATTACACACTTCTGGAATAGGCAGACCTTGAACTATGCACAGCCAATTTGAGGGCCTGGCCTTTTCACTGTCAAAAATCAGCTTCATATAAGAGACTCCAGCCTCTTGGAGCATTATTGTATTCAGGCTGTATAAAAACATAATGATACATTTAACTTGTAGAGAGTGCAGATCCAAAATTACACCAGTTCACACAGATCCCTATACGTTGGCTATGCTTAACTGAATGGATTTCAGTGCAGTATGACAAATTAATCAGCTCACCTAGTTAATATTTGGTCATTAATGATCCATACAATCATCCTCCAAGCTCTTTTCATCCAACCCTTTCAGCATATTGACTCCTGTCTTAATAAAAAATGATTTCCAAACATACACCTGAAATAGATAACATGTATTGCTAATCATTGCTACTCCCTAATCAGAAACTAATCAATTTATCTGCCAAGACAGGGGACGATGCCTTTTAATTGATCTGCGTCCTTTTAAACAGCATGTCTTCTACGAGCTGCTTACCATTCACATGTGACTTTTTATAGAACCATTCAGGTTCATTTCTAGTGTTTGTAAACACACATTTTGATCCATACAAGAAAATACTAAATACTGCGGGTACTAGAAATCTGAATTAAAACCAGAAAGGACTACAAATACTCAGCAAATCAAGTACAATCTGTGAAAAGATAAGCATTATAATTTTCATCATCAGTTTGCATACATCATGTTCATACAGACAGCAGTGAGATGCATGTCAAGAACAGGGCAACAATAAGAACACCTCAAAAAATCCAAAAAGTGAACCTTGCTTCCATGTTTTCTGTGGCAACCCTTGAATCCCATAGCCTACTGATGTAAAGGTAGGTTGGTTATAACTGACTCAACCTGATCATTTCACAATGCAGTGACCAGTGGGATCAAGGACTGCCTGGAATATACATGCCAGATATGTAAGAATATCTGGTGTCCATCTCTCCCCATTCACATCAACCCGCCTGTCAGTTGAGCAGAGAAAACTGATGTTGACCTGGACTACAACACTTTAGGCTATGCGAAGGGAAGTGATCATGATGGAGAACAAGAGAGTATTTGATCGTGCACAAGTCATTTCCAGAATTTACTCATCTAAGACTTGTTTTATTAATTTAAAATGAGTTCAGGTTATTAAGGGATCAAATTTATTTGAAAAATCTCTAAAAGTGTAAAGGCCTTTACAGAGATTTAAATCTCACTTTACCATAAGCTAAGATTAGTGAAATACCTTAACAGATTTTGTAGCTGTAGATATTTATATTGCAATATTAAGAGTCATAATATTTTTAACTATTCACACAACAGGAATTACTGAAGTACTTTGGTTTACTTTATAGAATTTGATTCATGCTGCAATTTTCATTTTAAACATTTTGATCCAATCTCATACAACTCTCTAATATTAGATGGAGCCAGTTATTTACATGTTGAAATATCATTTTAATGCTGATGTAACAGACCTCTAATAATTAGCAAAATATTTTTAAAAATAAACTAGTAATTGGAAGGCATCATTTTGACACAAAATGCTACAGTTGTATAAATTCAATAAAGTCCTTTATTTACCCCTGTGAGCACACAAGCATTCAGTCACCAGTACAATACTGAGAAGCCAACTTCTTTAAATAAAATATTAATAATATATACTAATAAAAATAGATAATGCAAGAATATATTTATCAATCAACATCTGAAATAAAAAGTCGGATTATTCTGGCAGGTATATCTTATAATGTTCCCTTTATAAAACCTTCATGCAACAGTGAATTACCTTTCTATTTTAGATGTTCGTATGAACTATATCTGATTTCTATCCTCTTCTTCTTTTTGTCAGTCATATACCTGTAGCTCAATTACCAGATCTATTCAAACAGCACACTCAACATGTCAAACTGCTTTCACTTATCTAATGATTGTGGATTCCCTGCACACTTTGTGCTTAAAATTCATTTCTGTTCGTATTTCAGGTTTCCTGGATTTGCACTTTTAAACCTCAAAATAAATTTAAACTCCAGATGGGACTTTTCTTTGTTGTGACAACCTGCCAAACAAGTATCAGCAATTTTTGTACTCCATCATTGCCTGTTTTCCAAGGGTTTATTATAGTATTTCAGTTATTATGAAATGGAAATACCTCCAGTTACTAAGGACTGAAAACAAAAGACATGATTATTCAACAGCAAATAGCGCTGAAAGCCTGAACACCACCTGTTATTAAAGTGTAAATTACTCATGGACAAGAAAAAGACTTTCACAGCAGTAGAATAACTACTGCATGGTTAATAATGGAACAATATATTACAAGTATATCTATTATTTTGCCATCCGATATATAATAAGAGTGAATGGCTTGGAATTAAATGAATGATCTCACTCAAGTGAGGTCAGAGGACAGCCTTCGAGCAAATAGAAAATGTCGTGAGTGCAATGGAGAATGTTTCACTGCAGTTTTGATTAAGACACATGACTGTCCAGGACTTCTTTCTCCTAAATCTAATTCATATTGTTTCAAAAGAGAGTTTCAAATGGACTCAAAAGTAAAACAAAAAAAAATTCTAATCTGCAGCATGGATAAACAGAAAATTAACCAAAGAAAATTAAATAGGGTGCAAAATCTGGCTTGCAAGTAATTTAGTTTGGAATAGTAGGCACAAAATATATTTACCTATCATCTTTCATCTCCTTTGAATGTCCCAAAAAGGCTTCATAACGAGTGAATTATTTTTCAAGTGTAATTACTATTATTATTTGAGTAAACATACTACGTACTTTGTACACAGAAAGGTCTGTCAAATAGAAAATTAATCAACAAGGAGTTAATCTGTTTCCCACAGTGTTGGCTGAAGAGGAAGGTCAACAGTAACTTTGAGGCTCATTGTAACGCAAGTTAATAAATAGGGTTACTTAACTGTCAATAGTGTGACCACATATGATAGCTTTTCTGAAATAGATTTCCAAGAAAACACATGGCTTCATAGGTTAATGACAAATATCTAAGATACTACTTCAGAAAACAACCCATAATGGCTTGCTCTGCCTTTGGAAACTATCATCCTTCATATCAAGAGATTACCACATGAGAAGTTAGAGAAATTAAAATCAGAAGCACATTCTCTATCACCTACGTGTCAGTTTATGTTGAATTACAGTCACAAAATAAAAACAACTTGCCTCCTTCTGCTGTGGACTAAATTAAACCATTTGTATTTGTTTGGGTAAGTAAGGGGTCACCATTTTCACAGAGCAAGAGTATGTTCCATGACCAACTTTACTTTACTAATACAATATTAATTCATCTATCTTAGAGAAGAAATTGTTTTTATTCATTCATGGCTAAATCAGCATTTATCACCCATTTCAAACTGTCATTAACGGCAATGTTCAGCTGCCTTTTTGAAGAACAACAGTCGATGTATTGTAGGTACAACCACAATGCTATTAGGAAGGGAGTTCCAGGATTTTGACCCAGTTAACATGGAAGAAACGGAGGCAAGATTATGTGTGGCTTGGAGGGGAACTTGCAAGTGATGGTACTCCTTCTGGCCAAGCCCCACTCATCATCTTGACCCAAACACAGTGATCCCAACCACAGCCAAAGTCCTGGGGTACAGTCATTGCGCCCTGAAGTACCTCTGTCCCAATTCCCTTTCCCATTTATTTATTGGCCTTGGACTTCTAGGTGGTAGAGGTTGCAGGTTTAGTAGGTGCTTTCTAAGGAGCTTTAACAAATTGTTGCAGTGTATCTTGAAGGTAGTACACGCTGCTGCTACTGTGCATTTTTAAAGTGTCCTTTAAGTGAGCCTTGTAGACAGAATGAAAATCCAAGTTTTGTGCTAGTCCAACTGGGCAGTCTTCCAACTTGTTCACTGACCACATAAATGTAAAGCTAAAATTCTCATATGCTGATGGAGTGGTCAGGTAATAATTGTCAAAATAAGTAACAATTAAAATTTATAACACAAAAGTAATTGAACAAAATGTATTTCTGCTATTTGTAAACTTTTTTAAAGTGAGATTTTGCTGTGTGACAAAAATGTTGCTCCAAAACTTTATGGAGAGATAGAATGTTTAAAAACAAGTGGCAAGGAAAAGGCTGAAGGGTTAGGCAAGGTTGTTTTGGAAGATATCCTGTTGAATATTATTACAGGACTATTCATTATTTTTTGAAGACTGGTTCCAATTTAGCAGCTGGCCAAATACACAATCTGACTGATGGCCAGGACAGAATATCAGTGATATGCGAGAACAGACTTAGGAACTTTCTGGAAACAAGCGGGACAGACAAACTGTACTTTGGGAGAAGGAAACAAGCCATGATTGGGATTGGTTGGCCAGAAACTGGTCACGATCAGAAATGGGAAAAAAGGAAAGGTCAACAATCCAGATATCAGTAACCAGATGTTGATGAAGTTGAAGGCTTACTTGAAGGACCTAAGGACTGGAGAGGGAAATGGTGGTTGGCAGGATGGGGATGTACCAACACTGCAGTCTATTTTGGACCATAAAGAGAGTTCAAAAAATCCTTCTGGACTGGCAATCTCTGCTTCCTGGCTTCTGGCAAAGCTGGCACTCCTACCCAATTTTGAATTAAGTCACTATTGGAGCCCAACATTAATTTGTCCACTTTTTCTGGCAGCACGCTAGAAAAACTCAACATCCACCAATGTAAATAAGGTTGTGAACATGTTTATGGTTTGTTGGAAACATGTTTCTAGTATCTAATTCTTTCTCCCCTTTGACTCTCTCCTTGCATCTGGGGTTAGGGTTAATTTCAAGGTTGATATTTGAACAAAATCAGAAGAAAAACTAAAACTGTGTGAAAAACATGATTACATGAAGGTTCCATTGCTCTAACTCAGCATGCAAAGACTGAAGAAACTAACTTTTGTTTTAATCCTTTCAGTTATGCTTTTTCTTTATGGAATTTAGGAATGGAACCCCAGCACTAAGGGAACATTGTATTCAAAATTCTAGTTCTGAAGAAGCAGGAAGCAGAAAGAATTGGCAGAGGGATGCTTATTAACTGGAAGTCTGTTTACAGTGGGTTCCATATGGCTCAGTGCTGGGGTCCTTGCTGTTTAAACTGCATGGTTGTGATTTGCAATTAAATGCAAGGGTTATTATCAAGATAACTCCAGCATTTGGGTGTTAAATCAATAAAATAGAGTGGTAAATTGTGAGGAGGATAGCTATAAACTACAGGAGGATATCAATGGACTGGTCAGCTCAGCAGAACAGTGGCAAATGGAATTCAACACAAAAAAAATAGGTCATGCACTTGAGGAGGGGGGGGGAGGCTAGATTAGAGTGGTGCTGGAAAAGCACAGCAAGTCAGGCAACATCCATCTGCAGTCCTTGCTTTTGCCTACTTAAGGGGGCTAACAAGGCAAGGGATTATACTATGAATACTGGGAAGACTTTGGAAAATGCTGATGATCAGAGGGACTCTGGTGTACAGACACACAAATCCCCGAAATTACTAGGAAGATAAGGTACTTAAGAAGGTGTATGGGATAATTGCATTTTTTAGTCAACATATAGGATACAAGGACAGGGAGTTTATGCTGAAACTGAATAAAATGCTGGTTCGGTCACAACTGGAATCCAGCATACAGTTCTGATCATTGCATTACAGGATGTGATTAGACCAGGGAGGGTGCATAATTGATACACCTGGGTGCTGTCTGATCTGGAGAGTCTAAGCAATGAGAACTGATTGGATTGGCTGCAGTTGTTTTCCTTGGAGCTGCAAAGGTTGAGAGGGGACCTGACAGAGGTGTATAAGATTTGATGGGCTTGGATAGCGTGGATATGAAGGCATTTTTTTTCCCATTATAGAAGCGTCAATAACTAGGGGCATAGATTGATGACAAAAAGAGAGTTGAGATTATTCTTTTTCATCCAGAAGGTGATGGGCATCTGGAACTCACCACCTGAAATTGAAGATGAGTCAGACACTCTCACAACATTTAAGCAATAGATATTCCTTTGTATTGATTAGATTCCCTACAGTGTGGAAACAGGCCCTTTGGCCCAACCAGTCCACACCGACCCATTTCCGTCTGACTAATGCACATAGCACTAAGGGCAATTTAACCTGACCTGCACATTGTTGGACCATGGGAGGAAACCAGAGCACTTGGTGAAAACCCATGCAGATAGGGGGAGAATATGCAAACTCCATACAGACAGTCACCCAGGCTGGAATGGAACCTGGTGTTGTGAGGCAGCAATGCTAACCACTGAGCTACCATGCCACCTGCAAGTGCTGTAGCTTCCAGGGCTATGGTCCAAGTACTGGAAAATAGGGTTAGCATCATCTCATCTTTGTTTATTGGCACAAATACTTATGGATCAAAAGGCCTCCTTCTGTGCTGCAAATGTCTGTGAGTATACAGAACATCAGTGTAGAATGTGTATATTATATCATGCTTCAACTAGTAGGATGTTCAATATTAATCTATGTTGTTCAATAAACCTTGTTAGCTTGCATTCTAAGTAGGCGATTGTCCTTTTTGCCAATAATATGATGGCCTGACAGCCAGTTTTTAACTCTTCATTTAATAAAGTCCAAATCCAATCAAACGGGTACAATACTAAGGGCTTGAACTTGAAATCTCCTACTGCATTCCCACCCAGAAGAACAGTAAAGTGAACTTTACGGGTTTAAATTCTGATGCCTACTCGTCTTTGGAGATGCATGTTCCTTATGGCATATACTTTCAATAAAGCCCCATCATCAATACTACAGACTTACTTTGGTGAGTGTTGAAATATTTGCTTTATACAAAAAGGAATTTTTCAGCCTGTTGACTTAATGTTATGCAGGTAGGGATGTTTCAAGAAAAACTCAAACCGTCCATGACTAGCATGGGAACTTTTTGACTGATAATTTGTTCTATATCATTCCATAAATTGTCATACAGGTTTTAGCTTTTGCTTGGATGTCCATCAAACTGAGAGGCACCTTGTATTGGCTTTGATCTTCAATCCAGAATTGCTATATTTCATTTTTGAGGAGAACTATTTTCATCAAACGCACAAATGTATGTGTAGATAAAAATACTTTTTAAAGAAAATTTGAAATATAGCTGCAATACATTAAAAAAATCAAAGAGTCTTCGACTGACAGTGTGATACATTTTTGTTCCAATGGCAACATCATATCATGAATTTTATCTCTGTAAAAATGACTTTGTAAGCTCTTCTTCCAAGCTGTAGGAGTAATAATGTTCAGAATAGGATGGTTAAAAAACAGTAGGTTCTGATGATGATGTTAACAGAAAGTAAGGACTGCAGATGCTGTAGAGTCAAGAGTGTGGTGCTGGAAATGCACAGCAGGTCAGGCAGCATCCGAGCAGCAGGAGGATCAATGTTTTAGGTGTAAGCCCTGATGAAGGGCTTACGCCCAAAACGTCAATTCTCCTGCTCCTCAGATGCTGCCTGACCTGCTGTGCTTTTCCAGCACCACACTCTCCTGATTAACTAAATTAGCATTACTCAATTGATGTGAAATAATATGAGCAAAGTCTAATATTATTCATTTTCATAACTGTAAGATCCCTCAATGCACAGCCAGACGTGAATTTAAATGTGATAGTAGCATTCACCATTATTTCTTGTGATCAAAACCCAGCTGTCACTTGCACCTGAAATTCTATTTGGTTTATCCTATGTTGATCTAAAATATTCAAGTCTAGTTGAAGCTAGTTTTCCAGCAAAACATCTTTAATTCTATTTAATAATCATCACCTATGCAATTTGATCAAGAATTTCAAAAATATTTTCTTTTTGTTTAGTATAAACCCTGTAAGAATATGTGCACTTTTTCATCAAAAGGGTAGTATCATCCTGTAAGTAAATGGAAAAAATAATTATGGATTTCCATGTTACTAAATGGGACCAGCTGTCACATTCATTGCTGTCAAAATAAGAAGTTTTAAGTTGGAATTCAGTTTATATACAAACAATTGAATATGCAATATTGGTTTTGATGGGTCTTGGTTGGGTGGTTGGATGCGAGAGGAACAAACAATACACATATCATGCGTAGTTAGTCTTTCTGGTTGCAATTTGATCACACACTGGTATTGTTAGCAGTTGTGGAAATCTATTCCTTCATATATGAAGAAAATTATATGGCAACTGGGCACACCCCAAGTGGAGCAGCAGAAAGGAAGAACAAATACAAATACCTAAAATATAAACAGAAAGTGCACAAAAAGCATTGTTTTAGTATCTAAGAAGAAGGAAAAGAGAACTTAGTGTTTGGTTATTAATTCTTTAGGACAAAATGAAACATTAAAATAATTGAAATGTTTCTAATTAAGTATTTTAGCATTTAAACCCTTTTTCAATGAATGACACTTTCACTTTTCATAAACAAACACTGGTACAATTATACACTTTCCAAAAATGTACTGGCTGAGCTGCAGGTAATACTTACTAATCAGCAAACTAATTCTTAGTTACTCTTTCCTTTACTCCAATGAAAGATTATGAACATATGTATAATAAACAAAGGGTCCTCTATTCATATATAGACAATGCTCCCTACAGCACAAAACTCAAAATGCTTAGCTCAGAATGATGCTTTAACACATCCTGTTAATGTCCTGCCTTGTTGAAGTGTGAAAATTGACACTTACTTTCAGCCATTCTGATCTAGGGATCTGATACAGGTGAATGATCCTTTATCCTAAGTTCCAAAATCCAAAAAGCTCCAAAATCCAAAGTGTTTTCATGAAGTGTGAGCATCAGTCATGTCTACATAACATAACAAGGTTTGTTTGGTGGGTGAAGGCCACACCCACTCGACCCTCGTGGCAGCATGGCCCAGTACTGGCAGGCATCAATTGTGTATTTTTTTCACTGTTTTTAATTGTTTAAGTTCACTGTGAAAATGCCAAAAAGAGCTGGAGGTACATCTATGCCCAACAATAATAAAAAGAAAAGGAAGCATCTGACGTTATCAATGATGCAGCAAGTATTGCAGAAGCTTGATTGTGGTGTGTCTGTGCGGTGCTTACTGAAGAATACGGTGTCGGAATACCAGTGTATATGATTTGAAGAAACAGAAAGACAAGTTACTGAAGTTTTATGGTAACAGTGATGACCATAAACTAATGAAAAGTAGGAAAACACTGCATAGGGCAAAAGATGAAGATCTTAAGCGTGTGTTGATGGACTGGATTCGACAATGAAGAAGTGAATGTATGCCACTGACTGGTTTGTTGGTCATGAAACAAGCTAGAAAATATCATAAAGAACTGAACATTAAAGGCAAATGTCAATATTCAGAAGGTTGGCTGCAGAAATTTAAGAAGCATAATGGTGTAAAATACTTGAAGCAGCTGAAAATTATATTGATGATTTTGTCAAGATGATATCTGAACAAAGCCTTAGTCCTGAACAAATTTACAATGCTGGCTCTCTACTGATGCTATGTTCCAAGAAAAACATTAACAACGGCTAATGAGAGAGCACCAACAGGTTTTAAGGGTATGAAGGATGGGTTAACTTTTCTTGGGTGTGCTAATGCTGCAGGCACACACAAGGTGAAATTGGCAGTGACTGGTAAAAGCAAACACCAGGATGTCGGAAAGGTGTACACAATTTACCTGTGCATTATTATGCAAACAAGAAAGCAAGGGTAACCCGAGAGCATTTCTTTGATTGTTTCAGTAACCACTTCATACCAGTGGCACGAGCTCATTTCAGACAAGCTGGACTGGAAGAAAACTGTAAAATTTTATTGTTCTTGGACAACTGCTCCACACATCCCCCTGCCGAATTACTAGTGAAAAGTAATGTTTTCGGCATTTACATGCCCCCTAACGTGACATCTGTATTACAGCCTTGTGACCAAAGAATTTTGCGCTCCATGAAGAGCAAGTTTGAAGACTATTTTTTAAACTGTGTGCTTGCTGCAGTCAACAAAGAGATAGGAATCCAAGGCTTCCTGAAAGAGTTTAGTGTTAAGGATGTCATTTATGCAGTTGCTATTGCTCGGAATGATGTTGATAAATCAACATTAATAAATGCTTAGCACAGACTCTGCCTACAACGGTGTTTCATGCAAATGAACCTACAGATGAAGACTTTGAAGGATTTTGTATCACTGAAGAGAAAAAGATGATAGCAAACCCTTGTAAGTTATACACAAAGTTTATTGGACAAAAGTGTAAATAAATTACAGGAAGCAGGCATCGAAGAAATGCTGAACATTGACAATGATGCACCTATTGTGCATTCCTTGTGCGATGGGAAAATTGCTGAGATGGTTTTAAATACAATTAAGCATGACAATAATAGTGATGATGATGATGGTTAGTGAACACAGTTGAAAAACTCCCCAAAGACAATATGGTGAAAATGTGTGATCAGTTAATTGCTAGCCTTGAACAACGTTCATTTATCAGTGAGCAAGAGATTATGGCAATTTACTCAATTAAAGAGAGATTGCTTAGAAAGAAACCTATGTCAATGAGACTTGAGGAAGACTTTAAAAACGCTAACTGCCATAGTGCTGAAGCTGTGTATGTTTAAGTTTTATTGAATGTTTTTCTTGGAATGTTTTTTCTGGAAATAAGATGTTGTTAAGTATTTATGATCTATGTATTCCATTTATCAGTATATAACTCTATAAACAAACTGTGATAGTATTTCTAGTCTTTATTTATCCCACTTAGTGTGAGTACTCATACGTGTTGATGCAGTATTGATGTTTGATTATGGGGTGCTGCCCTGGACCTGATGGGGGCGCTACATCTGTTCCGAAATCCAAAAATTCCAGATTCTGAAAAACAGTTGGTTCCAAAGATTTCGGACAAAAGATCGTCTACCTGTTGCAAGAAGATCAAAGGGTGAGCACTTTTCTTGTCACAAATGCAAGCTCCTTCAGTGATTTCCTCTGGTCGTATAACTCTGCAACTGGTGTAAGACATGTTGTTCTTATATTGTAAAATTTGATGATTACAGGGAAACTTGATTATCTGAACGAGATGGGCGGGCACTATTTCATTCAGATAATCGATTATTCAGTTAATGGCTTAAATTCCTTTTCCCTGGGGCTCGGAATTTTTAAAGTGTGCTCCCTGTTCAAGAGACTGTAGCAGCACACCGTTCCTGAGCCCCCGCCCCCAACACCGCCCCCTGCCCCCCCAACACTGTTCCCGCCTGCCTCCCAACCCTGTCCTACACCACCCTGCCCCGTCCAGCACCGCCCTCCACCCACCCCTCAACCCCATCAAACACTGTCCCATCGTGCAACACTGCCCCCCGCCCACCCCAACCCCGTCCAACACTGCCCCCCACCTGCCCCATTACCTTGTCCAACACCACTCCCCCCAATCACATCCCCGTCCCCCAATGCTGTCCAACACCGTCCCCAACCCGTGCGCCCTGTGCCCCCTCTCTGAGGCAGCCGGACTGTACACCAACAACAAGACTGCTGTTGCTGCCTTTGTGGGGTAAGTCTCCAAATAGAGTGCGCACACACGCACACAACATTTTACTACATCTTTTTGATAGGTTCCACCTTTACCCTGTACAGGGCAATGTTGGAGAGATTATCTGGGAATGGGGGGGGGGGTTTAGGGTACACCCCTCTGTAGAACTCCAGGGAAAATGTGGGGACAGAGAGTGCGGGAGGTCAGTCATTTGGCGACGGTGCTTGTTAAATCACTGTAAACAAAAGACACGATCACTGTTGGAAACACATCTTTGATGTAATGTTTCTATTGGGACCTCCAGATCGCCTTCAGATAATCCGATTTTCAGATAATTGGTATTTGGATAATCGAGGTTCCTATGTATTTGATGTCCCTCATTAGTAGCATTGAACTTATAATGTGTTAGAAGTGATAAGAAGATTATAACTCTCATTCACAGGGTCTGGATGAACATTATCAAGAAAATGTTTCATCAACAAATGTGCCTATTTGCTAGCATTGTTTAATAAGAGCTCAATCCATGAGACTCAAGGTTCAAGTATTGCTTGCTCCAGAGGTGTACAATAACATATTTGAATGGGTTAATTAGAACTATATTTTAAAAAGAGCTCAATGATAAGACAGGAGCTGAAATCACAAGCAAAACAATTGATTAGGGAACCTTTTGTAGCCAGAGCATAAATGGAGATAATATTTATTTCTTTGTATGACCATTGTTTCAGACTTTGAGTGTGTCAATACTCAATCAATTTCAATAAGGATTACTTATAACAATTAACAATACCCTTACAAATACAACAAAACTTTTATGAGTAGTGATCTGACCTGGAGCAAACGTGCTTCTATGGACAAAAAGCCAACATATCTTCAAATCAGGAAATAATTTCAGTGTGTGTGTCGGGTTTTTTTCCTCCTGGAATATAAGTAATTACTCTAACTGTCAAGAACATTTTTCAAATGAATTAACTGATGCAGTCAACAGGCGAAAGTGAGGACTGCAGATGCTGGAGATCAGAGTCAAGCTGAGAGTGACAAAGGGCTTTTGCCTAAAATGTTGATTTTCCTGCTCCTCGGATGCTGCCTGACCTCCTGTGCTTTTCCAGCACCACTCTAGTCTTGATGCAGTGAATAGAAGAGCACTGTAGCCATCATAACCAAAAACTGACATGCTATTAGAAAGACATATAGTTTTGCATTTATATAGGAACTGTAATGACTCTGCGACAACTCAAAGCACTTCACAAGCAATTAAGTACTTTGATGTGTAATTACTGTTACAACGTGGGAAACATGGCAGCGAACTTGACACAGTCAGGTCGTACAAATAGCAAAGTGTTAATTTCCAGAGAATATGGGTTTCTGAAGTTGATTGGGGATAAATGTTGACCAGGTCACCAGAGATAATTCCTTGTTCAACTTCAAAATAACTCCACCTGAGAAAGCAGACAGGGCCTCGCACAATGTGCTATCCAAAAGATAGTACCTCCAACATTACAGCATTCCCTCAGTGCTGCACTGACATGTTATGTTAGCATGTGTTCGAAATATTTAAAAAGCAATCTGACAATTACTTCCCATAAGGCGTCCTGTAAAATTAAGCTCCCGGTAAGGTGGAAATTCCAATCTCGTGAGTTGCCAGATAACCAGAGGCTGGCAATTCCCCAGTGAGAACAGTAGCTGCTACTGATAACATACCAGTGCCTTTACCAGCATCATCACAGGAACCCGAGTAAAAAATGAGGTCTGCAGATGCTGGAGATCACAGCTGCAAATGTGTTGCTGGTCAAAGCACAGCAGGCCAGGCAGCATCTCAGGAATAGAGAATTCGACGTTTCGAGCATAAGCCCTTCATCAGGAATAAGAGAGAGTAGCCAAGCAGGCTAAGATAAAAGGTAGGGAGGAGGGACTAGGGGGAGGGGCGATGGAGGCCCCCGGCACCTTCCCCTGCAACCGCAGGAAATGTAAAACTTGCGCCCACACCTCCACACTCACTTCCCTCCAAGGCCCCAAGGGATCCTTCCATATCCGCCACAAGTTCACCTGTACCTCCACACACATCATCTATTGCATCCGCTGCACCCGATGTGGCCTCCTCTATATTGGTGAGACAGGCCGCTTACTTGCGGAACGCTTCAGAGAACACCTCCGGGCCGCCCGAACCAACCAACCCAATCACCCCGTGGCTCAACACTTTAACTCTCCCTCCCACTCCACCGAGGACATGCAGGTCCTTGGACTCCTCCACCGGCAGAACATAACAACACGACGGCTGGAGGAGGAGCGCCTCATCTTCCGCCTGGGAACCCTCCAACCACAAGGTATGAATTCAGATTTCTCCAGTTTCCTCATTTCCCCTCCCCCCACCTTGTCTCAGTCGGTTCCCTCAACTCAGCACCGCCCTCCTAACCTGCAATCCTCTTCCTGACCTCTCCGCCCCCACCCCACTCCGGCCTATCACCCTCACCTTGACCTCCTTCCACCTATCCCACCTCCATCGCCCCTCCCCCTAGTCCCTCCTCCCTACCTTTTATCTTAGCCTGCTTGGCTACTCTCTCTTATTCCTGATGAAGGGCTTATGTTCGAAACGTCGAATTCTCTATTCCTGAGATGCTGCCTGGCCTGCTGTGCTTTCATCACAGGAACCCTCCTAGTGAGAAGTAAGTTGGTGGGCTGATGGCTGTAGGATTGGGTGATTGTGAATGGGAGGTTCCTCTCCATCCCCACCAAGCCACTGGCATGTAAGACTCCCGACAATGCTTTTTAAAATTAAAAATCACACAACACCAGGTTATAGTCCAACAGGTTTATTTGGAAGCAGTATAACCTGATGCAGTGTGATTTTTAACTTTATCCACCCCAGTCCAAGTCATGGCGCCCATTCTCTTTTAATTCATATATCAAAAAGTTCAGGGTTAAAAAGAGACTCCTCTTCAAGATGAAATCACAACCCATCGCGAGTGGGTGACTTACCTACATCATTCCTTTCCTACTGAGCTTTTAATCTCGATAAGTGTTCCTATCATTAGGAATTGAATGGATGGCCTCCAGCAGGATTTTCTAAGCCTGTCCTCCAACACATCTTAAAAATCAACGTTTCAGATCGAGACCTTTCATCAGATGAAGGGTCTTGACACCGAAACATCAATTTCTCCACCTCTTGATGCTCATCATCATTAGTAAGACTACTGAATTTACAAGAATGACATCTAGACATAAGGGGTTCAGTTATGAGGAGAAAGTATTTAAATTAGGCCTGTTTTCTCGAGAATTTATAAGGTTAGGAAGTGATCAGATTAAAGTCTTCAAGATATTAACAAGAAAAGATAATGTAGATAAAAGTTAAACCATTTCCACTGGTTGAGGATTCCTAAATTTCGGTGCATAGTCTAAAACTTAAAGTCGGACTGTTCAGGAGAGATGTTAGGAAGCACTTCTATGCACAAAGAGTGGTAATGATTTGGAACTCTCTTCCACAAATGGCAGCTGACACTAGAAGGGTGGCACAATGGCTGAGTTTGATTCCAGCCTTGGGCAACTATCTGCGTGAAGTTTGCACATTAATTGTATGGGTTTCCTCTTGATGCTCCAGTTTCCTCCCACAATCCAAAGATGTGCAAATTAGGTGGATTGACTATTCTAAATTTTACAGGAAGGTGGATTAGCCATGGTAAATGTGGAGTGGGTCTAGGTGGGATACACTTCGGAGGGTTGGTGCGGACTTGATGGGCTTAATGGTCTCTGCACTGTGAATCTATGAAGTTGTTACTTTTATATTGGAGATAGATAATGTTTTGTAAGCAGAGGTATTAAGGGATACGGGTGAAAGGCAGGTATATGCAGTTAGGCCATAGAGCAGCCATGATCTCATTGAAAGACAGAACAGGCTTTGAGGAGTTGAATGGCTTACTTCTGTTCCTTTGTGCTTATTGGCTGTGTTGTACGTATAAAATCTATACTACATTTTTATTTCGTTTGGACGCAGGGCACACGTCAACATAATTTATTCGTATTGGAGCACATGACAGAATTTTTCCTCACATAGATGAAAAGCATTAGAAGGAACATCAGCAGAATTGTACTTGACAATAAGGTGGAACCACACGGCTTAGTATATCCCACATTCTGCCATTAGATTGTGAAAAGAAGTTGGTTAAAATGTTGCAAGTACTGTCATTATCCAAAATGTTCTCAATGAAAAGAACTGCTTCTTCAGTTTGCAAAGTTGTTATTTGAAAAAGGTGAGAGAAAGAACCCAGGGAAATATAAACTTGTTGATCAAAATCTTTCTTGGGATATTATGAGAGTCCACAATTAAGGTCAGAATGACTGAACACCTTAAATTAGATTGAACTAGTATGGACTTGAAGTTTTTAGATCAGAATGGTGCTGGAAAAGCACAGCAGGTCAGGCAGCATCCGAGGAACAGGAAATCAACGTTTCGGGCAAATGCCCTTCATCAGGAATAGAGGTAGGAAGCCTCCAGGGTGGAGAGATAAATGGGGGCGGGGGGCTAGGGAGAAGTTAGCAAAGGGTATAATGGGTGAATGGGGATGGGGATAGAGGTGATAGGTCAGAGAGGATGGTGGGGGAAGGTAGTAAAGAGTACAACAGGTGAATGGGGGTGGGGATGGAGGTGATAGATCAGAGGAGAGGGTGGAGCGGATAGGTGGGAAAGGAGATTGGCAGGTAGGTGCAGTACATGGTTGAAGAGCTTCAGGGCAGAGGAGATGACCTAGGGATTGCAGTGAGAGTGAGAGACTCACTGAGATTCTTGTGGAGAAAGGAGGAGAACTTCTTCAAAGTAGGCATATTAGACAAACCTGATGAAACGTTTGGAAGAGTGACTAAAGGGAGAGAGGGGAATATCTGTGACCTTCCAGGAAGTGTTTGGTGACATTCTTGGAAAAAGAATGTTTGCCTAGGGATGGGCAATAAATTCTGGCTTAGACAGTGATGCCCAACTCCTGTAAATAAACTAAAAAAAATTATAAACAAATTCTTGAACTGCTTAGGAAATTAGCTGAATGTCAGGAGATAGCTTGGGATAATGAGCAGATGCTCTAATTGGCAGGATGTGATTACTATGTCTGGCATGTATTTGTTTGGAGCCTCAGCAATTCACAGTATTTATTAATGACTTAGGTGATGGAATAGAAAGCTACATATTGAAAATTTCTGTTGACATTCAAGAGAGTGAGGGGGGCAGAGCTGAGTACGGTGGTTATCATCAAGGAGAAGGTGTAAGAAAAACTGAATGCCCTGAGGGTGAATAAGTTACCTGGACCAGATGGACTACACCCTAGGAAGTTCTAAGGGAGTTAGCTGAAGAGGTAGTGGTGGCATTAGTGATGATCTCTCAGGAATTCCGAGAATCCAGGAGGGTTCCAAAGGACTGGAAAATTGCTTGACAACGTGACAACCCTGTTTAAAAAGGGAATAAGGCAAAAGACTGAAAATTACAGATCATTTAGCCTAACCTCGGTCATGGGTAAGATCCTGGAATCCATTTCAAAGGATGAGATTTCTGAAAACTTGCGAGTGTATGGTAAAATAGGGCAAAGTCAGCATGATTTCATAAAGGGGTGGTCATGCCTGACAAATCTGCCAGACCTCTTTGAGGAGGTAACAAGGGACTAAGGAAAGCCAATGGATGCTACCTACCTGAACTTCAAGAAAGCCTTTGACAAGGTGGCGCACAAGAGGCTACTGAGTAAGATACGGACCCATGATGTTAGAGGCAAGATTCTAGCATGGATAGAAGCTTGGCTGTCTGGCAGAAAGCACAGTGTTGGGATATAAGGGCCCTTCTCAGGATGGCAGCCAGTGACAAGTGGTGTTCTGAAAGGCTCAATGTTGGGACCACAACTTTTCACTTTAAACATTAACGATGTAGATGAAGGAACTGAGGGCACTCTGGCTAAGTTTGCAGATAATACAAAGATAAGTAGACAGAAGGTAGCATTTTGGAGCAGGGAGCCTGCAGAAGGATTTGGACAGGTTTAGAGAGTGGGCAAAAAAGTGGCAGATGGAGTACAAAGTGGGAATGTGTGAGGTCATGTACTTTGGTAGGAAGAATAGAGGCATGGTCTATCTTCTAAATGGGGAGCACAAAGAGACTTGGGGGTTCTAATCCAGGATTCTTTCGAAGTAAACTTGCAGGTTGAGTCAGTAGTTAGGAAGGTAAATGCAATGATGGCATTTATTTTGAGAGGACTTACGTATAAAAGCAGCGATGTACTTCTGAGGCTCCATAAGGTTCTGATCAGACCACATTTTGAGTACTGTGTGCAGTTTTGGGCCCTATATCTCAAGAAGGATGTATTGGCCCTGGAGTGAATTCAGAAGAGGTTCATGAGAATGGTTCCAGAAATGAAAAGCTTAACATATGTGGAATGTTTGAGGACTCTGGGTCTATATTTGTTAGCGTTTAGAAGGATGAGGGCAGATCTAATTGAAACTTACAAAATTCTGAATGGCCTGGACAGAGTTGATGTTGGGACGATTTTTCCATTAGTAGGAGAGACTAGGATCTGAGGGCACAGGTTTAGAGTGAAGGGAAGACCTTTTAGAACAGAGATAAGGAGAAACATCTTCAGCCAGAGAGTGGTGAATCTTTGTAATTTATTGCCACAGAAGGTTGTGAAGGCCAGGTCATTGAGTATATTTAAGACTGAGATGAATAGGTTCTTCAGAGATTATGGGGAGCAAACAGGAGAATGGCGTTGAGAAACTTATCAGCCATGGTAGAGCAGAGTCAATGGGCTGAATGGCCTAATTTCCGCTCCTATGTCTTATGGTATTACATGAAGAAAGATGGCATTGAAAGCTATAAAGTGAAGAGAGCAAAAATAAGATTAAGTGAACAAGCAAAACTTTGGCAAGTAGATTTTAATGTTGACAAATGTGAGATTGTTCAATTTGGTTATAAAAATGAGTAAAACAGGTATAATATTTAAATGATTGGAAGTTAGAAACATTGGAGGCCTGGATACACAGATTAATAAAATTTTATGTTTTTTTATATATATGAATATAATGAGGCTAATGGAATATTAATGGCAAGTTCTGGTGGGCTAGATTTGAAGTAGTTAGAAGTCATATTTCAGCAGTACAATGCTCTGCTGTATACAGTCTGGGCACCACCACTTCTTATGGAGGATGTATTAGGATGGAACAAGGGGTAATGTATATTTGTCAGAAAGGTTAACTTAAAATTAAACAAACTGGAGTTGTATTCTCTGAAATTTAGAATATTACAAGGATGATTTCACAGAATTAGAGATTGCTATGGTGTAGAAGTGGGCCATTTGGCCCATCATGCCTGCATTGGTTCTATTGCCTAATACACTCTTACATCGTCGATGAAAGGTTTTGAGATATTAAGAGAAACAGATAGGATGTTGTGTTTTTGACAATGACAAGGAAATGTACAATTGTCACATTTCTTGCTATTTAAACTACAACTTGAATAATTTATTGAATGCCTGTAGCAAGATAGACCTTAGAAAACCATTAAGCTAACCAGTCTTTCTTGAAGCTTCTTTTTCTACAGGAAATACTTAAGGGTTTAAAGCCCTGCATACCATTTCTAGTCAAGTGAAATACAAGTTAGAAAAAATAACAAACATGCTAAGCCGGATATGCTTCCACAGCTTAGCTCAATTCTGTCTCTTAAATGGGGTTGGGGGAGGTAGGGGGCATGGGGGTGATGGGAGCTCAGTAGAGATAGGGCGGACAATTCCACATGTGAAATCTTATAAGCAATTTCGGGGATGGGATTGGAAAAGTTGAGTTTCAATGCTAATAGAATCATATAAGTAGGGATTTAGGGGTTGGTGATCCGTTGTGACGTCTGCTGCCTGGCTCAGTTCAAACACACTCCCCACTGTGCGTTAGGCATGAAACTGCCACAGCCAGCTAAAAACACAGCCTCTAGGCACCACCGGTTACCCATCAAACCAAATCACTCACAAACAGCAGCCAATGATGTCTCAAAAGGTGACTACCAGCCTAGCCTGTGGTCTCTTCTATCTGTGTGAGCTTGGGTCTGCACGATGTGCATACACAGAACTAAAAATGCAGACACAAGAGAAAACAGGGTCAAATTATGTCCTGAGAAGCTGATACCCCAGGCCTGACAATGTCATGCCAAATTCCAGCATAACTTGGACAATCTGGCAGGTTGCTTCCCTGTTCTGAAATTCCTTTCATCCCTAAATCTCCTGCTGAACTGCTTTCTAATCCTCTCTCTCACTATTCACCCCTTTGTTCTACTGCCTAAATTACTGACTATTTCCATGATTTTCCATTTTTGCTTTAGATTTCCAGCAGCCACAGTGTTTTGTTTCGGTTTTGTTTGTAGCACACTTGTCTTCAAATCACAAGGTTACAGGTTCAAATCCCACAACGAAGTTTAAGCACACAAGTCAAGGCTGATGCTTCAGAGCAGTATTGAGATGCTACTTTTTCACTCAGAAAGCGAATTAGGTCCCATCTGCCTGCTTAGGTGGATGAAGATGATCCTGGGCATTACTCCAAAGTAAAAATAGAAAACTTCCCAATTGGAAACAAAACAGCAAAACTTGTGACTTGATTTGAGTTGTTTTGCATACCTTAAAGACAAACTCCGATATATTCATTTCCAAGTTTTTTTTTTCTTTTTTTTCTCTTCTGGGATATCCTATATGCCTTGGCCACTATTTATCTCTGATCAAACATCATAATATCTAGGTTGTCTGGTCATTATCACATTGTGTTGAGGGAGCTGATATGTGCAAATTAGCAGCCACATTTTCTCCATTAACTTCAAAAGACACTTCATTTGCTGCAAGCTCTGGTAAGTTCTTAGGAAGGATGATTTGGCATGAAACATTAACTCCGATCTCTTTGCATGGAGGCTCCCAGAAGGGTTACAACCGAAACATTGACTTCTCGACCTCCTGATGCTGCCTGGCCTGCTGTGTTCTTATCTCACCACCCTGGAGGCTCCCTGCCTCCATTCCTGATGAAGGGCTTTTGCCCTAAAAGTTGACTTTCCTCCTCCTGCTGTGCTTTTCCAGCACCACTCTAATCTAAAAACTGCTGTTTTCCTCCAACCTCTTGCCTGTTTACCCGAGACCTGCTGAGCTTTTCCATCAATTTCTATTTTTGTCTTCTTTTTGAGAAGCCTGCGGTGGTGAAAAACGCTTTATAAACGCAAGTTTCTCCAACATTTTCTGCTATTTTTATTTCAGATGTCCAAAATATGCGGTATTTTATTTATGCAGTCAAGTATAATTTTCCCCTCTCTGTTTTAGGAGGTTTTGCACTGCTTTGAAGCCTTGACTCTACGGTTCTTCAAGTGGTGAAGAAGTAAGAGAAAGGCTGGGGAAAATAACACTCAGCAATTGACTAGGCGAGCTAAAACCTTCACTTTTTTTGTCTCCACACGGTGTATTTTACGAGGCTGTCTGTGCTTTTCTTTCAGATTCCCTGAAACTATGCTTTTGACAACTCCAGCCTCAGAGGGCACCTGCTGACTGAACACCGAGGGGACTACAATTCCCGGCAGGCGGCTGTACATCCGGCGGAAGCAGGAGGTGACCTTCGCGGGGCGGGACCAGTGTGTTTGAGTGTTTACTTCCGGTCTGGCCAGAAGCTGCTGTTCGCCTGAGCGTCTCTGGCCGGCTCCACGGTTCCGCCAGCTGGGGCTCCCCCCCCCCGTCCTCAATGTACTGACAGATTCTTCAAATTGCTGCCCGTCCCTCGCCTTGCAGTTCGATGCTGTTTGACTGCACTGTGGAAGGAGGAAGGCTGGAGGAAGCTTGAAGTGGTGCCGGCGGCTCTTCATCCGCTCAGCTATGGATTGGCTTATGGGGTGAGTGAAGGAACTTCAGAAAAAAAGAGAGAAGCCCAGTCAGCTGAGGGGCATTGGGTTTGGGCGAGGAGCTGGCGTTGAGTCTGACCTGCTTGCCAGCCCTCCCTCTCTTTTTATAGCTCAGCCTGGGCCAAAGTGAGGGCTGTTTCTGCTTTTACCTGGGCTGGCAGAGCTACTTTCATTGAATGAGAGGGGATATTTTCTCATAAGTTTTAATTTAAAACGATCGTGCAATGATGTGAAATTGGAGAGGAGCAATGGTATCTGTTCCTGTGTGTGTAGTTTATTGGATCTACTTCTGTTTTGTTATGCTACTGTAGGTTGATTAAACTACTTATCCTGTTACCATATTGAAATTTATTTTTCCTTATCAATCAATGTCTCAATTAGATTTTTAAAACATCAATCAGTGATTTATTTTGTTTTGAGATAAAGAAGTCAAAGGTCTGGAATGTTATCTGCCTATTTATGTTGAAGACTTATTGTAAACTGCGCATGATACTTTAGAAGCTTAGGGGAGGAGAAATATATTTATAGTGTTTGTAAACCTGATCATAAAATTGCTTTGTCATCCCAGAGTGTAGTAGCCCTTCTTGGTAAATTGTACCTGACCAAGCCAATGCTTTTGAGCAAGTTTAATGTTAATAATTTATTGTAACACTGTTTTGGAGGTTGGAAATATTGGCACAGATTAGCCTTTGTGCACAATGTTACCTTGGGAATTCATCCATTAGGATGTGAGATAAAAGAACTGTCTATAACAGGTTTCTCGAGCAAGTTTGCTTATTGAGCAGCTCTGTATTTCCACAATTTTTTAGTGTATCAGCTTGTTATGCTTCTGTTATTCACTATGCACACTTATGATGGTAATTAGGTAATGTTTCAAGTTCTAATTTAAGTATTAGCACAAACTTTGCCAGTTGTACAATCATTGGGATGAGAATACTGTTGTGTCTAAAGCATAAGGAATAGATGCAGGGGGGTTCTATTATTCAATAAAATCATGCTGACTTTAATTGTGATCTAACTCCATTTTCCTGCCTGCCCCATTTGACTTGCATGTCGTTTAAAAAAATCTGTCTAATTCCATCTTGAATATCTTCAAAGACCCGGCCTTTGCTGCTTTCTGTTCCAGAGATTAACAACACCGAGAGGGAATTCCTTTCCAGCTCTGTGTTAAATAAGGGGCCTTTCATTTTTCCTTGTTTTAGATTTTTAAAATGGAAAATGTTCTCTCAGCATCTCCATTTCATGCTCCATTAGGACTTTCTTTTCAATAAGATCATCCTTTAATTCTTCTAAACTGCAATAGTTCTAGCAAAGCTTTCACCCCAGAAATCACCCAAGTGAACCTCCTCTGATCTGCTTCCAGTGCAAGGTTATCTATCCTTTTGCAAGCATACCAAAACCAGATACGTTACTCTAGGTGTAAGTTCATCAATGTCCAGCTCCGTTGCAAGATTTCCTGACCTTTATAGTCCACTCCCCATGCATAAAATCAACATCCCATTTATCTTTCTAATCATTTACTCCACCTACATGCTAGCATTTTGCAATTTAAGTGTGAGGGCACCAATATTCCTCTTTACCACAACATTCTCTGTTCATTTAAATAATGCTCTTTTTTTCCCTCATGTGCACAGCTTTACATTTTTGTACAGTGCATTCCATTTGCCATGCTTCTACCAATTTACAAATCCATTTGTAGAATCGTTATATCCTCAATCTGCTTTCCGGACTAGTTTGTCAGCAAAATTGGTCCTGTTCACCATGAACTCTGTTAAAACATAAATCCGGTTCGTAAATTGTTGAGATTCTTATACTGTTGATAAGTTTCATTTGCCAAGCTAAAGATGGCCCATTTACCCTAACTCTGGTTCTTGTTAGTCAATCTTCCATTCATGCCAATGTATTAACTATAATGCTATGAACTCTTATCTTCCAAAATTACCTTTTATGTGGCACCTAATTAAAACCCTTTTTGGAAATACAAACCCATGGGTTCCCCTTTTTATGCCTTGCTTTTTACATCCTTGAAGAATTGTAAGATTCTCTTAAGCATTGTTACTCTTTCATAAAACTATATTAACTTTGCTTAATTACCATTTTACAAATATGATACTGCAAATTGTTAGAAATGGATTCCAACAATTTCTGAATGACCATTTTTAGACTGTGTCTCCTATGAATCTTGAATAGAGATATTATATTTGCCATTTTACAGTCTGCTGGGACCTTTCCAGAATCTAGAGAATTTGGGAGGTTATGATAAATATATCCACTCCCTCTGCAGCTATTATTTTTAAGAATCATTGATGTGGACCATCATTTCTGTGGAGTTTAGCCTTTTATCCCATTAATTTTGTAGGTCTGATTTTTCCGAGCAATAATAGTTTTAAATTCTTCCTCCCTTTTTGAACCTAATTTTCTACTTGAGATGCTGTTAATGCTGTCTCCTGTCAATGCTGTCGCAAAATACCTATTGCAAGCTTCTGCTTTTTTTTATTTTTGATTCCTAATTCCCTAGCCTTATCTTTTAAGGGATGAATGTTTTCTTTATTTTAGCTGTTGGATTAGCATTTAGCCTGAGATCCCAGTCCCATTCTGTCTTCATTTGTTTATTACATTTATATAAAGGCAATTGCAAATTAGTTACAAATCTAGGTTTCTCACCCTCAAACTGAATGTGAAATTCAGTTATGAATGTAATGATTTTTCTTTTCAAGAGGATTCTTTACGTTGAGATGCTTAAATAGTCTCCTCTCGATACACATTTATTGGTATAATATAGCTCGTTCCCTGGCTGTTTTTCGCACCTGTCCCAAATACACTAACTGAGTTTGATATCTATCTGACCAGTATGAAAACAGCGAGGCAATTTGTGTTAATTTAGTTAACTAAATAAATTGGGACTAGTATATGTGAAAATAGTTATTGTAAAAATATAATTGCCTCATTATTGGCTTTTAATGAACTAAAACCTGTCCTGTTTAATTGGTATGACTGCTGACTGAGTCATTCCATAGCTCTTAACCAGCCTCTCCCATAGACAAGCAAACCACTAAATTGTAACTAAACCATACAAACAATTAGGATTTAAAAACAAACAAAAAACGGATGGGCTACCATGTGTTGAGTTCAGCACCATGACAAGGGGGTACTCTGAATGATCAGCCTTGTAAATATTCTTTACTAACATCTGGAGTCTTGTGCCAAAACTAGGAGAACACTTCATGGACTAGTCAAGCAATAGCATGACATGGTATTATACACAGAAAATAATTCCTTTCAGACAATGACCCAGACTCTTCACTCTTTCAACCTGCAAGACTGATGCATCAAAAATGACTGTACACTGGTATACCCTTGAGTGTGACGCTGAGATTTCTCAAAATCTACTCTGGATGCTACGGAATTTCATGACTTCAAGCCAAAAAGATGGTCAAGAAAACTTCTACCATAATCTGTAAACTAATGGCCTGGAATATTCCTCCTATCATTCCTGCTGATGGAGTAGTGGAGCAACCCCTCACCGCAGAGGTGTAAATGAGCACAAGTGGAGCAGCACCAGGCAAACTTAAAAGTGATGTGCCAAGTCAGTAAAATGGCAACATGTGTAATCTAAAGTGAAGGAAGCATATGATAGATAGTTAAGCTAACAGACTACTAAGGGAGTTGAAAGCTGTGCTCACTTACCGAGTTAAGTCCTGAATGTTGATGGACAATTAAACCAGTAATGGGAAGGGTGGCTGCATGAATATCTCTATCCTCAGTGATTGGTGAGCCCAATATTTGTGTAAAAGACAAGACCGTGGTATTTTCACTCCCCTCCATTCAGAGGTATTTAGAGGATGATGAGAATTGTACAATGGTAATTTTCCTCTTGACTCCCTGAAGCATTTCTAACATCGACAAGGCAAAAGCCAGGAGTGTAATCCATACTCCGCACTTGCATGGCTGAGTGCAAGTCCAGTGCACTTAATCCTTACTCCATCCAGGTGAAAGAAACCTTCCTGGTCATATCACAACATGTTGCTTATATTCTGCCAGTCAAACAAAAAATTCCTGTGAAGAGTATTTAGAAACTTGAACAATGGAGTATCATATCAGAGCTAAGCTAAGTTAGATTAGAGTTTTAATAGATTTGGAGGATACTTATTTTGGGACACTTTAAAGTATATTTTTCAATTCTTTTATTACTCTCCCTGTTATATCATTATAAATGCTTTCCAGGGAGCAATTAAATTGAGCAAGAACATTCCAAATCTAATTTAAAGTGCTGGTGCTGGAATGAATAATGATTTATTTTTAAATGATATTTTTTAAAACATCCAATCTGGAATGCATATTATGCAGATCAATGTGTAGACCCTAATTGAACAATAATGGGTGACATAAGACATTAGTGAGCTTATGTGTTCGGCCAAATCAGAAGATTTTGACATCTTTGTGAGGGCCTTATGCGTGAATATTTGTGTCAAATGGGTCATTTGGTAAGTTCATGTTTATTGAGCCAAAATGCTGTTCTGTCTCCGTCTTCCTTGCTGAGGAATGCATGTGCTTTCTGTGGATATGGCAGACATAATTGAGTGGCACGGTGGCACAGTGGTTAGCACTGCTGCCTCACACAGCGCCTGAGACCTGGGTTCAATTCCCACCTCAGGCGACTGACTGACTGTGTGGAGTTTGCACATTCTCCCTGTGTCTGCGTGGGCCCCCCTCCGGGTGCTCCGGTTTCCTCCCACAGTCCAAAGATGTGCAGGTCAGGTGAATTGGCCATGCTAAATTGCCCGTAGTGTTAGGTAAGGGGTAAATGTAGGGGTGTGGGTGGGTTGCACTTTGGCGGATCGGTGTGGACTTGTTGGGCCGAAGGGCCTGTTTCCACACTGTAAGTAATCTAATCTAATAATTGTTTGACACCTTGGAGAGGCCCTGCTTGCACATGTAAATCAATTCTTGCATTTAAAATAAAGCATTACTAAGTTATTTTTCAGTAATGTTCTTTGTTATCACTTAGTAATTATTCTTTAAGTGAGAATGCCATCTGTCTGAGTAACAGACGCACCACAGTTACAGGTGGTTCATTCATGATTGCTGCCTTATAGTGATCAGGATTAGGGACTGATGTTCCTTTTCTGACCTAGTGCAAGCGCACCACTCTGATCAGCTAATGTGGCATGATTGAAGATAGATTCTGGGGGCTTTCTATGAGAAGGTTAGAGTATAGGAATAAAGAAGTTGGAAAGTGTTTTGTGAGACCACATCTGGAATACGGTGTGCAGATTTGATCTCCATAATTAAGGACGGTTATATTTGTGTTGAAGTTAATGCAGTGAATCTTTGCGAGATTGGTCTCTCAGTACAGAAGTTGTCTGATGATGAGAGACTGAGTGAGTAAAATAGACTTCAGCACTCTGAACTAAAGAGGAATGAGCAGTAATTGCATTGAAACATTCTGAAAAAGCTTGACAGAGGCATTCCAAATTTATTGTTACTGGCTCAGGAAGCTAAAATATAGAGGCACTTCCTCCGGCTCAAGGATCTATCATTGTGACTGAGGTCAAGAAACTTCCTTCACTGAAAAGGCTGTGAATCTTTTGAATTACCTATCTAGAGGGAATTTTAGGATCTCAGGAAATTAAGATATGGGGAGCAGGCAGAAAGTGGAATTGGAACCCAAGATTAACCATTACCATAAAGTAGTGCAACAAAGTTGACAGGCCAAATAGTAAACTCTTATCTCGTGTTATTGTGCACAGAAGTTTGAATGTAACAGCTCTTAATTTTGAATAGCTCATTATTAAACGTTATTTTCCTAATAGAATAATGAGTAAAGATGGCACTCAATAGAGAACACACCATCACCACAAACAAAAACAGAAATTGCTGGTAAAGCACAGCACTTGTGAAGAGAAAGCAGAGTTAATGTTTTGGATTCAGTGACCCTTCAGAAATGATTTTAGCTTTGATATATATGCTGAAGATGGGGTGCAAAGAGGACGGAGGAGTAAATGAGGAGCTCAGAGAAGAGAGAATAACAGCTGGGCAAACAAAGGAATTGTTACGTATATATGCTGCCCCTTTAAGAGAGCTGGTCAGGTGACTCTCAAGATGTGGACTGTGGGCTCAGTCCGGAACTGGCTATGGAGATATGAGCATCTAAAATGAAGTGTTCCTGTTCAGAGTTTTACTTGTGCCTCCCTTGTATATCTTTCCTGATTCCCAGTGAAATTTAACAATTGGTGATGGGTGTGGATCCGACCCACAAATTGTGTGCAAATGCTGTTTTTTTTTCCTCTGGAGGAGACTTGCCTGGGTTTTGGAAACATTCCTTAAGGAATAAGGAGAGCACTTCAAGAGAAGTGGTCACAAGGGGATGTGGGCTGATGTCTGAAGAAGAGAGTATGCACCCAGTGGCTACTGAATTCATTGCGGAGAGCAGTCATGAGGGCATACGGGCTGTGGGTAACACCAGGGAGAAATGATACGCTAGCACAGTCAGTGAGGAAGTAGCTGGCATGGGACTTCACTGAGGGGACTTGAGTGACAGGAAAACAAAATGGCAGACTACCTTGGATCGATGAGGCCATTTGAAAGTTCAGAAAGTTGGACTTTATATATGGAAAACTTTGATCCTTTCTTAAAGGCGAGCCATGTGGCTGAGGGCATAATGGTATTTCTTAAATACAATCAGGAGCAAGAATTTCGTGATTCTAAGGAGTCTGGTACTATCAGAGATACCTGTGGAGAAGTTTTTTTTCCAAGAACTATGCAAAGTGTTAGGAAATTATTTCTCACTCAAGCTGTTGCTGATCGTTCAGAAGGACCATTTGTAAAAATAGGTACAGTATGATGGAGAGTCCATCGCCCAATTTGTGGCCATCTTCGAGTTAGTGGAACGTAAACCACGGAAACAGACTCTTTGACCAACTTGTCCATGCTGACCAGGATAACTGAAGTAAACTAGCCCAATTTGTGTATGTTTGGCTCATATCCCTCTAAACCTTTCCTATTCATGTACCATGCAAAATGTCTTTTCAATATTGTATTTGTACTTTCCTCTGGCAGTTCGTTCCATTTATGCACCATCTTCTGTGTGAAATAAGTTTCCTGTCAGGTCCCTATTTGCAGTCTTTCCCCTCTCATGTTAAACCTATGCCCTCTAGTTCTGACTTCCCTACCTTGGGGAAAAGACCTTGACTATTCATCTTATCTATGCCCCCCATGATTTTATGAACTTCAGCAAGATCACCTCTCAGCATTCCAGGAGAAAAATGTCCCAACCTATGAAGTCCCTCCTTATAGCTCAAATCCTCCAATCTTGGTAACATCTTTATTAATATTTTTACACCCTTTCCAGTTTAATATCCTTCCTCTGGCAGAGTGTCTAAAAGTGAATGCTGTACTACAGATGTGGCCTTACCAGTGTCTTGTACAGCTGCAACATGATGTCCCAATTCCTAAACAATCCAGTTGGCTGAAGATATTTGGATGCATCAAGTAGTGGAAGCTAGACAGATTAGGGACTAAGTGTAGGTTGCTGCTGAGGTGGCAAGACTGGCCTCAAGGAGTCAATGTGTTGAACGCAAAACCCAGTGCCACAGGTATGTGAGTGGGTTAGTTGCTAAGTTCAAGTCAATGAAGGGAAGATGTGTTGAAAGGAGGCGAGTTAGAGGGGAAGGCGTAAGGTATATGCCGCCAGCCAATGAGTAGATATGGAGTCAGCCAGGTCTGTGGGAGAAGTCGAAGGGTACTACCATTTGAAGCTGACAAAGTTTACATTGTGGACTTGCTTGGAACAAGTGGTGCCACTGAAAGGGCAATGGAGTTAAGTGCAGTTTAAAGAACAAGTGTGCAGAATTACCATTTTCCATTGTAAAAGGTGAATACTGAGCATTATTTGGATGCTTTTGGTTATAAAAATTAAAGTTGAACTGGGGCATGGTTAATAGGTTGGCAGACTCAAACATGAATTTATAAGAAATCCTGGACAGGTGTGACGATGTCTTCAAAGAAACCCTAGGGGAAATTAAATGAGTTGAAATTACTAGTGCAGCCAGAGGCTCATCCTGAGAGTCTGAAGGTATGTCTGGTATCATATACTCATCCTGCCTAAAGTGAAGGCAGAATTGGAATGATTGGTCAACCGAGGGAGCATTGGAAACAGTAATCACCGGTGAACGGGCCACTCCAACCATTCTGGTCTTGAAAACAGATGGCACAGTGAGGATGTGTGGTGACTTGTAAGGTCACCGTCAACCCAGCCATGAGTATGGATGAATACTCCCTTCTACTCTGGTCAAGATTGCAGTGGAGTAGCAGCGCAGCATGTGGGTTCCTGAACCTGGAGCTCATCTGCTTTTAGTTTGTTTTCTTTGCTTTTTTTGAATAAAACATTTTTTTTAACCTTGATGTTAAAATTCTCCACAGAAAATATCGAGCTGTCCAGCGTGTCAGAGGCAAGAATGTTTTCCTGGTGGTGGTGAGGGAGGCAAGTTTGGGCCCAGTGTCTCATGCTGGATCCGGCAGCTGCAACATTAGCTACATTGCTAACATCAGTCCAGAGTGGACTCAATGCAACATTTATGGAGACAAGATAGTGTCAAAGAATGGTGATACAGTTCTAAAGTGGCGGCGTGGTGAAGGGGTTCGAGGCTGGCCGGCTGCTGCATGCTAGTGATGGTGGAATAGCCCGGATCCAGGCCCATGGCTGAGCTGTTATGAAGGATTGTAATGTTGAACTTTAACTTTATTTATTCTTATACATAAGGTTTTGTATCTAGGTAGCTTTTGTACTTAAGATGGCATTGGAGAATGGTGACTTTTTGTCCACTTTTCACTGTACTCCAGACTGTACTCCTGCATCCTTGTACTTAAGGACACGTGACCATGAAACTCTTTTTAATTCTAATTCTGAAACGTATTCAGTGGATTGGCAGGGGGAAAGTAAATTTCAAAAATGGATCTGTGTAGGTAGGCCTATGACATGGCGGGTCATGAAGGTGTTTCAGTTGCTGCTCATAGCGCACAGAGGACTTTCTCGCAACAAGTGATTTTCTTTTGGCATCATGCCCATGCCAGTTCTGTTCCCGAGAGCCAAGGTTCAAATATTAAGTAGGTTCCCAGGATTCTAATGTTATCTGGGCCATATTTTGATTACTAGATTCTCTGAAGAGGAGCGTTTGAAAATGTGAGTTTCTTAAAGACTCCATAGAGTACTTGGGCTATGTAATCGATGGCGAGGGACTACACAGGATCCCAAAAAAGATAGAGGTCATTGTGGAGGCCTGTACTCGAGTGTGTCTCAATTGAGATCATTCTTTGGACTTGCCAATTATTATGGCAAGCTGACCTTGGATTAGGCAACCATGCATTAGTTGCTGGGAAAAGGCGAGCCATGGAAATTGAGCCAAGAATGTGAGATGGCTTACTGGAAGGTGAAGCAAACTTTTTTAATAAGATTAGAACTGTTAACATATTTCGACCCGACAGTGTGTGATGCACTGTCTAATGCGGTTGCCGCTGTACTATCTCACATATTACCAAATGGAGAGGAAAGGCCCATCGTGTTTGTGTCGAGGTCCTGATGAAGGCTGGAAAATTATGCTGAAGATGCAAAAAGGAAAGATCACGTTCAGTACTAAAAGAAAAGTTTATCCATTTCCTTTATGGCAGGCACTTCATGCTTCTGACCGGCTGCAGACTTTAACCTCCGTTTTTGGACCATAAACTGTGCATGGATTCTGTCAATTCTGTCCAGGATGCAGAATAGCCAGAGTCTCCGGAAGTCTGGTAGACACTAGAAAAGGCTCCTGAGATGAGACAGTCGTCTAGGAACTGGTATCCCCTGAGAGACTGATCATGTTGATGTAGTCTACAAATGGAACATCTTGTAGAGGGGAAGTTTTCCATGTTTTTGTGAATATTCCTGATCATGTACATATGTTGACTACAATGCCTGCATAGTCTTTTGAATGGTTGTATGTATGTTGGTTAATGGAGTGTGTTTAAATGGAAAGGGGTGTCATGTATGTAGTTGGGTTGCTGCTACTTTGAGAGCTGGACAGGACGGGGGCTCAGACTAGAGCTGGTTGTGGAGATCTGAACATGTGAGATAAAGTTTCTGTGCCTCACCTGCATAGAACAGACCAAATTGTCAGCAGTGAATACAAGACACCAGATTGAGTGAAGTGCAAGTAAATCGCTGCTTAAACGAGAAGCTATTTCTGGGACCCTGGATAGTAAAGAGGGAGGAAGTAAACAGGGAAGTGGTAGATCTTCCACAATCATAAACCATGCTGCATTCTGTGAATGTTACTTTTACGACAATTACACAGCTCTGTCACATTGGGCTTGCAGTTCCAGACAATGAAAATAAATCTTTTTAAGAACTTGCATCTCAATGAGGAGGCTTCAGGCACAGCCAACTGCAACAATCTGCTCTGAAAACTCTGCTCAGTTTTGTGTTTTAACAGCTGTAACAAACTAGTGTAGCTGATAAAATCCACAACATTCTCAAATAAAGCGCAGTATTATTTGAAAAACTCAATTCACCCTATCTCCAACTTGTGTTCTCCCAATTTTATTTTTCCTTTTGACGAAGCCTCAGAGACCCATGTGTAGCAGTTACATTGCATGCCGAGGTTAATGCTTTGGCATGCCAATGCATGAGACCTCCTAGATTTCATGCTTCTTAGTGGGAACATTGCTCCCATTATTCACAGATCCTTGGTTGTTAAAAGAATCTGGGGTTCAAATCTTCAGCTTTGTCAAAAATGAATCAGTTTTTCATTGCACTGTGCCCTACTGCATATTAAGTTTTTTGTTGGAATTTTTCCCTCATAATTTTATTTTGGAGGAAGTCATCTCTACTGCATATTCGTGGAAAAGTTAATACTTCTAGCACTGAAGGAATTTGATTTTGGTCCATCCTCTTGTAAGTAAAATATGAAGTTAAACATTTAGCTGTTCATGTTGTGCGACTTCATTCATTTAATAATTGTTGTCAGTATGTTGCAACATCTCAGTTACTGAGTTATTTCCTGTTACTTAATGAGAGGGTGTAATCTTAGAGCACAAACAATAGTGATGGCATTTTCCTCGTTCATTGCTTACTAATTTCAATTATTCTAAGTTTTTAAAGTGAAAAGTTATTCATCTCATTTACAGTTCAGGAATCTGTGTGTTAGATTATCGATTTCTGTTTCTAGTTATAATGCCATATGCAGCATTTTTTTTAAAAGCTGATCTTGTAAGATCTTAATATTTGATATAGAACATAAAACAATATAGTGCAGATAGGACTTTCGGCCCTTGATGTTGCACCGACCTGTGAACTAATCTAAGCCCATCCCCCTACACTATCCCATCGTCATCTATGTGCTTATGCAAGGATTGTTTAAATCTCCCCAGTGTGGCTGAGTTAACTACATTGGCAGGCAGGGCATTCCACACCCTTACCATTCTGAGTAAAGAACCTGCCTCTGATGTCTGTCTTAAATCTATCACCCCTCAATTTGTAGCTATACCCCCTCTTACAGGCTGACGTCATCATCCCAGGAAAAAGACTTCCATTGTCTAACCTATCTAATTCTCTAATCATCTCGTTTGTCTTTAATATATGCCCTCGTAGCTTAGACAAAGTCTTTTCCCTGGAGTTGGGGAGTCCAGAGCTAGAGGGCATAGGTTTAGTGTGAGAGGGGAAAGATATAAAAGAGACCTAAGGGGCAACTTTTTCACGCAGAGGGTGGTACGTGTATGGAATGAACTGCCAGAGGAAGTGATGAAGGCTGGTACAATTGCAACATTTAAGAGGCATTTGGATGGGTATATGAATAGGAAGGGTTTGGAGGGATATGGGCCAGGTGCTGGCAGGTGGGACTAGATTGGGTTGGGATATCTGGTCAGCATGGAGGGGTTGGACTGAAGGGTCTGTTTCCATGCTGTACATCTGACTCTATGACAATGCTTCCACATCCTTCCTGTAATGGGGCAACCAGAACTGTGTGCAATATTCCAAGTGTGGCCGCAGTAGCGTTTTGAACTGTTGTAGTTGCAGCATGACATCGTGGCTCTGGAACTCAATCCCTTTACCAATAAAACCTAACACACTGTATGCTTCCTTAATAGCACTATCAACCTGGGTGGCAACTTTCAGGGATCTATGTACATGGGCTCCAAGATCCCCCTGCTCATCCACACTACCAAGAATCTTTCCATTGACTCAGTATTCTGCCTTCCTGTTATTCTTCCCAAAGTGAATTACTTCCACATTTAGCTGCATTGAACTCCATTTGCCACCTCTCAGCCCACTTCTGCAGTTTATCCAAGTCTCCCTGCAACATTCTTCCAAAATGTTCACTACTCCACCGACTTTAGTGTCACCTGCAAATTTACTAAGCCATCCACCTATGCCTGTGTCTCAGTCATTTATAAAAATGACAAACAGCAGTGGTCCCAAAACAGATCTTTCTGGCACACCACTAGTAACCAGACTCCAGGCTGAATATTTTCCATCAACCTTCACTCGCTGCCTTCTTAAATTAAGCCAGTTTCTAATCCAAACTGCTAAATCACCCTTACTCCCATGCCTATGCACTTTCTCCAACAGTCTACCTTATCAAAGGTCTTACTGAAGTCCATGTACATGCGTCAACTGCCCTATCCTCATCCACATGCTTAGTCACCTTCTCAAAGAACGCAGAGGTTGGTGAGACATGACCTGGCCTTCATGAAACCATGTTGACTATCTACAATCAAATTGTTGCTTGCTAAATGATTATAAATCCTATCTCTCATCATCATTCCCAAAACGTTTCATACAACAGATGTAAGACTCTCTGGTCAATAATTATCTGGATCATCTCTACTGCCCTTCTTGAACAAGAGCACAACATTTGCAGTCCTCTAGTCCTGTGGTACTAAACCTGTAGACAATGACGACTTGAAGATCAAAGCCAAAGCTCCAATACCACCTTCCTAGCTTCCCAGAGAATCCTCTGATAAATCCCAGGAGCTGTTTCCTTAGAATTTAGAGATTGTCATGTAATGTGCTATTCTACTCACATATATCAAAGATATTTGCAAGAATAATTCTGGTTTGTGATCTCTGTAGCAGAGATCAAAGCCAACTTTAAGTCATGGGATGTTTCAGCATGTTTACATTTCTGAAGCATTGCTGTTGGCTTCTAATGTTTTATAACAGTACATCGTAGTAGGAAAAATCTCCTCAGAAATGGATCCATCTGTTTCCTTTTTATTTTGAAAATGGGGTAATCAGAACCAATATGCTGTGTGGCAGATGAAAGTTGGGTTTGAGCTTTGTTTTACAATCTTGGGTAAAAAAAAATAGGTGAGCTACTGTTATCATTTTTGTGGAACTGGTTGTCAATTTTCCCCTAGTATCAGTATTTGAATAAAATCACCCATTCGTGATTTGCTTTTCTGAAAC
Organism: Hemiscyllium ocellatum; assembly: GCF_020745735.1. Lineage (NCBI taxonomy): Eukaryota > Metazoa > Chordata > Chondrichthyes > Orectolobiformes > Hemiscylliidae > Hemiscyllium > Hemiscyllium ocellatum. Next base: position 38,173,981 of record NC_083418.1, read on the forward strand.
ATAATGGTTTTTTTCTCTGTTTGTTGAAGTTTCAACCTCCTTTGGTTGACAATTGTGGGACAAATTCAGAGTTGATGACACTGACTTGTGCTAACAACTTGTATAGGAAGGATATCATTGGCAAACTTTCTTTTTGTTATCTGACTTGGAATCTCTGCAGCGATTCTTTCAATGGCATGATTTAAAACTAGCTAACCTAGCAAACTGCGAGACTTAACTGACCATTTAAAGGGATTGTAGAGTCCATACAATAGTGTGATTTTTGTTTGTCCTCAGTAAAAACTTTGAAGGTAATATCAGAAATAGGAAGCAAAATTAAGAGATGTATACTTCTATGTTTTGTGTGTCAATGACCTGGAGATTTCCTGACTTTAGTATCCAGTCTTTGCTCAATACTTTGGTATTAGCTAGAACAATAGTCTTGGCATTAAAATTGACTTCACCCATTCTTGGCAAGATAAGTAACAAAATGTCAATTGAGATTCCACTTATAGTTCATATACAGTGATTGCTGCTAGAAAATTAAAATTTCACTAAGTAGCAGGCTTATATAGTCATAACCACAGCTTAAAGGCACACTATTTCAGGCAATACCAGTACCGTCCTTCGTCATTATACTGTCCCACCATCAGGACAGATCCAGCAGGGGTGACAGCACATTGGTATATAGTCAGGAGGGTGTTGTCCTTGGAGTTCTCAACATTGACTCTGGAGCCCGTGAAGTCTCATAGTATCAAGTCAAAAATTGGGAAGGAAATGTACTCTAAGTATTCTAATCTAAAACCGTGTGGAAACAGGCCCTTCAGCCCAACAAGTCCACACCGACCCGCCGAAGCGAAACCCACCCATACCCCTACCCCTACATTTGCCTCTTAACTAACATGGGCAATTTAGCATGGCCAATTCACCTAACCTGCACATCTTTGGACTGTGGGAGGAAACCGGAGCGCCCGGAGGAAACCCACGCAGACACGGGGAGAACGTGCAAACTCCACACAGTCAGTCGCCTGAGGCGCTGATTACCATGTACTCTTTCTTGGCCGTTGAATCAGCATTGCTCCTTGTTGGAGGAAGCATTTAAAATGGTAAGGGCATCAAATTACTCTACTCTGGGTGAGTACTTCAGAGTCCACCACCAGGACTGGTTCAGCCCCACTACTTCTGACAGAGCTGGTCATGTCTTAAAGGACATTGGGTGAGCAAGGGAGTGAGAGAACCTACAAGAGGGAGAAATAAAAGCCAAATACTCTGAATACTGGAAATCTGAAAGAAAAAATGGTGAAGAAATTCAACATGTCTGACAGCATTTGTGTAAAGAGAAAGCATGTTAACATTTTGCATCCAGTGTGACTTCTTTGGAAGGAGAGGAATCAAGAGGGAAAAATATACTTGATTTCATCCTTATCAGTCTCCAGATCCATCGCAGCATGTCTGTGACACTTGCTCAGAGCAGTCCTTGTGGATTCAAAGCCTCATGCTCATGTTGAGAATACCCTACTTTGTGTTGTGTTTAAGTCCAACTATATCATATACTGCAGTTATCAGACTGCTGTGCAATGCATTTATTGTGAAGAATGGAACAAATTTTAAATGATCAATTTTTTTGCTAACTAGGGAACTGTCTACCCTCAATGTGGGCTTCTAATTGACTAAAACTGATGGGGTTTGTAAGTGGGCTATTTTCCATTTGAAATTGTGTGCAAAAGAGGTAAAACTAGTGTGATGAGAAATTGTTGGTGACCCAGATTGTAAAACCTTGTAGAATCAGCTCAATTTAAAAGTATCTGTAAAAGCTCAATAGTTAATCACTGGAATCAGTACTAGGCACCACAAAGAGTTTGGAAGTTGTTTTTACCTTTAACGGATGTACTTATTCATTAATGCAATGTTACATTCATGTGCTGAAGACTTAAAGCCCAATTTGGCAATCCTATTTCTTCAATGTCTGTTTGATGTAAGAGATGCAGATCCTTTGTTGTTCCCTTTGACTTATCATTTATCTGGATGGAGTTTACTTTGTCAGCTTCAGAGATATTAATCCATTCAAAGCCTAAACATCTGTAGGGATTCTATGATAACGCGTACTTTTTTTTTGTTCTTGGGTTTTGGAATTTCAGTGGTAGATTGGGAATTATTCTTCTCCCTTTCTGAACAAAACTTGATTATAAGTTGGTGTACTCTCTAGTAAATTGAAAAGAGAATTTGACAATGTTTGGTTTGTTACTGAAATGTTACTCCAAATGCTGGGATGGAGGTAGGGCCTGGGAGAATCAATCTGATACTGCTCATGGTGACCATGAAAATATCTGGAAATGTGATTTGAAAGTTCTGCTTACCAGATGTCAAGGTGAGATTTATTCTGCGAATGGTTAAAGTGAAGCGATGCATCCTCTCCCAGTTTGTCTTTAGGTGTTACTTCAGACTCAGTGGTAGCACTGTTGAGTCAAAATGTTGTACTTGTGTTGCATTCTGGAGACTTGAATGCAATCTAAATTGACACTTTTTTTTGGGCAATACTGTGTAAATGATCCACTACCAGAGATGTCATCTTTCCAATGAGATTTTAAACATCGTCTGTCTCGCTGTGGATTAATTCCATTGCACTCATGTCGGAAAAGAGCAGGAGAGTTTTCCCCCAGTGTCTTTGCCGTTATCAATGAATAGCATTAAAAATCAGTAATCTGGCTGTTATCAACTTGCTGTTTTGAGATTTTGCTAAATACAAGTTAGTTTCTGTTTCCATACATTGCAAAAGGAACTTCAAAAAATGCTTAATTAGGTGTTTGACATTTTGCAATGTACTGAGATCATGAATGACATTACACAAATGTTCATCTTTACAAACTTTCATCACACTATTTGAAAGAAAAATTATTTATTAGTTCGCTTGAAAGATGGTATCTCTGATAGTGGAGCACTTCCTCTGTGTTGCACTGAAATGTCAGCTCAGGTTGTGTTCAAGTCTCCAGAATGCAACATGGGTACATAGTTTTGATTCCAGTGTTAACCTCCCTCCTCCAAAAATGCAATTGTACATTTTCTTGCAGATATTTAGAAGCAGAAATGAGTTGAACCATTTTGGTCTTAATGTGTTCTTGGTTTTATTATGTAGTCATTTTCATTTGAGCATTCACAGTTTTAAATTCTGTTCACACTATTCAACTGCCAGCTGTACCTTCCTCTGTTTGGGGAAGTTCCATATGGGCTTTGAATCAAGGAATAGTTTAACATTACAGTATTAAGATTGGGTTTTGTGCATAAAATTAACTTGAAGAAATAGTCCTACACTGATTGCAACTAATGAAAAACCAACTTGTCAAATTTTAAAATTAGTTTAAAGAGGGTTTACGATACATGTTAATTTACGCAAGTGCTGACAAGACAGTAGACAGTGTTTTGTGCTTGTATTTCATATGTGCGTACATAGCTCTATTTTTCACTATTTGAAAGCAGTTTGACTTTGCTGTCTAAAATAGTCCTCCATTTTTCTTTACCTTGAAAATTTACTTATTGTCAGTATAGGTAATATCTTTACCTAATACCTATCTTATGGCAGGGACTATCAGTTTTAATTCCATATAAACATAATGATAGTTATGCCATCATGACAGTAAGAGACTCAATAGTATGGATTTGTTAGAATAGTGGGAACATTGTGCATGTCTGCTCATATATTCTAATAGACTGTAAAATCTGATAAGATTTGCATTAAAAAAAATGGAAGGCAAAAGTTTAATCTTTAGATAAAGTTTAAACTGGGAATGAAGGCAACAACTTCAGGGCATGCAGAGGTACCATCAGGTTGCTTCAGTGCTATCAGAATTTCCTTCAGAAGGGAGGTTTTATTTGTGAAAAGAGTTTATAATCTATTGATTGGAGTGCAAAGTTTAAACTTTATATTTTTCTATTAATAGAAATGTAAATATAATGTGTTTGAGTTTGTCTTGCAACTTTCACCTTCTCCATCTAAATTCAGTTTAAAAATTAAATGTGGAATACACTGCCGAAAATAGACTGACAAAGTACTTGCTGAGAAGGACTTGCAACTAAAGTGCACTGCTGTATAGCAATGTTTTTTTCAGGAACCATTGGCCCACTAGTTTATTGACTGATTCTTTAGAAAGTTTGTGCATAGATATTTTACTAATTCACTGTACAGAGATGTTGCAACCTTTTGGAGTAGGTAGAACTTCAACCCAGCCCTCTTGGCTCAGAGTTACAACTGCACCACAATGGGTGCAGTTTACAGTTTACCCTTTACAGTTTATGTCTAGATAATTTCTAATCAGCCTGTTCAGAGATGTTGTAACACACCACTGGAGCAGTTGAGACTTGAACACAGGCCTCCTAGCCCAGAGATAGGGACATTACTGCCCCCAAAAGTCCTTTGGAAGGTTTGCAAAAAAATTAAAAAAAAAATTGAAACCAGTTTGTGTGGGTCAACCTTCCCAATGTTGTAATAGATAATTTCTCATCAACCTTTTCAGAGACATTCAGATATTCTCCTTCCTTAGAAGAAAGGAGAAAACTAGTGTGCTACAAGTGCCAGCTAGAGCAGGTATATACTTTTAGAATCATAGAACCCCTGTAAGTGTGGAAACAGGCCCTTCAACCCAACAAGTCCACACTGACACTCTTCAGAGTGTGCCACACAGACCCATTCTCTTACCCTATTACTCAACATTTACCCCTGACTAATGCACCTAACCTAAACATCCCTGCATGCTAAGGGCAATTTAGCATGGCCAATTCACCAAACCTGTACATATTTGGATTGTGGGAGGAAACCCATGCAGACACTGGGAGAATGTACAACCTCCACACAGTTGCCAGAGGCTGGAATCGAACCTGGATTCCTGGTGCTGTGAGGCAGCAGTGCTAACCATTGAGCCACCGTGACCATACTTCTCATTAAACTGTTCAGAGATGTTGTGATGCACCTCTGGAGCAAGTGGGGTTTAAATCCATGTCACCTAGCTCAAACAAATGCTCCCACAGCTCCCCAAGAACCCGAAAGTGTGTGTATAATTTTTCAAAAATTAACCTTCTATCTTAATCAATCTGTTATTACACACCTGCTGGAGCAGGTGGGATTGAACCCTGGACCGGCAGGGACATTACCACTGTGCTACAAGAGGGCCTTAAAAGTTTGTGTATTTATTTTTATTAAACCTGTTTTTCTAAACGACCTGTTCAGAGATGATGTTACAGACCTTTGGAGCAGATGGTTCAGGGATAGGGATGTGATCTCTGCATTCCAAGAGGAGATATATTTGTGTATAGAATAACTGGCATTATTTGATCCTCCTGCCAAGCAGAAAATAACAATAACTATTCATCATGAGGAAATAAAATTATCTGAATTTTTGGGTTTGAATTAGATTGTTGCTATTCAGTTAAGTGAGATGTGAAAGTTGACTATTCCCAGAAATTAAATACTAATCAAAATGTTCGGCTAGTTTGTTTTGCTGGGAATGTTGGCATGCAACTGTTTGGCTGCAGGTTTGACTACTTTTTATCCTCTGTTGAATGCATTGTAGTTAATGTGGAAAGCTTTTCCCCCCAAGTAATACAAAAAAAACCTGCTAGTATTTAATTTTATCAGATTGACCTGCTTGTGGACTTTGTGGTGCTGTATTCGAACATTGTGTTAAATCAGGCAACCCAATGGTAGTCTGGTTATGGGAATACTGCTCTGCAGAACACTACTATTTGATATGGTAATGGAAAGTGTTTGTCTTGTGCTGCAGTGTTTGTGTAGAACACCAGTAGAATCCCTACATGTTGCCTAACTTCACTTGTTAAAAAGTGTAATATTTTCACAAAAACTTTCCCTACAGGAAAGGTCATGTTACAAAATACTAATTGCTTATAATTACAGTTAAATTCCATTCTCTTTCTCCCAGATTTCATTTGTTCTCTGTTTGAAACTTGGCATCTCCAATTGATTTATGGACAGGAGAGTTAAATGAATGCAGTTATAAATGTTTTGACCACTTTGACCACAGGTGTAGTGCTGTGTTGAGCTAAGTAACAACTCTGGTGTTAAATTTTCGTCTTTTTGTTCTTTTGTAATGCAATGATTCATGAACCACTGGGAAACATGATAGTATTTTGATTTGATCTGGGTTAGTTGAGTTAGTATTTAAAAATGTTCAAAGCTGTCGTACCGTTATTGGTTACTTGCCCATCTCAATCAGACAACCAAATGTGAACTTATCATTGTTTTCGGGATGTGAGATCAAACCTCCTCCAGTTGACATTTGTAAAATGAAAAATGCTTAAGATTGATATTTTTAAAACTGCAACTTGTGGCTGACGTGTTAGATAATATTCCAGTATAACTTGATTGCTCTTTAAATTTATTGTTCTGTATCTAATTATATGTCCTGCTGAGCCTGTATGGAATTTACACTTGTATGAAACTCTTCATAATGAATGACATTTACTATATTATAAAAGTGCACTCTGTTCCGGAAGCTAATTTGCTAATAATGTTATTTTTAAAAAAACACACAGAAACCCTATTACACTTTTGTGTGATGACAGAGTAAGTATCCCTCGTACCTATGATAAATGACATGCACATAATAGACCTAGGCTGTAAAATTCCTTCCTCTGTTGATTACTGGGGTAAGGCTTTTTTTGGGTTTACTCATAAGCTTGTTCTTAATGTGTCTTGAATTCAGTACAGTAGTAATCAGAGTCTTGGAGTTAATCTGAAGGTAAGCCAATGTAGACTGTAATTGTGGCCTACAAATAAACTTTGGCAGTGTGATGCGCTTGTTCTACCTGAAACCTCTAGTTCATGTGAAGACACAGAATTTGAAATTATTTGTCTTTTATTATGGTTGAAGGTGAGTTGGGACAAAGGAGCTGAGGTATCAACAGACCACAGCTGCAGCTTTCCTTTTGTTTCAATGGAGTGCTTCTGGTTGAGCTAATGTTTGGCACTTCGATAAAGCTATCCTGTGTTCCTACTTCTCTTTCCTCACAGCCCTGCAAATTATTCATTTTGATTTGTTCAATTGTTTTTTGAAAGCTACTTTTGGATCTGTTCCCACTTACATTTTTTGCATTGTTTTATGTCAAACTTCTGATTACAATATTAACATTGTTTTTATAATTTGTAGGCTTAGGTGTAGGAACTTTACAATAATAGTAATTGTAGGTATTGTTCAACATTAGCATTAATGTGATTATATTTGTTAATTTTAATTACTTTGACCCAGCTTTCCATTACTTCCTCCTTTCTATGCATGCTATTTGTTGATTCACAAGGCAACCTCACTGACTTCTGTTTGGGTTCACTTTGGTCAGCTCTTTGCAGTTATATCAGTGCAGCCTTTCTAAGTAGCTTACCAATACTTCCTGTTAGTTTAGGAAGAGAGCGCTTCCTCAAAATGGCCAAGATTGGAGCTGAGCCGCCAGCTTGGGTGGTCTTTGGTAATTTATTGTCCAAGTCAGGCAGCATCTCCTGATGTGTTCTTCCAGCATCTGCAGTTTTTTTTTGTCTCTAATTCATAATCCAAAGCATGTTGAAGTGTCCATGACTAACATCACTGTACTGCCCTGTAGTCATTTTATAAGAAACAAATGTAGAGAATAAGATTGGCTTACTCGCGCAAGACAAGTTGTTTTAAGTAAAATGCTTCAGTTAAAAATGAAAGTAAATCCCATTGTACTACTGGTAACACAAAAGCTATGCCACGCACTTTATCTTGATTAATTAACTCTTTAGTATGTGTCCTGGTAAGGCTAGTACCAGCAGTTGGGTGGGGCAAGTAGAACAAGCCTTGATTTGCTCAGTTTTACATCCACAGCAACAAATGCTGCAATCTGCAACCCAGTAGTTAACTCTAAGTATTACCTGTTTAAAGGCCACATCTGAAATGAAACCACTTCAGTGTGGTTTCAAGCTTACTGATTTACCATTCTGTTTGTACTTTTGAATTTTAGATTTCTAGATTACTGTATAAAAGCCATTTGCAAGATACAAGTGTTGCCTAAACTATTTGTCTGTTTCCTACAGTACATTTGTTTTCAACTAGTCGCTACTAAAGATTTTTAAGTAATTTTGGGCTTCTTAACCAAGACTATGCACATTAGAATGCAATCATGCAGCAGAAGTGGCATGAAATTATTATAGGCCTTTTGAGACCATATTTGCAAATTTTATGAATTACTTGGGTTTTGAGGCTGATTAGGCCAAGTGTGAGGATTTATTATTATTATTATTATTATTATTAATAATGTTATTTGGGACAATTAATATAAAGATTAAAAATTGTCACATTTTTAAGTTATTGTTTATGAAAGACACAATATTTGTCTCAAGTCTGAGGTAAAACATAAGTATGTGTTTATTGAGTTTTCAGCTTGTAAAATAAGAATGTGAACATTTGGACTGAATATGGTGACTTGTAATCTATTTAATATCTACAGGTATGTAGAGTTGAGTAGCAGTTGCTGTATGTTGAATTTTAAAAGTACAATGTATAACAGCTGTGTGCGTCAAATATCTCCATAATGACAGCCACTTTGTGCTTCAAGCTTCCTGATCATTTTTTCTATAACCGTGCATTTGGGACATTACATTTAGAACTGTTTTGTAGTCTTTTCATTTTTGAACATTGGTATTAAAATATGCAGAGATAGTAGTATTCTATTTTGTTATACCAGTGAACTTCACTGTCCTGTTTGCAAGTATTTTGAATCAGCTTGTTCAGACACAGTAGGATAGACCTCCTGGGCAGGTGGGAGTTGAACCTGGACCTTCCCTGCCACAGGGACACAATCACAGTGCCACAAGTCTCCCAGATAAATACTGGAAATACTCAGATGGTTGGGTGTCATATATGTTTTCTAATCAACTTGTCCAAGATATTACTGCACATCTCTGGTGGAGGTTGGCTTGAATGCAGACCTCCTGGTTTAGAGTAAGGACATTACTACTGGATCCGAAGAATACTGCTCCACAAAAGTCCTCCTGCCACGCTGAGACGTTTACAACTGCAACTGCTTTCCTACATAGAGCAATTGCTAGAAACTAGCTGCTTTTTACTGCAGAGTGATTGTGAAGTGATCTTTCGTTTACCTTTACGCATTTGGGAAGGAGGTTTGGAATCTTAAATGTAAATCAGCTATCCTTTTCAATGGGGTGACATATGGACTGTGGAGTTAGATACCTTGAAATGAGCTTAGCAAGTCAGTTCATCTTATACATTCATTCAGGATAAATTTCAAGCACCCTATTCAGCCATCCAGTTGTTTGTTTTAAACTAGCTTCTATGCTCTGGACTCCTCTGCTCTTAAATAGTCACGTTCTGTATTGTGTATTGCTTTTTGCATGTTACACACGCATGTCGGCCAGTCCAACCCTTTCACATCTTTCTACCATAGGTAACTCATTTAAGCTTCATTCAACAATTTTGGAACCAAATACCTTGATTTCTTTACCCAACAAAATATATCAATCTGAGGCTTAAACTTGAATTGACATATCGTCCATAGCCTTTTAGGGAAGAATTATACACATCTCCAGTATCATTTATGGGATAAAAATACTTGATTTCTGCCCTGAATAGTGATGGCAGCTTCTGTTTTCTACAATGGTGCCATGGTGATCAGCTCTCTGTTAATCATTGCCTGGTGTTGTTCAGGAGCTCCATTCTAGCTTGGTAGTCTCTGCATTTCCAGCAGAGCCGGGAAATGGATTGAGAAGTGGACAATTCACTGACTTTTTTTTTTGCTTTACTTGGGCCTGTCTGAGTTTTTTGTTTCTTTTTGCCACTTCCAATTATTTTCCAAGGAGTCACCCTCCAGAGGTCACTACAGTAGTCAGTGCCAATATCCACCAATGTCATGTATTGTTTGTTTGCTCATTTGTAACAGTGGTATGGACGCTCAACAACTTGTGACCCAGTGAACAGTTCTTTGGGTATATTACAGTAATCTGTCTGAATGTGGCCAAGCTAATTGACATAATTGGCTCAGCAGTGAATGTATCCTGATGGGATTAAGTGCCAAGAACGCTTGAGGTAGTCACCAAGAGATGCAGAAGAGCTCTGAGACATTTGAAGGAAGAACTTTTTTTTAGCCTTTTTCCCTGCCCACTATATGTTATCCAGTTCTTGCCACTGTAAAGGAGGGTGCTGAAGAGACAGACTTTGTAGTCTTCCAGGTAGTACTCTCAGTCAGCTTTCTTCTTTTTGTTTCCCACTCATCAACTGAAATATAATTGTTGCAGTTTTGGTACACATGTTTTGATTTCAGCATCAAGTAACTGATCAATTGATTTAATTGATTGATTGAAGGCTGTAGAAAGTAGATTGGGAAGGCCTCAGCAGCTTCCAAGACCACAATGACATACGACCATTTATCAACATTGACAGTGTCCTGCTGCCAGGAGATATGTTGCCCTAATGTTGATGGTCAAACCAAACCAAACTCTTTGCAGATGTTAACAAGTCACTTGCTGCTGAAGGTGTTCCTCTGTTTGGAATGCCAGTGTGACATTATCAGTGCAGAGCAATTTTGAGGGCCGTGCATGCTGGAGTCTTGAATCCCGGGCAAGCAAAATTGAACAGTATCCTGTGATTCCAATTGTGAATAGACAGCTGCTTTACAAGCATAAAATAAAAGAATATGTCAAAGAATACAACCCTATATTACAATACTATGGATCTCTTGGGTGGCCAGTATTGCCCCATCATAGCTGACCTTGGTCGTCATGTTGTCATGGAGAGTGGAAATCACATTGAACAGTTTCAGCAGGCAACCTATTTTCTCCAGCTTGTATAGACTGCTGAAATGGTGAATGCCTTGCTGAGACAAATGAAGGCAATATATTATTGGTGTCCTTTGTTCATGACATTTTTCTTGCAGCTGCTGGACTGAGAAGATCATGTCAGTTGTACCTTTCTAAAGTTCTGAAACCACATGGAATTCAGGGTATGTACTTTCATGCAGGACTTGCAGTTTGGTATGGATGATAAAGGCAAATGTTTTTCCTTTGCTCAGCAGGGACTTGCAGTCGCTGTGGTCGCTTTGTTCCTGCACAAGTTTGTCACTGTCTTTCGAAGATCTATTATTCTGGGTTGCTTCCATCAGATGAAATAGTATCTATCTTTTTGCCCAATTTGAATTCTTTTGTAATTTTAACCATTTTAATTGGTTTGAACCTAAATTTTTGTGTCCAGAATAACTTGATCAAAACCATTTGCTGTTCTGTGTCTGCTGTCACACTCAGTCAATAGTAATGTCACGTTTTGAGCCAGAAGCTGTGGGTTCAAGTCACACATCAAGACTTGTTCACAACAATCAAAGCTGACACTCGCAGTGCACTAATGAGGGCTGCGCTGTCAAAGGTGCTGTATTTTGAATGAAATGATAAGTCAAGGCCCTAAGGGGTGGATGTGCAAGATCACATGATACTATTTTTTCGGAACAGTTATGGGAGCTTGCCTTTGAGTTCTGGTGCAATAGTCATCCCTCAATCATCATCACATAAGCCAAATTATCTGGCACTTCTCACATCTCTGTGGGAGGTTGCTATGCACAAATTGGCCACAGTGAATGTGCTTTAAAAGTACTCATTAGTGGTGTTACTTGGGGGCATCCCAAAAAGTTGTGAAAGGCACTATATAAATGCTGGGGTTTTTTTGTGCCCCTCTACAATATTGCTTCCCAGGTGCTGCCTTTTCTTGCTGACAAACTATGAATTTCTCTTGTCTTCTCTCATTCCCTAGATTTCTGGCACTAAGGATCTTCTCTGCACTCTTGAATGCCTCCCCAGTTCTTGCTGACCAGAACAGAATGCAGAACTGCTGATATGTCTGCCTAGACAAGCTTGATCATAACTTCCTCTATTGTAATCTAAAGATTGTGTCATTTAGATTTCTTTCATATTAGATCAGTTTATTGATGCTCTACATTGGTTGGATATGTTGAGCATTGAGACCATTAAAACTCGTAAATTCTCTTTCAGTCTCGATTCTGAGACACAATGGAATCATGAAGTGTGTATGCTTTTTCATTCTTAAATGCAATGTCTTACCCTTATTTAAATTTAAACATGTCATCTACTTTTATTAACTTCACTTGTATTTTTAAAGTTCATTCCATCAATTGCATTTGCCTCTCTTCATAAACTTGATCAATCTAGAATGAGTTTCTTAGTCCAAGTCACTGGGTTTATCAGAAATAGTAGTGGTTCAGCACTGAGCTCCAGGCAACCTGTTGAGCATTCCACATCCCCTTGCTCAACCACCCCACACCGGTCAATCTTTCTTGACATGACTAATCTAAACAGTACCAATTATTTCTCACCCTTCAGTCCATTTACTATCTATTTTCAGTTTTATTCCTGAATGGGACAGGTTTGAGTTTACTAAGTAATATTTTGTGAAATTTCTTAATATTATTAGGAAGTCTTATGAACACAATGTTATGGAGCTTTTCTGTAATTGGAGTGGATTATCATATTTTAAAGAAATCAATTTTTAAAAATAAATTAGGAATGTGTGCATTGCTTTATACTATGATTAGTGATAATGGAACTTTATTGCTTTTTGTTACAATTTTCCTAACCTTTAGTTTAATATGGTCTATTTTTACAAATGCTTCAAAGTAGCATTTGGAACTACTGAAATGAATTTCAATTTTAAAACCAAAAGTTTTTAATTTAAAATTAGAATCAGTAGATTTTTTAAGTTTAAGTACTAAATATGTGTAATACACCTTTGTATAATTATATGTCAAGTAAAAATTGGGTTTATAATGTTGAAAATTTAATCTCTCCATAGAATCAGCTTTGCTATGTTTTAAGATGTCATTCTCAAATGACTTGAATCTCTAATAGTTGTGCAGCAGTCTTCAGAAAATAACAATTCCTGTTGCTGTGTAATATATATAATAGAAGTAAGAGACTTGTCTCTTGATAACATTTTTGATTTTATCCAGTGAGTAGCTGAGTCATACAGATCATGCAAGCAATTCATTTGTTCCTAAGCCCATGCTGAATTTGCTGAACTTAGCTTGAGCAATTGAAGGGAATCTGCATGTGACCTTGGTTGTCCGAGTTAGAAAAGGGAACAAGAGCTGGGTATCCTCCTTGCAACGTAGTGATACTGGTTGATTCTGTGTATATTTATAATTATTAGGTCAGAACTACTTGGTAAATCTGAGAGATTGTGAACATACGAACATCCACCCTGCATTCAGAATCAAACCTGATCTCATAATGGTCAATCCTCTGTGGAATCAGAGGGGTCATTGTCAGCATATCTCAGTAAGGAATTGCTGCCAGTAGGAGGAGGGAAAGTTAAAAAGAGAAAATTGAATGTAAATAGTTCAAATTAGGTAGAGTCAGTCAGGGTAAGTAAGCATCCATCAATGTCCGGTAGAATCTTAGAATACCATACAGAAAGAGGCCATTAGGCCCATTTGAGTCTGCCTGACCTTGTGAAGAACATATTACCCAGACCCACCTCATTCCCATAACCCCATGTTTATTAAAGCATATCCCTGGACACTACAGGGAAATTTAGCATGGCCAACTTACTGAAGCTGCACATCTCTTAGACTGTGGGACGAGTCTGGAAAATCAAACACAACCACAAGGAGAACATGCAAACTCCACACCGACAGTGCCTAAAGGCTGTAATTAAACTGAGTCCCTGGTGCTGTGAGGCAGCAGTGCAAACACTGCTGTCCAGGTGGAATGAAGTGAGCTATTCTGTGTGTTCTGGAAAAAAAAAATATTGTTTAAATAATGCCCAAGATTGCTAACAGAATCAGTGGAACTGCCTCTCAATTAAAGGTCAGTATCCTCCAGAAAGGGATGATAAATTCTTTAAAAGATTTGGCTGTTTGCTTACTTTTAGAATACTACAACTGTGGTTAAGATGAGATGCAAGTCAGCCTGTGTTAGATATTATTCTTCTAGGTTAGAATCAATCTAGACCATATTGTCATTTACTGGAAATTGGTGTCATTACTGCTAATAACCAAGAAACCTTCATTTTGTAGGAAATCAGTCTGAGAAATTCAGTCTGTCACACGCAGCATTTCTATTAACCACAACTAGAGCAGCGTGTTCTTACTTATACATGCAAAACAGGTGCAAATTCAGCTATTTTTGGATATTTGATGGGAAGTGGTTTCAACTGTTTCTGCTCCTTTTTGTTTCTTCACACTAAATGATGATATAATTTGCAATGTAGGTGCATTTATCTATTACTATCCCCAAAGATTTATTGAAGTGGTAGTGTCCTTTCATACATAGATTAATCAATTTCTGAGAGGATAGTTTTCCTTTTAATGTTACATTTCTGAATCTGTTGTCAGCCCACGTGGTTAATGTGTAAATGTCTGATATTAGCAATGAATTTGTCAAAGAAACATTTTCAAGTCAGTAAATGTACCATTATGCTTAAGTGTTCTGTTTTGCATATCATACTTGTTTTAAGGTTATGTTTTATAAATTGTTATCACAATGTTATTTTATATTGAATAAAATATGTTACAAACCAAACAAACTTGATCAATGAATAAGTTATCTTTCGGGAACATATTTTGAGAATTTCTAACTATTTGTAAAGAAGGCTACTGTGGGAAACAAATCTCAGAATACCACAAGCCAACTTTGACATTGTTTTATACCTAGTGATGTACATTTAGGTACAAGTCCTATCAGAGCTCAAAAGTGAAACACAGTGCATCCTGGAGGTCTGAAGTCTGGAAACTGCTTAAGATACTCAACAAGTCTGGGAGAATCTGTGGAGGGGAAAACATAGTTAATGCACAAGTCCAATATTGCAGTTCTTTGGAATCAAAGAGAAGCAGAATAATTGATTTTATACTGTAGAAACGGGAGGGACAGAGCAAGTGACCAAAGAGAAGGGCAAAGGGTATACTGGGTGACAGAACAAAAGGCTAACAGAATGATAATGATTGTAGAGAAGAGAGAGAGAGGTCCAGAGTAAGTATTCAATGGCAGAGAATAGGTAAGGCCCACTGAAAGCAAAACAAAAGCAGACACTAAGTTGGCGAAGCAGAGTTCTTGATTACTTTGAAAACAAAGGGAAATGGAGTCTTGATTAGAAAAGGAGTTAAATGGTATTTGGGGTAAGCAGGAATCTACATTGTGTCAATGGGTATCAGCTTGGAAGTGATCATACTGAATATCGGTGCAGGCTTGATGGGCCGAGTGGCCGCCACCTGTTTCTGATTTGCATTTTGTACACCAGTATGTTTGGATCAATATGTGAACTGTAGTGTGTCCAGTGAGGGGGGAGGGGCAACAAGGTCTTAATATGTCTCTTCCTGACCCCCTCAAAATATTTCATGATGATGGGTTTAATTCATCCTTAGAGTTTAAACTAATATGACCATTGCGCAGGATTATTAATAGCTTTGCAAATGTTTACGGCACATAGTAGAAAATGACCGCCTGTTTGAGATTTCCTGTCTTTGATTAATGACTAAATGTTGGTTTTTGCTTCCAGAGGCATTGGACATTTTCACAAATGTTTGCTAACTGACCCATAATCCTGTCCTAGTTAGTAGAACTGACTGTAGCTGTTGGATGATTCTTGGAAAGTCCAGAAAACACTTTTGACAGTCACACTGGCTGGCTGTTGATATTTTTTTAATGAACCACTTAAGCGGTAGTTTCAGTTTTGCATATCATCGCATTCCTGGAATCTGGAAATACCAGATTTTCCTTGAAGTCGAGCTGTACTTTTGCTTTGTTTAGAAGCTCATTAATTGCACTGCAATCAGATGGTGTAATATTCAGTCGTTAGATGATCTAGTGATGCAGTTGAATGTGCTGTTGGAACCACCTGCCAAGTGAACAACAAGAATTTATATTTTTCTGGTTCAGTTGTTCAGGATATTGTGGTTTTATTTTAATTTTTTTATTTTCACAAAGTAATGTAGTATTCTAGTAACTCATGTGCAGAGGAAGCAATTAGATATGTGTTCCTTCGATGTAAGGTGTATTTTGCAATAAAATTACCATTTAAAGTCCCAAAGTCTGATTGCTTAGCCTACTCTGTTGACAGGCAAAGACATTGTCTTTGGTTTCTATCAGCATCTCCATTTCTTTGATCACAAGTCATTTAACTATTCAGCTGCTATCTCAGCATGTGTTAGGATATCCCAAACCTTGTGTTATTTGATCAAGCTTTACATCCGCCCTTCCTTTAACTGCTTAGTTATTTGAAGTGATTTTTTTTTGCCTCTGCATCCTTCTCCATGTCTGACCTTATCTTTTTATCTGGGTTGGAAAAACTTGAACCTATACTTGTTTCACCGGTAGACTTTACCTTTTCAGCTATTTTTTTTGCATAGCCTATCCAAGACCACTCACTCACTCTTGTGAAATGTTACATTAAATCTTACATTCCCATCAACTCTGTCTGTCTCAGGTTCCATTTGTGCACAAGGCTTAAACATGTTCATGTCACAAATTTCATATGCTTCCATTCCTGATTGGCCCCTCTTTTCCTTACTGCTTTCTGACAAATGTCCCTGTATATCCTCTCTAGTCCCTGCGTGAGACTTTTAGGAACACCAGTTGGTCTTTCAACCTCTTGAGTCTGTTCTACCATTCAGTGAGTTCGTGGGTGATTGTACCTGAACTCAGTCTATCTGCCTTTGGTCAATATTGTGTTTTTTTTTCTCATTCCTTGCTGTCATTTACAGATTTGATAGCAACCCATTTTAATCACTTACTTTATACTGCATTGAATTAAAACTAACTGCAGAGTTATGGGATTAATGCATAGACAGACATGTCTTTGCTGATCTTGGAGATTTACTTGATTTCTCCAGTTCATTCTAAGGCGAGCATGGTGTTTCACTTCTGTTTTCTGTGAGTTATTCAGTCTCTGTTAAGGCACATCCCATTGATACTTCTATTTTATTAGTAAAGTAACTCCTATTATGGATGCTGTTGTGACTCACTGGTTTAGAGGGTTGGAAAACAAGCTCCACTATTCCTAGAGTTGTAAAAAAAGTTAAAGTTTGTAAAATTTGTACAGAATTCCCCAGTTTTACCGATCTTTTAGCTCCAGGTTGTTAAAAAGCATGGGCCAGATTTAGACTCTACAGAATCTCTCTATTACAGATAATAAGACTTGAGCTACCGATGTATGGTAATAAATGATTGGCACATAATAATTAAAACTCTTACCATCTTTTCTCTCTCTCTCACTCTCTCTCTCTCACTCTCACTCTCACTCTCACTCTCACTCTCACTCTCACTCTCTCACTCTCTGTTACACACAGTAAAATTGAGAAGCTGAAGTATTCATGACAGGCACTCCAGTAGTTTCTTTTCTTCCCAGTACTGATGTTGAAATGACTCTTCTGCTTGCTAATGCATTGTTCAATCATCTTTCTCCGATTTCTTCCACTAGTTGGTGAGCAACATACACTTCTGGTACACTTCTAAAATGTCTCTGACTTATCAATTAAAATGGACTGTGTAAAACAATGGTTCTATTTTTTAGGCTTACATTGCACTTTGACTGTAGCGAAGCTGCTACTGAGCTGGAGAAGAACTGAATATGTCTGTCTGTCCATACACACCCTCGACTCCAAATCCTCTGTCATTCTACAATTGCTTCTTGTTAAGTTGTTTACATGATGCTTGGCATGGGTTTTGGGTTGCCTGGTTTTGAAAATTGTAGATAATCTTTCAGATATTCTTTTTTAAACTGCTGTTTCACATTTCAGTCCCTGGCTTTTAAAAATGCAAAAGAAAAGGCATTTTATACAGTGCCACACAGCACGCACACGCACACCTGTGAGGAAAGTTATAGATCACAGTGTAAAAGTGACTGTAGCAATGTGCATACAAAATTGGCTGAGTGATTTGAAGACAGAGTAATGCTCAATAGATAATTTTCAGGCTGGAGGAAAGTTTGCAGTGGAGTTCCCCAGGGATTGGTATTGGGGCTCTTGCTTTTTCTGATATGTATTAACAATCTAAATATTGGTATGCAGGGGACAATTTGGACATTTGCAAATGATGCAAAAACTGTAAGAATTATGGACTGTGTAAGGACGATAATGCAGAGCTCCAAAAGCACATGGGCAAGTTGGAGGAGTGGGCAGATGAAGTTAAATGCAGAAAAATGTCCGATGATGCATTTTGGTCAGAAGAACATTAAAAGACAATAGAAAGTAAGGGTACAACCATAAAGAAAATGCAAAAGTCGAGGGACGTATGTGCATAGATTGTTGCAGCTTGGGAGAGCAATTAACAAAGCATACAGGGCCTTGGTTTTGTTAATGGGGACATGGAGTATGAGAGCAAGGAAGTAATGTTTGGCATCAATAAGATACTTGATAGACTTCAGCTGGTGTAATGTATAAAGGTATGGATGCTACTCAATAGGGAGAATGAGAATACTTTGGAGAAAGCATAGAGAAGCAATTTACAAGAATTGTTCCAGGTTTGAGAAACTTGGCTGTGAGGTTTGAGATTAAAGAAATTAGGATTGTTCTCCTTGGAAAATACAAGGCTGAGAGGAGATTTAGTGGAAGTTTTCAAAATCATGAGTGGACGATCTAATCTTTGGAATAGATAGGGGGAAACTGTTCCCACTAAACAGGGGCAAGACGAAGAGGGCATTAATTTAAATTGATGTGCAAAAACAGAAGCCAGGGTGATATGAGGAAGGAACTTCTTTTCACACAGCAAGTATTTCAGGGATGGAATGCTGGGCCTAGAAATATGGTTAAGGCAGGTTCACTTGAGGCATTCGAGAATGGTTATTTGGATGTAAATATAATGCAATGGCATGGGAAACGATAGGAGATTGGCACTAAGAAATCATTTTGAAGAGCTGGTGTTGGCATGATGGGCCAAATAGTGCTGTGCTGTAACAATTCAGAGGAGGGGGAAACAGAATCATTACAATGTGTATGAAGCTTTCCACCTTCTAAGTCAGTAAGTATACTGCATGTGTCGTGCCATTTTCAAATTGTTCTTTACTATCACCAAAATATATTTCATTAAAAATGCTGTTTTTATTTGAAACTTTTATTTGTAAAATCAACTGTATATAGTCCCAATGGAATGTATAAAAAGAATGTGTAAAGTAGGCGCTGCAAAGAAAATCATTGTTAGAATGTGTGGCATCAGAACTAATTCCTCAATTTGATGCTTTCTTTTCAGAACATTTTTTCCCCCTAATGTAAGCATCTTCGCAGCCAGGTATATGTATTTTAAGAATACTTTTAAGGAGAGTTTTGCATTATGTTGCATGGTACTTTAGGATTTACTCAAAATGCTGTCCATGCAGTGAATTATTTTAAAGTACGGTGATATTATGTGTGCAAAATTTTAACTGAAATGCTTTCTTATGCAATCTGCTGGAGCACAGCACTGATTGAGTAACATTCCTTTTTCACAAGTTTCCTATAAGGTAAATTCACAATCTCAGTTGACAATTTGCAGGGAATGAAGGTTGGAAGAGAAGGATCGAAGATGTGAGCACATCACATACCAATTGTTTTTAAAACTCTCTGACTTAAACTGAATTGTAAACTTGGGAGTAACTTTTTTTCCAGAGTGTGGTACAATATTTTAATAGTATAATACTTTGTGTGCATTGAAATTAGTTCTTTGTCAGTTCCAAGAATTCTGAAAGAAGGCTTCTGGTTGATTGCATGGTTGTATATTATTCTTCTAAACTATCACTGCTCTCATGGTACTTCTGTCACTGAAATGTCACATAGATTCAGAAACTCTCTAATGAAGTGTGGAATGGAGGTTTGAGTGTCCATGGTTTAAATATTGATATATTTTGTGATGTAAGCAAAAATATGCATTATGTATAAAGCACTTTAATTGTAGTTTGCTTTGCCTCCTGAAGACAACAGATTTAAGTTGCTCAGAATATTTTAATTTTGACTATTTAACCCAGAATATTGGATCGGAACTCTGAGTATTTTTCCATCTCTCCACATTTTCACTTCACAAATCAAAACAACTTTATTCTTGACACTAAATAATGATGTAACTTGCAATAGATAAATCTGTTATCTGAAAAAGCAACTGTCTTGTTCAATTTAGCTCATTGAATTAAAATAACCCCTCCACAATCGTGATTTTCATTTCAAATTAAACTATTTCTCCATAACCTCCGTATGTGGCAAAACATTGGAAGATTGATACAATGGGTGAGTAGTAGGAGTAACTGTACAGAATGTTCTCCTGACAGCACCTGCAGTATTATGAACAAGCTTTAGTCAGACTGTAATCAAAACATATGCAAGGTCACTGAGTAAAAAAGAGCTCTTATAACCTCTAGCAACTATGACTCTTGATGGTAATTTAACTTGGATATAGCCCATTGACATACAAATTTTAAGTAACACTTTATCAAATATTCCAGCAGTCAAATTATTAAATTGTAGAAAGTTTTATTTTAAATTGCTTTATTCTTCCAAAATGCACAGACATTTGAGAGGAATTTATCAAAATCCCTTTTGAAGAAAATTGCTATGCTTTTCTGCTACCACCCTAGAATCTGTTCCAAAATTCAATATTGTTTTCACACTAAAACATCTTCCTTAACACTCTGCTTCGTTATAATGTAACTCTTAAGTTGTGTTCCGAGTTCTTCATTCTCCTGGCTAATAAAAGAGCTTTCCATATTTTCATGTTCTCCAAACCCCTCAAAAGTTTAGTTTGTTTTCACTTTGTTTAGCGAGTCCAATCCTAGTTTTGTCCCTTCCTCATTGTTCAGCTCTCTACATTCAGAAATCATCCATATTGCCCAACAATTCTAGATCCAAAATGCTTAAGTATTTCAGATGTGAACTTACCATTACCAAATTCAACTCTTGCATCACTTATGTCGGCTCAACATCTTAAGCCTGCAAAACACAAAATTAACTATTCTTAAACATAGGTTTTAATTTTCTGTCAACAAAATCCAACTCTGATTTTGCCCTGTTTCTAACCAATCCTCAATTAGCCTTGCCTCCACACTATGACTATAATGTGAAAGATCACCCTCCTTTTTAAAAACATATGATATTTTATTTGCACTTTTTAGTAAAACGTGCCGTAACTTTCAAATGTCAGTTGATTTGAATTATCAGTGAGGAATGTGAAATTTGTGCGAAGATTTGTAGCTCGGGTGCTTGTTGTAGTGGTTCTGTTCGCCGAGCTGGAAGTTTTTGTTGCAAACGTTTCGTCCCCTGGCTAGGAGACATCATCAGTGCTCTGGAGCCTCCTGCGAAGCGCTTCTTTGATGTTTCTTCCGGCATTTATAATGTAAATGCCGGAAGAAACATCAAAGAAGCGCTTCGCAGGAGGCTCCAGAGCACTGATGATGTCTCCTAGCCAGGGGACGAAACGTTTGCAACAAAAACTTCCAGCTCGGCGAACAGAACCACTACAGGAATGTGAAATCTTAACAAACTGCACCAACACTTAAATTAAAGGAGTTCAGTTTTATTTACTTTTTCTGGTTGCTGAAGTCTCATCCAATGTCTCTCATTTTGATTACTGTTTCAAATCTGTACTGTTCTTCCCTTGCGCTAGGTATGACTCCAGCCTGTGTCAAAAAAACATGGCATTGGTGAAAAAAAAGGGTCATGCAGCATCCAAGACGCAGGAGAGTTGAGATACCAGGCTGGGCCCTTCATCAGGACTGGAGAGGGGAAAGAGGGCTGAGAGATAAATGTGTAGGGGGGCACTGGGAGATTGGTGGGTGGGATGGTGATAGGTGGATGCAGATAGAAGGTGGTGGGGAGGGTGGAGCTGATAGTGGGAAAGAAAATGGACAGTTAGGTCAGGTCAAGTGTGGGATGGGGTGAGTGGGGAGATTTTGAAAACTGGGGAAACTAATATTGAGGCCATGTGATCAAAGGCTCCTGAGGCGAAAGAGGAGGTGTTCTTTCTCCAGTTGGCGGGTGGCCTTGATTTGGCAGTGGAGGAGGTTCATGATAGACATGACCTTGGTGGAATGGTGGGGGGAGTTGAAGTGATTGGCCACAGGAAGGTGGGGTTAATTGGTGCGTATGGGCAAGAGATGTTCTCTGAAATGCTCCATGAGTTTGTGCTCGGTCTCTTCAATGTAGAGGAGATCACATTGAGAGCAATGGTTGCAGTAAATGAGGTGGGTGGATATGCAAAGGAGTCTCTGCTGGATTTAAAATCATCCTTTGGGGCCTTGGACAGAAGTGAGGGAGGAGATATGGGTGCAGGTTTTGCACCTTTTGTGGCGGCAGGTCAAATTGCTAGGTGTGGAGGGTGGATTGGTGGGGAATGTGGACTTAATGGAGGGGTCATGGAGGAAATAGTCTCTGTGGAATGCAGATAGGGGTGGGAAAGGAAATATATTTTTGGGGCCTGACTGTAGTTGGTGAAAATGTTGGAGGATGATGCAATGTATCTGACGATTAGTGGGGTGCAATGTGGACTTTCTTGTGGTGGGGGGGGGGGAGGCATTCAAAAGCAGAGACATGGGAAATGGAGGAGATGTGATGGAGGGCATTGTTAATCATGAGAGAGGAAAGATTGGTCTTTGAAGTAGGAGGACATCTGGGATGTCTTGGAGTGGAATTGCTCATCTTGGGAGCCGATACGGTGCAGATGGAGGAATTGGGAGTTGGGCATAGTGTTTTTACAGGAGGTGTAGTCAAGGTAGCTGTGGGAGTCGGTGGGTTTGAAATAATGTCAGTGTTGAAGTGGTCATCAGAGATAGAGATGAAGTCCACGTCAGGGTGGAAGGTGTTGATGAACTGTTCAACCTCCTTGTGGGAGTACGAGGTGGCACCGATACAGTTATCAATGTAGCAGAGGAAAAAATAGGGGATGGTGACGGTGTAACTGCAGATCTAACCCTCCAATTCCGCACCACCCTCTTGACTTGACCTGACCTCCTTGTCCATCTTCCTTCCAACTGATCCGCTCCACTCTCCCCATTGACCTATCATCATATCATCATCACCACTTATCTGTGTCCACCTTTTCCCCAGCCCCACCCCCCCATTTATGTCTCAGCCCCCTTTCCCCTCTCCAGTCCTAATAAAGGGCCCAGCCCAAAACATCAACTCTCTTGCTGCTTGGATGCTGCCTGACCTCCTGTGCTTTTTCCAGCACCGCACACTTCAACTCTGACTCTTCAGCACCTGCAGTTCCCATATCTCCTAATGACTGCAGCCTGTGGAAGGTTGTCCCAGTTCTCATTGATTTCAATTTTGTTAGGACTCTTTGGATGCCACAATCTGTCACAAATTGTCTTGATGGTAAGTGGAACACTCCCAGCTTTTTTTATTCATCCATTTTGTGCATGTTTTCATGAGCTCTTACAGCAGCACATGTACCTCCTTTGTTTAGCTGTCGCTTGTAATATTTTGACCACTAGTTTTCTTCCTTCTCTATCTTCCAGATCCATCTAAAGTGAAACTTAGCAATTTCTAACTATTGTCCACACCACAATATATAAACCATACCCAAGAAACCATGCTAAACAACATTTTTTAAAATATGCCTCCTGTGCTCCATCAGTTAAAGAATTCAATGAATTGTTAGCTGGCATATCTCATTTTATCACAAGATCTTATTTATATGTTGTGTTAAGTCCTGACCTCCAAGTATCTGGAAAGCATCACATTGTTATGATTTCAATTTGATCAAGTAGTGCAGGTTTCCTTGGGCAAACAGCTAACTGAAAATATGGTGGGTTTCAATTTCCTGTGAATGTTTATGTCTTATCTTGGTAATCATACACCACCCCTTAACAGTTATGTCTACACAATTTACTCATTTCCCTGCAACCCTTGTTTAAATCATCTTATTTTTTTCCATCAGTCAATCTGTTAATCATGATTGTTGTAAACATTGCAGACTTTCTGAAGCAACTCTATAGAGACTGGTATCCTGTCATTGTCACCCTTTATTTAGATGTGGAGAGTCCTTGACACTGATCCAGCTTCCTCAGAGCCAGCTGTCCAATTGAACAGGATGTCTGACCCTTCTGTTCTCATCTGACTCCCTGATTGGACCAGATTAACAGCCCCAGTCAGGGAACTCATATTCTGAGATCCATCTGGCTGACCGCTGGTCTGTCTTTTCCGTAAAGGTAGCTGAGATGGGCCAGGCGTTTGAATCGTACCTTCCTGTCTCATGATTGTATTATTCATTAAGCAACCAATGTGTCTCTTTCTCATCGCTCCATTTCAGAGTACAAGGAATGAAACTCATTGCTACTATTGTGTATGCTGTTTTCCTAGCTCTGAAATTTCTTTTTAACCTAAACTCTGCACTTACCTGTGCAATTGGTTTTCACGAATTTTAATTAGTGGCTTACCTTCTCTTCATGATTTTTTTTATTCACCTGCTGTTTTAATTCCTCACCCCTAGCACTCAGGAAGCACCGTACAATTGTCTTCAATTAGTTCAGATACTGTAAAATTTGTGAACAATGGGCTAAAATCTGCTGAAAGTTACATTGGAAAAATGCATTGTAATTTAGCACTATCACCTTGTCATTGATTTAAAAGTCTCCTTTTACTCTTTAAGCTATAGAATTTAAATTTATGGCATCTGGTTGTTATCACTGGAATTTGGGAACCTGCTGTAATGTGAAAGGGGTCGATTTCACAGTAGCAGGAGCTTTTGGTCATATGAAAAATAGAGGGCATGATCTTGTGTTGCAAAGTGCATTGTTTCTAATAAATTACTTTTGAAGTGTCAGGTATGGGAATATAGTAGTAAATTTGAATATTGCACAATTGGTTGAGAATAAATGTTGATATGTAGGATGTAACTGCTCTTGAAGAGTGTCGATGCACCTTTTACATCCACCAAAGACAAACTAGACTTCAGTTTAATGTGTTCTCCAGAGGCCAGCACTTCTGACAGTGTAGAATTCCCTTTATTGCAGTTGAATGTCAGAAGAAATTATGTGCTGAAATCTTGAAGAGGGACTTGATCCCATGACCTTCAGAAGGGAGAATGCAGCACTGAGGCCGCATTAAAACAAAATAGAAGTTGAACTCACTCCATAATCTAAATAACATGGAAATCTATTAAAAATCAGGAAGCACCTTCAGCGCACACTGCTCTGTGGGCTTTGCACACAATGGACAGCTTACCATGAAATGTATGTGTTCACTGCTTTTCATTAATACTGCTGATGGTTGGAAATTGCTGGTTGAAATCACAAGCAAAAGTACCCCTGATTTGGTAATATTTTACCTATTCCATGTCTTGAGACTTTGGTTCCTGAGAAGATTTCTCTCCCTTTCTAAGGGTGTTATTTTTGCAGCTTATAAAGGTATAAAGCTTGAGGCATGTGGTACTACACAGATTAAAACGTTATAATTAATTTGCAAATTTTTCCAGTCACTGATGTGAACAGGACTTGGTAGTTGGTTGTAGCTTTCATCATCATAACTTTGAAAAATAATTCCTTAAAACAGAATGAATAAATTCACAATGGATAAACCAGGAGTTGAGAATAATGTAAAAATAGGGTTGAATTGGTTGGACTTTTAAATGCAAGCTATTTGTGGTTTAGGAGCTAGGTTCATCTGTGGCAGCATACTAGATTTCTGAATTATTAATGTAATGTGGAGTTGAGTGTTCTTGTGGATTCAACAAACCCTTTTTAGTCAAAAATTTTGAAGTTAGTCGTATCAGTTAAAGCAATTCTTGAATTTTCTTTCAATACAGAGGCATTTGTAGCTCTGTTGATAATGCCTGTCTGATAACCAGAGCTGTGTCCAAGTCCTACCTCAAGACTTAACGGCCACAGGTGGAGTGTTCATGATACAGACAAACAAATTGATGATCAACTGTTAGCCTTTCCGATCTATCTGTGGAAGTGGTAATAGCAGTAAAGATAGCTGGCCAAGAATAATTTAATGTAGAATGATGCTCCTTGATTTTTAAATTGTAGGGAGATATACACAGTGCTCATGAACTCCGTTGACTGCATTTGGTTATAAATACATTTGAATATTTGTTTTTGAAGTGTGAGAAAGTGTATAAATAGATCACTTCCACAGTAACTAAAACAAGTATACCAGTGCCTCGGGACTGCAACGGATTGTTCTTTGATTGTTATAATAATACAGATGAACCCAATGGTGAAGATGTGTGGAATATTAGAAAATGTTGGTGCAGTGTGTACATGTAAATTGAATAATGGCAGTTTTGGCTCTGGAAAATGGTAGGTCGCAGTGTGTAACTTGCATATCTACATTTTTGGGCAGGCTAATTTTAGAGACCTGCTTCAGCTTTGAAATATCTCACAACATACAGTACGTAGTATGCAGAAATAGCAGTGTCTCTGATATGATCCACATTTCATGAATGTCCCTGCTATGCAGGATGTGAATAAGGGTAAATACGGTGTACATCTTTTTGAGGTGACCTTACACCTTCCTGTCCCTCTCCAAAATAAGTTAGGGTTATCCTATGTTGGATTTTGAATTTTTAGTACGCTTTTAAACAAAGATGTATCATACTCCAGCTTTCCATAGTAATCGGCTAGTTGGTACGGCTGCCTTATTTTAAGAACATTTCTACAGTTTGCATTGCATCATCTAGTGCTGTCAATCAAAAATAATTTGAAACTTCAAGTGAAAAATTATGACCTCCAATGTCTACCCTTGTAAATAAAATAAAAAATACTGGAGATACTCTATGTCAGGAAACATCTGGGGAAGAGTGAATAAGTTGATATTTTGCGTTGTGGACCCTGTACTTTTCAGATATCATTTTGCAAATAAATGTAAAAGATTTCTTTTGGGACTATCTCTTTAATTTTAAGGAAATGGAGAACATAGGAGCAGGAGTTGGTAATTCAGCCCTTCGAGCCCTGCTGTGCTCTTTTTGATACAATCATGACTCAACTCATCTCTGCCTCCCTCTACCTCCCTGCCTGTTCTCCATAACCCTGTACTAAAGAAAAATCTATCTATCTTCTCCTTTAGATTTACCCGATGTTTCACTATCCACCACTCGGGTAGTGAATTCCATATATTCATGACCCGTTGAGAGAAATACATTCTCCTCATTTGTTTTAAATTTGCTATCTCTTATCCTAAGACCATGACCCCTCATTCTAGATTGCTCACCTGAGGAAACATACTCTCTATTTCTATCAGACAGTCATGCCGCGTGGAAACCAGTCCTTTGCCCCAATGCACCCATGTTGACCAGGTTTCCGAAATTGACGAGTCCCATTTACCTGTATTTAGTTAATCTCTCTTTAAACCTTACCTTTCCATATATCTGTCCAGATGTCTTCGAAATGTTGTAATTGTATCCGCCTCTATCACTTCCTCTGGCAGCTCATTCCATATGAGCACAACCCTCTGAAAAAGTTGCCCCTTTCCCTACTCAATTCACCAGTGTCAGCGCATTTTCAGGAAGAGCAAGTTGTTCTTGACAAACTTGCTGGAGTTGTTTGAAAATGTAACTAGCATAGTGGATAATGGGGATCATTATTGTGGTATGTTTAGACTTTGAGAAGGCATTTAACATGGTACTGCACCAGTCCCCTTTAGCACCTTGTATACGTTAATTAGGTCTTTCAGACATGGTCTGGTAAGTGCTTTGAGAAGTCCAACAGAATTACAACACTTACAGTTTCTAAACCAGTTTGGCATATTTGGGTGATGGAGAGGAATTATGTTTACTGTTCATTTTTTGCCCAAAATGTACATGTTGTACTTGGTGGTCAACTTTGTACCAGCACTTTAACATAATCATTAGTGTGAAATGTTTCTTGACCGGTGACACACTAGTTCAAGAAAAGAGCCAAAAGACACTTACAGAAGATGGAGGAAATGCTGTCAGCTCAATGCTGTCACTAAGGTGATCGTTTCAGTGATGCTAATACAGATGCACAATCCTTTATCCGAAATGCTCGAGACCAGCTGGTTTTTGGAATTCAGAATTTTTCAAATTTCCGAATAAGTGACAGTTTGGTGAAATTTTAAAAAAATCTTACCTAACAGTAGACTCACTGAGTAAAACAGGCCCTGAAACAAAATTGAGGCCTGCCAGTGCTGGACCATCTCTCTCTTCCATCTCTTTCCCACCCCCCCCCACATCATCCCTGAGTGACATGCATCAAGTGAGTGTGGAGTTGGGTTAACTGTGCACCAAACAATCTTGTAAATGAGAAAAAAACTTCATTAAAAAACCTTCGGATTTCGGCTGAAAGTTTGTCTTCCTGTATCATTTGGGAAAATTACATATGTTGGGCATCAATATTGTCAAATTCTTAACAAATCATTTTGAATTGCTTCCATTATTAATGATATTCCTTGAGACATCACAAGCATATCCTAATTTTACATTGATAATATATATTCTCTAGATACAGCTCATCTGTTTGCAGGATTTGAATGATTGTTCTGCACATGTATTATGAAGTAAGCCCAAGAATAGGGCAAAAAAATTGCAAAAGTCTTCAATTAATCAGTTTGAAGAATCCTCCTGAGTCTAACTGGGAATAACATAGCAGGAAATATAGATTAGAAGTAAATATGATAAAGTAAAAGTATTTTTAATACACCATTTTCTTTGACTTGTCAAATGACCTGAAAGTTCATTTGAATAGATAGAAATGTTTGCAGCTGATTTTGATTGCACTATAGCCGCTAAGATCAAATCTGACCAAGATGTAACTGTTTGAAATGTTTTGCGATCGCCTTGTTGCAATCGTTCAGACATAAAAACATTATTTCCAAATAGTCTGTTTTCCTCTGTCTTCTCTAAATAACTGGCTGTTTTCTTGACCAACAATGCACTGAAAACAGCTTGTTGATGTATAATATGAAACTGGCTCATGCACCGGGATGTAGAACATAGAACAATCCAGCGCAGAACAGGCCCTTCGGCCCTTTATGTTGCGCTGACCTGTGAACTATTCTCAGCTCGTCCCCTTACACTATCCAATAATCATCCATGTGCTTATCTAAGGATTGTTTAAATCTCCCTAATGTAGCTGAGTTGACCACATTAGCAGGTAGGGCATTCCACGCCCTTACCACTCTCTGCGTAAAGAACCTGCCTCTGACATCTGTCTTAAATCTATCACCCCTCAATTTGTAGTTATGCCCCCTCGTACACACTGAAGTCATTATCCTAGGAAAGAGACTTCCACTGTTTACTCTATCTAATTCTCTGATCATCTTTTATGTCTCTTTCAAATCCCCTCTTAGCCGCCTTCTTTCCAATGAGAACAGGTTCAAGTCTCTCAGCCTTTCCTCATAAGATCTTCCCTTCAGACCAGGCAATATCCTGGTAAATCTCCTCTGAACCTTTTCCAATGCTTGCACATCCTTCCTGCAATATGGGGACCAGAACTGAACACAATATTCCAAGTGTGGCTGCACCAGCATTTTGTATAGTTGCAGCATGATATTGTGGCTCTGGAACCCAATCCCTCTACGAATGAAACCTAACACACTGCATGCTGCCTTAACAGCACTAGCCACCTGGGAGGCAACTTTTAGGATCTTTGTACATGGACTCCAAGATCCCTCTGCACATCCATACTACCAAGAATTTTACCATCGACCCAGTATTCTGCCTTCCTGTTATTCTTCCCAAAGTGCATCGCCTCACATTTTGCTGCATTGAACTCCATTTGCCACCTCTAAGCCCAATTCTGCAGTTTATCCAAGTGCCCCTGCAACCTGTAACATTCTTCCACACTGTCCACTACTCCACCGACTTTAGTGTCATCTGCAAATTTACTAATCCACCGACCTATGCATGCGTCAAAGTCATTTCTAGAAATGACAAACAGCAATGGTCCCAAAACGGATCCTTGTGGCACACCACTAGTAACAGGCTCCAGGCTGAATATTTTCCATCAACCACCACTCGTTGCCTCCTTTCAGAAAGCCAGTTTCTAATCCAAACTGCTAAATCACCCTCAATTCCATGCCTCTGTATTTTCTCCAACAGCCTACCATGTGGAACCCTATAAAAGGCTTTACTGAAGTCCATGTATACCATGACAACTGCCCTACCCTCCATCTACATGGTTGGTCACCTTCTCAAAAAACTATCTTGCCTGTGGCAGAACGTAACAATATTAAGCTCATTGTGGAGAAGGAAAAGTTTTTTTTAAGTCATGCCTTTACTTGCTTTTGGTCCATCCGAATGAATCTTAATTTTATTTCAGATCAGCATGTTTGCCAGAAATTAACCTGTTCTTCCTTGAGTCATGTCCTTCCTAACTGTGAAGGTTTGTTGAAACCCATATGTTAGTTTTCTATACATTTTTGTTCACAGACAGACAAACCTGAGTGAAAGC
This sequence comes from Hemiscyllium ocellatum, assembly GCF_020745735.1. Taxonomy (NCBI): domain Eukaryota; kingdom Metazoa; phylum Chordata; class Chondrichthyes; order Orectolobiformes; family Hemiscylliidae; genus Hemiscyllium; species Hemiscyllium ocellatum. Next base: position 38,204,304 of record NC_083418.1, read on the forward strand.
ATTACATTTGCCTACTGACAAAATAATGGAAATAGGATCTAAAGCACAAAGGTAGATCCCATGGACCGGATGAGTTTGCAATAAGCAAGCAGGACATAGAGTCATAGAGATGTACAGCATGGAAACAGACCCTTTGGTCCAACCCATCCATGCCAACCAGATATCCCAACCCAATCTAGTCCCACCTGCCAGCACCGGGCCCATTTCTCACCAGCCTCCACCACATCATCTGGCAGCTCATTCCATACATGTACTACCCTCTGTGTGAAAAAGTTGCCCCTTAGGTCTCTCTTATATCTTCCCCTCTCACCCTAAACCTCTGCCCTCTAGTTCTGGACTCCCTGACCCCATGGAAAAGACTTTGGACATGTGACCTTATAATGGATAAATGTAATTTTTTTTTGACTGGGCATGATGTTGGCTTTCAAGAGATTTAATTATATTGCAGGTAAGTTACTTTGCATGAAGTTGTCATTCAGTACACAGGTCAGATATTCACTGACCTGTGCTTTGTATAATTATATTGTGTGAAATGGTTTAATCATTTACAATTATATCATTGAAAATTGGAAAGAACACGTGAATAAAAAAGTACATTTTAGCCACTGCTTTATATTCCTTTGTGACAAAGAAGTTGATGGTTACAGTGCAATGGCTTGTGTTGTTTCTGAGCAGCATCCTTAGGAGATGGAAGTTATCCTACAAAATCCTAACAAAATTGTGCTTATAACATCTAAATGGACAGTTTGTTGGACTGAAATAATCTCTATGGTGTCAGCATCTTGAAAGCTTTCTCGCAAAAAAATTGTTTCAACATCATAGAATTGGAGACGACCTGTACCATATACATTGTAAAAACAAATGCAAGCTTTTTAAAAATGTTAATAACTTGTAACAATGTTGCCCTTCTCGTCGTCCTCCTTTTTTCCTGTCCTTATTTCAATTGATGAAAAGAAAAATTTTGTGACATAAGCACTGCTTCTTTTCAGAGGTAAAAATCAGGATTGATCAAATGCAAACAAATTTCCTGAGTACAAATATTTGGATATGACTTTTGTTCCAGCTTGGAGGTGGAATCTTGAAAAGAAACCCAATGAGAAGTAAATGTTTTATTTCCAAGAGTGAAAATGCTGAGTTTGTCAATACTCCCTGGCAATTGTCCCCAGCAATACCATTACTTTTTGTTCTCTGTCAAGTGATACATTTGCTTCAAGCCACAAAAATAACAATAGATTTGTCAATTCAAGCAACGCTTCAGATCTTTAATGCATTTCACAACAATTGCAGTTTTCAAGAGCTCTTGTTTTCTTTTTGAATGGACAAAGCCCCTTATTTGTGGTCATGAGTTCACTGTAAACACAAAACGTAATGGGGAGGAATTGAAATGTGACTTGTTCATCTAATGATTCCTTTGTACTCATTTTTAGTACTTAAATACTGTAAAATATCAGTCTTGCCTTGCTTTACTGATTGAATATACCTGTTTTGAAACTGTGATGTACTAATCACTTGAAAGACGACAGTTTTCCAAATCTGAAAGCAATTTTCTTTTTTTGTTTTTCAATTTCATGTGTACCAATGTCTTGTATCCCAGTAGAGGGCAGTAGATATCTGAAAATTACTTCAAGGAGGCATTTGAGAATTCATTATGACTTTGCCCTAAAGAAAATAATTTTAAAAGAACCTTAAAGAAGATATTAAAAAGAGCTCAGCAAATAGAAGGAATGATACTGACTTTTAAATATGCCTCAGAAACTGACCAGAGTTTGAAAATGATGGTCTTGCTCCTCCGAGTTGTTCGTAAATGGGTTAATATCAAAGATATTTTATTGCAAGTTTATTGCTAACTCAAGCTATTGTAATGAGTTGTTTGGTTTTTTAAGTTGAATTTCTGAATGATGGTGAAACAATTTTTTAAAGCATTTGTACAATGTTGACATTAGTTACTAATGAGACAGAACAACTGATAATTATACTCTTAATATTGTACACTTCGATATATGTAATCATTAAGTACTTTCAATTTAACTTTTTCTGAAATCCGTTTTAAATCTTGGACGGCCAAGAAAGAAAATTCAAGTTCCTAAAAAGTCTGCTGACTAGAATAGGCTTATTACTTGTTCCACTTGTTCAAGTCTATCATCAAAATTGTGGGAAAGGGACATATTTTTCTGGAAATAAGACCCCTTCTTTTAAAATAGAGCGACAGCTGCAGAATCTGTACAAGAAACTGTGTTTTTAGTTTCTGTTCATAGGGGAAATTATAACCAGTTGGTATGTTTAGAGAATAAAATTATGTTGATATGAGTTGTTTAATCATACAAGGCAGTGTTTAATGAACCTTACAGCTGCAAATGGAGGGATACATGGTTGGTTAATATTTGAAGTGAAGATTCATGTGCTTAGCTATGCCCAATGTATCTTAACTGTTGGTGTCATTTCATTTGTTGAAATACAGCTAAAGTCTATTGGCCGAGTTCAGAGATTGGTGTTCTTGAAGGTCATTCAGCTAACCGAGCAGAAACATTTAAAGCACCGCTGTCAAACCATACAGGGCCACCCAGCTTTCTTGGAGCTTCTGTGTTCCTGATTCTGTAATGAAGCAGCAATTTGGGGAACAAGAGAAATGTTTGGCTATAATCACTTGGTTGATTATCACACTTCCTTTAAAAATAAAATACAATGAACTTGGATCTACTGGAACAGAACTTGTTATCACTCACGGTTATGAGGGAATCGGCTCTTTTTGATGTTCAGATCTTTAGATGTCAGTTGTGATTACGTTATAAAGTTTAGTGGCTGCATTATTTGAGATTTTGCTGGTTGGTATGACAGTAACCATTTTGCAAATAACAATATCGCTACTAGAATCTTCTTACTCACTGATACTTTTGAGCTTACGTTGCATTGCAAAACTGGTACAGTTTTTCAGTCAAATTTTTAATGGTTTGCTTGATACATCTATTCAAAGTATAACTCTGTCAACTAAAGCTTCCATGATTGGAGTAGCGTTCTGTGACATAGCGGTTTGTCCGTTATTTTGCACCCTTGAGCTAAAAACATTCCTGCCGTGATCCAGCGGAAGTGTTATCTGACAACGCAGTATAGAAGGCAGTGGAGCACCTGAGACCAATGAAAATTGAAGATTAAGGAAGGAGCCATAACAATCTAGAGTGTCCATTTGTCTCAAATAGTTTCAAAAGCTTGAATTTGAATAGCTCCTTTATTAAAGTGCCCCCAAGCTGCACCACAAACACTTGACGACACAGCACATGAAACTGAGCCACATAAGGGGTTATTCACTTAGATGGCCAAAGTCTTGATCAAAGATTTGAGTTTCAAGGATAATGTTCAGGGAGGAAAACCAGGTGAAGTGATAAAGATGTTTGTGAAGAGAATTTCAAAGCTTGGGCCTCAGCTAAAAGCAGGGCTGTTAACATTAGAATGATTAAAATTGGAGATGGTCATGAAGCCTGAACTAGCAAAGTGCCAACATTTCGAAGTATGGTGACACTGGAGGGTATTGGAGAAATAAACAGGATGAAGGCTATGGATGAATTTGAAAACAAGGATGAGAATTTTGAAATTGTGGTGTTGCCTAACTGGGTGTCAGTGAAGGTCAGGGAGCAGAGGAGTGGTAGCTGGGGAAGACTTCGTGCAAGTTAGGACACATCAATTGTTGAATTTTTAAAATTCTTTAAAATTTTAAATTTTCAGCGGCTAATTCTTTTATTATTTGTCAGGTGATGCAGTCACACAAAAGCAAAACTTTCCTTATTTGAATTGATTTGTGGGGTGTGTGGCATCTCAAACAGGATTAGAAGAATTTTTTATTATTATTCATAATAATAAACCTTTTATTAATCTCAAAGGCATAACACACAAGGAAAACATACATTTTCTAGACACCACTGTATTTAAAGTCCTCCAACACCGTAGGCATAATTTAGTTATTTAGGGAAAAAAGAAATTGCTGACAGGCACATAGAAAAACAAAAAACCATCAATCTAAACCCTTTGACCACAGACTAGTGTGATCAGCATTATGATTTCCCACCACAAAAGCACAAAGTTGGAACACGTTTAACCAGGCAGTTACTACCATTCTTTGCATTTTACGATTTTAACCTCTCATTTAAGTTTAACAGTTAACATAGTACTCAATTTTTTTCAACAGTAATAGGTCTTGAACATTCAGTGCCTCAAATTAGAGATTGCACATTGATTTGCAAGAAACTCATTGCCTCAGTGATTTTGTAGTGTCTTTTGATCCTAGTTTCCATTACTGAACTTTGGTTAAAAATGGTCTCCGGTGGCTCCTTTACTGACACCATTGTTTCCTAACTCTGGTGTTTGACTGTTCATAGATTACTTCTTTACCATGTTTCTCTGCATAGTTCACCAGTGAGTTGATCAGCAAGTGTGGGAGAGAAGTGGCCTGTGATTGAAGGACCAGCACCTCATTTGCTTCCATGCTATTTATGGGTGACTTCTCTAATTTGATTGCCTCGGAAAATTCACCCAGTTCGCAATGTGGAAGGTTTTGGGGGTGGATTTGCTTGTCACTTGCTGGATATATTGAGTCTTGGGACACTGATGGAAGAACTTTAAATTACATCAGTTTACAAGGGGCTGAATGTAGAAGGCTGACCAGGAATTAATTTGAATAATCAAGTCTCAATGTAACAAAAACACGATTAAGCAGGAATCGAGAGGTGAGTGGTGAAAGAATTGGCTGTTGTCAACACGTACAAACTGGCATGTTTCTGGATAATGTCACAAAGAGTCAGTATGGAGATGAGGGAAGGGGGACAAGAATTGATTCCTTTTAGGAGTGGGGGAGGGAGATCCAAGGTAATAATTCATGAATCAAAACATAAATCAAGGGGTGGTAGGTATAGGACAGATGTTAGGGGTAGATTCTTCACACAGCGGGTTGAGAGTTCATGGAATGCCCTGCCCGTATCAGTGGTGAACTCTCCTTCTTTATGGTCATTTAAGCGGGCATTGGATAGGCATTTGGAAGTTATTGGGCTAGTATAGGTTAGGTAGGATTCGGTCGGCGCAACATCGAGGGCCGAAGGGCCTGTACTGCGCTGTATCCTTCTATGTTCTATGTTCTAAATCATTGGATATGATTCTCTGGCTATGATTACATGGAAAAGAATGAAACCAGATATATACAATTTGCTATACATTACAACCAAATGATACTAGAGAGTTTATGGAGGAATGTCATGTGGTGAATTATGTCTTAGGCCTTTGAAAAGTTAAGAATGAGGAGGGACATTTGTTTGATGATTGAAAACCCCTCAACAAGAATCACTGATTAATACAAAGGAGGTTCAAGTTTTCTACCATGTTGCTATTTAGTGTAGGTAGCAGGGAAACCAGTGGATGTACATTTTGACTATTCAAATGGCATTCAATATATTAGCATCAAAAGATTAGTACACAAGAGAGGTTCAGAAAATTGGGAGCAATATATTAGGGGATGTAGAGCGTTGTCTAACAATAAACAAACAGTAAGCATAAGTGGAACATTTTAAAGTCATAAGGCAGTTAATTATTGAGGTGCTTTAGGGTTTAATGCTGGATCCGCACTATTTATATACTCTAATGATTTGGAGGAAGGTGCTGAGAGAAATGTATCCAAGCTTGCAAAGTTCCGAAGCTCATTAGGCTGTGAGAGAACACAAAAGCTGCTGAGTGAGTGGACAATAGGTGATAAATGCAGTTAACTGGTGAGGTTATTCACTTTAGTAGCAAGGATAGAAAAACAAATTTATTTTTCAATGATAAAAATTCTTGAGGGTAAAGATCTGAGATATAAGATAAATTAAAAACGGTTGTAGCAGGACTTATACACTTAATAGTAAGGTCCTAGGGAGTGTTGCTGAACAAAGAGACCTTGCAGTGCAGGTTCATAGCTCCTTGAAAGTGGAGTTGCAGGTAGATAGGATAGTGAAGAAGGCGATTGGTATGCTTTCTTTTATTGGTCAGAGTATTGAGTACAGGAGTTGGGAGGTCATGTTGCGACTGTACAGGACATTGGTTAGGCCACTGCTGGAATATTGCATGCAATTCTGGTTTCCTTCCTATAGGAAAGATGTTGTGAAACTTGAAAGGGTTCAGAAAAGATTTACAAGGATGTTGTCTGGGTTGGAGGATTTGAGCTACAGGGAAATGCTCAACAGGCTGCGGCAGTTTTCCCTTGAGCTTTGGTGGCTGAGGGGTGACCTTTATAGAGGTTTACAAAATTGAGGGGCATGGATAGGGTAAATAGACAAAGTCTCTTCCCTGGGGTTGCGAGTCCAGAACGAGCGGGCAAAGGTTTAGGGTTAGAGGGGAAAGATATAAAAGAGACCTCAGGGGCAACCTTTCCATGCAGAGGGTGGTATGTGTATTGAATGAGCTGCCTGAGGGTGTGGTGGAAGCTGGTACAATTGCAACATTTAAGAGGCATTTGGATGGGTATGTGAATTGGAAGGGTTTGGAGGGACATGGGGCGGATGCTGGCAGATGGGACTAGATTGGGTTGGGATGTCTGGTCGGCGTGGATGTGTTTGACCAAAGGGTCTGTTTGCATGCTATACATCTCTGACTCCGTCTTAGTTTCTTTCCTGAGGGAGCAGGAAGTTAACATAATCAAAGACTCCCCTCCTACCAGTTATACACACTTCCACCATGGGGCAGAAGATATAAAAGTTTGAATATATGTATAAATTTAATAGCAGCTTCTTCCCTGCTGTTAACAGACTTTTGAATGGTCCTCTCAAATGTTAATATTGATTTCTCTCTTTGCACCTTCTCTGTGGCTGTAACCCTGTGTCTGGACTCTACTGCAGCCCTGATGCACTTTGTATGTTACAATCTGCCTGTAGAGCATGCAAAACAGCACTTTTCACTATCTCGGTACATGTGACAACAATGAATCAAACTCAAACTCCAAAAACTAGGATGCAGGTACAACCTATTCAGAAAGGTAAATGGAATTTTGGTACTTATCGCTGAAGGAAGAGCATATAAAAGTAGGGAAGTGTTTCTGCAACTTATAAGCCATTAGTGAGACTGTACCTGGATGATTACATACAATTTTGGTCCCTTTATTTGAGGATAGACATAATTCCATTGGAGGCATTTCGGAGGAAGGTCACGAGGTTAATTTTTGAGATGGGGGGTTTGTCTTACGAAGAGAGATTGAACAGTTTAGGCCTATAGTGTCTGGAGATTAGAAGAATGAGAGGGGATCTAATTGAGGCATAAAAGATGCTAGAAGGGATTGACAAAGTCAACATAGAAAGGATGTTTCACGTGGAGTAATCTAGAATGAGCCATCATACCTTTTAGGATAAGGTATAGCAGGTTTATAAAATACAAGGAGAAATTATTTTTGAGTTGTGAATCTGTGGAATAAGGTGGCTTCTGAGATATCGAGTCGACTTAAGGAGGAGATAGACAGTTATTTAACCAATAATGGGTTGAAGCGATATGGAAGTGGGCTGGAAAGTGGAGTTGAGACAGAGGAAATCATCCATGATCATATCAAATGGTGAAGCAGACTTGAGGGGCTGAATTGCCTCCTCTTACTCCTCGTTCTTCTATCTGTAGCAGCAACTGAAACTTGATTTGAGTATTAAAACATGACTGTGAACCATAATAAATATGAGCTGAAGTAGGCCATTAAACTAATCAAGTCTGCTTTCTCATTCAATGAAATCATGGCTGAAAATGATGACCTTCACTTTTATTTTCCTGCCTTTTTTGCCCATAATCCTTAATTCCCTTCCTGATAATAAATCTATCACAAGCTTAAATGTTATGAACAACCTAGTCTCGACAACCATCTGCTGTAAAGCATTTCACAACAATCTCTTGGCATCTACATTATCGCATCTTCTAAGAATATTTTGTTTCAATAAGGTTATCATTCTATCTTTTAACTTCAATGTGTCTAGGCACAACATTCTCAATTATTCATAAGACAATCTCTACCCAGGATCAATCTAATGAACCTTCTTTGGAGTGCAAGTATATCTTTCCTTCAATAAGGAGATCAAAAATGTTCACAGAATTCTAGGTGCGGTCTAACAAATACTTTGTTTAGTTTTTAGCAAGACTTTCCTACCTTTATACTCTCTTTCCTTTGAAATAAGTGCCAACATTCCATTTGCCTTCCCTACTACTTGCAGAACTTGTATGCTACCTTTTTGTGATTTATGCAAAAGGGCCCCCAGATCTCTCTGCCCTGCAGCTTCCTGCAGTCTTTCTCAATTCTTTATTCTTCCTGCTAAAGTGTATAAAGTTTTCACCCACTCACTACTTGCCTTCCCACCTATAGTTTTTCCACATGGCATTCTGAATAATTTATGCATAAATATGAGAGGTAAAGAAGGTAAAGATGCTTCCTGATGAAGACCTTATGCCTGAAATGTCAATTTTCCAGCTCCTCTGATGCTGCAGGACCTGCTGCACATTTTGAGCACCACACTTTTCGACAGGATGCTAGTTTATTAGGTGGTTTGAGTGAGGTAATTGAGTGGTGGTTAGTACATTCAAAGCATAAAGAGTTATAATGATCACGGGTTTGAAGTCGAGGGCACTGTACCTAAGGGGGAGAAAACTACTCATAATATTGTCTCACACTGGAGCCAGAAAGTGAAGTTGGGTGATTAGCAGTTTAGTGTGAATAGAACCAAGAAGGCAGGTCTCAAAAACCAGGTAATTTCAGAATGACGATAAAAGAAACTATTTAGAGATACAGGTTCAGAACTTGGGCAAGGGGCAAGATTAGAGGATGTTTGACCCAGGATGAGCAGTAGAGAGGGACTTGTCAGAGGCAATTACTCATAAGGTTTCAAAATATTTGATATAAGGCACACATGCTTCTCACATTTACTGTTTGAAGTGAGGATGAAGAAAGTTAATTGCATAATTGTGCTTTTATTGTTTAAAGGTGGTGTTCATTAACTGGGGATTAATTTATGTTCCTATAAATAATCTAAAACTATGGGTCAGCAGTAAGATTGTGGGATATGTATTTGTTATATGTATCAGTGTAAGTAAATGCTTAGAAATATGTTTACGTATTGGCTTATGTTCCAGGCTTTCTTAGCTCGCATTGTAGATTATAACAGGAGGTAGGGAGTAGGATTTAAAGATAATTTTCAATTGAGGAAAGAAGCCAGCAGTTACCTTTCGTATTCTAGGATGATCTTGAAACAATGTGCAGTTTTGGCAAATCAGGCCATTGCCCTAGTAGTGTTTTATATACTTCCTAGGCAGATGCAAAAGTGAGGTGTCTAAACTCTTCAGGAAACAATGATTAAAATCTATCATGCTTGACAGATAGTCCAATTATATCTGTAATATTAGATAAGTAAAACTGTATCGAGCCCTCAAATGTGCCAAACCTAATGTAGCATTTGCCTTTTCTCACGATCAGAACTCTAGTGTTGTAAGCTCTAGGCTTTTAAAAAAAGGCTAAAATTCAAAATCGAGGATTGGAAGAAGTTGTGGCTGAAAGAGCTGCTACTTTTCTTTTTGAGGTATTTTTGGTGTTGGAACCGATTTCCTTGAATTCTAGGAGCAGTAATTACTGGTTTCTAAGCTGTTGCATTGTTTTAGAGCTTTGGCGGGGTGGGGGTGGGAGAGGGGGTAAAAAGATCAAAACGATGGCACTTTTAAAAAGGAGGAAGAGAGACAAAGATAGAGACCACATGGTCAGAAAGAAACCTACCCTGCTGCCTGACACAGCAGTGAATCAGCACCGCTCTTGCCTTTGCTGTTTTGAGTTCAAATATTTCTGGCATGTACAAAATGAGCTACCAGAGGAAGTGGTGGAGGTTAGTGCAATTACAACATGTAAAAGGCATCTGGATGGGTATCCGAATTGGCTGGGTTTAGAGGGATATGGACCAAATGCTGGCAAATGGGACGAAATTAGTTGAGAATATCTGCTCGGCATGGATAAGTTGCACTGAAGGTCTGTTTCTATGCTGTACATCTCTATGACTCTGACTCTAAATGCCTGAAGCCCAGTTTGTAAATACCATGAGTATTATTAAGAAATTGTTCAAAGTTTAAAAACTCATTAAAATATGGAGGTGATGAAAGGTCCAATGTACTGGTACAGTTGAGGGCAAGAAAAATCAGTGCTTCACAAAATGGTTGAAATAAACGTTCACTTGAGTCCTGCTTATGAAGAAGGTTCCTGATGCCTGCATGATAATCTAGATGAAATATTGATAAACTTGGAAAGAACGAGGGATGTGCTGGCACACTATTGAGAACTGGGATCACAAATGCATTCTCACCCAAATTATGTACTTCAGATGAATATTTGGAGGTGGGAGCCTTCTGTTTAATATTGGTCTTGAAAGATATCATCAAACGTTACTACTCGCTGAAAATGCTAGCATTTTTGAAATACTTCCAAAAATGTAACATATGACTAGACAGTGTAATTACGAAAGAAGGGTGTTCAGACGTAGAAATTTATAAACAGTGTATTTAATTATTCAACCTTACACTTTGAAAGCAGTCTGTGCTGAAAATGTGTCTGCAGCCTCAGTTTTTAAAATTATAGGTTGACTCTTCATGCGGTGTTTGTGAATATACTGGAAGCAATACTAGTATAGTTGAGAGTTTCATTCCTTTTTCCCATGTTGCTGAATTCACTAAATGGTAATACCTCAATATCTTTAAGGGAACGTTTTAAAATCACTGTTTAAAAATGTGCATATCGTGATGTCATAAGTGCACTCAATTTTCTTGCTTGAGCAGAATTCTGTCTTAAAATATTGTTATGCTGTTTTGTTTTTGCACTTTTCTTTTGCCAGTTACAGAAAAGTGGTGCAGAATGCCATTTGCTAACAACTTGTAGAAGGAGTGATATGCAGGTTCTTGTACACCCTTGTTCTGGACTCTGGATGCCAACTTATTAAGGATAGGCTGTCAAGCGAAGACCATTTTCTTTGATGTAGGGAAGGAGAAACTTGTTCAGTCTATTGGACAAGTTGCTGGTGATAAATGTGAGAAATTCATCTGCTTATCATCTCACCATGTAGCATATGATTCTTGAATATTCTAATGATAAAAAGGAACCATGTTAATACAAACAAAATACATCTTTTGTTGTCTTTAATTTCCTTCTAAATAAAGTATGTTGCAGTACATTGCCACATGGTGGTGCTTGAATCTATTAAAAGAAGCACAGCAATGTTGTTTCTGTTTCAATTTGCTGACTGCCAGCAAAACCTACATAAAATATTTGACCATTATTTTATATTAAATGCATACTTGTTAAACAAAATCTGGTGTGTCTATCTGGAAACTTTTTTTTCCTATATCAAAGCTTTAATCCAGTGATACCTGATATGCCAAATTTTCAATAGAACTGTGCTTGGAGGCAGTGGTGATAGGAGGGACCTGCGCGTTTGCAACTAATATTATTGGATACTGTGTTTTCAAGAGTTGCAAGAAATTTGGGCAAGATTAAGTATTCCTAAAGTTGCTTATTTGATATTAACTCTGAGCATAGAATTTGGAGAGCCTTGTGATTTCAGACTCGAGGAAACCTTAAGGTGTGTCTACTTTTGTGCCTGTTAACGTAGGCAGGTTTATCATGGAGGAGGCAGTACTTAGATTAATTTTCCAAAAGTATTGCTGTTTGGTGAATAAGTTACAAGAAACAAACAGCCCATTGGTTTTCACTCTAAGAGATTGTCAGTATGTGACTGAGAGAAAATAACCTTAGAGAATACGTATATAATTAGTAAATGTATTTCAGTATGACTATGTTGTGTGCATTCTGATCAAAAGCAAAAGGCTACCTTCCCCTTGAGAAGCTGGGAAGTTAGGTTCAATTTGTGTAGCAGCTTAGCCAGACCACACTTCACCCACAGTGCACTTTGTTGCTTTCCAAGTTATAGAAAGTATATAATGCACTGGGGAAGGAGCGAAGAAAACAGAGTTCATGCCTATCAGTAAAGATTGAACAGGCTGAAGCTGTTTCCTGCTAAAAGAGGACTGAGGGGTTGCACATTTGTGATCTTTAAGATTATGTAAGGGTTTGATAGGATTATTGGGAGACCATATTTCAAACTATTAGAATAAGGGATTCAGATTTGATGCCATGATTAAATTATGGATTTCCAATGAATGCAGTTAGGAATTCATGTGAATTTTTTTAAACAGTGTGTTGGAATGTGGAACTGGTAACCATGAGGATGAGTTGAGGTGAATTGCATAGAATTATTTAAAGTGACTCTAGATTGCTCAGTGTGATGTATTTCCTCACACACTTATCTAAAGTGTTGGTTTGATTTTGCAGACTTTGAGGATGTGAGGGTTTAAGGGATCTTGTGTCATAGTGGTAATGCCCATACCTGTGGGCTAGAAAGACTGGGTTCAGCTCCAACTTGGCCAAGAGATGTGGTAACATGTCCGAACAGGTTGATTAAAATGCTATGAGAGAGTAACAAATAAAGGAATATGCTTATAGACTTGTGTTTTTTTAAAAATTTCAATTCTTTCATGGATGTTACTAGAGCTGGAAAGGCCAGTCCCTGTTGCCCATCCTTTTGAAGACTCTAAATTGGCCTTTTTATGTGCTATTTGTTCTGTTAGTTAAAGGACACAAATATGAACACTTACTCCTGAAGCTGTTTTAGCTATTCATAGACAGATTGGATTGAACCACGCTCACCACAGCAAAAGTTGTTCTCTATTTTAGGGTATTTTTAAATATACACACAACCTCAGAATTTGTTCCTTTAACTACAAATAATCCTCTTAATTGCCTCTGCCTACCTGGTTTAGACTCACTTTTTAATGTGAGGATCTCGTGGACTTCCGAATCATTAAAGTTAATGACATTCATTCAGTTGCCTTTGTCTCTCTTCTATTCTCTAGCCCAACAACTGAAACTTCCCCTAAAGAATAACTGAAACCCTATCTCTGAATTCGTATTTTCTCCTAACTTCATATATGCCCTCTGAGTTACCATACCAATTGGAGACACCTCTTGCTCCCATGACCTTTCTATCACCAAACTTTTGATTACTCCACTATCATATCTACCCAATATGTTAGCGAATTGTGTTAATGGACAATTTTCCCTGTGTACTGTCCCCTTCCATCAACTGTCATCATCATTGCTCTTCAAAAACCCTTTGACCCCTCGGTTCTACTCCCATCATCAGCCTTCATTTTTGTTCCAAGTCCCTGCATGTTCGTTGCCTCCTAAGTTATGTTCATCTTTCCTACTAATTTATACATGAATTCCCATGCCTGGCACACCATTAAAACAACTTTAATAAAAATAATTTTTTTTAAAAATCTCGCGAAAGTGACCATGGTAGATTATCCTTTCTCATCAAGCTGCGGCATGGTTGGCTTAATCATCTATCTCAACATTTGTTGAGCAAATGTGTGAGATTGCTTTCAACTGGCTCCTTGTTTATTTATCTGGTCTCCTTTTCCTATTCCTACATCATCATCACTGGAATCCTCCAAATTTATTCATGGTCTCCCTATCTTTCTTATCAAATTTCTGTCTTGGAGACAAAGCATACTGTCAGGTCTCGTAAGTAACTTGATAAAACTGAGCTCTACTTTACCAGCACCTCTTTAACTTGTTTGTGGTCGCTGATTTTTACAACGACTTTTGTGATACCCAGTACTTGTTGTTTGAAGACTGGGATGGCCAAAGCCATCGCTTTTGGTTCCCATCCCAGTTTCTCTGCTCAGCCAATGACTCTATTCCTTGTCATGTCTGTGGCTGAATCAAAGCATTTGTAACTTTGACTCAAAGGTGAGCTTCTGGCCATACATCTGTCACGTGGGGAGGTAACTGGAGACTATTGGAATGTAAAATATCTTCCTCCAACATCCTAGCTACATAGCTGCAGGAACTTCCAACAAGTACCTTAATCCTAAAGGTATTTTGATCATGGTGTTGCTTTATGATTACTTTCTGCACTGCACTTTAGTCACAGCTTTCGTTTGAGGCTGTCCGTGTTAACTTCCAGCAGGATCTGACCAACATTTAGGTTCAGACAGGCAATTTGCAGATCTTATTTGTTTTATTAACACATTATTTAATGACCATCTCAGAATTACCCTTGATCTGCAATTGATGTCTTTTACCAGGGCCCTGCCATCAACATGCTGGGGATCACCATTGTCCAGAACTGAAATGGATAAGTGAGCTTACCATCAGGGCACCAGGAGCAGCATAGAGATTGAATACTCTATGAAGGGTGATTCACCTTCTGACCACTCCGTGTTTTTACCGTGACTCAGTTTCTGAATGAGAAGATTGAGTTTCTGAACTGTTTTTTTTGTTAAAGGAACTCCTGTCCCAATGCATTCAATCTTCCCTGACGCAATATGTTTGTGGAGACAAATAGAACATAAAATATAGAAAAATACAGCGCAGTACAGGCCCTTTGGCCCTTGATGTTGCGCCGATCCAAGCCCACCTAACCTACACTAGCCCACTATCCTCCATATGCCGATCCAATGCCAGTTTAAATGCCCATAAAGAGGGAGAGTCCACCACTGCTACTGGCAGGGCATTCCATGAACTCACGACTCGCTGAGTAAAGAATCTACCCCTAACATCTGTCCTATACCTACCACCTCTTAATTTAAAGCTATGCCCCCTCAGTAATAGCTGACTCCATACGTGGAAAAAGGTTCTCGTGGTCAACCCTATCTAAACCCCTAATCATCTTGTACACCTCTATCAAGTCACCCCAAACCTTCTTTTCTCCAATGAAAACAGCCCCAAGTGCCTCAGCCTTTCCTCATACGATCTTCCTACCATACCAGGCAACATCCTGGTAAACCTCCTCTGCACCTGTTCCAGTGCCTCCACGTCCTTCCTATAGTATGGCGACCAAAACTGCACACAATACTCCAGATGAGGCCACACCAGAGTCCTATACAACTGCAACATGACCTCAGGACTCCGGAACTCAATTCCTCTACCAATAAAAGCTAGTACGCCATATGCCGCCTTCACAGCACTATTTACCTGGGTGGCAACTTTCAAAGATCTGTGTACATGGACACCAAGATCCCTCTGCTCATCCACACTACCAAGTATCTGACCATTAGCCCAGTACCCCATCATCTTGTTACTCTTACCAAAGTGAATCACTTCACACTTAGCAAATGGAGTTCAATGTAGCTACCTTTCTGCCCAGTTCTGCAGCTTATCTATATCCCGCTGTAACCTGCCACATCCTTCCTCACTGTCAACAACTCCACCGACTTTCGTATCATCCGCAAACTTGCTCACCCAATCTTCTAGCCCCTCCTCCAGGTCATTTATAAAAATGACCAACAGCAATGCTCCCAAAACAGATCCTTGTGGAACACCACTGGTAACTGCACTCCAAGATGAACCTTTACCGTCAACTACTACCCTCTGTCTTCCAGCCAGCTAATTCCTATTCCAAACCTCCAACTCACCCTCAATGCCATACCTCTGTATTTTTTGCAGTTCCAATAACTTTAAGATTGAATCTATTTCTTCTGAACATTATAGTGATAAATATGCAGTCTGAACAAGTTGCTGTTTGATAGGAGTTCTCTGCATTGCTGTGCTGTCCATAGCCACACCTACAATATTGCACAAAATTGGTTGGATTTGAATGGGGATGAAGTGACCAGCTCACTCTGCTATCGTGATATGTATAAGTCTCTCAGATATGCATGAGAACTATTGTAGAGATTAGGAAGAAATTCAGTTGAATTCTGGGTCTTGCCCACAACATGAAGTACATTCGAGAAATTGTCGTAACAAAACACAGTTGTTGCTGCAACTTACACTGGGCTCATATCCTAATTTCAAACCCAGCTTTGATTTCTCTTTGGAAATGAATTACTGATTTTGACTTTAAGAACTTTATTCTGTGGATGTTCTATAGCTATCTGATGGCAAATAGATCTCGTCTATGACTAACCCACCTGGTAAGATAGTTGGCTACAGACTGACGTATTGCTTACTAATGCGCCGGTTTCTCTTTCTTTTTTATTTATAAAATGGACAACGTAGGACAGTTTTTTTTTCTTTTGAAGGGAGAAGATGAGGATCAAATCATTTGAAGTATTACCCACTGTGGGTGGCACGGTGGCACAGTGGCTAGCACTGCTGCCTCTCAGCGCCAGAGCCTCAGGCGACTGACTGTGGAGTTTGCACATTCTCCTTGTGTCTGCGTGGGTTTCTTCCGGGTGCTCCAGTTTGCTCCCACAGTCCAAAAATGTGCAGGTTAGGTGAATTGGCCAAGCTAAATTGGCCGTAGTGTTAGTAGAATGGGAGTGGGTCTGGGTGGGTTGAGCTTCGGCGGGTCGGTGTGGACTTGTTGGGCCTGTTTCCACACTGTAAGTAATCTAATCTAAAAAAAAACCACTTTAACGTACGTCGCGATATATTACATATTCCAGAACAATGAATTATTCTTAAGCCAGTTTTTTACACTGGGACTTTATAGTCCCATTGAAGAAATTAAATACTTATTAATAGACTAATGTTTCATAGACAACTTAATGCAAACTTCATTATGTAGTTGGTTATCTTCACCCAAATTAGTGCTGGAGATCTGTTTTAAGGTATTAGCTTGATGGAATGATCTTACAATAAAGTTAAATTATCTGATATAAAGATCATTTACTCCTGAAGGCACATCAAGTTCAGCTGTACTTCTTGAACACTCCTCTCAAATGTAATATATCATCATTGAAAGAGGCAGGAAAGGCCCCTTACACCAGAATTTCTCCAAGTAGCACTTTAATCTATGAAATATCAGAACATTTCAAACAATAAAAGCTCAAGAGAATTTTAATTGATGTTTGATAATGTTCCCAAGAGTCTGAAGGTGACATTTCAGAGCATTTATTGCTAATAGATGCATCACATTGGTTTTGAATTTGTGACAATCCCATTATGTTTAAATAGCATATACTTTGCAATATGATGATCTAAGTTCCCCTTTAGGCAACAGAACAATGTGTGGAAATACAGCATTCGTTTTTAAATATAATGATGAACAGTGACTGTAGACTTAGTGTTTTGATAACATTGGCATATATGGTTTTAGTTTGATGTGTGAAGGACAGAGATAACTTAAAATGTTTTGAGGAATGTTGAATTGTTCACTTAAAAGCTTTCTTGCAGTTTTACAGCCAGCATTAGTTCTGCAACAGTAATTCTGTGAAGGTTAAGTACTTGGGGGGTGGTCATGCATCAAATTCATTATTCTGTATGTTCTCGACTAGGAACCACTTCCTGGTAATTATACAGCAACAACGCAAAGAATTGTCATTGCATTATGTTCAATTTAGGTGACCGTAAGAAATCTTTTTGATTGTTGTGAATAAGGAGTTGGAAGCAGATTCACTGATTTGATTCATTAAAGATTTAATGATCTGAAATTATGCCTCTTTGACCAAGCTTTTGGTCACTTAACCTAGTTCCTCCTCCTTAGTGTTGTATATTATTTTAGAATCATCTTGTGATAGGCACTAGGACATTTCATTACATTAAGGGCAATTGTGAATGGCCAGTTAATGCTGCTTTAGCCAGTGATGTCCACAATCCTTGAAAGCATAAATAAAAGTTGTTGCTAGTGATGATGGCAGCAGAACATACAACATTACAGTGCAGTACAGGACCTTTGGCCGTCTATGTTGTGCCAACCTGTGAAACCAATCTGAAGCCTATCTATCCCATACTATTCCATTTTCACCCATATGTTTATCCAATGACCATTTAAATGCTTAAAGTTGGCAAATCTACTACTGTTGCAGGCAGGACATTCCACATTCCATTTATTGAGTAAAGAAATTACCTCTATTCCCTATCTGAACAAAATTCTACTGGGCAGCATGGTGGCTCAGTAGGTAGCACTGCAACTTCACAGTGCCAGGGACCTGGGTTTGATTTCAGCCTCTGGCGACTTTCTGTCTGTCTGTGCAGAGTTTGCACATTCCTGCCCTGTCTGCATGGGTTTCCTCTGGATACTTTAGTTTCCTCCCACAATCCAAAGATGTGCAGATCAGGTGAATTGGAGATGTTCAATTGCCCATAATGTTCAGGGATGTGTAAGTTCGATGCAATAGTCAATAGAAATGGAGAGTCACAGAGTAGGGGAATAGGTCTAGGTGGGCTCTCCGAAGGGTCAGTGTGGACTTGGGCTGAATGGCCTGTTTCCACACTGTAGGGATTCTATGATGCAGTTCTATGAGCTGCCCTAGATTATCACCCCTCAGTTTAAAGCTATGTTCCCTCATGCTAGCCATCACCATCCAAGGAAAAAACTGTCCACTCTATCTAACCCTCTGATTATCTTCTATGTCTCAGCTAAGTCACTTCTCAACCCCCTCTCACTAACAAAACAGCCTCAAGTGTCTCAGCCTTCCCTCCACAGGCAACATCCTAGTAAATCTCTTCTGAACCCTTCCCAAAGCTTTCACATGCTTCCTATAATGCAGTGACTAGAACTGTACACAATACTCCAAGTGTGGCCGCACCAGAGTTTTGTACAGCTGTAGCATGACCTTGTGGCTCTGAAACTCAGTTTCTCTACCAATAAAAGCAACTACACAGTATGCCTTCTTAACAACCCTATCACCTGGATGGCAACTTTCAGGGATCTATGCACATGGATATCGAGATCTCTGCTCTTCTACACTACCAAGAATCTTACCATTAGCCCTGTATTCTGTTACTCCTTCCAAAATGAATCACCTCACACTTTTTCACATTAAACTCTACTTGCCACCTCACAGCCCAACTCTGCAGCTTATCTATGTCCCTTTGTAAGCTGCAACATCCTTCAGCATGACTACAACTCCCCCGACCTTAGTGTCATCCGCAAATTTACTAACCCATCCTTTTACTCGCTCATCCAGGTCATTTATAAATATGACAAACAGCATTAGCCCCAAAACAGATGTGGTACATCAGGAGTAACTGAACTCCAAGATGAACATTTCCCAACAACCACTACCCTCTGTCATCTTTCAGCTAGCCAATTTCTGATCCAAACTGCTAAATCACCCTCATGACTCTGTATTTTGTGCAATAGTCTACCGTGGGGAATTTCATCAAATGCCTTACTGAAATTCATATGCACCACATCAACTGCTCTACCCTCATCCACCTGTTTGGTCACCATCTCAAAGAAGTCCATCAGGTTTCTAAGGCACAACTTACCCTTCACAAAACTGTGTTGACTATTCCTAATCAACTTATTTCTCTAGATGATTATAAATCCTATCTCTCCTAATCCTTTCCAAAACTTAGCCCATAACAGAAGTAAGGCTCACTGGTCTACAATTACCAGTGTTGTCTCTACTCCCCTTCTTGAACAAAGGGGCAACATTTGCTATCGTCCAGTCTTCTGGCATTATTCCTGTAGATAATGATGACATAAGGATCACAGCTAAAGGCTCTGCAGTTTCCTCACTGGCTTCCCAGAGAATCCTGGGATAAATCCCATCTGACCCAGGGGACCTATCTATTTTCGCGCACTCCAGAATTATTTACACCTCCTTATGAATCTCAATCCTGTCTAGTCTAGTAGCCTGTATCTCAGTATTCTCCACAATAATATTGCCTTTTTCCAGTGTGAATACTTGGAAAAATATTCATTTAGCACTTCCCTGATCTCCTTTTACTCCACGCACAACTTCCCACTAATATTCTTGATTGGCCCTAATCTTTCTCTTGTCATTCTTTTGGTTTGGTGTTTGCCATCCGTTTCATATAGTAATAGCAATCTCTGGTATCTTTTGTGCAATATCATTTTTTTTAATGTAATAATTCGTAGGTTTTTTAATTATGTAGTGTTTTGAAGATTTGTCTTGGATATTTAATCTTCTACCTTAATGCATATGGACCAACCTTCATTTTATAGGACTGTAGCACTTAAGAACAGAGGCATTCAGCCTTTGAGGTCTAATCTGACTTTGGTCTCCACTCCTTTTTTTGACTGCTACCACAACCCCACCTGACCCCTCCCCCTCAAAATATTTCTTCACCACTTGAATACATTCACTGATCCAGCCTTTATTCTTTTTGGAAAGAGATTTCATTTATTCATCAACCTCAAAGAAAAAAAATCTTACCTTTTGTACTTGGAGGCTACCCAAATTAGTACTGTGTCCTCGATTTTTGTCTCCCCCCCCCCCCCCCCCCCAACAAGAAATACCTTCCCAGTATTTATGTTAACAAGTACCCTCAGAATCTCTTTCCTCATTCCTGAAGAAAGGCTCATGCAGCAACACATTTTCAGCTCCGATCTCCAGCATCTGCAGTCCTCACTTTCTCCTACCCTCAGAATCTTGTTTGTTTCAATATGTTCACTTCTCATTTCTCTAAACTTTACTGGGTAAAGCCCAATCTGTTCATCTTTTCATAAAATAAACCTTAAATCCCAGAAATAAGTGGAATGCTCTCTGAACTGCTTCTATTGCAATTGTATCCTTTTTTTAAAGACAGGAGACAAACACTATAGGTAGTAGTATTCCAGATGCTCCCTCGCTAAAGCCTTGTACAGCTGTAATAGGACTTTCCTACTTTTAGATTTTATTCCGCTTGCACTAATTATCAACCTTCCACTTGCTTCCTGATCATTTGCTATACTGCATACTAATTTTCTGTGATCCTTGTACCGGAATGTCCAAATTCCTCTATTATGAGTTTTGAAATCTCTCAACATTTAAATAAAATGCTGCTTTTCTATTCTTGTCAAAGTGGACAAGTTCACATTTTCTGACGTTATATTCCATCTGCCAAGTTTTTGTGTCTAATTGCTTTCCCTTTGTGATCTTTCTATCTCCTTTGGAAACCTTTTTTTTTACCCATATTGGTGTTATCAGCAAATTTAGCTACTACAGTTGGATCTTTACATTTCAAGTCATTGATATAGATTTGTAACTACTTGACGACTGATCCCTCCAGTACTTTGTTACAGCTTGCAAACCAACTCGTGGCAGCCTTTGAGGCATCTTATCAATTGTCTTTTTGAAATTTAAGTACACCACACCCACATGTTCCTGTTTATCCATTTTACTTGTTCGTTTGCCAAAATCTCTCAAATTACTTACAATTTCCCTTTCACAAATTCATGCTGAGCTTGCCTGATACCATTTAAAAAAAAATGTATCCTGCGATAATCTCTTCAATAATAAGTTCTAGCAATTCTAGCTTATGGTTACTGTCTGAAACAACATTCTCATTCTCATACCTGTCCCTTTTCAAAGAAAATGTGATATTCTATCATGTTATGTTTACTATTACCTAGATGTTCCTTATAGCTTGCTCCTGCTTGGCTTCAGAAGCTACTGCTCTTTGTTTTTCTCTTTGTAAAATGATTAAAAAGTAATTTAAGGATAATTAATGGATTTATTTCCAGGTTTGCTGCCTGATATTTCTTCAATGTGACTTGTTGTTTAGTGATATCATAGGAGAACAGAGATTCTGCTACAGCTGATAGTGCAATGAAATTAGCATTGTGAAAGCAAAAGCCCACACACACAGATTGCTAGATCTTTGTGGAGAGCTTGGTTATGGTCAGTGGCAAATGGTGCCACTTTGCTGACTATAACATTTGGGTCAGTATAGCCTACTATGACTTTTCTAACCTTGAGTGATATAATTCATCAGAATTCATAAGCAGCTTCTGATTCCTCAATATGCCATATGAGGGCAGGTCAGCTGTTGGAAAAAGGAATATCTCTCATCTAATGCTGTACTCTGTCAAAATGCATACTTGGAGCTAAGGTAGCTGGATTATTTTCCCATTCTTTTATCTCAATTTCTTTTCCATGCAGCTGAGACAATGCAGAAAAGAATATAGTCCTGGGAGTCTTTAACACTGACACTAGATCTCACAAGGCCTCATGGCATCAGATCGGCAGGCAAAATCGGCTGCTAATTGCTACCTGTCTTCCCATAGATGTTGAATCATATCCCTCTTGGAAGAAGCACTGAAGGTAGCAAGAACACAATGCATTCTTGATGCTGAATTTTAAAGACACTACCTAAAGAGGCTTAGTAGCACTGTGACTGACTGACTTGAAGGGAATATCCATGGGATTGTACCTTTGACAGGAAATAAGAGAACCAGCAAGGGAAAAGCCTACTGGACCTTGTGCTTCCTGATCTAACTGATACAGATGCCTCCACCAGAATAAGGGCACACCGTAACTTTTGCAGTCCATGAATGGGATCAAGTTATTTCTGTCTTTTATGGATTAAATAAAGCATCAGTATGCCTAACCACTTGGGAAGCTGAAAGCGCAGATGTAACTATTTATCTTAAGCTTAAAACAGTGATAAAACATTTATAAAGCAGTAACAAAATATATTTTACTTATCCAAAGATTGCATCTTCCATGTTTTCACTCCCAAAGCACAATGCTAAAATATTGCTGACACTGTTGAGGGTCCATTCTCAAAATGTTTGAACAACCTGTGTTTCCAAACAATGAATTTCTGAACCAGGGAGTAGTGAACGGCACAGTAAATGAACCCATTTATTACGGAGATCACCCTCGATTGTGCAGCAGTACAATACTGCTGCTAAATGGCATAGATTCACAATAAACCCAGCACTTCAAAACCACTGTGCATCCATATGATGCTGGGAACAATCAGCTGCAGAATTGTTTAAACACAATCTGTACTATCATGGCCTGCCATATCCATCACTTTTTTTTATTACCACCATGTTCAAGAACCAAATCTGGTTCCATGTGCCAGGAATAGCATTAGACATTCCTGAAAACATAGTTTCAATCTAATGCATATATGAACACTAGATTACTCACTTATGCCCCACAAATGCCCACCATCTCCAGCAAGAGTGATTCTAATTTATCTTAATATTCAGTGGTATTGGTTTCGCTGAGTACCTCACCCTGTGGCTTACCATTGATCATGTGTCAGGAATATGAATAGTGTATTTTAAAAGTTGAAGCAAGAGGATTTAGCAGTGGCTTGACTTCCCAAAATCTATCCGTCATCAAGACACACATTAGGAGTTTGATAGAATACTCACCAATTTTCTACATAGTGCATTTCTCACAGTACTCAGGTAGTTCAACACCATCCAGAACAAAGTAGTCTGGACTAACATCCATTCACCATTTTAACACCAATTTCCTCCACAATTGAGCCATTGTGGCAGCGGTTTCTAACATTGCAAGAACCACTCCAGCAACTCATCAAAGGTTGCTTCAGCAGCAAATCCAAACCTGGCACTCTACTACTGGGAAGGATAAAAACACCTGATGGGTAGAACAGCACCACCTGCAAACTCCTTTCCAAGTCAGTAACCATTATGAGTTGGAAATTTATTGCAGTTCCTTCACTGTTGCAGAATTGAAATCCAAAAACTATTTAAACAGTGCAGTAGACCTATGACAGTGAAGGACTACAGTGGTTTAAGATGGTGGAGGTATTATGGATGGGTAACTGATGCTTTTGAATGAAGCTAAATTCAAATGAACAAATACATTTAAATAATCTTTTGACCATGAAATATCTCTCAGCTGATGTTGTTTTTGCCCACTGTCCTGGAATACACAGTTGTAGCTATTTTACAGAATTCTATAGTACAGAAGGAAGCCATTTGGCCCATTGTATCTGAACCGGTCCCTGAAGCTTAGTCCCATTCTCCAGCCCTCGCCAGGTAGCCCTCTAAATTTCATCAGTTTCAAATCTTGCAACTCCTTTTGTGCATTGCATTTCTGGCACATATCACATCAAAGCCCAAGTACTTCCAGCTTTTCAGCAGGCTCACTTTTCCATGTCACATCAACTTTGAGTTTAGCTGATGGTCAATTTTGTGTAAGATAATGACCAGAAGGGGTTAATGTTGGTAATTACATTTGAGTTCCATCCAATCTGATGGTGTCACAATCATTCACCTCCACCTCATTACAACCCACACACACGCACACGCACACGCGCACACACCCCTCTGCCTGACGGATATCTTTTGTATCAGTGTACCCTTTGTATCCTTTGATTCCGAGAATACTGTTTCTTCTTCTATTTCTTTCTTCCTTTTAGACAGTCCTTAAAATGTATGTTTCTCAATAAACTGCCCTAGTGTCACCGAACATCATTTAGAGTCAAATTTTGTGAATGCTCCTCCTTAAACTTTATTTGCTACTTTTGAAAACACAATATAAATTGATGTTATTATTGTCCATTCGCATACCTCCATGAAGCAGTAGAGAATGAAGTTTTAGAACTGTAAATATATCAAATGTGCCTTATTATTTGGAAATCAAACAAGATGAGCATTTCTCAGATGGACCCTTTTGAACTATGGGAATACCTTTGAAAAATGCCTTTGATCATGTGTGCAGTGATACTGATCACTCAAAAATAATGATACAAGTTGGGGTTACAATGACTATAACTTGCTGACTGATTCTTGCACAATAACTGTGATTATCCTTCAAAAGTATTTCATTTGCTGCAAACTGCTTTGGGATATTCTCCAGTTGTGAACTATCCAATGGAAATTGGTTTTCTTTTTATTAGTCTGAAATAATAGTTTAAATGTCCTTTGCCAATTTTTGACTTCTGTACTCGGGATCCAGGAACAGAAGTAGACCTGTTTTAGGAGCCTATTCTGATTTTTAATTACATTATGGTTCATGTACATCTCCTCCATTTCATTTGCTTGCCTTTACGTCATATTCCTTGATGCCCCTCTAAATGATAATGACCAGTTAATCTGAGGGGGGATTACAAGTCAAATTTGTTTCTTTGCTGCATGCTGAAAGGCAGCGATAGTGATGTAAGTTTAAAGTGGCTGTTAATTTGAACATAAACATTTCAGAAGTTTTTGTTCTGGTTAACTGATAGTAGCTGCAGCTTTGTTTTCAATTAAAATATTTGGAAAACTGACAGTGTTGGAAGGATTGCTTACTGCCATTTTCTTCAAAAGCTGGAATGGTCAGCAGTAAGTGATTTCGATATCTACTGGCATATAAAGCCTTACTGCTGAATTGATGGAGTGCAGAGACATTTTAATTAGCTGATTGGATACTAAAGTAGGAATATTCTTCTTTTACTAGTTACAAATAAAGTAGGTTTTGAACAGACTACCTGTATTTACTGACCTTTTACACCTGTGTTACACTTGCAAATGGATCACTGTTGTGTTACATTCCATCAGCACTTATCCTTTTAAAGGGATCAATATTTACACTTTTACAAATAAATTTCTTTTGTCTTCTCTCACTACCTTTTTGATGCATTCACTAAACGTAACATTTAGTGTATTAATCCATGTCTCAGTAAAATCTATGGCCCACATGGTCGGCTGTAGTTCTGGATTTACAGGACAAAACAAAGGTGATTCTTTCTTTCAGGATTATGCTAACATACTTTGGCGTTAAATAATACAGGTTGCTAATGTTAATCATTATTGAAATAGTTCAAATACATAGGGGCAGAGCTTCTGTGTTGGGAAATTGTCCTTGAAATTGTATTGATTAGGTTGCTGTTGAAGTTTCTAATGTAACTTATAATGACAACACAAAATTGTGTATCAGCTCAATCAGACAATGTAATTGAACATGATAGTTTGTATTTCCTTGCATTAAAAATATTTCTTGATATATTTGAGTGGTAACCCAGTGCAGTTCTGTTAGTACAGCTGAAAATGATTAAACAACTTGCTTTTCAAGTCATTGAAATTTACTCAAAAATAACTGTTCTGATCAACCTACTAATCTTAGTAGTGTGCATTAGATAACTCTTCTAAATAACTTGCAACACAACTGCTAAACATTTAAATTTTTAAACTAGTGTCTCATTTGTTTTGGAAATGCGCTTGATTTGAAGTTATTCCTCAACAACTTATTTATCTTGCACCTTTCAAACGTTAACATGTTCCAAGATGCATCAAATGTCCACAATTGATGAAAACTTACAGTCCTTGTTTCGTTTTCACTTTGGGGGAAATGGTCAGTTTTATTAGCTGCAATGCACTGCCTTGTGATGAATTTCAGGGCGGGTCCAGTTCTTTTGCGGGTCTGTACTTATTTCTTTCAAATTGTCTTATGAAATATCCTGTTTCAGCAACCTGGGGACCACAGTGGTTTTTCTCCATCGTTCTCTCAAATGTTTTCTGATTGGCCATTGACTCCTGTCTTCAAATTTCCCCATTTTTATATACAATAGCTCCCCGTGCCTGCAGGGGGATGTGTTCCAAGACATAGCGTGGATGTCAGAAAATGTGGATAGTGGCGAACCCATTCATTTAAATGGAACGTTCACCTCCCTGGCAGTCCCTGGTTCTGGAATGTTCCATGTAATATGTTTGGGCCACTGTAAACCGCAGGTAACTGAAACCGCAGAAATCAATTCAGTGGATATGGCGGCCGCCCTGAACATCATTGTGAGTGATTGGAATTCTTCTTGTACGTAGTCTTTGGGATTCTGCTCAGAAACCAAGAAGTTTACAAATTCATGTCAATTTGCATCTGTAAAAACATTAGTGCAGCCATTAATTCAGTGGAAAAGTTCTTTGTATCTTAATGCCTTTTCAGTGAAAATGTCCCAAAAAATTGCTTTCGTTGTGTGTCTTGCCCAAATATGCAGGCTTGTCCTCTAAAACCTTGTACCATTCCATGTATACTGTCGGAAAATAACTCAAGGTCATTTTGCCTTTTAGTTCCATTTAATTCCAAAAGCAAAAACTTTCAGGATTTGATGAAGTGTTCTCTCAATTTAATCATGCGTTGTATGGTCAAGTGATATTTCTACATGAACCAGTATGGAGAAGGGCAGCAGAGTAGCACAATCAAGGTGAAATCTATCCTTAAAACTATTGACTGCCTGATTTTCTGCCAGTTAATAATCTTGGAAAAAATGGTCTTTTCTGTCGGTTCTGAGAGAAGTTGGAACTGTTTATGAAACAACATTGTCAACTTAAAGTCAAATTGCTAAATGGAGGACTGTTAAAAATTGAGGACTGTTAAGTAGGCAGGCAGGAAAAACTCATTTGGCATGTGACTGTTGTTTCAACACCAGATGCTTATCAAAAGAAAGTAATTAGATAATGGTTACAATATTTAGTCCTGAAGCTTGCTGCTATTAGTGGTATTCTGCTTTAAATAGAAAATGCTGCCATGAGGGAAATTCCAGTTTATTCTCATACATTGCGCTGAAATCAGTCATTTTACTTAATTGGACTTGCCCCTTCCACAGGATGTTTCATTTGTGTCTTTCAGTAGCAGGTCGGACCAGTCTTAAGTACAATCTTGACATTATTGCTGTGGAAAATATTTGCACGCAATCCACAGTTCACTTATAAGTTTGGATATTTTTAGATGCTGGAAATTTCCAGGCTTCCAGTAGTGGGGGAATTTTGCTACGCGATCAATGGCTAATTTCACGTAATTCTGTACTTGATCCAAGCAGTGTTTAAAAAAGGAGTATTCCAAGATGGAACCACTTGGGCTGTTTTTCAAAATGCCAGGCAGCATTTTCATTACAATGAAGCAAAAAAGTATCTTTATATGTGCCTTCACTGACATTACATGAAAATTTCACGTGACTAAGTAGACTAAGTATTACTTGTGAATGGCAAAATGAGGCATCAGATGTGAATGCTTCTTTTGTGAATTTAATTCTTGCATTTAATTTCAGTTAGTGTCATGTGAAAGTTTTCTTTTTAATTATTGCCTCAATACAGAGAGTTCTTCTATAACTGATGGTTGTGTTCTTGTGCGATCCTGCGCTATATAAAAATCGCACTTAGTGTTGGCGATGCAATTAAGTTATAACCAACACACGTTTTAAAAGTTCATGTTTGGAGACAGCATTCCCTATTCATCAATAGCATTGCAGCCACTTCACATTGATGAAATGCATGTTATAGCAGAACGGACTATATTTTCATTCATACTGTTACACAGCAAGAATGGTTTGATTTGCATCATTGCAACTGATGCCGTGTAAGTATAATTAGATTAGATTAGATTCCCTACAGTGTGGAAACAGGCCCTTCAGCCCAACATGCCCACACCGACCCTCCGAAGAGTATCCAACCCAGACCCATTCCCCTGCATTTATCCCTGACTAATCCACCTAACACTATGGGCAACTAAGCATGGCCAGTTCACCTAACCTGCACATCTTTGGACTGTGGGAGAAAACCGGAGCACCGGGAAGAAACCTATAATTTGAGTCTATTTTTGATCCTGACACCAGAATAAATTCCATTGCATAGGGGAGGTTTGCTTCTCTTTATTTGGGATTCAGTATGTGCATAAACAAGATGAAAATTTCAAAGGGTGGCATCAATCAGAATTGTTTACATTTGAAATTTAAGTGTACATTGTGCGCAACACCCTTTTGATACCCTCCTCACATCCAATATCATGATGTAACAGTGTTATGGAAAACAAAACATAATGGTTCATGTCGGTGGCTTCCCTGATTTGTTAGAAGTTCATAAGGCAAAGTTGATTTTTTTTTCCCATGGCAACATTGTTCCCTCAAACTATTTCTCATCACCCTCCAGCGCTAGAAAACAAATCCTGGCACAGGAGCAGGTCATTAAGTTCAAACAGTCCATTTGGCATTGTTGTTCTGTGCGAGGTAGTTATGGTAGGGGATTTTAACTTTCTAAACATAGACTGGGACTGCTGTAGTGTTAAGGGTTGAGATGGGGAGGAATTTGTTAATTATGTACAAGAAAATTTTCTGATTCAGAATATGGACGTACCTACTCAAAGGTGCAAACCTTGACCTATTTTCTTGGGAAATAAGGACCAGTGAACATACTTCTATTAGTTTTAAAATAGTCATGAAAAAGGATAGACTGGATTGAAAAGTTGAAGTTCTAAATTGGAGGAAGTCCAACGGTATTAGGTAATGAAATTTGATGGTATTAGGCAAGAACTTTCACATAACTGAACTCTCCTTAAAAATGTGTTTCTCATTTTCCCACTGACTATTTGATCTGTAATACAGACCCACTAAGGTGACCACCCCCATCTTATTTCTTCTTACCCAAATAACTTACCTGTACGTATTCCCAGGAATATCCTCCCTAAGTACAGCCATAATGTTATCGTTTATCAACTCCACTCCCCTTCCTCACTTGCCCCCCCTTTCTATCCTTCCTATAGCATTTGTATCCTGGAGCATTAAGCTGCCAGTCCTGTCCATCCCTGAGCCACGTTTCTCTAATTGCTATGATCTCACAGTCCCATGCTCCTAACAATGCCCTGAGTTCATCTGCCTTCCCTGTTAGGCCTCTTGCATTGAAATAAATGCAGTTTAATTTATCAGTACTACCTCCTTCCTTGCTTTGTTCCTGTGTACCCTCACTATTTGACTTGCTCCTTTTCCCAATGGTACCAGTCTCAGGCTGATCTCTTTCCTTACCAACTCCTTGGGTCCCCCTCCCCCACCTTACTAATTTAGATCCTCCCAGGCAGCTATAGCAAATCTCTCAGCCAGTATATTAGTCCCCTTCCAATTCAGGTGCAATCTGTCGTCCTCATAAAGGTCACTTCTACCCCGGAGGAGATTCCATTGATCCAAAAATGTGAATCCCTCTCCCATACAACAGCTCCGCAGCCATGCATCTGCTGTATCCTCCTCATCCTACACTCACTAACTCATTGCACTGCAAGTAATCCAGATATCCCTTGAGAACCTCATTTTTAAATTCCTGTCCAACTTTCTATATTCTCCCCTCAGAATCCCATCCTTTTCTCGTCCTGCGTTATCCATTCCAGTGTTGCGATTACATCCTGCTGGTCCATCTCCCCTTTGAGAATATTCTACGTGCACTCAAATATCCTTGATCCTGGCAGAACACCATTCTGATTTCTCGCTATCAGCTGCAGCGACTACTGTCTGTGCCTCTTAATAGAGAGTCCCTTATCAGAGTCAATAACTTGGAACCTGACATACTCCTTGTTACTTTAGAACTAGTCTCAGTACCAGAAACTTGGCTGTTCATGTTACATTCCCTTAGAGTCCATCACCGCCTAGATACTTATTTGAAATGGGGATTGCCACAGGAGAATCCTGCACTACCTGCCTCCCTTTCATACCTTTCCTGGATCTATCTCCATTTGAGAAACTTCTATCACATTACCATGTAATCTGTATTTTAACATGAAAAAAATTCTGATTTTTCAAGTGTTTTTGTACTTTGAACTTTGTTACTTTTATTTTTCTACTTTGTACCTACGATTTGTGCTGAGGTGCCTTTTGTATCTAAGATGGCACCAGGAATGACGACTTTGTGCTTTTTTTTCTTCTGTACTTGAGTGCACATGACAATAAAATCTAATTCTAATTCATACCAGCCATCATCCGAGTGAATCTGCCATGTATCTTAAGACCATAAGACATAGGAGTGGAAGTAAGGTCATTTGGCCTATCGTGTCCACTCCGCCATTTAATCATGACTCCTGGGCATTTCAATGCCTCTTACCCACACTCTCCCCATACCCATTAATGCCTTGCGTGATTAAGAATTTATCAATTTCTGCCTTGAAGACATCTAATGTCCCAGCTTCCACTGTGCTCCGTGGCAATGAATTCCACAGGCCCACCACACTCTGACTGAAGAAATATCTCCTCATTTCCATTTTAAATTGATCCCCTCTAATTCTAAGGCTGTGCCCACAGGTCCTAGTATCCCTGCCTGATGGAAACAATTTCCCAGCGTCCACCCTTTCTAAGCTATGCATTATCTTGTCAGTTTCTATTATATCTCCCTTCAACCTTCTAAACTCTAATGAATACAATCCCAGGATCTCCAGCGGTTCCATCGTATGTTAAGCCTACTATTCCAGGGATCATCCGTGTGAATATCTGCTGAACAAGCTCCAGTGCCAGTATGTACTTTCTGAGGTGTGAGGTCCAAAACTGGACCCAGTATTCTAAATGGGGCCTAACCAGAGCTTTATAAAGTCTCCATAGCACATCACTGCTTTTACATTCCAACCCTCTTGAGATAAATGGTAACATTACATTTGCTTTCTTAACCATGGACTCAACCTGCCTCTCGACTTCCTCGGAACTACCTGCCTGTTCGCCTAACTTTGCATCATTGGCGAACTTTGCTAGAATGCTCCCTGTCCCTTCACTTAGATTGTTAATATATAAATTGAACAGCTGCAGCCCCAACAATGAACCCTGCAGGACACCACTTGTCACTAACTGCCATTCCAAAAAAGAACCTTTTATCCCAACTCTCTGAACTCTTTGCCTTCTGTCAGACAGCCAATCCTCAATCCATGAGAGTAGCTCACCTCAAACACCATGGGCTTTCACCTTAATCAGCAGCCTCCCGTGAGGCACCTGTCAAAGGCCTTTTGGAAGTCTTGATAGATAACATCCACTGGGTTTCCCTGGTATAACCTACTTGTTACCTCTTCAAAGAATCCTAACAGGTTTGTCAGGCACAACCTCCCCTTACTAACCTCATGCTGACTTGTTCTAATCTGACCCTGCATTGCCAAGAATTTAGAAATCTCATCCTTAATAATGGATTCTGCAACTGAAGTTAGGCTAATTGGCCTATAATTTTCCATCTTTTGTCTTGATCCTTTCTTGAACATGGAGGTTACTACAGCGATTTAACAATCATCTAGGACTTTCCCTGACTCCAGTGATTTTTGAAAGATTACAACCCATACCTCTGCTATTTCCTCAGCTACCTCCCTCAGAACTCTATGATGTAGCCCATCAAGGACGAGGAGATTTCTCAATTTTTAGACTGTTTCAACTTTTCTAGTACTTTTTTTTCTTAGGTAATGGCTACCATACTCAACTCTGCCCTTTGACTCTCTTTAATTGTTGGGATGTTACTCATGTCTTCCACTGTGAAGACTGACACAAAGTACTTATGAAGTTCTTCAGCTTTTTTGTTAAGATTCCCTACAGTGTGGAAACAGGCCCTTTGGCCGAACAAGTCCACACCGACCCTCTGAAGAGTAACCCACCCAGACCCATTCCTCTAATGCACTTAACACCATGGGCAATTTAGCATGGCCAGTTTACCTAATCTGCACACCTTTGGACTATGGGAGGAAACCCACGCAAACACTGGGAGAATGTGCAAACTCCACACAGACAGTTGCCCGAGGTGGGAATTGAACCCGGGTCCCTGGCGCTGTGAGGCAGCAGTGCTAACCATTGAGCCACTGTGCCGACCCTATTTCTCTGAAGATTCAATATCCATAAAGCTTATACATGAGTACGTGCCCTACAAAGAAATGCATATAGTTGAAGATGGTAGCATAATGATAATGCTCTAAGAACCTAAATAATAAGACTAATTGTGTCTAGCGGGTAAGTGCTGCATTTTCCTTGTTTGTTTCTTTAGATTTAGTTGGTTTTTGTTGTTTTTTTTTAAGGAAAGCTTACTTTTAGAGGGATGGCAGTGCAGAGAGGGCAATGTTCCTCTTGCAACATGTATGAGGTGAGGGAAGCCATTAGCGTCCCTGCTGAGTACACTTGCAAGAAGTGCACCCATCTCCAGCTCCTCCAAACCCGTGTTAGGGAACTGGAGCTGGAGTTGGATGAACTGCGGATCATTCGGGAGGCAGAGGAGGTCATAGATCGGAGCTTTAGGCAAGTAGTTACTCCGAAAGTTCAAGATAGATGGGTGACAGTGAGGGGGAGTGGGAGGAGGAAGCCAGTGCAGGGACCCCCTGCGGTCATTCCCCTCAAGAACAAGTATACCGTTTTGGATACTTGTGGGGGGGATGACTTACCAGGGGCAAGCAACGAGGTTCAGGCCTCTGGCACGGAGCCTGGCCCCGTTGCTCAGAAGGGTAGGGTGGAGAAAGGTAGAGCAATAGTTCTTGGGGACTCGATAGTGAGGGGTACAGACAGACGGTTTTGTGGGGGCGACAGGGACTCACGTTTGGTATGTTGCCTCCCAGGTGCAAGGGTACGTGATGTCGCTGATCGTGTTTTCCGGGTCCTTAAGGGGGAGGGGGAGCAGCCCCAGATCGTGGTCCACGTTGGCACCAACGATATAGGTAGGAAGAAGGGTGAGGATGTCAGACAGGCTTTCAGGGAGCTAGGTTGGAAGCTCAGAGTTGGAACAAACAGAGTTGTAGTCTCTGGTTTGTTACCCGTGCCACGTGATAGAGAGTCGAGGAATAGGGAGAGAGAGCAGTTAAATGCGTGGCTGCAGGGATGGTGCAGGAGGGAGGGATTCCGGTTTCTGGACAACTGGGGTCCTTTCTGGGGAAGGTGGGACCTCTATAAAAAGGATGGGCTACACCTGAACCTGAGGGGCACCAGTGTCCTTGGGGGGAGGTTTGCTAGTGCTCTTTGGGAGGGTTTAAACTAACTCCGCGGGGGCATGGGAACCAGGACTGTAGCTTTAGGGTACAGGACCTTGAGTGTAGGGAGGTTAGGAATAATGCAACGATCTCTAAGGAGGGTGCCTGTAACCAGAAAGGTGGATTGAAGTGTGTATACTTCAATGCCAGAAGTATAAGGAATAAGGTAGGTGAACTTGCAGCGTGGGTTGGTACCTGGGACTTCGATGTTGTGGCCATTACAGAGACGTGGGTAGAACAGGGACAAGAATGGCTGTTGCACGTTCCAGGGTTCAAATGTTTTAGTAGGATCAGACATGGGGGTAAAAAAGGGGGAGGCGTGGCATTACTTGTCAAAGACAGTATCACAGCAGTGGAATGGACGATGGAAGAGGACTTGCCATCTGAGGTAGTTTGGGCTGAGGTTAGAAATAGGAAAGGTGA
Source organism: Hemiscyllium ocellatum (assembly GCF_020745735.1). Taxonomy (NCBI): domain Eukaryota; kingdom Metazoa; phylum Chordata; class Chondrichthyes; order Orectolobiformes; family Hemiscylliidae; genus Hemiscyllium; species Hemiscyllium ocellatum. The sequence goes on from NC_083418.1 coordinate 38,238,099, forward strand.
GGTCACCCTGTTAGGTGTTTTCTACAGGCCTCCTAATAGTCCTAGAGAAGTAGAGGATAATATTGCGAGGATGATTCAGGAAAAGAGTGAAGGTAGCAGGGTGGTTGTTATGGGGGACTTTAACTTCCCAGATATTGACTGGGAGAGCTATAGCTCGAGTTCATTAGATGGGTCGGTGTTTGTACAATGTGTGCAGGAGGGTTTCCTGACACAATATGTCGACAGGCCAACAAGAGGGGAGGCTATATTGGATTTGGTTCTAGGTAATGAACCAGGCCAGGTGTTAGACTTGGAGGTAGGTGAGCACTTCGGGGACAGTGACCACAACTCGGTGACTTTTACTTTAGTGATGGAGAGGGATAATCGTGCGCCGCAGGGCAAGAGCTATAGCTGGGGGCAGGGAAATTATGATGCAGTGAGGCATGACTTAGGTTGTGTGGATTGGAAAAACAGGCTTCAAGAGAAGAACACTAATGAGATGTGGGGATTGTTCAAGGAGCAGCTACTGCGTGTCCTCGATAGGTATGTACCAGTCAGGCATGGTGTAAAGGGCCTTGTGAGGCAGCCGTGGTTTAGTAAGGAATTGGAGTCCCTTGTGAAAGGGAAGAAGGTGGCATATGTAAAGATGAGGTGTGAAGGTTCAGTAGGGGCGATTGAGAGTTATAAGGTAGCCAGGAAGGAGCTAAAGAGGGAGCTAAGAAAAGCGAGAAGGGGACATGAAAAGTCTTTAGCTGGTAGGATTAGGGAAAACCCAAAGGCTTTCTATAGGTATGTCAAGAATAAAAGGATGACTAGGGTAGGTATCGGTCCAGTCAAGGATAGTAGTGGGAAGTTGTGTGTGGAGGCGGAGGAGATTGGAGAGACATTAAATCAGTACTTTTCATCAGTATTCACTCAGGAACAGGACACTGTTGCTGATGTGAATATGGAATCACAAATAATTAGAATGGATGCCCTGGAAATATGCAGGGAAGAGGTTTTGGGAATATTGGAAAGGATGAATATAGATAAGTCTCCTGGGCCTGATGGCATTTACCCCAGGATCCTATGGGAAGCTAGGGAGGAGATAGCAGAGCCATTGGCCTGGATTTTTATGTCGTCATTGTCAACGGGAATAGTACCAGAGGACTGGAGGATAGCGAATGTGGTCCCATTGTTCAAGAAAGGGAGTAGGGATAGCCCTAGTAACTATAGGCCAGTGAGTCTGACTTCAGTGGTGGGCAAAGTCTTAGAGAGAATGGTAAGGGATAAGATTTATGAACATCTGGGTAGGAATAACGTGATCAGGGATAGCCAGCATGGTTTTGTGAAGGGCAGGTCGTGCCTCACAAACCTTATTGAGTTCTTTGAGAAGGTGACTATGGAAGTGGATGAGGGTAAAGCAGTAGATGTTGTGTATATGGATTTTAGTAAGGCGTTCGATAAGGTTCCCCATGGTAGGCTAATGCTAAAACTACGGAGGTATGGCATTGAGGATACATTAGAGGTTTGGATTAGGAATTGGCTGGCTGGAAGGAGACAGAGGGTAGTAGTTGATGGATTATGTTCATCTTGGAGCGCAGTTACTAGCGGTGTACCACAAGGATCTGTTTTGGGACCATTGCTTTTTGTTATCTTTATAAATGATCTAGAGGAAGGACTTGAAAGCTGGGTAAGCAAGTTTGCGGATGACACGAAAGTCGGTGGAGTTGTGGATAGTGAGGAAGGAAGTGGTAGGTTACAGCGGGATATAGATAAGTTGCAGAGCTGGGCGGAAATGTGGCAAATGGAATTCAATGTAGCTAAGTGCGAAGTCGTTCACTTTGGTAGGAATAACAAGATGATGGATTACTGGGCTAATGGTAGGCTACTTGGTAGTGTGGATGAGCAGAGGGATCTTGGTGTCTATGTACACAGATCTCTGAAAGTTGCCACCCAGGTAAATAGTGCTGTGAGGAAGGCATATGGTGTACTGGGCTTTATTGGCAGAGGAATTGAGTTCCGGAGTCCTGAGGTCATGTTGCAGTTGTATAAGACTCTGGTGAGGCCTCATCTGGAGTATTGTGTGCAGTTTTGGTCGCCATACTATAGGAAGGATGTGGAAGCTTTAGAACGAGTGCAGAGGAGGTTTACCAGGATGTTGCCTGGAATGGTAGGAAGATCGTATGAGGAAAGGCTGAGGCACTTGGGGCTGTTCTCATTGGAGAAGAGAAGGTTTAGGGGAGATCTGATAGAAGTGTATAAGATGATTAGGGGTTTAGATAGGGTAGATACTAAGAACCTTTTACCGCTAATGGAGTCAGGTGTTACTAGGGGACATAGCTTTAAATTAAGGGGTGGTAGGTATAGGACAGATGTTAGGGGTAGATTCTTCACACAGCGGGTTGTGAGTTCATGGAATGCCCTGCCCGTATCAGTGGTGAACTCTCCTTCTTTATGTTCATTTAAGCGGGCATTGGATAGGCATTTGGAAGTTATTGGGCTAGTATAGGTTAGGTAGGACTCGGTCGGCGCAACATCGAGGGCCGAAGGGCCTGTACTGCGCTGTATCCTTCTATGTTCTATGTTCTATGTAACATGGGCTCAAATCCAACCATGGCAGGTCGAACTTGAATTTAATTAGTAAAAATGGAAAATAGTACCAATTGTGGTAACCATGAAAACTATCATTGGCTCACCTTTTAGGGAAGGAAATTTGGCTTTGTCTGACTTCAGATGCATAGCAGTGTGGTTGGCTTTTAACTTGACCCTCTGAAATGGCCTCGCAAATCTCTTGGTTTCTGGCACGGAGATGAGTATTTCATGCTTTATCAACGACACCCATATCCTATGAAGGACTGGAATATGCTGTGCAGGCACCCATGCTACATACAGAAACATGCACGTATATGTGCACACTAACATTTCAGGTGCTTAAACACAACACCAATACTTAATCAAGTATGAAGCAAGTCTACAGCTGCAGAGGTGCTGCAAGAAATTGAAGCCATAGAAGTAGGAGCTTGAAAAGTGAGACAGGAAGCAACTTTAAACAAAACTCAAGCATTGTTTAAATTTGGCAGAACCTTTGCCAAATTCCAAAGGAGCGTCATTGAAACACAAGACAGATGTACTGTTAGATACAAGAGAGCTTTGTGTAGTTTGAGTTCATATTAGAATTACAAATGAACATAATTTTCATTTGTGGTTCGTGTTGCCTTGTCAGTACACTCCCTATAGTAGCTGCTTGTGCAAGTTATCTTTAAAACAAATAATGTTAGAAAAACATCACATGCAAAATTCACTTGTGCACTTAAAGAGAATCATTGTGTAAAACACTGGGATATTCAGATATGATAAAATAGAACATATATGCAAATATTTCATTTCGAATTTCAATTTGCAGAGGAAGGCAGGTCTCTAATTTGGTTATTGATTTGGTCTCTGCTTGTCGTGCTCTGCAGTGATAAATTCCATTAGATTTACCAACTTATAGTTGCCAATTTATTTTCATAAATGTTAAGAGCTGTGCAACAATTTAGCATCAGTCAAATGCAAGCCAAAAGTGCTTTTTTTATTGTCAATATTTAATCATAAGGTCTTTATAAATTCAAATTCTTGTGTGAAAAAGGGCACTATTCTAAAAGTTGAATAATCTCTATTATTGAAGCTCTTTATCAGATTAATTTTTGCTTTGTTGAGGATAGCATGTTCTTTACTCTTAACGTGGTTTTAATGGAGTAATTGAAGATCAACTTTCAGTTTGCCTTGATTAATCATGCATTCATGTCAACAACCTCTGACAACAAGACGAGAGCTTGTTGTTCTAATATGAAGATAAAAGAAGGCAATTTTCATTACTGTAGCTCAGTAACTGGAACTAATAACATGCCAATTTCTTCATCTCATGGAGAAATAATTATAATTTGGGGCATACATTGTGATTTATTTAATTTTCTGAATTGTGTAGGTAATGGATAGTAAAAAGCTGAGAGAATTCTAGAATGCCTGCAGTGTAGAGAGGACATTCAGTCCATCGAGTCTACACCACCCTCCGAAGAGCATGCCACCCAGATCCCCATCCCTACACTTTGTCACAACCCTACGCTTATAATAACTAACCCACAAAGCCTGAATATTCCAGGACACTTCAGGGAAATTTAGCATGGCCAGTCCACCTAACTTGCACGTCTTTAGGAGGAAACTGGAGCACCCAGCATAAGCCCACACAGACATGGGGAGAACGTGCAAATTCCACATTGGCAGTCGCCCAAGATTGGAATCAAACTCTGGTCCATAATGCTGTGATGCAACAGTGCTGATTAGGTTTAGAGAGGTGGTCCCACCACAGGTTCAGTCGGTTAGCTGGATGATTGTCAGGAGAGGTAGGAAGGTAGTGCAGGAGTCTGCTTGGCTATTCCCCTCTGAAATAGATATACTCTTCTGGATATTGTTGAGAGCAGGAATTAGTTTCTCAGAGGAAAATAAAAGTGGAAGCCAGATCTTAGGCACGAAGAATGAATCATCTGTTAAGCGTGATTGGTCAAGATTCAAAAGAGTTATTGTTATAGGCGACTCTTCGGTCAGGGCGCAGACAGGAGATTCTGTGGCTGTGATAGAGAATTTAGAATGGTGTGTTTCCCTGGTGCTCAGGTCAGAGACGCCTCAGAGGTTGAAGTAAATTGTCAATGGGGAGAGTGAAAAGCCAGATGTTGTCTTACACATTGTTAAAAGTGACATAGTTAAGGAAAAGGTTGAGAGTGAATTGCAGAGTGCATACAGAAAGTTAGGGAAGTAATCTCTGGATTATTCCCAATACCACATGCTATTGAACATAGGAATGGGAAGGTGGGACAGATAAATCAATGGCACTGGTTCTGTCATTGTGTTAGGGCTTGGATGGTGAGGAATTTGTTAAATGTGTTGAAGAAAACATTCCATATCCGTATGTAGATTACTTACTAGAGAAGGAGCAATTCTTGACGTTCTCTTTGGAAGTAAGGCAGGGCAAGTCTCTGAAGTGTTAGTGGGGAAGCATTTTGGACCAATGGCAATATTTCTGTTAGTTTTAAAATAGTTATGGAAAAGGAAAGCTGAGTTCACAAGTTAAAGTTCTAAATTGGGGCATTTTGATTTTGATGCTGTTGGACAAGAACTTCCAAAGTTGATTTGAGAGGCTGTTTGCACTTGCAGAGATGTCTGGAAAGTGGGAGGTTTTCAAAAGTGAAATAACGAGAGTTCAGAAGCATTATATTCCTGTTAGTATAAAGTGTAAGGCTGGTGAGAGACTGACACAATGGATAATAAAGATGTTGAGGTTTAGTCAAAAATTGAAAGGAGGCTTATGTTAGATACTGATAATTGGAATCAAGTAAATCTCTTGAAATATATAAGGGGTGAAGGAGCATTTTTAAGAGGGAAATCAAGAGGGCTAAAAGGGGATATGAGGTAGCCTTGGCAAGTAAGGTTAAGGATAATCCAGAGAGATTTGACGAGTACGTTAAGAGCAAAAAAGTAACAGGAGAGAATAGGGCACATTGAAGATCAACAAGGTTTTCTATGTGTAGAACAACAGGAGATGGGAAAGATGCTGAACAAATATTTTGCATCACTTTTACTTTGGAGAAAAAACATGGAGGCAAGGGATCCCTGAGAAATAAATATAGATGTCTTGAACACAGTCCACACTACAGAAGAGAAACTGTTGGAGGTCTTTTTAAAATAAGCATGCCAGTGCATATATCTCCGGAACCTGATCAAATGAGGGGAAAAGATATAAAAGGGACCCAAGTGGCAACTTTATCATACAAAGGGTGGTGCGTGTATGCCAGAGGAAGTGGTGGAGGTTGGTACAATTACTGCATTTAAGTCATCTGGATGGGTATATGAAAAGGAAGGATTTAGAGGGAAATGGGCGCAGTGCTAGCATATGGGACTAGATTAGGTTAACATATCTGGTCGGCATGGATGAGTTGGACCGAAGGGTCTATTTCCGTACTGTAAATCTGACTTTTAAGTGTCTCCCAGGACTTTGTGGGAAGTTAGGGAAAAAAATTCCAGGTCCCCCAGCAGAGATACTTGATTCATCTATAGCCATGGGTGAGGTGTCAGAGGATGAGAGGGTAGCTAATGTTGTGCCCTTATTTTAGAAAGGCTGTAACGAGAAGATCGGAACTATAGATTGGTGAGTCTGACATAGTGGTAGGTAATTTGTTGGAGGGGAATCTCGGAGGTAAGATTTGGAGAGGCAAGGACTGATTAGCAATAGTCAGTATGGCTTTGAGCATGGGTATCATTCTTACAAACTTGAGTTTTTTTTAAAAAGGATTAATGAGGGCAGAGCAGTAGATGTTGTCTGTGAAGTCAAGATTAGAGTGGCGCTGGAAAAGCACAACAGGTCAGGCAGCATCAGAAGAGCAGGAAAATCAACGTTTCAGGCAAAAGCTCATTCCTGATGAAGGGCTTTTGCTCGAAACATCGATTTTCCTGCTCCTTGTTTGCTGACTGACCTGCTGTGCTTTTCTAGCACCACTCTAATCTTGACTCTAATCTCCAGCATCTGCAGTACCCACTTCTACGTTGTCTACATGGACTTAAGACTTTGACAAGGTTCCACATGGCAAATTGATTAGCAAAGTTAGATAACATGGAATTCAGGGAGTGCTTGTCAGTTGGACACAATTTACTTGACTATAGAAGAGGAGAGTCGTGGAGAGTTTTTTGGACTGGAGTCTTGTGACCAGTGATATTCCTAAGGGATTGGTGCTGGGTCCATTGTTGTTTGTCACTTAAATTCTCATCCAAATCATTTATATAAGAGAAATGGTGAATAATTTGCAGATGACACCAAAATTAGTATTGACGACTGTGAAGAAGATTATGTATGATTACAAAGTAATCTTGATCAATTGGCCAAATAGAGTGAGGAGAGGCAGATGGAGTTTAATTTGGATAAATATGAAGTATTCCTTTTTAGTAAAGCGAACAAGGGCAGGACTTCGACAGTTTTTGGTGGTGCTCTGGGTATGTTGTCGAGCAGAGAAACCCAGAGGCTCAGCTACTTAGGTCTTCGAAAGTTGCATTATAGGTAGACAGAATGATTAAGGTGTTTTGACATGCTTGCCTTCATTGTTCAGACCATTTGAGTATAAGAATTGAGAAGTCATGTTGAGGTTATACAGGAGGTGGGTGGGGCCACTTTTGGAATACTGTGTACAGTTCTGGCCGCCCTGCTATAAGAATGATATTATTACATTGAAGAGAGTTCAGAAAAGACTTACCAGGATGTTGCCAGGACTGGAGATATAAGGAGAGACTAAATAGGCTGGGACTTTTTTCACTGAAGCATAGGAAGTTGATGGGTGACTTTGTAAAGGTTTTTGAACTTATAACGGGCATAGGTAAGGTGACTACCCAAGATTGTTTCCTTAGGGCAGGCAGTTCAAAACTAGGAGGCATATTTTTAAGATGAGAGGACAGCGATTTAAAAGGGACCTGAGGGGCAATTTATTCACACACTGTGGGTCATATGTGAAATAGTCTGCCAGAGGAAGTAGTAGATGCAGATGCAATTATAACATTTCAAAGATATTTGGACAGGTACATGTATAGGGGGGATAAAAAGGTGTACGGGCCAAATGCAAGCATTTGGGACAATGTTAGTTTGGGCAAACTTGGTCAGCATGGATGAGCTGGACCAAAGGGTCTGTTTCCCTGATGTATAACTCTGACTCTTTAAATACTGTTACTAATAACAGTTCTTAAACAAAGACCAAAGTTATACATTAAAATTGAGAGTTCTTGTGCACTTTTATTGCATGTCGTGATTGTTCTGAAATACTTTTATATGGAGAAATGGTTTATTAGTTTCTCTCATATCACTGTTGTTGGAGGCATGGAGTATATTGTTAACTGTTGAGAGACTTATGTTTTATTGCAACTGTTGGCAACAAAGTCTGAAAAACAATAATTAAGTTTGAGTTTTTAAAATTTCTAATATTTGGTTAAAAGTTTACCTTTATTAGCTGTTTCAAAGCCATGTTTTTCCCTGAAAATGCTTGAATGTACTGTCACCTTCTAAATCAGTATCCATTTTTATCACTGCGTCATATTTAAACTTCGTTAATCAGTTTTCCACCCAGCTCTAAAATGGTTGTTACTAAAGTTATTGGCATAGCTACTGTACATTGATTACCATAATATGTAGATAATGATCAAATGCCCCATCAGCACATCCCTAATAATTAAATTTTAGCATTTTACATATTGATGTTGGGCTAACCAACCTAAAGTTTTTCTCTCTCAAGTGTCTTTAGGTAACAGGCATGTGTTTGCTTTTGAATTCTTGGGAAGTATTTTAGAATCTGAGGCAGTTTGGACAATAAAATCCAATACATCCACTGTTCCTGCAGCTATCAGGTGGAATTTGCAAAATGCAGGCCATCAGGGCCGATTGATCTGTTACTGTTTAGTTCCATGAACTTCTGCAGTGATACTTGTGCTAATTTCTTCAGGTTCCCATTGTTTCCTGTTATTTCGGGAACATTTTGTCTTCTGCTGTGAAGCCAAATACAAAGTCTTTGCTTGAATTCTGTCCCATTCTCTTTTTTTGTCATGGTCATTTCTTCTGTTTCTGTGGACCTACGTTTACTTTCATCACTCTCTTCCTGTTTATATGCTAGTAGAAACATTAACAATCTGGTTTTATATCTCTTACTCGTCTATATACATTCTTTTACTATTAGCCATTGCTCATCAACCATTATATCTTTTAATATACTTTTCCAATCTACTCTCATCACATTGCACCAATTACATAGCTTGCGTTGTTTAGATTGAAGATTTGACTTTGGAATTAACTAAATGAAATTCTGATGGTCATTCTTCCCTAAAGACCCCTTTCCTAAAAGTTATTATTTGACCCTTTCTTATTGCATAATACTAGATCCGAAATAACCTGTTCTCTGGATGGTGACATACTGCTGTATCATGTGTACATTTAATCAAGTTGTCCTTCAGATTTGCTTCACCCAGTCCAATCTGTGATGCTTGATGTCCTCCATGTTATGGATGTAGGTTTCCTCGCTTAGCTGATACTACCCCCCTCTCACTAGTATCCTTGCATATGGATAAGGACAGACTTCAACTCGGACAACAGATCCATCCTAGGACAAGCCAAACAAAGACACATGAGAATTCCTAGCAGCATGGTATTCCAACTGGAACTCTCCCAACAAACACATTGCTTTAGACCCTATCTACTGCCCCCTGAGAAAAAGAACAGGAAGTGACTTCACCACAGGAAATTACATCAAGCCAAAGAAACCCAAACATAGAAAGAAGGAATTATCAGCAGTGCTTCACCTGAGGCTCACTGAAGATGTTACCTAGTCGGCTGATGAAACGTCTGGAAATGAACCTTCCAGCTCAGCGAGCAAACCTACATCCAGAACCTCAACCTGAACTACAAAACTCGTCCTCCATGTTACTAAATGACCCTTGTTGCATATCCCTTTAATTTTCTGAGAATCAAATCAGATCGTTGGAGATGGGGAAAAAAAACATAGGTCAGGATCTTTGTGAAACAAATTGAGAGGAGAGTGCAGCAGATCAGAATCATTGTGAAATGGGCAGGAAGGAATACCTTGGGCTACCTTCAGACAGTGTGCTTCAATCTAGTTTTATTTTTGGCGGCCTTTTTTAAAAAAAACTCTTACTTGAATTACTACTTTTCTTCTTATAATAATTGCAATATTTACAGGCTTAATCACAATTTCTTGGGGAGAATAAAGTAAACATTTTTAGTGGTAAAATGAAAGATGAGAGTCATTTATACTTGTTGAAATAGAATCACTTGTATTGAAAAGGTATTAAGGTTATCAGTGTTTGGATAATAGCTCAAAATTTGTTAATATAAGTTTCCTTAAGAATTCTTGTTTTTGGTGAGAGTGTCCAATATTTGACTAAGTGATTCAATGTCAGACCTGTGCAAGACTCATTTTGCTTAATGACCTTCACCTATTGAGACTTGGGTTTAAATTCCCTGCTTTGAGAAAATACTAATTTCAAGAAAAAGTTACTTTTTCCTTGATGGTTTAAGAGTATAGATATTTACAGTATAGAAGGAGATGGTTCAATCAATTATATTCTGCACTGGTCAACAAATGCTCTACACTAATACCATTTTTCAGCTTTTGCCCCATAGTTATGGAGCATATGACATTACAAGTGAATATACAAATACTGCTTAACATTATGAGAGTCTCTGATTCAACCGTACTATCAGACAGAGTTCCAGACTGTGGGAGGAATCCTCTTCCCGTCCTCTTTGTCTTCTACGTTTTCGCTTATATCTATGCTCAGGCTATTGACCCCCTCTAATAATGGAAACAAAAATCTCCTATCCACTGTTTGTACCCCACTATTCATCCTCATCAGATACCTTCTCAAACTTCACTGCTACAAGGAAAACAACCGCAGCCAATCCAATCTTTCTGTATAGCGCAGACACTTCAGTCTGGGCAACATCGTAGTAAATGTGCTCTGCACCTTATCTCATGCAATCACACCTTTCCTATAATGTGGTACCTCCGAAACTGCATGCAGTATTCCAGTTGTGGCCTAACTAATGTTTTCAGCATATCCTTCCTGTTCTTGCATTCTCTGACTCACCTACTGAAGGCAAATATCCTGTATGCCATCTTAGCTACTGCTTTGCTATCTTCAGGGATCTATGGATATGATACCAAGGTCCCTCTGACCTTCAGTACTTTCCAGGGTCCTACCAGTCACCGTGCAATCACTTGCCTAGTTCACCTTCCCCCAAGTGCTTTGCCTCATACTTTCCAGGTTGAATTCTGTTTTCCACTGCTCTATCCAACTGACCAGTCTATTGATATCCTTCTGTAGTTCCTTCTAGACAACAGAAATGATTTATTTATTTGAATATTTTGGTGCACAATTTAAAGGAGGATCTCTGTTATCAACGAAACTTTTCATATTAAAAGTTTGTGCTTGAAAACCTTTACGGAATTAAAAGTTTTTTTTTGTTTTTCTGATAACTCTGAAATATATTTGGAAGCAATTCACTTAAGCTATTTTACTTAGAGCAACAAAAGAATATCTGTATTTTAAGTACTCTGAACTAAAATCCCCATTTCCCTGTCTCCCTTCAGTTTGTTTTCCAGTGTAACTGCCCATTTCCAGTTGTGAATTTTGGTGGTATAATTAATGCATGTTCTAAGAACATCCCTGATCTCCAATACATCATATCCTGGCACATGAGACCATCTTCAGATTATTATGCCAAGTGCACAACAGTCTTTAGCCAACTCTGTTCAATCCACATTAATTCAAGAATTGATTGAGTTCAGAGTTCAGCTAGTCTTTAGAACAATCAAGATCCTGACTCTACCCATCCTTCTAAGCTGTTTCTGTACATCCAGAAGATAGTTGTGTTTGGATACTAATGATTTAATACCTAAAGCACCAAACAGAGTTCCTCAGAGTAATATCTTACATCCATTTATCTCCAACTGCTTCCCTTCCTCACATGGTCAGATATAGGTGTTTCACAGAATCAGCTCGATGAGCAATTCCTTCGATGATAAAGCAGTTTCTATGTCTAGGTGCAGCAAAACCCACGTCAAGACTTAACTGTTGAATGACGACTGGCTTCTATCAAGAAGTATGAAGCAATGACTATCTTCAACAAGAATGCTTAACTGATCTATTCACTGGTGTTGCCAATGCTGAAATACCAGTCCACAAAATCTTGCACTTACTGTTGATCAGCTGTTCAACAAATGCCATAACTGGTCAGAGACTGGTTGTTCCATGGTTAGTAGACCATCTCTTGATGAGCCAAGACTCCAGGCTGAAACATGGTAAAACAATAGTCTGTACCATCTATGAGATGTAGTGCAGAATTCGTCAAGGCTCCTTTCTTAACTCTCAGCCACTACTGTCTAGAAGGACAGGGTAGCAGACCCATGGCAACACTATCACTTGCAAGTCCCTGTCTAACCCACTCATGACCTTGACTTGAAAATGTATCACAATTCTTTCACGATTGAGAAATTAAAGTCTTGCAACTCCCTGTCTGACGGCATTGTGTAATTATATTTATATATTATAATTAATTATATATTAAATGGACTGCAGAAATTCAAGAAGACAGTTGACCACCACCACTACCTTGAGGCAAGAGCAAGCAAGCAAAACTAGTAATGTCTCTGACCACGAATACATTAAAATAAGTGCTACACACTGCAATAACATTTGAACTTCAGGACTGTTGAAGATAATAAATTGACTTCACTTGATTGTTATTTATCGACTGCTCATTATCTGCATAGCTCAGTTTGCAGCAACAAGCTGCTAAGAACATTTTGTGCAACATCTCCCAAAACCATAATCTCCACTACCTGGAAAGATGATGGAAGCAGTTGCATAGGAATACTACTATCTTGAAGATCTCTACCAAACTAAAAGCAATCAATATTTGGATATTTATTTCCCTTCATCTGGTTTGGTGAAAGTTCTGGAGTTCTACCTAACAACATGGTGGGATTATCCTCGCTGCTTTTGTAACAGCAGCTCACAATAAATGCCAGCTTTGCTGGCAACAGCCAGATGCCGCAACAATTTTTTGATTTAACATGGTGGCATAATAGTGGAACTGTGTGCATGCTGTTGAGCCCAGGGCTCATCCACTCCTGTCTGCTTTGTTTTCCTTTTATTTCTGCATTTTTCTTTTGCATTTGTTTTTTCATTTTTTTCTTTCAAGCTTTTTGCGGTGGGTTAATTGGCGGCGTTAGTACCGATTGCGAGCAGGCAGTGTGGGGAATGGGAGCAGCCTCACAACATTTGGAGGTGGTGGCGGACAACAGACCTCCTGGCGATGGAGGCAGCAACAAGGATGTCCGTCTGTTGTTCAGGTCTGGCAGCAGCGCCAAAGCTCATCCAGCGTTTGGCAGCAGTGGTGGCTGTGGACTTTTCAAGATTATGTTGTTGGCATGGTGACATCTTGAAGGAAGGTGGCTGAAGAAGACTCTTGGTGAGGCAGCAGCAGCCTGCTAGCAAAGCCTGAGACACTCAGTTCCAGTAAGCCCAGAGCAGGGACTCCCAAGAATTGGTGAGGTGGTGATGATGCATGGTATGCCCAGAGTGAGGACTCATGGCATCATCAAGGTGGCAGCATAGCCAGGGACTCCTTATTGTAGGTACAGTACAGTGGTAACTCCTAGTTGTCGGCGAGGCGATGTCGGCAGCTTCTGGTTGCGATTGGCCTGGGCACAGGGACTCCAGATTGCAGGTGGAGTGTGGGTTCAGCATGGGACCCGGTCTCGGGCAGTGACAGCAAGGCAGACTCAGCGATAAAGAGGTGGCGCTGAAAGAATGATAACTCTTAACTGGTGGTTGGGATGGAGGTGGCAGTGGTGGAGGGGGTGAAGGCACAGGTGTGGTTGGTGAGCTGGTTGTGGACTCAGGACTCTCAACAAAGGTGACGGAATGAAGATAGTCTCTCTCTCTTCCTCTTTTTTTATTATAAAAGTATTCAGAATAGCACTGGATTGTGGTGACAGTTGAAGCTTTTCACTGTTTTTCCCTGTAAAATGCAAGTGACAATAAATAAATAAATCTCCATTCCAGCAATTAATAAGTTAAAATTCCCTAGCTGGGAGATTCCATAGTTGCTTTCAGCCCACGAGGCAGGCTGCACAGGATCGGACCACTCCTGTCATAATTAGATTGCACACTGTTTAATGGATCAGTTCTTTGGTATTCCCTTAGGGTCCTGTTGCTGTTGTTCGTGCCTTGCAAATATTACAGATACTTATGCTTATTTGTGTTGAAATAGGGAGTTTAAATGTTACGTGGTTATTCCAATTTGGAATATTTGCTGATTTCCTAATAGCTGTGGAAAAGTGTTATACTTATTGAGTAATTGAAAAAACACGTCTCTGACCTGGATAGAAGAATAAATGGAGAATAAAAATATTTTGGTTTTTTTCAGTAACCATTTGTATTGTTGGATGTGTCAACATATCCTCCTGTCCATGGACATGCCAGAGCCTTAATTGATTAAAAGTTGAAATAAAAAGTAATATGCATAGGAGTGGCCGTGAAACAACTGAATTGCCTTTTACATAAGGAAATTTGTTTTCCTTGCCCAGCGGTTGAAAAAAATTATGAAAACTAATAACTTGAGAAATTATGCAGTATGTCACATTGTTATTAAATAAGTGCATGGCATAGAAATATGATTTCTAGAAGGTACTGTTTTTGTCAGTTTTTGCTTTTCTCGTGGGAACTGATGTACTTCTGTAATATTCCATTGAAATTTGGTAGGCGTTTATTATCTTTTGACCCATTTCCCTGATGAAGGGCTTATGCCTGAAACATCGATTCTCCTCTTCGGATGCTGCCTGGCTTGCTGTGCTTTTCCAGTATCACACTGTCAACTCTGATCTCTGGCATCTGCAGTCCTCACCTTTCTCTCAGTATGATTTTATATGTGACTACAGGCCCTAAACCCACAACAGTGTTGTCAATTCTTTATTACCGTCTGCCTTGCAAGACCATTTCAATCAAATGCATCTGAGATGCTGACTACCGCCTTGAGGACAGTAAAGGAGGGCACAAAGGCTGTTCTTTCTGGTGAATGGACCCGTGACATGATATTTTTTCAAGTAAAAGTATAACGTCCCAGATATTCCAACAATCTTCAGAACCGATCCAACTGGCAGTAATCTCCTTTAAAGTTGCACACTTGTCTTTCAGTGACTTCATCAGGGTTGGTTTGCACCAAGCCTTTTTAGGATTGTTGGTAATGAATGTGTGCCAGGTCCTGCAAGTCTGGTGGTATGTGGAGCAGAGGTGCATTCCTTCAGTTGGTGTCAGAGGCAGGAGGTGTTTGTGGATTAGAAGTGAGTCAGGGGTTCAATATAATAGTTCCCCAAGAATTAGAGTAGCTTTTTAATTTTCTAACTCTTTGGTAAGTATTAAGCTAAGTGGTGAAATCCCCTAACCCAGTACAATAAGAAATATAGTTATAAATACCCACATGAAAGCTATAGTACAGTGTCAGCTCAATGGGCAGAACTCTTGGCAATTAATGTTGACATCCTAATATACTACTAAGGGAGTGCTACACTGCCAGAGCTGGTGTCTTTCAGATAAACAAAAGCCCCATCTTTCTGCTCATATGGATGCAAAGATTAGCAGCCAATAACAGATTAACTAGATTTCAAAAACACTTCATTGTCTGTAAAGAGCATTGAGGCATCTTGTGTCCTTAGTAGTGTGATATAAATGTAACAAGAAAATGAGGACTGCAGATGCTGGAGATCAGAGTCAAAAAGTGTGGCGCTGGAAAAGCACAGTTGATTAGGCAGCATCCGAGGAGCAAGGGAGTCATATTTCGAGCATAAGCTCTTCAGCAGGAATGACAATGTAAGCCTTTTTTAAAACATTTTTTCAGTCCAATTAGTCCTTGGTTTTTATGCTTCCTTGGCCTTGCTCCTATAATCCTCTTCATCTAACACCATAGTCTTAACTCTAAATGTCTTTCTCCCTCATGGACATCTTGGTTCCCTTTCATATTTGTCTCTGCTATTTCTTGTGGTGGAAAGTTTCATGTCCTAACCACTCTCTGAATGAAGTTTTCCTTTATTCCCTATGAGAATAAGTGATCATGTTACATTCATGAGGCTGAGTTTTGCACTCATGCACAAGTGGAAACGTCTCTCAATTTACTCTCGTAAACTCCTTCACAATCTTTAAAGACTTCTATCTGGTCACCCATCACCATTCTGTTTCTTGAAAAAAGAGTCACAGTTTGTTATCTTCCCTGAAGTGTGTAACTTTGAATTCTGGTGTCATAATTTTTTTTTGTACCAACTCCTTCATTTAATGTGGAGACCACAACTGTGCTTCGTATTCCTAAACCTGGCCTAACCAAGGTTCTGAACAGGATATATAGAATTTCTTTGTTTTTTAATTATGCCTGTCTGGAAAAGGACCCAATAAATGATCTTATTAACTTTTGATTGTTATTTCAGTGATGTTCTGTTGGATTTGTTTGCTCCTCTGCCAGACTTCGACTCTTATTTGCCAAGGGATATGTGGCTTCCTTATTCTTTCCACCACGGTGCATCATTTCATACTTACCTATATTGAACTTAATTTACAACAGTTTAGTAGAATATCACAGAAATAAATATTTCATTTTTCCACCAAAAAATGAAACATGGTAGAATGCATTTACCAGAAGTCAGTGTTTGTTTCACAGATTGGTTCAATAGCAAGGCAGGCAAAAGTGAGGACTGCAGATGCTGGAGATCACAGTCAAGATTAGAGTGGTGCTGGAAAAGCACAGCAGGTCAGGCAGCATCCGAGGAGCAGGAAAAAGCCCTTCTTCAGGAATGAGCCTTTCATCAATAGCATGGCAGCTTAATTGCCTATTCTCCAACTTTATTAAAATCATCATGTGTTTTGTCATCACATGTTGTGAGTGGCAATTTTCTGGACAGAGTAACAATCTGGGCCATTCTGATCTTTAACTTTATTTACAAGAATTGTCTGAGCAGAAATTCCAGTTTAAAGGCAGTCAGTAATTGCTCTTTGAGTTTTAAAAAAGTCATGAAAACTAATAACCTGCAAGAACTTGTGTAGTATGCCACATTGTTGGGATGTGCAGCCAGAGGTGTAAACATTTGTTATTACATGAGTATATGACATGGAAATATGATTTCCAGAAGCGACTGTTTTTGTCAGTTCTTGCTTTTTTTTGTGTGGGAACTGATATACTTCTGTAATATTCCATTGAAATTTGGCAGGCGTTGATTATCTTGTGACGCATTTTGCAAGGGCTGCTGGCAAACAGACAACCTAAAAAGGCTGGAGTTTAAAGGAAAGGGAAGTAATTTGTCCATGATGGCTCAGAGATATCAATTGTTTGGTTAAGAATTTTTTAAAAACACAGAACTGCAAATTCCCCAGTCTAACTTGCGCAGAATTAGCTGGTTTTGGTATGTAAACAATTTTCAGATCTTGAGGACGCATCCAGCTAATCAATTATCTCCGGTCTCCTGGTTTCAGAAGGGCTAAATTGCATGTGATTTCTTGCTCTTGATATCGATCTAGTGACTTGGAATGCATCAGCATTGGGTGAGGTCAATCTGACTTGATACTATTACGGTTGGATCATGCACAAATGAATAATAGTGTTGAAAAGTGTGGCACTGTACAAGCACAGCAGCTCAGACAGCATTCGAGAAGGAGAGTTGATGTTTCGGGCATATCCCTTCATCAGGAATGTCTGAAGAAAGGCTTATGCCCAAAATGTCGACTCTCCTACTCCTCAGATGCTGCCTTACTTGCTGTGCTTTTCCAGCGCCACACTTTTCGACTCTTCCTCACTTTCTCCAAATGAATAAGGGTGACTACTTGATTCATTCATGGGATATGGCCAGCATTTATTGCCCATTCCTAATTGTCCTTGAGAAGGTGTTGGTGAGCTGTCATCTTGAAATGCTGCAGTCCATGGGTGTTGATATGCCCATATTTGTTTGAGGGTGGATCCTGGATTTTCAAGCAGCAATTGTGGAAGAATGTGATTATAGTTCAAAATCAAGATAGTGTGAGGCTTTGGAGGGCACTAGCAAATATGAGCTTCCTATGTATCTGCTTTTATTTAGGTGATTGGAGATTGTGATTGGAAGATTCTCCTTGTGTTGGATCTAGTTTCTACACATCTAGTTGCTGTGTTGAATTATTGGGTTCTATATTTCAGTTAATGGAAATTGACTACTCCTGTTTTGATCATTGTTCTTCTTCCACATTTGCACTCTTTTATCATCTGAATTTCAGTTTTGAGAGAGTGCCATTGTATGAT
This sequence comes from Hemiscyllium ocellatum, assembly GCF_020745735.1. Classification (NCBI taxonomy): domain Eukaryota; kingdom Metazoa; phylum Chordata; class Chondrichthyes; order Orectolobiformes; family Hemiscylliidae; genus Hemiscyllium; species Hemiscyllium ocellatum. The sequence continues at coordinate 38,255,956 of NC_083418.1, forward strand.
TAGTTGAAGTGTTCAGGTCATGAGTAGCATCCACCGAAATGCAGCGTTTGAGATCAATTAATTTTACAACTCAGGTCTTCTACTCTGGCCCTGATGCACTCTACATTGAACAATTGATCTCGTAATCTACATCACACAGAACTCAAAGTAACTTTTTACAGTGTTTGTATGCTTCCATAGTGATACATATGTGAATACAAGTCCCAATACAAATACAATGGTGTTTTCAAAAGTTGGTAAATATATTTGAGCATAAACTTCTTTAATCTATGTGCAATCCAACACTAAAAGTGACTACATTGATCATATGATTGCAACCTGGTTGTGAAATGGCTTCACTTTGCACAAATACTACAGTTACAATATGAATACAATGAGAACTCTTACTCGTTGTTCTGTGGTACTTCTAATGCAGAATAAAGCCATAAAGTGTGACAGAGTTATTATCAATTAAAATAGGATGCAGAGCCAAAGAGGAAATATTGAGAGGTAACCCAAGGTTTGATCACTGCGGTTGACTTCAGTGAAGGAGAAACAGAAGCACACAACAAGGAAATTTAACAATGTACATATGGTGAAATTATAGGCAGTGTGAGGGTAAAGGAGGGAAATGCATAAAAATCCAGATTGAGACACAGAGATTTTGGTGATAGTTAGACAAAGGAAGTGGCAACATCATAAATATATTTCATGCTGGGGATTAGAATTTTAAATATGGGACATTTGAGGCTGTTAGGGCGATTAGCATGTGTGATTGGTAAATGTTAGGTTTTTGATAGCAGAGCTTTGGATGAGTTGAAGTTGATGGCCTGGTTTGAATGTGTATCATGACCTGACTTGAAACTGGAGTGGAACTAGCTGAAAGAGGAAGTCCTCTCTCTCTCTCTCTCTCTCTCTCTCTCTGTGTACTTTGAAACTATATATTTATTACTCAAAACCTAGTCCTCTATGCTGGGAGACCGAAGACACACTGATTATTCAAGCAAAAGCAAAATGCTGCAGATGCTGGAAATCTGAAATAACCACAACTGTTGGAAAATCAGTTGGGTGGCACAGTGGTTAGCACTGCTGCCTCACAGCGCCAGAGACCCGGATTCAGTTCCCGCCTCAGGCGACTGATTGTGTGGAGTTTGCACGTTCTCCCCGTGTCTGCGTGGGTTTCCTCCCACATTCCAAAGATGTGCGGGTCAGGTGAATTGGCCATGCTAAATTGTCCTTAGTGTAATGTAGGGGTATGGGTGGGTTGCGCTTCAGCGGGTCGGTGTGGACTTGTTGGGCCGAAGGGCCCGTTTCCACACTGTAAGTAATCTAATCTAATCACTGAAACATCAATGTCAACTTTGCTTCTCTCTCTCCCTCTGCCAGGTACTGCCAGCTCTACTGAGTTACTCCAGCACTTTGTTTTTATTACAGATTGGGTGACTGCTTTGCAGAAAACTCATGAGCAAGATCTTTATATCCAGTAGCCTACCATTATAATCCTCCATCATTCCCTCGTGCTGACAGTTCTGCTCTCTGTCTCCTGCGCTGTTCTAGTGGGGCTTGAGTACCAGCACCTCTGTTCACAACCTTCTGGACTCCATGCTACATTCAACAATTTGGAGCCATTTCTCTGCTCTAGTTTGTTTTTCTTTTCTTTGCTTGTTTTGTCTTTTTATCTTTGAGCCAGCAGCAAATCTGCTATAGGTACATGTTTAGTTTCTTATTGCATCACTGTGTTGTGCACACCCGTCATTCAACCTCTCCTGTGTTTCAGGCCATCACAGACCTTTCTTTGTCCCACCCACCCTATGCTAAAAACATATTACATCTCTAGTTTTTCCCAGATCTAGTGAAAGATCAGAGTCCTGAAACTTTAACTCTGTTTCTCTCCAAAGATACTGCCTTAATCTGCTGATTACATTCCAGTATGTTCTATTTTTATTTCCATTTCAAGCATCAGCAATATTCTGTATCTTTATTCTACCTTGGATTGGAATTTGTTCTGATTGCACCATTCACTTTACAATGTACAGATTTAGCTTCTTTTCAGAGTTGACTTCCTTGTATAAGCAAAAAAACTTCTGAGAATGTCTTTAACACAGTGTAGGTTAAATAATTCGAAATCTGCAAATTTTTTGCTTAGTCTTATTATGATTTAATACTTTCAATTATTTTCCTGAAGGAATCATTATCTATGGCTGGATACTTATTGAATTTGTCACTTTTGAGTATATCAGTTTATGCTTGTTTGAAGCAGAATTCTGGCACACCCACATCATTTTGGACAGCCAGTGCAAACATGTTGCATTGTATGACTTGAGAGTCTCAGGCAAATTCCTTTCCTCAATGTTGTTAGGTTTGACTAATTAGCACTGACATACTGGGTAATGTAATTGGTTACAGCAAAAGCATTTCCTGCATGGGCACTGAAGAGAAAAGTCAAGAGTCTATGCTTTTCTTCCAGAAAATTGTATAAAGTGGATTATAGCTGGAGATATTTAATTTGGAGTTTTGGTATGCCAGCTAGAGTTTCAGAATTTCCTGTTTTGTTTCTTTAAATCTAAACATGCTTTGTAATATAATTAAACACAGTTGCAGCAGGGATGTATTTAAGTGGAACTTCTGTAAATCATTTTGTTTATACAAATATAAGAAATTCAAACTGCTGCTTTTTTTTGTGTGAAAGAATTTCAAGCATGAATATCCTGATACTGACTAAAAAAGCTACAGAGAGTTTGTCTTTCAGTTTATTTTCGATAATAAATACAGAAAGTCAGAGTGAACAATCTACTACCTGGACACTTTAAACTCTCCACTGCTGGAATCATACCTAAGGAAAAAGGCATGATTTGGAGAGGCCGGTGTTGGACTGAGGTGTACAAAGTTAAAAATCACACAACACCAGGTTATAGTCCAATAGGTTTAATTGGAAGCACACTCCTTCATTTATCACCTGATGGACTATCACCTGATGATAGCTATCACCTGATGAAGGAGCGTTGCTCCGAAAGCTAGTGTGCGTCCAACTAAACCTGCTGGACTATACCTGGTGTTGTGATTTTTAACTAAGGAAAATGGTTGTAGTTGTCAGACTAATTGTTTGGCCTCCAGGTATTGGTGTAATGTTCTTCCAGACTGTATCTTAGACTGATCCATCTTCAACTACTTTGTCACTGATCTTCCCTCCATTGAAAATTCACAAGGTAGTTATGACTATGCAATGTTGAGTACCTCTCCCAATTCATGAGATTATGAATCCTGCATGCTGCAAGAACTAGGTAACATTAAGGTTTGACTGTTAAATGGCAATTGAAGCTCTGTTACATGAGTGGTACGTACTGTAATAACAGTTTACAGCAAGAGAATCTACCCAATGGTCTGGTCCTCTATCTTTTCCATAGTTTAAATATCAATATCAGGGTCATCGTTGGCCAACACCCGCCCCCCCCCCCCCCCCCCCAACCACCACCATCACCATCACCTCCCACCACCACCGCCTCCAAAGGAAGGTCAGAGACTGTATTATCTGGTGAGACACACATCACCTCAGTCCCAAAAAAAGATTCCTGCCACCCACGAGCATGATTCAAGAATGTGATGACATTCTCTCCCCTCCAGGTCAAAGAGCCTGTTTGGTTTGAAGTTCATATATGTAGTTTTGAGTTATAAAAACCTTTCAATTCAGAATTGAGTGTTGAGCAATTTCATTAGGATAATGGAATCTTTAGTTGTGTCTGGCCTAAAAATGTTGTGAACAATCAGTGTTTATGAATTAGGTAAAATTTCAAAGCAAAATGTCATATATACATAATAAAGGATATTTATTGTTCCTGTGAGCCCAGGTTTCTTGAATGCTGCCAGCATAGGCAAATATTTTTCTTCTCTGAAGTAATGCAATATTGGACTGTGTTTCTGTGGTATAATGCTTTTGTAACAGTGATGTATCTTGGCTCACTCAGTGAGTTTATTTTCCCTTTCTTTACCTGCAGTGTAGTTGTATTTAATGTCTGTCCCTAAGGTATAACCTTCATAGAACACAGCACACAGCACCAGATACTAAACGCAGCATTAACACACAAGGCAAGGCTTTGCAGTTGGTTTTGAAGCCTGTTCCTTACATCCCTGGAAGGGTGAAATACACTTATGTCTGCAGGCAATGGTCCCCTGTTGAAAGGGAACACAGTAGTCAGCATTTTCATTATCTGTCTTCCTTTTTAGCCTTTCTGTGTAAAGATTCTCTACTTCTGTATAGGACTCTGCCAGAACATCACTGAATTTACATCACAGTAACCTTGAGGCTTTTTCAAAAATAAACACCTGTTTATTTTAGAATTTTGATATGCCTTTATGTGCTTTGGGGTTAAATAAGACTATAAGTCTTAATTTGAGACCATAAGAAATAGGAACAGGCTAGGTCATTTGGCCCCTGAAGCCAGCTCCATCCTTCAATAGGATCATGGCTGAGTTGACATTCCTACATATTCCCCATAACCCTTCATTTCCCTACAGATCAAGAATCTCAATCTTAAATATATACATGGGCTGTGATCTGACCTGTTGTCATGACACTGTGTCAAAGAAAACTCAACTTTTGACCCTCCCCAATTCTGACACTTCTTTATCTCACACTAGCAAACAGTCAATATTTTACAGTTCATAAACTTACTTACAAATTACAAATTCAGAAGAAAAACTTTGCTTTTTAAGGCCTTGGCCTATCCTGAGACAGTTTTTCAAGAATGGGAATTGTGAAAGATACCTTTATATTGACCACAAACACGCACTCTTTGACAAATTATCATTTAAAGTCACCAGTTCCAGGCTTAATGGTTTCTGAAATTGAGATTGATTAAATGCAAACTCATATGAAGTTATTTAGTGTGTTATCCACAATATATAATCAAAAAATCCGGTCAACAGCTTGAATGGAGCTAGGAAGAATGCTATTTGATTGAGAATTCAATTCAATATTTCATTCTCAAAGGGGGACTGCACTAAGATTGCATGCACAATGTCTAACAAACAGGTACAAAAGGCAAATTAGGGTCAAACCGTATGAAGATTCTCAAGTCACTGTTGCCCAATGCACCCAGTTATTTATAAAAGACAAGAATGAGGTTGGGCAAGTAATATTCTGAAATCACGAGTAGTTGTACCATGTCCATTGATTTGTGAGGGAGAATTGAAAGGGTCCACTCGTACACAATGTAAGCAGACTATGAGCTTCAGGGGTGGGCAAGGAGTCAACATCTATTCTGATGTGTCTAATTGGTTCTGTGTCCATAGACTAGGAGCTTTCAAATGGGTGATGTAGCCGAGAAATGAGATACCCAGAAGTGTTTAGAGTCAGAGGGCTGTGCTCACCTGATAGCTGTTTTTTTTTCCCAGGTGTAAATGGACCAAAAGAGGGGGTGGTGCAAAAGTCCAAAGAACTCCTTAATAGTTTGGCTAGAGAGAGGATGTAGCCTTCACAACTTGAACTAGATCAATGCATACAGCTGTTTGTTTGACCTATGGTATCACTGAACCATCCTGAAACGTCATGAGTCCTATTTGCTTTCTACCTAATCAACTGTATTGAATCAAGCTGCTTAATAAACTGTCTGAGAATTTCTTATGAATGGTTTACTATCTGTATTACGACAATCTTGAATCCCAAAATCTTACAGAATAAACTCCCTTCATTGGCCAGGAGAAAGTGTCACCTGAATAACTAGAGTCAGGTAAACTGAGAGAAATTATCATTTATTTTTTTTCCCCCCCAGTGGTGACAGAAGTTCAAAATGAGCTCTTGGAAAAAAAAATAGCTATGGTAAAATGTTGCTTCAAACCATGTAGAACCCCAAAAACTGAGTATCATCAAAATGTTATAAATACCACCTCAAATATTGTTCAATCTCCACTACATTGTGCTCTCTTCATGCTATACTGTAACAATTCTGTGGTACTGTGCCTTTAACAGATGTGATCGGTCGGTTCCTCACCCTCATCAAGGGGTGTTGTCACAGTGATGATTAAATGTCTCCTTCAGGTAGGTAGTTGGTAAACAGCTTTGAGTTTTTTTTTGTTTTCCCCAAGTGAGACAAAAGAATCATTAGGCTCACACAAACCCAGAAGACTTTATTTTTGCTTTCAGTCAGTTTAAATTTTTTGCTGGCCACTGGAACTGAAAGCTTGAGTTCTCTGCTGCTAAAGTGAAGTCTTGGAGAGAGAAGTTTTCTCTTAAAATCAAACGGACCAGATTGTTTCTTAATGCTAGACTGGAGACAGACATCGTGTGAGAATTGTAACAGTCTTGCTGACTTGCCTTTGCCAAGAGTGTGTTGAGATGCTGCCCATATTGGAACAGTTGATGGTTAGTGGTTAAATAACACATTATCTTGCTAAATATTTCACTAGAGTAAAGGTATACCATTTCTTCTTTTTGTATTTTAACTGTATTGTAAGAATAAAGTGCACTTTGAGTAAAGCCGAGTGATAGACCAAATAAATCATTATCTGGAACACAGCCCCTTACACTTGCCTTTAAAAAAAACAAATATAGAAGCCAGAGTTTAGGCTATCTCCATAATGTGTTTGGGGTGGGGTGGAGGTCTGATCTGGACCAGTCCATAACAATTCATCAATATGTCTTTGAGTAAACTTTCCAAATCATGTGACCTCGACCAACTAGAAGGACAAGGGTAACAGGTGTATGAAAATAACAATACTTGCAAGTTTACCTCCAAATTCTATAGCAGCCTGGATAGGTAATATATTGTTGTTCCTTCATTGAGGAGTCAAAATTCTAAAATTCTCTACCTAAAACCTCACTTTGGATGTACCTAAACCACATGGGCGGTAGCTAAAAAGGTTAAGTCATTATAATTGTCTTGAGAGCAGTTCAACAGGGACAATAAATGTTGCACTTGACCACATCTGATGATCAATTTTTTTTTGTAAATCACTTTCAATTGATAGTGGAGCACTTCATTTGAAAACTTTGATTTACTTCTTTCTTATCCCATTAAGATGTGCACTTTATGATATTTTAATGTTTACCAGCTTCCTCCCAAGGTAAACAACTTTTGTTTTGCTTTTGAAACTTTAACAGTTTTATTCTATCAAGCAATCAATTGTGATCTGAACTACTATACACGTGGACCAATGTATTGCTATTAATGATTCTTAACTTTGTCTTCCACTGAACACATTTTTTAAGATGTCCAAATTAAATATTAATATAATTTCAGATTGGTCAAATTGATGAAATTAGCAATTTATTCTATTTGCTATGGATGTTCCAGAAATTTAGTTTACTTTCCTAACATTATGCTTGAATTCGAAACTGTCACTTTCAAAAAAACTTTTCAGCTAAAATAGTTTTATTTTAATTTGTATATTGAACTAACATGAACATCATTGATATGAAATGATCATGCTGTTGCCATTGACAACAGTATGCAAGCATTGATTTCTCTTCATCTATCAAAATGTTTGAATACTATTTTATGAAAGTAAATGCCCCTTTGTAGTGGTGTGATGTTATTAAAGGTATTCCATAAGTCTATCATAGCTCTAAAATGATTTTTTAAAAATCCCTTTGATAACAACAATATAACTAGAATCTCCAACAAAAAGTCTCCATTTCAAGTTCCCCGTGTACAGCTGCTATTTATGTCAGATAACTAAAATTCTATTTTAGTTATGTTGATGTGTCGGAGATGAGATTTAAATTTTGTATCTTGTTGATGCCTTTGGGGAAATGTAGTACATGAATTATGTTACTGTGTAGGTCAGGTTTCATGTCATTATAGCAAACCTTGCATTCAAGAAAGGGAAAAGAATATGAACCAGGTGTGATGAAACTAAGAGACAGTGTGTGTATACTTACAATTTCATGAAAAACGTACAGGTTTATTTGTGTTTGATTTAACATTGGCTTTTAGAATTACGATACAGTAATGCCAAGTGAGATGAAATTAGCCAAGGTTCTAGGGAACTACCCAGCAGGCTTAGGGGGAAATGTTCAGATTTCAACTAGCTTACTGCGCTGGGAAATCATTTGAAAGAGAAACCTGTATTCTACTTCAAAGTTCTGAGAAGTATTTTGATGTGGTGACATGCATGAAGCAAAGTTCTGAAAAAGAGTTTAAAGTAATAAAATTAATATAGAATGAGAAAATATTATTAATACCAGACTGAGGTATTGGGGTACAGGCAGTGGAAAAGAGGTGAAGTCATTAACATTTAATTTTAAAGAAGTAATAGAAGTTGTGTCAGGGATGACACCAGATTCAGTTGATTCAGGAGCGTAATAATAAAGTAAGAGTAACCTACAGTTCCAATAATTAAGCTGAAATTTTAATTACTTCACCCTCATCAAATATTTAAAGAACGTCTTGGTAGAGGTACAACACAAGATGTTCTTACAATTGCAACAGTGAAAGCCAGGCTGTGATGTACTGATTCTGGTACAAAGCTTTTTTTTAGTTTAGTATATAAAGTATGCTAAGATATCTAACGTTTAAAAATCTTTAAAAAAAATAAAATAAATAATAAAAATAACCTTTGAATAATTTTGAAAGAAGGTCCTGTCAGGTTTCTGACTTGTTCAGCACGAACACAAACTTGACATTACCCAAAGAAAATTTGGATTAATTGGTCTGAAAAGTTAGCGGTGGAAGCAAAGTAGACCATGGGATGGAGCCTTTGCAAAAGTCTTAAAGCAACAGCTATGGTACGTGGAAGTAGTGTTATGCATTGGGAATTGTAGATTTCAACATTTAAATTTGGATTCATGGAAAAAGGAATGGTTTCAAAAGTTGATAATGATAAGGGTATCTCAGGGGCACCTTATCTCATAGGAAATTGATAAATATTTTGTATGTTAAAATATAATGTATACAGACTGGAAAATGGGATTTAATCAGCAGTCAAAATGGGTCAAATGATCATTTCAATGCTGCTTTTGTTCTAATTATTAATGGTATAGCACTTGCACACAATGTTGTTCACATAACTTTACAGGAATTATGACTTAGTGATACAACATGGAAACACACCCTTCGAGCCAACTCGTCTGCGCTGACCAGACATTCCATTCTGAGCTAGCCTCATTTGCCAATACTTGGTCCATATCCTTCAAAACTCTTGTAGCTGCCTCCACCACTTTCTCGCTCTAGACATGCAGCACCATCTGCATGAAAAAGTTACTTGTCAGATCCTTCATAAATCTTTTCCCCCCTCACTTTAAACCCCCCATCCTTGGGAAACAACCTATTATAAGCTTCTATAAGGTCTCCCCTCGGCCTCTGATGCTCCAGGAATGAAAGCACCATGGTATTAGTCTGTCCTTATAGCTCAAACCAACCCCCTCCCCCCTACTCCCTGTCCCATCAACAACCTTGTAAATCTTTGCTGCACCCTGTCAAATTCAAAACCATCCTTCTTGTAGAAGGGCAACCAGAATTGAACGCAGTATTCTAAACCTGATCTCACCAATGTCCTATACAGCCGCAACATGACATCCCAACTCTTATACTCATTGTACTGACCAATGAAGGGCAAGTATGCTATATGTTGCTATCACCACCATGTCTGCCTGCAACTCCACTTTAAAGGTAGTATGCACCAGCACTCCTAGGTCTTTTTGTTTGGCAACACTGCCCAGGTTGTAGCGTTTGAATATATAAGTCCTTATCTACTTTGCCTCACCAAAATGCAACACCTCACCTTTATCTAATTAAACTCTCACCTGCCATTCCTCGATCTATTGATCAAGGTTCTATTGTACTGTTGAGATAATTTTCTTCACTGTCCGCTGCACCACCTATTTTGGTATCATCTGCAGACTCGGTAATCATTCCTCCTATGTTCACATCCAAATCATTTGCTTAAATGATGACAAGCAGCGGATTCAGCACCTATCTTGTGGCACACATTTGTCACAGGCCTCCTGTCCGAAAAACAACCTTCTATCACCGCTCTGTCTCCTTCCTTCAAGCCGATTTTTGTATCCAATTGGCTAACTCCCCTGGATATCATGTATCTAGCCTAAACTGAAATGCTTAACTGAAGTCCATGTCGCTGAAAATGTGTTGCTGGAAAAACGCAGCAGGTCAGGCAGCATCCAAGGAACAGGAGAATCAACGTTTTGGGCATAAGCCCTTCTTCAGGAATGAGGAAAGTGTGTCCAGCAGGCTAAGATAAAAGGTAGGGAGGAGGGACTTGGGGGAGGGGCGTTGGAGATGCGATAGGTGGAAGGAGGTCAAGGTGAGGGTGATAGGCCAGAGTGGGGTGGGGGCGGAGAGGTCAGGAAGAAGATTGCAGGTTAGGAGGGCGGTGCTGAGTTCGAGGGATTTGACTGAGACAAGGTGGGGGAGGGGAAATGAGGAAACTGGAGAAATCGGAGTTCACCCCTTGTGGTTGGAGGGTTCCTAGGCGGAAGATGATGCACTCTTTCTCCAATCGTCGTGTTGCTATGGTCTGGCGATGGAGGAGTCCAAGGACATGCATGTCCTTGGTGGAGTGGGAGGGGGAGTTGAAGTGTTGAGCCACGGGGTGGTTGGGTTGGTTGGTCCGGGTGTCCCAGAGGTGTTCTCTGAAACGTTTCGCAAGTAGACGGCCTGTCTCCCCAATATAGAGGAGGCCACATTGGGTGCAGCGGATGCAACAAATGATGTGTGTGGAGGTGCAGATGAATTTGTGGCGGATATGGAAGGATCCCTTGGGGTCCTGGAGAGAAGTAAGGGAGGAGGTGTGGGCACAAGTTTCACATTTCTTGCGATTACAGGGGAAGGTGCCGGAAGTGGAGGTTGGGTTGGTGGGGGGTGTGGACCTGACAAGGGAGTCACGGAGGGAGTGTCTTTTCGGAATGCTGATGGGGAGGGGAGGGAAATATATCCCTGGTGGTAGGGTCCGTTTGGAGGTGGCGGAAATGACGACGGATGATACACTGTATGTGGAGGCTGGTGGGGACTGAACTGGTCCTCACCCTGACCAACTTCTCTTTCCAATCCTCCCACTTCCTCCAAACGAAAGGAGTATCCATGGGCACCCGCCTGGGCCCCAGCTATGCCTGCCTCTTCGTAGGATATGTGGAACAGTCCACCTTCCGCAGCTACACTGGCACCACCCCCCACCTTTTCCTCTGCTACATTTGATGACTGTATCGGCGCTGCCTCGTGCTCCCACAGGGAGGTTGAACAGTTCATCCACTTTACCAACGCCTTCCACCCCGACCTCAAGTTCACCTGGACCGTCTCGGACTCCTTCCTCCCCTTCCTAAACCTTTCCATTTCTATCTCGGGCGACCGAATCAACACAGACATTTACTATAAACCGACTGACTCCCACAGCTACCTAGACTACACCTCCTCATTTTCTCCTTGAAGTCCATATAGACAGCGTCTACTGCAATGCCTTCATCAATCTTTTTGCCACCATTTCAGCAAAATTCGGTCAAGTTAGTGAGGCACAATTTCCACGCACGAAGCAATGTTGACTATCCCTAGTCAGTCCTTCCCTTTCCAAAAAGTGTGTAAATCCTGATCTTCAGAATCCCCTTCAACAATTTACCCACCACTGATGTCAGGCTCACTGGTCTGTAGTTCCCTTGCTTTTCCTCACAGCCTTTCTTAAATAGCGGCACCACATTAGCCAACATCATGTCTTACGTGGCTCAGCCATGGCTGTTGATAAAAATATCTCAGCAAGGGGTTCAGCAATCTCTTCCCTGGCTTCCCCACATAGTTCTGGGAAACACCTGGTACGGTTCAGGGTATTTGTCTACTTTGGTATTTTAAAATCTCCAGCATTTCCTCTTCTGTAATATGGACTCTTTTCAAGACATCACTTTTATTTCCCCAACTAACTTAACTTCCATGCCTGTCTCCACAGTAAGTAGTGAGAGGAAATATTTGTTTAGTATCTCACCCATCTCCTGTGGTTCTGCATATGGGTGCCCATGTTGATCTTTAAAGGACTGTATTCTTTCCCAAGTTACTCTTTTGCCCCTAATGTACTTGTAGAATATCTTTGGATACTCTTTGACTCTATTTGCCAAGGCTATCTCCTATCTCTTTTTGTCCTCCTAATTTTCCTCTTAAGTATATTCTTGCTGCCCTTTATCTCCTCTAGGGATTCACTCGATCTTAGCTATCAATACATGTAATATATGTCTCCTTTTTCTTGACCAGAGCCTTAATTTCTGCATTCCCTAAACCTATCAGACTTTTCTTTACACTAACAAGAAAATATTGTGTCTCAGCTCTTGTTATCTCATTCTTAAAGGCCTCCCCCTTCCTAACTGCCCCTTTGCCTGTGAAGAGCCTCCCCCAGTGAACTTTTTGCAAGTTCCTGTCAAAATTGGCCTTCCTCCAATTTAGAACTTTAACTTTTTGATCAGTTCTATCCTTTTTCCATAATTTAAAAATTAATAGAATTAAGATATCTGGCCCAAAGTGCTCCCCCATTAACACTTCAGCCACTTGCCCTACCTTATTTCCCAACAGAAGGTTGTGTTGTTCCTTCCCCAAAAGGTATATCGACATATTGAATAAGAAAGTTTTCTTACAAACGTTTAACAAATTCCGCCCCATCCAAGCCCTTAACATTTACAGCAATCCCAGTCTGTTTGCAAAGTTAAATCCCCTACCATTACAATCCTGACATTCTTACAGATATGAGACCTTCATGCATATTTGCTTTTCAGTTTTCTACTAACTATTGGGAGGCAAAAAATACAATCCCAAAAAGGTGATCAACCCTTTCATATTTCTCATTTCCACCGAAACAACTTCACTGGGTGATATCCCAGGAATATCTTCTCTTTGGCTGAAATGGATTTTGAGTAATCACATATTTTGTTTACATGTAGTTAAAGCTGTGTAATTGTTGCATTTGAAAACCTGCCTGCAAAAATCTGTTTCCTGATTCCTGAAGAAGGGCTCATGCCCGAAACATCGATTCTCCTGCTCTTTGGATGCTGCCTGACCTGCTGTGCTTTTCCAGCAACACACTTTCAGCTGCAAAAATCTGTATCAAGATAGATCAATTGGTCTGAGGAGCAAATAGATCTGTGTCAAATGCTGCTGATCCAAGTGAAGTTCTGTTGTCGCAAGGATCAGGAAGTCATTTGTGCCATAATTGTTGGAAAGTAAATGCGACAAAATAGTTGACATTGAGAACTAAAATAGATGCAGGCCTTTTATTTACTTCATTTTGATGGTCTGAATGTACCTCATCTTTTTGTTCTTGGCAAGGACCTACAACAACTAAAGTCTTACAAATTAGTGAACTGTTACTGTGAATTGCTTCTTTGTAGAGATCTCTGTACCACTGCAGTGATATTTTTAAACTTATTCAGTGACTTGTAATTGCGTATTGTATGCTGTGGGAAGTGAGCACAAGATGAATGTTGTAATTGACAAAGTGTGTCCATTTGAAACTATTTTGTAAGATGCAAGCTGTGAAGAAGCAACTTGGAAGTGCCTCAAAACTGATTTGATATCAAGAAGTCTAAAATTATAGATGTGGTCCATTGATATAGTGGAAACTAGTTAGTGTTTAGTATTTTGTTCCCATGTCCCTGGTAGATACAGTTGAATACACTATAATCAAAAATACCAATGTGTGCAGAATGTTCCAGAATAGTACAGAAGCTGCTGAACAGATGTGCGAGTTTTAGAATCATTGAATACTTTATTGTCAATATCACAGAAATCCTTATGTGTAAATATCTAGCTGCTTCTGAAAAATAACAGAAATATTATTTAACAACTGTAGTCACATCACATTTTTGACTGTTCCAGTGAATAGGAATCCAGATTTCACCCTGGAAATTTTAAGAAGTTGGCTTCATTTTTAAAGATCAAACTTGAAATAAGAGCTGGTGTCAGTAGACGTGACCACGAGGTTGTGGCTGGGAAAACTGCCACCTTTTCTCAGTTTGTCCAAAAGGAAAAAGAGCAACAAAATGCTGCAAGTATTCAATAGATCAGGCTGCATCTTTGGGGAGTGAAACAGAGTTAATATTCTGCCAAGTTGTTGTCCTGAAACACTAAAATAGAAACATAAGATAGGACTGCTCTCTCTCCGCACTTGCTAACCAACCCTGAGTATTTGTACAAATTTCTGTTTTTCTTTTGAATTCTCAGCAATATTTTCCTTTTCTGTTGGCCAACATACTATTCTGGTTGAATCTTTGGTGGTCTCTGAAAGATCTGAGCAAACCGCACTGAATGGCAAATCACTGCTGACATTCAGGATGGTACACCACCACCACTCTATGTCTAAGTCTATGGGACTGGAAATATATCTGACTTGATCAGCAATATCAAAATCAAAACTAAGAAAAATAACTCTTTAGTCTTGTTGATGATTTACTTGGAAGCTTGGTTTGGTGAGGGGCTGATGAAATCTTTTATGGTGAAAATTGCCTGACTGCCATGCATGTTCAGTGCGCAAGTGTTTGTAACTCCTAGGCAGATCATACATTTTAGCTGAGGTTATTTATGTATTTTGAAAAAATAAGGGATCGATCCTGCTTGGTCAGATATTTTTGGCAGTTGGGGCAGCACTGCAGGAATTAGATTTGCTGCCTGGCTGTATTAATAAAGTATTAGGAGATATAGATAGCAATGAACTATTGTTGTATAAGGCAGTTAGAATCTGAAAGAGTTAACTGAAATCACAAGTATTAGAATCCTAAGAACTGTCTTGAGAAGGAACAAACTAGAGTTCTGTATCCTACAGGTTTTGCATTGTTCACTAAGGGTGAATAGTACTACAGTGATTATTCTTAGCAGTAATAGTTTGTAACTAAAGTGATAAGGGTACTACTTAAGCTTATGTTGATCTCTTGTGAGACTGTCATGTAATCCCAGATGTACTGTGACAACCCAAGTAATATGTAACAAACCATTTTTATTTCTCTTTTTCATATTGAACCTATCTTCTGCCAAAGGTTCATATGGGTATCCTTCCTCACATGGTATCAGTTGCATGGACTGATATCAGCAAGAAAGACACGGTCATGCTGAATTTACCCAGTGCATCCTAGATGGTTGTAGGGGAAACCACACAATCCAAGATGCTTGCAGTGCTTGCATAAAGGTTTCAAAAACAGGGAGAAAGTGTGGACCGTAGATGCTGGAGATCAGAGTGAAAGAATATGGTGTTGGCAGCATCCAAGTAGAGTCAATGTTTCAAGCATAAGCTCTTCAACAGGAATGTGGCATACGATTTTATAATATGGTAGCATTGGTGAGCACAGCCTGACGAACTCTCCCATTTTTTTTCAAAAATCACAGCAACCTGAGGAGAAGGTACAAGGGAGAAAAAAATCCATTTGGAAGACTGAGGATATATCTTTAACTAATCATGAGTGTTTAAGGATACAAAACCAGTCAATTTCTGAAAGTAATATCTGGTATTTTAAAAGTTGTGGAAATTTTATTAGTACTAAATCTGCATCTAGAAATTTGAAACAGCTGCCAATAATGAAAAATATTGAAAGAGCTTGCAGAGACCACAGAGGCTTATCAGATCAGTACGGGGAACAATCCACATCATAAGTACCGCACCTGAGAAGAAGGATTGAGAAAAAAAAATTCTGAAACCAGAATATAAAGATAGGCTTAATTCCTGATGAAGGGCTTATGCTCAAAACGTCGAATTCTCTATTCCTGAGATGCTGCCTAACCTGCTGTGCTTTGACCAGCAACACATTTGCAGCTTAATTCATGACACTAAGCAAGCATTGTTGAAATTGTTTAGCATTGTTGGCAAAACCTGCAGAAAGAATATTTGCAAAACTGGATACTTGTTAAGAAAACCCTGAAAACCGAGCCCCGTGTCTGCGTGGGTATCCTCCGGGTGCTCCGGTTTCCTCCCACATTCCAAAGATGTGCGGGTCAGGTGAATTGGCCCTGCTAAATTGTCCGTAGTGTTAGGCAGGGGGTAAATGTAGGGGTATGGGTGGGTTACGCTTCGGCGGGTCGGTGTGGACTTGTTGGGCCGAAGGGCCTGTTTCCACACTGTAAGTAATCTAATCTAAATTTGACCAATTAATGAAAAATTACGACAGAACATTTTAATAAAAATCAGCCATTTGAGGGAAAATATTTTTATAATTCAACTGAAGCTATAGCTTAAAGATGCAAGACTATTGCAACATCAGTTTTCAATTTAAACCAATGCATGAAGCTCTGCGAAGAAGCACAAAGGGTGTGAGTCTAATGTAGTGTTAAAATGGCATGAAAATCATTAAGCAGGAGAAAATGGTGTGTAATAGAAATCTTTCCTCTATTTTGGGGAGGGGCAATTTAAAACACAATGTTTCTCTATTTGAAGACATTTCAATGAATTTTAACTGCTTTAACTTTATTTCTCAGTAGGCAGAGGAAATAATCCTGAAATACCTCAATTTTTCCGCATTAATTGGAAATTAAATAAATTTCACGAGAGAGAAAATAAGATCGAATTTATAGCTCTTTATTAAAGCCACAAAACTTCACAATTACAAAGCTGTTAACAAATCTTCAGGATATGGCAGTTAATAAATAACTGCAATATTTAGAAAACAAATATTTTTTTAAATGACAACATTAATGCTGCTGAATAATTGTGCAATTTAAAACACTGAACAGTGAAATTATCTACATATATAAAAAAAGTATTATGATACTTTTCAAGTAAAGCAGTTGAAGAGGTGAAACCACAATAGTAGTTAAATTTAATGACAGTAGAGAAAGATGATATACCAATAAACAGATTTAAATAGACATAGAATTAAACTGGACTTTATGGAAGAGCCAATTCTTGCGCTATTGAATTACTTCAGGCTTATAAAAGATGTCCAGCAAAAAGCAAATGCAGACATTACTTTAGTCTGAAAGTAGATTGAGTTAAGAAGACAAAAATTGAGACATGCATTTGACTATTATAATTTGACAATTCTTTTATGTTAAATATCCATCATATAATGGAAAGAGCAAGATTCAATTGAAGGCTACAGCTATCAGAAGAAGCAGATGGAAACTTTATCAATGGTCTTTACACATTATCCACAAATTGTGATGATATCGATTTACGGCCAGATATATTTGAGGTGGAATTAGTCATAGAGCTGTGCAGCACAGAAACAGATCCTTCGGTCCAGCTCATCCATGCCAACCAGACATCCTAAATTAATCTAGTCCCATTTGCCATCCTTTGGTCCATATCTCTCTCAATCCTTCCTATTCATATGTATATCCAGGTGCCTTTTAAATGTTGTTATTGTACCAGCCTCCTCTACTTCCTCTGGCAGCTCATTCCATACATGCACCACCACAATTTATTTCTGATCCATCTCTATCAGAAATTCTGCAAACAAAAAAGGATCTTAAACTGGAAAGAAGTATCCACATACTGGTTGATCTAAAATCTGAAAGCAACAAACAAGAATGATGAGAACAAAGTTGACAAAGCTGAAAATGTTCGTCAATTTTGACAACTTTCTAAGGCACAATTGACCAACACAATGTATTTTATGGATCTAGATGTGAAGTTAAAAAGAAAAAAACCATATTATAAAGTCTTGTTTTATCACACCAATGCTTGAAACTGGGACATTTCCAGAGAATGCAAAAACCAACAGCAACCAGTGAACTGTAGGACTGATCATACTTTCACACGCGAAAGCGTTTGCATCCTAAAGCAAACCTCTTTGGAAGAAAACTCAGATACCAGGACTTACTTTCATTAGAATACACATCATGTTATTTGAGATGTCAGCTTTAGAATGATATGAATCAAACTTTTCTTGGGCAAGTAGGTGACTCTCATGAATCAGATACAACACCGATCACTTAGGTTAGCAGTCTTCCAAATAATTTTCCAACTTGACTTGGGCAAGTGTTACTATATTATCTGAAATTTAGTTCAAGAAAATTAAATGGCAGTTTTCTGATAGAGAACTGCATGGTGCAAGCAGAGTTCTACTCAAAATTAAAGGAGTGTTGTAAGTACTCTTTAAAATATTGAGACCTAGGCTGTATGGCGCAAGTGTCCATAATTATAAAACTTCTCACTTTCAAACAGAAATTATTCACCTTCACCATATTGTAGAATTTTGATTAAACCTCATTCAGATCAGAAGTCAAATAATATTATCAATGTAACTTTACTCAGCAATAAGACAGCTTTGTAACTCCAAGAAGAACTTCTGTAGAACGTAAGAGAGTGAATACAGAACTTGACAGTAATGACATTGCACTAAACATTCTTGCCGCCAAAAGATCAGCAAACACTGCTGACTTGACAGGTTTTTATTCAACAGTCTTCACCACAGCTGATGTCCTTGACATAAACCACCAAGATGTAAGACACTTGTTACAGTCAATCGAGTTGTTTAAAAGAAATGGTTAGATTTCCTGTTTATGATTGAACCTGATAAAATGGTGTTATCCAAAAGTATACAAGCAAGAATGGAAGGATTGTGCTTGTGTCTACCTCATTAATGCATCAAGATTTCTTCTTTCAGAGAAACAACTATATTCTCTTCGAATGGAAATAAATGTTCAAATGTCACATCAGATGCCAAAGCATCCTCAGTGAGAACATCCAAGAAATCAAAGATCATCAAGGTTGCAATGAAGCTACAAACCAAACCTGCAGCACCAAGGCTGTGGGATAGAAATTAACTAAAACTAAATGTTCTGATTTTGAGCAACAGCCTTCAATCCAACCAAATTGTCAGTTACTTGTAAAATCAAAAATCGCACAATACCAGATTATAGTCCAACAGGTTTGTTTGGAAGCACTAGCTTTTGGAGCACTGCTCCTTCATCAGGTGGTTGTGGAGTAAAAGATCATAAGACATAGAAGTTATAGCAAAAACTTAGTATGTGATGCAACTGAAATTATACATTGAAAAAGACCAGGATTGTATAAGTCTGTCATCTTTGAGAATGACCATGTTGGTTTCAGTTTTTTTAATATGTAAATCCTAGAACTTTTTAAAAATTACATTTTCAAGTGAACTTTAACAATTGGTGTCATGTCAATGTTCAGACTTATTCTAATTTTTTTAAAAAAAAGGATTAACTGAATCTTGTATAAGATTCACAGCCTCACACCTTCAGTGCATTATCTGGGCTGACATGACACCATTTGGTAAAGTTCCCTTGACAGTGTAATTTTAAAAACGTTCCGGGATTTACATATAAGAAAATTGAAACCAATATGTTCATTCTAAAAGATGAGAGACTTGACAAACAATATATATAATTCAGTTACATCACACTGTAAACTTTTGCTATAAATTGTGTCTTCTGATGTTCTCCACAACCACCTGGTGAAGGAGCAGCACTCCGAAAGCGAGTGCTTCCAAATAAACCTGTTGGACAATAACCTGGTGTCATGTGATTTGTAATTTTGTCCACCCCAGTCCAACACTGGCACCTTCAAATCATGACTTGTAAAGTCAGTCACACTTGAAGGAGATATGAGGAGTTGTATGGGTATTTATGTAACTTAGTAACTCAAAAAGCTTAGAAGATGTTGTGTAAGGTAATAAGTATTTGAGAGATTTAACTGAAGTTTATTGTAAGATAATCTCAAACCATAAACATATAATGTACTCCTCCTGAGAAGAGTACATCAGGATGTCTGTGTCCTAAGAGTTGTGTGTATTTTTGAGTAGTGGGTGGGTAGTAGGACGGTGATTGACTGTTCCTAGCGTTAATAGTATGTAATTGAAATGGTGTGCTAAAGTTGAATCTGATTGATCTAGTATTATATTTATTTTTGTCAAGATTGAGCTTGTGGAAGAGTTTGTGTGGACAAACTTACCCACATGGTATCAGTGGCTTAGACTGATGAGGGTTGGTGACACTGAATGTAGTCAGTGCATCTCAGTTTTGGCAGGGTTAGGGGCGGCATGGTGGCTCAGTGGTTAGCACTGCTACCTCACAGCACCAAGGTCCCAGGCTTGATTCGAGCCTCGGATGACTGTCTGTGTGGAGTTTGCACATTCTCCTCGTGTCTGCGTGGGTTTCCTCCGGGTGCTCTGGTTTCCTTCCACAGTCCAAAGATGTGCAGGTTAGGTAAATTGGCCATGCTAAATTGCCCATTATGTTGGGTGAATCAGTCAGAGGGAAAAACGTCTGGGTGGGTTACCCTTCGGAGGGTTGGTGTGGACTTGTTGGGCCAAAGGGCCTGTTTCCACACTGTAGGGAGTCTAATTTGTAATAGCTTTCACCGTAGAGACTGATAAAAGAAAAAAAAATCTGTTTGTCTCCTCTTCCATTTTATTCTTCCCCATTACTATCTCCAGAGCTTCATTTTCTAAAGGGCCTGTGTTCACTTTGAACCCCCTCCTCCTTTTCACATATTTGAAGAAGCTCTTATTGTCAATTTTTATATATGGAATTGGATTGTTGAAGTGGATATCTTTACTTGCAAATTTTTTTTTGCAATGAATGAATTTGTCATTTGCATTCCTTTTGAATGAGAAACTATCTGATAACAGTGTGGTTCAGACTCAGAAGATGACCAGTTGGTGCTGGGATGGAGAAGTTCATTTGCAAGGTTCTGGCACACTTATCCTGAATTCCCAGTACATACCTGTGTGGTGTTCTTAAATTAGATACATTATCTCAGGTGGATTTAAAAGATCCTATGACATTTAAAAAAAAATCTTGGGATGTGGGCTTTATTGGCGAAATGGTATTTTTATTGCTCATTCCTCCTAACCCTGATTGGGGATGTTTGTTTTTTAGCCATTGTAGCGGTTCTGACTAAGGTGCCCTGACAATTCTGTTAATGAGTGAATTTCAGGATGTTGATCCACTTAGGAAGGAATAATGCTACTCTCATGATTGTGAGAAACTTGGAGGGCAATTTGGAGCTCATGATGGTCCCTGATTTCTGGATGGTGGAAGTTTTAGGTATCTGAGATGCTACTGAAGGTGAGCTAGGGAGGCGAACGTTTTATTTCCCAAACAACATGTTTGCTTAGATTTCCAGCAGAAACTGCACTTAAGCATTTCATTAGTTGAAATGTTGACATCTGACCTTTAGTCAACTCATTGTACATTTTTCTTTTAATGCTCCTTTTATATGAGGGGGGCTTTGGCAACAGCAAAGTCAGCAACTCTTCTTGTAAAGAATTACAGATTTGTATGTTGTGGTCGTATATAAGAGATCTGTTGCATGTATTTTTTGGCATGATGACTTCAGTTCAATGAATCCAAAATTAGAACGATTTAAGTTCAACTCTAAATCACTTGTCAAGGGAGAGTGGTGCTGGAAAAGCACAGCAAATCAGGCAGCATCCAAGGAGCAGGAAAATCAACGTTGAAGGGCTCCTGCCCAAATCAGTAAGGAGGCTAGAAGCCTCTGAAGTGGAGAGATAAATGGGAGGGGGTGGGTCTGGGGAGAAGGTAGTTGAGAGTACAATAGCTGGATGGAAGAGGGGGTAAAGGTGACAGGTCAGAGAGGAGGATGGAGTGGTTAGGTGAGAAGAAAGATTGACAGGTGGAACAGGTCATAAGGGTGGTGGTGAGCTGGAAGTTTGGAACTGGGCTAAAATGGGGGGAGGAGAAATGAGGAAACTGGTGAAGTCCACATTGATGCCCTGGGGTTGAAGGGTTCCGACACGGAAGATGAGGCGTTCTTCCTCCAGGCGTTGGGTGATGAGGGAGTGGTGGTGGAGGAGGTCCAGGACCTGCATATCCTCGGCAGAGTGGAAGGGGGCATTGAAAAGTTTGGCCACGGGGTGGTGGAGTTGATTGGTCTGGGTGTCCTGGCGATGTTCCCTGAAGCACTCTGCGAGAAGGCGTCCAGTCGCCTCATTGTAAAGGAGACCACATTGGGAGCAACAGTTGCAATAGATGAAGTGCAGGTGAAACTTTGATTGATGTGGAAGGCTCCTTTGGGGCCTTGGATGGAGGTGAGGGGGGGTGGTGTGGGTGCAGGGTTTGCAATTTCTGCAGTGGCAGGCAAAGGTGCCAGGAGGGGAGGTTAGCAGGTGGCTCAGTGGTTAGCACTACTGCCTCACAGCACCAAGGTCCCAGGTTAGATTCCAGCCACGGGCGACTGTCTGTGTGCAGTTTGCACATTCTCCACGTGTCTGCGTTGCTTTCCTCCCACAGTCCAAAGATGTGCAGATTAGGTGAATTGGTCATGCTAAATTGCCCATAGTGTTAGGTGCATTAGTTAGAGGGAAAAGGGGTTTGGGTTACTCTTCGGAGGGTCAGTGTGGACTTGTTGGGCTGAAGGACCTGTTTCCACACTGTAGGGAATCTAATCTAATCTAAAAAAGTTGTTGTGGGACATGGATCTGACCAGGTAGTCATGGACGGAGCGGTCTTTGTGGAAAGCAAATAGGGGTGAGGAGGGAAATATATCGCTGGTGGTGGGGTCAGTTTGTAAGTGGCGGAAATGTAAGCAAATGTGGCTGTGGTAATGAGTCTGTTTCAGGACATGGTTGAAGAGCTTCAGGGCAGAGGAGACGACCTGGTGGTTTAAGTGAGAGAGAGACTTGCTGAGAGACAAGGAGAATGTCTTCAAGGTAGGCATCCTTGCAAGAGGGTTTGCAGTAAGGTTAAAATCAACTATGTAGAAGTGAAGCTTACAGATGCTGGAGATTAGAGTCAAGATTAGAATGTTGCTGGAAAAGCATAGCAGGTCAGGCAGCATCTGAGGAGCAGGAAAATCGACGTTTCGTAAATCACTTGTCTACTGTGCAAATCTTGCGTACTGTATCCTAGGTTGTATGTTTTGATATTGATTTTTGTCATCCTTAATCGGTATATTGACTATTGTACATTAGAATAATAACTGGTTTCTGAAAGAAAGAGCATGTCGTTATTTCCCCTGTGGATTTGAGGGGCTAATTGCAAAGAAAGATTAAGTAAAATAAATAAGCCACTCAAATATTTTCTCAATGGGAAAATGCCATCTACTTAAGAATTAACGATGTAATACTAACTCATCAAAGGTCTGTGGTACTTTTTTAAAGAAAATTTTATATTTATAAAGGGCATGGTAATTCAAGGGTGGGTTGATGGGAGTCTGAAGGTTGTTCTTAACTGCACACTTATTTTGGAAGGTGGAGCAATAACCTGGGCTAGTTCTGTATTTGCTTTATTCTGTTATCATTGCTTGTACTTAATATTGGAATTCTGCTATTAATACATTGTGATTATGCAATAATGCTTTGACTTATGAAATCCACCATTCCTACGTGCTACACTAAGCTAACAGAGCCTGAGTTTGTGCCCAAGGTGTTGGGAGCCATGTACAAAGTTTAACTGCTTAGATATCTTTTAGGCATATATTTAAAACTAAATTGAAGCAAGGAGCTGAATATGAGTGGAAATGTCATGGCTTAGAGAGTGTAAGTTCTAAGGTTTTATTGCAGTGTGTGTGTTTCTGTGTGTATTTCAAAAAAGTGATATTTCTGGATTTCAGAGCAATATAGTCAATTTATTGAGCTGTGTTACGTGATTAACAGAATCATTATCTAGCACCAACCTTCATAGAGTTCAGTACAGCACTAAGGAAAG
This sequence comes from Hemiscyllium ocellatum, assembly GCF_020745735.1. Lineage (NCBI taxonomy): Eukaryota > Metazoa > Chordata > Chondrichthyes > Orectolobiformes > Hemiscylliidae > Hemiscyllium > Hemiscyllium ocellatum. Next base: position 38,279,475 of record NC_083418.1, read on the forward strand.
GATCTCAAACCCACCTTTTGACATATATTCTTCACACATCTTCTACACTGGGAAAGGATAGTGGGGACATTATCCATGTCTTAGCTTATTAATTCTTAACATGATAATGAAATAAGTACCTTTTTTGAGTTCATTTCAATTATATGTATGTAAAGCACATGCAGCACTCAGATTATTTCAAGTATTTTTGTCTTTGTATTACATTTTTCATTGAAAAATACTAAAAGCTCTTCTTTAATAAATTTTTTTTCTCATCTCCTGGAATCTTTGCACTGGCTGTTAAGTGTCTAGTACCCAGATTTAATTGTGTAACCATTGTAAGGCTAACTTAAATGATTCCCTCTCAACATGCATGAGGTTTTGCATGGATCTCAGGATAGTGCTGCGTGTGAAATAAACTGTTTATATATAATGCAAATGAAGGTAAAGTTTCACTTTGATATTTGAACGGAATCTATTTCTTACGAGGTCATATTACTTTGAGGGGTTACTAAAGCCTTGTTTGCCTAACAGGGAGTAGGCTTTAAAAAACAATTTATTGGCAATTAAGTACTTTGAGAATTCACAAGAGCATAATAAGGTACTTAAAGTCTTCACTCTTATAATATTCTAGTTCCCGTTCCTTGCAGAAATAGTTTTCAGTCCAAGTTTTGAAGCAGCCAATATATTAAAACGGCTCAAAGCATGAAGAGAATTTAATCTTTTAATCCTAATAAACCACAATGTTCCCCACTTAATAACTTGCTATTTTTCAGATCATTTACTTACTATATCCATTTTGGCAGTTATCAAGATTATAATGTTACAAATTATTTATGTCGGCCTTGCATTGAGCAGAATTATTCAATTTTCTCCTTTACAATAAAACAACAGCATGTCTATCAGCTAACATCCTCCCAAAACAATTCTAACTGTCTGCTCTCAAACGTGAGGGCAGTCTGGGAACAATGCCAATGAATGTACCCAATCACTTTCAAGGCTCTCCAAAATCAATGTTATCTGCAACCAGATTGTTGATTGCATATCGTTTAATTTTAAAACTGATTGCAACATAAATTCATTTATCCAGAGTTGATATTAACTTAGCTTACACTTTAAACAGTGTTAAAGAAAAAAAAAAGATCCACTGACTTAGATCAATATGTTGCAAATGAAGTTGTTTTATTCATTTGAGTCTGGTGCTTCAAATGATAAAAGTAGGACAAGACTAAAAGGGTTGAGTTAAATTGCTCAAAATAACAGCTTACCAAGAGATATGGGAAACAATTTGTTGACAGCTTTGAGCTTAGATTCACATTTTTAATGTTTGCTGTTCTGGTTTTTCCAAAATAGGATATTGTGCTATATCTGTGCTTTTCTTGATAACATTTTTCCCAATTATTAACCTAGTATTGATAATGTGATGCATATTTAGTTTTTAATATATTCAATAATGCATTTCATAAACATTAAAGTGCAAAATAGTGAGATGTAAAATTTTTCTATTGCATTATCAGCAGCCAATGATCAAGTAATCAAAGAGGTATATTTTATTGATGATGAATGGAGAACAATGATGAGCAGTTTAGTGATTCTGAATGTTCATTTAATGCTTGTTTGAATTTGGGTTGATAGTGTTGATGGTGGAGTGCATGAGAAATGAGATGACACCAAGGTTTGGAGAATTGACCAAGATAGAAAATAACTATAATCTGTGATCTTGATACAGAAGACCCTCGATTATCTGAATGAGATGGGCGGGTACTATTTCAGAAACTACACATATTCCAAGCCAAAAGGCCGCACGGTGGCACAGTGGTTAGCACTGCTGCCTCACAGCGCCAGGGACCTGGGTTCAATTCCCACCTCAGGCGACTGACTGTGTGGAGTTTGCACGTTCTCCCCGTGTCTGCGTGGGTTTCCTCCGGGTGCTCCGGTTTCCTCCCACAGTCCAAAGATGTGCGGGTCAGGTGAATTGGCCATGCTAAATTGCCCATAGTGTTAGGTAAGGGGTATATGTAGGGGTAGGGGTATGGGTGGGTTGCGCTTCGGCGGGTCGGTGTGGACTTGTTGGGCCGAAGGGCCTGTTTCCACACTGTAAGTAATCTAATCTATTTCGTTCAGATAACTGATTATTTGGATGATCGATTTTACCTTAAGCAAGGAAAGCCATGATGATCTAATGCTGTGCTTTACCAGTGAATTTATTTAAATCCATAATTTTAATGTATTGAGCACAAGAGGACACAGATTTCACACAGATTTGATGAACAAAAGAAAGCAATGCTAACACGAGAAAGTTTTTTAAAAAATGCAGCAGTAGTTACTATTTGGCAATAAGTGGTGAAGACAGCATTAAACAGCATTTTTCAGTTTCCAAGAATGCAGTCTCACAATAGAAAGACAGAAGTACCGCCTCGCGTATGTGTTTAAGTTTTCAGACATTTTTTTTTAAATGAACGGTCCCATAAAGTGACAGGAATGCCTGTACAGTAATGTACAACTCTTACTTTTGTAAAGGGCTGTGTAACAACCCTTACCTAAAAAATATCCAGTTCGCTGATGCTTGAGCTGCTTGTGTTTTTGTTTTTGCCAGTGCTTGCGCATGTTCTTCAGTACAGGTAAATTGAATACACTTACCTCTTTGTAACGTTTTTGCAGGGCCTTGAAATCATCTTCGGATAATCCGAAATTTGGATAATCGATATTCGGATAATCGCGGTTCCTCTGTATGTGACAAATGTGTACCACAATCAAATGTCTGGAAGCTAGAGATGTCTGATGTCCTCGTGTCTTTGCCTGCCCTAGTGCTCCTACACAATAACATCCCATAGTCTGTAACATGGCTGATGGAGATAGTGACTGTCACAGTGGGGGAGGCTGTTGATTGGTTAGGAGGACAGCTGGAAGCAGATTTCTGCAGGGGTGGCAGCAGTTTGGGCTAGTTAGCTGATGTGCCACAGCAAGACTGTTGGAGAAGCGGTATTGGGCAAACAAATGGTATCCTGGGAGATGACAGCTGTTTTGTGTTGTATGGTGCTATTGTAGGCCCTCAGCAACTTTTGTAATTTGTTGCAAGGCAGATTGCTGGACTGCTGTGAAACTGTACAAGTCACTTTGCAGTCGTACTTGTAGCATTCTGAATTTGCAAGGAAAACGTTAACCTTAAATGACAGAAGGGGGAATGGCTTCTGTGTGCTCTGTAATGAGACATTGCCCATCAGATGCTACATTATTTCCGAGTCCACAATTGTGTTCATGAACCTGGTCACTACAGGTATGCTGGAAAGATGACAATCTAGTTTTGCAAAAGCCTTCTGTCAACGTAGGGCCAGATTGTGATGTTGAAATTGCACTGAGGATTTCTGGCAGCCATGGCAATGCACTAAGCATTTAATTGTATCTCAGTTTTCCTTTATAGCCTGCCCTGGTAAACTGTTAATCTGTATACTCAGCTTTACCCATATAAAAGTTGACACCTACAGTATCCTTGTTCTGACTCATACCTAGTGTCTCATTGCATGTAATTTGTGCTTTAAATTACGTATAGCATCCATAACAGAGCTGCCAGCTTTATGTGAGAAATTCAAAACTGTTTCATTATCATTGTCTCCTTATTATTCCAGCTGCTGTCTTCTGTCACTATCTGAGTTACAATTCTCGGGTTTCTGAAGGGAAAAAAAGATTCAAGCATTGAGGTGTGGGAAGGGAAAACATAAGAAGTGCACCCTTATACCATATGGAGTTTATTAATCTGAAGAGATGTTGTGATCACGAGGTGGTTGATGTGAGGAGGGGGATTGGAATACTTGGAACAGATTGTCACTTTTGCTGATTTAGATCTTGCTGGCTAAGACCCAATAATAGCCAGGATCATGCCTCCTAAATCTGTAGGGAATTAACCAAAATGACTTAATTCCTTCTCTTCACACACTTTCCAGTATTGATGACTCCAGTTATCATCTTCGAGTAAAAAGTGAGGTCTGGTGATGCTGGAGATCAGAGCTGAAAATGTGTTGCTGGTTAAAGCGCAGCAGGTCAGGCAACATCCAAGGAACAGGAAATTCGACGTTTTGGGCATAAGCCCTGATGAAGGGCTTATGCCCGAAACGTCGAATTTCCTGTTCCTTGGATGCTGCCTGACCTGCTGCGCTTTAACCAGCAACACATTTTCGACTCCAGTTATCAGTTGTCTTTTTGAAGCAAGAACTTTGCAGTGGTTGCATTGCTGGTGCAGTGGTAGAATTCTTGCCTACCACAGGGGAGGTCTGGGTTCAATTCCTGCCAATGCATGGTACTCCTTCCTTCCCTACTTACCACACACTTTTTTTGAGGGAATCTTGTGGTGTAGTGGTCCTGTTCCTACTCCCAGATCGAGAACCTGGGTTTGTATCCCAGAGGTGTGGAATAACACATCTGAACAGGTTGATTAGAAAAGTAGGTAGAAACAAGAACTTGTGTGGAAATTGAGATTTAGGCCACGAGCAGTTGGAAGGGTGTAAGTGGAGAATGCATAGCTAGTGAAAATAGTATAAGAGCGATATAGGAATTTGAGAAAAACAAGGTATTGGCAAGAAAGGAGAAAATAAAGACCCAGAAGCTGAGAGTGATACTTTGGGATTGAGAATGAGAGGGGAGAAGCTAAGATAAGAGCATTGTCACAAGGGAAGAACAATATGTGTTGGCATTAACTGGGACAAAATAATGCAAAGCATAGGTACCAGTGTGAGCTCTGGGAATGAAATAGAAAAGCCTCTTGAACAAGAGGGAAATCAGAAGAGGAGAAGAGTGTCAGTGTGAAAGAGAAGTATTGGAGAAAAGAATGTCTCAACTCCTGGCAAGTTGCATATGGTGCAATGTTTATCTGGAGAGAGTAGAATGCCTTTGTGAATGAGATAGATGGCTGGAATGAATTTTAAAATTTTATTTGATGCTCCTGTCACCTTGTTTAAGTATTAGGTATTTCTCATTCCTTAATTTAAAGTACAATGAAATCTCTTCTCCAACTTAGGTGATTGTTTGTTTGTTTGTTTGTTTGTTTTATACTTCTCAACCCACCAGCTGCCAAGACATTTTTCCATACCTTTGTTACCTCCAGACACAACTATTACAATGTAATCCTAAAGTGAATTTATTGCTTTAACTCTTACTTAGAGGCAATTTAGATCAGAAGTGTTTCTCTGTACTTCTGTCTGCTGAGTTCAAACAGTCAATCCCACAAACATTTGATGTCTACTTCAACATTTTCTTTTCAGTGATTAAACTATTGTTTCTACCTCTTTGTTGTCTGTGCTGAGTACTATTTTGTGTTATAATTAATAGCGTGTGTGTTGCCTCCATGTCGTCTCCTAGGAATATCTTAATTTCAAGGTGAGCATTTCTAGCTTTTCTTGCCACCTGCAGTGCTGTCTTTAATGATTAATTCTTTTGTCGACATTAATTTTTATCTTTTAATATCTATGTGTGTCCTACCTAATTAGTTATATTTATTTCTCAATAAATGCTATATTTCTAACCAAATTTTGTGACATCACTCCAATCATCATCTGTTTCCCACTATCCATAATCTTCAATTCATTCAATGTTTTGTGCCTTGGGTTAATACCCTACCAAGTACTGCTCACCCATCACCTTTGCATTAACTGACTTGAGATCGCCCATTGTTCTCCAGTAGCCCTACCTTTGATTACTTTGTCCCTTCTCAGCTCTTTAACCCCATCTGGCAATACAGATGTTTTGAGAATTCTGCATTGTTCTAACACTGGCTTGTTGTGTATCCCTCACTCCCTTTGTCCCACAATTCACAACCGTCAAAAAGTTTTGTTCTGGAATTCCCTCGCTAAACTAATTGATCCCTGCACATTTCTCCCTGTTGTTGAGACACATCCAAAGATAGACACCTTCGATCAAGCTCCTGATTAACTCTCGTAACTCTTTTGAAGTCTCCCTTTGATTGAATTATATTTGATTAAGCATTTTGGATGCCTGTCTTGTTATACCACAAGTTGCTATAGAAGTAGGATCTTTTCCCCCATTAAAAGCTTTTGCATTAACAAGTGCTATCATTTATATCTGATTTAATAATTTCATTGAATCCATTGTGCTATTTCTCACTGCTCTTCATTTAATTCAAAAAACATATTTCTCTATTGATTTTTCTCTCTTGCTTGGGCGCTTCTTTAGCTACCCTTTGGACACATTGGGTTTAGGTCAGTTGAAACTAACATAGTTTCCATACTACTTAGCATAGTCGTACACAAAGTTCTCGTAAGATTTACATCAGTATAGTTTTTACTCCTTTGTCTGTTAAGATATTAGCACAGTCCATTATTGTGTAGTTTGGATGACCAGCTACTGGTACTGAATCAGTTTTGGCTAGATCACTACTTACTGACTGCAAATGATTTATAGTGTTTCAAGTAATTTCATGACTTGCACAAATTGTAATTAAAGTGAGTCTAAAAAGTCTTGTTCAGTAAAAATTCAGCCAAGTGCTGAAGTAAAATGTAGAACCAGCATTTTGTTGCTTAGTTTACATCCTCAGTTGTGGCTCTTTTCCTTGTAGTCTTTTTTTTCCTGCCTTACTCGAACCTCTTCAATTATTTCCTAAATCACTTTTCAGTTTGGACAAAGGATGCAACTTGACTGTTGTCCAATACCAATTCCTTTGTTTCCATTCATAACCCATTGATAAGATGACTGATTTCAAGCTTGACTGAGCTAGATGTTTGTTGGCAGCTCTAGCACTGGAACAAGTTAAACCCTTAGAAAAGATGCTTGTTCATGAACTTGACTCTGACTTCCCTAAATGCATGATCATACTTCAGCTGAGAAGCAGTTTTCAGAGCCTCTATGACGCAGCCTTTATGATTTTAAAAAAAGCCAAGGACAGCATGTTGTAGCAGGTGACCTTAACGTATAAAGGTCTAATCCTCCACCTTACCTCTGATCACTTGGGGCTCTAATAGAAACATGCTGCTCTGTTTTAATCTAATAATATTACGTTATCCTGGATATTTGTGTCGGAGGAAAATAATGCAGAGGGTTATAATACGTAGTTGTTGTATAAATGTCTGTTGGATTCTTCATGAATCATGATATCCATTCATAGTTTCTTACATCAAGGGAGATAACTTAACTTAACTGTTTCTATATTAGATACAACACCTTGTTGGAATTAGTGGGTTTAAGGAAATAGAGGATGATCGTTTAGTCTTCCTGATGTCTTCCTATTTTCATCAGTTGGCAGTTTGCCGACGTGAAAACCATCAAAGATTTATTCTTTGTGGACTCTTGGTGGGAAAAAAAGTCATTGCATTCGAAGGGCTACCTGCATCAAAACAGACTGTTCCATGGAGTTTAGTGGTGAAAGACACCAAAGACGAATACACAGTGTTCAAAAATTAAAGAGCACGAAGAGAATTCAGCATGATAACAAACACAGAAGGATATCTTTTGTATCCATCCTGTGCAGAGGAGACAACATGGCCGCAGAGAATTAAGCATAATTAGTGCAACATTAAAGGACCAACAGTATATCTTCAAGCAACAACTAGCACATCTGTTTTCCAATTCGAGGATATCACTAGGTCTTCTAAAGGCACTATTTTGCTATTGCTATTGTCACCAAAAGTAGTTATTCCATTTTTTAGAAAACATAAAGTATAAAGAAGGGGGAGCATTCTTGAGAACAACTATTTGAAATCACTTGAGATATGTCCCCATCGTCTTATGATACCAGCTTTGAATGGTCTTCATGTACTCCAATTATTTTGTAAAATTGTTAAAAATCATTTTTTAATGTACAAAAAATGTCAGTCATAAAGTCATTGAGTTGTACAGCATAGAAACAGACCTTTCGGTTCAACTGATCCATGCTGAGCTGATATGCTAAATTAATTTGGACCCATTTGCCAGAATTTGAACCGTATCCCTCTAAACCCTTCTTGTTCACGTAACCATCCACATGCCTTTTAAATGTTGTCATTGTACCAGTCTCCACTACTTCCTCTAGCAGCTCATTCCATACACATTACCCTCTGCGTGAAAAAGTTGCCCCTTAGGTCCCTTTTAAATCTTTCCTCTCTTACCTTAAACTTATGCCCTCTAGTTTTAGACTCCACTACCAGGGAAAAAGACCTTGGCTATTTACCCTATCCATGCCCCCCATGATTTTATAAACTTCTATAAGCTCACCCCTTTCAGCCTCTGATGTTCTAGGGTCAATCTTTAAAATTTATTGACCACAGATCACTCTCTTGGTTTCAAGCAGTTCTAATCAGGCACTATAAATCAAGAACTGCCAGTTTTTAACTAATTCTATATGTAATGGTTTTGGATAAATTGCACATATATAACTTTGGGGTTATGCTAAAGAGTTTTGTGAAGCACTGTTTAACAATCATGCTTGACTGCCCTTTTAAGCTGATGGGATAATATATCGTGTTTTCTACTGTATTTCTACTCTCTCATTGTCTGTTCATCTATAAGTACTTATGGGGTCAACTATGCATTTGCTTTCCTAAGAGCAAACTAATTTCAAGTTGGAAATGCCATTCAGCCCTTCAAACATGTTCTGCTATTCAACCAAATCATGTTGATCCATTTGTGTTCCGAATTTCAGATTCATGTCAACTATTGATTTGGTTTTTATTCCCTTGAATGACCAGAATATATCTAACTCTGCCTTAGAAATACTCGAACCTGCCTGTGCTACATTCTAAGGCAGAGACCCAAAATCTCCTGGCCCTCAGAAATTAAATCTTCTAATATCTGTCCTCAAATGGTCACCCATTATAAGTGTTCCCTCATTCTGAACTCAGAAGTAAACATGTTTTCTGTATCTACCTTGTCAGGATCATTCAGCATTCTTTTAAACTTCAATCAAACACCCTTCACTCTTTTAAGCACCAGTTAAAACAAGCTCAGCCAGTCCAACCAATCCTCTAATGACAATCTCTCCTTCCAGGCATCAATCTAGTAAACTCCCTCTGAACCAATTCTAATGCATTTGCATTCTTCCTTAAATAAAGACAATCAAAACTGCACACAGTCTTTGAGATGTGATCTTGCCAGTGCCCTATATAATTGAAACATAACATTTTAACGTCTATGTTCAATTTCTTTCATAACTGTGTAAAACATTCTATTTGCTACCTTAATTATTGTACTGTATTTAAAATTTTGTCACTCATGCACTGACACATCTCAGAATCCTGCTTCTATTTTAAATAATATGGTCTTTATTCTTTTTGTCATTACATTTGCTAGATTTATGTCCACTCTTTTTTTTATTTATATATATGTAAACACACACACACACACACACACACACACACACACACACACACACACACACACACACACACACAGACTTTCCTGCCTATCTTTGTCTCCTCTGCAAATTTAACCATAATCCAGATCATTAACATAAATTGTATAAAGAGTTCAGCACAGACCACAGTGGGACTCGCACGACACATCTTGCCAATTCAGGGAAGAGCCATTTATGCATACTCTGTTTTCTGCTAGCCAGCCAATCTTCTAGCCATGTTACTAATACCCTTGCACCACAAACTGTGTGCAATAACATTTTATGAAACCTTGTCAAATGCCTACTGGAAATGCAAGTACAGTAGATCAATGAGCTCCACTTTATCCACAGCCCGTTACTTCAAAGAATTGCAACAAACCTGTTGAACACGGTTTCTCTTTCACAAAGCCACACTGACTTTTCCTGATTAATTCGAGCTTTTCCATGTGTCTGGTTGTAACTTTCTCAATTAATTTTAACATCTTCCCTATGATAACTTTAGGCTAACTAGCCCATTGTTTCCTGTTTTGTGCAAGCCTCCTTAAGTAGATTTGTGACTAATCTAAGCATATTTTAAAGGGCAAAACATAAAATAGTTGTTCAGGTATAATTGAAAATAAATACCCCAATATCTGATTATAATAATTTTCAGATTGAAACCAAATTAGTTACTAGCCTGTATGAGAAATTCTTCTCTAAGGTACCCAATTTCCACAAAGATGGGGTGTGGGGGAAGCTTTTATGCCCTGATCTAAATGAAGTTTTATCATGGTAGAATGTTTGTTTGTAAATTAATATATAGGGAAATTCTTCTTCTTCTATTAATTTGTCACTGAAAATTTTGGGATATCTTGGTTATGGAAAAAAAAATGTTGTATAAACATGAAAAATGACACACACTCTAATCCATCCAATCTGGCCCAATTAATTGTGTTTCACCGTACTATGAGAACTTAAGCCTGTCTTGAAAGCTCTGTTCTTTTTGGCAAAGTCAGCTGAGATAAACACATGCCAATTTGAGAAAACAATCCAGATAATTGCTCTCCATCCCCAACACATTGGTTGTGAATATGACTCTCATTCTTATTCATGAGATTTTCTGTACAAAGTGATTATAACATTGTTAGCACATGACATGCTGCTTTAGGGGAAAGGGAGCGGTGTCTATAGACACCGGTGTTCTGGGCAGTTTGTGTAACTTCCTTTTAAAAGAAGAAATATCTTGTTGATTCTATTAAAATAATGAGGTTCATAAGATTACTGTGAGTCGGGATTGTTCTTTTTCCATTTAGAGTAAAATGAAGGGTTGCATCTGACTTGTTCTGAAGTCTGCCAGAAAATAAGCCTGGATGGTTTGATTGTTAGAGATCAAAGGAAGACTCAGATTGTTCTTTTGGAAAAAAGGTGCAAGATATTTATACTTGTAGACCATGGCAGAAGCCTTTGAGTTTACAATGGGTTTGTGTTTCCCAAAATCCTAGAATGGTGCTAAAGTTTGTAAGCAGCTTTGCTGCAGCCTGTCCATTCAGTTCTAAGGTGTAAGAGAATTGGGGTCTTAAGGAAAGCTAATCAATATATCTACCTAACAAGGCCAGTGTGTTTCACCTACTGTTGGGAACAGGACAGAGGATGCCATTTTTGAGATCAGATTACAGGCTTCCCTACAATTACACAAGTTCCAGACAGATAGGAATTCTACATGATCATCAGAGAAAAGGAGAAATTTATCATCCATACATGGAAGGGACATGTTGTCTCATTCAAGAGAGACATCCTGCAGTCTCCTTGGAATTCCAGGAGATTTGTCCTAGCTGGGCCATGGGGGTAGAAAAATCATTGGAACAGGCTTTACTGTTGTTGGTGGAATAAAGAAATTCTGAAAACTGAGCAAAGTGCCTGGTGAGATTCATATTAAGTTAATGCTCACAAGTCTGGGATACACGTACCCATTGGAAGCCAGGAGCAACACCCCAAAAGGGCTGTGAAGAGTGTGACCGACAATGTGTATGAAAGAAGTTACTTTCTACAGTTACAAAGTGCTTGCAAAAAAAAAGGTTTATTTAAAATATGAAATCTTGCTATATTTGAAGTTATTTTCAATTAGCAACTGGAAGTGTAAATTTCTTTGAAGAATCTAGTCTCTATGAAGATCATAACAAATGCTATCAGTAAAACAGCACCATAGCTCTAATGTGAAAAGAAATGGTTTATATTCACATTTTGCAACATTATATTACTAAAATAATATAAGACCATAAGATCTGGGAACAGAATAGGCCTTTCAGCCACTCAGGTCTGCTCCACCATGTGAACATGTTTGATATGTTTCTCAACTCCATGCTCCTCCCTGTTGATCCCCTTACTCATCAAGAACCTATTTATTTTGTCTTAAATATGCTCAACAATTTGGCCCCTACAGCATCTGCAGCAATCAGATCCACAGATTAACCAGATTTTGGCTGAAGAAATTTCTCCTAATCTCTTCACTTTGAGGCTGTGCCCATGGGTCTTAGTCTTTCCTGTTGATGGAAACATCTTTACATCCATTCTGTCCAGGCCTCTCGGTATTCTCTAAGTTTCAATTAAATTCCTCACCTCATCCTTCTAAACTCCGTTCAGTAAAGACCCAGAGTCCTCAACCTTTCCTCATATGACAAGGCCTTCAACCCGACGATAATTCTTGTAAACCTCCTCTGGGATTCCGCCAACGGCAGCACGTCCTTCATTAGATATGGGGCCTAAAATTGCTCACACTATTCCAAATGCAGTCTGGCCAGAGCTTTATAAAATCTCAGCAGTGCATTTCTGGTCTTATTTTCCACCCCTCTTCAAATGAATGCTAATATTGCATTTGTCTTCCCAACTGCCAACTGAACTCGCATGTTAACTTGAAGAGAATCCTGAATTGGGACTCTTCTTGCATGTCCAAGGAATCCTGCCCTGGGAACAGCGACGATCATGCCGATGACCCAGAAGGCCCAGGCTCTATGGCCACTGTCAACTTGCTGACCCCGCGATGCATCCAGGTTCTGGGCATATATCTGTTAGGAGTCTCCACTCTGGGCACAGCTACTGTCAAGCAACCAGGTTGTGGGCCTGCTGCTGCCAGGAGACTCCACTCTGAATACTACTACCGGCAAGAATCCAGGCTTCGGGCCTCCCCATCCCACCACCAAGAGACCAGGTTCTAGGCCTCACTGCTGCTACCAAGAGTCTAAGCTCCAGCCCTGCTACCGCCACCAGAAATCCAGGGTCTAGGCCCTGCTGCCAGGAGTCCAAGCTTGGACCCTGCCATCATGGCTGCAGCCACCATCCTGCCATCACCACTCTGGTCTCAAAGTTGAAGAAAAAAAAGAAAAGAAGGCCAGAAGTGTAAAGAGAAAATGTTGCTGGAGCACAAGGCTCTGACAAGCCAGAACACCACCTCCCATGCTGGCGCTATCTTGTAACATGACTGTTGGTGGACCTTGCATCATTCCTGAAATATCTTGTGTCATGAATAAATTAGGCCTTGCTTTTTCCGGAGTTTCACAAAATTTAAAGAATTTAAAATGACAATACAAAATTTCCCAATTTCTGATTTTCAGATCCATGTTGACAAAGCATGGACCAGGTTTCTGTATTAACCATAAATGAATATTAATAAAAGTAATTCATTTCTAGCTGTAAGTGAAGCATGATAAACCATTGGTATATAACACTACAGATTGAAACCCCTACCCTTTTATGGACTCATCATTGCATAAATGGACGGATAAGGCAAATAGCTTATGGATGAAGGAAAGCTGGACAGCAATTCCTATTCACAGGCTGCTGAGTTGATCCGTTTTATTCTTTTGCTGGTTAGAACGTGCTTTTCAGTTATCTTTCTTTGGCTGCTTCCACTGGTTTGTAAGAGGCACAAGATATTTAGTTCACATATAAAAGGTTTCTGACTTATCAGTTAAAATTTACAGCTTACCATAACTGCTGAAGGAAAGATGAACTAGTTATCTTAAGGTTTAAAAAGTGTTTTGACTACAGACAGTAGAACCACTTTGCTTTCTGTTGTGGTGGAGTACAAAACACCTCTCTATATTGTTTCCGGCCCCAAGCTGTTCAGCTACAGGAGAACCAATCTCACAGTTGGTGACAAGCAAAAAGGTATGATCATTATAACTAGTCACTAGTACATAGACCAATAAACTACTTGGTGCCAACCGGCTGCACCTGTATGCAGAAGCTCCAATTTGTCTGCAACAACTTGGACACTAATTGCTCAAACAGCTAATTACACAATTCTTGGCATAGTGTCAGGTGACTTACTTTACAAAACATACAGCAAACTTTTTAAAAACCGTTTTTCCCCCATTTCAGTACACCGTTTTCAAAAGAACAATTATTCAAAGACATAATCTTTACACTTGTCACAATCTATATATAGTTAAATGATAATCTGATCCATACACTTCCTCTGCAAATCTGCACTTTGTTAAAGGTGGTGGGACGTGATATTGAAAATCAGATGAATGCATCCTAATTTTACATGGAACACATAGTTTTCAAATAACAAAGATACAGTTTTTGAATGTTTCCAATTTTATTTTGGGCATGAGATAAAGATCTCTTTTAAGGCTGAAAGATAAAGCTGATGCAGCAGCGGTGCTTAGGCTACCAAACCCTCAATGAGGATTATTTGAAGCTTGTAACCTATAACCTAAAAACGTCCTAGATTGGTGTGTGGCTTCCTCCAATGTTAAAGTTATATTGAAATGGCATGTGATCCTTAAGAATGCACACAGTGACTCCGGTATTATCTCATAATTTTAATCTAGTTTATGGTTGAGAGAAATATAATAAGTTTAACTATTCAAAATATAAACCTTGTAAAATTCAATTTGGTAACATTAAAACTAAAAATCATCACATTGTATAAAAGTGTAATTGCCCTCAAAATCTGAGACACTTGCAGCAGTTTTAAACATCACTCGAAACTAGTACAGATTGGAAAAATTGCTGAACACAGTTCAGTATTCCTTCCCAAATGCTAAATCTAGTGCTTATTTGAAAATTTTAACCACTATTCTTCCTTCCTAGCAATTTTTTAAAAAAGGAAATTGTAGCTTGCCCTGATGCAAATATCGAATAACTTGAGTTCAAGTAAAGAAAATGCAAACTAACAATTGAAAATGCTGGAAACCTGAGTCAAAACCAGAAGTGTTGGTTCATTAGATTGTGAGGAGAGAACAGATAATTAATGTTCTAAAGTTTCAATGAAAGGACTGTACCTTAAATATTCATTCCAAGAACATGCTGCATTCAGAAAATTTATTAAATTGCATTCCAAAACTCTTGACTTGAAAATTACAGAAAGAGAAACCCATTTCAGCGTGTCTCCATTAGTATGTTCCACTCAATGCAATTCTAATAATCATAACATTATGCTTGACATGGAATATATACAGTCTGAGGGCAAAAAAAAATCAAATTGCAAATTACAAGGAATTGCAATAGAAATAAACTAGCCTCGATACAACTTCAGTGCTCTTTATGTTCAGAATGTATAACAGGCATACAACCCCAAGGGGTCCTCCAATCTCCAGCTCCATGGTGTAATACAGCAGAAAGGCTTTAAAGTGCAGTTTTGTCCAACTGTGCCATTGCAGCAACTGCCTTAAACTTTAGCTTATTCATTAGCCTGAAATGCTGGGCTTTGGAATGTGCTAGTCCATATCTGGAAGAAAGGGCATCTCTCATTTGGTTAATGGCCCTTCAGCAACAGTTGATGTTTAGCTGGTGTGCAACTGTGGGAAGAGTCTGTAAAGCATAGTCATATGTCATCTTTACAGATGAACCTCAACTAAAAGCACTGCATATCTCTAGAATTTCTTTGTAGGAGTGCATTCTACAGGAGGTGGTCAATTGTAGCTTCTCCACCAATACAATCTTGAGGGCTCTGTGTGGAAGGGGTGAGCCTCTGGGCATGTGGAAAGGATGTGATCTGGAGTGCCTCTCTCACCATTGGCGAGGCTACATTTTGGCGCTTCTTAGTAAAACATTCAGCCAAATGACCGAGGTCTGCTCAGGGATTATCTGACAGGGTCTACTCTCTGCTTTTTTTTTCTTTATTCATTCATGGAATGAGGGTGTCACTGGCTAGGCAGTATTTATTGCCCAGAGGGCAGTTAAGAGTCAACCACATTGCTGTGGGTCTGAAGTCACATGGAGACCAGACCAGGTAAGGATGGCAGTTTCCTTCCCTAATGGACATTAGTCAACCAGATGCCTTTTTTTTCTGACAATCAACAACTGATTCACAGTCATCATTAGATTCTTAACTCCAGATATTTACTGAATTCAAATCCACCATCTGCTGTTATCTGGATCCCTGGATGAAGAGTCCAGCGATAATACTAGGTCAGTGCCTCCTCTGTCACTTCTGTCAGCCTCTAGGTTGTTACGTACAGACTGCTATCTGATGGGCGTATGATGAAATGTGTTTTATCTACATAAAACTTTCCAAAACTAACCGGCATGAATAAACCTTTGGCATGTAATTATATTTTCCATTTGCATACTGAAGGTGGTTATCAAGGAGGGTAATGTTTTGGATGCATTTACTTTCCTCCCTTTTTATCTAGAGATTTGTATAATGTGTCCATGTAAGTATGGTCCATTTTCAACCACTAGATAAAGCAGATGATCGCTCAAGTGATCACCATGACACAGAAATGAGAAAGGGTCAGACCAGTGTAATTTATGGCAACAATCAGAGCGCTTCACACCAAAGTTCTACAATGTTCCTCAAGCCCAAATTTTGTTTGTGTAGCTATTTACCCCTTCCAGAATTTAGGGCCTGCCTGACAGCTGTTAACCATATCTCCAGCAGCTTCACCTGATTGTGAATGGGGCAAAGCATTGGTTAACCCAGATCCCAAAGAACAAAGCGTTGATATTGCCTTTATGTATCTTAATTTCCAAGGTAAGTAACACGTAAAAACTCTACATAGTGTGGGGGCAAGCCATTTGACTCATTGAGTCCACACCGGCCCTCCAAAGAAACTCCCACACAGTCCCACCGTATCCCTGTTACTCTATATTTCCCATAGCTAACTCACCTAACCTATGCATCCCTGAACACTATATAGGCAATTTATGGCCAATCCACCTAACCACCTTGAAGATGTCTGTTTTCTTCATTGATATGAACTGACCAACTAAATGTTTCCAGCATTTTCTGCTTCTCCTTAGGGTAAATACTATTACCTAGTTGTAGATATTTGCCAGAAGCAAAAGAGCAAAGGCACATAGCAAGTCAAAAGACCACATTATCTGAACAGTGGTGGAGGAAGAATTCTGTGGTGTTTTCTTTCTAGGAATTGCAGTACAATTTTTAAATGCTTTTTCATGAAAAAAAGTCACATCTGTGCTGCATCAATTGGTAAAGTATCCAACAAGAATGAAATGTTCTTTTAAAGAAGAGGAAAAACTGACTCGCCAGTCAAACTCCCAGACTGACGCCACCTGGCTCTGTTTATGGAAAGATAAAGCCAGGGAATCTTTATTTTCTGTTTCCCCTTCTGTCTGGGAGATTTTTTTTGAATGAAACAAATCTTTTCAATAAAATTTTAAGGTAATTCTGGCAAACATGAATTTTCAAAATGGAGCGTATTTTCTTCTGAACACGAATATGTTTTTGTTACTTTATTTCAACAAAGTTTTGATTATGCACTTAGCTTCAATGGATCTCAACTAGAGCCAGAAAGAGACATTTCAAATGAATTTAATTAATGACTGCCACTGTTTGAAGTATATATAATGAAAGCTTCTTTACAACGGTTAAACTATGTAATAGTCTATAAGGTTATAAGTTTAATAAATACTAGCTATGTAATAGTGTTAGGGCCTTTACATCCTAGGCAGTTTTACTTGGTTAGAGAAAGACATGAAACTTGAGATGGCCATATGCAACAAGTCATTATTTATAGGCCCTGGGGTCTTAGGCCTTTGTATTTCATGAGGGGGTCTTAGGCTTTTGCCTGGTTTAAGATAAAACATTCTTTTATTCAGTTTTAAATTTGGTTTCTACACGATTATTCGCGACCTGAAAAGTCTGTCGACAGTTACCGACTTGCTTTAAAATGAAAATACTTTTTAAAAATTGTTTCCCCCGGCCTGTTAAAATGCCCGTTGACAGTAAATTTCTTGTTTCAATCAGGATCCAAGTGGGCAGCTCCATTTGAGGGGATATTAAGTAGACAGGAAGGAAAACTGAACAGCCTAATCAGAAATACTATGCATCTGTGATTTATGCAGGGCAGCCTGCCCAGGGGAGAAAAAAAAACACAATTCTAAGTCTGGGAACTTGTAACGGCGTTCAATGTTTCTTATTAGACCAAGAATTGTTAGTTCACAGGAACGCAGCTCCAAATTTGTTCTGTTCACCCAGAAGGCAGGCTGAAGATCCATCTTGCTGTCTTCCTTGGGAGTGCAGGGGAGCGATTTGCAGTTATTTTATGACAAGTGGGATTCAGTGGCAGTGAGGAGGAGGTGATTTCGAAACAAGACCGAATCATTCAAGGAGAACGGTCGTGGAAAGCTGTCAATGCAAATCGGCTGGGAGGTTTTATTATTTTTATTTACCTGGCCTTTTGGTGTATTTGAAGGAAATTTTGGCCCATCACCCTCGGAGACAGATTCTGGGCTGGATTTGTTGTTTGTCTCCAGTAATTGTTTCTCACTTGTACTTAATTAACGTACTCGCCCTGTTATTTTTTTAAAAAACTCCGCTCGTAAAAAGATTGCTAATTATCGTCAGCAAGGATTCCTTTTTATCTATCTATTTGACAAAATCAGTCTGGATTTCATCCTAAGACTCCTGTCAGCAAATATGAGGTTGAAGAGGAATGGATCGTATACACTGCACAGGTACAGTTAATATTCCTGACCTCTGTCTCGGTGCCTTTAAAAGTAAACAGTGGTAGAAGTGGGGTGGGGGGGAATGAAAACGCTGTCGGTTAGCGATTTGCATTTTGTTCTGATCGTCCTTGGCTCCGCTGCCAGCCTGGGTAAACACGCAGATGTGTGTTTGAACTCTGCGCAATTCCTGTCACTGTTGAGTTAAAGATTCTTCTCTTTCGGAAAGTTAACCGCTTGTGTGTATTTGTGAGAAATGTTTCTGTCTTTTCCTTCCCCACTGCATTCACCGGGGGTTGTACGATCCTCTGGGCAGAGCAGTCGAGGAGGAAGTTAGTGCAGATCTTGGGAACAGCATGTGAAGATCAAGAGGAAGCAAAGAGACCAGCTACAGCTCGATGGACATCCTGTTCTGCTTCGACTGCGTCTTGTTTAGGTACAATATGACGCTGCCACTTGTATTTTATAACACCCCCCAAACCATTTTTCGCTTTTATCGGATCATCCATTGCCTCCGTTTTTGATTTTGTTCAAATTGTTGTGACATCGTGTGCCCAGACTGCATAATGGTAACGAGTTTAGTTTTAGTAACCGTCCTCACGTACATTGCAGATTCAAACCTCACTGTACATCATCATTGCTTTGGTTGCTTTGTTCACTGTTTCATTTTACTTAAGATTATTAAAAGTCTAAAGCTTTTTTTATTGACATGATCGTTGCGATCCGGCAATTTTACTTAAGATCTAACTGAGCACGAGTCAAGTTAGTTGACATCAGCTATGACATTAAAACTTTATATTCTCTACAGGTAATGATTAAAAGTGATAGAAAGTTGTCTGTTAATGATCCATACGAATGCAAAATTAGATTTTTCTGCTTTGAAACTCCGCTGTGTTAATGGTTGTTGACATTATTCCACCCTTATTTGACCTGAACTGACGAATGTAGTACTAACGCAATACATGTTTAAAAACGCATTTATTTCGGGAGAGCATCAGCTAGTCATTTTTATTCACAACTGTACAAAATAAGTTTGGGTGGTTTCGAGAAAGGACGACGGTTGAAAACAACTGAAACATTACAGTTCGGCAGAAGGCGTTGCTGCAGCTACCTTGAAGTTTTTCTCCTTGGCCAACTTTTATGCCTATTTGAGAAAGACGATAGATAAAATAATGCATAAGAATCAAACAAGGATAATTAACTGCTGTCTGTCATGATTTAGAATATATTTTACAGAAGCATGAGTTGAAATACATTATTAATTTTGTCACAAAGGTCCTCATCTAAATACTTTGATATATTTCAAATATGAAATATATCAACAATGAATGATTCTTTCCCATATCATATTCATTTTGTGTGTGTTCCTGTGTATTTTTTCAATCCATCTGTTGAAAGTTAATGTTTATTGCTGGTATAAAACTGCAATATATAATGCAGTATTTTGTTTCCCTATAATGTCAGTGGGATCAGTAAGTTGCATTGACACTTTTTTTTTCAAAATAAGACATTAAGAGCAGGAGTAAACGATACAGTCCATTGAGTCTGCTCTGCCATTCAGTGAGATCATGGTTGATCTGATAAGCCTCAACTCGACTTCTGTCTTTTTCTCCCACCCCCCCCCCAAAAAAAAATCCTGATACTCATATGATTTAAAAGTACATCTATTTCAACATTCTCAATGACCCAACCTTAATGGTTCCATGTGAAATGAATTCCACAGATTCACTACACTCTAAGACAGTAAATTCCTCCTCAACTGTCTTAAATGGGCGATCCCTTGTGCTGAAGTAATGGCTTTGGTCTGAGAGTCTCCCACAAGGGGAAATGACCTCTTTACATCTACACTGTCAGGCCCCCTTAAGACCAATTTTGTTATTAGTTGAGAGTTGAATTATGCAGACATAGTCACCTACTTGGAATTCAAAACCATTGGTTTATTCAGTTGAGAGCTGTTGGAAGCTCTTGGACTAAAAACTAGGAAATCCTGTTCACTGCATTAAACTCAACATCTGAATATTGATGTCTTCAGTACTAATTTCTGTTCAAAAGTCTGTCTTCTTTGTATGTCACTTTTTCACTCTAAGAAATCTTTCAAGCACTAGATCAAATTGATTGCATTAGCTGTAAGTTGTGCACATGATAGAAGGTGCAAAACGTGACCTAATCTTGGGACATAAGGCAGGGCAGGTGACTGAGGTGTCAGTGGGAGAGCACTTAGGAGCCAGCGACCATGACTCTATTAGATTTAAAATAGTGATGGAAAAGGATAGACCAGATCTAAAAGTTGAAGTCCTAAGTTGGAGAAAGGCAATTTTGACGGTATTAAGCAAGAACTTTCAAAAGCTGATTGGGGGCAGATATTTGCAGGGAAAGGGACAACTGGAAAATGGGAAGCCTTCAGAAATGAGATAACAAGAATCCAGAGAAAGTATATTCCTGTTAGGGTGAAAGGAAGGGCTGGAGAGTATAAGGGAATGCTGGATTACTAAAGAAATTGGTTTGGTTAAGAAAAAGAAGGAAGCATATGTAAGGTATAGACAGGATAGATCAAGTGACTCCTTAGAGTATAAAGGCAGTAGGAGTATACTTGAGGGCAGTCAGGAGGGCAAAAAGGGGACATGAGATAGCTTTGACAAATAGAATTAAGAAGAATCCACAGGGTTTTTACAAATACATGAAGGACAAAAGGGTAACTAGGGAGAGAATAGGGCCCCTCAAAGATCAGCAAGGTGGCCTTTGTGTGGAGCCATAGAAAATGGGGGAGATACTAAATGAATATTTTGCATCAGTATTTACTGTGGAAAAGGAGATGGAATATATAGGCTGTAGGGAAATAGATGGTGACATCTTGAAAAATATCCATATTACAGAGGAGGAAGTGCTGGATGTCTTGAAATGCATAAAGGTGGATAAATCCCCAGGACCTGATCAGGCTTACCTTAGAACCCTGTGGGAAGCTAAAGAAGTGATTGCTGGACCTCTTGCTGAGATATTTGTATCATCGATAGTCACAGGTGAGGTGCTAGAAGGCTAGAGGTTGTCTAACGTGGTGCCATTATTTAAGAAAGGTAGTAAAGACAAGCCAGGGAACTATAGACTGGTGAGCCTGATGTAGGTGGTGGACAAGTTGTTGGAGGGAATCCTGAGGGACACGGTGTACATGCATTTGGAAAGGCAAGGACTTAGGGCTAGTTAACATGGCTTTATGCGTGTCTCACAAACTTGATTGAGTTTTTTGAAGAAGTAACAAAGGGGATTGATGATGGCAGAGTGGTAGATGTGATCTACATGGATAAGGCTCCCCATGGGAGACTGATTAGCAAGATTAGGTCTCATGGAATGCAGGGAGAACTAGCCATTTGGATTCAGAACTGGCTCAAAGGTAGAAGACAGAGGATGATGGTGGAGGGTTGTTTTTCAGACTGGAGGCCTGTTACTAGGGTAGTGCCAAAAGAATCTGTGCTGGGTCCACTAGTTTTCATTTATAGAAATTATTTAGATATGAGCATAAGAGGTACAGTTAGTAAGTTTGCACATGACACCAAAATTAGAGGTGTAGTGGACAGCGAAGAAGGTTACCTCATTTACAACAAGATCTTGAGATGGGCTGAGAAGTGGCAGTGGAGTTTAATTCAGATAATTGCGAGGTGCTGCATTTTGGGAAAGCAAATCTGAGCAGGACTTATACACTTAATGGTAAGGTCTTGGGGAGTGTTGCTGAACAAAGAGACCTTGAGTGCAGATTCATAGGTCTTCGAAAGTGGAGTTGCAGGTAGATAGGATAGTGAAGAAGGTAAAAACAATGACTGCAGATGCTGGAAACCAGATTCTGGATCAGTGGTGCTGGAAGAGCACAGCAGTTCAGGCAGCATCCAATGAGCAGCGAAATCAACGTTTCAGAGAAGGCTGGTATGCTTTCCTTTATTGGTCAGAGTATTGAATATAGGAATTGGGAGGTCATGTTGCGGCTGTACAGGGCATTGGTTCAACTACTGTTGGAATATTGCGTGCACTTCTGGTCTCCTTCCTATCAGAAGGATGTTGTGAAACTTGAAAGGGTTCAGAAAAGATTTACAAGGATGTTGCCAGGGTTGGGGGATTTGATCTATGGGGAGAAGTTGAACAAGTTGTGGCTGTTGTCCCTGGAGCGTCGGAGGCTGAGGGGTAATCTTAGAGCTTTATAAAATTATGAGGGGCATGGATAGGATAAATAGAGAAAGTCTTTTCCCTGGGGTTGGGGAGTCCAGAACTAGAGGGATACGTTTTGGGTAAGAGGGGAAAGTTATAAAAGAGACCTACAGGGCAATGTTTTCATGCAGAGGGTGGTATGTGTATGGAATGAATTGCCAGAGGATGTGGTGGAGGCTGGTACAATTGCAACATTTAAAAGGCATTTGGATGGAAATATGAATAGGAAGGGTTTGGAGGGATATGGTCCGGGTGCTGGCAGATGGGACTAGATTGGGTTGGGATATCTGGTCGGCATGGACAGGTTGGACCGAAGGGTCTGTTTCCGTGCCGTACATCTCTGACTCTGTTTGAGTGCTGTTTGCATTTTTACTGAGCATTGTTCCAGGAAAAAGGAGGAAGCTGCTTCTAACTAAAGGCAGGGACTAGAATAACTCATTTTAGTTGTGGGAATCATAGATTTTTAGCCTCTGAGTTCCATTTTGCACTTATCATAAGCCACATAATTCATGGAGTGCAGCATACAAAGTCATTCTTGGAGCATTTAGTTTTCTCCAGAGTCTCTATGAAAGTGTATTTATCTTTTTAACAACTGATCAATTTTTGTAAATATTATACTGTCAGTCAAACAACCAAAGATGAACAGCAGTGGTAACCGGGATGCTTTTGCGAGTTTCTTGCAACAGCCAGTTCTAGAAGCAACTGGATAGCAAGTTGTATCAGACTTGGTATTGCATAATGAGACAGGATTAATAAATGACCTCAGAGTTAATTAACCTCTAGGTAGCAGTGACGATAGTATGATTGAATTTTCCATTCAGTCTGAAGAAGGGAAATATGTGTAAGATTGTGTTTTAAATTTAAATAAGAGTAATTATACGGGCATGAAAGCTGATCTAGCAAAATGAAATGTGATAGCTAGTATGAGAGAGAGATCAATAGTGTGTCGGGGCAGATACTTGAGGAGAACGCTTAATAAGTATATTTCTATTTAAAAAAAAACTATCCATCATTACCTGAAACTTAAGAATAAGCTTATAATTGAGCAAAAATGGATGGGAGGTCAGATAATTGGTGAGAATGTGAAGAATGGCAGAAAAGTATGCAGCAAGTCAGGAGGAAGTAATTAGTTTGAGAAGAAGCGTGCTAAAATCGTAAACTCTCTTGCAAGTATTTTCAAAGGTATCTAAAAACAAAAGAGTTAATATAGTGAGATTTGGACTTGAAGATAAGCATTAGTAGTAGATACAATGGAAGCGGTAGGTGAAATGAGCAAATACTTTGTTCTTGCCTTGACAATAGTGGTGACAAGAAAATGTCCCAGTAATAGATGTAAGTCAGGAGATGGTGAAAGAAAGAGGAAAACTTGATGAAATTAAAGGAAAGTAGTGCTGACAAATTCCCAGGTCCTGATGGACTTTGTCTAAAGATATTAAAATAGGAAGCTCATGAGATAGTAGGTATGCCGGTGTAAATTTTGCAAACTTTGCAAGATTCAAGAAAACATAGGCCAGTTGGCTTGATCTCTGTTGTGGGCATGATGCCAGAATCGATCATTAAAAAGATTATAGCTGGAAAAGCCAGTCTTATTAGGGAGAATCAGCTTGGTTTTGTGAGTGAAAAATTGTGTTTAACCAATTTATTGGAATTCTCTGAAGAAGAAAATGTTCTGTGGATAAGGGTGAGCCTATTAACATTGTGTAATTCAAGATGATGGTGCCAGCACAATAGATAGGTTCAGGTTCCTGCGCCTGTATGCTCTAGGATGACCACATTCTTTGTTCGTCCTCTCCCTCTCCCTCTCCCTCTCCCTCTCCCTCTCCCTCTCCCTCTCCCTCTCCCTCTCCCTCTCCCTCTCCCTCTCTCTCTCTCTCTTCTGGAGCACCAGCTATGATGGTGGCAGTGCCTGAAGTGAGGACTTGTGGCTGTAGTAGGCCTGAGGTTGGACTTCTGGCAGGGTCGTCATTACTGTACCTGCAGCAAGGACTCTTTGAGGCACCAGGCATCTTGCAGAGACCTTGCAGAAGTGCTGGAGACATGTTGGAAGACTCATTGTACCAAATATGAACTCTCTTTGTGTAATTTTAAAAATCGTTTTTTGTAACTCAAAATGGCACTGAATTGTGGCAACAAAACACTTTTCACTGTCTCTTTCTAGATAATTTGTGACAATCATGGTTGTGGGTATATTCGCTGAGCTGGGAGGTTGATTTGCAGACATTTTAATCCCCTGTCTAGGTGGCATCTTCAGTGTTTTGGAGCCTCCTGTGAAGCGCTGCAGTACTGTCTCCTGGAATTCATGTGACAATAACTGACTCTCACTTGGATTTCCTGAAGAGATTTGACAAGATGCTGCACAAAAGGTCCGTGTTGGGACCACACCTAGTCATGCCACACGCTAATGACATGGATAAAGGAACTGAAGGTATTGTTTGGTTTGCACATGACCCAAAGATAGATGGAGGTGCAGGTATTATTGAGGAAACTGAGACTGGAAAAGGTGTTGGACATGCTGGGCAAAGAAGTGGCATATGGAATACAGTGTAGGAAAATGTGAGGCTATGAACTTTGGCAGGAAGCATAGAAGTACAGTCAGTTTTCTAAACTAGGAAAGGCTTTGGAAATCTGAAGCACAAAATAACTGAAGAGTACCAGTTCAGGATTCTGTTAAGGTTAACGTGCTGGTTCATTTGTCAGTTAGGAAGGCAAATGCAATGTTAGCGTTCACTTAAAGAGCAGAGATGTACTGTTGAGGCTGTATCAGGCTGTGGTCAAATCACGTTTGGAATATTGTGAGCAGTTTTGAACCCCATATCTGAGGAAGGATGTGCTGGTGTTTGTGGCGATACAGAGCAGAGTTACAAGAATGATCCTGGAAATAGGGCTAGACATATGAGGAACAGTTGAGGACTCTTGCTCTGCACTCGAAGGGTGAGGGGGAATCTGAAACTTAAAGAATACTGAGAGGCCTAGATAGAGTGGATGAGGATAAAATGTTTTCATCAGTAGGAGAGACTCAGACAGCCTTCAAAGTGAAGGGATGATGCTTTAGAATGAGATGAGGAGGAGCTTCTCCAGCCAGACCATGTATAATCTGTGGAACTCATTGATGTAAGGTCAGGTTATTGAGTGTATTTAAGACAGAGGTAAATTGGTGCTTGATTAGTAAGGGGATCAAGGGTCAGAGGGAGAAAGCAGAAGAATGGGGTTGAGATACACATCAGCCATGATCAAATGGTAGAACAGACCTGATGGGCCAATTGGCCTAATTCTGCTCTTGTGTCATTTGGCAGGAGTATTACCTCAAACAGAGGACACTTGCAGAATTTCGAGGTGCAGAGGGATCTAGGTATTGTAGTGCATAAATTATAAAAAGTCAATTTGCAAGTACAAAAATAGAGGATTACTTTTTATACTGGAGGTCAAAAGGACTGGTGCTGGATCCACTGCTTTTTATCATTTGAATGAATGATAAGGAGCATGATGATTAAGTTTGCAACTGACATCAAAATTGGTGATATAGTTCACAGTGAAGAAGGTTATCTCCGAATAAAATGGGACCATGATCTGTTGGGTCATATAAGGAGTGGCAGATGGAGCTTAATTTAGATAAATGTGAGGTGCTGCGCTTTGGTAAGGGAAGCCAGGCCAGGATTTATACTATTAATGATGGGGCTTTGGGGAGTGTTGCCAAACAAGGAGACCTAGGAGTGCATGCATAGTTCTTTGAAAGTGAGCCGCAGGTAGACAGGATGGTGAAGAGGGCATTTGGCACGCTTGCCTTCATTGGTCAATGCATTGAGCATTGGAGTTAAAATGTCATGCTACGGCTGTACAGGAAATTTGTGAGGCCACTTTTGAAATACTGCATACAATTCAGGTTGCCCTTCTATAGGAATAATGTTGTTAAAGTTGAGGTTGCAGAAAAGAATTACAGGATTTTGCTGGAGTTGGAGATTTGAGTTATCAGGCGAGAGTGAATAGGGTGGGACTTTTTACTCTGGAGTGCCTCAAGCTGACAAGTAACTTTATAGAAGTTTATAAAATCATGAGGGGCATGGAAAGGGTGAATAGCCAAGGTCTTTTCCCTCAGCGAGTGGACTCCAAAAGTAGACAGCATATATTTATGGTGAGAGGAAAAAGATTTAAAAAGGACCTGAGGTACCTTTTTACTCGCAGAGGCTGGTGCATTTTAAGAATGAGAAAGCGATGCAGGCTGGTACAATTATAATATTTATGACATCCTGAATAGAGATATGAATAAGAAGAGTTTAGAGGGTTCTGGGGCCAAATGCTGACAAAAGGGTCTCTGTCAAATAGCGATGTCTGGTTGGCACGGATGACTTGAACTAAAGTGTCTGTTTCCATGATGTGTGACTCTGTGACTCTTAATTGATTAAGAAGGTTAATTGGATATTATCCTTCTTACAAGAGGAATTATACATAAAAGTAAGAATGCTGTTTTTTTTGTGCTTTGAGGCCACATCACAAATAATTTTGTTCTTTAAATGTTTAAAGGAAATCAAAAATGCACAAAGGATATGTATTGGGGATGGTTTAGAAGTGATTTACTGTATTGGAAGCTGGAATAAGAGTGTTTGCTTATGAGGAAAGATTGTGCCAACTAGGCTTGCTCTCACTGGAGTTTAGAAGAGTCAAAGGTGATTTAATTTCAATGTCCATGATGTTGAATGATCTGGACAAGGTAGACTTAGAAATTATGTTTACTCTTGGTGAGTAAAGAATGGGGGCATTGAGTTAAAATTAGCGATTACCCTTTAAAGTCAGAGATTAAACATTCTTTTCTTCTGAGCAACTTTGGAACGCTCTCCATCAAAAGATGATGACAGCAGGGTCCTTGAATATTTCTAATGCAGAGATTGATTCCATTGTGTAACAAAAATTCAAGGTTATTGAGAGTAAAAGGGAATTCAGAACACAAACAAATCAGCCAGATCTTAATGAAAAAAAATCAAAGAACTGCAGACACTGGAAATCCGAAACAAAAAGAAAGTTTCTGGAAAAGTTCAGCAGCTCTGATAGCATCTATATAGAGAAAACCGAATTAACAGATCCAGTGACCCTTCTTCAGAAACTGACACATTAGTGAAGAGAGAGTTAATGATGGAAACATGGCTCAGGGTTGGGGCAGGATTGGCAGCTTAATGTTCCAGAATACAAATGCTTCAGGAAGGATAGAAGGGGAGGTAAGAGAGGAGGGGGAATGGCATTTTTGATAAGGGATAGCATTACAGCTGTGCTGAAGGAGGATATTCCCGGAAATACATCCAGAGAAGTTATTTGGGTGGAACGGAGAAATAAGAAAGGGATGATCACCTTATTGGGATTGTATTATAGACCCCCCAATAGTCAGAGGGAAATTGAGGAACAAACTTGTAAGGAGATCTCAGCTATCTGTAAGAATAATGGGGTAGTTATGTTAGGGGAGTTTAACTTTCCAAACATCGACTGGGACTGCCATTGTGTTAAAGGTTTAGATGGAGAGGAATTTCTTGTGCGTATAAGACAATTTTCTGATTCAGTATGTGGATGTACCGACTAGAGAAGGTGCAAAACTTGACTTACTCTTGGGAAATAAGGCAGGGCAGGTGACTGAGGTGTCAGTGGGGGAGCACTTTGGGGCCCAGTGACCATAATTCTATTAGAGTTAAAATAGTGATGGAAAAGGATAGACCAGATCTAAAAGTTGAATTTCTAAATTGGAGAAAGGCCAATTTTGACGGTATTTGGCAAGAACTTTTGAAAGCTGATTGGAGGCAGATGTTCGCAGGTAAAGGGACAGCTGGAAAATGGGAAGCCTTCAGAAATGAGATAACAAGAATCCAGAGAAAGTATATTCTTGTCAGGGTGAAAGGGAAGGCAGGTAGGTATAGGGAATGTTGGATGACTAAAGAAATTGAGGGTTTGGTTAAGAAAAAGAAGGAAGCATATGTTAGGTATAGACAGAATAGATCGAGTGAATCCTTAGAGTATAAAGAAAGTAGAAGTATACTTTAGAGGGAAATCAGGAGGGCAAAACGGGGGCATGAGATAGCTTTGGCAAATAGAATTAAGGAGAATCCAAAGGGGTTTTACAAATATATTAAAGACAAAAGGGTAACTAGGGAGAGAATAGGGCCCCTCAAAGATCAGCAAGGCGGCCTTTGTGTGGAGCTACAGAAAATGGGGGAGATACTAAATGAATATTTTGCATCAGTGTTTACTGTGGAAAAGGAGATGGAAGATATAAACTGTAGGGAAATCGATGGTGACATCTTGAAAAATGTCCAGATTACAGAGGAGGAAGTGCTGGATGACTTGAAACGGTTAAAAGTAGATAAATCCCCAGGACCTGATCAGGTGTACGCGAGAACTCTGAGAGAAGCTAGAGAAGTGATTGCTGGGCCTCTTGCTGAGATATTTATATCATCGATAGTCACAGGTAAGGTGCCAGAAGACTGGAGGTTGGCAAACGTGGTGCAATTGTTTAAGAAGGGCAGTAAAGACAAGCCAGAGAACTATAGACCAGTGAGCCTGACGTTGGTGGTGGGCAAGTTGTTGGAGGGTATCCTGAGGGACAGGTTATGTACATGTATTTGGAAAGGCAAGGACTGATTGGATTAGATTACTTACAGTAGTGGAAACATGCCCTTCGGCCCAACAAGCCCACACCGACCCACCGAAGCGCGACCCACCCATACCCCTACATTTACCCCTTACCTAACACTACGGGCAATTTAGCATGGCCAATTCACCTGACCCACACATCTTTGGACTGTGGGAGGAAACCGGAGCACCTGGAGGAAACCCACGCAGACACAGGGAGAACGTGCAAACTCCACACAGTCAGTCGCCTGAGGCGGGAATTGAACCCGGGTCTCAGGCGCTGTGAGGCAGCAGTGCTAACCACTGTGCCACCGTGCTGCCCACGGCACGCCCACCGTGCTGCCCACGTGCGATTAAGGATAGTCAACATGGCTTTGTGTGTGGGAAATCATGTCTCACAAACTTGATTGAGTTTTTTGAAGAAGTAACAAAGAAGATTGAGGGCAGAGCAGTAGATGTGATCTATATGGACTTCACTAAGTCCATTGGAGACTGATTAGCAAGGTTAAATCTCATGGAATACAGAGAGAACTAGCCAGTTGGATACAAAACTGGCTCAAAGGTAGAAGACAGAGGATGATGGTGGAGGGTGTTTTTCAGACTGGAGGCCTGTGACTAATGGAGTGCCACAAGGATCGGTGCTGGACACTATTTGTCATTTACATAAATGATTTGGATGCGAGCGTAAGAGGTACAGTTAATAAGATTGCAGATGACACTGAAATTAGAGATGTAGCGGACAGTGAAGAGGGCTACCTCGGATTACAACAGGATCTGGACCAGATGGGCCAGTGGGCTGAGAAGTGCTGGATGGAATTTAATTCAGATAATTGCGAGGTGCTGCATTTTGGGAAAGCAAATCTTAGCAGGACTTATACACTTAATGGTAAGTTCCTGGGGAGTGTTGCTGAACAAAGAGACCTTAGAGTGCAGATTCATAGCTCCTTGAAAGTGGAATCGTAGGTAGATAGGATAGTGAAGAAGGCATTTGGTATGCTTTCCTTTATTGGTCAGAGTATTGAGTATAGGAGTTGGGAGGTTATGTTACGGCTGTACAGGACATTGGTTAGGCCATTGTTGGAATATTGCATGCAATTCTGGTCTCCTTCCTATCAGAAAGATGTTGTGAAATTTGAAACTTGTTGTGAAACTGCAGATGCTGGAAACCAGATTCTGGATCAGTGGTGCTGGAAGAGCACAGCAGTTCAGGCAGAATCCAATGAGCAGCGAAATTGATGTTTCAGAGAAGGCTGGTATGCTTTCCTTTATTGGTCAGAGTATTGAATATAGGAATTGGGAGGTCATGTTGCGGCTGTACAGGGCATTGGTTCAACCACTGTTGGAATATTGCATGCAATTCTGGTCTCCTTCCTATCGGAAAGATGTGAAACTTGATAGGGTTCAGAAAAGATTTACAAGGATGTTGCCAGGATTGGAGGATCTGAGCTACAGGGAAAGGCTGAACAGGCTGGGGCAGTTTTCCCTGGAGCGTCAGACGCTGAGGGGTGACCTTACAGAGGTTTACAAAATTATGAGGGACATGGATAGGCTAAATAGACCAAGTCTTTTCCCTGGGATCAGGAAGTCTAGAACTAGAGGGCATAGGTTTAGAGTGGGGTGGGGGGGGGAAGATATAAAAGAGACCTAAGGGCAACTTTTTCGCGCAGAGGGTCCTACGTGTATGGAATGAGCTGCCAGAGGATGTGGTGGGGGCTGGTACAATTGCAACATTTAAGAGGCATTTGGGTGGGTATATGAATAGGAAGGGTTTGGAGGGATATGGGCCAGGTGCTAGCAGGTGGAACTAGATTGGGTTGGGATATCTGGTCGGCATGGACGGGTTGGACCAAAGGGTCTGTTTCCATGCTGTACGTCTCTATGACTCTATAATGACAGACCTGCTGAGTTTTTCTAGCAATTGCATCTTTATGGTCACATTGAATGTTTGCCTTCATTCGTGGTGATCAGAATTTCTTAGTGACATTTAGTGAGCATATAACTTGAGTAGCAGACAGCAATATGAAAACAGACAATAATATGCTGATCATGTATAGATGTTGGTCAGCATTATTGTAGATTCTGTTTCATTTTCAAAGTGTTACGGAATGTTATGAAGTCATTACGTTGCATGAGGATGTTGTGTGACATTGCATTTATATTACAAATTTAATCACTTACAATATTAGGAAACATATCATTTGAATAGATGGAACTTAAAATCCTGTTCTGACCGAAAACCATTTGTGTTGCAAATACCAAACACTACAGTATCTGAACTTGTAAGCCGAGAAGGTAAATGTGAAAGACAGTCGAGTCCTTCAGTAGTTCAGTGAGTAAATTCTCTACTTCGGGCATTTGGTATTGAACATTTCATGCAACTGTAGGGCAGTGGGTAAGGGAACTCTAAAGAGATAGAGGAGAGATTTATCATTCCAGTTCAGTGTCGCTGGGCCAGAATGATAAAAGGCAAGGTATTGCAAAGTCTGTCGTCTTAATCAGTTGTCTTTGCTAGAAAATATGTATGTTAGGGAACCACATTTTACTGGCTTGTTGAGATCAGAATACTGATAGAAGAATAATGTTTGGCAAGTAACTGGAGGGTGGTGCTAGATTGCTACATTCTCGAGGAGGATGAGGGAAGATTGGAGAAATTTGCATTCACTTACTTGGCTTACCTTTTTTACATCTATGTTCATGTTTGATCTAAATTTTTACTTTTTGATTTGGATCACCATGCAACTAGCAGCTCAGTATTAGAATGTTAAACGCAACTAAAATGTCAGTTCATGTTATATAAATGTAACCTTCCATCATGCAGGCCCCTTCTGGCTGACCGTGAAAGAGTGCACAGTTCCTTCCACCTTTTTGCTCTTGTTCTTTTCACAAGAAATGCAATAGACTGATGTAAGATTGGCTCCATACTTTTTTTTAATCCACGCATTGATTCATGATGACATCATCCAGTCATTTGGTCAAACTCCAGATGAATAATAATGACATCTGGTTCTACCTCTGCAACACTTCTCGCTGCCCTCACATCCATCTTCATACTATCAGAAGACCTGTCAGATAATTCATGGATGGAATTCTTTATTTACTTATGTTGAACAGACTTTTCAAAAACATCTTACCCAAGGTTTTGACCAAAACCTGTGCTTTGCTTTATACATTAAAGATATCATAGAAAAAAAAAGTTGGTGCTGTAATTTAACTTGGACTTTTTAAAAAAAAAGTCAGTTTATGTAATTTGGAAGGACTACCCTTGTTTCTAAGTGTCTTTATTGTCACTAAAATAAAACTTATTTTATGGAGAAAATTGTGTTTTTTCCTGGATTTGAATGAGCTACATTGTTTTATTGTCTTTGTGATTAACCACTGCAGTTCAAGCTCAGTATGAAGCTCTTGAAAATTTCGTGAAACCAATAAGCTGCAATATTTCTTGCACCAATGATGGAAGTAAAATTCATAAAAATATGTATAGCTCTGGTCCCCATATTTCGAGAAGGATGTGGAAGCATTGGAAAAGGTTCAGAGGAGATTTACCAGGATGTTGCCTGGTCTGGAGAGAAGGTCTTATGAGGAAAGGCTGAGAGACTTGAACCTGTTCTCATTGGAAAGAAGAAGACTAAGAGGGGATTTGATAGAGACGTAAAAGATGATCAGAGGATTAGATAGGGTAGACCGTGTAAGTCTTTTTCCTAGGATGATGACGTCAGCTTGTATGAGGGGGTATAACTACAAATTGAGGGGTGATAGATTTAAGACAGATGTCAGAGTCAGGTTCTTTATTCAGAGAGTGGTAAGGGTGTGGAATGCCCTACCTGCTAACGTAGTTAACTCAGCCACATTAGGGAGATTTAAACAATCTTTGGATAAGCACATGGATGATTTTGGGATAGTGTAGGGGGACGAGCTGAGAACAGTTCACAGGTCGGTGCAACATCGAGGGCCGAAGGGCCTGTTCTGCACTGTATTGTTCTATGTTCTATGAGGAGAATGCACTGACCAGATTTTTGAGTCTCATTTCTGCTGAGCAGGTGATTTTCTAATGGCAATTTCTGTTCAATTGTTTGGCACAAACAGGACTCTTTTCTGACCCTTCCAATTGTGAAATTACAATTTTAAACAGAGTGGGGACTTTCAAACAGCAAATTTATTTAGGAAAGCTTTAATGTCTTTCATCTTCTACTTTACATCTTCATTATAAAAGTATAGTTGAGGGGTAAATAAAAAAAATAATTTATAGCTATGGATTGACATATGTGACATGTTTTTATGAGCGCTTTATATATAGAAGTTGCTGATGTATTTCCTTGCAGTCATGAAGGGGAAGGGCGGTGTATGTAGAAGTCTGCCTCTCCCTGGAGATTTGTGGTTGTATGGAATGTATGGCTGTCTACATCTGTTTTACAAGATCTACCGTGGCCTGTATATGCTCAACTATGAAGGCTAAAGAAATTATTTTGTCTGCTTCCCAAAAGAGGCCATGCTTAAACAAAAAAAACTAAAGTGTGCATGTTTTAAAGTCTAGCTAGTTTAATTTTGAAGATAAATACCCTGTTCTGTTTCTTTACTCTTTCTCCCTGGTGTGGTCACCAGAATTCTTGTCGGCGCATGATTTTTATTGCTTTTCTGAACTGTACTTTGATGCGAAGAGTCTTAAGACATATTGTACCATATTACAGCATAATTTTGAATAGTGAATTCAGTAGACACAATGTTATCTTTATGCACCAGAAAGTTCCTGTAACTGGGCTGAGAGGAGGAAGGAGACTCAATGGCACACTGAGTTAGAATACAGCCCTTTTCATTTTTGTCATCTGTGATGGAAGTCCTGTGCATTTAAAATGAAAGTCTTCTGACTCTCAACCACAAAGGTCCTTTCTGTTTCTGCTTGCTTTTATTATTCCTCAGTAAAATTACATAGACACCCTTAGTAGCAAACATTGTTAGAACCTGGAATTGTTTTAAAATAATTCTTGCTTTCACTATTATTGCATTGACAGGCGCAATGTTAATGTGCCAATTTTTCTTCAGGTGGATGCCATTCTTCATAACTTAATCAGATCCAAAACGTTTCTAACATGTTTATATATATGCTGAATTTTGTTCTTTCTTCTGGGCTCTACGTTCAGAATAAGGAAATCTGTGTGGTTCAAATAATTCACAATCATTTGTTCTTGTGTCTTTTAAGAAGTAATTTTTTTTATCACAATGCTTTTGTTCATGAGATGTGGAGGTCAGTGGCAAGATAGTTGTTGATTGGTCTTCTGGTTGGAACATGTAAATAATGTTGGTTGTGGATGTTAGAGGCCAATCTTCTCAGCTCGAGAACATTACTGCAGGAGTTCCCCAGCAGTGACCTAGACCCAAACATGTTCCACTGCTTTACCAAAATCCTTCCCTCCACTTTTAAAGTCAGTCATGTTTGTGCTGACTGCACCATGTTTAGCATCATTTGTGATTCCTCAGGTACTGAAGCAACCATGTCTTTCTGCAGCAAGACCTGGTCAGCATCCAGGGTTGGGATGGTAAGTGACAAGTAATACTTGTGCCAAACAAGTGCCAGGCACTGACCATCCCCAACATTAACGAATCTAACAGTCTCTCCTTGGAATTCAGTAGAATGATAATTGCTGAATCCCCTAATATCAACATCTTGAGAGTTTCATTGAACTGTACAAACTTACAACGGATAGTCAGAAGCAAGGAATTCTGTTAGAGGTAACAGCTGCAGAGTCCCACAAATCTGTCCACCAGATAGAAGGCACAAGTCAGGGATGTAATGAAATTCCCTCCATTTGTCAGGATGAGTGCAGTTCCAGCAAAAGCAGCCTGTATGATTAGCACCCCATTCACCGTGTTAAACATTCACTTTCTCCTCCACATTGCACTGTGTATCACCAAGAAAATGATCTGCTTCAATCCCTTTGACAGCATCTTCCAAACACTCAACCTTGCTGAAAGTCAACCGGAGAAAGTAAGGACCGCAGATTCTGGAGGTTAGAGTCAAAAAATGTGGTGCTGGAAAAGCACAGCTGCCAGGCAGCATCTGGGGAGCAGGAGAATCGGCGATTAGATGAAGAACTTATGCTCGAAACATCGACTGCCCTGCTCCTCGGATGCTCCCTGGCGGCTGTGCTTTCCCAGCGCAACACTTTTGACTCAAAAGCAACACTCCCACCTTAATACCATCCCGAAGTGGAACGATATTGTTGTTCCTCCATTGTCACTGGGTTAAAATCCT
The DNA here is from genome assembly GCF_020745735.1 of Hemiscyllium ocellatum. Lineage (NCBI taxonomy): Eukaryota > Metazoa > Chordata > Chondrichthyes > Orectolobiformes > Hemiscylliidae > Hemiscyllium > Hemiscyllium ocellatum. Next base: position 38,314,706 of record NC_083418.1, read on the forward strand.
GAAACTACCTTCTTCACAGCACTGACCCTCTATGGACTGCAATGATGCAAGAAGGCACCTTTTCAAGGATAGTTAAGTATGTGTAATAGAAGGGCAGCCTAACCACTGATCCTACATTCCATTAACAAACTTCTTAAAAAAAAATTCAGTGAATATATTTGGACAGCTTTACCATTGGCTGCTTAATGGAAGAGAATTGGGCAAACGAAATGTTATTAAGTTTTATTTTATATGCTGTGCCCTTTTGCGGTTGAGGGACAGTTTATTCGCAGCAGAGTCGATGGAACCTGGATGTGCAAAAATTGTAATTCTTCTGAACTTCTTTCAGCTTGATATGTTCAGTCAAACTTAAACTTTTTTCTCCTTTTAAATAATTGCTAGAAAAATAAATTAACTTGATCAAATTTTACATTTTTGTTTTTAACAAAGAGGAATCCATTCATACTCCATAAAATTCTAAGAGTACATTGCCTCCTCATATGGGAAATGCCATTCTTTTAAAGAAGGTACAGATTTTAAGTTCACCAGATTGAAGTTTTTTTTAAGGGGACTGATAGAATTGATGTAAGCAAAATCTTTATTTGTGAAGGGTTCAAATACTGAGGAAAATCAAATTGCTTGTGTTTGTTGTATTATGAACGTGGTGAATAGAATGCTGATTTTACTATGCCATGAATTTATATAAAATTGACGTTTACTTCACATGGCTTAAAACACTTCCTTGATGCTATCATCAGTTATTTGTGGTCACTGTTTGACTGTTTATAAATTCAATACAAAGAATACATGAGGCAGGTGGGCAATGTTACCCATATTGAGATAAGCAAAGCATTTCTTTGCTACAAATTTCCCAATGCTGCAAATGATTATTTTTGGCAACCCATGGTCAGTTCATCTGACTTTGCTATTTGCTTATGGAGACACAATGTTGATAAAGGCAAATTCTTCATCTGATGTTGCAACGCAACTGAGTTCTAATGTAAATGATGCGCAGGTCGAATTCCTGCCTGGAATGGTAATTCACCCCCAGCTGTGATACTATGTACATTGCCTCCTCATATGAGAAATGCTATTCTTTTAGAGAAGGTACAGATTTTAAGTTCACCAGATTGAAGTTTCTTTTAAGGGGACTGATAGAATTGATGTAAGCAAAATCTTTATTTGTGAAGGGTTCAAATAATGAGGAAAATCAAATTGCTTATGTTTAAAATGGAAGGTTTACTCCATGTTAATATAAACTTGGGCTGAATGAGAAGGCAGTTGTAGTAACATTCTTCTCCCCTCACTTCCATGCACTGTTTGAGTACTGGAAATCCTATATGTGTGCAAACTGAAAAATGCTGTACTCAAGTAAAATCCAACCATTAGAGAAAATTTTCGCTTAAAACTCAGTGAGATTTTAAATCGCATTTATTTCATATGAATTTTTCTGTGTATTTTGACCTCGACAAATTGGTGTTGCAAAGCATTTTATAATAATCTAAGAAATTTGAAGTGAAGTCACAGTGTGGCAGCCAATGTGCATTCAACAAGCTTGCACAAACAGCAAAGGAAGAATGACAATATAATCTGTTGTGATATTGATTTGAGGGATAAATATTGGCCTAGACATCATGAATAACTCAAAAACAATTCAGAAATGTCTCCACTGGCTAAGCAAGAATAAAGAAATTTAAATTTAAAACCATGACTGTTTTCCATTTAACTTTGAATATTGGAAATAATGCTTTCACAAATGAAGCAGGCATAGGATCCCTACAGTGTGAAAACAGGCCCTTTGGTCCAACAACTCCCCACTGTCTCTTTGAAGAGTAACCCATCCAGACCTACTATACATTTACCCCAGACTAGTGCACCTAACCTACACATCCCTGAGCACTGTGGGCAATTTAGAATGGCCAATTCACCTAACCTGCAAATCTTTGGATTGTGGGAGGAAACCCATGCAGACACTGGGAAAATGTGCAAACTTCACACAGTCAGTCGCCCGAGGCTATAATCAAATCTGGGTCCTTGCTGCTGTGAGGCAGCAGTGCTAACCACTGAACCACCATGCCACCCATAAGAAGAACTTAAATCCATGACACAAAAAGACTTTCAGCATTTTAAGGGGTGAAATATTGCCTTCACTCCCCTATCTTCCCAAAATGGTGGCAGTGGACCAAGGTGAAAACTTTTAAGAGTAATTTCTCGAGGTAAGGGCTAACAATAGGGCAAGGTTTGTCCCCCCTGTTACTTATGATTTTGGGAACAATATAGAAGGTTACTGTAAGAGGTCAAGGGCATAAAGAAATAGGAGGGTTAAGAAAAAGAAGGAAGCATATGTCAGGTATAGACAGGATAGATCGAGTGAATCCTTAGACTATAAAGAAAGTAGGATTATACTTAAGAGGGAAATCAGGAGGGCAAAACGGGGACATGAGATAGCTTTAGCAAATAGAATTAAGGAGAATCCAAAGGGCTTTTACAAATATATTAAGGACACAAGGGTAACTAGGGAGAGAATAGGACCCCTCAAAGATCAGCAAGGTGATCTTTTTGCAGAGCCACAGAAAATGGGGGAGAAAGTAAATGAATATTTTGCATCAGTATTTACTGTGGAAAAGGATGTGGAAGATATAAACTGTAGGGAAATAGATGGTGACATCTTGCAAAATGTCCAGATTATAGAGGAGGAAGTGCTGGATGTCTTGAAACGGTTAAAAGTGGATTAATCCCTAGGACCTGATCAGGTGTACCCAAAAGCTCTGGGAAGCTAGAGAAGTGATCGCTGGGCCTCTTGCTGAGATATTTGTATCATCGATAGTCACAAGTGAGGTGCTGGAAGACTCTAGGTTGGCTAATGAAGAGGGGCAGTAAGGACAAACTGGCGAACTATAGACCAGTGAGCCTGACCTCGGTGGGTAAGTTGTTGGAGGGAACCTCGAGGGACAGGATGTACATGTATTTGGAAAGGCAAGGACTGGTTAGGGAAAGTCAACATGGCTTTGTGTGTGGGAAATCATGTCTCACAAATTTGATTGAGCTTTTTGAAGAAGTAACAAAGAGAATTGATGAGGGCACAGTGGTAGATGTGATCTATATGGACTTCAGTAAGGCGTTCGACAGGGTTCCCCATGGGCGACTGGTTAGCAAGGTTAGATCTCTCAGACTACAGGGAGAACTAGCCATTTGGATACAGAACTGGCTCAAAGGTAGAAGACAGAGGATGATGGTGGAGGGTTGTTTTTCAAACTGGAGGCCTGTGACCAATGGAGTGCAACAAGGAAAAGATTTACAAGGATGTTGCCAGGGTTAGAGGATCTGAGCTACAGAGAGAGAGGCTGAACAGGCTGGAGCTGTTTTCCCTGGAGCATCGGAGGCTGAGGGGTGACCTTATAGAGCTTTACAAAATTATGAGGGGCATGGATAGGATAAATAGACCAAGTCTTTTCTCTGGGATCAGGAAGTCTAGAACTAGAGGGCATAGGTTTAGGGTGAGAGGGAAAAGATATAAAAGATACCTAAGGGGCAACTTTTTCACGCAGAGAGTGGTACGTGTATGGAATGAACTGCCAGAGGATGTGGTGGAGGCTGGTACAATTGCAACCTTTAAGAGGCATTTGGATGGGTATATGAATAGGGAGGGTTTGGAGGGATGTGGGCTGGCAGGTGGGACTAGATTGGGTTGTGATATCTGGCCGGCATGGACGGGTTGGACCAAAGGGTCTGTTTCCATGCTGTACATGTCTATGACTCTAAATGGAAATGAATTATGGACTACATGAAGGACAAAGCGAATCAATGTTTTGACAGTCAAAGCAGAGGACAGTCTCTGCTGAAATTAGATAACTAGTTGGTGAAATGGGGAATGAGGGGTGACCCCTGGGCAGTGTGTGAAAGGGCTTGTTATTGGAGGGACACTGAATTGTGGAGGTGAAGGAATCAAAAGCTGTTGCCCTGAATAAGCAGTGCATGACTTTCTGTATGACGTAGATGAGCAGGATTAGAGATATCAATGGAATGCTTTCACCCAAACAGATTCCAATAGCTTTAGCAATGAAGGTAAACTTAGATTAACTCCTTTTGAAGGTTTGATTTGACTTTTCTAATGGTGTCTTTACCATCTTGTTCATAATCTGTGATACTGCTTTAGCAGTGGTTTAGTTAACAAAAGGATCTTGTGATCATAAAATTTTATTTATTAATTCAAGTTTTGAATTAACCTGTAGCAATGTTAATCCACTACTAATTGTTAAGAATAATACATGTTTGAACAGCAAGTATAAGTTTTAATGACATGACTGACACTGTACTGAAATATATTACAAAAATCCCCTGCTCACTGGTACGTTAGTGAACTGAGAAAACAATGTAAACTTGAAAACAATAACAAAGCCAGCAGGTCTGGCAGCATCTGTAGAGAGAATTCCGAATTAATCTTTTGGGTCCCGTGACCCTTTCTGAGGTAGCTAGGAAAAAGTTAGTTTTTATGCAGAACTTAGAGTTGGGGGGGGGGGGGGAAATGGGAAGAGAGAAAGAGTAAACAAGAGGTGGAGATAGAGCCCAAAGCGAGAGAAGAACAATTGGGCAGACAAAGGAGTGGAAAACAATCAGCCTACGAAATGAATAGCAACTTATTGGAACGAGTGGCTACCATTGGGTAGTGTGAAATAGCAGACCATGTGATGGTAACACCTGGTGTGTGGTCGTTGGGGTAAGGACATGGGAAAAGGTGCCTCAACCCTAAAATTGTTGAATTCGAGATTAGTCCAAAAGGCTTCGGAGTTCCCAAGCGAAAAATGAGGTGCTGTTCTTACAACTTGTACTGGGTTTCACTGGAACACTGCAGCAAGCCGGAGACAGATGTTGACCAGGGGACAAGACGGTGTATTGAAGTGCCATGCAACTGGAAGCTCAGTATCTTTTTTTTGTGTGGGCAGAATATAGAAGCAGTCACTCAGTCTATGCTTCGTTTTCCCAGTGTGGAGGCGATCACATTGTGAAAAGCAAATGCAGTAAAAATGATGGAATGAAGTGCAGGTAAAATGCTGCTTCACCTGGAAGATGTGTTTGGGCCATTTGGATATTGAGGGAGGGAGGAAGTAAATGGGTAGATGTTACAGCTTCTGCAGTTGCAAGGGAAGGTGCCATGGGGCTGTGGGAATGTGATGGGAGAGGAAGAGTGGACTAGGGTGTCCTGGAGGGAATGTTCCTTGCAGAAGACTGACCAGGGGAATATGTGTCTTATGGTGCTATCCTACTGGTGGTGGCGGAAATGGTAGCTAATGATCCTCTGGATGTGGTTGCTGGTGGAACAGTAGGTGAAGTAGGAGGGCAAAGAGGAGGTGAGGGCGAAAGTGCAGGAGATGGGTCAGACAATGAAGGCCCTGCCAACTATAGTGCTGGGGAATCCTCCGTTGAGGAACAAGTTGAATGTTTTGGATGCCCACATTTGTTGAAGTTGGCATCCTCCGAACAGATGTGATGGAGTTGGAGAAACTGGAGGAATGGAATGGAGTCTAATAGGAAGCAGGGTGTGAGCATATATGGTCAGGGTAAACATTGAGTTTCGTGGGTTTATAACGGATGTTGGTGGCCAGTCCATCCCCAGAAATGGAAACCGATGTTGAGGAAAGGAAGGGAGGTGTCAGATGAGCCAGATGAAGGTGAGAGCAGGATGGAAATTGGAAGCAAAATTGATAAAACATTTCCAATTCTGGAAGAGAGAGGGAAGCAGCACAGATGATATCAAAATACTAGAAAAAGAGAGTTGTGGTTGGGGGCCAGAATAGACTGGACAAGGAATGCTCCTTGCTCCCCACAAAGAGAGAGGCTTAACTGGGGCCCAAGCTGGTACCCTTGGCCACTCCTTTTGACCTGAAGAAAGTGAGAGCAGTTAGAAGAGAAGTCGTCCAGGGTGAGGATGAGCTTAGCCAGGTGGAGGAGGGTGGTGGTAGATGGGGACAGTTCAGACCTTATCTGAGAAAGAAGCCGAGACTCCCGAGACCACACTGATGCAGATAGACATGTAAAGGGATTGTACATCCACAGTAAACAGGAGGCAGCTGGAGCCTGCAAACTGGAAATTCTGAAACTGATATCCGGAGTCAGAGGAATTGCACAAGTAAATGACTGGACAACTGGAGGAAGAAAATAGAGTCGAGGTAGGAAGAGATGAGTTCTGTGGGCAGGAGCAGGCAGAAACAATGGGTCTGCCCATACAGTCCTGTTTGTGAATTTTGGGAAGGAGGTAGAAGTGAGCTGTGTGGGGTTGGGAGACTGAGCTTGGAGGCAATGTGGGGGAGGTTACCAGATGAAATGAGATTAAGGACCATAGAGGACACATTCCTGATGAAGAGTTTATGCTCAGTGTCTACTCTCCAGCTTGGATGCTGCCTGATCTGCTGTGCTTTTCCAGCACTTCATTTTTTTGACTCTGATCTCCAGCATCTGCAGTCCTCGCTTTCTCATTGTGGACACAATGGCCTGATAATCTAAGCTGGGCTCATGGTCTGGGGGAGATGGGAAGTATCTGAGAGCTGGTGCTCAGCCTCTGCAATGTGGAAGGCGGTCTGTCAGACAACAGCAGCATCACCCTTGTCAGCAGGCTAATTACAAAGTGAGAGCAATGCCCAGCAAAGCGAAGCTCAAGCTGGAAGAACAGCAGCTTATTTTCCACTTGGGAACTTGATGGTTTTCTGGACTCAATATTGAGTTCAACAGTTTTAGGGCTTGAAGCACTATCCCCTGTGTCCTGTCCCCAATGTCCATATACCAGGTCTTTTTATCACATGGTCAGCTATTACACACAACCCATTGTTAGTCACGCTGAGGAGGCAGGGACCATAATATGAGAGAATTTACTCTGCAGTTTGAGAGGGAAAAGGTGGACTCAGATGTTACGGTATTACAGTTGAGTAGACAAATGAGGGAGCAGCTGACTAGAATTGACAAGGAAAGGAGCTTAGCAAGAAAAACAGTGGAACAACAATGGCAGGAGTTTCTGGAAGTAATTCAAGAGAGACAGCAAAGCTTCATCCTGAGGATAAAGAAGCATACCAAAGGGAGGATGAGGCAACCATAGCTGACCAGTGAAGTCAAGGACAGCATAAAAACAAAAGAGAGAGCATGCGAAGGGCAGCAGGACCCCAGAAGATTGGGAAGTTTACAAAGACCAACAGAAGGCTACGAAGAAAGAAATAAGAAAAAAGAAGATTAATTATGAGGAGAAGCAAGCTGGTAATAGCAGGAAAGATTGCAAAAGCTTCTATTGACATATAAAGGGCAAAAGAGAAGCAAAAGTGAACATTGGGCCACTGGAGGAGGAGTAATGGAGAACAAAGAAATGGCTGAGGAATTGAATAAGTACTTTGCGTCAGTCTTCACGGTGGAAGACCTGAGTAATATACCAAAAATTGAAGAGTTGGAGAGCAGAGATGGGTACGGTGACCATCACCAAGGAGAAGGTGCTAGAAGTGGATAAATCACCTGGATCAGATGGGCTACATCCTAGAGTTCTGAAGGGGAGCCTTTAGTAGTGATCTTTCGGGTATCACTGGAGTCAGGGAAGGTCACAGAGGACTGGAAAATCACTCATGTAATCCCCCCCCCCCCCCCCCCCCCCCCCCCGCTTTAGGAAGGGAGCAAGCCAAAAGACGGGAAATTATAGGCCGATTAGCTTGATCTCAGTTGTTAAGATTTTGGAGGCCATTGTGACGGATAAGATTTCTGAGTATTTGGAAGTGTGTTAAAATGGGGCAAAGCCAGTATAGTTCCATCAAGGGGAAGTCATGCCTGACAAATCTATTAGAATTCTTTGACTAGGTAACAAGCAGGTTAGATCAAGGAAAGCCAATGGCTTCCTGAAGGCCTTTGAGGTCCTGCACAGGAGACTACTGTATCGGGTAAGGGCCATGGTGTTAGAGACCAGGTCCTAGCCAATCTTCTATCCATGCTATCCGGTAGAAAGCAGAAAGTGGGTATAAAAGAGTCCTTCTCCAGATGGAAGCTGGTGCCTAGTGGTGTTGGTCCAAACACAGGGGCTACAACTTTTCACTTCATGCATTAATGATCTGGATGAAGGAACTGAGGGCATTCTGACTAAGTTTGTAGATGATACAAATTTAGTTGGAGGGGAAGGTAATATTGAGGAGGTGGGGAGGTTGCAGAAAGATTTAGGTGAAAGTGAGGACTGCAGATGCTGAAGATCAGAGTCCAGATTAAAGCACAGCAGGCCAGGCAACATCTGAGGAGCAGGAAAATCAACATTTCAGGCAGGACCCCTTTGTTAGGAAAATATAGGCAGTTTAGAGTGAACAAAGAATATGTAGATGAAATACAACGTGGGAAAGTGTAAGGTCATGCGCTTTGGGAGGAAGTATAGAGGTGTGGATTATTTTCTAAATGGTGAGAAAGTTCAGAAGTATGAAGTACAAAGGGACTTGGGAGTCCTAGTCCATGTTTCTCTGAAGGTGAACTTGCAGGTTGAGTCAGCAGTTAGGAAGGCAAATACAGTGTTGTCATTCATCTCGAGAGGACTAGAATATAAAAGCAAGGATGTATTTCTGAGGTATATAAGGATCTGGTCAGACCAGATTTAGAGTAATACCTCAGGAAAGATGTATTAGCCTTGGAGCATGTTCAGTGGAGGTTCATAAGAATGATCCCAGGAATGAACACCTTAATATATGAGGAGCATTTGAGGACTCTGGGACAATACTCGACGGAGTTTAGAAGGATAAGGGGAATCTGATTGAAACTTTCAGAATACGGAATGGTCAGGACAGTAGATGTTGGGAAGATGTTTCTGTTGGCAGGAGAGATTAGATTAGACTTACAGTGTGGAAACAGGCCCTTCGGCCCAACAAGTCCACACCGAGCCGCCGAAGCGCAACCCACCCATAACCCTACATTTACCCCTTACCTAACACTACGGGCAATTTAGCTTGGCCAATTCACCTGACCCGCACATCTTTGGACTGTGGGAGGAAACCGGAGCACCCGGAGGAAACCCACGCAGACACGGGGAGAACGTGCAAACTCCACACAGTCAGTCGCCTGAGTCGGGAATTGAACCCGGGTCTACAGGCGCTGTGAGGCAGCAGTGCTAACCACTGTGCCACCGTGCCGCCCACAGATGGGGATCCGAAGTTAAGAGTAAAGAGAAGACCTTTTTGAATGGAGATAAGGAGAAATGTCTTCAGCCAGAGAATGATTAATCAGTGGAATTTATTGCCACTGAAGGCTGTTGGAGGCCAGGTCGTTGAGTATATTTGAAACAGCGAAAGATATGTTCTTAAGTTTCAAGGGATTCAAAGGTTATGGGGAAAACGTGGGAAAATGGTGTTGGAAAACCAATCAGCCATGATTGAATGGCGGGGCAGACTTGATGGGCCAAATGGCCTAATTTATGCTCCTATGTCTTATGGTCTTGCTAATTGTCTCCATTAGCAGCCTTTATTTTCTTAGGCTGATTGTTATCCACTCCTTTGTCTGTCCAATCGTTCTCTCTTTTTTGGCTCCATCTCCACCTATTGTTTACTCTTTCTCCTCCTCTCTCTCCTACCCCCCCCCCCCCCCCCATCGTATGCATAATAATCAACCTTTTCCTAGCTGAACCCAAAGTGTTAACTCTGATTTCTATCAACAAATATTGCCAGATTTGCTGAGCTTTTCTGATCATTTTGTTTTTGTTTCTAATTTCCAGAATTTGAAGTTTTTTTGGTTTTTATTTCATAACATAAATTTGAAGTTCAGAATTTCCTGCTGAGTTCTTGGGAGAGAAGCTAAATGATTTGTGCTGACATTTGTTACTTCGTAACTACCTTCTCCACCCACTTTTGCACATTCCTTCCAAATTGTACAGGAACTTGCTGGCATTTTAATGTTTGCTGTCTTGTATATGACTAATGATGCATCTCCATATGACACACTGACATCCTTTTTGGACTTTCTAGAATATACAAACAGAATTATTAAGATATTTCAGCATCTTCCCAATTTTTCTGTTTTCAATGTGTATTTCCTACCAATACTCAACACCAGTTTTAAAATTGTGAAACTTTCCAGTTTGAATTGAAATTGACCTGGCATGTCAGATTTCAATATTAAGATCTGTCTGACATACCTGGTGTTGGTTATATGATGGTGGTTCTTTGCTTCACTTGTCACTTTTAAACAGAATGTTCTGTTTGCAAACAAAACTTATTAAATGCAAGGCATTTATTTGATGTAGCCAGCCTTCTCCTTGTATTAAGTATTTTTTGTCGTAAGGGTTGCAGGACCAGCATTAGCTTGGTGATTGTTTTGGAGAACACCTTCATTTTCTTTTATTAGAATGACCTGTGCTTTCAGTTGCTTGCCATTGCAATATGCCATCTTGCTCTCATACCAGCATTTATGAACTAGCCCTAGTCTTCCAGGAAAAGAGCAATATAAATTCTCATGTCCTACTTTAAGCATTCCTTCTATCTTTGCTTCAGGCATCCTCACCATTTTTCCCACTCATTCCCCTTCCCCCTTTTGTTAATTGCATAAAAAACAGCCACCTTCAGTTTCAAGGAAGAATGGTTGGACTTGAAACATCAATTCTGTTTCTCTCTTCACAAATGTTGCCATAACTGCTGAGTTTCTGTAGCACTTTGTTTTTATTTCATATCTCTAGCTGCTTTGCCTTTATTAGTATTCCTTTTTCTGTGAAGCAACGTATTTGGGAGCTAATGCAGTTGCAGGGAAAATTGAGTTTTGAAGGCAGATTGCAGTGGCATTGACTTCTGTTTCTGTACTAGTAAACTTTCCCTGGTCCAAACTTAGTCTTGCAAATTTTTAATTTTGACCAATGTATGGTAATTTGTCTTTATCCTTAAGTATTCTATATTTGACAGTCGTTGCAGAATTCTTTCACTAATGTAAACAGGTTAAACAGTTGTGACAATTGAAAATTGTGGGAGCATTGCAAATGACATGCTGCACTTAACATAGGAACCTGTTCAGTTATGTAGAAATGGTCGGTGAATGTTGATCAACAATACCAAGGGCAAGATGAAAGCATCCCTTCTAGAGAGTAGCTTCTTAGAAGAATTCCCTTACTGTATTGTCACTTTAAGTCAATTAATTTTTAATGACCCAGCATTCCAAGTGTCTCATTGTATGACTGTACCTGGTAACTACTAAAATTTAAATTTTCAGGAAGCCAATATTACATATATTTTGCTTGGTTCCCCTTACACTCTCACTAGTCATTAAGTTGAATAATAAGATCTGTGGCTCTTCCCAGTTCTGGTGTAAGCATAATTGCTGTGAGCTGTGTTGGGGCATTCAAATTTGACTTTAGTACTTCAGCTTCTTGCTATCCTTTCTCACCTGTCCTTGATCTAAAATAATGTGAAAATGTGTAGCTGGGATCAGGAAGGTACTGTTGAATGGGTGTGTCACTGAAACATCTATTTCTCACAGGTTTGCCAAGATGAGGGTCCATGAGGAGATCCAGGTATTTGAACAGTCATTACATTTCGTATATTTGTTACTTGATAGTCTTTGTCAGTGTGTACTGTTGAACTGTAGCATTTGTACTGTTTGAAGATAACTGTCTTCCATAATACGTAAACATAAATTGTATGTGACAACTGAGAACCTAAAGTTTAATGGGCATTGGTTTTATTTGTTTGCTCATCATTGTTTATTTTAATTTAGAGGGACAACGGGAATGTTATGATTGCATTAGGGAGGAAATGATAAAGTTATAAGACCATAGACATAGGAGTAGAAGTAAGACCATTCGTCCCATCGAGTTCACGCCGTCATTTAATCATGGCTGGTAGGCATTTCAACTCCATTTACCCGCACACTCCCTGTAGCTCTAAAATTCTTGATCTTGCAATGAATCATCAATCTCTGCCTTGAAGACATTTTAACATCCCGGCCTCCACTGCACTCCGTGGCAATGAATTCCACAGGCCCACCACACACTGGCTGAAGAAATGTCTCCCCATTTCCATTCTAAATTGATCCCCTCTAATTCTAAGGCTAAAGTTGATATCAATAGAACTTCAAACAATCTGGCCACAATAAAGCACAGAACACTGTCCAAACCATTTGCAATATAGTTTAAAGTTACACGAGTTTACAGAATCCATTATCTGTTTTGCTGAACTTTGTGTAGGAGGATGGTAATTTTTGTGCCTTGTTTGAAAACTAAGTAAATGGCAAAGCTATTTGAAAGATTTTGCTAAAATCTCATATAAGAGATCAGTGTGCAAAATCAAAATACATGGGACTGGTGATAATATTCTGGCATGGATTGAGAATTGATTAGCAAATAATAGGAATAAATGGGTTATTTTCAGAGTGGAATGCAATGACGGTTGGGGCACTGGAGCGATCAGTGCTGGATCCCATACTGTATTATTCTTCGCAATATATGCCAACAACTTGGATGGGTATTCTGTCAAATAATATTTCAAAGTTTTCTAATGACATAAAGCTTGGTGGAAGTGAAAGTGGTGAAGAGGATGTAAAGAGGTTTCAAGTTAACTTAGTTAGACAAGCTGAGTAAGTAGGCAAATGCATTGCTGTTGCAGCATAATATGGGTAAGTATGAAGTTGCCAGGTTCGGTAGGAAAGTAGTATTCAAATGGTGATATTTTGGAAAAAGTTAATATTCAGGGAGACTTTGATGTCTTCATACACTGGTCATTGGAAGCAAGCATATAAGTGAAGCAAATAGTTAGGAAGCCAACTCATATTGGTATTCTTTGCTAGAGGGTTTGAGTATGGGAGCAAAAAATGTCTGCAGCTAAAAAGATTATTATGCAACAGCAGCTGAAATACTGTCTGTAGTTTTGGTTTCCTTGCCGAAGAGAAGATGTATTTGCCTTAGAAGGACTGCAGCTAAGCTTCCTCAGAGTTAATCCAGGAATGGCAGGTTTGTTTTATTAGGAGAGATTGGGTCAACTTGGCCTGAATTCAACGAGTTGAGAAGAATAATAGGGGATCTCATTGGAGAACACACATTTCTGACAGGATGTACAGACGTGAATCAGGAATGATATTTCCGCTGGTTGAAGAGTTGGAAAGCAAGGCGCCATGGCACAAGGCTATTTCAGACTGAGATGAGGAGTAATTTGTTCAATGGAGTTAGGTGAACCTATTGATTATTTGTCCACAGAATGCTGTGGAAGTCAAGTCATTGAATATGTTTTAAGAAATATAGATATATCGATGCTAAAGGTGTCCAAAGGTTTGAGGAAGAACAGATGTGTGGTATTAAGTTAGAAGGAGAAAGTGAGAACTGCAGATGCTGGAGATCAGAGTCTAAAAGTGTGGAGTTGGAAAAGCACAACAGGTCAGACAGCATCCGAAGAGCAGGAGAGTCCAAGTTTTGGGCATAAGCCCTTCGTCAGGAATTTAAAAATTGACCATGATTGTGTTGAGTGGCAAAGCAGAGTTGATGGGCCAAATGCCTCCCATTTTCAATGTTTCACTGATATCACTCATGGCTTCAAGAAAAATATCATTTTCAGTTTTTAGCATTATGCACGTTCCATTATAATGTGACAGTTGTGCTCCTCTGCAACCTCGTGCTGTATAAGATTGTGCTGTGGAAAACCCACTATACCCGTTCTATCTATAGGTTTTATCTTAGTCAGTGTTTCTGTGCTAGAGGACGGTATTCTCCTGCCCCCAATATCCGCAGGGGATACATTCCAAGACCTACTGAGGAAGCCTGAAATTGCAAATAAGAGCGAATCCATTCATTTGAATGGGAATCTTATCTGCCTGGCAGCCCCCAGTCCCTGATTCTGGAATATTCCCTCAAACATGTTTGGGCCGTGGTAAACCGCAAGTAACTGAAACAGTGGAAAACTGTTCCACAGATAGTGGTCGCCCTGTATTTTCATAGGGTATGGGAATTGCTGACAATTTGGCATTCATTGTCTATCCTCAGTTGACCTCAAGGTGGTATAAGTGCTGCTACCTGGGAAATTCCAGGATTTTTGCCCAGTGATGTCATAGTGATGTGGATCTGCAAAATTATTGTCCAAGGAAGTAGAGATTGCTGATTTAAAAGATGCTATTGAAGAAGCCATGTTCTGCTGCTCTAATGGATCTTTTAGATAATACAAACTATATTCATGGTACATTGGTGGTGGGGAACTTGAGGTGCTTCAGGTGATTTAAACAGGTGCCAGCTGGAGGACTTATTTGTTCAGAGTTGTCAAGTTTCCTGCTTGTTGGGGCCGCACTATCCAGGCAGGTGGAAAATATTCCATCACAATCTGACTTGTGCCTTGTAGGTGGTGCATAGGTTTTTGGGGAATCAGAAGGTGACTTGCCCAAAATACCTAGCCTCTGGTTTGTTTCTGTTTTGAAAATGTTAATATGATGCAAACATTGATGACGATATCATTGTATGGCAGGCAGGGTAGTTAGATGCACTCATTTTGGTGATGATAGTCTTTGCTTGACCATGGTGTGAACATACATGTGGGGAAACAATAAAAAGTATTCACTGTCGGATTCTCACTTTGGTTGTCTTCACTTGACATCTTAAGATTAAGAGAAGATCATTGAAGCTATTGAAGATGGTTGGGCCTGCCATAAGGAGTTGATCTTAAACAATCTTGGTCATTTTATATTGGCTATGTTTTCTTCTAGGGAATAAACTTCTGACTGTTTACTATTGACTTCCATGTTACAGGGCTCCTTTGAGATACCTTAATGTTGTGGGTGCTCATCCTTACAACTGGAATTCAATCCTTTTGTCTGTTTTGGAGCAAAACCGTAATGAGGTTTAGAACTGAATGATTCTGATCGGACTCAAATGGAACATAAGCAATTAAATACACCTTGAATGAAGTGTCAGTGGTGCCTTCTGTCATTATGACGATTGAGAGCAGATTTTTATGTAGTAATTGGAAAGATTGAAATTGTTCTGATTTTTGTAGACAAAGCATACTTAAGCAATTTCCTATGTTGTCAAGTAGTTGCCAGTTTTGTAGCTGTGCTAGAACAGCTTGACTAGGGGCAAGCTAGTTTTGTAATACTGTAGTTGGTATCACTGTAGTTGGGATGTTGCTGGGGAACATAATCATTTGCTTTATGGTCCCTTCAAATTGAATCAAATTGGCTGAAGAATGACTGTGATAGTGGGATCTCGAGAAGAGGTGGAATGGATTATCCATTTATGTTTTTGATTGAAGCTGGGTGCCAGTTCTTCAGTTTTTATTTGAGACAGACATGATGCTGGAGCCTAGCATGTTGAATGAGAGTCTGGCCAATCATTCAGTAATAGTCTAGAAGTGGCAGGACAGCAGAGGTTTGATCTGATCTCAGTTTACATTTTCCACATTTTAACATACACATAGCCCTGGATTGTGTCTTCTCCTGGTTGACACCCACTTTCTGGGTACATTGGTTCTCCTTCTGGAATGCTCTTACACATTTGTTATTATACCTGTTAGGTAATTTCAAACTGAGGATGTGTCATGCCAAAGGTACTGATTACAGTACAGTGGATTGCATGATGTTCATAGTGCATCGTGGATGTCCAGTTTTGAGCTCCTCACTCTGTTCTGAACTAAACATAACAGCTTGACCTTATTTCAAAGACAAAGCTTTGTCTCCATAAGGATTGAGAGGCGCTAATTCAGAAACACTCATTGATAAATGCAGTTGTGGCATGTAGATTGGTGAAGAGCAAATGTGTTCGTTTTCCTCTTTGATTCTCTCTGCTCCTTCAGGACATGCTCAACTTAGTCAGTGCTGGCACTACTGAATCACTATCAATGGTTATTGAAGTTCCTCATCGAAAGTGTGTTCTGTGCCCTTGCAGTCCATGTTGTTGGTTTTTATTCATTCATAGGATGTTGGCTTCACTGGCTAAGCCAGTATTTATAACCTGCATTTGCAACTCTCCTGAAAAAGGTAGTTAGCTTCTGCTTTGAACCATTGCACTCCTTGGAGTGCAGGGACACCCAAAGTGCTATTCGGAAGGCATTTCCAGGACATTAACCTCATGACAGTCAAGGAACAGCGATAAAGTTTAAAGTCAGTCTGGTGTGTGGCTTGGAGGGGAACTTCACAAAATTTGGTGGTGTCTGCTTGTTCTTGTAGGCAATAATGGATGTAGATTTGAAAGTTGCTATTGAAGCAACTTGGCTAGTGAAAGTGGTATTTGACAGGGTGTACTGATTCATCAGTTGTGGGAAAACGATAGATGGTATATGAAGGCTGGTGAGTGTGTGCTGTTTTGAGGTGATCTGCTGATATTTATTAGTCAGTAAGAATGTATCTTTCAGAGGTGAAACACACAAATTGCATACGTGCAGTGAAATCACATTAATGTTCACACAAATTGAAATCCAAATCTGGTCTGTCTTTTTCCAAGCGTGGTGTAACATTAGAATTCATGCAACAGGATAGTTGCAGACTTTGCATAACATGCACAGCCAAGAAAGCCTTGATTAAATCTAGGCAGATTATTGCAGTGAAGAAAAAGTATATATCTCAACCTGTTTAAAAATTCAGCAACTTAAAAATGAAAATTGGCAGATGAGAAAACTTAACATTTCACTGTAAAAAGATATTTATTTATTATTTCCAAGTCTGGAGCATTCAGCTGTCTTGTTTCAGAAAGGATAGACACCTCTAAACTTATGTGATCTTAATTTTTTTTTCTCTCGTATGTCTTGGCTTTATCATTCCATCGGTCCTGTGTATCTCCTCTACCACCTCAGCTGACAGTTCTTCTGCTTCATTGTTTAAGTTATGAATGACAACTTTTGAATTCTACATCGTTCTACATCATTATTGCTGATCCATAATATTTGGATATTCAGTTTTATAAGTATTATATTTTTGGAATATTTTATTTATTTCAAAGTATGAGTGCAGAGACCTGAATAACATTGAATCTTTTAACTAGAATCCAGTTCTTCATGGGCTTTGTGAACAGAGAGGTGTTGGGTTTGTATATGTGGGCAAATATCATCTTGGTTTTCAGAGTTGAAACCAAGCTGACTGCATAGCGTGCACACAACTACTCGGGCAAGGCTAGAGTCAGTAAATTGGTAAGTTAAGCTATACAATGGAGACCACTGTTAGTCTGCGACAGGTTAAACTGAAAGCGCTGAACTCATTTCCTGCAAAACCCTATCTTCTGCCAACTTTACAGCCAACAATAGGTCTTTCAAATTATAGCTTTTAAAACTAATATTCTCACTGTTTGTTTTTGGCACTTTCATTAGTCGCCTCTTTTATTGCTAAATTCATTGAACCGCCCTATTGTCTAGCAGCCATATGTTGAAATATTGTGGGGAATTCTAACATGCAAAGCTAATTTGCTAAAATAAGTGTGGTAGTAGTAATTGTATTATTTTTCCTGAGATTAAGGACACTAGATTTGTGAATGGAATATTATGTTAAAATTTAATAACTTTCTAAGAACTGATGTAATGCCTTTTGAACTTGATTATGTCCTCTTCTCAATAACAGGCATGCAAGCCACTTTTGGTAAAGTCATCTATAAGTATCTTGTGCTGGGACACTATTGTACACTGTATCTCTCAAATTAATGCTTCAAATGCATTTCACTCCAGGCACTTTAGACCTTGTAGATTTATTACTTTATGTCACATCTTGTATTGTCCAAAATACCTCAAATAGGCTTGGTATGTACTTGATTGGATGATTTCTATACATGTCTTACCTGATATTAGAACATAGAACAATACAGTGCAGGACAGGCCATTCGGCCCTCGATGTTGCGCCGACCTGCGAACTATTCTCAGCTCGTCCCCGTACATTATCCCCTCATCATCCATGTGCTTATCCAAGGATTGTTGAAATGCCCCCAGTGTGGCTGAGTTAACTACATTGGCAGATAGGCCATTCCACGCCCTTACCACTCTCTGCGTAAAGAACCTGCCTCTGACATCTGTCTTAAATCTATCACCCCTCAATTTGTAGGTATGCCCCCTTGTGCGAGCTGACGTCATCCTCGGAAAACGACTTTCACTGTCTACCCTATCTAATCCTCTGATCATCTTTTATGTCTCTATCAAATTCCCTCTCAGCTGCCTTCTTTCCAATGAGAACAGACTCTAATCTCTCAGCCTTTCCTCATAAGACCTTCCCTCCAGACCAGGAAATATTCTAGTAAATCTCCTCTGCACTTTTTCCAATGCTACCACATCCTTCCCAATATATGGCGACCAGAACTGTACACAATATTCCAAGTGTGGCCGCACTAGCATTTTGTCTAGTTGCAGCATGATATTGTGGCTCCAGAACTCAATCCCTCTACCAATGAAACCTAACACACTGTATGCCTTCTCAGCAGCACTATCAACCTGGATGGCAACTTTCATGGATCTATGTACATGGACTCCAAGATCCCCCTGCACATCCACACTACCAAGAATCTTTCCATCGACCCAGTAATCTGCCTTCCTTTTATTCTTCCCAAAGTGCATCACCTCACATTTAGTTGCATTAAACTCCATTTGCCACCTCTCAGCCCAATTCTGCCATTTATCCAAGTCCCCCTGCAACCTGTAACATTCTTCCAAACTGTCCACTACTCCACCAACTTTAGTGTCATCTATAGCTGCATCTAAATCATTTATTAAAAATAACAAACAGCAGTGGTCCCAAAACCGATCCTTGTGGCACACCACTAGTAACGGAACTCCAAGCTGAATATTTTCCATCAACCACCACTCTCTGCCTTCTTTCAAAAAGCCAGTTTCTAATCCAAACTGCTAAACCACCCTCAGTCCTATGCCTCTGTATTTTCTCCAACAGCCTACCATGTGGAACTTTTATCAAAGACTTTTCTGAAGTCCCTGTATAGCACGTCAACTGCCCTACCCTCATCTACATGCTTGGTCACCTTCACAAAAAACTCAATGAGGTTTGTGATTAACTACCTGCCCTTGACGAAATCATGTTGACTATCTGAAATCAAATTGTTGCTTGTTAGATGATAATAAATCTTATCTCTTATAATCCTTTCCTACAACAGAGGTAAGGCTGATAGAGTTTAATTCAGATAATTGCGAGGTGCTGCATTTTGGCAAAGCAAATCTTAGCAGGACTTATACACTTAATGGTAAGGTCCTAGGGAGTGTAGCTGAACAAAGAGACTTTGGAGTGCAGGTTCATAGTTCCTTGAAAGTGGAGTCGCAGGTAGCTAGGATAGTGAAGAAGGTATTTGGTATGCTTTCCTTTACTGGTCAGAGTATTGAGTACAGGAGTTAGGAGGTCATGTTGCGGCCGTACAGGACATTGGTTAAGCCACTGTTGGAATCTTGCATGCAGTTCTGGTCTCCTTCCTATCGGAAAGATGTTGTGAAACTTGAAAGGGTTCAGAAAAGATTTACGAGAATGTTGCCAGGGTTGGAGGATTTGAGCCATAGGGAGAGGCTGAACAGGCTGGGGCTGTTTTCCCTGGAGAGTCAGAGGCTGAGGGGTGACCTTGTAGAGGTTTACAAAATTGAGGGGCATGGATAGGATAAATAGACAGTCTTTTCCCTGGGGTGGGGGAGTCCAGAACTAGAGGGCATAGGTTTAGGATGAGAGGGGAAAGATATATAAAGGACCTAAGGGGCAACTTTTTCACACAGGGGAAGTGGTGGAGGCTGGTACAATTGCAACATTTAAAAGGCATTTGGATGGGTATATGAATAGGAAGGTTTTGGAGGGATATGGGCCAGGTGCTGGCAAGTGGAATTAGATTGTGTTGGTATATCTGGTCAGCATGGATGGTTGGACCGAAGGGTCTGTTTCCATGCCATACATCTCTTTGACTCTTAAGTTCATTCCATACATGCACCACCCTCAATGTGAAAAAGTTGCCCCTCAAATCTTTTAAATCTTGCCCCTCCCACCTTTAAACTTATGCCTTCTACTTTTAGACTACCTAACCCTCAGAAAAATGACCTTGGCTGGTCATCCTATCCATTCCATGCCCTTAAAGATTTTATAAATCTCTGTAAGGTCACCTTCAGCCTCTGCCCTCCAGGGAAAATAGCCCCAGCCTGAATACAGTATTCCAAAATTGGCTTCATCCATTACCGTAATACTCAATACATTGACCAATAAAGGAGAGCGTACCAAACACCATCTGACAAAGGATCACTTGACCCAAGACATTAACTCTGATTTTTCTACACAGATGCTACCAGACCTGCTAATCTTTTCCATTAATTTCTGCTTTTGTTACCTCCTTCACTGCCCTGTCCACCTGTCACTCCACCTTTCAGGAGCTATGAACCTGTACTCCATGGTCTCTCTTATTTTCGGCAACACTTCCCAGGACCCTATCATCAAGTCCTGCCATGATTTGCCTTACCAAAATGCAGCACCCCTCCTTTTTGTAAATTAAACTGCATCTATCCCCTTGACCCATCAGCCCATCTGATCATTGTATAATGCTCTGTAATGTCTTTGTGGATGAGGGCTTTGGATCAATTATTGATAGTTTCTGTACTATCAGCAATTCTAATCTGCCAGTCATCCTTTGTCATAAGGCCAGAATCTTGCCAAGGACAACCGAAGATGAGAGGTGCCCCTTTTGTTTAACAGGGTAAGCAGTCAGTGTGCAAAGTTTCCCATGGTGTTTAACAGTACAACCTTAAGGCAAGAAGGAAGCTGATTACAAGTGTTTGTTTATGCAGTGTTTGAAGTTGAGGTTGAACAAGAGCTCAATGAAAACGATACATGCAGTGAGAACTATAAATGGGCATGTAGTTTATGCAGACAGAATTCAAGGTTTTATCCAACTGCCTGGCACCAAGGGCCACATTCAATTTCCTTTCCTTCTGGAAGTAATTTTGCTCCTTTTAGTAGATTATAATCTCATCTCAAATTCTAATAGGTTTTCCAGCAGCAATGAACCATAACACAAAAGGCAGCATTAATTATGATCTCAATTAATTCCAGGAAAAGGAGAGCCCCTCCCAATTCATCTTATTAATCTTGGGAACTGACAGTGTTTTGTGTGCTTATTTGCCCCACCCTTTTTAAAATGTACCAGTGTACAGATAGTTTTGATATCAAAAACTATTTTCGGAAAATCAATTTTTTTGCAGAATTATGATATCATTAGATAAAAATAGATTGTCATGATTTGACTGCTTTGGCTGTACCTGGGAGGAAAACATTGACGCAATGTTTACATCACAGATCTGGAATGGAGAACCCAGACTGAGCATTGGCAAGCTAACTAACTAACTAAGCCATTTGATTGCACTGAGACCTTCCGTTGCTTCTATGATTAAGGCACAATTGATCGGACAATAATTGGCTGGTTTGGATTTATCCTGCTTCTCATCGACAAGACATTACTGTGTAGTTTCATGGTTGTTTAAATGACAGTACACAACCGCTTGGCAGGGGCTCATCTAGTTCTGGGGCACAAGTCTTCACTACTACTGCCAGGATGTTTTCGAGGCCCACAGGCTTTGCTATTAGCCATTTCTTGACATCACATGGAATTAAATTAATTGGTTGAAGACTCATAATTGTAATGCTGGGCTTCCTCATTTAGAGTCATAGAGATGTACAGCACAGAAACAGACCCTTTGGTCCTACCCGTCCACGCCGACCAGATATCCCAACCCAATCTAATCCTACCTGCCAGCATCCAGCCCATATCCCTCCAAACCCTTCCTATTCATATACCCATTTGTAGAATTTCCTCAGCTGTTTAATTGTCTACCATTTCAATAAACATGACAGGACTGCAATGCTTGGACTGATGTGTTGGTTGTGGGATAGTTTAATTCTGTCTGTTAAATGCTGCTTTCCCCTTCTTAGCAGGCATGTATACAGATAAATGTAGCTTTACCATATTGGCACCTCAAATTTAGGCATACCTGCTGCTGCTCCTGGCATTCTCTCGTACACTCACTGAGCCAGGATTGGTTCCCTGGTTTGATGGTGGTGGTAAAGTGAGAGATGTTGGGCTGGGCTGTGATGGTAGAGATTGTGATTAAATAAAATTCTGATTCTGGAAATGGCCCACAGCACTTCCCTGCCGCATTGGTTTTGAATCTCTCCTATTTATCATTCTGAAGTACCATGCACCACAATGCTCAGTGTCCTCTATGTGAAGATAGAACTTTGTGCAGTGGCCTTTCCTTTGCAGCGTGTCTTTTGTGAGTGGTGGTAAATGTGGAGGAATTCTGAAAAAAGAACTCCAAGAACTGCGGATGCTGGAAATCAGAAACAAAAACAAGTTGCTGAGAAAGCTCAGCAGGTCTGGCAGCATCTGTGGAGAGAAAGCAGAGTTAAGGTTGGGTCCACTGCTCCTTCGTCAGAACTTAAGAGGAGTGATGGCGAAGTGCTGATTTATCAGCTGAGAAAGGCAGTAAGTTGTTTTCAGCAGTGAGTTTCCTTGCCCATGTCAGACTTGAAACCATGAGACATTATGGGTCCCAGGACAAATCTTGGCTTCCCCACCTCCCCCCAAGAAAGCCAATTAGTCAACTTCAAAACACAGCAAACCCAGGCAACATTCAGATTTATGTTAATAGGTGAAAGGTAACATTCGAGCCACACAAGTGCTAAGCAGTGTCCATTTCCAACAAGAGAAAATCTAACCATCTCCCTTTGACACTGCTGAAATCCCCACCACAAATTTTCTGTCAGTTACTACTCAGCTGAAGCTGAAAAGCAAGACCACCTATTTTAAAAGCTGTAGCTGTGAAGGCAGTTCTTTGACTGGAATGCTATAGTGAGTTACTTGCTTTCTGACTTCTCAAAGCCTGCCCACTATTTAGAAGACACAAGTCTGGTGTCTGTTCGATTGCATGGGTAAATGCAGCTCCAGATTAGGTTAGGATATCTGGTCAGCATGGTCAAGTTGGACCGAAGAGTCTGTTTCACTGCTGTATATCACTATGACAATGATATTAAAAAAACATGGTACCATCCAGGACAAAACAGAGTGCTTGGTCAATATCCCTTTCACTACCTTAAACATTTGCTCTCGGTTGCAAAGGAAAATTCTGCTGCTGATCATAGCGAAGACTTAATGTGGGAAGTGGCCTTGTCAGACCAATACTGCTAAATGACAAAATAAACATTCTGCCCTTATTTGGTCAGCATTCCCCTCTTCCCTCCTATTCATGTAATCATTCATTTGCCTCTTAAATGTTGCCACTGTGCCTGCTTCCACCACCTCTTCTGACCGTACGTTCTGGCAGGTTGTTACCACTCTCTGCCTGAAAAACCTCCCGTGCACATCCCCTTAAACCTAACTCCTCTTCCCTTTAACTGTGTCCCCATGTAATTGAAACTTCAACCCTGGGGTAAAGGCTCTGACCCTATCTATGTCTGTCATAATTTTGTGGACTTCTATCACGTCTCCTCTCAGCTGCCATCCTGCCAGTGAAAACAATTCTCGTTATTTTAACCTTTCCTCATAGGCAGTGCCTACCCTGTGAACTTTCTCTGCACACTCTCCAAACCTTCCACATTCATCTGGTGGTGTGGCACCCAAAACTGTATGCAATACTCCAAATGTGGTCTAATAAGGATATTATTTAGCTGCAGTATCATTTGCCAACTTTTGTACTCCATGTTCTGGCCAATTAAGGCAAGTATGCCAAATGCCTCCTTAATTGCCTTGGCTATGTGTGTTGCCATTTTTAGGGAATTGCAGACCTGCACACCCAGGTCAGTCTGCATGTTAATGTTCCTAAGGGTTCTGCCATTTACAGTATAATTTATACCTACATTTGATTCTCCAAAATACATCACTTTGCATTTGTCTCGATTAAATTCCAGAAGACAGACTGTCTCAAAATTACTGTTGTTAATTAATATTGATTATTTTACCTTCTATATTCAGTGGGTTGTTATTCTCGCAGTAGCAGCAATTGCATCATGATTCTTGATTCATGAGCCTAACCCACTTCGTTGCCCATTGTCGTCCTTAGCATGTTCCATAACGCAAAGGAGTGTTTTGGTAGGTGTCCTTTTAATCCTTTTACAAAAAGTTGTATTTTTTTTTCTGCACTTTGCAAAATTTAGTCTTAAATATTTATTTATTAAATAGGATTTCAAAGCATTGTAATAAACTAATGAGAAATTATTACGTTAATCAAATTCATTATACCATCGAATATTGGGCAGTGTGTTCACTTAATTTATTGCCTTTTCATGCTTCAGCAACTCCGAAAAATCGGACTAGTGCACATAGAAGATTTTTCTGTGGAGGCAGTGAAGCTCCAACAGTAATTAGTTTGTAAGGCCATGGGAAACTGAAATATAATCTTACTGAAGTAAAAGAAATGCTACGTATTACAAAAAAAACTTGTTCTGTACATTGAATGTTGTTGATAACATTTTTTGACCTTACTGCAACATGAAATATGTCATTTGTACAGTAATTGGTTCTGTATGTTACAGCAAATGAAATTTTCTATTTGCCTCGTAGTAAACTTGTTTTTACCTAGTTGATAAAATCTGTGGCATGTGCCAGATTTTTGGAGCAATTATATCCCATGTGACAAACATGCTCCTTCAAACTGTGCATCAGCTATAACGAACCTGTTTCTATCCAAACATTCTTACCCTAAGATGCTGAACTTGTTTTATTTCTGATGACAAAATGTGCAAATTCATATTTGGAAGTGTCATCAATGTTGCTGTATCAATCCCAAACGGTAAACAAAATATGTTGAGGAAACTCCAACATAAGTGGTTTTACTTTCTCCAACCACATGTAAACCCATCAACACTTAAAGACAAGCCAGTGCTTGCCCAGAAAGTTTTATATAAATTGAACATTTTGTTGATACAAAATGAGCTATACAGCACATTGTAAAATAAATAGCTATCTCTTGGGGGAAATATACTTTTTAATTATTTTGGTTTTAAGTCAAGCATCCTTAAAAGTTGCAGGTTTAAGATGGAGAGAAAGTGTTTTCAAAGTTATGTAAACTATGCTTCTACTGACCACAGAGTTACACATTAGAAGCTGCTCATTTGAGTATGATGTGTTAGTAGGTCAAGCACTACATATAACACTTTTTTGAGTGGCAGGAATGTTGTTTTCAATTAAGTGAGAATTTGAGGCAGTCCTCTTAGCACTAATGCCCCTCACCCTGGAAAGGAATACAAATGTCATTTGTACAGTAATTGGTTCTGTATGTTACAGCAAATGAAATTTTCTATTTGCCTGGAAAGGCAATGTGATGTCTTTTTAGTCTTATTTGACATTGTATTCTTTTGTAGCTAATAAGTGAAAGTCAACATGATGTGTTGAAGCAAACAGTGTTGATTAACTTGATTTGATTTGAATGAAAAGAGGGTAGATTAGGATACTGTGGTTAATGTGTGTAAGGATTGTCCAAAGGTGTTGACGACAATTTTGTTTATGTAGTTGTTGAATGGTATGAAATTCTTGAAATTAACTATCACCATCAGCCCAGCTAAGGAACAGAGAGTGTAGTGTTGGGGTAGTTGGTTTTCAGACTATTGAGTATTCGGTGGTCTTCCGTAGAGACCAGAATTAGGAACACTACTGTTTTTGATATGTTTATGACCCGAATTTGTAAGTGCAGGTCATAATTTTAAAGTTTGCTGACACCACTAAGCTCAGCAATGCACCAAAGAATGATGAGGATGCCAATAAACATCAGGTGAATGTTGATGGTCAGATCCATGACAATTGAAATTTGACTCGTGATCTAATTTTGATCAGAATAAGTTAAGGCAAAATGAACTGGTCCAACTTTAAATGAGGGTTTATTTTGATTGGAATTTAGGAACTGAAACATTTGGGTGTTAATGTAAATCCTCTTGTGGCAGGGCATGTTGAGAAGGCAGCTTCTGAAAAATTAATACATGTGGCATTCTTCAGTTTATTAACGATTTCAAAGGTGCTAAAGCAAATAAGGTTTCTGAAATGTTTTCTAAAAGACTGGTTGGGGAAAATCCGGAGTATTACTTTCCACTCTTGGTAACACACTTCACAGAATGTCAAGGGTTTGGAGAGCAAGTAGAATAGTACAAGAGATGAAGAACTTCAGTGATGTGGAGAGATTGGAAAACCTAAAATCATTTCTTCTCCTTTTGAGAAGGTCACCAAGCGTTTTGATAGAGATGTTCAAAATCATGATTGGATGCAATAGATTAAGAGGAATGGAAGAATCATAATCAGAAAAGATAGATACAAGGTGATAAGGCAAATAAGCTAGAGGTGACATAGAGTCATTGAGATGTACAGAACTGAAACAGACCCCCTACGTCCACCTCTTCCATGCCTACCTGATATCCTAAAATTATCTAGTCCCATTTGCCAGTACTTGACCCACATCCCTCTCAATCCTTACTATTCCTATACCCATCCAGATGCCTTTTGAATATTGTAATTGTACCAGCCTCCACCACTTTGTCTGGCAGTTCTTCCCATACATGCACCACCTCCTGTGAAAAAAATTGCACCCTAGATACCTTTAAAATCTTTCCCCTCTCACCCTAAACCTATGTCTTCTAGTTCTGGGCTCCCCATCCTGGGAAAACATGATTTTACTTGACAACATTGTTGTGATTTAGGGCACATTGCCCAGAAAGGTGGTGAAAGTAGATTGAACAGTTATTTATTCAATTCGTTTTTGAAGATGCTGGACAGGAAAAAAAATCATGCAGGGTGATGGAGGCAGAGTTTGGAGTGAAACTAAGTTGATAGCTCTTTCAAAAAATCGGGAGGGGTACAATCAGCCAAATAATTGTTCCCCTTCCGTATTTTATCGCTCTACGGTTCTGTATTCATTTTATCTAAAAGTGCATCTTCATTTAAGATTAAAATAGAAGCATGTGGATGGTTAGGCAGTTTTAGGTCATAGACAAAAATGAGGACTGCAGATGCTGGATATTAGAGTCAAGATTAGAGTGGTGCTGGAAAAGTACAGCAGGTCAGGCAGCATCCAAGGAGATGGAAAATCGACGTTTTGGGCAAAAACCCTTCAACAATGAGGTTCGAAGCTTCTTGGATGAAGGGATAAATGGGAAGGGATGAGGCTGGGGAGAAGGTAGTTGAGAGTGCAATAGGTGGATGGAGGAAGGGGCAAAAGTGATAGTTCGGAGAGGAGGATGGAGTGAATGGGTGGGAAGGAAGATTGGCAGGTGGGACAGGTCATGAGGATGGTGCTGAGCTGAAAGCTTGGAACTGGGGTAAGGTGTTGGTGGGGGTGACAGCGGGAGGGGAAATGAGGATACTGATGAAGACCTTATTGATGTCCTGGGGTTGAAGGGTTCCGAGGTGGAAGATGAGGAGTTCTTCCTCCAGGCATCAGATGGTGAGGGAGTGGCAGTAGAGGAGACCCAGGACCTGCATGTCCTCGGCAGAGTGGGAGGGGGAGTTGAAATGTTCGGCCAAGGGGTGGTGAGGTTGATTGGTGTGTGTGTCCCGGAGGTGTTCCCCAAAACGCTCATCGAGAAGGCATCCAGTCTCCCCAATGTAGAGGAGGCCGCATCAGGAGCAGCGGATGCAATAAATGACATTTGTGGAAGTGCAGGTGAAACTTTGGATGTGGAAGGCTCCTTTAGGGCCTTGGATGGAGGTGAGGGGGGAGGTGTGGGCACAGGTTTTGTAATTCCTGCAGTGGCAGGAGAAGGTGCCAGGAGGGGAGGGTAAGTTGTTGGCGGGTGTGGCCCTGACCACGTAGTCATGGTAGGAACTGTCTTTGCAGAAAGTGGATCGGAGTGGGGAGGGAAATATAGTTTTGGAGTTTGAGTGCAGTGTAATGTTATCAATCGTGCTACTCACTTCCCACAGCTTCCTGAAAATATTTTATTTGAATTCCAAAAGCTGCAGAGTAGCACACTTAGACTATTATGCTGCTTGTGGTATTTGCTTCATTTTTATGTTTACATGGTTTCTATCAGTTTGCCTTAACTTTAGACCACTGTGTTGCCTTGAGCAAGTTTCTACTGGTTGTGTTTACACAGGGAGAAAATGCTGAAAGAAGCCAGTTCATGCATGGTTTTCTATTAAATGTATGTTTTGAAAAAAAATCTATTTCTGTTTAAGCCTGTCTGGTCGAGTAGTTTAGACAGATGTGAGCTTGAGCATGTCCTGGCATGACTGTACTATGCACACTCTGTTCTTCACAGAAACTGCACTGTTTGTGACTCAGTGCAGAAAATGGGTGTTATCGTGAATGAAACCGTCCTGTTGAACTGCAATCCTAGTAGAATGATGATATGTATCCTTTTGCACAAAGCGATGCATATTCCACAAGTAATTTCCTGACTAATAAAATACACAGTATATAGTGAACTGAAGAACGGAGAAATTAGGACAAATGACGAAAAGCTTGGTCAAATAAATGTTTCATAGAACATAGAACGATGCAGCACAGAACAGGCCCTTCGGCCCACGATGTTGTGCCGAACATTTGTCCTAGATTAAGCACCTATCCATGTACCTATCCAATTGCCGCTTAAAGGTCACCAATGATTCTGACTCTGCCACTCCCACAGGCAGCACATTCCATGCCCCCACCACTCTCTGGGTAAAGAACCTACTCCTGACATTCCCCCCCCCCCCCCCCCCCCCCCCACCATACTTTCCACCCTTCACCTTAACTTTATGTCCCCTTGTAACACTCTGTGTACCCGGGGAAAAAGTCTCTGACTGTCTACTCTATCTATTCCCCTGATCATCTTATAAACCTCTATCAAGTCACCCCTCATCCTTTGCCGTTCCAATGAGAAAAGGCCTAGCACACTCCACCTATCCTCGTACGACCTATTCTCCATTCCAGGCAACATCCTGGTAAATCTCCTCTGCACCCTCTCCAAAGCTTCCACATCTTTCCTAAAGTGAGGCGACCAGAACTGCACACAGTACTCCAAATGTGGCCTTATCAAGTCCTGTACAGCTGCAACATCACCTCACAACTCTTGAATTCAATCCCTCTGCTAATGAACGTTAATACACCATAGGCCTTCTTACAAGCTCTATCCACCTGAGTGGCAACTTTCAAAGAGCTATGAACATAGATCCCAAGATCCCTCTGCTCCTCCACCTTACTAAGAATCCTACCGTTAACCCTGTATTCCGCATTCTTATTTGTCCTTCCAAAATGGACAACCTCACACTTGACAGGGTTGAATTCCGTCTGCCACTCCTCAGCCCAGCTCTGCATCATATCTAAGTCCCTTTGCAGCCGACAACAGCCCTCCTCACGATCCACAACTCCACCAATCTTTGTATTGTCTGCAAATTTACTGACCCACCCTTCGACTCCCATTTCCAAGTCATTAATAAAAATTACAAACAGCAGAGGACCCAGAACTGATCCCTGCGGAACTCCACTTGTAACTGGGCTCCAGGCTGAATATTTACCATCCACCACCACTCTCTGACTTCGACCGGTTAGCCAGTTCTCTATCCAACTGGCCAAATTTCCCACTATCCCATGCCTCCTGACTTTCCGCATAAGCCTACCATGGGGAGCCTTATCAAATGCCTTGCTAAAATCCATGTACGTTACATCCACTGCTCTACCCTCATCCACATGCTTGGTCACCTCCTCAAAGAATTCAATAAGACTTGTAAGGCAAGACCTACCCCTCACAAATTCGTGCTGGCTGTCCCTAATCAAGCAGTGTCTTTCCAGATACTCATAAATCCTATCCCTCAGTACCCTTTCCATTACTTTGCCTACCACCGAAGTAAGACTAACTGGCTTGTAATTCCCAGGGTTATCCCTATTCTCTTTTTTGAACAGGGGCACAACATTCGCCACTCTCCAGTCCCCTGGTACCACCCCCGTTGACAGTGAAGATGAAAAGATCGTTGCCAACAGCTCTGCAATTTAAGGAGTGTCTCAACTGAGTTTCAAGGAGTGTCTCAGTTGAGTACAGAGGTGGGGTGCCATTTCCAGTCCTAAGGGGCCATGCATCTATGAAGCCATGAAGGTTTGGTTGCCAAAAACTTTAGAGACCAGGGTCAGAGGTGCATTGATATGATTTTCTTTGCCTTTTGCTCACAAAACTTTTTGAAGCACCCAAACAAATTTGCTTTGTAAGAGAAAGTTGCTTGTAATTTGGAAGTGCAATCATCATCTTTAAGGAAAAGAGTTTTCTATTTTTGGTCCTGAGCTGATTTTAATTCATTTCTATTTGAGTACCAGTGCCTGTTCATACACTGTATGATCTTTCTGTTTCAGTGAAAATTATTGGAGAGCTTATAATGGAAACTTGATTGATGTGCTGTCACATACACTGAGAAGTTGTGTGTTTCCCTTTCCATATAATTCACAAAAGATGTATTGTAATTAAAACAGTGTTGTGCATATACTTAGTTGTAAAATGCTTTTTTTCAAGGTACTTTTTCTGAAAAGATTGATCATGTCATCTGCATGATATTTTCTCAGTTTGATCTCTAAAATTCACATGGAGTTGAAGTTTACTGTTTTTTTTTCTGTTAACTGACAGTTTCAAACATCTGTTTTGTTTCAAATACATGTAGGTTCATAAATTAGAAATCCATGTGTGTATTCTTCATAAGTATAATTTGAAAAAGTTATTTCAAATATTTTTTTTAGTTTGTCATTTATAAACTACAAATGGTATTAGTCACCAGTCCATGCAGCCTCCCGTTCAAGCCAGGAGTTTGGGACTGTTGGTTGGAGCACTTGTACTGAATGCAAATCTACCACTTGATTTTGAGTTGCTGTTTGGTTTGTGTTTGGAATAAAACCAGTTTCAGTAGCTAATGTTGGATTCCAAATTGAAATTCATTCGAGAGCATAGTTGCGCTTTCATTAATTAATTTGTTACTCAGTTGAATGTTTTCGAGTAATGTTACTTAGTGAGTTTACAATTTAGTTATGAACCATTTTAGATATTTTCTGGTTTCCAATTCAGATGTATCATTACACATCTCTGGAACAGGTGGGACTTGAACCTGTGTGTCCTGGCACAAAGGAAGGGAAGGTACCACTACACCACAAGACTTGGCATGTAGAACAAAGTAACAATTCAAAGTTTACCAATATCCCATGGGGAGATAAGATACTGGATTTGTACAACGTCTGTATGTTGAGGCATATCTGATGTGGAAATTATGCTTTGATTACAGATTGATATTAGTGCAAGGAATCTTGTTCACCTTTTTTGATGAATGAGAGTAGAAATGGACTAAAAAGATGAGGGAAGAGAATGAGAAATCTTTGTTGGAAAAATATCTTATCCAATAACAAAATTAGCCTTATCAAATGTGGGAAAGATACTGAAACAATAATTAGCATTTTTCCAGTATCTTTCAAAACAGCTGCTGTAGATTTAAATCACACATCTGAAGTCTTCCTTTCTGTTTGTAGACGCTCCCTAGATTTATGGCCTGAGATTTTGATGAAATCAGTGGATTGCTTGTGCTTTCATGCCAAGCCCAGGCTGATTGGCTGAAAGCAAAGGTTGTTTCAAGCTCAGTGCTGATGTGAATGTGGTTTGATTAGTTTGAGCTGTACACAGACCAAGGAAGTTTGAAGGCTGAGAAACTACGATGGTGGGAGATTATTTCAACCATCGTGAAGATAGGTCATTATTTTGACAACAGAAAACAGGAGTGTGTTACAAGATGGTTCTACAAGCCAGGGGAAAAGTCCTGAGGTAGAGAGAGTTTAGTGAAATACTTAAGGCTTGGATATGGAGAAAATTGGTTAAAATGTTTAGACTTTGCCATTTCACATCCGTTAACTAAGTAACTTAAGCAAGTAACTAGATATTACTCTCTGAACTGGATATTGATTTGCTTAAATTCTTGCGCGCACTCAAACAGACTGCCACCTTGATGTAATTAATTTGCAAACAATAAAATTTGAAATGATCTGCATGGATGAATACTTAATAAAGTCTATCATATTTTTAAGTTTATTGTTAAGATGTAAGCATCAAAATATAAATGTTAGCCGTTGCAGTGTGCTGGCGACATGTCAGTATGCAATGCATTTTTGTTTGCACCAAAAATAAAATTGGTTCTGAAACCATTCATTTAGTTGGCAGAATGGAAAAATTGTTAACTGACAAAAAAGGGGCAAAATAGTTAAATGGTACAGTAAATATTTAACTTCTCCACTGAATGTGGCTTGTTATAAGTTGTCAATTCATTAAGTTGTCATACCAGGGTTTTAGTGTTTCACTCTAGTTTGGATACTAATTTTGAGCCTGTACCTGCAGCAGTATGACTTAATGACTAACCAGAATATGTTAATAGCCATAAAGCCTGCACACTGAATGGCTAGCATTTATTTATTGATACTCTGGAAAGTGGCTAACTGAAATTCGGTTTTCAGTTTGTGCACTTGACCTAAGTTAAAATCTTCAGAATTGATTGAACTTGATCTTAGGTAGTTGAATTCATGGTGAATGGTTACGTGTGATTTTGTGTAACCTATTTTGTTGCATAAGCAATTATATCTCACCACCTCAAGATTTATTGCAGTCCAGCATTTCTATAGAACTAACTCTGGGTCAATGAAAATATGTTAGGCCGGATCAATTTGGAAGTAGTTTTGCTTTTATCATATCATATTGATAACAGATAAGTATTTGATTCATGCTGTTCAAGTTAGAAAGCTTGAAATTTGGTGTAGAGATTAGTGTTCATGAATCAAAGGTTACTAGGGACGTTTGCATGGGATTGGGACAAATGACCACACTGCAAGAATTTCAGTTTTCTAACTGTACCTGAAATCAATCTGAGTTTTTGTGCGCCTTTTATAGTAGGCTAACAGACCACAATGACTGCATTATTTTCACTAAAACCACCCAATTCTCCACCTCGAGTTAAACTTCAATCTGTTGCATTGAATGTGAATTCTCTGCTACTGAATTTTACAAGTGGGCAAAATATTATTCCCAAACTTATTCAGAGCAACTCAGACTGTGCCACAAATAAACTGAATGCAGAAGTACAGGTACTGTAAATGTAACTTTAAAACTTTGTATCGCAGTAGTTTGAACATGGGCCATATCTCTCAATAGTGGGGAGGATTAATTAATATAAGATAAAGTTTGGAAGATTACGGTTCTATTAATCAGTATGAGCCATAGGGAAGATTTAGACAGACAAATTTACCTAATTCTAAGCTTATTGTCCAGCTTGAATACCTGTCATATGCATTTGTAGATGCTCTTATTGTCCAGTACTAGGGTTAATGGAATTGGGACACGTGGAAACTTTCTCAGTATCATTTGTACATATAAGAATTCAAATTCTTCAGAATTCATCTCATTTTAATTCTGCTGAAGCCTTCCCTTTTCTTATTTAATAAACATATTTTGCAGGCACTGATACAATTCTGAGCAGCTGTCTTCTCCCGTCAGTATGTGGAGGGCAAAGTTTGTTTGATTACAACATTTATTGCCCCTATGGAATTTGGTGCTCAGGCTACCATTATGAAACCTCACTGTGACTGGTTTAATAGACTAATAAAATATACTATCAGTAATTATCTTGGCATACATGGTGTGTAGTCAAAACTGTTACAGCATTATGTAAATACTTGCACTGATGAATAGATGTTTAGAGTTGATAAAATATTCACTTTCTTAAAATTATTTGGGTTATTCAAAAAAAAAAGAGAAAATGGATGTTGGTAGAATATCATGTATAGAATGTCACTTTAGGGGCATCATTTTTATTCCTCCGTGCTGCAATATGTTCGATGGTGCAATTTGAATTTTTGTGTTTAAACGCATGTTACATTTCTACATTTGAGTCCATTGATATGTTTTGTATAATGTGCAGCTTTGAGTAGTACATCTTAGCCAGAGGTAATGTTTCATACCAGGTAGATATTTGTTGCAAGATAAACTGGAGCCATGCTTTGAATTTTTAAATTTATCTGAAGAGTACTAAAATAAAAGCAAAGTTCTAGAGAAACTCAGCAGGTATGATGACGTGGGGATAGAGAAACCAAGTTAATATCATGAGTCCAATTTGACTACTCCAGAACCGAAGGAAGCTAGAAACGACTGAGGTTTTATGCTGTAGGAAAAAGTGGAGAGGAGGAGCAGTTGGAACAGATGGTAAAGATAGAGTAGAAGGTAATGGGAGCACTGACAGTAATCGTGAAATGATATAGAAGACGACGAGGTGTTAATAGCAGAAAATAGGCCAGTTCTCCCGAGAATCAACCTGTAAACTAAAATGTAAGTTAGACATTTTTGTCTAACCTTGTGATTTATGAAGTTGCTTGGGTTGGCACATCCCTTTCAAATAAAAAGTTGTTCACGAAAGCAACTGCATTGAGTACAATGCTGAAACTACTGTACAGTCTGTAGAACTAGTCAAGGCCATGGCATCTTCCTTACACTAGTTTATAAAAAATAAATCCAATCCTTCAGGTTCCACTGAATTTGTCCTGATATTATTATCAGGCCTTGTTGTTGGATTCAGGTTATGGTTCTCCTGTAAGTATAGCATCAGTACAAAACTGTTGATGTTGCACCAATTCTAGAATTGTAATATGAATATATTCAGAAGCACTTGGGCTCACCTTGTACATTCATTCCTTTCACACAAAGTACCTAATTTCTCAAATGTGGCAGAGAGGAGCATTTAACCGTAAACAAACATCAAATTGCCAAAAATAAATAAACTGTATATAAATATTCTTTCATCATCAGAATTCAGCCTACTGTCTATTTGTTTTCTTTAAATGATAAAGTACTAAGCCAGGAGAAAGCATTCTAAAGAATGCACAATGCTGTTCTTTGACTGACTGGCACTGAATCACTTAAATGCAAGTTGACTTCATTTGTATCAAGAACAAAGTAGCATCATTGCCTACATGAAAAGACTCAGCAGGCAACCAAAGATAGCTTAATGGGTGCAATATTGTATGATCAAGTGTTATGAAAGTTTACAAGAAGTTATGGTGACATAACTTTATAATAATTCAAACAAACATTCTAGAGAAACCAGTTGCATCAAAAATAAACTGCTTGTCAAAGGATGGCATACATCCTTGAGCTATTCTATACTGGTTTGCAATCCTGGTTGCGGATAGAAAATTTGCATTTGAATACAAGTAAGGTTAAACATCAATGCCATACGGCCTGGTAACGTCGTGCTTAGCTGCCTACCTTTTCAGCCTGAATGCTGTGAGACTTGCTGACAACTGCAGCTTCTTCCCTAGGCTGGTAAGCTTATTTTGAAAATTCAAATTGACCCTATCCTTGCCTCATTCCCCTCCCAGTTTTTTTTGAGGATTTGTGTTTGCTGTTGCGTTTGTGGTTGCACTTTCAAGATTTGATATTGAGCTGAAATAGACTTTAGTTAATCTTGTAATGCTATGATAAGCACTGTAAACCTCCTCGAAGGATTATATAGGATAAGACGCAAATGACTGTGATTTACAAAGCAGTTTATGAAGATCCACAAAACTGTTTTAAGTATTCTGAAACAGCTGCCAAACATGGGTTGTTGCATTATTGTGGTAAAGTATGCTGTTTTTATTATTGTTATAAAAAATAGGTTTGCAGTGCAAATATGTTGGACATATCGGAACTGAAAATATGTGGCTCTAGTTGTTAGAGACTGAATGAAAAATCTTTGCAGCATCTGCCATGTTTCCGTTGGTGCATTGTAGATTGTTTCACAGGAATTTGAAGCATTCGCTTCTTGAATTGATCTTAAACAGTTGGCCCGTTGTAGTTCAGAAATATGTGAATTCTAGTACTTTCCACATAGCAATATTGATGGAGTTACAGCTGCATATTAACATGACTGCTTTCTGTCTCTACAGCATGTCTATGCCTCTGCATCAACTCAAGATTTGATTTGTCTCATCCATGGTAGACCCTGGAAATGTTAAACAGAGATTACCTATTAAGGAAAAGATTTTGGTGAGAATAGGGTGAAAAAGGCATCTGGCAGTATTACTGTTTTTTTTCCCTTGTGTAAACTGAACAGGAAAACAGTGTGCATTGCCAGAAAAATGTTATTCTCAAAAATGCTGAGGCCTGGTATGAACAATTGGATGGTGTCCAAAATGTCATACAATGGCAAGTAGACTAATGAAGATTAGCTGCAGATAGATTTTTTTGAGTTAATTAGTGCTGTATTTGATTATGGTTGGGAACCCCTTCAACATGCTGGCATCCATAACCTCAAGAACATACATTACATCCATTTTACACGTCAATTTCTTCCTCACCTTCTGCACTTTTTTCAGAAGTAAGACATGACATCTTCCTCACCTCTCCCATCACACCACCATATCTTTCAGGATTCATCGAATGAACAGCAACTTTGAGTTTCCTGTCTGGCTGGTTCTGTGATGAGGTGTAAGGTATTTGCTGGGGGTTTAGGCCACCTCATAGAACAATACAGCGCAGAACAGGCCCTTCGGCCCTCGATGTTGCACTGACCTGTGAACTGTTCTCAGCTCGTCCCCCTACACTATCCCAAAATCATCCATGTGATTATCCAAGGATTGTTTAAATCTCCGTAATGTGGCTGAGTTAACTACATTAGCAGGTAGGGCATTCCACACCCATACCACTCTCTGAATAAAGAACCTGCCTCTGACATCTGTCTTAAATCTATCACCCCTCAATTTGTAGTTATACCCCCTCATACAAGCTGACGTCATCATCCTAGGAAAAAGACTTTCACTGTCTACCCTATCTAATCCTCTGGTCATCTTTTACGTCTCTATCAAATCCCCTCTTAGTCTTCTTCTTTCCAATGAGAACAGGTTCAAGTCTCTCAGCCTTTCCTCATAAGACCTTCCATCCAGACCAGGCAACATCCTGGTAAATCTCCTCTGAACCTTTTCCAATGCTTCCACATCCTTCTGGAAATATGTGGACCAGAGCTATACATATTTTTATGAATTTTACTTCCATCATTGGTGCAAGAAATGTTGCAGCTTATTGGTTTTACATAAATATTTCACAAAATTTTCAAGAGCTTCATACTGAGCTTGAACTGCAGTGGTTAATCACAAAGACAATAAAACAATGTAGCTCGTTCAAATCCAGGAAAAAACTCCATTTTCTCCATGAAATAAGTTTTATTTTAGTGACAATAAAGACACTTAGAAACAAGGGTAGTCCTTCCAAATTACATAAACGGGCAAGTCCAAGTTAAATTACAGCACCAACGTGCATTTTCTATGATATCTTTAATGTATAAAGCAAAGCACAGGTTTTGACCAAAAGCTTGGGGTAAGATGTTTTTGAAAAGTCTGTTCAACATAAGTAAATAAAGAATTCCATCCATGAATTATCTGACAGGTCTTCTGATAGTATGAAGATGGATGTGAGGGCAGCGAGAAGTGTTGCAGAGGTAGAACCAGATGTCATTATTATTCATCTGGAGTTTGACCAAATGACTGGATGATGTCATCATGAATCAATGCGTGGATTAAAAAAAAGTATGGAGCCAATCTTGCATCAGTCTATTGCATTTCTTGTGAAAAGAACAAGAGCAAAAAGGTGGAAGGAACTGTGCACTCTTTCACAGTCAGCCAGAAGGGGCCTGCACGATGGAAGGTTACATTTATATAACATGAACTGACATTTTAGTTGCGTTTAACATTCTAATACTGAGCTGCTAGTTGCATGGTGATCCAAATCAAAAAGTAAAAATTTAGATCAAACATGAACATAGATGTAAAAAAGGTAAGCCAAGTAAGTGAATGCAAATTTCTCCAATCTTCCCTCATCCTCCTCGAGAATGTAGCAATTTAGCACCACCCTCCAGTTACTTGCCAAACATTATTCTTCTATCAGTATTCTGATCTCAACAAGCCAGTAAAATGTGGTTCCCTAACATACATATTTTCTAGCAAAGACAACTGATTATGATGACAGACTTTGCAATACCTTGCCTTTTATCATTCTGGCCCAGCGACACTGAACTGGAATGATAAATCTCCCCTCTATCTCTTTAGAGTTCCCTTACCCACTGCCCTACAGTTGCATGAAATGTTCAATACCAAATGCCCGAGGTAGAGAATTTACTCACTGAACTACTGAAGGACTCGACTGTCTTTCACATTTACCTTCTCGGCTTACAAGTTCAGATACTGTAGTGTTTGGTATTTGCAACACAAATGGTTTTCGGTCAGAACAGGATTTTAAGTTCCATCTATTCAAATGATATGTTTCCTAATATTGTAAGTGATTAAATTTGTAATATAAATGCAATGTCACACAACATCCTCATGCAACGTAATGACTTCATAACATTCCGTAACACTTTGAAAATGAAACAGAATCTACAATAATGCTGACCAACATCTATACATGATCAGCATACTATTGTCTGTTTTCATATTGCTGTCTGCTACTCAAGGTATATGCTCACTAAATGTCACTAAGAAATTCTGATAACCACGAACGAAGGCAAACATTCAATGTGACCATACAAATACAATTGCTAGAAAAACTCAACAGGTCTGTCATTATAGAGTCATAGTGTCATAGAGATGGACAGCATGGAAACAGACCCTTCGGTCCAACCTGTCCGTGCTGACCAGATATCCCAACCCAATCTAGTTCCACCTGCCAGCACCTGGTCCATATCCCTCCAAACCCTTCTTATTCATATACCCACCCAAATGCCTCTTAAATGTTGCAATTGTACCAGCCTCCACCACATCCTCTGGCAGCTCATTCCATACACGTACCACCCTCTGCGTGAAAAAGTTGCCCCTTAGGTCTCTTTTATATCTTTCCCCCCCACCCTAAACTTATACCCTCTAGTTCTAGACTTCCTGATCCCAGAGAAAAGACTTGGTCTATTTATCATATCCATGCCCCTCATAATTTTGTAAACCTCCTAGAAGGTCACCCCTCAGCATCCAATGCTCCAGTGAAAACGGTCCCAGCCTGTTCAGCCTTTCCCTGTAGCTCAGGTCCTCCAACCCTGCCAACATCCTTGTAAATATTTTCTGCACCCTTTCAAGTTTCACAACATCTTTCTGATAGGAAGGAGACCAGAATTGCATGCAATATTCCAACAGTGGCCTGATCAATGTCCTGTACAGCCGTAACATGACCTCCCAACTCCTACACTCAATACTCTGACTAATAAAGGAAAGCATACCAAACGCCGCCTTCACTATCCTATCTGCCTGTGACTCCACTTTCAAGGAGCTTTGAACCTGCACTCCAAGGTCTCTTTGTTCAGCAACACTCCCTAGGACCTTACCATTAAGTGTATAAGTCCTGCTCAGATTTGCTTTCCCAAAATGTAGCATCTCGCATTTATCTGAATTAAACTCCATCTAGCACTTCTCAGCCCATCTGGTCCAGATCCTGTTGTGAACTGAGGTAACACTCTACACCTCCAATTTCGGTGTCATCTGCAAAGTTACTAACTGTACCTCTTATGCTCGCATCCAAATCATTTAGTAAATGACAAAAAGTAGAGTACCCAGCACCGATCCTTGTGGCACTGCACTGGTCACAGGCCTCCAGTCTGAAAAACAACCCTCCACCATCATCCTTTGTCTTCTACCTTTGAGCCAGTTCTGTATCCAAATGGCTAGTTCTCCCTGTATTTCATGAGATCTGACCTTGCTAATCAGTCTCCCATGGGCAATCTTGTCAAACGCCTTACTGAAGTCCATATCTACTGCTCTGCCCTCATAATCTTTGTTACTTCTTCAAAAAACTCAATCAAGTTTGTGAGACATGATTTCCCACGCACAAAGCCATGTTGACTATCCCTAATCAGTCCTTGCCTTTCCAAATACATGTACATAACCTGTCCCTCAGGATTCCCTCCAACAACTTGCCCACCACCAACGTCAGGCTCACTGGTCTGTAGTTTCCTGGCTTGTCTTTACTGCCCTTCTTAAACAATGGCACCACGTTTGCCAACCTCCAGTCTTCCGGCACCTTACCTGTGACTATCGATGATACAAATATCTCCGCAAGAGGCCCAGCAATCACTTCTCTAGCTTCCCACAGAGATCTCGGGTACACCTGATCAGGTCCTGGGGATTTATCCGCTTTTAACCGTTTCAAGACATCCAGCACTTCCTCCTCTGTAATCTGGACATTTTTCAAGATGTCACCATCTATTTCCCTACAGTCTATATCTTCCATATCCTTTTCCACAGTAAATACTGATGCAAAATATTCATTTAGTATCTTCCCCCATTTTCTGTGGCTCCACACAAAGGCCGCCATGCTGATCTTTGAGACGCCCTATTCTCTCCCTAGTTACCCTTTTGTCCTGAATATATTTGTAAAAACCCTTTGGATTCTCCTTAATTCTATTTGCCAAAGCTATCCCATGACCCCGGTGTGCCCTCCTGATTTCCCTCTTAAATATACTTCTACTTTCTTTATACTCTAAGGATTCACTCGATCTATCCTGTCTATACCTGACATATGCTTCCTTCTTTTTCTTAACCAAACCCTCAATTTCTTTAGTCATCCAACATTCCCTATACCTACCTGTCTTCTCTTTCACCCTGACAGAAATATACTTTCTCTGGATTCTTGTTATCTCATTTCTGAAGGCTTCCCATTTTCTAGCCATCCCTTTACCTGGGGTGCACTTATTCAACAGATATTATTAAAACTTGACAATAGTATTGTTTCTGATTCTATAAGCACTAAAGCGTCTATATTGAAAAGGTATCTCCATATTGCGCGTTTACATTTTAGAATTCCGTAAACTTCACCTTTATTGGATGTGATTGAAATAAGTTCAGAAAGTTCCACCAAACCTGCTTTGAGGTGGTAGGTTCAGTTTCAACACTGGTTGATAATGCAGTTTTGTACGAAAGAAGGCAACATTATTGAAGATGCTGTCCTTCAAAAGAAATGTGAAGCAAGGACCCATCTGTTCCTTTTTTGGGTTCAGATAAATGCATTCAATCCTTAAGAGTATAAAGAAAGTAGAAGTATACTTAAGAGGGAAATCAGGAGGGCAAACCGGGGTCATGGGATAGCTTTGGCAAATAGAATAGATAAATGTATTCTCCTCCTGTGTCCTGGCCAACATTCTACTCCCAAACTGATCAAACATGCTGTTTATTCACTTACTATATGGGGCAACATGCTATCACAATGGCGTATGAAGCACTTCAGCATCCTTTGAAATCAAATATAATTCACAAATAAAATCTTGTTTAGTTGGCAAAGGCACTTATCCTTTCCACCTTTACCATATGCAAAATAGTTTACAGTCCATTTCAAACCTTAGTCTGTGGAAAAAGCTGCCATTGCCATATGAGTAACTTGGTTAATTATACCTCTAAATAATTTTTTAGAGCAAAATATTTGCCTTAAGTTAATAGATTCTAATCATTATGAAATATGATAAGATAAAATTGCAGAGGTCCACGGGGTTTCTCTCTGGTTAGATGGGGAGGACTGATAATGGTTTAACCTGAGGGTCACCATGCCTCAGGTGAGGGGAGAAGTTGAGTAGGAGACACTCTCATTGTAAGGTTAACAGGTTATGGAAGTTGAACCCCTGCTGTTGGTGTCACTGTGTTGTAAAGTCGCTGTCCAGCTAAATTAGCTGCCAATGGGATGAAATTGAGAGGATACTAAATGTGGTGGGCTCCTCATCTTTGTTTAGTTCTTGGGGAGAGCCAGGGCAAAGAGAATGGGTCTAACTGAGGAAAGAGTAAGGACTGCAGATGCTGGAGGTCAGATTTGCGAGTGTGGTGCTGGAAAATCACAGCAGGTCAGGTACATCCGAGGAGCAGGAGAATCAACAATTTGGGGAAGGGCTTATGCCTGAAACATCAATTCTCTTGCTCCTCTGATGCTGCCTATTGTCTAATGTCCTATTCCCCTCGCAGTTGGTTCATGCAGCAGCTTTGGAACTCCATCAATAAGCTGGGCTCTGCTGTCAGGGAATTGCGTGAAGTGAGATGCATAGTTAATTAAGTAGGATGTTAGGATTGAGTAATTCGGGATTAAAGTTGAGCAATGTGCTCTTGTTCTGTACGTTTAAACATTTCTCAGCTATCTGTGCCTTCGTCTTCTCTAGATAAATTTTAGTGAGATCAGTACCAGACCTTTTCCTTCATTGCTTGACTTTAATTGTTCATAAGTAAAAGAAAAATGAAAATAATTTAGTTTAAATATGAAAGTTTCAGACGAAGTCATCTGTAAAAGCGTTTTACATTGCATCTCGGGCAATTTTCTGTATCTCAGTAGGAAGAATTTGATTGAGGTAAAATTCACATAATCAGTTGGACTTTGCATGATTATGAAGGAATAACATGACTTGGCTACACTAAGGTAATTTGAGTTTAAAGTAACTGCAGTACTTCACTAATGCATTCTTACTCAAAGAACATTACATCATTAGAGTCATTCTTGTGAACTGGGCATCTGTGCTGAACAGCGGGTTAAGGCTAAATAACATACATTTTCAAAATACTGAATTTTATTTGTTGTTTAAGGATTGGTGCAGTGCTGACATTCAATATAGTATACAGCTCTAACTATACAGTTTTCTTTGGCTGTTTTAAAAAGAAAGCATTTCTATTTTGCTCAATCACATTATCACGAAGAACAGCCTTTCCATTTGAATTACAATAAAGCAGGAAGTTGAGAGGGGGAAGATCTCTTAATGTATGTGTGATGATTGTTATTTGGTATTTTCTGGCATGGAATAATATCTTGGCATTGCTCCCCATTCCCATGCTCATTTTGTTTTTGTTTAAATTTCATTGTCTTGCACAACATACTGCATGTTGAATTTCCTTTTGCGATATTCATGTAAAAACTATGTATGTTTGAGACTACAGACAAAGTAGTACATATTTGGAATTGAAACCTATCCAATCCAGTCCCATTCAATTAATCTCTTGTTTATTTTCTTTTAGGAAGTCAAAGACTAAGCCAAACGGTAAAAAAACAGGAGCAGAGGAGAAGAAATTGTATTTGGAGCCTGAATATACCAAAGCAAGAATAATAGATTTCAACTTTAAGGAATTGGTGACCTTACCACGTGAAATTGACCTGAATGAATGGCTAGCTAGCAATAGTAAGTTCCTCTTCAGTTTGTTGCACAAAATTCTGGTCTCCCTCCTACAGGAAGGATGTTCTGAACTTGAAAGGGTTCAGAAACGATTTATAAGAATGTGCCAGTGTTGAAGAGTTTGGAATATAGAATGAAGTTGAAAAGTCTGGGCTGTTTTCCCTGGAGCATTAGAGGCTGAGGGGTGACCTTATAGAGGTTGATAAAATCATAAGGGATATGGATAGG
Source organism: Hemiscyllium ocellatum (assembly GCF_020745735.1). NCBI lineage: Eukaryota > Metazoa > Chordata > Chondrichthyes > Orectolobiformes > Hemiscylliidae > Hemiscyllium > Hemiscyllium ocellatum. The sequence continues at coordinate 38,357,916 of NC_083418.1, forward strand.
GTAAATAGACAAGGATTTTTTTCCCTAGGTGGGGGAGTCCAGAACTAGAGGACATAGATTTAGGGTGAGAGGGAAAAGTTTTGTTAAAGGAAAGGGTTTTTACACATGCATTAGGGACAAAAGGGTAACAAGGGAGAGGATAGGGCCCCTCAAAGATCAGCAAGGCAACTTTTGTGTGGAGCCACCGGAGATGAGGGAGATACTAAAGTATTCTACATCAGTATTCACTGTGGAAAGGGGCATGGAAGATATAGAATGTAGGAAAGTAGTTAGTGACATCTTGAAAAATGTCAATATTACAGAGGAGGAAGTGCTGGATGTCTTGAAACACATTAAAAGTGGATAAATTCCCAGGACCTGATCAAGTGTACCCTAGAACTCTGTGGGAAGTTAGGGAAGTTTTTTGCTGGGCCTCTTACTGAGATATTTGTATCAACGGTAGTCGCTGGTGAAGTGCCGGAAGACTGGAGCTTGGCAAAGTGGTGCCACTGTTTAAGAAGGGTGCTAAGGGCAAGTTAAGGAACTATAGACCAGTGAGCCTAATGTCGGTTGTGGGCAAGTTGTTGGAGGGAATCCTGAGGGACAGGATGTACGTGTATTTGGAAAGGCAAGGACTGATTAGGGATAGTCAACATGGTTTTATGCGTGGGAAATCATGTCTCTCAGACTTGATTGAGTTTTTTGAAGTAACAAAGAGGATTGATGAGGGCAGAGCAGTGAATGTGATCTATATGGACTTCAGTAAGGCGTTCGACAAGGTTCCCCATGGGAGACTGATTAGCAAGGTTAGGTCTCATGGAATACGGGGAGAATGAGCCATTTTGTTACAGAACTGGCTCAAAGGTAGAAGATAGAGGGTGGTGGTGGAGAGTTGTTTTTCAGACTGGAGGCCTGTGAACGGTGGAGTGCCACAAGGATCGGTGCTAGGTCCACTACTTTTCATCATTTTATATAAATGATTTGGATGTGAGCATAAGTGGTCCAGTTAGTAAGTTTGAAGATGACACCAAAATTGGAGGTGTAGTGGACAGCGAAGAAGGTTACTTCAGATTGCAGCGGGATCTTAATGAGAAGGGCCAGTGAGCTGAGAAGTGGCAGATGGAGTTTAATGTGAGTTGCTGCATTTTGGGAAAGCAAATCTTAGCAGGACTTGCACACTTAATGGTAAGGTCCTCAGGAGTGTTGCTTAACAAAGAGACCCGGGAGTGCAGGTTCATAGCGCCTTAAAAGTGGAGACGCAGGTAGATAGGATAGTGAAGAAGGTGTTTGGTATGCTTTCCTTTGTTGGTCAGAGTATTGAGTACAGCACATTAGTTAGGCCACTGTTGGAATATTGCATGCAATTCTGGTCTCCTTCCTATTGGAAAGATGTTGTGAAACTTGAAAGGGTTCAAAAAAGATTTACAAGGATATTGCCAGGGTTGGAGGATTTGAGCTATAAGGAAAGTTGAGTAGGCTAGGGCTGTTTTCCCTGGAGTGTTGGAGGTTGAGGGGTGACTGGAGAGGTTTATAAAATCACGAGGGGCATGGATAGGAAAAATAGATAAAGTCTTTTCCCTGGTGTAGAGGGATTCCAGAACTAGAGGGCATAGGTTTAGGGTGAGAGGGGAAAAATATAAAAGAGACCAAAGGGGCAACCGTTTCATGCAGAGAGTGGTACATATATGGAATGAGCTTCCAGAGGAAGTGGTGGAGGCTCGAGTCATTGAATGAATGAGTGCAGTTTATTTAATTTAATGACTGACATAAGCTCGAGTCGTTGATTGATGTATTGCAGTTTGATTCATTGAAAGAATGAGTGAAATTTGAGCACTGAAGTTAATGAAGTGGTTTGATTAATTGAATGAAGGCATCTAGATGGGTATATGAATAGAAAGGGTTTGGAGGGATATGGGCCAGGTGCTGGAAGGTGGAACTAGATTGGGTTGGGATATCTGGTCGGCATGGACGAGTTGGACCGAAGGGTCTGTTTCAGTGCTGTACATCTGTGACTCTAGAACTTTTTCCCAGATTGCCACAGGAAGTGGTTTGAGGAACATGAACTTTGGTGGGGAAAGCCCAAATGATCTGTTTATGTGCCATATATTTTATATGTGAGAGATGGATTATGTTCAGAAACCCAACCAAAACGTGAATATAATTTGATGTACGCAGTTAGGGCTTGTCCTAATGCATTTTGAACCTCAGATTGCTAAAATCAACTGATTCAGTCATATTAACCTTTGGTGTCAGTTTAAATATCTTTTGGAAATTCAGGTGGGTCCCTGATCTACGAATGTCCAATGTAGGAACAATTGCACTTAGGAATTTGATTGCATACATATTTTTAATTTTAAAGATCTGGCATACAAACTTTTCCTCTACTTACGAACAGCTGCTTTCTGTTGTACTGCATGTGCTCTGCCTTGCAGACTTTGTGAACAGACACCCGACAGAACCCTTTTGCAACCTGGGGACTGCCTGTAGCAAGTATACAACATCTGACTGGTTCCCCTTTATGTATCCTACTATATAATATTTTTGAAAAACTGTAATATGCCAATTAAATTCACCTTTCATTAACCATGTTGTCCAGTGTTCCCACTGCTGCTGAAGATGTGTAAATATTATGCCTACCTCTGCTGGTAATTACATTGTCTGATGACTGACCATTTATAGACTTACAACATCATTGCCACATAGAGTCGTAGAGTCATAGAGATGTACAGCGTGGAAATCAGACCCTTCAGTCCAACTCGCCCATGCCGACCAGATATCCCACTTTCTAGCACCCAGCCCATATCCCTCCAAACCCTTCCTATTCATATACCCATCCAGATGCCTTTTAAAAGCTGCAATTGTACAAACCTCTTCACTTCCTCTGGCAGCTAATTCCATATATGTACCATCCTCTGCGTGAAAAAGTTGCTCCTTGGCTCTCTCTCATATCTCTCCCCTCTCATCAATCCTGTGTAGTACTCCTTCAAAAAACTCAATCAAGTTTGTGAGACATTATTTCCCATGCACAAAGCCATGTTGACTATCCCTAATCAGTCCTTAACATTCCAAGTACATCCTGTCCCTCAGGATTCCCTCCAACAACTTGCCCACCACTGAAGTCAGGCTCACCGGTCTTTCGTTCCCTGGCTTGTCCTTACCACCTTTCTTAAATAATGGTACCACGTTAGCCAACCTCCAGTCTTCTGGCACCTCACCTGTGACTATCGATGATACAAATATCTCAGCAAAGGGCACAGAAATTACTTCTCTAGCTTTCCACAGACTTCTAGAGTACACCTGATCAGGTCCTGGGAATTTATCCACTTATGCATTTCAAGACATCCAGCACTTCCTCCTCTGTAATATGGACATTTTTCAAGATGTCACCATCTATTTCCCTACATTCTATATCTTCCATGACCACCACCACAGTAATCACTGATGCAAAATACTTGTTTAGTATCTCCCCCATCACCTACAGCTCTACACAAAAGGCCATCTTGCTGATGTTTTAGGGGCCCTATTCTTTCCCTAGTTACCCTTTTGTCCTTAATGTATTTGTAAAAACCTTTTGGATTCCCCTAACCCTATTTGCCAAAGCTACCTCATGTCCCCTTTTTGCCCTCCTGATTTCCCTTTTCAGTATGCTCCTACCACCTTTATACTCTTCTAAGGATTCATTCGATCCCTGCTGTCTATACCTGACATATGCTTCGCTTATCTTCTTAATGAAACCCTCAATTTCTCTAGTCATCCAGCATTCCCTACACCTACTAGCCTTTCCTTTCACCCTAACAGGAATATACAGTCTCTGGACTCTTGTTATCTCATGTCTCAAGGCTTCCCATTTTCCAGCCGCACCTTTACCTGTGAACATCTGCCTCCCAATTAGCTTTTGAAAGTTCTTGTAGTACTCTCAAAATTCGCCTTCCTCCAATTTAGAACTTCAGCTTTTAGATCTGGTGTATCCTTTTCCATCACTATTTCAGAACTAATAGAATTATGGTCGCTGGCCCCCAAGCGCTCCCCCACTAGGTACAGTGCTAGTGCGTGCCCAGTACCCTCCTCCAGCAAACAGTCTACCCTTAGGATGAAGTGAAGAAAGCTAGTAAGGAAAAGTTCCCCATATGAAGATGCTGTAGTACTAGACACAGTGCCATGGTATTATAACTTCACAGTGCAAGAAACCATTGGAGGACATGGAAGTGCCCACCTACATAAGGTTCACTCATTTATTCTACCTTTCCCTGCCACCTTTTACATTTTTTTAAACACCTCCCCTAAATGACATTTTGAATTAATGTTTATTAAAATCTCTGCACTGAATCAGAATTTTATGAAAAGAATATATAGTTTGTACATTCTTGAGTCAAATTAATTTAGAGAGCTTGCACCTTGATAAATTTAACTCTTTGCAGAAGAGTTCAGTGTTCACTGAAGGTATTTGACTATTGCACGCCAATTAGGAGGTAATGATGAAATCTTAAAGCCAGGTGGTGCTTCATCTGATCATATTTTTTACTGTGTTCAATATAAAGTACCTTGTACAATTGATTTACAATCATTTTCATAAATGTGCCTTGTGATGTCAGTGATAAATGCTGTAATGTAACATTTTTATTTCCTTTTTTTAGCAACAACATTCTTCAACCATATAAACTTACAGTACAGTACCATCTCTGAGTTCTGCACTGGTGACACTTGTCAAACGATGACTGTGTGCAATACGTAAGTATAATGTGTGACAGGGCAGACTATAAACCCCATTGAAATATTTGTATGTGTGTTGATCCTCAAAAATCTCAAGTGCATGAATATTCAATAACATTTTTTATTTGTCATCCAATTACCTGAATCACTATGTATTGATTTTAAAAGGCCTAGTATTAACTGGCACGGGTGGAAACCTTTTATTATTCAACAATGATTTCAATGAATACAAATATTCTTCAGTACAATCAAATAGTTAATTATAGATATGATCGTTAATTAAAGATTCTTTACATTGTATATGAGTATATTTTTGATTAGAATGTGAGCTTAAGGCCTGTAAGTACCTGCGTTTTGTGAATGTAATTTGTGTGACAATATGCAACATCATTGGACATTTATGTCCATATTTGCATTTTGTAAAATCTACTTGAGAAAAGGAATGGAAAATATTCTTCTTAAGGGGGAGAAAGATTATCGTGGGTATTCACAGCTACTTAGATGTGATCTTATTGAATGACCAAGCAAACATGAGCGGCCATGTCATCTACTCCTGCTCCTGATTTGTCTGTTTGTATTTCCAACAATAACTATCAAGGTTGTTATAAAATTATGACATATATTAGTTTTGCTGGGTACTGGTCCTGTTTATATTGTAAAACAGTGGATTATTCAGGGGAATTCACTTCCTAATGTTCTAACTTAGCCATACAAGGGCAATTAATTAGCTCCTTGTAATTGATAGAATATGTCAAGGTTTAGCAACAGTTGTTACTCAGTCGCACATACCAAGGAAGAGTGCAAATATGTGAAGACAGTTGTGGTCTTTCGTGAGATTTTTGGAGGAAATGAACTGGGTCATTTAAAGCAATAAATTAACTCAGTACTTCCTGCTGTCATGGTCTATATGACTTCCTTTATTTCTTTGTGGCCGCAGCTATTTGTAATTGCAGTAGTTCCACTTATTCCCAATCCTCAACCCCATCAAGATCACCTCAGTTTGGTTTTAATACTGAGTACTTTTTTAAAAAATGTTATTATATCGGTGATCATAGGATGGGGAAAAAAAAGCAGCAAAATATTTTTGTGTCCTTCCTGCTTTACTTCCTGCTGACTCTTAGTCATGCCTTTCCTTGGCTTTTGTTGCTTTTGGGATGTACACATTAAGATGGCTCTGTTCTGTGCAATATTCTGGAATTTTCATTCGAATGCACGATTTAGCTATCGGGTGCCTTACTTTTCATAAAAATAGAAAATGCTTGAAAAGCTCAGCAGAATCTATTTTTGTGATCTTGCTATCTTACTTTACAACTTGATGCAATGGCGGAGGATATATCTCTGTATTTGTGTTTTAATGAGAGTGATAACTTGAAACTGAAACTAAAACAAACTGGAAAATCTCAGCCGGACTGGTGGCATCTGTGGAGAGAAATCAGTCAACTTACCTTTTATTTTTATCATTTTGTGGTATGTGGACGTCGCTGGCTGGCCAGCATTTATTGCCTGTTCCTAGTTGCTCTTGAAAAGGTGGTGAGGAGCTGCTTCCTTGAATCACTGCAGTCCTCCTGCTGTCAGTTGACCCACAATGCCATCAGGGAGGGAATTCCAGGATTTTGACCCAGTGACAGTGAAGGAACGGTGATATATTTCCAAGTCAGGATGGTGAGTGACTTGGAGGGGAACTTGCAGGTGGTCGTGTTCCCATATATCTGCTGCTCTTGTCCTTCTCGATGGATGTGGTCAAAAGTTTGAAAGGTGCTGTCTGAAGGTCTTTGCTGAATTTCTGCAGTGCATCTTGTAGATAGTACACATGGATGCTACTGAGCGCTGGTGGTGGAGGGAATGGATGCTTGTGGATATAGTGCCATTCCAGCAGCTGCTTTGTCCGGAATGGTGTCAAGCTTCTTAAGTGTTGTTGGGCCAACACTCATTGAGGCAAGAGTGGAGTATTCAATCACACTCCTGACCTGTGCCTTGTAGATGATGGACAGGCTTTGAGGAGTCAGGAGTAGTATTCTGAGCTTCTGACCTGCTGTTGGAGCCACTTCATTTATGTGGCAAGTCCAGTTGGGTTTCTGGTTACTTATAACCTCGAGGATGTTGTGTCATGACACTGGGTAAACCCCTTTGCTAATTTTAAACCCAACACCTAGAAAAGCTTATCTCATGCCGTAATCTGTTAAATTTCGAGAGGCAAAGAACTATCCCAGATTTCATTATTTAAAGTTAAAATTAACAGTTTTATTCTTTAAGTTCAACAGAGAACATTTAGAACCACTGTTTATAACTCCTTTCTCTTAAACCTATTTTTTACCCCTCACTCCACAATACGGTTCCAATTTTGAAAAGTAAACCTGATTAAGATTTACAAAAAAACAAACATGTTTGAAAACCAGTCAGCTTTGTCGATACTCCTTGGTCTTCTCTTCGTCGGTCTTCTGCACAACTTTCTGAAAAGTACCTGTATATAAGAAGAGTTATTTGGCTAGCAGTATGTACTTGTTGGTGCTTGGCAGTTCTCCCCCTAACTGTTCAAAATGTCCAGTTTCATATTGCAAAACATCGGATCATTTCATTGGCTTGATGTCAACAAAACATTAAATTCAAATTTTATTGGACTTTGGTATCTGGGGCATAAACTGGATTTGTTTTTGTTCCATAATAATGCAGCTCCAGCTATTTGTTTCAGCCAAGTGTTACAATTTTGCCTTGTTCAGCTCACTCTTTCAGTCAGTCCTTGCTAGCTTCCTCTCTCTCTGAAAGGTACTGCACACACCTACATCTTCATAACAGTTGATAGTGGGAAAATCAGTGATAGTAATACCGTTGAATGCTAAGGGGCAGTGGTTAGATGGTCTCTTATCGGTGACAATCATAGCCTGGCATTTATGTGACGCGAATGTTACTTGTTAGCCCAAGCCTGGATATTGTCCAAATCTTGCATTTGAACATGGGTTGCTTCAGTCTCTGAGGAGTTGTGAATGGTGCTGAAACTTGGCGAACATCCCCAGTTCTGACATTTATGATGGAGGGAAGGTCATTGAAGTAACTGAAGACAATTGGGCTGAGGACAGTACCCTGAGGAACTCTTGCAGAGTTGTCCTGGAGCTGAGATGACGACCCCTGCCGTCTTCCTATTTGTCATATATGACTCCAACCCCCGGAGAGTTTGCCCCTTGATACCCAATGGTTCCAGTTTTGCTAGGACTCCTTTATGCCACACTTGGTCAAATGCAGCCTTGCTGTCTAGGGCTGTCACTCTTACCTCACCTCTGAAATTCAATGCTTTGTCCAAGTTTGGATCAAGGCTGTAATGAGGTCAGGAGTGGCCCTGGCAGAACTCAAACTGGACATCACTGCGCACGTTATTACCGAGTAGGGTTGTTTGATAGCACTGTTGATGACCCCTTCCATCACTTCACTGATTGAGAGTTGACTGGTGGGTTGATAATCGAGTGGATTGGATTTGTCTTGCTTTTAATGTTCAAGACAAACGTGGGCAATTTTCGACATTGTTGGCTAGATACCAGTGTTGTAACTGTACTGGAAGAACTTGGTTGAGGGAGTGGCAAGTTCTGGAGCGCAAGTCTTTGGGACTATTGGCGGAATGTTGTCAGGGCCCCCAGCTTTTTGCATTATGCAGCATCTCAAACCATTACTTAATATCACATGGAGTGAATTGAATTAGCTGAAGACTGGTATCTGTCATGCTGGTGACCACTGGAGGAAGCTGAGATGGATCATCCATTTGGCACTTCTGGCTGAAGGTTGCTGTGTATGATTCAGCCTTATCTTCTGCACTGTTGTGCTGGGCTATTCCACATTGATGGGGATGAGGATGGGGATATTTATGGAGCTGCCTCTTCTCGTGACTTGTCTAATTGTTCACTGGATGTGGCAGAGCTGCAAAGCTTCGATCTGACTTGTTGTTTGTGTGATCGCACAGCTCTGTCTCTACTTGCTGCTTATGTTATTTCACATACATGTAGTCCTGTTTGGTGGCTTCACCAGGTTGACACCTCATCTTCAGGTATGCCTGGTGCTGCTCCTGACATGCCCTCCTGCACTCTCCATTGAACCAGGGTTGATCCCCTGACCTGATGATGATGGTTGAGTGGGGGACATCCCAAGCCATGAGGTTACAGATTGTGCTGGAGTACAATTTTTTGTTCCTGTTGATCATCCATAGCACCTTCAGTCTTGAGTGGTTAGATCTGATTGAAGTCTGTCCCCTTTAGCACAGTGTCACAGTACACAAGACATTATTCTCAATGGGAAGGCAGGACTTCATTTCCACAATAATCTGTGGTAGTCATTCTTAGTGATACCTTCATGGACAGATGCATCTGTGGCTGGCAGATTGGTAAGGTCAAGTATGTTTTTCCTTTAGTTCCCTCACCACCTGCTGCAGAGCCACTCTAACAGCTATATCCATTAGGACCCAACCAGCTCGATCTGCAGTACTGCTGCTGAGCCACTCTTGGTAGTGGACATTGCAAAGGGGCGGCTCAGTGGTTAGCACTGCTGCCTCATAGCACCGAGGTGCCAGGATCGATTACAGCCTCAGGTGACTGTCTGTGTGGAGTGTGCACATTCTCCCCGTGTCTGCGGGGGTTTCCTCCGATGCTCCGGTTTCCTCCCAGAGTCCAAAGATGTGCGGGTCAGGTGAATTGGCCATACTGAATGCCCGTAGTGTTAGGTGCATTAGTTGGAGGGAAATGAGTCTGGGTGGGTTACTCTTCAGAGGGTCATTGTGGACTGGTTGAGTCGAAGGGCCTGTTTCCACACTGTAGGGAATCTTTTTTTTAAAAAATCCCCCACCCAGAGTACATTTTGTGACTTTGCCATCCTCCATGCTGTCTCTAGGAGGAGTATTGATTCATCTGCTGAGAGAGGTCCATATGTGATCATCAACAGGAGATTTTCTTGTCCATATTTAACCTGAAGCCATGTGACTTCATAGGGTCAGGAGTCAATGCTGAGGACTCCCAGAGCAACTCCCTCCTGACAGTATCCCACTGTGCTGCCACTTCTGCTGGGACAGTCCTGCCAATGGGACAGGACATATCTAGGGATGGGGATGGTGATGGTGGTGTCTGGGACATTGTCTGTAAGAATGGTTCTGATATCAGGTGACTGGACCCTAAGCGTTAACTCTGATTCTATCTTCATAGATGCTGCCAGACCTGCTGAGATTGTCCAGCAATTTCTGTTTTCATTTCAGATTTTAAGCATATGCATTTCTTTTGTTTTTGTTTGTTTTGTGATAAATTTATATGCTTATGTAACAGCATTAATTCTGATCTTTTTGAAGTATATTAAGGTTACTGTACAGCTACATGTGGAGATTGATATTAAATATTTGTAACACAAGAAAAATAACTTGGTCTCAAGTTATTGTGCAGGCTCTCAACTGGTTTAACAGAGAAATGGGCTGATTCTTTCTTCAATCTAGAATTCTAAAATATTCATTTCATATTGTCATTATCCAGCTGTAAATTTTAGATTTCGCCTGTGCTCAAGTTCCTTTTTGTGGTGGACTTTAATGCACTTGCCTTTCTTAATGTTTTTGTTGAGAATTCCACAAATGTTGTTTTGCTGTTTCTGCCTCTCTCCAGCCCTATCTTTACTGATTAATCTACACATTGGGATTTCTATTGTTGAACATGGTACTAGATTGACATTATCAGCACTTCTGTAATTAAGGCCTTATCCATTTGCTAACCTTGATGCTCAATAGAGCACATCAAAACTATTTTGCAGAATACTGACTCTCCTGATTTAGACCATTGTTCACTCTGTCATGCACATACTTCCAAATAGATCAAAGGATACTGCTTTCAAATCTGAAAGCCCCTGATGCATCTATTACTCTGGAAATGATTGGTAATTGCTCTGCACTTATAACCAATTAAAGATAAAGTTAAAAATCACAACACCAGGTTATAGTCCAACAGGTTTATTAGGAAGCACTAGCTTTTGGAGTGCTGCTCCTTCATCACGGGCTTGTGGAGAATGAGACCCTGAGACACAGAATTTATAGCAAAAGATTACAGTGTCATGCAACTGAAATGATATAATGAACAAATCCGGATTGTTGTTATTTCATCTTTTAGAATGGCCTGCAGGTTTCTGTTCATTAATATGTAAATCCAAGAGTCTCTTTAAAGTCACCTTCTTGAGATAACTGGAAAGTTTAAAAACAAAAGGTGATATCCTGAGACGATGCATTGAAGGTGTGAGGTTAGAGTCTGGCTGTATCCCAATCTTGAGTCCGACTGGTTCTATTTCCAAAATGGAATGTACAAAATATTACATGTATTGACTGCCTGCAGATTGTGCATTCTTTTGAGCAAACTAGAATGTATCTGCAAGCATACATCCATCCCACAGACTTGTGTGTGTGCATGTGCATGAGAGTGTGAGTGCGTTTGAGAAAGTGTGTATTTGTGTGTGTGAAAGCTTGGTAAAGTGTGTGTGGGTGTGATGGAGTATAAGCCTGTGACAGGATGTGTGCATGTGTTTGGGAGGGTGTATGTGTGTCTGTGCTTGAGAGAGGGTCTGCATGTGCATATGTAAGAAGAGTGTGTGTATGTGTATATGAGAGAATGTATAGTGTAGTGGGTCACCTGTAGTGTGACATCCACATCAATTTAAGATAATTAGTCAAGATTAAAAGTGACACGTTTACATTATATATTGGGACCGGTTTTAAAATAAAAGACGTTTTCAAAGCTCGAGTCTCTTCTTGAATTATCTCAAAGTTTGGTGGGGTTTCCTATTGTTGCCATGGAGAAAGCAATTAGAATTGACTTCCCTACCAAACTTATGCATGCATTTGGGTGTGTGTTGCTCCTTTAAGGCAGTCAGTCAGGTGACCCAGAGATAAGTGTTGGGGAGGCAGTCTAAAGACTAACTGTGGACTGAGACATGCAATGAAATATCCCCTTTTCAAGTCTACCCTCAGTCTTTCTCATGTTCTATTTTTGGCTCTAGTGTACCACAGTCTTAATATAATCAAACATAACTCCTCCACCCCCCCAATTCTTAGTTTGAAATTGCTTTGATTATTTAATTTCTTTTCAGGCATTTTACTTGGTGATTGCAAGGTCATGAACATTCTGCTACATTCCATATCGCCACAATTCCATATTTGAATTGTTCAAATCAACTTTATCTTTGACGTAGCACTGAAACAGACCTAGTCATCCAGAAATGACATCCTCTGTGATTATGGTTCGCCTAATCCCCCGTTAGTCTCCCTTCTTCTGGAGCTCTCTGTATGGCTTGGTTTTGTGTCTCTGTCTCTCAGTCCAATACACAGCACTAAAACTGTACCATGAATAGGACAAGGAGGTAAGTCCCAAATCCACTCCAGATGGAATGGGTATCGAATTCCATGCAATTGGAATCAATCTGATCCACAGCAGCCATTAATCCAACTTGTTTCTTGAGTTACTGTGTGAACACACATTTTCGTGTGTTGTATAGCTTGAAGCTGTGAATAGAGATGTTAGAGGCTTCACTTTCTTTCCATTAAATGGTTGACTAGAAATCTCTCACATGCTAGCCATTGCCAACAGCATATATTGGAAAGATTTACAAGGTACACTTAACCTATTTGGAATAGTTTTAAGTCCAGTTTCCTTGACCATTAAGACTTGGAGTTAGACACGAAGGGAAAATTTCTGATTCAGAATTAAGGGTGCTACCCACAGTACAAGACCTGCTGTAATCGCCCAGTGCCCCAGCGTAAACTTTTTCTGGTCTCCAATCCCTTTATGGCCGTCTACCTCAATTTTTGTTCCTCATCCTTTAGTTATATGCTTCATTGTATTCTCCATTCCAATGTCTTTATCTTCTGATTCATGCCTCCACTACACATCATCTCCCTTCTCCTTCCTTTTACCTTTCTATTGTGTAGGTTCTTCAGTTGTGTAGGTGCTGCACTTTAATTTCTCCCTAAATAATTCTAACTCTAGTCCTCTGCCTGATTGCAACTGAGTTGTGAGGGTACACTGTTTCTTTTCTATTCTACCCCTCCACTGGTCAGTTTAGCTAGGTTGTGGACATGACCAGTTAGTTCTGACACTGTCAGGGTCACTATTAAGGATAACTCTGTCAGGTTTTTAGTCAATAACAAATAACTGCTTTACTAACAAAAGGAAACTTAAAGATGCCAAGTTTATTGGCAAATATATTGTGCTATGGGAGGATATTTACCCTTTTATTAAGAGAAAAAAGGCTCAAACGTCTGAGAAACAGGAAATGAAAACTCTGCAGCATGCTCAAAGTACTTTGGCTTAGTAATCAATAATCTCATGGAAAAATGATAACTTGTGCATTATCCCAAATGGTGATCTGATTCCAAAGTTATACACACAGCTGTTGGTGTTGTTCTCATGGAAGTATTGTAGCCGTCTAAATTCTCTTTGCTTCAGGCAGTGAGGTAGATTTCAAGGAAATCTCTTAAGGAACTCTCCCCAAGTAAAAAGGATTTCTTTTGCTGAGTGGAGTTACAAAAAAAAAGAGAGATGGAATGAAGAGATATTCTCTCTCTGGTCTCATGTTGACAGTTCAAAATTACAGTATGTCGGATTCCATTTCCACGCTGGGCCATGTGACCTATGTGGGGCCATGACTGCATCTACGCTCCTGCTTCCTGAGAGGTGCAACATTGTTGGTGTTGTATCAGTGCACTTTCCTTAGCGAAATGTCCTTTGTTTAAAAGATCAAGGTATATTTATATTGTTCCATATAATCTTTAAAAATATTTGGATTACATCTCTTCATAACACCCTGAAATCTGCTTATTTGTCTGAATGCTTATCATCCTTCAGCTCTGCTGCATTGGCGTAGTGCCCAGTTTTTCTACCTCTAAGAGTGCTGGGAATCGTGTATGTTAAAAACATTGTTTGAATGTAAATTGTTGACAATATGCCTTGAATCAGATATTGATGTTTGCTTCTACACTAGATCCTTTGAAGTAAAGATCTAAACTGCTTGCTTTGTTATCAGTGATGTTCTGTACCAGCTTGGCACTAATTCTTTTAAACAGCTCTCTCCTGCAGAGTTCATTTTTCAGTCAGGAAGGAAAAACCTGAGCATTGTAGCAAACTCTTGGCCTCATTTTGTTCCTGTTCAGTTTTAACTAGCCATAAATCTGGGTCACCATAAAATCAGGAAGAAGAGAAATTGTACAGTGTTCTGGCATATTCCACAATGGTGCATGCCTAATGTTTATTGAGACATTAACAACTACTAAGTAATGAGTTTGAGTATTGGGTTTTGCCTAACTGTAGTTTGGCCCCAGTAAGTGTTACAGTAATTGCTTATGCGCATCAAATACATTCTATTTCCTGCTATTTAATCAAAATCATCCTTCTTCATATTTTATAATTGCCAATACTGTTTTCTCCTGGATTTGCCCATTTGGAGCATTATAACTGAAACCTATGTTATAACTGAAAACTGTACTGAAAGAGGAGATTCATGCATGTGAAAGAATTGTTTCTGTCTAAGTTGGAGCAGTTTGGAAATTGGTGTAGTGGTGTGCCTAGAATGTTGCATGAAACTGGATGCATGTTTGTTGAGATAAATAATAACCAATGAGGACACCTCTGTCCCCTGAGATTCTAATTAAATAAAAGCAGCCCAATCTTGATTTAATGTTGATGTCATTGAAGCCTCCACGTTTGCAATTTTAAATTCTCATCTTTCTGTAAAGAGTCAACACAAGTTGATGCTCTTCGTACTTATATATCCACCTTGTATAGTTTTTCATTGAGATTCTGCACAAAGTAATTGTTCTAATGAGTGCACAATGATGTGCGAAAGTTAGTTAAACCTAATGGCCACCATATAACTTACTGTCTGTAGAATTTGTCCCATGAAGTGGTGAATTTTTTAAAAAAAAGTATGTGTAGCCCTGTCTAAATTAGATAAGAACTTGTCTTTTGTTCAATAGACCTTGTTTGTAATCTGTGATTCATGGAAGCTTCTGCATTATCTCATATTGTTTAAAACCTGCAATTGAATGTGAACTAGCTGGATGCCTACATTGATTGAATTTCTGGTATTTTGCTAAACAAGAGCCAGTTAGTTGGTATTGGTGACTAGGTATTGATTTGGGGCAAGTAGCAGGTTCTGTAGGAGAAGCAAGGAGAAAGTGAGGTCTGCAGATGCTGGAGATCAGAGCTGAAAATGTGTTGCTGGAAAAGTGCAGCAGGTCAGGCAGCATCCAAGGAACAGGAAATTCGACGTTTCGGGCATTCCTGATGAAGGGCTTATGCCCGAAACGTCGAATTTCCTGGTCCTTGGATGCTGCCTGACCTGCTACGCTTTTCCAGCAACACATTTTCAGCTCTGTAGGAGAAGCAAACCAATCTGTTTCAGGTCTCTCATTTTACTCTTCTCTCTGCTCTTGTTCTCTTGCTTGATCTGTATATAATTTATCTGACAAGCTAAGCAGATGACCAGTTCTTTGCAGATATATCTTTAACTGACCAGCAGTGAGGAGTGGTGGCAATTTATGTGATCACATTTGCCCTCCTTTGAGGAAGTTCATGAACTGTTCAGCTAAGACTTGCAAATGTTGAGGATTTAAAGGTAAATCTGTGTCTTAGATCTTTACTTTATTGTTGCGATGTGCCCTCAATTTTGAAATGTTGTTATTTGCCAAGGATTGTTTAGATACTGGATGGAAGAATTATTATTCACTTCAGGTCATTTTCAATTTGTTAAAATAACAAAAACACTAAAAGTAACTGGAGGCATCAGCATTGCATGAGAAAAAGCAAGAGAAGTGTATGCTCCACTATTCAATACGACTGTAATGCTATCCCCATAAACTCTTGATTCTCTGTGTCCAAATATCCGTCAATGTGTCTTGATGATGCTCAGTGAATACCCATAGCCCTTGAGTAGATAATTGCAAAGATCCACAACTCTTGCAATGAAATTTCTCCTCATTCCAATCCTAAATGGCTAATGCCTTTGTCTGACACTGAGCCTTATTTTAGGATGCATTGTGTTTTTTTTTGAATCAGTGAATTCAGGCTATCTTTAATATTTTGAGTAGATTAACCACAGAATTGATGATCATGAAAACTGAAGCTATGATTTTAATGATTCTTGTTTTGGCATCATTTCTTTCCTGGCTAGGTAGTCAGGCTAAACTAAAGCACAAGCAGTTTGCTTTTCTTAACCAAGTGAAGACTGCAATCCAGTCAGTACAGTTATGTAAATGACCATTGTTTCTTGTGGTTGTTTGAGTTAATGATGCCATGGGTACTTTCATGTCAGCTGGAATTCTTCACATTGTGCCATTCTGGATTCCCAGTTACTGCTTCCTCTGAGCTTTTAAATGACATTCAACAGTATATAAGACCCTGTTAGGGAAGAGCTCCCCAAATAGTGACATTCTGAACATGAACTTATATTAATATAACATTATGAAACATCCCAAGGAGGTTCACAGAATCTTTATAAAACCAAATATTACTCTGAACCACATAAGGAGACTAAGTCAAGTTGAAGTTGGCATCATCAGAACAGATGCGATGGAGACGGAAATTGGGAGAATGGATTAGAATCTTTAGAGGAAGCAGGGTGTAAGAATGTATAATCAAGGTAACTGTGGGAGTTGTTGGTTTGTAGTGGATATTGGTGGCCAATCTTTCTCCAGAAAAGGAAACTGATGTCAAGGAAGGGAAGAACAGAGTCAAAGATGGGCAAAGTGTAGGTGAGAATGGGTGAAAATTGGAAGCGGAATTGGTAAACTTTTCCGTTTCTGGATGAGAGGGGAAAGCAGGCACTGATGATATCATCAAAATACAGTGAAATAATTAAGCGAGGCCAAGAATAGGACTTGGAACGAGGAATGTTCCACGTACTCCACAAAGTGACCGGCATAACTGGGGCCAATGTGGATACTCCAGGTCAACCCTTTGACCAGAAGAAAGTGAGAAGAGTTAAAAAGGAAGTTGTTCAGGGTGGGGATCAGCTTGGCCAGACAAGGTGAGTGAGGGTAGATGGGGTTGGTTCAGGCCTATTTTCCGGAAGAAACGGAGAGCTCTGAGACTATCCTGAAGGGGGGTGGGCATGTAAAGGAATTGCACGTCTGTGATAAAGAGAAGGCAGTTTGTGCCTGCAAACTGGAAATTCTGAAACGGACATGAAGCATTAGAGGAATCGCAGGTGTACATGGGAAGGGCCTGGGCAAGAGGTGGAAAAAAATCAAGCCACGGTAGGAAGAGCTGAGTTCTATGGCGCAGGAGCAGGCAGAAACAATGGTCTGTCTGGGCAGTCCTGTTTATGGATTTTGGGAAGGAGACCGAAGTGAGCTGTGTGGAATTGGGAGACGATAAGCTTGGAGGTAGTTGCGGGGGCGATCACCAGAAGAAATGACATTAGTGACTTCAGTCTACTCAATGTCCTGATGTTCCATGTTGGAGTCATGATCAAGGAAGACAGAAGGAGGTATCTGAGAGCTGGTGCTCAGCCTCTGCAATGTAGATGTCAATCCACCAGATGCTAACGGCACTGCCTTTGCACATAAGTCTAAATTACAAACTCGGGATTGGATCTGAGAGCACAGATTGCAGTCAGTTCATTGGGGTAGGGGGTGGGGTATAGAGAAATTGAGATGACCAGTGTCATACTGACAGTTCTTGAACAGGTCGAGTGCAAGTAAAAGGCCAGAGGGAGGAGTCCAGATGGCAGAACATTGTTGGAGGTAGATGATGGAGAGGCTCTTGTCCATAGAAATGGATATTTGGTTCTCAATTATGTTGATGACAAGATAAATTTGAGCCAGGACATAGTCACTACCTCACGCACTACTCTCAGCTATGCTTATTGAAATTGATTTTTAACTCTTTAATGGATGAGCAACATTGATTTGGTTCAGGATTTATTGCCCATTCCTTGTTGTCCTTAAGTTACTGGTATACTGCTGCAGTCCTTGAGACGTAAGGACAAACAGTGCTGTTGGTTAGACGGTTTCTGGGATTTGACTCAGTGACCATGAGGAGCAATAATCTTGTTCCAAATCAGGATGGTGGATGGCTTGGAGGGGACCTTGCAGTCGCAGTGTCCCTGTACATTTGGTGCTGTTCCCCTTCTAAATGGTAGATGTCACAAAGTCACACGTTTGGTGCTATGGGATTTCTTCTTTCAGCCAGTGGGATCGCAGAAACCATTTCCGTTCAACATATTAGCCAAAAGATGGACTGTGCAGATAGCATCCACTTAGTACTGCAGTCAAGTGTCATGATGTACTATCTGCTTAAATTTTCAGTGCTATCATCTAAATATGTTCTCGCTGTTCATTGTGACAATAACCTATCTGCTGTTTAGGACTTGAATCCATTAACTCCACATTGAGTACTATACACAATCCAGGCTGGTGCTTTACTGCGATGAAAAGTTGACCTGTAAATTGAAAACAAAATCACAGAAACTAAGTTCTAATGTCTGAATGCTACTTGGTAAATTTGTTGATTTACAAGCAGCACAATAGTGAAATGCAGGAACAAACTATATGATGCAGCAATTAATATTTGGCAGGGAAAGGTGATTGCATCACTTTGTTGTTGTAACTTATACGTATCTCTCCTTAAGCTCCCCACTTTGTTGATTTCTGTCCTCTTCATCTGTTTAGAGGTTTCTGCAGAATCTTTGCCAAATAAGGGGAATTTTGAGTTGTGTGCTTTCACAAGACAGTTATGTGTTTCCTAGGACCCTTCTATGGTTAAAGTATGTTTTTATAAGTGCTTGTTCTCTACAACATTGTTATGAAGCTTCCTTTTTCGGTCTAGTAATCTGTTGTGAACTTACTGTGTTGCTACCCAGAAATGCCAGACTTCTTCCCTTTATCCATTCCAGTTCTTTCATAAAGTGGTGCCTGTCATCATAGCTTTTCACAAACAAAATTCAGAACAAAGCCAAAGTGTGGAAGGTTTAAAAAAAGCTTTCATAACTAAAACAATAAAAGTAGAATATTGTTTTTAACTTGTCATCTTATTCTATTGAAGGAAAGGTTAGATGCTCTTATTATGTTCAATATTTTCATAGTTTGATTGGCCATTATATTTGATGTTCTTGTGCAATCTTTGACATTTCTAGTTACAACCTTTTCAAGAGAAATAGATCAAATATATGGAGATTTTAGTCAATATGTTCAAATCGAGTTATATTTTGTGTCCATAATGGGCATTGTTTCAGTTTGTAGCAATTTTTGTATGAAGTGTAGAAACTTGTTAAATCCTGAAAGCCGTGTGTTCGTGAGCCACGTGGATATGTTAAATGAGTAAAGCTGAGAAAAATGGCTGCAGGGACAGAGTGGGTTGCAGTGATTTTAGAAATTGAGTGAGATGGCAAGATGAGGAAACTTAACAGAATGGAATACGAGTTGGGTTGGATCTTAAGCAGTAAAATAGATGAATTAAGGCAACAATGTTGTGGAGGTGACAGAAAACTGTATTGCTCCTGGACTGGGTGAGCTAGATTTCAATTCATTAGAGTGCCAAGGTTACATCCTTCGTGATTGTGCTGAAATGACAGCAGGGAAGAAGTTGAAACTAAAAACAGAGGCACTGGTTAGTTTCAGTATATTCAGTCTCTGTCTCTTTAAGATCCACAGCAACAGCAGTTGAGTTTTAATTTGATAGGCGAGTATTTCTAATTTAAACCTGTTGTTGCCTGGGGCTAAATATTTTCTTGCTAATGGTTGCAAGCCTGCACTTGTGAAATGCATACTACCATGCGTAAAGAGTTGGGTTATAAATTAATGGGTGGAGAAGGGTAATTGGTATTCAAGTATTTTTTCTATGTGGAATTTAATATTAAAAATATTTGTGGTGAGTTTTGATTGTTAAACACTTTTACAATAAGATTCATTAACTAGCTCTGTAAATGTTCTGTTTAATTAAATTAGTCATTAATATAGTAAATGTGTAAGCACCTATGTTTGATCTTTATAAAGTGTCTAGTTTCTCTATCCCCCAAGTCAAATCTTTTGCTTCAAACTGAATTTAATTACATTTAATTGAGAATCAGTTTCTTTTTTCCAGTGAATCATGTGGTAGAATTGTAGTAATCTTTGCAGTAAAGTGAGTGCAATAAGCTTGAGTTTGACTAATTGGTAAATGTTCAAGTAGCATTTTTAGAAAATGCGATTATCTGTGTATGATGCTGTTATACGATTTTGCGATCATATTTTGGCACTTTGTCCATTTAATGGCATATTCATTGAGCTTATCCAGGCAGTTATTCAGAGTTCTGAAAAGACGCTACTTACTTAATGCATTCAAATATTTCAGTCAATGTAAACTTTGGATTGGGTGACAAAGAATTAATTGAAGCTAGGAACTCTGCCAAAAGGAATACTTGTCTAAATTTTAATGCTTTCAAATAAAGTCTGATTTATCGAACAGTATAAGAAGGTCCCAGAGGTTAGCCCAGTTCAAAGGCTACCACTGCAGTTGTGATTTACTCCAGGTATCTGCTTAAAAAAAACCTTGTAAATAGTCTGCATCTCGAGATCTATAAAAGAAAGGAGAAATTGATAGAAATTACACAGGCTTGGAGGTTGAGTTGCTGGTTAAATTACACCTGGCTGTGTTAATAATTAATTTCCTTTGTTTATGTCTATCTTGATGTACTCTCCAAGTGTACAGCATATGAATTAGGAATAGAACTTTTCAGTTTGCTCTGCTGTTCAAGAAGATCATGGCTTATCTGTCAGTGTTTCAAATTCCACATTCCCATCTACTACTTCGATTCCCTTTCCTAAGAAGAATCTATCTACCTCAGTCTTCAAAATATTCAATGACTCTATGAGGCAGAGAATTCCAAGTTTCATAACCTTCCCAGAAAAATTTGTCCTGGTCCCTTTTCCAAAAGGACAACCCCTAATTTTAAAATTGTGCCCTCCAACCCCCATTTTGGACTCACCTGCAAAAGAAAATATTTTTTCCATGTCCATCTTATAGACCATTCAAGATCTTAAATACTTCAGTCAAGTCACTTTTCACTCTTCTAAAGATTTGTTCCATCACAGTCTGATAGAACCTTTCCAGAATCTAGGGCGTTTTGGAAAATGCATTTCTTAAGCGTATCAAAACTGCATTTATTACTTCATTAGCCACCTCTTCAAAGATGCCACAATGAAGTCCATCTAAATGTGGGCACTTGCCTGTTTGGAGCTTCATTACATTATTTCACTATGTTTGCAATTTCATCATTACTTATTTTTACTAAGTTATGTTTTTTCTTTAAGTTTGCTGCTTTTCAACTTCCTTAGTTTACCCCAAATGGTGGGTCCCTTTTAGAATTTTGTTTAATAGCTTGAATATATTTATTCTGAAATTTTCCCTTATGGGTGTGCCATTTCAACTGATATATCCCCTGGCTAATATGTCATTCACTTCAGATATCTCTGTTTTAATGCCATGTAGTTACCCTTAATTGAGTTTTAAAATACTAGATTTAGATTCATCTGTAGTTGTTTAACTAGAGCTGTTTTTATTCTGAAGTCATTAATTCTGTGACATCACACAATACTGAGTCAAGTATAACCTGCTGACTGGTTGGTTCCAAAATGTGATTTCACCTGACAAAGAGGCAGTGTTCTGGAGACTTGTCCTTTCTAATAAACCAGTTTGAATACAACCTGGTGTCATGTGACTTTTACATCAGTCCACCACTGGCACCTCCATATCATGGCTGCTCTTAAAACAAACTATCTCAAAAGTATTCTAGAACTCCTTAACTGAGCTGCTATGTCTAGTTAGATTTTTCATACATATTTGCAAGTTAGTCCTCCAGGATTATTGCAATCACTTTCAGAAGCACTGAATATTTCTTTGTGTACACTTCAGTCTTCAGTGTGGCTCCTGTTGGAGGGCCTGTAAATCACTGTGTCTAGTGAATTCCTTTCCCTACCATTCTTCTTCTCCACCCAAATCAAATCTATGTTCTGATTTCCTGAATCAAAGTAATTAACTATTGCACAAATACTGTTTGTGATTGACAATGCTATTCCATCTTTTACCGAGACTCCTATTCTTATTGGGTGTAATATACCCCTCAAAATTCGTGTCTCAATCTTTGTCAGCCATATCTCCTAATGGCTATCAGATCATATTTATTAATTTAAATCCACATTATCCATTCATTTACTTTGTTAGGAAAGCTATGTGTATTCACGTGCAGATCCTTTTGGTTTTGTCTTTTTTTTAAACTTTGCACCAATGATCAAAACTAAATGTTACAATCTTAAGATTTTTCTCTTTATGCTTTACTCTCATTCTCTGGCGATTATTTTCCATATTAGTGTTTTTTGGTCTTACCTTCTCTATACTCTGATTTTCCACATTTGATCCTTTACACCTCTATTTCTCTAGTTATGTGTTTGGCAAGAACACTGGTGCACAGTTGAAGTGGAGACTATGCCAATGTCCCCTACTTTCTCCAGTTCTGATGCCATTATCCCACAAAACGGAACCCACCTCTTCCACATCAGTCTTTGAGCTATGTATTCATCTCTCTAATGTTTTGTACCATTGGTTGTTGCACCCAGCTCATCTAATAATCCAGAGGTCATAAACTTTGAGGATCTGCTTTTTAATTTAGTCCCTAGCTCTAGAGCTCTGTTTGAACTAGATGTGAAAAAGTTATTTGTTCATTGATCTCTAATATATCAGATCTTTTTATTGGAGGGAATTGAGTGTTTCCTGAAAAGTCTACAGAATTGTCACTGTAACCTTGGGATATAAAACACCTGTTACCATCAGAAATATGAGAACAGGTATAGGCTATCCAGCCTGTTGATCCATCGCTGATCAAATATTTCAATGCCTTTTACCCACACTATCCCCATAACAATTTACGTTATTGATAATTAGTAATGTACTGATCTCTACCTTGACCATACTCGGACTGAGCTTACATAGCCGTTGGGACTAGAGAATTCCAAAGATTCACACCCCACAGATTTAAAAAAAAATTTCCTCAATAATTTGTTTGCAAACACCCAAAGGTGAAGTTGTTATTGATTTTATCCAAATATTATTTGCATGCTTCAAGCTTTAATTACTTAAATTATTCATTTTATCCTGACCGGTACTTTTGGTGTTCATATTTTGTGTTCACATGAGGTTTACTGAACCCAAATTCCACTCATCCCACAGCAGATTGGCTTTATGCTAAGTCCCTCAGGTTATTGTCAAACAACGAATGCTTTTAAATTATGCATTGCCATATCGCTCATGATGCTTTGTACTCAGTCACAGACACTGTGTGCTTTGGGGCCTATCATTATTTGTGTTATGTTCACATAGTCAGTCAAATACAGGGAGTATCTTGTGTAATAAAGCCGATCCGATCTTTCACTCCACATTGTTTACTAGCAGTAAGTGCAAATAGTACTGCAAATAGATGGGTTTTTCCATCTGCTGTTTATTCACTGCTCAGAATATAACTCTTAAAGGTGTTTTTACATTGAATGACAACCTAAGCAGAGGCTAACCTGGTTGAAGAATTAATCAGAGTGAGGTGTGTTTTCAGCACCTCATGCTGCTGTTTGGTCTCTGGGAAAAAGGTTGCTGTGAAGTATTCACCTCCATTATATTGTTTTACACCTTTGGCAGCAGAGTGCTATGTCGCCACTTCAAAGGCACAGTAACAGAAATGTGCCTAAAGTATAGTTTTTAAACATTAAGTTGGCTTCTATGTGAAGGATTTGAAAAATACAGCATATTTGTAAAATTAAGCCAGACTGGATACCATTAAGACTCTAACAATCACAATTTACTGTTTAACATTTTTACTGCCTTGACCTACAAACTATGGCGAGTGCACAGCCACTCTCCAAAAAGATAACGTATATTTTTAAAATTGGTGTGCAGTATGTACGAAACTAAATAAATTGACAGAACATTAGATACTAACTTGACCCAAGGAATGCAGTTGTAATTGAAAACCCACTGATTAGTAGGCTTAAATTTGTTGCTAACATTGAATCATCTTTATCGCTATTTTACTGTGGCGATCATTTCACATTTTAATGTGAATAATAAATGTAACAAACCTTATTCAACATTATTTTTATTTATTTACTTATTGTCTTTCTACAGTTCATGAGAACATCTGGTGAATATTCGTAGTTGAGTTTTGATTTGTAGAATTAACTATTACAAAATTTATTTAATTTTCCCTTCTGTTTTTACCAATGAGTTCTGAGAAATTGATAGTGAAAATATAACATTTTAAATGCCACATTATAACTGTGAAATTAATGATTTCCATATTTTTAAAGTAGAAAACTGGATCATCTAAGTTTTCCCCCATATGTTTTATTTGCAGAAATCCAAATGAGGTTATTTGATTGCGTAACACCTTTTGTACTTGAGATATCACAAAGTGCATCACTTAAGCTACTATCCATAGAAAGTAATTTATGGAGGCAATGTAGCAATTAATTTACACACAGCATAACTCATCTAACAACTAAACTGTTATAAGCAGGGCAGGCAGTGGCCTAGTGGTATTATCACTGGACTGTTCATCCAAAGAGTCTAGATTAGAGTGGTGCTGGAAAAGTACAGCAGGTCAGGCAACATCCAAGGAGCAGGAAAATCGACATTTCGGAAGAAAACCAGAATTGCACACAATATTCCAAAAGTCGCCTAACTAATCTCCTGTACAGCCACAACATGCTTTCGCAACTCCTAGATTAGATTCTCTACAGTGTGGAAACAGGCCCTTCTACCAAACAAGTCCACACCACCCCTCCAAAGAGAAACCCACCCAAACCCATTCCCCTACCCTTTATTTACTCCCGACTAACGCACCTAACACTGTTGGAAATTTAGCATGGCCAATTCACCTGACCTGCACATCTTTTGATTTGTGGGAGGAAACCGGAGCACCCGGAGGAACTTCCATACAGACAGGTGGGAATTGAACCCAGGACCCTGATGCTGTGAGACAGCGGTGTTAACCACTGAGCTACAGTACTGCCCATATACTCAAATGTTCTAACCAAAAAAGGAAAGCATACCAAACACCACCTTCACTATCCTATCTACTTACGACACTACTTTCAAAGAACTATGAACCTGCACTCCAAGATCTCTTCAATATGAGTTGTCAAATTAAATTAGATAATTTAGACAAAAACTTTGTTAACTCTTACTTCCAAAATCATTTTGGTTGAATTAGAGTGATTGTTCATTAACCAAGTGAAAGTGGGAAAAGATATTTTGTATTTGAATGAAGCACATGACTTGGAAATTGTTCCATCTCCCTGCTGCTATCATTAGTTGAAGTAAATTGATTTTTTTTGTCATCAGGCAATATTACTGGTATGATGAAAGGGGAAAGAAAATCAAATGCACAGCCCCGCAATATGTGGACTTTGTTATGACTTCCGTACAAAAGTTTGTGACAGATGAAGATATTTTTCCAACAAAATATGGTAGGTTTATATATATATTTTATATTTGTTTGGGTGATTTAATATCTAAAGAATTAGTTTGGCTGTCAAATAAGGTAGCAATCTTGTAAATCAGATCAAGGTCAAGCTGTATTGAATATTGCATTAAGCAGCCCAATACAATTAAAACTGTCACACATTTGAGGAGTTTTTGTTTTAACTTTTTGTTTACCCTGTTAAGTGATGTAGACTTCCATGTTTTTGGGTTAACCTCTGGATATATAAGGAAATGCTTGTCCAAGCTCTCTCTCTTTTTTTTTACTCTTCCTCTACTTCCTACATCCTTTGCTGTTTTAAGTTTGTTTCGATAGACGTCAGACAGAAATCCAAAAAGAGGATAAAATAGCACTCCCACGACCAGGCGGGTATTTTCTATTATTTTGATCCATGACACTTGCACAGTTTGATAGTTCGTTTAATCTTGCCCAGCCTACTGCACTACCCAATTATAATCCTGATTGTTGGTTACCAGACAACTCTGATTTCTAGAGTGAAATTCTGAAGAATATAGGCTGAATGGCCACTACTGTTTCTAAGTTTGTTTTTGCAATTTGGTTACCACAGTGGTCAGTCATTCAGCATATACAGATGAGGTTCTGTGTACTTGTTAACAAAAGGAAGATTCAACCCTTTTATCCCCAACAGAGACTCAACCCCAGTGAATTATCAGTCCTATCTTGACTTTAACATTTCATGTGATTGTTACAGTCTCTTTCCGAAGACCAATATGCAGGCTAACCTTTTATCTCTGGCTTTACTTTGAAGCCTGTAAAACAGCCCGAGACTTCCACAAACTGAACTGATGTTCTGAATTCAACCTGCATGTGACCCCTGGCTATCTGTCTCTGTACGTCTTCAAAGTTTCACTTTGTAAACACCCAAGCCATTATGTCACTGGGTAGCTTATCTTATAATTAGCTTACATCAGATGATATCTTAGGATTTCTTGAGCTTACTGTTCCAATGAATTTCTTACCCTTTTTTTAAAAAAAACAGCCCCTCACAGCATTGAAAACCAAAAACCTATTTAGCTCCACTTTGCATTTTTCCAAACAGTAGTAATAGGTTAAACAGTTATCACAGTCCAAATATGAAAGCACCTATTTCCTTAGATTGTTACTGTTTAATGTCCGTATTGTATAGCAGACCATATCATCCTCACCACGCTCTTACTTAAAATGCAGAATAAAAGTTCTAACATGACCTAAGTTCGTGGAATCATAGAATCCCTCCAGTGCAGGAAGAGGCCGTTCAGCCCATCACGTCTGTACCGGCTCTCTATAGAGTATCCCACCTATTAATAGGACACTACACATTGAGGCAGACAGTCTTAAGACTGTTTTCTGTTTCTGTCCCCAGTAGTTTTGCTGTTGTGCAACATGATTCAGCAATCAGTCCCAGATCAGAAGACTTCCAGATACTAAGACATATGCAGTTTCTTGAAAGTGACTCTGTTACAAAGAAGGTTTTCATTAAGTGCATCCCGGATCTTATTGAGTTACAGTTGTCCTCCAGACAAATGATAGACATTGTTGTGTTTATTCTATTTCTATATATTTTCCTTGATTTCTGGGTGTGATTGATGTACACAGATTGATCTTGATACAAGAATTTTTTTAATGAGTTGGGTAATATGGTTACAGAGGTTGAGAGTGAGCATACTCAGAGATTTGAATGTAAGGATTTTAAGGTTAGCGAGAAGGGCACATGAAAATGGCTGAGGATTGTGCTGTTGATGTGAGCATGGCTTTATTAGGTGTAAGTTACAGACTAGAGAATTGCATTGTATGAATCTGAAATGTCTTGCAGGAAACAGTTTATGAATTAAACCTTGAGATGAGAAGCTGGGAACCTACAGTAATGTGCAACCTGGCAGTGATTGTAAATGGAAGCAAGCAACCTGGCAATGTGTTTAAATGTTTCCTCAGCTTGATGTTAAAAGAGTAAACAGAGGCTTTTCCATGAACAGGTTCAGTCTGAATGGCAATTGAATAGGATGACTTCAGTATTTCCAGGTGTTCATTCGAGAACAGTTCTTGCTGATCCAAATTCAACATTAGGCAGTTAGCAACACAGTTAGTCTGTGGAATTAAGGGTGTTAGAATTAACTGTTGCCACCATATGTATAAAAGGTATTTCTTAGAAGGAGCAGGAAGGATAGTCGTGTCACTTTTGGTTTAAGTGATATGGACAGAACACAAACTAGACTTGAATAATGAGTGGTGTTCAGGAATCTTCACTTTGATCTAATTGTTTTGTTTGAAAAGCCTGTTTTCCTTGTAGCAAACATGTACATGTTGAAAGATGGGAGAATCTCTAATTGTCATAGTTTCTGTTTATAGTACCGATGAATTGCACATTGCCTTTTATTTTTTTAAAAAGTACAAATTCGTGACTATAGTATGACAGGATGTGACTCACGTGATACATCATCGAGATGGTTACATAAAATGGAACCATAGTTGCAAAAATTTTTGAAAAAAACTTGTAATTTTCAGTGACTCACGTGGAGTAAGTCATGATACAAACAGCTAATTATTGCTGGTGTCAGAAAGTATTACCAGAATTGCTGTCTTGAAAATATACATAGAGGGTGTAGAGCAAGTTTATAGAACAGGCTTCAGTTGCTTTGTTTCATAAAGTATCCTGACATTTTGAAATATTACACTATTCTATTTTGCCTTCACAAATAACATTACTTTGCAGATTATTTTCCTGAGTTTTGTGGGTAATAGAGACCGGCTGAAACAAATTCTTCGGATTTGTTCAGTAGGTTACATGAAATTGCTAGGTGAAAGCAAGGAAGGTTTTGGCAACTTCTCAGGAGTTTTTAAAATTTAATTATAAAACAGTGTCATCATTTATAAAGGGAGATTGGGGTGCTACACGGAACATTTTCTGTTGCGCACAATGAAAATCTGTACTGCTGTTACAAATATTGGAAAAGCTAGCTGTTATTGTACACTGGTTTGTGGCTCCCTCTAGTGGCACTTATTCTGATTCAATACATGTGAAGTAGGGAGTTGTGTAAACTATCTGCAACCCACAAATTTTAAGTTAAATTTTGGTTAAGTGTATATTTACTTCATGTGTATTAAATAATTAGTCAGTGTTCTTCAAGGGTAGTAGGCTACAAGTTTGATGGATTGCTTGTAAATGTTGGTTTATTACAGACTCCTTTAACATAATAAATCATTGCAAGGCATTTCATAGCAACATTACAAAACAAAATACGGTCTACATAGGGGAATATTAGGTTAGATGACAAAAAGCTTTTTCAAAGAAGTGAGCAAAGGAATATTTTAAAGGAGGAAAGTGAGGTGGAGAAATGGACAGGTATAGGGAGGGCATTGGAGAAGATGTTGCATTGGCACCTGAAGATGCAGCTATTTAAAACTGAATATAATTAAGAGGCCAGAATTAGGGGAGTGCTCCTATCTGAGAGGGTTGTGTGACTGGAGGAGATTAGAGATTGGGAAAGACGAGGCCATGTAAGGTTTTGAAAACAAGGATGAGAACTTTTAAAAAGGTTTCCTCCAGCACCATTTTCTTACTAATACTGATTTCCTTCCATTCTGTCCTCTCATTTGGTAGATAATGAGAGCGATTCTACAAGTATATTAAGGGCAAAAGAGTAACTAGTGAGAGAATAGGGCTCTTTAAATATCAAGAGGCCATCTATCTGTAGAACCACAGAAGATGGGTGAAATCCTAAACAAATATTTTGCTAGTAGTTACTATGGAGAAAGACATGGAAGCTAGGGAACTCTGAAATTAAGTGATGTTTTGAAGAGTCCACATTACATAGGAGGAGGTGGTACTGGAGGTCTTAAAATGTATAAAGATAGATAAAACCTTCTGGACCTGATCAATGGTGTCCCAGGACATTGTGGGAAGCTAGGGAAGAAATTGTTAGGGCGCCTAACAGAGCTAGTTGTATCATTGACGGCCATGAATGAGATGCCTGAAGAGCGGTGGTTGGCTAACATTGTACCATTATTTAAGAAAGGCTGCAGGAAAAATGACGGAACTGAGTTGAAAAAGTGTGGTGCTGCAAAAAGCACAGCAGGTCAGGCAGCATCCGAGGAGCTAGAGAGTCGACATGCACCATAGTTAAAATACAAACAAAATAATATATTTTTTAAAACTATTACTCATCAACTTATCCAATATAGCAGCATTCAACATATGCACCTTTAGCAAAGGCAAATTCAACAAAACAGATTTTCTTCACTTGCGATCATCTTCAGTCCAGAAGAAGGAACACCAAAAGAAGGAATCTAGCAGTAGAAAAATGCTCTCTCAACAGCTTCAACTTTTAAACCTAGTGTCGACAAGTGAAAGCAAAACTAAAACTCTGAAAACAGGCTTGACTCTGTTTTGCTTCCCATAGAGCAGTCACCTCAACATCAGGTTTATAACACACCCCTTAACAGAACCAGGACAGACAAAACCCTCCTAAAAGCGCATATTGTCATGATAGACAACCCCCAATCTATTTTATGCCTTTTGCCTGTTCCTTATCTGTCTGCATACAGATTCCATATCATGATTCTCCAAGCCTGTCCTTCCAACTATTGCCTCTAGTAACAATGCTACTGTACCTTTTCTTTGTCTCTCCTTGCTGTATAATGAATACCCATGGATCTTCAGTTCTTATCCTTTGTCACTGTGCAGCCATGTCTCCATCATAACTTGCACTGCTAATTCATCTACCTGGAATAATCAAGGAGGCAAGTGAATGCTAAGTTGGCTGGTTGGAAGGCTGCTTTCTGTTCTGATGGCTTCAATCCAGTTTCATAACAGGTTGTTTGGCTGCCTTTCCTTTCCTCGTCACCCACTTAGCCCATGGCCATTCATAAACCTGTGCCACCTCCAAGGCCACTCACAATATCTAATATGGGCACACCTCAGGAGAGTGTGGAGATTTTACAAATTCATACAATCTGAGAGTGTACTCATTCATATATGCTTGATCCAGAAAACAATGTGCTCATTCAAAAATTTTAATCTCTGCCATGACCAATCTGTCACAAAAATGAAATGTTGTAACATGAAAAACAAGTACTCTTGTAATGGCCTCTTAGCACCTTATGTTAAAATATGAACTTGGCCCCTTCTGTAATGAGTAGTTTTGTAGCTAACTCAGCCGAGTATTCATGGGCTAACTGTAATAATAGCTGTTTTAAAAATGTCAATAATGAAATCTGCAGAAAGAGCAGGAACAGAATTCTCCTTTCCGAAGCTGCAGCCTCTTTTTTCCACTTGAGCAACAACTTCACATATATTTATATTTAAAAGGCTGAGGATCGAAGTTGAGCTTAGTTCTGGATGTGTGACAGACCTTTTTGCTATCTCACAGGCGTATTTATGTCTCCACCTTAAATTTGTGACTCCTGTTCTGCAGATTAAAGACCTTGCAATAGTAGAAATGGAGTCTGTTTGAACTCAGCATTAATTTCAACCCCGCTGAGTTCAGATTTTCACACCTGAGGGATTCAAACTCTGAACCCATCTCTTGCTGACAAAATGAGATATGCCAGAAATGGAGGTGGAACCTTTCATATTTTTGTCCTTTTAAAAAGGCCTCTGAAGTTTGTTCAATTGTAAAAATTTTGTCCTTTTAGATTGTTGCACCTATCTGAGGATTATCCTCATGATTAGCCACTGATTGGTGGAGTGGATGATGTGGACAAATGGCCTACTTCTCCTGTAGCTTCATTTTATGGCTGGGGAGTGTAGAATGTGGTTTTGGCCTTAGTAAGAATTAAGACTAAGATGAGGCCAGTTACTTTATTCAGAGCATTGTGAATCTTTAGACCTGTGTCCCCCATAATGGCTGTTGAGTAATATTTAAGGGTGAGATTGACAGCTTAGTCATCACTTGGGGAATATCGAAAAATGGGCCACGGGCAAGAAATGGAGTTGAAGAGAAAGATCAGCCATGATCGTTTTGAATAGTGTGGCACTCGAGGAACTGTACGTTTAAAGTCTAATTTCTTAAAAATAAAGACTAATTAAATAAAGGTTCTAATCTGTTTCTCTTTCTCCTTGCAGGCAAAGAATTTCCAAATACTTTTGAGTCTTTAGTTAAAAAGATCTGCAGGTATCTGTTCCATGTACTGACTCACATCTACTGGGCTCATTTCAAGGAGACTGTTGCATTGGAACTGCACGGACACTTAAATGCACTGTATATGCATTTCATGTTATTTATAAGAGAATTCAATTTGGTAGATCCCAAGGAAACACTTGTCATGGATGACCTGACTGAAATCCTCTACAGCAACGCAGCCGCAGCACAGAACCATGTCAAAGAAAGATGAGCCATATGCAGAGGAAAGACATTTCATCATGAAGATTGTGGGACTTATCTGAAATGTGCAGGATCAAGTGTGGATTTCATTTCACACTCTAAATGCAGTGTTTACTTTTAGGAAAGAACCACGCTTGACATGGGAAGATGTTTTCTAGAATGGTGGTACTGCCATTTTTAATATATAATATGTTATTAAAAGATGACTAACTTTGAAGTGGCATGCTGGCAAACATGCTCTGTTTACTGCTTCTCCCCTACTGAGTAGGAATGAAATGGGTAAGCCTTGGTTTTGACCCAGGAAAATAGAGGTTGGAATTTGCGTGGTTATAATCTTGGAATGCTGGAGCTATCATGTTGCTCTGACACCTAATCAAGTACCTCAATATTATCAGCTTGGACCAGTTGCGCACGACAGAAATAATGTTTCTTAGCACATTCTATGTGCAAGCTCCATAGCTATACTTTAAAAAAGAACTTAATCTGCAGCTTAAAACAATATTTTGGCTTGCATTCAAACCTGTGGGATGAAAATTATTTTTCCCTCATTAAGCAATTCTATATTCAGTTAACCTTGCAGATTAGCCTCATTCTAGATAAATAGTCAAAGGCAGTGCTGCTGGGGAGCAAATAGCATGCAAAGGTGGACTCTGCAGTCTGGCCTGGTTCAATACCACAGGAGGGTCTCCACTCTGGCACATTAATGGTGAGCTCTTGTTGCTTTTTACCCTCGCTCAACTATCTGGAAGATTTTCCTGATCGGGCAGAAAGGAGAAAGTCAGTCTGATGTTCCTGCGAAGATAGCCACTTCAGAGTGTACACACATTTTGTAAATACTGTTTAAAGTTAAGGTTGGTGTGCTGTATGTGAATGCAAATAGCAACCTAAGTTTTTCTATCAGTTCATTATTGATTTATGGTTATTTTCGTTTTCTGTTATAATGCATCTTCTAAGTTCAGCCAAGTAGCTCACCCTCATGTTTGTTAGGAATAAAAAAAAGAGGGACAGTGGGGATCAATACACAGATTGCCCAATCTCAGTTGCCTCATTTTTGATTTTAAACTGAGGGAACAGCACGCAATATTTCATTTTAATTATCATTTTATTTAGAAGTGTAGGGTTTTTTTTTGCTGTTTGTTTCTCTTTTATGTTGGAACATGTTGCACTTGAACCTTGTTCATTGTAGTCAACCTTGGTTTCCAGGTGTTTTCA
Organism: Hemiscyllium ocellatum; assembly: GCF_020745735.1. Classification (NCBI taxonomy): domain Eukaryota; kingdom Metazoa; phylum Chordata; class Chondrichthyes; order Orectolobiformes; family Hemiscylliidae; genus Hemiscyllium; species Hemiscyllium ocellatum. The sequence goes on from NC_083418.1 coordinate 38,390,633, forward strand.
AGCAAATTTATTTTGTTTTTGGCTTCATTAATATAAAATTACAAATAAAAGTGATTATAAAACACTGCTGTAACAAAATGCTTATATGAATGTCTCACATTTCACTGTTTGATACATCTTTGACCTTTTCAGTATTGTACTCACTATAGTGCTACACGCTAAAATTTGAGTATCGATTCTGTGCAGGGATCAATGAAAATTCTACTTTGTTTCAGTTGTTACTAATTATAAGGTATGTACAGGGGCTCTGTGGCAGACTGAATTAATGCTGGAACTTAAAAGACAAGTATAAAAGGAAATCATGACATAACAGCAGTAGTCTCGGGGGAAAAAGTTATCAAGACTAATATTTCTTTAGGACCTTAGTAATACTATGTGTTCCTAATTAAAACACTTTCCAAACATTTACAGAAACTGCCTGCAAGTATCCTGTCTCAAATAATCAGTCCCATCTGAATTTAGCATCCGCAAATGGACTCACCCAAGCAACTGACATTTCAAGGAAATCATGCACTGACATGAATCAGTGCCTTCAAGAAGTGAATGTATTTTAAATGCTTGGATTCACAGGGCACATTTCAGAATTTTCAAGGCACATAGCTGCACACAAGTTATTTCCAATTACTCTGCTTACAATTGAAACTAAGAGCCTGAGGATAGGAAATGACATTGCAAGTTTCTGGAATGTTCTGCTAAATGATGTTATTAATGCTGTCAATTTTTCAAGTGTGAAATTTAGGAAACTCCAAGGTAGTTTAACTTTTACTCCATGCTACATAGTTATTAACACTTCAGAAAAATTAGATTACATAGATTATTCCCAACACTCAGTCCCTGTCATCCTCATAAATACTTGTTTTGATGATCTTTACTTACATTTAGATTGAATATAATTGTTGCATTTTAAGGAGGTCAAAATTGATTTTAAGAACAACAATAGAAATGATTTTTTTTGGAGCAAGCAGGAAAAATTGGAAACTACATTTAGTTTTGATTTCCCTTTGGAGAACTGGCAGGAGCTAGGCAGTGAGACAGTAAAGGTCAACCAGTGAAATCAGTAGGGAACTAGTCTGGTTCAGGAAGAGAAGCAGCACAAGTAGTTGTCCTACCATACAAGCCTCAAGCATTCACTCGGAAAAAGCAAATATTAATGTCAGAAAAGGATTTTTCAAGACATTCAAAAGTTGGAACAATGATTAAAATTCTTGTTGCTTGTTTTCACTTTTTGCGACTATCACACTCTGCCTCAGCTAGTGAGTTTGAGGGACTAAACTGTGGGTTTCACTAAGTGTAGGTGAGGGGAGAGTAGACAGAAAGTGTCAAAAAAGGACAAAGAAAGCGATTTAGCCTGAGAAGCTTGTACCTTAACTTTACTGAAGACTGAAATGCTAACTTCAGGACTTTAACATATTTAAATCAAAACCAATGATTTTTCAGACATCATCATTTGCTGAATTGGCTGGCAAATATATAGTCTGGTAGAATTTATTCATTTTATCAGTGATCTTCTAGAATCTTCCCAGTATGTTAATACATCCATCACCAGGCTGAAGTACATGAAATTATAATCTCACTCATAAGTGCACCCTAGAAAGGAAGTCTCAAAATTGTCTTTGATTTACCAGGTATGTTACTGAACTTGTAATCCAGAGAGAGTTCAAAGCACACCATGTCTTGAAAATTTCAATTCACTTTATAAAAATTTGAAAATTGACTGAGTTAGTGACCACACTGACAAAAAAAAACTTTTGGGGCACTAGGCTGGTACAATTGCAACATTTAAGAGGCATTTGGATGGGTATATGAATAGGAAGGGTTTGGAGGGATATGGGCTGGGTGCTGGCAGGTGGGACTAGATTGGGTTGGGATATCTGGTCAGCGTGGACGGGTTGGACTGAGGGGTCTGTTTCCATGCTGTATATCTCTATGACTAAATCTAATGTCCTTAGACGTTTGCCTTCATAATAGCACTGTGGATAGTAGTATGTTCAAGGGTGATTATGGATGAGAGCAAATAAATGCTAGCCTAGCCAGCCATGTTAAATTCCATAAATGGATTGTAAAAATATGACTCCAGTCTAAAACCAGTTTGGTTGACCATTAGCTGGTCCAACTATCTTCTTGGGCATAAGTGTCAGTTTTCCCCAGGGTTACTCATATCCAGTAAATGAAGAATATTGATAAATAATCCAACTTCTATAACCCTCCTTTGAAGCTCCTAGAGGTCATGTTTTTGACACTGAAATGAGATCTTCCATTTAGTGTCATAAAGTCATGCAGCACAGGAACATGCCGAACATAATCTCAAACTAACCTAGTCCCAACTGCCTGCTCCTGACTCATATCCGTCCAAATCTTTCATATTCTTGTACCTATCCAAATGTCTTTTAAACGTTGCAATTATACCTGCATTCACCAATTCCTCAGGAAGTTCATTCCACACGTGAACCACTCTGTGTTAAAAAAAAAGCCTCTTACATCTTTTATAAATCTCCTCTTACCTTAAAAATGTGCAGCATTGTCTTGAAATCCCTCATCCTAGAGAAAAGGACAACGACCATTAACTCTTATCTATACCTCTCATTATTTTATAAACCTCTTTCAGATTACTTCTCAATCTCCTATACTCCAGTTAAAAAAAAGTTCCAGACTATCCAGCCTTTCTTTATAACTCAAACCTTTTGTACTCAGCAATATCCTGGTAAATCTCTTCTGGATGCTCTCCAGCTTGATAACTGGGTGAACAGAACGGAACACAGTATTACAGAGGAGGCCTCACCAATGTCCTGTACAACCTCAAAATGACTTCTCAGTGCCCATACTCAAAGGACTGAGCAACGAAGCAAGTGTGCCAAATACCTTTATAACCGCCCTGTCTAGATGTGACGCAAACTTCAAAGAATTATATACCTGTACCCCTAGGTCTCTCTGTCCTACAATACATCCAGGGTGGCTCAGTGGTTAGCACTGTTGCGTCACAGCACCAGGGACCCAGGTTTGATTCCCACATTCTCCCCATGTCTGAGTGGATTTCCTCCAGGTGCTCTGGTTTCCTACCACAGTCCAAAGTTGCGGGTTAGGTGAATTGGCCATACTAAGTTGCCCATAGTGTTAGGTGCATTAGTCGGGGATAAATATAGGGTAGGGGAATGGGTCTGGGCGGGTTATTCTTCTGAGGGTCGGTGTGGACTTGTTGGGCCAAATGGCCTGTTTCCACACCGTAGGAAATCTAATTAATTGTGTAAGCCCTACCCTCCTTTGTTGTACCAATATGTACCAAATACCTTGTATTTATCTAGATTGGATTCCATCTGCTATTTTTCAGCCCATTGATCCATTTGATCAAGATATCTCTGTAATCTTAGAAAACCATCACTGTTCTCTATTGCTTCCATCTCTTCCTCTGTCTAATAAGTCATAGCTCTCCAACAAGTTGCCAGCTTGCTTGAATCTGTGTCTCTGTCTAGCTTTACATTCTCTATGGCATCTCTCAGTTCATCCTATCTATGAAACCTGCCATCCCCCTTTCAAACACATTCCCATTAAACAGATGTCGTCCCTTTGCAAGCTGGCTTTGTAAATCATTCCCTCTTGTTTGGTACTTCCCTCTCCCTTGGAAAATTATTGTTAATCCACTCATTTTCAATTGCGCCTTGCAAAATACAACCTCACCTCCAATCTCCCTTTGTACTTCAGATTTTTTTTATCATGTCACTTTCAAAATCCATTCTCATCCCTCCAGCAAGTTCACTTCAATCATGTTCCTGTAGGCATTAAAACTATAAACAGTTACACTGTAAAATCAAAGCTACAAATTACATCCTCTGTGACTGTAGAGTACTATCTTGCCTTGTTCTCTGCAACATTCTATAGCCTCCGACATGGCCAACAAACAACCACCACCACCAACAAATGACTGCCTCATTTGTTTCACATCTTAGCTAATCAATTGTAGCTAGAGCTAAAACAGGAATGGATTTCCCTCTTAATGTCGTGAAAATCAAGTTCACGATTCATGAATGTAAGAGTATTTTTTACCTTTAACTGGAGGAAATGAGATGGCCTGACTGTGAAACCGATGAGCTGCCCTTAAGCTTTGAGTTTATTACAGTAAAAAGATAACCTGGTTTTACAAGAGATGGCAGTGAAAGAAACTTAACAACAAATGACCCATGAAATGTTTGGTGAAGTCGGGTGTCTAGTGTCTATATAAAAAAAAGCTAAAATCTAGCAGTTGTGGGAAAGATGGTCCTAAAGTTTATTTGGGTTACAGAATCATAGAGTAGCCTTGAATGTTATTGAGAAGGCATTTCATGATGGAAAAGAAGCTGAAAGATTTGCTGTGATTTATTTCTGGAGGATGCAATGTGTAGATTGATCCTCAAAGAGCCTTGTGGTAACAATCAGGACAGCTTCCAAAGCTGTGAGAAGGCAGTTGGATATCTCCTGTCAACCTTAAAAGGGGGAGCTAAAGTATACACCGGGATGAGGTCAATAACATAGAAGGTGATAGTTGCATAGCCAAAAAACTAGTGGAAAAAAACGCACAGAGTCTTACCTCAGGAATATCAGGAATTCTAAGGAGCATTAAATTCTGGATGGCTGTGCTATATCTTTCATCTTTTCCAGGAAAAGTGAAAAAAATCTTCAAAATGTCGTAACAGGATCTTGATGAGAAGGAAAATTAGATCTGGATTATATCGTAGGATAAACTTTAGAGTTAAACTTCTTTTGTTTAATTAAATGATAAATCTTGAATTTGTTGAAGTAAGTGAAATCTGCTGAAGTAGTTCTGTTGGCTAATTATTAAGCATTTGGATTTCTTCTTGAAATATTAATACCTCTAATGAGATGGTAAAACTACTGTTGTAATGTTACCTATTGGAATCTTCCAAGGACCCATATTTGGCTCTTCATTCACCTCACTTATAGAAGATCCATTGACAACATCAGAAAACATTGGATCCGTTTCCATATGTAACGTTCTATCTCTCTACTGTCCCAGGTGTTGGTCTGCTTACTTAACCTTCAGTATTAGAATGAAACACAATGTTCTCTAGTTAAACCTGGTGAATACTAAAGCAATTTCACCATTCTCAATTCCCTCTTCCCTCCCAGTCCAACCATTGTTTCTGGTTGAACCAGGTCATTACACGATTTCAGCATCATTTTCAATCCTGAGAAATCAAACCCTTATCATCATCATGGTAAATTCATATTACATCTAACTTCAAATGTTTTCAGCCTCCAAATCTATCCTGGCCCATATCTTGCTGTAACCATCTTCAGAGTAGTTATAAATCCAGAATTTAGTACCTTGGCAACTTTTCTAACTACAGCCTTTTCACATTTCTCGGCTTTAGCAAACTTAGGGTTAAATATTCTATCCCCATTACGAAAATAAGGCTGCCAACCTGTAATAGCATATCAGCCAGTGTGTCTGCTAATTCATGTTCACAAGTAGGTTGGGAGTGCCCCTTGCTGGACATTTATAGGTATTACTAACCAGGTAATATCCCATGCTCTTTATCAAAAACAACAGCAGCAGGTTAAATTAGAAACATCTGCAAACACCATAATAGAGCACATAAACCTGCCTGAATATAAAGAGAATTAAATCTTTAAAAATACCAGTTGGGTTCAAATGTGATTAATACAGATAAACATAAAGATCACACTTGGGGAGACAGACATACTATTTGCACAGTAAACAACAGGTTTAGAATCACAGCAGATAATCAGCCCAGGGAACATTTGGATGCTTTACTTTTGTACCGATTTGGTCTAAAGTTAAAGCCATTAGTTCAGCTCAGTGGATAAAATTAGAAAATATCCTCAGATGCTACAATTTTCAAATGTACATTTTCTCATGATTTCATTTTCAGACTATTAATTTTGGAGCAAAGCATACATTTGCCCGTTTTTCGTCAGAGGAATTCCATCCTTCAATCTGCCTGCACACATCACAAAAAACTATTTTTATTTGCTAACTTCTTTAAGGTAAATTCTTAAATAAATGACAAAAACTCAATCTCTGAAGTCCTGGAAATGATAATTAATGAACTCCACATGGTCAGCTTTCCTTCAATCTGCTGCAGAAAACATGTCTGAAGCTAACAGGACACAGGATTAATTAAGGGTGAACCTTCACTCTAAACTCTCACTGTCACTTTTCTTCTTGTCAGACAGTTGTGTATGCTGAGAAACTGGAATAGAGAACCTGTAGCCTTTTTGTATTTTACTCAAATTGTCAGCTTTGTAACTCTGAGCACTGATTTTCTGAAGGACCGTGCTATGCTGCCTTTAGAAATGTGTTACAGATTAGCAAAGATTGTGAAATTGGGTATGTCAACTCTATCCTATTCACAATGACCTTCATTTGCAAAAAAAAAAGTGAAGAGAGTGTGGACTGCTGGCTAATACCAACCTTCTTTATAATATGAATATTTTATTCATTAAAATTTGTGCAAATTGTTCAATGGGTCTCTGGCATTCTTCTTCACTGTTTAAAATAAACCCTTTCGCTCATTTTGTTGACACTGGACTAGGGTCCATGTAGCCCAACAGTTGATTTATGGAGGAACAAGGCTACAATGACCTTATTAAAGAATCCTAAACAGCAACTTAATGCCATGATGGTAAATCTAAGTCAGCAAAATATCCAAAATAATTAAAGTATAACTTTGTGCTATATGAGTTTCAAACATTGAATTTGAACACCACAGTCAAATCAACTCCTCAATCTCCCATCTAACTTGATCCAACCTGTCTAAAACCCTACTGTCCCACCCCTCTGCTGCCAATCCATCCATTCACTCACTCACTCAGCTCTAAAAGACTTGAGAGGTTTTCGCATGTTTAGCAGCTATTGAGGTTTTTTTTTAAGAAGGGCTATGCCCTGTCTACCCATTTTATCCTACACTTGCTGGACCTTGCCCTGAAACACTACAGCTAATTGCTACTCCAGCCACACTTGGATGTTCCAGCTGAAACTGCACAGTTTGGTTGGGAATTAGATATCTGGGTCTGGAGATGGCCTCACTTTCCAGTGAAGTACAGGGGTGGAGATCTTGACATTAGAGGGCCAGTCAGAGGACTTCCATTTTGAAAGAAGTTGGAAGCTGCATTGGAAATTAAGTGAGGAAAAGGGTGCTTTCAAATAGAAGAGTCCTGTTTCCAACTTTAAATGTAAAAACAAAGTTTCTAGTTAGGCCAGCTGTGCGGTAATGGTGGTGGGCAGGGTTGGAGGGAATTGTAATAGTGCAGCCCTTCTCAGGGTAGTCTGAGCTGTTCCTACAACAAAGCAACTACACTGGTGCCTGTGGAACTCCTAGTTCCTTTATTTGGCCTCAAGTGGTCCTTACTAAGCTATGTCAGCTATGCACCACATGACGGCCAGTTGACCTGCTACTCGGTCACCTCTATTATACCTCCATGAAAATGGCCTGGAGGTAGAATGGTGCTAGGGAGCATGCACTCTGGCTGGTGGGGCTATCATCTTTACTTTCTGCTTTATCTACAACGCTGGGCCCAGTAAAAGCTGAGAATCCAATGCCTAGTCTCTGTTCAGTTTTACCTGTCTTTGTTTTTGTTAGTGAGCCAGTTTAATACAATCATTGATGATTTTTGTGAAAACATCTGTAGGATTAGGTAGATAACCATGAGAATCAATAAGAAAATCAAGTAGAGGCCAAGCATTTTGCCAATTAAATAAAATTGAGGAATTGTTGATATGGAATACAAGCTATTTATAGAAACTTTCTGATCAATTAGGAATGAGAATTTGTCACTTGAATGTTTTCACCCAGGGCTGAATAACATTTATAATACACAAATCTGATTGTGAAACCAGTGTTTAAACATTTACAATTTCATTCACTTCAGTCTACGTTTACGTCTTTCCTGTTCACATCCAGATTTACAAGCTGTTCTTCTAACTAACCTACAATAAAACCATGTTGCCTCTAAAATGTCTCAGTTTTACTCATCACATCTGCCATTTCTGTAACAGAACTGATTTATTTAAGTAACACTTGCACCCAAACCTTGCTACCATAGTCTTTCATTCAATGTGCCATGTAAATAACTTACTCATTTCAATTTTGTTCACGATTCCATTAGAAAACCCATGGTGTTGAGCATAAAGCCAAGTAAAGAGGATCACCTCTTTTGCAAATGAATCTCAGCATTATCATCACAAATTATCCATCTGACCCTGGTCATCACTGCAGCTAGCTTTGGCCGGAGATCAAAAAAGTGGCTTAATGAGAACAAGAAAAATAGAGTGGGAAGATAGATTACTTTTAAAAAGAACATTTAATCTTTCTGTGATGGGTAATACACAAAACAATCTATAAATTAAAACATGTGCAGCAGCTGAATTTTGGAGATTGAAAAAATCCTATAACAGATGCTTATACATGTCAACACACTAGCAGTTAGCTATCACTGTTCCCTGCCATGCCGACAGATGACACGTTAATCAGCTTTTACATTAGAAAATGGGAAGTGAGGGTTTCTGTCATGGAGCATGTCTATCTTACCACTAAATGGAGGTGCAGAGCCTTAACAGCACAAAGTGAATTTCACCACCAAAAAACTTGGTTTCCAGTTCAAACCAAGCCTTGTTTGGTCCTTCCTCTTTGACTATTTCAGCTGGACTCAAGCCCCCACCAAAACTCTCTCTGCCCTTAACCCCATCACTGTCAACCCTGCCTCACCAAAACTCCATCACTCCTGTTCTCACCTCCAAATCCCCAATCACTCCCCTCCCCAACTATCAAAACCTCCATCACTCCTGTTCCCACTTCCCAAATCCCCATCACTCCCCAAAACCCCAATCACTCCCCTCCCCAACTATCAAAGCCCCCATCACTCCACTCCTCACCTCAAGCTCTTATCCCTGCAGATCTCCCCAAACTTCAATCATTTTGTCATTACGTCGAGAAATCCCCATCATTCCCATTCCTGCCTTCTTTTTGCTTAGAATGTTGGACTCCAGGCCCCACTGGCTGTGACTTGCAGGATGTTCTCCAGGGCTGAGGTGATTTGTTCTTGCAGAGAGCTGGCAGAGATACTATAGACTGAATATATTATGCGCTGTAATCATTACAGGATTAAATTATTCAATACAGGCCTGATTCACCCATTCCCTATTCTGCTACTGAACCCCTTTACATTTTGCACCTTCAGCCTTGCCCGTTATGGACAAAGGAATTTTAATGCAGAACTACAAGTAAACACCACGCCCAGTCCGCCAGGTTAACCTTCTGAATTTGTAGCTTTAAAAAAAAATGCATATCTCCTTTTGTAGTTGTGTCCAGCATTGCCAATTGCACTCTGTTCCTTTTACCTAGCATCAGGCATTGGCTTCTAGTTGCCTTCCCTCTGCGTTGCACCCGTTGGCTATTGGCTCCAGCCTATCCACATCCGTATCCCAGCTCATGGCTCGTCATTTCACTGCCAAACATACTCCTACTTCCCAATCCCTGTTCCTTCCAATTCATACCTTCACAGCACGGGCTGTGCGTTTAGAGAGGGGGCAATGATTGCCTTCTCAAGGAAAGTTCAGCTTGGCCTTACCTATGCCATTCACATCCCTTGAACAATGACTGAGAGGACATGGTATAAAAAACACTCATAAAATGAACTGTGTCAGTGAGGCAATAGGAAACAGGAGAAGAATGGTTCTGGGGTCATGCAACTGTTGGATTGGTGTGTAAAAATATTTAAATTCACTATTATTTGCTTTTTCTTTTACAAGTAAGTGCTTAATTGCTGAACAGGAAAATTAGAATAATGCTGGCATCTTTTGGTAGTGGAGGAGTTGTTGGCCGTGGTACAGGAAGTGAGCAACATATCTGCTTGGGTGCAGAACAGCCGACCGTGTGCAATCTTGCAGCAACCAGTGAGGAGCATGGCAAACCATGTACTCAGGGCATGGTGGGCCACCACCTCACAGGGTCAAATGTTCAGGCCTGAGTCAGTAGCATCAGATTCACTGTCGCATTGTCTGAGAAGCTTTCAGGAATTGTAGCCACTGGCACTCACTCTTGACTGTTTGGTGTATGATCACTGACTAGTAGCCATACAGACCATGTGGGAAAGGTGGCAGTAACCATTTCTCAGCATTCCTATTTGACCAAGGCAGCCTGAGTGGAGGTTCCATCAATGGTTAATGTATGTGGTGCCCCCCAGTTTAGGCAACAAGGTGCTAAGTGACCACTCACAAGGACATCAAGCAGTGCAATGTGAGAGCAGAGGGCTAGCAGACAGGAGCTTGGGGTACATACCAATTTTTAGACAGAATGTAGAGCAACCACATTATCTTGTGAATATTGTCCTAGTTGCAGGAACAGTGTGGACGTCAAAAACTTACTGGGGAGCTCTCAGAAGCTGTCATGGCCATCCAAGCTCATTTGGATGACACTCCTCAGTCATTTGGTCTGTCTGAAGGGAATGACACTTCTGACAGGGAGGAGCATTGGCCAGGATCCTGATCTTCTAATGTGTTGCAAAGATCAGAATCCTGGCCCCAGCTACAGGTGAGGACAGATACAGAGCCTCCGCTGAGAGGAAGCTTCACAGCCATCCTATAAGGATATCTTGACCCAAGTGCTGACAAATGACCATACGGGAATAATACTTGAAACATTGTGCGCAACTGCCAGCTCATTCTGTGTGTTCTTCACTGATGGTCCTTGCCACAGTCAAAAAAAATAAAGACGACAACTTTTGCTCAGCTCCATCTCAAGCTCAACTTCTGAGGATGACGAGGTGAATGATCACATGTACCCCATTGTATCTTTATAACTCCTAAATATTTCATCTCCTATCACTAGACCTGGGTATAGCCTGAAGACCCAAAGGGTACACTGTCACAGCATTCTCCTGCACATTCCAAATTGTGCTTGGCCATATAATCTGGTGAGCACACCACTGGCAGCTGATGGAGACTGTGTCAGTCATGGTTCCTACCATTTGGAGAAAAGCTGCAGACTTGACTCTTACTGATGCCTCTGCAGTTGAACAAGCCTCTGGTTTCAGCTAAAACAAACTGATGGAGAGGTAGAGATTGGCGAGAGAATATCAGGCAGAGATCATGACCAGAATAAACAGTGTAATGGTCTGTTCAAGTTCAGGCTGCTGTCAGAGCTCCAGTTGAGTCTCCATGGAAAGGATGGTGATCTGCATTGCTCTAGCCACAGGGGTACACTACATCTATAGCAGAGCGAGAATGAGAATAAGGCAACTTGAGTTATCTTCAGGTGCTCCTTCTCCTCAAGAAGGTAGCATCAGAGATCGACAGAAAGGTGTACCACCAGCATGACACTGAGAGATTAAAGTCAAGATGAGAGTGGTGCTGGAAAAACACAGCAGGTCAGGCAGCATTCAAGGAGCAAGAAAATCGATGTTTTGGGCAAAAAGTCCTTCATCAGAAATGTGGAATTAAATCCCAGAGTGTTCCAACAGTGCCCTGCACCCAATCTCCCCATTAGTTACCCCATCCCTCCAGCAGGTCAGGACAGGAGATTACAAGAGACCCTCAGCAGGCTGGAGCCCTTTCGGCCTCAGAGCACCCAGGATGGCTGCCAATATCATCTCTGTCAACAGGCACACCATCTAAGCAGGTAACCTGCCGTGGATATCATGGCTGTACCCAGGTCTAGTGATAGGAGATGAAAGATTTATGAGTTATAAAGATACATTCACCACAGGCAAAACCGATTTATAAATGTTTAGTTATATGTTATTGATGTATGGCAGTGCACTTTGTTGCTGATCAGTTTTGGAGGATATGGGTCTATGAATAGAGAATTTATGATGTCACATCATCAGCAGCGACATCTCTGAGTATTAGACATATGCTGGTTTGGCAGCATTCATACGGTTGGTGGCCTGAAACCCAGCTGGCAGTGCAGTAGGCAAGGGTTTGTCAAAATCTCATCCTTTTGAGACTACTGTCTGAGCAGTAGCAGCAACTAAGTCATTGCGTACCTTACTGATGTCCACATGATGGCGCTCTTTGAAAGGCTTTGCCACCATTTGGAGAATATTTCAGTGATGAGTCACTCCTGGCCAAATTACAAATGCATGTACCTTCCAATATAACATACATAAAGCTCAGCTTGTGCCAAGGGCCTGCAGCATTTTCTTGCCAAAACTCATGGGACTATACAATGTTATACAGTGAGGGCTCTAACATTATACAGCATGAGCTCTCGTTGTCCTAGCACCGATGCTAGTGACTTTTTCTAAGCATTACAATGAGCATCATTAGGATGTGTGTTCAGAATAGAATACCAATAGATTAGATTAGATTATTTACAGCGTGGAAACAGGCCCTTCGGCCCAACAAGTCCACACCGACCCGCCGAAGCGTAACCCACCCATACCCCTACATTTACCCCTTTACCTAACACTATGGGCAATTTAGCATGGCCAATTCACCTGACCCACACATCTTTGGACTGTGGGAGGAAACCGGAGCACCCGGAGGAAACCCACGCAGACACGGGGAGAACGTGCAAACTCCACACAGTCAGTCGCCTGAGTCGGGACCTGAACCCGGGTCTCAGGCGCTGTGAGGCAGCAGTGCTATAGTGTTATGGTGAAAACATCAAGCTTACTGCACCCACCAAAACAGCCATACAATGCAACCCCAGACTCCCAGTAACCAGAGGTTAACAACCTGTAGTGCCATGAAGATGTTGCAGTGTCCCACTTGGCCTTTGATCTGGTGCTAGCGATAGCGTCACAGGCCTACTTGCCATATTGCTCTACTGCTCTACTGGAATTTGCCACTGTATTGACACCATCTCAGGTGTCTTGCCTTTCCTCCCCACCAGAGAAGACACCTGGCTCTTGCATCCCCCATTTGTAAATTCCTGTCCCCTCTGTTGTTTGAGCACCTCTTGGATGCTTAATTCTGGTAAGCACAGCAGCTCTCTACCTAAACAGCCCAATTCATTTTCAGCAATCGGCTCTGCCATTGCCCCAGTGAAGCTTGGGCAGCATTGTACCTTTCCTTGGTTACACTTTACAGGTTCTGCATTGGTGACATTAACCAGGTCTCCTGGCACCAAGGGGCAAACTGATGTTGGAGAGCAAACATTTGCCACCTGCAAGTTGGTGAGGATGGTAACTGAGAGATCCCTGACTGGAGTGCATACCTGAAGGATTGGTTTGCTGTGATCTCAGACCAGCTGCATGTTCATGGGATAAAACCCCTTCACTTGCACTGCTCAGGCAGCCTGGCTCTCTCTATCTAGCATGATTGGAACAATTTGCTCTTGCGAACAAGAGATTGGTAACCTCCCTGATGTGTTTGGGAGTGGTTGACTGTGATACACCATACTTGCCCCAGTACAGCCCTGGAAAGAGCCACTGATAAAGAATTTCAGTGCTGTGGTCGATTTCAATGTTACTATTACTGGATGGCTTCCCAATCCTCACAGGACTTTTTTGAGGCACTGGCTTATCATGACAGCAGCTCATAACATTTTCAATTGCCTTTGACATTGTCTCTCTGTATGCAAGTAACTGCACTGTTTGCAAAGTATCCAATACTCACCACTTCACATTTATCAGTTTAGAAATTCATTTATCAATTACACATCCATTCTGCAGGCAAGTTACTGACTAGTGAGAATAGTTTTTACACAGACAGCATTTGAGAGCTTCTTAACAATGGCTCAGTTTTGTCCATTCAATGTCACTCTAATTGACTGATGTATTTATAGTGGTTTCTAGACATCTTTTGACCAAAGTGCTGTTGCTTGAATCTGGCCAATGGACCAAGCACTTTACTTACAATCCATTATTTGGTTACAGAGGCCAGACAATTCATCTCTTTATCCTCTGAAGGACTTTCTAAGGTTAGTAACATGACCCCCCTGCCCCACCTGGCTCTCCCTTCATTTTGTGAACTTGCACCATTGCTCCTTTCTGGATCTGTTCTTTTCTCTCCTGTGCCTCTTCAAAATTAAATTTTATCATCACACTAAAATAAATTCAGTTACCTATCACAGCATATGCATGCTATTGTTTTTATAACAACTCTTAGCTAACCATCTGTTAAACCATTCTTCACTGGACAGTGCAAGACGTATTGAGAATGACGAAAAATAAAATATAAGACAGGTCCAAACTTCAGGCCATGTGCTGGACATAACACCAAATAGAGAAATAAGTCTGGATTTTAATGGTAGGAAACCAACTCCCAAATGTAAGAGGCAGTAAGCTTTTCTTGTTTAAGTAAGGGTCAATTTCTTTGTCCTTGGTTTTAAGGGCTTGATGGACTGGAGAAGGTGTATGATTTCAAAGAAGAGAAACAGACAATATGAAAATTACTGCATTTTCAAAATTATTTCATTAATGTGGGTATTAAATCTAGGCCAGAACACTACTAACACATCACTATCTCCTCATAAAGAAGAATTACGAAATTAAAGTGCACACATCAATGTGGCAAGGAGCCTGTACCGCAGGAATGAATTACCAGAGTAATCTCACCGTGTATTGATCATCACTATTCTTGTTTAAAGGCAAAATTTGAAATTTGCCACATATATATCACAGAACATAAACATATTTATAGCATCTAAGAAATATTAGTCGTTTTGCAGGGATGGACCGCTTTATGCTGTGCACCATAACATGGAGATATACTGTGACCGTGAACAAATACATATTAATGCATGTGATGACAATACAAAGCATACCTTGAAATGTGAATTTAGTCATCATGTCCCATCTTCTTTCTTCACAAAGCATGGAGAATCCAGAAAAACTGTTAAATTAGGCCTACTAGGAAACCTCCTTCCTGTTGCTTCACACAGTTTTAATTATACTGGGGAGGGCCATAAGGGTGAAGAAATACTCTTGAAGCTGATCTCATACTGTATGACCACATTTATTTCAGCCAGCTTCAGCCTTGTGTTACGTAAAATATGTGGATGCAAAGCTGAATATGTCTTCATCATACAGTACAACTGTCCCAATGGGGAAAGGAACCTGAGAATGGGAACCTGGAGATGAAAGTAAATTGCTAAACAAACCATAAATCAAATAGATGCATTAATTATATAAAAGTTACATTTTCAACTAGCATTGTGTAGTGTAAAGTCATCTACCAGAAACATTAAGAAGTTAGTATTAAACTCATTTATCTACAGTATGCAACTGGCCTCAAATCTCTACTGGGAACAACCTTTGACTTAAGACTTGAAGATCATGGGCATGCTTAAAACATTTTTAAAACTTTTCACTTTCTGTCCAGGTTTAATCCAGTAGGCATTTTTCTTCTGCTAAAATTACAAATGATTGGAACTGTATCTGTGCTACATAGTTCTGGACACTGTAAACTTTCTTCTGTTTTTAATCTGC
Organism: Hemiscyllium ocellatum; assembly: GCF_020745735.1. Taxonomy (NCBI): domain Eukaryota; kingdom Metazoa; phylum Chordata; class Chondrichthyes; order Orectolobiformes; family Hemiscylliidae; genus Hemiscyllium; species Hemiscyllium ocellatum. The sequence goes on from NC_083418.1 coordinate 38,406,020, forward strand.
TGAAACTCTATAGTACATAGGTGATCTTTTGCGGAGACAGGTACATAGCCCTTTAAAGTAATTCTACTATCTAATGGTCAACAGTAAAGTACAAACACACAAAATGATTGGAATTGAATGAATTTATTGATCTTGCACCGAAATTGCTCACAGTTATATTACAAGGGGAGGGGGGGGGGGGGGGGGGGGGGGGGGGGGGGAATTGGGTGGGTACATTGGATAGTTTGTCTGTTAAATAAGTAATTTTTTTTTCTCCAAGTACAAAATAGGAAGGATATCAATATAAGTATTGCTTTATTTCTTCCCCTTCCTGCTTGTACCATCCATGTTGTACTCCAACCATTTTGCAGAGGTACGGTGTAAGGAAGCATTAGTTGTGCACGTGGGAAAGCAAGAAAGAGGACAGAGCATTATGAGAACAATTACAGCAACATCATGCAAAGAAAAAACCATGTCTGACATGCACACAGTTATACAAGATAAATTCAATAACAGTAACCTCCAGTGGTTCAAAGTCCATTGTTGATTTACTTATGTACAAGAACTGGTCGAATAATTTTACCTGTGGAACACGCACACTGATATGAAACTAACAAATAGCAATATAAGATAATCATTTCAGACACTACTGCTATTCTACATTCTTAAAGTACTGTTTTTGTTTTAAACATATACTACAAGTTCCTTGAATCGGGACAGAATAAGTTAATATTGTTCACAAAGCTCTGATAAATTGGACAAAATATTTTTTTTTCCTTTAATACAGTAAGTGTTGCCTCTATAAGTCATTCACAATGAAAGACAACATTCATACACCTAGACATTCTGCTGATAAATTACTGGGGTTCAATAAATAAGAACAGAAAGGGGGAAAAATATATAAAATGCCCACAATAAATGTAGCCATTAACAGCAGTGGGTGGTCAAACCATCCCCCCACCCCATGATAGTAAACCAGCAACATGGTTCAGTCGAACATGGTGCCCTTGTGAAATGAATAAAATATTTATATATACACATATATATTACCCTGAAAATAAATAATACTGACAAACTTATAACTGGCAACACAGTGTTTGAATCTGTTTTGTTCTACAGCTAAACAAGGTGTCACGACTAGACAAACAAAATTTATACAGAAAGTAGGGGTGGTACAAGGTGGTGGATTTGTTACACTTGTTCGTGCTTTAGTTCATTGCTGCGGTGTTGTCTGACCCCCAGATTTCTTACCCATCAGCAGCAGTCTCACCAAAGTCCTGCTTCTACAAAGGAAATGTCCACTGAGGCTGCTGGAGCTTATGTTGCTGTTGTGGTGCTATTGAATTCACCCCCCACATCCCCGCTCTGGTGGATAACCTGCTGCTGAAGGGTGTCAGTCTCTCCCAGGATTTCTGTTCCCTTTCCTGGGGTGCAGCAGCTCTCGATTGGTCAAGTGTTAAGCGTCATTAGGGCGCCAGGTTCCCACATGCACCAAGATATCAGCTGCCTTTCCTTCGACAAATATCCGCAGCCATAGGGTTCACCAGATGGGGTTTAACAAGTTTTCTGGACAATTCCTGGCAGTAGAGTGGAAATAAATCAGGTCATCATAAAAGGAGAGCAGCAAAAACAGGGAAACAAATGCTGTAGAGAGGGGTTGCACGTGCTAATCCTCAGTTATATACAATCATTCCGCCATACAAAATCTGTCTATGGACATTGTACCGAAGCAGTCTGTTATTTACTTCCTTTCAGGACATGGGACTAATTCTAAATGCATTTAAGGTTGGTCCTGTGTCCCAATACTTGGCACCATCTTTGCCTTCTTTTTCCCAGCTGGAAATTTAGAGTGTCCTCTAGAACCATAGTCAATAGCATCAGAATCATTCTGCTTGGTGTTTTGTGCCATGTTTGGTTGGCGTAGCTGGTGGATGAGCTACTTGCCCATTATCCTTCTCGTCTGAAAAAAGTTGTTTAATTACGTCAAAGAAGTTACTCAATGGGCTGCCTGGGTACACAAACAGAAAGAAAGAAAGAACAAACAAACTGATGAACAATGGGTCACGAGAGAAGTGAAATGAGATCCATAGCCACAAATGCCTGAAAGAAGAAGCATGTCAGCACTGAGCCTTTGAAATCACAACTTTTTTTTTGGCTAGTTGGCGGTTTGGTTTGTTTGAAAATGATCAAGTCAAAAGACTTCTTGCAACTTGGTTTTGGTTTGAAAGTGGCTTTGGAGTCTCACTTTTTCTATTTGAATGGAATTAGTTGACAGAAAGAATGAAGGAGAGCACTGAAGAGGCTAGAAGGGGAGACCGCGTCTCACTGGAAAAAGGGATGTTGCTGATAAACATTTCAGCTGCTTCCAAGAATATGATTACAACTATTGACTTCACATACACTTCAACATCAACATTCCCAACTCTGTTACATCTTCCTAATTAAAATCATGACTGCCTGGCCTGTCTTAGAAAGAGAGAAGAATGAGGAAGAGCAAATGGGAGATAGAAAAACAGGAAATTTAACCCTCCCCAGATAGGGGTTTTCCCAATAATAGGTCATTAGTTTGATACTGCAGGAAATTGCAGTATCTGGAGACTTCAGTGAACACAAATGGATTGCAATGAGTCCATGCAGCTCTCACTGGTATCATTCATCACAAAAGAATTTGGAGGCATTTAGTGTTTATTATCTGAATCACCCTTTTCAGTGACAGATATATATTTGAGGCTTACTGACAAAAAATGTTTTTATTAACTAATTATTCACTATAACACCTAAAAGAGGAAACCATTCTAATTTAGATTTTGCATAGCCAAGGTCAAACTGCATGTAAACATTTGTAACAGCTTTTACGGCAGAGTACCTTTCAAGCTGTATGAAGACTTAATCAAACTGAAATTATTTTATAAATTTAATCTGCAGGCCCAGAATATTTTTCAAAGCTGCCATCATCTTCCACTTAATTTAATTTTGCTCCTTGCTGGCTCATTTGCAATATATTGATGTGAAAATGAGTCACAAGTCTGAGAGTTGATTCTTGCCCTGTGGTAAATGAACTAAAATTTGCTGGGCCCACATTATATTTGGACAAAGGACACAGAGTTTTCCTCCTGATTCACTACCAGAAATTGTGCATGTCAATGTTGAGAGAGGTTGGACTGAATTCTATCGAGTTACCCCCAACCCCTCATCCTCACCTCCTTCCTGTGATCAAAACATCCAGCCAACATTCACTGTCCAAACTCTCACATCTAAAAACAACCACTTGGCCAAAATACCAGAGGTCAGCTAATATGTGTAAAACTAAATCATATGTGCAGGAGATGAGGGCAAGGGAAAACCAGGAAAACTAACCTCAGTAAAAATTGTACTCCTTAAATGTTTAAATTTCAGATTAAAAGGTAAGCTTTTTTTAGAACTTCATGATTATTCGGGATGCACTAATTTCAAATGAATAATATAATTCATGTCACACATGGCATTTAGTTCAAAAGACATATTCAAAGTTATCATATCCACCGGAGATATGTTCCCAAAATTACTGCAAAGTAATTAAACAATCCACTACTCACTCATGTCCCAGCAATTTCAAGACCAAAGGGCTATCTATCACTTCAGCAAGAAACACTCCTCACTCATAAGGTTTACCAGTTCTTAGCCTGCTAGTACAGGAAAAAGAGAGAGAGAGAGAGAGAGAAAGAAAGAAAGAGTGTGTGCGCGCGCACGTATGAGTGAGTGAGAGAGAGAGAGACCCACAAAACAATACTAAAGCTAACAAGCAAACCCCATAAAAAGCTTAAATTCCAGTTCCTGTGGCCTGATAAAGATCAACATAGAACGGTTCAAAAACATGATTATCTCATCTTTCAGAATCAAGCAAAGGACATTAGCCTAAAAGGGAATAAACTTCCAGGGCAATAGAACATCAGAAAAAAATAAAAGCAACTAACAGACATTCTGAAATTCTAAGTACATCAGTGTGCTTAACAAGTCTTTAAGGGACAAGCACATTAAAAAAACATGATTATCTTGTTGGAATGATTAGTAATTAAACAATCCTCGTTTTTCAATGTTTACAATGAAAATTGGCATATTTGCACATTATATAATGTAATACATTAATTTGCTTCAAATCTTATCATAAAGGGAACTGACTGTGAATGACTCAGTGATGTTATGGAACAAATGATTAAAAAGCTGCAGCAAAATCTTCTCTCCATGGTTTCAGCAAAGGCACTAATCTATTTGGAATAAGTGTGCTAAATTTCCATCAAATTAGTAAATAGAGGAGTTTGATAGGAGTTTGCTAAGGAATCAATAACAATATTGCTAATGATAATTCTCACCATAAGTTTTGAAAGCAAAGCAGCTCTATGTCCTAAACTTTGTCTTCAAATATTTATGCCAATTTCTCACTACAATAACGCTATTCTCTGTCAGTGGATAGTCTTGATGCGAACATCAGGATTTGTTTCAAATTATTGTGAGCACATATTATATTTGATACGTATGCTTTCAGTTGTCTCGTTCAAAATTTAAAGTTTTTCTCCATATATAACCAAAAATTCATAATCAGAGAAATGAACTGAAAGGATAAATGGTGGTCTAATTCTAGAGCAAAATAAATCACAGTCAAGAGTGTGTGGTGCTGGTAAAGCACAGCAGGTCAGGCAGCATCCAAGGAGCAGGAGAATCGACGTTTCGGGCAAAAGCCCTTCATCAGGAATTCATCAAAGTTAATCACACACTATTCTGTCAAAGTTAGAAGACTTGACTCTGACTTCCCTCTATATCCCTGCTTGTGTATGTGCTTTTCTGCTCTGTCTCCATGGGATGTCTTTGTGAAGTGCTTAAATCTAAACTCTGCCTGTTACCACACGATTTCATAATCAGGAGACAATCCTTCTACTATTGTGTGATCAGACTCAAGCTCTTGATTACACAGCTGGGACCCTTAACCCTCTTCATGGATCTATTTGTAAGAAATAATTTTATACCAATTCCATAGTAGGTCTCAATGTTATTTACTATGTAGACTGATCACAGAATCTAAATAGGGATTTTCAGCATCTTACATTCTCCTTGTTTACTGTCTCAATTAATCATTTTCCAAGAAAATAAACCAAAGGTTATATGTGAATCTCATTCAAAACAGCAGGAACATTATTAATTATGGTTGGCCGAGGGTAGCAACATTGAAACCCAGTACCACATTAATAACATGTGAATCAAATGCAGATCTTCCTTTCAAGTTCACTGCACCATTGACAATCACACTTATTAACAAATTACTCAAGACAGTCTTAATTTGATTATACAATGTCTTGGGCTTTATAACTTAAAAACAAGCAATCCTATAAGCACTCACTTTTATTAAGTGTAATGTGTTGTTAATACAGAAATCAGGGAATTACTATTCTAGTTGCTCTGGTCCTCAATGAACGACAAGTTCTGCCAAACAACATGTCTGGCACTGAAAATTAATTTTTACAAGTGTGAAGTCCCATTCTTTTAGATTTTAATTATTCCTTCAGATTTAAACAAGAGCATTTATTTTCACTTTCCTCTTTCTTAATTCCACTGTCCAGTATCCTCTTTAGAACTTGTTCTGTCAAAAGGGCTTCTAAATCATAACATGCTCCAATGCAAAACAACAAAAAGACTACTGGAGACTTTTGTTCATCACTGGACAGAAAACAGTTCAATGACTACGAGTTTGTGTTGATTAATATTCATTGTAGAATCTGAGACATGTTTATAGGTCACAAGTATATTGTAATTTTAAAATACTTTAAATTAAATAAGGTTTCCTAATCCAAAACAGTAACATTAGATAGAACAATTAGAACCAAATCGGTCTTTCTTAATTGCAGCCTTTGTTCAGTTGGTAGTTCTCCTGACTTTGATAAGTACAATTAGGGTTCCAAGTCTCACTTATACAGTCGAGGAGAAAGTGAGGTCTGCAGATGCTGGAGATCAGAGCTGAAAATGTGTTGCTGGAAAAGCGCAGCAGGTCAGGCAGCATCCAAGGAACAGGAGATTCGACGTTTCGGGCATAAGCCCTGAAGAAGGGCTTATGCCCGAAACGTCGAATCACTTATACAGTCATACTGCACAGAAACAAACCCTTCAGTCCACTTGTCCTTGCTGACCAGATATCTCAATCTGAGCTCGCCCCATTTGCTAGCATTTGGAGCATTTGGCTCATATACCTTTAAACCCTCCTATTCATTTATCCATCCAAATGCCTCTTAAGTCTTGTATCTGTACCTACCTCCATTAGTTTCTCTAACACATCATTTCATATATGCACCACCCACTGCATGTAAAAGTTTTGGATTCATACACCCCAAAGAACAAAGAACAAAGAAAATTACAGCACAGGAAAAGCACGTTCGGCCCTCCAAGCCTGTGCCGATCCAGATCCTCTATCTAAACCTGTCATCTAATTTCTAACGATCTGTATCCCTCTGCTCCCTGCCTATTCATGTATTTGTCTAGATACAGCTTAAATGGTGCTATCATGCCCACCTCTACCACTTCCTTTGGCAAATCATTCCAGAACCCCACTACCCTCTTAATAAGGAACATTCCATGCATATCTCCCTTAAACTTTTCCCTTCTCAGTTTGAACCCATGACCCTCGCAATTGAGTTCCGCACTCTGGGTAAAAGCTTCTTGCTAACCACCCTGTCTATACTTCCCATGATCTTGTAGACCTCAATCAAGACCTCAAGCTTCATTTTTTCTAATGAAAATAATCTTAATCTATTCTACCTCTCCTCATAGCCAGCACCCTCCATACCAGGCAACATCCTGATGAACCTCCTCTGCACCCTCTCCAAAACATCCACATCCTTTTGGTAATGTGGTGACCAGAACTGTACACAGTATTCCAAATGTGGCCGAACCAAAGTCTTATACAACTGTTACATGACCTGCCAACTCTTGTACTCAATACCCGTCTGATAAAGGAAAGCAAACCATATGCCTTCTTGACCACTCTATTGACCTGTGTTGCCACCTTCAGAGTAAAATGGACCTGAACACCCAGATCTCTCTGTACATCAATTTTCGACAGGACTTTTCCATTTAGTGTATAGCTCGCTCTTGAATTGGATCTTCCAAAACGTATCACCTCACATTTGCCCAGATTGAACTCCATCTGCCATTTCTCTACCCAACTCTCCGATCTATCTATATTCTGCTGTAATCTCTGACAGTGTCCTTCACTATCTGCTACTCCACCAATCTTAGTGTCATCTGCAAACTTGCTAATCAGACCACCTGTATCTTCTTCCAGAGCATTTATGTATATCACAAACAACAGTGGTCCCATCACAGATCCCTGTGGAACACCACTGGTCACAGGTCTCCATTTTGACAAACTCCATTCAACTATTATTCTCTGTCTCCTGTTGCCTAGCCAGTTTTCTATCCACCTAGCTAGTACACCCTGGAAGCCAGGTGACTTCATTTTTTCCATCAACCTGCCATGGGAAAGCTTATCGAATGCCTTACTGAAATCCATGTATATGACATCTACAACCCTTCCCTCATCAATCAACTTTGTCACTTCCTCAAAGAATTCTATTAAGTTGGTAAGACAAGACCTTCCCTGCATAAAACCATGTTGCCTATCATAAGCCCATTTTCTTCCAAATGGGAATAGATCCTATCCCTCAGTCTCTTCTGTATCAGCTTCCCTGCTACAGATGTTAGGCTCACTGGTCTATAATTCCTTGGATTATCCATGCTACCCTTCTTAAAAAAGGGGGACAACATCAGCAATTCTCCAGTCCTCCTGGCCCGTGTTCAAGAATGTTGCAAAGATATTGGTTAAGGCCTCAGCTATTTCCTCTCTCGCTTCCCTTAGTAACCTGGAATAGATCCCATCCAGACCTGGGGACTTGTCCACCTTAATGCCTTTTAGAATACCCAAAACTTTTTCCCTCCTTATGCCGACTTGACCTAGAGTACTCAAAGATCTATGCTTAACCTCAACATCCATCATGTCCCTCTCCTCGATGCAAAGTACTTGTTAAGTATCTCACCCACTTTCTCTGACTCCACGCATAACTTTCCTCCTTTGTCATTGAGTGGGCCAACCCTTTCTCTAGTTAACTTCTTGCTCCTTCTTTATGAATAAAAGGCTTTGGGATTTTCCTTAGCCCTGTTTGATAAAAATATTTCATGGCCCCTTTTAACCTTCTTAATTCCTTGTTTCAGATTAATTCTACACTGCCGATATTCTTCAAAAGCTTTGTCTGTCTTCAGTTGCCTAGACTTATGTATACCTCCTTTCTCCTTTTAGCTAGCCTCACAGTTTCACCTGTCATCCATGGTTCCCTAATCTTGCCATTTCTTTCCCTCATTTTCTCAGGAACATGTCTCTCTTGCACTCTAATCAACCTCTCTTTAAAAGCCTCCCACACGAAGGAGCAACACTCCGAAAGCTAGTGCTTCTAAATAAACCTTTTGGACTATAACCTGATGCTGTGTGATTTTCTTTTTTAACTTTGCCACTTATCAAATGATTTACGTTCAAACAGCTACTCCCAATCTATATTCCCCACCTCCTGCTGAATTTTGGTATAGTTGGTCTTCCCCCAGTTTAGCACTCTTCCTTTAGGACTACTCTTGTCTTTGTCCATGAGCATTCTAAAACTTAACGGAATTGTGATCACTATTTCCAAAGTAATCTCCTCCTGAAACTAGGCTGGGCTGGGCTCATTTCCCAACATCAGGACCAGTATGGCCCCTTTCTGCATTGGACTATTTACATATTGCTCTGGAAAACCTTCTTGGATGCTCCTTACAAATTCTGCTCCATCTAGACCTCTAACACTAAGTCAATGTTGGGAAAATTAAAATCTCCTATCACCACCACCCTGTTGCTCCTACATCTTTCCATAATCTGTTTACATACTTGTTCCTCTATCTCACACTTGCTGAGACCAGAATTGTATGCAGTATTCTAAGTGACCTAACCAATATCCTGTACAGCTGCATCATGACATTCCTACACTCAATGTTGTGACCACTGAAGGTGAATATACCAAACACCTTCCTCACCACTCTCTGCCTACCTGTGACTCCACTTTTAAGAAATATGCATCTGCATCCCCAGGTCACTTTCTTCGGCAACATTCCCCAGGGCCTGAACATTAATTGTATAAGTCCTACCATGGTTTGCCTTACCAAAATGCAACACTTCACAGTTTTCTAAATTAAACTCCATCTGCCACACATGGCCCATTGGCCTATCTGACCAAGGTCCTGTTGTATTCTGAGATAATTCACTGTCCACTACACCAATTTTGGTATCTGCAAACTTACTAACCATACCTCCAATATTCACCTACAAATCATTTATATAAATGACAAAAAACAGTGGATCCAGCACCAATCCTTGTGGCACACTGCTGGTCACAGGCCTGCAGTTCAAAAGGCAACCCCCCTCTGTCTCCCACCTTCCACCTAATCGGCTAGCGCCCTCTGGATCCCACTTGATCTAACCTTACTAACCAGTCTATTATGTAGAATCTTGTCAAACGCTTTGCTGAAGTCCATATAGACAATGTCTACCACTCTGCCTTCATCAATCTTCATTACCATTTCTTCAAAACAAAACTAATCGAATTAGTGAGACACAATTTCCATGCAAAAGCCAAGTTGACTATCCCTAATTCAGTCTTCACAGTTCATAATCCATTCTGTCACACATATGCAGTGGTGTGCTTTTGGAGATGGCCATCATTTGGATGAAATATTAAACTCAGTCTGTTTGCCCTCTAACAAGAAGAGTACGGGAGCTATCATTAGTGACTGGTCAATATTTATCTTTCAGCCACCAGGGCTTAAACAGATGATTTGATTATTATCACATTTCTGATCATGCAATTTGCTGTGCTCAGAGTGATGGTTGTGCTTCCTATATTACAACAGTCATATATTTTGTTAAAGCACTTTGAGATGTCCTGAGATCATGAAAGATGCTGCATAATTACTGTCTTTCTTGAATCAGATGTTCCTTTTTCAACTTTTGCTTTTCTCTTCTGATGTTCCAACTGACTTACTTTACCCATAAATGTACTGATGCTGAGTCTTCCCTCACCAAACACTAATATTATGTACTAGGAAAGGTCAGCTGATGCACTGATTCAGCCTGAAACTATTCAATCTCTCTTCCACGGAGTTAGTCAGGATTCAATTCATGTTTAAAATCCAAAATCATAATTATCTGCTCTAAACATGGTTCCAATACTGAACTGTCAAGTTATCTTGTTCAACATTTACTGACTTGTATCTTCTCCTCCCCTGACATTAATGAAATCTGCTTTTGCTGGGTGAGCATAATCAGAATATTTATATAGATAAATGTTTTCTATTTACAACAAACTTGATAGCGGAGTGCTGCTCCTTCACATGATGAAATAGTAGTGCTCTGAAAGTTTGTGATTTCAAATGAGCCTGTTGGACTATAATCTGGTGTCATGTGACTTCTGACTTTGCCCAGCCCAGTCCGACACTGGCACTTCCACATCATGAGCAATTGAGAACACTTTGTGAACAGAAATTCAATTTTTCTGATCACTTGCTCGCCTTCAGAGAAAATTGGAGTCTATGGGTTTGGAATGTTGGGATGTAGGACATATTGCCTTTTCCTCCTCATACTGCCCAACTTTACTTATTAATTACCTCCATGGACAAGCTGATCACAAGCATTTAGAGGTTTAGTACTTTGCCATCCAGCTACACTTCCTTAGCACATTCTTGTATTTGTATTCCAGGCAAGATGTCAGCAACTGGGAGCAGAGCCAATTTGTGTGTGTGAAGTTCCACACCAGGGATGAGAATCAAATGCTAGATAATGATACAAATGAACCATGCATAGCAAATAGTCAAAGTGGTCATATGTCCAGGGATAGATGAGATCATCATACACAAGATCAGCAACGTGCACTGTTTGCAGCCACCATAATATTAGTACCAATTTCAAATAACTGTCCGAACAATAGTGAATAAACTCTAAAATAAACACGGAAAATGCTGGAGAAACTCAGCAGGTCTGGCAGCATCTGTAGAATTGTCCAGTTCAGAAGAAGTCATGCTGGATTTGAAATATAAAGCTCTGTTTCCCTCTCCACAGCTGCAGTCCAACCTGCTGAGTTTGTTCAGCACTCTGTGTTCCAGCATCTACATTATTTTACTTTTAAGTGAATTAACTCTATCCCAAAATACCTTTAAAAGGAATTAGTGTACAGAAAACATGAATAGCATTTTCCCATCAATCAGCATCTTATTTTTTCAATAAAAACGAGTGCAGTATAATTTACAAAACCAAATTTATAATTTTAAAAATTAGCACTGTTATTCAGAAAAGCAGATTTTCTTTTGATGTCTTCATTTAATCTGGTAAAAAAAATACCATAAGTGGGGTTGCAAGGCAACGCTTGTTGTACCTCTGCTGGGTGTTGTCACCACTGGTACGTGTTTTAAACTGTGTAAGGACAGTTAATGTGGGAATAAAATATTGTTTATATAAACATACAGCTCTCCAAAAAATCAAGAAGAAACACAGCTAGCCCAGACTTATGGAACACAGAGGAGATGGCGTGCTTTAGCAAGAATCTTGATCAGATACTGGTCCAGGGCCAAACTCATTACAGAATGAAATGCTGAGGCTGACATTGTAACCTGGTTCATAACTTTCACTAATTTTTCATTGGGCTGGTGTGGAGAACTGTCATCAGTAGCAGGCTACCTCAGCCATCTCTGTCTCAAATAATTTGAATGGGTCATACCATCTTAGAGTGATGCTAATCACCACAGGTACAATTAAGACAACAGGCCTATTCATTTGTTTAGTATTGAAATGTACATATTACTGTGGCAATTTTATGCTGCAAAGAATTTAGTGCACTAACAAAAATGGAATCTACTATGGGAACTTTATCACTGGGATTCAGTAACACTCCCTCACCTTATCAACCATCAATAAAAAGTCATTTGCTTGTAGAGAAAGATTGAAAGGGCAACTCTTTGTAGGTAGGTTTGTGATGATAACTCCTTCCTTATCTTGAATAAATATTAAGTGCAACATGCCTCCAAATCCTTTCTAACAAAAACAGCAATTGACAAGCCAACATTCTACCACACTGCAGCTATGTTACATCTGAAATTTATTGTTTTAAAACACATTGTAAGATATATCATACACTCTTTACAGTTACCATCTTTGGCTAAAAGCCCTGACGTTTGCCTTCAAATTCAGTTGCTCCTTGCAAAGTAAGTTATTTAGAACTATCTTTCAGATAAGTAGTGGCAATTTAATTTACTTAATTGTTTGTTAACCATTCCATTAAGTAGATGCAATTCTATTTCATAGTTATCACTATTAGCCTTTCTGAAGGGATTACATTGATCAGTACTTTTGGTTTGGAGGTGTTTAATGCAGAGATACATTTACATCTGTATTTGAAGCCATGAAACAGATGTGGTCTGACAGAAAACTTGTACTTTGGTGAAACCCAGAGGACCTGATCATCTGCTCTAACACTGACAGAAAACATCAAAGGAACACAGCATCTGGCCTCAGCTATCTGCCAGAGAAATTCACTATGCTCTAAATAGTTGCCTCGTTAAAATTATTAATGACAAGTTAATGGATTTGAAAACAAACACAATGAGAGGATGTCTTTTGTAATGTTATATTTGCAACCTTGCAAGGAATAGTTTTAATTTAAGTTTAACCTTGTTGGGAGGAAAAAATAACTCACTGCCGTTCAACCAGTTTGTTTGCCCTTCCATTTCCAGAAGAAAACACATTAATTTTCAAACAAACCTCTCTTTGCCGATTAGTGACTGTGCCAATTGAACCCAAGCACCAAAATGTGTCTAAATTTAAATGCCTTTCAACACCCTTCAATTATTCAGTGATGAATATACAAAGGACTGAGGCAAGAAGAAAAGGAAATGCCAGAATCCAAAGTGGAAGAAAGCTTAATTGGGTAAGGGGACAACACAGTGTCCGTACATGACTAGGGAAGAAAGGGAAGGAGAAACAAATGGTAGTCACAGCATCAGTATATATTCAATTACTTTTTGAATCTTTTGGGGTAAATAGTTTTTTGCTTGTCTGACTGTTTCAAAAGAAACAAAGTCCTCTTAGGAACTCAGTGTTCACTGCAGCTACATTCCTAATTTCCTACTTCTACCATAGCTGGGTCTGTGGAAACATTTTTTTTATCAATGATATACCGTTCTCTTTTATGTTAAGTATCGCCATCAAAAATAATTGCTTTTACATGTCATTCTGGGTAAGGGTCATGTTCTCAGACGCAGACAACTTTAATATTGTTCTCTTATTTAACAGGGAAAATTATCCTGGAAGTAGGAATACTTGTTCCTTCCCCAAAGTGTAATTGCTTCACAGCACAGGATAAGGTGGCAACATATTCACTGGGAACACAAATTACAGTACCACAAACCCCGATTGATGTTTAAGAAAGAACTGACAATTTGTATTGCACCTTTCATGTCCCAAGGACATCCCAAAGCTTCACAGTCAATTCCATAAAGATCACATCTACAGTTCTTCCCTCATCAATCCTCTTTGTTACTTCCTCAAAAAACTCAATCAAGTTTGTGAGACATGATTTCCCACGCACAAAGCCATGTTGATTATCACTAATTAGGTCCTTGCCTTTCCAAATACATGTACATCCTGTCCTTTGGGATCCCCTCCAACAACTTGCCCACCACCGACATCAGGCTCACTGGTGTCCTTACTGGTTCCCTGTTTGTCCTTACCACCATTCTTAAACAGTAGCACCACGTTAGCCAACTTCCAGTCTTCCGGCACCTCACCTATGACTGTCGCATTCGACAAGGTTCCCCATAGGAGACTGATTAGCAAGGTTAGATCTCACGGAATATAGGGAGAACTAGCCATTTGGATACAGAACTGGCTCAAAGGTAGAAGACAGAGGGTGGTGGTGGGGGTTGTTTTTCAGACTGGCGGCCTGTGACCAGTGGAGTGCCACAAGGATCGGTGCTGGGTTCTCTACCTTTTGTCATTTACATAAATGACTTGGATGTGAGCATAAGAGGTACAGTTAGTAAGTTTGCAGATGAAACCAAAATTGGAGGTGTAGTGGATAGCGATGAGTGTTACCTCAAATTACAACAGGATCTTGAACAGAGGGGCCAATGGGCTAAGAAGTGGCAGATGGAGTTTAATTCAAATAAATGCATTTTGGGAAAGCAAATCTTAGCAGGACTTAATGGTAAGGTCCTAGGGAGTGTTGCTGAACAAAGAGACCTTGGAGTGCAGGTTCATAGCCCCTTGAAAGTGGAGTCACAGGTAGATAGGATAGTGAAGAAGGCGTTTGGTATGCTTTCCTTTATTGGTCAGAGTATTGAGTACAGGAGTTGGGAGGTCATGTTGCAGCTGTACAGGACATTGTTTAGGCCACTGTTAAAATACTGAGTGCAATTCTGGTCTCCTTCCTTTTGGAAAGTTGTTGTGAAACTTGTTGTGAAACTTGAAAGGGTTCAAAAAAGATTTACGAGGATGTTGCCAGGGTTGGATGATTTGAGTTATACGGAGAGGCCGAACAGGCAGAGGCTGTTTTCCCTGGAGCTTCAGAGGCTGAGGGGTGACCTTGTAGAGGTTTACAAGATTCTGAGGGGCATGGATAGGGTAAATAGGCAAAGTCTTTTCCCTGGGATCGGGGAGTCCAGAACTAGAGGGCATAGATTTAGGGAAAGATATAAAAGAGACCTACGGGGCAACGTTTTCACACAGAGGGTGGTACGGGTATGGAATGAGCTGCCAGAGGATGTGGTGGAGGCTGGGACATGTGGAACATTTAAAAGGCATTTGGATGGGTATGGGAATAGGAAGGGTTTGGAGGGATATGGGCCGGTGGCTAGCAGGTGGGACTAGATTGAGTTGGGATATCTGGTTGGCATTGACAGGCTGGGGCTGTTTTCCCTGCAGCATCAGAGGCTGAGGGATGATCTTATAGCGGGTGGGACCAAAGGGTCTGTTTCCATGCTGTACATCTCTATGACTCTAAGTACGCTGAAAGCACAGTCTCTGTGAGGAATTATGGTAGCTAAACTGGATACTATAAAATTCCTCAGCCGAGAGACAAATAACTAAATTATCTATTTTAGTGATGTTGGTTGAGGTATAAATATTGGTATGTATACTAGAGAGAACATCCCATGACATCTTTCAATAACATCATGAGCTCTTTTATGCTGACTTGAGGTGGCAGTGGTAGCCTTGATTAAATGTCTCATCTGAAAGACAGCACTCCCACAATGAACTGACAGCTTAGATTATGTGGTTGAAACTCAGACACAGAGGTGAAAGTATTATCATCAAGTCCAGGTTGAATCTTTTGTGCAGAAATCAGGAGTCAGGAAAAAAAAAGGTGAAAAATTATCATGGAAATTAAGTGTAAAGTGTGCCAGCGATGCTATAAAAACAATTCATCAAAAAATAAAAAAACAGGTCTAAGGTCAGGGTGATTATTTTTATACATGGAATGTGACATTTAATTGGATACCAAACACAAAGACCCAGCTTTGTGTTTCACCCTTAGGGTGCTCAAATAAAGATGGATTTGATGGAATTTCAATTAAATTTCCAACAAGAACGCACAATATGATGCCTGTCATAAATAGTAATCTGTAAGAAAATAGCAAATGCCACAAAGGATTATCAACTGTCAGTGGTCCAAGAAATGTTGAAATATTCTTGGTTGGAGATACCAGAATAAACTTGAGGTAAATCAGGTGTAATCAAAATTTTGGAGTTTTGTTCAGAAAGCAATTTGCTTGGAAATGTGTACAGAAGATAATATTGTTGGAAAGAATCAAGAATATACATGTTGAAAAGCAATCTTCCTTTGAAATGTTACATATTGATCGTTACTGTTCACTTATACTTGAATCCTAGTAAATATTTTGGTTTATTAGTGGAAAGGAATCCATCATAAATGTCCTTTTGAATATTGAAAAGCAATAACTATAGGATAGCCTGTTTTTAAAATGTTGTTCAAGGATTGCTATATTGCAGTATTTACTGATGGAGTGGAAAGCTGAGAGGTTGCCATGGAAATCCCATGTCTCAGTAGTGCACTGACTGATGGCTTCTCTAGGTATTAGAGGCAGTATCAATCTTCATTGTGTGAGCTACAGTTTTGAAGCACTGCTTTTTTTTTGCCTCCTTAGTTCAGTCTTAAAGATATTTTATTGTAACCTTTATTGCTTCCATTTCTTCAGAGTTAATTAATCTGTTACAACAGCAGTGATTTTAGAGTTAAATTGTAATGAGTGGAGCTTAAAACAACTACCATTAGGCATCTGTGCTATCAAATCAACATTGACTTTGTGGTTAAATGCAATATTTATAATCCCAACAAATCTGTGGGAACTGTTCAACAATTGGGATCACCACAGTATCTGCAGAAACGGATTACAGATCCATTTTCAGCTTTTGCTTTGAGCTGTTAGTATCCCACTTCCCTCTCGATTCAGATTGTCTCCTACAACAGTATGCAAATTTGGTAAAGTAACCCTGGATTCCTGTAGGGTCTGACGGACTTGTTGTGATCAATCCAGTGGTAATTACTTCCCTTTAAGGATATTTAAATACTGTTGGTGTAGAGGTGAGGTGATTTGTTTTTATACACATGGATTAACTATAATCAGGAATACAGCGCTTGAAAGATGGTGCAGCATATTCAGTCACTTTCAGAAGGAATTGAATAAATCCATGAAAGGGAGAAATTGTGGGATGTAGGGAGAAAGCAGGAGGGTGGGATTAATTGGACAATTCTATGGGTAAGTACAACGATTCTGTGATTCTCTAACACAATGACGTTAAAAAAAATAATTTTACAAACACACTGAGACTCTTCGTGTATTTTTCAACTGTTTGAGTCAAATTATTTGCACTTGCATTTTATGTTGGAGGAAAAAAACATTCTTTCGTGTCAACACAATTAATAATAAAAAAAAATAATTGTGCAGTAAGGTCTTGTTTATATGATATATTTCAGATGCAGATTGTCAGGTTTTGAAACAAGCTTTTTCCATAGTACTTGAATATGTATGGAAAGGTGTCAAGAGTTTTGTTTAAAGTATGTTAAATGCCTAACTGTCACAAGTTTCAGAGAATGCCTGATGCTTTTTGTAAACCTGGTTTGTGTTCCAGCGTGAGTTATGCTGCAGCTCTTTCACACTGCTTGTCTCCAGGCTCAAGTTGAGTGTTGAACCACAGATGCAAGACTGAATCATACATTTCTTTGGCTAAGTGTCAATTTTGTAGAGTTTCTGTGGAGTGATTCGTCCCATGAGGCCGGCCTACTCTTCTAGCTGTAACTTATCAAACTTGCCTCCTTATCTACAGACTCTCTCTCTCTCAGCTCCAGAGTGACGGAGCTTGTCTAAGGATGGCCAGGAATACTGGTGAATTCTGGGATAGCCCAACAGTAGTAGGATAGGGCAAGAATTGTGTGTGTGTTGGGCTATCCCAGAATTCACCAGTATTCTTGGCCATCGTTAGACAAGCTCCGTCACTCTGCAGCTGCCTTACAAAGCTCGTGAAATTTCCCTCAAAGGGACATCTTGCTTTGTGAGCAAGGACCCTGAGGTCCCAATGGAGGCAGTGGTGATGGGATGATCTTTTCCCACATGACCTTCAGAGGAGGTCATGACATCACACCATGATGATCTCTTCTGAGAGTGCAATCTCAGCTTCTGCATGAATACTCAGAAGTTCAGGAAGAAGGTCAATGACCTTCTCCATTCCATGAGTATAAGTGCCACCATCTGCTCACCAATGCCTCACACTCACTTGATTTCTGCTACTGTATAACTTCCCACCAAAATCCATACTCTAGAATCTTCCCTCACTCACTCTCACACACCTTGACCCCCAACAGCACTAACCTTATATATCCTTGGTGCTGCCTACCACTCACTCAAAACACCTTCCCATCTTCATCAAAAGGAATGACTATGCTTTCAACTCCCTTTCACTTCCAACTCTCGTAATACCTGCCTCTTCTTCAATCTAGGAGGAAAACAGCCTGGGCTGCCTGACACTCAGCTAATTGCTCTATTACTCAGATTACGAACTTGTGGATGTGGAATTTGAAGGATAGATTGGTCCTGGAGGAAGTACAGTGCAGTATTACAAGAATGATCCCTGGATATCGGAGATTGTTATGATGAGAGATAATACAAATTAGGTTTGCGTTCTATAGAATTTAGAAGGTTAAGGGGTATTCTAATTGAGGCTTTCAAGATAGTAACAGAACAAAACCAAGCAGGTCAACAATTTCCACTGGTTGGTGACTCCAGATTAAGTCACCATCAGAGAATTAAGGCCAGACCGTTCAGGAGACATGTTAGGAAGCACTTCAACACAAAAAGTGATAGAAGTTTGGAACACTCTTCCACAAAGCATCAGTGGATGCTGGATTAGTTGTTAATTTTAGATGTGAGATACTATCTTTGTTTAGCAAAATTTTATCTAAGGGATATGGACCTAAAGTAGGTATATGGGGTTAAGGCACAGAACAGCTATGATGTCATTGAATAGTAGAAACAGCTTGAGGGGCTGAATGACCTAATCCTACAACACCTGTCCGACACATTTGTCCTTGCTTTTTTTCAAATCATCTATCTATTTGCAAAAAATTCTCAATTCTATTTCAGTTTTATATGTGAAATATTAGTGCTTTTCCTCCCACCACAGATAATGTGATAGTGTGTTTCCAGCATTTGGTTTACATATTGTTTTCTAATCTGTGTGAGCAGACTTTCTTTTGAAAGATGGTACATTCATTGAAGTACCAGAACCTGCAAAGCCCACAGAACTGATAACTGTAGGCAATCAACTTCAGTATTCCTTGCTCGGAAGAATGAGGATACTGATGGGGTGACACTTGCTAATTAAAACCAGGACAAGGAGTGTACTCAAACTATATGTATCCGAATAAAAGCCTAGTTATGAGAATGGCACATGTGCAATCCCACTAAAGGATACGATAACAGGGGGGAGGTGCAAAATGTTTCTTTCACACAAATAAAAATTTTAATGATATATTAATATCATGCTGGAAAATAAAACCTTTTAGATTTACATCAGTAATTCTATAGAATGAGCATCTGAATTTGGACATGGCCAGTGTGCCTTGGAATTACAAGAACTGCAGGTGAAACTCAGCTGAGTGCCAAACAATCAAACATATTCCAATACCACCAATATAACGGTGCCATTGGCTGATACTCTGGAACAGTTTGAAAGCGTTTCCTCACTACAAAAGCTGCCATGTGATTGAGGAAACTGTAGATCTTGAAATTTTATTGATATCTACCTGAGTGTTGGTGTTTATTTTAATTAGGGGGTACTGTCCTGGGAACATATTAATAGCCACATACTTAGCCAAATGTTACACAGCAGCTTCAAAAATTTGAAAAGAAAGAAAAAGAAGTATTAAGTGACACATTTGCTTGAAATGATGGAACTAAACAAATAAAAGATCCTCTAAAGTAAATGCTACTATTTTATTACTATAAAGCTTGAAACCAGAATACCCAGGTTCATGTCCCACCTGCTCAGACCTATGTAATAATATTTCTGAACAGTTTATTAGAAAATTTAAATCCTCACAGTTTTGATCTACTCCATTGTCTGTTGATTGCTTCTAGCCCAGTTTATCTGACGATACGAAGGACCTTTTTTCACAAACATTCTCCAGCTTGCAATGAAGCCATCTCTGTGGGAATGCAGTGGGAACAGAGGGAGTACGCATCTCATTATAAACTTTTCCCCAAATATCAATTACTACTCTGTACAGCAATGCAGAAAGGAGGTGTGTGCACTGAGACATCCAGCCAAGTTTCAGGATTAAAAATAGCTCTGTAACTGTCATCAAGCACAGAACTCAAAGCCAATGATTGCAGGATATCCCTGGTAGCACAGCCACCTCCAGACTCCCTCAAGCATTGACAGCAAGTCTGAATCTTCAACTCAGTGAGCTTCAACGCATTTACTTTGTTTCTAATTATCAGTTTAAACAAGATTTTGATGGAGTCTTTTTCTTAAAAAGGGATAAAGCAGGCAACTTTTCTTTACATTCGAAAAACCTTCAATGATTCCACATACAAGCATATTATCTCAGTAAAATAATCTATGACATGAATTATGCAATGCTGATATATTTGTATTTTAGTTCTAATTAATCCAGTTAGTGGTTCCATATTTCCAGGTTCTTTCTTTAATTCACTGACATGAAGGAAGTATATTTAGACACTGCCAGACTTAAGATTTCTTAATACTGGATGTATACTGAGCTCCAATACCAGTCCCAGCACCGTAGTGTTTATCAGCTGTGGCTCAGGAGGTAGCCTTTTCACCTCTGAGTAAGAAAAGTCCAATTTAAATCCCATTCCTGAATTTAAATGTAACAGTGAAGCCTGACAATCCACTGCAGCACTGACAAAGTAATATCGTTCCAGAGGGACTGTCTTTCAGATAAGATGCTAAACAAGGTCTAGTCTGCCCTCAAAGACAGATGTAAAGGGTCCCATGGTACAAGTTTGAAGAATAGTAAGAAAATTATATTTGGTCCTTGGCCAATATTTATGTCAGTCAAAATGATAAACTAGATTACCTGGTCATTATCACATTGTTGTTGATGAAAGTTTGCAGGAGCAAACTGCTGTCTTGTTTCACATTCCAACAGTGACCATAATTTTAAAAGTAATTCACAGACTCAAAAGGGTTTTGGGACATCCACTGGTCATGAGCGGTGCTACATAAAAGCAAACCTCTTTCTTTCATATACAGGCAGTTGTAGGGTTCCCTTTCTGCCTTGCATGTTATCATCTTGAAAATCACAATACAAACATTTAGATCAACTCTGAATCTGTTTAAAGAGTGGTGAAGAGGGCCAATGAGTTCCCTCTTAGCATAGTTCAGCTTGCTTTGATTCTACCTTGAAGTTATTGTGATGTTTAACCTATAAATCATCCAACAACCCACTAAATCATATTCTAAAACACAGAATAAATTCAAAGCTGATTACAAAACTAACCTAGAACTTTTTGTTTCATGGTAACACTTAATTTTTAGTGAGTGCACCCAGAGTATTTTTGTTTAAATACTTAATACTAGCAACAGATATGGACATGTTACACACCTCCAAGGCAGGTGAGATTTGAACCTGCATTTCCTGGCACATCAATAAGGTCTCGACCACTGTGCCATAAATTCCCCTCATGCACCCAATGATAATAAAGACTTCTAACAGTCAAAACATCTTGAGGCATTAGAATGAATATCATAAGAATATATGGAATAGAGGTAGGTGTCCAGCCCCTTAGTCCAACTCTGTCATTCATTTGATCATATCTGATCAGCATCTCAACTCCATTTTCCTGCCTTTGTTACATATCCTTTGACATCATCCTTGCCTCACAAAGATTTCTCAGCCTTGAGAGCATCAGAGAATGAAATGCACTTCTTTCAACAAATTCATAAAAAAGACTTGTGATTTGAAGAAAACGTGAAGTAATATGTAGCACATACATCTTTTATCAAATAATTGTGCTACTTATTACAAAGTATTACTATTCCTTCAACAAATTCAAATTCCTCTATTTTGCCGTCAAATTTGGTCTGTCAACACAGCATGGAGTTACAAATGAGATGAACATTCATGTGAAAGTTCCTTCGCTGGTGCTAATGAGCTTGCTCCAATCCCCCAGCATGCTATCTTGCAGTCAGCAGTACAGAGAGTTATATCAGTGGTCTCCTCTGCACATAGCAGCACTATATAGACATGCTTGTATGCTTACAAGTCAGCCGTGTATCACAGATTCCAGAAGTGGTTTGCTGTTACATTAGTTGGGAATATAAAGTTGCAAAAAGAAGCCTGTTTTGAAAACCATTGATTTAAACGTGCACTGTGTTCCATTAGTGCTCATCAGCACGACTAGTTGAAACATCACATTATTAAAATGTGAGTAAGTCTGTAGCTAAGCCTAGTTGATCTCTAAAGTGATGATACCACAGCAGATCAATTTGTTGCTAACTGTAGCAAAGACAGTGTCCATAGCAATGCAAATCTGTGCCAATTTTCTGCAATTATCAGTAGTTCCTCAGACATTTATTCTTAAATCCGTGTGCCAAGAATTCTGACACTGTTTTAGTTCTGCACCAATCCTGACCACTTAATCAGTTCCTCCCTCTGCAATATTTTTCCTCAATTGAACTGCTTCTATTGCTTCAATACTTCCACGTTTTCTGAGTAAATTATTCTGTTATCAAATCTGTTGCAAAAGCAGAGGTGTAGAAGTCAAATTGGAAGGTGTGGGGTTCAAATCAATTGATGTTAGTAGTCTCACATCAAGAATGATTTTTGCAGCAATGTTTGTTTGTGCGAAATGGCTCATATTTAAACTCTGGAGAAAATCGGAAAAGAAAATGGAAAGGAAGACTTGCATTTACAAGATGCATTCCATAACCTGTATTATGAACCAAAGGATATTGACAGTGTACTTAATGTTGTAAAGTGGAAAGAATACCAGCTATTAACACAGCCACTACCCATAAACAGCAACTTGATAATCAACACATGCTTTTATGTATTAATAGATAAATATTGGCCAGCAGACCAGACAAAACTACACTGTTCCTCCAGAAGTAGTACAGTAAGATCTTTTATGTCCACTTCAGGAGGTAGATGGAGTCTCAGTTAAATGATTCACCTAATGCACAACTCCACTGACTGTGCAACTTTTATCTATACTGCACTGAAGGGTCAGCTCAGATTGTATGGTGCTAGCGGCTCACAATGTTTTGTCTTTCTAAATAAATTACTCAATTACATTTGCAATCCTAATTTTGGGGGGGTAGGGGGGGGAATGCGGCAGGGAGTGTTGGGAAAAGACTTTAATTTAGAAATTGAACAAGATATTTCTGCAGTGAATGCACGTAAAAACGGATGGACAGTTGTCCTGCATTCACAAACATAAGGGATGCAATCTGCAGTGTTTCAGTGGCATCCTGACATTTGTGATCTACCATTGATATAAGCAACATCATCAAGCACATAGGCCCCAATTTCTGCCATGATTGTAAAACAACTACAATGTTGTGGCAAAAAATGGTGAAAGTGACTCAAAATCACAATTCAGCCCCTGAGCAGTGCATTTCACATTTCTAAGAGGGTGACATTTAAACAATCAGAGAGATCAGACAAAGTTGCATTTCATGTGGATTACCAGGGCATCTTTTTGGAGAACTCCCATACCCCTGTGGATAGGGTCCTAGGGCACCCTTGCCTGCAGGTCAGAGACCCTTTGCAGGGTGATTGCAAGCAATTGTTTGAGGGCATTTGTTAGGAAAGCTGGGTTGGGGTTTCTTTTTGTGCAAGTGCTACTTGAGGCTGTTTACTATGTTTGTAAAGAGTATATAAACCCGTTTGAACTGTCCAACCTGTCAAGATCTATCAAGAAGTATCAATGTGTCATGTGTGCGCATATGAAAGAGAGTGCTTTTACCAACAGTAGTCTGCAATACAGAATTTAGGTAACAGATCTATATTCTTCAACTATACACTGAATTGAACTCCACCTGCCATTTCTCTCTAATATCTATCTATATTCTGCTGTATTCTCTGACAATCTCCTTCACTATCTGCTACTCCACCAATCTTGATGTCATCTGCAAACTTGCTAATCAAGTAACTTTCTCCAAACCATTTATATGTATCACAAACAACAGTGGTTCCAGCATGGATCCCCGTGGAACACCACTGGTCACAGGTCTCTACTTTGAGAAACTCCCTTCCACTACTATTCTCTGTCTCCCGTTGTTCAGCCAATTCTCTATCCATCTAGTTAGAACACCCTGGACCCAATTCGAGTTCACCTTCTCCATCAGCCTACCATGGGGAAGTGTATCAAACGCCTTACTAAAGTTCATGTACATGACATCTACAGCCCTTCCCCCGTCAATTCTATTAGTTTTGTAAGACATGACCTTCCCTGCACAAAACCATGCTGCCCATTACTGATAAGCCTATTTTCTTCCAAATGGGAAGAGATCCTATCCCTCGGTATCTTCTCCAGCAACCTCCCTACCAGTGACGTCAGGGTCATCGGTCTATAATTACCTGGTGTATCCCTGCTACCCTTCTTAAACAAGTGGACAACTTTAGCAATTCTCTAGTCCTCCGGGAACTCACCTGTATACAAGGATGCTGCAAAGATATCTGTTAAGGCTCCAGGTATTTTCTCTCTCGCTTTCCTCAGTAACCTGGAGTAGATCCCATCTGGACCTGCAGACTATTCTACCTTAATGCATTTTAGAATACCCAAAACTTCCTCCCTCCTTATGCCAACTTGACCTAGAGTACTCAAAGATCTATGCCTAACCTCAACATCCATCATGTCCCTCTCCTCAATGCAAAGCACTCGTTAAGAATCGCACCCATTTTTTCTGACACCACACATAACTTTCCTTCTTTGTCCTTGAGTTGGCCAATGCTTTCTCTAGTAACCTTCTTGCTCATTATATATGAATAAAAGGCGTTGGGATTTACCCAAACTCTGTTTGCTAAAGATATCGCATGACCCCTTTTAGCCCTCTTAATAATTCCTCATTTCAGACTGGTCCTACATTCTCGATATTTTTCCAAAGCTTTGTCTTCTTCAGTAGACATCTTCAGTATGCATCCTTTTTCCTCTTAGCTAGTCTCACAATTTCAGCTGTCATCCATCATTCCCTAACCTTGCCATTTTGATCCCTGATTTACTCAGGAACATATCTCTCCTGCACTCTAATCAACCTCTCTTTGAAAACATCCCACATATCAAATGTGGATTAACCTTCAAACAGCTGCTCCCAATCCACATTCCCCATCTCCTGCCAAATTTTGGTATAGTTGGCCTTCCTCCAATTTAACACTCTTCCTTTAGGACAACTCCAGTCTTTGTTCTTGAGTATTCTAAAACTTATAGAATTGTGATCACTATTCCCGAAGTAATTCCCTACTGAAACATCAACTACCTGGCCAGGCTCATTTCCCAATACTAGGTCCAGTTTGGTTCCTTCTCGAGTTGGACTATTTACATACTGCTTTAGAAAACCCTCCTGGATGCTCCTTACAAATTCTGCTCCATCTAGACCTCTAACACTAAGTGAATCCCAGTCAACATTGGGAAAATTAAAATGTCCTATCACCACCACCCTGTTGCTCCTACATCGTTCCATGATCTGTTTGCATATTTGTACCTATTTCTCACGCTCGCTGCTGGGAGGCCTATAGTACAGCCCAACATTGTTACTGCACCCTTTCTATTTCTAAGCTCTGCCCATACTGCCTCATTGCTTGAGTCTTCCATAATGCCCTCCTTCAGCACAGCTGTGATATTTTCTTTGACAATAATGCAACTCTTCACACCTTCTTCCTCCCACTCTATCCTGCCTCAAGCATCAATACCCTGGGATGTTTAGCTGCCAACCATGCCCTTCCCTCAACCAAGTCTTAAAACAAATGCACCTCAGACCACCTGTCCCTTTACATTCTTCATCTGCTCCCTATCTCCTCTTCCCCTTAGGCTTGCTGACTTCATTATCTAGTTCCTTACAGGCTTTAGTTACTGTTTCCTTTCTATTCTCTAACCTCATTTGGTTCCCTCACCCCTGCCACATTAGTTTAAACCCTCTCCAACCGCTCCCAAGGACATTGGTTCCGGTTCGGCTCAGGTGGAGACCGTGAAATTTGTAATCGTCTCACCTGCCCCAGAACCAGTCCCAATGTCCCAAAAATCTGATCCCCTCCCTCCTGCACCATCTCTCAAGCCATGCATTCATCCTGATTATTCTATCATTCCTACTCTGACTAGCATGTAGCACTGGTAGTAATCCTGAGATCATTTCCTCTGAGGTCCTACATTTTAACTTGGCTCCTAACTCCCTAAATTCTGTTTGTAAGACCTCATTCCATTTTTACCTACATCGTTTGTGCCTATATGCATCACGAAAACTGGCTGTTCACCCTCCCTCTTGAGAATGTTCTGTTGCTGATCTAAGACATCCCTGACCTATGCACCTGAGAGTTGAAAATGTGTTGCTGGTTAAAGCACAGCAGGTTAGGCAGCATCCAAGGAATAGGAAATTCGACGTTTCGGGCATAAGCCCTTCATCAGGAATGTCCAAATTCACCTGGACTGTCTCAGACTCCTCCCTCACCTTCCTAGACCTTTCCATTTCTATCTCAGGCAACCGACTCAACACAGACTCGGGACACCACCCACGCCCTCCACCTCCTCCAGGATTTTCGCTTCCCCGGCCCCTAACGCCTTATTTTCACGATGGACATCCAGTCCCTGTACACCTCCATCCCCCATCACGAAGGACTCAAAGCCCTCCGCTTCTTCCTTTCCCGCCGCACCAACCAGTACCCATCCACTGACACCCTCCTTCGACTGACTGAACTGGTCCTCACCCTGAATAACTTCTCTTTTCAATCCTCCCACTTCCTCCAAACTAAAGGAGTTGCCATGGGCACCCGCATGGGCCCCAGCTATGCCTGTCTCTTCATAGGATATGTGGAACAGTCCATCTTCCGCAACTACACTGGCACCACCCCCCACCTTTTCCTCCGCTACATCGATGACTGTATCGGCGCTGCCTCGTGCTCCCA
This sequence comes from Hemiscyllium ocellatum, assembly GCF_020745735.1. NCBI lineage: Eukaryota > Metazoa > Chordata > Chondrichthyes > Orectolobiformes > Hemiscylliidae > Hemiscyllium > Hemiscyllium ocellatum. The sequence goes on from NC_083418.1 coordinate 38,432,749, forward strand.
CGAGGAGGTTGAACAGTTCAACAACTTTACTAACACCTTCCATCCTGACCTCAAGTTCACCTGGACTGTCTCAGACTCCTCCCTCCCCTTCCTAGACCTTTCCATTTCTATCTCAGGCGACCGACTCAACACAGACATTTCAACTGTGATCTCCAGCATCTGCAGACCTCATTTTTTACCCTATGCACCTGAGAGGCAACATACCATTTGGGAATCTAATTTTCGACCATAGAAAGGCATAACTACTCCCCTTACAGTTGAATCCCCCATGACTATAGTCCTTCCACTCTTTTTTCTGCCTTTCTGAACAGCAGAGCCAGCCATGGTGCCATGAACCTGGCTACTGCTGTCTTTCCCTGGTGAGCCAGTATACCTGTTTTGGAGGGAGGTGACCACAGGGGACATCTGCACTGCCTTCCTGCTCTTTCTCTGTCTTTTGATCACCCATTCCCTTTCTCCCTCAGCAATCCTAATTAGGTTTGAGGGGCCATTGGGAATGGATAGACAGTATTAGATTGCATTGATTAGCATTGGCAGGGTTAAAGGAGGAGTGAGAGGGTGTATGGGTGAAGGTTAACAAAATGTTTGATATGTCTCCGCATTTGGAAAGATAAGTTACCCTTCCAGATCTGGTTTTGTACTACTTTTGGGGGAGATGAGGCTCCCTTTGTGAGTCTGAAAATGCAAGTTTGTGGCTAAAATGTGCATAACATAATTGCAACTGGCAAAGCTGCCAAGGAACTATACAAAGAAAGAAATGTGGAGTTAAAAAAATACCTGTGCTAGCTATTTCAGACAACCTGTTCCCATAAAGCATTATAGGATATGTGCTGCATGACTGACAACTCTAACTGCTGAGTGAATGGAAATATTTCTTAACAAAAAGGGTTAAACATTTGAGTGAAATGTTTATTTACATAAAGCACTGAACGCAAGTGAAATATTTGTTCTCAAGAGGGATTAGTTGAAGCAATTTCAATGTCTTGAATTTCTTTTATATTCAGGATTTTTTTTTAAGAGAGACATCAACAATAGTCTGTAACTCTATTGTCTATCAGAATGGCTCCAATATAACGTCCAGGGTGTATAATACATTAATTGGTACGAGAAGGAAGGACAAAAGGTAAGTTGGCACAAGGCTGCAGAGAGCTAGGAGTGTGAATGGTGACATGTAGTACATGAGAATATGAAAATCATGGGGTATGGGTCGATTGGAATAGTTGGCCTGGGACAAAGAGAGGCTGTGGGAGCGCTACCATGAGAAGAGGTTGGTGTGGAGAGTGAGGGGAATACAAGAGTGAGATCAGGGGGAATAATTATCGTTTTAATTTTTATTTCTAAATTTTGACCGGAGTGTGGGAGCCTTGAGACAGGCTTTTCTATAGCTTGCTTTGGGAACTGTTTGCTCTTTGACTCCGAATCCTTCCCCACCCTACTGGCTCAAAACTCAGGGCTGTCAATGTGCAAAATCCACTTCCAATCACTGTATAGCTATTAAATCATAATCAAATGATTTGAGAGACCAATGAGTAGTTATTTTGCTGGTTTATTTTGACCATTTTCCTTCTCCTTAAAGTTGGGAAGTGAAACAAAGAGGGAACCCTCATAAACTAACTTTGCCACCTAAATGCCATCTCAAACTTAAAGCCATATTGCATCCTCCTATTCAGAGAAGAACACAAGTTAGTGGAAAGTAGATAAAAGTATGGTGTAACCATTTGCTAAAAGTGAATTAATGCCAAAATCTGATAAGAATACATAATTTCCTGTTACAAAAGCAAAATACTGACTGCTGGAAATTTGAAAGTAAAACCAAAAACACTGGAAATACAAATTCTTCCAATATTTTCTGTTTTTATTTAGTAATTTCCTATTGATGCCTTCCCTATTCCAGTGGGCATTTTGATAGGCTAAAGGTGAATTTTGGTCAATCGTTCAATGAAGTGCTTTGCATTCTGTTCCTATCCATGACACGTATTTAAATTAAAATATTGAACATACAAACAACATCACAAAATCTTTGGGCACAACGTAACATAACTCCCAGAGGTGCCCACCATCAAGATGATAGGCACCAAGGTCTGGCACGTTGTAGAGTGGAGACTCCTTCCTCGGCCTTCCAATATCCCATTCCCACTCTGATCATGCTCCAGATGAGAAAAGTGGAAAGCAGCTTTCCACCAGGTGGAGGCCATTTGAAGGAACAAGCATGAGATAGGGGGTCCTCAGATTGGCTCGAAGCCCAAAGAGGCAAGATTTCAGACCTGCCACAAAATGAAATCAGCAGTGTGCATCTGGCTGCCCGGGTAAGTGCTTGATTGATATAAAATTCTGACGGACCTCCCAAGCACGATCAACACAGAGTTCTCAATGATGAGCGGGAACCACATTTTTTTTTAGATTAGACTTACAGTGTGGAAACAGGCCCTTCGGCCCAACAAGTCCACACCGACCCGCCGAAGCGCAACCCACCTATACCCCTACATTCACCCCTTACCTAACACTACGGGCAATTTAGCATGGCCAATTCACCTGACCCGCACATCTTTGGACTGTGGGAGGAAACCGGAGCACCCGGAGGAAACCCACGCAGACACGGGGAGAACGTGCAAACTCCACACAGTCAGTCGCCTGAGGCGGGAATTGAACCCGGGTCTACAGGCGCTGTGAGGCAGCAGTGCTAACCACTGTGCCACCGTGCCACCTTGCCATTTGTTGAACTCCACCTTAGGAATTCTTTTCTTTAAAAACAAAAACTAAGAAAGTTAAGAGAGGATATTAAAATCAAGGGATCAGCTCTGAGATGGCAAACAGTCCACCTTTGTTCTGCCAGATTAATAACATGAAAGATTATCATAAGAATAACAGAAGGTCAATTTAGAAAAGGTTTTTCATTCAATATTATTAACATATAATAAATTTACACTATACTTATTGAGGTATGGAATATGATTTAAAAGGGAATTGGATACAATTTAAAAGAACAAATATGGGGGTGGGCAGTAGCAGCATGATAATGTAACTATCCTGACAATCCAGAAATCCCAGATAATGTTCTGGCGACATAAGTTCAAATCTCACCATGGCAGATTAGAATTCAATTAAAAAGAATACTGGAATAAAAGGTTAACAGCGACTACTTCTCAATGGCTGACTAATGTCGTTTTGAGAAGGAAATCTGTTACTTTCTCTGCCTATGAGTCCAGAGACACAGTAATGTGGTTGACTCCTAACTGCCCTCAGGAGGGAGAAAGGGTATGTAAAAAAGGCACTATTGCAATGATCATGGTGGATCTTCAATATTCAGGTGAACTGGAGAAAGCAGATTGATAGCAGATCTCAAGGAAAGGAATTCATGGAACGGCTACGAGATTTTTTTGGGCGGTAGCTTGTGGCACAGCCCACTAGGGAAAAGACAATTCTGGATTTGAGGCAGACTTGATTAGGGAGATGAGCTGAACGAATCCCTACAGGGCAGTGACCATAATTTGATAGAATTTACCTGGCTGTTTGAGGGGGAGAAGCTGGAATCAGATGTAATAGTATTACAATTGAGTAAAGGTGCCTGCAAAGACAAGAGGGAGGAGCTGGCTTGAATTGATTCAAAGGGGAGCCTAGCAGGGAAGACAGTGGAGCAGCAATGGGAAGGATTTCTGGGAATAATTCAGGAGGCACAACAGAAATTCATCCCAAGAAAGAAGAACCATACTAAGGAGAGGATGAGACAACTATGGCAGACAAGAGAATTCAGGGACTGCATAATCAGCAAAGAATGAGGTGAAGATTAGTGTAAAGCCTTTTAAAACCATCAGAGGAGAACAGAAAAAAGAAATAAGAAGGGAGAAGATGAAATATGATAGTAAGCTAGCTGGTAATGTAAAAGAAGATTGCAAGAGCTTTTTTTATTGATACATAAAAAGATTGAAGTAAATGTGATAAACAAGGCTGGAAGAGTAGAAATGGGAAACAAAAATGGCAGAGGAACTGAATAGGTTCTTTGCTTCAGTTTTCACAGTGGGAGAGACCAGTAGCAAATCAGAACATTAAGATGGTCAAGAGAAGAGGAGAGTGTCATGGCCATCAGTAAGGAAAGTTGCTGGGGAAATTGAAAGGTCTGAAGGTGATTCATCATGGACCAGATGGACTACACCCCAGAGTTCTGAAGAAGACAGCTGAGGAGATTATGGAGGCATTGGTGGTGATCTTTCAGGAATCACTGGTGTCAGGAAAAGTTCCAGAGGACTGTAAATAAGCTAATGTAATACCCCTGCTTAAGAGGGGAAGAAGGAAGCTGGTGCTAATTTAAGCTTTCTTTTGTTTGGAAGAGCTTTGAAAGTCTCACCGAGTGGACTCACTTATGTTTTAGAATTTCCATTATTACGATATGTTCATTTTGCAGCGACATTTTCAGATCTACAAAATAAGTCAGACCTGCTTGAGGCATTTCCAAGTTTTACTGTTTTTCCTTCCAGCGTGTGTACATCAACAAAATTACTTTGCATCCTGTCGTTCCCTATGATCACTTCATGACAGTCATTATTAATAATGAAACTCAATGTGACTGGACTAGTTAAAAACATATTTTTAGCAGAAATTCCTCTCAGGCAGCCATGATATTCAGGCAGGAATTAATGTGAAGCAACTGTGGTTGCTGGACAACTCTCCCTTTCAGATGAAACTAATTTAATTCATTACATTTTGCTGCCATCTAGGCCTATGAAACAGAATCCAATTCATGTTAATGTGAGATGACATTTGCTCAAATAGATGCAAAGACAATGCAAATACAAACAGACAAGTTTAACTGTTTTGATCGTGATAATATTTCTGTCTAGTGCATCCGTACACATCACAGAGGAAAGGATCATTTTATGCAAAGCTATTCAAAATGATAATGTAAATGAATATGTCAATTTCATTGTGGCATTTTGTAAAAAAATGTTATAACAAGTACTTATTATATCAGAGTGGAATTTAATGGTTAAGCGTTGAGTGGTTAACATCTCAGAATTTCATCTCATTCACTTAACTGCTTTGACTTTCTTGTATGTTTAATGTAGCAGAATTATGATTTATTCACATGATCTACCAATAATCATGACATGTTTGTACATATTTGTTTGCACCCCAACACAGAATCAAAACACTGTAGATGCTGCAAAGCTGAAATTAAAAAAAACAGAAAATGCTGGAGAAACATAGTAGGACAAACAATATCAGAAGAGAAAGGAAGGGTTAACATTTCAGGTCAACAATGTTTCATTTTAACAAGTTATTTCCCAGTAAATTTTAGTGAATGAGAATATATAGATGTTAATTGTGTGAATAAGATCCATCACAAACACTTTTAACATTGCACTCTCAAGGCATGATCAGAAGTGGAATTAAATGATCAGCTCTTTTCCAGCTGGGCAGTGGTGTCATTATATGGAACATGTAACCCTACAATTCTGATAAAGGATTGTTAATCTGAAACATTGACTGTATTTCCCACTCCAAGATGCGGCCCGACCGCCACTATATTTCCAACATTTTCCATTTTTCTTTGCTAACACCCCCATTTTGCTGAATATAGCTTTGTCAGAATTGATAGCAAATCATTTGTTATGTATGTGTTCCATGCCACGGTGACATTATCAAATGTCACCAGTCAGACCTGTTGAGCTGAACATCATATTTTTGTATTTTAAATTCTATGTAATATACTTCAAATCCCAGAGTGCTCTGTCAAAATACCACTCAATATTAATGTTAAATCAGATATATTACTGAATAACAAATTTGATTTCTGTTACTACAGCTTTCTTGGTGATTCCAAGATATTGATGTTGGCTAGACTTGATTGTTGAAAGGTTTTGTTTATTTACAGACTTTAACTACAATGAACATAGTTTAAATATTGAGCTATGAGTAGATTGCAAAGCTGCATGCTTAAAGTTGAACTGTTGTGGGACTGGAGGTTGAGTAAGTGGGTAAAATAATGACAACATTTGGTAATATGTTTGGAAGTTACGTGAAATAGAAAGTTGAATTAGCCCAGCTGGCTTGTTTGCTGATTTGTGATGTCAGCAGCCTTGGTTTGACTCCCAACCAGCTGAGGTTACCATGATGAATTTTCCTTCTCAACATTTCCCTTCGCCTGAGACATGGCGACCCTCAGGTTAAACCATACCCATCGCCCCTCTCTATAGTGAAAGCACAGCTCTCTGGCCTGATAGGACTTGGTGTCTTTATCTTAACTAAGTATCCTAGGCCCAACATCTTCAGCTACTTCAAAAGAACAGAAGTGGAGATGGCCATCAATGATTGCACAATGTTCAGCACCATTTATGACTCCTCAGCTACTGAAGCAGTCCATGTCCAAATACAGCAAACTCTGGACAACATCTAGGCTGAGGCTGAAAAGTGGCAAGTACTATTCAAGACACCAACGCCAGGCAATGACCATCTCCAATAACAGACAATCTAACCATCATCCCTTGAGATTCACTGGTGTTACAATGCCTGAAGCCCCCACTATTAAGGTTACTATTGTCCAGAAACTAAACTGGACTAGCAATATAAGTACTGTGGCTACAACAGTAGGTTAGAGCCTCAGAATCCTGCAGGCAGTAACTCACCTCTTGACTCTTCAAAGTCGGTCCATCATCAACAAGGCATAAGTCAGGAGTGTGATAGGATATTCCCCACTTGCCCATATAAATGCAACTCCAACAACACTCAAGAAGCTTGAAACCATCAAGGACATCACCACCTTCTCAAGGGCAACTAGGGACAAGCAATAAATGCCAGTCCCATGACTGACTAAAAAAAAAGGAAGAGTAATGTATCTACTGAATTGCAGCCAGCCAATGAATTGAACACAGGGTAGGAATACAGTGGGCCTCAAATTAAACCTATTTATTTCATAGTCTATTGTTATGGGTGAACAACAGCAAACTGTCGACAGAGACTATTTAGAAGGAATTTCTTTGAAACACAGCACACAACTCGTGACTGAAACTGCAGCAACTTCTCTTAACCAAAAGGTGATTTCCCAGCAAACCAAAGTAAATGGAGGATAATACAAACTATGCATAAAAAAACTCCATCTCAGTCACCAACAGCACTGCGGTCTGAATTCTTGAAAGGGAAAATGAACCAAGCATCTCCATTCTAGCTGGGAATAGTGGTTTCATTATATTCAACTGAGTAAAGGAGATTCTATTCTGTAGTTTGAGCCAGAAGGCTGTGACTCTCACTGTCTTCTATGTACACAGTGTGTCAGTTATTGACCAGATTTCCAGATGGAGCATCACACCTCATGGAGAGAGAAAAAATACTACCTTGTGGAGATAATTTTTATTGACTAATTACTTGAAATAATTCAATCAAATTAATCACCAGAAAATTGGGGTTGCTGTGCTCAGGTGAGCTAATATTATGCCAAATTCTCTAATCTTAATTCTCATTGAACAAGACTCTGTGCCAGGAAGGAGTCTTGCAAAATTTGCTCAAAGTGTCATTTATCACGAGGTTTGACTGAAAAGGTTTTTGACAATTTGGACCAAAACCTGTACATTTCCCCTTTTTTCCTGTACCCTCGATGTCACCTTAAGGCAAATGGCTTTCACAGAATAAGCTCACTGTAACCATTTCATGCGACCATTTGTAATTATCTATTTTAAATTTAAATCATCTTGTTACAACAGTCCCAATTTGAATTTTTATTTTAATTATCGAGTTATAGGAATGCATTACAGTATAATCTTTAAAGTTATTAACAATGAAGTAGTACTTTCAACTTGCAGCATAAATAATAATCCAGTTCATAGAAAATTCAAGATTCAAATCTGTCTTGAGTGGTAACGCAAAACAGGCGGTATAAAACAGATAACCCGTTTTACACACTCCATGCTATTAAAATCAATGAAGCAGAAAATTGGGTACAGCATAAAACGGATTGCCAATTTGTTCGTTCTATTTTGCTTGACCTCCCAAGATGTATTTCATCCTCATACCTTCTTTGTAACTGTGTTACTGACTCCTGTGTGCTGCTCAGGCTCCCAGTCAGGTGGTTCTGATGCTGATGACACTTAGTCCTTGTGTTTCTGACTGACGACCTGACTAGTGTTGGTACCCACTACATTATCTTATGAACTCTGAGCTATGACCCTTAAGTCTTGTATTCCTGCCTTTAAGCTTCCTCTCTTTTCCTCCTCTTGCAGAAAGTTGCCGAATACTTATTTCTTCAAACAAGCATTCAGTCAACCTTGCAAATATCTCCTCCTTTAGTCTACTCGCAGGTCTACTAACATGCCTGTTTATGAGTAACTAAAGGACTTGCTTCGGCAATGGTTTGTGGCAGAAGAGAATTTCACCACTCTCTGCTTAAAAAGGATATCTATTTCCTCCTCCTAAATCTCATTCTGATTCACTTAAATTCTTATTCAAACTTGCTGACTGGTGAAACCAATTAATCAATAATTATCTCAATGGAATGCTTTAAGATGTCTTTTCAATCGCTTCATAATGATCTTAGCTCTTAAATGAACTCTAATTTCTTAATTCTTTGCTCGTAACTGTAACTAGTCATTTTTGGCAGCACTATAGTGAACCTGTGCTGCATATTTTCATTGCATGTATACCTTCATGTAATGCAATTCCAAAGATACAATGACTGAACAAATAAAGAAACTGAATAAGTTGTTTCAGTTTATTATTCTACATTTCTCAATGTAAAACCAATTCTGACAGACAATAGAGATTGCTGAATATATTCTCACATTTTCTTTTGATTTCTGTTTGTTTGCCTTTGGTTGACATTCATCCATGTAAACCTGGCCTGAATTGTAGGCTTCAATCTGTCAATAGTCAATGGTCACTGTCAAATCCACATTGTTAAGGGATGGTATTTGTAGTAATTAAATGGTACATATTTTAGATGTTTAACTTCACATTTGCTAGATATGTTCTCTTTGAAAGTTAAAAATCTGTGTTTGCACTATTTAATATTACTTAAAAAACTTAGAACAGATTTGACACCCAAAGTGGGATAAACTGAGAAAAGCTCTTCGTCTAACTTGTATAACACTATTGCAACTAAAACATCCAGTTTAGAATTACTACTAAATTTGATAGTAGTTTGGTCCCATTTATGTACAGCAATTCTTGAAACTAAATGCAGTTTCTGGTAAGTGAGTGCAAAGCTATATTATTTATAGTCTCCTAGTTTGTGGTGAATTAGGTGTTCGGCAGTATGGTCAGTACATTTGATTTCGGAAATTTTGCTGTGGACGTCAACCAGAATTTATGCTCTTGAATAGAATGAATTGATAGCTATGAGAATTGTACATTGAGTGATAATATGAGATAGCTTAGCTTGAAATCTTTTTGGGTAAATAAGCTGCTGCTAAGTGTTAACCCATTAATAATGGCCATCTGTAATAGAAGGGAACCAGTGTCTATACAACAATGAATGCCCTCAGGACAACAGAAACACAGATGACTTTCTTTTAAAAAGCACTTGATGATCAGACAAAAAAAACTTAAGGTCTCATTATAACTAATAAAATAAGCTGCGATTACAATTTTTAAAAATGGAGGGTAGTTAAAATGAAATGTTTAATTAAAGGTGCAGTTGCTAAATGCAATTAATAACAAATGGCTCTTTTAATCTGAAGAGATTGTTAAAATATACTGAACCTTTCCAAGCATCATCATTTTCTCCTGGTAACAGTGTACTGATGGAAACATAACAATTATCAGTCAGAAACTTATCTTGCTGTATATTAGATAATAAATAGATTAAGTAATTCCAAGCCATGGAAGGTAGGTAATACACAAAATTTTTAACTTTACTTGGAAGAGATTCTCCCCATTTTTTCAATTTATTTACTAAATTCTAAATTGTAAGTGAAAATTTGCAGCAAACAAGGTAAAGAAGATGGCAATCTTGGGCTTTTAATGTCCTAAACTACTGCAATAAAAGTATCAGTCATTAGTCTTCCTTTTGCACATCATCCATCATAGGATTCTGAGAGTGAAAGCTTTGCATGGCTGTAATTAGTACTAAATTAGACCACTTTTGAACTGCTTGTTTGACATCTAAGTTCAACTATCAAATTAATTTCACTTAATCTCTAACAGTTTACAGATTGTGCTTGGTTTATTGTCTTTTGAGTTTGATGCAGCTTAGATAGTTGGCAACTCACATAAGGAGTGATTGAGAAAATGAAGGTTTGTGCAAATGCTAAAAGATAGGATTGCAGTTGGGTTATTGGAAAGAAATGTGTATTGGAATCAATACAAAATTTTATTTATTTTAGTAGTTAATTGATCCAGAAAGGTGACATAGGAAGAGAAATTGACATAAAGATGAGAATACCAATACTTTTGGATTGATGATTCAATATAATCAGTCTCCAGGGTATGAACTATGACTTTGGCAGTTAATGATAAATAATCTTGCCTTGATCCTTTGAACAACTGAAATCTCTGAACAATATTAAGAATAAGGTCTTGGAATCACTTTCTGAATATGGTAACGTTCAATCAGGATGAACCTGAGCTTTGCAGTTATGATGGACATGAAAACTGAAGTGCTCGTAGCTATCAATTCATTCCATTCAAGAGCATAAATTCTGGTTGACTTTCACAGCAAAATTTCCAAAAATCAAATGTACAGACCATTCTGCAGATCACCTAACTTACCACAAACCAGGAGACTCTCAAGTCTAAATAACATAACTACTCACTCACTGAGCAAAAAGTTTCAAGAATTGCTCTATCTTAATGGTGGAGCAACAGAACATATGAGACACCAAGGGATAGAAAATTGGGAAGTATGGGAACAGGTAAAGATGGGGTTTGGGAGGGGATATGGTTTTGGGAAGAGGGGATATTGGGAAAAGAAGTGTTCTTGGGGAAGGGAGTTACTATCTAGATTAGAGTGATGCTGGAAAAGCACAACAGTTCAGGCAGCATCCGAGGAGCAGGAAAATCGATGTTTTGGGCAAAAGCCCTTCATTAGGAATAGAGCCTAGTGAAGGGCTTTGGCCCAAAACTTTGATTTTCCTGCTCCTCTGATGCTGCCTGAACTGCTGTGCTTTTCCAGCACCACTCTAATCTAGAATCTGGTTTCCAGCATCGGCAGTCATTGTTTTTACCAAAGGGAGTTAGTAGCAGAGGGGAAATGATCTAAAAGGTATTAGTAGGGATGCAGAATTGTGGCAAAAACTGAAACTGCTGGAAAAACTTGGCAGATCGAACAATTACTGTTTTTGTTTCTGATTTCCAGCATCTGCAGTTCTTTGGCTTTTTATATAGAACTGTGGTTTGGAGGAAGAGGTTAGAGGGAGAGGTAGTATGGATAGAGGGATAGAAGGGAGGGACAAAGGGAGGAGAGAAAGACAGAGGCATGAGAGGGAGAGATGGAGAAGGTGTGTAGGGAGGGGAGGGAAGGGAAGGGATGGAGAAGTGACAGGATAGAGATAAGGGATTGTGGTGTTAGCCGACATCACTGTAGAAATGAAGAGGGCTTTTGGCACACTGGCCTTCGTCAGTCAGGGCACTGAGTATAAAACATGGGAAGTTATTTTGCAGATGTAGAGGAGGTTGATGAGGCTGCACTTGGAATATTGTATTCAGTTTTGGTCATCTTACCTTAGGAAGGATGTTATTAAACTAGAAAGAATGCAGAAGAAATTTATAAGGATGTTGTCAGGACTCAATGGTCTGAGTTATAGGGAGAGGTTGGGCAAGTGAGGTCTTTTTTCTTTAGAGCAAAGGAGACTGAGCAGGGATTTTACAGAAGTGTATAAGATCATGAAGGGCACTGATAGGGTGAATGCAATCAGTCTTTTTCCCAGGGTTGGGGAATCGAGGACTAGAGGGCATCAGTTTAAGGTTAGAGGGGAAAGAATAAAAAGGACCCTGAGATGCAACTCTTTTTTTACACAGAGGGTGGTATGCATATGGAATGATTTGCCAGTGGAATTGGTTGAGGAGGGTATATTAACAACATTTAAAAGGCATTTGGACAAATACATAAGCCCTTCCTGAAGAAGGGCTTATGCCCGAAATATCGAATCTCCCGTTCTTTGGATGCTGCCTGACCTGCTGCGCTTTTCCACCAACACATTTTCAACTCTGATCTCCAGCATCTGCAGACCTCACTTTCTCCCCTAGGTATTAGATTAAACCTTACAGCTAAGAGTCAATGTTTTACCCTTGGCTGTATCTTTGTGGAAACTCTGTGGATATTTAAAAAATGGCAGATGAGACCTGGATCCAGAAGCCCCACTTACATTTCTGAAAAATCACATTTTGCTTGTAGGGGAAAGAGGATTGTATGAGAAAATGTAAGTGTGCCATTTACACTCAGTGCTCAAAAGAAACACATCTGATCATTGTTCCCAGAATGGCATCAACTCTTGATGTGCCTTTCATTGCTTTATGGGGGAGACGTAATTGATCATGAAGGGTGGATCAGTTTTGTCGAATTGACAAGCTGTCAAGTTATTTACTTCACCTGCCTTTCAGTATCAGCTAAAAACACAGCCTGTCTACTTCTGTGAAAGTACAAAGAAAAACTTGTCCTAGTTTTTTAAATTATGTTCATTGACATAAGCTCTAGGTGTTTTCAGATGTTGTTACCGCTTAACTGCTTTCCATAACCTATCATTATCTCAGTTGAAGGACAATATAGTTTTACCATGTTAAAAATCACACAACACCAGGTTATAGTCCAACAGATTTAATTGGAAGCACACTGGCTTTCAGAGCGACGCTCCTTGAAGGAGCGTCGCTCTGAAAGCCAGTGTGCTTCCAATTAAACCTGTTGGACTGTAACCTGGTGTTGTGTGATTTTTAACTTTGTACACCCCAGTCCAACACCGGCATCTCCAAATCATAGTTTTACCATGTGATTGATAATTCAGTGAGTGTATTACAGGATTTAGCTGCATTTGATGTGGGCCTTTGAATAAAAATATTTGTTTTTTAATGGATTAAGTATCTGAGGGTTTGCAAATACACTGAATGGGTCATTTTGATTATAATGAACTCTGTAGTAGATATTTAGAATTTTATTATATTGCATCTCAGCATGGCCTCTGAGGTTTGCCAGTGGAGAATACTGGATAAGTTGACATGGACAACATATTAACAAACGATTGTGTGCGTGTGTGTGTGTGTGTGGGGGTGGGGGGGGGGGGGGGGGGGGGGAGGAGGGGGTGGTAGGTGGTCATGACTTGGAACAGGCTGTAATGTAGGCTATAAGGGGTCATGGAGATGAATAGGGAGTCATACTGAGATTATTACAAACCATTGTATGGTTGGTACACAAGTTAGCATAAAGGGTATGAAGGGACATATGAGGGGGTACATCAGTTAACATGGAGCAATGAGGAGTCATTACAGGTGGGCCGTGGGGTTGACACGAGTTAGCATGGATTGGGCTTTGGGAGAGGTTGGAAAGGATGATTGAGGTGAGTGAGGGTCTAATACTTAACGACTGTCACAGAGAACCACAGTAGGTCTTTAAGACAGTGCACTTGCCATTTCACAGCCTCTATGGGGACCTTCAATCTGGTTCAAGGCTCAACTCCATCCCTAAACCACAACTTCTGAATTTCTGGCTTCTATGTCCTGAAACAAAACTGGAAACTTTCCAGCTCAATATATCCACCTCAGTTTCCCACTTGTAACCAAAGTTCAATCGATGGCTTAATATTTCCTATTATGCCATTTTTTGAGTTTTCATAAATCTACCATGAGACTTTGTATTGAATACAAACGTAGCATCTGTACATGTTGTATGCTTCTATTCCGTTTAAGTGGAGTGGTTACTTCAAAGCAGATCAAGATACATATCTGTTTGTATGCACAACATCAATGCCCAGTGAGTTAGAAACCTTGAATATTGCTCTTTTTCCAGAATTAATATTTTTTCTAGTTATTTCTAACAACTGTTTAGCAGTTTTCTCTAGCATTTCTCATTTTCACTGATGTCTGTAAAAACTCAGAATGTTAACTGAATATCTCCACCATAACTTCATTCTTTAAAATTGAATTCCATCTTTGTATCTGTGTGGTCCTATCCTTTTGTTAAATATTCCTCTCTTCATACCATCACCTCTTCTATTACTTACTGTATTTTCACAATTCTTTTTTAGCCCTCTTAATTTTTTCATCTTCCAACTAAATTTTGTAACATTTGTCAATTTTTTTGAGTATTTTAATCTTAATTTTTATCATCCTTTCATGAATTGACTTTGCATGGAATATAACTGTCTACTAAATACATCTGTCATCATTCACACTAGCAGCTGTCTGCTGACATCAGGACTTTACTTCATGTTAGGGCAGCAAAAAGCACTGTGCTCTTCTTGCATTTTTCTTCAAGGACATACCAATCCATAACATTTGAGAGAGAGCTGTGACAAGTGGTATTTTACCAAACCTCTGATCTTGCACCCTTAATGAGGAAGAAACGCTTCAAATAATGGAGAGGGCAGCAACATAGAAATAGCAAGGTAAAAAGGCATATGCCAGCTGTGGGTTTCTGATGAACTTCTGCCTCTTTGTCCAAAGAGCTGCTTATTATTAGATGTCTGCTGGAAACACCCCGCTGGGCACAAAAGCAAGAGGTCATAGTTTTAGGCTAAGGGGTGGCAGATTTAAAACAGAAATGAGGAGGAATTTCTTCTTTCAAAGTGTTGTGAGTTGCGGAATTTACTAGCACAGAGTGCAATGGATTCTGGAACACAATAAATTTAAGGAGGATATAGCCACAACTGTAATTAGCTATGGGTTAAAGCAATCTGGGAAATAGGTAGGCAAGTGGATTTGAGGCCGAAATTAGATCAGCCATGATCATACTAAATGACAGAACAGGTTCGAGGGACTGAATTTCCTGCTCCTGCTTTTAGTTCTTGTGTTGTAAAAGATTTCTTTCACATTTGAAAGCTCTTAAATATCTCTTGCAAGTGGGATCAGGCACCTTACCCATTAGGGCCTCAAGAAGAGACCACTTTGTGAGAAAGAGATAGTTGTGCAATGTACAACCACAATTTTCATTCCCTATAGAGGAATATATTCAGGATACCTCGATCAATACATGTTCCTAAAGAATGATTTTTATAGTTAACTGTGGTGACTAAATGAACCTTGCATCAGTGCTGAGTTGATAATCTCTGATACTATACAAATATTATTTGTCATGGCTGCAGTGTACTGCCTTCATCTCCCTGGAGTAATTAGAAACAGAAGATTGAACGAGACCATTTGGCCCTTTAAGCTTGCTTTACTATTCATTATGCTTATGGCTGATCATTCAAGTCAATAGCCTGTCCCAGTGTTTCCCCCAAGTTCTTTGATTCCTTGAGCCCCAAGTGCTATATCCAACTCTTTCTTGAATTCATATAATGTTTTGGCCTCAATTGCTTTCTCTGATAGTGAATTTCACAGGTTCACCACTCTGAAGAAATTGAGAGACTTAATTTTCTGCATTAATGGCATTCACAAGATGGACTACTTTAAACTGAAAGGCAGTGTGCTGTCTGTCCTGGAGATCAGCCTTAGGGTCAATTGCAGCACAACTAAAATGATGCAGGAAGCCTCAATAAATAGAGCACATTCAGAATTATTTTACCAGCTTGGCATTCTATCAGTGGTATTTTCTTCCTAATATTCAAAAATATGGGCACTTTGCAAAGGGAAACTGAGACTGGATTTTTCCAGAAGCTGTGGACACTGTGACACCAAAACTAACCAGTGAACAAGTCAGTGGGGATCCACCACTGCAGCAATGCCCTGTAGCTACACAATGCTGCGAACAATGCTAATTATTTTAGAATGAGACTGCCATTTCTATCACTACAATCAGAATGCCAAGAACACTGTAATCACATCAGTCCCAGTCAGGAGTGGTAGCCACTCCTGGGGTTTGGGGGTCTGAGCAAGCAAGAGTGAATGGGGTGAGGTAAGAGACCAAACCGGGGGCCGAGGGAGTGGTGCTGGGGCTAATCTTGAAGACAGTTGCCTCTGGTGGGCGTAAAGGACCCACAAACAAGATTGTCCAACTTCCAACCTGAGCTTTAGCTTAATTGATTATTTAAGCACTTCTCTAGGTTCTGTAGCTCCGCTTCCAAATCTGCTAACGGGGGAGGGGAAATCCTAACCTCATGGACTGAACTAATATGGAGAAAAGACACAGTCTCACAGACAATGGTAGGAAGAAATGTAGCAAAGTATACAGGGACAGCAAATCAAAAAGGCATCTGAGCTACTAATGTCTTTCAACTTGATGCTGGACTCATTAAGGACTGTTTTCAATTGCCCACCAACCCTAGATACTGTGAAAACTGAAACAAAGCAGATCAGATGAAATTTGCAAAAAAGGAATATGTACACAATGGGCACCATTTGCAAAGAATCACTGAAAAATAGATGAGTTGTGGCTGTTGGATATGTGACAAATAAAATAGAGCAGGTGTAAAAATGGGCACAAATCCAATGCAAAGCTTCATCGCTCAAACTTCTGATCAGGTTGATGCATTTGTAAACAATTCATACTTAAATTGCTAAACCCAGTCTCACAGAATAATCACTTGACTGAACAACCTGAGGGTGACTAACCCCATAAAATCTGAGTCATGCAGAACTTCCTACACAGGTGAAACTAGTTAAAAACAATGAAACTTAAACAATTTGCATTTCTACAGCACAATGTAAAATGTTGCAAGATGTTCTATTAAATAAAATCTTACACAAAGTCCTGCTGACAAATTTTCAGATGGATGACTCAAAGAACTAGATTTTAAGGTGTTTCTTTAAAGGGAAGAGCAAGATAGAGAGGCAGAATGTTTTCAGGAGGGAATTCAAGAGCTCAGAACCAAGGCAGTTAAAGGCATGGCTATCAATATTAAGCTGATGAAAACTGGGATTTTTAAGAGACTAGAATTGGGAATCATCATACTTTATTGCCAACTATATGTTGCTGTCAAAAATTGGAAACCAAGAATGTGGATAAGTAATTACAAACAAATGTTCAAATTATTTGGTCAGAAAATAAAATATTCTCCCAGATAGATGTGCTTGATGCTGCAGCTTACATAGTGCAAAAGGATAAATTTCCTACATATTAACCATTACTGCCAATGATTCAGTTCCTTCAGTGACCTTAATATAAATCAGCTTATGCTGGAACGGGAGGGATTTTAAACTGCAGGCACTGCTGGATTTCCCAGTCACTCAATCATTGTTTCTTTAGCTGAATTACTCAGGCAGTTTCTTCCCACTGCATAGAAAACCAACATTAGTCCATAAATCTGTTTTGCTGGCCTGAATTTAGTGAGTATTACAATTTTCTGTTACTACCTTGGATAATATATTAATAATGAAGGTGAAAGTGAGCAGCTTGTCAAAGGTTGAGGGTAAAAGAAGCCTCCCAAACAACCTCCCCTGTCTTCACATATCATTAAATCCACACACACTCTGTCCCATTTGCCCGAAGCATTTTCTAATCTAGAAACAGCATCTCGGAATAGAAAATTAGTCACAATTACAATGTTTCATGAATAAAGAGCCAAATAGGTTAACTAAATTAATTCCAATATGATACAGAAAAAATGTAGAAACATCATAAATCATAAAACACTAAACTAATTTTCCTTTAATAACTGAAAATTAATATTGCTGCAGAGCTTTTTCTGCATCATGCCCAAATACTGATCTCACCTTTCAAGTAATAAGATAGATTGCCGATGGATGAAAAACCCTATGTCATCTAAAAATGCTGCGTATCAACTGAGGCTAATTAATGTTTAGCTACATTTTGGGGACAGAATAGAATACGTATCATATTCCAGACCTGCTACTAACTTCACAGCAATTATCATGATTATTATTGCAATACATTTATCTTTAATGACTAGGCAGGTGTGAGTAGATACATGCACAATGAGTGGAGAAAAAGGACTATTTGCTAATTTTTAAATAGAAGCACAGACCAAGAATTATAATAAATGCCTTGTGAATATTAAAAAGCTGTAACATCCTGTCAGTCTGTATAATGTATGCTTTTTGCAAGGTCCTTAGTCCAAATTCCATGGCATTTATAAGATGCAAAAAGAAAAAATATTGAGGGGTCTGTACAAATGAAGCCTTTTCAAGTAACTTGCATGAAATGCTTCCATGTATATTCTGGCTTAGTTAAGCAAAGACTGTCTGCAGAAGTCAGTTTCCTTCTTAAAACATGAGTTTTGATTCATCTGCAAAGTTTTGATTATTTTCTGATCCTGCTGGAGAATGTATTAGAAGCATTTGTATGTGAAGAGGAGCCTCCTTGGACTCTGTAGCTGATCTTACATAAATTTAGTTGTCTAAAATCAAAAAGGAAATCCCAGTGACATTTAGTAAGCATGGCCACATGCAGATTGCACTTGTGACAGACCTGAGTAAATATGTTGTCACAAATGTGCATTAAATGAAGACTCAACAATAAAGTCAGTCATTTCAGTACCACATTTCCTTTAATTTTATAGTGATTTTCTGAGATAATTTCATGGAACTGCTCCAATTTTATTAAATCTGCACAACTGGTGTGTAGGCTCTGTAAACCTTAAGCAAGCAAGTAATACTAACTGCTGCAAAGAAGAGATAAAATGGGGAGCTGTATGTGAACACATAAATTATGGATAATGAAGCAAGTAAGAAACCTTCCAATTTATTCTTATCCCCTGTCAAGCAGATACAATGCTCTTCATTTCAGTCTTTATCGGTATTTAACACAAAGTTACAGCAAATTTAAACCTTGTAATACAATTAAGATTGACTAAAATACTTAAGAACAAAACATTTCTTTACTTTGTGATATAAACTGCCTTCAAATTTTATAAATGTAGCAGGCTCTATTTATAGAAAACTTTAATCCTGTGCATAAATAATTTACAAGATATGACACTAACTGGCTCTTGCTACTGACAAGAGGAACCAGATGCAATAACAGGCTGGTATTTTATGCTTCTAAACTTTAAACCCTAAAGATAAGGATGGTAATACTGTGTAAGAACACTTTTACTCCACATTTATTTTCATTCTAGACTTCAGACAGCAATCTCTATGTCACTTCCTTGCACATTTACATTTGTTATCAACTGTCAGTCTTCATAAGGCAGCTGGGTTCAGTTGTGAGACTCATTGTCATGCATATGCATAATGTGTTAAGATGATAACTCAGGCAGCTCAAGTTTTGGGCAGGGAATGATACCACTTTCACATTAGGGTAGGCCATAATTCATTTGTTAATTTTTTAAAAATTGCTTTTACAATGGATGGTAGAGTATTAATCAATTCTGTTCTTTATTTTTCATCTCTTTTTTCAGAATTTTTTGCTGTTCAAGGTAAAATGTTTTGGTGCTGGATAATAGAACATTTTTCATTAAGGGCAGACACAGCAAGCAAATGTTTTAAAGCAGAAGCATACAGTAAAATCCCTTCTACTACCTCATTACTTTATGTCTGAAACATAACTTTAATCCAGTGTGATTATTTTTCATTTCATATTCTGGCCATCCTTCCATTTTCAGCAAATTAGGGACAATTCTGATAAGATTTGATTTGAGATTACCCAAACCCTAGGACAGATTAGTCAATGGAAATTCTCATTGTAGAAATATTGGCCAACTTTACATTCACATCACATAGGTTAATGTGTAATAAATGCAAGCCTCTACATATAACATGTACACAAAGTAAATAAATTGCAAAATTAATAAAATGTAGACAATAAAACCAGACCAATTTATTTGATCAAATGTGGTGTTTTGCACCTTATGAGGATACACATTTAAGCCTATCTTTACAACAGTTAAGATTAAAACTAAAAAACCAAAATAAATTGCAAATTAAATAAAATAGAAAAATCCTCAAAAATCCTAAAGACTACAGATCATTGATTAGTGGTGGAGTGAATATTCTGAAGATGGGTTGATTCCCAAAACATGAGCCTATCTTTTTATTGTTGATCTGTTAGCAATTTTGTTTCTAAAGTTTCCTTTTTCCAGTTAACAATGTGGTGTTGCTGTTAGGGGGAATTTTCAGGTGCAATTTCTGGTAGTTGTGTGATATAGTGAATGCAGTTGCTGAATAATTATTTCTCCTACAGGGAATGTATGTTGTAAAATATGCTATAGTTCAGTGTAGCCCAGTTGCTTTCACTTTGCTTTTAATTTGCTCCTAGCTTTCTCCCATTACATTTCTTCTCCTGTGGAGATTAGCAAGCTATCCACAAACACTCTGTGTATAAACCCATACCCCGCATGCTTGAGGATAGACACTGGGTGTCAACAGCCTAGTTGATCATTAGAAATATCACAGTGGAGCCCAATCCTGTATTCACTTGGAGTCTACACTTATACACTTCCCAAAAAGTGGCCTTTGACCATCAGTCAGGAAAATATACCCTGATTCTTCTACACTGGTAATTCTAATGCCAGTTGCAATGCAAACTGAGATCAATCAGCTCAGCACAGAAGGAAGGATTAAAAGGTAGAATTTTTATGATTTCAGTGCAGTGTGGCATTTGAGTCAACAATTAATGCTCAGCCAATAGAAGCCCTTTCAATGAGGATTTGTACTTGACTTTAGCTTGAATTTTATAGTTCTCCAGAAGTGTATGTGACTAGTTTTCGGAGGAAATTCTTCTTCATTTGCCATCTTTTGTAAATCATTTTGACTATATATGTGTAAAGCTATCCAAACCTGAGTGTCCTCTGAAGTATCATACGTGCAGCCTGTTTTGCTTGACTGCAGGTGCACAAACCTATAGCATAGGTGAACGTCCTGGCTAGTTAATGGAGATTAAAATTGAGAGCCATTGTTTCTACACTGCTGGTGTGTTTTATACCACTGCAATGTCATGGAAGAGCAGTTCAGTATAAGAATTCTCACACTAAGTGTCAGTCAAACTCAGGACGCAAATCCTACAATAGGAAAGGCAACATTTACTTAACATCCCTGTGTAAAATATACCTTACATCTGATTTCTAGCCTCTCCTGCTTATGCACAGCTCAGCTATAACTAAGAATCCATTATGTAGAAAAAAAATCCAATTTTATTTTCTGAGCATCTGGTTAAAAATGGCAAAATTTGTTACAAGGATATACTTTGTTTCCCCAAGTCCCTCCTCTCTACCTTTTATCTTAGCCTGCTTGGCACGCCCCCTCATTCCTAAAGAAGGGCTTATGCCCGAAACCTCGATTCTCCTGCTCCTTTGATGCTGACTGACCTGTTGCGCTTTTCCAGCAACACATTTTTCAGCTCTGATCTCCAGCATCTGCAGTCCTCACTTTCTCCTAGCTGATTTTAATCCTCTTGCAAGGATGTCTTCCTTGAAGAAGCTCTCCTCCTCCCTCTACAAGTGTCTCAGTGAGTCCCTCTCTCACTGCACCCCCCCCAGGTCATCTCCTCTGCTTAGGAACCCTCCAACCACAAGAGATGAATGCAGATTTCTCCACCTTCCTCATTTCCCCTCCCCCTACCTTATCTCAGTCCCAACCCTCAGACTCAGCACCGCTTTCTTGACCTGCAATCTTCTTCCCGACCTCTTCGCCCTCATCCCCTCTCCGGCCTGTCACCCTCACCTTAATCTCCTTCCACCTATCGCATTCCCAATGCCCCTCCCCCAAGTCCCTCCTCCCTACCTTTTATCTTAGCTTGCTTGGCACACCCTCCTCACTCCTGAAGACGGGCTTATGCCCGAAATGTCAATTCTCCTGCTCCTTTGATGCTGCCTGACCTGCTGCGCTTTTCCAGCAACACATTTTTCAGCTCTGATCTCCAGCATCTGCAGTCTTCACTTTCTCCTATGCTTTGTTTACTCCACTATGCCCCTTGATTCGATCAGCAAACAAATATCGATTGAAAACTTTGCAGACAAAAAAAATCAAAATTCCTTTTCTATACTGTTGAAATAATCAGCTGGTAATTGGAAGGGTTGGAAGGGTACAGATTGGTAGTGTATTTACATTACTGTCAATATAACTCTGAGTCACAAAGAAAACTTGAAAATTGAGGTCTTCATATTTGTCCAGCTATGCAATGATCTTCCAAGCTGCAAAGTTGAAATCCCATTGGAATGAACTGAATTCTGCCCCTGCATCAAGGCTATGCTTTACAGAGACCATGTGGTAGTCAGTGCGCAATCACCACATGTTAAAAAGTCTCACACAGACAACTTTCACTTGTCCAAATGAAGTTTGGGACCTTGAATGTCCATTATGAACAAGGCCTTTGACAAGGCGCTGCACAGGAGGCTATTGAGTAAGGTAAGGGCCCAAGGTGTTAGAGACAAGGTGCTAACATGGATAGAAGTTTGGCTGTCTGGTAGAAAGCAGAGAGTGGGGAGAAGAGGGTCCTTCTCAGGATGGTAGCCGGTGACAAGTGGTGTTCTGCAAGGCTCAGTGCTGGGACCACAACTTTTCACTTTATATATTGACAATCTGAATGAAGGAACTGAGGGCATTCTAGCTATGTTTGCAGATGACACAAAGAAAGGTAGAGGGACAGGTTAGGAGAGTGGGCAAAAAAAGTGACAGATGGAGTACAACATGGGAAAGTGTGAGGTCATGCACTTTGGTAGGAAGAATAGAGGCATGGACTATTTTCTAAATGGGGAGAAAATTGAGAGGGACTAGTGAGTTCTAGTTAAGATTCTCTCAAGGTAAATTTGTAGGTTGAGTCAGTAGTTAAGAAGGCAAATGCAATGATGGCATTTATTTTGCGAGGACTTGAAAATGAAAGCAGAGATGTGCATTTGAGGCTCTATAAGCTCTGATAAGGCCACATTTGGAGTATTGTGTGTAGTTTTGGGCTCCATATCTCAGGAAGGATGTACTGGCCGTGGAGCGTGATCAGAGGAGGTTCATGAGAGTGGTCCCAGGAATGAAAAGCTTAACATGAGGAATATTTGAGGACTCTGGGTCTATACTTGATGGAGTTTAGAAAGGTGGGGGGGATAAAATTGAAACATACAGAATACTGAATGGCTTGACAGAGTGGGTGTTGGGAAAATGTTTCCATTGGTAGGGGAGACAAGAACCTGAGGACGTAGCCTCAGATTAAAGGGAAGACATTTTAGAACTGAGATAAGAAGAAACTTCTTAAGCCAGAGAGTGGTAAATCTATGGAATTCAATGCCACAGAAGGCTGTGGAGGCCAGGTCATTGAGTATATTTAAGACTGAGACAAATAGGTTCTTGAGTATCAAGGTGGTCAAGGGTTATAGGGAGAAAGCAGGAGAATGGGGTTGAGAAACCTATCAGCCATGATTGAATGGCAGAGCAGACTTGATGGGTTGATTGACCTAATTTCTGCTCCTATGTCTTATGGTCTTAACAACTGTAGTGACTTATTCCTGCTAATGCAGTTCGACATCAATGCTGCAGTTCCAAATGAGACAGGGATACAGACTATTCTAGGGGTGTGAGGCTTCCAGCAGAGGATCAACAACTCCACGGGGTAATGATTTGCCAGCAAAATTAGGTTTTCAGGTTCCTTGGTGCCTCTCTCTGCTTATAAGTGAGCATCATATTAACCAGTGGAGGAACTACTGAGGAATCACATGCCATCATCGTCGTGCATATCCTCCTACTTTTGAGGCAACAAGTGAGACCAAGTCTGTAATGACAATGAGCAAAGCCTAGTCTAATTTCTAGCAAACATCAAACTGATCCTCATCTGAGATTTCAGCACCAGAGTGTGGAAGGATGCAAATTTCTGAAAGGGTGGAATTGACAAGCAAGTAGAGAAAACAGACTTCAATGAAGTCATCCTCTTGAAAAATGTCTAGAATATGTCCTTGTTATAGCAACACTTTGTAATACAAATGAGACAAGCTCATGGCAACATACATGGTCCAAACACTGTCATTAGCTTGACTAGGTCATTGTTTCAGCATAGAACAAAGCAGCTTTCCACATCACTTATGCCATTATACAGAGCGCAAACCTTTCAAGTCCAGTGACCAGGAGTTATGGTGCGCCCATTGAGCCTGGTCAACCTGAACTCCACCATAACTAGCATCTGCAAACAGATTCTTTCTGTCTCTAGCAGAGAACATTTTGACTGGATCGATGAAAACCAACAAGATATTACAGAGCCAAGCTGAACATTGGTGCAAAGTTTTCATTAGCTGGAAACTTTACCACAGCTCAAGAGAAAAGCGGCATTTCTACTGGTGGCTAGATGCTGCAGTACAGTACAGAACCCGTGATAAGAAGAACAAATGGTGGGAAGAAAGAGTACGGGATATCCAGTAACTCACTGACACAAATGATAAGCAGTTTCTTCAGATCTTTGACCTAAGGGCACAGGGTACACCATGCTGACAGCCAAACATGGAAGGGTGCTCATCAAGAATGGTGAGGCAGTCAGTGCCTGTTGGAGAATACATGTTGAGGAACTCAATTAAGATTCCAATGCCTTCAAGTCCACTCTTCAAAGGCCTGTCTGGCTTGGTCTCAACAACATCCTGATCCTGAATGAAGTTGAAAAAGCCAGCTCAAACAAAGAAACCTCTGAAGCAGAAGGAACAAATGCTGAAATTCTGAAATGCAGTGGAATTGCACTCCTAACATGACTGGACAGTTCATGACTACACTCAAGAAAGGAGACAAGTCCAATTGTGTTGACTACTCAGGACTTTTTTTTTAAAAAATTACAGAGTAGACTTCCTTCCAGTGTTACAGTGTGGTTTGCACTTAAGAGGCACTATAGACATAATCCTCAATGCATGGCAAGCTCAATACAATTACAAAGAACAGTATCAAGCTCAGTGCAAGGCCTTTCATGACCTTATGAAAGACTTTGCTCTATCAACTGCAAAGACTATTGGAGTATCCTCCTCAAATCTGGCTAGCCCTCAGAAACTTGTTAGCATCCTCTGCCCACTCCATGTTGACATAGAAGGGATGGGCAAGTGTCTGACCTACGCCTCCTTTAACCCAAAGCCGAAACCACACCAAGCTCAGTTTTAGAGCTTCAATATAAATATGATGCTAGAGTTTACATTCATTTAGAAGCTGAACTCCAGGTCATTACTGACTGCATCTCCAAAGCATCTGGGAAAATCAGCCTTTCATTAAATACTTGGAAAACTGAGATTCTCTTTCAACCCATTCCTGCAACAAAACACTTCCCTCCATAAGTTACACTCAATGGCTGAAACCTGAAAAATGTGGAGCATCTTCTGCATCTTGGGAGCTCCTTATTGATGGATGTCAAAGTTAATTAGTGCCTCCCATGCATCAGCTTAGCCTTCAGGCAACTGAGACAAGAGTGTTTGAAGATAAAGATCTGAAATCAGAGATTAAAGTTTTTTTTTAATTAGCTATATGTAACCCTTGAGAAGAAAGGTAGTCCAACAACACAGTCACCTTGCTCAGTATCAAGATACTAGTCACTCCAATGCGTGGGACATGTTGTTCATTTGCTTGACACAATTGCTCGAATTAAAATTCAGTCATGGCTATAGACTCCCACAAGGGCATTGGAAAAGCTTCATGGATGCCCTCAAAGCATTTCTGAAGAGGTCAAACATTCCTAAAAAGGGGGGGACGTATTTCAGGAAGATACTGACCATATCAAGAGACTTTGTTAAGAATGTACAAAGGTGAAATTGAGGGATGAGAGGGACTCACAAACCTCCAAAAACCTGCCTACCCAATCCTTCAACCACTTGCTACCTGACATGGCAGAGTCTGCAGATCATGCATTGAAGTAACCAATCATCTTAGAACCCATTGAACTAGACAGGAAACATGTCATCCTTGATGCAAACAACAGCACGACTGTAAACGTAAACAAAATGCTAGTTCTGAGGCAGAATGCTATGTACATTAGATTTGAAGAAAATACCTTATCTAAAAGACTGACAAAAATCAGGTGAAATGTTGTATGCAAATTCCTCATTCTTTTAGACCTGCTTATTGTTTCCTGCCCTTGAACAGATCTTGGCCGAATGTAATGGGTATGTCTTTAGGAACAGTAAATATGTTTTGGAATTTCCTGCATTTATGCTGGATCATAACAGGGTAAGATCCTGTCCAGAATTTTAGATGCAGTATGAAACAATGCTTGGTGCTTCATTGTAATTTTGATTTATTTATCCTCGCTGAATCCGGTCTGCACTTTCTTTTAATGCATTTTAATGGGATCAGTGTAAAACATATTAAAAATTGAAAAGTTTACATAATTATAGGCTCTTAAAACACGTATGTGATGTGCATGAATGACAGTTAGATGGTTTGAAACTTTAATTTTTATCTTAATGAAGGAATATAAGATGTGTATTCACACTTTCCCCAGGCCCTGACTGATTTATCTGTGTTTGTTTTATGCTTGGGTATGTACCAATGAAAATAGTCGGCAATCTGGTAAACTGATATCAGAAAAATTGGTGCACCAGAGGTTGTAACTTGCTGATTAAGGTTGCAACTGTTTAAGTTGTGGAAATAGTAGGGTACATATGTGGTTTTAATGCTAATTCTTTACTGAAAACCACAAATTTACGATTGCTGTCAGGTGAGAATGTACACTTCCTTTTATTTGTTGCAGATTTCTGTTGATTCCTGTTAATATTTTTTAATGGTGACTTTGATAAGGATGTCACATGAATGGAATTCTACTTGCACAACGAAACAAAACAGTATGCCATTTCAAAAGCTAGCGATCTAAATATAGGAAGGTGCAGGGTCAGAGATGTTTTCTTTAAACCTTGGTGAGCTGAGGCTATTCTATTCTGAACTACCATCAGTGTTTAATCTCATTAAAGTATTGAGAAGTGTTACAATTTGTATTCTAACATACAACCTCTTTGACAAATTGTTAAATATTTTGAGGACAGAACATATTTTTCTGCAATGCCACTGTGTAAATCTATTAACAAATATAACAGGGATGCTCCAATCTATGTAAAGGTTGTACCACACTGTTGGATGTTTTAGCAGCATGCATGTTTGGCTTGAAGTTACATTACAACTTGTCACAAATATATTAATTTTTCAACGTCATTGCAAACATTAATGCACATCTAAGTGATCATTACAAATCTATTGATTGGATGAAATGAAGGGGATGGGTTGGAAGCTGGTTCATTTGGAGATAAACACATACTGTTACACCAAATGACCTGTTTTGCAATAGTGAAGTCATGAACAGCAGTGAGATTTGTATAATTCCACACTTGAGTATTATTGTACAAATTGACCATAATTATGTTATTTAAGTTATCTGGACCTCTCCCCTCTGGGAGATGGTTACCATAGCTTACCACTGGGCAGCTACAAGATACACAACTACAAGACATCTCTCCCACTTTACTTTTTGTTAATCATGCCTGGATAAGAACCTAATTCTAAGAGGAAATTTTTTAACTGAATTGAGCTATCAGATTTTCTCCTATTCAGATGTAATTGTACCAATAGTTACTAATATGACCAAAAGAGTCTGTGAGAGTTCAAAATGTATTTTCCCATCTTAGGTTGTTATATTATATATTTACAATATTTAATTGTTCTCCTGTATGCACTGACTTTCTGGTGAAATATGATTGCACTAGCAATCTTGGGGAATCTTGCTCAAGTTTCCATCCTTTGCCTGTAGATCTAAAGAATGAGTATTGGCAAGCAATTCAACATGGAAGAATACCAAAGCAGATGCTGCTCCCAAGTATCACCCATACTCGAACAATTTTCAGCTGGCATCACTGGACACAAATTAGGAAAGCTTACTTTGGTTGATTTTTCCTCAGGTTGGTGACATTGGGAGAAATTTTAGAATTGCATTACCATTCCATCCGAGAACTGCAGTTTCAACACCAATGTAATTGAACCTAGCCCTTCCTGATTTGCATGGCTGAGATCAAGACTAAACAGAGCATTTCAGAACTGTGCCACTAGGGAAGCTCAAATACAGACACCTTGAAAAATTGATTACAATTCATGCACAAGACAGGGGACAACTCCAATGGTTCCGCACTGAATATAGCAATACTCCAGTCTTCAAAATTAAACTACTCTAATAATTTCAAAGGCATTTGTATAAAGAGACCAGATTTATGAAAACAATATAAAACAGCAACATTTCCATAAGTCACTTATAAAAGCGATGATTTAAAAAATACATATAAAATACAAAGAGAGGGGATTTAGTGGTATATATTCTAGCAGAAAGTGTACAAATAAAATGCACTTTTGTCTTTGTGTCATCATGCACAATTCAGTGGGAGATGTTAGATGTGTTTTCCTGTCCATCTAGCATTATGTGCATTGGAATATAAGCAAAGCAACAGCAATTGCTGAACATTAGCTCAGTGTTGATAAGAAAGGCAGTAATTATCAAGTAATCAAGACTCAACTTCAAAAGACTTAAAGCTGCAGTATTGCCATTCACTGCCAAAAAAAAAGCAGTAAGGCATCTCAATGCACCACAAGCCTATCTAGCAGGCAAAGTCACCTAGCGACTGCTGCATAAGGTTGGGCTAATTATAACATATTGCAACATGCAGCGCCAGCAACAGAAGGAACTAAAATGTGGTCAGAAGCGTGGGCTCAAAGTGAATCAGAAGGCAATCCAAAAACTTAAAAAGTCATAGCACAGTGCTCTCCATGGGGTAAGAGTGATTGGCGAGGGGTTGTGTGTGTGGGGGTTCTTACCACATTTTGAAAGTCTGCCAGTCAGCAGCTGCATACAGTGAGAAGTTGCTGGATTACAGGAGGAGAAAGGCAGATGTTTCTTTACTGTATAAACCAATAATCCAAGACATGAAGATGTAGACAGATAAGTCATATTAGGTCACAACTAAGATTTTTTTTAAAAGTATTGCCCTAAGATATTTCTTTATGGGCATAACCCCATTTGAACTGTATCTGTTGAATGGCAGATCTTCTTAAACTGAAATAATTCATTCTTCCTAAGGACGGTAGTTGTAGGAATTATGCTATTACAAAATCCAGTGAGTACCCAAAATGGAGAGAATAAGATGATGTAAAAATGGATTACGAAAAAAGCTGAAAGATGTCAAATGGGTTGACTGTGCACACAAATATCATGAGGCTATATGGTTACCATTACACAAGGATAGAAAAAAAAGCATCGGAAGCTTTAGTTTATTCTGATTAAACACTGTTAATGTTACCCAGGGCTTCAGAGAGAAATTGCGCTTAAACAGCATGAAGCAGATACATTCAAATGAGCTAAGGTTTGACTATAGTTTCCATTTAGAAACAATGTTCAACACTATTCTTTCAGATATTCCAAATAGAAACAAAAAATTTGTAAATCTCAAATACGATTTACAAAAATAGATGGTAAAAAGCAATATTATTTTGTTACAAATTCATTTTTTGACATTTTCTGCTCTCTTAAAAGCAGAATTTACAATTAGGAAATACATCTTTACATATTTACACAAAACAAACACAGAAAGCGGCATAATGACATCTGTGAATATAGTGGTAGCATTTTGTTTCCTAATCACTTTAATCGAATAATTGCTTTCGACCATCAAGGTTTAAGTAAGTGCATATAAAGCTAGTAGTATGTCCTTGGTTGCAAGTGCAAGCTCCAGATTTCCAGCAAAGGATAATAGGATTTGCTCCAGGATTAATGAGAACGTTCAGATTTGTTGTTTGGAGAGCTTTAAGCATGGGTTTAACCTTGCAGTGCATCCAAGAAACAATGGCAATGATTTCCACCAGATGTTTGTTGTACAAAAACACTAATCCTGTTTCATCTGCAGAACTTAATATTTGAAATTTGTTCTCCAAAAAAAAGAATTTCAAAAGGATATAATTGTGTACACAATGCTTGCAAAAGATCTGTTATTTTACATGGCAAGGTGACCCTTTAAGTGGCCACTTCGAAACTCCATGGAAAGCATTTTAAAGCATTAGTACTTTTGGATAAAAAATGTATTCTTTTTGCATGATAAGTAGCCATTCTGTTAAATGATGGAAATGATCACATAATAAAAGAAGCTTGTCAGAACATGGTTAAAATAAACCACATGGTCACAAGTTTGGAAATTGCTCAAAATTTCTGCTGCTGAAATTCCTCCTCATTCAGTGGATTACAGAACAACCTCAATTATCTGAACGAGACGGGTGGGGAGTATTTTGTTCAGATAACTGATTGTTCAGATAACTGATCTGATCGTAAACAGAGGAAGCATTTGAGATCTTGTTCAGATAATCCGAAATTCAGATAACTGATGTTCGGATAACAGAGGTTGTTCTGTATATCCACTTGCACTTACTTCATCAATTTTTTATAATTTATGCAAAGGAAATGTCAGTCTGCAATCTTTCAAAGTTTAAGAAAATTTGCCTCAGAATACATTAAATACACTAGAAAAATCCAGGAGCAAAACCAATTTTGTTTGCTTTCAATTTATTTAAAGTTTACAAAATTTGTTTGTGTATACATGGGATCCAGGTCAGTTGAACTGGCCATGCTAAATTGCCCATAGTTTTAGGTGCATTAGTCAGAGGGAAATGGGTCTGGATGGGTTATTCTTCAGAAAGTCGTGAACTTTGGTGGACTTGTTAGGCCAAATGGCCTGTTTCCACATTGTAGGAAATCTAATCTAAACTCCATAGAAAGGCCTTTTCCCTCCTAGTAAGTGCAACTTTGAAACTTGCATTATTTAAATGGGATGATGAGTGAACTGACTGAAGTGCAACAGCAATATGGGGAATTAATTGACAAAATAAGATATTTTAATCATGACAAGTTCTGAAAATGACATAAAAATTACATGGAGATTATGAGCAGATTTAACATAGTAGGAAACTAAACATTAAAGCTGGGAGATTTTTAAATGTCACGGAAAGGCTTGACATAAAGCATGCCATAAGTATTAAAATCACTTTGGATTCATATAATAAGCATATTAGATAGCATCTGTTTTGCATACTACTCATTTTGAGAGAAAATATAATATTTACCAGACAACTGTTGCACGGAAGGCTGGTCATGTGTGCTTAACAACTGGACCTGAATCGTTTCCACCACTCTTTTGAACCGACGGCTTGGACCTATTATTTAGAGCAGAGAATTAAAGGTAAAAGCAATGAACTCTGTACTTTCATTATTAGCACAGCATGCACAACCACACAGACGCAGAGTGTCATGAACAGGGTGTTATTTATGTGTTTTATTTTCAGCCCGACCACTTTCTAAATTTCACACACTTACCATAATTATTAGCTGCATTAATTTCATCTCAATTTCATTAAGATTTCTCTGACCTCATGTTGAAAATAAGTCTCTGATTAGATTTAATCATTGGTGCATCTTCTCAATCTCTCCAAAGAAGTTTGTTTACTTTTTCAACAAAATAGGTAATGAAGCAATTAACATTTTTTGGGGATTCATTTATACACTTGTCCGCTCCTGATGACTTTCAACCCTGCTGAGATATTCTTTTCCCTCAACACAGTCCAAATCCCCTGCAGCACCTTACTCAAATCACCGTTCTTCATCTGCGAATCTATAATGTGTGTGTCATTTGGGTGTGGAGGGCAACATGGTCTTGAGACAGACAGATATCACACACACACACACCTGGGTGACTCTTCACTGGACCTACAAGATTGTGGAGGCCAGCCATTGTAGCTGTAATGCTGTACAATGAAAATAGATAACCCTGTACATGGAGAATTAAATCAACAATCTCATCAAATATTAGAAATACAATTTCCTAAAATGAATACATATTTCAATAGTAGTTTGAAGACAATTACTGATCGGTTTGATTGCTCTTTAGAGGTTTCCTCACAACATGAAAAAAAAGGGTCTTAGGAGCTGAACAGTTTAAAGCAAATCATGACACCTGCAATCTAATTTAATTTAATCAGCGTGTCTTGCAGCTGTCTCACTGTCCCTGTAGTTCACAACATTTCACCAGTGACTGATCTCAGAGGGTGAGAGTAGCAGAAGCAGTTCCGCATTTGTTTTTGGCAAATTGTAACACCTTAGATTCAGAGCCATGAAGAGGTTAGTGGTACGCAGTGCTCTATCCTTCAAAGTGAAAAGGGAACTATGGAATTAGATGCAGCAATGATGATTTAAAATGAGGAAAACAAACATATTTGGAATCTGAGCACTAACTCAGCTACAATTAATGACTGTAAACTTCATTCCTTTGAGATAAATATAACTGCATTTCAATGAAGTAATTTCTTTCTTATTTTATGGATTTAACACAAAACCTCCACCACACATCAGCCCCTGCATATGCCACACATTAACTCCTTACTGTGGCAGAGTTCTTGTCCTCTGCTACATTGAATCTGTGAGTAGTTGCTACAGAAACATCTTGAAGTAGAATTGTGTGATTTTAACTCTTTGTTCTCAGTAGAAGCCAAACAGGTGAGCCTTTAAAATTATCCCAGTCTTTTACTGCCCTTTTGCTATTGTTCAGAGTTTAGTGTGTGTGCGCGCGCGCAGGGCAGTAGGAAGAGTGAGGGAAGGGACAGATAGATGGGAAGGAAGATGGACAGATGGGACAGGTCAAAAGGGCGGTGCCAAATTGGAGGGTTGGATCTGGGATGAGGCGGGGGAGGAGAGGTTTGAAAATGTTGTTGCCGTGTGTTTGAAGGGTTCCAAGAGAGAAGATCAGGTGTTCTCACTCCCAGCGTTGGGTGGCTTGGATTCGGCAATGTAGGAGGCCTAGGACTTGCATGTCCTTGGTGGAGTGGGAGGGGGAGTTGACATGATTGACCACAGGGTGGTGGGGCTGTTGGAAATAGCTGTGTGGAAAGGGAAATGGGTTTCCTGTCTAGCCAACCAAATGAGGCTCAAGAGTCCAGAAGGGTCCGCAAAGCTTATTTACTGATAATGGGAACCTCTTTGAAAAAGCACAGCAGTAGATTCTGCATTTTTACCTGCCTCCAGCAGCAGTCTCTGGCCTACATGAATTTCCACCACTTTATGTTTTGAAGTGATGTTGAATCAGCTTGTAAAATGTGCAAAAGAACTTTGAAGTTTATCTATTTCAGACATTTACTTTGCTGAAGATATGCTCTGAAGAGATAACAAAACTTCAGATGTCTCACTTTTATAGTCTAGGTTGTTAGTACACTGTGTGTTACAACCCTGGAGTACTACTTAATTAAGTAATTATGAAGTACTTCGTAATTTTTTGCATTAAGCTAAAAGTATGATGCAATAACACAAATTACATGATGAGTAATTTAGCACCAAAACTACAATTTGAAAATGTTGTTGATATTAAGAGACATGGTTGCTGACTCCTCCTCAAGAGTGAAGCTGATGTTTTGTTCATAAAAGGCGGTCAGATCCTAGGAATTGTAATCTCCGGAATTCTCCATTGTGAAGTAGATTTGATTTCACAATTCACAATCCCGCCTTCGTCAATCAAATCAACCTATTTTGGGGATAGCTAGAACAATTTACTCAATGAATACAGTCAGATTGATTTGCTTTTGGAAATAGCGCTTTAAATGTGTATTTCTTTTTAAAAAGCCTTTCTTACTGGAATCTTCACTTCATGTTCATAGGTTTTGAAGGGAGATTTGAAAATAATGCAAAAAATCAATTAAATTGAGACTATCCTTTATTGAACAGACGTTGGCAAAGTGTGGGAGACAAGAGAGAGGTTCTGACATTGAAAGTGAAAGCAATGCACAGACATCAAACATGCACCTTGATTTTTTTACAATATGGATGACTTTGAAATAGATTATATGCTGTGCTGCTTAAAACACCATCAGTTGAAAAATAGCAGAGTACCTGCGATACTGCGATAAAAAATCAAAGATTCAGTCCCAATTTGCACATAAAACTTCTGTGTTTTCAACATAAATTGCAATGCATCTTTAAAATAAATCCAATCAGGGACAGGTTCTGATTTTAAACAAGTCTGTAACAGACTTGAGGTTTATTGTGCTGTTAAAATAATTCAATCTGATACCAAAATCATTCAGTCTGTTTCTAAAGCCCAAAGAAAGCTGTTGGATTATGGCTGTTTTGTTTTTGACCTGCTTTTCTTGACCCGCATCAATGTTCATTAATTCTTTACATTAAGGTTTTTTTTCTAGAGCATTTTCACAAGTGACTCACTTGAAAAATGCATTTGATTGCCTTCTATTGGCAAACATTAGTTTTGAGGAAACTCTTGCTATTTATTGAAGTTCTACGGGATACTGCTGTCAATAGTCCATCATTAATCCTCTAGACTCGCTTTTCGTTAGTGGAAATGGAATAACTATTAATTACTCTCAAATTACATGCATATCACAATGTGCCTATAACTTTCTTCACTTTCTATTTGTGGAAAAAGTTACTTTGAATAGAACACATGTTTTCTTACTGGAAGCATAGCATGTTTGACTAATTGATATTCATCTTAACAGGATAAAAGCTATGTGGCATACTGTTTTCATTTACTGAGGTTTCCGGTCAGCTTTATGATCGATTGTCTTTTGTTTCCAACAGGTTCATATCTGATGCCCCTCTGTACTTTTTCATGTTCAGTGGTGACTTTGAGATTAATGTATATATTGATTTAGTTGAGTTTCTTTTGTTCGCTCATTACTTATGAATATTATAAATTTTGGTAGGTGACATTTTGTTACTCTCAGAGAAGAGTCACCTCATTAAAGAATAAAAGTAAAATATTGAAGATGCTGGAAATCTGAAACAAACACAGAGAATGCGGGAGAAACTAAGCAAGACTGCAGCATCTGTGAAGACAGAAACATAACTAATGTTTGAGTCCAGTATGATGTTACTGGAACAGTCCTATCAGACTTGAAACATTAGCTGTTTCTCTCTCCACAGAAACTACCAGACCTGCTGAATTTCTCAAGTACTCGCCATGCCTACCTCACTAGAGAATTTGCACATCCTCAGACAGTCAGCTCTATTAAAGCAAGTATTTAAGCAGGAGATTGATATTATTGATCAACTGGCTATATATAAAGGGGAAAGAGTGGTGTGTGGAAGGAGCTGTAAGACTGAGGAGTTAACAAACTCTGCTGACAAAGAGATGTGCCTCAGTTTCTGTCTCACCAATTCGCTTGGATCTGATATGATATTGGAAGTAGAGAATCACTGCATAACAATGATGACTGGGCTCAGAATTCTTTTCAGACTAAAGGTTATAATTTGAGTTTGTGAAGAATGACTGAAATCTGTCATAATGGTTTCCTAATACTACAGTGAAACTTAATGTTATCATCAATGGAAAAATAAAGTAGACCTATGAACATTCATCATGGCCTTACCAAACAAAAAACAATGTTTGTCTTGGTGTTTATGCTTCCTACTTGAAGCAAAATCAGATGTGAAATATTCTCAAAGCTAGTGACTCAAGAATTGGACATTGAGGAAGGTTTGTATAATCTATTAACACTTATGGGCAAATGTATAGGAAAGATGATTTTTAAAAAAAATAAATACAAGGCAGGATTAGACATTGAAACATTTAGAAGTAGGATATATAGAAACAGTTTATCTTTTCAGGATTGATAATTTTTTTGTTGAAGGTTCCAGACTTAGTACTTGCCTTTAAAGTGTTGGACTATATTGAGATGTTGACCACTGGCAGACACTCCACGGGGTTAAATTTCCAGAAAGAAAGACATTATATGAATAGATGTCAGAAAGCTCTAAAAGATTTGTGGGAAATCATTCATTCCCAGAAGGCCTCGTGGATCAAGTGGGACATTCAACAGTAACACCAAGAATGGAAGATTCAATGGTAGTAGCCATGTGATACTACATAGTTCAAGGCCAAAAGCATCAACATATGAGGAGAATCATTAACAAAAGGGGTCAGTACAGAGATATGTTTAGCAATTATATTGGCCTGAGGAACAAGGGGACTATAACAGGACAATATATCCATGATGTCCAAGGTACGGTCCACAAGTGCTTTAGATGCAACTCAAATACCATTATGCAAAGAATAGTTCTGAATGGAATAACAGGGTTTTCAAAATTACCCAAAGCATGGAGGATTTGGAAGACGAGAATAGTGATGTCAATCAGGCAGCACGAAATGTACTAGTTACAAGAGGAATTGGCCCAATAATGAGTCATAGAGTCATTCAATTTCACTGTATTGGACAGTAGATGGACATCCAGCATGCATGCAGTACACTGGTTAAATTGTTACATAGATTCGTTAAAACGTTAAGACTGAAGTAAGGCTAAGGATTTTTCAAGTTCTACTAGCTTCAGGTATACAGATGACAACATGCTGAAATCATTAAAAAGAATGGTGAATCCCTGTAGAATAGTTAGGGTATGCCATATTTATCAGCGGAGATGTACTATCAAATATAATTCTTACTGTTTAGCAGGCCATCTATGAAACAAGCTCAAACAAAATAGGGAACGCAAGAAAGCAATTATTTCTGAGAAGTCAGTGGATCTACTAGTGGATTATTAGTTTACACAATTTTGATATTCACTATACTCTTTTCTCTAACCAAAATATTAGCAAGCATTAGTGGAATCTGGAATTAGGAGTTTAAATAAAATTAAGATTAATCTTAAAACTACATTAGTAATTTTCTCACTTTTTCATTTTTTCCCCACAAGTTAAAATCCTATTACAGAATGCAGAAACAAGGATGATGGAAACACTAACTTAACGGAAGAGAACAGCAATAAATGTGATGCATCATGGTCCATGAGTCGCCAATTAGCAAGAGACCTTAATGAAGTCATAGCAATGGAATAAGTAACAAAACAGTTTTACCCTGTACTTGCCAGATATGGCAACTAGATTTAGCAAGTCTAAAATATACTAAAGAAAAAAGAGTACTTGTTGTCAAGGTAACAGAAAAATGCACAGGAACAGGACATACAACATCAGGTGAATTCCTACTTGGCAAGTTTGAGAGATATACGAGAACATGTGAATGTTATAGTAATGAACACAGCAGTGAAAAGTTCCTTTAGATTATATCAGATTCCTTACAGTGTGGAAACAGGCCCTTTGGCCCAACCAGTCCACACCGACCCTTTGAAGAGTAACCCACCCAGGCCCATCTCCCCCTGACTAATGCACCTATCCCTACGGGCAATTTAGCATGACCAATTCACCTGATCTGCACCTTTTTTTTAGACTGTGGGAGGAAACCTGAGCACCCAGAGGAAACCCATGCAGACATTGGGAGAACGTGCAAACTTCACACAGACAGCTGCCTGAAGCTGGAATGGAATCTGGGACCATGGTGCTGTGAGGCAGCAGTACTAACCACTGGGCCACCGTGCCACCCTCTAGTTTTGAAGTTTGTGAAATAAATCACGTGATGATAGATTAGATGCTTCATAATATCTGAGCTCATTGTAAATTGCCACCTGTCATTACATAAGCAGTCCATGCAAAAACTCACTGTAAATGTTTGGAGGAGTAAAGTCCAAATCAACTGGTTTTTGGGAGAAATCCAAAAATGTAGTGTCAAAGAAATACACAGCACAGAAACAGACCCTTCAGTTCAACTCATTCATACCAACCAGATATCCTAAATAAATCTAGTCCAATTTGCTAGCATCTAGCCCATATCCCCCTCAATTCATCCTACTCATACACCCATCCAGATGCCTTTTAAATGTTGTAATTATACCAACTTCCACACACTTCCTATAGCAGCTCATTCCATACACATGCCACCCTCTGCGTGAAAATGTTGTCCCTTTTAAATCTTTCCCCTCTCTCTCTAATGAGTGATCATCCCCAGGCTTGGTGGGAGACCATGGCTAGATCTGTTTTTTTTTCTGAGCACTTTAACACCCTGTAGGCAGACAGCAGGACATGCATTAAGGTTGAAGTTGTAGTGAAATTCTGGCAAGCTTTTTGGCATTGTACAAGCTCATCAGAAATCAACTTTAATCTGGGGACATAGTTTATTACAAAACAAAGTCAGAGTGGAATGGTTAGATAAGGTTATAAGTAGTGACAGAGAAACAGTAATTTTACAGCAAATTTTTAGGGTGTATTTCTTGTAGTTTAATTGGCACTAATTACAACATTGCAAAATATGAACGCATCATAGAAAATTATGAGATACTTTGCACATATATTGGACAATAATGAGGAGATTATGGGAGATTGACTGAGTATGAGTAAATTGACAGAGGAATGCTGGACAATAGGACAACAACAGAAATTTGATCTCAAAGTTGACATATATGCCAGAGGTGGCTAGTGAATGGTAGGATGTAACTAGAAAATAAAACATTGGCTAAATATGCAAGAAGAGGGATAACAGACAGAATAGAAAAAAATGAGGCAACCATGTGAAAGGTCAGAAAAGTATTGAAAATTTTGAAAGATGGACCTGGAAGTAAACATGGCCCTAGAAAGATACTGTAACTTTGTAAAAGGAATCTTGATAATATGAGGTTAAAATCTTGATAGAGAGAGGAAAGTACAGAATCAAAATCAGACATTGCTGCAAAACCTCAGCAGGTCTGGCAACGTCTGTGGGGAGAAAGCAGAGTTGAATGTTTCAGTTCCAATGGCCTTTGTTCAGAACAGTTCAGAGCAGGTGACAGGCCTGGCTTCAAGTTCCACCAGCTCCAGACATGTGACATAACATTGATTTTATAAAAAGAAGTCAGTCTAATTACTTAACAACCTGTATTTGGAATGAAAGTAATCTTCGTTTCTGTCTCATTGGCTGGCTTGGATTGAGCTCCAGCTCCATTGGATAAGATAATCTCAAAATTAAAGTCCTTACATTTAAAACATTAATGTATCTGTGCAATTGCTAGTTAATAAAGAAACTTCTCAAAAAAGACTTCTGTGAATAATACTTTCATACAGTTTTCTGAAATAGAAACCCCAGTTCTAGAAAAATAACATAAAAGTAATTTTCATGGTTGAAGAAGGTTAACCTGTGAGTGACAATTGTATACCTTACTTTATCAACAATTCTCTGATCCAAACTATTTCTAAATAGTTTAACTGTTAATAATATCTGGTCGATGGTAAAGCTGTCTTTATTGCCATCAAGTAAAATTTTCACTCAATTTATTAGCAATTTTTTTTAGCTACTAAAGTAGAAAGCTAAAATAAATAAGCATTTGAACCAAGTTGAATTTGATTCAGCCTGTTTTAGGACACACAAGATAATGTGAGCAATATAAGAGATAGGGGAGAATACATTCATCTCACACTCATAAAAGCTGCAAATGGTTGTCTTGTGATATTGTGAGAGCACACTTAATTCATCCATATCTTTCCATGCCTATTCATTCAGTCGCATGAAGTGATTAGAGTATTCTGCTTCAAGTGACGATTAAAACTTAAATTTTTAACATGCATTAAAATTCAGCTCTAATAATTAAAATATGGAATTTTTGAGGCTATTGCCTGCTACCCAAATGTTCTTTCAGAACTTGCTTGAATTTACAATGTATCCCCATCCGCTTCCATGACTAATAATATAATAAATTACTAATCACCTAAACAGATACAGAATACAGTATTGAACAGAAATGAAACATCATGCATAGGTTGTAGTGATAGTCAACATATGTCCAAGATATCCATCCTTCCCATTTCCCTTCCTGCCATTAATAAGGCTATAGCTGCACCATTGCCTTTATTGCTGCTGTTACCTGACAGTAGTGTGAAGGTGACTGAATAAATCCCATTCTCCTTCCGTGCCTCGTTGCCTTCTGTGTAAGTGATGTCCACCTGGAATTTAACTGGCTTCTGGAACACAGCTGGGCCCCCAGTGGATTTGTACTCTGCTCGGAAACTTGTCTGAGACATAACACTGTGACTTAGGCTAGGGATCTGCAATTCAGGAAAAGAGTATACCATTCATTAATGACAGGGAATTTAGGTAATGTTTCTCTAATTAACATATGTGCATGCAGTGCAGAATTAGATGAAATTTCAGATAATGATCCAATGTGTTTCCTTTTAAAAATGCTTTAAATAAATTTATCCCTTTACTATAGCAACAATATGTAAATAGGCATTTCATAGCAGCTCATCTGCTATTTTCATAGAACTATAGAAGTTTACAGAAAATGAGACTTCTTCTCCATTATGTCCATGATACAGCTATATAAAACGAATCCCACTGCTCTACTCTTTTTCCATAGCCTGCATCATTTCAAATTCAAATGTCATCCATTCTCCATTAAAAAAACGCAATTATCTGTACATTAACCATATTCTTTGGAAAAGTATTACATTCCTGCAATCTGTGTGAATAAAGTTCACTCAGTCATTCTTATTCTTTTTGATTATTGTAAAGTCAAGACTCCTTGACACAAACTCCCCATATCCTGGTCCTTCTATCCAATGTTGTCGTAATTCCAACACCATCTGAGCAAAAATACACTATACATATTCTATGGCTTAAATGACCAGAATATAAGGAATTATCTAAAATTGTACACACTGTAATCTGAACAATTATTTTATTAATATTTTATGACTCAACCAACTGTTAAGTATGTCTGCTAACCAGCTTGTCAGTCAAGTTGCTACATGCCTTTTACCTTTTGAAAATTATTTACACAATTAATGCATCCTATTCAAGAATCCAGACATATTTCTTCAAAACACACCAGATTTGTAAAATCTAATTGGTCATTTAAACAAATCAAAATACTGCAGATCCTGGAAGTCTGAAGCAGAAAACTGAAGTTCCTGGAAATATTGTACTGGTGGCTTCTGTGTAGTACAATGCAGAATTAATATTTTGGATCAATGACCTTTTATGCAAGACATTTATTTTAACTGATTGTGTTGGCCCAAAGGGATTGGTAACATGACAATTAAATAAACTAAAGATGTATCTACAGGAGGTGTGATTGGCAGGATAATACACAGTTATTGTCTGAAAGTAGAAGAAAGAAAACCACATCCAGCAAAAAGGACTAAAGAAATGGGAGTAGAGGTAATTGTCTAAAATAATTGAAATCAACTGCATTCAGTAGGCTGTTGAGAGCCAAGTTCCAAAAAGTGGTCACCCAGTCTGTACTTAATATACTCAATGTAGAGGTAGACATATCATGAACAGTGAGTGCAGCGCACTGAACTGACAGGAAGAATCAATTGGTATTTCACTTGGAAAGAGTATATGGAGTCTTGGATGAATGAAGGGAAAATAACAGTTGTTACATCTGGTTTGCATTGAAAGTTGGCATGGGAAGGGGACAACAATAGGGAGTGACTGAGGAGTGGACAAGGATATTGCCAAGAAAACAAGTCTTTACATTCCTAAAAGGGGAAGTGTGGAAGATGTGTTTAATGGCGGCATCACTCTGGAGTTTGTAGAAATGTCTAAAAATAAAAGGCTAGTGGCTTGAAAGGGGAGGACAAACGAAAGCTCACCATGGTTCTTGGAGGAAGGGACAAGAATCTGAACAGAT
Source organism: Hemiscyllium ocellatum (assembly GCF_020745735.1). Classification (NCBI taxonomy): domain Eukaryota; kingdom Metazoa; phylum Chordata; class Chondrichthyes; order Orectolobiformes; family Hemiscylliidae; genus Hemiscyllium; species Hemiscyllium ocellatum. The sequence continues at coordinate 38,474,168 of NC_083418.1, forward strand.
GTCAGAGAATGGGATGCACATGGTTGCGGATTCGATCATACAACAATGTGTGGAATCCCCAATTGACAAAAACAAGGACATATCATTGAAGACTGTGTCATCAGAATAGATGCAACAGGGATGAAGAAACCTGGATAATTGAAGAGTTCTTATAGGAAGCAGGTATAAAAAGGTAGCTGTGAAAATCAGTGGGTTTACATTGAATATTGCTTGATAGCCTGCCTCCAAAAATGAAGACAGAAATGTCATGGAAGAGAAGGGAAGGGAAACATCCATAATGGACCATGTGAAGTTGAGAGAAGAGTGGAAATTTAAATCAAACTTGATGAAACTGCCCAGTTCAGGGAAAAAAAACAGGAAAAACACTAAAATAGCCATCAAAATAATGGCAAAAGAGATGAGGACATAGCCTGAATAGGACTGCTACAGAGAATCATTTACATTTCTTACAAAAGGCAAACACTGCTAAGATTCATGTTTGTACTCAATGCAATCCATTTTATTTAGAAGAAATGGGTGGAGTTCAGGAATTATTCAATGTAAGAACAAATTCGACCAGATGGAGAAGGGTGCTGGTTGGGAGCGAATCCAAAGAAGAAGTCGGAAACATTCAAACAGTTCGCAATGAAGAAAAGGTTAGAACCAGGAAACTGGCAAATTTCACTGACTGATGGAAGAGTCATAGATAGTTGGAAGAGACAAGAGGAAAAAGAATAGAGTTGAAATCCATGGAAATGAGTTTGATGGGGCAGGAACAGGCTGGAATGAGAGCTCAACCATGGAAGACTTATTTATGGATCTTGGAAAGGTAGTAAAAGGGTTTGGAAATTATGAGGTTGGAAGTTCTAGAGGGATAATCTCTAGATGAAAAGTCACTGAACTAAACGTTAACTCTGTTCCTATTCCACTGATGATACCTGACCTCGTGAATATATTCAACATTTTCTGTTGTTATTGACCATTTAAACATATCCAGTCTTGCTACCATTAGCTGAGTCATGTATTACTAACTGTTCAATAACCTCATCTGAACCAATTGATTTGAAGAATTTACCTCAATTACCTATTAGTGCTTTTAAGGAAAGGCTCTATTCTTTTCAACTTTGCCATATTGCTTCTTATAATTGTAGATTGGATGCTTTCTGAACATACTCTTGCACAGGTGATAGTGAGGACTGCAGATGCTGGAGATCAGAGTCTAGATTAGGGTGGTCCTGGAAAAGCACAGCAGGTCAGGCAGCATCGGAGGAGCAGGAAATTCGATGTTTCGGGCAAAAGCCCTTCATCAGGAAGCCTGTGCTTTTCCAGCACCACTCTAATCTAGATACCTGACCCTATTCTCAATAGATTAACTACTGATATTGTTAAAATTGTTTGATTAAAAAATGGAGCCCTGTATGCCAACTGTTGCTAAAGTTTTGGTTATAAAACAGCTGAAATTAGTTTCTGGCAGTACAGAAAAATAAGGAACAACAAATTGGCAGCCACTTGTTCGATGTATTGTCCCAGTCGAAAATAATGTGTACACAGAATGCCTACTCCCATTTTGCATAACTGTCCAAGATTAGTTTTATCCATTACAGTTTGGATGTTTGATTTAGAAAATTGGGGTTCATCTTCAGAGTGACAGATTCTCTGCATTATAAAAGCAGGCCACTGCTTTGGGTAAAGGTGTCATTTACATTGTTTTCTTGGCAGGTCTTCCTAGGCCTGCATCACAGAGGCTGCTGAGACAGCACTTGGCAATTGCCATCCTTCCGATGTCTACTGCTCATAGCTTGACTGGCAAGACTCTTCATAACAGGACAAATATTTATAGGGAAAAAAAAATTTAGAAATCACCAGAACAACCTATTGGTTGATCTTCTGGGTATTTACATTTTAAATAGCCCTCCTCTATAAACATAGCAAAGCTGGATGCAGGTACCGTTATAACATTTAAATGACATTTGGGTAAGCTTATAAATAGGAAAGGTTTGGAGGGATATGGGCTAAGGGTCTAGTTTAGCTTGGAGGCATGGTCAGCATTGACTGGTTGGACCGAAAGGTCTATTTCTTTGCTGTATGACTATAATTGAAAATACTCCTGCCTAGAAGCAGTTTAACATGTTCCATATTGCTTTTTACTAATAAAATAATGCAGAAATTAAATAATGCAGCTGAACATATTGCAGACGTACTTTTTAACCTATGTTCATCTATGCAAGTTGCATCAACAAATTCACAGAAGGTCAGATATGTTAAGTATGGACTGTAGAATGACTTTGGGTTTTCAGTTTCTACTCAGATTATTGTTTACCTGAGGTCAATTACCCAATGAATGATTGTTTTCAAAGAAAAAATGTTAAAACCTTAGCAACCTCCAGAGTCATGAGCTCCCATAATTCATTTAAATATCCTTTTCCATCAGTCTAGTTTTCAGTTCACACTCCTTCATTGCTCTTTGCTTTGTCAAGAAATGATTGGAGCTAACTGGAATGTAATATATTGTTGACTGCAGTGGACTGCAAGTAAAATGCGTTATGTCAGATATTGATGTATGCTTGCTGTTGCAGTCCTGAGAGAAAGAAAGATCACAGGATTTAACCTGTAAAATGACAGGTCATGTTAAACATGTGAAATCTTTTATATTTGGAAGTCCTCAAAGTGCTTGCTTTCAAACAGAGAATGAATACACCAAGTCAACTTTGTAATTTGTAATGCAATCAATGACAGGCAGCTAGGCATTAATTTTTGGAAATTGAAATGAAGTTGAAACAAATCTCTCAAATTTATGACAGTAAAGGCAGAGGGGTAGATTTTGAGTTCACAGTGGCTGATCAGTCGAGCATACAAAGAGACTGATGTGGCCATAAGTACAGCAGGTGCAGGGTAGCTTGTCATTCTGAACATTTTTGGGAGACTTACACCACATTTTCCACTGGGGAGCAGGCTCCAAAATCCACTCCATGATTTTTTTTCTGAGGACTTAATTAGGATGGAGAGATATGTAACAAACTACTTAACAGAACTTCATTCTCTTAAGTGAAAAATAAATGCTGGAAATCACAGTCGGCCAGGCACTACCTATAGAGAGCAAGAGCAAGCCAATGTTTCGAACCTGGATGGCTCTTCATTGGACAGTACAGTTTCCAGAACAGATTCCAGCATCTGGAGTAATTTACTCCGTCATTTTCTTGAGTATCATGCTGTATTTTCCAAGTTGAATTAATTAAACTAAGTCTCACTGTCAGTTATTTCTGAACTTCTTGATTAAAATGATGCTTCTTGTTGTAGATGTTTATAGTGAAACAACTTCTCATATGTTTTTCTTTCTTTCTCTATCATAACTGTCTCTACTCCACAGTTTGCCCTCGCAAGAGTATTGACAGCTTTCTCATGAATGTCTCTGAAAATTGGAATGGACTGAGTTGTAAGGAGATACGGTGCAGTTCAGGAAAACACCTCTTCGTGAAGAAGACAGACAGGCCTCTTTGTAGCAGATGTCCAAACTGGAAAAAGACTGACATGGGTGGAGGGATGGAGTTGATGGCAATCAGTGTCTTCTAACAGTGATGATGCTCACAGCAAACTATTCCACCTCTGTGAAGGCTCAAATAGACTATCTTGCTAATTTACAATTTGGCTGATGGATATATAATCATTGAAACCAGGTTAATTTCATACTGAAGCATTAAATATTACTAATGATATTAGAATCCTCAGTTGAATTATGCAGCTCATTTATTTGTCTGTCCATTTTGATCAAACTTCTAAAGGAGGAAATACCCTGAGGTGAAATATTAACAGAATCAAGATGATAAACTTCAGCCAGCTGTCATGTGAATTTACATCAGTCTTCCAGTTTGATGGTCTTTAAAGTAATATTGAAATGTTAATATTCCAGACCGTGGTTTCGATCTGAAGTTATGATGACATTTGTCACCCGTGAAGAAGCACCATCAGGAATGCTCATTGAACTCTTCCAGTAAAATACTTTCAGGTTTAAAACAATAACAGAAAATATTGGAAACATAGAGCAACTTGGTCAACAAGAATGGCATAAAGAAACACACATGTTTCAAGCCAGCTAATGCTCCAATCAACGCATCAACTTAACTTTTTATTTTAAGATAGTGAAAATGTACAATTTTCAACAACATTTTGCTTGTATTTCAGGCAGGGAAATGGGATATGAATTATGAGCTACAGCTTTTTTATGAAAATCATATTTTAATGAAAATTTCATCAAAGCTTTAACAACTGTGTGGGTGCAGCTGCAACAACAGCTCCTCCAATAATTTCAATTTGATGAAATGTAGTATCACACTTCAGCGTGACAACCTATCAAATTGTGATCACATCTCTGCTCTTGTTTCTAGCAGTGAATGAGACTAATACTAAGTCACAAGAAAAACAGTGTGACGTTACAAGGTAGATTGCGTTCTACTGCCTGATGAAGTTGGATTCAAATTCAATCTAGACCGATGAGATGATGTTCTGCTTGCTAAAAGGATCTTGCATGAAATGAACCTATTCATCTTTTACAACAAAAACAGAAACTGCTGGAAAAGCTCAGCAGGTCTGGCAGCATCTGTGGAGAAAAGTCAGAGTTAACATTTCGGGTCCAGAAATGTTATTTTGTTCTTTCGGTTTCTATTGATCTTCTATCCAGTTCCTCGCATTTGAATGCAACCTAGACGCTGCCTTTAGTGAAGGAATTATTACATTTCCTACTAAATTGGGAGAGGCTGATGTAAAGTGGAAATGCAGATCTTAAAGGATATTGTACCCTTTCTGGGTTTTCTCATTTGGTCACGGGATGTAGGTGTTTCCTGCCCAGTCTTAGTTGCTTGACAGGATTGTAGGTGAGAGAGTCACCTTCTTCAATCACTGTAATCTGTGTAATGTAGTTATTTCCAGTGGTGCTAACTAATGAGATAAAATCTGCTATTTGGAAGATCAAGTGGACAATATGAACAGTTGCGTTGTCCATCCTTGTTTTCAAAGCTTGCATTTTGTGAGACAGTCCCTGACTGAAAGTTAGTTTCTGGGAAAACAGGGTTATAAATGTAGGTTTGTGGCAATGACAGCAGACTTCAGGGAAATTGACTTTGGCACCTCATATTGCTGAGGAAACAGAGAATGTGTTTTCGGATACAAGTGAAGAATTCTCAGAGATCAGATTTCAGCAAGACATCAAAAAGAGGTAGGGGTGTGTGTGTGTGTGTGTGTGTGTGTGTGTGTGTGTGTGTGTGTGTGTGTGTGTGTGTGTGTGTGTGTGTGTGTGTGTGTGTGTGTGTGTGTGTGTGTAGAGAGAGAGAGCAGACAGACAGCTGGAAAAATGAAACATGGATATTGGGTTTAGAAGTAGGAATTGTGAAATAAGGTTACTATGGCAACTTCAGTTATTTTGGGAAAACCATTCCATTATGCATATAAACAACTGAGCTTTGGAGTTTGGCCTTCTGGTGACAATCTGAGTTCCATGGACATGGTTGAGTATAAATGCTCCCAGAAGCAACTAAGTGGCCAAATTCCGTAAGAAGGAAAATTGCTAACATGTATCTGAATAAAACAGTGCAGTAAACGGAACAAAAACAGAAATTGCTGGAAAAGCTCAATACATCTGGCAGCATCTGTGGACAGAAATCAAAGTTAGCATTTCAGGGTGAGTACCCTTCTTCAGATGTTGCCAGTCCTGCTGAGCTTTTTCAGTAATTTCATTTTTTGTTTCTGATTTACAGCATCTGCAGTTCTTTCAGTTTTCGTTTAGTAAAAGGACATGGTGACTGAACGAACCACCGCCACATGGACTAAGATGATTGTCAGTACATCAATGAGAGATATATTTGTTGTACTGGGTGTAAAGTGCAATTTATAGTTCAAAGTGACAACAATGTGCCTGTTAAATTACTTTGGTTTGACTGTTAAAGATTATAACAATGAAATCTTATTAGTCAGTTTTTCCATTGGGATCTTGGCAAAGATCAATGATTTCAGGTGACTGGTCTGCATGGGGAATCATAACAATGGGGGGGCAATGGGCCTAGTGGTATTATCACTGGACTATTAATCCAGAAACTCAATTAATGTACGAAGGACCCAGGTTCAAATCCTGCCACAACAGATTAAAATTCAGTTTAAAAAATCTGGAATTAAGAGTCCAGTAATGACCAAAAAAACCCATTTGATTGCTGGAAAAACTCATTTCATTCACTAATGTCCTTCAGGGAAGAAAATCTGCCCATCCTCACCTGATCTGGCTAATGTGTGACACCAGACCCACAGTAATGCGATTACTCTCAACTGCCCTCTAAAATGGCCTTGAAAACCACTCAAGTGTATCAATCATTAACCTAGGACACATGAACTTCAGCAGTTCAAGAAGGCAGCTAACCACCACTTCTCAAGGTCAACTAGGGACGGGCAATAAATGCTGGCTAGCCTGCAATGCCATGTCCCATGAGTGAATAAAATAAATAACAAAATTGGGGTTCACAGAACAGTACAGGCCTTTTGGTCCATGATGTTGTGCTGAGCATTTAATTTTAAACTAAGATCAACCTAACCTACGCACCCCTCAATTTACTGCCATCGATGTACTTGTCCAACCGTCGCTTAAATGTCTCTGACTCTACTACCACTGCTGGCAGTGCATTCCACGCACCCACCACTCTCTGCATAAAAAAGCCTACCTCTGACATTTCCCCTATACCTTCCTCCAATCACCTTAAAGTTAGGACCTCTCACAACAGCCATTTCTGCCCTGACCAAAGGTCTCTGGCTATCTACTCGATCAATGCCTCCCATTACCTTGTACACCTCTATTAATTTACCTCACTTCCTTCTTCTCTCCAGTGTGAAAAGCCTGAGCTCACTCAACCTCTCTTCATGAGACAAGCCCTCCAATCGAAGCAGGGTAAATCTCCTTTGCACCAACTCTAAAACATCTACATCCTTCCTACAGTGAGGCGACCAGATGGTCACAATATTCCAGGTGTGGTCTAACCAGGGTTTTATAGAGCTGCAGCAAAACCTCATGGCTCTTAAACTCAACCCCCCTGGTAATGAATGTTAAAATACCATATCCCTTCTTAACAACCCTATCAACTTGGGTGGCAACTATGTTCGTGGACCCCAAGATTCCGCTGTTCTTCTACACTGCAAAAAGTCTTGTCTTTAACACTGTATTCAGCATTTAAATTCTAACTTTCAAAATTAGTCACTTCGCACTTATCCAGGTTGAATTCCATCTGCCACTTCTCACCCCAGCTCTGCATCCTATCAATGTCTTGTTGTAGCCTGCAACAGCCCTTGATACTATCTACAACAGCACCAACTTCTGTGTCATTGACTAACTTCTCCCTTCACTTCTTCATCCAAGTCATTTATAAAAACTACAAAGAGCAGAGGTCCAAGAACAGATCCCTGTGGGATACCATTGGCCACCAACCTCCAGGCGGAATACTTTCCATCCACTACCACTTGCCGTCTTCTTTCAGTCAGCCAATTCTCTATCCAGACAGCCAAATTTCTGAATGAGCCTATAGTGGGGATTTTTATCAAACGCCTTACTGAAATCCAAATATACCACATCCACTGCTCAACCTTCATCAGTTTGTCTTGTCACATCCTCAAGGAACTCAATAAGGCTTGTGAGGCATGATCTGCCCCTCTGAAAGCCATGCTAACTATTTTTCGTCAAACTACATTTTTCCAAATAGTCATAAATTCTATCTCTCAGAATCGTTTCCAGTACCTTGCTTACCACAAGCAGAAGACTGACTGGTCTGTCATTCTCAGGGATTTACCAATTCCCTTTCTTGAACAGAGGAACAATATTCGCCTCCCTCCGATCATCCGGTACTACTTCTGTGCAGAGTGAGGACGCAAAGATCATCGCCAGAGGCACAGCAATCTCATTCCTCACTTCCCGTAGTAACCTTGTGTATATCTAGTCTGGCCCTGGGGATTTCTCTATCTTGATGCTTCCTAGAATTTCCAGCATATCCACTTTCTTAATATCAATCTGTTCAAGCTGATTAACCTGGTCCACGCTGTTCTCATTATCAACAAGGTCCCTCTAGCTAGTGAATACCGAAGCCAAAAATTCATTTAGGGCCTCCTCTACCTCTTCAGACTCCAGGTGCAAGTTCCCTTCCTGATTGGCTTTACCCTCTCTCTGATCATTCTCTTATTCTTCATGTAAGTGAAGAACATCTTTGGGTTTTCCCTAATCATACCCGCCAAGGCATTTTCATGCCCTCTCCTACGTCTCCTCAGTCCATTTTTGAATTATTTTCTAGCTATCCTGTAATCCTTTTAAGCTGTGCCAGGTCCTTGCTTCCTCAACGTTAAGTAAGCTTCCTTCTTCCTCTTGATGAGAAGCTCCTCTTCTCTCGTCATCTAAGGCTCCTTCCCCTTCTCATTCCTTGCCTGTCTCAGTGGGACAAAGTTATTCAACACCCGCAACAAGTGCTGCTTAAACAGCCTCCACATTTCTATTGTGCATTTACCATAGAACAATTTTTTTCCAATTTATACTCCATAGCTCCTGCCTAATAGCAGTATAATTTCCCCTTCCCAATTAAGTACCTTCCCACACTGTCTGTTCCTAACCCTGTCCATGGCTATAGGATTAGAACCAAACTTTGCAATGTAAAACAGATTCATTGGAATCTTCTAGAATTTAAACATTTCTTATTTATTTGTAGCAAATCAACATCAGTACCTACAAGGCACAGCCATTTTGGAGATTGAACTTGCTTTTTGGTGGTTTGAGACAAAAGGTGATTTGAAGATTATGGAAGAATAAATTATAAAATTGGAGATAATGGTAACAGAGATTGTTGGCTCATCATCTGAAGCTTAAGGGAGAAATGCTGTTGGTGATCAAATAGAACTAATCAGATTTCAGAGAGGAGAAAAAAAACTGATTTTTAAAAAAAAATTCAATTTCATTTCAAAAAAGAAAGTAAAACAAGACAAAAGAGATAAAGGCACATACAACTGGAAAGAGAAAAGCTCATAGCACTGGCATTGAAGATGTGATTGTTTATGTGCTTTTGGGAAGAAAATGACAATGTTTTATCTTGAGATGACGGTCCTCAGTTTCTCTCAGACTTGATTTCTGCTAATGGTCAAGTGACAAGATTGCCTGACAGCTGTACAATAGGAAAGAAAGACCAACTGGTTAATTATAAGGTGAGGCGTTTCCTGGCTTGGTTCTCTCTTCCTGCATATTAAATTTAGAGTTTAGGACAGGTTAGAGTTAAAGAAACATCTCTTTCAGCAGAATCTGGTTGAACTTCTGAATGTTGGTTAAATGTGGGTTAACTTCTGGTATAGTTAATCTAGAAAAAGATGAAAAACTCCAGAGTTAAAGAATATTAGAACCAGGAGAGCTTTAATATTAGGTGGCTCTGCTTCAGATGCTAGAAATGATTATATTGAATGGGAAATTTGCAACCAGAGGACAACTGGAGGAGATTTGAAGGGACAAACTTGTCAGAAATAAACATAAGGCCCAAGAAATCTCAGCCCATAAATGAATTGTTGAAACAGTGCTCAGACTAAATAGTTAATCTTCCAATTTTAGATAATTTCAGATGTGAATTTTCGAAGGCAAATCAAATTATTTTAAAAGGAAAGTTGAATTAAGACATTCAATTTCAAATATACAATAATAGTACTTATTAAAATTATCCTTAATGTACCTATTAATGTACCTATTCTTTGGTAACTGCACTCAAATCCTTTTGTTTAAACCTTGAACATTATCGCTTCACTGTTTTATTAAATACCTGGGTGTTGGGATTTGTAAAACAAACACGCCCATACTTTCTCCAGAAATTATAACAATTAGGGGCAACTGAACTTGGAAAGTTAAGACTGTTTCCTTTCCATGGAATGGCTGAGTTTCTCCAGCAATTTTTGTTTCTGTTTCAGACTTTCAGTGTCTGCAACTATTTGTTGTACTTATGGGCTAATCAAGATTAGGTTAATAGAATTAGCAGGAGAGTTGAAGTTAACAGATAAAAGCAGGGGCTAAAAAGCCAAAACACAGATTGAGTTGCTGGGAATTAACCACAGATGAAGCAACTTGAGACAGAAAGAGAATGAAAATGGAAAAGTTCAGACTAGAAAGCAACGATAAACAGAGAAGTGGGGAAGAAAACTGGAAAAAGTACAACAAATGGAGCTTGTAAAATCTGACTGAGAGGATCAAAGAGCAAAGGCATCAAGGGAGGAAAAAGACAAGGTTAGAATCTTTCAGAGAGTGTAGTCAGGTAACATGATCTGTCCAAAGGAAAGTTTAAATAAATGGGTGAACAGAAAGCTTATAGTGTAGTTGCTGAACCAAGTCTCAATTCAAGTTTTCATTTAACAAAGAATCTTTGCCAAATGGAAAAGATAAAATTCAAAATGAGTTTAAAACAAAAACACAAGAAGTGTCACATAGCTTGGGCGAGAAAAAGAGTCCGGAGGAAAAGAAACCTCACTGTGAAAGGCAGTTCTAAGATTGCAAATTTCTAGGGTGAGAAAAGAGCAGGAGTAAACCCTCTGGAAGCACATATGCTGCCTGGGTTTTGACACAGTATAACATTAATTTGAGCTAAGACTTTGACATTGAACCTTAATGAATGTCTTCTGAAAGTGCATTTAAACTATATCCATGGGCAGTCCGTCTACTAATTTAGTAATTTACTCAAAAAATTGAGCTACCTTTATTAGAAATGACTTTACCTCCACAAATTCACATTGACTAATCAACTTAAATTTATCTTAAATGCTCTTCTTACTCTCTTCTGTATTATAGACTCAAATTGCATCCCCACAATAAATATTGCACGAGCAAATGTACAATTTCCTTGCTTTTCTTTTACACCTTACTTAAATAAAGGTTACATTTGCAGTTTTCTAATCTAAAAGGACAATTTCTTAATCAAGAGTACTTTGGAAGATTGTGGTTTGTGCATTTTGAATTTCATCACTTATATCCTTTAAACCCCTAGCCTGGTGACAGGTTCAATGAACAAAATGACTCATTTCTGTTCCTATGATTTCTCAGTCATTAGTGGTATTGCGTTTTCAAATACTGCTTTCTTGTTTACATTTGCTTTAATGAGTTCCAGTCCTTGATTTATTATTAATTTCCCTAGAAACGTAGATATAATATCTACTCACTTTGCTGTGGATAGCAAAAATGGCACCCAAGAGAAGCTTTAAATTGCTTATTCAAGGATGAGTAAGTCAAACAAATGAACATGAAGCAACCTCCATGTAAAGACATGCTTTGACACAATATTAAGGAGAAAAAAGAGATTCTATTCATCTACCTTACTGGATTCAAGTGAACTTTTAAATGTTCCTGCAAGCTACGTCAGTTTCTGAGTATTCACGTCAGTATTTCTGAATTATTGGTCACTGATAGACTTATATTTTGCAAACTTAAAAGTGTTTTGGGCTCTTAACTACAATTTTAGACCTTGATTTGAATATATTTCTGCAGCATCAGCTGAGAGCCAAGAGGTGCATTCCAAATCTAGTCAGTTGCTTTGGAAAACAGCGATGAATCAGGCTTGGTGGAAGTGAATTTCCCTGATTCTAACTGCTCAACTGGCTCACCTCTCATAATGTATGGGGCGGGCTAAAATCTAAGTTCAAGCCACAGTAGCCTGGATCTGCACTCCATTATTCAGAAATCACCAATGCAAACAAATTTATCAAAAACTGAAGTGTTGAATAGCAGAGATATGCATTTCAAAAAATATTTGTTATTTATAGTTTATTTTTTAATAGACGAAGTAATAAACTTTCTTGGCAAAACCAAAAGAAAACTGTTCTGCTCTGATTTTGCACAATGTTATTACCTCCCACTGATTGCTAGGTCTTCCCAGTTTTGAAGGTGTCAAAAAATGTGCCTGACCATTTTTTGTGAAATAATTTTAAAAGCTACTGCCCCTGTCATTTCAGCTTTCCTCCTCTTTGGGAATACATATGCTCCACAATTCTACACCTACCATGGGGGAGCTACAGGCTTATACTCACATCGTGCCCACAATGAAATAGCAGTCAAATAGCGGTCGAACAATACATAGTTTCTCAATAAATATCTGCTTTAGATGGCAGTGCCGTTGTAAGAGTTACATTTTACATACAATCACACTGAATGTAAGATTCAGCACTAACACTATAAATTAATTTTTCATATCTTACATTGTAAGTAGATGGACTTTTTTTGTGTAGGTATCTTTTTCCAGATTTCAATCATACTGTACCAGTTGGAAAATTAAACAATCTAAAATCATTAAAGTTAAATTTGATAACATTGCCAGGGCAGAATCTCATTCTAATCACAGACAAAAAGATGAAAATCTTTTTTCTGAAATCCAGCTGTACATTTAGCATAAAATTATACTTACAGAAAGGAAGGCATGGACAATGTCTGCTTTGATGGAACTCAATGGTTTGTCCTTGATGACGACAAATATCTGCTCCTCTTTGTCCAAGTTGATGAAGTTACCAAACCATGACTTTTTGGCAAGCCTAAATAAAACAAAACAAAAATTCTGATCACCCACGGATTAAAAAAAATCATTCTCTTGTATGTCCATCTGGCTTTTCCATTGGGATACAGTATTTTGATACGACAACAAGAAATGCGAACACATCTCTTGTAAGCAACTCATTGGAACTATGAGTCATTGGAACAGATTAGCAGAACTGTCAGTTGTTCACTTTGTACATTTAATTTTCACATTGAAATAAAGTGGAGTAACTCCAGATTCCTAATTCAGACGTTAATAGTTTTATTATAATTCTACACTCACTGGGAATTTCCGAAACTTAATATTGTGTTGTGAGAGATACCATTCCCAACTATCCATTTGTGGAAGATCCCTCCGTTAAGCAGGTAATCAATCAGCAGGTATATGCTTACACCTCCTTGCCTCAAATTGCTTTGGTTACCAAACTGAAGGATGTACACTACATGTTAATGGTGAGTGATCAAATTCTGCTATGTTTAAGGAGAGTAGAAAGCCTCAATTTGTTTGTATTGTCGTGATTTTACTATTTCTTCAAGTGTCAAATAGTGCAATTTAATTTTAAGGAGGGCAAGAACTCAAGAATAAATGAATGTAGTACCTGGAACACATTTTGCATTTAAGCTGCAGCAATCTGAAGCCAAAACTGGGATACTGATTGGCAAGAAGAATGGCCTGAGAAGAAGAATAATATGTCAAGGGTACAAGCTAAAGTTAGAGATTGTAATAGGGAAGCCACTAGCACTCTTCCTACAGGTCAAGAATTAGAGATGAAAATTTAGGATTAGCTCAGGGAAGTGGTGTGCACTCTTCATATTGGTCAATAATTGATATGATTTGAGTAAAAATCATGAATTTTTATGACATAGATGCTCAAATGTGCTGAATGTTGTAAGTGCTGACTGCAAATGGCATGTAAGTATGGTGATTGCAGGGATCTCTGCATTTTTCAGAGGTTAACATTTGTTTCAGGATACCTGCTATAAGTTAGTAGTTAGCACTTAGAAGGGAGTTGGCACTTGCATGAGACATTGCTAGTTGATAAGTAATTGTTGTAGGTTTAGGTTTGCTGTAACAGCTCAGAGATGCCTACAATGATACAGTTGTGTCCTAGGCCCAACTATCTTGAGTTGCTTCATCAACTATCTACCCTCCATCGTAAATTCAGAAGTGGAGATGTTTGTCGATGATTGCACAGTGTTCAGCACCATTCACAAGTTCTCAGATGCTGAAGCAGTCCATGTTCAAATGAAACAACATGTTGACAATATCCACGCTTGGGCTGCCAAGTTGTGAGTAACATTCACATCACACAAATGCCAGGGAATGAACATCCCCAATAAGAAACGATCTAAACACCTTTCTCTGACAGTCAATGGTGCTGTCATCAATGAAACTCTGCCACTATCAAAATTCTTGGGGTTACTATTGACCAGAACTTCAACTGGACTTGCCACATAAACACAATGGCTACAAGAGCAGGTCAGAGGCTAGGAGTACTGCAGCGAAAAATCCACTTCCTCAGAATCTGTTCACCAATTATCAGGCACAAGTTAGGAATGTGATGGAATACTCTCTACTTCCCTGGATGTGTGCAGCTCTAAGAACACTCAAGAAGCTTGATATCATCGAGGACAAAGTCTAACGGTTAAATGGCATTGGCATTACATCAACATGCATCCACTCCCTCCACCACTGATGGCTCAGTAGCAGCACTGTGTACTACCTATAAGATGCACTGCAGAAATCCATCAAGATATTTAGATAGCACCCTCCAAACTCACAGCCACTTCCATCTAGAAGGATAAGCAGATACATGGGAACACCAGCACCTTGAAGTTCCCCTCCAAGCCACTCACCTCCCTGACTTGGAAATATATCACAATTCCTTCACAGTCACTGGTCAAAGTCCTGAGATTCTCTCCCTAAGGGCATTGTGGATCAACCTATAGGACGTGGACTACAGTCATTCAAGGTGGCAGCTGACCACCACGTTCTCAAGGCAATTGGGAATGGTGCAATAAATGTTGGCCAGCCAGCGATGTCTAAGCCTCATGAGTGAAGCTTTAAAAAAAAGGAGGTTGCAGGATTTTTCACAAGAATCCTAGATAAGCATGAGAATCCAGCATTAAATTAAAAATACTTACCTTAAGAGAAAGTGAGCAAACTTTGTTAGAAAGTTGCTTTCAACAGAAAGGGAGAGCAACACTCAGCAAGGAACTATGAAGTGTGCTGCTACAACAGTGAAAGGAGATGGGGAAATTAGAGATGAAATTTTAAAGCTGCATCGAGATTTTATATCAATATCAAAGTTAGGTTTACTGTGTCAAAATCCTGAAGAATGTCATGAATCAAGAGTTTGTGTTCAAGGAACCATGAAGAGAAGACCCATTCGTCCCAGGAAGCCTGGAAAGATATATCAGAAAGTCCTGAGCCTGTGAATCACACCATGGCCTTGACTGGTAGAATGTTAAGCCCTAATTTTTTTTCACCCAAGAAACCTTGTTAGTTTGCCTTTTAAATTTGAGATTGTCCTTTTTACCATAAGGTTGTTTCCTAACAATAAATGTCTTAGCATAGAGTCCAAATCCTTACATTTAGTTCTTAATAAGCCAATTTCAATTTCATTAAGCAGAAAAAAATGAAAGCATAGGTTTATGAATCTGGATTCAACATGTTAAGATAAAGACAATTTACAATTTTCCAATTGTTGAATATAATTCTGTCATATAAAAATAAAGTCACATCAAAGAGAAACTTTATGATGTTGAAATTTCTGAATTTTAAACTTTGTTTTTCTAATGTTCAGTTAGAAGTCTGAATGTAATGTGAGCTTACTAGGCATACAGTGGACTGTGCACTGATTGTCGTAAATTAAGAACTGCATTATTCCTATGCCCCAGCATCTCTAATTAGCCTAAACATCCCTGGCTTATTTTTGTTGAAAATGTAGCCAGAGAGCTGATTGAACAACAGCATTGCCAATTTGGATAATAAATTTAGTTGCTGATATATTTACAGCATATGATATCAAGCATATGGAGATTTAATTTTGGACAAGATTTATTATTCCACCTTTGTGTTGCAACTGTTTGATACACATTAAAGAAAAAAATACTTCAATGGAACAGAATTTTCGGTGCTGTAAATACTTACTAGATGAAAAATTAAAATGAAATCAAAACTACGAGTGTTAAATAAATTATACACATCCGCACTCTCTTTCTTCCGCACCCCCACTTATGAAGTCAGCAGCATTATTTTTAGACACAGCTACTCCACTTCAATAAAGGAAAAATAAGTCTTAAAATATTCATAGACTATATGACTCAATTGAGTAGGCTTGATGAACAGTCTGACGCAAGTTAGAATACAATTATACTGAACAGTTTTATGAAAGCACAACTTTTTTTTATTGAATCAGGGATTGTGGGTGTTTCTGGCTGGCCTAGCATTTATTGTTCATCCCTAAGTGCCCTTGAGAAGATCTAGTAAGCTGCCTTCTTGAGCTCCACTCACAATACTGTTTGGGTGGAAATTCAAATTTTTTTAACCCAGCATCATTGAAAGAACAGCAGTTTAGTTCCAAGTCAGGTTGGTGTATGGTTTGGAAGAGAACTTGCAACTGTTGCCCTTGTCCTTTAATATGATAGTGGTTGTGGATTTGTCTAAGAGCCACGGGAGTTGTTATATCGCACTGTTATACTTAACAGCTTGAGGAACCAACCTTGACAGCAACAACATTTCACAACCTATTCATGAGAGTCAAGCAAAAAATTGATTCGAATGTTCTTTTATTTACTTTTTGGACTCAGTTTTCACTTATAATCGCTGTGCATATACGTCATCTTTGATTAACTTTTCTTATGTTTTAGTAGCTACTAAACTCACTCTTCCTTCATTTAAGGAAGCCTTATTAAATTGTCTCCTTTCAGAACAATTGTATTGGGGCCGGGAAAAGTTTTTCCAGAGGAAAAAGATCCTTTTCTAAATTAACCTTGTTGTGACCACTGAAGAAGGGGTTGAGAAGGGGAGCCAGATCATCCCTCCTAACCAAGGAACATAACCATTTGGGGGAATCACATCTGGAATTGTAACACTCCAGGGATTCGTGCCCATGTTGTGTGTATAGACCTTCAAAAAGCAGTTAATAAATTACCTTCTCATAGGCTTGTTGACAAAAGCATAGTAGCATCAAAACTGGTTAAGGGATTAAAAACAGAAAGTGAATGGTTTTTGTTTGGATCTGACAGCGACATAGAGTGATATTTCCTTAGAATCAGTACTTTGGCCACAACTGTTTTGACACACAAAATCACAGGTGGCCTGAGGCTAAGAGATGGATTAAATATTGAGGGTTGCAGTAATCAATATCATATGTCTGCAGACTTGCTAATGAAATCGGTGAAAATATGACCAATGAAATTCAGCGCAACAAAGTATGAGCTGATATAATTGGTAGTAAGAAGAGACACAACATTGCTAAATTGAATAATTTTGTAGGGCTGTAGAGAGGTGGGGGCACTTGTGCATGGATCTTTAAAGTTGACAAGTTCACAAAGCAATTGAAGCATATGGGATGCAGTAGAGTACCAAACAATGTATGATGAGCCTTTATAAAATGTTAGCTCAATCCCAGTTAGGATACCAAGTTCAATGCTAGGCATCGTACTTTAGGAAGGGTGCAAAGGCATGGTGAATTGTATGGTAGGGATTTATGGCAAGGGTTCCAATGGTGAGTAAACTATAGTTTTGTGGATGGATTGAAGGGTGACATCATTCTCAAGTTACAGAAGGCTAGGAAGAAATTTGATGCAGGTATTTAACATTATGAACAGTTTAGATAAAGTAAATTAAGAGAAGCTTTCCCATGGCTGAAAGCTCGAAAATCAGACAGCACAGATTTGGCAACATTGGCAAAAGAACCGAGATAACATGAAAATAAATTATTCATGCAAAAAAATGGTTACAATGTGAAACGCTGTGGCTGATAAGGGTGGCACAGATTTAATAACTGCCTTCAAAGAGAAATTTAAAACATTTAAAGGAGAAACATTGCAAGAATATTGAGGAAAGACTCAAGGAATGGGACTAACTGAATTACTCTTTGTAAGAATTGGCGGATGTGATCGATCGAAATGAGTTCCTTCTGTGCTGATTATTGTGTTGAATGGCTAAATGCTCATGGAAGGACAAACATATTTCTATAGTTGTGTTACATGAGCACAGTATGGATTTGTCACACCAAGTAGGAAAGTAGTAAATCATCACACAGAAAAAGAACTAGTCTATTACCTTTTGGTCAAAAACTAGCAACAGTGGAGCTCTGACGAGATGTAGGGATCAGTGTACGTTGATCACTAAAATTAAGTAGACAGCTTAAAGAAAAGGCCAATGGAATGTCTTTATAACTAGAGGAGTAGAATATAACGAGGAAGATGTTCTGTCACAGCTCTACAAAGTCCACATCTGAAATGACAATGTTCAATTCCAGGCACCACACTTTAGAAAAATATTCAGTATTGACCATAAAACAGGGTGCCACGCAGAATCAGCAGAATGTTACCAGAGTCAAAAGGCAAAAACTGGAAGAGAGGTAACACAAACTAGATTTGTATTCCCTGGAATCTAAAAGATGAAAGGGGTGAATTAATTGAAGTTCCTACAATTTTGAATGTAATTGATCAGCTAACCAAATACTTTTTCTACTGCTAGGTTAAATAGGATTTAAACATGGACAGGCTGAAGACGTTCAATGATCTACTCCGGTTCCCCTGATGCATAAATGGGCTCACAGAGCACAAGTATCTTTCTTCCACAATTATTAGGAGACAGAAGACTTTTAAGGCTATGCCTCTTTTCCCTCCTTTTTTGCTAAACTTATTCTAGTACCTCCTGATGCACAATCCCACATGACTTTTGCATGTGAAATTGTACGTGGATTGATCATTTTATAAGAGAAAAGAAAATGCTAGAAATGCTCAAAGATCGTGTGGCATCTCTACAGATAGCAAGCATTTTGATATTTCAGGTAAGGACCCTTCATTAGAATAGTTAATTTAATGATACGTTAATTTGACTCCACAGAGGCTACCTCACCTAGGAAGTACTGCAGATTCTCAGTCTTTTATTTTGATTTTCTATCCGTGTTTTGTTTTAAGGTTGACTTTCAGTGGGTTGATGTCAGGATAGATGCAATTTATTGATACATATTTGGATTGAGGTATACAAAGCATCATTGCAAAGTTTGTAGATGACATGAACTCAGAACTAAAATTAAGTGCAAGGAAAACTGTAACATGCTTCATGGTGAGACGAGAGATTGGCTGTTGAATTTTGTTTGAACATGCAATATACAGTGAGAAATAATCTGATAAGGACAGCCATTATCCTACAGAATGGCAATGATACACTGTATTTCCTGAGTAAATCTTGTGGATTTATAATTCCAACACAGCACAGTTCTATCACAAAATGACTAATTTTATTGTACATAGATAAATATTTAAAACAGATGAAAGAATCATTAGGAACAGCAATAGAGTAATTTGTAAAGCACGTGAAATATTAATTTGCAAACTAAACAGGATTCATGAATTTGTCTACGCTATTTCAAGTGTGTTAACCATAGGAACATAAGAATAGTAGACAAAAATAGACTAATGCTCAGCCATCATCATGGTAGTCACTGGTTTAAAAAAAAGGCAAGCTTTGCATTTATATGGGGATTTATGTAACACCCCTAAATGCTTATAGCCCAAGAAACACAGTCGCTGTTGCAAGGTAGGAAACACACAACTAATTTACAGCTTCCACTAACAGCAATGTGATTTTCATCATGTAAATGGTTTCCCCTGACATTGATTAAGAGACAAATATTGGTCAAAACATGGAGGATAACTCATCTTTCGCCTGGATAGTGGAATGGGATCTTGTACCATTCCCTTCAAAGGTCAGATAAAGCCTATATTTAACATCACATCTGAAAGCTAGTACACCAGTCAGTGAAGCATTCTCTCAATGACATTTTGGTGCTCAAACCATTGAAGTCAGATTTTAATCCACAAGCTTATGACTTCAGAATCGAAAGTACCACCAACTGAACCATGGTTGACATGTGAGAAAACGTTGGACTTTGTTGAGTTATTCTGGAAAGAGAGGCAGACAAAAAGCACATAGCCTTGAAAGGAAGAATGTTTCCTCTTACACTGAACAGTCTATGAACAGCCAGCTGTGCTGTCAGTCATGAAATATTAAGATATAGTGACTGCCAGCTTGACTCTTCAGTTTACTGTGTTGTTTCTGGGAACCTGGAAGAATTCAAAGTTTAGCTTTCTCACAAATTCATTGACAGAAAATGCTATTACATGTACTTAAAAGACAAAAATTGCTGTTGAGATGTTAGGTTGCAAGTAAGCTCTCGATTTTGATGTCCAGTCTGTTCAACAATGGGCTCTATCTCACCTAAAACTGGACAGTCAGATGTACAAGCAGTGAAATTTCCTGGTTACATGTTTGCACTCATAAGAAATAAACATTTACTTACTCTGGGGAAGACTCTGGAGTTAGACTTGACATCTCTTCTGGCGTAGGTACTGTATGAGGAGATCAGAAAAACATGTTTAAGTTAAAAACGGAATCACTGGCGTTTTGGTGGCTCTTACAACTTTACTCAAAAGCATTAAAATAATCAAATTCAACAAGCAATATACTAAGTTAGAAGCTCTGCCACTTGCCAGTGAGTGTTTTTGTGATATTTTAAAAAATAGAGAAATGTAAGTTGAATAATTGATGTTAGCTTGTTTCAGACATTTTGTAATTTTCTCACTTTTTATATCTGCCTGGGAAATGATTATGTTTTATGACCCTAAATAGATTTGAATAATCTGTATTTTCTGTATCAATTTGGACTTCAGGTGATAGGTGACACTATATTTGATTATGCTGTCGAAGTTAAACCTGATAAAGTCTACATCACTAAATCAAGCAAATGCTTGATCTGACTGGACTCAACATGGCATCAATACAGACCATGGTAGGCCAAAAAGAGAAAGCAATGGGATTTGAGCTGTTAGGCAAAAGGGGGTGACAAGGACAGGACAATTACTCTTCTTCCCAAAAAAGGGCCATTTCTCTAATATATTTTGGCTCATTCAGGAATGATGGACAGAGTAAGATTCTGATTTTTGCAGCAATGACTCCTTCTCCTAGGGTCTATTTCTTCTCAAACTAAAATTTCCCCAGTTGTCGGGATTCAATATCTTAGATTAAAGTCAGATGATCAATCTGAGAGTCTGGTTTTCTGGTACTAAGCAAGTTCTAATTGTTTCATCCTTACCAAATGTAAGAATGAATGCTTAACTTGCAATTTGTATGGTAAGCAATTAGTATAAGTCAATGGGAAACTTATTACTATAAAACGGGTACACGCAGTAATGGACTAAACGACACAGAACTTAAAAGAAAGACTTCTCTCCTAGATCTTGCACTGATGGAACTTTGTTACGGCAGGACTTCACCCAGGAGACAGTGAGGTCAGCAGATTCTGGAGATCAGAGTTGAGAGTGTGTTGCTAGAAAAGCACAGCAGGTCAGGCAGCATCTGAGGAGCAGGAAAATCAACGTTTCGGGCCAGAGCCCTTCATCAGGAATGGGGCTGGGAGCCTCAGGGTTGGAGAGATAGGACTTCACCCAGCTCATGATTGTTGCCTGAATGGGGATAATGAGTCTTTGGTCATTTAATTCCACTGTGGTTACAGTGGGAGAGTAAGCATTATAAAAAGGACAACCATAACCTAAATATTTTCTTTGAAAGGTTAGTGGAGAGTGGGTTTAAAAGCAGGACTTGCATTGACATGGACATAAGGAGCTTGAATATGCATTGTTTCACCAGAGAAATTATATTTCAAACATGTTGCAGCAATGCAGAGTCAGAATGGTATTTCTCACATCCAGTGTTGTAAAGGAAATACATAATTCAACTTTGTACTCTTGACATCATTCTGGAATGATGGAGACTTTAAAATTCTTGCCCACTGGAGTTATCCCAGGGAACTAGCATAACTCAGAAAAACGAACATTTAAATAATGAAAAAAAAACAATCTTCTATCTCCATCTGACATTCTTTGGATTCATGCTTTGCAAGAAATGAACCTAATATTGCCAGCTGATGAACAATAAAGTATCAGACAATCAAGTAGGTTTTCAATTTTTTTTGTCTAATGCATGCACAATACTAATAATCCATCACAGCATTAAGCAACTTAAGATTTATCACTTAGAATGTGCAGCAGAGTATTTGGTCCAAAACACACTTGTATTTCTATTAAAGGGAATTTTACTAACTGGTAAATTAAAACATATGTTTGCTTTCTGAATTTTTCACATAGATACAAACATGTGCATTAAGAGCAGCAATAGGGCACTAGTTCCTTGAGTCTCCAACATTCAATAAGATCACGGTTTATTTAATTGCTCGACATTGCCTCAATAATATTTCACTCCCTGGTTTATCAATAATCCGCCTACTTCTGCCTTAAAAATATTCAAGGACTCTACTTCCAAAAACTCATTGGGTGCAAACTGCTAATATATTTAGTAATTAAGTTGTGCGGATGATGAATCTTTGATCATTTAATTTCACTGTGGTTACAGTGGGAGGGTAAGCATTAGACAAAGGATAACCATAACCTTAATATTTTCTTCAGGCCTTACGGGAGCCCCATTGTTACTAAATAAAAGTAATTTAGGATATATTGCAATAGGGACTTTTTAATAGGATACATCCAAATGCTCAACTGGAGAGAACAGCCGGATTTATATTATTGCAAAGTTCCATCATAAGTAATGGGCTTTTAGCTTTTGAGAATACAATGATATTTTTGCGCCATAATGAGAAACCTGTTCTTCCTGTAATCATTGCTGATGCTAATATATTTTGCTTAGAAAGCAATAAAAAAAATTCTGGCTATATCACAGTTAAGAAAAAATGAGTCACCTAATTTGGAATTCACTCTAACAAAGCAAAAATACCGCAGTGTGGGAGTTGAGGGAGTGTGACTGTAGTTATGTAAGCCGAAATAAATACTCTCTAATGTAGACTGAAGTTGTAGTGACGTTTGGACAGAACAGATCATTGGAGACCCAAGTTACAAACCTTGCTCTGGTAGTTCTCAAAGAAGAATAGGTGAATTTAACAAAACTCTGATTTTGCACCACTGTTCGAGGGAGGGTGATTACACATTAATAAAATTAAGGATGAATAATAAGTCGAACCATTACAAATATAGGTTGGAACAGAGTAAACTATCACACAGAGGCATTGAAACA
Organism: Hemiscyllium ocellatum; assembly: GCF_020745735.1. Classification (NCBI taxonomy): domain Eukaryota; kingdom Metazoa; phylum Chordata; class Chondrichthyes; order Orectolobiformes; family Hemiscylliidae; genus Hemiscyllium; species Hemiscyllium ocellatum. The sequence goes on from NC_083418.1 coordinate 38,497,027, forward strand.
AAATCAAAGGGAAGTATTAAATGCCTTCTCATGTGGCAAGGTTGGCAGTGGGGTCGTTTAACTAAACAGGAGGGTAGAGCATGGGGACACGCTGCTTTCCTGTCTCCACTCTAATTAATGATGGGGAGGCCCATGGATAGACTTCTTGACCCATCATCAACTGATGCTTTGAGTCAATTACCACTTAAGGGCCATATCCATCTATTGCTGCAATTAATCCTGGCATGTTTGCTTGTGGGCTCAAAGAAGGGATCCCCTGTTCAAAGTCACAGTGTCTGATCGAGGGACAAGGTATTGGAAAGGGGTTGGGAGAAATAGGGTAGAGGGTAAACTTTGCTGTGAACCACTGGCTTCTGCCCTCGCTGCCAATTACCTACCCTTGTGACTCTCACCTGCCATCACTCACCTGGGATCAAGTGACAGTCCAATGTCTTGAGTAGGTGTAGTACTAGATTAGAGTGATGCTGGAAAAGCACAACAGGTCAGGCAGGAACAGGAAAATTGTTGTTTCCGACAAAAGCCCTTCACCAGGAATTCTTGAAGAAGGGCTTTTGCCCAAAACGTCGATTTTCCTGCTCCTCGGATGCTGCCTGACCTGCTGCGCTTTTCCAGCACCACTCTAATCTAGACTCTGATTTCCTGCATCTGCAGTCCTCACTTTTGCCTTTTGCGTAGTACTGGCAGCAGCCACCACCTTCCAGGGACACTGCTAGCCTTTGTTTGGCTCTCTTTGTAGGTGACACTTCCATCCCAGAGTCTCTGCCCTTGGTAAGGCCTACTGCTATATAGTCAAATGACCTGGCTGCCATATGTTTACAGCCAGTTTCAACTAACCCAGGGACCAAATTGAACTGTGGAACTGGGGGAAGGTGCAGGAGGGAGATCAATGGGTGGGAAGGTGAGAAAACTCATCAGCTCATTCAGAAATCCGATCAAGGCTACTTTAACTTACGAGCTAGCTGATAGCTCATTTCATACAAGGAAAGGAATAGTCAGAAGGTGGGTAGAAAGCACCTGCTGGGTGCTAGATGACTAAACTTCCTATGAGGAATGATTGATAAGTGCATCTCTGATCCTTCTGACCCACAGAAGGTAAAAATTCCATTCCTTTTTCATCTCCACATCTTCATGGCAGGTCTCCACTCTCAAGTCCAATGGGAAAGACTGTGATTTTGCATAGAGTGTATTATTAAAATCACATACCCTGGACGAATATGTATCACTCAACGGAGTTGCAAATCGAATTGTGAATGCTAAGCAGTTTGTTTTTTTTGTGAATTTGCGTGTGCTTTCCTGGCCACACATAATTTTTGTGTGGCCTCTCCTGGCATTAGGAAGGCTTTGGCTGCAAAACAGCTCTACAGTCTTCGAGGTTGAGTCCCCACCATGAGGTTCATAGGAAAATTGTACTTTTTCCCATATGCAATTTTGTGTGCTGATGAGTTTTGTAACATCTCCATCTCCTACCCCCCACCCAAAAAAAACTACAGCAAATAGGAACATGAGTCAGCTGTTTGGCTCCTTGAGCTTACTCAACCATTTAATTAGACCTTAGTTGATCTCCTACTCTATCTCAAAATCCCTTGATATCTTTAATTGCTGGAAAATTATAGATTTCTTTCTGGAATATACACAATAGTTAAGAGTTTTGTGACCACTGAGAGAACACAGCTGAGAAGTCAGAAACATTCTGACAGATAATTGTAAGATGTTTTCACACCTTAAACACATTATTAGATGCTATATTGTAATACAGTTGCTTAGACAGCAATGATGCATCATGGGAATTTATCTTGCAAATTCTCCTACATTGACCAGAATTATGTAATTGTTGTCATGTATTGCAATACTTCCCAATTGCCAAAAATGCCATCAGGCATAAAAAAAAGTGCACAAAAACCTGTCATGTGTCCTGTCAGCCTCTGTTACATTTTGTGCTGGGATTTAAATTGGCAGACAGCTCTGACTATTAAGAACAAAACTTATTTTTGAAATGAGACAGACACAACATTTTGAACTGAAAGTGGAACATCATTCTATTCTGTCAGTTTTAGACATTTCAGCTTGAAATCTTTGTTAAGACAGCTATAGCATTTATGAATGCTTGGTTGGGTTTCAAAAACACAATAGTTTCAACTCAACAAGTAGTCTTTTCATCCATGAAGGATTAAGATTTAAAGATATATAATAACAGCATAGGCTGTCAATGTGTTTTTTTTAAATTCTCCACTGTATATGGGCATCACAGGCTGTACCAGCTTTTATTACACATCCATACTTGCCCTTGAGAAGCTGGTAGTGAGCTGTATTCTTTAGCTTTGTAGTCCATTTGGTGTACATACACCCACTAATGCCTTTAGGGAAGTAGTTCCAGGATTTTGACATAGAAATATCTTGCTGTACCTTTTATATCACTAAGTAAGGATGGTAGTTATTTTTGAGGGGGTCTTACAAGTGACGTTGTTCCCATCTGTCTGCTATCTTTGTTCTTCTAGATGGTGGTGGTTCTGGATTGAACGGAACAGTCTCAGAAACCTTGGTGAAATTCTGTAGTGCATAATGTAGATAGTACACACTGCTGTTACTGAGCATCAGTGATGGAGGGAATGAAGCTTGTGGATCTATTGCCAATTAAGAAGGCTTATTTATCTTGGATGGTGATGTCAAGCTTCTTGGAGTGTTTTTGGTCGTGCAGTTATCCAGGCAAATGGGGAGCATTCTATCACTCTCCTGACTTGTGCCTTGTATATGGTGCACAGGCTTTCTTTGGAATGTCAGGATAGGAGCTACTTACTACAAGATTCCTAGCCTCTGGCCTGCACTTACAGCTGCAGTACTTATATGACGAGTCCAATTCAGTATCTGGTCAATGATAAACAACCAGATTTTGATAGTGGAGGATTCAGTGATGGTGAATTCACTCAATGTCACGTAAATGGTTAGATTTGCTCCTGTTGGCTTTCATCACAGTCTGGCATTTACATGGTGTGAATATTACTTGCTACTTGTCACCGGACACTATCCAGGTCTTGATGCATTTGGGCAAGGACTACTTCATGAGTCATGAATGTTAAATGTTGTGCAATCATCACCAAACATCCCCACTTCTGACTTTTTCAGGAGAGAAAATTAATGAAAAAGCAACTGAATGTAATTCTGGCATGGGCAGTGGTTGAGAGGAAATGAGGGGAGGGGTGAGGTTTAGCAGGTGTTTTTGAAAATACGCAGCTGTATTGGAGAACCAAGGTGGTCCTTCTAAGTGGGAGAAAGTGAGGACTGTGGATGCTGGAGATCAGAGTTGAGGGTGCAGAGTTGGAAAAGCACAGCAGGTCAGGCAACATCTGAGCAGCAGGAGAATCAACGGGCTTATGCTCAAAACGTTGATTCTCCTGCTCCTCGGATGCTGCCTGACCTGCTGTGCTTTTCCAGCACCACACTCATGACTCTGGTCCTTCTAAGTGGCCACCACCACACGCATTCTCTTCATGCATTCCACTATACTGAGAACCCCTGTGTGAACTGACAAGTGATACAGGCTGGAGTTTCTGAAGGCCAGGAAAAGCCAGACCCTGGTATTTGACCTTTGATTTAGATCAATGATAACAACTGCATTTCAGAAGCTGGGTGTGAAACTAAGGTCAAAATTTGTCAACTGCTGATTATTTCTTAAAATTCCTCATTAACTCTAATTCAGATCAAAGTTGCTCATGGTATGAAGTAAAAATGCTTTTGTCTTACACTAGCACTTTTCAACAGTGCCATGCCTCTCTGTGTCTGCAATGCTCTGTTTAGCTATCCCACAAGTTTGTCTATCTTCTGATATAGAGTCATATAGAACATAGAACAGTACAGGCCCTTCGGCCCTCGATGTTGCGCCACCCTGTTCTGAAGCCCATCCCATCTACACTATTCCATGTACGTCCATATGCCTGTCCAATGACGACTTAAATGCACTTAAACTTGGTGAATCTACTACCATTGCAGGCAAAACATTCCATACCCTTACTACTCTGAGTAAAGAAACTACCTCCAACATCTGTCTTATACCTATCTCCCCTCACTTTAAAGTTGTGTCCCCTCGTGTTTGCTGTCCCCATACTTGGAAAAATGCTCTCCCTGTCCACCCTATCTAACCCTCTGATTATCTTGTATGTCTCTATTAAGTCACCTCTCAACCTTTTTCTCTCTAACAAGAACAGTCTCAAGGCCCTCAGCCTTTCCTCATAAGACATTCCTTCCATACCAGGCAACGTCCTAGTAAATCTCCTCTGCACTCTTTCTAAAGCTTCCACACGCTTCTTATAATGCGGTGACCAGAACTGTACACAATACTCCAAGTGTGGCCGTACCAGAGCTTTGTACAGCTGCAGCATAACCTCCTGACTCCGGAACTCAATCCCTCTATTACTAAAGGCCACAATACTGTATGCCTTCTTAACAACCCTGTCAATCTGGGTGGCAACTTTCAGGGATCTGTGTACGTGGACACCGAGATCTCTTTGTTCATCTGCACTCCCAAGAGTCCTACCATTAGCCCAGTACTTTGCATTCCGATTACTCTAGCCAAAGTGTATCACCTCACACTTGTCCATATTAAACTCCATTTGCTACCTCTCAGCCCAGCTCTGCATCCTATCTATGTCTCTCTGCAACCTACTACATCCTTTGTCACTATCCACAACTCCACCGACCTAAGTGTTGTCCGCAAATTTACTAACCCAACCTTCTAAGCCCTCATCCAGGTCATTTATAAAAATGACGAACAGTAGTGGACCCAACACCAACCCTTGCGGTATGCCGCTAGTAACTGGACACCAAGGTGAACATGTTCCATCAACTACAACCCTCTGTTTTCTTTCAGCAAGTCACTTACTGATTCAAACTGCTATGTCTCCCACAATCCCATTCCTCTGCATTTTATATAAAAGCCTACTGTGGTGAACCTTATCAAACGCCTTGCTGAAATCCATATACACCACATCAACCAGTTTACTCTCATCTACCTGTTTGGTCACTTTGTCAAAAAACTCAATAAGATTCGTTAGTCACAACCTACCCTTCACAAAACCTTGCTGACTGTCTCTGATCAGATTATTCTTTTCTAGATGATTATAAATTCTATCTCTTATAGCCTTTTCCAACAGTTTACCAACAACTGAAGTGAGACTCACTGGTCTGTAATTACCAGGGTTGTCTCTACTACTCTTTTTGAACAAAGGAACCACATTTGCTATCCTCCAGTCCTCAGGCACTATTCCTGTAGACAATGATGATTTGAAAATCAATGCCAAAGGCTCGGCAATCTCTTCCTTTGCTTCCCAGAGGATCCTAGGATGGATCCCATCCAGCCCAGGGGACTTGTCTATTTTCACACTCTGCAGTATTTCTAATACCTCTACCTTGTGAACCTCAATCGCTTCTAGTCTAGATGCAAGTATTTCTATATCTTCCTTGCCAACATTTTCATTTTCTATCGTGAACACTGTCAAAAAATATTTATTTAGTGCTTCCCCTATCTCCTCTGAATCCACACACAGCCTCCCAATCATAGAGATGTACAGCATGGAAACAGACCCTTCAGTCCAAGCTGTCCATGCTGACCAGATATCCCAACCGAATCTAGTACCACCTCCTAGCACCTGGCCCATATCCCTCCAAACCCTTCCTATTCATATACCCATCCAAACGCCTTTTAAATGTTGCAATTGTAGCAGCCTCCACCACATCCTCTGGCAGCTCACTTCATACATGTACCACCCTATGCGTGAAAAAGTTGCCCCTTACGCCTCTTTTATATCTTTCCCCTCTCACCCTAAACCTATGCCCTCTAGTTCTGGACTCCTTGATCCCAGGGAAAAGACTTTGCCTATTTATCCTATCCATGCCCCTCATAATTTTGTAAACATCTGTAAGGTCACCCCTCAGCCTCCGACACTCAAGGGAAAACAGACCCAGCCTGTTCAGCCTCTTCCTGTAGCTCAAATCCTCCAATCCTGGCAACATCCTTGTAAATCTTTTCTGAACCTTTTCAAGTTTCACAACATCTTTCCAATAGGAAGGAGACCAGAATTGCATGCAATATTCCAACAGTGGCCTAACCAATCTCTTGTATAGCCTTAACATGACCTCCCAACTCCTGTACTCAATACTCTGACCAATAAAGGAAAGCATACCAAACGTCTTCTTCACTATCCTATCTACCTGCGACTCCACTTTCAAGGAGCTATGAACCTGTACTCCAAGGTCTCTTTGCTCAGCAACACTCCCTAGGACCTTACCATTAAGTGTATAAGTCCTGCTAAGATTTGCTTTCCCAAAATGCAGCACCTTGCATTTATCTGAATTAAACTTCATCTGCCACTTCTCAGCCCATTGGTCCATCTAGTCCAGATCCTGTTGTAATCTGAGGTAACCCTCTTCGCTGTCCATTACACCTCCAATTTTGGTGTCATCTGCAAACTTACTAACTGTACGTCTTATGCTCGCATCCAAATCATTTATGTAAATGACAAAAAGTAGAGGACCCAGCACCGATCCTTCTGGTACTCCACTGGTCACAGGCCTCCAGTCTGAAAAACAACCCCCACCACCACCCTCTGTCTCTACCTTTGAGCCAGTTCTGTATCCAAATGGCTAGTTCTCTCTGTATTCCATGAGATCTAACCTTGCTAATCAGTCTCCCACGGGGAACCTTGTTGAACGCCTTACTGAAGTCCATATATATCACACTTACTGCTCTGCCCTCATCAATTTTCTTTGTTACTTCCTCAAAATACTCAATCAAGCTTGTGAGACATGATTTCCCATGCACAAAGCCATGTGACTATCCCTAATCAGTCTTTTCCTTTCCAAATACATGTACATCTTGTCCCTCAGGATTCCCTCCAACAACTTGCTCACCACCGAGGTCAGGCTCACTGGTCTATACTTCCCTGGCTTGTCTTTACCGCCCTTCTTAAACAGTGGCACCATGTTTGCCAACCTCCAGTCTTCCGGCACCTCACCTGTGACTATCGATGATACAAATATCTCAGCAAGAGGCCCAGCAATCACTTCTCTAGCTTCCCACCTGAGTAAGTATGAGGGTATGCATGAGTGATGCTCAAAAAAAGAAATGTATGGTGACAACTGAAAGATTAAACATGTGTTTGTAATGTAGTCAGTTTAGGAGCTAGGGTGGGGGCTAATGAAGAAAAGAATACAACCATATTCTCCAATAACCAGTTTTAGTTATTTAACATCAAAAAGTCCTTAAGGTAATTGAAACTGAAATGTAAAAGATGCTTTATTTCTTATCCCTAGCCCTGATTCAAAAAGCAAACCATCTCTCAGTGGGACAGTTGCTTCTACCATAATAAAGGACATGATCAGAACATTTCATTAAACGTACATAAAAGTCAAAAGTTGTAAAGAACTTGCCTTGTAATTTCCTGCGATGAAACCGAGGTGATCCAAGGAAACTGTTTTTGATCGAATTCAGCCGCGTTCTCCAAGGCATCCCTCCAATACTGGGGCTGGATGGTGGTGTTGGATTCGGAGTACTCGCTGGACTCTCCTTGGGAGTGTGAACTGGTGTACCCTTTGGGGTGGGGAGGGGACTTCCGCGAGGGGAAGGGTGAGGGGTCACCTGTATTATGGGGATAGATTTGGTGCTTGGATCAGTACCAGGGATCAATCTGACAAGAGAAAGGGGGGTAATCTGGACTGAAGGAACAAACAATTGGGTAGGAGATGTAGCTGCACATTGCTGACTCTGAACATTTAGAACCGAAGCTTTCTGAGGAGCTGGTGCTTCTGATGTTACAACAGGAAGTGGGTTAGATTTTACGGTTTGCAAAGGTTTATCTGCGAGCTTACTTTTAGCAGGAAGAGTTTGTGTCTTTGGATTGGGTTGAAATCCTATTTTTGGTTGAAGCACATTAATGGGTTTTGTTATATTTCTATTACCGTGAGGAACTACAGAAGCGTGTACTTTGGGAAAGGGGTTAAGATCAGGACTCTGGGGGGGAGCAAAAAGCTTTCTGATAGGCTATGCAACAGATAACATCATGCAAGGAGAGTCAAAGGAGAAATAAAATAGACAAGACAAAGCATGGAGCACAGACACCAATCAGGAATATGGGAGTGCAGAAAACAAAAATACGTGCTGTTAGGCGGTAAGCAACATATCATAACAAAAAAAAGTGCGCATAAGATACTGTCAAATACATAGGCATTCAAAAATCATAAGTTTTATGCCAGCAAATGAATAGAAAGAGAAGCAGCACATTGTAATTAATATGTTTGATGAACTAAAAGGCAAACACATAGCCAAAGTGGCAACAATTATAACTCATAGTTAAGGGGTTCAACCAATTCTTACAGTTGTGACTTTTAGAGCAAAAACCAAGAAGCAAAAAGCATTAATTCATGAAATGCACTTGGAAGCATAATATGGCAGGGGAATTTGATCAACATCACTTACCCTTGGACTGCTGAGGGGGCTAGTGGAAAGGCCAGAAGATGCTCCACTTATTGACCTGGATCTACACAGAAGAAAGTAAACCAGAATCAGCTCAGTATTTTAAAAAATTGTCTTCTGACGAAACAATGTTCAGAATTTGTCACTCTCTCAAACAAGATACACTTCATCCTACATTTCTTTCAGCTCCCATTCATCACTATTATTTTGTTTTTTTTTTGAGAAACAGAAGGCGGGCATTTAACAAGTTAGAATTCATCCAAGTTGCTCTTTTCTCTCCTGAATTGTTCTATTTGGTCGATTAGAGATCCCATAGACAGTTGAGAGCCTAACCCTTGCCAAGATAATCAATGTTGGGAGCCTACTTAATGGCTTAATTGTGTGTGGGTGGATGAGGGATAGGAGATAGGTGTATCAAAACTGAACCCCATCAGGTTTTCACCTGATGTCCATACACAGACTTTTCCAGCAGAGTCACTAGACAGTAGTCAGCAGGGAAGACCCTAGCTGGATTTTCCCTCTCAAACTAGCCATACCAAGGTTCCCTCCCAATGTCTGACCTTAGGTCAATAACTGAGCATACTCTGGTATTTGAGTGCTGGACATTGGTGTTCATGTTGTTTAGGTTTACCAAGCATTGCACTTACCAACTGAGCCATCTGGAGAACTTGCCACATTAGCTTAAATTATTTTTGCTACACATTACTCTTGAACCATTGTGATCCAGATGCTACAAACATTTTAGACAAGTGGCATGTGGTATAATGTGACAGAACTTAAAAGTTCCAGCACATTTAACAAGAAAAAGATTTAAATATACACAGTTTCACATCTCAGTTACACAAGTTATCAAGCAACAATTCTATTTTCGTACACTGAAAAAAGCATTTCCTAGTATAGACAACAAATACAAAAAAATCTTCATTCCATTGTAAAATTGACATACGAATTTGCTCAATACTGCCTCTGAATAATTTAATCAGTGTAAAATAAAGATTAATTACAACCAGCACCATCCCGCAAGGTGGAAAAAGGACCATTAGGAAAGTTACACATGCAGATATACCAAGCATTTAGCACCTGTCATATTATCCAAGGGAACACCTTTAAATAAATCATCAGAATGCCATGCATAGACTTTAGGGAAGGAAAACAGCATAGAACAGAGCATCAAAACAATCGGGAATCATTTCCCAATAATGTGCACTCGAAATGCTCAGGCTTTCAACAAATGAAATAAGCTAATTTGGGGATGTTAAAAGGTGGGGGAAGTGAAAGCCACCCAAGCCAGAGGTTAAACAATGCCACGGACTTGTGCAACAGATGCAAGTCTTGCCATTCAGATATGGGACAGAAACCTCTAGGGAGTGGGGAAAAGAGGAGGAAGAGGAGATATCTTAGCTATTCCAACAACCATGTGCACTTAAGGGCATCTAATGCAGCTACCCACAGTGAGGGAGAAATCATGTGAAACACTTTTACTACCTTTCTTCTTTGTTGATTCTGGGATTGGCATCTGTGATATCCAAGCTTTTACTGAACATACTTTTACTACAGTAGGGACAGTAAAACAAAACAAAAAAACATAATTACATTGGTAAAGAATTTAAACAGGGGCTATTTTAAAACTTGATATATATATAGTTCAAAAAAGAAAGCTTTTTTAAAACTGAGAGCCACAGAAACAATTATCTTGAACATATCATTAAATCTCCTCAGCCCATTCAGAATAATGAAACATGTTTAATTGTTGGTAGAGGTGCCCACTATCTCAAATACAAAACAAAGTTAACACTGAGTTAAGATTATGATTGCAGACAGATTAAAATATGTATATTTGGCAAATAAAAAAAAAGTAGGATTTGAAAGTGCAGCATGAACATCCAATGCTATTGTGATTCAAAACCACACATCTTCCCTTGACATCCCTGATTCTTTGCCATGTAACGTTCAGTCTGATCATATTCAGGCATGCTCAAGCCCAAAATGCCCTGTGTTGTGCAATTAGCATTTGAGTTGTCACCCACTCACATACAGTGTCTTGATATATAAGACTTTGGATGCAAGGGATGCTCTAGGTTTGTGCTCTGTAATTCATCACAGAAGCTCTTCATTCTTGCTGAAGCCAGCAGAATAATCACCGCATCTTTAATGCCATAAACACAAAGAAAGCTTCAATCCATTCCCTCTATTGGATGGTGAAATAGTATTTCACAATGTGATACCACAATACAATGCTGTACCTCTGGCCATGCTGTGCCATTTCAATGGCCCGTCGAGCTGGAACTGGGGAGCCTCCGTCAGTAACGCTCAGTACCTCCATCGATTTCCTTTCAGGTCGCCGCTTGCCATGTCGATTTAACATTGGTGAGTCTACTCTTTTTCTAGGTGGATCTTGCAAGATCCATGACCATTAAAAATTGCATATTAAAACAAAATGTCACAATTAGTATTATTCCTTGCAATGTAAGGCTTCCTTTCTAAAACAATCAGAAGATCAAAATTGTTTTAAGTGATGAATATTTAGTACTGATGTATTTTCTTGTATCATTGAGCTAGACTTTGCTGTAACAATGACAGAAAGGTGATTAGCGACGTCCATTATTGCATGGTAGACTTGCCAACAAGTTCTGGCATAAACAGATAAAGGGCAGAAATTCAAACAAATTTCAACAGAAAGATATTTTTGATTATCTGATTTTTGGAAAATATTAGTAGGAATTCACCAATGGACTGATTATAGTTGCCCGTGAGAATTAAACACAACCTTGTATAGGGAATTTTTAATCTTTGCCCTTTGTTGAAAACATCAACTCTTGACATTAGAAGTCCCTGGAGCCTAACAAAATATGCATGAGCTTATGCATGAGTGAATGCTATGAAGCTTTTCAGCTACGAGGACATCACCCAAGCCTAATCTTACCCTTAGTTCAATGACCCCATTCTTTCTCTCTCTCACACACACACAGATTTTAGGGAGACTATGAGATGGTCATTAAGAGTGCAAATTATTCACCAACAACAAAAACTGGGATCATTACATGGTGTGTGTAAAGAAACCAATCATGAATTTAAATACAACCATTCTAATTATATTTCTAAAACTCACAGAATACCCTTTGCACTCACCTGTATCATTTTGAGGAGGCAAATCTTCATCTTCATGGCTTGGATACCGCTCTTTCCGATCGAGAAGAAGAAAATAGATCATCTTTTCTTGATTTTCCCTGCAAATCAGAAGAAAAAAAGTCAAATTAGTGGTCATTAGTCATTTGATGCACATAATACAATTTATGAGCATATAATTCTACCAATTTTATCATACATCTCTTCTGGCTCTAATTTGTCTATTTATACATTATAATCATTTGTACATTATAATCATGCTGCCTTAAGGCACTAGAAATTAATGTAGATATATATTATGCCATTGAATCAGAATTCCAGTTTTAATGCAAACTGCCCATCAGGAATGGGATAGGTGTGCAGTTAAAATTGTAAAGAATTGCTGTCCCTTTCCTATCAATTAGGTAAAAACAATGACCGCAGATGCTGGAAAGCAGATTCTGGATTAGAGTGGTGCTGGAAAAGCACAGCAGTTCAGGCAGCATCCGAGGAGCAGGAAAATCGACATTTTAGGCAAAAGCTCTTCAGCAGGAATAGAGGCAGAGTGCCTGCAGGGTGGAGAGATAATTGATCTATTCCTGATGAAGGGCTTTTGCCCGAAGTGTCGATTTTCCTGCTCCCTTTCCTATCAACTGCAGAACTGCTTCCCAAAGGCTTTACCCAACCCTAAAAATCTAGAAGCCTAGCTACTTGAATAGGTTTGAACAATGCAGAAGGAGGCTGAGTTTCACCAGCCAGACTTTGCAGCTTGTTACTGCAGGACCAGTTGCCTAGGAGTTCAGGTATGTGGCATGTGTTTTTCTTTCCCACTTACTGTAATAGTTTTTAACCACAGGCTTCTTCCACTACTGCAAGGGACATCAACCCAATATTTGCAATGTGGACAGTTCTCCTAGCGAGCTGACAATAATGTTAACATGTCATTACCAAACAGACATTGAGTCAGCAGTAACCCCCACCAATCCCGCATCCCCGTCGCTCCCCCCCACCATCCCTGAAGTTATGAAGGCTTCTACTTCCAGGTAAGCTGTTCCTGTACAGCGATAACTCTCACATTTGCTAAGCAATGTGGAAAACCTCTGTCCTCACCTGAGACATGGTGAACCACCATTCATCTCTCCCTAATGATAGAGTAGCTCTGTGGTCTGGTAAAACTATGTGGTAAAGGGGATGAAAGTTAAAAATAACCTTGAATTCAGTGCAAAACGTTTCTTTTTTAAAAAAGCTCTACAGAGTTTAATTTTATAACCTAAACCTTCTGATGCTAGGGTAAACCCGATGCTTAAACAAATCCAGTTTGTTCTCATTTTGCAAATCACAGAATCTATAACCCAAATCCATCCTTGTTTCAAGGAATAGCTCTAGGTTTATGATGGAATATGTTCCATGGTATAAGTGGAAATGAATAGAGTGGTGAAAAGAAGAACATCAAGACAGGAATTGAAACTTCAGTCTTCAAACTGACATATCTTTACTTCAAGCATTATGTATTGAGCCTATGGAATTCTGTACCATAAACACATCTCAACCAAACAGATTTTTGTTCATTTGTTAGACTGAAATTATTTTTAAAATATTTATTCTCCGCATTCCCTTATAAATACCATGTTAATTTAGCTCTGCTGCCTAGTTAGGGTTATGAATTGGAGCTCATGAGCTGTTTTGCAATATACAGCTTAGACCAAACTTAGGGTTCTTTTTTAACTTTCATTCCCTTCAGAGTATAACAAGAGACAAGATGCACATTTAAACCTTTTTATTCCATTCAACAGCTACCAGTACAAGGCTCTATCTGGTGCAGTTTTGGGGGGAATAAACAAGTGCAGCTGTAACAATTGGAAGAATATCTCAATTAATGACAAACAATTGTTATTGTTACAAATAGAAAACTAACACAACACATGATCATCATTATCAAAAGGGAATAAAACTTACTCTTCTGATACCAAATCTTGCATAAGCTTGTTCTTATCTCGAAAGCAACCTAATGAGTGCATGCTGTCCAGGACATCTGGATCTATATCCTCTAGTGACGGAAGCGAGCGTATCTGCACCTTTCTTGGAACAGGCTGCTCTGGTTCGGGCTCATTCTTGCCCCCACTGTAAGAACATAAAATCCCAAAATTCCAGCTCCATAAAATAAACTGCATTAGTTGAAGCATTTTCATCACTTAGATGTTTTCTTAACATTGATTTGTTTGATGTAAAACAATGTGCTCACTGCTTGGTGATGATTGCTGCTTGGAATTAAGGTTTACTGGCCAGATAAGACTCCCTTTTGTTCTATCCAACAATGCAGCCTAATTCCAGCAAAACAGCACCAGTGTGACCTCTGAATGAGACACAACCATAATCGAATTATCATGTTGTGAAATGCACACTTAACTGCTGAAGCCATTTTCAATGATTATATTACAATTCATTATAATCAGCAGGCAATGAGCAGCTTTCCGCCTGCAGCTGAATTAAATCCAGAGATGAACAAAAATGTTCAGACTCAGAGGCACCCGATTGATTCTTCACAAAAAAACCCTTGCCTGACTGGAAGTGACTGAGAGACTTCAATTTATATAAAATAACATATTTGTTTGATTTGATAGAGAGATGCTCAAAGTTAAATTTTAACTTGAAATTTCACAATAAAGGAACAAACTGAGTGCAGTGAGCCATTTATCTCACATGCAGAGTGAGGGGAATGGCAAAGATGAATAATTAGCCTCTACATTTAGGATGGTGCTAAGGCAGCAAGTACTCATCAAAAAGGCAGATACGAATGTCTTACTGATAATATATAGGATACTAATAGGATATGTTACTCATGAAAACAAGAATTGCTGGAGAAAATCAGGTCAGGCAGCATCTATGAAGAGACAACAGAGTTAACGTTAACTCAAAACGTCAACTCTGTTTTCTCTTCATAGATACTGCCAGACTTGCTGAATTTTTCCAACAATTTCTGTTCTTGCTCATTTCAAAACACCATATCTGCAGTTGTTTGTTTGTTTTACAGTTTACAATCTGGTTCATTCATACTCATGATTGAATTGCTAAAATGTATAGTATTAGTAACTGTCCCAAATAGAATGCACATTTTCAGCACTGAGTGCCCAAGTGTAGGGACTCCTCTGGTAGCTAATGTGACAATACTATGGCTTTAAGAGGTGTCTTTTGTTGTGGTTTGATTTTTTGAAAAGTGGGTTTTGCAACAAAGCTGTCTCTTCCAAGCCAAAAAAGCACGTGAGGCCCTGGGTTTGTTTTTAAAGTTATAACAAAGAAGCGGCATAAATGAATGCCACAAAAGCAGTGTTTTAGTTTAGCTTTCAGTCATAGTTGAAGTTTTGAAGTTGGTTGTGGAATCAGATATACACCTCCCCTAGCTACAGCAAAAAGCCTAAGCTCTCTCTCTTTGCCAGAATTTTCTCTTGGTGTTCCTTTCTCCTGGAATGGAGAAACATTGCATGTGAGACAATCTATTTTACTGAATTTACCTTTTCCAAGGGTGTGTTTATGGAAATGTTACTATATTGGAATAGTGGCTGTTTATTAATTAAATAATCAATTATTCTGTTAAGTTTTCCAATAAAGTTAAAGGTATATCAATTCTTCTTTCTTTCGTTTGTATTTTAACTAGGTATAAGAATAAAGTGTCTTTTGCTTAAAGCCAAGTAATGTAACCAATTGAATTACATCGGGAACACAGCACCTTACACTTGCTTTTAAATAAAACTTAGAGTCTAGGCCTTCTCCTTGATATATTTCTAAGGGGGTTTGATCTGGTCTATAACACTTAGAATAGCAGGAATGAGAGAAAAATAGAGGAATCAGCTTATATCATCCTGAACCACTTTCAGAAATGCCTTAATGGCAGTTAGAAAGGGACAGGCATTGATAAGAGGACAAGCAGGTTGGCTGCTTAAATACCTTCTTAACGAATAAACAGACTATTTATCTGAGAAGAAAAAAAAATGAATGATGAGTGAAATAACACTTAACGACATTCGAAAAAGAGACTACGGAAAAATCAGCCAGCTCATGGAGTAGTAAACCACAAAAGGTATTACATTTTGAGAAAAATATTTTTGTTTGTTTTTCCTCTACTGAAGGAATTTGACTCATAGTTGGATATAGGCACCAGCATCGAACCGGTCCTTCATTCTGCACAAGCCTAAGTGATAGGGGGCAGTGTGGACTCGATGGACCAATGACCTGCTGCCATGCTGTAGGAATTCTATGAAAGAAACAACACTGGCTACTCTCTGCTCCTCTGGAATGTTTCCTGTGACTAAATAGGATACAAAGATTTCATTTAAGGTCCCGGCAATTTCCTCGCTTTCCTCCTTTAGTATTCTGGAATAGACTGTATCAGGTTCAGGGGACTTGTCTACCTTATTGCTTTACAAAACATCCAACACCACCTCATTTTTTATGTAGGCATGCCCTAGAATATCAACATACCCTTGTGTAGACTCACCATTAATCATGTCCTTCTCCTTTGTGAATACTGATGCAAAGGACTCATTCATTAAGGACTTGCCCATTTTCTGTGGCTCCACTTATAAATTCCTTCCTTTGTCCTTGAGTGGACCTACCCTTTCCCTAACCACCCTCTTGCTCCATATATAAAACATTTTTCTTCAGCCAGCTGTGATATTCTCCCTGTTCTAATGCAACTCCCCCAACTTCCTGCTCTCTCCTGTCTTTCATGCCTGAAACATCTAAATCCCAACAACATAGTTATATGCATTAATCCAAGTGCATAACTGAGTTTTCTAGGCACTGAAGCCAATTATAGAACTTAAGGCAACCTTTACTGAGATTCATCAATTTAAGTACAAACTGGGAATACATATTGGAATCCTTCTCATCTGTAATAACTCAGTTCTACATTGGACTTTGATACTAATTTATTACATTGGGCTTTGATACTAGTTTATTCAGCCATGAGGAAAGCTGTGCTTTCTCAACTTTGCTTATTTGCATCAAAAATGTTCAAGAATAAATGAAAATCAAAAAAATGGAAAGTAATGTTTAAGTTCAAATTCTGCCAAGTTATTTTATTTCATTAGCCTTAAATAAGCTAGCAATGTCACACATGATGTGTGAGAGATTCAAAACTCAAGCAGGTTGAATTTGCCAGAAGAGGAAAATAAAGATAGGAGCAAATAAAGATGCTAATAAATAGATCCAAACTAATAGTTGTACTTACATATACCAAGAATGTTTCTGGATCTGGTCTAGCTGTTAAGGAAAATAAATTGAATAATATATTACTTAATGACAAACGATACAGAGAATCCCATTATTATAAATATGTTAATACAAAAATTCTATCACAACAAATGCATTTTTTTATTATGTCAAACTATTCTTCAATAACAGAGTCTGACCTCTACAGTTTCATTAACTTTTTGGTTGATGTGCAGGATGTGTATGTCGGGATACGTATTATAAATTCATTTAATAGACAATATTCTTTGCTTTTGGACTTGTTTTATATTGTTTCTTTGTTTAGTACAGACCATACACTTGTCCCATGGCTGAAATGTTTTTCTTTATTTCACTGTAAATAAGAAAATGGCAACCTTTTCAATAATGGAATGGATGTATTTGCATAATTGTGCACTGAGTGCTTTGATGTAAACAGCTCTTAAGACAATTTTTAAAAAAATCCTTCCTATAAATAAAAAGCAAAACTAACTGATTAAAATGGCTTATTTTGAGCAGGACATATCACTGGATCAAGCCACTTACATGAACTGGTTATGTCAAAGATGTTAAGATCCAAATACAGAAAGATCAGTGTGCATTTTTAGCTTATTTCCAGCACAGTATAAAAGTGTAATCATTAACATTTTTATGGAATCTCACTTTATTGAACAAGTTTCAAAAGGAAAACAGTTCCAAACAGCCAACCAAACATGCATTTGCCCCAGTTAAGAATCAATATTTAACTTTTCAAATACAAAAAAGTCAAGCAACATCATTGAGTCCAGTGAAAATTGTGTTTACACAGTATTTTATTTTGCCCCAGGATAAAACATTACATGCTTATGCTACAAACAAAAACAGAAATTGCGTGAGAAACTCAGCAGGGCTGGAGAGAAAAAGGAGTTAAAGTTCAGTACACTCATGCCAGCCTCATTCACCACGATGGGCTATGCCCTCAATTGAATTAATTAGCATGGGGATTTTCCTGCATTTGCAATTCTTTGTGTTTCTTCACAGAGGCTGTTCAGTAAGGGAGACGGAGCAGTAAATGACAGGACGATAGTGGGTTGAAGAAGGGGGAGGTGAGGGTTTGAAGTGGGAAAGATGAGAGAGTAAAGAGCAGAACATGTGTTGGTCTTAATAAGATAAAAGTGCTGGAGCTAAGGAGCAACAGATGGAATCGAAGTTTATTTTGTTTTAAGCACAAAGTGATTAGTAGGTACTCAGAAACAGATTATTGATGATAAAAGTAACAAGTTTCTTGATTTTTAGAAACAGTCATAGGGATGTACAGCAGAAAAACTGACCCTTCAGACTAACTTGCCCATGCCGACTGATATCCTAAATTAATGTAGTCCCATTCGCCAGCATTTAGCCCATATTCCTCTAAACCCTTCCTATTCATATACCCATCCAGATGCCTTTTCAATGTTGTTATTGTATTTAAAACAAATAAAAACAGAAATTTCTGGAGAAACTTAGAAGGTCTGGCAGCATCTTTAGAGAGAAAACAGAGTTAAAGTTTTGAGTCTAATGACTTCTTTAGAATGTTTACTTCAGATTAGGGCAGTGGAGTGGCTCAGTGGTTAACACTGCTGCCTAATAGAACCAGGGACCCAGGATCAATTCCAACCTTGGGCAACTGTCTACATGGAGTATGCACATTCTCCTTGCATATGCTTGGGTTTCTCCTGGCTGCTCCAATTTCCTCCCACAGTGCAAGGATGTGCAGTTTAGATGGATTGGCCGTGCTAAATTGTCCGTAGTGTCCAGGGACGTGTAGGTTGCGTGGATTCACCATGGTAGATGTGGGGTTACAGAGTTTGGGTAGGAACCTGGGTCTGGATGGGACACTCTTCGGAGGGTCAGTGGAAACTCGAAGGGCTGAATGGCCTACTTTTACACTGTAGGGATTCTATTTTATTATACCTCCAGCCTCCACAGTTCTCTGTTTTATCTCAGTTATTTAAACTGAAATTACCTGTAACTGGTGCATAATTATAATAAATTCATGTCCAGCTGTATTATTAAAGCTAGGCAACCATCCTTGAATGTATCAAGCAATATGTTTCTTTAAATGAGTGGAAATATAAGTAAGTTATTACATTCTGAAATATTACTTAATTGTGCTGGTTCACAAAAGATTCTACATATTTGCTTATGCAAATAAGTGAAGGTTTGAATTGAATCATAGTTTCAATTTGGAAAGCTTGTGCAATTTCTTTTGAGCACATTTTCCATCCAGATTACCAACTGCACAGTTAACCTAACCCAATGTGTTTTCCTTTAAGGAATAATTATATATTTGTTTATAGTCAAACATATCAGAAACAAAGCATTGTTATTAACTTGGTGGAATGCAAAACCATTCTTTACAAACCATCATACCAGACACTACAGCAGGGCTTCCCAAACTGATCTCCACTGGGGTCAGGTGAGATTTTGGTTTGGGAATTCTGAGGCTTCTTTAAGTCTTTGCTTTTTATTGCATTGTTGAGTGTGGCCTGACGCTGCAGTCTGAGGCCCGGTTGTTTTACAACCTGTGAATCCGTAGTTCACTTTTTTTGAAGAAACCCTGCCCTTTCATTAGCTTGGAGAAAGTGAGGACTGCAGATGCTGGAGACCAGAGTTGAAAAGTGTGGTGCTGGAAAAACACAGCAGGCCAGGCAGCATCCGAGGAGCAGGAGAATCGACGTTTCAGGCATAAGCCCTTCTTCTTTCATTAGCTCCCCCAGTAACGAAGATGGGACAGTGAAGGAGAGGAAGATATTGGGTTGAAGAAAGTGGAGATGGGGGTTTGAAGCAGGAGAGATGAGAGAGTGGAGAGCAGAACATTGGGGTGGGGGTATGAACAAGAGGGAGCTGAGGAGCAACAGATGGGACTGAAGAAGGGAAGATAAGGGGGTGAAGAACATAATGAATGAACGAGGGAGAGATTGGGGTGAAATGAAGTACAGATGAGAAACATTGCACTCTTCCAACTGCAAGCCTAGTAACTGAAACCTCCCCAAATTTTTGCCACAGTCTGAGTCATTAAAATGGGTCACATTGGGAAGAACAACT
The DNA here is from genome assembly GCF_020745735.1 of Hemiscyllium ocellatum. Taxonomy (NCBI): domain Eukaryota; kingdom Metazoa; phylum Chordata; class Chondrichthyes; order Orectolobiformes; family Hemiscylliidae; genus Hemiscyllium; species Hemiscyllium ocellatum. Next base: position 38,516,885 of record NC_083418.1, read on the forward strand.
CTATTTCAGAAGCCAATTTGGAATTATTGCAAGCCATCTCATCAGTGAATAATGAAATAGTTCAAATAAGATATTCCATCCTATCTCCTCACAATTTTGGATGTTGGTACAGTAAGCAGAGGAGCAACCTAAGCATGGAGTGGTTTCACCAGTTCCCTAGCACTCTCCACTATTTAAAGAATGTTCCATTGAAATTTATAAGTCACACAACACCAGGTTATAGTCCAATAGGTTTATGTGAAATTGGAAGCTGTTGGACCACTGCTCTTTCCTCGGGTGAAGTCCCTTCTGAATTTGTCCACTCTAGTCCAACACTGGTGCCTCCACGTTTCTAAAAATATATGGTGAAGGTTGAATACTTTCATCAATATTTGAGTGACTTAATCAAATGAATGGCTCACGTCAGCTAATGAATTTCCCACAATCAACCACACAGGAAGTCAGGATTTTCAGGATTACAGATGCACTGTTGCACTGTGGCGTGGATCAAATTACATAAATTGACTGACTTCTTTTTATTCATTCATGGGATGAAGGTATTGCTTCGTAAGCCAACATTTATTCCCATCTCAGAGGGCAATAAAGAGTCAACCACATTGCAGAAGCTCTGTGTCAAATGTAGGCCAGCTCAGGTAAGGATTGCAGTGCTCTTCCTTAAAGGGAGGGTTTGGATTTTTCTGACATTGACAATGGATTCATGGTCACCATTAAACTTTTAATTCTAGATTTTTTTTAAAAATTGTAATCAAATTCCACCATCTATAGTGGTGGGATTTGAACTCAAGTCCCCAGAAGATTAGCTCAGTTTCTGGATTAACAGACCAGCAATAATAAAACTTGGCTGTTCAGTACATTGCTACCAGGTCAGATATAAAAACATACATGTACCTCCCCTCAACCCCAGATCCCTGTAAACCGCTACCTCAGGAAAAATAGCATTTGGCAGTTGCAGCACCACTGGGAACCAACAAGATGCAAATTAGCTGAATTTAAAAAAAAGCCCTCAGTATCTTGCAAATGACATATTCTGTTAAAAGCTGTTTTTAAGTCTCAAAATCCCTTGCAGGGGTTTCATTACAATGGTAACTACAATTCTAAACTTAATCAGTACTGAGAATCAGGAGAGGTTCTGTTTTAATCTGCTGCAAGGAAGGAAGTAGTGAAGGAATCAATGCCAAAGGTTTATTGATGTAGGAATAAACATGCAAAATTACAGCTCTTTTAGAAGACCAGAAATAACAAAATTAACATGGAACAATTAGTCAAAACGACAAGAGCAGAACTATATGAGAAAATTACTTCAATTTTGTAATTTTAGAGCTTTTGCAAACACTGGGGAGATTGCAGGTACATATTTCACATTAAAAATAAATTTAAATTCATTAGAGCACAATTATGAGGTGATACTGAGTGATAGGCCTGTTCACAGTTGCCAGCACCACGCGCTATTTGTTCTCCACTTAATTTCCAGACTAATGATAGCAGTATATGTAACTAGAATAGAAGGTAGGATTACCACAACTACAATAATTTTAATGACATTGTGAATGCCAAGTCTTCAAAAAAATGTGGAAATCATTAGTTTATTATTAACAAACAGGAAAGTGTTGATTGACTGGTGATTAAAGCAAACAAGCAGAAAATATTGTCTCAATGTCAACTTAAAAGTAAGTTAACCAACTAATTTACAATTTGCATATAGAATTTCCCTTCTGTTTATGCAGAATATTAATAGCGTTGAGTAATGAATGATGTGCAGTCTATCATATTGCTCAATAATACAATGCTCCATTATTTTTTGCAATCATTTCTTGCCCATTGATTTTCTACTTAATATTTTATGGTTAATTGGCATTCAACTTGCTTCCTGACCGCTAAGTAATATTCATTGTGGCCACAAGGAAAACAACTTCCTCAATTGGTCACTCTTTCTTTTCTGAGGTACAAGTCCTATTCCAGAAGTTGAGTACAAAAATAAAGGCTGATGCTCTGGTGCTGTACTGTGGGAGTGTTCCTCTGTTAGAAATGTTGTCTTTCAAATGAGATGTTTAACCAAGATCCTCTCACGTGGACATATAATATCACTTTTCAGTTCTGCAAAGAAGAGTCAGGGAGTTATCCCTAGTAGTCTGGCCAATATTTATCCCTCAATCAACAATACAAAAATAGATCATAATGAATGCAAAATACTGTAGATGATGAAACCTTAAAACATAGAAAATGCTGGAGAAACCCATGACTGGCAGCATGTTTGGACAGAGAGAAAGGCAGTTAACATTTCAAGTCCAGTATGACTTCTTCAGAGTTGTTCTGAAGTTACATCAGACCTGCAATGTTAATTCTGTTTCTCTCTCCACAGATGCTGCTAGACCTGCTAAGTTTTTCTGTCATTCTCTCTGTTTGAGATGAAAATAGATTATCTAATATTTATCACATGGCTATTTATATAAGCTTGCTATGTGTTAACTGGCTTGCTATTTCCCATATTGGAAACAGTGACTGCACTTCAACATTACTTCATTGGCTGTAAACTGCTTCAAGGGCCTAGAAATATGCTATAATATAATTAAAGCAAAATATTCTGGATGCAAGAGATATGAAACAAACAGCAGATCTGGCAACATCTTGGGGAGAGAAGCAGAATCAATGTTTGAAATCTAGTGACTCTTCTTTGGCACTCCAAATTTGCTGATTTTCTCCAGTGCTTCCTGTTGCTATAGAAATATAAACCTCTCTTTCTCTTCACTATCATCTGATGTTTTGCTTTTCCTTGTAGATGCCTGGCTGATGCTTAGTATAACCTCCTGTTAGCTTGGCTGAGATCAGATACATCCTCAATTGAGAATGATGCATATTAATCCATGCAATGTCACTGACAGGCTACAGTATTTTGAGGATTGACATTCTGCCCATTATATGAATCATATGGCTTTTTCAAAAAAAAAACTTACATCTAATTTTTCATGATAAATATTTCAGGTCAGTAGACTGGCAGATCATTATCATCAGTTCAAGGAGATGGAAGTGCAGGAAAGACACTGTGAATGAACCGTTATTTCATCACAGGAAAGCGCCATAAAAATTAGGTTTGATGCTTTGAGGATAACAACACAAATCAAAATCAGCATTTAAAGGCGACACTAACATTAATGTATCAGTAGGGTGGGCTAGCCTTAGTGTCAGGAAGTGTTGAAGTAATATGTATTCTATTAACAACCGTAATGTGCATTCATCTAAGTGTGCAATTATTGATGTATGCCATAACTTACACCACTTAGAAGAGATAGTGGGGCAGCACTCTCTGGCTATTATATTTCCTGTTATGATTGTTGTCAATTGGCCTTACCTTAACTTAAACTGATAGAGGATACATAAAAAAGTGTGAGCCTTTCCGCTCAATCACTTGTATTTCTAAGCAGTGAGACAAGCAGCAGCTATTGCAACTTGACAATGTCACTTAATGCCATTAAGAATTTTTTATTGCTTTAAATTGTTTTAATCATTTAAATAATATAATACATAGAAGAACTAAGAGTAAGAAAATAAGGGAAAGAATACCAGGATTAGATAGAAACAAAAGAATACTTACTAAACAAATTAGAACAAACCAGCACACACAATAACTGTCAAATATGTTTACTGAACGAGTACAATAATTATTCTAAACAATATAAAGTTCTACCTTAAACTCAGTCCAACAGACACAATTCAACTTATTTTATTTTTTACTGTGGCTTTCACTCCAGTAGGTTTTTAAACATACTCAAATGCTTCAACCAACACAGAAAATACTGGAAAAACTCAGCAGGTCTGGCAGCATCTGTGGAAAGAGAAACAGCATTCATGTTTCAAGTCCAATGACTTTTCTGAAGAAGAAGGGTCAAAAGGTTAACTCCTTCTCCCTCTACAAATACTGCTAGACCCATTGATATTTTCCAGAATTTTGTGTAGTTGCTTGCGATTTACAGCATCTGCGTGATTTTGCTTTCGTACTCTGGACCTGCTTGAATAGGTCACAAGTCAAGGGTATGCTGAAATCCTACCAATCAAATCTCCTCATCCAACTACAGACATCTCTAACAGTCACATGCCATGACTCACGAAATACTTGTAGTTACTCCCTTGGCATCTATTCAGTCGCTATACTTCTCCATCTGTCTACAGAGCTACTAGGCCCTACCCAATTCTCTCAAACGCTCTCTCTCTTTAAGCTTACACAATTGAATTCTTTGGTAAAACATGTTCAGTCTTCCTCTGCTCATAAACCAAAAAATGTCTTTATTCAAAACAGAGCTCCACTCTCAAGGAATCATCTTCATTAAAAACCTCAGGGTTTCCTTGTTTGTAGAAGTCCTTTGACTGGATCAAACATTCAAAACTTTCTGTACGTACACAAACACATACTGGCAGCATGTAGTCCTCAGGTTTGGGTAGTTTGCTGCCACCAATCTTCTTTTCTGTGTTCTGAATCTAGGGTCTGAATAATTCTCAATGGTACAGCGGAGATCACTGTGAATCTAAACATGAGGCACTTGTCTGACATAATATTAGACGTTATTACATGGTAGCCACAGATACAGCTTTTGTTAATTTGCGAAGGATAATTACTAAGGACTCGTGGGACCAGTACAGGAAACATCTGCTCTCTTCAGGCACTCATGCAGATCTGAAATGTCTCCACCCAAAGACAATACAACATCATCAGACTGGATGGAGATCTATTAACGTGAACATTATCTCATACAACATCTCTCCACAATCTTTTTTCTCTGCAGTTAATCACTATACATCAATGTGTATAGATATATTATATTTACCACTATCCCAAGCCTTTAACTTCACAAGTGCAGGAAGTCTGAAGGTTTCATAACTTTCCAGAATGCACTCTGTTTAGACTTGGAAGAATGGTAGGTCTACCACTTCAGAATCAGATCAACAATCCTCAATCTGTGGACCATTTTCCATTCGAGAATCTTTCAGCTCTTTGATATCTTTCATGGAGAATCTTGTTCCTATTTGAACTAATTGCTGACCTTCTCAAGAGGACCTTTAATCTTCTGAATCCCCTTGGAAGAGGAACTCTTTCTTGCTAACTCAGACACCTGCCAAATAATTTGGAGGACTTATGAACTCACCAATGACTATCATGGAAGATGGCTGTTCTGCTGAAACATTTACTTCCTTGCATTATTCAAAATTGCTTTTTGATTTGAACCATTATTCTCTTTCATTTGAGTATCCTGGACCAGGCAATTCTCCTGTTTGTGTTGTGAATCTGTGAAGATTGGTCAGCTTCCATAGTGTTGCATGTAGCCGCTCACCCTCAATTTATTGATCAAATTGGATGTCTTCACTCACCTTCTGTGGATGTTTGACTGATGAAGTAGATTTTTGTTAAAACACCCTTGGTTATGTCACTGGAAGATTGCTGCTGAATTCAGCACTAGCATTGTCACTTACACTAACTATTCTTATTTGGATGACAAATGATTAAACATTTCTCTGCTCCCAAAGAGTGTGACTTCTTTCCTATTGACAGTATCAAATGATTTTCTTATGCCCACATAGGGAATCTCACAAGATTCTTTCCTCTAGTTGTTTCGACCGTTAGACTCAGAAGCTCAATGAACATTTCTGCTGATTGCATCTTGGCCAGTGCTCAACAATGGTTTATTTTTGAACAAGGTGTCCTTTTGACTCTAGCTGAATGTTTCGATTACTGCAAGGATGTTCAGTCAAGATGTATTTGTAAGCTCAAAAGTGATGAGCGGTGGACCAGAATGTAAATTTGCAACATTCGTAGACTGTATTACTTGTAACAGACCTTTAACCTTAGGGGTTGTTACATCTGACTCATGTGGTTTAAGCTTTGTAGGCTGTAACCCAGTTTCTTCAACCATGGCAACTGATGTGACAGGATAGAGACAGTTGCTTCTGTATAAAGCTTAAAAATGACAAGACGTCTCTTGACATAAATAAGCTCTGTGAAAGTTGAGTTGCTTGAATTGTTACTTTTGTTCAAACCAATTTCTCTGAGGAATACCTCTGGCATCTTTTATCATGGAGATATATTATTCAATGCAGATACTTTTCTAATTAACTCCTTCAGAACTATTACCTTCTATAAAGTAGACTACACTTAATTTACCTTAAGTTGAAAACGAAAGTCCATAATTTAATCCTGAATATAATCCACAACTTATAACAGCATCCATACTTTAATTCTAAAAGGCCTAGCTTATTTATTTTACCAACAGAAACTGCCACAGACCCATAAATATAGATTTTTCAAAAGCCTTGTCATCCAATGACCAATAATTTACAAATAATTTGAAAAAACAGTTTCATTAAGATGACCCATTACAGAAGTTAGCTTGTGTTGGAAACGTTAGGAGTTCCTGAACTACATAATGAATTTAGTCCAGAGGCAGTCATCATTTATGATCCATCACACAGGGCATACATTTTCCAATGTATATGATATAAATCCTAAAGCCATTTATTAGTATTAAGAGATCACATTAACACTTTCTGACCTTTGCAAATTGCAGACTGTAGGAAGCTTTTTTTTGAGCTTTGATAATTATATTCATGTCAAAACTTTTGCTCTTGACTATAATATCTTTAGTTGAATTAATAGGAGCTTTCAGATTTACTTGATGCATAACGTGGATAGGAGCTTAAAATAATTAGTCTCAGAATTTTCCTAGTTCAACTCAGATATCAATAGAGATGAATTCAGAAGAAAACAATTTTCAAGTAGCAACTCCCTATCACTCAACTAAACGCTTTGTATTCCTAGCAGTCCTTTCCAATGGAATTTATACATTTGAAATTCCATGAAAACAAAACAAATTTGTTTTTCCTTTGTTGTGCATGAGCCCACAAAACTCACTATTCAGAGAAAATTCAATAATGAGCTCAGTTAAACGAATTCAATGTCCTTGCTCAGGCATGACAGAGTGATGTATTACAATACAAACAGCCTTCAACTGCAGCTTCAACAAAACACTAAGAACTGGTATACAAACTTAGTCAGCGGTGATAGCAGTGGCCCTGTAATGGAGACATTTTTATAGGCAGCTAACAAATGAAAGACCATTCTGGAAAAGAAAAATGTATTGAGTATGAGCCAATTCAGAAATAGTAGTCATTAGTTAATGGGTACGTAAAGCAAAGGTTGTGACATGATATACTTTTCACATTAATAGATACTGGATGATTGCCAATTATAATGTAGAGAAATGTAAACATGGAATTTTTCAGAGCTGCGAATATCAGCACAGCCCAGCCTATTCAGTTACTTGAATGAAGCAACAGAAGAATAAGTAAGAGGAAGGTCAGCCAATGAAATACAGTACATATGAAGATGCTGCACAAGATGCTTCATGACTAAGCCCAGGACTAGGAACCAGAATGTTTCTGGAGAAATCTATGAAACAGGCAGCAAAATGTATGTGAAGTTGCTTGGAGTGATGGAAAATGTGAAAAGGTGTCCATTATAAATAAAGACAGCCAAAAACAGATCAAATAAAATAATTTAGGAGGAACTTCTTCACACAGACCAGTATGAATGTGAAACTCCCAGCCACATGGAGCAGTGATGGCAAAAGTGATAAGAAGAAAGTTTGATGGATTCATAATGGTGACAGGAATGGAGAGATAAAAGAGTAGGAACAGAAGAGACTATTAGGAATGGGAAAAATGTTGTGCGGATTATTAATAATAATATGGACAAATTGAATGTGTGCTTCTGCTGTTGATTCTATGATCCAGATTTCTGCCACCAGCCTTTTCATTGTGGTACTAAATGGCTGAAGTAACCTAGAGTCACAAGTCCTGCTGATAAACACAACACTTCTAGCAGCGTAGGAGAATGTAATGGAGTCAGGCTGGGTTTTGCACAGGCGCATTCTACAAAGACAAATGGCCACCGAAATTGGGTTTTGGTAATCCTACACATTAGGCCACTAAGAGAAGGTCTGAATTTTGTGAATTCATTTGGATAGCCAGGATACACCTTTGGTTAGGCATGGTGGTATGGTACTACTTTGGTTTGGTCCCATGATATCTTAGATAGTGGAGACAGCAGGATAGAGGGTGTTTGGGCTCCCAGGACCATCCGCTCCCTCACATGGGACTGGCCACATCCCTCTTTATTTTTAATTTTATTTTCTTTATTTAATTTTTGAAACCCTTTCTCTGGCTGCAGCGGTGGAGAGAGGTTGCAGGGAGCTATTGAGCGATCGATCCTGTCCATTCCTTATGGCCATGACAGTTGCGGCTTGAGCAACTGTTCCAGTGTCCATCAATTGGGGTCTGTTCTTTTCTCTGATGTTTGGCAGTGTCTGTACCAATGGCAGAGTGAATGATCTCTTAAGCAAAAAAATTGCTTGGTCCTTGGGACTTGATTTGGATGGTCGGTCATTTCTCAGAGGTCAGATGGGCCCCAGTCCTCAGGAGTTGAGACAGTCTCTTGGCTATGGTGATGGCTGGAGTATTGGTGGCGATGAGGCTGCTCTGGCAGAAGTGGCGGGGGCTGCTTCAGTATGTTTTCCTCTTGGCTTAACAGCATCAGGGAATGGCTTGGTGGCTGCAGAGGATGGCAGCGTGACCTAGCCACATGAAATCAAGAAGCCATGGATGGAACAAAAATTGTAATTTGTCCTAACTTCATATTTATTTCTCTGTTAATTGATGTAATTAGAATGGCACTGGATTATAGTGATTTATACTCACTTTATTGTATTTTCATAACTACGTGTAATAATATACTACACACAACGTAATATATACTAGATGGGTGCTGGGGTGTCAAGTATCCTTGGAATTAGAATATGCCTAAGGGATGCAAAAGTCCATCGAACTATTAAGCTATCAAAGAACTGTGAGCGCCGTCAAATTTATCAAAATGCTCTGAGCTGAAGAATTGTCAATCTGTCCAAGAACTGGCAAGTGATTTAACTCTTCTAGATTTTGAATCTTATAATTCAAGTGTTATAATAGTCTATGGAATTTTTGTTTGAAACAAAACCCATCAATTATTGATCCTTCTCTCTGTCTGGTGACATTGGCCTGCTGGTTTCCATTACAGGATTTGTATATCATGACTGATTTTACTATGACCATTATCACATCAGGGTGCCTGTTCAGTGGATAGTTTGATTGACTGCTCTAAATGGTTACAGAAATCAAATATTGGTTTTCATAAGAGATTAGTTGAAGGAGTCTTTTTTTTCATTGAAACCTTATTGTAAAATAGTGACGTTCCCAAAAGGCACCATTCAATTCTGAGTCAATGTACCTCCTAACATTTTTACATGATAGATATTAGGTGAACAGGCAAGAACGCCAAAGGGTATTGGGCATGGACATAAGTTGGCATGAAGAGTATATGGAGTTCTGAGGTGTGCACGGCATAATGTGGCATACTGAGTATGATGATAGGTACTGGTTTTTAGGAAGCATGGTGGTTCATGGATGTGGGCACAGTTCAAAAGGTAACGTGCATGGTGTGGGGGCTATGGATTGGTAGAGGGATCTAGGGTGGAATTAAGGACCATGGGTTGATGTGGATGAACATTGAAAAAGAGAGAAGACTGAGAGAGAAGACTGAGAGAGAGAGTGAGAGAGAGAGAGTGAGAGAGTGAGAGAGAGAGAGTGAGAGAGAGAGAGAGAGAGAGAGAGAGAGAGAGAGAGAGAGTGTGTGTGTGTGTGTGTGTGTGTGTGTGTGTAGGGGGGGAAGGCTGGGGGACCTGTCCTGGTTTCATTATGTTTTTTATTTGTCTTCCTGAGCTTTGGTCCACAGAGGTAGGACTTGCATCCACTGCTAGAAGCCTTTGCTTTTGTTCCAGGGCTGCCTGCCTGCCCACCTGCCTTCCAGGGAAGCTCACCATTCTGGGCTGAAAATTCTATCTCCTTGGCCAGATTTTCCCAGGTCACGTTTGCACAGTCAGGAAATGTACCATCTCCGTGTTCCCAAGCTAGGAACAAGAACTATACAATTACATGCTCGTCAGTTAAGTGCGTACATTCCCAGAACAGAAAGAACAGAAAACATAGGAGCTCATTCTGACATTCCATTAAATCATGGCTGATTTGATTTCAACATTTCCCTGAATGCTAGCTCCCCCATAGCTGTTGATTTCCCTATCAATCAAAAATCTGTCTAACTCAACCTTGAATATATTCAATACCTCAGCTCCATTGCTCTCTTGTGGAAGGGTGCTCGAAAGACCAGCAACCCTTTGAGAGAAGAAATTCCTTCTCATCTGAAGCATTTACTTCATGTTCAATTTCATTAATTAGGTAGCCAGGCCTTTCTCTGAGTGGAGCAGGTAAGGGCTATTTGGCAGTGACTGCTTGTAGGCTCGGTGACGTTGTTTAACGATTTAAATTTGGAAGTTTTTTTTAAAAATAAGCGTGGAGCGGACCTGGAAGTAGGTGTAGCGCAAGCTTACCTGGGTAGGTTTTTTTTCCCCTATAAAAGTGCGAAGCTCCAAGGCCTCGGCCTTACTCTCTCAGTGGAGCAGGTAAGGGCTGCTTGGCAGTGGCTGCTTGTAGGCTCGGTGACGTTGTTTAACGGTTTAAATTTGAAAGTTTGTTTTAAAAAAAAGCCCGGAGCGGACCCAAAAGCTGGTGTAGCGCAAGCTTACCTGGGTAGATATTTTTCCCTATAAAAGCACGCAGGAGAGGAATCTGAGGCACTACAGAGCTAGTGTCTCCCGCCCGCCCTCTTCCTCTAACCTAATAATAAGATCCATTGTGGTAAGCAGTTAAGTGCTGCATTTTGCTTGTTCTATTCTTTAGACCTAGTTATTTTTTATATAAAAGGTTACTTTTAGAGGGATGGCAGTGAAGGCAGTGCAATGTTCCTCTTGCAACATGTTTGAGGTGAGGGATGCCATGGTCATCCCTGCTGATTACTCTTGCAGGAAGTGCACCCATCTCCAGCTCCTCCAAGACCGTGTTAGGGAACTGGAGCTGGAGTTGGATGAACTTAGGATCATTCGGGAGGCGGAGGGAGTCATAGATTGGAGCTTTAGGGAAGTAGTAACTCCAAAGATTGCAGACAGATGGGTGACAGTGAGGGGGACTGGGAGGAAGCAGCCAGTGCAGGGACCCCCTGCAGCCGTTCCCCTCAAGAACAAGTATACCGTTTTGGATACTTGTGGGGGGGACGACTTACCAGGGGTAAGCAATGGGGTTCAGGCCTCTGGCACGGAGCCTGTCCCCATTGCTCAGAAGGGAAGGGTGGAGAAGAACAGAGCAATAGTTATTGGGGACTCGATAGTTCAGGGCACAGATAGGCGGTTTTGTGGGGGCGAGAGAGACTCACGTTTGGTATTTCCTCCCAGGTGCAAGGGTACGTGACATCTCTGATCGTGTTTTCCGGGTCGTTAAGGGGGAGGGGGCGCAGCCCGAAGTCGTGGTCCACATTGGCACCAACGAAATAGGTAGGAAGAGGGCTGAGGATGTTAGGCAGGCTTTCAGGGAGCTAGGTTGGAAGCTCAGAGTTAGAACAAACAGAGTTCTTGCCTCTGGTTTGTTACTCATGCCACGTAATAGAGAATTGAGGAATAGGGAGAGAGAACAGTTAAATGCATGGCTACAGGGATGGTGCAGGAGGGAGGGATTCCGGTATCTGGATAACTGGGGTTCTTTCTGGGGAAGGTGGGACCTCCATAAACAGAATAGTCTACACTTGAACCTGAAGGGCACCAGTATCCTTGGGGGGAGGTTTGCTAGTGCTCTTTGGGGGGGTTTAAACTAACTCTGCAGGGGCATGGGAACCTAGACTGTAGCTTTAGGGTGCAGGACCTGGAGTGTAGGGAGGTTACGAACATGGCATCAATCTCGAAGGAGGGTGCCTATAAACAAGAAGGTGGCTTGAAGTGTGTATACTTCAATGCGAGAATACGAAATAAGGCAAGTGAACTTGCAGCGTGGGTTGGTACCTGGGATTTCGATGTTGTGGCTATTACGGAGACATGGGTAGAACAGGGACAGGATTGGCTGTTGCAGGTTCCAGGGTTTAAATGTTTTAGTAGGATCAGAGGTGGGGGTAAAAGAGGGGGAGGTGTGGCATTGCTTGTCAAAGATAATATTACAGAGGTGGAAAGGATGATGGATGAAGACTCGCCATCTGAGGTAGTTTGGGCTGAGGTTCGAAATAAGAAAGGTGAGGTCACCCTGTTGGGAGTTTTCTACAGGCCTCCTAATAGTCCTAGAGATGTAGAAGAAAGGATTGCGAGGATGATTCAGGAGAAGAGTGAAAGTAATAGGGTGGTTGTTATGGGGGACTTTAACTTTCCAGATATTGACTGGGAAAGTTATAGCTCGAGTACGTTAGATGGGTCAGTGTTTGTCTAATGTATGCAGGAGGGTTTCCTGACACAATATGTAGACAGGCCAACAAGAGGTGAGGCCATACTGGATTTGGTTCTGGGTAACGAACCAGGCCAGGTGTTAGAATTGGAGGTAGGTGAGCACTGTGGGGACAGTGACCACAATTCGGTGACTTTTACTCTAGTGATGGAGAGGGATAAGTGTGCACTACAGGGCAAGAGTTATAGCTGGGGGCAGGGAAATTATGATGCGATGAGGCATGACTTAGGACGCGTGGCTTGGAAAAGTAGGCTTCAAGGGAAGGGCACAATCGAAATGTGGAGCTTGTTGAAGGAGCAACTATTGAGTGTCCTTGATAAGTATGTACCTGTCAGGCAGGGAGGAAAGGGTCCTGTGAGGGAGCCGTGGTTTAATAAGGAATTGGAATCCCTTGTTAAAGGGAAGAGGGCAGTCTATGTAAAGATGAGGCATGAAATTTCAACTGGGGCTATTGAGAGTTATAAGGTAGCCAGGAAGGATCTGAAGAGAGAGCTAAGAGCAGCAAGGAGGGGACATGAAAAGTCCTTAGTTGGTAGGATTAGGGAAAACCCAAAGGCTTTCTATAGGTATATCAGGAATAAAAGAATGACTAGGGTAGGAATAGGTCCAGTCAAGGATAGTAGTGGGAAGTTGTGTGTGGAGGCTGAAGAGATTGGGGAAACACTGAATGAATACTTTTCGTCAGTATTCACTCAGGAACAGGACATTGTTGCCGATGTAAATATTGAGTCACAATTAATTAGAATGGATGGCTTTGAGGTATGTAGGGAAGAGATGTTGGAAATTCTGGAAAGAGTAAAAATAAGTAAGTCCCCTGGGCCTGATTGCATTTATCCTAGGATTCTCTGGGAAGCAAGGGAGGAGATTGCAGAGCCATTGGCCTTGATTTTTATGTCCTCGTTGTCTACAGGAATAGTGCCAGAAGACTGGAGGATAGCAAATGTGGTTCCCTTGTTCAAGGAGGGGAGTAGGGATAACCCTAGTAACTATAGACCGGTGAGTCTCACTTCTGTTGTGGGCAAAGTCTTAGAGAGAATTGTAAGGGATAGGATTTATGAACATCTGGATAGGAATAATGTGATCAAGGATAGTCAGCATGGTTTTGTGATGGGCAGGTCGTGCCTCAGAAACCTTATTGAATTCTTTGAGAAGGTGACTAAGGAGGTGGACGAGGGTAAAGCAGTAGATGTGGTGTATATGGATTTTAGATTAGATTAGATTAGACTTACAGTGTGGAAACAGGCCCTTCGGCCCAACAAGTCCACACCGACCCGCCGAAGCGCAACCCACCCATACCCCTACATTTACCCCTTACCTAACACTACGGGCAATTTAGCTTGGCCAATTCACCTGACCCGCACATCTTTGTGACTGTGGGAGGAAACCGGAGCACCCGGAGGAAACCCACGCAGACACGGGGAGAACGTGCAAACTCCACACAGTCAGTCGCCTGAGTCGGGAATTGAACCCGGGTCTACAGGCGCTGTGAGGCAGCAGTGCTAACCACTGTGCCAGTAAGGCGTTTGATAAGGTTCCCCATGGTAGGCTACTGCAAAAAATACGGAGGTATGGCATTGAGGGTGCGTTGGAGGTTTGGATTAGGAATTGGCTGGCTGGAAGAAGACAGAGGGTAGTAGTTGATGGTAAAGGTTCATCTTGGAGTGCAGTTACTAGTGGTGTTCTGCAAGGATCTGTTTTGGGACCATTGTTGTTTGTCATTTTATTAAATGACCTGGAGGAGGGGCTAGAAGGTTGGGTGAGCAAGTTTGAGGATGATACGAAAGTCGGTGGAGTTGTTGACAGTGAGGAAGGATGTGGCAGGTTACAGCGGGATATAGATAAGCTGCAGAGCTGGGCAGAAAGGTGGCAAAAGGAGTTCAATGTAGCTAAGTGTGAAGTGATTCACTTTGGTAAGAGTAACAAGAAGATGGGGTACTGGGCTAATGGTCGGATACTTGGTAGTGTGGATGAGCAGAGGGACCTTGATGTCCATGTACACAGATCTCTGAAAGTTGCCACCCAGGTAAATAGTGCTGTGAAGAAGTCCAAGGCGTACTGGCTTTTATTGGTAGAGGAAATGAGTTCCGGAGTCCTGAGGTCATGTTGCAGTTGTATAAGACTCTGGTGCGGCCTGGAGTACTGTGTGCAGTTTTGGTCGCCATACTGTAGGAAAGATGTGGAGGCACTGGAACGGGTGCAGAGGAGGTTTACCAGGATGTTGCCTGGTATGGTCGGAAGATTGTATGAGGAAAGGCTGAGGCACTTGGGGCTGTTTTCATTGGAGAAAAGAAGGTTTAGGGGTGATTGATAGAGGTGTACAAGATGATTAGAGGTTTAGATAGGGTTGACCATGAAAACCTTTTTCCACGTATGGAGTCAGCTATTACAAGGGGGCATAGCTTTAAATTAAGGAGTGGTAGGTATAGGACAGATGTTAGGGGTAGATTCTTTCCTCAGTGAGTCGTAAGTTCATGGAATGCCCTGCTAGTAGCAGTGGTGGACGCTCATTCTTTATGGGCATTTAAACGAGCATTGGATAGGCATATGGAGGATAGTGAGCTAGTGTAGATTAGGTGGCTTGGATCGGCGTAACATCGAGGGCCAAAGGGCCTGTACTGCGCTGTATTTTTCTATGTTCTATGACTAGTGCATTTTAGTACATTATTGAATACAACTGCACCTAATGAATCTTTCCATAATTTTAAGACATTTCACATCTTGTCAGATCCAATATCACATTTTAGAATGGAGATAAGGAGAAACTTCTTCAGCCAGAGCGTGGTGAATCACATGGAATTCATTGCCACAGAAGGCTGTGGAGGCCAGGGCATTGAGTACATTTAAGACTGTGATGGATAGGCTATTGAGTATCAAGGGGACCAAGGGTTACGGGGAGAAAGCAGGAGAATGGGGTTGAAAAATTTATCAACCATGATTGAATGGCAGAGCAGAATTGATGGGTTGAATGGCCTAATTTCTGCTCCTATGTCTTATGGTCTAATATTTCAGTTTGCAATTCAAATGTAAAATTCTAATAAAGAACACAATCCAATCAAATAACATAAAAGATCTTTTCAATCTCCATTTTAAGAGTTCGAGAACACCAATATGTTTCCATAACTTTTCTCCTGGACTATTCCCAAAGTCCTTTGCACTATTAATTCTCAGGTTACAATTCAACTCTTATTTCCCTAAGTAGTAGACTTATCATTTTAAATACCAAACTGAAAGATTACCTTCTAAGTAAATTCCACTTCCACAAATTTGTCAATGTAAAACAAAATTCCTGAAGTTCTTGCTCACAGTCTGATTCAAATGAATCAATGATGTCCATTAATCTCAATCAGCCTGTGTCGGCATTTACATTAGCAATCACCTCACAACATATTTACCTCGTCTGTTTTTATGATCCTTCAGTCACCTACCCAATTTAAACTGTAATGTAGCTTCCCTTCGCTACAAGCCCTGGAAGTGAATTCCACAGGTTGACAATTGTCTGGGTGCAACTTAAACAAACCTGCCCAACAAGGAAAGGATAGCATTTAATCAACTGCCTCTCTTATTTTCCTCCTGCCTTTACTTTCCTTCAATGGTCAGTTCCCTGTCAGGCAGGTTAAGTCAAATTTATCCATTTGACATAAAGTAGTTTATCTTATTCATTTTCCTATGTTAATTCCCACAGCATTTCAGAGGCCACAACATCTGTGGATAATCTGTTCTACACAGTTCTATCTTTCCATAATTTCCATAATTTTAAAATCTTTTGTCAAGCTGTCTACATGATGCATTGTTCCAATGAACAACATCTCAACATTCCAAGACATTCTTTATATTTTAGAAAGACTATCTTTGTATTTTTCTGAAAAAAAACTGTTTAAAATCAAGGACAGATGAAAGAATTGTTGCAATTTTTAAACCAAGTTATGAGAACTTATCAAAGGCTGCATATACAGTGTTGCTCTGTTCAAGCAGTGGGGAAGCCTGTTTGGAGATGGACTAGCACTGAGGGTGTATGCAAAGTGAGATTCAGCTAGCAACAAATTGATTATTGGTTTGCAGAATTTTGACCAATCATGGATGCCAAAGGCCACCAGCCTTGCGATAACTATCCAAATGGCTCTTGGGTTTCTAAAACAGCTTGTGGATGTGAAGAATACAGGGAGAAGGCTTCAGACTTCCAGAAGGGAAGGTGGTGTTGCTATCTCTCAGCTGTTAAAAATATCTGAAACTGAAGAAAGCCAGCTTTTTTTTCCCCCACCAGTTGCTGTAAGTTTTTGCTTTTAACTAAAATGTAAGAAATGTTATAATTCGTGAACCAGTTTCTCTACACCCCTTGTGAGAAAAAAGATATTGATGGAAACGAACAGAGAGTGAAGGACTTTGAAAGTCAAAGAAACAAACCAGTCTTTGGTTCTAAAACACACCACCCCTACCCCACATTGTGCCATTTGTCCCTTGGCTGGGAGAAGCATCTTTCTTGCTTCTACCCATAGAGTCCTATAAGAATTTTGTAATGACTTCAAGCACCCTCCTCTAAAGTTTCAAAATGTTTCCAATAATATGCAGCCTTGTACTGCAGACTGTACATTCACTGAGATTTCATTACGATATTAGAAAAAGTGTGCTGTGTAATATGGATAGGGAATGGAATGTATTGACACACTGCTTGCACATTAAATCTGCTCCCTTCCCATCAAATCTGTTTTTTTTGACTTCAACCAAATCTCTGAGGAGGTGCAGCCTACCCTTCTTGCCAGTTTCACTTTCACCTCTGACATAACTATCACATTTCCTCTGGACCAATTTTTTGTTTCCTGTCTCTTTTAGGAGGCATCATCATTATCCATTTGTCAAAACTTCCTTCCACCTTATTGCAGACCTTTATATTTTCCTGGCTCCTTCTTTCCCTTGGCTCTCAAATTAAAAGCTCTGGATTTCCAAAAACATGTTGTACTGATGAAAAACTGCTGAACTGAAACATAATTCTGTTAGTGTCCCAAGATTTTACCTGACATGCTGACCAGTTCCAAACTTTTCTGTCTTTAATATCTGTGATTGACTAAATTGATTCAAGTAACGAACTCGCACATAAGCTTTGCGAGATTTCAAATTTTCTCAAATCGTTCCTAACTTGAATGCTGTCATTTCCAGTCGACAGCAGCTTTAAAACTGAAAAATATTCCAAAGCTGTAGAAAAGGACCCAAGCAAAAAGGAGGAGATTTAGAGGGATAATTAAAGGCTGCGTCAAAGTATTGGTTTCGGGAATTTTGCTTTCAGGAGGTAACTATACCTTATTAAAGCAAGTGAAAACAGAATGATCAGTGGGCTTAATCTTAACATTTTTTTAATGGCTAAGTGTCAGATTTGTTGTGTTTCTTGAGGGTATATTACCAAACTCTTACCAACCCCATGGCATTAATGACCTTCCCATCCCTCGGCATCCCACTTACCTAATGCTATCCCCATCTTACAATGCGCCATTCATGTAACAACTTGCTGCTGCCAGGATATCCCAGAACTAATTAACATCTATAGAACTAGCATTATCTTTAAAAGGCTATTGTGCATCTGGAGAAACACAGAAGTTGCTGGAAAAGCTCAGCAGGTCTGACTGCATCTGTTCAGGGAAATCAGAATTAATGTTTCAGGTCCGGTGTCCCTACCTCAGAAC
The DNA here is from genome assembly GCF_020745735.1 of Hemiscyllium ocellatum. Taxonomy (NCBI): domain Eukaryota; kingdom Metazoa; phylum Chordata; class Chondrichthyes; order Orectolobiformes; family Hemiscylliidae; genus Hemiscyllium; species Hemiscyllium ocellatum. The sequence continues at coordinate 38,534,944 of NC_083418.1, forward strand.
TGTTCTGAGCAAGGGTCACCAGACCTGAAACCTTAACTAAATAAGTAAGTTCATGCCAACTCTAGTATTTTTGCAAAGAAATCTGGTCTTGAGGTGATAACTCACTTTACTACCAAGTCTCAAGAATCCAAATTTGATATTACAGTCTGAATCATAATACGCATTAAAGTGGCATTAATTCAGGAAACCTGCAAATACAGGGATAAGCACTAATTTATTAAGATGCTGCCTGATATGAGAAAATGCATAGGCAAACTTACAAAGCTGGAGATAATACCAATTTAACAGAGAAGATAAATGGGCATTAGGATAGAAAAGCTTAAAATTATGAAGGCTTTGGGCAGAGTAGATAAAGCACCAATCATGCACCATAAAAAAGCATTCTATCCAGATGCATCATGGTTTGGTATGGCAACTACTTTTCCCAGGGCAGTAAGAAATTACAGAGAGTTGTGAACACAGCCCAGACCATCACACAAGCCAACATTCCATCCGTTGACTCCATCTATATTTCTCACTGTCTTGGGAAGGCAGCCAACATAATCAGAGGCCCTTCCCACCCTGGTTATAATCTCTTCCGTCAGGCAGAAGCCACAAAAGATTAAACAGATGTACCGACAGATTCAAGAAAGCTTGTTCCCCACTTTTATTACACTTCTGAAAAGACCTCTCAAATTCTAAATTTAATGTTGAACTTGCTTTTTGTGCACCTTCTCTGCACCTGTAACACTGTAATTTTTGCTCTATTCTGTTACCCTAATACGCTCTATATGTATGATCTGCCTGTACTGCAAAAGTCTTCATTGTACCTAGGTACATGTGACAATAATAAATCAAATCAAAAGTAGTTTTCAGTGACAAGGGTCCAGATTGCAAAGTTACAAGATTGCTTCTAAAAGATTTACAATTGAGGACAAAAGGGATTTTTTATCCCCAACTCAGAGGATAGTGAACGAGTGAAACCATGATCAAAGGTTAGTGATTGACGTAGAAAACATTTCAATATTTAAACACACATAGGTGCTTGAAGTAAGAAGGGATACAACAAAAGGGATATAGAGATATGGAAAGGGGAATAAGGGAATGTGAAGCGACTGATGAAGCAGTATGGAAAGACGGATAAAGGGGCAGTGAAAGAATAATAAAGGGATGTGGATAAAGGAACGTGTGTCTTTGTCTGGAGAACAGGTTGGACCAATGGACACACAGGCTCGGAGGTAAAATGACTGTACGTCTACACCATCTTACCAGGTTTACAAAAAGAACCTGAGAGAAAAGGTTCGTCAAAAATGAACAATCTTTTGTACAGCAAGCCTGCCCATTTTCAGTTTGTATTCTGGGGTCACTGGTCTCTGTATGTGACCAGTATTGTAGCAGCTGGAAACTTTTGTCTGCCACTTACCAAATACAAAAGAAACTTTAGAAAACCAGTTGTTCATCTTATCAAGGTAACTGGTCCACCAACTGAGTTCAGAGCAACCCACTCATGATACGATTGCTCAATATATATGCTGCACTTTCAAAATGCAAATACTGCCTCTGCCCAAGTTATTTTTCCTGCTTACTATATTTCTCACAGCATTGCAAACAGGATGTATTTAAAGAATGCACAGCCTGTTCCAAAAATATCCATCCATTTAGTTCTGGAGATAATGACTCATGGTGCTGTATTGCAATATGGATGCTGACACACTGCATTACCTTACTCACATAAAATTAAAATTGACAAGCTAGTTCCTTTGAAACACACAGGAATTGAGTTTGATCCTGTCATTAATTGATGTTTGCACAAAATAATTTTCTGCAGTAATTGGGAACAGAAATTACTGTACCCCCTCTTCTAGCCTTAAATGTGTTGGAACAGTAGAGAAGAGTGGACTTTCTGGATTGGTTTGCACTCTCTTAGCATTAGCTAGGATCAAATAATATCCAGTCTGCAACCTTGTAGGTCTATATGATCTAGTTTCTTAATGGACTCTGAACTCACCAATTAAGTTACCAGAAAAGCAGTTAAGTTGAGAATCAGACATCATCTCCAATCAATCACTGACCAGGTTTTGAAGTTATAAAGATGTTTTTGCCCAGTCATTGATCACATTTTACCTCATTTCATCAGTTAGAGATTCATCTTAACACTTCCATAGGATATCAATTGATCAGGTCACTTTAAATGAACATTTTAACCAGGCAATATTTATATTAGTAATTGCAGTGGAAAAAATGCAACAATGTGGGAAAGCATATCATTGACATTACAATATTTTTATTCAATTTTAATCATTGGTCTGGATCTTACAGCACACAGCAGTTTTTTTATTGGTATCCTCAAAGGAAGCAAGCATGTCTGATTTGCATGGTCAAACAAGAGATTAATGTAGAACTAGAGAGGAGCAAAGAAACAGCAAACCAATACTTACTGTTAAACGTTTTGAAGCATCCACCTCGATCATTCCCTTTAAGAGATTTTGACAGTCCGGCGGTATAAAATGTGGCATGTGAAACACTCCACGCTTTACCTTTTCCAATAACTGTCTCAGGTTATCATCATCAAATGGCAGAGCTCCCTATGAAAGCAGGTAAGTTCAGTATTTAACATTCTTATTTGACAAGAGAATAATGCTGGAGAAAAATGCTAAGAAAATAATGCTGGAAGTTCAATGAATACATTTTTCCTCTCTTTAAACATTTCTGGACTTGTGTTAGAACAACTAGCCATTAATTTAAAAAGTATAAAAATTTGTTTTATTAAGCGAGGAAATAATGCATTGTAGAACAATTATACTTTAGGTGATATTTCACAGTGGGATAAGGATTTCTGATTTTCTCAACTATCATCTGTTCTTATTTATGCTCTAGCTGGTATGAAGCACCTCTCATCATCACAGGATGTCCTAAAGTGCTATACGACCAAGTATTTACCTTTAAAGTGTAACTGTTATTTTAATATAGGAAACAGAAATCATGTCTGTGCAAAACAACTCCCACAAAGAGCAATGAGAGAATGATCAGATAATCTGCTTTTAAGGAAGCAGGATGAGGAATAAAGACGCCAGAAGAGCTTTTGTGCTGTTCGTTGAATTTTTTGCAGGATTTTATGAGGAAAATGACATGGCCTTGCTTTAACAATTCATATGAGAAAGATCACACCTCTGACCGTATAGCTTGACAAATGGATACCCTCAAAATTATATGGAAGTGCCAGCTAAGATCAAGCACACAGGTCTCTGGGGTGGGACAAGAGGTGTTAATAATAGTAATCAACTTAGATGTACATACATTTGGATGCATCTGTCAGTGGTTACATGCTCAGAAATGTTTCTCACTTTAACAAGCAAAACAAGTGTTCCACATTAATAATGCCCCAATCATTAAATTAATCTTATGTGGCACTGTCTGTGGGAGTGGGCCTTGTCTACAGATTGATTCCTATTTGCATTCAACCGGAATGAGAAAATATAATGACTGGTTACCAAAAATGACCAATTACTCTAACTTAATGCCCCTCATTCCTTCTTCAAAGTGTAGGTGGCAGTCATACTGGGATAGAAGCAATGATTTAGACACAAATGACCAGGCTGTATCATAAAATAATGAAGCTTACATTTAAAAGAGGAAAAAATAACAGCTTATGCAATCCAAGTTAAAACATATCATTTTAGGTCTTAAAGAATCTTTACTGAATGTTTTCAATAAAGTTAAAATTAACTCTAACATATATTTACAGCACTTCTCACAATTAAAAAATAGGTGCCAGGGAGTCTCATTGTGAACAGACTCTTGCTACCTGGAAGGAAAACATAATTTGGCTTTAACAAGTGACATGTAAGCATTTGTGATGGCATCCAGAAAATACCTGTCAATTAATGTTGATATTTCTGAAGCTTTGGAAAAAATATTCGTGAAAAAACTATAGTTTAAGGACGAATTATTTTTGTTGTGCTGCTTTCATTTCTGTAACAACTTTCTAGTGAATAGCTCAGATAACCAGAAAAGTGAATAAAATATAACATGACATGACAATGTTCTTTGAATGCAAGTGATCATTCCCATTGTTTACTTTAGGTCATGAGCCTGGTGCAAGGATACTAAATTAATTTAGGGCTGCTTTTAACCCTGCCTGCAAAAATTGGACACATGGACAGTAAAATTGATCTCTGTTACTTAGCCCCTGAGATTCCATTGCATTTCTGTAGTGTGAAAGTTTGAGCGAGTAGGACAACTTCCGAAAGGTTGTAGGACTTCTTTAAATATTCAGATTGAGGGGTGATGATACAACTGGACTTGACTCAAATTTTAACATAAGGCACGCATAGGGAACCCACTGTGGCTTCCCCCATGAGGTCAATTAGGGAGAGTCGGAGCAGAGGAGGTTTTGAAAGGTAGCTTATTTTTAGGTTCTCTGTAGAACACTAGGTCCCTGATAGTCTTATTGTCATTAGAGCAGCTTAGACTGGAGCTGTGTGTCAGTACAATCCAGGTGCTGCAGAATCCATGGGAATTTGCCCAGGAAATTGAAGGCCACAATAGCAACTACCTTGCATCTGGAACCCTCTAAAAGAATTCAGTACAGACAAAATTCAAAAGGTATGCAGTTAATAGTTACCCAGGAATAATAAAGTGATTAAAATCATTTTGGCAGGGTCACAGTTATCTTTTGTGACAGGGATATATTAGACTACTCAAATATTAGGACTTCAGCATTTCTCTGCATCACAATCATTCTTGTCTTCTCTGTTTTATCAGAATTTTCATTTTTTAAAAGAGTTTTACATTCTCGTTCCTTTCATATTTCAAGCACATTAAATCGCATACTTTTCCTCCAACATACATCAACAGTGCACTATTTTATTAACTTGTTCTAATAACTAATATTTCCCTTGGACCTCTTGCCCCAAACCTGAAATCAGTCTCCCCGAGTTCATGTGGATTAAATATGCCCAAGAGAATGTCAGTATTTCTTTGCAGTTTCTTTTAAAGTTTCATAATTAAAAGACTAGTTTTACAGTTTGGCTTATCAATAGAGTTTCCAAGAGTGACATTAATTTTGTCCATCAGGAAGAGCACTCCTCTCCTCTTGTTTTTAGTTTAACTTTTGTAACATTTTCTGAATTTTTGTTTTAAATGGCCTTCAAAGAGTACTGGTTGCACCTCTCCAGGTCTTCCAAAACCTGGAACAACATGACTGCCTTCTCATTTGTGAACAAACTTCAACCAGGCTCTTAAAAGTATGTCAAGGTCCTAATTTGTGTATACAGGCAATTTTACATTTGCTCGACGTCCAGATCATGTTCCAAAACTCGCTTCCTTATCCTGTATTTTTAGCCTCAAAAACAAGAACACCAATATTGTTTCCCCTTTGCACAATCTTCCCAAGAAGCAACAGTGCAGTGTGACTGGGAGCAAAATGTAGTGCTGAACTTGACCATTACTGGCTGGAATATTCTTGTGGAGGAGGTTAGTTACAGGTGTTCTTGAGGTCAGGTTGAATCCTTACGTTCATTGTCAGGGAAGTCTACCAATGGTCCCAAACTGAGATGCCTCAATGCTGACAGAAGAAGGTGGTTCAGCTCTGTTGCCTAATGATTTCTCTACCATGCCAATTTTCATACTGCTCACTTCAAGAACAAACTATTGCAATTGGACCAGATCAAAAGCAGCAATTGCAAATTGACTTGTTAGTTCAAAGTTTGTGCGAAGATTTGTAGCTCGGGTGCTTGTTGTAGTGGTTCTGTTCGCCGAGCTGGAAGTTTTTGTTGCAAACGCTTCGTCCCCTGGCTAGGAGACATCATCAGTGCTCTGGAGCCTCCTGCAAAGTGCTTCTTTGATGTTTCTTCCTGTATTTATAGTGGTCTGTCCTTGCCGCTTCCGGTGTCAGTTTCAGCTGTCCGCTGTAGTGGTTGGTATATTGGGTCCAGGTCGATGTGTTTGTTGATGGAGTTTGTGGATGAATGCCATGCCTCTAGGAATTCCCTAGCTGTTCTCTGTCTGGCTTGCCCTATGATAGTAGTGTTTTCCCAGTCGAATTCATGTTGCTTGTTGTCTGAGTGTGTGGCTACTAGGGATAGCTGGTCGTGTCATTTCGTGGCTAGTTGGTGTTCATGTATGCGGATTGTTAGCTGTCTTCCTGTTTGTCCTATATAGTGTTTTGTGCAGTCCTTGCATGGTGTTTTATAAACTACATTAGTTTTGCTCATGTTGGGTATTGGCTCCTTTGTTCTAGTAAGTTGTTGTCTGAGCGTGGCTGTTGGTTTGTGTGCCGTTATGAGTCCTAAGGGTCGCAGTAGTCTGGCTGTCAGTTCTGAAATGCTCCTGATGTATGGTAGTGTGGCTAGTCCTTCTTTAAACATCAAAGAAGCGCTTCGCAGGAGGCTCCAGAGCACTGATGATGTCTCCTAGCCAGGGGACGAAACGTTTGCAACAAAAACTTCCAGCTCGGCGAACAGAACCACTACAACAAGCACCCGAGCTACAAATCTTCGCACAAACTTTGAACACTTACGGGCGAGAGACGCTGAGACAAGCCAGGAAATGGGAATCCTGCGCTAACCGCCTAAGCACAACGTATGAACAACTCCGGTTCCTACACGAATGCCGAAAGAATCAAATCCTTCCACAATGTGTCAGGTACAGACCACCAGTCAATAATCCACAAGCCAGGGAAACAGCCAAGCAGAACGGACTCAGGATGATCCAGGTAATGATCACAGACGCTCACAACTGACTGCACAAATACAAACAAGAAATTGCGCGCCAAAAGTCGTTAATTTCAAAGACCGCTAATCATGAATGGACCCGGACCATAGAACAGGCTGTCACTATAGGACAGAACAGGACAACACATCGCAAAAAAAACGGCACTAAAAGAAAAACTGGCCAAACTAACACACAAAAAAGAGGACACTACAACACACACCTGGGTTAAAAACCTCTCCCACAGACAGCTCACAGACATGGAAAGAACTATACTGACCAAGGGACTCAACTACAACCACAGGGACGCCAAGACAGCAAAATTCCTAGCAGCACTAGAATGCACACTCAGGAACAATGGACTGACTGAAGAGACACAACAAACAGTGAGACAAATGGTCGTACCTATGATGATAAGAAAAAGACAAACACATAACCTCAACACCAAGGAGAAGGAAGAACTGAAAGCACTAATAAATGATAAGAACATAATCATACTACCAGCAGATAAAGGCAGAATGACTGTCATCCTAGATTACATCAAAAAAGCACAACACCTACTAGCAGACACCAACACCTACCAAATGAAGGATTCTGACCCCACACCACAACTCACCAATAGAATAAATAACACACTAAGGAATCTACAAAAAAACGGACAGATAACCAAAGCTGACCTACAAAGAATGAAACCGGAAAGCAACAACACCCCCAGATTCTATGGACTACCCAAAGTACACAAACCAGACATCCCACTCAGACCCATAGTATCACTACCAGGGACACCAGCATACAGCTGGCCAAAGAACTACAACAGAAACTGAAACACCTGGTCAGCGGATCCAAACACTCCATACAATCAACACAGGAATTCTTGGATGCCATCAGGAATACACACATAGACAAAGAAGAAACCATGATCTCATTCGACGTGACGGCACTGTTCACTTCGATTGACAAAACCCTAGCCAGAGAAACAATAGCCAACCTACTTGACATACATAACAGAAAACAGGAGGCGGAACCTATCAACAAAGACGGCATACTTAAACTACTGGACTTGTGCCTCACTACACACTTTACATTCAACAATCAGATATACGAACAAATCAACGGAACACCCATGGGATCACCAATCTCGGGACTCATAGCAGAGGCAGTTATGCAAAGGTTAGAACAAACAGCCCTACCACAAATTCAACCCAAACTCTGGGTCAGATATGTCGATGACACTTTCGTAATCATCAAAAACACGGAAATAGAAAAAACACACCGGATCATCAACGCCACACTCACAGGAATCCGATTCACGAGAGAAGTAGAAAAGGATAGCCAACTCCCATTCCTAGACGTGATAGTACAGAGAACACTGAACGGAGAATTCACCACAAGAGTACACAGGAAAACAACACACACAGACCAAGTCCTAAACTATGAAAGTGACCACCCCAACACACACAAACGAAGCTGCATCAGGACACTATTCAAAAGAGCTACAACACACTGCAGTACACCAGAACTGCCAAAAGAGGAAGAGGAACACCTATACAAGGTATTCGCCAAAAACGGATACCTGCGCAACTTTATCAACAGATGCTTAAGAGATAGACCACAGAACGAGGACATGCCACAACCAAAAGGGCTAGCCACACTACCATACATCAGGAGCATTTCAGAACTGACAGCCAGACTACTGCGACCCTTAGGACTCATAACGGCACACAAACCAACAGCCACGCTCAGACAACAACTTACTAGAACAAAGGAGCCAATACCCAACATGAGCAAAACTAATGTAGTTTATAAAATACCATGCAAGACTGCACAAAACACTATATAGGACAAACAGGAAGACAGCTAACAATCCGCATACATGAACACCAACTAGCCACGAAATGACACGACCAGCTATCCCTAGTAGCCACACACTCAGACAACAAGCAACATGAATTCGACTGGGAAAACACTACTATCATAGGGCAAGCCAGACAGAGAACAGCCAGGGAATTCCTAGAGGCATGGCATTCATCCACAAACTCCATCAACAAACACATCGACCTGGACCCAATATACCAACCACTACAGCAGACAGCTGAAACTGACACCGGAAGTGGCAAGGACAGACCACTATAAATACAGGAAGAAACATCAAAGAAGGGCTTCACAGGAGGCTCCAGAGCACTGATGATGTCTCCTAGCCAGGGGACGAAACGTTTGCAACAAAAACTTCCAGCTCGGCGAACAGAACCACTACGTGACTTGTTAGTCATTGGGTTTGCCTTTATTGGTGCTTTGGCCCTGAGCTCCCTTAGAAATTTACATTGTAGTATTTAATTTATTTTTATGTAAGTTACTTTTGCTTATTCCAATGCTAATGGATTCCTGGAAATGGTTCAATCGCAGTCAACTTTCCAATAAATTGGCAGACAATGCTCTGTTTGCTTGCAATCCATCAATCTTAAGAAAGTAAAATAATTTCAAAAAATCCTTCATAAACATATAAGCAAAAATAACAGATTCCTGTATTAAAAAATAACCTACTAAGCTAAACAAGAGGATGGTCTAAAGAAATTTCAAGCCATTACGAATTCATGGAGTGATTATTTGGCCTGATCTATAAAAGTTTCTGGCTCAGTCCTAGCCTAGGCAGACAGAAAGTGGTGATGGACTGCATTTGAATAAATTATAATACATTAATTAAACAATTGCTCATTTTCAAAATGAGTGAAGCTGGCCACAAAGGTTCTCAGGAAGTCTAAGAAGTGGTATAGATTAAATTCTATGATCTTTCAGTTCTCTTGTCCTGTTCCTGCACCCTTTGTAAAGGAAAAAATTTAAAATTCTTATAGCATACTTTTTCATTTGCATTGGTCTTGCGTTCTAGTTTAGTTACGACCAGGCCCTCAAAATCTTAGAGCTCCGAAGCTTATACAAAATTCCTTTCCTTCTACACTTGAATTCAGCCTCACTTAAACTTCAGTTTCTGATCAAGCTCATCTCTAACTTTGCTCAAGACTGGTAGTATCCTGGCCTTTCACTTAGGTGACATAACAATAAAAATAACAATGCTTCAAAGCAAAGAAGAAATTGTCTCATCGAGCATACCAAAATATAAGATTGTATTTGAATAATATCTGTTCCTACTCATCAGAATTTAATATAACATTAGTCAAGGTAGGTTTTATAAAGAAAGAATGTAACACTGTACACGCTTCTATGTGACTAAAGCTATATGTTTGTGGGGATACATTATCCACTGTCAAATAGTGACCCAATTTAATACTTTGAAACTTAAAGAAAATAGTCTTGAGAAATCAATTAATTGATCCGTGTATGCATTAGGTAGAAATTTAGATCAATTTTTCAAAATGAATGCAATTCCATAGGGTTCTTTTTTGTATGAAAAAATAATCACAAACTCCTTTGTACTTTGAAAGTAATTCTTCTGTGTTTAAGATGAAGCACCAAATATGTTTCAGTATGCAACAGAATTCATCCCCAGGCCATGATTAATGTTGGCTCTAAATAAAAGCTTTTTGATCAAAGGACAACTCTGTGTAATTAATGTCAAAAGCACAGAAGCAGAGATCAGGACCCGCATTAAATAATGATGCAAGAAAAATGGCTGTTTCAAAATGTCAAATTATATGTTCTCATGGTGTATAATAAGTTTGATGTAATTAGTTTTGCCATGGATCCAAATGTGAATGGAAGCATCAACAAATGTTGTTTAATTTTAACAATAGCAATATAGGAAAATGAAAATGTTTGTCACATGTTTCACTTCCTTGCAAGATGACAATCTCAGATTCAAAACAATACATTAATTTATTTTTAGGCTTTTGAGAACCTCTGATTCAGAAAACGCAGCTTCTATTTCAAAGTGCAAAAATATTCCTGCAGCAATTTCAAAACTTTATCGATCGTGGATAACTTGAACCTATTTGACAGTCACTGAATCTATAAAGAAGCCCAAATTCAAGGGAAGAAGGTGGAAGATGAACAGACAGATTAGATTTAACTGCATTTTATAGAGGTCGGTGGAAACAAGAAACTGATCTGCTAAGTTTGAAACAAATCAAACGGGACTGGATAACCAACTGACAGAAAAAAGGATTGAGGGTCTTGAGAAAGAATGTATGTAGTGCATATTTAACTTTGGAACAGGAACAATAATTTTTTTTTCAATGTAGTAGGTCCTAAAGAGATGTCAAATTTTCAAAAATTTCTCAAAGCAATGATTACTCAAACACAATCTAAATATTGATACCAATCTTGATTTATTTGATATTTAATTATGATTAAACAAAACCAAATTCTAACAAATGTGTAAATAAGACTGGAGAGGATTATGTGGCTTTGTGACAAAGCAGATTATAATAACAGATACATTATGGGCAATACAATTTAAAAAAGGAAAACAAGTATTCAAAATGTTATGAACTTTTGACGGGTTTTAATGTTAGTGGAATACAGAAGACACGAGAAACCACCTTTCAACATAAATAGCATCCACCTGCTCATGGTCAGAGTGTAACTTGCAATGGCTTTCTTCCTGCTTTTGCAAGGTGTCTCCTTGGCTCATCCCATTTCTCATACATACTGCCCCTTGGTGACATCTGATACCATCCAGATCTACCTCACCAGCACCTCCCCAACTCCTCCACTGTTACTAAATGATCAGACTGTTTGTCTGACAACCAGTACTGGATATAGCAGAAGTTTCCTCCAGTTGAATATCGGAAGAAACAAAGCCAATACTTTCGGCCTCCTCTTCAAATGCCATTCCACATCCAATCCTCTTCCTAAAAATTGCATGAGAATAAACTAGACTGTGGCAAACCTTGGCTCATTGAAATCAGATGCCCTCATTCATGCCTTTGTTATTTCCAGATATGACTGTTGCAGAGTGCTCTTATTTGATCTTCCACATTTTAATTTCCATAGACTTAACATCATCCAAAGCTGCCTGTGTCCCACCTCATGACAACTCTCATTCACCCATCATCTCTGTGCTCACTCAGCTATACTGCCTCCTGATTAAACAACAGCAGGATTTAAACATTTTCATCCTTGTTTTCAAACCTCGCCATGGTCTCACCTCTCTGTAATTGTAAACTCCTCCAGCTTATAAACTTCTAAGAGGTCTATGCTCATCTAATTCTGGCCTCTTGAACATCCCAGTTTTAATAGTTCAGTATTGGTGGATGTGCCATCAGGCACCTAGAAGTGAAGCTCTAGAATTATTTTCTAACACCTTTCTGCCTCATAACTCTCAATGAAGACACCATTTGAAACCCAATTCAATGATGAAGCTTCTAGTTATTTGATCGTAAAAAAGTACATAAAGCAGCAAGATTAAATATGCTAATGATTCTCGGTGTTGGTGGGCTGGTGGACAGTGGGTATTGCAAGCTTCTATCATTGCAGGAATCAGTTGGTAGCTGAAGAAAAATATAAAAACTTGTCCAAAACCTATCATACACTGCTGATACGTGAAACAAATAAAGAAAGGCACTTAAGTGCCTCAGTGTGAGGAAGTCCCACCCTTCAGAACTGCTGGCCAGTCTGATTCTTTAGAGCCCCTGCAGCAACAGAATTGTGAAGTAGGTGAGATAGTACTGCAAGCTAGCCCATGAACTGCCGGATCCCACAGCAAGCTAAGTCCATCAGACAGGGAGGGACTAAGCAATCCAGAGGCAGTTAAGCGGTTTTGGAAGTGAGGCAGAAAGAAACATACGAGGCTTGAATCATCATGAGGCGGGGGGGGGGGGTCATTCCAAGCCGTCTACCATTTTACAGTGCAACAGCATGAAATCTGCGTGGCAAAAAAGTTGGTTGCTCTTCACCTATCTATTGAAAAATGGAGAGTGCCAATCACCAGCATATTATGGGCACTGCCTCTGGGCTGGTCTTGAAGGAAATGTAAGTGGGAAGGGTAGTGGGGGAAAAATGTGCTTGTTGCTTTTAAAAGGTTGCCAATGCTATTAATGTTAAAAATATTTCCCCTCCATTCTTAATCATGATTCATACACAATTTCATTTAATAGTTTGCAACTTCCATTGGTTAACAGTTTATACCTGCAACATTAAAACAATTTGAGTGTATAAGCTATATGGCAAAGTCACCACAGTCTGACCAGACCACAGTGTTGCTCTTTAATTGGAGAGAAACAATTCATGGTGATTTAATCTGAGGGTCACCATACCTCAGGCAAGGGGAGAGGTTGAGAAGGAGAATCCTTCCTGGACACCTCAGCAAGTGCAAGAATTGAACCTATGCTGTTGGCATCACACTGCAGCGCAAACCTGAAGTCCAGCCGACTGAGCTAACCAACCCCAAATTTGAGTATGTTGATAGGTTTGAAAAAAAGCCTTTTGAGATCATATTAAGTTTGACATTCAACCAGTATGCCTCTGTAAATAATGAATGTGATGATGAAGAAATACTTGTTTACCAGTCTGATAACATTATACTTGCTCAACAGCAAGGTAACAGAGTCAAAGCAAATATTATCAAGGTAAACAGTACAGAGAATACAGAAAGCAGGACAGACTAGTGCTTTAGCTTATTAAGACAGACCTTCAATTGAGATAGGTGAAGTAGAATATTCTATAAAACACCTTTTCCTGGAAAATTGAATGTAAGGGATTTCACATGCTAGAAAATTACTGATGAAAGCAAAAAGAAAAGGATGGGACAAGTTTCTGGGTAGTCAAATCATGGATTCAGTTCATAGTGTCAAATCAAAGCTGCAAAATACAATTGGGTACTAAGTTTTAAAAGAAATGGATGGTCTGGACTTTACATTTAATAAACTAGAACCATCCTTGTTTGTGTATGAACAATTGGACATGTTGGAGACATGTTCTGATATCTAATAAAGAAATTCCTGCCAACTGTTGGCAGGAGATCCAAAATGATCATCATGAGTGCAATCAGCAATCACAGGCCATGACTTTCAGATCACTCTATGACAAGAGTTACTAGCTTATTTGATCTATATATTGGCAAAGTATTCAATAGTGAATTATCAATTTGCAACATAACATTGTGCTTTTTTTAAATCGATTTTCCTGTACCTTCTCAAGCAGTAATTTCTGTCATCATTTCACTAGACATTATAATGGTTCTATAATTGTTTCAAGTTTGTATATTAATAAACCTGTAATCATAGGTACAAATAAACATTAAGCACAACTTCTTTTGAAATTTACAGTTTAGATAGTTCACCTGAAATGTACAATATTATCTGACTGTCTTGCTATCATGAAGCCAAATACACTTCTCAATGTCTGCACACATATAGATTATCTAATATGGAAGCAACTGTCAAATGAACCCTCTGGGTACTGAACTCACTGCTGCTTTGCAGCACAGCAGTGCATCTTCACAACGGAACAACTTTTACAGATGTACTGCATATAATTACCATTAATTCTAATAGAAGTGGATGCAAGTAGATCGAAATTGCATTAAGCAAAAAACACAAAATACTAATCTTCTTGTAATAGGTCTCTGTACATCAAAAGCTCATTCAATATTTACCAGGCTGAAGGAAAATCTTAAATGACTTACCACCAAGAGTGCAAAAAGGATGACACCACAGCTCCAGACATCTGCTTTCCGACCATCATACTTTTCTCCCTGAATTGAAAACAGTTTTCAATTAGAAAAACATTCTGTTCAAAACATGTTTACTGATTAAAATCATACTCCACTGCAGTGCTATCTTCAAATCATTTTATTTTCTACACTGTCATCTCTTATATACATTGTCCTGTCCCACTGTGGGAAACATTGGACATCTTCCTTACGTGACAGAATCACTAAAAGAAAAGTTTTGTGGATGACTAATACAGGTGCACAATCCTTTATCCGAAATTCCAAAATCCAAAAAAACTCCAAAATCCAAAATTTTCTCCGTGAAGGTGTTTTCTGCTAAACAAGGTTGTTTGGCGTGCGAACAGTTATCCAATTCCACACCCACTCGATCCATGTTACTCAGATATGATGTGGTGGTGTGGCCCAGCACTGGCAGGTGTCAATTGTGGCTCAGCGCGCGTACTAGTCACACGGGGTCCGCTGTTCGGTAAGATTTTTTTTAATTTCACTGCAAAAATGCCATTTATTCTGAAATCTGAAAAATTCTGAAATCTGAAAAACAACTGGCCCCAAGGATTTTGGATAAAGGGTTGTGCACCTGTAATGGAATAAAATGCTGCATTTGGAAGCCCATTCAAGTACTATATTTATTTGGCAGGATTTACACCAGTGCAGCTTAAGATAATTCTTCCTGACAGTGAATATTTGTGAAACCTAACAAATTTTAAGATTGGGGTTGAGAAGTTTTGAAACTATAGACTGGTGAGCCTGACCTCAGTGGTGGGTAAGTTGTTGGAGGGAATCCTGAGGGACAGGATGTACATATATTTGGAAAGGCAAGGACTGATTAGGAATAGTCAACATGGCCTTGTGCATGGGAAATTATATCTCACAAACTTGATTGAGTTTTTTGAAGAAGTAACAAAGAAGATTGATGAGGGCAGAGCAGTAGATGTGATCTATCTGGACTTCAGTAAGGCGTTCAACAAGGTTCCCATGAGAGACTGGTTAGCAAGGTTAGATCTCATGGAATACAGGAAGAACTAGCCATTTTGATACAGAACGCGCTCAAAGGTAGAAGACAGAGGGTGGTGGTGGGAGGGTTGTTTTTCAGACTGGAGGCCTGTGACCAGTGGAGTGCCACAAGGATCGGTGCTGGGTCCTCTACTTTTTGTCATTTACATAAATGATTTGGATGCGAGCATAAGAGGTACAGTTAGTAAGTTTGCAGATGACACCAAAATTGGAGATGTAGTGGACAGCAAAGAGGGTTACCTCAGATTACAACAGGGTCTGGACCAGATGGGCCAATGGGCTGGGAAGTGGCAGATGGAGTTTAATTCAGATAAATGTGAGGTGCTGCATTTTGGGAAAGCAAATTTTAGCAGGACTTATACACTTAATGGTAAGGTCCTGGGGAGTGTTGCTGAGCAAAGAGACCTTGGAGTGCAGGTTCATAGCTCCTCGAAAGTGAAGTTGCAGGTAGATAGGATAGTGAAGAAGGCGTTTGGTATGCTTTCCTTTATTGGTCAGAGTATTGAGTACAGGAGTTGGGAGGTCATGTTGCAGTTGTACAGGACATTGGTTAGGCCACTGTTGGAATAATGCGTGCAATTCTGGTCTCCTTCTTATTGGAAAGATGTTTTGAAACTTGAAAGGGTTCAGAAAAGATTTACAAGGATGTTGCCAGGGTTGGAGGATTTGAGCTACAGGGAGAGGCTGAACAGGCTGGGACTGTTTTCCCTGGTGTGTCGGAGGCTGAGGGGTGACCTAATAGAGGTTTACAAAATTATGAGGGGCATGGATAGGATAAATAGACAAAGTTCTTTTCCCTGGGGTCGGGGAGTCCAGAACTGGAGGGCATAGGTTTGGGGTGAGAGGGGAAAGATATAAAAGAGATCTAAGGGGCAACCTTTTCACGCAGAGGGTGGTATGTGTATGGAATGGGCTGCCAGAGGATATGGTGGAGCTGCCAGAGGATGTGGTACAATTGCAACATTTAAGAGGCATTTGGATGGGTATATGAATAGGAAGGGTTTGGAGGAATTTGGGCCGGGTGCTGGCAGGTGGGACTAAATTGGGTTGGGATATCTGGACCGCAAGGACAGGTTGGACTGAAGGGTCTGTCTCCATGCTTAGAGTCATAGAGTCAATCTCAACTGTTATGGAGAAAAGATGGAGAGAATAAAGGTACAGATCAACTGTAATCTAATATAATGGTTTTCCAGATTCTCTCAGCTGCAGATTCCACTCCTGCTATGTTACAATGTTTTGGCAGTTTCTAATTCCTATGTGTCTTTTAAAGCCATGCTGATATCTTAAACAGGACAACCATTAAGGATAGCAACGTCAATTACTTGCAATGGCACAGCTCACCTGGTGAAAATATTAAATTATTGGCAAAACATAGCTCACTTTAATTCTGTCCAAATTGGACACTGTAGCCAATTAGTTGTGATACTGGATTAGCAGCCTAGTGATTGTCAATTCATGATGCCAGCATGGCAAATTATGAAATTCATTAAAGCTGGTAATTTGTTGACTGCCACCAGAAGGGCAGCCTTAACAGTTACCTAATTGTCATCAAAAACTAAACCAATACCATTCAGGGAAATGAACCCAGCCCACATGGGACTCCAGTTTCCCATGACTTGGAGAAACTAGGAATAGATGATATTGCATCTCTTGTGTCCTAGGCCAGGTTACTCTTTAAAGGGGCTCATAGAGCTGGAATGCCTCACAGCCCACAGCTTTCCATTCCTTCAAAGATATGCATGTTTTCTGAAGGCTGGCATCAGAACAGTCTTTACCATTCACCATTTCTTCTTTTACATTATTCTTTGGCTATTCTTTTCAATTGACTACTACATTTGGACTTGAAGTTTCAGTCATTGTTTTGACTGTAGCTACAAAGCCAATGTGATATGAATAAGTTACATTTAATTGTTATACCTTTTTATACATTTTATAAAATCCAAAGACAATGAGAAAAGTTAACATTTAAAATCTTGATTTCTCAGCAAACTGATACATGCAGTTTTTTTAATTCAAAGGATTTTACAGAACAAAATAAACTACCCTTGTTCCTTTGTCATATTGAGATTATTAGTTGTGTGCATGATGCTGAGAATCAACTGTTAATTAATTACCATCCCATCAACTGAATTAGGAGTATCCTTGTGAAACATTATAAAATACTTTGTGAAATTCAAGGCAAGGTGAGGTTTTCCACAAACTCATAAAAAATATGTATCTTTGATACTGAGATACTTCATGCACTTTTATAGCTCAATGGTTTTATACAGTATTAGCACATTACTATTCTACAGTTTTACATAATGATTAAGGAGTGCAAGATTTGCCCATTCCTAAGCCCATTCCTAACTGGCCTAAAATGGTAGTTGATTAATGCATGTTATGAGAGGTAGGATTCATCATAACATTTTCAAGTTAATACAATCCTCATTATGAACAAATCTCCCCCACTAGTTAATTCTAAATCCAATCTTTAATAAAAGTAAGATTAGCATATGTAAGTCCAATCTTCAGCAGCATAGTGGGATAATGAACTCTTTGATCACTGAAACAGTAGAGCTGTAAGTGCAATATTTATTGAATAGTAGATTTAGCAGTGGCATGGTTTTGTGACTGAACAAGCAAACCAGAGGCTTAGACTAATAAAAAATGCATGTTCAAATTTCAATATGGCAGCATCAAAATTAAAACAACTGACATTAAAAATCTGATATCTGTAAATGTGAACATGTTGGATTATTACAGAAATGGTGTAGAGAGAAGATGATTCAACGTAATTCACCAGTTAGGCGCATACATGACTTCATCACACAGCAATATGATTGACTAAGAACTGGCCTCTGAAATGTGTTAGCAATCCATTCAATTGCCACCACTTTGTGAGTGACAAGGGTAGGCAATACGTGTCAGTCTTGTCATGGAAGCCCACATTATGAAAATCAATTTAAAAAACCTAACAAATATTTTATGCTAGTTGGATAAATACAATACTGAACAACCCCTGACCAGTGTGGTAGATTTTCCATTTGTGTCAACAAAGATGGATGAAAATATTATACAGTCCGCCTTACAAAAAGCAAAATACATGCTAAGTGAAGTATAATTTACTACGTGAACATGACTTTGCATTATAATATGACAGAAGACACTTATTGCAAACTAGTATCACAGAAGTTTTTATTACTATAAAATTACAAAAACAATCTCCACCAAAATGAATTAATATTTAACCTATGCAGCTAAAAATAATTAGAATCTGTCATTCACAATATATAACAAATTGTAATCTGGCCTTTGGACAAGAAAGCAGGAGATGGAAGAGATACTAAATGAGTATCTTGCATCAGTGTTTACTCTGAAGAAGGAAATGGCAGATATAGAATGTGGGAAAATGGATGGTGACATCTTGGAAAATGTTCATATTACAGAGGTGGTGGTGCTGGGTGTCTTAAAATGCATAAAGGTGGATACATCCCCAGGACCTGATCAGGACATTGGTTAGGCCACTGTTGGAATATTGCGTGTAATTCTGGTCTCCTTCCTATCGGAAAGCTGTTGTGAAACTTGAAAGGGTTCAGAAAGGATTTACAAGGATGTTGGCAGGGTTGGAGGATTTGAGCTACAGGAAGAAACTGAACAGGCTGGGGCTGTTTTTCCTGGAGCGTCAGAGGCTGAGGGATGACCTTATAGAGGTTTACAAAATTATGAGGGGCATGGATACGATAAATAGACAAAGTCTTTTCCCTGGGGTCGGGGAGTCCAGTACTAGAGGGCATAGGTTTAGAGTACGAGAGGAAAGATATAAAAGAGACCTAAGGGGCAACTTTTTCACACAGAGGGCAGTACATGTATGGAATGAGCTACCAGAGGATATGGTGGAGGCTGGTACGATTGCAACATTTAAGAGGCATTTGGATGGGTATATGAATAGGAAGGGTTTGGAGGAATATGGGCCAGGTGCTGGCAGGTGGGACTAGATTGGGTTGGGATATCTGGTCAGCATGGACAGGTTGGACCAAAGGGTCTGTTTCTATGCAGCACGTCTCTTTGACTCTATGACTCTAGGTGTACCCTAGAATGCTGTAGGAAGGTAGGGAAGTGATTGCTGGGCCCCTTGCTGAGATATTTGGACCATCGATAGTCACAGGTGATGTGCCGAAAAACTGGAGGTTGTCTAACGTGGTGCCCCTATTTAACAAAGGTGATAAGGAAAAGCCCGGAAACTATAGACTGGTGATGGACAAGTTGTTTGAGGAAATCTCGAGGGATAGGATTTACATTTACTTGGAAAGGCAAGGACTGATTAGGGATAGTTAACATGGCTTTGTGCATGGGAAATCATGTCTCAAAAACTTGATTGAGTTTTTGAAGAAGTAACAAAGAGGATTGAAGGGCAAAGCAGTGGACATGATCTATGTGGACTTCAGTAAGGCATTTGACAAGGTTCCTCATGGTAGACTGGGGTTAACAAGATTAGATCTTATGGAAGACAGGAAGAACCAATCATTTGGGTACAGAACTGGCTCTAAGGTAGAAGATAGACGGTAGTGGTGGTAGGTTGCTTTTCAGACTGGAGGCCTGTGACCAGTGGTGTGCCACAAGGATTGGTAGTGGGTCCACTACTTTTCGTCATTTATACAAATGATTTGGATATGAACATAGGAGCTATAGTTAGTAAATTTGCAGATGACACCAAAATTGGAGGTGTAGTGGATAGCAAAGAAGGTTACCTCAGAGTAAAATGGGCTGAGGAGTGGCAGATTGAGTTTAATTTAGATAAATATGAGGTGCTACATTTTGGAAAGGCAAATCAGAGCAGGAGTTATATACTCAATGTTAAGGTCTTGGGGAGTGTTGCTGAACAAAAAGACCTTGGAAAGCAGGTTCATAGTTCCTTGAAAGTGGAGTCGCAGGCCGATAGGATAGTGAAGATGGCGTTTAGTATGCTTTCCTTTATTGGTCAGATCATTGAATATAGGAATTGGGAGGTCAGTTAGGTTAGGCCAGTTTTGGGATAGTGTGTGCAATTCGGGTCACTCTCCTATCGGAAGGATGTTGTGAAACATGAAAGGGTTCAGAAAAGACTTACAAGGATGTTGCCATATTTGGAGGGTTTGAGCTCCAGGAAGAGGCTGAATAAGGGGGCTGGGGCTATTTTCGCTCGAGCATCGGAGGCTGAGGGTTGACCTTAGAGAGGTTTATAAAATCATTCGGGTAATGGATAGGGTAAATAGACAGGTCTTTTCCTGGGGTGGGGAGTCCAGAACTCGAGGGCATAGATTTAGGGTGAGAGGGGAAACATTTAAAAGGGGCCTAACAGGCAACTTTTTCATGCAAAGGGTGGTGTGCATATGGAATGAGCTCCAGAGGAAGTGGTGGGGGTTGGTACAATGACAGCATTTAAAAGGCATCTGGATGGGTATATGAACATGAAATGATTAGAGGGATATGGGCCAACTGCTGGCAAATGGGACTAGATTTTTTGGAATATCTGGTCAGCATGGACGAGTTGGATCAAGAGTCTGTTTCCGTGCTGTATATCTCTGTGACTCCATAGGTCAGGAACAAAGGTCCCGGAAGGGAGTTTTAACATTGATAAGATGAAAAAAAATCTCCTTTTGTCCCAGAAATCAATATTGAACATTCTCAATATATCGTGCAATTCTCTCTGACTGAGAGAATTAACTATGAACTTTCTTCCCATTACTGAACATTCCTATGGTGTCACACCCTTTACTGCAAGTATGATTATGATTTTATTGTACATTTATGTATGCACTTGTTTGAAGGCTGGATGCTGAAAGGTTATTTCTATTTGAGGAAGAGTCTGGGACCAGATGGCATAATCTCAGAGTAATGGGTTGCTCATTTAAAATGGAGATGAGAAAGAAATCCTTCTCTTCGTGGGTAGAGAATCTGTGGAATTCTTTACCACAAAGAGGTGAAGAGGTGAGATCATAAAGTATGTTAAAGATTGAAGTAGATTTTTAATCAGTAGAGAATCAAGACATAAAGACAGAAATGTGAAATTGAGAATTATTAGATCAGCCATGATCTACTTGAATAGTGGGGTGGATTGAATGGTCTTAGTGGCTACTTTTGGGCGGCACTGTGGCACAGTGGTTAGCACTGCTGCCTCACAGCGCCAGAGACCCGGGTTCAAATTCCCACCTTAAGCGACTCTCTGTGTGGAGTTTGCACATTCTCCCCGTGTCTGCATGGGTTTCATCCGGGTGCTCCGGTTTCCTCCCACAATCCAAAAATATGCTGGTTAGGTGAATTGGCCATGCTAAATTGACCGTAGTGTTGGGTGAAGGGGTAGATGTAGGGGAATGAGTCTGGGTGGATTGCGCTTCGGCGGGTCGGTATGGACTTGTTAGGCCGAACGGCCTATTTCCACACTGTAAGTAAATAAGTAATCTACTTCTACTCCTATGTCTTATGATCTTACATGTCAAGTGACAATTCTAGCAATATCCAAAATATTGGACTAAAGTTGTGACAAAAATACAGCTAATATCCAAAATATTAGATGAAAGTTGTGATAAAAATACAGCCATTTGGTCCATTTTACTCCCTTGTGTCAACATTGATGGTGAGGGATGGGGTACCAATTAAGTGGGTTGTTTTGTCCTGGATAGGGTGGAGCTTCTTGAGTGTTTTTTGAATTGCACTTATCCAGGAAAGTGGAGAGCATTTCATCACCCCTAACTTGTGGTTTGTAGATGGTAGACAGGCTTTGGGGAATCAGGACGTGAGTTATCCTTCACAGTACTCTGAGTTACTGACTTACTTTCTGGTCAATGGTAATCCCAAAATGTTGAAAGTGAGGAATTCAGTGATGATAATGTTATTGGATCTCAAAGGTTAGTGGCTGATTCTCTCGCTGGAAATCTTGTGTGACACAAACATTATTTGTGTTGTGTCGGCCCAAGCCTGAATATCATTCAGACCTTGCTGCATTTCGGCATAGTTTGCTTCAGTATCTGAAGAATCATAAATGATCTGAACAAACATTCCCTTCTGACCTTATGATGGAGCGAAGGTAGCTGAAGATCACTGGGCCTAAAACTCTACCCTGAGGAATTCTTACAGGGATGATCTATAGGAGAATGATTGACCTCCAACAACCACAGTCTTCCTTTGTGCTGGATATGACCCCCATTAGCAGAGTGTTTTCCACCATATTTCTACTGATTCTAGTTTTCCTGATGCCACACTTGTTCAAGTGCTGCATCGGTCAAAGGCAGTCACCTCGAGTTCAGTTCTTTAGTCCATGCTTGGACGAAGGCTATAATAAAGTAATGAGCTGGGTGGGCACATTGAAACCAAAAGTGGACATCAATATTCAGGCTATTGTGCTGTAAGTATGCTTTACAGCACTGTCACAATCACTTCCATCACTCTGCAAATGATGAAGAGTAGACTGATGGGATGGTAATTGGTCATATTGGATTTGTCCTTTTTCCTGTAAGCAGGGCATATCATTGTGGACCTGATATTGGTTCTTTGTCTATACACGCTGCCTAACTTACTGAAAGCATTTGCAGCATTTTCTGCTTTCCTTTCTCAGTATGTGTATGCTGTGCTTCTGCCATTCCTTGCTTGTTTAACTGATGTTTAATAAATTTGTTTGGCAATCAAAATAGAGTCATAGAGACGTACAGCACGGAAACAGACCCTTTGGTCCAACCCATCCATGCCAACCAGATATCCGAACCCAATCTAGTCCCACCTGTCAGCACTTGGTCCATATCTCTCCAAACCCTTCCTATTCATATACCCATCCAAATGCCTTTTAAATGTTGCAATTGTCACAGCCTCCACCACTTCCTCTGGCAGCTCATTCCATACACGTACCACCCTCTGCGTGAAAAGGTTGCCCCTTAGGTCTCTTTTATAATTTTTCCCCTCTCACACTAAACCTATGCCCTCTAATTCTGGACCACCCCATCCCAGGGAAAAGACTTTGTCTATTTATCGTATCCATGCCCCTCATGATTTTATAAACCTCTAAATCTTAAACAAAATCCAACATGTTAGCCTGAAGACACATTAAGAGTATGGAAAGGTTTGGAATAAAGTTAGAAACTAAAATAATAAAACATGTTCTCTATTCATCATCCCAAGCATTGAATTAGAGTTAACTTGGTAATAGAATAACCACATTTTTAAGGCATTGGGATTTAGCATGCATCGACAAGAATGAGAAGACAATACAAAGGGTATTAGAAACATAAAACATGTATTAGTAACCAAAAATATATCATTTAAAGCTGGAATTTGTTGCCCAGGACATCATATAGCATATTCGTATATTTGGGCCATCTTATGCAATCTTCACCTCAATACTTTGCCTTGTAAGTAACTGTGTATTGTAGTGGAGCAGTTTGGCATCCTCAACTTCCATTTCTGGAAGTGATTTGATAAGATGCCACATCAAAGGGTATTGAGCAAAATAAATGCCTATGGTGTAAGGGTTAAACAAGAGTATATATAGATTGGCTGGCCAGCAGAAAACCTCGAGTCTTTCTCAACCTGCAGAAGACCTGGCAGGATATGATGAGGGGGGTCCGGAGGATCTATGCTGCTCTTGTAGCCACTGTATTTATATGGTGAGTCCAGACAATCACAAAGGCCAAAAAATACTATTCATTATTAAGCCGGAAAAATAAGTTTTCTTGCTACATACTTACCTCATGAATCAGCAGCCTCTATTGCAGCAGCAGGACGGGTGAGAACACGGACTGGAGACTTCTGGGAAGGTAAATTTTCCTGTTAATTACTTACCTCATGAATAGGCAGAGAAAGGGCTCGACAGGAGTGGGAGCTTTAGAGAGGGTGCAAAGGAGATTTACCAGGATATTGCTTGGACTGGAGGGCATGTCTTATGAAGAAAACTTGAGGGAGGTACAACTTTTCTCACTGGAATGAAAAAGGATGAGAGGTGACTTGATAGAGGTATACAAGATGATGAGAGGCATAGAATGGATAGTCAAAGACTTTTTCCCATAGCAGAAATGGTTATCACATGGTGGCATAATTTTAATGTGTTTGGAGGAAAATTTAGGGGAGATGTCAGAGTTTTCACTGGCAATTAGAAGAGTGAAGAATGACTTGATTGAAGCTTAGAAGATCCTGAATGGTCTTGATAAGAAAGGATGTTTCCTTTTGTGGTTTAGGGGTAGGGGAGGGTGGTGGTGGTGGTTTTAAAATTAGGTATTACTTCTTAGGGCAGAAGTGAGGAATGACCAGCGTCAGAGGACCCAAACTGAATATCTAATCTTAAAAAATTATAACAGCAAAATGCATTACAAGCATCATTAATGTGGCACCAAGTTAATTTAGAAAGTTCTAGCCATTAGAAAGTACTAATCTGTTCCATGAATGTTCTCCAGCTCCAGGTGGTAGCATGAAAGGGTAAACATTAAAGGATAAAAACTTTTCTATTCCCTACAAATGATTTTCTTCTTCACTTGGCTTCACCGGAGGCTCATCCAAAACTTCTTTATTCCTTTTGTGGAGATTTTTTGCAATATAAAATATATTTAAAATCGCTACGCACCAGCATTTTGCACTTCTGGAACAGTTTCTACAATGTTTTTCCTATTTTTAGAAACATATTTGTACTTTTTTTAGGCAATGCATAAGCTGCAACAATTGCAAGGTTTCTGAAATAGTTTACTCCTGTAAATCTGGGGGAAAATCCAGTCCAACTTTTAAAAAAAATCTCATCACAACTTAAGGCATTCATACTGTCTCAAATCGAATTGAACTGGAACAGGATATTGTTTTCTTAAATGTTCATAAAACTTTCATCTGCTTGCACATTAAATTTCAACACATGAATATTTTTGAACCACAATTTCATGCTACCAACTTTTTAAATCATGCTGTCAATTCCTAACACTGCTGCTGAGGAAGAAAATGGTTCAACTACGTATTGAGAGAACTGATTAAAGGATGTGTAACTTGTGTCAATTTAACTGGGATACCGTAACTGGGAGAGGGCTTCGGTACAATGCTAATCATTGGGACTTATGCCTTCAGCAGCACCGGGACTCAGTCAGTACCCCTCCCCTCTCTAGGTTTCAATGTGCTTCAATCAAGTGAGAGGTGGGTGATCTGATTGACTGGAGCAAGAGCCCAAGTTCCTGTGACCATCAAAGAACAGTGATCCCTCATCCCCTCTGAAGTAAAATTGGTGAGGAGCTGATTCTCCATATGGAGCAGCCGCTGTCAGGAAAGGAAGTGCATTTGGGAACTGGAACCATGATTTTGAGCTGGGTGCCCATTGCTTGAGGTTGGGGCCATGAAAAGGTGGCCTTTTCTGAGGTTGGACAGGGAGAGGCTCACCTTTTGCTAAGGCTTTGCTGGTGGTGGTGGTGGTGGGGGCAGAGGGAGGCAGACAACAATGTGACTTTTTTTGTGAGACCGCATGGTACCCTTTGCTTGTCAGGCTTTTTGGCGAAGTTAATTATGGGGTTTGGAGGTAACATGCTGGGATTCAGAGGGGACAATATTTGCAAAGAGACTTAACTCAAATAATAGGGAATTGGGGGAATAGTGGTTTTTTGGAGTGGGCCACTCACCACAACCTGGCTTCACTCAGGGAGGGGGGGGCGACTGTGCAGCAGGATAGTTGGCATGGCTACGCTGTAGAGCTGGGACTCAGGGGCCATACATCAGGACAAGAAGATATAAATTAAAGAGTTGGGTGTGAACATATGGAAGATCATAACTGATAGGGTCGACAGCAAGTGCAAGGAAGAACGGTGCGTTAAGGTCTGGAAAGGAACCCAAACAGGCTGACCCTGTAACTTACTCTGCAAAACACCATCATTACTGCATAACATACTGCAAACTGCTTATGTGTAATGGAAATAGAAAATGGCTGCAACCACAACTAGAGTAACAGGCAGATGGATGCAAGAACTCAGCAAGCCAGACAGCATCAGGAGGTAGAGAAGTCAATGTTTCAGGTGTAATACTTCTTCAGGACTGGGAGAGTAAGTGTAGGGGGAACTGCTGATAAAAGGTGTGGTAGGGGGAGTGAAGTGGGCATAGGTGAAGACAGGTAGAGTGTATAACCTGGTTGGTCAATGGGAGGAGTGAATCTGGTTGGTGGCAGGGAGGAGTAGAAGGGAGGAGGAGGGACTGGGAAGGAAGTTGGGTGATGAGAAGGGAGGTTATTTGAAATTGAAGAACTCAATGTTGAGTCCTCTGGGCTGTAGACTGCCCAGGCGGAAGATGTGGTGGTGGTGTTGGGGAGAATGGCGCAAACCAAGGACTATTAAAAGGAACGGTCCTTATGGAAAGTAGAGAGGGGAAGATAGTCTTGGTGATGGGGTCTAGTTGGAGTTGACAGAAGTGTTTAAGAATGATGCGTTGGATGCAGACACTGGTGGGGTAGTAGGTGAAGACGAGGGGGATTCTATCTTTATTGAGTTTTGATGGGGGAATCTTAGAGCAGTGGATTGGGGAATGGAGGTGGTGCGGTGGAAAAGAACAGGCCTTGGTTTTCACCACTCTCCTCAACAAACCCCTCCCCCTGCCTACCCCGAATCCCCCAGGTATCTTCCAATGCAACAGGAAAAGATGCAGAACCTGCTTTGCACACCACCCCCTCATGTCCATCCACAGCCCAAACAGTCCTTCCAGGTGAGACAGAGATTCACCTGCCTCTCTTCCAACCTAGCTTACTACATCAGTTGCTCCTGACGTGGTCTTCTCTACATCAGGGAGACTGAGCATAAACCTAGGGAATGGTTTGCCGAGCATCTCAAAGGGCCCACAGGGGTTGACCTGACCTCCCAGTCACCACCCATTTTAATTTCCCTTCCCACTCCCTTCCCAACATGACCATCCCTGGCCTCCTCGACTGCCACAATGAATCAAATTGCAAATTGGAGGAACAACACATCATCTTCTGCCTCGGCAGTCTACAGCCCAAAGGACTCAACATCGCGTTTTCTAATTTCAAATAACCTCCTTTCTCATCCCCTGACTTCCTTCCCAGTGCCTCCCCCTCCCTTCCACTCCTCCCTGCCACTAAACTGACTCACTCCTCCCATTGACTAACCAGGTTGTACCTGCTACCTGTCTTCACATAGTCCCACTTCACCATCCTGCTCCCCACCAACCACTTTATCTGCAGCTCCCTGTACAACCAACCCCAGTGGGAAATATAATTATTTTTCTGTCTGAGCATGTGGACTTTACTTATGAATGATGTGAGGCCATTCAAGGGTAGTTGCATGAATCAAGCCCTTACACAGTACAAGTTGATGACATCTGGAATTGTAAAAAGCTGTAGCTGAAACATATGCAGTGTCCAACAGTGTGGGACAGTAATCCTGGCCAAAAGCAATCTTAACCGTAATGCTGGTTATTACAGATTGATTACAGTCATCTCTGTAAAGCAGAAGTAATCTTAAAAGTGTCACCTGTGGGCCACAATTCATATTGACAATACTCCACCTAAGGGCATGGGGTCGATTTCCTCTTGCTTTGAGCTGTAAGCATTTCTGAACATACTCTTACATGCATGCTGCCGTTTTAAGTGAAAATGGAAAGGAAAGAGTGAAAGGGAACATTTGATCCTACCACATTTACAATCTCCCACTGTATTTGTATGATGTTGCTATCTCAGAATAAGTACCATGTAGGAGCATTCCCTTGCCCTCTGTGTTGGGTCCTCCAAGGCTCACTATGTGCAGGATTACAATAAACTGCTGTTTGTGTATGATGTGAACGCTGACTGCTCACATGTCACAAAAAATCTTGTTCTATTTCTGACACTACCCACAGGTTCATTGGAACAGTGACCAGGGGATCCAGCCACAGTAGGGATCATCATTCCTGCAGGCTGCACAGTAAGAAAGGCAGAGAAACAAAGGTGGACCAGTTGTAGCATTAAGCCAGTACTAACAGTAACTTGCAGCAGCTATTGATCAGCCTCCAGATGAAAATATCACCGCTGAAGGTCCTCTGGGATGAGAAGCAAGTGCAGAATGCCTAGGCAGCTCAGAGACGTTTTATTATATCCGGAAGTGTCATCACACACAACCGAATGGCTTTTCTCTCCACTACCAATTCACCTGCGGGACTTTTCACTTATTATCCACCATGAAAAAATAACCCATGTTTCCAATTACTCAAGTTACATCCACATGGCAATATTTAACTTCTGTTTAAATCCAGATGTGCTCTTACACCCAAGGTGTTTTCTTTTCCACCATGAAATCACCCAATTTTTAAATCTATTAACCACCACCAGTAAGTTGCCAGTGTTTCCAATTGAATAATTTACAGGCAAAGCCCAGCAAGGGCAATGCTAACTAAAGGTGGGGGGAGAGCTAGGGTAAGGGGTCTAAATCAAAATGACTTTGGAAGGACAGACTCGGCCTACTGCATCAATGCCATTGTTTTCAGATAAAAGATGCATTGCTGCTGTGGATTGATGATGCCGTGGGACAGAACTATGTCATCTGCTGGAGTAGGACCTCCAAGCTGAAAGGTTGGGTGACCATTCTATCCTTGTGGCTGTCAAGAGCTTATATAATTCTTGCATGTTTTCTTTCTTGTTGGGAAGGAAACATGCACACCATAAGAATTTTTCTGAGCCCTTTTCAGAAATTCCACCCCTTCTCTGCCCCTATCGCAATAAGTGCCACAATTAATGCTGGGGTCATTTAAGTCTCTCATTATTACGATTCTAATATTCTCAAACCTCTCATAAATTCATAGCTAATGTGCATCTCCATCTCCTCCTCACTATTTGGTGGCCATTAAAATACAGTAATAGGTCTTTTAATGTCACTTAACTGCAACCAAATAGATTATGCCTTTGAACCCTCAAGGCGTTCTGTTTTCCTAGCACCATGTGTAATGTTTTCTTTAGTCAAGCATTGCTTCAGTTAGATTGGAAATAGTACTTACTGAAGCATTTGTGTAACAAAACACATACAGTATATGGGCTTAGAATATCATCCTTGCACACATATAAGTTAAATCAAAATAAACCCAATATTGCATCCATTTTGCCAATGTCATGTTACGTTTAAATATCCTGCCCTTCCCATTAGATTACAGCTTAGATTAGCCTTACATCAGCATAGACATTATGGGCTCAAGGGATTAGCAATTCATACTAGCATATTACTTCACCAAACTTTAAAATTTAAGTTTCGGCTCATTTCACAATCGATCATTCATGCTTATCAGGCACGGCATGTTTAAGAACCTGTTTCAATTTTTAATGTGCTTTATAATATTATCTTAAAATTCATTAAAAGAATCAGAAAGTACTGAGCAGCTTTCAGTCAGGATAATTTCTTTTAAAACAGTTCAAGAAATGAGAATTAAAAAAACCATAAAAAAAATCTGTTTCCTAACAATGCCAACTTATCTCTCAATGTTGATAACTCCCCAACATCCCTGAACAATTAGAGCAGAAAGATATTCATGTCTGAGAAATAATAGTATGGCCAGATTTGTGAATAGAGAGTTTTGAACAGACGGTTTGATGCACAAGAAAGAAAAGCTAAGGAGCAACAATGGATTCTGGGTAATCTAAGATGGAGGATGGGAAAAATTCCGAGCTATAACAGGCTGCCCCTTTTTTGAGGCGTTTTAGGTGTTGGAGGGAATTTCCTTGAATTTGAGGGGCAGCAATTACTAGTTTATATGCTGTTGCATTATTTTGGCACTTTGGAAAAAAGAATCAAAACAACAGCACTTCTAAAAGTGAGAGGAACAGACAAAGGCAGCACATGGTCAGATCAGTGCAGGAGAGAGAGAGAGAAAGAAAGAAACCCACACTCCTAACTGACACAGCAGTGAACCTGTGTAGTTACTGCCTTTTCTGTTTGAATTCATGTATCGCTCGACATAGAAGTGCGGTTGGGAAAATTAACAAACAGTGAAATTTACAACTAACCTTGGAGGAACCTGTTTAGGAATGTTCACAGCACAGAAACAGATAAGGGAATAGCTTAAGTTTGACCTATAAAAGAGACATAAGGGGCAGCTTTTTCACGCAGAGGGTAGTACATATATGGAATGAGCTGCCAGACGAAATGGTGGAGGCTCGTACAAATGCAACATTTAAAAGGTATTTGGATGGGTATAAGAATAGGAAGGGTTTGGAGAGATACGGGCCAGGATCTGGTAGTTGGGACTAGATTGGCTTGGGATATCTGGTGAGCATGGTCGGGTTGGACCGAAAGGTCTGATTCCATGCTGTACATCTCTATTACTCTATGAGCCCTGGATATCTTTCTACTAGGTGTGAGCTTCTCTTAAATACCAAAAATATTATTTTTTCCAGTGACTGAATTGGTTTGTCATGGTGTTTGTCTAATCAGCATTACAGAGAGAACTCCAAGCTCCAATTTTTTGTTTATTTCATTCAAGGGACATGGCTGGTTAAGCATTTATTTTCCAACCCTAATTGATTTGGAGAAGGCGGTGGTGAGACATATTCTTGGAAAGCTGCAGCCCAAATGGCCTAGGTATAGTTACAGTATTGTAAGGGACTTGCAGGATTTTGACTCAGCAAAAATAAATGAAAGGCAATACAGTTCTGAATCAGGTTGATAAATGGCTTGGAGGGTATCTTGCGGGTAGAGGTATTCCTATGCATCTGCCACCCTTGTCTTTTAGGTTATAGAAGTCATAAGTTTAGAAGGTTCTATCAAAAGGAGTCATGATGAGTTGCTGCTGCATACCTTGTTGATGGTATGCACAATGTCATTGTGCATTGATGGCCATGTGAGTGGAGGTTTAATGTGGGGTGACAATTAGGCAGGCTGCTTTGTCTTCGATGGCTTTGAGTTTCTTGAGTACTAGCGAGCTTTGAGAAGATGTGTAGCTCAGGATATGAGGTTCTGGATGTAGGTTTGCTCGCTGTGCTAAAAAGTTCATTTTCAGATGTTTCATCACCCTACTAGGTAACATCTTCAGTGGGCCTCAGGCTAAGCACTGCTGATAATTCCTGGTTTCTATTTATATGTTTGTGTTTCTTTGGGTTGGTGATGTCATTTCCTGTGGTGAAGTCACTTCCTGTTCTTTTTTTTGGGGGTGGTTGATGGGGTCTAACTCGATGTGTTTGTTGATAGAGTTCCCGTTGGAACACCATGCTCCTGGGAATTCTCGTGCATATCTTTGTTTGGTTTGTCCCAGGATGGGTGTGTTGTCCCAGTTGAATGGTGTCCTTCCTCATCCATATGTAAGGATACTAGTGAGAGAGGGTCATGTCTTTTTGTGGCTAGTTGGTGTTCATGGATCCTGGTCACTAATTTTCTGCCTGTTTGTCCAATGTCATGTTTGTTACAGTCCTTGCATGGTATTTTGTATATGACATTAGTTTTGCTTGTTGTCTGTGTAAGGTCTTTCAAGTTCATTAGCTGCTATTTTCTTGAGTGCTGTTACAGTTATATCCATATGGGCAAATGGAAAGTATTTAATCACACTTCTAATGTATATTTGTGGATTATGGCGAGGAATTGGGGAGACTGAAGTCAGTTACACACCACAGAACTCCTGGACTGACCTGCTGTCACTGCCATAAGATTTATTTGGCTAGTCTGAATTTCTGGTCAATGGCAACTCTCAGAGAGTTGATAATGGGGGATTCAGCAATGACAATACCACTAAAAATCCACAGAAGGTGGTTAGATTCTCACTTGGTTGAGATGTTCAGTGCCTGGCATTTGTACAATGCAAATATTCCTTGCGCCTATTCTTGTCCAGGTCTTGCTGTGTGTGGATAAGAAGTTGCAAATGAAGCTGAACTTCGTGACATCATTACCAAAACCTGGTTCCTGCCATTTTGATGATGGTAGGGGAAGCAAAGGTAGACTGCAAATGGAATACCTTTGAACACAGAAGCAACTGTACATGGAGCTAACTTAACTCAATCTGATTTTCATTAAAGGGATATTGAAAACATGTGAACCTTTGATGTGGTTGGAGAAGATCTAAACTAACTGCAATTTTTTTGACAAGGTATAGTACCCTCCTGGAGAGGTTATCTACATTCACAGGCATGGTTCTGGGACACACTTGGGAGAGATAAGATGCTGTATGAGGTTGTCAAAATTAGAAATAAATGAAAAGGAAATAAACTCATTTGACCTATCAAAGGTAGCTGTCAAAGGACACTTGCATAGCATTTACATCTCAAACCTTTAAACATTTGAAAAAAAATTGTAGTTTTGAAGAAAAAAAACAAGTGCTGATTATTTCACCCTTTTTCTTGACAGGATGGTTATCATTACAGGATTAGTATTGCATGACTGGCTTTATAATCCAATATCATCATAGTGGATTCTTGTCAGACTACAGCTTCATTTACAGCTTTGAACTGAAATGAAATGAAATGTTGTAAAGGCCAATGATTGTTGAAGGATTGCACATTTTAAAAAATAAGTTACCTGATACTCATTTTAGGTGTTGTTTATAGAGCTGTTGTTGCAAGCAGTGTGGGAGATAGAGCAAAGGGGTGTGTGGAGATATGGCTGGCAGCAAGTAACTTTTTGGTCTGTAAAATGGTGACCAGGCCACATTTATATAGCTGGTCCATAGAAAAATAGTTCGACTATCCTTCAACTCCTCTCTTATTGCAAATAATTGCATGTTAAGTAAAATGTGAATTAAAACTGCATTTGGGCTGTATATGTATGATTAATGTCTGTCAGAAGCCTGTATCCTAATAGAATATGTTTCAAGAGGTTGAAGAACAATAATGTTCCCATCCCAGCAGTATAGCAATGGTAGAAATTGGGTAATTAATAAAAAAAAATAGCACATGGGATTGCTGTTTGATCACTTGTGACTTTATCCTCTCAAATGGCAGTAAACTGAACACATTAGTGGGAGTTGCTGTCCCTATTTTGCATTGTAACCCTATAGATGACATCCTATATGTAATAGATCTATACATTAAACATCCATAAAATGAAAAATATATGCACACATAACTTATATAGTTTAGCTTTATAGACTGTCAAATGCTCATCAAACTGTAACATGAACATTTGTGTCTCCCTTCACTGCTGCTGTCTGACTGTTGTGTGTTTCCATCCTTTAGAATTTCTGGTTTCTGCAGTATTTTGCTTCATAATGTATTACTTGTTGTTAATACTTGTCATTATTCTGCACCATTGGTACTGCCTTACCATCGCCACGATCTTTATGAAGCAGTTTTTCTTTATACGCCTCCTGCTACTTGGCAATCCACAAGTGCATTTTGCAACAAAAGCTCTGGTTGCAATGGTAAAGCAACTGCATTGTTGTCAAGAAGATGAGGTTCTGTCTTTCAATTTGCTGGTTTGAACCTGCTCAATCACAGAAACTGCACTGCTGCCAACTGAATTCAGCACAGTCAGAATAAAAGGCAACATGTGGCATCTCAGAAAAGGTGTTTTACATTACAAAGCTGGCTCTCTAGCTGCTATGTCATGCTAGAAGGCACCAGTTCTAATATACTTCTCAGTTACAGGATTTCAGTCATTAGAACTGTGGGAACCTCCAATGGCATCTCTATAAGGATAACAGTTGGCATTGCTTTTCCCAGCTAGTTTACATCCCCTAGCCTCAGCTGATGGTATTGAACAGTTACAATCCAAAGACGTTTGTTGATGTTTCACCAAATACGGATTTCTCAGTAGGTATGGATCTCCATTCTTAACCAGGTAGAAGGATGATATTTCATTTATATTGCTGCTCAGGGACTAGGAATAACAATGAAGGATGCCATAGTTGCAGTAGCATGAGAGGAGTTAATGCCTTTTCTAATGTCTGGACTATGCATAATTTTCATGTAAATCATAGAAGGCAGGAGGAAAAGCTACAGGGCTTGTTGTAAAAAGGCAGTGAAAAACAAAGAGTAGCAGTCTCAGGAGAAGCAGTGAGGAATACAAGCCCAAAGGTGAGAAAGGGACAAATTAGTTGGATCTGATTTTATACCATTGTCCAAAAAATATTTCCAGCACAGAACAAAATCCTGAATGAATTGTGTGCAGTGTCTGAAACAAACTCATTATTGAAATTAATCTCAATTTTTTTATCCTTGTTTGTTTCCTTGGTTTTGAGTATTTTTAAACAACATTACATATTTTTATGCTTCATTAGACAAGGTATTTAGATGGTAATATATGAAAACATTTGTTTTCCAATATTTGCCTGAACAAGCTATTACTATCTTTATGATGGTTTGCATTCAAATTAAGAAACAGCCATTAAGTTCTTCCTTGGTTTGCTTACCCTGATGACTTCAGGACAGGCGTAATGAGGTGAGCTAAAAGAAAAGAAAGCAACACAGTTAGTTCATCCCACTGAAGAACTACAAGGTGATAAATCCTTTACATGAGGTGCTGGGTACTTGCCATTGACAAATGATATATGCTGCAAAAAATGTATTTGAAGATAGTTTGAAGATTAATGCACTTGAAATTGGATGACAGAAGAAAGGAAGAACAACAAATGTATAGTATGTCCAAAGAGTACAAATGCTGACATAATACATATTTATAAGGTAGGGTTGAATCAATGTAAAACATACCAACCAAATGTATTGAATTCTTCTAAGCTTAGTCATATTTTGATCTGGCTATGAGATAATTTTCTCTCAGCTTCTTTCCCCATCCTTGTCAATTTTGATTTATTTACCTAAAGAATGAAGAGATCTTTTGCTGCAGCAATTTGGGGAAGTGATGGCCTAGTGCTATTATTGCTAGACTATTAATCCAGAGACTGAGACTAATAATCCAAAGACCCAGGTAAACATCTGGGGGAAAAAAAAAATCAGAGGTTGCTGGAAAAGCTCAGCAGGTCTGGCTGCACCGATGAAGAAAAATCAAAGTGAATGTTTCGGGTCCAGTGACCTTTCCTCAGAATTGAGAACTTCTGGGGAACCAGGTTCAAATCCCACCATGGCAAATAGTGGAATCTGAATTCAATAAAGTATCTGGAATTAAAAGTCTAATGATGACTATGAAACAATTTCTGATTGTCAGGAAAACCCCATCTGGTTCACTAAGGAAGTTAACTTCTGTCCTGAGCTGGTCTGCCCAACACATGCCTCCAGATCCACAGCAATGTAGTTGACTCTGAACCGTCTTCTGGGCAATTAGGGATGGGAAATAAATGCTGGCCAGTCAGTGATGCCCACATACTACAAAGGTTTCTGAGGTAAGCTGCTAAAAATCTGGCAAGAATGACTTTCTGAATTACTGACACTCTGTCTTTACGGCTTTGATAAGAAACTGGCTGTGACTGTCAAATTCTACCAAATTACCCCACGTTTTGTAGATTAATAGAGTGCCATTTGATTAATTTGAATTACACTATTTTTAAACACACTCCCATTTTGGAAACTCCTTGTTATCATTTTTCAATAGAAAATGGGGCTGATCAGATCATAGTATTTTTCTCCTAACCACAATAATTCATCTTGTGAATGCTGTGGAGTTTGAAATATCTAAAAAGGTTATGAATAGAAGTCAGTGAAAGTCCACATTATCAGTGCATTTGTTAATAGAATTGTCCAGAAGGAATAGCACTCAACCTGCTCACTAATGAATTGACTTGCCTGTCCTGTTTTACAATAGTGGTGATGGATATAAAATGCTCCTCAGCACAAAAGAAATAAGGAATGCATTTTTCAGGACAGAGACGTAGCTTTAATTGGAGTCCAGGCAGATGGTCAGTTAACTCCTAATTGCAAATCACCTTCCCAATGTACACTTAATAACATAACATTGACATTGAAATTCATTATGATTCCAACAACTGTGAGTGCACTTAAGTGTACATCGTTACTTTAAAATCAGTAAGTTAGCCACTCATTAAACCCAGTGCGTGGACAACACTATGAACTGCTTTTGTCCTTTTTTAAATTGATGCCACCTTATTGGCTTTAGGAAGAGAATGCACTGTTCAAACATGAGTGATCCTGTGCAGTTAATCTTTAATAAATTTTCATCAAGGATTGGAAAATACAATTCATTCATTTTTACATTAATTGTCAGTGAATGGTCAGATATTAAACGGATACTAATATTGTTCTCATCAAATATGAAGAAATTCTAACTCCATTAACAAACAATTAGGGAATTGGCTTTTGGGAAACATTAGGACCTGCAACACTTTTGACCAAATCAGGAAAATTTATCAGATACCAAGTCTCATATGGATGGATGTAATCAATATTTTAATTATTTCCTTGACATATGCCCCCAATTGCCAGAAGAATCATAACACAAGATGGTCAAGATAAACCCAGGACACCATAATATTCAGGATTTTCTTGTCCTTGTTGTCTATAATTCTGAACAATCTGACTTGAAGGGGTTCAGAAACGATTTACAAGGATTGTAAAAATGTTGTCAGTGTTGGAGGATTTGAGCTATGGGGAGAGGCTGAACAGGCTGGGACTGTTTCCCTGGAGTGTCGGAGACTGAGGGGTGACCTTGTAGAGGTTTACAAAATTATGAGGGGCATGGATAGGATAAATAGACAAAGTCTTTTCTCTGGGGTCGGGGTGTCCGGAACTAGAGGGCATAGGTTTAGGGTGAGAGGGGAGAGATATAAGATGGACCTAAGGGGCAACTTTTTCACGCGGAGGGTAGTACATGTATGGAATGAGCTGCCAGAGGAAGTGGTAGATGCTGATACAATTGCAACATTTAAAAGGCATTTGGATGGGTATATGAATAGGAAGGGTTTGGAGGGATATGGGCCAGGTGTTGGCAGGTGGGACTAGATTGGGTTGGGATATCTGGTTGGCATGGACAGGTTGGACTGAAGGGTCTGTTTCCATGCTGTACATCTCTATGACTCTGTGAATGAAATACAAATGCCCACTTAGCAATAGATGTGCACTTCATCAAGAAGCATAGGCTTTGTATCTGAATGGTACATTCCTGATGAAGGGCTTTTGCCTGAAACATCGATTTCGCTGCTCCTTGGATGCTGCCTGAACTGCTGTGCTCTTCCAGCACCACTAATCCAGAATTTGCATCTGAATGCACAAAACATTCAGAATGAAATTAATGAATTAACAGCATAAATAAGCACAAATGTGTACGATTTGGTGGTGAGTATTTAGATGTGGTTGCTTGGAATTGAATATTCAAGGATAATTAATGTTTTGGAAGGTAAGGCAGGGAAGAAAAGGAGATTTTAGTAAAGGAAGTGATCAGTGCTCCAGCAAGAAATGATATCAACACTGGAGATCAAGATGTAGAATCAGTCTGGGTAGAAATAAAAACTAGCTAGGGAAAGTCGTCCCTGGTATGAGTAATCCAGAGATACCCAAACAGCAGGAGAAAGTGAGAACTGCAGATTCTAGAGATCAGAGTCGAGAGTGTGGTGCTGGAAAAGCACAGCAGGTCAGGCAGCATCTGAGGAGCAGGACAATCGACGTTTCAGACATAAGCCCTTCCTGATAAAGTGCTTATGCCCAAAACGTCGATTCTCCTGCTCCTCAGATGCTGATTGACCTGCTGTGCTTTTCCAGTACCACACATCCCCAGACAGTAGTCTCGCAGCAGAGTACAATATAAAGCAGGAAATACTGACTGCTTGTAAGAAAGGTGCAGCAATAATCATGGATGATTTAAATGCGCATATAAATTGGATTAATCAAATTGGCAAAGCTAGCCTCAAGGAGAGTTCATTGAATGCATCAGAGATTGTTTCTTGGAGTTTAATTGTGGAACCAACCAGGGATTCGTTATTGTATAATGAGGGAGGATTAATTAATGATCTCACAGTAAAGAAGCACCAAGGGGAGAATCATCATAGCATACTAGAATTTCAAATTCAGTTGGAGGTGAGAAACTGGATTCTTCCACAAGTGTTCTGGAGTTTAGCAAAGGTAATTATATAGGCATGAGGATAGGTCTGACTCTAATGGACTTGGAAGTAAGACTAAAAGGTAGGCCAGTTGATGAGCAGTGACAGATGTTTAAGGAGCTAGTCAGTTACTACCAACTAAAATATATTCTAGAAAGGAAGGGTGAAGACAGGGGAAAAATCAGTGGATTGGAAAAATGCCAATGTACCATCCATATTCAAAAAGGAAAGAGGCAAAAAGCAGGAAACTACAGAACAGTTAGTTTGTTGTTGGGAAATTATTCAAAATCATTATGAGGGATATAATAATAAGACAGTAGGAAAGTCAAAACACAATCCATCAGTCAGAATGGTTTTATAGAAGGGAAATTGTTTTTGACTAATTTGCTATATTTCTCCAAAGATGCAACTAGCAAGGTGGAAAATACATGTAGTATATCTGGACTCCCAAAAGGCATTTGATAAGGTGCCACACAAAAAGATTAATACACAAGTTAAGATCACATGGGATTAGGGATAATGTTTTAGCTTGGACCAAGGATCGGTTACTAAAAGAAAGTAGAGAGTAAGGTAAATGGCTCTTTTTCTGGTTGGCAAGCTCTAACTAGTGGGTACCATAGGGATCTGTCTTCCAGCCCAAACTATTTACAATTTGTGGTAAAGGATTGGGTGTGGGGATAGGAACTGCTATAACCAAATTTGCAAATGACAGAAAAAATAGGTAGGAAAGTAAATTGCAATGAAGAAATAATCAATCTGAAAATGGATATAGATAAGTTAGGTGAATCGATCAAAATTTGGCAGATGAAGTTTAACGTGGATAAATGCGAGATTATCCATTTTGGTCAGAGGAATAGAAAGGCAACCTATTCTTCCAATGGTGAGAAACACACGGGTACTTTGGTACAGAGGGATCTGAGTGTCAGCATGCATGCATCATAGAAAACTAGCATTCAGGTACAGCAGATAATAAGGAAGGAAATGGAATTATGGCATTTACTTCTAAAGGAATAGAGTATGAAAGTAGGGAAGTGTTACTGCAACTGTACAAGGCATTAGTGAGACTGCACTTGGAATACTGTGTATAATTTTGTTCCCCTAACTTAATGAGGGGTACAGTTGCATTAGAGGCAGTTCAGAGGAGGTTCACTAGATGAGGGGTTTGCCTTACGAAGAGACATTGAGCAGTTTAGGCCGATAAACTCTGGAGGTTAGAAGAATGAGAAGAGATCTAATTGTACAAGATACTGAAGGGACTTAACAAAGTGGATGTAGAGAGATATTTCCTTATGTGGGCAATCTAGAACAAGAGGTCATAGTTTTAGGATGAGACATAGCAGATTTAAAACATAGATGAGGAGAAATTTCTTCTTTCAAAGGTCTTGAATCTGTGGAATTCACTACTTAGAAATGGTGGATGACGGGACTTTGAATAAATTTATCGAGGAGCTAGACAGATTTTTAATTAGTAATGGGTTGGAGGGTTATGGAGATTGGGGAGGAGAGTGGAGTTGAGGCTGAGGGGAGATCAGCTATGATTGTGTTAAATGGTGGATCAGGTGCAAGGGGCTGAATTGCTTAGTTCTGCTCCTAGTTCTTATGTTCTCTGCCCGTAAAGTGGAACATTTCTCGTTTGAACTGAACAAAAGGAACTTACAAAGGTTGAT
Organism: Hemiscyllium ocellatum; assembly: GCF_020745735.1. Lineage (NCBI taxonomy): Eukaryota > Metazoa > Chordata > Chondrichthyes > Orectolobiformes > Hemiscylliidae > Hemiscyllium > Hemiscyllium ocellatum. Next base: position 38,574,805 of record NC_083418.1, read on the forward strand.
GGCAGGTGAACTAAGTGACCAGTGGAAAAGTCACTCAACAACAAGATTAACTCAGTGTTGGAAGCCACATGTTGATGACAATAATTCATTTCCAATCTACACGATGAACAGCTTCCCAACTGTCCCAGCCAGATTATTATTGACTCCTTTGTCTGTCCAACTGTTCTTCTCTTTCTTTGGACTCTATATCTACCTCTCTGTTACTCCTTTCCCCCCTCCCCATCCTATCTTCTACATATAAACTGACATTTTCCAAGCTCCCATAGATTCTGAGGAAGGGTCACTGTACCTTAAATGTTAACTTTGATTTCTCTTCACAGATGCTGCCAGACCAGCCAAGCTTTTCCAGAAACTTCTGTTTTTTGTTTCTGATTTACAGCATCGTCAGTTCTTTTGAGGTTTTTTTTTCAGTTAGGAATATGACCTGAACAGACTCTCAGTTTTGACATCAAGAATTCATTGGAGCAACAAGATACTTGGTAGACAGAAAAATGTAATGCAGATTATCTTAATGCAATTGCAATATTTTTGACTATATTAGCCAAAAGCCCAAACACAATGTCATTCATAGAGACTGACTTGGAAAACATGAAACAATTTCACTGTTAAAAGAGGGCATGTTTTCCATGGTTACAACTGATGAATATATTTGGAACAGATAAATGTGAACTCAGTCTGAATATAAACAATGCCATGTCTGACAAGTGACTGTAAAACGCAGACACTGAGTGCCAGAAATTGAAATATTTCATTGTTCAATGCTAATATTCTCCATATTTATAGAACCAGAAATTTATGTGCACAATAAAAGAATTTCTATACAAATGAATAAAAAGTTGTCCCATTGAGTGACCCAACTAATAACTGCCAAAATTACACCAAGTACAGCGTACAAGCTTGAGATAGTTTATTTTAGAGTCACAGTGTCATACAGAATGGAAACAGACCTTTCGGTCCAACCAATCCATGCCAAATATAATCCCAAACTAAACTAGTGCCACCTGTCTGTACTTGGTCAACATTTCTCCAAACCTTTTCTATTCAGGTACTTATCCAAATGCCTTTTAAATGCTGTGACTGTATCTGCTTTCACCACCTCCTCTGGGAGTTCATTCCATATATGAACTATTCTCTGTGTAAAAATATTGCCCCTTGTCCTTTTTAAATCTTTCTCCTCTCATCTTAAAAATATGCCCCCAGTCTTGAAATCCCCCACCCTAGTGAAAAGACACCTGCCATTCACATAATCCATATCATTTATGATTTTATAAACCTCTATAAGGTCACCCCTCAACCTACTATGCTGTAGCGAAAACAGTCTCAGCCTATCCAGCCTCAAACTCTCCATTCCCATCAACATTCTGATAAATCTTTTCTGAAGCAAAGTCTCAGCAAATAATACTTTAGAACCTGATTCTAGAAAGTGCCAAAAAACATTTACAGCATTGTTCAGCTACATATTATCTTGCTCTATTTTACTTCCATGCAACTGCTCACTCTGATTTTCTTGTTAGCAATATTACAAAATCCCACCAGGAAGGATTGCAGAATAAGCCCCAACCTAACCATTTCTGGATGAAGTTCCAAGTTCAAATAAGAGCTGGGACACCAATCACCTTATGGTCTTTTATATGTTCTGATTGATAAGCCATCATGGTGCAATTCCTGAAAAGGACTGCAGCCAACACACATTCTCCAGCTGCACAGCTTTCTACTTTCTCTGGCACATAAAAATTGATTATTTGAATATTCATTATTAATGAGTAATGAGAATATTCATTTTTACATCCAATAATCATTTACTGAGATTAATAGCTCTATTCAAACAGAAATTAATGCAGTTAGCTCTACCCAGAAGTTTAGCTAGCAGCAAAAGGATGTTCAAATAATAGTGAAATATTTGTACATTTATCATATTTTTAATTGTTCATTTAATTATTAACCCACTGAAGAACTGTTTGAATATTATAGTATCTCAAAATTGCTCGTCCACAAGAATCCAATTTTTCACCCATTCACTAGGACAAATTATTCTGCCTTTATATTTGGTCCAATTCTTTTCAACTTCCATTAGTCCCAAATGAATCTCAGGAGTGTTATCACAAAAAAACACTTCTTAACTTCTTAGTGTTTATAACCCTAGCTGAGCTGCTGCTTCAGTTTCCATTGCAATCTTCATTTTTTGTTGCAAACAACATTTTACATCCACACACTACAATAAATATTTTAATTTGGTTCAAGGATCATCATTGGCCTTTCTAGCTGCCTGCCACAATGCTAAACTTTGGAGTTTTACTACTTGGGTAAGTTGGCTTTCCACAGCTTAAATCCAAGAACATGTAAGTCATAATGACAACTTACATTTGTGCAGCACCAACATAGCAAAACATTTCAAAGTAATTGAAGCTTGATGTAAAATGTGAACAAAGTGAAAGCTAACAGCGGTGGATACGGGGTCAAGCCCCATCTGCTCTAGAAGTGTGTAATACCACCTCTGAACAGATTGATTAGACAAATAGGTAAAGGGCATCATAACATAAGCTTTTTCAAAAATGGAGAGTTTTAAAAATGGTGAGAGATATCAGAAGTGAAGAGAATTTTAGGGATATGTAGAAAGAAGTCACTGATGGTAGAGCAGAGGGTGAAAACTGCGACTGGAGAAGTTTGGAGATATCAAAAGAAGTAAAACCAAGGAGATATTTTCAGATATGTCCAGTTCTGAATGAGGTCGCTGAAACTGAAGCATGAATTTCTCTCCACAGATGCTGCCACACCTACTGAGTTTTTCCACCAATTTCACAATTTTGTCGCTTATTTCCAGCAGCTACAGTTATTTTGGTTTTCTGAGATATTTTAGAAGAGGGCAGACACACAGTAGGTGGGCTTTAATATCTCATGGATAAAATCACAATTGTCAATACCACTGAGCCACAAGATATAAGGGGTTATATTGATTTGCTAATCTCTTTTAAAATACCTGAGCTCAGCTCTGTGGTTGTTACAGCAGGTCAGTATGGTTGCACTAGTGATTTAGGGGGAGGTGGGTGGGAGAAAAGCAAATCAAGCTGGATTTATACTCTCATGCACCTATGGGACAGTTGGGGGTACAAACTGAACTACGCTAAATATCATGGTCTATTGTAAATGGCCTTCTGGCAGCGGCTTGTTTCACTTATTCATTATGGACAATTCAGTGAGATGCTTAGTAAGTTTGCAGATTACAATAAAATTGTTGATGTTGTGGACAGTGAAGAAGGTTACCTCAGAGTACAATAGGATTTTGATCAGATGGGCCAATGGGCAGAGGAGTGGTGGATCGAGTTTAATTCAGAGAAATGTGAGGTGCTGCATTTTGAAAAGACAGATCAGGGCAGGATTTGTACAATTAATGGTAAGGTCCTTGGGAGTGTGGCTGAACAAAGAAACCTTGGAGTGCAGGTTCATAGTTCCTTGAAAGTGGAGTTGCAGGAAGACAGGATAGTGAAAGCAGCGATTAGTATGCTTTCCGTTATTGGTCAGAGCATTGAGTGTAGGAGCTAGGAGGTTGCGTTGCTGCTGTACAGGATATTGGTTAGGCCACTTTTTGGAATATTGTGTGCAGTTATGGTCTCCCTCCTATTGAAATGATGTTGAGAAACTTGAAAGAGTTCAAAAAAGATTTACAAGGATGTTGCCAGGGTTGGAGGGTTTGAATTAGAGGAAAAGGCTGAATAGGCTGGGCCTGTTTTCCCTGGAGTGTCGGAGTCTGAGGAGTGATCTTTTAGAGGTTTATAAAATCATTATGTGCATGGATAGGGTAAATAGGCAAGGTTTTTTCCATGGGGTGGGGGAGTCATGAACTAGAGGACATAGGTTTAGGGTGAGAGGGGAGAGATTTGAAAAAGACATACAGGGCAACTTTTTCACACAAAGTGTGGTGGCTGGATGGAATGAGCTGCCCGAGGAAGTGGTGGAGGCTGGTACAATTACAACATTTAAAAGGCATCTGGATGGGTATATGAACAGGCGGGGTTTCGAGGGATATAGGCCATGTGCTGGCAAATGAGACCAGATTAAATAAGGATATCTGGTCGGCATGGACGAGTTGGACCAAAGGGTCTGTTTCCATGCTGTACATCTCTATGACTTTATGCTGCAATAATGCAGACATCAATACAATTACACTTCATAAGGAGTCCTTTCTTTGGGCAGAAAATTGGAGAAGCAAAGGATCATTGAACTTAAACCTTATTTGTTTCTTTCTTCACAAATGCTGAGTGTTTCAACATATTCAACTTCTTTTTCATATTCCCAGTGTACACATACGGAGATCTACAATTTTCCTACACCTTCCACAGAATAATCCTGACTAGCCAAAACGAAACTCCTGAGACATGCACACGTCCTTTGATGAGATAACAAGAAAGATTGAGTAGGCTAGTGCAGTAAATGTGATCTACCTGTATTTTAGCAGTTCATTTGACAAGGTTCATTTGGTAGGCTGGTAAACAAAAGGCCTTGACGTTCAAGAAAGAATGGTAAATTAACTTGAAAATTGACAGTGGCAGGAAGTAAAGGGTAATTTTTGATAGGTGTTAATTTGACTGGAAGACTGTTGCTTCCGAACGCCACAGGGCTTAGAAGCTGGTTGCTTGCATTTTTACAAGGCAACCCCCATATCCACAGATCTGGTTTCCTGGTTTCAGTTACCCGCGGTTTACTGCGGACTGAACATATTATAGGGAACGTTCCAGAACCAGGGACCAAGAGGCTGCCAGGAAGGTAAATTTCCCATTTAAATGAATAGGTTTGCTCCTGTCCGCAGTTCCGGGCAGAACTTGGAACATATTCCCCATGGGAATGGAGGGACTACTGTAGTTTATATTAAATCGAAATCCTTGGAGTAAGTTGAATATTTGGCAATTTAAAACACATCTATTTACAAAATTATTCTGGAACATCAAATCACATCTTTCCCCTGGAATGGTTAATAGGAGGAGCTTGCAATGATATATGCATAGCATCCATATTTGTTTCGGAAAAACTGCTGCATGATAATATTACATCGTTTTATCATATTGTTGTCATTCCAAATTAAATTATTTCTGTCAGTTCCTTGCGAATGCTGTCAATAATCTGAGAAGATAGGTAATATCTTTTTTTTTTAGATTAGATTAGACTTACAGTGTGGAAACAGGCCCTTCGGCCCAACAAGTCCACACCGACCCGCCGAAGCGCAACCCACCCATACCCCTACATTTACCCCATACCTAACACTACGGGCAATTTAGCTTGGCCAATTCACCTGACCCGCACATCTTTGGACTGTGGGAGGAAACCGGAGCACCCGGAGGAAACCCACGCAGACACGGGGAGAACGTGCAAACTCCACACAGTCAGTCGCCTGAGTCGGGAATTGAACCCGGGTCTACAGGCGCTGTGAGGCAGCAGTGCTAACCACTGTGCCACCGTGCTGCCCACAATCTTGAATTACATTACGTAAGCTCCTTGCATTGAAATTTTTCTGGTGGTAAAGACAGAGCTGTTTGAGCAGATGATTTTGGTTGCAGGACTCCAGGAATAAAGTTACTATGAGAGTCTTTTTCAGGAATATACTCATCTGACTGCTCAGAGATCATCAGAAGATCCATCCAGCCTGTAAACACTTTGCAAAGTGTTACATTTTACAGAGTGCAGCCTCACAAACTTCTGCTTCACTCTTTTCTCCATTCTGCACTGCCTCTGAAAACAGAAGAGAAGCAATGTGCTTGTGCTGAGGTAGAAGCTCTTTATTTAAACGAAAGCAAAAATGTTTCATTGGTCTTTCCATGCTCAAGCTCTGAGAACACAGCCATCACTGTGTAAAACTTCTGCAGGTTACAAGTTAGATTCACTTGCACCAAGATCAGCTGATGCTGGCATTTATAGCTCTTCATATGCTTTTTCCTAACTTAAGCTTTGGTGCTTTGGAAACTCAGGAAATTCCAGCCAGCTTATAATATTTTCCCTCTGCACATATTCAAACAAAGTCCAGAAAATATTGTCACAATGACCAAAGAGTTCTCAGAGCCAATCACAAATACTGATGCATGGGACTTTTTGTAGTGCCTGTCTCTGGCTAGAAGTGCTGGGTTCATATTTCACTTGCTCCAGGTGTGTCATCACATGTGAACAAGTAGGTTAAAAATATCTAAACACTGTCACAGATGTTATTAGGTGGAAATTTGGAATAAGCAGTCCCAATTTTCACACATCACAGTTCTTGAACTATTTTGCATCAGCATAAGTTCAAGGCTTTGACCTCAAACAGACTTTCGAAAATCTGATTCTGCTTCAAGGTCTGTCTTTTCTCTTTTCAGATCCGGCAGACTTCACAAAAATGCTCATTTATCAGCATTTTCTTTTGTCATTTCACTTTTGATGCTGTTATTTTCTATAAGAATTAAGTTCTGTTGTAGCCTTTCCCAATGCGACTATCATTTTGGTAAGGCAAATCAGGGCAGTATTTATACACTTAATGGTAGGGTATTGGCAGGTGTTGCAGGTACATAGTTCCTTGAAGGTGGAGTTGTAGGTAGACAGGGTGGTGAAGGCGGCGTTTGGTCCACTTGCCTTTACTGGTCAGCGTATTGAGTATGGGGGTTGGGATATCATGTTGCAGCTGTACAGGACATTGGTTAGGCCACATTTGGAATACTGCATGCAATTCTGGTCTCCCTGCTATCGGAAGGAAACTGTGAAACCTTAAAGGGTTCAGGAAAAATTTACAAGGATGTTGCTGGGGTTGCAGGGTTTAAGGAAGGCTGAGTAGGCTGGGGCTATTTTCCCTGCACGGTCGGAGGCTGAGGCGTGACATTATAGAGGTTTACAAAATCATGAGGGGCAGGGATAGGGTGCATAGCCAAGGTCTTTTCCCAGGCTAGAGGGGTCCAAAACTAGAAGCCATAGATTTAAGGCAATTTAAAAGGGACGTAGGGGCAAATTATTTCTTGGGGAGAGTGGTGCATGTATGGAAGTGAACTGGAGGACGTGGTGGAGGCAGGTAAAATTATAACAGTTAAAGGCATCTTGTTGGATAAATTAATAGGAAGGGTTTAAAGGGATAGGGGCTAAATGCTGGTAAATGGGACTGAATTAATTTAGGATACTGGTCAACATGGGCGAGTTGATCAAAGTTTCTGTTTCCATGCTGTACAATGTTCTCTTTATGACTTTAATGCATGAGAAAGAATCCAAAAGTCAGGATTTGGCTGCACTTTGTTACTACACATGACAGAATTTTATGTCTCATCTTTATGAGGCCATAATGAATTAGAGTGAAAGCAGTTTTTCCTACTCCTCACCGGTTGTATGGACAGGCTACTTAGATAGCACACCACTGCCCTCAGAAACACAAATCTTACATTGCTTTGGGTAAATTTGAATTGCATCAAGTTTTTTTGGAGGGTTTCTTTCCATGAAGCCTAGTACATTTTCTTGATATATTTTATCAAATCCACCTCAACAATTGCCTACAATGTCTGAGCACATCTCTAACACTGATTTCTGCCCCATCTTACTATGCAGCTGTTCTTGGAAAACCTGCCACTCAATGGATATTGTAGAATTACTGGCATTCCTTGTGTTGCACCCTTGTTTGATAGCACCATCAGTGTGGAGCTGCACTGTATGGTTCCCGACGTTGTTCCCCAAGGCACTATAGGCAGGGAGATTTCAGTGGCCTGGTTTGCTGGTAGGGTCCTGAAAATCCTGCTGGATGAGATGCTGCTGATGTGAGCCTTTCTCCTTCCCAGGACCAGCAGCGAAGGTCAGGATATCAAATCATTGCTTGCCAGATGAAAGCTGTCTCAGCCATCTGGAGGAATACACAGCAATGTAGCAAGAAGGTCCTTCTTTGTTCTCAGTTGTAAGTGCCATCATCATCTCTCTGATATCTCACTCTCTCTGATACTGTACTCAGCTCCCATGCTCTACCACTCCCACTGTTGTTTGCAGTATCATCCCCATCACTGTCACCCAGCCTGAACTCTGATAGCACTAACCCTGAATGTCCTCTGCATGGCCACCTCATGAGCTCAGGACACATTCCCAGTTGCACCAACAGTATGAACTGTACCACCCACTTTCATCACTAGCAATACCTGTCTCTCTCATTCCAGGAGGAAAGCAGCTTAAATAGGGCAGAAAGAATGAAGACTGATGGTAAAGCCGCCCATCATTCAGCTCCTCACCATAACTTGCAGAGGATCCTGATGTATAGCTTGTTTGATGAGTTTGGTAAGGTAGAAAGCTAAATATTAATCAGGCAAGTTTGACTTTAACAAGATGTTCAAAAAGGAATAATGACTGTCAATTTGCAACTTGCCACTGGCTAAGGACAATCTTGCTATCCTGCTGATGAAAAGCATAAAAATGGGACAAGTAGCCAACTCGCGTCTTGCCATAATTGCTGCCCATTTCTGCTATATATCTCATCATGGCCCACATCACTCAGACCCCTACAAAATTCTACTCATTGTCTCTGAAAGCAAGGAAAGATGTGTAAAGACATCAGGATCTGGGCTTTCAACTTATATCAAGCCAACCTAAAGTAATACAAGCCAATTTAAAACAAAGACAAAATATGCAACTAGTCAAGTTGACAATTTCATACCATACTCACCAACAGTGTATCTAAAGCTGTGGTAATCAACCACTCTGTGGGTTGGCAAGGTGATTCAGTGGTTAGCACTGCTGCCTCAAGTCGCTGGGACCCAATTCAATTCCAAGCTCAGGCAACTGTGCGTAGTTTGTACATTCTCCCTGTGCCTGCGTGGGTTTCCTCCAGGTGCTCCAGTTTCCTCCCACAGTCTGAAGTTGTGCAGCTTACGTGGATTGGTCATGATAAATTGCCCATAGTGTCCAGGGATGTGCAGGCGAAATGAATAGCCTGAGAAATGTAGAATTACAGGAATGGGGTGGATCCAGGCGGATTGCTCTTCAGATAGTCAGTGTGGACTCAATGAGCCGAGTGGCCTGCTTCCACACTATAGGGCTTTTATGATTCTATGAATTCAAATCCAGCCCTATCACAGACCTAAGAACTCAACCCTCCATTAGAGGGCAGCAACCTCATTCCTGCACCAATAACGTTTTCTTGGGTGCATTAAAGTGAACTTTTCTTTCCGCACCAGTCAGCAGCATCTTAGTAACTGTCCATTTGATTATGTGTGTGTCTTTGGGCACTTGGCTGTATTTTCATCTTCATGACATTTTCCTCAGACTGGAAGACCAGTTGTCAGGGCAAAAATAATTTCTTTTTTTTTTGAAAGAAACAAGAGCTGTGCTTACAATTCTGCAATTAATGATTCAGTGTTCAAGTTAAAGGAAAGTAGAAGTTTCAATCAGTTTCAATTAAATCAGAAGCACTGCTGAACTCTCCACAAATGATCATTTCTGCATGTAGTTCTTCGGTGTAAAAACCTTTATGGATATATTACAGATTTACACCACAATTTATTTTTAAAATTATTTTCAAAACACTCACGGGATAGAATCTCAATTTACTCACATTGCGCAAACAACAGTGAGAGATGTGTGAAGTAAGTCATAAGAAAGCTTTATTAATATCACAGTACATTATCAAATTATTTTGTTGTACAAGATCAAAACTAAAATACTGTGCATCGTGGTTTTCAGAAAATGTGCTCATTTTATTAATATGAGGGAAAGAATCAAGAAAATTCTCCCTTTGTGAATAATTTTATAATTATAGAAACACTGAAAAAGTAAATTCATTTTGAGGCTTTTCATTTGCCTTATCATTACAATTTGCAATAAGTCGATAAAGCAATATTCACACTGTATGAGGGGAAAGTGGTGTTTGGTTGGCAAATGGACTCTGATCAATAGAGGCATTGTGATGGAGATTGCACCAGTCACAGATAACTGACAGTTAACTTTCAATTTTGGTTTAAATTTTAACAAGGCAGGTTGACTCTGATTGGTGAGTCATTGCCCTGAGAAATGAACCAGCAGATGGCTGTCACCTCTTTTGCTGTAATGAAACAGATGCTGGGTGTGTTCATGTCCTTTCTGTCTACAAACAGCATGGCCCAGTGTATTAATGTGTAGCTTTCAGTACATGAAAATGTGCCATACTGCCTGTCCAACTTAAAGTCTGAATTTGTTGTTTGCGTAATACTTTGTACATTCAGGATTACATAGTAAATGTTGTCCAATTGTGGAATCATATCTAAAGTTTGACACTGTCTTGAATTTTTAAAAGGTGCCGTTTGGTTGGGTACAGTCAATATCTCACTTGTTTTGAGCAGCTAAAGGGATATGTCATATGATGTGATTTGCCAGCCTTGAGTCATATTTGGCATCACTCCAGAGCTGAAATTCATAGACCACATTATTCATTTGTGAGCTGGGCAGAATATCTTTTTGACTTGATGACAACTCCTTACAGGTGTGTAATGGCAGTGGGAGTGTACTCGAGGGTGAAATCAGGACGGCAAAAAGGGGACATGAGAAAGCTTTGGCAAAAAGAGTTATGGAGAACCCAAACAGATTCTACAAATGCATTAAGGACAAAAGAGCAACTAGGGGGAGAATAGGGTCTACTAAAGATCAACTAGACTTGTCTATGTGTGGAACTACAGGTGATGGGCGAGATACTAAACAAGTATTTTGCGTCAGTGTTTTTTACTGTATCGATATGGAAGCTAGAAAGTGAAGCTTGGAGTGATAAATAGTGATGTCTTGAAAAGTGTCCACATTTCAGAGGAGGTTTTTCAGAGATCTTGAAACACAAAGATGGCTCAGTTCTGAGACTTGATCAGGTGTACTCCACAACTTTGTGGGAAGTTTGCGAAGTCATTGCTGAGACCCCAACAGAGATATTTATACCATCAGTAGACACAGGTGAAGTGCTGAAAGGCTGGAGATTGGCTAACGTCATGCTTTTACTTAAGAAATGTGGTAAAGAAAAGCCAGGAAACTATCGAGTGGTGAGCCCGATGTGTGTGGTGGGTAAGGTGTTGTAGGGGATTCTGAGGGACAGGATTTATATGTATTTGGAAAGGCAAAGACTGATTAGGGATAGTCAACATGGCTTTGTGAATGCGAAATTGTGTCACTAACTTAACTGAGTTTTTATTTGAAGAAGTGACAAAGAAGATTAATGAAGGCAGAGAAGTGGACGTTGTCTATATACACTCCAGGAAAGCGTGTGGTGAGTTTCTGCCTGGTAGACTGGTTACCAAGGTTAGTCTCAGCGAAGCCTCATGCTCCCATGGGGAGGTTGAACAGTTTATCAACTTTATCAACACCTTCCACCCCGACCTCAAATTCACCTGAACCATCTCAGCAACCTCCCTCCCCTTCCTGGACCTCTCCATCACCACCTCTGGCGACCAACTGACCACCAACGCCCACAGCTACCTAGACTACACCTCCTCCCACCCTACCGCCTGTAAAAATGCCATCCCTTATTCCCAATTCCTTTGCCTCCACCACCTCTGTTCCCAGGATGACCAATTCTACCTCAGAAAGTCCCAAATGGCCTCCTTCTTCCACGATCGCAACTACCATTCCCACGTGGTTGACAATGCCCTCCAGCGCATCTCCTCCACTTCACGCTCCACCCCACCTCTCCCAATGCGACAAGGACAGAACGCACCTGGTCCTATCCTTCCACCCCACTAACCTCCACATAGAACGCATCATCCTCTGCCACGTCCGCCACCTCCAAATGGACCCCACCACCAGAGACATATTTCCCTCCCCACCCCTATCAGCGTTCCGAAAAGACCATGCCCTCCACGACTCCCTCGTCAGGTCCACACCCCCCACCAGCCCACACCCCACTCCTGGCACCTTTCCCTGCCACCACAGGAAGTGCAAACCCTGCGCCCACACCACTCCCCTCACTTCCATCCAAGGCCGAAAGCGATCCTTCCACAATGGTGAGAAATTCACCTGCACCTCTACCATTGTCAGCTATTGCATCTGCTGCACCCTGTGTGGTTTCCTCTACATCAGGGAGACAAGACGCTTTCTTGCGGATCGTTTCAGAGAACATCTTTGTGACACCTGCACCCACCAAACCCACCGCCCTGTGGCAGAACACTTCAACTCCCCCTCCCACTCTGTCAAGTACATGCAGGTCCTGAGACTCCTCCACTGCCAAACTGTTACCACCCAACACCTGGAGGAGGAACGCCTTATATCCCGCCTTGGGACATTGCAATTACAAGGACAAATGTGGATTTCACCAGCTTCCTGATTTCCCCTTCCCCCACATTATCTCAATCCCAAGTCTCCAACTTGGCACTGCCCTCCGGACCCATCCATCACTCTGTCCCTCTGACCTGTCACCTTCTCCCTCAGCTTCCTGCACCTATTGTTTTCCCAGTTACCTCCCCCCAACCCCATCCCCCTCCCATTTATCTCTCAGCCCCAACCCACAAGCCTCATGAAGGGCTTATGCTCGAAATGTTGATTCTCCTGCTACTCGGATGCTGCCTGACCTGCTGTGCTTTTCCAGCACTGCACTCTCGACTCTGATCTCCAGCTTCTGCAGTCCTCACTTTACCCAGACTGGTTAGCAAGGTTAGATCACATGGAATGTAGGGACAGCGAGCTATTTGGATGCAAAATTGGTTTGAATGTAACAGACATGGGGTGGTGGGAGAAGGTTGCTTTACTGACTGGAGGCCCATGACCAGCAGAGAGCTGCAAGGATCGGTGCAGGGTACACTGTTTTTTCTCATTTTTCATAATTAGATTAGATTACTTACAGTGTGGAAACAGCCCCTTCGGCCCAACAAGTCCACACTGACCCTCCGAAGAGCAACCCACCCAGACCCATTCCACTACATTTACTCCTTCACCTAACACTATGGGCAATTTAACATGGCCAATTCACCTAACCTGCACATCTTTGGAGTGTGGGAGGAAACTGGAGCACCCAGAGAAAACCCATGCGGACACAGGGAGAATGTGCAAACTCCACACAGACAGTTGCCTGAGGCAGGATTTGAACCCGGGTCTCTGGCGCTGTGAGGCAGCAGTGCTAACTACTGCGCCACCATGCCGCCCAAAATGATTTTTATAAATGATTTGGATATGAGTGTAGGAGGTATGGTTAGTAGGTTTGCAATTGACACCAAAATTGGTGGTGTACGGTATTGGGAAGAAGGTTATCAAAGATTAAAATGGGATCTTGATCAGATAAGCCACTGAGCCGAGGATTGGCAGATGGAGTTTAATTTAGATAAATGTTGTTACATCTTGGAAAGGCAAATTAGAGCAGGTTTACACACTTAATGATAAGGTCCTGAGGACTATTGCCAAACAAAGAGAACTTGGAGTGCAGGTTCATACTTCCTTGGAAGTGGAGTTGCAGGGAGACAGGGTTGTGAAGGTGGTGTTTGGTTTGCTTGGCTTTATTGATCAATGCATTGAGTATAGGAGTTGGGGTGTTATGTTGTGGCTGTATAGGACTTTGGTTAGACTACTTTTGGAACACTGCATTCAATTCTGGTCTCCCTTTTATGGGAAGGGTGTTGTGAAACCTGAAAGGGTTCAGAAAAGATTTACAAGGATGTTGCCAGGGTTGGAGGGTTTGAACTGTAGGAGGAGGCAGAATAGGCTGTGGCTGTTTTCCCAAAGTGTCAGAGATTGAGGGATGACCTTTTGGACGTTTATAAAATCATGAGGCGCATCGATAAGTTGAATAGCCAATATCTTTTTTTCCAGGGTAGAAGGGTCCAAAACTAAAGGGCTTGATTTAAGGTGAGAGGGGAAAGATTTAAAAAGGACCTAAGGGGCAACGTTTTCACACAGAAGGTTGTGCATGTATGGAATGAGCTGCCAGAGTAAGTGGCAGAGGCTAGTATAATTACAACATTTAAAAGGCATCTAGATGGATTCATGAATAGGAAGGGTTTAGAAGGATATGGGCAAATGCTGACAAATGGGATTAGATTGATTTAGGAAATCTGATCAGCAGGGACAAGTTGGATGGAAGGGTCAGTTTCTGTGCTGTATACCTCTGTGACTGTATTAGTAGTGATTGCCACTCATGTTGCTACTCATAATAGCAGCATGACACCGACAGCTCTCGCTGCCTTAACTTTAAATCTGAAAATTCTATTTTCTCTCCAAACTCTTTGATCTCTTTAGTTCCAGAACTATACCTAACTTCCTCATGAAAACATTCAATATTTTGGCTTCAACCACTTTCTGTGGCAGAGAATTCCACCAGCTCAACATTCTCTGGGTGAAGAAGTTTCTCCCCATCTCAGTCCTAACTGACTTACCATGTATCAATAAAATGTGACTCCTGGTTCTGAACTCTTCAGTCATCAGGAGCATCTGTTTACTCTGTCTAGTCTTGTTAGAACTTTATAGGTTTGCATGAGTTCCTTCTTCATTTTTCTAAACTCCAGTGAATAAAGTCCTTATCAATCCAGTCTCTGTTCATAGATCAGTCTTCCCAGTCCAGGAATATAGCTGATAAATCTTTGTTGCATTCTATCCATAGACAGAACATCCTTTCTCGGATAAGACGACCAAAACTGCACACAATACTACACGTCTTACCAAGGTTCTGTATTGCAGCAAGACATCCCTGCTCTTGTACTCAAATCCTCCTGCTATGAAGGCTAGCATACCATTTGCTTTCTCCCCTGCCTGCTGCATCTGCATGCTTACCCTCAGGGACCACTGCACAAGGATTCCCATGTCTCGTTGCATCTCTCTCTTTCTCAATCTGTCGTCATTCAGCTAATAATCAGCCTTCCTACATTTTGCTACTGAAATGGATAACCACCCATTTATCTACATTATACTTCATCTGCCATGTATTCGCCTATTCGCACATTCCCCTCACAGCTCAACCTCCGACTCAACATCATGTAATTTGCAAAACTGGAGATACTACATTTAGTTCCGTCATATTAATCATTAATATATATCATGAATAACAGGGATCTGAGCACTGATCCCTGTGGTACCCCACTAGTTACTGCCTGCCACTCAGAAAGAGACATGTTCATTCCTATTCTTTGTTTCCTATCAGCCCTCTGTCCTGTCAGTACACTCCTGTCAATCCCACGTGCTTTACTTTTACACATTAACCTCTTGTGTGGGATCATATCGAAAGCCTTCTGAAAGTCCACGTCCACATATCACTGGATCCCCTTTGTTAACTCTACTAGCTACAACCTCGTAAATTCTAAGTAGGTTTGTCAAACATGATTTCTCTTTCTTAAATCTGTACTTTGCCTAATCACTATTTTCTAAGTGCTCCACTATTAAATCTTTTATTGGTGTCAGGTTCAGTCAATAATTCTCCTTTTTCTCTTTACCTCCTGTTTTAAATAGTGGGGTTAAATTAGCTACCCTACAATCTATAGGGACTGTTCCAGAGTCTACATAATCTTGAAAAGAATCAGTTTGTCATATTCCCTGCAAGTTTTCCATCAATCATTTTTCCCCTTTTAATCAATCCCTTTATCCTCCTTTGCTCAAACTTAAAGTGCACCCAATCGCCAGTTCAGTTGGCTCTGTTGGCTGGATGGCTGGTTTGTGATGCAGAGTGGCATTGACAGCGTGTTCAATTTCTGCATGGCTGAGATTACCATTTTTTCACGCAGAGGGTGGTGCATGTATGGAATGAGCTGCCGGAGGAAGTGGTGCAGGCTGGTACAATTACAACATTTAAAAGGCATCTGGATGTGTGTTTAAAGGGATATGGACCAAGTGCTGGCAAATGGGACTAGATTAGGTTAGGATATCTGGTCAGCATGGACGCGTTGGACTGAAGGTTCTGTTTTCATGGAGTACATCTCTATGACTCTATGACTCCCCATCTCAACCTCACCCTTCACTTGAGGTGTGGTGCACCTTAGGTTAAACTACCACCAGTCATCTCTCACTAATAAGAGAATAGCCCTATGGTTTGGTAAGACTATGGGCGACTTTACCTTTATTTCATAAGACAATAAGTAATAGGAGTAGATCATTCAGCCCCTTGAGCCTGCTCCACTAGTCAATAAAATCATGGCTGCTCTGACATTCCTGACATTCACTTTCCCGCCCTTTCCCAGTAACCCTCAATTCCCCTACTGATCAAAAATTTCCCTCAGACTTAATTATACTCAAAGACACTATCCTCACAGCTCTCTACTGCAGGCGTTCCAAAGACTCTCAGCCTGCAAAGAAGAAATTCCTCCTCATGCCTTAAATTATTGCACTTTATTCTGATTCTACGCCCTCTGATGCTAGACATTTTTCCTGCTAAGCCCCTTAAGAATCCTATATTTCAATGAAAACACCTCTCACACTTCTAAACATCAGTGTGTGGGGTCCCAACTTGTTTAGCCTTTGACAATCCCTCCATACTGGGGATCATCCAAGCAAACCTTCCCTGAACTGCCTCCAATGAAATTATATATTTCCTTAAATAAAGAAACCAAAGCTGCTCATGGCACGCCAGATGTGGTCTCACCAGCATCTTGTACAGTTGCAGTAAGACTTCCCTACTCTCTATTCCACTCCTTTGAAATAAGGGCCTTCATTCCATTAGCCTTCCTGATTACCTGCTACACTTGTGGGCCAGCTTTCTGTGTTACATGTACAAGTATGTCCAGGTCCCTCTGTGTTACAGCTTTCTGCAGTTTTTCCCTAATTAAATAATATTCTGTGCTTTTGTCCTCCCTTCCAAAGTGAACTTGATATCTTTCTGCATTGTACTCCAATTGCCAACATTTTGTCCGACCTATCAATATCACTCTGTAAACGATTTGTATCCCTACACAACATGCCTTTCTGCATATTTTAGTGTTTTCTGCAAATGTGGCTACAGTACATATATTTACTTTTCCCAAGTCACTAATATAAACATTGTAAATAATTACAGTTCCAGCACTGATCTCAGTGGGACCCCATTGGGTATGGGTCATGAATCTGAAAAACGAACCCTGATCACCACTCGTCCATGAATCACTTCTTTATCCATGCCAATATACTACCTCGAAAACCATGGGTTCTTAATTTATGACTTAGCCTTTTGTGAGAAACCTCATTGTATGTCTTCTGGAAATCCACTATACACTCGGGTTGAGACTCTCTTGAAAAATTTTAATAAATTAGTCACGATTTCCCTTTTTATGAAACCATGCTGATTCTGCTTGATTAGATTATGATTTTCCAAATGTTCTGCTAGAATTTCCTTAATAATTGATTCCAATGCTTTCCAACAATAGATGTTAGGCTAATTGGCCTACAGCTATCCGCATTTTGCCTCTCTCCTTTTTTGAACAGGAATGTCACATTAGCAGGTTTCCAATTCTCTGGTACTTCTCCAGAAAAAAGTGATTTTTGAGAAAGCTACAACCAAGGCATCCATTATCTGTGTAGCTTCCTCTTGAGGATCCTAGGATTAAAGCCATTAGTGCCAGGGGACCTATTTGCCTTCAGGTCCCATTAACCTAACACTACTTCTCTAGTGATAATACCTAATACTGAAGAATAAAGCGGAGGAATTAATGACTTGTTGAGGTATCTTCCACTATAAAGACTGATGCAAAATATCTGGAACAAAACTGCCATTTCCTAGTTCTGCAAAACTGTTTCCCTCGATTCATTTTCTAAGGGGCCTATGTCTATTTTGACCTCTCTCTTTCTTTTTATATATTTAAAGAAGTTCTTATTGTCAGTTTTTATACTCCTCACTGGTTTGCCCTCATACTTTATTTTCTCTATGACCTTTTTACTCCTCATTTGCTGGATTTTGAATTTATCCCAGTCTTCGAGGCCATCACTGACTCCTGCCTCCTTCTATGTCTTTCTTTCAGCTTAATACTCTCAACTTCCTTGGTTAGCCATAGTTGTTTTATCTCTCTCTTAGAATCTTTCTTCATTACTGCGATATATTTTTGCTGATAGTCATGAATTACTTCCTTAAATGGAAGCAGTCTGCCACTGCTTGCTTATTGTCATTCCTCCTCATCTATCTGCCCAGTTGACTTTATGGTCACTCTTCCCCAAGGAGAGTTGCACAGCTAGATTGCCAATTATTCCTTTCTCATTACACCATAACCAGAGTAGGATGGTCTGTTCTCTAGTCGGTTCTCCACATTTGCTTGGACAAGACTGCTGATGACACTGTTCATTAATGATATATATCACCATCTCCATCTCCTTCTACACTCAGTTTTAGTAGTGTAATAAATCAGTGACCTTGGATTAGGATAGGAAATATCTGATGTAGCCCTATCATTAGTGACCACTGTATATGAGCGAATTGGGTGAGGTGCAGAATTGTACTGTATTCTAATGTACTGCCCATCATGACTGAATGGCCTGGTGTTGCTTGCAATGTAGATATACATATGGAGAACCATCACTTGGGTGAGGTGCCAGAGAGCTTCTCATAAATAACCGCACCAAACAGCCATCAGCAAATTTGGGAAAGATGGGAAGAAAATTGCTTCGATAAAGGAACATCAAGCAAGCAAGAAAGAAAACATTCTGCATTTCACAACCAATAATGACTAAAAATATTATTCTTCCACCTGATTTTTGACAAAAAGCTATATAAATCCACGATGCTGGCAGCAGGAATTCCCAATTGTGACAGCAAGTCTAAAAAACCAAGTGGTGCCTGCTGGTAATCACATCTGGTGCCATTCTGGAAATATCTTTTGGAAAGGAACTGCTTTTTGATGAGCATCGTCCATGCATTCAGGTGTCACTACACCCAAGTGGAGCGTAGCAGCCAAACAAGCAAGGCAAGCAAATTAACCGTGTGATTTACTTTGTCACTTTTCTTTTTACATACTGCAACTTGCAAGGTTACTGATGTTGAAGGGGAATTAAAATAAGACACTTCTTACATCTTTCATTTGGCGACTTCACAGTTTCAGGAAATTTTGAACTGGAGTCTCCCTGGTTATTCATTGAGATGGATTAAGATGCATTCTGCACTGAAAAATTATTTCACACCTTGTTGTCATCGGATGATAATAGCTTCATATATTTTGCTGAGTTGCCATTTGTTGGTTGTCAATACTGTAAAGAGTTACTTGTCTGACACTGTGTACATGAATTATTATCAACATTGCTATTTGAATTAAAAGCTACAGCGGATGCTGTTTGTAATAGTTAAAAGCTGCCAAAAAAATGAACAGTTTCAAAATCTAAATCAAGATTAATGTGAGTTCATGAAAACAAACCTTTTGAGGTTTGACACTATCTCAGTAAATCATAATACAGTCTGCTCTGAATTATAACACAGGCAAATAATAAATTAGTTTTCAAAGATTTTGTTTCCACATTTCTGCTTGGTATTTGCATTAAAATATATAATGTATCTGACATGAACAAATTAAACTTCTGAAGCACACAATTATTAAAACATATTTTGCTTCTTTTCTTACAACAACAAAATGGGAACATACCCGCAGCTGGTTTCTAACAAGCTGTCGCCAACCTGCAGTGAAGCCATTCCAAAGTCTGCTATTCTGATGTTATTCTTTTCATCCAACAATAAATTTTCTGGCTTCAAGTCTCTGTGGCTGTAGGAAAAAGACAGGGTAAGAATTACTAGAGGTTACCTTCACAACTCTATTTAAGTGGAAAAAAAATCAAGATAAACTTTTTTTGCCTTCCAGTCTATTCCTATTCATTGTATTTTCAATCACTGTATGATGAGTTTAGTCAGCTGAACTGACAATTGCTTTTGCATTTACTCGGAAAAGCTCCTGGAGAGAAATTCTTCAAAATAATAGGAGGAAACTAATGATGGAAATGTACAACAGGTCAGGCAGCACCTGGAACAGTTTATTGGTCAACTTCATGTGTCACAGCTTGCGTTAAAATGCAACATTTACATGAAGGGTTCCATTTAAAACGCATTCTTTCCCTTTCAATCTCTGTTGTCCATTTAGTGAGACCTAAATTCAAAATAGTTGTATTTATTTTACTGGTGTAAACACAACAATGACAAGTATACCAAACTGTCCAAACCATTTGGCCTACTACTAATTTGCCATGACCTTTTAGTTTCACTGATGATGACTCCTAACTGATATAAGTGCAGGGCTTTCTTTAATATAGAAATGAAGGTCCTGCCTTCACTTCCGGAAAGTTCAAGAAGACTAATCAAAGCCTGGATTGCACAAGCATTGACTAATATTTCATCTACAGTGGTCTAATTAGAGTCAAAGTAACTGACAGGGAGGTTATCTTTCCAACTTCTCTCAATATGGAGCCAAGGGGAGCAGAAATACTCTTCCTGGCTGCACATTAATACTCTGGGTTGCTGATAGCCCACATATTTACTTTTATAGCCTTGAACATAGCCATGAGCTACTTCACATATCCAAAGTACCTGAACCAATCAGCAGCTGCCCAAGGTGTGCTTCCAGCTCTCCAGCTATTCCAATGAGACCAATGGGCAAATTTAGAATGGCATCAAACCTCTTGCACGTGGCAAGTGAATCCAGAATGCCAATCATTTCACAGCTGCCTTCAAATTTAAGCTCCTTTATTTTCAGTTTTATTTTAGTTTCAGAATTTGTATATTCCATTCCTTCTCTTTTCTACCTTTATATCTCTAAAATTAAATTCAGTACCCAATTCCCTAACAATTTTCTTCTCCTTTGTACAGGCTGTCCTTAATTTTGTCCATGAACATAGAAAAAAAAACTTTCTATATTTATTATCCTTTGGCTAAATTTCAATAGATCCAATGTTTCATTTCCCACTATCTAGTTAGAAATATATTGTTCTTGCTCCATCTATTTATATACTCTTCCATCAAATGATATTTCCTGTTTTGGTTGTCCTGCCCATTTATTTTCTCAAGCCACATTTGTTTTTATAGTCAGCTTGGATTCTCACAATAACTTTTCGCTGTACGAAAGAATTTTTTTTACTTTTCATTTCCTCAGCATCGCTTTTTCTTTCAGTAGTACATATCTATGCTTTATTCTGTGTCAATGTCTTCATCATCTCACTTGACTTTGCCACACGCTGCATTCTAAAGTTATGTGTTCATTCTCTTTTCCATTAATAGCCTAACTCCAGATTTCACCATTTTGTGGTCACTCTTGCTTAAGTGCTCTCTAACCCTGACCCATTTTACCATTCTCTGGTTGTTACATAAATGCATTTCTAGCTTCCAATGCGCATCAACATTTTATTTCATCACACCACAGTTGTACTATACAGTGTACTAAATTATTGTTATTGTTGACAGAACGTAATTGGTCACATTACAAAGTAACTTCAGCATTGAGACTAAAAAAAAACTGAACTAACATTCATGCTTTAATAACATGACATGACAAAATCAGATGAGAAGAAAAGCAGGTTTAGCTCCTTCCCATTGTCAAATGATACAAAGTAAATACTGCCACATTCTGAAGGAAAGGCATTAATACCTTTGAAAAAGGAGGATGGAGAAAAATAATGAGAAGAGAGAAACATTTTGGAATTCCAAATAAACTTAAAGTTTGTATCCATTTACTATTTTCACCCGTCCTGTATGTCACCCCAAAGAGCTAGTTATTAGGCTTGCAAATTTGGACATCTATTGGCACTCCCAAAATTCAACTTGGTATAACTGTAAATCAAGGTATCCCTACAATGGGAAACAGGCAGCTAAATGGGTGTAAAGCTGGCAAGATACAGAATGACCTTCAAGATGGAGCAAACATATTTTTTTAAATTGAAATGAGCATGTTTCATTTAAAATATAAACACCTAATGGTTTTCATTTAGGCAGTAACTTAGTTTGTGCATAGCTTGCCATCTATTAGAAAAGAAAATTGACTTCTGATGAAGAAAAAAAAAGGAGAAATAAAGATCAGCATATCAATCTATCTTCCAGTCCACTTAAAACTACTTTCAATAAATTCCATCACATGTAAATTTAACACAACCCACATGGGTAGTATTATACCCAATGGTAAATTATTCCTTTTACATGTGGTCAACTTCAAAGAACTAATTTTCAACAAATCCAAGCATCTATTTTACAATGTAAAACTGTACAAAAAGCAGGTGACATCACTAAGGCAAGAAACATGACACAGAAATTATTCCAGCTCTTTAAAATGCATACTTAGCTGAACAGAAATTACTACTGTTGAGAAAAATCACTGCAGAGTCCACATGCTTTCTGAGCACCTCCTGTCTCAAAACTAAATGAAGATTGTTAGTGTTTGCCACATAAGAAGTAGGGCGGCCTGGAAACAGATACCTCTGAATCCAGTTCAAAAGATAGCTCCAGTGGCAGCGTTTGATTTTTCATGAATAACTTGATGTTGGCACTGCAGCAGCTGTAGTACCTGCTGGCATTATCTCAGAGTCACACTTAATAGTCGCACTAGGAAGCCTTATACACCAACTGTTCCAACAATGAGCAACTTTTCCCTTATAGCAGGTGCATCAATTAATAAAATATTACTTGTGTTAGTCTTTGAAGAAGCTTTTTCTAGGTTATGTGAAGCAGAGCAGTTAAATTCGTGGATCCTTGCTTCTTCATCCAGTTTCCTACGGCTGAAGCTAATAGCTATCCAAAGACCAAACATTTTGGTCAGCAGCAGCTATAAGATCGGTATTTCTCTGACAAAAAGCCTCTAAAACCAACACTAGCACTATTTTTACAATCTGATTTAAGTTTTCAGAAGACTGTCTCCAAAGACATTTCAGATCACAGCAGTTTTCTAAATGAATATCCACAATAGGCATTTGCTGGAACAAAGAAACTTAGCCATTCTACATTCTCCACTTTCCTGATGAAGGGCTTTTGCCCAAAACATCGATTCTCCCGTTCCTTGGATGCTGCCCAACTTGTTGTGCTTTTCTAGCACCACACTCTTGACTCTGATCTCCAGCATCTGCAGTCCTCACTTTCTCCTAGTTGATTTCACTTTGTCTGGCAATTCACATTCTTCCCTATCCGATCTCCCTTATTAGAGGATGAATATCATGTGGTATTGAGATATTGTTGGTTGTTACAATGACGGTTTCCCAGGCTCATCATCTTCATCAATGCTGTATTCTCATCCATAGTCCTTAACACATTTGTTTTCCTCAATGTCACTATTGTCATATTCATTTTGGTCTTCTCCATCTTCTGAGTTGGGCAAATTAGCAACAGAAGACAGAATAGCCCCAGACTTGATCTTACCTCATAACATATAGAGAATGAAAAAATAAAATTGCAAAACAAAGCAAGAAAATTTCCTAATGGATCATCAGGAAGGCAAATCTGATCCCTACACTAGCAAACAAATTCAATCTGGAAGTTGATGGGAGCATTCAGTCTAATAGTGTGAAACGTAACTAGACTCTCCATATAAATAGAGGTAAAAACAATGATTGCAGATGCTGGAAACCAGATTCTGGATTAGTGGTGCTGGAAGAGCACAGCAGTTCAGGCAGCATCCAAAGTGCAGCAAAATCGACGTTTCGGGCAAATACTCCAATTACAAAAGCAGGTCCAGAGGCTGGGAATTTTGCAGCGAGTAACTCATTTTCTGGCTTGTGAAAGATCTGCTGGCCATCTAGAAGATATCAGACAGGATTGCAATGAATAGTATCCAGTTGCCCATTTGATCACAGACTCAACAATCAAAAAGCAAAACATCATCTAAGGCAAAGCAGCTAGCTTGTGCAGCAGCCTATCCACCCAAAGTGCACAAAGACAGCAGTGTGAACCATCTCCAAGATGCACTGCAGCAACTCAGAAAACCTATTCTGAAAGCACCAATTTCACTACCACCAAAAAAGAAAACAGGCAACATGTGTATATCAACATCGGAATCTGCATATTCTCTTCCAGGTTATTCACCATCCTAACTCATAACTATATCACCATCCTTTAACTGATGCCAGGTCAAAATCCTGGAACTTCCCTCCGAACAGTACTTTGGGTGAATTTACAGCCCATGGACTACAACAGATCAAGGGGGTAGCTCATCACCATCTTCTTGAGGGCAATCAGAGATGGGAAATAATCACCTGACATTTCCCTCTGCAGATGATGACAAACATGCTGTATACCTCCAGCATTCCTTTGTTTACATTTTATAAGCATTGTCAAGGTCATTCAAACACTAATTCCAGCACATTGCAAATGTGTCCAGCTGTGCAAAGAAGGAGTCTGATCGTTATACTCAAACTGCAATGATTACTATAAGTACATGAAATTATAGCCTATCACATGTGCTGTAGTTCAAAATCTGATTGCGACTATTATGAATGACTGATCACTGGATATGCAGATGAATATCTCCTGATTCCTTTGAATTATTAGTACATCACCATAATATTTTGGAATAGACAAGCAGCATACTGACTGAGGAATAGAGAAGTAAAATATTTAATAGATCAGATTAGAAGATTTAACATCACAAAGACAAATAGTTAGAAAGCCATGCAGCCAGAGCCACAGACCAGCAAATACTGGTAAGACCAAGTACAACAATATAAGTGGATCAGAAACAAATAGACATGCAGGCTCTGAACCATTCATCTTCAGTTTTTAATTAAAGTCTATATTTAATTATATGCAGTTATTGTATTTTTACATATTTAAACATACAGATCATTGAACCAATAGCAGCAAAATTTCAGCATTCTTTAAAAAAAATGTATTTAAATATTGAATATTTATCTGCATAGGCACATAGAATCATAGAGATGTACAGCATGGAAACAGACCCTTCGGTCCAACCCGTCCATGCCGACCAGATATCGCAACCCAATCTGGTCCCACCTGCCAGCATCTGTCCCATATCCCTCCAAACCCTTCCTATTCATTTACCCATCCAAATGCCTCTTGAATGTTGCAATTGTACCAGCCTCCACCCACTTCCTCTGGCAGCTCATTCCAGACACATACTGCCCTATGCGTGAAAAAATTGCCCCTTAGGTCTCTTTTATATCTTTCCCCTCTCACCCTAAACCTATGCTCTTTAGTTCTGGACTCTCCGACCCCAGGGAAAAGACTTTGTCTATTTATCCTATCCATTCCCTCATAATTATGAAATCATTTTCCTTTACAATTATGAAATAATGTACACAAAGGAACTGGGAAGCACTACTTTATTATATATTGGGCAACCATGCTATACAATCACTGCACAACAATGATTCTAAATCCAAGATACAGTGCAAATTAAAAACTTAGTCTCAGGATAGTTAGGACTGGGATGAAAAGTATTTTTTTTCATTTAGAGGCTTGTGAAACTTTAGAATTCTCTATTCCATAAATCTGTGGCAGGTAAATCAGGAGCCCTCCTCAAAATCCTATATGCTTGAATATGATCGCCTGTCATAATTTTAAACTCCAATGACCTAACCTGCACCACCAGTCCTCATAGGAAAAATCCCTTCATCTCAGATGTCAGCAGAGTGAACCTTCTTTGAACGGCCTCCCAAGCAAGTATATCCCTTCAAGGAGACATAAACAATACACCGTACTCCAAGTGAGGTCTCACGAATGCCCATAACAACTGGAACCAAACATGTTATACTTCATTTCATTTGCCTTCCTAATTACGTGCTGCACCTGCAAGTTAACTTTTTGTGCATCACGTACAAGAACATTGAATTTCCACTATATTGCGGTCCCTCTCCACTTAAATAACAGTCTACTTTCTGTTCTTTCTACCAAAGTGGGCAAGCTCATATTGTACTCCAGTGGCAAAGTTTTTTATTGTCCACTCAGTTATTCTTTCTCTATCACTTTGCAGTTTATGTCCTCATCATATCAAGCTATAATACAGTTCCAAGACAAAGGGGCAATTTAACCCCAAAGAGGATTGCTACAATAATAAATAAAGGCTACTTATTTGTCAAAATGAATAAAGTAAATGTTTTCCTCACCGTAATAAATCCATTTCAGTTCAACACTCAAAGGATAGGCAACAAAGTGGCATTCAGGATACAATCAGGTCATTTATGATCTCTGAGGGACCAAAAGACCTATCCCTTTCCCACTTGCATGTTCATATATTCAAATTCAGGCTTTTCCTTTAAAATTGATTAATTCCACATTAATGAATTCACAGCTAGAATGATTAAATAAAATTTTATATTTTATCCCACTTTATAACATGTATGCTTGTGAGATATGAAGCTTTGGCATTCAGTTTGTGCATATCATTTATTAGTATTCACAGTTGTTATTCTTGAAACCTGAAATCACTGTATTTCAATGATTGATATCAAACAGTTTCTTGGCACTGAGCATGCTGATTATTTAGACAGCAGCACAACTGATCAAACCTTATAAGATGCACTGAGTATGAAAAACCAGATAATATAGTGTGTAATCAAGCTCCATTAATGTTGAGATCAGAAGATACTAATACATCAAGGGCAAGGATTGCATTGATGGATAGTAGCAGCAACAAAAAAAATATTAAATTAATAACATAGACATATATATCTTACATGCTTTTTAAATTTTCAGACTCATTTGTAGATTTAAAGTCAGTTCTGTTCTAGTTCCTTCTGTAAAGTGAAGTGTATAATTTATATATATTTTACATTTTTGAGTTATGAACGAGAGGCATATGAGTTTTCTTAAGACATTTTGTCAGTATTTCTGTGAATATGGTGATTTCTTTTAAAATACAATATTAAGGAGAAACGTCCTGGGCAACAATGGGATTGCACTTCCATAGGGAGAATTTACAAATAAGTAAACTGTGTTCTACATCAAGCTTTCAAATAGAAGTTTTCTGAATTTTATTTGGAGGGTGGGGTTGGGGAAACACAAAGAAAAGCTTTTGGGTTTCAATTGGGCAGCTTGCAGAAGTCTTGACAAACACATAACATTATTTATTTTAAATAATCAAGAGGTTTAAAGCTATAACCTAATGTTCAGCTTTAATTTATTGACTTGCAAAGTCTGAGAATGCATCATGAGCTTTCAACAAACTGCCCAGGTAACCACTAAGTCACTGTTTATTTAAAAACTTAACATTAAATTATAAACATGTGCAGTAATTATTAATCCATTATTCATCATTTGTTGCACTTCAATCTACTTTAAGTGAAGAAACTTACCATTTAAATGAAAGTGTAAACTTTATAAGAATGAAGTCGTCAAAGAAAATAATGTGTCAGAAATTATGAAATTGAGTGTTTTTTTATGGACATTAAACTCAATAAATATAATTTGCCATGGGTTAATAAAGAAAGGGCTATGAGCTGTACTCTCAGGGTCCGTGGTTAAAAACTGTCATGTTGCAATTGTAATTGCTGACTTAAATCTAAATAAGAGCTGAAAATGTGTTGCTTGAAAAGCGCAGCAGGTCAGGCAGCATCCAAGGCGCAGGAGAATCGACGTTTCAGGCTTGAGCCCTTCCTGAAGAAGGGCTCATGCCCGAAACGTCGATTTTCCTGCTCCTTGGATGCTGCCTGACCTGCTGCGCTTTTCCAGCAACACGTTTTCAGCTCTGATCTCTAGCATCTGCAGTCCTCACTTTCTCCTTAAATCTAAATAAACCTGACTCTTCAGCAGTAAGGTGGTTCCATCAGCAAAGTGATGAATTTGCTACATTTGTACTGGTACTTACTTTGGTCAATCTGACATTAGTGACCTTTGACTTCTCTCCACATTTCTAATGATCAGTCAGGATTGGAAGTGCCAATACAAATATAGGAGAAAGTGAGGACTGCGGATGCTGGAGTACCAGAATTGAAAAATGTGGTGCTGGAAAAACACAGCAGGCCAGGCAGCATTTGAGGAGTAGGAGAATCGACGTTTTGGGCATAAGCAGAAGGGCTTATGCCCAATACAAATATAGTAAAAACACAGTATGGTATATATAGCAGAGTATTCACAACTTTTGAATTGAAATTAGTGAAATATAAATTATAATGTCCAATATCTGCAAATGATCAGCTCCATCATATTATCATGCAGTAAAAATGATTTCAATAAGAAATAAAAGAAGTAAGCTACCTAAATCGCCATGCCTGCTTTGCTGTTGAACAATATCACTGTTGATCTGATCTTAGCCTCAAATCCTGATTATTTCCAAATCCCTTGATTCTTCTATAGTTAAAAATCTGTGTGCATCTCAGTCTTGTACATATTCAATGACTCAAATTTGACAGCTGTCAAGTGAAGCATTCCAATAGTTCAAAATCCTGAGGAAAAAAAATCCTCTTCAACTCTGTCTTAAATGGATGATGATTCTGATATTATGTCTTAAAACGCTAGATTCTCCTATGAAGAGAATCTCAGCATCTGTATGATGTAATATCTACAATATAATGATCTACCCTCTCAAGCCCCTTCAAATTCTTCCAAATTCTCATAATATCACCTCCTATTCTTCTAATCTCCAATGAGTGTAGGGACAATGTGCTTAACCTTTCCTTATATGTCAAACCCTTCACCCCAGGAATCAACCGAATGAGCTTTCTGTAAACTGCCTCCAATGGAAGCACATTCCCTTCTTAAAATTATATTCTAGGTACAGATTCACCAAAGCCCTTCAAGGTTGTGGGACGACCACTATAACCCATCCTCTTTGCAATAAACGTCAGCATTCCATTTCTCTTCCTTACTATTTGCTGCACCCCATGAACTAAAAATGCTTGATCACTATAGTGTGGATAGCTTAACAGTTTATATGTTTGCCACTAGTAGATGCTGTACTTTTGAATCTGAAGGTAACAACAGTAACAATTTAGTGTTTTCACATGGAAAAATGTACTGGGTATTTCACAGAAATGTAATCAGGCAAAAACTGAAGCCCAGCCAAAGCAAATAGTGTCAAAGAAATGTTGTTTACAACAGTGGTCTTTAATGAGATCTTACATATGGATAGGTGAAGGGGTTTACGAGGGAAACCTAGAAAATAGATTCCAGACAACTGAAGTCAAAGAGTAAGTGGGATACACATGTACCTACTTACAATTGTTCATTTAAACATATACCAATATAAAACAGGTTATTGTATGGTCTATCACAGGTAAGCTTATAAATATATATTTGCATTAAAAAGGATGCACAATAGTTGCTTTCATATAGGCATCTAGTCTCTATTTGCATAACGTATGCCAAAATTCTATATTAGCAGTTTTTGAATGTCCCAATATTCCAGCAGAGGTGTGTAACTAAGTTGGTGTAGTTTATGTAGCTTTGTAGTCTCAGAACAACGCAAAGACAATAGAGAGACTGATCAAAGTAAATATCAAAACTCAGGCAAAAAGTAAGAATTCACTGCTCTGAATAAACGTGCACTATATTTTTCTATTAATTAACTTGTGCATGAATCGGTCAGATTTCTTTATACAATGACTTTAAACTATATTACCTTCTTATATTTATTAAAACTTGGTGAATCTATGCACTTTGTTGCTGAGCTTGGAAATACACTATCGTTATCTCTGCTGGACAAAAATTGTTACCAGCAATTTTGCCCTTCACTATATTTTCCTAACATGCGTAAACATCACAAATCTGAAGTCAGTAAAATTTGTTTCTGTGACAATTAAAATTTACAAATAAATGCAGCAGTTTTGTTGATACTGTAAACCATGTCATTAGTGGGGTCAGGTATTCAATTTGCTGACCAATTGAGAGATTTTTATTTAAAATCAATATAAATTTGAATCTGCGGGATTCCGTAATTGTGAATTCTGGCTATACAATTCATACAAAGCAAAATCTCATGAGAAATGGACTGCAGCTTCATTGAGCAGCATGAAAAGCAAAAGAAAAGACACTATTTGTATAGTGCCTTTCCTGATCATCACATGGTCTCAAAAGCACTTTACAGCCAATAAAGTACTTTGAAATGTAGTCACTGGTACAGTTTAGGAAAGATGGCAGCCGAGAAGGGCTCCGGCCTGAAACGTCGATTTTCCTGCTCCTCAGATGCTGCCTGACCTGCTGTGCTTTTCCAGCAACACACTCGCAACTCTGATCTCCAACATCTCGCTGTCTCCTGTAAACATCAAATACCTACAAACAACAATATAATGACTACATAATTTATTTTTGGTATTAGTTACTGAGGACTGAATATCGACCAGGTTGTAAAGGATAACTCACCTGTTTGTCTTCAATATTGTGTCACAGGACCTTTTTCTACATCTACATGGGAAGGCAGAGCAGCCTCCTGTTTTTAGAACTGCACTGGAGTGTTAGTATAGATTTGTATGCTCAAAGTAATACTTAAATTCAAATCCTGGTGCCTGCAAGTTGAGAGAACAATCAACTGAGCCCTGGCTTACAGGTTAGGAACAAAATAATAATTTAGAATCTAAAATTATGACACTTTCATGACATTTTCATTTTTAAATATTGCAGAGGTTAATGACTGTGTACAATGGAAAACTTGAATACCTAGCATATTTACAGCACAACTAACATTTCCAAGGATGGTACCAAAGGTTTGGCACAATGGTAGAGCTCTGAACTAAAGTCAGATGCATGGTCAAGCCCCACTTTAGAGTCATGCCAGTGGCTAGGCTAACATTTTACTATTATGCTGAAGAACACCATCTGACGTGCTGTCATTTGGAAGAAACATTAAATCAGTAAGGTGTTTGCCTATTTAGGTGGATTTATATCCTCCAGTATTCAAGGAATTGCATTACCTATTCCTGATTCCTGATGAAGGGCTTATGCCCGAACGTTGAATTTCCTGTTCCTTGGATGCTGCCTGACCTGCTGCGCTTTAACCAGCAACACATTTTCAGCACTGCATTACCTATCTCAATCACCATCACTAATACACATTTATCTAGTCATTAATTTCATTGCTGCTTTTAGGGTATTGCTGTTTACAAATTGATTTATTTCCTGCATTAATTTATTTATTGTTAAAAGCCTGGTACAGCTTCAACATAGAAATTACTTGAGTACTTGCCATCATATGCATGCTTCCTAAATTAAGTTGATGCTCTGCCTTGGAAATTGTGAAGAATGGTGACTTTGCAAAAGGAAAGCACAACATCTTTTAAATTCAAGCATTCTCCAAAAATAATCAAACTCACCAGAAACCAACTATCAAGATACATGACCATGACCTTTTACTGAAATCAAGGCACTGATAATTTAAAAATGAATTTAAAAATGCAATCTGAATCTGAAGAATTCATTCTGGAATAGGTTAGCCTGCTGTAGTAGAGGTTAATATGGTCATTTCACAGTCCCTTCAGGAAATGTTATATACGATTCATTGCTGTTGCAGGACTCCTACATTTTTTTGTTGCAATTATTACTTCTCCATCTGGCCTATTCCCAGCATTTCCTTTAACAAATTGGCTAGTATCTTCTGGGGTCTTAAATTTTATGAAGAGATGATTTTAACCTGTTCACAAGACAAAAATCAGGTATCACCTCATACTTCTCTGCATTAAATTACGTCCAAGATGGATCTAACCTATTAACTTATGTCCTTCTGAAATACACTTCTCAATACATATTCCTCAATTTATTATTATCATTTGCTGCCCTAACTCTTTGGAGCTTCCATAATTGATAGTCCTATTGCTTTCCTTGCTGACTTTCCATTCATTACCTACTATAATATCTCCAACCCTGTTGTGTTGTGTATCTAAACTTACTTACTAACTGATGCCTTTAATTTAAAATCCTTGTTTGCATCTTTAATTCAATTTATAGCTTCAATACTATCTACAAAGGTTTTTTTTTCAGCTCTGTATTCCACTTACACTCTGAATTCTGCATCCTATTAAGTCTGATCTCTTGTATATGCACTTCCCTTCCCCGTGTCAGCGGTAGCACCTTCTTCAGGTATCTAAATCTGAATCATCGGAATTTCCTCCTAAACCTCAAGCCACTAATTAACCACTGAGGCCTAACAAAGTTTCGCTACTCTCATAAACCCTTCTTTTCTATTCTATAAAAGTCAACTACCTAAGCTGCATCTTTTTTCCAATACCTACCTGGGATTTTTTTGTGACATTAAAAGCACCGTATAAAAGCATGCTATTATTATTACGTAGGTACAGTCTTTATTTCTACATCATTTGCAAATTTGATATCATGGTTTGGATATCCAAATCCTTATCATTTCCATACATTGAAAACATAAATTGCCCTAATGCTGACTATTATCGAACACCACATTCACTTCTCTCTGCTCTTAAAAGCTCTTATGAAATGGATATTATTTCATTGGAAGCAGTTCAGAGAGGATTCACTAGGATGATTCCCTGGTATGGAGGGCTTGTCTAATAAGCAAAGATGAAACAGGTTGGGACTCTACTAATTGGAATTTAGAAGAATGATCTCAATGGAAGATATCAGATTCTTAAGGGTATTGACAATGGTAAATAACGAGAGGACTCATTGAAGAGTCTAGGACCAGACAGCCTAGTCTCAGAGTGAAGGGGTGTCAATTTAAAACTGAGGAGGAATGTTTTCTCTTAGAGCATTGAATGTCTTTGAAATTCCTTGCCATAAACAGCTGTGGGGCCAGAGTCCTTGTCTGTATTTAAAGCCGAGATAGATCCTGTCAGGGAATCAAGGATTATGAGGAAAGTACAGGAAAGTGGCCGTGAGGACTGTTGAATCATCCATGATCCTGTTGAATGTGTCGCAGGCTTGAGGGCCCAATGGTCTTCTTTTGTTGCTTCGTCTCATGGTCTCATGGTCCAGAACTGTTTTCTTTAATATTTCAGTCAACTTTCTTTCTGTGCAGACACATTGCCTTTAGTACCATATTCCTCAATTTTTAAACCAACAAGCTCCCTGTCTGACTCTCTATCGAATGCAAGTAAAGATCTATGTATATATCAACTGTATTTCCTATTTCTTCAAATAATTCTAATGTGTTCAGCAGATGAAAGGAATATGTTTTTGTTCTTTTGTCCAACTTCTTTAACATCAGTGCTGGCTTGACAATTGTGTCATTAGTGAAGTCAAAACAAAAATGGTGGACATGTCTTGTTTTGATGTTCTCTCTCCAAGTGTTCAGGGAAGCTGGGATTCCTCTCACAGTATGCTGTGACTCTGAAAGCTTATCTCAAAATATTGATCCCTGAGTTTCCCTCAGTGAGTGCTGAACAATCAATGTTACTGGCAATAATAATTTGTACAACATCTTTGTCGGATTTATCCAGAACACCAGCATGGGAAAACTGAGGCTATGTCACAATATTTATAGAACTGTGTGCAAATGGATTTTAATTTTCTCAATATAATTTGAATACCAAAACCGTTATTTTGTACAGAGAATGACTCAACACGTGATTAAAGTGGTTCACAACATTCAACATTTAATCTCAATTCATTTTGAGAAAGTGAAGCTTTTGCCTCAAGCTGACATTTAAATACTGACTGAAAATCTCAAACTACTTTCAAATTTTTTTCAATAACACCTTGCCAACATGTGGTGTGTGAAATATAATTCCTCACTTACTTCTCAGTTAGTTGCTTTTTAACATTTTCTCTCCTAGCTTGAACTGGCATCACCTATTACTTTGTTAACTCAGCTAAGTGACCATTCAATATGGTTATAACAGCAGGATCCAAAATAAGTTATTAAATACAACAATGGTGGGAGGTAGATTTACTCCCGAAATGGCACTTGCGTCCTGCAAAAATGTAAAGAAGGGCGGGAACAAAACCCATGAGATAGAATCCATGAAGAGTTGTTCCTTCAAGTACAAACTCTATTTTTACCATGCTGTTGCTCGATCCATCCAATGACAGGCTCTCTTCCTTTTCCTCTTGCTGCTTCTCGAGAGAAAGAAGCTATGATTGGAGTAGCTGCATGAGCAGGAGGTAGAATCTTTCATTGGAGGAGTTGAAGCAAACATTTTAGACAATGGCCCATTTGACTCCAACACTCCACATACTGCAGGACTGCAACAACCAGACTGTGTGGAGCTTTCAACACCTGAGGGAGCAGGACAAAGTCTAGAAACCAGAATAAAAAAAGAAAATGAAGGGACACAAACAGACAGCCATAAATGAGGCCCAATAGAACCGTCTGCACTGAAATCAGGGACTGTAGTCAGCGTTGAAAAGATTCAGCATATTTTAATGTAATTTGGTGATGTTAGTGAATGTGGATGGGGACTAGGTAAGCAATGGGAATTGAGAATGGAACCCTGCAGATTTATAGGGTTGTCTACCAGCTCACTTCAATTGCTAACACATGGCTGATTTCTGCTTCTTTGTTTCAAATAGTTGGAATTTTAGATGAATCTGATATTTGCTTATTATTATGAACTGTAACAGACAACGGACAAATAATTTCAAATGCTTGGTTAAGCAAACTTACCTCATGGGTGGTAACACCTTTCCTCATTTTATTGGTGCATGATGTACTTTCTTTTCCAACAAGAGCATATTGTATTATTAGTTCTGTATGAACTTCAGACTGCATTTGAGCTACTAATTGTATGGAAAGCTGAAATGTTAAAGTGCTATGGTCATAAGTAATTTTATACAAATGCATTGGTATATATTCTTTATGGTAATAAAAAAGGTAAACAAAGGGGAAATTTATATTAATTTTAGTATTTGCTTCTGTCTTAATGAAAACTTCCACTTCAATCAAAATTTCTGTCACACTTATATGTATTTTGTCAATCTGCTTCTGTTTGTATTGCTACGGCAGAAGTTGTGTCTTGCCAAATTACAGCATTACTTTGCAAAATAACTTTAGAATCTAGCATAAGTATTATTTTTATATAATTATCCTTTGTCTTAAGATTGAATGAGATACGGTATGTAGCAGAGTCTGTTACTTGTGCTAACTTATATCTTAAAAAGATCCTATAACAAAATCAATACAAATGAAGTAAGTTGAACTACATAATTATGCCACTTACTAAAGGAATTGATGAGATTGAAAAAAGGAGCCCTGGGAAACACAAATGTGGACTGTAGAAATTGAAAAGTAACACTCAAGAAAGCCTTCAAGCGATCCCTGGACAAAAAAGATGTTTTGTTTCAGAAAATGCATGTTGAAATCACAACCAAAAACAGACATTTCTTGAGAAAATGCAGCAGATCTGGCAGCACTTGTGGAGAGAAAGCAGAGTTAATGTTTCAGGTCCATGGACTCATTGTTCTGAAAAAGGGTCACTGAACCCAAAATGTTAACTCTACGTTTTTTGTACAGATGCTGCCAGACCTGCTGAATTTTTCCAACAATTTCTGCTTTTATTTTGATCCCTGTTAGACAGTGAGTGGCTCTACCAACGCTATTCATTGTTCAAAGTCAAAACGTGCATGTGAAAGTGTATATTTCCAGACGGGTTCCTTAGACAAGCTCGTCCATGCAGTTTGCCGAATGGCTGCTGTCAATCCTACTAATATCAATTACACAGTACTTAGTCCCTATTCTGGCTGAGTTGGATTCAGGATCTGCCATGTCACTATAGATGTGCCTTCAGACATAAGACAACACAGTAAGTGATGGCACGTGTTTTGACTATGGAGGGCATCATAGATAATGTTATCTAAATGTGACTCGACTTCCCAAGACATTGTCCTGCAAGAGTAAGTAGGTAACGATTAAGACGTGAGACGTAGACCTGATACCAGCATGTGCACAGCATTAGACACAATTTCCTGGTCAGTACCACACCACTTATTGAGTCTTTCTATGAGCTCTGATCCCCTGATGTGCAATTCAAAAATGTTTCAAAATACAATCTCATCCAACTTGCATCTTATATCTGAAACAAAATGGATTTGTCTGCTAGTTTCAAGCTACATCTTAGTGTGTAGCATTGATTAAAAACTTGCAGGTCATGCAAGGTCACACAGCTTTAATATGTTGTGAAACAGAAGGTTCATTCAAGCAGAGTACAGTACATTATAAATTACAGCCACAGCATTTTCTGTTTCACATAGAAATGGCAGTTGTCATTTTGTTTGCATTTACCAAAACATCAAATGAAATAATTTTATGTTAAATATTTAAATATATGCACATCCTGTGACAAATTCTGCTGACAAAGTTTAACAATATCAATTACAGCCTGTTTTTATTGCCACTGCAATGTGTTCTCCACGCATACTTCTAATGACTGCAGAATTAGTCTGCTCCACATATCACAACAGAAATAAGAGCCTGGAGTTATTGCTGAAAGATGGTTTGGTGCCATAGAAATGTGCCCAGATTTCTTCAGAGACAGTGCTCTTAAATAAAATACTGTTATTGCCACACTATGCAAACAAATACTGCCCATCTTTTAGTGTGCTCTCTGTAGGTCATGGAGAAGATGAACTAGGCAACCATGAAAAATCGAGAGGAGAGGAAGCTGTAAAAGATTGTATTGCTTCACTAGAAACAGAATTAGAAATTTCCATGGAGAACAAAACATCTATAAGAATTGTAGCCTTCTCCTCTCATCAAACGTGCACATAAATGTAAGGAATGCATAAATCTCAGAATAATTAAAAAAAGATTACCCCTCAATCACAGTAATAGAATGTATTTATGGAATTCCTGATTCTGAAGAAAACTATTTATGATAAAGAACTATATCATTTGATCAATGTATATTTATTCCAGCAACAGTTTAAGAAATACAAGCCTCAAATATATAAAAAAATATAATCTGGACACAGAAGCTAAAAGGTCTCTCACATCCTAAAATAACCATGGGTGGAACTCTGATGAAATCTTCCAGAAACTGCAGATTTTAAAAGTCAATGAAGGGTGAAGTTAGGAGTGGGTGTTCTTTGAAAGTAGCAATCTTGGGTGGAGTGTCAGTTTTTTGATTTGTCTGGAATGGACTGCCATTTTCAAGACAAGGTGGATGGGTGTTTTTTTTTCTCTTTAGATACAAACATACATAGTACTTGCAGTGATGAGCAGATATTATTATAAGGCCCTACTCAAACTTCAGTTTAAACTTTTGCTTATTGCAAACATTACCTTTCAAAGAGAGATGGAAATGATATGGGTGCAAGAGGATCTGACAACCTTTATGTTGCATAAAGGAAAACCACGCTTTTTTGATTTTCATGTTTTGTCAAGCTGTTAACAAGGGTCAATGTTTTTAATGTGGTTCATGGGATGGGATTTATTGCCACCCCAACTGCCCAGATGGCAATAACACTCAACTACACTGTAGACCAGACCAGGTAAGGACATGAGTGAAGTATACATGTTTTATGACAATCAACATGGTCATTGCAGTGGTTACATGGTCATCACTAGACCAGCTTTTTAGTCCACATTTTTATTAAATTCAAATTTCATCAAATGGCATGGTGGGATTTGAACCCATGTCCGCTAGAAACCTTAGGCTCTGAATTACTAGTCCAATGACATTACAACTACTCCATTGCTTCCACTTGAAATTGTTTAACTGATCAGAAAACCTATGCTGAGAAACCCTGAGGGCAGATTGTACTAGACTATTACTTAGATAGCCTTGATGCACAATGTGTCCAAATGGACTAATACACCATCCACCATTCTTAGGTAACACAAATAATCAGGGAAACAAATTTACTCTTCTGATGCCATGACATTGTTCTTCATCCCACGCGAAGTCTTAAGATAAACTGAAACAGAATCAAATCATTCTTTTCACAAGAGCTATGAGCAGCAAGCATGTTCAGTGAGGTTTATTCCAAAAATTTGCTTTGTGATTATCACGTTTGCATTGTCTAGGGACCCATCTTTTTTATACATATGTCTTTAAAACCTGTGGACTCTAATAAGAAGGACCTGTTTTTAAAAGCAGGAATTCACAGAAATGGCAGCATAATTTCACAGCAAGAAATTTGATACCTATTGTGAGCTCTTTTTTGAGGCTGTGGGTTCCTGCAGTGTGCAGATGATCAAGAACTGAGTTGTTTACAAGCGAAGCAGATTGGCTCTCAGCTGAGGGGGCTAGAACTGGAATCAAGTTACAGGGGGAGGGAGAGGAAATAAGGAGAGTTGGTGACCTACCACTATTACCACGAGACTATTAATCCAGAGATCCATGATTTGGAGATGCCAGTGTTGGATTGGGGTCTACAAAGTTAAAAATCACACGACACCAGAGTATAGTTCAACTGGTTTAATTGGAAGCACTAGCTTTCGGAGCACTGCTCCACCTGATGAAGGAGCAGTGCTCCAAAGGCTAGTGCTTCCAATTAAACATGTTGGACTATATCCAGAGATCCAGGTTCACTCCATATGATATCAAGAAATGGTTGGAGACACTGGATATGGCAAAGTCTACAGGCCCTAACAATATTCCGGCAATAATACGGAAGGCTGGTGCTCCAGAACTTGCTGCGCCCCTAGCCAAGCACTTCAAGTGCAGTTACTGGCATCTACCGGACAATATGGAAAAGTGCTCAGGTATATTCTGTACATTAAAAGTAGGACAAATTCAACCCAGCCAATTATTACCTCATCCATCTATTCTCAGTCACCAATAAAGTGATGGAAGGTGTCGTCAAAACTACTGTCAAGCAACTCCTGCTCAGCAATAACCTGCTCAGTGATGCCCAAAGTTCTGCAACCCAGCTTCATTACAGCCTTGGTTCAAACACAGTTTGAGATTATGCTCATCATGGACTGATTGGACCGACAAGTCTATTTCCGCGTTGTATGACTGTATGACTATGATTCTATGGAATTCCTGAGGTGAAGTGAGGGGGGAGGACAGAGTGTGACATCAAGGAGCTCTAGCAAAACTGGAATCAATGGGCATCGGTGCAAACTATCTGCAGGTTGGAGACATTCCTGGCACATAGGATGATGGCTGCTGAAAATGTGTTGCTGGTTAAAGCACAGCAGGTTAAGCAGCATCCAAGCCTTGGATGCTGCTTAACCTGCTGTGCTTTAACCAGCAACACATTTTCAGCTGTGATCTCCAGCATCTGCAGACCTCATTTTTTACACATAGGAAGATGGGCTTGATTGTTGGAAGTCAGTCATCTAAGCTCCAGGACATCCCTCCAGGAGGTTCTCAGGCTAATGTCCTAGGCTTAACCATCTTCAGCTGCTTCATCAATAGACCTCCCTCCATCATAAGTTCAGAAGTGGGGATGTTCACTGATGATTGCACAATGTTCAGCATCACTTGTGACTCCTCAGATACTGAAGCAGTCCACTTTCAAATACAGCAAGATCTGTTCAATATCCAGGCTTGGACTGACAAATGACAAGTAATATTTGCGCCACAGAAGTGCCAGGCTATGACCATCACTAATAGGAGACACTCTAACCACCACTCCTTAACATTCAATGTTGTTACCATCACTAAATCCCCAACTATCAATATCCTTGTGGTTATCATTGACCAAAAACTCAACTGGACCTGCCACATAAACTCAATGGCCACAACAGCAGGTCAGAGGCTCGGAATACTGCAGCGAGTAAGTCACTCCCTGACTTCCCAAAGGCTGTCCACCAAGGCACAAGTCGGGAATGTGATGGAATATGCCCCACCTGTT
This sequence comes from Hemiscyllium ocellatum, assembly GCF_020745735.1. NCBI lineage: Eukaryota > Metazoa > Chordata > Chondrichthyes > Orectolobiformes > Hemiscylliidae > Hemiscyllium > Hemiscyllium ocellatum. The sequence goes on from NC_083418.1 coordinate 38,614,217, forward strand.
TGGATGAGTGTGCAACACTCTAGAGGTTTGACCCATTCAAGACAAAGCAGTCCGCTTGATTGGAACTACAACCACAAGCATCCATTCTCTCCACCACTGATGCTCAATAGCAGTAGTGTGTACTATCTATAAATGCATGGAAGAAATTCACCAAAGATCCTCGGCACCACCTTCCAAACCCAAGATCACTTCTATCTAGAAGGACAAAGGAAGCAGGATTTAAGAAGGTGACTCTTTGTAAGCTGGCTGCAGCAGATCTTATTCTTATAATTCTTACAATCATTACCCTAATACAGTTTCCATTCTATGATCTGCCTGCACTGTACACAAAACAAAACTTTTCACTGTAACTAGGTATACATGACAATAATAAATCAATTCAAATCAGGGAACACTGTCATTTTCAAGTTCCCCTCCAAGCCACTTACTATCCTGACTTGGAAATGTATCGCCATTCCTTCACTATCATTGGGTCAAAATCCTGGAATTTCCTCCTTAATGGCATTGTGGGTCAACCTACAACAGGTAGACTGCAGCAGTTCAAGAAGTCAGCTTACACCCTTAAAAGGCAACTAAGGACAGACAATGAATGCTGGACAGCCAGTGACAATCATATCCTACAAATGAATAAAAAACGTTATGCTCTGGGGACCGGTTTTGCATTCCACCACAGCAGTTGGTGAAGTTTTAACTCACTAACAGAAAATCTAAGATGAAGAGTCTAATGATGACCATAAAATCATTGCCGATGGTCGGAAAAATCCATCTGATTCACTCACGACCTTCAGAAAGAAAATCAGCCATCCTTATCCAGTCTGACCTGACCACAGTAATGTGGTTGACTCTCAACTGCCCTCTGAACAATTAGAGCTGGGCAATAAATACTGACCTGGCAGCAACATCCACATCCCATGAATCCATTAAAATAAAACTTTTTCCTAACACAAAAACTGCCTGTTCTCTCGTTAAAAAAAACTCAGCTTAAATCCGAAGAAAACCATTAACTTGCCAGCAGCTGTTGCTGAGAGCTGTGACTGTTGAATTGAAAGATCAGAGACATTTTGCAAGTGAATCAGTCATTCTGTACTTACAAATCCGTAGAAGCACCTACAGAAAATTATCTGAACAAACAAGGGCTTTGACCAGCTAAAGAATGATCATCTCAATATCAGAATTAGGCAGGGAAAAAGTGAGGACTGCAGATGCTAGAGATCAGAGCTGAAAATGTGTTGCTGGAAAAGCGCAGCAGGTCAGGCAGCATCCAAGGAGGAGAGTCGACGTTTCGGGCATGAGCCCTTCTTCAGGAATCTGAAGAAGGGTTCATGCCTGAAACGTCGACTCTTCTGCTCCTTGGATGCTGCCTGACCTGCTGCGCTTTTCCAGCAACACATTTTCAGATCAGAATTAGGAAGCAAAGAAACAAAAATTGACTGTCCATTTTTTCCTACCTCCACTAAAATGTGAGTGAGTGTCTCTGTGTGGGGGAGCCTGTGTGGGTGCACACTTAACCTGGGATGTTTGTAAGTGTTTAGAGTTTTGGTTAATAGCGTTATATGAGAGTGGTTTATATATCTGTTTACTTGTAGTTGTAGTTTAATTGCCTGCAGCAAATAAAAATTCTTGTTCAGTACAGAAACTTAGTCCACATTATCTGGAAACTCTGTTCCAAAAGTCATGTAAATTGGGGTTCTGTGCATACCTTAAAAAAAACTTCAGTATTTGGTACAAGTCCAGAAACAGTGGGGCTCAATTTATAATAAGCTACCCCAGTGCTCACAACAGTTGAGGTAGATTCATTTATGTTGTTTTTTTTTATTATGCCTACTTGTTTCAAGTTTTTTCCTCCATATATCTTTCATAACTTTATTGGTAGTTCATAACTTTTCTTGGTATTATTCCAGCCTGTAACATTTTGCAATTTTGTCATTTTGCAGTTTTGTGAATATTAAATTTGAGCTAAGCCTTTTTTTAAACCTATAATGCATACTTTGCTTATCAAGCAAATATAGAAGGTGAAGTGTTGGCCCAAAGGCAAGAATGTTGCCAAGTGGTGCAAGGTGACACACACAGAGCGATCTACAAAGGAAAATGATGATGAAAGTGGCTTTGAAGCAATTTAACTAACTTCCTGTACAAATATCTGTGCCAGAGTCAAATTTGTAACAAAAACCAATCAAACACATCACCACAAAGACAAGGTATTAATAGACAGAACAATGCCTCCAGCTGACAGTCAAAGGAGCTTTTCACATTTTGATGATTGTCCCACAACCTCACACAAAGAGTTTTCATCAAACTGACACTTTGAAGTTTGATACAACTGACAGGAGTCCAAGATGTCATTCTGAGATAATTAAGATACAGCATCTCAAAAAAATGCTAAAACTTCCAAATCATTAAAAAAACTTTGCTTATATTTAGTGCTTTTCAATAACTACAAGAATTCTTAATATTTTTGAAGTATAGTTACTGTTTAAAAGCATTTGCAATATGTTTGAAGTGTAAATATGTAATACATTAGCTTTGAGTGATACACAAAGTGCACTCAAGTGCAAATTTTGAATACTGTCTGTGCTTTAGACTTTAAAAAAATTAATAATGGGGAATGTTATAAATTACATATATTATACTCGGTACAGATTTCAGCAAGGTATTTTATCTTTGAATCAGTTAGGTGACGTGGCTTACGACACTGTTGAATGAAAAGGTCTCCGTCTTGCTCTCAGTGTCAGTTAGTCGCTATCAAATTGTCAGTCAGCATTCTATCTCTCTGTGTTACTCAGAACCCCCATACAGCTAGTCAGTAAGTTAATTAAACAACTATGTATACCCTGTAATTGTTATACAAGCAAGCATAGTCTGAAACTATTTTTAGATCTGAAATGCTATACCAGTAGCCAAAGTTAGTTGTTAGTAAAATTTAAGATATCTAACTCAATAATAATAACACTCCTCTCTTTGGTAAGTTATGTGGATGACCATGTAGAAAACCATAAAATATTGCACCTATTGTATATTAGATCCAAGTACTTAGGTGCTAGTACTTAAGCAAGGACTTTGTTATAATTCAGTATTATAAATTTAATGATGGGATTACATGCTTTATGTAGTCAAGCATTTAGTAAATCTATCATTCATTAAAACTGGGGTTCCTACTAACAGAATCTTGCCTTAGGATTCTACCTTTAGAAAACTCTTAGAGCTATCTCTCTATCAGTATTACACCGTTCACATTTTCTAACACATATATCAATTTTGGCCTTTTATGCCAGGTAGAGATTACCTTTAATGAAAAGGAATTCAATGCCAATGCAATCTTCTTCACGTGTTTAAAGAAAAATTTACAGATGCTTTACCCCGCGCCCCACCCCAGATTGGTGACGCATTCTTCCTCCTCTCCTAAGAGATCATATCAGTGTGGTGGGGTGTGTCTGCTCTAACATGGGATTATATATTTTGATACTTTAGGTATGTTAGATTGGGCTGAATAGACCAGAAGGTTCAAAGTTTGTGCGAAGATTTGTAGCTCGGGTGCTCGTTGTTGTGGTTCTGTTCGCCGAGCTGCAAGTTTTTGTTGCAAACGTTTTGTCCCCTGGCTAGGAGACATCATCAGTGCTCTGGAGCCTCCTGCGAAGCGCTTCTTTGATGTTTCTTCCGGTATTTATAGTGGTCTGTCCTTGCCGCTTCCGGGTGTCAGTTTCAGCTGTCCGCTGTAGTGGTTGGTATATTGGGTCCAGGTCAATGTGTTTGTTGATGGAGTTTGTGGATGAATGCCATGCCTCTAGGAATTCCCTGGCTGTTCTCTGTCTGGCTTGCCCTATGATAGTAGTGTTTTCCCAGTCGAATTCATGTTGCTTGTTGTCTGAGTGTGTGGCTACTAGGGATAGCTGGTCGTGTCGTTTCGTGGCTAGTTGATGTTCATGTATGCGGATTATTAGCTGTCTTCCTGTTTGTCCTATATAGTGTTTTGTGCAGTCCTTGCATGGTATTTTGTAAACTACATTAGTTTTGCTCATGTTGGGTATCGGGTCCTTTGTTCTAGTAAGTTGTTGTCTGAGCGTGGCTGTTGGTTTGTATGGTACATCAGGAGCGTTTCAGAACTGACAGCCAGACTACTGCGACCCTTAGGACTCATAACGGCACACAAACCAACAGCCACGCTCAGACAACAACTTACTAGAACAAAGGACCCGATACCCAACATGAGCAAAACTAATGTAGTTTACAAAATACCATGCAAGGACGGCACAAAACACTATATAGGACAAACAGGAAGACAGCTAACAATCCGCATACATGAACATCAACTAGCCACGAAACGACACGACCAGCTATCCCTAGTAGCCACACACTCAGACAACAAGCAACATGAATTCGACTGGGAAAACACTACTATCATAGGGCAAGCCAGACAGAGAACAGCCAGGGAATTCCTAGAGGCATGGCATTCATCCACAAACTCCATCAACAAACACATCGACCTGGACCCAATATACCAACCACTACAGTGGACAGCTGAAACTGACACCTGGAAGCAGCAAGGACAGACCACTATAAATACCGGAAGAAACATCAAAGAAGCGCTTCGCAGGAGGCTCCAGAGCACTGATGATGTCGCCTAGCCAGGGGACGAAACGTTTGCAACAAAAACTTGCAGCTCGGCGAACAGAACCACAACAGACCAGAAGGTGTTTACCAGCTGCTCATTGTTCATATGTGTTCCTTTCTACCACAGAACCATTCTAATATATTCTGGAAGTACAGAGCATATGGCACATAGATTCTGCTCACTGCAAATACTTTTCTGCAGTATATTGTTATTGTGAGCAGGCCACTTAAATTACCTCGGTGTTGGCTTCACTGTCCTTCCAGCTATCCTTTGGTGCAAGATGTTTAGATTCTCGTTTTGTAACGAGCTTTTGTCTCCACAAAGTCATGTTATATTGGCACTTCACACATTCCTTCTGAAATGTCATTGTATATTTCTCCTGCTCTAGTCTGGTTTTCTAACATTTGAAAGGAATAATTTAAGCTTGAATAATAAATGTCCCTATCTCTTTCTTGCATCACCCCTTCGGATTCACACCAATCCACCACTTCCACTTCTTTATCAGTCTTCAGTCTCTTAAGTTTTCCTTCATTCTTCCATGTTCTTTTTAATGATAAGACTTTTCAAAGTTGAAAGTTGATCTTCCATTTCTTTTAGTCACCATCCCATTCTTAATTTATGAGATGATAGCAAACAATATTGCAATATGAATGAGAACACCATCCAGACAATTCAGATGCTTTGCCAGAAAATGATCTAATTTCACATTTCAAGCTTGTGTCTCTAATCCCTACCACATTGTTTGGACGGAAAACCAAACCCTGCATTTTGTTCAAATGTGCTCCTTGTGCTGGATCCTGTAGACACTCTTCTTACTGCCACAAATCAAGCATCCTGCTGTCATCCAAGTGCAGCTGTTCCTGTGAGCACTGAAGTTTAAATGTAAAACACACATCCTCCAGAAGTAGTGCTATTAATAGTGCTTCTTGCTGCACCTTTAAGCTTGCAGAGAAGAAAACTGTCATTGCATGATTGTCCAGCTCTGGCATAGGCCAGAGCATCTTAAAGACAATGCTGCAAATTTCAATTTGTAGCAACTTATAAACCATATATTCATAATAGGGTATTAGTACAATCATCTGTTCCATGAATTCTGAAAAATTGATAGTGAAATCTAAAGTGTGCAGCTACCACTCAATATTCCTGTAGGAGAATACAGCTCACAACCATAAGATGGATTGCCATTGATTAGGCAGCTTTTTCTGTCCATCCCTAATTGCCCTTAAGGTGGTACTGGTGGTTTGCTGCCTTAAATTTCTGCAGTCCATATGGTGGAGGTACGTCCAAAATGCTATTTTTCTTGCGGTGATGGTGGTGGTGGGGTAGAGAAAAGATAGAAGGAGAGACAAAGAGCGAGAGAGAGAGAGGAGTCAGGTTTTTGACCTAGCAGTAGTGAAGGAACAGCAGGGACTTGTAGGTGAAGGTGTATAATGTGTCTTCTATCATTATCCTTCTGGGTGTGGGAAATTTTATTAGGTGCTTTTGTAACAGACTTGGTTGTAGTACATTCTGTACATGGCACACACTGCTGACACTGTGTTGGAGAGAAGGAAGGTTGAAGGTGGTGGGTGGAATGCTTATTAAGGTGGATATTGTGTCCTGGGTAACGTTAAATTTCTTGAATGTTGTTGGAGCCTCACTCATTCAGGCAAGTGGAAAGTAATCCATCACACTCACTGTGGGACATGGTGAAAATCTTCAATGTGTGGCATCACACGTAGAAGTTATTGTAAATATTGACTTCTATGTTAACCTAGAAATGGGGATGGTGGTATGCAGAAACCTGGCCTCTAGTCGATTCATGAGAATGTATACATTTACTTATTTAATATGGCTAAGCATGTTTCAATCTCTCCTCTAGCTACCATTTTCATATAAGAGACCCAAAACGTAGCTTCTGTAAGAAAGGAAGAACTTGCATTCATATAGCACCTTTCACAATTCAGGCTATTCTGAAATACTTCGCAACCAATGAATTGTGTTTGGAATGTAATTGCAGCAGTAATGTAAGGAAACAGACAGATTTTGCACAACAAAGTTTCAGAAAGTGCAATGTGATAAATTACCAATTTTTACAAAATGTTATTTAAGCATAGATATTGACGAGGATACCAGGAAATTGCTTTAGGTGAATGTTTTGTGTCTACTTAAAAGCAGGTGGGTGTTCAGTTCAACATTTCATTCAAATAATGGCACTTTCAATAGCACTGCTTGAATTTAACAATTAGTTATATTATATGCTCAGGATTGGGTTTAATCAAAGTTTAGATCAGAGTGGTGCTGGAAAAGCACAGCAGGTCAGGCAGCATCTGAGGAGCAGGAAAATCGACATTTCAGGCAAAAGCCCTTCATCAAGCCTCTATTCCTGATGAAGGGCTTTTGCTCGAAACATTGATTTTCCTGCTCCTCGGATGCTGCCTGACCTGCTGTGCTTTTCCAGCACCACTCTGATCTAAACTCTGGTGCAGCATCTGCAGTCCTCACTTTTGCCTATTGCGTTTAATCAGACTATCCTCTGATTCAAAGATGAGGGTACTGTCTCTGCGACAGGACTGACACCTTATTGTGGAATGCAGAGTAATGAAAGATTTAAAAAATACATGCAAATGCATTCACAATCAGGGACTAGAAGCCTTTTGTATCAATGTAACAGTTTCAATTTGGACAAAAAGCATTCTCCAACAGCATTTAAGAGCTCATTGAAGAACATGGTAGCTGACTTAATCAGCACTCATAGTTGTAATCAGTAAAACCTATAATCCTAAAGACACAGCAATTTTGAAAACCACAATATCACAATGCTCAGTTGGGAGCTTAATGATTTAAGACAAATCATTGGGGGAAAAAAAAGGATTTGGTGACTTCACTGAAATCAATGGTCAATTTCTCTAACACCTGGAACTGAGAATGCTGAGACCCTGCATTATAGAGCTGGCTGGAAGTGTCATGTAGTGATCACAGATTCTGCTAGTGCTTGGATATTCTTGTCGTCTTCTGATGCATTCTAATTAATGTAGTTTCCCATACAAAAGGCTGCTTCTCTTCCTCTAGCATAGAGATCATGTAGAATGGGATTTCCATTGTGCTACTTCAGTTACTAACTCAGTAATTGCCCTGAATTATATTGCTTTCCCAACTGGAATGTAAGAGAAGCCTTCTTGAGAATGACACTGCCAAAACCACTCCAATAGCTGCAAGGAGCTGCAATGCAAAACTCTACAAGAAATCCATGTTCAATTGTACCGCCACCTTGGCAAACCACATGTTTTAAAGAGGGAAAAATGCTGCTTTGGCTATGTATATTACAAGATCATTTGGTGTGCCTTCCATGTGTTGCATAGCTGATGGCTGAAAAGACATGCAATTCTATTCCCGAGTTGCAACATGATCAACTCAATATAACTTCCAGAAGGCACAGTACAGCAATATAATTGCAACTCTCTAGGCACCATTGTGCTCCAGTGGGAGAAGAGCAGTCAATAAGAAAGGTCTCATTATATCAGATATGAAAAACTAAAACATAAAGCAAGAAATGTGAAAAATGCTATTTAAGTTCAATCAGAGTTGCCTTGATATCAAAATTTTCACAACATACACAATATTTTTGAATAGAGAGATAAAATATTCTACATTTAATCTAACATCCTGCAACCAAAGTTTGACACTGCTGATCCCAAAATGAATTTAAAACATGCTCATACACATTTGTAAGTACTCAATTCTCACTTCTGAAACAAATAAAATCTTGTATCTTCTCTAAAAGGTGGATGTCAGGAAGGTCACTTTGGCCTAAGTGGAGCTGGTCTTTTGTAACTAACACACTGAAAGTCTCAGAAGTTCTGCAAAAGAGATACAGCAGTTAATGTATTCCTAAAGTACTCAGAAATCTCAGAGGCAGCAGAAAACAGAAAATAACTGAATAATTCTAAACCTAGCAGTAAGAAAAGAAATTTGGCACTTTCTAATGACTGGCCATTAATATAGGTCAAATCTTTGCAGCATACAGATGTTAATACATCTCTGTTCTGCATCTCATCCTTCACACTGTCGTCAACTCCCTGTCTGATTTGCTTCATAAAATTTAAGTTCAGCCATCCTCCTTTACAAACCAACTCCTTTATATTTCTTCTTGTTTTAACTTCAGGAGCCATGAGAAATACGTTTTTATGACAAATAGCATGATTAGACAAACAGCATGATTAAACCAACACTGCATTTGCACTCCATTTGGAAATCACCTTTAGCAATGGACACTTGAATGCCTCAAAACCATCAGCTTCACAATGTTATTTTCTCTTTGGCGTGCTGTAAGAATATTCTTTATAGCTCTTCAGTCATTTTCATTTCTGATTTCATTTGCAATAATTTATATTTTGAAATGTCATAAATCATATTATCAGCCATCCTTGATTTTACAATGATGCTTTTCATCATAGTTGCTGACTCCCTGGGAAGCTGCCTTTGTGATGAACTGCTTCACTGGTGCGTTGCATTTGTAGCAAAGGTTTTATTTTGACATTCATACTTGTTGTGAACTTAAATTTCAACAACTTGTAACTTTTTGCTTCCTTTCACCTATCTGGAAGGTGTTAAATCCTGATCAAGTCGATTCCAATCTATCTGTCCTTCAGTATTTTATCCAATGATCACTCTACTTGACTGAGCCTACTCAAACGTTGGCAGGCTTTTCAAGTATTTGCAATAAGAAGGTAGGTTCCACAGCTAAACCCGATCTTGTACTCATCCAGCATCTACTGGCCTGCTGCGCTTTTCCAGCACCACTCTAAGCTAGACAATGACCTCTTCACACCATTAGAATGAGTTTAATTATATTATCATAACCCTTTGGCTTATGCATGGGCAACATTTGATAGGCCTCAACGTGAGGAGGGATCAGCCAGATAAACAAAAGAATTTTGAGCACGGGAGCCAAATGCCTCATGGGAAACATTTGTCTCCTGTTGGTGGTGTCCTGTAAATCCCATGAGAGCAAACATATGTTTTGAGGTGTCCAGCAACCATAGAGGGATGCTAGCTGATTCGGTGGCCATCTGATTACTGTATGGAGATGCACTCTTTCTCCTTTCTGTCCATTGAAGAAAACAGTATACTATGTCAAACGCTGAAAACTGATTCTATTATGCCAGGCATCTGTGCCAAGACACAGATGAAGGCATCGACCTTGTTGAAGATGATTGTGGGTGTGCAGTAGCAGATGACAAGATTGGCGTATAGGGCAAAGAGAATGAAGTGGCCTTGCTCCTGGAACCAATCAGTAGGCATAAAGGAAACACATACAGAAAAGTGGACTCTCATTACCATTACTTTCAGCAGGCATTTGTCTATAGCAATCAACAGGAACTGATTTTCCTTTGCTAAGGCCAGGGAGACTCAGCCAATTACTGTAGCCCCTACTGGCACACTGGCTGGAGTCAGCTTATCCAGTATATATCAGGGATCCAATGTCAGGCTTGTTTAAACCAGTCATATGTTGAGTTTATCAATGAACTGATGTACTCTTCTCCCATTTAATTTTGTCCAATTTTTTTTTAGAAAATGGATTTTATTTTAAACACTGAGGATTGGTGAAACAAAAACGGAGGACCCTGAAGTGCATGATTAGAACAGAAAGAAAAGTACACCTGAATAGTTGAGATCAAAACCCATCATGAGAATTCCATTTGAACTTTGGGGAATGGTTATAATCCAACATAATCTCCCTCTCTTTCAGAAATCCCTATACCTGTTTCAGAACTTGTTTCTTGGGCCCCAACACTTCTCAATTTAATGATGGAAACGTCTTAAGATAATGAACATATTTGTCTGCAGAAAAAATCATAAACCATAAACCAATATGTACAGTAATATTAATGAATATGTAAATAAAATAGAACTTTAATTTACAATGTTAGATCCCAATACTACACAGCTAAGGTACTGCATAATACTGTTTAAACCAGCTATCATACATACAAAGAAACGTTCTGAAGTTGAGTTACACCAGACATGAAATATTAACTCAGTTTCCCTGTCCACAGATTCTGCCAGACCTGTTGAAATTCTGCAGTATTTACATGTTTATTTTACAGAGAAAATTGTTCTGCTGTTTCATCTTCGGTAATGAACACAGTAATGCTATGTAACAAAAATAGGAAGGCCACAAAAAAACAATTGAATTGCGCTTGGGAGTCACCTTATTTCTTTTGTTTGTTATCACTAGAAAGGGGAAAAAGAACCCTTTTTTTCAAGTTGTCACAGATTATTCAGCATGTTGTCTTTTTTCTAAGTTACTTGAGCATTTTTAATATTTCTCATCTTATAGATGTACCATCAAATATTTTGTTGCTTTTTTAAAGAAACATATGTCACCGCTACGATTATATGCTTTGCATAAGCTGTTAGCAATTTACCACCCTTTTCCCCTCCCTCAAGCTATGCTCACACACATCCTTGCTGACAGTTCAACAACAGTAATAGAGAAACAAGGGCATTTGCCCTACCAATGATAGTAGGACTTGCACATGATTTAAAGTGTGTGCAGGAGGCTGTCTAGGGACCTGACAGTAACAATGGAAAAGAGATGAATTAAGAATCCCATTTCAAGAAAATCTGCTGTACCAATGTCCCTTGGGTCTGTAACCACATCATCTCCCCAGCTGCTCAGCCAAGGAATACATGAAAAATGAAAACAGAAAGAAAAACAATAACCGCGTTTCCAACAATTTGCTTCAGGTTTTATAGAAACAACCATTCTGCACTAGATGTGGATGCAATTCATGGAGGTATGCTCAGTTACACAGCTCAAAAGCAGCAATTTAGAAGGAGTTAAATAGACCATTAAAATAACAGCACACAAAAAAAATGAATGATTCTACAATTTGTTCTGTCACCATCAAAACTACTGCAAAAATTTGAATTTAGACTAATTTGTTGTTGAGGTACAATGTGGAAAGTTTGCAAAAATCAAACATATGCTTAACTACTTGTTTTTAAATCAGTGCTACTCACACCCCAACCTATTGAGGACTGGAGCCAATATTCATATTTTTAAACAGTGAGTATAAACTACAAATGCTTTGTTCCTGTGAATTAGTTATTGTGGTGATGCTATGGAGAAAATAAAAAATCTCTTACAAATAATAGTTTAAATGGTTTTGACTATTCCTTTGTTGGGGTGGATAACTAAGTGGAGATGTCCATTCAGATAATTTTTCACATAATCAAAAATACAAATACAAGACCAAACATTAGAAATAAAATTGACAAACAGTAGTTTTGAGTACTGACACCAAGCACTGGATAAATAGAGGTTTGCACATCATGTCATCAACAGTATCCTTTATCCCTAAGTCTTGTCAGGTCACCACTGTGTTTCTCTTACTTTAGGGAAATCCTAGGGATCGATGCAAGAGTATCGTCTTTATGACAAAATGTACTGAACTATGGGGAATGTGCATGAATTGGGTTGAGATACATCAAATGTATTCATGTAAGAAGCTTTAATTCAATTGCTTTCAAACAAGTTTCAACATCTGACCCCAGATGTAAGGAAACAGTACATTGCAGCACTCAGCCAGACAGATAAATATTTGACTTCCCAGCTGATGAACTGCTTAGTAAACTGACTTTTAATCACTCCCCTGGTACTTTGGAAGAAGTAATAAGACAAAAGAGTATCCAATGAATGCAGGACACTTGGACGTCCAGAGAAACAATGGGATCTTGAGGTTCTTATCCTTGGATCCCTGAAGACAGCAGGTCAGGTTAATAGATAGTTAAGAAGTCATATGGGACACTTGCTTTTATCCGTCATTCCATTGATAAGCACAGAGAGGTTATGTTGGAATTATGGAAAAATTTGATTATATCACAGCTGAACTCTGGTCACCAAACTATAAGAACGGTGTGATTGCACTGGAGGGGCTGCAAATGGGGTGACCAGGATATTGCCTGGGATGGAGCAGTTTAGCTATGAAGCAAGGCTAGATAAACTCTATTTACTTCCTTTGGAGCACAGGAAGCTGAGAGGGACCTGATTGAGGTGCATAGAATTAAAAGGGATATGGACTGGGTGAATAGAAAGCAGCTTCTCCCCCTTGTAGAAGGATCATAAACAAGGAGACATCATTTAAGGTGAAAGGCAGGGTGGTTTAGAGGGAATGTGAGGAAAATCTTTTTAACTCACAGGATATTGGGAATCTGAAAGGCACTGCCTGGCAGAGTAGTTGAGGCGGGAAACCTCACAATCTTAAAAAAATACTTGGATGAGCATCTGAAATATTGTAACAGTCAAGACTACAGGCCAATGCTGAAAAGTGGCAGCAATATAGAATTACAGTAGTTTTGTCAGTGCAGACTCAACTGGCCAAAGGACCTCTTCTGTACTGCATGATTTAATGATGATCCAACAGCTATTATAATAATGGATGGTGTAGAAAGGTTGAGCTGAAATAGCAGATCTGCAATGTTCTTGTTCAATAGTGGAGCAGGGATGAAGGGCAAAATGGCACAACTCAATTTCCCATGATCTCATGCATCACCAGAGGTGATCCTGTGAACCTACTGAAAACTCACCTTTTCTGGAGAGCACTGTCAACAGGATGATGGTTCTTTATTGCACATTGTAGTAACTTATATAATCAGAAACTGGCTGCTTACAAAATTAGCTTTTTTCTTCTAACCATCTTAAGGCACTGTTTTCAGTCTGGGGCATTGCTTCATGCACACTGGGGCCTCTTACCTCACTCGAATAGTCACTATTCATAAGTGAGCCTCAACAGTGGTATGCAGAGCACTAGATCCCAGAGTGACACTGTAGTTCAGCCTGAGTGTTTATTTACTTGCACAAGCCTGTTTCATTATCTCGGGAAAGGCCCGCAGAAAGACAGAGAGCAGGTAGCCATGGGATAGCAGTCTGAATCAAAACCTCCCTGTGTAGGTTACTTGAGCTTTCCATACATTTAATTCATGGCTACATTAAGTCTGCTGGCTAAATGGGTCTATCTTTTTAAAAATGAATGGTCTAATAGACATTGATCTTGCATTATCTTTCCAAATAACTCAAATGTAAAATAAAATGTGACTGACTGAGGTTAAATACCAGTGTAGTAGGAAGGCTTCCCCATTACAAGCAGATCCAGCATTGTATGCTGGTTTCAGTCAGTGAATAGTGGTGCAACTGTCTGTAGCAGCTGCAGGATGAGTGGGATGAGACCAAAATCCAGTTCCTGCTCACTATTCAACGGCTTCCACTGAAGAATGTCCAGTGTAGAGAATTTTAAAATCAAGTTCTTGGTTGACCAGGGTCTAATGCATGCCATTAAGCTCAGGGGTGATAGAGGAATGAGAAGTGCTGTGAGTTTAGATAAAGTCTGCCGAGTTTTAGATGACCTGAAGTTTATGGAGGTTGGCACCTTGAAGATGAACCAGCACTGCATTTCTTCAATCGTTCTCCACTGTTTGTGCTTTAAATGTTGAAAAAAATACATAAATCTTTCCTTGGTTGTCTCTGATTATATATGACAGCTCCAGGAGATAGCTTCTGAAGTTTACCACTTGGTGGCACTCAAAGGATGTAGTTTTTAAATAATTGAGAAATGAGAGATAGGGTCAGAGCTTGCCTATAGTTCAGGAGACATCATGTGTGCACGGGTTGAGGTGAACCAATAAGTCCTAATTAGTTGAAGCCAAGTTTGAGTACACAAAACTGTACATTGTAGTGGCAGAGAAAACTGAAAGAATTGAATTTCACAATGACATCTTGTAACATGAATTGGAGTTGTCCCAAGTTCAAGTTGCTCAGTCTTGATTTGACTGCAATGAGAAGGTGGTGTGAAGGAAAATTCTTTAGGGTTAAGTTTGGTGGCAGTAAAGCTCAGAGGTCCAATTATAGTATTATTTTAAAAAAATATAAAAAGAAACTGGATATTTTGCAATGAAGAAAGTCCTTGATCTCCACAGGATTGCATATAGGCAGCATTTTCTTAATAATCCAAGAATTCTGGAAGTATTTCTTGAATAGACCAGTGCTTCAAAGAGTCAAGATTGCAAATGCGACAAATAAGTCATGACACAAATAAGTTTCCTGGTGGCAGCTTTAGCAAAGAAGTTCGATTTCTAATTCATTAAATAAACCATGAACTGCAGATGAAGCCATAAAAAGTAAAAGGGTGGGGGTGGGGTGGCTTTAGTCAAGAAAGGGAGAAGAAATTCCAGATAAATACATGTTTCCTGCCCTTCACTGAATCCTGTGCCCCTGGGATGTGTAAGCAGCAACAAGTTGATGATTGATGAGTGAGTGAAATCAATAGAAGAAGAGTTGATTTGATTGACAGTGCAGGTGTACACAATGTGCTTTCCATCCCCAATTTAGTCTTCAGCTCATTTGTGGAAGTGAACTACTGTTTTTTCACGTATCCAGGGGAAAAATTACATTGGGCTTCAAAACCCTGCATTCTGACCATTCCTGGGAAAGATACCTGACAGCAGGACAATGTTGGGCTCCCACTTTGACCTGTTCCTCCATCCTTTTATCTGCTTCTTTCACACCAGTAGAATTCCACCCATCAAATCTATTTCTCTCTCCACAAATGATGGAAGACTTACAGCAATTGCTGATTTTATAAGAGTTTATTGAGAAATGGCTAATCTGTAATTAAGAACAGCGTGACTGAATACCTTGAAAAACTTCAGCTGATAAGAGACAGCCAGCATGAATTTGCAAAAGGCAGGTCATGACTGACTAACCTGATTGAATTTTTTTTATCCCCCATGAGGTCACTAAAGCCGTAGAATGTCAATGGATTTTATGTATATGCACTTGCAACAGCATTTGATAAAATTCCTCATAAAACACTGTTAGCTAAAGGTGAAGTTCATGGAATGAAAGGCAAATTATTGATTGCTTTGGATTTTGTCCGAGAGTGAGACAGAGCTGTAATGATGAGTAGGAGCTCCAAGTTGCCAAAAACAGTTGATAATATCCTGCAAATGCAAGTCTTGGAGCCTCAACCATTTAACATATTTATTAGCAAAATGGATGATGGGATCGAAAGTTACATATCCAAATTTAGCAATGAGACATAGGTAGGTGCATTACAAGTAGGATAGATCAAAGTGTAAAACTATAATGAGTTATTGACAAGTTAAAGTGAGGTGGCAAAACTGTGCAAATCAATTTCAATCTGGGAAAAATTGAGGTCATCCACTTCAGAGGTATAAAGAATTTAACAGGGTACTTTCTAAATGGTGAAAAGCTAGAAACAGTGAAGGTTCAAAGGAGTTGAGGTCAGGCACAAAGATCAGCAAGATGTCATGCACCAGTACAGAAAATAATCAAAAAGACTAAGAGAATGCTGATCTTTATGTCCAAGGAATACATACAAGGAAATTAAGAAATTGCTTTTCACATAAAGTTTGATGGAAGTTTAGGATTATCTTCCACACATGCCGTTTGTTCCTCGATCAATTGTTAATTGAAAAACCATAAATTATGGATTTTTGATAGATAAAGCTATTGAGGAATATGAGGCAAAGATATATATAAAAAAGCTTACAGTTCAATCTTAAACTCATTCAAAGGTGGAATGTGCTTGAAGTGGTCAATGGTCTACTCCTATTTCTACACTCCTAAGATTTTAGTGGCAAACAGTTTGATGGTGACTTGCATAGACGTGGAAAATACCAGAAATATATTGGAGCAAAAGAATGGCAAGATAAACAGATGTATAGAAGCAAAGTTCCAGATAAATGTAGCACAGATCACATTACCAAAACAAAATAAGGCTAAAAACAATTCGAGTAATTGCCAAGGTTAGTATTGCAAGGGGATGAATAATTTTAAAGTTTACAGCAGGTTGAAAAAATTCAGATAGCAGCACCAAAACTCCCATTTAAGTTAGGTTCGAGGGCTGGTGTAACTGTAATGGGAGGTGGGGCAAACTTTACCTCAAAACAATCCAACAGCTGTCAACACACCATCTCAGGAATTTCCTACTGGAGATGAGTGACAGGGATGTAGAATAATTCCCAGACATGTAACTACATAGAACAATGCAAATGACAGAATCATATCAACTATATTCAGAATAGGTTAGAAAGCCTTGGAACCTGGCAAACTATTCCTCCCATGGGTGTCTGCACTCTGTAGTATGTAAAACTATTTTGTAAACGTTTACAAATAGTCAGTAATATTCAAACAAATGAATTTTTTAAATATTTAAAAGTATAGGATAAGATGTTCAAAAATGCTAGATTGTGGCAAGTATTAGTCTTTTATGGATAAAGAACATTGTATCATTATGGTAAACTTCATAGATTTTAGCTACAGCTTTAAAATTAGCATATAGAAATCAACTATGTTTTAACCACAAGAAAAATCTAAATTAAATGCACAGGGGTTCCCCTCAGTTGGTTTTAGTGCTAAATGTATTTTAAGAGCCAAGTCACTTATGCACAGGCTGGTCCAAACTCCATTTAAAATTATATACTGCTTCCAATTTACCATTGTCTACATGTAATCTTTTGCCAGGAAGAAAGAAAGATAATGGTATACCTCAACGCTTATAAAATAGCTCAATTTTAAATTAAGTGATCAAATTTGCATTTTTATACCTCCTTGTTAGACAGTTAAATTCAGTCATCCTATCTTTGGCTTTATGGACCATTCAGTAAAAATATGGTTTGCACGTATTCCATTTAACCCTTTAGTAATCCAAATCCTATTTTAAAACAAGGAGCAGCAATTTTACCTATAAGGTCTCATTACTGATTGGTGCATGTTCTAAAATAATGGGTGCTACTGCTAATAGTAATTGCAAGTATTATGTACACTTCATTAGCAAATAAATGGGCAAAATGTTAACCATATGGATATAATCCCTCTGCTTTACCTCCCCTTGATTGGTCGGTAAAGCTGAGTTCTATCACAAGCTAACTTAAGTTGGGTAATTTATATTTATTTTAAATTACTAATTATTGAGAAATCTAGATGAAGAGATAATGCCCATAATGCAAGGTACCATTATGGTTTAAAAGAGTCAGAGAGATAATGAAATAAATCAAACTATAATGGATAACACCAAGTTTAAGTTTTGAAAGCCAATTGATTTTAAGAGAGTGTAAAGATTGGGGAAGCGTATTTTTACAGCCAAGATGTTAAGAAAACCAGCTATGCTGCAGAATCCATACTGTGAAAAACTCAGGATCATTAAAATACTATTACCAATGAAATGCTGCAGTAAATAGCCTATTCAACTTGTGAAGCTTGACACACTGTCAAGTCACATGTGAATTATGAGATATAAACTTGCATATCAAATAGAAACTATTATTTTAATGGATTATCCTTGTATATTTGAAACTCTGATTGCTACATTGCAGAAACTCTAAGTTTGCAAACTGTCTTGTCAATTTTCTCCTATTTTAAATTCCTGTACCTGCATGGCCCAAATTCCTTCATCTGTTGAGAGAACGCTGCTGGAAACCCCAAACCTAACCATCATAAAGTCAGAGCTACATCAGTAATACACCCATGCGCAAAGACTTCACACACATGAGAAACATTACGCTTTACCTGAGTTGCAATAAGTAGGGGTTTTGGCATAATTGGAATGTGCAAGGAAATACTGAAGAGACAAGACAGAGCTAATGAAGGACTGAAAGCATGCAAAAGGCAACCCAGGATACTCTGTAAACCAAGTGAGAAAAAAAAACAAAAGATTTTGGGCAAATGAAACAAATGGAAAATCCTCCAAAACCTGCAGCTCAACTTCCTTTGCTTTAAAATACACAAACCCCTGTCCCATTCAGCAAACACCAATGGCACAATCTCTTCAAAGCTGAAATCAGATACAACATTTCCACTTTATCAACATGTGAAGAATTCAGCCCACCTTATCCCAGATCCAACCTTCTAACTAGGCACTGAACCCTTGAACTGTCCTACCTGTCCATCTTCCTTCTCACCTATCCGGTCCAACCTCCTCTCTGACCTTTCACCTTCACCCCCACCTTCACCTACTTGTCACATTTCCAGTAACCTTCCCCTCAGCCCCATCCCCCTCCTATTTATCTCTCAGCCCCCTTGGGCCACAAGCCTCAATCCTGATGAAGGGCTTATTTTCAAAATGTCAATTCTCCTACTCTTTGAATGCTGCCTGACTGGCTGTGCATTACTTTCTCAATTAAGTTTCAACAAGGTGTTGGCAATCACACTTACTTGTCCTGCCACATGCACAATTTTCAAATTGAATGACTGTAACAACAAGCTCTATCTAAACAGTCTGGCATTTTTGTCCTTAAATTTCTTCATAAACTTCAATGGGCTATGGTCAGTGTATGTGATTGTCTCAGATACTTTACTGGTGACATAAACACTGAAATGGTCTAATGCCAACACCAAGCTCAAAGTCTCTTTCTCAACTGTTGAATTTTTCTGCTGAATGTTCAATTTCAAACTGGAGAAATACCCGATAGGTCCATCTATCCTCTCATCGTATTCTTCTAAGAGCACAGCACTGACATCCATATCACCTGCATTGATAGCCATCTTGAATGGCTTTGTGTAATTAGGTGTGACTAATGCAGGGGCAGTGGTTAATACAGCTTTCGGACTGTCACATGCCTTCTGACAGTCCATTGTCCATTGAAACTTCTTGTCTTTCTTTAGCAATTCAGTGAGTGGAGCAGCCACACTGCTAAACATTTGTTGCGAACTTTCAATAAAATCCACTCAATCCCAGGAACCGTAGTACTGTTCTTTTTGTCAATGGTATAGGAAACTTCCCAATTACCTTTAGATTTGCATTCCATGGGGCCATTTGTCTGTGTTCAATAACATGGTCCAGGAAGGTGACTTGGGCTTTATCATATTCACTTTTAGCCAGGTTTAACAACAAGCTTACCACCCGAAGTCGAAGAAAGAAGTCTGATAAATGTTGCAAATGTTCCTTTCACGTGCGACTAAAAATCACCAGGTCATCGATACATACATGGGTAGTCTGGCCATGAGATATTAGTTAGTCTCTGAACTGTGACTGGCGCATTTTTCATTCCAAATGGCATGACTTTAAACTGATACAGTTGATTTGGCTTTACGAAAGCCAAAATAACCTTCGCTCGTTTGACAAAGATACCTGCCAGTATCCTCTGAGCAAGTCCAACTTAGAAATATAAGTTGCTTGTCCCACCTTCTCAACACAGTCTTCCAAACATGGAATCGGATATGTATCAGTCTCTGTAACTGCATTGACTTTGCAATAGTCCATTGGGTACTATGTGGCTTTGGCACCATTACTATAGGAGAGCTCCAGTCACTGTAACTCACTTTCATTATGTTGACTTGGAGCATGTGTTCAATTTCCTTCTGAACCTGTACCACCTTTAGAGGATTATCCCTATAAGGATGTTGCTTAATCAGAATAGCATCTCTAATATCTACTTTGTGCATAATTAGGTTAGTATTTCCCAGCTTATTTCCACATATCTCCCCATGTGATAGTAATAACCCCTTCAGGTAATTTCAGTTTTCCTCCAGAAGGTAACTTAATAATTTATCCCAATTTTTGACACTTTCTCATTGTCCAGTTTAATTTGAGGAATGTCCAATTCAGAATTCTCTGAACTGTGTTCTTCCTTCTGTTGTAAGCAATAACACATTCTCCTCTTACTTTCCTTCCCTGTCAAAATACCTTTTGAGCATACTTGCATGACACACTCTATGAGATTTCTTTCTGTCTGGAGTCCTTATCAAATAGTTCACCTCACTCGATTTCCTTTTGACTTGATAAGATTCACTAAACTTTGCTTTGAAAGGGTCACCTATCACCGGAAGTAACACTAAAACCCTACCTCCGAGAGCAAAATTGTGAGTTTTTGATTTCTTGTCTGCTTCCTGTTTCATTGTACACTGTGATCCTTTTAAATGCTGTCTAGCCTACATTTAACTATTTAATCTTTCCCAAACATTTGACACACAATTCAAATATGTGGTGTCTGAATTCTGACTTACCAATTTCGCTTTAATCAATTTTAATAGTCCTCTCACTTAATGCCCAAAAACTAATTCAAACGGACTGAATTTGGTTGATTCATTTGGTGCATCTCTGATCACAAAAAGCACAAATGGAACTCCCTTATCCTAATCATCAGGATAGTCTCGACTATAAGCCTTCAAAATGGTCTTTAGTGTTTGACGCCACCTTTCTAGTCCTCCCTTGACTCTGGATGGTACGCAGTAGATTTGAATTATTTTATTCCTAAGCTATACATAACTTCCTTGAATAATTTTGATGTGAAGTTTGACTCTTGATCTGAGTGTATCTCTGTGGGTAGTGCGTATCTAGTGAGAAATTGGAGTATTTCCTCTACAATCATTTTGGCTGCGATACTGCACATTGAAATGGCCTCTGGAAATCTAGTCGACACATTCATTATTGCTAATAAATACTGATTTTTATTCCCATTTTTGATTTTCGATAGGGGTCCTACGCAATCAATTAAGACTCTTTTAAAACGTTCCTCGAATGCAGGAATAGGTACTAAAGGTGTGGGTTTTATTACTGCCTGTGGTTTTTCAACTACATGACATGTAAGACAAAATTCAACTACACCCTTGTGCAGTCTAGGCCAGTACAAATGTTTTTGTATTTTAGCTTAAGTTTTTCTCACTCCTAAATGACCCCTCAGTGGTAGTTCATGTGTCACTCGCAACACCTCCTTTCTATAACCCACTGGCAATACAACTTGATGAGCTTCTGTCCATATCTCATCTGCCTGAATATGTGATCACGTCCATTTCCTCATTTTTAAGTTAATAATATTTATGGATACATTCAGATTCATCATTTTTAAGTTAATAATATTTATGGATACAATCAGATTCTTTTTTGTATGCATGCCTTTTGATAAAATTGCTTTAAATTTTCATCTTCTGCTGTAACTCAGTTAATTTATCTGAGCTAAAGATGCCTGCTTTGTCATCCATCAGCTCCTGGTATGTGTTGAACATTTGATCAAACAGAGTCTCTGCTAATTCCACTTCAACTTTCTTATCCGTAGTCTTTGATCTCACTTGTTTAAACTGGTGACTTTGTGACCACACAGTCAGGAACAATCCCAGGATGTGTGTCCTGTAACAGTTCAATTGCCCGAGTTTCCATTGGCTTTTTAACACAGTAGGCAGCAGTCCTACCTGTGAACCAGCTACATCATTAGCAAGGACAAATTATATTCCCGTTGCTGAGAATTTGTCCAGTACTCCTACCACGACTTCTCCACTCTTCACTGGACACTCTAACCTGATTTTACACAATTGAATGATTCTTGTCTCACTGTGAATTCCCATTAGTAGCACCTTTTCTGGCAACTGTCCATATTTCCTCATCTTTCAGCATCATAGATTGAGAGGATCCTATATCTCTAAATATTGTAACCTCCCTGTACCTGCTGTTCCTGGCCTATGTGAGTAAACTTTACCTTCACAGATATATGGCTTAAGAAGATCTGGCACTTCCTCCTTAACCAACCTCTGACCAGCCTGTACATTCTGATGGAGCTTTCTAGCCTCCATTGTGCTTTCTGTTACCACTCCAACAAAATTTACTGGCTTATCCTGTTTTCCTACATCCGGCTTCCCAGTGCTTTTCCTTAGCCACCAACACTGATTTCATGTGACCTACTTTATTGCAGTGAAAACACCGGAGCCTTTTAACTTCTGTTTCCCTTCAAGGATTTTTTTTACTCTGTGCTAAGTTACCCTCATGATCTTCACTGAGATCTACCTTTCCCTTTCCACATGAGGGTTTCTCTTTTCCCCAGTTTCTATCCCTCATGGATTGAAACTGATTTTGGCGGCCAAACTTGATTTATGGACCAACTCAATCATCAGCCATTTCAGCTGCTAATCTAGCTGTTGTGACTCTCTGCTATTTTACATGAGTTCTCCCTACTTCAGAAAATGAATTTTTGAACTACTAAGTGAAATTTCTGAAGTTCAATCTCCCTCTCTTTCTTCCTTTCCTTCCTCTCCCTTTCTCTATCTTCTCTCTCTCTTTATTTTTGTTCAGCAAAAGCAATTTATTCTTTTTCTTTCCTCTGTTTTTAATCACAATTCAACTGTTTCATTTCTGTTGCCCTTTCCTTGTTTTTTGCCTCTAACTCAAGTTACTTCATTTTCAATTGAATTTTAGTCATCTCCAGAGATTTTGATGGCATTTCCAGCAAATAAAAATGTTGAGCTATTGCTGTGACGATCTCTCCTTTCCTCACATTAGGAGGCAGCTCCAACTCCAGCCCTTCTGCTAATTCCAGCTGTTTGGCCTTCATTATCTTTTGAAAAACCTCCAAGGTCACTTGTTCATCTCCAGAAAAACTCTGTGTGACTGAATGAGCCATTGCTATCCCAAGCACTGTTTAAACCAACCAAATTCAACACCTGGAACAAAAGACACTAACACCTACTACTCTCTGCCTTCCAGTCCAACAACCTTAATCCCAATTCAGAACTACAGAACAAACCTGGACGATCCCCAGTCTGTTATGGACCAGGCCAGGCCCCTCAAAACATTTCAAGAAAGTAGCTCAGACCTTAGCTTTGCTAGCTGTTTTAAGCAGGTGTACAGTGGATATTCCAGGAGAGATGCCACTGATCAAACCATTGACAAGATTACCGAATGAAACCCTAACAAAAGAGAAGGGAATATAGAATAACTTAACCTATTTGAAAACCCTACAGATTATGCCAACTTAATGATGCTGTTCAAAATACTTGCAAAATCCCCATAAACACTTCTTGGCACAAAAGGTAAAATCAAACACAGGGCCTGATAGGAGAAATGTCAGACAGAGAGTACCAGCCTAGACCTGCTTCTTTGGATCCAGCAGCTTCTACTACTGCCTGACTGCCTTTAGTGAATAGCCAGACAAGAGAAACTGAGCTGGGAGAACAGGCCATTCCCCTTTCATTGTACAAGTGTTTTATTTAAACTTAAAAATCTTTCTCCTGAGGCAATATCTGTTAGTCGTTATCAAATTGGCCCTGAAACCCTTCAATCATAGACCATTCAGAGTCTGTGTCTTTTACAATCTCTTCGAAAAAAGATCCAAGGACAACATTACCTTGTTAAAGGAGCAACATCGTCATACATCACACATTGTTTAATTTATCAATCTTTCTCATCAAGGCTACACTCTGAGTCATCATCTCCATGGCAATGCATATACTTTAGAATGTCTAAACAGAAATGCAAAGAAAATATTTTACCTTCAATAGTACTCTTTGACTTTGTAAACCAAATCAATGGTTTACAGCACTAATGGAGTTTTATTTTGATTCTCGCTTCAAACCTTTTGCGTCTGTTACAAACTTAGAGAGGGTTCGTACATTGTTCAAAATGTTTTTATTATTAACTCTGATGTTGTAAAATTATTCAGGAAATCTTTCGAGTGTAATAAACCAAAGTTTATTGGAATTGTATTAACATAAATGTTCTTACCAGTTTTGAATTATATATCCATAACTTGCATTCAACACTTCAATCTCCCACCTAAATGTTGTATTCTAAAACATATCAGTTATGAACCAGGTGTTCATAACAATAAGTATAGGAACAACTGCTATCATTTTATCAGCACTCTAATTCTCAATGTATTGCTTCTGCATGAGTCCTATGAAGAATATTTTGGAAAGCAGGTAAATCATTATGAAAGCTAAGGAAAGCAGCCAGTCATGATTAGAATGAGCTTTATTGTCCCATGTAATATATGAGCATAGTGAAAGATTTACAAGTTGCCGCTTAGGTACAAAGGTGCCTAGGTACAGAATCTTAAGTACAAAATCTTAGGAAAAATTTAGAAAAATAAAGAAATAAAAGTTCAGAATAACAGTTCTTCCTATGCAGTTTGTGCCGGCATCTAGTCTCCAGATTACACTGGGCCTCACATACGTCTAGCATCATAGAGACAACATTCTTAGACTGGAAAATCCTAAAGTTCTGAGCAAGGATATTTAAAAAAAACAGGAGACCAAAAATGGAGTTTTCCAACTTACTTCACTAGACACATTTTAGAATAGGAAAGATTAGTTACGTTAAGGGAGGAGACAAAGCTGGGTCATCGTGGACTGGGAAAAGAGGAGATATTATAGCTGACACTTAAGTCTTTTTGCAAAAAAAGTGGTTGTGCATTTTTAATGGCAAATAAACCCTGCCTCCACCTCAAGAAAGCCTATCAGATCACATGATAATTAGACACTTAAGTGCTTACTGCTGGACCTCTTGGATCAAGACATGCCAGAAAAGGACTAATCTGAAGTTGCGGGTCACTTAATGTGGGGGTCATGGGCAGAGGGTGGGGTGACTTTCAGCAGTCACACATTGCCATATCTGTGCTCCCAATTGCCTGTGAATTGTGCAAACGTAGCCCCTACCCACATAACCTGTCAGATAAGTCATGCTGGTTTCCCTGTTTGGAAAGCAGCCACTTTTCCCCCTACCTACTGGGAAAGCAACTAATTGGGCCACTGATGTTCTGAAGCCTTTAAGTAGTCATCCATAGACCACTTAAGGGTCTTAATTAGCAGTGAATCAGGGAATTTCCTCTCAGACTTTCCTGTCCACAACTTAATTGCTGAAGTGTAGGGGAGAGGTAGCTCTCTGGTACCAGTCCACTCCACTATTCACCTTCCCTGTCACTTCTAGGCAAGGGGAAATCTTCCTATATTTCAGAGCTCCACTGGGAATGAGTATGTGAGGGGACTGTAGAATTGAGATGTAGCTACAGCTCAGCTGATTAGCATATATGTTTTGACAGGGAAAATTTTGGAACCTTTAATAACAAAATTTCTATAAAGACCATTTTAACTTGACATGGAAATAAAAAAAATGGTGTCAAAGGCAGTGCAAACTCTTCTTTTTTAGCACACGAGGCTTGAGAGATTTTAATCTCCAGGCTTTATTTGAGTGCACAACTCTGGGTCTTATCCAATGTCAGTGGGAATAATGTTTCGCTGGAGTGAGAGAGGTTAAACCACCGACAGACCCACAAAAAATGCCTACAGTTCAGAATATTAAACACAATAAGCTTTTTTAAAGCTTTAACTTGAAATTGCATTTTGCTAAGTGCTTACAATGATGGCTCATTTTCTGTTAAGAGTCCAGATGATCAGTTATTCCCCTCATTCTAATCATTGTCAATGTGAATATATTAATTATTCATCTAATTAATGAAATGTAATTAGTGTAAATGCACTTGAAGCTCTGAACTGCCCTATTATTTTATGCTGAATCAAATGCGCCACAGTAGAGATGTCTCAACTTGTTGAAGTTCTGACTTCAAGTTTCATTAAGATTAACTCTTCCCCACCCTCTTAAACTAAATAATTGCCTCCTGTTCTCAAAGCAAATCAGCAACTGAAGTCCCAACAATTTTCCAGATCACTGGTACTTTGACAATTATGAATTGTGATTAGAAACCTAGAATTGTATTATATATATTAAACATGCAGTTAATGTCGTGTGGATGTTTGAAAATCCATATGCAATTATACAAGGAAATAAAAAGAATATAAATTCTTAAGCCAATTGTACCTCATACTTAATTCACTTCAGGTGGAATTTTAAAGAGCAGAAAGGTTTACATTTCAATTCTGTTTCATTCACATTCCTAACTGAAATGCATGGAAGTTGTAACAGTCACAAAAGTAGCTTTTCAATATCTTCTAGACTAGTATGTAGAACTGCCTCACGATTAAATTTATCCCACATATCAGCATTAATCACAAAATAACCAAGAAATGCCAACATGAGGCATTAGATCATGGTTTCCTCTTAGCTGTCTCCAAGCTAACACACCAAGCACCACTACCATTCCCAACTTGATTTGCAGTCCCAAAATAACAGCCACCTCTCTTCCCAAGCCCTTTGCCACTCCTAGGTAATGGCAAAGAGAGAAAATGCATGGGTTAACCATCACAATCACTCCTCTACTAAGTTATCTAGGATGTTGAGATGTTGGCGTGGATCTGGCAGCAGGTTAGCTGCAACTGAGATGTGGCAACGAAACAGTAGCAAGGAAGAAAGAGGGGAGTGATTTAAAACGAAATACCCTGAAGCGAAAATCCTGGAAAGGAAACTTTAATTTATTAATGAATAAAGTATTTACAGCTTCTATCTTGATCCAATTATTTCGCTTTGATTAGGGTATTAAAAGCCATCTAAATTGGTTAGCTTCATATGGATTCTATAGAATAAAAACATATTGCCTTAGCTACACTATACAGACTGACAGTTCTCACTCATTCCTTGAGGCAAGTGGTTTCATTAAGTAAGTTACTGATGATATATCACATTAATATTCTGAAAATGTACACCGTCAAAATTAAAACTGCCATAATTATTTTATACTTAATGGAATATCACAATGTAAATGAACTTAATTTGGTCTCCATCCAATTGACCTTGTTCACTCATCATGCGTGCCCAGAACTCACACTTGAGAGGTCTCATTACACCAAGCTCTTTTCTGGAATGGTAACGTATTATGCACTTCTTTTATAGAAAACACATTGAGAGGAAAGAAACTATAAATTAAGAATTGAAATGTTAAAAAAAATTGCAACAGACAACATTCACACATAGGCCTGGATTTTGTAATTGGAATAAGGCTCAAATGATTAACATCCACTATTAAGAGAAAAATCAAACAATTTCCTGTATCTGCAAGCACAGCTGAATGCAGAAATCTACATGTTGCTGTCCAA
This sequence comes from Hemiscyllium ocellatum, assembly GCF_020745735.1. Classification (NCBI taxonomy): domain Eukaryota; kingdom Metazoa; phylum Chordata; class Chondrichthyes; order Orectolobiformes; family Hemiscylliidae; genus Hemiscyllium; species Hemiscyllium ocellatum. The sequence goes on from NC_083418.1 coordinate 38,641,582, forward strand.
GATGCTCTGCTCCTCCACAAGGTGTGCCATATCTGAAGAGTCTAGGACAGTGTGGTACATCAGGGTATAATAGCAGAGGCCAGAAGCTTTAAGAGGGCTCCTGTGCTTGGATCGGAATGGGATCACACTACTCAGGTTGGGAGCAGGGCCAGGGGTAGAGCTGCTGTGCACATGCCAGGGGTGAAGGTAGTGGCCCAGACCAGGAGCAGCACTGGGGCCCATGATTTCTAATCTCGTCCCAACACACAATTACTTGCAAGTGTCTATAGCCTGCAATGCTGGGTGGAAGATCCTGTTAGCCTCCTCTTGATTTCCCAGAACACAAATGCCTGTTTTCAACCAATTCCATTTTCTCCACAAGGCATCAACACATGTATAGTTGCTCTGGATAAAGCCAAGTCCATAGAGCTGACAGCATTCTGTTTGTAGTGTTGAACACTTTTGCTCCAGAACTTACTACACCCCAGCCAAGCTGCTTCAGTACAGCTATAATTTTGACTTCTGAAAATTAAGTGGAAAATTGGCCAGGTATCAAGAATTTAACATAATACTCTCTATTTGGCTGAATGTGTGCAGCTTCAACACTAGTCAAGCAACATAACACTATCCAGGACAAAGAAGCCCACTTAATGAGGACCCATCCCCAGTTTAAACATTCACTAACAAGAAAGAAGGCCATGCCACCAGTGTTTCATCCAGAGGCTCACTGATGATTTTACCTAGTATGATGATGAAACATCTTCTCGCTCAGTGAGCAAACTTACATCCAGAACCTCAACCTGAGCTACAAATCTTCTCAAAACTCAATTCACTAAATTCCCTAGAGTCAGCAGTGTGCACATCAATTAGCGCTGCGACAGTTCACCAAGGATCCTTTAACAGCAAATTCTAAACTCTCAACCTCAACTACAGAACATAGCAAGGTCACAAGACACATAGAAAACCAACACCCATAGATCCATACTGAATCATGACTTGAAATTACATGCTTGGTCAGAGAGGATTCTTTCTATCTGTGAACAATGTGGGCAACAGTGAGAGAGCTGAGCCCATATTGCAGGAATGATAAAATAGGATTCCCGACATTGATTAAAAACGTCCTATTTTCCTCTCAAGGTTTCAATGCCCTCATAATAAACTTGTTTGTGAATAGTTCCAGGTTTGTTTTCATATGTTCACATCTCATTTCTAGAAAGGTTACTACTCTCCAGGTGTCGAAGAGAAACAAGATGGCGCCAATTCATAACTTGTTAGTTGGAGCGGTAACTTGGTGGCTGCCGCATACCAGCATTTTCTCTGGGCATCCATCTTTTCCAGTATTCCCCAGCAATCAGAACCTTGGTGCCTAAAGGCCCTGGGTTCCATGGTGGAGTGGAAGGGTGACCACTATGCAAGAGGTCAGTTTGAACAGCTCACCACAGGAATATTCAAGTCTTGGTACCTCACACTTCAGTCTCCATTCCTCAACATCTATTGACATTCAATATGATTATCATGATTGAATACTCTACTCTCAATATCCTGGAGTTTACTATTGACCAGAAACTGAACTGGAGTTGTCACATAAATACCACAGCTATAACAGCAGATCAGAGGCTGGGAATTTTGTAATTTGTAACTCACCTCTTGATTCCACAAAGTATGTCCACCATCAACAAGGCATAAGTCAGGTATTTAATGGAATTCTCCTCAACTGCCTGGATAAGCACAGTTCCAATAACGCACAAGCTCTACACCATCTATGGCAAAGCAGACTGCTTGTTTGGCACACCAAATACCAATTTAAACATTCACTTCCTTCTACATTAACACACAGTGGCAGCAATATATACATATATGTATATACACAAGATCACTGCAGCAACTCGATATGGTTCCTTTGAAAGCAACGTTCAAACCTTTGACTTCCATCACCTAGTAGGATTGGGATTTAGACATAGGGGAACATTACCATCTGTAAGTTCTCATCTAAGCCACACACTATTCTGACCAGACACTATATTATTTTTTTCACTGTCACTGGGTCAAAATCTGGACTTACTCCCTAACAGCACTGCCTGTGGCTTACACCACATGGACTACAGCAGTTCAAGAAAGAGGCTCATCATCACTTTGTGGGCAATAAAGCATGAGAAGTAAAGATTGGCCACACTAGTAATGCCTATTGCAAAAGAACAAAAAATAACTGTAGCCTCTTATGTAAGCCTTCCCTGTTTTGCCCCAAAGTGGAGCCCAATGCGTTCAGCAGGGTGGGCTTTGCCCTATGCAAATTCCTGCCTCAACCATCCCTCTTCCCTCTTCAGCTGTAAGAGCCCTCTTGAAATCAAATTCTTTGACCAAACTTTTGTTCTCTTAACATTCAATTTCTTTCTAACCATGCACTTATGAATGCCTAAGGGTATTTTTCAATGTTAACAATGTACATTAAAATTGTTCAAAACATTTTGATGTGCCAATTTAAACATTCCAATAAGGCAATGAGACTAAATACAGTCAGCACTAAATGGTCTCCTGAAAAACCAAGACAATGTCAGTCCTTTCTTACTGTACCTGAATCTCAAAATTGCTTTGTGCTTTCAGCAAAGACCAATCTTACACCCTTCCATTGTGAAATAAAATCTTTCCAAATATCTAGGGCTGGTAAATTCTCAAAATGCTAGCACAAAATATAAAGACAAGTAAAACCAAGTTGAAGGGGCTTTAGAAAGGCCTTCCTGTCTTGTTTCTACTATGGAAGTGGGAAGATGCATTCACACCATCCCTCATCAAGACACTTGACACAGGTTACTGACCACATGAGGAACATGTAGTTGCAAGTTCATATTCTGCTAGTTTGTGGGACAGTTCATTGGATACACCAATGAACTGCTCAATTGTGCTGTCCCAATATTGATAGTAATGTTGGTGCAGCTACTGGTTCCTGAAATACATGAGTAGTGCTCATTTTTAATGATTCACCCAATATCTGTACTAATACCAGTTCCAGACAAAAGCCACACCTCACACTGTCCTTCCCTTCCATTAGTCAGGATAAGCAACTGCTCCATGCCTTGTGCACCCAGAAGATTTATATTTACTTATGTCCTACATTGTTAATCAAAGAAATCCAGGCCATGCAATGTTAATTTTGACCATCCAATGTGCCATTGGCCCAGATCATTAAGCATTCTTGGGCCTATTGACCTCACTCTACAATCTTTCAGAAATTCTTATTCTTCCATTTTCCCAAGCTCTTTTCCGTAATACTTATTTTCACCTAATCAGGACTGTGGCAAGATACACGATGCGGGTTCAGAAAGTTAGGAAAGGTCTTTCAGTACTCAAGCGTTAACGCTGGAAAACATCACTATCTGAAGTAATAATCCCACAGAGAATGTAATGTATTTTATAAACATGCTATCTTATAACACACTATGATGGTATTAAAATACACAAGTTATGCAGAAAGAGATGCTCTCTGCTTTATTAATGTACATAACTTTGCAAACACATATTTCTCTATGATCTTCAATAGATATTTATAACTGGCTCCATTACCTTTTTTCAAAGTGATTGATGAAAAAATGAGACCATAGTAAAACTCACTTAACTTTCAATATCGCAATGCATAGTTCCTGTCTAAAGTACATTCATATTTTATGAAACAGGAATATCCTGCCATTTAATCATTACTGTATAAGATTTCCACTTCCATCTGTCATGTAGATCCTGGGAAAATTACTTCTTATATTGGGGCCAACATAGAACATTGAAGACACAGCCAGGATGCTCTCCAATTGATGTTCAAAGTGAACCATTTTCTAAATAAGACTATCAAAATGCAAGAGCATTAAATGTTGCTATTGCCCACTGCATTAACTGTCATTATCCATTATCAATATATTTTTTAAATAACATTTAACAGACAGATATTTTGGTAATATATGTTTCCTGTCAGTTCTATTACTGTGCATATTGTCCAACTGAGAAGACCGCATTGACAATAAAAATGAACTAATAATATACTAGTGTCACATGCTAATCCACAGTATGCGTCATTTCTCCAGTCGTTCAAACAGCCTTTTCTAATGAGTAGCCTTAGGCTTTTTCTCTTGCGAAAGGGTAGTACTGGTGCATTTTCTACATTTGGGGACAAGAAATGCCCAAGGGTCTCATTGCACCAGTACTGTTTTTGATTAATATTTTATATTTATATAATTTCTTTTTAAAAGTATTCCAGCTTTTTAGTCAAACAGCCCCTTTGATGCTTACAGCTCTTTTGCCAGGCAGGTTTAATGAAGTGGAAAACAAAACTCGAACAGTAATGCTGCTGCAAGCTCAGCCACAAAAGTACCCTCCAACATTAAATGTGCATACAGTTATGTCATGATGTGTTACAACATTTCACATAATAATGCAGAGACGTGTCATGACATTTCCATCAAGGATTGTAAAATACCTTGATGTGAATCCAAACAGAAATCTCTTATAGTCTTCACTTCAGTTGCACTATTCTCCAGATTTATTTTTACTTGAGTTCACCTCTCAGCTAAAGCAAACCCAGTATTACTAGCTCCTTTCAGAGATTACCAGTCTATGCATGCATGCAGGTTTCCTCTGTGTGTCAGCAGTATTCACTCCCGAGCTTCATGTTTTCATGCTTTTGCCTTGAACACAGACTATGTTAAAAATAGTACTCCAGAGACTGGGATCTGCTGGCTCCCTTCATGACAGGATGAGTACCCAGCAAGAACATGATAACTTGATCACAAGAATCAATAACTTGAGCACAAGAATCTTTACTGAACAACATATAGGAAATGACTAATAGGAAATGGATAAATATACCAGTACAGGTACATGCCTGAAACAGTTTGGCATTCAGTCTATTTTATACAGCTCCCTCATGGGTAATACACCCAGGGCAAATGAATTTTCGGATAAATACTTTGGAATCAAACCAGCACATTTGTCACAATTGTGGCATGCACTGTAGAGCAGGAATTCCTGAGTGAGAACCAAGATAAACAGTCTTCCTTTTGTCAGACTACTTATTAATAACAGCAAAAATAATGCAAATCAGTTAATGGAGCAGGCTAGCTCAGATTTGTGGCAGTTAGAACCAGTGTTAAGCTGCACAGCAAGATAGCCAGCCTATTTTGAAAGAAGAACTGTCTCAATGCCAGTCATATCAGTGCACAACAAAACATCAAACGTGACTTGTGCTTTGGAGATGATGCTGCCTTTTCTGTAGGGATCAAGGATAACTTGCTTCCACTCTGGTTCGATGGTTCTGAGATAGCTGATAAATCCAATATGTGATCTACAGACTCTGCCATGGGATACGTATTCTTTGAAAGACTGGGCAGATGAGTTGTTTGTAGAGTTGTGCAATTTTCTAACACTTCTGTGCGTTCCTTACAAAGTTACTTGCTATGTTCTGTGTTTTACAAATAAGCCTTCTCTATTGCAATTGGTCACATACAAGGGACATCAAGTTAGCAAGGATACTTGATCACTTTAGGGATGCTTTCAGAATATATCTAAAGTGCTTTTTTTGTCTCCTTGGAAGTCTTCAACTTTGACTGAGTTCTGAGTTACAGCAGTTGCTTTAAGTGCCTGGTGTCAGAGAAACAAATGACTAATCTGCACAACAGTGACAGATTTGAGTGATTAACATCTTGATGCTGGGAATGGTGACTTGTGAGAGTATGCTGCTGTTAGGCCACCTTTCTTGTCACTGGTTTTGGAGATGTGATACAGCTACAGTTGTCCATAGCTGCAAAGCATTTAGGAGTGTGGAGATAATAGTTTCCCAGTACAACATGGCATTTGTCTCTGGTTTTGAGATCCTGGTCCACAAATACTCTTTTTCTAGAGGGGAGATGCAGTATCGCAGTGGATAGGATAGTTGGTATCTTGAGGCAGCCTTGTTTGAGTCAAAGAGTGTGGTGCTGGAGAAGCACAGCCGGGCAGATGACCCAAGGGAGCTGAGAGATAAATGGGAAGGAGATAAGGGGATGTGGCTGGGTGGAAGGTAGCTGGGAATCGATAGGCAGATGAAGCTGGGTGTGAAGGTGATAGATCAGAGAGGAGGGTGGAGCGGATAGGTGGGAAGGAAGATGGGGAAGGGAAACTGGGGAAACTGGTGAAATCCTTGTGTGACCCAAACCTTCACTGAGATAGTCTGTGGTGGATCCACTGGTAAGGATCATAGGTTGCATGTCATCAGTAAGTTGGCAATGGATGGTGACAAGTTTATGAACAAAGTTGAAGGACAATATTCCACAAGCTCACAATACAGCAGTTTGTGCTGTTGTGTGCATTTTACTTTTGCTTTGTATTCAATGAAGATCATGTCTGTGGTGCCTTGCAATGGGTGAAAATCGCACTATAAGTCAGAAAGAGATAGTTTCTGGTATAATTAATTGCGTAGTGCATTAATTGTCATCAATATATTTTCAAATAACATTAACAGACAGTGTCGTTTTGGTTTTGCACATAACTACCAAGCAGAAAATACAAAACATTGTATTTATTACTATTACGGGATCCTAATTCCATTTTTCTTTAACAGAACAACTGAATCAACTACACGTCTTTAAATAAAAGTGCACTGTTGTGTTGGAAAAGTTATTTGGAAATCTCTTTTTCTGGATAAAGATTGATTAACAGAATGTATTACTTATACTTATGTCCATTAGGTCATTGTGAAAAGAATAACTAGCTGACCCAATATCATCCTGGTCACAATGACTGTCTACTTGCACTTCCAATATATTTCCCACTTTCACCATATACTCACCCCATTCACTGCAACAAACCTCGTCTACGTATCTGTAGCACCCAGACAAAGATAAAGGACTTTGCAGCTCTACTGTCCTTCTTAAATTTCCATTCATTGGACCCTCTGCTGGCTGTATGCTAACCTTCAACCAAGTCCTGCTCACCTTGCACTTCAGTTCTCATTGCCCTAAGTTCATTCCCAAGCCCCAATATTTCAAATTTCAAGTTTTCATCTTTGTTTTCAACTTCTTTAAATGATCCAATACCTCCTGATCTCAGTCATTTTCTTTAGCCTTAAAATCGTCTATGTACACTCTGTTCCTTTGATTGGTCTTGTGTGAAATCGCTTTCTTTACTCAATGATGATCGCACTTTCAACAAGTTTAGTCACCATTCTCTGGAAATACCTCCCTAAACTGCTCCACATTCTCACCTCTCAACAAAAGCCACCACTTTGACCAACCTCTTACATTTCTTCTTTGGTTTAGCATTCAACTGTTTTGATTGTGCCCGGGCAAAATATTACAGGATATGCTTTTTTGTTTAAGACATGAAATACTTGTTGTTGACTCAGACCACTGAATCCTTCATTTTAATCACCCTGGTGAACAATTGCATTTTTATGTCATTTATCATATTTCTGTTTAAAGGTTTTAGTTCAAATCAATAGTACGCTAATTATAAAAACAAATCACAAGTCATATGTAAAACTGTAGTGTCATAAAAAGTTGTCTGATGCAGAAGTAATGTAAAGATCTCAGGGGAAGGTACTGTGCAAATACTTAAGGAGTTGAGCCTGACCAAAACCTTAATAAAACAGTGCTGCACCAAGAAAATTCTACATTGTCAGAGGTACTTATGTATCTGTCTGCTTACAGCAGCATTAAAGATCCAACAAGATGCTTTAAATAGCAGCAGAAATTTCTTCTGGATTGCAGATCCAGTTTTTGGACTGAAGATAAATAAATTGTCTTATCATTCACCTCATAGCTATTTTGGAAAATTGCCATGCTGAAAATGGTAGCTGTGTTCACTCAAATAACACATCATATAATTAATTTTACATGGAACACTGGTAGATAGAGTTTGGTGTATAATAATATATAAAATATGTATAAGATGTGCAAATACTATACAATAAAATTGAACTTCCTTAGTGTGGCAATAATGCTCTCTTGATGGGATATATGGAGGTAGGAGTCCTTGTTCTTAGCTGCAAAAGAAGGCTTACTCGATATAATGTTCATTTTTAAAATTTAATATATTGTATCTCTAAAAGGTGATTCATGTATAAATTCATAGTTATGATACAAACAGGAATATAGCAGTCAACATATTAAAGAAAGTACCTGAGCATGAGCAAATGCGGTTTTTATTTATGGGAAGTTCCTGTACAGAATGGGCTTTAACAATTCAAATGAATTAGAATAACCTTACCTGTCGAAGTGGTGAGAATACTGTTTACCACAAGCAGAATCTCTTCTAAAACATGTGGAGCTAACAAAGCCCATTTAGTCATTGTGTCTTGTTTTCTAAAGCTCAATTCTCAGATGCAAACTGCCATTTGATGATACTTTAGCCTTGATTCACAATCCCTTTTCCCTTCTCTCATCATTATTTGCCCTTTTGTGCCACAAACCATTCCCCAGTTAAAACAGCTGTCAGGCAATCACCTCCCAAGTGTTCATCATCAATCATATTTTGTGCCCCTCACTAGAGCTTAGCTCAGTCCTTGTCAAGTCATGCCCTAATGGATTATTAGCCTCTAAGCTAGTCATCGCACGAACAATTTGTGTATAACAGACAAGGATCAAAGGTTTTACTGGGATTTTTTTCTTTATCTGAAAATGTTCCTCTCTTCCGGTAACTCATGCTGGGAATGGTTCCATGGACCTCAGCACCTTTTCTTTAATTGAACAGAAAACATAGTAGTGATATTTGCCCATTGGGGCTGGGGAAGGGGAGAAGCTACAAAAATGTTGGTAATGAAACAACACAGTTGAATCTAGTCTTCTAAGAATTGCTATTGAATGGAACACAAAGACTGTATCCCCTACAATAAGCTGACTTAGCACCACATTCTTCCAGACTGAGAACAAATGCAATCTCCCAACAACGCAGAACAATTTTTTTAAAATGGTGCTGCAACAACTAATTTTCACCTTTCTAGCCTGAGAAACTGGCATATCCTTTCTACCTTCATGCCTGTGACTTGTGAACTCATCAGGGATCAGGAACAGAATGTGAAGCTTTCCTGGTTGGTACACATTTGTATCAACATTGAATATGCACACACAGTTTTTGTGGGGTGCAAAGACCTCCCATACTCCCAAGTTTGTATCTATACTGTACAGATATTTTGAACAAAAATTGATTTCTTCTTCTTTATTAACAGAGTTAAGCAAAAAATTGCATGAGACATGCTGAATTTAGTTAAAAATCACACAATGACAGGTTATAGTCCAACAGGTTTAATTGGAAACACTAGCTTTCAGAGCGCTGCTCCCTCATTTAGTAACTTTCATGCTGGAAGTAAAACAGCTGATATAAACTGAGAGAAAAATACCTCTTTGATAAAACAAAAAAAACTGAATGAAATGTTCCCCTTTTAAATCCTAACATCAGTTGATCACAGAATATGAGCAACGTTATTTAAGAAAACACAAAAATGTCCTGTGTCACATCATCATTATGGCACAGGAGGTCATCATTTGCCCTGACATGCCTACATCAGTTCTTTGCAAAAGGAATTCAGCTCGTCTCACCTTTTCCCAAAAGTCCTTTATCTTCAAATAATTATCCAATTTCATTTTGGAAGCCATGATTCAATCTGCTTCCATTACTCTCTCAAGCAGTCCATCCTAGATTCTGACCACACTCTCTATTTTAAAAAAAATCCTTCTACCACCTTCAGTTCTTTACAATAGACAATAGATAATAGGTGCAGGAGTAGGCCATTCAGCCCTTCGAGCCTGCATCACCATTCAATATGATCATGGCTGATTGTTCCTAATTAGTATCCTCTTCCTGCCTTATCTCCATAACCCTTGATTCCACTATCTTTGAGAGCTCTATCCAACTCTTTCTTAAATGAATCCAGAGACTTGGCCTCCACTGCCTTCTGGGGCAGAGCATTCCACACAGCCACCACTTTCTGGGTGAAGAAGTTTCTCCTCATCTCTGTCCTAAATGGTCTACCCCGTATTTTTAAGCTGTGCCCTCTGGTTCGGCACTTACCCATCAGTGGAAACATGTTTCCTGCTGCCAGAATGTCCAATCCTTTCATAATCTTGTATGTCTCAATCAGATCCCCTCTCAGTCTTCTAAACTCAAGGGTATACAAGCTCAGTCGGTTCAGTCTTTCAGTGTAAGGTAATCCTGCCATTCCAGGAATTGACCTCGTGAACCTACACTGCACTCCCTCAATAGCCAGAATGTCTTTCCTCAAATTTGGAGACCAGAACTGCACACAGTACTCCAGGTGTGGTCTCACCAGGGCCCTGTACAGCTGCAGAAGAACCTCTTTGCTTCTATACTCAATTTCTCTTGTTATGAAGGCCAGCATGCTCTTAGCCTTCTTCACTACCTGCTGTACCTGCATGCTTGCCTTCATTGACTGGTGTACAAGAACATCCAGATCTCTCTGTACTGCCCCTTTACCTAAATTGATTCCATTGAGGTAGTAATCTGCCTTCCTGTTCTTGCCACCAAAGTGGATAACCATACATTTATCCACATTAAACTGCATCTGCCATGCATCTGCCCACTCACCTAACCTGTCCAGGTCACCCTGTAATCTCCTTACATCCTCATCACATTTCACCCTGCCACCCAGCTTTGTATCATCAGCAAATTTGCTAATGTTATTGCTGATACCATGTTCTATATCATTAACATATATTGTAAAAAGCTGCAGTCCCAGCACAGATCCCTGTGGTACCCCACTGGTCACTGCCTGCCATTCCGAAATGGAGCCATTTATCACTACCCTTTGTTTCCTATCAGCTAACCAATTTTCAATCCAATCTAGTACTTTGCCCCCAATACCATGCACCCTAATTTTACTCACTAATCTTCTGTGTGGGACTTTATCAAAAGCTTTCTGAAAGTCCGGGTACACTACATCTACTAGATCTCCCTCGTCCATCTTCAGAGTTACATCCTCAAAAAATTCCAGAAGATTAGTCAAGCATGATTTCCCCTTCATAAATCCATGCTGACTCTGTCCTATCCTGTTACTACTATCCAGATGTGCCGTAATTTCATCCTTTATAATAGACTCCAGCATCTTTCCCACCACTGAGGTCAGACTAACCGGTCTATAATTTCCTGCTTTCTCTCTCCCACCTTTCTTAAAATGTTGTATAACATTAGCCACCCTCCAATCCGCAGGAACTGATCCTGAATCTATCGAACTCTGGAAAATAATCACCAATGCATCCACGATTTCTCGAGCCACCTCCTTCAGTACCCTGGGATGTAGACCATCAGGCCCCTGGGACTATTCATTTCCCAGGCCCTGTCCACTTGAAGCCACGTCTCAGTTATCCCCACAATATTGTTTCTGCCAATTTCCAAAAGAGCCTCAAACTCATCCATCTTATGTTTAATGCTTCATGCATTCATATACAGTATTTTTAATCTGTTACTGCTCTCACCCTTCCCATCAACCCCTATTTCACTCAACCTTACAGCATGATCCCTTTCCGAGTTTTCTGCCTCATTGATACAGTTGCCTTTCTTGACTTCTCTTGTTCTAACTTTCCCTTCAATTTCCTTTTTAAACATCCAGTTTGTCCTCTCCCCCCCACAGCTACTTAGTTTAAATGTAGCGGTGTTGCAGTAGAAAACCTGCCTGCCAGAATGCTGATCCCTAACCTATTAAGGTGCAAACCGTCTCTCTTGTAGAATTTATGCTTACCACAAAATATACCCCAGTGATCCAAGAATTTAAATCCTTGCTTCCTGCACCAGTTCCCCAGCCACACGTTCAAGTCCATTATCTAGCTGTTTCTGGCCACACCAGCCCGAGGAACTGGAAGCAAACCGGAGATAACCACTTTGGACATCCTGCTTTTCAGCCTTCTTTCTAGTTCTCTGAAGTCCCGCTGTAGTATGTTCCTTCTCTTCTTCCCGACATCATTTGTGCCGACATGTACCACCACCTCTGGGTCTTCACCCTCGTCCTTGAGGATTTCCTGCACTCTGTCCGCAATGTCTTTCACCCTGGCACCAGGAAGGCAACACACCGTCCTTAAATCCCGTCTGCTGCCACAAAAACCCCGGTCAGTTCCTCACATGATGGAGTCCCCTATTACCACGGCTCTGTGCGATGTCTGACTCTTCGCTCTGCCTCTGCGCCAACTTTTGATTTACAGACCTGGCCACCTTGCGAACCGGCAGTGTCATCAGTCTCTACTATTTCCAAAAGCTTCTTTACCTTTTGTTGTCACTCAGAAAATCTCATATCCTTGTTGTACTGTCCCTTTTATTCCAAGGGCTTTCGGTTTGCTGACAAGTCTGTTACGTGGCACTTTATTAAGCATCTTTTAGAAATCCATGTTCATCATATCAACTGCATTATCCTCCCTAATTCTGTCACTTTGTCAAAATTTTCAAGCAAATCTGTGCTGGCTTTTCTTAATTAATTCACATTTGTTCAATTTATTCCAGATTATCATTCTTAAAAAATTGCTGAACAAGGATGAGACATGTGTAATTCTTTAATCCTCTAGCATTACCATCATACCTGAGGAGGATTGGAAGATAATGGGCAAAGTGCTTCCATAATTTACAAAGTATAATTCACTTCCCATAGTATTCTTGGATGCACCTCATCCACTTTTAAGTGAGCCAATCTTTCTCATTCCACCTTTTCCTCAATTTTAGCCCAACCAATATGTCAGCTACCTTGCCTTCCACCATGACTTTGGCAGCATCTTCTTCCTTTGTAAGAACAGATGAAAGTGACTCAATTCTTCATCTCGGGCCCTGAGCTCCATTCTGCAAATCTCCCTTTTGATCCCTAATCAGCTCATCCCTCCTATTACTACCCTTTTACTGTTTATATGCACGTGGAAGTTATTTATGAATTCTTCTAAATAGAGGCATGATTTTAATTTTCATTTACAATGACACATCTGAAGTCAGTTCTATACTTTCATGAATTCCACAACATACATGCCCCAATTCTGCGACGTACGGTTATTACACAAGGAACAGCAGGAGAATGCTTAAGAAAGATCAGTGTCAGTTCTTCACAAATATAAAGCATTACCTTTCTGCTTTCTTCTTCTAATCAAAAGTCTTGTTATAAACTGCAGAATCATTTCTCCTTAACGGATACAGCACAAAGATATTCATACATTATTCTATAACTGTCATACTGGAATTCAAAACCCTCTTCATATGCAAGATTTTCTCAACAGTCTTTAACAAATATAACTCTCATTAGACAATAACGAATTTGCTGCTGTTTGAAAAGATTTTTATTAGGTTCACATTATATTTTTTGAAGAAGGTGACCTAATTTAAGAGACTGAAAACTTTATTATATTTTCTACAATAATCTACAGTAATCATGAATCAAGCAGTGACCATCTTAATTTTTGAAGGAATTTCAAAGAATTGTCTGTCTTTCAGCGTCCTCTTTTCCCAATGGATCACTGTTGTACGCTTTCAGCCCTCTTTATAACATATGAATGGATGTGATCTGTGCAGTTCATACAATTATTAGTCATTCGTTGATTATGACTCATGCCTGCTTCTTGTACACACAAAGTAAATCCATCAATTTAATGGCAAAGGTTTCCGCATGAAATTTGTATTTCAGATCAACTTCCCAGAGCTGTAACGCCATCAATCGCAGAAGAATTGCATAAACATATTAGGTCTGACTCGTCATTTCAGAATAAAATGGCAATCTAACAAACTGGCTTTTCCTTCATTGTGGTTGTATTTGCATTTCTCTCTGTTAATAGAGGCCCTGTAGAAATGCATGTATTATGCTCCCCATCCACTGGAATAGGAAAACACCCTTTATTTACAGCAAGAGGCACATTGTTCAATTCTTTGTTGCTTGTGTGGAAACAAAAAAAAGCCTGAAAATACAGAACTACCTTACAAAACCAAGAAAAAAAATTGGTTAGACCAATCACAGCAAATCGATCATTTAAGCGGGATCCAATTTGTGTCCATTTGTGAAAAATAAACAACTCCCACAGCAAGAAGAGGAAAGTTTGTATGTAAAGAAATTTATTTTTCAACAGAGGATAAAGAGGCTTGGTCTCCATTTCCTGAAAAGCAAAGGTTGATGGATGTCTTTCAAGTTATTAAAGATTTTGTTAGTGTTGATGCAGAGAATGCTTCCACTTGAGAACCAGCAAAATTAGAGGCCATCAAAAAAGATCACCACCAGACAAAATAAGAAATTCAGAGGAAATGTTGTATACTTTTCACAGGGTTAAGTTGAGGCTAACAGTATCAATGCATTCAAGAGGAAGTCAGATAATAATAAGAAGAAGGGAATAGAAATTTACAATGTCCAAGTTAGATGAGGAAGAATATAAAAGGTTTGAGTGGAACACACGCAATGGCTGATCTGAATAGGATATTGGGTACAAGAACAGACTGTAATCCTGTATAAACTTATGAAAAAAATGCTCCTGCATGATTAGCCTGGATTTTGTGGTAGGAGTAACAATGGAATTAGTATTATTCCTTACATATCATTGTTTGGAAGGTCTAACACAATGTGTTTCTTTAAAAATATAAAACACAAATAAAATTCCAGAAAAAGAGTGTATTGCAAAATCAACCAATGAAGAGGGCAAGGCACAAGCAACTATTAAAATCAACTTAATGGAAATCAGAGGAATACTTGCTGATGACTAAATCCTAAATTATTTAGATATATTCACCCCAACAAGTTACATGGATTTATGACTGAAATAATTAAATTATGGAACTAAAAAAAAACTTATCTAAATCTTCCTGGCCCATTTATTCGTGAGGGAAACTGTGCTTTCTCTGACTCCCAAACAAAATGAAAGACACTCAATTTCCAAAGGTCCAATTACAGGAAACATTATAAGCCATGGGACATCTATCATCTTTGCCCAATCCATCATATCTTTTTGTTCTTACATTTTCTATATTTTTTGGCATTATATTAGATTCGGCTCATTTTGTAAGGGAGTTAATCATTATGCATTAACTATGTTAAATAAATTTGTCTTGCTTTAACTGTAGACAAACAAATGAAGCAAACAAAATGAAAGAAGATGCCAACTCTTTGCTTGACAACCTGGAATATCAGGACCATGTGTTCAGGACCGACAGATAACTTACAGCTGATCTATATTGTGCGCAAGACAGCAGTGATAATCATGGAATCTGATAGTTGAACATTTAAATTGCAATGAAAGAAGAGACCAGGTCAATCATGGGTGAGTACTGAAAGAATAATGTTCATTTGGTTGAGGAAGACTTCAGAGCAAGACATAGGCTTCATTGTAAAGGAACCTGCTACTGTCACTGATTGGCCCTCACCAGCTCAACAATTAGTTTTGAGTGTGTTCACTTCATCTAACTCTTAACTTCAGGGTCAGTTAACCTCATGAGTATCAATGCTCCAATGCTATGCTCCTCTGCAGAGATGAAAGATCAGCTCTTTGAAGAAGAAGATCAGTGTGTCCAGGAAGCTTTTCTAACTCAGTATGTAGATTGTCCGACCAGAAGGGAGGCCATACTAGATTTGGTACTTGGTAACGAACCGGGACAAGTGATGGGCTTGTTAGTGGGTGAGCTTTTTAGTGATGGTGACCACAATTCTGTGACTTTCACCTTAGTTATGGACAGAGATAGGTGCCTGCAACAGGGTAGGTTTTAAAATTGGGGGAAGGGTAAATACGATGCTGCAAGACAGGATCTGAGGAGCATAAGCTGTCAGGGAAGGATGTTGTTGAAATGTGGAACTTTTTCAAGGAACAGATACGACGTGTCCTTGATATGTATGTACCTGTCAGGCAGGAAAGAGATGGTCGTGTGAGGGAACCTTGGTTGACGAGGGAGGTTGAATGTCTAGTAAAGGGGAAGAAGGAGGCTTACATAAGGTTGAGGAAACAAGGTTCAGACAGAACGTTGAAGGGATACAGGATAGCTAGGAGGAAGCTGAAGAAAAGGATTAGGAGAGCTAAGAGAGGGCATGAAAAATCTTTGGCGGGTAGGATCAAGGATAACCCCAAGGCTTTTTATGCGTATGTGAGAAACATGAGAATGACAAGAATGAGGATAGGCCCGATCAAGGACAGAAGTGGGAGACCATGTACTGAGTCAGAAGAGATAGGAGAGGTCTTGAATGAGTACTTTTCTTCAGTATTTACAAATGGGAGGGACCGTATTGTTGAAGAGGAGAGTATGAAACGGACTGGTAACCTAGAGGAGATACTTGTTAGGAAGGAAGATGTGTTGGGCATTTTGAAAAACTTGAGGATAGACAAGTCCCCCGGGCCTGATGGGATATATCTTAGGATTATGTAGGAAGCAAGAGAGGAAATTGCAGCGCCATTGGTAATGATCTTTTCGTCTTCACTGTCAACAGGGGTGGTACCAGGGGACTGGAGAGTGGCGAATGTTGTGCCCCTGTTCAAAAAAAGGGAATAGGGATAACCCCGAGAATTACAGGCCAGATAGTCTTACTACGGTGGTAGGCAAAGTAATGGAAAAGGTACTGAGGGATAGCATTTATGAGGATCTGGAAAGACACTGCTTGATTAGGGACAGCCAGCACAAATTTGTGAGGGGTAGGTCTTGCCTTATAAGTCTTATTGAATTCTTTGAGGAGGTGACCAAGCATGTGGATGAGGGTGGAGCAGTGGATGTAGTGTACATGGATTTTAGTAAGGCATTTGATAAGGTTCCCAATGGTAGGCTTATGCGGAAAGTCAGGAGGCATGGGATAGTGTGAAACTTGGCCAGTTGAATAGAGAACTGGCTAACCGGTCAAAGTCAGAGAGAGTGGTGGTAGATGGTAAATATTCAGCCTGGAGCCCAGTTACAAGTGAAGCTCCGCAGGGATCAGTTCTGGCTCCTCTACTGTTTGTAATTTTTATTAATGACTTGGAAGAGGGAGTCGAAGGGTGGGTCAGTAAATTTGCAGACGATATGAAGATTGATGGAGTTGTGGATAGTGAGGAGGGCTGTTGTCAGCTACAAAGGGACTTAGATATGATGCAGAGCTGTGCTGAGGAGTGGCAGATGGAGTTCAACCCTGTCAAGTGTGAGGTTGTCCATTTTGGAAGGACAAATAAGAATACGGAATACAGGGTTAACGGTAGGGTTCTTAGTAAGGTGGAGGAGAAGAGGGATCTTGGGGTCGATGTGCATAGCTCTTTGAAAGTTGCCACTCAGGTGGATAGAGCTTGTAAGAAGGCCTATGGTGTATTAGCGTTCATTAGCAGAGGAATTGAATTCAAGAGTCGTGAGGTGATGTTGCAGCTGTACAGGACCTTGGTAAGGCCACATTTGGAGTACTGTGTGCAGTTCTGGTCGCCTCACTTTAGGGAAGATGCGAAAACTTTGGAGAGGGTGCAGAGAAGATTTACCAGGATGTTGCCTGGAATGGAGGACAGGTCGTACGAGGATAGGTTGAGAGTGCTAGGCTTTTTCTCATTGGAACGGCGAAGGATGAGGGGTGACTTGATAGAGGTTTATAAGATGATCAGGGGAATAGATAGAGTAGACAGTCAGAAACTTTTTCCCCAGATACAGCAGAGTGTTACAAGGGGACAAATTTAAGGTGACGGGTGGAAGGTATGGGGGGGGATGTCAGGAGTAGGCTCTTTACCCAGAGAGTGATGGGGGCATGGAATGCACTGCCTGTGGGAGTGGCAGAGTCAGAATCATTGGTGACCTTTAAGCGGCAATTGGATAGGTACATGGATAGGTGCTTAAGCTAGGACAAATGTTCGGCACAACCGTGTGTCGAAGGGCCTGTCCTTGCTGTATTGTTCTATGTTCTATGTTCTAACTTGACATTGTAACCATCAGAATCCTAATATATAGGGTAGGGGAATGAGTCTGGGTGGGTTACTCTTCGGCGGGTCGGTGTGGACTTGTTGGGTCAAAGGGCCTATTTCCATACTGAAGGGAATCTAATCTAATCTAAAACATCTGCTCCTAATGGAAGATTTCAACAGAAGTGTGACATGGGTTATGATGCCAGTGGATGGTTCTACTGAACAAGTCAGATTCCAGAACGAAACCTTAGTTGATAGCTTATCTTCTGGGGTGGCCCGGGGACTCAGTGGTTAGCACTGCTGCCTCACAGCACCAGGGACCCGGTTTCAAATCCAGCCTCAGGTGACTGTCTGTGTGGAGTTTGCACATTCTCCGTATGTCTGTATGGGTTTCCTCCAGGTGCTCCGGTTTCCTCCCACAATCCAAAAATATGCAGGTTAGTACTAAATTGCCCACAGTGTTAGGTGTATTAGTGGTAAATGTAGGGAAACAAATCTGGGTGGGTTACTTTTCGGAGGGTCGGTGTGGACTTGTTAGGCCGAAAGGCCTGTTTCCACACTGGAGGGAATCTAATCTATTTACTTCATAGTGAGTCATTGAAACATATTTGCTTGAGGTTATAAATTTTTATAGAAACATAGAATATAGAAAGAGTAGGCCATTCGGTCCTCTGAGTCTGTTCTGCCATTCAACATGATCATGGTTGATTATTCAACTCAATACCCTGTCCCATTTCCTTCCTCGACCCTTTGATCTCTTAATCCTAAGAATCATATTGACATCTTTCTTGAAAGCTTTGATCTCAAAAGTTTCCCGTAGCAAAGTATTCCTGAGGCTCTTCACTCTCTGAATGAAGACATTTCTCCTCATCTCTCAAAAGGCCTACCCCTTATCTTTAGACTGATTCCTGGTTCTGGACCTCCCGATCATCAAGAACATCCTTTCTGTAGCTACCCTGTCTAATCCAATTTTCTTTAACAATAGAACTTTATTACCCAAAATGAAAACAAAACAAAGCTCTCTCAATATTGTAAGATTTAAAACTGACAGCAAAACAAAGTTTCAGCCTGTTACTATCTGCTACTTAATTCCAGAAAAAGTATACGACTATCTCAACTCTATCTCAAATCTTTTTGACTGCTTACAGTTTATTAACCATGGAGACAATTCGATAAATCCTTTCCAAGTCTGCCAACATGAACTTTTCACAAATCTGAGAACCTAAACGTTCTTAGTTATAATAACCTTCAGATTTTCTAACCAAACTCTCTTGACTTGGAAGCTGTATGAAATGAAAATGCTGAGGTGATTGATGCTTCTAAGAGAGCAAATAAAAGGTGCTCCTGAACTCAACTCTGGTGTTTTCTAAACAATGTATTCAACCCTAGATTCTTCTGAACTAATACCAAAATTAATGACATTAAATGTTTACCCTACTTGTCTTAAACCCAACAGTGTAAACAAGCAAACAGTATAACCACAAACAAAATCAGAAATCGCTGGAAAAACTCAGCGAGTCATGTAGCATCTGCAAAGAGAAAGCAAAGTTAATGTTTCAAATCTGGTGACCCTTCCCCAGAAGGTGGCTTACTGGGCTTGCAATGTTAACTCTGCTTTCCTTCCATAGATGTTGAGTTTTTAGAGAAATTTCTGGTTTCTAACATCTGTCGTTCTTTGGTTTTTTTGTTTATTGCAAAAACAGTCACGTTCTTTCTGAAAAATGCTGAACTTAGTCATCCAAAAGGACTCTCTGACCTTGACTTTTTTTAAAAAGAAAACCCTTTTCAAAAGTAGCCAACATCTATTTTAAGTCTAAATTCCAACATTTATTAATATATCTGCAAATTATTTACCTTTCATCACATATTATCCTTCTGTCTAGGATATCATGACTTTGGAATGATAAATGAAAACAGACAGTGACCACTTGATCATTGCTATTTCCATGAGCTTTGTTCAACCTGAACTCAGCAAGCTTAGCACTCCAGATACAACTGTACAAACCTCTGTCTCTGGTAGAGGATGGGGGTAATGCCAGAATAAGCATAATGGAAGGATAGTAACCATATAAGAATATGGACCATCACAGCAAATGCAGGAGCTACTGCTGAACATCGTAGGGGAAGTATTCACGTGTGTTACCATTCTGAGTTTGCAGAGCCTCACTGAATGTATTTAGCTAATTCTCGGCTGTGATTTCAAAAATGGAAGATCTACAATTGATCTTTTAGCGGCTGTAAAGCTGTAAGAGAACAATGTGACTCATTGTTCTCTTTGTAGTTATTACATGTCTTCAGGTCTTCTACAGAGAGAGTCTACTTCCATACTTATAAATTGTTCAGCCTTGATCCAGTAATATCCAAAACATTCTTCAAAAGGAGTTGCTTCACACTGATGATGCATTAACATTCTATGTTGAAGAACACTTCCAGTTGCAACTGAACCTGAAGTGTTTTTGGTTTGACCATTAGCATCACAAGGTTCTGCTTTTCTAACACTGACAAACATCCAAAGACCTTCTGTCCAGTGACCTTGCCATTTGTACATGACTATGTGGGCATTCATGCCTCTGCTGCAAAGAAATATGAGGATGTGGACCATGATTGTGACAACTGGAAGACAGTGACTGACAGTTACCGCTGGAGGTTGCGTACTGGAAGAATATCAAAAGCAACAGCTCAGCTGCCTGACAAGACAGTCCAAAGGAAATGGAGGACAGTGAAATGTGCGCCTACTACATCAGTGGAAGAAGAGACTGCCATGCTAATGGCTGTTGAATAACATTTGTTAATACCTAAGGCACAAGCTGTCATCTTATGAAAATGGAGGAATTGAGAAAGGTAGGTCCTTGGAATCCTTCGCAAGAAACATCCACTTGCCTTTGTCGAAATGATTACTTATATGAGGACTAGAACTAAGCTTGTTAAACTCAAACTTGATTGAACAGCATTGCCCTGAATTTCTCTCCATGTTCTGTCTTCATTTGTCCAGGCCTGAGTGTTTGATTTTTACACGTACAGGTGTATGCTATGTGTATTGAGGTTTTCTGTTTGGAGTTCTCTGACACATTAAAGAAAGAATGTACTAAAAGAAAGAAATAGTGTGGGAAGTGAAAGCAGTATTTCAGATCCAGTTCCATTTGTTTGCTTTGTATTTGTCTGAAACTTTTCACAGTCAAATAACTTGCAATTCGTGTGATTCCTTGTCTTACATACATAGATCATGGCACTTCCCAATCTTTGTTTCTTTAATAAAAATAAACTCAGCTCTATATCAGTTTCTTCTCAGGCAAAATGTCAAGACTCGTGATTATGTGACAATTCCTGTTACCCACTGGCAGACCTTTTCAATTATAGGAGATAATAGAGATTCTGTTCTAGATTAGCCTCCTTGATAACAACTTGCTATTGGCGCGATTCTTTCAAGGTATGGTCAATAATTATAAACAGACTGAACTGCCAAGAAGATTAAGCAATTATTAAACAGCTTGTAACAAATTTGGACTGCCGTAGATTCTTTCTCAGATTCAGTTGTGTCAGTCTCTCCCTTATGCAATCCAAGTGTCTTACTGTTAATTGCATTGTCCCACACTGCCCTGCATCTACTCTGAAAACATTGCAATACAAACAGTAATAATGCTTTTTGAGGGGGAACAAATATATGCTCTAGTTTTTCAATCTTTCCAAAGGCTGACCAATTTGAATTTAGCTGAACAAGACTGGGTTTGAGTCTTAAACAGTTCTATTGTATAATACTAAATGATACACTTCCTGACTTCTATTGCAATATATCTCAAATGCACAAGAGGCTAAGAGTGGAATAAGGAAGCATGAGGAAAGCATGGCAAGCTGCACTGAAATAAATACAGCAAACTTTGTTTTAACTGGCACCTTATGAACCAACACTCTTGATAAAATGGCATAAGATATATACATCAAATAATGCAAAGTTTACTGTATTTCTCTGTCCAATTTTTATAGTTTTTAAAATTCATACTTGATATTCAATCAAACGGCCACACAAAATATCAATAGCATTCTCAACTAGCATGATCTAGCACAACATCCAAGTAGCAGTTGAGTGTGAGTGAGAAGACTCTCTGCCAGTAAGTTTAAGTTAAGGCAAAGTTGCATTACTATTTAAGTGATCATTGTTGTAAATAAAGCATGACAGTGATATGTACATGCCTCACATTACGTTTCTATTACTTAGTGTGTGTTTTTACATTGATTATATGGATCTCTTGATTATCTGAAATATTTGATCAACTGAGACATGCTGGACCCATAGTTGCTGGTTAATAAAATATTTGTTGTAGTAACATATTATTAATAAAATATTAATGTTGCTCATTAACCAAAGGGTATGACAGAGTTCCTAAATGAGTACTTTGCTTCAGTCTTTACCAAATTAGAAACAGTAATGGTGACCTCATTGTATATACGGATGTTGAACACTTAGCAGTATAATGATTGAAGAAGAATAGATGCTAAAAAGACTGGTAGCACTTGAGATACAGAGTCACTAGGCTCAATGGGATGCATCCGAGATTGCTGAGAGATGTGAGAGAGCAAATCATGGACATACATTTTCCAAGCCTGTCTGAACACAGGATTAGTCCTGGAGGACTGGAGGATTGCAAATGTGACACTGTTGTTTAAGGAAGGGGCAAAGAATAACTCAGAAAACTACAGACCTGTCAGCTTGATGTCAATAGTGGGCAATGATGGAGGCTGTAATGCAGGATAAGATAAATATACACTTAGAGAAAAATAAGTTGATACTAAACAGTAAAGATAACTTAGCAAGGGCTGATCATTTCTGACAAATACATTTGAGTTTTTTGATGAGGTGACACATAGTGTCTAAGGGTACTGCTGTGGATGTTATATATTTGGACTTTCAGAAAGGATTTAAGCTGGTGCCATATGGCAAGCTGGTTGGCAAATACTAAATGTTTGGGATTGATAGGTCCTTGGCATCATGGATTATGTTACTTTATAGGATCCTTGGGTTTATAAATAGAGGCACAGTATGAAAACAAGGAGGTGATGCTGCATCTCTACAAATGATTGGTCAGACAATGTTTGGAGCACCTTAATTAAGGAAAGAAGTTGAAATCTGGAGAGAGTGCAAAAAAGGTTTACTAGAATGATACAAAGAATGAGATATTTTAGATACAAGGAAAGATTAGAGAAATTGGGCTTATCCTCCTAGGAACAGGGAAGATTAAGAGATACCTTTGTTGAGGTATTCAAAATTATGAACCATTTTGACAGGGATAAGAAGGATATTTTGTTTCCACTAGTCTGTATGTCAGTAACTAGTGGTCATAATTTCAAGATTGTCTATAGGACAGTTGGAGTGAGATGAGGGGAAACTACTTTATTCAGAGAGTTGTTAGAATTTGGATTGTGTTGCCCGAAAGATTGGGAAGATACATTCCATAGGTGTTTTCAAAAGAGAGCATGAATTTTATTTGAAAGTGATGAATTTACAGGGCTACAGAGATAGTGAAACAGTTGAGACTACATTGTTGAATGTTTTTAAGACAAAGATAGATGTTTGAACAGTAAAGGAATTAATATTATGGTGACCAGACGGCTAAATGGAGCTCAATCCACAAAAAGATCAGGCATGGTCTTAATAATGGCAGAACAGGTTCAATAGGCCAGATGGCCTACTCCTGCTCCTATTTCTTATGTTCTATTGGGCTGGAGAATGGGACTAGCTGGGTAACTTTTTCAGGAGCCACTACAGACATGATTGGTCAAATAGCCTCCTTCTGTACTGTAAACTTCTACGATTCTATATGGAGCAACAGTGTTGATCAGATTCCACTAATTAAATATGTTTTATTTATTCATGGATATGGGTTTCACTGTCTGGCTCAGCACTTACTACCCATCCCTCGTTATTCTTGACAAGGTGTTGATGAGCTGTCTTTTTGAACTGCTGCAGTGTAGGTATACCCACAATGCTGTTAGAGTTGCAATTCCAAGACATTTACTCAGCGACACTGGAGGAACGGTGATATATTTTCAAGTTTCTCCAGCATTTTCTGTTTTTGTTACAAAATTCCAGCATTTGCTGTATTTTGCTTTTCTTTTATTCAAACACATCTAAACTTTTGACGAAAAATCAATGAAGAAAAAAACCTGATGAACTACTTGGTATTCACTTAAACACAGATTTGACAAAGGCACACTTACTAATACTGGGGGATCTTGGAGCAGAATTGGGTGAGCTTTACAAAGAATAGTTAAGCAGCAGCCTGACACAGTCATATTCACATAATTATATATTGCTAACAATGGCCCAGACTTATCCATCATTGTTGCTGAATACATCCTTTCCCTTTGGAATTACCAACTCACACGAGGGACAGCAATGTGGTGCACAGTCCGGAGGCAGTGGTCCTAGGAATTCTCTATGCTGACTCCAGACACCATGAAGTCACATGCATTCAGGTCTAACATAGGCTGGGAGACATCCTCCCAATTACCACTTACCATCCTTTCTCATCTGATAAATGAGGGTTCTTTAATGATGGAACAAAACAGTGGGAGTTAAGGTTACAATAATGAGTGGCTAACAAAACAAAAATTGTTCCAAATTAATACAGAAAAAACATAATGTAAAAAATACACTGACAAAAATTACATTTAATAGAAAATCCTGCAAATGGCTAAACTACAAAAAATACTTCTAATTTTAGTTCACTAAGCCACCCGGTGGCTAGGATGTACAATTACAGAATTGCATACATCTTATCCACAGCTCACAATCTGGCCATTCAGCCCAAAATGACACACACTGGTGTTCGTAATCCACATGAGCTTCCTCTCAAACAGATTACCTTTTCATACTCTTGCTCCAATATCCCATTATTCCCCTTCTCCCATCAAATCATCTCATAAACCCTCCCCATACATGTGCTTAATGCATTCACAAGAAAATCCATCTAAAATTAAGCTAGGAATGGACAGTATATACACCAAATGTGCGAACTCAGTGAGCACAAAAAATTTCAAAGGAATTTTAGCAGTTGGTAGGACATACCAAGTTAAATAATTATTAGGTGTTGCCTCTTCAAATCTTCTCAGAGTATACATCAACTGTTCTTTTGAATTTCCCTATATCTACAATGCACCCTTGAATATATTTTGAATTTATTTAAAAGTATTTACCATTATGTCACAGTATACATTCCAGTTTTGGTTCCATTTTCAGCCTGTTATACCTCTTATCTATCTGTTAAATTCAATTGCTTGCAGACTTGGTTAATAATTTCCTTATTCATACATGCCAAATAGCAGTGCTTCATGCAGACATCATGTTTTGGGACTCTAGTCTATGACAATGACACTAGTGTATGACTATGTTTGATTAAATTAGCACAGACCAGGACTCATTCCCCTCTGCTAAAGGCAGTGTTTTGGCAATGCTATTCCCCAAAGACTCTTTAGTCAGTGGGAAAGCCTAAAGTAGCCTCTCACCTAAAGTTTAGCAGTGAACAGAATACCTACAGTTCATGACACGGGTCCTTTAGTTTTCCCATTGGTTTGTTGTCATATTTTATTTAATTGACAGCCATTCTGGTAAAGGAGAAAGAATCATAGGGACTCAAGTCTCAACGAGAGCTGGAATATGGTGAGAAAATTAATCCTCAGGTCCAGGTTAAGATTTAGGCATTGAAAGGGTGGAACAAGATCTGCGAAGAAGATCAAGACAGTGAGCAAGAAATGGTGAAAAGGAATAAAAACTCTTCACAACTTAAGGTAAGAATACACCCTTGTTGGGAGGTTTGATCTGGATTCCCTTTTTCGCTGTGCAAATGAGTGAATAAACATGCAAGCATGTGTGTTTGAACTTCAGTGTCAGTCATTGCATATATAAGAGAATAAGCATGAGACTGAGTGAGAGCAGCAATGTATATTAATAAAAATGATTGAGTCAGAGAGAGAAAGTAAGTGAATCACTGTGAGTGAGAGTATACAAGAATGAGTGATTTACTATGATTGAGAAAATTTAATTGAATGAGTGATTATACAAAACAATAATTGACAGCACAAGAGATTGAAAGTGGTGAGGTATGGAAAAGATGGGAAGTTGGTCCTTAACAAAACATAAACATAAATCAAATATCAGTAAAAATGGAATTTGCAGAAAAGCTTCAAGGAGTGAAAGCTAAAAAGTATGTAGTGAATTAGTTGGCTACGCTGAGCTGCCTGGTACAGAAGAATTTGCACCTTAGTTTGCTAATGAGATAGGAGTCAGGAAAGTGGAAGTGCTTGTCATAATGTTCAATCCTCCACAAATATAGGAGAGGGGCCAAACACTTGGACAATGACAGCACAGCTGGAGAGAGTACTTTGTATCAGATACAAAATAAAATGATCAATTTACCAGGGTTCTTTAACAAATGCAAATTTGTTTAATTGTAAAACAAAACATATTCAATGAAACTGACTAACACAGTTTGTGATATGAAAATATACACGCTTACTCCTCTAAATATTGAATTGAATTGAATTTATTGTCACATGTACCGAGGCACAGTGAAAAGCTTTGTCTTGTGAGCAATACAGGCAGATCCCATTGTTAAGTAGCATAGATAAGTAATAGGTAAACAGTGGTAAAAACAAAAACTCAAGTACAGGTGAATGTTAAACATTTGTGAGTCCATTCAGTATTCTAACAACAGCAGGGTAGAAACAATACAAAATCAGCTGTGTGTTCAGGCTTCTGCACCTTCTCCCCACTGGTAGTGGTTGTTGAAAAGCATTGCCAGGGTGGGATGGATCTTTGAGAATGCTGGCAGCCTTTTCTTGACAGTGGGCCTGGAAGATGGATTCCAAATAACGCAAAATCGATCAGACACACCCATCAATAGATGGAGTAATAAATGGACTTTTCTCTACAGAGATCCATTTTGTCAGGGAAAAAAAAACTTTGTGCCAATAAGTTTTAGCTCTTGAAGGCAAAATGATCAAGATTTGAGATGTCCAGATGGCTGTCAGTCCAACATTCTGGAATATACTAACAGATGTCACCAAACATAAGCAATAAAAGATGGCATTTTATTAGCTTTCCTAATTACTTTCTGTTACTGCATTTTAACCTCTGTGACTCATGTACTAGGGTACCCAGATCCATCTGCATCCTAGAGCTCTTGAGTCTCATGTCTTTTAGATAATATGCTCTTTAATTCCAACTGCCAAAATCGATAATTTCATATTTTCCTACATTATATTGCACTTGCCAGACCTTTGCCCACACCTAATCCATTCAGCATGCAGTGAGATATCAGTGAACGATGGAGGGCCAGAGAAACAGCTCTGGTGAGTTATATTCACCAGAGAACTGCTCTGACTTTCAAGCTGGGAAATAGCGCCATCTAGTTTCTTACAAGCGCATAGGAGAATGGCGAACTGCAATAACCGAGGCAAGACTAGCTCATAATGGAAGGCAAATTCATGGAAACAAGGTGGTCACTGTTTACTGGCAAGATCCTGTATTGCCATTTAAGCCCAACAAAGAAAATCTTATCATTTTCTCTTAACTTTGAGAATCAGATTTTTTTCATCCTCATGATATTTTAGAATTTCTCACCATTGTCCACAGTGTCAGAGAAAAAAAATTTTCCTTAGAACCTTGTTGTGGCAGAGTTTGATAAATTCTTGATAAGTAAGGGGGCAAAGGTAATCTGGTGCAGGCAGGGTCAGTGAAGAAATCAGATCAGCCATGAGCTTACTGAATAGTGGAGCAGGCTTGAGGGAAAAGGGCCCTATTCCTGTTCCTAATTTACATATTCATGCATTCTGTATTGAAACAGTATTGTAACTCTGATGGAGTCCCAGAGCAAAGAGGCAGACTGCTCAAAATGCCCTCAGCAGCCTTTGGCTCATTCTACACTGTTTTTGAAGGCAGTGAGTCAACTCAAGATGGGCCTTTGCCCAAAACATCAATTTTCCTGCTCCTTGGATGTTGCCTGACCTGCTGTGCTTTTCCAGCACCACACTACTCTAGACTCTGATATCCAGCATCTGCGGTCCTCACTTTTGTCAGGTTAACTTCTGTCCCCCAAAGGGAAAAAAAATGAGCATTTGGGGATTTTTGTCTCAAGATGGCGTGGAAGTGTACCAAAGCTTCCTGAATCTGTGCACCATTTCAATAGGAACAGTATCCCAATGACAACTCAAAATGACTTTTCCATAATAACTTGTACTTAGCAAGTTTTCCTTCCCGTATATTACCCTCGTCACTTCTTCAGACTCCCATCACTCTGCATTTCCAGTAAGAGAATAAAATTGATGCTCCCTATGCAGTGCACATTTCGGTGGTAGATAAGCAAAATTATTTCCTCTGGTGAAGGAGTACTAAATAGGCAAAGATTTGAGCTTAGCTATTCAACACTGATGTCGGGAAGCACTTCTTCACAAAAAAGATAACGGAAATCTAAATCTCTCTCCTTCAAAAAGTAATTGAGGTTAGGCCAATTGAAAAATTTAACACAGGGATTGAAAGATTTTTGATAGGTAAGAGCATTATGTGATTTGGAAGTAAGAGTGATAAATGGAGTTGAGATACATATCAACTCCAATCTTAGTGAATGGCAGAACAGTTTTGTGAGGCTGAATAGTCTCCTGCTCTTTGCATGATTGCAGAAAATTATGGGCACTGTGGATCCAGGTGACTTTTATTCCTTTCTGCAGTGATCCAGCTGTCATTCCAACAAATTGTGAGGCATTTCAATTACTACTGGAGCCTACAATCATTTAGCAAATTACCTGTAGCTGAATTCTTCTTTTAACTAGGAGAAAACACTATTTTTCGCCCAACTGCCGAGTTTCACTTCACTGTCCCCATGATTTAGGTACTAAGATACTTTCTCTAATTGTTGCTCTTCATCACTATATTTTCTTGCTGTGAACCTTAGTCCCAACACCAGAATTATTGTCAGAAATCTATCTGCTGACAGTTTGCACGAATGCAGCATCAATGTCCTGCTTCAGAAGCACAATTACTATTTATTCATTATTAATAAACAAAGAAATCATGTAAATTATTTAGGAGAAATGAAACCGTCATCTTGAACATCATGCAATTCTATAATTATTTCCATTACATTCTTAATTGTATCTGTGATATTAAATAAATAACAATTTTAAATTCTGTCTAATTACATCAGTACAATACCGTAAATGGTGTTTAGTTTGGTCAAATATTTGATACAAACGTTAACTAAAATCATAAGTATGGGAATGATCTCCAGAGAATGAGAACTTAGATGAAATAATAAATATTTTGTGTAAGTTGGAAAATAAGCTAATTTTGTCTCCACTCCCATCCCTCTGGCTGGTGTTGGAAAGGTTACTGCTTTTAAAATCAGGCATATGAATTGCCTCATAAAGAATACAAACTAGCATGACCTCGAACTATGAATGGAAAATAAAATTTTGCATGTAATCCTTTTGCATACGCCAATGTTCTTTGTTATGGTATTGACCCACTACTTGAATTAGCAGTCTGAGCATTATATGTTAAGGAATAAAAAGACATTGAGGGACTTCAATTATCATGGGCACGTGGGCTATGGCAAGATTTGTGGCACAATCAGACAAGAAGTGTCTCACTTCAACTTCTATGCATCTGTACAGAAAGGCAAGTTTGTTGCAAGGCAGCAGTGAGTTAGCCATTAAAAGGATTTAGAGTTTGTTAAATGCCTTATTAATGATACAGGTTGGCCTCATTAATATTCAGTGTCTAATCTTGATATCACACGTATTCAATGAATTTGTTAAGAAATCTTGACTCAGAAATCAAAGCAGGTATCTGGAGATTCCAGTTCACTGCATGACCCAAAGGACCACTATGTTTGTTTAGGATCAAATTTAAAAATCACACAGCACCAGGTTATAGTCCAACAGGTTTACTAGGAAGCATTCGCCTTCGGAGCGCTGCTTCTTCATCAGGTGGTGTTGTGTGGTTTTTAATTTTGTACATCCCAGTCCAATATGGGCACCTCCAAATCATGTTTAGGATCAAGCCTCCATCTACAGGTAAAAGCTGCATGCATGCCTGAACAACTGTCACTGAAATCTGGCCTTTGTCAACGCCTCATAATCATCAATTGTACTTCTCTGATTCAGCTGCAGGATGCTCAGAAAACCCAGACTTGGATTGCAGTGTGCACTGGTAACTGGCATTAAAGTTTGTAGCAGGGACATGTTGTGGACAGTGATGCACACCCAGCTCACAGATTGGATCAGGCTGCTTTTCAGGATAGTTTGCTTGCTCTCTTAGCACCAGGCTGCATGCTCACATTATCCATACTTTGCAGTTAGCCCATTGGCACTTCAGCCAAAGTCAAATGCACAAAGTATATGTTTGCAAAATCCAGCTACATTTCATTTGCAAACATCTCTTCACATTTACACAATGCAGAGTGAACATGCTTGCGCATCAAATGTTGGTTAAAGTGGATTGCATCATGTTGTTGGCGTTAGCCAAATTAACATTATTATCTAATGATATAGAAGCTATGATTCAGTGTCAACAACTTAAAAGGACACAAATGCTGAGCTAGGCACCTAATTTCTTGTGGAATTCCCAAAGGTACTGTGGAACCAGAGGAACATTACCACATCATATATCATGCCAGTATGATGAATGCAATTGAAAATGGAATGGTCAAGATGGATCTGGGATGGGAAAGGGAGTCAGTGTGCAGCAGACATGTTGGAGGTAATGTATTGCGTACTCAGCCAGAGCAGCAATTTCACGAAGTTGGTGTGCAGACTGCAATCAGGCCATGGTGGAGAAGATGATATGGCTGCTGAAGATCCAGTTCTGCAACTTAGAGCGGTCTGGGGGTGATTTCCAGTGCAGTGCAGACAGATTGCGCTGGACCATCCTGATGGATTGTGTTCTGTACAATTGGATCATGCAAATAGGCAATCTGATGGATGCTGAGCTGCTGGGGCAGTGGGAGTACTAGTCTGAGGAGGAAGACAACATTGGAAAGGAGGAATCTCTCCTTGTAGATGACAGAGATTAGCTTCCTCAAGCAGCACAAACTCAACAGGACCTGATTGACCCATAGTTCCCCTTCAACCATAACAAGGACAGAACGCCCCTGGTGCTCACCTTCCACCCTACAAACCTTTGCATAAACCAAATCATCTGCCAACATTTCCGCCACCTCCAAAAAGACCCCACCACCAGGGATATATTTCCCTCCCCACCCCTTTCCGCCTTTCGCAAAGACTGTTCCCTCCGTGACTACCATGTCAGGTCCACGCCCCCCCTACAACTCACCCTCCCATCCTGGCACTTTTCCCTGCCACCGCAGGAACTGTAAAACCTATGCCCACACCTCCTCCCTCACCTCTATCCAAGGCCCTAAAGGAGCCTTCCACATCCATCAAAGTTTTACCTGCACATCCACTAATATAATTTATTGTATCCATTGCTCCCAATGCGGTCTCCTCTACATTGGGGAGACTGGGCGCCTCCTAGCAGAGCGCTTTAGGGAACATCTCTGGGGCACCCGCACCAATCAACCACACCGCTCCATGGTCCAACATTTCAACTCCCTCTCCCACTCTGCCGAGGACATGGAGGTCCCTCACCACCAGACGCCTGGAGGAAGAACGCCTCATCTTCCGCCTCAGAACACTTCAACCCCAGGATATCAATGTGGACTTCAACATTTCCTCATTGCCCCTTCCCCCACCTCACCCTAGTTCCAAACTTCCAGCTCAGCACTGTCCCCATGACTTGTCCGGATTTGTCCGACCTGCCTAGCTCCTTTTCCACCTATCCACTCCATCCTCTCCTCCCTGACCTATCACCTTCATCCCCTCCCCCACTCACCCATTGTACTCTATGCTACTTTCTCCCCACCCCCACCCCCACCCTCCTCTGGCTTATCTCTCCACGCTTCAGGCTCACTGCCTTTACTCCTGATGAAGGGCTTTTGCCTGAAACGTCGATTTCGCTGCACTTTGGATGCTGTCTGAACTGCTGTGCTCTTCCAGCACTGCTGATCCAGAACCTAGTTCCAGTAGCTGGATGCAGCAGATATTGTAAACTAGTGTTATTAATGATCATTTTAAAAGGCTAAGTCTATCAACAGTGAAGAGTTGGAATACAGTGTAATTTACCTTACTGCTTCTTGGTTGATTCAGGTAAAATCCAGGAAGTTAGTTAAACGTAATTTTCTGTTTAGAAATTCATGCTAACTCTTCCTAACCAATCCACGTTTTTCCATGTAATTATAAATAATTATTTGTGATAGATTTTGTAAAGCTAAACTGATGTCTATGTCAGACATCATTGAGATTCATTGCAATTAGACTGTGAAAGATTTATAAATGCGGCTTTATTCTCATTGTGCGTTTGCATTCTACAGAATAACAAGGCCTTTTTTTGTATTATCAATGTTGTCTTTGTTAAATGATAGCCATCAAAATCAAACTACTCATTTGTCAGAAAAATACCGTTACTTTTCCACTATGTTGGTAAATTAAGTGCCCAGTGTCAAATTAAGCGAACCAGTACAGTCTGGATGCAACAGGGTAGCTCCAATGAGTATACATGCAGAGGTTTCAGCACAGCCTGCAAATGGAGCACATATTATAAACATTGAGTTTGGTGGGTGCTTAGTTAGGTGAAAGGGAAAGAAAGTGATCTTTTCCTCCCTACTTCCTTTTCTTCTAAGTTTTACATTGTCCAGTAATTGGCTTTTACTTTGGTGTAGCAGAGGAGCTGGTATCTCTTCAGCTTATAGTAACTAGGTGTTACAGGGAAGGGGTGGCAGGGCAGCTCAGCAGAGTGTAATCTATAGCATGTAGAAAATGAGAAGTCATGGATGTGCCATGCCTCTAAGACAACCACATCTGCAGGAAGTGGAGCTAGCTGCCCAACTTTGAACTCTGGGATTTGAAGCTGGAATTACTGTTGTGTATCTGCAAAGAGGACTACATGGGTACCACACTTATGGAGGTGGCCGACAGCAGTTTATTGATGTGCAGACAGTTAAGGAATCAGTGACTGTTAAGTAGTCCAAGAGAACCACGCAAGTGGTGTTGGAATCTCATGCATTTGATGCTAGGAAGGGAAATGGTATGTCAGTGGAATGTGGTTAGCACCAAGAAAATCTTGAAAGGAGAATTCAATGTCCTTCCTAACTCCCTGAAAAGCATAAATGTGTAAGTAGAAATCTCAGGATTATCCCAATCCTATGTGCTAGTTAGCACAGAAATAGGAAGATTGAGCATATGGCTGGAAAGCCCTTGTATTAGAGAGACCGTCAGATTTCTGAGACATTGGGAAGAGGTTTGGGGCAAATAGGACCTGTACAAGATGGTAAGGCTGCATGGTGGCAGACCAAATCTAACATATTGGAAATGTGTTGCTGGTTAAAGCACAGCAGGTTAGGCAGCATCTCAGGAATAGGGAATTCGACGTTTCGAGCATAAGCCCTTCATCAGGAATGAGAGAGAGTAGCCAAGCAGGCTAAGGTACTCTCTCTCATTCCTGATGAAGGGCTTATGCTCGAAACGTCGAATTCCCTATTCCTGAGATGCTGCCTAACCTGCTGTGCTTTAACCAGTAACACATTTTCAGCTGTGATCTCCAGCATCTGCAGACCTTATTTTTTACTCAAATCTAACATATTCACAGGAAAACTTGCTAGATCCTTTGGAGATGGTTTAAATTTAGATTGACAAATTGTGAGCTTGAAAGGTCCTGATAAAGGAGTCTTAGTGAGTCACTGCAACGCATGTTGGATATGGCACACATTGCTGCCACTTTGCAACAGTGTTAGAGAGTGAATGCTGAAGGCTGTGTGTGGAATGTTGGTCAAGTAGCATGTTTTGTCCTGAATGATATTAAACTTGTTGAGTGTTGTACACTTATCCATTCAACACTATTTTAACTTATGCCATGGTAAACACGCATTGAGGAGACATGGGGAGGAATTAATCACTGCAAAATTCCCAGCTTCTGATCAGCTCTTGGCTGGTCAGTAGAGATTTGGGCCAATGGTAACTTCCAGGATGTTGATGATGGGAGATGACAGTTATGATAATACAGATGATTTTTTTAAAAAATCATGAGAGGAGGGTACATCTGGCTGGGCCAACATTTATTAGCCATCCCTAATTGCCCCTTGATTTAAGTAGTTTGCTAGGACCATTTCAGAAGGCAGTTGGGAGTCAACCACTTTGTTCTGGGTCTAGAGTCACATGTAGATCAGACCAGATAAGACTGACAGATTTCCTTCCGTAAAGGACATTAATGAAGTGGGTGAGTTATATGGTTGCTGCTGGGACAGCTTTTAGTTACAGATTTTTTACTAATTCAAATTTCACTATCTGCTATAATGGGATTCAAGCCCATGTCCTGAAAGAGTTCTGGATTACCATCTCAACAACATTACCACTACAGCACTTCCTGTCCCAAATGTCAAGGAGAAAAGGTTATATCTTTTTTGTTGGAAATGATCATTCCTGGTACTTCTGCGTACAAACACTACTTCCCATATATCAGTCCACGCATGAATTTTACCCACGTTTCACTGCATTTGAATACTATCATCTTCTGCATATGGAATGGCAAATTTTACTGAAGTAGCAATTTCAGCCAGACTATTAAACCGAATAAAGCAGGAATGCTATAATTAGCCTTAACATTCCTGGCTTATAGAAGCTAGAGAATAATAGATGATTACTATCTGGAGAGCTCATATCACATAAAAACAGATTCAAGTTAACTTTCAGTTAATATTGATGCAGAAAGAATTCTTTGAAAAATCCCACTGGAAGTAATTAGTTCCAAACTTCCATCTTAATGTACACTCAGACACATTGGAGCAAATAAAACAATGGAAGATACTTGCATTGGTGAGCCACCTCTCCATTCCTGATATACTCGGAGCCTCAATATGTTGTGTAGGAGATCTGTGCATAACAATGTGTGGAAGGTTCAATAAAGGCTAACATTTTGTTTTGCAATAGGGAGTCACTGTAATTTGACTAAATGTTATTAATTATTGAGAGGATGTCTGGAACAGAAGGGGGTCTGATCTACAGAAACTGAAGCATTATTCCGAGTAAGTCTCATTTTATGCGAGGGTTACTTTTTAATTCAAATCACCTTGTGAATTTGTTTGCAGTTGTCATTTTTTTTCTCCCCAACAGGACCTTGTTATAGAGATAGAAAACATGGAAACAAACCCTTCGGTCAACTCGTCCATGCCGACCAGATATCTGCGATAAGTCTAGTCTAATTTGCCAGCATTTGGCCCATACCCCTCTAAGTTGAAAAGGGTGGTGCTGGAAAAGCACAGCGGATCTGTACCCATCCAGATGCTTTTTAAATGTTGCAATAGTACCAGCATCCCTCACTTCCTCTGACAGCTCATTCCGCACACTCACTACCCTCTGTGTAAAAAGATTGCCTCTTACGTCCCTTTTAAATCTTTCTCCTTTCACCTTAAACCTAGCCCCCTCTAGTCTTGGACTCCCATATTAATGACTTGGAAGAGGAAAGTGAATGTGTTGCCCACGGTATGCAAGAAATAAAATGGTGGCATTCCAGACATATCAGCTTGATTGATATCCAACTACATCTTGCTTTATGCAGCAGAAACACAACTGTAAGAGGTCATTAAAGTTGACTTTGCAAGTGCAAGTCAGCTAATGCCTGAAGAACAATTCATCCCAGAACAGTGCAATGCAGTCATAATCACATAACCTACACCATATACTGTTGTAAGGTAATCTGGTTCCATGGTGTTTCACCACTTGTCCCAATGACATTGAAAATATGTAGAGCCCAATATAAAATAAATTCTTTCAACATATTTCTCTACATGCACTGCAGCAGTTTAAGAGAGCTCACCAAACAATCTCAAGGGAATTAGGGATGGGGATTAAATATCGGTGTTGCTAATGATGCTTATATCCTAAGAATGAATATTAAAAAATGGTTAATAAAAAAATTGTAATATGTCCCCAAAAATTGAAATTCTTTACTTGCATCTCTTCTAAAATTTGATATTTGTGTATCGGGCAACATAAGCTTTTGTGAATTACTAAATGATTGACACCACGACAAACACTGTGGTACTTTGGACTTTATAGGTAACTCAGGTTGAAAAAAAATTGACAGCTCAGTGACACCAATTTACTTAGTGTACTTTTTCAGGCAACAGAATTTCAAAATTATTCGCACTCTTAGCCATAAAAAAACCCACTATCTTCCAATAGATGATCCCCAAAGTGGCATAAATCAGTCTCTGACTCAAATGCGTGCAAGCTTGATGAGTGCATTTGAGAGCCCAAAGAACATTTACACGGTAGCATAAATGGAGTATGCTCCAGGTTCTTTTCTTCCATGAACAAGTGAACTAAATATCACAGCACATTCAACAAATTACAAACTCAGAATCACAATCACATTTTATCTTCCTTACAACGAGTTGCAAAATGTTAAAGTTACCCTTTTACGGAAATCCTCTTTTCGTTCTGCAGGTTTTTTGCAATTATAATTTGTCTGTCTTCCTGAT
Organism: Hemiscyllium ocellatum; assembly: GCF_020745735.1. Lineage (NCBI taxonomy): Eukaryota > Metazoa > Chordata > Chondrichthyes > Orectolobiformes > Hemiscylliidae > Hemiscyllium > Hemiscyllium ocellatum. The sequence continues at coordinate 38,677,949 of NC_083418.1, forward strand.
CTTTTGTTTTCAATATTGCCTTTTTTTTGTTAAACAGCAAAGCAATTTTCAGTTATCATCTCCACATATCTTTAAGTGACTAGTGGTAGAATAAAGTAGAATTTATTGTAATTAATTCCATTTAGGTCCAGGCCATACAATAGTCCATAAATTCTGGAAGTGGCTATCCTAAATACAAAGGCAAGCAAGAATAGAGATTTACATTCAATTGGATAGTGTAATTTGAATAAATAGAAGGTATGCTGAATGGTGCAGGAATGTAACATTATAAGGCCTCCATCCTTTAATCAAGTCAAGCTAAAGAGAAAAACTTAGCTGTCACAGGAGACCGAAGCAAAACTGAAATGGGGACATCCTTCAACCTCGCCACTATCTAGTTGGCAGTGAAAATTCACGAGTGCTGTGGCTCTGGGTAATCCAAACATGTTGAACTATTAGTGATAATAGCAGCCTAAATGGACATCAGTATTCTGCTGCAATTACTGTGACATGATGACTGATTAGAGATCTGTAATTAGGAACAGGCGCAGAAGCTGAACAACACAGGGGACTTTAGCTGGGAAGAAGTTACGAAGACTGGCTGGCACTAATCCATCATGCTTTTTAGAAGTCATACAAAGTTTAATTTTCAGCAGAAATTACTGTAAATGTATGCACCAAGCTAAACAGTAGATTACAAAAGTATTGCTAGATAAAGGGTTTGCAAAATTAAAAGAACTGTATAACACACAGGATGAAGACACAATGTGGTTATGTTTGCTTGTCAAGTTGTCAAAAAAGATCATTTTGTCACAGGGGCCTTTATTCGAAGCTTATCTTGGAAAGTGTAAATTCAGGTTACTGATAAATATATTTCCTTTCCATGACATTTCTGTGACACGTTAGCAGATTTTCATTTCAAGGTGTGGAATATATTTGACATGAGGAATCAAGGTGAACATCACGTTCTGTCAGCTCGGGTCTCGCAAAGGGTGGTGGAGTCCAGAACTAGAAGGCATAGGTTGATGGTGAGGGGGGGAAAATTTAAAAGGGGCCCAAGGGGCAAATGTCTCACACAGATGGTGGTTGGTGTATGGGATGAGCTGCCTGAGGAAGTGGTGGAGGCTGGTACAATTGCAACATTTAAAAGGCATCTGTATGATGCTATGAATAGGAAGGGTTTAGAGGAATATGGGCCAAGTGCTTGTAAATGGGACTAAATTAGGTTAGAATATCTGGTCAGCATGGATGAGTTGAACCGAAGGATCTGTTTCTGTACTGTAAACCTCTATGACTAATCAGATCAATTTAAGCCCTAAAGTCTATTCCAAAGTCTCTTAATCGCAGCTTCAATCACGCAGCACTACTGCTTAATACGCCATTCTTCCATATTTTGGACTGTTTGCCTAGTTCACGTTTCAACATCAGTTTCTTAAAAGCATTACACAGCAGACAGGAGGAGGTCCCCACTGTCCACTGCATGAACCAGTTCCTTGGTGTGTCAGAGAATCTATGTTGTATGCAATTAAAGCCCATGCATGCACAAAGCAGCGATCCTTTATTCGACCAGCAAGTTGTTATAAACATAAATAGTAAAGCTTAACTCAGAGAAATGATCATCTATAATAGTTGACATGGCTGACATTCTGGTTCACTGTGATAGTGGCAGGAACTTAAATCCTGATCACTGATGGGGTAGCAGAGTTCAGTTAAGTTCAGCTACTCTGGCTAATTCCCCATGGCCAAAATGGATCAGAAAGCCTGGCCATCCAAATCCTTGCCTTGTGGTCCTCAGATTCAGAAATTCTGCCCAAGTGTTCTGTATAGATATCCAACAGCTGCATGCTCATCTTCCTTCCTTTTCCTGTCACTCCAGCCACTGTCACAAAGCTTTAGACTGTCTCATTTCTGGCTGTGGCTCTTGTTACACTGCACTCATAAGAATATAAGAACATAAGAAATAGGAACAGGAGTAGACCATGTAGGCCGTTGAGCCTGCTCCACCATTCGATGTGATCATGGTTGATCTTTTCATGGATTCAGCTCCACTTATCCATCCATTCACCATAACCCATAAATACTTTACTTTTCAAAAATCTATCTTTGCAATAAAACGATTCAAAGAGGTAGCCTCAACTGCTTTACTGGGCAGGGAATTCCACAGAATCACAACCCTTTGGGAGAAGAAATTCTTCCTCAACTCAGTCCTCATAAATTAAGTTCCCAATTTCTGTTCTGCTCCTTGCAGTTTCTCTCTCTCCCTCTTTGAATCTCTAATTGAATCGCCCAGCCTCCTTAATATATTGCTGCCTTGCAACAGAACCTTAACCATCTATGTTTTTTCCTACCACACATACAGAGAAAGTGGCTTGTCACTTAAAATCAAATTGGCTCGAGGACAGACATTTTGTGCTGAATTGATGGGAGGCTCCTGTGAGTTAATTACGAAACTCAAATTGAAACAAACTTTTACTAGAGATTCAAACTGCACACACTTTTTTAAGCTCACAGCCTGCTTCAGGCAATGCACATGTCCTCAGCTTACACTCTGGGCTTCAGGTGCCATGGAAAGACATAGCAATTGGTCCTGATGGGGGATTGACAGGTCTGACATAAGCTTTGCTGGCAGGGACTGAATGTCCAACAGGGAAGACCCAGTAGTGTGCAGGGCCTAGCATCTGACCCTGTGCAAAAGTCAGAAGTTAGGATACTGAGATACTTAGAATGGTTATTGCATGAAAAGCTGTTTGACATCTAGAAGTCAGCAGGATAATGGATTGGGTATCTATGAATGTCAGCCGATCAATTTGGTACATATCAAAATATAAGGTATTTATGTTTATTTTTCACTGGATATTTGCATGACTGGCAAAATCAGCATTGTGACCAATCCCTAACTGCCGCTTGGACTGAATGGCTTGCTGGGACCATTTCAGAGAGCAGTTAGGAGTCAACCTTGTTGCGTGTTTGGAGTTATCACACGCTTGCCACATCAATTAAATGTGTCAGATTTCCTTCCCTCAAGGATGTTAATGAATCGGATGGGTTTTGTAACAAACAACAATATTTTCATGGTCACCATCACCAAGCCCAGCTTTACATCCCAGAAAGAATGAATGTAAGTTCCATCAGCTGTCGTGTCACCTATACCCAAAGTGTTAGCCTGGGTCTCTCTGGATCACCAGTCTATTGACAATGTATTCTATTCTATTCAAGACTATTTCTCTCTTTCTCTCTCTGTGGTGTGTGTAACAATATTGGAAATGTGGTTATAAAGAATACATTTTGAACCTTACTAGACAGTGCTCAGAGGACACCTTGCCCCGCATAGAGTCAAATGAACCAGTTACAGGGATTTGCAGCATAGAAGAGTGCTGATGTTGATTCCCTGCTGGAATAATGAGAAACTAATCCCACTGCCCTGCTCTCTGCCCATCCTCGTCCACTTCAATTTGCTTCATGCAAGCTTCACTCCCCACTGAGTGCACCAGGTCACCTCTATAGCAAGATGACGAGCCTAACCAATTTGCCTGAGCAATGTTTCTGTATTTCCATTAGATCAAATCAGTGATATAGCTCCTAACGGAACTGACATCACTTGATTTTGACATCCATACAGATTGATAGAAGGAAAGTTCACTGACTGGAATGCATCAAAAGAGTCAGATGTTAAAAACACAAATAATTTGATTAAAACCCCAAAAATAGAAGCTGTGGCATTTAATAAAACTCTCCCAGCCTCCTTAATATATTGCTGCCTTGCAACAGAACCTTAACCATCTATGTTTTTCTCTACAACACATACAGAGAAAGTGGCTTGTCATTTAAAATCAAATCGGCCCGAGGACAGACATTTTGTGCTGAATTGATGGGAGGCTCCTGTGAGTTAATTACGAAACTCAAATTGAAACAAACTTTTACTAGAGATTCAAACTGCAGTGAAGCCCATTTTATTTCAGAACACCTTTGAGGAAATTATCACTCAGCTTGTACAGGCAATAAAATGTCAAAGGGTTCACTGCACAATCATTTATTCTTTTTAAACATAAAAGCTATAGGCAGCAGTGATTCAGAAGCATAAGGGATAATAGGTGAAAAATAACAAAATACAGAGTGTCACACAATTTAAATTAAAGTCACAAGAAGCTTACTTTAATATTGCACAAATAGGAATATCATCCTTTCAAAAATTATATTAAATGTACTGAATACCCAGAAAATCTCAGCCTAACACAGAGAACATTTCACTTCAAGGCATGGATGAAACGATGGAGTAAGTGATCATTTCATTCTTTATGCCAAGTCATTTTTCACTTGGACTTTTCCACTGTTCTGTCATTACAATCACTAGCAACAGTTAAGAGGTAATCATCATTGCTCCACCCCACCCATTACAATCAATAGTGCTTCCAATTTTCCATGATCAGCGCCAGTTTTCATGCCAATGCCACTTAGATTTAAAATTGATGGCACTGGAGACTGGCAGCCACTTGGTTAATCGACTTTGAGAGCACTATCAAATTGGATTTAAATGATGTACTAATAGGGTTGCCGAACAGGAAGCTGTTTGTGGATTGGGACTAGTTGAAAGACAGGTTGTTAAGTATATCTGCGTGATTTTTTTTGAAGCACTTATTGTTGCTAATCTGCTACTTTTCAGAACTGTTTAACCTAAAAGATCTCTCAAAAGTAAATAAGCCCCCAAAAGTGAAAAATCAACAGTTACACTTTAATAGGTGTATAGATACTTAATCGAGGGTGGACAAAATCAAGCATCAAGTAAAGATGTCAGGAATTCAGTGTAGGAGTATGGGAGTGCATTTGGGAGTGTGTGAGAGAGAGTGTGTGGAAATGGGAGTGTGTGGGTGTGGGGAATGGGGGAGAGTATGTGTGTGTGTGTGTGTGTGTATGCATATACAGTTGGACACAGAGGAACGTGTAAAGGTCAGCCTGGGGAAATCAATAGCTGTTCATTCTGACAATGGGATAGTTCTGGTTATAGCCCTTGACAGGACCTGTCGTGTGGATGCTGGGCTAAGGTGCTCAGGTTGTAAAATTGCGGGTCATTGGACCCGAAACATTAATTCTGCTTTCTCTTCACATATGTTGCAAGACCTGCTGAGTTTTCTCAGCAATTTCCACTTTTGTTCCCAAAAGTATTGAACTTCATATTGAGTCCCAAAGGTTGCAGGATTCCAGAGCGGAAAATGGGATGCTGTCCTTCCAGTTTGTGCTGAGGTCCACTGGTGCACAGGAGCAAGCCTGAGACATAGGACCTCTCAAACTGCAAGGTGGATTGTATCATATTATGGTTGTTGCCTCTGAGGGAATTCCTTCATTTTTAAGCTCCCTAATTAAGTCTGCCTCATTACACATCACCAAATCCGGAATTGCCTACTAGCTAGTATGTATCAAGCCTAAGACAAAAAAACCAAAAGAACTGCAGATGCTGTAAATCAGAAACAAAAATGGAAGTTGCTGGAAAAGCTCAGCAGGTCTGACAGCATCTATGCAGAGAAATCAGTGTTAACGTTTCAGGTCTGGTGACCTTTCCTCAAAACAGTTCTGAGAAAGGGTCATCAGACCTGAAATGTTAACTCTAATTTCTCTTCACAGATGCTGCCAGACCTGTTGAGCTTTTCAAACTAGTGGTGACATTCTGCTGGTAGTGGAGGAAATGACGGCTTTCTTCTTTTTTGAAGCGTTTTAGAGGTTGAAATGATGGAGCAGTTTGCTGGGCCATTTCCAAGGGCTGTCACGAGTCAACCACATTGCTGTGGGTGTGGAGTCATGTGTTGGCATGGGATGGCAGCTTTCCTTCTCTAAAGGACATTAATCAAACAAATGGGATTTATTTTCTAAACAATTGGCAATGGTGTCATGGTCATCATTAGACACTCAATTCCAGAATTTTATCGAATTCAAATTCTGTCTCCTGCCATAATCTGATTCAAACTTGAGTCCCCAGAACATGACATAAGTCTCTGGGTCATTAGTCTATTGACAGTACCACTACATCACTGCTCCCTCAATTCATTTATGTTATATTGGTTGATGCTACTAAAATACCACAGCAAGCTCATTGTATGCATCAAGCATTCCTAATGGTTAATTAATAATATATGCCCATTTCATAGTAAAAATTACAGATGGACATTCCCATATCTGTTTTGTTTTTGCAACATATTCTATGAATATTTAAGACAACTAGAAACTTACACAGTTTTCACTGAAACCTATTGCAATCCATACATCTCCAAAGCTTGTTTAAAGTTATGTCCTGAACATGGTGTTGATCATAGTTCATACTCTTATTGACATTCAAGTCAGGCCATTTGTGCTATGTAAAATCACCTATCTTTTATTTACACGTTGCGATGATAAAAGGAGTTGCAAAAATATTTTTAGTTATTTTGTGGACCAATTAAAATAGCTTTTATTTTGCACAAAGTTTGAACTATCTTAAACTGAAGCAGTCAAAACAAGTCTAATACGGCCACTTGTGACATGCTTTCTGCAGGCAGTAGAGTGTAGACTTTAATAAAACAGAACAAGTGAAGGAGAACTAAACAATAGTTTGTAATAAAATTTAACCTTTCAGCATTGACAAGCCACTAATTTATCCATGCATGGATGCAGCTTATACAGGCAAGCTATATATTGATTCAGCCTTCATACTGGACACTTCTCTTCAGTTAACTGAAGACTCTGGATTTAGATCATCACTCATGCAGATAGTTTCTTTACTAAGAATTTTTTTCCTGTGGCCATCCTGACAAGACTATAAAAGATTGCAGGAGAAAACAATTGAAGACACAAAGAAAAATCAGTTACATATGTAACTGCAATGAACTTTATGACAAAGTTAACATCAGATGTGTCAACCTTTATTTAGTGGTAGAACTTGTACTCAGTGGTAGTATGTTGTACCAGAGTACAAATGTCAAACCCCAAACAGCCACTTGAACTGATAACCAAGACAGAACTTGCATGTTCGCCCAAAGGGAATTGCCATTATGCTGATGACATTTTACATTAAAATGTTGTATACATATAGCAGATCTAATGGCACCATGCAAAGATTTCCCAGCCAACATTAATAACCCAAGAACTTGTATTTCTGTAATAGTTTTAAACTAATAAAACAACCAGAGATGCACGAGCAAAACGGCATATCAGCCTACTTAAAATATTATGCAGATGATCAAAATTCTGGTTAAAGAGTTTCGAAAGAAGAAAACAGACATGGAGTAGTACAGACATTTAGGGAAACAATTCTAGATGCTGAGCATGAAAGTCAGCAATTGTGTAACAATTTTAGCCTTTCAAAATTTTAGGTTCTGACAAGGTCCTAGTGGTTTATTCAAGAAAAGAAGGAATCAGAAAGCAGGAGGTTAGTCATCATTGGTAAAATACTGGAATCTATTCTTGAAAAGGTAGCAGCGAGACTTTTCGAAAACCATAATTTGGTCAGGCAGAATTGACATAATTTTGTGAAACAGAGATTCTGTTTAATAAATTTATTGGAGTTCTTTCCAGATGCACAAGCAATGTGGATAAAGGGGAAATGATGAATGTATCGCATTTGGTTCCAAAAGGCACTCAGTAAGATGCCACATAAAAGTTTACGAGAGAAGACCTCATGGTTTTGATATTTCTATTGTAGAATGACAAACCATTAACTAGTGGAGTGCCAGAGGGATCAATGCTGGGTCCTCAAATGGATAAAATCAATACTTGGATAATGGGACCAATTGTATTATAGCCAAACTTGATGTCAATACAGGGATAGGTAGTAAAATATTTGTATGTTAGTAACAAGGCATAATCTGGCAGATGGAATATAATATGGGAAAATGTAAAGGTGTCTACTTTGGTTGGTAGAATGAAATATCAGAAAATTATTTGAATCTGGAGAGAATCCACAGAATGCAATACGACTGGAGAAATCTGGATGTCTGTGTACATGAATCACCATCAGTCAGAATGCAGATACAACAGTAATCAGAGAAGTAAGCAGAATGTTAGCTTTTATTAAAAAATAAATTGAGCATAAAAGTAAGAAGAATTGTTTAAGGCATTGATAAGACCATATCTAGCATATTGTGCACAATTTTGGTCACCTTACATAAGGAAGGACATACTTTTATTAGATAAAAACAAGGGCCGCAGATGCTGGAAACCAGAATCCACATTAGAATGGTGCTGGAAAAGCACAGCAAGTCAGGCAGCATCCGAGGAGCAGGAAAATTGACGTTTCGAGCAAAAGCCCTTCATCAGGAATACAGGCAGGGTATCTGCAGAGTGGAGAGATAAATGAGAGGGGGGTGGGGGTGGGGATGAACGTAGCATAGAGTACAATAGGTGAATGGGGGTGGGGATGGAGGTATAGGTCAGAGAGGAGGGTAGGAGAAGGTAGCAAAGAGTACAATAGGTGAGTGGGGGTGGGGATGAAGGTGATAGGCCAAAGAGGAGGGTGGAGTGGATAGGTGGAAAGGAAGATAGGCAGGTAGGATAGATCATGAGGGCGGTGCTGAGCTGGAAGGTTGGAGCTGGGGTGAGGTGGGGGAAGGGGAAACAAGGAAACTGGTGAAATCCACATTGATGCCATGGGGTTGAAGTGTTCCGAGGCAGAAGATGAAGCGTTCTTCCTCCGGGCGTCGGGTGGTGAGGGAGTGGAGGTGGAGGAGCCCAAGGACTGCATGTTCTCGGCAGAATGGGAGGGGGAGTAGAAATATTGGGCCACAGGGTGGTGCAGTTGATTGGTGCGGGTGCCCCAGAGATGTTCCCTAAAGCGTTCTGCTAGGAGGCGTCCAGTCTCCCCAATGTAGAGGAGACTGCATCAGGAGCAACAGATACAATAAATGATATTGGTGGGTGTGCAGGTAAAACTTTGATGGATGTGGAAGGCTCCTCTGGGGCCTTGGATGGAGGTGAGGGAGGAGGTGTGGGCACAGGTTTTACAGTTCCTGCGGTGGCAGGTGAGAGTGCCAGGAAGGGAGGGTGGGTTGTTGGGGGGCGTGGATCTGACCAGGTAGTCACGGAGGGAATGGTCTTTGCGGAAGGCGGAAAGGGGTGGGGAGGGAAATATATCCCTGGTGGTGGGGTCCGTTTGGAGGTGGCGGAAATGTCGTCAGATGATCTGGTTTATGCGAAGGTTTGACAGGGTGGAAGATGAGCACCAGGGGGGCTCTGTCCCTGTTACAGTTGGAGGGGTGGGGTCTGAGGGTGGAGGGGTGGGACATGGACGAGATGCGTTGGAGGGCACCTTTAACCATGTGGGAAGGGAAACTGCGGTCTCTAAAGAAGGAGGCCATCTGGTGTCATCCGACGACATTTCTGCCACCTCCAAACGGAGGGATATATTTCCCACCCCACCCATTTCCACTTTTCACAAAGACTGTTCCCTCTATGACTACCTGGTCAGGTCCACGCACCCCAACAACCCACCCTCCCTTCCTGGCACCCTCCCTGCCACCGCAAGAATTGCAAAACTTGTACCCACACCTCCTCCTTCACCTCTATCCAAGGCCCCAAAGGAGCCTTCCACATCCATCAAAGTTTTACCTGCACATCCACCAATATCATTTATTGTATCTGTTGCTCCCGATGCGGTCTCCTCTACATTGGGGAGACTAGACGCCTCCTAGCAGAGCACTTCAGGGAACATCTCTGGGACGCCCGCACGAATCAACCACACTGCCCTGTGGCCCAACATTTCAACTCCCCCTCCCATTCTGCTGAGCACATGCAGGTCCTGGGCCTCCTACCCGACACATGGAGGAAGAACGCCTCAGCTTCCACCTCGGAACACTTCAACTCCAGGACATCAAGGTGGATTTCACCAGTTTCCTCGTTTCCCCTTCCCCCACCTCACCCCTGTTACAACCTTCCAGCTCAGCACCGCCCTCATGACCTGTCCTACTTGCCTATCTTCCTTTCCACCTATCCACTCCACCCTCCTCTCTGACCTATCACCTCCATCCCCACACCCATTGTACTCTTTGCTACCTTCCGCCACCCTCCTCTCTGACCTATCACCTTCATTCCCACACCCATTCACCCATTGTATTCCTTGCTACCTTCCCCCACCCTTCCTCTGACCTATCACCATCATCCCCACCTCCATTCACCTATTGTACTCTATGCTATTGTCTCCCCACCCCCACCCCCCTCTCATTTATCTCTCCACTCTGCAGACACCCTGCCTCTATTCCTGATGAAGGGCTTTTGCCCGAAACATCGATTTTCCTGCTCCTCGGATACAGTCTGACCTGCTGTGCTTTTCCAGCACCACTCTAACACATACTTTTATTAGAAGTTGTTCAGAGAAGATCAACAAGGGTGATATTCCAGGATGAGAGGAGGTTGTTCAGGGTGGACATATACTCATTGAAACTTGAGGAATGAGAGGTGATTTAATTGAAATATATCAGATCCTGCCAAGGGAGATAGTTCTTCTTCTAGAGGTATCTACAACTAGAGAGTGAGTTTAAAAATAAGGGAACTTTTAAACACTTTCAACTCGGTGAGATGAGCTACTGTCAAAGGAAAATATCTAACTTGCATGTTCTCTGGAGCAAGGAATCATCAGGTGAACAGGAGAGAATAGGATTTAAATATTATACTTCTTTTCACCTAATACAGAAAGAAATCACCCAAGAAGTAGGTTTTTAGTAGACTTTTGTGCCTAATTCCTTTGCATCTTTCATGAATAGAAGTGTGTTGTTTTGCCAGGTTTCAGTGCAGAAATTGATTACTTTAATCAATTTTAACCCTGTGTTCTATAATCAGCCACAATGAATCCAATAACAATCCATTTCAGTCAAAAAGGCTTCATTTTTTATCAGAGCATAATTTGTTTGGAAAAACTTTTTTTTAATGCAATGGCTGTGCTTCCACTAGCCTGACCAACAAACAGTGATTAATGATATAGCCTCAGTAAGTAATGTTGATACCAGAGTAATAGAAGAATTCTAGTAGAAACCGACAGTAAAAATAGTCAATCATGGCAGTATGTGAAATAAAGCTAAATGAAAGAAAAATATACTTCTGAGTAATTACGAAAAAGGTTGTGGAAATTTTTTTTTAATTCACAATTTCCAAATATTACACCATTTTATTCTAATTTTACAATTTAGAGTTTAGAATAATTACCAAACTAGAATCTGATAAATAACAGCTGCAGGTTTCACAAATCAGAATGGACCATTTTATAGAACTGATGAAGAACACGGTTACAGAAATACAGTAACTTGTAATACAATAATTCTGGAAAAAATATTTCACCAAGGGCATAATAACAGAAACAATTGATGGGTTAAAATAGAAGAGCTTGAATGTTTAGAACTATTGAAGGACTAGCTTTGAAAAGTCAATTTTAAAATGTTGTGGCACTTTTTGGCCCTTAGGATGTGAGTGTCGCTGTCTGGGCAGCATTTATTGCTCAGAGGGCAGTTTAAGAGTCAACCACATTGCTGTGGGTCTGGAGTCACATGTAAGCCAGACCAGGTAAAGCGGCAATTGAATAGGTACATGGATAGGTGCTTAAGCTAGGACAAATGTTCGGCACAAAATCGTGGGCCGAAGGGCCTGTTCTGTGCTGTATTGTTCTATGTTCTATGTTCTACCTGGTCACCTGTCAGCCTCTGATACTCTCACAAAACAATCCAACTTTGTTTAATTTCCTCTTACACCTAACACACCCTTAAAAAACCCTAACACAGGCAACGTGCTGATAAACCCCTTTCGCACCGTCTCCAAAGCCTCCCCATCCTCCCTATTGTGTGGAGATGAGAACTGCACACAGTACTCCAAATGTGGCCAAACAGAAGTTTGAAGGTAAGGATAGCAGTTTCATTCCCTAAAGGACATTCCAATGGAATTAAGGTAACACTCATGCAATTAGACTGTATTAATTGCCAGGTGTAACCTTTGGTCACTCTTTGTGCTTAAAACAATTGAAAGGAATAATAAAATGTAATCTTATGTGACAAAGGCAGGAAGAACAACTGGTGCTGATGTCACATCCAAATGGAAGCATTCAATGAAATGTTCAAATTCTTGATATCAAATCATTGTGAGGGAAGCAGAGCGTTTACTTCTTAGTCGTACAAAGGCAGCAATAAATTTGAAAGAAATTACTCCATCTGCATGAAACAGAAGGCATCCTTAGAGATCACCTTCAGTTGATTCAGGTGGTAGTACAGTTTGTTGTTTTATTGTTCTTAAACCTGTCCCTTGGTAAGGTATAAAATCTCAATATAGTGAGTGGCAGCCTTGATACAATAGCTGGAATGCTGGTGTTTGTGCAGAGTGAGTTGCAATTCTGGCTATTGATCCTTCAATTATATTAAGATATACAAAGATAACAAATGTAAACTATTAAACAAATCAGAAAATATCATAGACTCTGGTCCAGGTGAAAGTAGCAGCATCGGGAGTGCAGAAAACAGCTTTATTAAAGTGATATTTCATTGAACTCAGACAATCTACAACTACCAAAAGCAACAAGAGAGAAGAGTGAAACTGATTGATTTAGCAATAACACAGAGCTGGCAGATCATCAAAGCTTAACTGCATTCCCTAAAACATAATAGTAATTGCTTCCAAAAGCATCTCAAAACTAAAATGTTTCATTGAATGAGTTGTTGATGGCAACATTTCGAAAAGGTTAATAAGAAGTTGTAAACATTATAAAAATAAACTCAGGTGTGAGCTCAGAATTACATAAAAGTAACAGTACAGAAACCAGCCATTCAAGTTGATTGGTCTAGCCTGGTACTCAGGCTCCACTGGAGTCACCTCCAATCCTACTTCATCTAATCCTACTGGCATAACCTCCACTTCTCTGCCATGTGTTCTTCCAGCTTTACCTTAAAGGCATCTGATTCTGCTGCTCTACTGTCCATCTGTACACACGATTGAAACAGAAGAAATTTCAGTAGCTTGAAGTCAGGGAATTTTAATTGGACTCACACCAGGTCAGCTGCTTCTCAGTTGGTGTGCAGCATTGGAACTGATGTCAATCAACACTGCACACTAATGGAGAAACCTGCTGATGGGCATTACAGCTTGTGTCAGCACTGTGCTGACTTTAGAAACTAGAAAATAAATTAAATTTAAAAATGTCTTACCAAATGGGAGTTTTTAAAATAATATCTTTTACTATTTATTTTAACAATGCATTCCCCCTCAAAATATTCCTTCCATGGATATATACCAATTCAACACGGAAGTGAAACGCTCATGTTTTCACAAGTTTATTTTTGCATAATTCAAATTCCTGAATTCAGCATGACCTCCCACATGAAGACCATATATTAATTGCAGGCAGACAGGAGATCATACAGAATCAAGACAAGGGAAGTCAGGTTTCAATCTGAAAGTGAATGAACTGCTCCTTTTATTGTGGTAGCAGAAGTTGATCGAAAAAGGCCATTATGCCCGAAACATCGATTCTCCTGCTCCTTTGATGCTGCCTGACCTGCTGCGTTTTTCCAGCAACACAGTTTTAAGCATTGAGTTTCAACAGAGGACTTGCAAAACTACTGTGAATTCTGGAGCATACAGTCATCTATGCCTGCTCCATTCTCAACTCAGTGAAAAAAGGGAAAATGCTTATTGCTCTTAGATATCATATTATAGTAAGGTCTAATGTTATACCTCTAGTATACAGCTTGCATTTGAAAATTTCAGAGCTTGTATTCATGCAATATTGACCTCACTAACCTAGTTGTCATTCTCATCCACAGTAGTAGTGAAATATGGTTTCTCAGTTATTTATCCCAATCAACAGCAGTCAGTGCCTTTCTCTCCTTCTAAAGAGAAACAACTATTTGCCGTAGTTTTCTCTCTGGTGAAATGTTCTCACTCTAAAACTAATCCACGTTATACAAAGTTCTCCTAAAGCTTGAGAACAGTCCAAATACTTGATCTTCATTCTAAGGGTACTGTTTTTTGAAGTAGCTGAAATCCTGGACCAATGTTCATGAATCTCTCTCTCTCAGAAACAATATCACTAGCAATTTTCAATTGCAGGCTGCAGTCTAGAGGTATAACATTAGATCTAGCTATAAAATGGTGTCTAAGAGCAATAGCATTCATTGCGTGAGATATGGAGTATGTCTCGAAAGTTGCACAATGATTGAAGTGGTTTAGTCTCTCTCTCCCCTGTGTTGGATCATTGAGTTGCTCAATTAATCACTGTATAGTTGTTATATGGGCCTTGGTCCAAACGTAGACAAAAGAGCTGAAGTTTGGGGGGGCAGGGGGCGGGGAAGGTGTGAATGACATTTGAACGAGGGTAGCATCACGCAGCTCTAGCAAAACTGGAGCACATTGACACTCATATTCCATGAGTGAATATATAAAACAAAGCTCATGAATGGAGACAGGGGAAGACTCCCTAATGCATGAATATTGTCTAAATTCAAGATGTAAGGCTTTGAAATTCGCTTATAAATTTGTGTTGGCAGGTATGAACATTGACTTAATAGATTCTACATAAAATACCGTCTGTGGAAATTATGGAGCCTGTACACCATAAAGCTAGATATGTTTACAATAAAAGAGACAATAAGGGATTCATTGCCAAACATTCCAGAAGTACACAAGTGATCTGCAAGCATTTGTAAAGAAATAGGTAGCTTACTGTTTCAATTACTGATTCTTTGTTAAGAATCGAGCTAACTTAGATAGCCTAATGAAAACCCTGCATCCAAAATATTAAACTGTTTTTATTTTCTTTCTTCACAGATCTTTATTGGCTAGCTGCACATTTCCAGCATTTGATGCTTAACGTTGAATTTCTAGCATTTGAAGTTATTTTTGGTTCACATGCTGTGACTGTTTCCTGACATTTGATTATTGAAATTTAATATACTGTCAAAAATATCTGAATAGTGAAAACTGAAGACTGAAGATTATTGGAAGTATTGTAAATCTGCCTGGCCATATTAGAAGATATGGAATGACTAAACCCCTCCTTGAAACAAATGAAAGACCATCAGGCATTCAGCACACTTGCCTTCATTGCTCAGTCCTTTGAGCATAGGAGTTGGAAAGTCATGTTAGATTATACAGGGCATTGGTGAGACCTCTTCTGGAGTACTGTCTTCAGTTCTGGTTACCCCGTTCTAGGGAGGATATTATTAAACTGGAGAGGATTCAGACAGACTTACCTGGATGTTGTAAAGAAAGGCTAGATAGGCTGGGACTTTTTTTCACTGGAGTGTAGGAGATTGAGAAGTGACCTCATAATGGTTCATAAGATTATGCAGGGTATAGACAGGGTTAATGGTAGGAGTGTTTTCCCTAGGATGGGGAGTTCAAGACTAGGGGGCATATTTTTAAAGTGAGAGGAGAGAGATTTATAACAAAAAGATATAAAGGGCAATTTTTTTTTAAACAGAATGAACTTCCTGAAGAAGTGGTAGATGCAAGCGCAGTTCCAATGTTTAAAAGACATTTAGGTAAGTACATGAATAGGAAAGGCATGGAGGGATATGGGCCAGGAGCAGGCAGATGGGACTAATTTAGTTTGGAATTCTGTTCAACATGGACTGGTTGGACTAAAGGGTCTGTTTCTGTGCTGCATGACTCTGACTCTCAGTTCCCAATACTTGCATGTTTTCTGGAGGATGGAATCATCAGATGAACAGGAGAGAATAAGGATTTAAGTATTATACTTTTTTTTTCACCTAATACAGAAAAAAATCACCCAAGAAGTAGGTTTTTGAGAGATTTGTGTGTCTAATCCCTTTGCAGCTTTAATGAAAAGCAGTGTGTTCTTTTGCCAATGTCCAGTTTTTCCAAATCTTTCGGTCATCATGAGATTATCGAATGCCAAGCTGTGCATATTCAGATAAGAAGTGTAAAAAACTTCACATTATTTACAATACTGGGCATTTCCAAAATCTGATTTATTATATCTAGATATACTTTTGTTGTCCTTTATGGTGGCCTTTTTATATTATTTAAGAAACTGCACTATCACCTGCCTGTAGGGATTCAACACTTCTCACATCCTTAATATACTTGCCACTAATACATTTACAGTATGGATCTAACATTTAAAATGCTGACGTTGCTGTCAATTGCTACTTTGCTGCCTAGCAACTACAAGAAGGTTCTAACAAAGCATTTTATGAACAGAATTTGAGTGGGCGACTGCAGGCAACCAGCATGGGCAACGGATTAGTAAATGAATGGAATATTAAGTTCGGTTTATTTAGTAAATCATGTTGTGATGCTTTTGGAAATCTAAATTTAGCACTGCAGGAGGTTCTGAAATTGGCCATGTTGGTAACCTACTTTCATTTCAAGATGATGGTTCTCCTGCTTCTTAAATGTTGTTAACCTTCCCTTTGTAGAAGTGTGTACAAATAATGATTAAATACAAAATGCAGTCAGAGGTACTCCTTTATTGTTAAGGTTAAGATGCAATATCAGCCCTTGCAAAGGCATTTTTTTCTATACACCTGATCTATATCAGAGGCTTAGCAGTAAGCAGTGTAAGCTATAATTATCATGATATTCCAGGAAATCTCGTGTGTGTCGCACATGAGCCGAAGGGGGAAGGGTTGATTACTCTTTGCGTATGACACATGGGTAATGTTAGCTTTCCTTCCCAAGTTATTTTAGAGGAATTTCTCCCCAACATCAATGATACAAAAAAAGATTAGAGAGATGCCGAGTGGAAAAGGAAAAAATATTGATGCTTGTTAATGACTCCCAGTGTGAACTCACTTTTAACTTTCAGCACATGTAATACCAGGCTGTCAGGCAGCTTGTAAAATTTGTGCATTTGGTGTGCATAAAGCAATTACGCAATAACAACTTATTCTACCTAAGTTATTTATAGCTTTTAATGCTTTCTGATGTCTTGCTATGTGTTACAATTGCAGTTAATAATCTGGGATATTGTATGTTTTAGGAATACTGATCAAATATTACTCGTTTGCATATGTTGAACACTAAATACATCTCAGGATTTATGCTGTTTAGCATTTCTGTCATTTTTTTTTCTAAAGTGCCCACACCTTGCTTTCGGAAAGAAAATATAGGGCTGAGTTTTCCCAGCATCTGAAACACATGACATTGGCAAGAAATATGGTACAATATGACAGGAATGAGAAAGTGAGACTTTTGATGATGAGAGAAAATGTCTAATTGTACACTCAGGTTTCAATGGCAAGATATGAATCTTACCCAAAAGTATATATAGACAACCCATAATCCGAAATCCAAACAGCTCCAAAGCCCAAAAGTCTTTTCTCATTAACAAGGTTGTTTGGCATGCAAACAGTTAACCCAAGTCACCACCCACTCAATGCATGTCACTCAGATGTGACATTGAGTGGGGGGGGGGGGGGGGGTGGGGGTGGGAGGTGATGTGGCCCGGCACTGGCAGGCCTCAATATTGTTTCAGGGCCTGTTTTACTCAGTGAGTCTGCTTCTCCGGTAATATTTTTAAAAATTTCACCACCAGACTGTCACTTATTTTGAAATTCAAAAAATTTTGAATTCCAAAAACCAGCAGGTCCCGAGCATTTTGGATAAAGGATTGTGCACCTGTAGGAATTAGACCTTATTTATACCCCCAGCTGCCAGTGAGAAATTAGACAGCACCAATTCCTTGAAAGTCTGAGTGGGTACCTGATGGCAGTTCACCTGTACTGTTTCTACATTCACTGGCATTCCCAACTCCTCACGACACACTCCTTGACAGAGACCACCTGCACTCTCCACTCACAGAAGTTGGTATCAGTAAAGCCCCAACCTCATATCATCACTACACATCTCAGACTTGCACAGCATGCAGTTCAGCACATCATGAAAATTGGAGCTCATTAACATCCTACATTGCAATACTCCTGCCAGGTCACTTTGAGCAAAGGGACAGGCACCTATCTCATAAATTGGAACAAGGTGTATCTTTGGTCTGTTAACTTAAGTTTTAGCATCACTCACTTTGCGTTTACATCGACACTCACAGCAGTTTTGTCTTGCCTTGCTTCCTTTGTGCAGATTACAGATCAGGCAGCTTGTCATGTTTGCCAGCACTGAAATGTCAAGGAGATGGACATGCTGGTGTTTGGCACTGTGCTATGTTAATGTCACACCTATAGCACACCCCAGCAGCTTTGCGGCAAACACATAGCATGTACTCCAACCAAATGTTTATGCTTAAAAATCTAAGGAGTAGAGTCTTTGGTATAATTAAGGAGGTCTATGGTCAGTCAGGGATGCCACCACAGTCAGTCCAAGGCATGACAATGGGCCTGGCCACAACCTGCAGGTTGAGGGCAATCCATCCAAGAATTACTGACAAGTCAGCTGGGGAGCTGCACAGAAATCAGGAGCTGCTCCATCATCAGTCAAGAGAGGTGGTGAGCTGTCCTAGGTGACTAAGTAGGACATGCAGAGGGTAGACAGAGTCAATTATTTGGAGAAGAAGATACTTGAGAGCAATTGAGAAAAGATGCTGCTGGCAAAAGAGAGAATGATTGACCACGAGTCTTGGGTGAGAGGTAGGAGCAGTTGTACAGTTAGAGTGAATGCCTAGCAGCACTTAGCCTTGAAGACTATAGGAAGCAACTAACTTTCTTGTAACATTGCTGCACTTTCATCCCAACCATGGACACCACACTGACAAGGATGGCTACTTCAGATCAGCCTGGTAACATCTGGTGTTGTGGTCTCCTTTGGCAGTCCTAAGGAAGGAGGAAAGCCTTTCTTTCCATTATACCATTCAGCAGGACCTCCAAGCCCCTGTCTATAAAGCAAGGTATCAACTTGCCTCTCTCACCCACGTTTGTTTGGGATTGCACACTAACACACTAAGGGCAATTTTTTGCTTGCGGGGTTTTTTTTTAGATTAGACTTACAGTGTGGAAACAGGCCCTTCGGCCCAACAAGTCCACACCGACCCGCCGAAGCGAAACCCACCCATACCCCTACATTACCCCTTACCTAACACTACGGGCAATTTAGCATGGCCAATTCACCTGACCCGCACATCTTTGGACTGTGGGAGGAAACCGGAGCACCCGGAGGAAACCCACGCAGACACGGGGAGAACGTGCAAACTCCACACAGTCAGTCGCCTGAGTCGGGAATTGAACCCGGGTCTTCAGGCGCTGTGAGGCAGCAGTGCTAACCACTGTGCCACCGTGCCGCCACAGCTGAAATTTAAATGCGATTCCCGTAGCATGAAAACCATTAGGTCCCAGTACCAGCCAGATCATCTGCCACTACTCAGAGCAAGAGTACACAAGAGCAGTGCCATGGCGGCTGAATGAGTGGAGAAATGAAGAATTACACGAGAAAACCTGTAATGGCTCAAAGAGGGGAACTCCCCATGAAATTAACTGAAATTGACACTTAGCCAAAATATGGGGTAAGTCCACACTTCAGCATTTTTACATTCTCTTCTAATGTGTATGACACACCATACACAAATGCATGCCACGCACACATCAGCCAACTCTGTACAGGTAAAGATTTTTTTTTAAGAATTATTAACTAAATAAGTTCAATCTTGCCAATAGTTATGTTCTTTGCATATTTACACAATCTCCCCCCAGTTTCATTTTATCTGTTGTGTTTTTACCATAGTGAAGCAAAAATAATTGAGGAAATTGTTTTTGTTTATAGACAATGTTTATAGGGTCTGCCTCAAAATCAACACCTCTTGGTGCTCAAACATGACAATCATGGTGAGTTACTGCTCCCTGGACATGGAATATCTAATAGTGAACTGCCGTCCCTATTACCTGCCCCAGGAGTTTACTTCTGCTATCCTGACAGCAGTTTACATACTATTTATGTGGAAGTGAAGAGTGCACTTGATAAAATACATATTGCCACAAATAGCCTTGAGACAGAATATCGAGGCCTTATTCATCATAACCGGTGACTCCCACCAGGCCAACCAAGACTGTGCTACCAAGATTCCATCAATATATCTCTTGTCCCACCAGAAGTCCAAACCCCCTGGACCATTGCTACAATAAGATGCCTACCGCTCCATTCCCCTGCTCTCATTTAGTAAATCAGCCCAGAAGGCTGTGTTCCTTCTCCCAGCTTATAAGCAGAAACTGAAGCATGATGATGCAGTACAGAAAGTCATTTGATGCTGGTCTGAGCTAATGGACAAGCTCCACGTGCTTAGAGTCAGTGGACTGAACCATATTCAGGAACTCAGCAGCCAATATAAATGAGTATACCACCATCACAAACTTCAGTAAACGTATAGAGGACTGTGTGCCAAAAAAGTTAATCCGAGTGTTTCCCAAATAGATCACTTCGATGAACCGGAAGGTCCGCTCCAAACTGAAGTCCAGGTCTGAGGTGTTCAAGTCAGGTGACCCTGACCTACACATGAAATCTAGGTATGATCCTCACAAAGCCATCAGGTATGCCAAGAGACAATACCAGTTTAAATTAGAATACCAGACTAGCCACACAAACACATAGTGATTGTGGCAACGTTTACACGGTAAAAGAACGATAAAGCAAAGTTGAGTAGAATCACTGACAGTAATGCATCTCTCCCTGATGAGCTCGATGTATTTTATGCTCATTTTGAACTTGAGGTCAGTGAAATGATGTCACCTGGCCCGACAGCCTTGGCTACACTTGTACCCACAGTCACCACTACAGATGTCAGATTGGCCTTCTTGAGGGTGAACCCATGGAAAGCAAATGGCTCCAATGGCATCTTTGGTCATGCACTCAGATCCTGAATGGACCAGCAGGCAGGAGTATTTGAAGAGATCTTTAACCTCTCCTTACTACAATGAGAGGTTCCCACCTGCTTCAAGAAGACCACCATCATCCTGGTGTCAAAGAAAAATCAGGCAACATGCCCTAATGACAACCACCCAGTGGCTCTGACATTCTATCAATATGAAGTGCTTCAAGATGTTAGCAATGGACACATCAATTCCAGCCTCGCAGACTGCCTTGATCCATTACCATTATCTACAGTCACAAGAGGTCCACAACAGATAATATCACCCTGCTCCTGCACTCATCCCTGGAGCATCTGGATAACAAGGATACCTACGTCAGACTCCTATTTATTAACTTTAGCTCTGCCTTCAATGCCATAATTCCAGCCAAACTCATCTCCGAACTCTAAGACCTAGGACTCTGCTCACTACCCTGCAACTGGATCCTCACCTTCCTGACTTGCAGACTGAAGTCAGTAAGAATAGGCAACAATACCACCTCCACAATAATTCTCAATACCGGTGCCCCTCAAGGCTGTGTACTCAGCCCTTTATTATACTCCTTAAACTCATGACTCTGTGACCAAATTCAGCTTTAACTCCATTTAAAAATTTGCTGTAAGTGGGTCAAACACCAGTGAGACAGAGCATAGGCAAGAGATAAAGAGCTTTGTGGCAAAATGTGAGGATAACAATCTCTCCCTCAATTGCAGCAAAAACAAAAGAACTGGCTATCAACTTCAGGGTGTGCAGTGGAGGACATGCCCATCAGTATCAATGGTGCTGAGATGGAGGTAGTCAAGAGCTTCAGATTTCCAAGAGTAAATATCACTAACAATCTACCCTGATCCATCCACACTGAAATGAGTCAAGGAAATGCCTCTACTTTCTCGAAAGGCTAAGGAAATTCAGCATGTTGACAATGTCCTAACCATTTTTACAGCTGCACCACTGAAAGCATTCTATCCAGATGCATCACAGCTTGGTACAGCAATTGCTCTGCCCAAGACCGCAAGAAATGACAGAGAGTTGTGAACACAGCCCAATCCATCACAAAAACCAGTCATCCTTCCATTGACTCCATTTCTACTTGCTGATGCCTTTGGAAAGCAGCCAACACAATCACAGAGCCCTCCCACCCCAGTTATACTCCCTTCCATCGGGCAGAAGATACAAAAGTTTGAAAAAACATAACAACACATTCAAGAACAGCTTCTTCCCCAACATTGTCAGATTTATTAATGCATGTCTCATATATTAGAGTTGATCTTTCTTTGCATCTTTTCTGTAGCTGTAACACTACATTCTGCATTCTATTCTCTTATCCTCATGTACTTACGTAAAACACATTTTATCTGGATAGCAAGCAGACAACACTTTTCACTATATTTCAGCATGTGTGACAATAATAAATCAAATCAAATCAAGACAATGACTTAGAAAATGTTTGGTAGGATTTTTTCTTTAAAAATATCAAATTTGAATTACACAATATCTTGGGTGTTTAATTGCAAATTTATTCCATTATAGGCAACATAGATCTTATCCAACATAAACATTTGACAGGTACCTACTCCAGAAAGTAATATCTTCAAACTAAATTGACAAGAAGCTGTTGTTGGTTTGATAAATACAGTAATTATTAGCATAATTAAGAAGTATGTTTGAAGATATCCTGTTAACTCAAGTGCTGAAGCCAAATGTCTACCTTCTAATTTACCATTATTTAATCTTTTACTGAGGTCATGTTCTATCTCAAATTAGGACTAATTATACCAATTGTCACACTAATATATAACTTGGAGGTGCTGATGTTGGACTGGGGTGAACAAAGGTGGCACAACCACTTGAACAAGCAGTGCTCTGAAAGCTAGTGCTTCTAAATAAACCTATTGGACTATAACCTGGTGTTGTGTAATATATCATAGGAAGAGTTGCTGGTAGCTGCCTGCAGAATCAATGTGGATGGTGCAGCATGGTGGCTCAGTGGTTAGAATATTCCTCCCATGTCTGTGTGGGTTTCCTCTGGGCACTCTGGTTTCCTCCCACAATCCAAAGTTGTGGATTGGCCTTGCTAAATTGCCTGTGGTGCCCAGGGATACAGAGACTAGATGGATTAGACATGGGAAATATGTCTAGGATAGGATAGAGGGATGGGGTCTGGGTGGGATGCTCATCAGAGGGTTGGTGCGACCTCAATGGGCTGAATGGCCTGCTTCCAAACTGTAGGGATTCTATGATCTTTGTATTTGAAGCTGATCCAGCATTAATGGAGGCCATTAAATGGCATGCTATCGACTCATCACCTTATTTTCCCACAAATGCAACCATTAGATAGCTACTCAAGTGGGTGGTTCTTATTCTTAAACCCCAATTATATATAGTACCTCCAGGTGAAAAAAGAATCAGTTTTGAGCTCGGAAAGATATCTGATGCTTCAGAATCAATTATCGCTAAACTTCTCTTCACTAGGAGTGAAAGTTTCATTCAATATCTCCTCTTACTGGCAACTTTCCATACAGAGCATAAAGGTCCAGCTTTGAAACCTTGCAAAGAGCAATGTGAGCCAACCACGGGAAGTAAGAAAGGCAACTTAAACCATTTCTTTTTGTTTGACGAAGACATGTGTTCAAAAATACTCTTACCTTACTGGCAAATAAATGACATACTGGTCCATGTTTACAACTTCTAGCGATAGCATTTTTCACCCACTGGGAGAACAAATTGCTATAACATCAATAAATTGAGAGTTTTTACTAAGCTTTCACAGAAAACAAATTCAATTTGCTCTGCATTGTTGCACGAGGAATTGAAGTTGGACCTTCAGCAGCACATGGTGAAGTGATGGACAGCATGGAGCATAAGAACTGAATAGCTGTTCCAGACCTCTCCCAACAGCTGGCGATGGTGAGGGAGGGCAGCTGGATGAACTCTCATTGAATAGAAAGGGTGTCTATTCCGGGGAGAGGGATGATAGGAAGGGGGAGCAGACAGACGAAGAAATCCCTTAACCCAATGTAACTCACACTGGTATTCCATCCATATAAAGTTAATAGTTCCTGTTTATCCTTCATTTCCTTTCACATTTGTAATAATCTGATGTCAATGGAATAAAGAATTCTTGCTCCATGATCTTTGGCTGAGAGTGTGTTCAAATCTCATGTGACATTTCTAGTGTAGTCAGCAGGATCCCACCACATAGGCATCAAATCTTAGCAGAAGAGGTTGAAAGGCACCTTGCCAAGATGGTGGAGGAGTTGAAACCAACAATGTTGATAAGGGATGGTGAAGATCCTCAGATCATTTGAGGCTCATGTATGGGTAGAAGAACTCAGATTTTTTGCTTCAATCCCTGGAGAAGACTTCCCATGGACATTCCTTTGATGCTTCAAAAGAATGAAGAGGTATTACTCGGCAGATATTCTACTTGCCTATGAGTAGGAAGCTGCATAAATTCAGGACAAGATGAGAAACATTTAAATGATCAGACAAATTGAAGACTCGATTGAGGACACACAGCTGTTTATGGCAAACAAAGATCTCCACATAAGTGAACACACAACATTTGTGACGGAACATCTGAAAAGGAAAACCCATCAGCAAACACTAGGAAGAGGTATACATGTTCAGACAAGGTGGAAGCAGATCTTTAAAGGTACTGATGAGGGATTCTGGGGACAGCAGCAGCCTGACATAGTTGCAGCAGAAGTTTTATGCTTAGAAGCAAGCTAAAGGGGAGGATGTGGTTATTGTGTCACTGCAGTTGATGAATTGTTCATTCACACTATCCTCCTGATCTCTTCTTCCACTCTATGAGGGAGAGGATACTAGAGCTGCAGAAGCAAATAGAAAGATGGGAACACCTAGATATAGTCAAGGAGGCCAAACAGTGACAAACCTCAATTATCTTTCTTTAAATGGCAAGATCACTTCAATCAGATTGTTGGGCATGATAGAGCCCCTAAGACTAGGAAAGAGGTTACCATTGGGAAGGTTCATGGGAATGGAGACCTCAGACAGAAGTGGATAACAGAGGAAGCATAGATCCAGTCCTTGTGGCCAATCCCCAGTACTGTGATGCTCCACAGAGGTGTTTGAATTATGACAAGGCTGGATACTTCAAACAAAACTGTCCTCAATAATCAGAGCCAGCAGTGCTCTCAGGCATGAAGTCCCCATTCAGAGCAGTGGCCTTCTCTTTTCATCAGACATTAAGTGAATTAGCATCCCACTGAGAACAAGGTAGGGGGCAGGTTTCAACAGGCTGATGCTCAGTGTTATGTAGAGCACTTGCCTAGAGTGGTAAAGCAGAAGCCAATTGCAGCAGCACCACCTGTCATTCAGAGGGTAATGAACAGTGCAAATGATTCAACCATACTCTGCATGATCATTTGTGCACCTTACCTCCTGACAGTACATGAAAGTGGCCTGTGTTTCTACTGGCCAATTGATGTTTGTAATAACTCATACATAGGCTATCTCCTCTTGGGACAGGACCCAGCTCTTCCTATTGACTACCTCCTTGGGTTCACCACACCTTCTGATAGGGTCAATGAATGGATAACTGAGCCAGGCATTCAAGATAACGTCCAACAGGACAGCGAGACAAAGACTGAGAGACAAAGACCATCAAAAGGCAGGACAAACAGTGAAATCGTGTTCCTCCAAAGTCAAAACATCAGAACTCAAAATAGGATACAGGATGTGTGGGACCCTGAATCTCACAGAGACATCAAGAGATTGAAGTGGCCACAGCTATGTTGGCCAAAGGTGAGAAGGTGGGGGAGGAAGCCTCAGAAACCGGTTCACAATGGGAGGACTTACTTGAGGCCAGAGGTCTGAGGAATAACAGGGACATAAGCAGTAGTATCGTAGAACGTGTATTGATGCCTGATTGTTCATCCGAGTGAAGTCATGATGATGTGGAATCCCAGTGTAACCATAAGACCATAAGACATAGGAGTGGAAGTAAGGCCATTCAGCCCATCGAGTCCACTCCGCCATTCAATCATGGCTGATGGGCATTTCAATTCCACTTACCTGCATTTTCCCCGTAGCCCTTAATTCCTTATGACATCAAGAATTTATCAATCTCTGCTTTGAAGACATTTAGCGTCCCTGCCTCCACTGCACTCTGCGGCAATGAATTCCACAGGCCCACCACTCTCTGGCTGAAGAAATGTCTCCGCATTTCTGTTCTGAATTGACCCCCTCTAATTCTCAGGCTGTGTCCACGGGTCCTAGTCTCCTCGCCTAACGGAAACAATTTCCTAGCGTCCACCCTTTCCAAGCCATGTATTATCTTGTAAGTTTCTATTAGATCTCTCCTTAATCTTCTAAATTCCAATGAATACAATCCCAGGATCCTCAGCCGTTCCTTGTATGTTAGACCTACCATTTCAGGGATCATCCGTGTGAATCTCCGCTGAACATGCTCCAGTGCCAGTATGTCCTTCCTGAGGTGTGGGGACCAAAACTGGACACAGTGCTCCAAATGGGGCCTAACCAGAGCTTTATAAAGTCTCAGTAGCACAACGGTGCTTTTATATTCCAACCCTCTTGAGATAAATGACAACATTGCATTTGCTTTCTTAATCACGGACTCAACCTGCATGTTTACCTTTAGAGAATCCTCGATTAGCACTCCCAGATCCCTTTGTACTTTGGCTTTATGAATTTTCTCACCATTTAGAAAGTAGTCCATGTTTGTATTCTTCCAAAGTGCAAGACCTCGCATTTGCTCACATTGAATTCCATCAGCCATTTCCTGGACCACTCTCCCAAACTGTCTAGATCCTTCTGCTGCCACTTCCTCAGTACTACCTGCCTGTCCACCTAACTTTGTATCATCAGCAAACTTTGCTAGAATGCCCCCAGTCCCTTCATCCAGATCATTAATATATAACGTGAACAGCTGCGGCCCCAACACTGAACCCTGTGGGACACCACTTGTCACCGGCTGCCATTCCGAAAAAGAACCTTTTACCCCAACTCTCTGCCTTCTGTCAGATAGCCAATCCTCAATCCATACCAGTAGCTCACCTCGAGCATCATGGGCCCTCACCTTGCTCAGCAGCCTCCCCTGTGGCACCTTATCAAAGGCCTTTTGGAAGTCTAGCTACACCACATCCACTGGGTTTCCCTGGTCTAACCTACTTGTCACCTCTTCAAAGAAGTCCAACAGATTTGTCAGACACGACCTCCCCTTACTAAATCCATGTTGTCTTGTTCTAATCTGACTCTGCTCTTCCAAGAATTTAGAAACCTCATCCTTAATGATGGATTCTAGAATTTTATCAACAACTGAGGTTAGGCTAATTGGCCTATAATTTTCCATCTTTTGTCTAGATCCTTTCTTGAACAAGGGGGTTACAACAGCGATCTTCCAATCATCCGGGACTTTCCCTGACTCCAGTGACGTTTGAAAGATCTCAACCAACGCTTCCGCTATTTCCTCAGCCACCTCCCTCAGAACTCTAGTATGTATCCCATCGGGGTCAGGAGATTTATCAATTTTAAGACCTTTTAGCTTTTCTAGCACTTTCTCTTTTGTAATGGCAATCGTACTCAACTCAGCCCCCTGATTCCCTTTAATTGTTGGGATATTATTCATGACTTCCACTGTGAAGACTGACACACAGTACTTGTTAAGTTCTCCTGCTATTTCCTGATCTCCCATCACGAGGCTTCCAGCATCAGTTTGAAGTGGCCCAATGTCTACTTTTGCCTGTCGTTTGTTTCTTATGTATTGAAAGAAACTTTTACTATCATTTCTAATATTACTGGCTAGCCTACCTTCATATTTGATCCTCTCCTTCCTTATTTCTCTCTTTGCTATCCTCTGTTTATTTTTGTAGCCTTTCAAATCTTCTGATTTCCCACTGCTATTGGCCACTTTATAGATCTCTCTTTTTCTTTAATACATTTCCTGACTTCCTTTGTCAGTCATGACTGTCTAATCCCTCCCCGGATAATCTTTCTTTTCTTGGGGATGAACCTCTGTAGAGTGTCCTCAATTATACCCACAAATGCCTGGCATTTTTGCTCTACTGTCTTCCCCACTAGGCTCTGCCTCCAGTCTATTTTCTTCAGTTCCTCTCTCATGCCCTCATAATTACCTTTATTTAATTGTAACACCATTACATCCGATTTTGCCTTCTCTCTTTCAAACTGCAGACTGAACTCTACCATGTTATGATTCTCAAGTGTTCCCTTACTTTAAGATTTTTTATAAAGTCTGGTTCATTACAAAACACTAGGTCCAGAAAAGCCTGCTCCCTTGTGGGCTCCATGATAAGCTGTTCCAAAAAGCCATCCTGTAAGCATTCCATGAATTCCCTTTCTTTGGATCCACTGGCAACATTATTTACCCAGTCCACCTGCATATTGAAGTCTCCCATGATCACCGTGATCTTGCCTTTCTGACATGCCATCTCTATTTCCCAGTACATGTTGCGCCCCTGGTCCTGACCACTGTTAGGAGGTCTGTACACAACTCCAATTATGGTTTTTTTGCCTTTGTGGTTCCTCAATTCCACCCACACAGACTCCACATCATCCAACGCTATGTCATTCAGTGCCATAGATTTAATTTTGTTCTTAACTAACAAGGCAACCCCACCCCCTCTGCCCACCTCCCTGACTTTTCTATAAGTTGAAAATCCTTGGATGTTTAACTGCCAGTCCTGACCCCCCTGTAACCACATCTCTGTGATTCCTACCACATCATAATCACGATGATCTGTGCCATTAGTTCATCTGCTTTGTTACGAATGCTACGAGCATTCAGGTAAAGTGCCTTAATGCTAACTTTCTTATCATTAGAGATATTGGAGGTCATAAGACGTCCTAAGTTATCCTTCCTTTTTGCTGCATTCCCAATCTGCCTCAAGTTTAAATCTGCCTGCATATATGCTATCCTGTTGCTTATCTTTCCATTTAACTCCATACTCCCTGTCGCTTTCACTTTCCCTTCCCAACTCAGGAGTTTAAAGTCCTACTGACCACCCTATTTATCCTATTCGCTAGAACATTGGTACCTGATCAGTTCAGGTGGAGACCGTCCCAACGGTACAGATCCCCCCGATTCCAAAACTGATGCCAATGCCCCATGAAGTGGAATCCCTCTTTCCCACACCAATCCCTTAGCCACATGTTTACTTCCCTAATTTTCTTATCCCTATGTCAACTGGCATGTGGCTCGGGCAGTAATCCGGAGATTATGACCCCAGAGGACCTGTACTTCAATTTCCTTCCTAGTGCTTGATAATCCCCAATCAGGTCCTCCACCATAGCTTTGCCTATGTTGTTAGTCCCAACATGGACCACAACAACTGGATCCACCCCCTCCCGCTCCAATATCCTTTCAAGCCGGTCGGAGATGTCCCACACCCTGGCACCGGGCAGGCAACACACCGTGCGAGACTCCCGATCCGGCTTGCAAAAGACACTATGTATTGTGATACTATGTACTGTAACCTATGTATTGTGAATCAAGGAGGCGTATCCAGTGTGGAGAGGCCTGCTCCTGTCCTGGAAAACAGTTCAGGGAGGATCAAGTGGGAGGCGGAACCTGAAGCAATAGTGCTGTCGATCATATGACTCCTGGAGAGCAGACTAACCTTGGTCCCAACATGGGTGATCCACACAGAGCCTGGATCCCTTG
This sequence comes from Hemiscyllium ocellatum, assembly GCF_020745735.1. NCBI lineage: Eukaryota > Metazoa > Chordata > Chondrichthyes > Orectolobiformes > Hemiscylliidae > Hemiscyllium > Hemiscyllium ocellatum. The sequence continues at coordinate 38,707,331 of NC_083418.1, forward strand.
GAAGGCACCATTGTAGATAAGGTGCACCACTCCAAACCTTATCATTTGCCCCAGCTAATGGCGCAAGAAGAAAATGCTGCCATGAGTGAGGACTTGAATACTCCAGCAATCATGGCACAACTAATCTACTGATCACATTGTAACTGTATGCTTTGTGTAGTTACCACGATGGCATGTTTTAAGCCACAAATTATGCAGCAAGTCATCCAATAGCAGATAATGGTGGTGAGGGAAGGCAGCTGGAGCAGGCAAACAGACCCTAATTAGAATGTAGGGAGAAGGATGATGGGAAGGGGGAGCAGACAGACAAAGGAATCCCTCAGCCCAAAGTCAATGCATAACCATTCCATGTAAATAATTCCTGGTTTATGCTCAGATTCCCTGTTTGTAATGATCTAATGCCAGTAGAATAAAGAATCCTTGTTTCGTGATCTTTGGGCCATCTAGGTCTTAAATCTCATGGTACAGAATGAACCTTAATTGTCATGCTTTAAAGCATTAAAACTTGAAACGCTTTTCACATTTTCACTATTTTCTCGACTGAACATTTGGTTAAGTAACAATTTCTATTACAACAAATTCAGGTCAACTATAATTTCTAATATTAGCCTGTTACATCACTGCCAAATCAATAAAACCATTTTCATTACAAATGAAAGAGAAATATAAAAACAAATCCTATTGTATTCCCACAGTTTCGATTATTTGTATTTTGGAACTATATGTTCGATTGCATTTTGAAGAAGGAATATTGATTTTCCTTTTCTCAAATACTATTCAAGTAGGCAATCTTTACAGATGAGCATAATGCAACACAAATCTGGGTCACAGTATTCACTGCACTGATTAATTCATGGCTAGCTTTAACTGAATAATAGATTAACATGCTAGAGATCATGGAGACTCAAAGAAAAAAAAGATAGAAGGAACTCCAGAGAAAATCGTGCCTGCTTCCATTTAACTTATAAATATATTACAGTCCAGGTACAGGCTCTTCGGCACCAATCATGATGCCATTCTCGACTAATCCCTCACATTGTCCATATCCCTCTATTCCCTGCCTGATCAGGTATCTATCTAAATCACTCTTAAACATGGCTATTGTATCTGCTTGTACCACCTCCCCTGGCAGCATGTTCCAGGTACCAACAACTTTCTGTAAAAGCAAAACTTTGCCTTGCATATCTGCTTTAAACTTCACCCCTCTCACCTTAATCCTATGCACCTTAGTATTTGATATTTCCACCCTGGGAATAAGAGTCCAACTATCCACCCTATCCTTGCCTCTCGTTATTTTATATACTTCTAACAGGTTGCCCCTCAGTCTTCATCCTGAAGAAGGGCTTATGCCCGAAACGTCGATTCTCCTGCTCCTCGGATGCTGCCTGGCCTGCTGTGTTTTTCCAGCACCACACTTTTCAACCTCAGTCTCCATCGCCACAGTGAAAACAATCCAAGTTTGTTCAACCTCTCCTTATAGCTAATACACTCCAATGCAGGCTGCATCCTGGTAAACCTTTTGTGAACCTCTACATCCTTTCTATAGTGTGGAAACAGAACTGTACATAATACTCCAAATGTAAGCTAACTAAAGTTTTATGAAGTCTCAATATTCCTTGCTAACTTTTATACTTAAAGCTTCAACCAATAACACAAGCATGCTGTTATCCTTCTTTACCACCTATTACCAATTTCAGAGACCTATAGACTGGCACCCCAAGATGCCTCTCTATATCAATGCTCCCAAAGATCCTCATATTTTCCTCTTGCATTTGACCTCCCAAAATGGATTACCTCACACTTGTCCAGATTCAATTCCATCCATCATTCCTCCATCCAGTTTTCATCTGATCTATGCTGTATCTTTTGATAACCTTCCTAACTATCTATAACTCCACCATCTATTGTTGTGGTTCTGTTCGCCGAGCTGGAAGTTCTTGTTGCAAACGTTTCATCCCCTGGCTAGGCGACATCATCAGTGCTCTGGAGCCTCCTGCGAAGCGCTTCTTTGATGTTTCTTCCAGTATTTATAGTGGTCTGTCCTTGCCGCTTCCGGGTGTCAGTTTCAGCAGTCCGCTGTAGTGGTTGGTATATTGGGTCCAGGTCGATGTGTTTGTTGATGGAGTTTGTGGATGAATGCCATGCCTCTAGGAATTCCCTGGCTGTTTTCTGTCTGGCTTGCCCTATGATAGTAGTGTTTTCCCAGTCGAATTCATGTTGCTTGTTGTCTGAGTGTGTGGCTACTAGGGATAGCTGGTCGTGTCGTTTCGTGGCTAGTTGATGTTCATGTATGCGGATTGTTAGCTGTCTTCCTGTTTGTCCTATATAGTGTTTTGTGCAGTCCTTGCATGGTATTTTGTAAACTACATTAGTTTTGCTCATGTTGGGTATCGGGTCCTTTATTCTAGTGAGTTGTTGTCTGAGCGTGGCTGTTGGTTTGTGTGCCGTTATGAGTCCTAAGGGTCGCAGTAGTCTGGCTGTCAGTTCTGAAACGCTCCTGATGTATGGTAGTGTGGCGAGAGATGCTCCACCAACTATTGTCATCTGCAAACTTACTAATCAGAACACTTTCATCTTCATCGGTATCATTTGCCTCTATTACTCCCAGCACTGATCTTTATGGAATACCACTGATTTCCAGTCAGAAAAATACTCTTCCACAACTATCCTCTCATTCAATTTTGAGACAAGACCTCCCCCGCATAAAATTATGTTCCTTATCCCTAATAAGTCTATCCTTTTCCAAATGTGAGTAAACCCTGTCTCTAAGAACCTTTTCCAATTATTCCCTACCACTGATCTAAGACTCACTGGCCTATATTTTCCTGGTTTATCCCTTGTTTCCCTGCTTAAACAAAGAAAAATTATTGGCTATTCTCCAGTTATGGGACCTAGCCTCTGTCTAAAGAAGATACAACAATCCCTGTCAAGCACGAACAATCCCTTCCCTGCCTCCTTCAGTATCTTGAGATAAGTCCCATGGGCCTGATGGGATCTAACTATTTTAATGTTTTTCAAGACATCCAACACTACCTCCCCTCTATATTGAAATCCCTTAGGATGTCACCATATCCCCCTCTAATTTTTCCATCATCCATGTCCTCCTCCTCCTCAGTGAATACTGATTTGAAGTACTCATTCAGACCTCACCCACTTCCTCTGGCTACATGCATGAATTCCCTCCTTTGTCCTTGAGTGAACTTACACGAACACAAGCTATCCTCTTGCTCCTAATATATGTACAAAATACTCCGGACGTCTCCTTAATCCTACTTGTCAAGGACATTTCTTGGCCCTTTTAGCTCTCCTAACTCTTTGTTCAAGATTTTTTATGGCTTCCTTTATATTCCTCAAAGGCCTTGTCAGTTTGAGTTTCCTAAACCTTACATACATTTCCTTTTTGACTAAAATTTAATATCTCATCAGCTAGCATTCCCAAATCATGCTATGCTTACAGGGACATGCTGACCCTAAACTCTGATCAACTGGCTTTTCAAAGACTCCCACATGTCAGATGTGGATTTCAATTCAAATAGCTGTCCCCAATCGAATTTTGCTAGTTCCTGCTTAATACTGTTGTCATTAGCATTCCCCTAATTTAACACTTTCACCCAAAGACCAGTCTTATCCTTATCCATAATTATCGTAAAACATATGGAATTATAAACACTATTCCCAAAATGCTTCCCCACTAAAACTTCCATCTCCTGGCCAGGCTCATTCTCTAATACTGTACAAGGTGTAGTATAGCTCCTTCCTATGTTGGACTATCAGCACATTGATCCAAGAAACCCCTCTGGATGAACCAAACCAATTCTGCCCCATCTAAGGCCCTGGCTGACTCCCAGTTGATACTGGTAAAGTTAAAATCATCCACTACAACAACCCTGTTGGTTTGACATCTCTCCATATATCTCTACATATCTATTCCTCCATCTCCCACCCATACTATAACTCCAGCATAGTGACTGCACCTTTCTTATTCCTGAGTTCAGCCCAGATTGACTTGTGTGATGAGCCCTCCAAGGATTTCTGGCTGTAGGAGCTGCCCCTTTTTTTTGAGGTATTTTAGGTGTTGGAAGTGATTTCCTCGAATTCCAGGAGCAGCAATTATTGTTTTATATGCTGTTGCATTGTTATTGAACTTTGGGAAAAAACGTCAAAATAACAGCAGTTTAAAAGGGAGAAGAGCAGACAAAGGAAGCACATGGTGAGGACAGTGCAGGAGAGAGAGAGAGAGAGAGAGAGGGAGAAGAGCAGACAAAGGAAGCACATGGTGAGGACAGTGCAGGAGAGAGAGAGAGAGAGAGAGAGAGAGAGAGAACCTGCACAGTTACTGCCTTCGCTGTTTGAATTCGTGTATCACTGTACATTGGAGTGCGTCTGGGAAAATTAACAAACAGTGAAATTCACAACTCATCTTGGAGGAACTGTTGGGTGAAGTTCACAGCACAGAATCAGATAAGTTAATTGTCGTCTTCCCACCCTATCTCTTGCAAAAATGCCATCCCGTATTTCCAATTCCTCCGCCTCCGCCATATCTGCTCCCAGGAGGACCAGTGCCACCATAGAACACACCAGATGGCCTCCTTCTTTAGAGACCGCAATTTCCATTCCCACATGGTTAAAGATGCCCTCCAACGCATCTCGTCCACATCCCACACCTCCGCCCTCAGACCACACCCCTCCAACCGTAACAAGGACAGAACGCCCCTGGTGCTCACCTTCCACCCTCCCAACCTTCGCATGAACCAAATCATTCGCCGAAAAGACCCCACCACCAGGGATATATTTCCCTCCCCACCCCTTTCCGCCTTCCGCAAAGACCATTCCCTCCGTGACTACCTGGTCAGGTCCACGCCCCCCCTACAACCCACCCTCCCATCCTGGCACCTTCCCCTGCCACCGCAGGAACTGTAAAACCTGTGCCCACACCACCTCCCTCACCTCTATCCAAGGCCCGAAAGGAGCCTTCCACATCCATCAAAGTTTTACCTGCACATCCACTAATATAATTTATTGTATCCGTTGCTCCCGATGCGGTCTCCCCTACATTGGGGAGACTGGGTGACTCCTAGCAGAGCGCTTTAGGGAACATCTCTGAGACACCCACACTAATCAACCACACCGCCCCATAGCCCAACATTTCAACTCCCCCTCCCACTCTGTCGAGGACATGGAGGTCCTGGGCCTCCTTCACCGCCGCTCCCTCACCACCAGACGCCTGGAGGAAGAACGTCTCATCTTCCGCCTTGGAACACTTCAACGCCAGGGCATCAATGTGGACTTCAACAGTTTCCTCATTTCCCCTTCCCCCACCATATCCTAGTTTCAAACTTACAGTTCAGCACTGTCCCCATGACTTGTCCGGACTTGTCTGACCTGCCTAGCTCCTTTTCCACCTATCCAGTCCACCCTCTCCTCCCTGACCCATCACCTTCATCTCCTCCCCCACTCACCCATTGTACTCTATGCTACTTTCTCCCCATCCCCAACTTCCTCTAGCTTATCTCTCCACGCTTCCAGCTCACTGCCTTTATTCCTGATGAAGGGCTTTTGCCCGAAACGTCGATTTCGCTGCTCATTGGATGCTGCCTGAACTGCTGTGCTCTTCCAGCACCGCTGATCCAGAATTGTTGTTTTAAGTCTGTCCAAGAGAAAGGCTGCAGTAGTGGGTACAGTGGATTCTTTCTTGATTACATGTTGTTGGAGATAAGTCTCTTGATTAAACTTAAAATATAAGCCTTAGCTATTAATTTAATCTGGGGCAGTGTTTGTAGAGGAATAAGATGGTGTTACTTTCTAGGTCTGTAGATTGTGAAGGGGCAAAAATGGCTTTTGCAGTGATATATACTTCTTGTTAGATGTGGGAGTTTAAAGAGTGTTTAAGGGTTACTGCAGATTATATCTGCCATAATTGCTGTTGGATGCGAATCTTATCAGATCGAGTGGATCGGTTGGAGAGACATATAGAAGCGATGAGGAATTTGCAACAGCAGCAGTATGTGATGGATGGCAGTTATAGGAAGGGGGGAAAGTCTCAGATACAGTCACATAGATGGGTTAACTCCAGGAGGGGTGAGAGAGGTCGGCAGCTAGGGCAGGAGACTTTTGTGGATATACCCATTTCAAGCAGGTATGCTGTTTTGGAAAATGTAGGGGGTGATGGATTCTCAGGGGAATGTAGCACGAACAGCCAAGTTTCTGGTATTGAGACTGGCTCTAATGCAACAAGGGGTACGTTGGCTTCCAAGAATTGTGATAGGGGATTCTGTAGTCAGAGGTACAGACAGACGTTTCTATGGCCAGCAGAGAAAAAGCAGAACGGTGTGTTGTTTCCCTGGTGCCAGGATCAAGGATGTCTCAGAGTGGGTGCAGAATGTTCTCACGGGGGAGAGGGACCAGCAGGAGGTCATTGTCCAGATTGGAACCAACGACATTGGAAGGAAAAAGGTTGAGACTCTGAAGGGGGATTACAGAGAGTTATACAGAAGTTTAAAAACGAGGTCCTCAAGGGTAGTAATATCTGGATTACTCCCAGTGCTACGAGCTAGTGAGGGCAGGAATAGGAGGATAGAGCAGATGAATGCATGGCTGAGGAGCTGGTGTATGGAAGAAGGATTCACATTTTTGGATCATTGGAATCTCTTTTCGGGTAGAAGTGACCTGTACAAGAAGGAAGGATTGCACCTAAATTGGAAGGGGACTAATATACTGGCAGGGTAATTTGCGAGAACTGCTTGGGAGGATTTAAACTAGTAAGGTGGGGGGGTGAGACTCAGGGAGATAGTGAGGAAAGAGATCGATCTGAGATGGGTACAGCTGAGAACAGAAGTAAGTCAAATAGTCAGGGCAGGCAGGGACAAGGTAGGACTAATCAATTAAACTGCATTTATTTCAATGCAAGGGGCCTAACAGGAAAGGCAGATGAACTCGGAGCATGGTTAGGAACATGGGACTGGGATATCATAGCAATTACGGAAACATGGCTCAGGATGGGCAGGACTGGCAGCTTAATGTTCCAGGATACAAATGCTACAGGAAGGATAGAAGGGGAGGCAAGAGAGGAGGGGGAGTGTCATTTTTGATAAGGGATAGCATTACAGCTGCACTGAGGGAGGATATTCCGGAAATACATCCAGGGAAGTTATTTGGATGGTACTAAGAAATAAGAAAGGGATGATCACCTTATTGGGATTGTATTAAAGACACCCCAATAGTCAGGGGAAATTGAGAAACAAACTTGTAAGGAGATCTCAGCTATCTATAAGAATAGTAGGGTAGTTATGGTAGGGGATTTTAACTTTCCAAACATCAACTGGGACTGCCATAGTATTAAAGGTTTGGATGGAGAGGAATTTCTTAAGTGTATACAAGACAATTTTGTGATTCAGTATGTGGATGTACCGACTAGAGAAGGTGAAAAACTTGACCTACTCTTGGGAAATAAGGCAGGGCAAATGACAGAGGTGTCAGTGGGACCAGCGACTATAATTCTATTCATTTTAAAATCATGATGGGAAAGGATAGACCAGATCTAAAAGTTGAAGTTCTAAATTGGAGAAAGGCCAATTTTGATGGTATTAGGCAAGATCTTTCGAAAACTGATTTCGCAGGTAATGGGACAGCTAGAAAATGGGAAGCCTTCAGAAATGAAATAACAAGAATCCAGAGAAAGTATATTCCTGTCAGGGTGAAAAAGAAGGCTGGTAGGTATAGGGAATGTCAGATGACTAAAGAAATTGAGGGTTTGTTTAAGAAAAAGAAGGAAGCATATGTCAGGAATAGACAGGGTAAATCGAGTGAATCCTTCAAAGAGTGCAAAGAAAGTAGGAGTATACTTAAGAGGGAAATCAGGAGGGCAAAACGGGGACATGAGATAGCTTTGGCAAATAGAATTAAGGAGAATCCAATGGGGTTTTACAAATATATTAAGGACAAAAAGGTAACTAGGGAGAGAATAGGGCCTCTCAAAGATCAGCAAGGCAGCCTTTGTGTGAAGCCACAGAATATGGGTGAGATACTAAATGAATATTTTGCATCAGTATTTACTGTGGAAAAGGATATGGAAGATATAGACTGGAGAGAAATAGATGGTGACATCTTGCAAAATGTCCAGATTACAGAGGAGGAAATGCTGGATGCCTTGAAACGGTTAAAGGTGGATAAATCCTCAGGACCTTATCAGGTGTACCTGAGAACTATTTGGGAAGCTAGAGAAGTGATTGCTGGCCTCTTGCTGAGATAGTTGTATCATCGATAGTCACAGGTGAGGTGCCGGAAGACTGGAGGTTGGCAAATGTGGTGCCACAGTTTAAGAAGGGCGGTAAAGACAAGCCAGGTCAGCCTAACCTTCGTGGTGGGCAGGTTCTTGGAGGGAATCCTGAGGGACAGGATGTACATGTATTTGGAAAGGCAAGGACTGATTCGGGATAGTCAACATGGCTTTGTGCGTGGGAATTCATGTCTCACAAACTTGATTGAGCTTTTTTGAAGTAACAAAAAAGATTGATGAGGGCCGAGCAGTAGATGCGATCTATATAGACTTCAGTAAGGCATTCGACAAGGCTCCCCATGGGAGACTGATTAGCAAGGTTAGATCTCATGGAATACAGGGAGAGCTAGCTATTTGGATACAGAACTGGCTCAAAGATAGAAGACAGAGGGTGGTGGCGGAGGGTTGTTTTTCAGACTGGAGTCAGTGCCCAGTGGAGTGCCATAAGGGTCGGTGCTGGGCCCTCTACTTTTTGTCAATTACATAAATGATTTGGATGCGAGCATAAGAGGTACAGTTAGTAAGTTTGCAGATGACACCAAAATTGGAGGTGTAGTGGATAGCGGAGATGTTACCTCAGATCACAACAGGGTCTTGACCAGAGGGGCCAATGGGCTGAGAATTGGCAGATGGAGTTTAATTCAGATAAATGCGAGGTGCTGCATTTTGGAAAGCAAATCTTAGCAGGACTTACACACTTAATGGTAAGGTCCTATGGAGTGTTGCTGAACAAAGAGACCTTGGAGTGCACGTTCATAGCTCCTTGAAACTGCATTCACAGGTAGATAGGATAGTGAAGGCGGCATTTGGTATGCTTTCCTTTATTAGTCAGAGTATTGAGTACAGGAGTTGGGAGGTCATGTTGTGGCTGTACAGGACATTGGTTAGGCCACTGTTGGAATATTGAGTGCAATTCTGGCCTCCTTCCTATCGGAAAGATGTTGTGAAACTTGAAAGGGTTCAGAAAAGATTTACAAGGATGTTGCCAGGGTTGGAGGATCTGAGCTATAGAGAAAGGCTGAACAGGCTGTTTTCCCTGGAGCGTCGGAGGCTGACGGGTGACCTTATAGAGGTTTACAAAATTATGAGGGGCATGGATAGGATAAATAGGCAAAGTCTTTTCTCTGGGATCGGGGAGTCAAGAACTAGAGGGCATAGGTTTAGGGTGAGAGGGGAAAGATATAAGAGAGACCTAAGGGGCAACTTTTTCACGCAGAGTGTGGTACGTGTATGGAATGAGCTGCCAGAGGAAATGGTGGAGGCTGGTACAATTGCAACATTTAAAAGGCATTTGGATGGGTATATGAATAGGATGGGTTTGGAGGGATATGGGCCGGGTGCTGGCAGGTGGGACTAGATTGGGTTGGGATATCTGGTCGGCATGGACAGGTTGGACCGAAGGGTCTGTTTCCATGCTGTACATCTCTATGACTCTATGTTCTCTCTGAATACATCTATGACATCCTCCTTAATCAGTAATGCAACTCCCTATCCCTTTTACATCCCCCTCTATCACACCTGAAACATTAGAACCCTGGAGCTCTGAGCTGCCAGTCCTGTCCTCCTCTCAACCAAGTTTCTGTTATGACAACTACATCATCGTTCCATGTACTAATCCAGGCTGTAAGCTCATCTGCCTTACCTGTTATACTTCTTGCATCAAGTCCTGCCATGTTCAATTACCAGATCCAGCCTGTTCTTCCTATTTGATATTGAAATCTGACTTTACCTCGATCTTCTCCTTATTCACTTCATATGCTAACATATTGCACTGGTTCACACCCACACCATACTAGCTTACACCCTCCCAAGTGACACTAACAAACCTCCCTTAAGGATAGTGGTGCACTCCAGTGTAGGTGCCATCCATCCTTTCTGTACAGATCCTGCTGCCCTGGAAGAGATCTTAATGATCTAGCTATCTGAAGCCTCCTTCCTACACTAGCTCGTTTCTGGCCTCACTAGCTTGGAGCATAGCGAGCAATCACAAAGTTACAAGCCGAGAGGTTCTGCTTTTCAACATTTTACCCAACTCCCTAAATTACCTTTGCAACACCACTCTCTTTCTGTCTATGTTGTTAGTACCAATATGGACCACAAATGCTGGCTGTTCACCCTTCCCTTTCAGAATACGCTGTGCCCGCTTAGAGACATCTTGGCACCAGGGAGACAACACACCATCTTGGAGTCTTGCACACAGACACAGAAACACCTATTTGTGCCCCTGACTATTGAGTCCTCTATCACTATCACTTGCCTGCACTTTGACCCTCCCTGTTGAACAACAGAGCTAATCGTGGTACCACTGATCAGGCTGTTGCTGTTGCTTTCCCTCAGGAGGCCAAACACCAACTGTATCCAAAATAGTCTACTTGTTTGTGAGGGGGATAGCTTTAGGAGACTCCAGCACTCCCTGTCTACCTCTCCTCACAGTCATCCAATAACCTGAGTAAACATGTATTGTGACCACCTCCCTGAACCAATACCTGTAGCTTCCTCAGTGTATCCAACTGATCCACATGGTCTGAGAAGAGCTGTAGGTGGACATACTTTGTGCAGATGCAATTGTCAGGGGCATTTGACTTTGGCTTGATCTCCCACATCTCGCAGGAGCAGGTAACTATTCTGAGAACTGCCATTACTAGCCCTCTAGTAATTACTGGATTAAAAGGAAAGACTTGATCTTGCTTGACCTCAACGCTACTCACTCATCTCAGTGAAGCCCGACACTCACCAAAGCCTGCTCTTTGACTTCACAGCCCTCTCCAAAATGTTTATTCAGAAAATTGAGTTTTCTTAGCTTGTGATCTCATTGTCATCTAGAGCTTACAGAAATGTTTCCCAAACATTCTCCCATTATAACTCTATTTTGGCACTTGAAAATTGCCATGAACTCAGAGCAGTTAGAGTGGGGTCAGGGGAGTGTGCAGCCAGTGAGAGCAGGGGAACTTGTGAACTGTGGAAGCTGGGAGGTGAAGGAGAACTATTTAATTCTAAATTTAAAGTAAAATGCATTGACTTTCCCTCTAGGTTTTGCAAAACAAGAATCAAGCCTCAAGGTTCAGATCACAACCACTGGCTTTAAACTTTAAAAGGAGCCATATAGTATTATAACTCAGTCATGGCTGCCTTGGAGCACACAAATCCAAAGCTTTGACTGGCGACTCCATCAGGAGTTACTATCCACAGTTTTGGAAGCCATGCCTACAGGAATTGTTGTGTATGCACTGATAATCCAACAGAAATAGCAACCCTACCATCTGTAACATGAGGCATTGGTCACTTTGAATGTCTGTACAAAGAACCCTGACAGCCAGACTACTACGACCACTAGGACTCATAACAGCAAACAAACCAACAGCCACTCTCAGACAACAACTCACCAGGACAAAGGACCTGATACCCAGCATGAGCAAAACCAATGTAGTGTACAAAATCCCATGCAAGGACTGCACAAAACACTACATAGGACAAACAGGAAGACAGCTAACGATCTGTGTCCATGAACATCAACTAGCCACGAAACAACACAACCAGCTATCCTTAGTAGCCACACACACGTGGAAGACAAGCAACATGAGTTCAACTAGGACAACACTACTATTATAGGACAAGCCAAACAGAGAACAGCCAGGGAATTCCTAGGGGCATGGCACTCATCCATAAATTCTATCAACAAACACATCGACCTGGACCCAATATACTGGCCACTGCAGCGGACAGCTGGAACTGACAACCGGAAGCGGCAGAGACAAATCACTATAAATGCCGGAGGTAACATCACAGCAGCACTTCACAGGAGGCTCCCAAGCACTGAGGATGTCACCTAGACTGGGGACGAAATGTCTGCAACACAAATTCCCAGCTCGGCAAATAGAACCACAACAACCCTGAATATTCAGATCTCTATTGCTAGATCATGTGTGAACTTGATTTTACTTCAGAATGGAGTCTTTAGTAACAAGTTCTTGATGTTGAAGCATATGCTACATTGGCGCTAAAAGTGAATTGGTGAGCCCTAACTGAAAAGAATGCAGACCTAATAGTAGAACTTCTTTTTTAAAGAAAAGCTTCAATTTATAAATTCTGAGATCACACTTGATCACATCTTCAGGATGTTCAAATCACTTCAAAAACATTGGAATACTTTTCAAGTGTAGTCATTGCTGTTATGTTGTCAAATACAATCTGCTTGGAGATATAAATAAAATGCACGTACAAATAATTGGTTTGCTCGAGTGAGGAATATTTGATGAGACTCTAGGAAAACTCACTGTTCATCCTGAAAGTCAAATGGCCCTAATTTAAACTGGCAGACCAGTAGTCAGGTAAATTTTGGACTTGGTTTAAAAAAACCTGACCTACTACAGCAAGAGGGGCATGGAATCATTTCAATTCTAAATCTCATTATAAGATCCCTAGCCCATTACTCACATCAAAATTTGGCTTACAGAAGCAGAAACCCACATAATCTTGAGGCCAGCCTTCAAGTAAGTACGTGGAGTGGCAGGAAACCATTTATTCCCTAGATGGAGGGCTGAAGTCTCAGGGAAAGAGATCTAGGGTTTCTGTGTGTGGTCTGGAGGATTGTGCCACCAAGAAAATCAGACTTTTCCAAGCCTCATTTGGCTTTAATCCATGTACAAGTGAGTTGGTAGTTAGAGATTTATGTTGCTTCATATCCAGTCTAGCAAACACTCCTCAGTGAAATACTGATTATGTGGACAACTGTATATGTCAAAAAGGACCCATCACTTTTGGATGGATTGTAATAGTAGCCAAACAGCTCTTGCTAGCTCTAGGGCAATAAGTGGCCAAGACATTTTAATGCGTGGTTGTCCTGAGGAGTCCTGGGATACTTTATGGGCAGCTGATAGATAAGAATATGAGCCTCAGTTTAATTTCTCATCCAAAAATAGCTCCTCTGCTAATACAATATTTAGACATGCATTCAAGTGTTAGCCTGGATTGTGCAGTCAAATTGGCAATGACACAAGTTTGAGGAGGGCACCCTACAAATTCAGGAAAGTGACACTTCTTGGGTCTACTTTTGTTTTTGCAATTAATCCTCCAAAAAGACAATAATACTCCATGCTGCTTGGATTCTGTAAGGGTTATCCATTTGTACACCAACGTTTACATCAATTACTGCTGGGGGACCTGCAGCTTCGTTAAAAATCATAGAATCATAGAATCCCTACAGTGTGGCAACAGGCCATTCCACCCATCAAGTCTACATTGAAGAGCATTCCACTCAGACCATCCCCCTACCCTACCCCTGCAACTCTATTTCCAAAGGCTAACCCACCTAGCCTGCATATTCCTGGACACTATAGGCAATTGAGCTAAGCTGCACATTTTTGGACTTTGGGAAGAAACCCAGATAGACACAGGGAAAATGTGCAAACTCCACACAGACAGTTGCACAAGGGTGGAATTGAACTGAGGTCCCTGACACAGAGTTAACCATTGAGCCACCCCATTGATGTCATTAACCTGCCTGAAACTGACTGGTCTACCAGTGAACAGACCTGTTAACAACTGAGTGATTTAGATTGATATGTTCTAAGGTCTAGGACTATAGACTAAGAGATGCACTGAATCTTGGACCATTCACTGCTAATAGTCAATGTGTAAAGATCTTTGTCAGAGCACATTGAGGGACTGGAAACCAAATAAACTTGCACTGTACACACCAGAGAATGTCTGAAATGAAATGCAAGTGTGTACTGTAAATGCAACCTGTAATTTCAAGTGCAATGGAGCAACATATGTACTGTCTCAACAGAAACCAATCTGTAATGCACTTTGTTAGGTCAAACTTAAACTGTTAAGTAATGTACTTTTCAAAATATCATGAATTAAGTACCATTAATGGTATAAGTGAAGATAATGACCCTATCATTCTGACCATTAAAATCACGTATAAAGGCTGCAGTCTTACTTCGCCATGACAGATTTGCAGTAGTGGTCAACCCCAATTTTCCATTCCACAGATGTATGTGGTACCTTATAATTGTGTACTGGAGATCAAGTAGACAATACAGGCTGTATTGTCAATGTCCACGGCAATTTAAGATATGTCCACTCTTTGTGCACAGAGTAAAGGACATATCAAAATGGAGAATCCACACAGGCAATTCACTTTTATACTTAGCACATAAATTGATCTTTGTATTTTGGAGAGATTTTTTGAATTTTCAAAGGTTGATTTAAAATGTACCATAGGTTTAAGGCTGTTTAAGAACAATAAACATGCTGATCCTGCTAATTTCATGAAGTACTTAGTTTTGGTTACATACTATGAATGAGCTGTTGACCAATAAATATTAAGCTTCAGATAAATGTGCACTACAGAAAAACAATCAATTAACTGTAAAAAGAAAATTAGCAAAAGATGACAAGAGCAAATATTGAAAATTAGGTTCAAATATTACTATTCAAATTAAGACTATTTAATCATGCTTCCACAAACAATCAGAAAATAAAGTCCAATCTTTGAACAGAGATTCAAATTAAAAGTAAACTGAAAGAACTGCGGATTCTGGAAATCAGAAACAAAAACAGAAATTGATAGAAAAACTCAGCAGGTCTGGCAGCATTTGTGGAGAAAAATCAGTTAATATTTTGGGTCCAGTGTCCCTTCTTCAGAACTCTGATATACTTACGAATAGGAAACATTTTAAGATTTCTTTAAAATCTGCACATGAATTATAGCACAAATCTCAGATGTTTGATAACGACTGTATCACACTGCTGAGACTATAAGATCGCCCATTAACCTACAAATGTACAAACAGAAAACCTTCAATCTATACTCAGAACAGCAAACTCATTTTCTCAGCTTCTCAACCATATGATCTTCATCTTAAGAGCTCTCAAAAAATAATAATTTTGAAGACACAATCATTTCAGATGAAGATATGGAAAGGACAGCTTGTGACTTCCTACTGACAGCATAAAGGCAGGGAAGCAATTTTGTGGGTTGAGATCCACAATATTTGATTTGTCTACAAATCTGTTTATTATTCACTGTTTCATAAAGAAAAAAAAGACTATTATTCTCCTCAGCAGTATCAGCGAATCACAGAATGAGAAAGGATTATCTTGCATGATTGCATAGCAATGTGATCGGGCAACCAGGAGAATAGTTATTTTAAACGATTGTATTAAAAATATCTAAAGATTTTGATGCCCTAGAAATGATCTGCTTGTTATTTCAGCGAAGTAAATTAGAAACCCTGATTTAATCTGTGCTTTTCAATGTACTTGGATTGCTATCATAAAGGCATTTTTTTCTGAAGGTTTAGAAAATATTTAACTGACACTTCTTCATTTTGGTCTGAAAATTACAGAAATGTTTGCTGCAAAAAGAAATTTGGAACAATCCACAGAAATCTTAGAGAAATAACACTCTGTCAGGAAAGAATTGGTACAAAACAGTTTAATAAGCATACTGAATATAAAGAAGAAGCAGCTAGATTATTTTGCAGCTCTTGTGACAATAATTCAGACAATATATAACTAAGTCCTCTGTGGCTCATACTTCTATTCAAGTATGTATTCATTCTTTGCAATAGTATGATATCAAACTGAATAAAAAAAGACAGGAAATATGGAGGTCTGTTCAACTAATCAAACTACAAAATAACATATTTATTCATACTTGATGCTAATAAAAAAACAATTCATCCAACACCACACTGACATCCTTCAAGCCAGAGACAGGTAGCCAATCCGATTCCACATCTTTGACATTTTTATGTTGGATATTGCAGGTTGCTTGAATACAATACCTGATCACTAGCTCTTCCTTCATTATATACCTTCACTCTCTGTGTGCTAACGGTTGGTTATAATTTGATGATTCTCAAAGCAGGAGGCCCAAAATTATAGCATTAATGTAGTCTTGTTCCACCACCAAAGTAACCTTGAATGCCACTGTCCCAGGATGCAGTAGAAATAATAGGATTCATTTGTTTAATGTCTGCTGAACTTGAAATTATTTACGTGTGGGAATAAATTGTGTTAAGGATAATAAGAGACAAGGGTTTCCATTCCATGCCTCCTGGAGTTGCACTGAGGAACATGAAATCCTTCCCAATGTTCCTCAATAAGAATTGGGTGTTAATATAAATAAAGGCAATGCTGTCAAATGGGAGTTAAATGACAAACACATGCATGCAGATTTTTAAAAGCACAAATTAAAAGCCTATTTTGCCATTCAAGAAGTCAGTGAAAGCTTCCGTTTCCTTTAGCCTGGCTATTGCTAGTACAATAACAGTTTTGCTGACTCTCCTCAACATGGAGGGAAGTCATTACAATAGTTTATATAACGTGAAGGAGTATTGCGAGACATAGTTGAAAAGGTTCTATGATATTACCTCCCCCATTTGAAAGGCTAACTCTACATCAGAAAAATGAAATGCTGGAAACCAAGTTCAAATTGATTTAAAAACAAAAAGTGACAGAGAAACTCAGGAGGAATGACACATCAGTGGATTAAAAAAAAATTGTTTCCACAAATGTTATTCACTTACAACCCCCATAAAACACCCCTCTTTGAGAATAATTCTAATTTTGATTACTGCGCAATAGATTTCCAAATTCTAATCAGGTAAGCTAACTACACTATGGATTAGTGGTGCTAGAAGAGCATAGCAGTTCAGACAGCATCCAAAGTGCAGCGAAATCGACGTTTTGAGCAAAAGCCCTTTATCAGGAATAAAGGCAGAGAGTCTGAAGCATGAAGAGATAAGCTAGAGGAGGGTGGGGGTGGGGAGAAAGTAGCATAGAGTACAATGGGTGAGTGGGGGAGGGGATGAAGGTGATAGGTCAGGGAGGAGAGGATGGACTGGATAGGTGGAAAAGGAAATAGGCAGGTCGGACAAGTCCGGTCAAGTCATGAGGACAGTGCTGAGCTGGAAGTTTGGAACTAGGGTGAGGTGGAGAAAGGGAAATGAGGAAACTGTTGAAGTCCACATTGATGCCCTGGGGTTGAAGTGTTCCACGGCGGAAGATGAGGCATTCTTCCTTCAGGCGTCTGGTGGTGAGGGAGCAGCGGTGAAGGAGGCCCAGGACCTCCATGTCCTCGGCAGAGTGGGAGGAGGAGTTGAAATGTTGGGCCATGGGGCACTGTGGTTGATTGGTGTGGGTGTCCTGGAGATGTTCCCTAAAGCACTCTGCTAGGAGGCGCCCAGTCTCCCTAATGTAGAGGAGACCGCATTAGGAGCAACGGATACAATAAATCATATTAGTGGATGTGCAGGTAAAACTTTGATGGATCTGGAAAGCTCCTTTAGGGCCTTGGATAGAGGTGAGGGAGGAGGTGTGGGCACAGGTTTTACAGTTCCTGCGGTGGCAGGGGAAAGTGCCAGGATGGGAGGGTGGGTTGTAGGGGGGGCGTGGGCCTGACCAGGTAGTCACGGAGGGAACGGTCTTCTGCTAACTAGACTAGTTGTCCCAGCAGTAATGCTCAGTACTTCCACACAGAGCCTAAAAAAACTGGTTTACCGCCCCAAATGATGACCAGCTGTCTCTTACCCATTAGCCAGTATTTATTTCAAATCCAATGTTTAGATTTTATCCTGAACCTCCACAGATTTGAGTTTAATTATGGAGTGTTTACTTCCAATGTGGGTGAAGTCCACTGCCAACAGGAGTGGTCACTGAGATTTCCTTGGGCATCTGCAGCATTTGCACCCTGCTATAGACTTTCTTATTTTCAATATATGTAGGCGGAGAATTGAATTAAAACTATTAAATCATCAAACTCATAAACTATCACTTCCACACACCCCATGATAACTGGGAAGATTGGTGCTTGAAATTTGCACAGTCTATGTACTTTAGCCTGTCCCTTTGATTTACACCCTGGCTCTGTGTCTGCTATGTAGTTGGACAGAAAACAAAATCAGTATGCAAGCTAAGTCTCAACACAAAGCAATTTATGCACACAGCAAATAGTCAAATATCAATTAACAAGTTATGTTACAAATATGTATTGTATTCCCATTCAAATTTTCAACTTCTAATGGTGCTGCATCTAGTGGTAGTGGAGGTCATAAATATACTTGTTGAATTACTATGAGATTTAATTACCAGCAACATGCTGGATTGACTTGAATCTATTCAGAGCTTTCAGTGCTACTGAAAGGTCTTGTGATGCAGTGGTAATGTCCTGATTTCTGAGCCAGGAGGCTTGAGTTCAAGTCCCACCTGCTCCAGAGATGTGACACATCATCTCTGAAGAGTTGATTAGAAAATATCTCGGTGTCACTGACTGCTTTCTAATGATTATCATCACAGTATTGTAATCCTTAGTTATAGAATGGTACACTTGCATTAGAGCAGTGGTTCTCAAAAGTGTGGTCCCTGTCCATATGGATACTTTAGGTGGCCAATGCTAATATAAGACACAAGTCACTGAGGTGCCTTGCCCTAAGTGAGACCAAACAAGAAAGCAGAAAGAACACATAATTCTATCAGTCACATAAACACAACCTTTCAGACCAAGACTCAAATGAACAGCACAATATCATAACAGCAAACAACAATAATTTTATATTAATGATCTACTTTATTGATTTTGTTTCATTAATAATTGTGCAAAGTATTATGTGGAGGATTTTATAAAAATTGTTCCAAATAAATGTTCTCTTGTGGTATTATTGTTTATAACATGAAAATATCTACAGTTTTGTTTCCAGCATGAATTAATATTTTTCTTACAAATAAGATATTTAGTAAAAGCAAATCAAATAAATTTTAGTAAGGAAATTGCAGTGAAATATTTATATTCTCATAAATTTCATTAATTCTGATGAGCTTTTCTCAGTAGCAAAAGAAAATCTGTGGGGTGGAAGCACTTGGTGGTCTTCAGGATCTTTTGCCCACTAAAGTCATCGAGAGAAGAATCAACTCAAGAACCACTGCTTAGTTGGAGGGCACAAAAATTAACTAAGCTGATTCCATAAATGAGAATATTATCCTAAAGCAGACATTGAGTGGTCTAGGTCTATTAAAGATGTGAGGATAGTATAATGAAATGATCTCATTCAATCATATAAAACTCTGAAGGGATTTGGCAGGTTAGAAGCTCAATGTTTCTCTTAGCTCAGCTCAGCCCAAGGGAACAGAATAAGGAGTTGGCTACTTAGAACTGATTTTCTTTTTAAGAAAGATTTTTTTTTCTCACTCAGAAACTCACAAATCTTTGGAAAACTCAAATGCAGATGGCTGTGGATACTGAACCATTACATATATTTAAGCAAAGGCCCATAGGTTTTTGTACACACAGAATTAATACTACAGATGAACCTCGATTATCCAAAAGACACAGGCAGGGAGGATTTCATTCAGTTAATCCAATTCTGGATAATTGAATGCCGGATAACATATTTGGCCAAGCATTGGGACCTCTTGTTCAGCAATCTTGTTCAGACAATCTGAAATTCGATTAATTGAATGCTGGATAATCGAGGTTTCTCTGTATTGGGAATATGACAGCAAGTTGGAGTTGAGATATAAGATCTGTCATAATGTCTAGCTATCACCATTGTTAACAGCTAACCCAAGAATGCAACTTTTTTAAAAAAAGGTTTTGTGATTTACACATGAAAGAAATGAAACTATCGTGATATTCTAACAGATGAAAGCCTTAGCAGACAATCAATTTTTCAATGCATAATTTCAGTTAAATCACACTGTAAATTTTTGCTATAAATTCTGTGTTACTATTGAGCCCTCCACTACCACCTGATGAAGGAGCGATGCTCCAAAAGCTAGTGTGATTCAATTTAAACCTGTTGGATATAACCTGGTGTTGTGTGAGTTTTAACTTTGTACACCCCAGTCCAACACCGGGATCTCCAAATCATTCCCTGAAACTGTAAGTGAAAATCACTCCCAACTCTGCAGAGTAACAGAGATCTTATAATTAGGCCACTTCCAAATGCAGTGTCCTGGTGGGTTCCAGAGGCTACAGGGCCTCTGATTGGAAGACAGTAGCTCAAACAGCAGAGTTAGACTAAAACTGTTGGAGAGGACATGTGAAAGTGCTCCCAATCCCCATTTTGGAACACTTTCTGACCTGGCTATATTTCAATTTTTTTAAAAATGCTCTGGCCACAGCAGCTCTGATGGAGGTGTGTCTAGTTTGGAGGCCTTATGACAACCCCCCACCCAGGGCTCATCAGGCCCCTCATAGGTGTGAGGCTTTTCACACTCAGGAATGCCCAGATAGTGGCTCCAATCAGCACATAATTATGCAAATTGACTCCTCTCTGCTGTGTATTCTCCAGAGGAGCTAATTTGCCTTAGAAAGATAACTGCTTGGGTCTTTCTCAGAAATTCATCCCAAACCTGCCTTAAATCCATCCACCTGGTAGGGAAGATTTCGCCTTTGAGCCACGCTCCTGATCTGACTCTTACACTATGTTAAACCTTCTGTCTTTATGCACTGCAGTGCATCAGAGATGTTCTCTGATTCATGCCAGATCACTATAATCTTTGCCTCCTGTGCATGATGAAGATGTTGTGCACTTTGTCTTCCAAAACTACTTCAGAGTCACAACAGTGCATGGCTGAATAAACAAACTACAAACTTCACCACTGCAATGAGAGAAATACTGCAGATAGGTTGAGCAGCCAAATGCAAAATGCAAGCTGGGTATTAGCTTCATTGATTTGTTATTTGTAGTGATGTACAATGCGCATATGAATGTCTTAACGTGAAGAATTCTAACCAGTCTACAATCATGGCATGGGGGAGACCAAATTAAGGTCAGCTGTCACTAACCATGTCCTGCTATTGAGGAATTTTGCTTACGGGGGACTGGATTGGGACAGACTTCCTGTTACAAGAGGCAAAAACAGTTAAATATTAAATACCCTATTAAGGGTCATTTTACCAGGTGTTGGCATTTACCCATGGCAAATCAAACCCCACCCCCACCCATCAGTGGGGAAGCTGCTAGTTGAATACGGGCATCTTCCCAATGCCAGTCTGTGAGGGAAGCACCTACAGCTCAAAGCTGAAACAGTGAGCAATCAGGGCTGTGCCCGCAGCACCAGCATTTAGTTCAGAAGTGCCTCCCTTTCACTAAAATCATTTCTGGAGTGTTTTTATGTTATGTTCATTGTACCTTTATGTGGGGCCCAGGACACCTTCCTGAGGAATGGTCACCGGTTTTGGTAACACTGCTAGAGCTGCCAGCCAATTAGATTGTCCAGTAGCTCACTGAGGCGGGGGTTCCTCCTGAGCAAAGGGCAGAAGTCCCATCTCCATTCAATTAATGCTTCACAGAGTACTAAATGAATGTTTGCAGCCAACATCCGCACATCCCTAATAGTAGGAATGCCCAACATTTGCAAAATCCTACTTAAAGTCATTGACAACACCAAATTAATGGTGAGAGATTTATTTTTATATTAGAAAGAATTTGGCATGGCAGAAATAGGCTGGTGTGTGAGACAAGGTAAGTTTCAAGGCTGAATCAAGAATATGGATTCAGAGCTTAGAAATTTCAGGTCGGGGGTGAAAGAGGGTAGATTATGGAGGGGGCAAAATAGTATGAATCTCAAAATTTTCAAATAAAGCTTCAGGGCATATTTATACATTGATGTTGGATAAAATGCTAAAGAATAATTTCAATTCTACTGGTCATGTTTAACTTGTGAAAAATTCACACATTCATTGCCAGGTACTGACCAAAGACAACAAAACTGCAAGACTAATTATGACCATCCCTAATTAATGCCTTCCCACCTATGAAGACATCAATTGCAAGTTTAATTAATATTCACACTTCGCCAGTGTCTCAGGCATCATTAGAAAGGTCAACTGTTACATGCTGCAGAATCAAAGCATGCCCATCAACATATAGTCATACACGGGACATTTTGCACATAGTTAGTTACCTCGAGATCTGAACATTATAATGAATGAGTTTGCTTCAATATTTTAATATTAATTATATCCTCTTCAGAAACCACAGACGTAATGACCTTTATACTTCATACTTCAGTCTGAAACATCTCTTTCCTAACGTGTGGCTTAGAATCGAACATGCGGGCTTTTAATAGCACAGTTCTTCATTTTTACAGCATGGCATATCTTCAGCAGCAATGACAAAAATAATTGCACAAGCAGAGACTTGCCATTTCTCAGAAATCAGTTTTGCATTGTTTGAAATATTTTCCTGGAAACTACAAACACAACCCATATCAATGAAGAGAAATTCAGCTTCAGTACAGTGAAGGGACAAAGCATGAATATAAATGCAATTAATATGCAAATTGGATTTGTATTCAGTTGGACAGTGAAAAACATACAATGGCACTTTAAAGATGGTGCTATCCTAAATCACACACCATTTACAATAGTTATAATAACAAACTTTCAACTTCATTCAGAAAGTTCTGAAAGCTGAAACTTGTTAAAGATACATGGCACACTACCACAAAACTGCTATAAAACCATACCTAGACTTGAGAGGTTTGTGCAATATTTTTAAATTTATTTTCATACTGTATGAAATGCATTTTCCACATTAATAGTACTGTACACACACAAGACACTTGGCCATCACAAATTCTAACTCTGTTGACTTACATGAGTTTGTTTTACTTTAGATATATGCAGAGAGAAATAAATAACAGATCTTAAGATACTAGGTTAGAATTATTTTAATAAACCATAAAATGTTGGGAGTTCTCTAACACAATAAAGGAACCTTAACTGAAAACACAAAAAGTTGAAATTAGATAATGATACACATGAAAAATTACAGTGTCTTAAATTCCTCCCGTTGCTAATTTTAGCAAAAGAAAATGTTGTGAATACAAACTAGAAATCCTACTTTGTACTTATACTATTTTCATTTAACAATAATTAACAGAGGGAATTGCCATGCATGGTGGTTTAACATGATTGTCAAAATCACTCCCTTTAAAACAAGTATTCCAATAGAATATGGAGCAATATTCTGTGGAGATTAGTAAGTACATCAGATCAGGTGGTAATTTACACTAGCCAGAATTAAAAGAGAGCATGTGTACATATTATCATTTAATAGTTGTGTTTTGTAAAGTATTCCACTGGAATTTTAAACCATGAAAAAAATGAGCACTGCGTAAGTAGTGAAAGGTACTGAGTGACATACAATTATGATCATTCATTGCTTTTCGTAAAGTCACTTTTCAGAAGTCATTCATGTCAACCACCCATTATAAAGGAATATTATACACTCAAAATAAACAAGCCACATTGAACTTTTGTTCCAATTTCATACCTATTTGTATTGTGTGTCATTGTTACATGGGACGCTGATCAAACTGGGTGATATATAGCACTTTCTTCAGCCCGGGAAAAATTCTCTCGCACGCGCGCGCGCGCGCACACCCACACACACACACAATCACGCGAGCCAGCAGTTCCAGTAGAACGGGACAGTTCTGGCACATATCAAAGGCTATTCAGATTATTATAAATTCATTATATCCATAATTCTCACTCTTTGGTTTTGAACTAGCATTTCTCTTCCAAGATGAAATACAATTGTCTTATTTCTGAATAAGAGGCAAAAAGTAGTTACTGCAAATTTTCACTCCAAAAATACAAAATTCATCTGTGCCTCACCAAATGATAGATATCTGCCAAATCAGAAAACAATTACTGTAGGAATACGCTAAGCATCTTTTTATGTGTATAGTTATTTTGAACAAGCTCATTTAATGAAGCTATGTTTAAGTTCCATATGTAAAGGATATTTATTTAGGAATCTTACAGACATAATGGGGCTAATAATATGATTGGCTATTTGTAATTTTTTAAAAATATATCAGAACACTGTATTTTTGAATGAAGAGTGAATGTGAGCTCTTGCCTGAAACAAATGAGAAAATAAATGTAGCTCTGTTCACCATGGATCATATTCATTAAAAGAGATGGGGTAGAAACATGATCGCATAGTCAAGCTAAACAATGATATGAGATTGGCCAACTTTTATAAATGCACATAAACATGCAGCAAGAAACAAGCTATTCTATTCATCTAGTTTGTTGATAATCTACAAGTTTTTTTATTCTCTTGTGGGGACATGGAGGTCATTGGCTGGCCAGCATTGATTGCCTGTCCCTACATGGCCTTGAAAAGGTGGTGGTGAGCTGTCTTCTTGAAATGCTGCATTTCATGTCTGCAGGTAGACCCACAATGCCATTAGGGAGAGAGTTCCATTGCATTTAGATCATCTCATACACTTTCAACACATTTTTTTTAATCTTTCTATCTCCTCTTCTCTCAAATACTCATCTAGTTTCCTTTCAAAAGCATCTAAGCTATATGTTTCAACTTATCCCTGGACTAACAATTCCACATTCTAGTTATTATAAGTTTTTTTTGTAAAGGCTTTTTTTGAATTCATTAACAACTGTTTTGTATTAATCATCACTATTTTGGATTCTCCCACAGGTGAAAATAGGACTTCAACGTCTACCCTGTCTGAGACATTCCTTACTTGGGTGGCACAGTGGTTAGCACTGCTACCTCACAGCACCAGACACCGGGGTTCAATTCCCGCCTCAGGAGAACTCCTGTCTGTGTGGAGTTTGTATATTCTCCACGTATCTGCGTGGGGTTCCTCCGGGTGCTCCGGTTTCCTCCCACAGTCCAAAAAAAGAACGTGCAGGCTACGTGAATTGGCCATGCTAAATTGCCCATAGTGTTAGGTGAAGGGTAAACGTAGGGGATGGGTCTGGGTGGGTTGCTCCATGGAAGGTCAGTGTGGAATTGTTGGGCCGAAGGGCCTATTTCCACACTAAGTAATCTAATCTAATCTTAACGATCTCACAAATTTGGACCCCCCCAATTCGAAGTGCGATGAGGGAAATCCACAAATTGTTGTGCTTAAGCCTGAATAATCACCAATAATCTTCATGTTCATAGAAAATAATCCATGAATGGGAGACCCCTCCTGTTATGTTGTTGTTGTTCGCTGTATCATTTAATCATTTTAAATCCTATATTCATCTTGCTTGGATGATGCATGTGAAGAAAAGTTTTTGAACCTGTTTGTCAACCTCTTAAAAAGTTATATTCTGCTTCATAGCTATTTGTACTTTTATAGGAATTGCTGATGTATTGAATTGTTTTGAGGAGAATAAGGAGGACTAAAGGAGAAGTAGAAAGATCAGAAAAGCCTGGTCAGACATGCATGCATTCTTCTTAGTCAATCTATTAGGACATAGTTTTATGTTGCTGTGATGCCTCAAGACTTTATAAGATGGTTACATTTTAAACTGCCTCCTTCAGTTCAAGGTAAAATTGAGTAGACGTTCTGCCTGTTATAAGTGGATGTTACATGGTTGCCATGGAGCCAGATCAAGCCCAATTATTAACACCTGGAGAATTATTAAAGCTGGCCTTACTGTGGCAAGAGATACCACTGAGATTGTGGGCAAGAGAGCAAAAATGTGTGTGTGTGTGTGTGTGTGTGTGAGTGTGTGAGAGAGAGAGAGACAGAGACAGACAGACAGATAGACAAAGAGAAAGAGAGAGAGAGAGAGAGAGAGAGACAGACAGATAGACGAAGAGAGAGAGAGGGAGAGACAGTCAGAAAGAGAGAGACTTGCAATTAGTTTTGTCAACCAATCCGAAATCAGCAACAGCTGCCAGCAATTCTAAACATTAAATTAAATTACACTGAATTTCATATGAAAGTTTCATTTAAAGTAATTATGCAAGTTCTGGACACACATTTAAATTGATAGCATAACTTCATATCACTATAACTTATCATGGAGTAATTTTCCACATTGATCTTGGTCAGGAGCCTTCCCTACTGTGGTGTAATATTAGGAATTATAGTGGACAATTTCCTGACCATTTAAAATAATGATGGAAAGACTGTTCAACAAAAAACAGAGTCTCTGATGAGTCCTCTCAATACACAGGGCTTCCTATCAGAAGTGTGAAACTGGAAAACACCTTTCTTTTGCCAGGGCCATTTATTTAATCAAATTTTTCTTTCAAAAGCAACAAGCAACAGTTTCCCAAATGAACATGTGGCAAGATTCCCATGAGTGCAGTGCATAGTTGACTGCAGCAATGTCATTTCGCTTTCTCCTATCGCCTCCACTTTTACATTTAAAAAAAGGCTACCAAGCCATAAAATCTCAGAAGGTCTGTGACCACTGACATAGAAAGATGCCAAGACAATGCACACTGCATTGGCAGCTGCAAAAATTCATTCATTCTGTAAGAATCAATGTGAGATCGCGAGGTACCTCAGCTCCTTTGTATCTAAAATGGCACTCTAAGTGGCAATTTATAAACTTTTCACTATACTCATTTGAGTACCTGTGATAATAAAGCTAATTTGATTAAATTATTACTGCATACATAGCTCACAACAATGCTGCAATAGACAAACATAAGACATGGGGAAAAGTAAAATGCAACCTATACTTTCACACCAGGGTCTGACTGAAACACATTTCTGGCACCCTCAACCAAAGATTCTAATTCTTGGAAATTAGGGGTGGGTGAAGGGGTACTCAATAAAATCACAAAAGTGTCCAAAAATAATTGCAATCTCCTGTGTCATGTGAATCTTTTGATGGCTCTCTCTTAATTGCTCCAAAAACCAGATTAAAAGTGCAGCCTTGAAAATGCAGTGTGATTAGCAGAGACAAATTGCTACAGCTATTTTAACTTAAAATTGGCCTCAATTTTTGCATGACCTCAGCCATGCGCAGTTTTAGATTTATACCTGAATGTAACTTTCTAATAATATAGCCGTGTGTGACTTGTGCTATTAGATATGAAATATTTTATTATTGAACATTATCATTTTTACAAATGCATCAGCAATATAGAAATTATGAGCAGGTAACTGGTACCACAGAGCAGGATCTATGAGGTCACCGCAATAACTGTGCTAATTAAGTCTAGATAGGAGTCCTGAATAATCAACATGGACAATGAATGATACCCTCATTGCAGAGAAGCATACATTTGATTTGGTAACTTAGAGTTAAGAAAAGCCCTTTTTCATCTTCAGTCTGCCACGAAATTACATTTCTATTTGAATCACTGTTTTATGAGGATGTTGCCACTTATACTATTTAATGTCTAAATTTGAACTGTTCATGATAGATATGTCTCTTTCTGTTCTAGATTATGGAACAAGATGCAGAACAATCTACCATTAGTATTCATTTCTATTTCCAATATTTCTAAAATATAGCCAGACTTCTAAAGGCAATGTTGATAATATTATAATGAAGTTACGATGATTAACTTCCTTCACATCAAGTGCTTTTTTCTCTCCTTGCTGAAACCTTTGTTCAGGTCTACACTACCTAAAGGCGATCAGTTTCTGAACAGATAAAACACCTTCTTGATTGTAAAGGCAATTTCAACAACAATGATTACAAATTACAAAATGGTACATTTACTTAAGGCATTTAAAATAGAAAAGAAATTCCAAGATATTTCACAGAGGCACAGGCAAATACAGAACCAGAATCAAAGGGGAAAGAAATTAAGAGTATTGATCAGGTGTCAGGTGAGAAAGAGATGGCTTTAAGGAGCTAGAGGGATTTAGAACAGAAATTCCACAGTAAGGGATGGAATACATGGTCACACAAGGGGGTCTAGAGGAGAGAAGGTTGCACAAAAGCTGGAGTCAATGGCAGTGGAAAGAATTTTGAAGCTGACGCTATATCTGTGAATGAAATGACCAGGAGGCAGCATACGGTTAAGGAAGGGACTTCGTTAGCGCTAAATCCCCAAGATATGATGACATGTGAAGAGAAAATATTGTTCTGCCTACAGCTGGATGGCTGACCATAGTACCAAGTAAGAGAAATTCCACTCCTGTTGTAAATACAGGAGAGCTGGGGAGGAAGGTGTGAATGACTAGGCTGAAAATGAGGAAGGACAACATGGTCAGTCACAGAGTGTCATTCCATGACTTTGAATCAGGGTCATTTGAGTGATGTAGGAAGAGCAGAAATCAAAATCTAAGGAAATAAATGCAGAACACAAAGGCAAAACATTGAACATGATGGAAATCTGAATTAAAAACAGAATATCAAAAATACTCAACTGGTCAGACAATAGCATAGAGAGGGAAAAACAAAATTAGCTTTCAGGTCACTGCCCTTTCATCAGGATTCAGCTCGGGAGTTGGATCGATAAAAACAGGTTCAGAGATAAAAGGCTTTAAAAAGATTTTGGAGAGGTTTGAGATTGGATGGAAATTAGTAAAGGCAGACACTCAATAAGAGAATATTGACAATAGATTTGAAAGGGTGCTGAGGAGAAAGAATCATTTGCAATGTCAATGAGCAGAGGTGGGGGAAGATTAAGGAATGGGTTTTGAGTATTCCACCATTTCATGGAAATGGAATTAAGACAGTGATTCTCAAATATTCTTGTTGATGGATCACTTAACTGAGTAAAAGATTCCACCGATAAAGAACTTACCAGAATTACTGGGAAGCATGGTGATGTTTTTGATGAGACACCAACATAATGATGTCTGAACTCTATGTAGAGAGCTTCAGTCATACTTTATATTTAGCCAGTTCCTTTTCCATATTTTTAGCCCCATAAGTGTCGAAAATCCAACCTCATGGCTGAATGTTGCAACTGTTAAAAGTGTGACACTATATATTGTGGTTATGCTTTAAACTTTTTTTAAAAAATTCAAGATAAGATAGAATATCCTAGATTGGACGATAGTGATCACATTGAACTCTGTCAGGAGTCAGACTTATGAGCTTTGGTTGTCATGGGAAAAGAGCCTAGGATGAGATTATGGCCGGACGAGCTGTTCAAAATAACGTACTTATGACGGATTTACAAAGATTGGACAATAGCTGAAGCATGCTTTGAAACTGAGGCAAGCCTTGACCCTAAAGTGACTGTACTGATAAACATGCTGCAGAATCCGGACAGGCTGCAGCTACCAAAAGACAATTTGCAGACCACACAATACACACCCGAATTTCAGTTTGAATAGAGTTGACCGGAATGCCCTCCTCAGGGTGCTTGGAAACATTGGGGTGTCTACCAGACACGGCGATGCCTCACACCCTTATTTGGAGGGGACTATCTGGGCCCAGCACCTCCAGGAATGACTACACTGGTTTAATTGCCTGGTTGAGTCCAATTAAACACAATGATCAAGCCCTGATCAATCTATTGGAAGACATTGAAGACCCTCCCAAAAAGGTCAGAAATTTTTCAGGTATAAGATTTGTCGCGACACCATGCTGGAGGCGGTAACTTGAGACCCAGAGAAGACACCCAGGGACCACTGGGACAAGGCCGGACGATCATCGCCACGTGGATTAAAGCCAAGATCTCCTGTGGTGATGGATGATCATCCAGAGTTAAGTTAAAGCACAAGACAGATTTGTAGTGTAAATCGTTAGTCTATGGTGTAATGTGTTGTTATAGTATTAATTGTGTCAAATAAATTTCTATTTCTAGAGTGTAGTGATTATCACATTCGCTTAACATGCGAAAGGGTGCTGGTTCGAACCTGAGCCAAAACAGCCTTCTAGATTGAGATTTCACGGGCTGGCACGGTGGCTCAGTGGTTAGCACTGCTGCCTCACAGCGGCAGGGAGCCTGGTTTGATTCCAGCCTTGGGTGACTGTCTGTGTGAGTTTGCATATTCTCCCTGTGTCTATGTGGGTTCCCTCTGGGTGCTCCGGTTTCCTCCCACAGTTCAAAGATGTGCAGGTTAGGTGAATTGGCCGTGCTGAATTGTCCAGTGTGTTCGGTGCATTAGTCAGGGATAAAAGGGTCGGGGAATGGGTCTGAGTGGGTTTCTCTTCGGAGGGTCGGTGTGGACTTGTTGGGCCGAAGAGCCTGTTTCCATACTGTAGGGAATCTAATCTACTACTAAGAGTGGACCTGCAGTTTTCTTTTGCGAGATAGGAGTTAAAGACACTGTGTGGCAAGTCCAACAAAGTCCATAGAAATTCAGGTGTTAGTTTGACACCTTGACACAAGTAAGAGGTAGCAGGTTGGGCTGGATACAGATGCTTATTCAGCCAGATAGGAAACATGAAAGGCAGCTGCTGCTGTGTCAACTAGACAGAGGTTTGATTTTGTGTTAACAACTAAGCAGGATGCTGGCAAGAAGAGATTTCCTATTTGAAGAGATGAGAGTTGCAGAAACTTAAAGAGCTAAATATAGCCTGAGAATGCCCTGCTGCTGGAATTCAACTTAATGATACTCAGAAATTAAGTGAAGGACCTTTAAAATAACATTAAAATAATCATACTGGTGTGAAATGGTGGATGTCAGAACCTAGGAGAATTTTATCGTATACCTGCATACAGTACTTGAGTAATAGTTGAACGTTTTGACAATGTTTTAAGGTTGAATTATTGGGGTCGACTATTACATGGATACTACGTTTGAGGGGCTGAAATACATGCCCGTCAAAATTCATTCTGTATCATTAGCAGAAGCTCAATTGATCTCTAAACCAATAAAGGAAATAAAAGAATTATGGGAATTCTGAAAACATGGATTGGAACACAACAGCCAGGAGGGGAACAGAACAATCGGTAGACTGGAAAGCTGGAGCGTGACGTGATAGGCGGCACATTGACTCAAATATTGATCTACTATCGGTGAAGAACTAGGGTCGCCTTTTACGTGAGATACATGGAAATTTCCAGGTTATTTGTCCAAAAATAGGGAGTCAACGTTTACATGAGATCCACTATTACTCGAGTATATACAGTAAGTCTTTATGTACAAGTCTATATATTTGTTCTGGAATGTTAATTAGTTATGGAAAATGTACCTTTTATGTATTACGTGTCTACAATGCAATATTTAGTAGATGATTTTAGTTTAATTGTTACAGTAAAGGTCTTAGCACCTGAAATTGTGTGTGATTCTCTCTCTTTTGCTGGGAAATTAATTTATCTTAAAAGCTATTGGTATCCATGGAGATTGCATTGTGATAACTCTTAGTCTGTCTCTGTGACATAATGTGAATGGGATGGATGAAGGTTCTGATCTGTTTTCTCATATGGACTTTGCCATGGCATTGTGTATCAGAGAATTGCATGTTGGATCTGCTTGTGGAACACTTGGAGGTGCAGACCATGCCATCGATAACACATTGAGAAAAAACAGGAAGTACATTTCATTGACAAGATGAGGCTGGATAGAGAATGTAAAAGGATAGTGAGAAATCACCAGGTATAGATTGGTAAGCATAGAGGGAAGGAAAAAATCTGATCGTATTACCTCTATCTTAAGAGTTTTTAACTGGTTAAACCATTCTTCTCACAACATCTTTATTATTAATATGCTAAAGACCACCTTTGGATTCCTTTTAAGTTAACCATCAATCTATTCTCTTCTGTCCCTCACTTCCCTTGTTTTCCACACTTTTGTATTCAGACTGATTTTCCATTGTTTCAAAAGGTCTTTGAAGGTGAGAGATATGCTCAAAGTAATAACTGAGTGAGAAGAGCAGGAGAACAATTAAGAGGCCAAAGCAGGTGGAAAATAAGGATGGCTCAGCCAAAATGCACAATGAGTTGCTTTTTGTTTCCCTTTACCTGTCAGGAAAACACAAGGTCCCTTTCCTAAAACACTTGGCAACAATTGGGAACTCCACATGCACACTCACTCACTACTTTGAACACACTGCAGAACACTATTAAACTAGCTTTATTTCTCTTCCTTTAATTTCTCGTTCTTTAATGAAATTTTCCTCTGAGCCAGAACTTTGCAAACAGGTTTGTATCTTCAAAAAGCTCTGCGTCATTTTAAGACATTAGCTGACAATGGAGGTTGTCGTCAGACATTCTATACAATAACAATTTCCAGGACAATAGTGAACTTTATTTATGGAATGATAATAATGTGCACCATTCACCTACTGAGCAAGATCACTTTAGTTGGCTAGGTAACAGGGCTTGGAGCTTTGCAAAGAGCCGGAGTTCAGTCATATGTTGCAAGTTATCTTCAATTCCCTTGACTAAATTTCATTCTTGCAGATCCTTGTTATTCTAAGTAGAATTCTCTCCAATAGTCTACAAATATACTTATACCCACTAAGTTTTACAATCTTTCATATTTCATATGAGAGATAAAAGAAAGAAAAAGAGAAATGCTTGATAGATTTGCAATCAACATGTAGGTATCCAAGTGCCTTTGATGCACATGAAAGTGACAATGGCTATGCTGAAGCAGTTAATATACTTCACTCTCCTGATAATGGTACTACTGTTAACTCTTTATATCATTGTCTAACATCTTGTGCCTTCCTTGTAATATGGTACTCCATTCCGGACTGCTTCTGAATATTTTCAGATCATAACTTAAGCCAACCCTTGCATTACTTGATATGCAAATTCAATTCAATTAAAAATTAGATTAAGGTTACAACTATCCTATCAATAACAATTCTTTTTAATAACTGATTTTTAAAGTGATATTTGTCATTTGTTTGTGGTGCATGTTGGCTGTAATAATCAGAAAAGCTGTATGAGTCTAGTCTACAATGTACACGGATTGTTCTATAATTAGTTACATGCTGTCACTTATTAAATCTGCAAGATTTTAATGTGGTCATTATTCCACATCAAGAGCACTGGACTCACCACTTATGGTACAATAAAACAAACTGCAGCACATAATAAACAATTGCCGTATCAGTGTGGCCTTGAGCTGCATTCTAATTTTAGACTTCAGATAAATTCATTGAATGAGAACACCAACCTAAAATCACTTAGTTAATTTCCTAATATCATCATTATTCTTGAACTACAGACTGATGCTCTTTCAACTAAACCTTTTCATTGCAATTTCTTCATGACCTACAAGCCTCCTAAATCCACACCATTGTCATTGCCTCATTATCTCAATGACATTTAGTATTTATTTGATTTCTTCAAAGCTGAATAAAGCTTAGTTAATGTTTGAAAAAGGACAATCGAGGCAACTATGATGCAAGGGTAGTGTCTCTGTCTGAGCCAGGAGGTCCAGATTCAAGTCCCAGCTGTTAAAAGGTGTGTAATAACATCTCTGAACAGGCTGATTAGAAAATATCTAAAAGAAAATCAATGCCTGGATCAAAATTTTGGATTGTAAACCACATTGTAAAAATATTTACTAAACAGTTTAGTCATGCATTACTCTACTGCTACCTTAAATACCCTGATTACGCTGCAAGACACTGGTTATTCTGGGTTAAGCTGATTGGATTTTCACTAGTGTGACTCCTCGTCTCCTTCATTTAGTGCGGGATATTGTCTGTTTATCAAGATTGGAGAAATCAGAAGGTCAGAGTCTAAAAATTAGAACTCTGAAAATAATTCATTACATTTTAAATAATGAGTGTTACTAATTATTGGCTGTAAGTTCTAGCAAGATACTTTACAGCTGCCTATCATGTCCAAAATTACTTTTGTTGTGTTTGTTGGAACAAGCTCCTCTACCCATAAGGAAACTTTCCAAAGTCAAATTCAACATCACTGGGGGAGTTTTACTAATTATCATATTTTTGATGCAAGTCTCAAGACAAATCTCTTTCCTGTTGTTAACGAATGTACTCAGATGAAAGTCAAGATATCAAAAGATTTCTCTCAAATTATTACTTTCATCAAATTTTAATCACATCCCAATAGTAAAGAACCCATATGTACACAGAACCTTTTCCTGATTGATGTGATCATTCTCAACAACTGTTGAACAGTAGACTGGCAACAAATATGTTCCACATAGTGCATTGAAACATAAGCAGATTCATTTGAACAGATTAACTGCAGTAGCAATGTTTGAAGCTTACCATATTGAATGGCTATGGCAGAAATCTAATGCAGATATTATTTGTCGGAAGAACTTTCGGGCCTCCTTTGGTGTCAGTCGTCCTTTTTTCACAAGATAATCAAAGAGCTCGCCCCCAGAAACATGCTCTAGCACCAAGTACCTGGGAATCAAATTATACAAAACAAGAAAAGTGATAAGAAAAGGACAGACAGGCTGTATAAATCTAACATTTTAAATCGGAAGTGCATTCCATTCAATAGGTTGTATATTTTTGAAAGCATTTTAACCTAGGATTGCTGACCAATGTAGCAAAATACATTACAGTGCTGTATAAATAGTATAGCTGATGCAAAGGTTTCAGGTGACTATCCTCAATGATTACGACAGTCATTCTTTGAGACATTTTTGTTTATCTTAAACACGTATGCTGTTGACCTAAATGATAGAAAGTGCCATATAATTCACATAACATTTTATGTACAGCACTCCGAGGCTAAAGTCTGTCCTTCCTTGTCTCTGAACTTCATGCCGGTTATTTAAAGAACTAATTACATTTCCCACCAGAGCTTCAAATGTTGATTTAGATCAGTAACTGAGCACATGTTCAGAGGAAACAACTTAATCATTTTACAAACTCAAAGTAACCTTAAAAGAACAAAAACATCACTTAACATTGTGTGCTAAAGTGTTTCCAGCTAAAGAAATATACAATTTATGGACTTCACCACAGAAAAGAAGTTGGAGATCATCTCTAGATGTGACTATTCCTCCACACATCTAGTTGGCTCCCATGTTCCACTCACCGGAAGTTTGGCATCATTCAAATTGTGCACCTTTGTCTCAACTTGCACCACATTCATTCATGACATCTGTGGCCACTCGCCTATATTGAGTGCTGTTGCTTCAATTTGTACATTTTCATCCAAATCCCTCAATGGTCTCCTTCTCAGCTATTTCCCACAGGCCGAAAATTGATGATCCTAATTTTAACCGAACCATGGGGTTGGAATCAGAGTAGGCCATTTAGGATTGTGAAAAGGAGAAATTTCATCACCTTGAGGGAGATGGGCCTGCGATAGAAATTAGATTAGATTCCCTAGAGTATAGAAACAGCCCCTACAGCCTACCGAGTCCACAATGATCCTTTGAAGAGTAACCCTCCCAGATCTATTCCCCTACCGTATATTTACCCCTGACTAATGCACCGAACACTATGGCCAATTTAGCATGCCAATTCACCTGACCTGCACATCTTTGGATTGTGGGGAAAAAAAACCGGAGCACCTAGAGGAAACCCACGCAGACACAGGGAGCACGTGCAAACTCCACACAGACAATTGCCCAAGTTGGAGATCGAACCTGGGTCCCTGGTGCTGTGAAGCAACAGCGCTAACCATTGAGCCACCGTGCTGCCCCAAATTAGTTGAAGTCAAAACATTCGATGTTTAAGGAGTAGATATGGTTTGCAGAGCTTAAGGGATCAAATGATACATGGAGAAAGCAGGGACAAGGTACTGAGTTGGAAGATCAGCTATGATCATATTGAATGGCAAAGCAGGCTGGAAGGGCCAAATGGCCTACACTCCTGCAACTGTTTTCTGTGTTTCTAAGCTTTCCCTCTCCATATCTGAAGACTACTAACAACAATGACAAGCTACTAGGCTTCAGTCTGCACTAAACACCAATGCAGGACTATAGAACTGAGACAGCCTTCAGATTCTGGCCAAGGTGGCAAGTGCAGAAAGAAAGGTACGAGACAAGGTAAGCAAGGAGGTTGTGAGCATTCACGTAGGTGCAAAGTGAGTGTCTGCTGAGAGCCAGAGATCAGTCCCAAGATTCTCTCCCTAGTCATTGAGTTAGGAGCCTATCGCTGTGCGTAATGTGTCCTTGCAGCTGTATTGCAATGAAAAGGGCCAGTGCGCTCCAAAGAAGCACTGAAGTTCAGAACCACACTGTAAATGTATCAGAGATGTGTCATGATGACACAGTGAGGTTCATACATGGCAGATGACAATGTCCATGGATTGGAGTGCATGCAGCCATTTCCAATGGAGCGTGCTCGGAGATGCTGTTGGTGGATGTCCAAGATAGAGGTCTAGAGGAGTAAGCAGTGAGTTGGAGTCGCTAGGTAACCACT
The DNA here is from genome assembly GCF_020745735.1 of Hemiscyllium ocellatum. Lineage (NCBI taxonomy): Eukaryota > Metazoa > Chordata > Chondrichthyes > Orectolobiformes > Hemiscylliidae > Hemiscyllium > Hemiscyllium ocellatum. The sequence goes on from NC_083418.1 coordinate 38,743,564, forward strand.
CCGATTTTCATGTCAGGATTTCTCAGCAAGTGGGTATATATGCAGGAAGCTGCATATAATGAGGCAAGATTAAATAATCATGTGGGAGATAATAAACAACAATCTTGGTTTACTGGATCATTCACCACTCACGAGCAAGAATCCCATCTGGTGTCCAAGTCTAAGTAAGAAAATGAAAAATGTTTGCTCACGATGTCAAAAAGGACCATGCTTGCCATCTCACTCACTTCCCCAGATATTTTACCATAGCCCATGTCATTCAGGAGCTTGGAAGATTCCACCTATAGTGAAGTTACTGTAATAACAAAGTGCAACAATAGCTAATTATATATGAAAAATATAAATATACTATTTTAATAAGGTAATGACCTTAGCACATTATGAAACAAAAGTGAATAATGTAGCACTCAGAGTGTTATGTTGGTTCACACTTGTTAGCCACCTGGTGACCTTGGCCTGGTAGTTATGCTGAGGCAAAAAATCTGGAAAGGTGTGACAACTAGCATTACATTCAGTGGCACTTTATATTGTCACAATAAAGACCCCTGGGATCTGCATGAAAATATATACTTGCAAGCTCCATGCATCATTCAGCCACTGCTGGCAATCACAGTCAATGGAAAACCAAAAGGCACAATTCCCAAAAAGGAAAGGCAGCTGCTCTGTGGGTTCCTGGCAGTCACCTCCTTTAAATTCGAGAATGCTGTTTCTGGTAGGCCTTCATAATGTTTGCCTGACCTCCATGAGACTTCTTCAATGTAGAATACCTTTAAATCTACTGAAATCTAGGAAACAGCAAAATATAAAAGGATAAATTAGGGAATAAATTTGATAAGGTTGGCTATCTGCCATCATTGGATGGTGAATCATGGCAGCAGAAGACATCTAAGGAGGAGAGCAATTAACTCCTCCCTTTTGCCATAAAAATATGGCAAATTATATGGAAGTTTTCATGTAGTAGGAAAGAACTAATTTGTAACTAACTTAAATATGGTATAGAAATTAATTACCTCACACATAAAAATATGGCAAAAAGAAAATAAATTACAATAACTTAGCACGTAACACAGCAAAAATGTCTTTTGATTGAGCCCAATTTGGGAAATTCCTGAGTTACTTGAAATAATGATTGTTGACATTGATTTTGTAAATACTTCAGGGAAAGTTCCAAGGAAAAAAAATAATCATGTTACAAGCTCCGAAGTCTTAAGTGCAATCAATAAGCAGTCATTTTGTATTGCATTCTGAAGTGTTTCTGGCGGAAAAGAAAATAGAGCATAAGGACTTCTCCACAACAATGACTCAAGATTGTATGTAACTTTATTAAGTTAAACTCTATTAGGCTTGGCAGCACATTAAATGATGGCACTTTTAAATATCGATTTTTAATATCAAATCAGTTTGGAAGAAACAGAGGACTGCAATAGCCATTCGGAGCAACAGAAAATGTTTCAGATTCTCCTTTTATGTAATCATGTTCATCAGCAAAATACACCAAGTTACAACAGTAAACAAACTTAGCATTCCTTGCATAATAGAAATTGTTAATATAATTTAACAAGCAATTGAAATTGTGTTCAGAGCTTTTAAGCCAATTGCAATATTTTATGATTTATGCAATGTTTATAGGGCATAATTTAGAAAGGAAGTGAAAGAAGGAATTTATGCAGAGATTATGGTTCCACAACTCGGGTTGTGGCATGAATATCCTGTTGGTTTCATAATTGCTAATTCAAGAGGAAAATTTCATTTGTCCTTTTATGTAACAACAGATTGTGTAGGAGTTCTTGCACAATTATTTATACCACATGTGTGGAGATTATTTTGAGGTTTGTTTATGATGATTTTTCATCCCGCCAACATTATTTTAGATGGATTATGTGCCAAGAGTGGCAGCTGTTGGACTCTCCATATCTTTCAGAAACTTGATGAATACATGAGTTTGGAGTGGGTGGGGAGAACAGGAAGAGGCAAAAAGAGAGAAAACTTGAGAGTAAAGCCATAGTCCTCAAAATATTTGATGTCAACAAATTTAATGCTATCAAAATTGATTGAGTAGAAGAAAATTATTGTGTAAAATACATTTCTACTTTCTGTTCCTTTCAATCCTTTAACTTATCATTCTTCATCCCGCCTAGACCCCACTTTTTTCCATTTTCCCTCTCCTAATCTATTGTTTACTTTGATATGCCCTTCATCACCATTTAGTCTATTCAACTCTCGTCTCTCTCCTTTCTGGTTTGTCCCATTTCTCCTTGCTAAACTAAGAATCTATATTTTTCAACTTACTGTTTATTATTCCTGAAATTTCCACTCTTCATATACTCCTTGTATAACGAGTTTCATCTGAGATACATACAAAGAATTGGATTTACAGTGTCATGGGAGAATAGGAGACTAAATTGGATAGATCTTTTAAAGAGCTGACACAGCCCTGACGAAATCTTATAGTCAGTTGGTAAAGGAAAAATCAGGAGTTAATCTTTAGTTAGTTTTGCATTTATTCACAAAATGAAACACAACAAATGTATAGTTCCTAACTCTGCAAACCACCATAAGCTGTAGATTTTCACTATCATGAAGAGCATCTCAGTTGCGGTGAATACAATGAAGTCAAGAATCCTATATTCTGTCCCCCAAAGACATATTTTCTCATTTTCTCGGCAATAGATTGAAGAATGGTCCCAGATCATACAAGCACAGTGTCCAGAAGTGCCAACAAGTGTCAGAATGTATTTCTGGTTGAGAGTGTTTTTCTCAATAGAGTGTTGTTGGCAATATAGGCATTGAAATAACAGTACTATATTTTTCTTCAATGTGTGTGGGTATTTGTGGATACTCAGACAAATGGCACAGTAGGTGAAAGAGGTGGTGGTTAGAAGTAGGCATTGGGTGTGTGTTGGCTGAGGGGCCACAGAGATTGATAGAGGGGCACAGCTTAACAGAGGGGATATAACAGTGGTGGAGGATGGGTAGATGGCATTAAATTGCATGGGTTTCACATGGGTAGGACTGGAGAGTATGTGAGCATGAGGGGAAGTAATGGGATGAGGATTGGAGGAATTTTTTTATTTCTTCCCCTTCGGAGAGGTAAGGATCTGATCCCAGGATGAGGCATCCTAGGGTTGTGGTAAGGCACCCTTTCGGATTGTCCTTAATAATAAACTCTAAAATCTTACAATGACTGAGGTCAGGTTAATAAGCCTATAGCTTTCAGTCTCTTGCCTCCCTCCCTTCATAAAGAGGAGTGTTCCATTAGCCATTTTCCAGTCCTCTGGGACCCTCACTGACTCCAATGATTCCTAAAGGATCACCACCATTGCCTTACAGTCTCCTCAGCTATCTCCTTCAGAACTCTGGGATGTAGTCCATCTGGTCCAGGTGTGCCTTCAGGCCTTTCAGCTTCCCCAGCACCTTCTTATTAGCGATGGCCACTATGCTCTCCCCGACTCTCTTGAATTTCTGATATGCTTCTGGTGTCTTCCACTGTGAAAACTGACGCAAGTGACCTATTTAGATTCTCTGCCATTTCTTTGTTCCCCATTACTACTTCCCCTGCCTTATTTTCCAGCGGTCCAATGCCCACTCTTGCCTCACTCTTATCTTTTACATATTTTTAAAAAAAGATTTCTTGCAATCTTCTTTTATATTACTTGGTAGCTTACTCTCATATTTCATCTTTACCCCCCAATTGCCTTTTTAGTTCTCCTCTACTGGTTTTTAAGGGCTTATCAGTCCTCTGGCTTCCCACTAATCTTCACCATTTTATATGCTTATCTTTTACTTGCTGTGCATGACTTCCCTTACCAGCCACAGTTGTCTCAGCCTCCCTTAGTATTCTGACCAAAGGGTGATGGATCAGAGGGTGTTATGTGTTGGCACAGAGTTGATATTGGGGCAAGAAGGACGAAGGGGATGATTGGGGGCATTTGAGAAAGAAAGGCCATGGGAGATGGAAAGACTGTTAGGGGTATCAAGAACTGTGAGGAGGATTTGTAGATGGGCAGAGGTTGGCACAAGGGATTTGAGAGACCATGGGGAGGGTGGATACAGGTTCATAGGTTGGCATGCAGGGGGTAAGAGGAGGGACATTTTGTGTTTTAATCTTTATTGTTGAACTTTAAACACAGTGCCAGAGCCTGCAGGCAGGGTTTCTGTCCAGTCCACCTCAGGAACCAGCAAGTTCCTTCACTCCTCCTGGTCTACCCGGCTTAACTCTCATTCCGGCTCACATACCCAACACAAAAAGGAGAAGTGATGACAGCCGTTTTCAAAAGGTCAAGGTTGCTCCTGCTTCTGTGCAGCAAAATAATCAGGAAGCCAAAATTAAAGAAAAAGGGCTGTGGAAATAATTAACTTATTGATTATGGTGAATTATATGGAAGTTTTCATGTAGTAGGAAATAATTAATTTCTAACTAAATTAAACATGGTATACCAATTAATTACCTCACACTAGGAATTGTAAGATGTGGCCCATGAAATCTAACAAATCACTCAGGAGAAATATCTTTACCCAAAGTGTAGTGAGAATGTATACATTATTTCCACACGGAGTTGTTGAAGGGAATAGTATATACACATTTAAGGAGGAGGGATTATGAAGGGGAAGGATGATAGATTTACATGAGGAAAGATGAGTGAAGGCTCTTGTGGAATATACAGAATAACCTCGGTTATCTGAACATCAATTATCCGAATTTCAGATTATCCATACAAGACCTCAAGATCCCATAAAAATGTTATAAAATTTAAATAAAAGCACAGCAAGAGCAGGCAGCCTGGGCAGGTGGGGGAGCAGAAACAGGGCCACCACGGGAACCCTGTTCCTGCTACTGCCATTGCCATTGAACCCTGTTCCTGCTATTCCCATCGCCACGGGAACCCTGTTCCTGCTATTGCCATCGCCACAGGAACCCTGTTCCTGCTATTGGCATCGCCACAGGAACCCCTGTTCCTGCTATTGCCATCGCCACGGGAACCCGTTCCTGCTATTGCCATTGCCACGGGAACCCTGTTCCCACTATTGTCATCGCCACGGGAATCCTGTTCCCGCTATTGTCGCCACCACAGGAACCCTGTTCCTGCTATTGTCGTCACCACAGGAACCCTGTACCTGCCATTGCCATTGCCACGGGAACCCAGTTCTTGCTACTGGCATTGCCACGGGAACCCTGTTCCTGCTATTGCTGCCACCATGGAACCCTGTTCCTGCTATTGCCATCGCCACGGGAACCCAGTTTGGTTAACCGAACAATCAGTTATCCGAACAAAATACTCCCCACCTCTCTCGTTCAGATATTCGAGGTTGTCCTGTATATATCTGCATGAACCGGTTGGGCAAATGGCCTGTTTCTTGCCATTTATCCCTTATAATCCTTTGTAAAGAAATCAAATTCTCAGTGAGCGAGCTTCACACTCACCCAAAAGGAAACACTACAAACTTCTCAAGAGTACTAACATTGGTTAGGCTTCACAAAAACAAAACAGAAAACAAGCTAAGACAACTGCAACAAAGAATATTCTGCATGCTTTCTAGCGACACAGAACATTTGGGGCAATTATTAGAACCCACCAAAAATAAAGTCACAGAGATTATTTAGCTTAAAATTAAATGAATAAATTAATTTGGATGCTGTATTTAAACTTTTGTTTGAACATTTACCTTTAAGAGCCTAAACAATGTTTGTCACAATGGCTAAATCTGATCTCATCATTATTTTGTCTATTATTTTTCAATCTAAGCAAATATTAGTTTCATCAGTAATATATTTGAAATTTTATTTACAATAAACTGGTTGCAAATTTCAGTTCTTAATTACTCACTGGATGGAATCTTCCCAACCCATGAACCACGTGGACAATGCTGATTAAATTGGGAAAAGCTGTGTGGCTGGCCAGCAAGGAGTTTCTCAACATTGAGAGCTAAATTTCTGTTTTCCAAACCAAATGTTGCATGGCAAGATGAAACTTGTCAGTGAGTGGCTGAAAGTGTATTTGCATTTATTAGCATCTATTGTTATCCTCTGTACACTTCACCTCACTGATGTGCATTTTCATATTCACCTATCCGCTGGATAGAAACTAGACAGTGACAGTCCCTAATATGAAAGTCAGAGCAGTAATCTGTCAACTCCAGCTCGCTGCTTGTAACTCCAGTTGCTAATATTTCAGGACACACACCATGGACAGTGACAGCACACTCCTATCCAGCAGACCCTCCAAGCTATGCCGCAAAGCATAATCCCAATTACTTTCTGACGTGTCAACTTTAAATAAAACAAACAGTGCAGGACAGCTGCGGACTGCCAGGACTTGACCAAGTGCATGGTTGTGCTGTAAAGCTGGCAGTGATGTCAAGAATCCTGGGAGGTCCGGCAGTGGCTGATGCTTTTACCTATGGCTATGACGAAGAGGATCTCATGGGATGTGGTGGATCGATAAATGAGGCAAGTTCGAAAAGATAACATGAAAACCCACTGGGCCACATGGAGAGAAATCCTCCATGAACTCACCAAAGTTGTCAATTAGCTAATTTCTGAAAATTCATCCCTGTAAATTCACTTTTTAGAAAATATCAGCCAAATTACTAACCAAAATGCTGCAGCAATACATTGCAATAGAAACCCAATACAGTACACTCCATCACAAAATGTCAGAGCATAATTTTCTCCTGCATTCCTTTGAGTTGTGCTGCTGTGATTAGGTGCTAACCAAAGAGCAAGATCTTAGCAAATAGACTAGAAAGATGATCTGAAGTGTCAAACTGGGCCATTCTGACACCTCCCAATCAGTTACAATAACTTTAATAGACTTCTTTGCAGATTGTTTATCAACACCTTTGGGCTGCAAGGACATGCAATTCAGTGTTCCCAGTTTTCTAAAGATAAAGGATGTATAAATAACAAGAAATGAACATATTAATATCTAAATCATAACTGTGAATATTGAGCATTAATAAATTAAATATATACGCAATATTTCAGTGACTAAGAGGATCCCTCTGCTGAAAATGTGTTGCTGGAAAAGCGCAGCAGATCAGGCAGCATTCAAGGAACAGGAGATTCGACGTTTCGGGCATAAGCCCTTCTTCAGGATTCAGAAACGTCGAATCTCCTGTTCCTTGGATGCTGCCTGACCTGCTGCACTTTTCCAGCAACACATTTTCAGCTCTGATCGTCAGCATCTGCAGACCTCACTTTCTCCTCCAAGAGGATCCCTCTCTCAAGTAATAAGCAGGCCTGGAAAAATTGATCAGACTAAGTAAGTAACATACTGGATAAAGTGGTAACAGAAGCCATGTTGAGAGAATTTTATCAGCTGAACTCCATGAACAGTATTTAATGGAAGTGATGAATGGTCCATTGCTTTTATGGGTGAAGGGGTTTCATAATTCCAGTTACTTAATATAGGCAGCTGATGATTAGTACGATTTTATTTTCATTTATTGATTTTAAGAAGCAGTTTAGAAATGAAATATTTGTTAATTAGACAAAGTATACAACCATGACAAATGGGGAAGGTTCACTGAGAGCAAAGGACCAACAAACTGTTAGCATGGAATGTGTTAATCACAATAATGTTGTGGAGTAGCTTCCTGCTTTGTAGCTAAGATTTAGAGAATTCTATCCTGGGTGTTCCACCTCTACTTCTGGTCCATCATCTACCTGGAGATTACAGCTTGGGGACTGTCTAATGAAGACCAACACTGCTGCCTACAAGAACAGCCTGAGATGGGCCCCAACTAATGAGGATTTCCCTCTGCCTCACGAGCACTTAATGATGTACCCTAATTCTAGGGGCTTGTAGCTATCTCTGTATCAATTATTTGCCTGAATCCTTTCAGCCATTGGATAACTACTCATGACAATTGTCTGCTTATCCACCTTCAGCTGAACGTTAGTTTTCATTCCTCCTAACAATAAAACCATTTTACTTTCAGATATTGTACTCAATTACATCAATTGTGAGAAATCCAAGATGGAGGACGGAAAAAATTTCTGGCTGTAACAGCTGCTCCTTTTTTTGAGGTATTTTAGGTGCTGGAAGTGATTTCCTCAAATTCCAGAAGCAGCAATTACTGTTTTATATGCTGTTGCATTGTTATGGAACTTTGGGAAACAAAGGTCAAAACAACAGCAGTTTGAAAAGGGAGACGAGCAGACAAAGGAAGCACATGGTGAGGACAGTGCAGGAGAGGGAGAGAGAGAGAGAGAGAGAAAACCTTCACAGTTACTGCCTTTGCTGTTTGAATTCATGTATCGCTGGACATCGGAGTGGGTCTGGGAAAAATTAACAAACACTGAATTTCACAACTAATCTTGGAGGAACTTGTTGGGCGAAGTTCACAGCACAGAATCAGGTAAGTTAATCGTTGTTTTAAGTCTGTCCAATAGAAAGGCTGCAGTAGTGAGTACAGTGGGTTCTTTCTTGATTATGTGTTTTTGGAGATAAATCTCTTGATTAAACTTAAAATGTAAGCCTTAGCTATTAATTTAACTTGAGGTAGTGTTTGTAGAGGAATAAGATGGTGTTATTTTCTGGATCTGTAGATTGTGAAGGAGCAAAAATGGCCTTTGCAGTGAGATGTACTTCTTGTCAGATGTGGGAGTTTAAAGAGAGTTTAAGGGTTACTATGGATTATATCTGCCATAAATGCTGTTGGATGCGAATCTTACCAGATCAAGTGGATCGGTTGGAGAGACAGTTAGAAGCAATGAAGAATTTGCAACAGCAACAGTATGTGATGGATGGTAGTTGTAGGAAGGGGGAGAATCTCAGATACAGTCACATAGATGGGTTAACTTCAGGAAGGGTAAGAGAGGTAGGCACCAAGGGCAGGAGTCTTTTGAGGATATACCCATTTCAAACAGGTATTCTGTTTTGGAAAATGTAGAGGATGCTGGATTCTCAAGTAGCATGAACAGCCAAGTTTCTGGTATTGAGATTGGCTCTAATGCAACGAGGGGTACGTCGGCTTCCAAGAGATCAGTTGTGTTAGGGAATTCTGTAGTCTGAGGTACAGACAGATGGTTCTGTGGCCAGCAGAGAAAATTGCAATGGTGTGTTGTTTCCCTGGTGCCATGATCAAGGATGTCTCAGAGAGGATGCAGAATGTTCTCACGGGGGAGAGGGGCCAGCAGGAGGTCATTGTCCACAGTGGAACCAAGGATGTGGAAGGGAAACGTTGAGATTCTGAAGGGAGTTTACAGAGAGTTAGGCAGAAATTTAAAAAGGAGGTCCTCGAGGGTAGTAATATCTGGATTACTCCCAGTGCTACGAGCCAGTGAGGGCAGGAATAGAAGGATAGAGCAGATTAATGCATAGCTGAGGAGCTGGTGTATGGGAGAAGGATTCACATTTTTGCATCATTGGAATTTCTTTTCGGGTAGAAGTGACCTGTACAAAAAGGACGGATTGCACCTAAATTGGAAGGGGACTAATATACTGGCAGGGAAATTTGCAAGAACTGCTTGGGAGGATTTAACGAGTAAGGTGAGGGGGGACTCAGAGAGATAGTGAGGAAAGAGATCAATCTGAGACTGGTACAGTTGAGAACAGAAATGAATCAAACAGTCAGGGCAGGCAGGGACAAGGTAGGACTAATCAATTAAACTGCATTTATTTCAATGCAAGAGGCCTAACAGGGAAAGCAGATGAATTCAGAACATGGTTAGGAACATGGGACTGGGATATCATAGCAATTACGGAAATATGGCTCAGGGATGGGCAGGACTAGCAGCTTAATGTTCCCGGATACAAATGCTACAGGAAGGATAGAAAGTGAGGCAAGAGAGGATGGGGAGTGGCATTTTTGATAAGGGATAGCATTACAGCTGTGCTGAGGGAGGATATTCCCGGATATACACGCAGGGATGTTATTTGGGTGGAACGGAGAAATAAAAAAGGGATGATCACCTTATTGGGATTGTATTATAGACTCCCCAATAGTCAGAGGGAAATTGAGAAACAAACTCATAAGGAGATCTCAGCTATCTGTAAGAATAACAGGGTGGCTATGGTAGGGGACTTTAACTTTCCAAACATAGACTGGGACTGCCATAGTGTTAAGGGTTTAGATGGAGAGAAACTTCTTAAGTGCGTACAAGACAATTTTCTGATTCAGTATGTGGATGTACCTACTAGAGAAGGTGCAAAACTGTCAAAACTACTCTTGGGAAGTAAGGCATGGCAGGTGACTCAGGTGTCAGTGGGGGAGCACTTTGGGGCCAGCGACCAGAATTCTATTCATTTTAAAATAGGGACGGGAAAAGATCTAAAAGTTGAAGTTCTAAATTGGAGATAAGGTCAATTTTGACGGTATTAGGCAAGAACTTTCGAAAGCTGATTGGAGGCAGATGTTCGCAGGTAAAGGGATGGCAGGAAAATGGGAAGCCTTAAGAAATGACATAACAAGAATCCAGAAAAAGTATATTCCTGTCAGGGTGAAAGGAAAGGCTGGTAGGTATAAGGAATGCTGGATGACTAAAGAAATTGAGGGTTTGGTTCAGAAAAAGAAGGAAGCATATGTCAGGCATAGACAGGATAGATTAAGTGAATCCTTAGAAGAGTATAAAGGAAGTAGGAGTATACTTAAGAGGGAAATCAGGAGGGCAAAAAGGGGACATGAGAAAGCTTTGGCAAATACAATTAAGGAGAATCCAAAGGGTTTGTACAAATATATTAAGGACAAAAGGGTAACTAGGGAGAGAATAGGGCCCCTCAAAGATCAGCAAGGTGACCTTTGTGTGGAGCCACAGAAAATGGGGGAAGATACTAAATGAATATTTTGCATCAGTATTATTGCATGCAAGTCTGGTCTCCTTCCGATCGGAAAGATGTTGTGAAACTTGAAAGGGTTCAGAAAAGATTTACAATAATGTTGCCAGGGTTGGAGGATTTCAGCTATGGGGAGAGGCTGAACGGGCTTGGACTGTTTTCTCTGGAGAGTCGGAGGCTGGGGGTGACCTTATAGAGGTTTACAAAATTATGAGGGGCGTGGATAAGATAAATAGACAAAATCTTTTCCCTGGGGTCAGGGAGTCCAGAACTAGAGGGCATAGGTTTAGGGTGAGAAGGGAAAGTTATAAAAGACACCTACGGGGCAACTTTTTCACGCAGAGGGTAGAGCGTGTATGGAATGAGTTGCCAGAGGAAATGGTGGAGGCTAGTACAATTACAATATTTAAGAGGCATTTGGATGGGTATATGACTTGGAAGGGTTTGGAGGGATATGGACTGGGTGCTGGCAGATGGGACTAGATTGGCTTGGGATATTGGTCGGCGTGGACAGATTGGACCGAAGGTTCTGTTTCCATGCTGTATATCTCTATGACTCTATGTGCCACATGACCAATTATTTGTTTGCACTGTTAGAAAATGAGTCACTACTGTAAATGAGGTCCCACACCACACAAGAACTACTGAATATGGAATACTATGTGAATAAGGAGGGTAAAAAAGATCCCAATTTCAAACAGGTATTGTATCTAGCTTGAGTGTCAGCAAAAATTCCATATTACCTACTTTAAGACATGCTTGTAGTTAAGTGGAAAGCAGCAAGTTTTCCCTGGAATCAAGAAGCCCGGGCAGAAATCCTGTCAAAATGAGCTGCAGACTAATTGTTGGTTGGCAGCTCTATTAAATGATTGTGCCTGAGGAGGTAGTGGCTGCTGCTCATGTGACATTAACCCAAGGGTCCTGTGGCTAAGGTCAGTGATGGATGTGGGAGGCTTGTGGGGTGGAAGTCATAGAGGGAGGATGGAGAGGAGACCAGATGCATTGGAGTAAGGACAAGCGGGGTGCCGACAACAGGTCAGCTTTTCCAATGTCGGATCTCTTGATCAGGCACCAAATTCCTTTGAATGACCCTCGCCACAAACTAGCTGCAATCCTACATGGTTTGCCTAAATGCTGGGTGCACAGGAAAGATCCCCGTCCACCACTGCTGATGTGTTATTATCAGTGATATGGGGGATAAGGTCCTTAAATTGGCACAAATTGCCCACTAAAGAGCATCAATCATTGGTGTGGCAAGGTGGCTGAGCATGGGCCTTCCCACCATGATTTAACTGTGGTGGGGCAGAGAGGGCTATCGAGTCTCCATCCACAACTGTCCTAGCTGCCACAGGGGAAGGGATTTCACCCCACTTGCACAACCTTTTACTCGAAGATCATTAAATGATTTTCAGTAAAATATAGAGGTGCATCAATAAAACGTCGATTTTTTTCACACTCTATTAATTTACTCTGTAGCAAGAAAGCTGAAGTAATGAATTAACTTGCTTTACAGTGCACAAGGTTTCTCAGTAGGTAAATACAAGCTTTATTCACAAAGATATTCACAATCACTGTTCATTTTATGTGAAGGGAGTGTCCAAGGTTCTGATCTGAAGGAGAGAGAGCAGACTTTCCACTTTCGACTAATTCCTTTTGGAAAACCTGGATAAATTGCGCATTTGTATAAAATCTGGATACATCTAATACTGATGGTAAATTCTGGACTCTTGTGAAGAACGATCTCCATTTTGAAATCAAAACAATATAGTTGTAAGTCTCGTGGTTCTTGTCTTCACCTAAGCCAGCCATTAAAATGTCAAGGTAGTCCCTCGTAACTTATGAAGCAGACAACATTTATATTTGTAGCTATTCAATGGAGAGTTAAATACAAACATTCAGACTATATATCTGAATATTAAGAAAAGTGTTTGATGAAGAATATTACAATTGTCACTTTTTTGGGGCGTCTTTTACTAATCTCAACAATCCAAGTAAGCACTTTGCCCTGTAACACCTTTCCATTTCACAACAGTCAAACTGTACACTACCAGTTTAGGCACTCCACGGGCTAAATGCAAAACATGGTTCATTTCTGCCTTTACCTGAATAGCATTTTCTATTTACCACATCTGTGAAATGCCTTCTGATAGCCTATTATAAACCCATTATTGCTGATTCAAACAATTTTACGCTGTGGATATGCCCATAAGAACAAAGTTAAGTCTTCAAATATTTGTGATATAACCATCATAAAAGATGCAGCAATCACCTTATTATTCTGGTCTTGAACTCTTGGTTACAGAAGTGAACACTGGACTCAGACATTATATTTTTCTGCATAATCCAGTCAGACACCAAGAGAGCAATTTTGGTAGGTGTGATAGGAAATTAAAAAACTGGTAACAATGTGGTTTCAACAAATATAGTGAGTGGCAACACCATTTAAAGCAGCTATTCTCAAAAAACAAAAAACATGTAGAAATCTGTTGGCTGTGTGGTTAATTATGTTACTACTTTTCACGGCATAATGAATCTTTAGGTGCATCCAAATTAGGAAGTCCTGGTAGAAGATTATTGAAAATATTCTAACAAAATGACTCGGTAAAATAGTCACAGCAATGGTGCCACAATACAGTGATTACAAATATATGAAGTATTTCTATGTGATCTGTCTTTTTTCATAGAATATTCAATATCTTTAATATTGTCAACCAACTTTTAGCAACTTGTTGGCCACTTGTACATGTTTCTCTGTTGCTGGAAATATGTATTCTGTGCTTATCTGTTTGATGTTTGGATGAATCATTTCTGGCCGGATAGATCAGAGGTGTTGGTCACCATACAATTTTCAGACCTGGCTGCAACAAGGCCAAAGCTATTTTTTAGGGATTTTTTTGTTTTAAAATTTGGGATGTGAAGATCTCTGGCAAAGCAAGTCCAACTCTAAATCCCCTTGAGAAAGTAGTGGTGCATACACCCTTGAATCACTCTGCCCATATGGTGTAGGAACAGCCAGTGCTGTTCAGATGTGAATTCAAATGTTTTGACCCAGTGACAGTAAAGGAACATATGTTTTCAAGCCAAAAGAGTGTGAGACTTAGAGGGAATTTTGCAGGGGGTGATGTTCCCATGTGCTGTCCAATTCCTTCCGAGTAGTAGAGGCTTCAGGTTCTGAAGGTGCTCATGAAGAAGCCTTAGAGTACATCTTGTAGCTGGTACCTGCTGCCACTGTGCAAATTTTTTAAAAATTTCAGTAGTAAAATATAAAAATCTTTATATGCATAGTCTCTAAAGCAGTTTGACTCTCTACAGTAACATATGAAGAAACAAACAAACTTTGGAGTTGGATGTATGCAGCAAAAAGAAATCATTTGTTACTTGTACAAGACTACGCATACACACATTTGAAGTACTGGGAGTGTCTGGTAAATGAACAGACCTTTATTTAACATCGGCAGAAAGATGAGGCATTCTGCCGACTTTCCTTCACAATTTGTGACAGCTGTAGTTTACCTTTGCCTTCCATTATCAGGCATAGGCACGGGGCAAAGAATCAGAATCCAAGTCTAACACAATTGGAGTGAGAATCAAACTAATTATTCTGGTATTATTGGTATTATTCTGAATCACATGCTAAACATTTAGGCAACTGAGCTAACTGTTGCCCCCCCCCCGATCTCTCCTAAGAGTAACAATGAACCTTGTACAAAAGACTTTCTCCTATGCAAGAGAGGGGGAGCGAGAGAGAGAGTGTATTTCTCTTATCGTAGTGAATCAAGGTTTCACTGAAATACAACCGTCCAAAGCAATAGTTTAACTGACATAAAATTCTCACAGCTTTTGAAACCCTTAGTTACTCACTTACTTCTGAGTAACCGTAAAGGACCACCAGATAGAAGGAGGAGATTAGCAGGACAGGTTAGTAAAGATATAGGCATAAAGGGCAGACAAAACAACAAGAGTTAGTTTTGAAATTATTGCTAAAATTTGGAAACTATTTAGTGAAAAGTGAGACTATAATGCTTGCAAAATGCATTTTCCTGCAAATCTGCAACTTTCTGGGCTGAGTTGATGAAATGGTAGAATGTGAAGTTTCTATTACAGAGACAACGTCCCAGATCTTAATGGACAGTTGAGGAAGTGGAGAGTAACCTACCACGAGGGAAGAATTTTAAGTCCTACACACTTGGTATTTTTAATGAAAGTAATCAACAACAACATGTTCCGCCTTCCTTTAGCTCCATGGTGATGGAATGTTTATTCCACTATGTCTCTCTGCTCTATGGCCAGTTTTGTTTGGAATAAAGAATATAGAACAATCCCTTTCTCCTTATTTCCTAGTACCCTTTGCAGCTTCAGCAATCCTTTCAGCATTGCATTATTACGTAATATGCAAGAAGTTGCACTAGTGTCAGACACTTGCTAGGTTAAATTGCATTTTTCCATTAGATTTGCCCATGCAACCCAACCAAGATAAGATTTCAGAGTGTAATGCTCTGCAATATCAAACCTTATTACGTTCACTATATTTACTTCTTCTATCTGTGGATACTTGCATAGAATCATTAATCACCACCAGTCTTTAAACAAATATTTTGAAAAATGGTTCTAAACCATCAGGACTGGCATGACGTTTTGTTTTCTGATAAAAGTTCATGTCATTTTCCAAGACAATAACTATCAACACATAGGACAAAGTGATTGGCATTATGTACAATGGCAGAATAAAACACTTTCCAATTATTGGAAATAAACGAGTTGCTGCAGGGCTTTCAAGAACATACTTCTGTCAATTGCTTTCTCGAACTGTGAAAATTCTATAGGACTGGACTGCTCACATCTCCTTGTTGATGGATTGATAAATCGTGAAGCTTACCTAAATGGAGGATCAGTGATATCCTTTAGGAAGTGCTGAGCAGCTGCCCAGCCTCTGTGACAAAGGTAACACAAGGTTATTGTATAAAAAAGATTGTGTGCCAAAAACCTCAAGGTAACAAGCACTTGCATGGCTACAGATAATATTGTGTTCCTTGTTGCAAACCTTCCTGCAATGACTAGGATAACTCTGAAGCACTACTTTGTGAGGCAGTGACAGATTATTGCAAATGCCAATGAAGACTTTTCAAGGTCTGTCAATTCTGCTAAGTGGATACTGGCATGATGAAAAGATGATGCTTCTGGGTACCTCAGTCCAAGTTGTTCCCTCAAGTCTCTAAATTCCTCACCCTCCTTCCCTTCACCTTACAAAACAGGAATTCTCACTAGGAAATCCATTTCCAAAATTATCTTTAAGTAGGAATAAATGTAGATGAGAAAGCCCCTCAAGTTGGCTCTATCATTTAATTAAATCATGAATATTCTCGGCTTCAACCCATGCTTCTCCAGCCCACCAATGTAAGTGAAGTCCCTAATCATCGGACCCATTCTGTGAAATACTTATATATCCTTCACATTAATCTGCGCCCGCAGTTTGACACAATATATCCATTGTGACCAAAACAGTATTTTGCAAAAGGTTAATCATAATTTCTTTGCTTTTGTATTCTATGCATTTTTTAAAAAAAATCAATCCTAGGATTCCATAAGCTTTATTAAGCATTTTCTCAACCTGTGTTACCACTTTAACAACTGTTCACAGATATCCCACATTTTGGTCCTGCACCCCCTTTAGTTTATCTTGCTTCTCCTTGCATAATTCCACACTTCCCTGCACTAAATTTCATTTGCCACATGTCCACCCATTCCGCCCGTTTATTTATAGATCACTATCCTCCTTCAAGTCAATAAAACTTCCAAATTTTGTGTCACTTGTACATTTTATAATTGCGCCCTGCACAGCTAAGCTTAAATCACTAACTTAGACAGAGAGAATGATGGTTCTAATGCCAAACAGTGCATGCCTTCTTCTAATACAAAGAAATATTAACCAATACTCTCTATTTTTTGTCATTCAGGAAACTGTGTCTTTTTCATCCCATGGGTTTTAATTTGTGGCACTTTATCAAACATCTTTTGGAAGCCCTCAGAGCCTACACCAACTAATCCCAGAAGAAGAAAACAAGTAAAGCTTACAGATAACACATTGTGGTCAAACTCATCTTGTATACCTCAAAATAGTAGCTTCACTATGGTCATTTCTAAGCAGTACTGTTTGTTTTTCCCTCTGGAACATTAGCTCCAATAATCCTCTTGGATATCTCTTCTAAAATAGAGTCATACAGCACGAAAACAGACCTTCAATCCAACTTGCCCATGCTGACCAGGTTTCCCAAACTAAAGTAGTCCTATTTGCCTGCATTTGACCCATATCCCTCTAAACATGTACCCATCCAAATGCCTTTTAAATGTTGCAACTTTACCTGCATCTACCATATCCTCTGTCAGTTCATTACTCTTAATAAATCCATACTGGCCTGCCTCAGAATTAATCCATATTAGCCAAATGACTGTTAAGTGCTGTCCTGAATTATTTTTTGAAAGCATTCCTGCCACCAAGGATAAAATCACTGGCCTGTGTTTGCTGGGGTTTTACTTGAATATCGACAATCATCTGGTACCAATCACATATCTAAGGGATATTGGAAGACTGTTGTCAGTGCCACTGTAATTTTCATCTTTCCCCTCCTCTGCATTCTTGAATGCATCCCACTATGCGAGTGATATAGCAACTTCGCAGCTGACCTATGTAACAACTCCCTTGCTCAATTTTCAGCCCATTCATTCCTCATTTAGACCATAAGATAGAATAGCAGAAATTAGGATATTCGGCTGATCAAGTATGCTGTGCCATTCAATCATGGCCTCAAAACCATTCTCCTGCTTTCTCCCTATAACCTTTGATCCCCTTGACAATCAAGAATCTATCTATCTCTCTCTGTCTTAAATTTATAATGATACCTGTATCTCTCTTTATTAAGACAGACAAGGCTCATCAGGTATCACAGCCATACCTCTATCTCTCTGCATCAATTCCCTTTATGGTCTAGAATCAGTCCACTTCTCTTCAGACTATTCTTTTACACAATATACACTGATCAAAGGCTCTTGAATTCCATTTTATATTTACTGTATTCTCTTTCATATTGTCTCTTTGCTTCTCTTATTTCTTTTCTCACAATCCTCTGAACTTCAAATATTCATCTTAGTTCTTATTTCTAATGCCAACTTGACACTATTTTTCTTATTCATCTTACTCTCCAACTGTCCCAAGAACCATAAAGCTCTGATGTTGTTTATGTTATCTTTACCCCTTCCTGGGAAATGTACTTCAAATGTATTCCAATGATGATAATTTTAAAGATAGTCCAAAGTTCCATCACAGTTTGACTGCAAATCTTTTGTTCTCATGAAATGGGCCACGTCCATTATCAACCAACAAAACCGGGAGTTTTCTCCTTCAGCAGTTTTACTCTCAAGGGTGTTCCTTGCATTTTTCCACAGTATCGTCAGATTTTGACTAGCTCTAGAAGCAGCTTGAGTAATGCCTCCTTCCTTGCTGGGCTGGAAATGGACGGGAGAAAAGAAATTCTCCTGTACAGTCTTCAGAAGTTCTTCTCCCTCATTGCCCTTTATAATATTATCTGAGTCTGCAGTAGAATAAATAAAGGGCCCCATTACAATTAGACTCCTGTAATTTCCCTGCATATTTGTTCCTCTAAATCTTTCTGACCACTTAATGGCTCCGTTGCTTGCCTCTAACCAATAGGTTTTGCCTTTGAACCCTCTCTGACATTCCTCTCTAACACTATAATTTTATCCTTAATCATTAATGAAACTCCTGTTCCTTTCCTTCCTTCTCTATTTTTTTCTTGAACAAGACAAATTCAAGAATATTTAGTATCAGGTCTGACCTCTTTTGAGCCAAGCCTCTCGTTATTTCTACAACATTATTTTGTTGGGTTTTGTTCAATTTCATACACATACTGTAAATCAGAATTATATGTTGCATGAGGTCAGAGTAGGAAGAAATAGAGTAATAGCCTACTTTTTTTAATCTACTACTATCTGACTTTCCAATTCGTTTGTACATTTTGTTTTCTCCCTTCGAATGCTGCATACTGGTTCTTATCCCTCAAATTAATTTATCACCCTCCAACACTGAGCAAATCAGCCCAGGATGGCATCAATCCCATCCATGAAGAAGGGTCACTGGACTCAAAATGTTAACTCTGCTTTCACTCCACATATGCTGCCAGAGTTGATGAGTTTCTCCAGCAATTCTGGTTTTTGTTTCAGTTTTCAGAATCCACAGCTTTGTTTTAATTTTGTCCCAGCCCTGTTGAGGTGGAAACTTCCTGGTCTGCACGGACCCCACCACTTCTAATACCAGCTATATTTTCACAAGGATCTTAAGCCTTCCTTGTGACACCACATCTTCAGCCACAAACCCTTCGGAACTCTCCTGCTTTTGATATATCCATTAGTCAGCTGGACCTCAGCCTCAATGACACACCAATGTGACTCTGCTTACTGCTGATCCTCCAAAATCCAAAACTCAGGCTCTATCAGCTGACAGCATTTCCCACACTTATTGCTATCTATTAGGCGAAAGAAACTTAAAACATAAGTACTCACCAATCAACTTCTTCACTTGTGCTGAGATAAAAATATTTAAAATGGCCTAATTATAACATTGTTTAGCTTTTAATCTATCACAGATTTTAACTTAATGGAAAATTAGGAACTCTTTAATGTCACTATCTCTCTTTAGCCAGCTTAGTTCAATACCCCTTTATCTAATGAAAGCTCTGACTAACCCAGCATTCGCAGCCTCTTGGATGTAGAAAAGTCCAAATTTTCACGACCTTTTGTGGGAAGATATGCTGCACAAATTTTCTCCTTCATTGCTTGTATCCAAATCTATTATTATATATGCTTGGTCCTGATTCATCTGTCAGAGGAAATAATTGCTCTGGATTTATGCTATTTAATTTTTTCAACATTTTAAACATCTCGATCTTCTGTACTCAAGGGATTACATGATGAGTTTATGCAGCCTGTCTTCATAATTTAACCCTCTAACCACTTGTACAAGACCAAACCACTATAAAATGTCAGAGCAAAAGTAGGCCCTTCAGCCCATTGCTGCTGCTTTACTATTCAATGAGATCATGTCTGATCTGGTTATCTTTAGCTCCACTTTCCTAACTTTTCCCCACAAGCCTTGATTCTGTTACTGATATTAATTTTCTATTAGCCACTGAACATGGATGCCAGCTTTTTGTGATTCATTGACAAGGGCTCTGAGATCTCTCTGGTCTGGAGCTTTCTAGAGTCTGCCTCCATTTAAATAACATTGAGCTCCTCTACTCTTCTTAAGTAGACATTTTTCCACCTTAGATTCCACCTGCCAAGTTTTTTTGTCCACTCAACTGGTCTACATCCTTTTTTGTCATCCTCATTTGCCTTCCTACCTATTTGTATTATTGCAAACTTGATTATTAACTTACTGTTTCCTTATCTATGTCATTAATATATATTGTAAACAATTGTGGCTGCAGGACTGATCTCCTTGACACACCACTAATTATACTGTGACATCCTGAAAATCTCCTTCCACTGCTCCACTTTATCACAATTCTATATTTTATTCATTAGCCCATCTTGTATTCAACTCAATGGACTCTTACCTTACTAAGTAGCCTAATTTGTGGTAACTTATCAAACACCTTCTGAAAATCCAAACATATTAACCCACTGCTTCCCCTTTCTAGTAAATTTGTCAGGCAATATTTTTCCTTCATGAATCCATACTGACCCTGCTGAAATCATATTATGTATTTCCAAACACTCTGCCATTACATATCATACATAAGACTAACATTTTCCAAATTAGATACATTAAGCTAACTGGCCTATAATTACTTGTTTTTTTGTCACCTTTTCATTGACAGTTTTCTAAACCCTTTGGGACTTTAGCAAAATCTAAGCTTTCTTGGAAGATTATGTGCAGTGCATGTACTAATGCTGTAGCTACCTTCTCTATAATATCCTAGGATGCATCCCATCAGGGCCAGGGAACCTATCAGTAGTTAGCCCCATCAGCTTCTCTCGCCCTTCTTCTCATGACTGTTAATGTATTTAGTAATGAATATTTAGCAATATTGAAGTTGTTAGTGTCTTCCACTATGAAGACAGATGCAAAGTATTTATTCATCACCTCTGTGGTTTCCTGGTTTCCCATTATTTTGCTGAACCTCATTCTCTAAGGGACCTATGTTCATACTGGCTTCTCTCTTCCTTTTTATATTTCAAAGAAGCTCTTGCTGTTTGTCTTGATCTTACTTGCAAGTTTACCTTCAAAGTTTACTTTCTCCCTCATTTTTGTTTTCATTCACTTTTATTCCGAATGCTCTCCAAGACCAAATTAGTCTTCTTGAATTCAAAACTGGGGTAATACTCCAAGTTTTTGACCAGAGCTCTATACAGTATTAAAAAAGACTCCTCCCCTTGTCATTCAAATGATAATGGCCAACATTTCATTCAAAATTTGAATTTATCTATCACCACTTAAATTATGTACTTCAACAATCCAATCAATTTGCTTCCCTATATTTCAAGTTTTAACAATTTAGAAAACACTCTGAATTAACTGAGAGTCTAAACTGGATAACTTTACATTGAACTCCAACTGCTGTATTTATTTCCACTTAGTTAATTGGACCTAGTCTTCCTTGCAGCTTGCAGTTCCCATTTGCATTGCTTACTGTTCCTACTAATTAGCGCAATTTTCAGCTCTGCATACCTTTACTCAAGCCGTTAATACATATGATGAAAAGTTAAAGCCCCAGAACAAGTTCCTGCAGAATCCTGCAGACGACACAATTTGATTATAAACACTTTATCTCTAATACGGATGAAAGGAACCACCAATTCGACTGGGACAACACATCTATCCTCGGACAGGCTAAGCAAAGACATGTCAGAGAATTCCTAGAGGCCTGGCACTCCAACCACAACGCCATAAACAAACACATAGATCTAAATACCATTTATCAATCCCTCAGAAAACGAACAGGATATGACATCACCACAAACCCCAGGAATCCCATCCAGGACAAACATATAAATAGAAAGCAGGAGAGAACAGCTTCGCTTCACTTGGTGGTCGCCACAGATGATGTTACCTAGCCAGGTAATGAAACATCTGGATATCAACCCTATAGCTCAGCGAGCAAACCTACACCCTAAACTTTATCTCTACTTTCTGGTCCTTACCTCAAATCAAATTTAATCCAAATCAAAACAATTACCTCCAATTCTGCGCAATGCCATTTTTGTTAACCATTAGCTTGCATGGAATCTGGTCATCATTTGCACTCACTAATGAGATAATTGAAATGCTGCATCACTGATTGTGGGTTCTGTGGACCCTTGCATGGCTGATGAACCCAATCCTACAGCTGCATCCTCGACCATACATTTGGCAGGTGTTTCTAAGAGGTGGAGTTATTCCTTGGCCTGGAGATCGCAGATATTGCTTCTTTAGGTTCCTTCTCTGTATCTCCTCTTGCTGACAGATGTGCTTGAAGAATTGTGTCCCTGCATACAGGAGCTTCCTCAGAGTTGGTTTCTTCTGAGTGAGGTTCTCTCATGGATTGACATCTATGTGGCATTCCATTTTGCAAGCATTCAAGTGTTTGAAGTGTTTCCTTGTTCGTCCTCTCATTTGAGTGCCTTCTTCAGCTGAGCTGTCTTGGCAGTCAGAACTGAGGCATCCTATGTACATATCTGCCTCTGAGGAGTTGGCTTCAAATGGTCATGGCCTTGATGCTGCTACTATTGGCTTATTCAAGAACACTAAATGTTAATATAACTGTCCTCCCAGTTGATGTGGAGAAGCCCCCTCAAACAGCATTGATGGTATTTTCAAAGGTCTTGAGGTGAGGTCTATATGGAGTCCAACTTTTGGAAATGTATAAGAGTTGAAACGACAACTGCCTTGTACACGAGAAGTTGGTATTAGCATGGTTGTCACAGTATCCTTAGGTGTTTGAAGGTTGTGCTCACAAATCAAATGTGGTGCACGATCTCTGCACTGATGTCTACCTTAGATGAGAGGTAATTCCCCATGTAGGGGAAATATGCCACATTTGAGATGATTTCTACTTTAATGGTGGGATAAACCAGAACTTGCCTGAGGATGGATTGGTAAAAGATTTGAATCTTATTGAGGTCGAGGCTAGACCAATTCTTCATTATGCTTACATGAAGGTTTCAAGCAAGGCTTAAAGATTCTATTCTGAGAAAGTAGTGATGATTTGACATCTGCACAATGAAACTCGATGAGTCAGTGTCATTTTCTTCTCGGATTTCAACAGTTTCTGTCCATCCTGGAGACAGTTTCCACACCAATGGGACGTTTGATCTTGACTAGATGAAGAGTGGTGGTAAAGATGGAGAAACGAATGTTAGCAATGAGACAGCCCAGCTCGAACCCTGTCTTGACCTCAATGGATTCGGTCATATTATCATTGCTGAGGGCTGTTGCTGACATCTTGTCATGGAGGAAACTGATGATGTTAATGAATTTCTCTAGAAAGCCAGGCACTGACAGGGTCTTCCATAGCACTTCCCAAATGACACTTTGGACAACTTGCCAACAGCAAGCAGGCAATGGTCATGAGAGTCAGAATCTTTGATGCCATTGATGAGTCTGAATACATTTTCTAATCTACATAAGTAACACCATAGATACCAGCTTATCTTATAAGTGATCATTTTTTCTAAAAAGAAAATTACCTTAAATATGGCAAAAGATTTCAAAGATATTTTATAGCAACAAATAGTGAGATGAAATTCCTCAGCAAAGTTTCAGAATGCTGGCCTCCTCAGCGCTATATACATCCCTTAGAATAAATAAGTTATCACTGGACTACTCAGACCAGCAATTATATAAATCCTTACTTTCAAAGTTAGGTAAGAAGCAATATTTGAAACAAATCTGCACTTTAACAGTGGTTACCTTTAATCCCCATTTACTTGCCATATAGAAGTAATTTACAATCACAACATGTGAAACGTATACAGCGCTGAACTGAGAGGGATGCAAAGGCTGGTCACAAATAATCTTGACCATATCATTGATCCCTGCAGATCTAAGATCGACACCTCTCTGAAGGACACCTGTGGACCACAAAGCAGAACGCTAAAGTAGGTCCTCTCGGGGAATAGAGTTAAGTCACTTTTAAATTTGATCCATAAATATGATGCAAACATACCTTTTGTGACATTTATGGGGCTGGGAGGAGAAGGATTCTGTACTCATGCAGCATTTGCAATCTTCTACTGTGTCTTTGAGACATGAATGACGGTACTTGCATCAGAATAAGGTCCAATATTAAAGTTCCATGTGGAATCATTCCGTGTCCCACTGTATGGAGGAGCATGCAAAGCCATCATGATATGAATGTGAACTACTCACATTACTTAATACTTGTTTATGTTCCCCACACAGATTCTCTGCAAACATGACTGATGGATCCAACCACAACATGAGTTGTCAGCTCTGTTGCAGCAATGTAACAAAGGCACAGAGAGTTAGAAAGAGATGCAGATATGGGCCTATAAACCCAGGACCAGCACCAAGCTCCAGGAGATGTTAAGCAGTCTGCACTTGAGATACAGAGGAGGTAATGGCCTAGTGGGGTTATCGCTGGACTATTAATCCAGAGACAGAGGGAATGTTCTGGGAGGCAGGTTTGAATCACGCCATGTCAGATGGTGGATCTAATGATGACAATGAATCCACTACGGATTGTCAGGAAAAACCTATCTGATTCAGTAAAGTTCTTTAGGGAAGGAAACTGTCATCCTTACCTGGTCTAGCCTACATGTGACCCCTGACACACATCAAGGTGGTCGACTCTTAACTGCTCTCTGAAAAATTAGGGATGGGCAATAATTGTTGGCCTGGCCAATCACACCCTTATGTGATTGAATACAAAAAAACTACAGGAGGGCCAGAATCTATCGTCCTGGATGCCAATTCCGTCAGGTGTGCAAGGTGCAGCACCAATGCAGCCAGCGGATTTTTCATGATCTATGCCAACCACTGGAACTGACCTGTAGCCTGAAGGGATGGTGACCATTCTATTCCAGTGACAGTTGCATTGCATATTTATGCAAGTGGTTTTTTCAAAGAGTCACTGGGGACCTATATGTGATCTCTGAATTGTCCACCCACAAAGGTATTAAAGCTGCTACTGATGCAATCTTTGCCAGATTACAATGCTTTAACTTGTTTCCCCATGATGATGGGCCTGAAAAATAGCATCCAGCAACATAGCTGGCCTTTCCCAGGTGCAGGGCATCATGATCTTGTGGTATAAAGTGATGATTTATGTAGTTTAATAGCATCTGTTTTAAGTTTGGAAATTTGAATTGTTGTAGTTCTGTAGCCATGGAGATTTCTTCTAAGAATCTGTAAATGAATGTTTTGGGATTACTAAGGGATGCTTTTTCAATTAATGCGATTATATTTTTTGAGTATATGTCAACATTTTAAATACATATTGTAAATAGTTCAGCTTATTCTATTTTATATTAATTTCTTTTGTAAAATAAAACCTTGTTTTATGATTAAAATCAAATCCGAAATATTGCATGCTCATGTTTCAGTAAGGGACCACCTTGTTAAAACAAAGTATGTTCTATCAAGCCAGATTTCTGGAATCTAAACTTGCTTAGTAATAACATTTGATGGAATCATGGACTGTACCTGTCACATTGTGATATGCCCCTCTCAACACTATGGAACTCATCAAGAATAAAAAAAGTTTCACTTAGAGGCTTGTGTCCTGTACCTTAGGAGCTACCATGATGTCCGTATTGTTACATTCTTGTGTTTGAGGAATCAGATGCTTTACAAGGATGATTACTGTGAGAAAATCTACAACAACGGCTGACAATTCCATAACACAAACCCCTGAAGGAGGGCAAGAATAGATACAATGCAGCCTGATCTTCGACCAAGGCCTTGGTGGAGCAGGTGATAAGCCTCCTGAAGATGTGGCTCTGATGCTTTCATTTGTCTTGGGAGGGGAGAGAGGTTTGCTCGCAGTACAGTCTGGATAGAGTGTACCACATAATGCTGTGTTCTGCTCAAGTAAGCAGGCAAAGAGGGCACATGATGGAGCTTGATGAGCTGGGAGGACTGGAGAAGTTTTCTAAGGAGGAAAATAATCACATTGAGCAGGAGGAATGTTACATTAAGTGTGATAGAGCAAGCATTAGGTTTTATAAGACAGAACATAATTGAGCCCCTGTTTCAGTAGGTGAGAGCTGGGTGCAGTAATCATTCATTGGCTGTGAAATTGTTGGAGTGGGGCATGCAAGTAGTTTGGTTCTACTCAGAGACAAATGCAGCTTCAGTTTGTTTGATCTCTATTCCCTTTGGTGTTGGTAAGTAAAGCCAAATGTTTTGAACCAGTTAAAAGTCCCCCCTTTATGTGATGGACCCAGTGAAGAATAATATGATGCTGGAATTTGGCGGAGGTTTAGGAAAGAGTAGCAGTGGCACACAGAGTTGGAAGGGGGAATATGGCTATGGACAGGTAAGCTGTGTGACCTTTTGCTTAAACTGTGATTGTCATAGGAATGTGCAGTTGCATGTTCAAGAAAATGTCAGCGATACTACCCACATGCAGTGAGAGGCATTGGTTTATGGCTGCTATGTCACTATGTTGATGGGTGTCGAGGTGGATGTCAAACACGAGGCCGGTGTCTGGAATCCCAAGAGATTCTAGTGGCGATGAGTACTTTCATCTACAGTATATAGGAGCATCAGACTAAGGTTGGATAATAGAGGTGTCATCAGGTCAGACAGTGGGGGCTGTCCTGACCTACACATTGGGGGATGGGGTTACGAGGGTGGTGCTTGACTCCAATTGTAGTTTTGCTGGGAGAGTTAGGGAGTAGTGGGGAGTGTGGAGTTGGTGGCGATTTAGGGGTTCAGTTTAACAGACACCTAAGAGTTACATTAAGTTTGCAATCCTCTAACATTTTCTGGATAACAATTAAGGTTAAATGAGTCACAAACTCTTTGAATTCTATGACAATTAAAAGATACAGATGCAGAATGTGCATTGGAAAATTCAATTTCTCAGGAAATTCCCGCATATTATAGACTCCATATCATTCAAATATCTAATTCCAGACCATGCTGGTCCATGATCTCCACGTTTAAGCATTACAAAACCCTTTAATATTCAGATTGTTTTTTTATGAAGATTCTGTCTTGTAGGCAAATTGTAGTTTTCTTTATTTGTTGTAAACAACCACAACTTATAAAATGGTTGACTAATTACTTGAGAAATATATAACAAGTGTTGTTCCAGCTAGTTTGAGACTGGGTAACTTTGGTTAAACAAAAAAAGCTTTCAAACCTGAAAATGAAACAGTGTTTTGCCACTATAAACTTCAAACAAATGCACTGTACAAAAACATAGCATGAAACAGATACTAAAAATCTGCAATCATCTTTTACTCCATACTCCACAGAAGTCAAACTTTTCGTTCCACACAGTATTCAAATTTTAAGAAAGCAACTTATTCCATTAAATCGAAGTTTTTCAATTCGAGGATGCCTCAGTAATTGCATTGAAGCAAAACACTTAAGTTTGCTTAAAAACTTTTCACTGCCATAAGTGTGTTATGGGGGAACATGAGATTTCTCGAATAAATTTAGAATCAAATTTGAATTCCATCCAGGAATCGAGGGAAACGCCTTGAGTACATCGTACCGTTGTCATACTTACTAACAGACTTTCAAAAGTGTTCACACTTCCATTTACTCATTGTGTATGTGATCCTATGTAAATGCCTTTCTTAGGCATTTAAAGTTTAGACTCTGTACACTTCCTCTGGAAGACAAACCTTTCGCAGCTTAAGTGAACAGAACACTGCACAAGTGACACAAAATACAAAATATGTGAACACTTCAGGCTCACCCTATTAAACTCTTAATTTTTTTCTTAACAGTACTATTTCCACTTCTATGCATGCATATTCTAAACTAAACATACATTTTTAAAAAATCATTTGAGTGTTTTGAATTTGTACGTATCTACTACTTGTGCAGTGCTGATTTTCTGTTCGATCCCAGTTATTTTAGTAAAATTAAGACCAAGGTTTCAGTTTTAAAACTGCATCTTAACATGTTCCATTTCCATTAA
Source organism: Hemiscyllium ocellatum (assembly GCF_020745735.1). NCBI lineage: Eukaryota > Metazoa > Chordata > Chondrichthyes > Orectolobiformes > Hemiscylliidae > Hemiscyllium > Hemiscyllium ocellatum. Next base: position 38,771,516 of record NC_083418.1, read on the forward strand.
AAGTTTAAAGTGCTCATTTTCATGCCATTAATTATTCTTGTAATTTTGAACCAACTGTATGTCTCAAGATGGATTGAAACTGACGAGACTGTTGTAAGTTTAATTCTGCATTTAAGGAATGCTTTGAGGACTGGAAGTGTATATTTAAGCTCTATAATAAAAGAATGTCAAACTCATTTTTCCATTCTTTATGGAAAAAAATAACCTCGGAAATAATGCAATACTAATATTTTACAACATCATTTCCATCCAGTATGAAGTATTAATACCTCCAGTGTCCTACACATGTTAAATTATGTAGCTTCACTGCTGAACATACAGAGCTAGAAAAAAATTCTGAAGTCATCCATTATTAATGTTACAACATCATGTGAAAGGAAGGACTAGTGGAGTTTTTATATTGCACTGCTGAATTACAAAGCTATTTGGAATGCATTTATTGCAAACCCATTACAGAATGTCAGTATTGCTTCTGACCATTATTATCTATGGATCTATTTCTTGAGTGTTAATGGGTTTGATTATCATTTCTCATCTCTTGCTTTTACTCCCCCCACATATGATATTCCAACTAATTGGTTGGTCTCGGCCACAGACCTCTTCATAAAATGTGAAAGCTAATAGTGTTCCATGTTCTTCTAGCGAGGATTAAAATACAAGTAGAACAAGATGAACAACATTCATTTATTTTTCATTGCAGAAATGTCCTATTTCCATATAGTGCTCTTTCCAGCAATCCAACTGAAGAACACGTTACCTAATTACAGCAAGTAAATTTGAGCAATAGGAACTCTTGGAAAATTAACTCCGAACTGCCAAGTCAGAAGTCAAGCACTCAAATACTTTAGCCAGCACATAACCTCATTAGGGAAGTGTACTGCCAAATCAATTTCAATTTTCTTTACTCACTGCATTCTCAATAAATTTGCTGTATTTTACTTGTGTTGGGGCAGCAGAGTGGCATGCTATTTTAATACTTCATAGACTTAAGAAGCAGTTATCGGAGAAGGTTCTGCTACTTCCATTTACATCTCTGGTAGATCCATCTTTTATTTCCTTGCTTGTTTCATTGTCATCTTCTTTAGCTTTGCAAGATCGTTTAATTACTTCAGCTCTTTACTCCATCCTAGGCATTCCATTTGTTCTTTCCCAACCTGCCTTTCCCTGACTCTGCACTTGTTTAAAACCTGTAACACTCCCAACTTTTCTACTTCTAACAGAAGGTTATCTGCCTGTGGTGTTAAGTTTCTCTCTCCACAGCTGTCAAATTTGCTGAATATGTCTTGTATTTTCTGTTTCTAACTGATAATTGGAGTTAGCTCACTTTTTCAGCCAGGTTATAGTAGCTGATATAGTCAGTAAAATATATTCCTAAGTTATGCGACAGAGAATTACTTCTGAGGTAAATACTGCTTCTTGAAAGCAAAATAATATGCAACCTGGCTTCGCACAAACTTATAGTTTCAGTCACAACAGTTTAGACATGATTATCAATAATGTACAGGGAAATAATTCATACATTGTTTGTCTGCTACATTAACATACTAAACATAAAATATCTAACAGACACATCAATAAGAAAGGAAGGCTTTTAAAGGAATAAGGCCATTAAGAGATAGTCAGGAGATTAGCAGAGGTTACAAAACAAAATCATAAAAATGTTCATAATTATTTCACTTTGACATTTAGCAGGCAGATGGATAGATAAAACAGCAAATAGATAGACATGACATGAGAAATTAGCTAAGTGAAAATTTTAAAATATATTTGAAGAAACAAAGCAAGAGTCTTTTTTAAAAATTATTCATTCATAGGATGTGGGCACTTCTAGACAAGACCAGCATTTATTGTCCAATACCAATTCCCCTTGAGAACGTGATTGGGAACTGCCTTCTTGAGCCACTGTAGTCCTTTGGGATAGCTATGTGCAAAGTGACGTAAGGAAGGGTGATTTTGACTCAGTGGCACTGAAGTCATGGCAATATAGTTATAAGTTAGTAAGCCTATTGAACGTGTCTCCATCTGCTCTCCAATAATTCACACTCACTCCCTCTGTTACTGTACCTACCTGCCAAGGGTCATGTTCTACCATACTCACTATAACCTATAACATCTTCCCTCACTCACTGTCACTTACCCCAACCCGACAATCCTAACATTACGTGCCTCTGTGTTCCATACTCACTCAGTTAAAAATCACACAACACCAGGTGATAGTCCAACAGGTTTAACTGGAAGCCCATTAGCTTTCGGATGCCGCTCCTTCATCACAATCACCTGATGAAGAAGCTGCACTCTGAAAGCTAGTGTGCTTCCAATTAAACCTGTTGGACTATAACCTAGTGTGTGATTTTTAACTTTGTACACCCCAGTCCAACACCGGCATCTCCAAATCATGAATACTCACTCAGGATACCTTAGTGTGCCATTTACGTCCCTCACTTCATCTCTCTCTCTCTCTCTCATTCCAGGAGAAGTAGTCCATAATGATGCAGAAAGAGTTAAGATTGGTTTTGGGCTACCTGAGATTCAGTTTTTTATCTTTCAGTGTGAGAAAATCCTAACTCTGACCACCCCAAATGGCTGACTGACTGTGGTCTGTCATAAGAGGCTGCCCTTAACTTTTTATGGTGGATCCCCTGACCAAAGGCGCTCTCCCTTGATTGCCTCAGGACCAGTGACAATGACAACAAGTATTCTGGCCAATGTCAGCACTAAATGACAACAGCAATGTGAGCCTGATATCGCTAGATGAGGGGCCAATGTGCAAAAAATTAAACAAGTTATGGTAGGGATGCTCTGAACATCCAGTCAGTACTCACTCACTCAGCCTTTGACAACAAGCGAACAGCCTAGAGATGCAGCCTGGTCCGGTCCACACGTTGGGAGTGGTCCCCTGAGCACACAGTGCCCTGCTGCAGTGTTACAATGATAGTTTCTGTTTCTCCTTGAGGGACTGTAATGAATGCCTTCTGGAAGTCCAATATACTACCTCAGCAGTACCCTCATCAAAACTGTGTTTTATCTCTTTGAAAAATTCCAGCAGGTTAATTAAACATTATTTTCGCTCCTTTTAGAAACTCATGATTGTTCTTCCTATTGAAGCCACCTTTTTCCATTTGACTACCCAACTCTATTCTAAATAACTGTTTTTAAAACCTTCCCTCATCACTGGAGTTGAACAGACTGGTCTGTAATTGCCTGGGCTGATTCCTACAAACCTTTTGAACGAGGGTTCAATGTTTACATTTCCCCACTCTTGCAGTACTGTCCCTTCACTGAGTCAAAGGAAAATTGAAAAATTAGAGTCAATGCCCTTTAAATTTCTACACTCGCTTCCTCCAATATTCTTGGATGCATTTCCCCTAGCTCCTGTGCCTTGTCAATTTTAAATACCAACAAGCTATCCAACAATTCTCTCCTTCATCAATTTTGAAATCCTACAGTGACAGAAACTCTTCCTCTGACACCTTGCCTGAGTAGCATCAGCTAAATTAGTAATGAAAGATGCAAAGTATTCATTTATATCTGTAGCCCTTGTCATAGAGAGAAGTTGAGAAAGAAATGAAGTGAGAGATATACAGTCAAACAGATGAAAATACAAAGAGTCATGGTGTGATAGAGATTATACAGCAAAGAAACAAGCCCTTTAGCCCAACTCATTCACGCCAATCAGATTTCCTAAACTGAATCAATCCTATTTGCCAGCATTTGGTCCATATCCTTCTAAACTTTTCCTAAGCACATGCCTGTTAATTAAATGTTGTAACTGTATCCAGCTCTACTACTTCCACTGGTAGCTTATTCCATTTATGCACCACAATGTGTGTGAAAAAGTTACTCCTCAGGTCGCTTTTAAAACCTTCTTCTCTCACCTTTAATCTATACCCCAGGAGAAAGACCTTACCTATATGTGCCTCATAATTTTATAAACCTCTATAAGGTCAGCACTCAACCTCCCACAGTCCAGGGGTAAAAAAAGTCCCAGCTCGTCCAGCATCTCTCTAAAACTCAAACCTTCCAATCTCGGCAACTCCTTGTAAACCTTTTTTGCATTTTTTCCAGTTTAATGACATTCTTCCTATAAGAGGGTGAACAGAATTGGACACACTTCTCCAAATATGGCCATAGCACATCTATTGCTGCTGTGATATGATATCCAAACTTGTGCACTCAGTGCTCTTCCTGATGAGGGCACGCTTGCCAAATGCCTTCTTCACCACCCTGCTTACCTGTGACACCAATTTCAATGAACTATGTACCTGCACTTCTATGTCTCTCTGTTCGACAATACTCCCATAGGGCCCTACCATTAAAATTGTGTATGTCCTGCCCTGGTTTATCTTACAAAAATGCATCACAATGTATTTACCCGAATTAAACCCCATCTGCCATTCCTCAGCCCACTGGCCCAACTGATCAAGATGCTGTCGTATTCTTAGATGTGCTTCCTCACTCTCCACTATACAACCAATTTTAGTGCCATCCACATACTTGCTAATTACGCTTCCTATACTCTCTCTCAAATTGTTGATATATGTGACAAACAACAGTGGACCCACTACCAATCCTTGCTACATATCACTGGTCACAGGCCTCCAGTCCAACCTGAACAACAACCGTCTCCCACCACCCTCCGTCTCATACCACCAAGCCAATTTTGTATCCAATCGGCTAACTCTCCCTGGATCCCAAGTGATCTTAGCTCACTAACCAGTGTATTATGTGATTCCTTGTCAAATGCCATGTTAAAGACTATATAAGGAACATGCCACACACAAAACCAGACTGACTATCCCTAATCAGTCTTGCCTTTCCAAATGCTTGTAGATCCTGTCTTTCAGAATCCCCTCCACCAACTTATCTACAACTGACATTAGGCTCATTGTCTGCAGTACCCAGGTTGTAAGGTAAAGCCATTCTTAAATAACTGTACAATATTAGCAATTTTCCAGTCTTTGGCACCTCATCTGTGGTGCATGTTTGAGCATGAGAGAGATAATGATGATAAATCTTGATACATGGTAGGGTCAAAGTTTGAAGGAATGCACAAGAGGCACAAAAAAAAGACAACGTAGGAGAAAAAGTGTTTTTGTGGCTACATTAGAGTGAGACAAGAGCCAGAGTCATAAGGTCAGAGACACACACACTGGAAAATAAAGAACAGAAAGTGGATAGTCATCTTGGCAAACTTACACATTTCTTTGTTAAACTAAATGCACTTACCTTGCAATAACCTTCATTAGAGTTATATAGAGTCATAGAGATATACAGCATGGAAACAGACTCTTTGGCCCAACTCGTCCATACCGACCAGATATGCCAATCCAATCTCGTCCCATTGCCAGCACTTAGCCCATATCTCTCTAAAACCTTCCTATTCATATACCAATGTTGCAATTGTACCAGTCTTCACTAATTCCTCTGGCAGCACATTCCATACATGCACCACCCACTGCGTGAAAAAGTTGTCCCTTAGATACCTTTTAAATTTTTCCCTCACCCTAAACTTATGCCCTCTAGTTCTGGACCCCCTCCCCCCAATACCAGGGAAAAGACTCGTCTATGCATCCTATCCATGCCCCTCATGACTTTATAAACCTCTATAAAATCACCCCTCAGTCTCTGACACTCCAGGGAAAACAGCACCAGCCTATTCAGTCTCTGTCTATAGCTCAGATCCTCCAACCCTGGTAACGTCCTTGTAAACCTTTTCTGAACCCTTTCATGTTTCACAAAATCCTTCCAATAATTTCAATGAAATTTGAAAAGGCAAGTGTGCCTAGTTCTCTATGCAAATAATTTGATGATTTTAATAAGATATTTGTTTACTTGGGACTGTGCATACTATAGACCTTAAATTTTATAACAGCAGAAGCAATTGTTTAAATCAATCTCGTACCATAATTTGGCAGCACAAATGCTTGATATTAACGTATTCTCCCACTAGAAATCTCATGACTCCCATTTCTTTCCATTTTAAATAATATGTAAATCAGCTTTAATCCAGGAAATTGTCCTTACACTAAGGACTTTACTGTTGGGACTTGAAACAGCAAGACACAAAATCACATTTGTTTCTTGAGCTCTGATCACTAATCACCTGCAAGAGGGTGTCCTTGTATAGACCAAGTTCCTTGCCATTCTAGTCAGTTGCAGACACACAGACAATGGTGATGGCTGCAGTGTTCGCTGCAGCTCTAGTCATTACAATGACTGAGCAATTAACGTAATGCAAACATTTTCTTCGAAATTTAGGCAATCGCCATGTATTAAAACAACTTTTTTTTTTGCTTACAGCATTATAATAAAAATGATTGCGGTGCAGAACCTATAGCATTCATGAACGCACTTGTATAAGAGATACCATTGTGAACCATGACAGAACAACTTCTAACATGACTGGAGGCATTTGGAATTATTGAGCAAAGAACTCAATGAAATCAGTGAGATTCATTATATTGACATTCACTTGTATAATGAAAATGGTCAAAGCAGATTGAAAAGCGTTAATTTAAATATAGTCTGGTGGCTTTCATCTCATCCTATGTAGTGAAGCACTCAATTAAATAAATAACTGGTACACAATATGCAAACATTAGCTGTTTAATTGAACCAATAATGCAGTTATCAAGTCTTGGCCATTACCTAATAATTGCATCATCCACTGATGTATGAAAACATTTGAAACTCTGTTTCTGTTCAAATACAAATTTCAAGTCTTCTGCTCTAATTGTTTTCATATATAAATAATAATAAGTTATCACCAGTAGCATTTAGCAAAGAAAATCATCACGCAAATTATTCAACTGCAAAGTTTAATGATTATTTCAAGATATGATCCTTGAATAAATGTTGCCTAAAGTACTTAAAACTTGCCTCGATATAAATACATTGCTGCTTTTAAGGAACAATTACTGACAGACAATAAATGCTGGCCTTACCAGCAAAGCCCACATTCTCATATGTCCCAAATAAACAAAAGACACATTTTACAAGATTATGAAAAGGAAGCTAGCATGACAATTAGAATGGTCATCTTCACCATGTTCCTCAGGTGAAGTGTGAAGATATACTCTGTCACCCTCAATCAGTCAGATTCCAGTTCTGTTGCACGGTAAAAGTAAAGGGTACAGTGTATTAGTAGGAATTTTACCCAGAAATGATGGGTAGGTTTCTGACCACAGCAGCAGGCTGAATCACCTGAAATTGTTGAGAAGTTGACAGAATTTCCTGACAGGGAGAAAGTGAGGACTGCAGATGCTTGAGCCCATAGTCAAGAGTGTGGCGCTGAAAAAGTACAGCAGGTCAGGCAGCATCTGAGGAGCAGGAGAATCGACGTTTCAGGCAAAAGCCCTTCATCAGGAATTGGAGAATCGATGTTTCGAGGAGGGGCTTTTGCCTGAAACATCGATTCTCCTGCTCCTCAGATACTGCCTGACCTGCTGTGCTTTTCCAGTACCACACTCTCGACCCAGAATTTCCTGACAGCCACCTCAAACTGACTGTGATCTGCTGTGGGGCAGGCTGGATTGCTATCTGAATAAGTAAATTGTTCATTTACTTTAATTTTTAATTTAATTTAATTTAATTTAACCTGAACTTACTGGGGAAAATAAGGCAAGAGAGCTGTAGGACTGGACCAGGCAAATTGACAGGCGAAACAAGTGTTTCACACACAGACCTGACACTTGGTTTTATTTTGTTTAAACGAAAGAACTTTGCACATGTGAGTTGTTCTAAACATGTGCTTTGTGATAGAAGTTGTAAAGAAACTGTTTTTGGAGTTTAATGTAGAAGTAGATGGACTTTAGTCAGTTCTGTGAAAGTTTATTTTTGAAAAGGTTAGAAAACAATTTGGAACAATGACCCAAATACATAATTTTGAAGAAGGCATGTGACTTCAGTCAAATGATGAAAATGGATGGAATGTTTTATAGTGCTGTCTTTATAAAGAGTCCAAAGGCCATCGGTTTAGTTTTTGACTTCAGCTCCAATCAGAAGAATCTGAAGCACAGTTCAGAAGGGAGAATGTTTTTTCAGAGCAGGAGAATCAAGTCTTTAGTCTCAGGGAACCAGTCATCCTAGCTGAAGTATTTTTAAAGTCTAGTCTTTCTAAGCCCAGAGAGTTTCTACAGACATCTTCAAGTCGTTCGAACTGAGCAAGTTTAGGTCATCAGAATTGTGAATAGTTCATGCCACCTAAGTCCAGGTAAGTGGAAAAAAAATAAGAAGAGTTGAAATAGAAGTGATAATTATCTGGATTTAAGTATCTGTAAAAGCAAAGTGTTGGAAACAAGTTGACACTGTTTATTTTTTGTGTTACGATCTTTCTCACTGTCTTATTAGAGATGTAGCTTGTTTCGTTTCGTGCAATAAACTTATGTTTGATTATTAAAGAACAGCCTGGTGTGAATAGGTTTCAGTGACTAACCACCACAGTAACCAACTGCAAAAATTAGTTTTATCCTGGGATCTGATTTATCCAATATTACCGTCTGTGGGAATCATAAAAGCTTTCACAATGAAAGCAGAAATTGTTGGAAAATCTCAGTAGGCCTGACAGTGTCTGTGGAAAGAAAACAGAGTCAATGTTTCAAGTCCAGTGGCTCTTCATCACTTCTGGCCAGTTCTGAAAAAGAGTCACTTGACCAAAAACATTAACTCTGTTTCCTCTCCACAAATGCTGTTAGACCTGCTGAGTTTTGCCAGTAATTTCTGTTTTTGCTTTAGATCTCTATCATCCTCATTTCTTTATTTTATGATAAAAGGTTTCACTATGCTATAAAGTATTTGCAATAATTTAGAGAACGTTTCCATTACTTTGGAATATTTTTCTGATCTGTTCAATCTGTTATCAACCTTGAATTAACAATTGTGCCCACTTATGCAGCTCTACATTGGATACTGGGTAAGGAATCAAAGGAGCAACAGCAGGAGCATTAGTCTCCTGTTAAAACTATCTGCTACTCCACAGGAGACCGACGATGAGCACAGAAGTCCAACTTACGGAAGGCATTACCTCTGCACAAGGTGGACTAACAGCTACTGGTTAGGACACAGCATCAGTGCCTCATGAGGCTCAGAATTTCCTGTCATTTGGTCACTTCATTTTGTTCAAAGTGACATTTTAAGTATATAAACCACAAATGAAGAGCATGCACTTAACTGAAACATTCATTTACCATGAAATGCAGACCACTGTCTTCTTCAAAGGATGTAGACCATCATTACCAATGCTCGAGACACAATGGCATTCATGCTAGACAGAACTTCCCCAATCTCTAACTGTGAGTAGAGATTCACTTTTTTTGCTGCCGTGCCACAATAGTCCTAGTACCATAGGACCTAGGAGCAGAAGTAACCCATTTAACCCTTCAAAGCTAAGTTTCCATTCAAAAAGATGGGGCTGTGGCCATAACACGACTTTCCTTCTTCCCCCAGAAAATGTGCAATTCACCTATCGAAAATATATCTAACTCAGACTAGAGTCATTTCAATGAACCTTCTTTCACGGCTTTCTGGGGAAGAGAATTCGGCATTCCTGGTGCTGATAATTGTTTTAGTGTCCTCTCTCCCATATACCTCTCAATTTTCAAGTATCATGTGGAGATTTCAAAGTCTCCTACAGTATTGATAGATACATTTGCAATTCCTCCTGACATTTCCTTCACTTCTAATATCAATATTACTGACTCTCTGTCTAGATTGCCAATATTAGCTTTAGTCACTCTATTCCTATAGAAATATTTAAACTGTTACTATCCATTTTTATACTACGAGCTGGGTCCCTCTCATACTCTATTTTCTCATTTCAAGTCATTCTTAATCACTTAAAATCCATCTAATCCTCTGATCTACCACTAATCTTTGTAGATTTGCATCTTTTTCTCAATTTGTTATTCTCATGATTTCTTTATTTAGCTGCAGTTGATGCATCCTTCCCAAATTGTCTCTCTTTACACTGGAATAAATCTTTGCTGAAAGTTATTAAATGTCTCCTGAAAAGTCTGTCATTGCATCTCTAATGGCTGAACTTTTAACCAAGTTCACTATGGCCAGCTCTGCTTTCATACCATTATAGTTACCTTTATTACTGTTTAAATATTAGTCTTCAACCCACATTCCTTCTCTTCAAACTGAATGTGACATTCAACAATATTATGAGTGAATAATAGGAGTGCTGTTGCCTCGAGACTCTTTTACAATTAGGTTATTGATTAATTCTGTCGTATCACACTTCACCAAGTCTAGAATGTATTGAGATAAGAAATTGTCCCAAATACATTCTGAACTCATTTTCAGGCCCCTTTTGACCAACATGGTTCACCCAATTTATAACTAGACAAATGCACTGCTCAAACAGTAATCTCTCTTCCCCCCGCAATCAGATTTGAATGTTAAAATTCAGTGCAGAATAGTATTCTGCCATCCAAAAACCTGAAAAACTTATGACATTCTTTGGAAATATAGTTAGGTTTTCGACCGAAAACAAGCTTGAAATAAAAGTTCTTTAAAGCAGGACCAATTTAATATATTGAATGGTCAAGGTTTCAAGGAGGGAAAGACCAATTATGGAGGTTTTTTTGGCGGTTTGCCAATAAATTAGCTTGCCAGTTGGACACATGGGTGGACACATACAAAATGAATCAGGAAGGTCCAATGCATGCACAAAATTGGAAAATCATGTAGGTTGCCACGGAATTGTACAAAATGCAGCTGTTCTATGAAAATAATTAGACTAGACGTGAATAGTTTATAATGTTGAAACCTATCTTTGCACTGACCCACAGACTCTCATATTAATCAGATTATTTAAGTAGCTCAAGCAGTTAACAATTATGTGAATAAGTTGAGGTCACAGAGGTCTTGATGACATCAGAATATTAACCAATAACATTTACAGTCTATTTCAGTATCTTGGATGCATGCAAGGAAACTGAATTTAAATACAAAACCAACGTTTTACACTTCTGGGATCAATGGAAATTTCTCATCTGAATTGTGTATTACTTCCGTCATTGTATGCTAACTTATCATTGAACTGAGCTTCAAGCTGTAAATTACATACATCCGCAGAAAGGTTAATTAAGGTACATTACATTACCAGGCAAAAATTGAAATTCTCATAAGGCTGTTTTGTTAGATACTTTCATATTGATTAAACAATCTATAAAAGATATTAAAATGCTGTATTTGCTGCAATTTATAAATTATGCAAGAGTCATATCCATTCTGATGTTATGCATGAATTTTTTAAACTCTTAATGGGCAATGAGCCAAAAATCGTTGCCTTAAAAATCCACAGATTGTAGTTCCAACAAATATTTCCAAAGGCCCAACAAACTCATTTTAGTTGCAAAGTCTGTTCAGCCTTTTAATGATCTTTCTTGTGCTGTTGCCCGAGAGTATTTTGAGTAGAATAGTCATTGAAAATTCAAATGTGAAGTCATTTGCACTATAAAAATAATGATTCGTTGTTTGACAATATTGAGAGATTGGCCAAAAGCAGTTACAGTATCATTAGTAGAGACATGCAAACATATTAGACATGACTGATAGTACACCATAAAAAAAATGCTTCAAATCTGAAAGAAAAATGAAAGTGCTAACACAAAGCAGGTCAAGCTGTGGGCTTAACCCTTCTCCAATGGAAGATAAAACAATTTTTAACAAAATCAGATCAAATTAGAGGGGGTGAGATGGTCAGGGAAAATGAATGGAAAAGCAATTTGTTGGTAGACTGATTTGTAACTTCCTTAAAATAAGAACAGATTGTGAAATAACTAGGAGGATATATTACTGGAGTATATATTAGTAATACCATTGAACAATCTCTCACAGCTATTATTCAAGCAGAAAGTTCACCCATATTTCCATTCTGTATTCTCCCTGCCCATTCTCTTGTTCCTTTACTCTGTGTCTATTGTAATACTTGTTTATAGATACTGACTGACTAATTTGACAAAACCAATTCACATCAATGTCAAGTTTTTTAAAAATTAGTTTCCATCTAATTTGTCTATGGTACTTTTTCACAGAGAATTCACGTTATTACATTCACATTTTCTTGCTGCTTTATTGGTCCACCTAAAGATATAGTCACAGCTAAAAATGAAGACAAAGATTCAGTCAAGTCTGGCACATTTCAGTTCATTTGATTTAGTTTAATGCAGTGGCTATTAGTCTACAATAGAAGATATAAATAGCCCTGCTGGAAAAATGTATATATAACTCAATTATGAGCGATTATAACTGTGACAAAATGTAAACTCCCATGCAAGAAGTTTACAAAAATGGAATTAAAAATTAGTATTTTCAGTCATACATGCTTTTTTCTTTAGAGAGTTGCATTTCCGTATTTATTGATGCTTTTTATTTTTAACCACGACTCCTACGTGCAAAACAAATCCGCGTCAATAGAATTTTACAAGAATGCCACATCATGCTACTGACCAGTGGGATGTAAATATATGTTCCCTAATTTTAGCTGTGCTGAGAGGAAGCTAGTCTGAGAAGAGGCCTTGCACTTTCCGAGGAGGATAATAGGGACTAGAAGACCAATGGCAGCCAAGTCACCTTGAAACATTTCGATTCACCTGCTTGGAAAATAACACAAATGATGGAAGAGTCCAGCTTGTCAGTGCAAAAGTCAATGCTGAAGTGTATACATACACCCTCAGCCAGAACTGCCAGGCACTCCATTTATTTTGGCCTCCTACTGAGGGGCACATCATGACAACAGCTAGTCTTTAGCCAACTTGTTTCACTCCAAGTGATATCAACAGTTATGTACAGCTTGAGTGCTGAAGATTTGTCATACAGAACTTTGCAATAAAGTGGAAAAATACTAAGTTATGTCCTGTTCACAAAGAGTAGCAAAAAAATTCAATCTGATCAATTTCTGTCCCAGTAGTCTTTACTGAATCAGTACTAGGTACCAATAATCTGCTTACTAATGCTCAGTTAGGGTTCTGCTAGGACGAGTTTGATGCAGGTATTAAACCAGCCTACACTTAAACATGGACAAACCAGCAGAACTCAAGTGCAAGATGACAGTAACTGCCCTTGTCTACATAGGCACATTTGACCGAATGTGGCATTGATGAGCTCTAACAAAAGTGGCTTCAATGGGAATGAACGGGTGAACTCTGCACAGGTAGAGTCATACCTGGTGCAAAGGAAGACGGGTTGTAGAAGGTCAATCATCTTGGGCTCAGTACATCTCCGTAGGTCTTCCTTGGGGTGTTGGTCCTTAGCTCAATCATCTTCAGCTGCTTCAATGATTTGCCTTCCGTCAGAAGTCGAAAGTGGGGATGCTCGCTGATGATTGGAAAGCTCAGTTACATTGTTCAGATACTGAAGCAGTCCATGCATCATACATGAACATCTGGACAATATTAAATTTTGGTTAGAAACAAAAAAAAACTGCAGATGCTGGAATCCAAAGTAGACAGGCAAGACCCTGGAAGAACACAGCAAGCCAAACAGCATCAGGAGGTAAAGAGATTGACGTTTTGGGTAAAAGGAGTGGGCGCAGGGTGGTGAAATGGGGATAGGTGAAGACAGGTAGAGGGTACGATCTGATTGGTCAATGGGAGGAATGAATCCGGCTGGTGGCAGGGAGGAGTGGAGGGAGGGGGAAGGGAGGTTGTTTGAAATTGGAGAACTCAACATTTATCCTCCGAGTTGTAGGCTGCCCAGGCAGAAAGTGTATTGTTGTTCCTCCAATTTGTAGCTTGGTTCAATGAGGCAATGAAGGAGGCCAAGGATGGTCATGTCAGAAAGAGAGTGAAAAGGTGAATTAAAATGGGCAGTCGGCCCCTGCGGGAGCAGCTGAGATGCTCAGTGAAGGAGGAGGAATCAATGCTGAGTTCTCCAATTTCAAATAACCTCCCTTCCACCCCCCGACTCCCTTCACTGCCCCTCTCCCTCCCTTTCACTCCTCCCTGCCACCAACTGGATTCATTCCGCTCATTGACCAACCAGGTCGTACCCTTTACCTGTCTTTATCTATCCCCACTTCACCACCCTGCCCCCACCACCCACTTTGTCTGCAGCTCCCCCTACACCAACCCCCCAGTCCTGAAGAAGGGTTCCCCCCAAAATGTCGACTTCTCTACCTCTTGATGCTGCCGAGCTTGCTGTGTACCTCCAGTCTCCTGCCTACCTACTTAACATTCAATTGTGGGCTACCAAGTGCCAGGCAATCACCATCACTAACAAGACAAAACAAACAAACAATCTTACCCCATTGCCCATTGACAGTCAATGAAATCACTATCACTGACTCTCCTGCTGTCAACATACTGGGGGGGGTTACATGACCAGAAACTTGGCTGGGCTGATGATATAGATGCTGTCACTACATGAGGTCAGAAATTAGAGATTTTTTTTACTACTCCTTCCTCTACAAGAGGTATGTCAGGAAGAATGATGGAGTACTGTTCACTTGTCTGGATGAGTGTAACTCCAACCACACTCAAGAAGCACAACACCATCCACGACAAAGCAGCCCACTTGATTGGCACTTATTCCACCACTGGCCCACAGTGGCAGCAGGAGTACTGTATTGAAGATATACTGCAACAACCTATCAAGGTTTCTTTGACAGCATGTTTCAAAGTCCACAACTTTTGCCTGTTAGGACAGGGGTAGCTGGCTCCTGGGAACATACTACCTGCAAGCTCTCCTCCAGGTCAAATACATTTTGATTTGGAAATAACCTGCTACTTCTGCTTCCTCACTGAATCAAAATCTCAGAATTTTCGACTTGACAGCACTGGATTACGTTGACCATGCTGGCTGCAGTTGTTCGAGGAGGTATCTCATTGCTACTTTCAAGGACAATTAGGGAGGGCCAATAATTGCTGAGTTTGCCAACAATGTGTACATACATATGATAAATGAAGAGAAGTAATGTGGCAGATGCATGGGAACATATTTCCATTTTGGTCTAACAACCATGCATCCATGCCTGTAGAAACAAAAAAGAAATAGAAAAAAAAACTTATTTCCTCTTCAAATTAATTATTAATTGTAAGCACAATGGAACACCCCTTATTCCATTGTAGCCTGACTATATCTGAAGCCACGCTGTATTTTATGTTTCCCTTGTGCATCAGTGACTGAGATTTCCATTCAACCCCATTCCACCCAAGGCTGAATAAAGTTGTCCATGTTTGGAGAGATTTTTTTAATAATTACACTGTGTTCCTTGACAGATAGTTGGGAGAAGAAAAATAAAATAATTGAATGAATGACAACAGGAGAATGGCTAGCAGATAATATATACAACCATGAGCTTCAGAGCATAGTAAAATTAAAAGAATATCCAAAGAAATTGTAGAACTATTTAGGAATGAAGGGAATCAAACCAGGCTGTGGAAGATGAAGTAAGGAAGAAGTAGCAAATTGATATCGCCAGTGTTTAGAAATGCTAATTTAGTGGAGGGTATACATTAATTATCAGAGGTAACTGCAGAAAATGAATTGGTTTAAAAGAATTTAGCAGAACTCAAGACTGGAAAATGACTTGAGCTTGGCAGCATATCCAAAAAAGTTAGAGAGGACAGACTTAATTTAATTTTTAAAATCTTCTTTGGAAGTGCAACAGTTTTGTTCGATAATAGGGAAGAATATATCAGATTAGTCCAGACCAATTACTTAATGCTAAATGTGGCCAAATTCTTAGGAACTATATTTCAAGAATAAATTGGTGAGTGTTTAGAACAGCCTGGAATAAACAAGAGCTGTTGGTCATACAGAATTTTTTGTAGTGCTGGCAGTTATCAGAACAATTCAAAGGGAAAGCCAATATTTATACAGTGTAATACAGGAGTGCTAATTGGTTGGCAAATGGACTCTCATTGGTGTTGTCCTGACCAGAGCCAAATTGTCTGGTTTGAGATTTCAACAAAGTCTGGTTGTTAACTGTCAATCAGCATTAACGGGTGCATTCTTCACGGCTGATGAAAACCTTCAACAAAATGTATATATTTTCCAACACAAGACCAAATTATATTTATTAAATTTAAGGAATATTTTCAAAAGACTGTTTATTTGTTAACTAACGCAGGTGTACAATATATAGATTTTCAGCAGAGATTCAATAAGGTGGCACATGAAGCTAGTTACAAAATAATCTTGCAGATTATAAAGAAGAAATTTAACAGCATGGGCAGAATATTAGTTGATAGATAAGAATTAGAAACATAGGGTAATTGGGTATTTTCTTGGTTTGGTGAAGGAATGATAATGGTCTGGTACAAATTTTGCTCTGAGCTCAGGCCGGAAGCTCTTATACTAAATTACTGGATGGAAACTGTAGCAAACTGTTCCATGTTGAGATAATGAACATTCATCTGCCTGTCCTTATTTCTATTAATGATAAACTCAGAGGAGCAAAACCATCTCCAGCTTGAAAACAAATGTAAATGTAGAGTGTACTTGGCAAAACAGTTTCTGCAAGTTAATCAAATCGAAGGAACTGGATGTCATTTTATTGTTTCTTTATCATAATTGTCACTTATTGCATTTTACTCTGTGCTATTTGTTATTAATATGCTTCTAAGGATTTGGGTGAATTATTTATACATTGAATTATCCCATGAGAAAAAAAATCCAATTGTTTAATGAGATAACTTGAAAGTTCTGTAACCAACTTAGTGCGAATATGCATCAAATCATTTTGTATATCATTCTGACAATGTATGATCTCCTAGTGGTTTGGTTACAGAGCTTATTTTACAAGAAAAATATATAACTTTAGGGCATCACCTTTTGGCTACAGTAACATGGATTCTGACATATGGAAGATATTTTACACAATTTCTCTAACACAAAGTAGTGGGCTAAAATTTAACTATAGGTCAACCAGGTACATCAAAATAGCAAGTTAATAGCAGCATAATCTGTTCAATACGCATGGATTATTTGAAGGCTACTGCTTAATTTTAAAAAAAAATAAAAATATAAATGAACCTGATAACTGACCATGAACAGTTATTTAAGAACAACATAATGGAAGAAGCATTGGAATATTAATATTGAAAGATAGAGGCATTTGTACCACATGATCTACAATTGTTACAACTAAAATGATGTGATCGATCCATATGTCACCAGCTCTTTGGGATGTGAGTTCTTTTTCCCCAACAAAGCAAATTACATTAGCAGTCAGAGCAGTTTTAAATATAAAATAAATGACTCTGAAATGTGTATATGCTCTAGGAATCCAATTTATTGCTCTCTCAAAATTGCATTTTCATTTAAGGGTAACATATCAAGCAAGTCTATTCATGTGTGTGAATATTACCTCGTCATTTACAGGTCACACACAAGATTGAGTGGTTAGAGGAATTATTAGACTTCTTTTTTAAAGAACACCTCAACGCTGAGAGTACTTAGGAGAATGAACAGATGGGTATTTATTGTAACATGGCATCATGTTGTTCAGATTTTAGCAAAGCTGTTACTAGGGATTTGAAAAATTCATGCTTGGTGTAAGTAAACCTCTATATTCAAGTCATATTAGCAATGGACAAAGAAATTAAATTTACAATAAATATTTAAAGTCATAAAGCAAACACATTTTCTATGCATTTAATTTGCTGTTCAGCAATATAAAATTGTGTGTATCAGAATCAGTACAGTTTAAACAAAGTTTGACTATAGATGGAAGATCTTTGACATCATTGTCCACAGAAAGTCGCAATTTATTGGTAACTCTTTTTGGGTTATGAGGAAAATGTGTTTAATAAAATTATTATAAATATAACATATTTCAAAATAGTGCATGCTTATTTCTGTTTAGCATTCATTGATACTGGTAGAATCATAGTTCTGTGGAGTGATAGAACATGACATTTTCCATTTGAATCCAAAATAACATGCAATGTGTGCACCAACATCCACTGTTTTGGCTGGTCAGACATCAACACCAGAAATTACTTTCAGCTCTGTGACAACTGCAACTATATTGGAGCTGTTCCTTGAAGCAAAACTGTCCATGGAATCCAAATTACTTTTATATACTCAATCTTTAATGATAAATGTCAAGGTAAGATCGTCAATGATAACATATTGCACTTTACACTGCATATTCCCAGGCACTTACCAATGTGGGCAATGGCAAATCAAGTTGGGAAAATTGGCAGGGTCTGAAAAATGAATCTCACAATGTTGAGAAACCAATATCTGATTTTCCACCCAAGGTGTGAAGAATAAGAATCTCATTAAAGAGCAGCAAGGGACCTATTTGCATGTATTTAAAGCTTATTATTAGCTAATCTCACCTCATTTATAAGCAACTTCTATTTCCCCAGACAGCATAGGAAAGCTAGACAGTGACAATTCTCAACATGCAAGTCCGAATGGGTACCTAGCAGCCACGGCTTGCCGCTTGCTCTTCTACACCTCCATCCTAGATGACAGTTTCCTACGTCACAGGGCATGATCCAAGTGTAGTGACCACCTCCACCCTCCATCCAAGGAGGTTTGCATTGGCCTCACCACATCAATATGGCACATCTCAAATCCATGCAGAACATAGCTCTCCACTTAAATACTACAGTTTGAAGCTGACCAACACTTTTTGTTGCAACGCTGCGGACAGCCCACACTGCACACAGGGACAGGCACTGCAGCAGGATGAAGCTCAAGGCTTTTTGCTTGTTTTTTTTAGGGCTTACTCACTTCCCACCTCCTGATGCTCATTGCATCTCTGCCTTTCTACACTTTACGGTCCCATTCAGAACTGAAAGACTCCGTACTACAGTCTTGTCTTGTCTTATAGTTTAGAGTAGACACAAAGCCAGGCAGTTTGTCATGGTTGTCAAGAGTGATCAGTCAAAAGGGTAAATGTATTTGTGCTCAGCACCATGCAATCAGCGCCTTATGAGGCAAACACAACGCATTTGCTTCAGCCAACGGTGCTCTCTGAAAGTCTAAGAATCCTCGGCCAAGCTGAAGGAGGGGAGCGGAGCTGTGGTCAAAAATTGCGTGTCTCAGTCAGTCAAAAGCAGCAGCCAATCATGCATGGTCAGGGTCAGGAGGCCTGTATCACGACAGTTCAGGGAGCAGGCCACAGATTAGTCCTGTAGGTCCAGCACAACAATTCCAGGGATTAATGATAAGTCAGAGAGCCACTCAGATATCAGTCACAGATCCATGCACTCTCTGATAGGGTTGTCATTTGAAGTCAGGCAGTGTGTGGCCCATAGTGAGCAGCCTTGCAGGTCTGCTCACCAAGTGTTAAGGGCCACTGTTGTAGGTAGGCTGCAGAAGTCAATTGCGAGGACTTGAGGCAGCATGATGGGATGCAGGGAAGAATGTGATTGTGAAGAAAGGTAACACCACATATGAGGGGTGGGCAGCTAGTGTATCTTGACAATTGGCATAACGGAGCTGAGAATCTGAGCTCACTGACAGGAAATTAAGACATGAGTTAAAGAGTTGGTTGGAAACATCTGGAGGTTCAGAATTAGTGGTGTGGACAAGAAGTTCAAGGAAGAAAGGAGCATGAAGGTGTGAGAATGCCCTTGATTGCAAGACAAAACTTATGACTCATTGAGAAATGTGAATGCATATTGCTTTTTACCTACTCCTAAATTATAAATGTGTAAGGAAGATGGAAAATGGCTGCAACCATATCTGGAACGGACAGAATACTTTTTCTCTCTGAGCATGCAGGGTCTACTGTGAGCACTTACACCATATATGTTGAAGACATCTGTAAACTATAGATGCCTGTTTGTGAAATGCATCATGTGGCAAATGCATCATTCCTGATGAAGGGCTTTTGCCTGAAACGTGGATTTTCCTCGGATGCTGCCTGAACTGCTGTGCTTTTCCAGCACCACTAATCCAGAATCTGGTTTCCAGCATCTGCAGTCATTGTTTTTACCCAAATACATCAAGTGTCCAACTAATAATGGGCACAGCATCTTAACCATATCAATGAACTTAGAAATTGATCAGTCATCTTTATGATAGAGGAGACCTTTAAAGAGTCATCTGTGTAGGCCACAGTTCAAAGATAACCCAAGGTCTCATAGGCTGATCTTCTCTCATTTTAAACTGCAAGCTTTTGCCTACATGATCTGATATGCAATGCTGCCTTTCTTGGGTGAAGTGTGGTATGGGGTAACGTGTCATGAGACTGATCAGGTTTGCAAACTTTTATTGCATTTGTGCCACATATATGAGATTGTAGTCCATAGTGTCAAATATTCATGTATAGGCACTCTCTGGCCTGCCTTGTCAGTCTCCTCCATGTCTCTGCTAAGCTCTCTTTTATGTGTGACCCAACACTTCATAATTGATCAAAATTCAGGGTACAGTTTCTTCCCTATCCAATATGCAAGTTTGACATAACTTCTTCTCATTTCTTATCCTGTGGGATGTGACGCATTG
Organism: Hemiscyllium ocellatum; assembly: GCF_020745735.1. Taxonomy (NCBI): domain Eukaryota; kingdom Metazoa; phylum Chordata; class Chondrichthyes; order Orectolobiformes; family Hemiscylliidae; genus Hemiscyllium; species Hemiscyllium ocellatum. Next base: position 38,791,931 of record NC_083418.1, read on the forward strand.
CCTTGAATACTCACATGACTGGGATCTTAGATTTTCTCAGCTTTGAATTAGCAATGCAGGTATTCTAATTGCTAGTCTGTAAGTTTTCACAAACTGAAAATCCTACACTAAGGTAACTTATTCTTTTCATAGCTTTGAAAAAATTCCTTTCTCGGAGAGGCCACACTTTTATCTGACCCTGGTCAGGTCTCCTACGACTGAACCAAAAAGCATTTGAACAAAATTTTTAAATTTTATCCTCCTGGATTCTGCTAAAGCTAATGGCTTTATATTTTTTCTCCTGTTGTTAAATCTCCATAATGTAAACAAACTTCAGTAACAGAACTGGGGCCCTTGCATGGCTCAAGAAAAATTGATCTAATTAATTTTTTGACATTTCATAAAAATAAACCAACCCTATATGCCACCAACTTGCAATCCAAACTCTTCAAAAACAAAATTGATTATACATACATAAATCATACACCTTTGGTCAGACTTATTACTAAGAACATGTTTTGGTCATGATATTCCAATTAGTTGGAATCATGGTCAATGGATCCAGCCACATTAAAGGAGTTTTAACAAAGACAGAGATGTTGAGGAAGAACAAATGCCAAGAAGCAGCATCAACCTCCAATGGCTCCTAAACAGTTTCCACATGAAGAGGTCGCAGCTGAAGCTCTCCACAGGACGAAGTGGAGATGAAAAAGGCCAAGAATGCATTGTGCTTAATTTTATTTCCTTGAAACGAGTGAGGTGCATTGCCACAAGAGACAGAGAATGTCCCGGGACACCACCACAGACCTTCACCGCGTGTTAGAACAGGTCCGGTGATCTGAAGCACTGCATGGCCATCCTATCCCAGTGGGCAACAAGATGACAACTGTGCTAAATTTTTATAGTTAAAAGTCACACAATACCAGGTTATAGTCCAACAGGCTTATTTGGAAGCACTAGCCTTTGGAGCACTGCTCCTTCATCAGGAAGCTGTGGAATGGGACGAAAAGACACAGAATTTATAGTAAAAGATTACAGTGTCATGCAACTGAAACAACATATTGAACAAACCTAGATTGGTGCTAAGTCTTTCATCTTTTAGAATGGGTTCCATGTTTTGGGTCATTAATTTCTTTTAAGTCACATTCTCGTGGGTGGCACAGTGGCTCAGTGGTTAACACTGCTGCCTCACAGCACCAGGGTCCCAGGTTTGATTCCAGCCAAGGGCAACTGTCTGTGTGGAGTTTGCATATTCTCCCCATGTTTGCATGGGTTTCCTCTGGGTGCTCCAGTTTTCTCCCACAGTCCAAAGATGTGCAGGTTAGGTGAACTGGTCATGTTAAATTGCCCGTAGTGTTAGGTGCATTAGTCAGAGGGAAATGGGTCTGGATGGGTTACTCTTCGGAGGGTCGATGTGGACTGGTTGGGCCAGAGGGCCTGAATCCACACTGTAGGGAATCTAATAACTTAAAATCTTATTTTAAAATGTGACATCTCAGCTCAGACAATGCACTAAATGCATTATCTGAACTGAGATATGACATTTTTTATAACTTTAATGCATTGTCTGAGCTGAGATGTCACCTTTTCTTTATAATAACTTGTTATCTTGAGAATGTGACATAAAAGTAGTTCTGGGAATTACATATTAATGACCCAAAACATGGAACCCATTCTAAAAGATGAAAGACTTAGCACCAATCTAGGTTTGTTCAATATATTGTCTCTCAATTGCATGACACTGTAATCTTTTGCTATAAATTTTGTGCAATAAATCCCATTCCACACGACCTGAAAGCTAGTGTTTCCAAATAAAACTGTTGGACTATAACCTGGTGTCGTGTGATTTTTTTTAAACTTTGACCAGTCCAGTCCAACACCAGTTACTTCACATCATGGCTACATTTTTATGCAAATGACTTCCTCCAAGGAGCCTCTCAGGATATGTGTGGGATCTCTCAATCCTCAAGTAACAAATATAGCTGAAAATGTGTTGCTGGTTAAAGCACAGCAGGTCAGGCAGCATCCAAGGAACAGGAAATTTGACGTTTCGGGATATCCAAGTTGCTACCAACACAACTTATGTCAGATCACACGCTCTGTCACCTTGTTTCCCGTGCTGCAATTAGTGCTGCGGCCCAGGCACTATGCCTTGCCTACATAGCTGTTTCACCTCAATGCATGGTGCTGTAGACAATACATGTCATCTCATGAGCACCATATCATGACATGGCTGCCTTCATCAATAGAAAGGTTTTGATTCATTTGTGGTCATTCGCAATGCTTCTTTGAGCTCTGTGCCTCAAAGCTACCATGATACCAATGTTCTTGAGGTTTCTCCTGCTTCATTTCGAGGGCCAGACCTCTTCAAGGATGGTTGCTCCAAGACAAAGGCTATCCTCTACAACCATGGCTGATGATCTGTTACACAATCTCCTGTCTGAATACATACAATGCAGCCCATTGTTGCATCAGGGCCATGGTGGACAGGCTTGCAGGATCCTGTTGATGAGATTTTGATATTTCAAATCAGTCTTGAGCTGCCTTGCAATACAGCCCAACAGATTGTGCCACATTATCCTAGTACACTCTGCCCTGCATAACTGAAGCAGACAAAGAAGGGGTGTGATGGACACGGAAGCAGTCTTCCATGGAGGTTGATATGAACATTCCAGAGGAGGTATGTCACCTTTAGCACTGGACTCAACAAACCAGAAGGAACTTGATTAACAGCTGGTTACAACAAACTTGTTGCCCAAATACAAATAGGTCTTGTTTATGCATAGAAGCTAATGAAGCTCCTTTTGCATTTTTGTTCTGCTGTTGAATGCTTGAAGGCTCTCCAACATATGATGCTTCACATTGAACATTAATGAGATGTTATGCAATGCTGGGCACTGGGGAAACAGTAACTCTTCCTTAAACAAGGCACTAACATGGAATGGTGGTAAGACTAGATAGCCTGTGTAGCTTGACTCCTGTAATTGCAGTTGCAATATCAGTTGATCAAACAAGCACTGGTCAATTTATAAATACAAGGTCCTGTTTGCAATGAAGTATAATCTCTATCATCTATAATGCCCCGATACAGTGTACATTTTTGTTTCCCTAAAACAATCTCTCCATCAACATTAACAAAGTGAAAGAACTAGTCACTGATTTCAGGAAAAGGAGTGGAGGGCAAGCCCCTGTCTACTTCAATGGTACAGAGGTGGTGACGGGTCAAGAGTATCAAATTCCTGGGAGTGATGATCACTAACAATCTGTTCTGGTCCACCCATGTTGACATTGCAGTTAAGAAAGCACAACAATCTGTACTTCCTCAAAAGGCTAAAGAAATTCGGCATGTCCACAATGACTCTAACCAATTTTTAAAGGTTACCATAGAAAGCATTCTATGTGATATGGTAATTGCTCTTCCCAAGACCGCAAGAAACTATGGAGAGTTGTGAACACAGCTCAGCCCATCATACAAACCATCCTTCCAGGAAAGCAACCAGCACAAAGACCCCTCCCATCCTGGTTATATTCTCTTCCACTCTCTTCCATCAGGCAGAAGATATAAAGTTTGAGATTCAAGAACAGCTACTTCCACTGCTATCAGACCTTTGAATGGACCTCTCAAATTTAATTCTGATCGCTTTCTCTGCAGCTGTAACACTGTATTCTGTACTCTGTTCTGCTACCCTGATGCACTTTCTATGGTGCAATCCGTCTCTGTAGTACGCAAAACAACACTTTTCACTGTATCTTGGTATATGTGACATATTCCTGATGAAGGGCTTACACTCAAAATGTCGATTTTCCAGCTCCTCAGATGCTGCCTGACCTGCTGTGCTTTTCCAGCACCGCACATTTTGACTTTGGTCTCTAGCATCTGCAGTCCTCACTTTCTCCTCAACAATCAAACTATGTACACTATGAAGGGCTATTTCTGGTTGGTCGTGTTTGATTTGGTTTACAACGTGTTACAGCTCTGGTGATGCAAATCTCAAAGTATCAGCTGTATCAGGGTAAAACTGCATTGTAAAATTTACTCATGCCCAGAAAGAAAAACCCTCCATGAAATTCCCCAAAATTGAAACTTAGCCAATTTATGGTTAAATTCAACCCTTCAAATTTACCTGTTCTTGGAGTAAAGTCTTTTTCAATGTGAAAGAAAGTTTATTGAAGTCGACAGAAATAACGGCATATGTAAAATTTCCCCAACTTGTCAGCAGCGAGTAATTTGGCAGAATAGAGTGAGAATGCCCAGTAAGATTCTCAATGTCAAGAAAAAAGGTTGATTTTCTTATGACTTCAACAGATCAATGAGAAGCTTACAATGAAGACACAATGACCTGATTCCCCATGCATTTGCTTCTCATATATGCAGCTTGAGATTGAGAGAAACTAGATAATTCCAACTCGCGAGTAGCAATCCCATTCACCCATTGTCGATATAAGTTACATTGGCAAAATGCCAGTTTCTCCACATCAACATGGTTGATCTTGGACTCACTCAGGACGACTCTTCAGGTCTTCACCACAACACTTTGGAGTTCACTGACACAGAGCAATGCTCCTATCAGGTCATTCTGTGCACAAGGACATACCCATTCACATGCACCTGCAGATGACGCACTCTAGGGCTCTTAGCTTGCTTTTTTAGCACTCACTCACTTTGTGCTTACTAGGTCACTGTTGTCACTAGCATGCAGAATCAAAGAAGTAAATGGCAGGTTTAATGAGAAAAGACAAGGTGGCTTACAGAGGGAAATCTGCCAAGAAACTCTCCCATGAAAAAATGACACTTATAGTGAAAAATGAAATTATAGAGAGATACTGCACTATATATATAAGGTCTAATTGGTCGTCTTCAACGAACACACTCATCTAACCTGCATTTTCAAAGGAATTCTCATTAATGCTTATCATTGCTCAATTCTCATTTCAAAGTTCACATAACTTTGTTAACTCATTTCATTCCTGAAAATTTCAGATATAATAAAAATACAAGATCTAATTTTTTTGCATCGCCACGTAAACTCTTAGTTTCAGTTTACAAAGGAGCTTACATGAATTCAGGTACAACAATTGCACCAGATCTAAATATCACCCTCTGCTGTCTCATCAGTCACTCACTGAATAAAATTTCAATATATCATCTCATGATGCTCAATAATCAGCTCCTTGTACTTTGAGTAGCAATCAGTCAATGTATTGACAACATTTTCAGTTAGGTATTCAGTGAAGATTAGCTGAGATACAAATTACACAGATAGTCCAATATCATCAGATATGCACATCAGAGAGACATAGCAAGTCATTAAAATTTCCTATCACGTAGCTGTAGTAGAGAAAGTAAACTATCAACTCATTTGAAGAGGAATGTCATCCATCATCTAATAAGACATGCAGATTGTGTGGGCTTGAGGAACTTAATATTTAATATGAGGCCAGGATAAGAATGTTTATGCAATTATGAAGGAAGTGAAACAGTGAATAAGAACTAAATATGAAATCACAAAAAAAAGCAAACAAATACAGTCTATATTTCCTAAATTCTATCACAATTATTTGTCAAATAAATATTGAGGTTTATATCATGAATGAAGCAAAGAGACTTGAAACCAAACCAAAATATTTAGATTTATGACATAATCTTAGAGATTTTAAGATATGAATTTCTGCGATTATTTCTATTATAACATTTAATTAACGCACTGCATAGAGATTAGATCAATTTCTATGACCAACATCACTCTCTCCTTTATATTTCTTAGGTTCATTGAGACAAGTGATGTTCATCTTGGGGCTGAAACACTGAATGTTGAGCATCCAAGGAAAGCAACATTTGCAGGCAGTCTATAAGGCAGCGTGCATTACTCGACTGGAGGAAGGAAATCAGAGTCTAAGACTATAGTTCAGAGCTCTAACCAGTGCAGAAGTGTGCTGGAAAACTGGAGGGTGTTCCATTATGTTTCAAAATAGGTAAGCAAAATTCATCCAGAAAGGTTAACTCAATGTAAAGGTCAGGTGAAATTTGATTCAGTCTGTGGTGTGAAACACCTTATGAATTGGCAGTGTACTCTACACAACTCAAATTTTTCATTGAAGTCCATTAAAAAGAGATCATGGAAGGGATAAAATATCCAATCTGATGTCACCAATCACGAATAATTTCATCCTAACGCATCTTAAATTCAACTTCAGCAAACCAACCTCATTGTTAAGTGGCATTTCTATTTTTTGTAGCAGCTAACTCTCAGGCCTTTCCAAGTGACAATTCCAGTGTAACGTCAAACTGGGGCCACAGATTCATTACAAACTGGCTAACGTCACCCACATTGACTTGAAATACAGCTCTTTAAAACAACTGAAAGCACCTTTTCCATCAATCTTTGGTGGATTTGATCACCTGTTGAATTTGAATAGAAAGCACACTAATCCAGTCTGCCATTTGATTGCAAAAACAAATTTTTTTTTACAATAACAGGCATCCTTCCTTTTGACAGATGCTTCTTTTTTCTCCATGTGATACTTTTTATGCCAGTAACACATCACAGCTGACATTTATAAACAGAATTCATGCATGTGGTAGCAAGACATACATCCTGACAGAAATCAAATTGATTCTAACTTAGGTTGCCCCTCCACCTTTCATCTGCATTTAACTTCTGTCTTCCAATATCAAATATAATACTGACAGTGATAGCTGGTATTAATTCTTCTTGTTTTCTAATCAACACTATTGGATAAATATAAGAGCTGAAAGAAAATGGGAATCGTCATGATATTTTAACATAATGCAGATGGGAGAACTAATGTTCAATTAATTGTCAGGATTCTCTCATATCTGGGACCAAGCTTAAAATTCAGCCTAGGCAGAAGCTGTATGATCTATGGACTACTGCCAAAGGTACTTGGGTTGCAGCCAAGCTGATATATGCAGTGGTAGGCTAGGGTGACCATTTTGTCTTTGGTAATTCCTCAAAGCATCTGTGACATCTGGAGCTCTTTGTGTTATAGATCAATGTCTCAAACCAACATTGGATTCCTTTGACAAACATGCCATAACCTTAAGTAGTGTTCCTGTGACATATCAGAATTATACCTTTGGGAAAAAAGAAACACTCCTTATTAAATTTATCAACTCTCAACCTAAAAGGAAGAAAACAAAAATGCTTTAGTATTTGCTAGCATAAACTGGTGCTGAAAATGTGTTGCTGGAAAAGCGCAGCAAGTCAGGCAGCATCCAAGGAACAGGAAATTCGAGGTTTCGGGCATAAGCCCTTCATCAGGAATGCTTATGTCCGAAACATTGAATTTCCTGATCCTTGGATGCTGCCTGACCTGCTGCGCTTTTCCAGCAACACATTTTCAGCTCTGATCTCCAGCATCTGCAGACCTCACTTTCTCCTAGCATAAACTGGTGGCTGCTTTGATAAAGCAATGGGTTGTAAAGCATCATCTATTGTAGAAGAGTAAAAAAATTCCATTTGGAATGTGGATGGCAATGGCTCATGCGATCTTTAAATCTCCTCATCTCTCAGATGTGAAAAGTTCACATTTTAAAATGTATTTCACAACTGTGGTGTGGAAACTTTGCAAAAACAAACAGAGCTCCCCAAGGTATCAGTGAGCCTTACTTCGGTTGTGGGTAAAGTGTTGGAAAGGATTATAAGAGATAGGATTTTTAATCATCTAGAAAGGAAAATTTTGATTAGGGATAGTCAACATGGTTTTGTGGAGGGTAGGCCATGCCTCACAAACCTTATTGAGTTTTTTGAGAAAGTGACCAAACAGGTGGATGAGGGTAAAGCGGGTGGTGTACATGAATTTCAGGAAGGTGTTTGATAAGGTCCCCCATGGTAGGCTCTTGCAGAAAATACGGAGGAACGGGTTTAAGGGTGATTTCGCAGTTTGGATCAGAAATTGGTTAGTTACAAGACAGAGGGTGGTGGTTGATAGGAAATGTTTATTCTGGAGTTCAGTTATTAATGGTATGCCACAAGGATCGGTTTTGGGGCCACTGCTGTTTGTCATTTTTAGAAATAACCTAGATGAGGGTGAAGAAGGATGGATTAGTAAATTTGCGGATGATACTAAGGTCAGTGGAGTTGTGGATAGTGCAGAAGGATGTTGCAGGTTACAGAGGGACATAGATAAGCTGTTGAGCTAGGCTGAGAGGTGGCAAGTGGAGTTTAACATGGTAAAGTGTGAGGTGATTCACTTTGGAAGGAGTAACAGGAATATAGAGTACTGGGCTAATGGTAAGATTCTTGGTAGTGTGGATGAGCAAAGAGATCTCGGTGTTCATGTGTATAGATGCCTGAAGGTTGCCACCCAGGTTGATACGGTTGTTAAGAAGGCATACAGTGTGTTAGGGCTTTATATGGTCATTGGTAGAGGGCTTGAGTTTTGGAGCCACGTTGCAGCTGTACAAAACTCTGGTGAGGCTGGACTTGGAGTATTTCATACAGTTCTGGTCACTGCATTACCAGAAGGCTGAGGAAGCATTGAAAAGGATGCAGAGGGGATTTACCAGGATGTTGTCTAGTATAGAGGGAAGGTATTATGAAGAAAGGCTGAGGGACTTGAAGCTGTTATTGTTAGAGAGAAGAAGATTGGGAGTTAACTTAATAGACAAACAAGATGATCAGAGGATCAAATAGAGTGGACAGTAAGAGCCTTTTTTCTCAGATGGTGATGGCTAGCATAAGGGGACATAGCTTTAAATTGAGGAGTGTTAGGTGTAGGACAGGTGTCAGAGGTAGGTTCTTTACTCAGATTAGTAGGGGTGTGGAACACCTTTCCTGCAACAATCGTAAACTCACCAAATTTAAGGGCAATTATATGGTCAATGGATAGACATATGAATGATAACGGGATAGTGTAAGTTAGATGAGCTTCAGATTGGTTTCACAGGTCGGCGCAACATCGAGGGCCAAAGGGCCTGTACAATACTGTAATATTCTATGTTCTATCATGAATATAGGCTCATGAATAGAGACAATACCATGGAGAGAATCCTCTGTGGAAGAATTCACTTAGCTTGACATCAGCAAGGGAAATCTTCACATGAAGCAGCTGCCCAAAGATGTCTACTAAAAAGCCAACTTATACTTGCACCTAAATTAAAACAATATAATATGTACCAGTAAGGACATACAATTATCAAGATTTTTATTTTAAATTCTGACTTTTGATTCCTCAGTCAGGGGCCCATCTATAACCTTGACACCCAGTGGACAGTTCAACTTCTGGATTAGATATGCTTTAATGCTCTCAGTGAATTTCAGAAAAGTATTTCTACGGCACCATTACTTTCCATTTTGCAAACTAGCCAGCCTTATGATCTCTTCAAGTGGAACAGGTAGTTTAGTGGCAAATTAAATGCATTTCTATTCTGTAGACCTTTGCTTGAAAACCAACGGCAGCCATGTAAACTCACTCCCTTGAATATTTTCTGGACGTAAATTTTAAGCGAGACTCTTTGTGGCAAGACAACTGATTATATTAACTGAAAATGTGTTGCTGGAAATGCGCAGCTGGTCAGGCAGCATCCAAGGAGCAGGAGAATCTATGTTTCGGGCATGAGCCCTTCTTCAGGAAAGCTGCCTGACCTGCTGCGCTTTTCCAGCAAAACATTTTCAGCTCTGATCTCCAGCATCTGCAGTCCTCACTTTCTCCTCGAAGATTTTAACCTACTGCGAATCCTCTTGCAAGGATGCCTTGCTTGAAGAAGCTCTCTTCCTCCCTGATTTCCTGAAGAAGGGCTCATGCCCAAAATGTCAAATCTCCTGTTCCTTGGATGCTCCCTGACCTGCTGTGCTTTTCCCTGACCTGCTCCAGCATCTGCAGTCCTCACTTTCTCCAACTGATTATATTATTCAGTTCTCACCTCTTGGTAACATTTGAGCATTCTGAAGATTATTTTAATATTCAGCTCTCAGAATTGCCAACAGAAATGAGTGCATCATTACAATCACATTACATTTGATATTAGAAGCCAAAAGGTAATTCTGGTGAAAAATTAAGACCTTACCTAAGTGGATAGCACCAATTTCATTATTTTAAGAATATTATATGCGCACATGCAATGTAACATTGGCTTTGAAGTCTTTCGTTTATGAAATATCAGTTTTCATTTTTTAAAGAACTTACTTCAGTTATATGCATACAACACATCACATTGACTGCAAGTCTTTCAGGTAAACAAGTTCAAATGTTTAGATCAGGATGTGAAATAACTCACCTCTCACTTTAAAGTACATTTTAAAATGCAATTTATATATTAAAGATAGGTTTAGATGACGTGAACAGAAGAATATTCATTATAAAGCAATGCATTATACATCAACAGAAACAAAACAACATATTTTCAGTTAAAATCAAACATATACCTACAAATATTTTTTATTTTCATAGACGTCATGTAGCTTTAAAACATGTGGATGCTCTATTAACTTCAGGATAGCTATCTCCCGTTCTACCTAAAAGACAAAAAGAGAGAAATATTACACTAATACTCTAACAACAAAGCAATAAAGTTAGTGCTGTAAATTGATGCTAAATTATGATTTTACAGCATAAGTTTCTGTATTTATTAGGGGAAACAAGTGTAATTATTTCATTCCACTGACTACACCATGGAAATTGTGTAGAACTGAAACATCACATTGTCAAAAGTAGCTTAATTAGCTGTTATTTGAAATTCTGAATGAATTAAAAGGAATAATTGACATTATGACCCAGAGAGTTATAACAAAATCAAATACACAACTGTTTAATATCTGGGATTTATTAAGATCTACAATAGAATATTCAACCAAGAATAAACATTAGGGACAAAGTTATTATGTGCCATTTCCAGTAACAATTTATTCCAGTACATACATTGTAGTGCATGTTCTACACGTTCTATCAGGTAATTGAAATATATACATTTTTATTAAATATTACCCTGAAATTAAAATTACTGTAAGAAATAATATTCACCTTTGCTCACCATAATTTCTCAATTGCCTAGTTGGATAACATCTGACACAGCTATCTTAATGTTCAATTATCCCAGAACTCTTTGTAGTGATTCAGGAAACATACAGACTTCATGCTATTGACTACTTTGAATGAAGGCAGCATACAATGCAATGCCAAAAGCATGGACAAGTGCTTGCACACTGTAGCAGAAGGAAAGGGAGGTGCACACGGGCTGCAACAGGTTTGTGGAAGACTCCCTCAGGAGGAATGAAATTGACAGCTGCACAATAGGACTGCAGGCCTGGTTCAAATACTTTGGCACAGCAGGGGCCTGTTTTAGAAGGTGGTGACTTGATGAGAGGTGTCCCTTTCCCATAGGGGCCCGGAGATTGTACCTACAGAGCAGCAGCAGATAGACATTGCTGACAATGCAAGTAGTCAAGACACTCAAGTGGAAATTTCAGTTATCACACAAGTGATCAAATTCAATGAATACATCATCAAATTCCGTATCCATTCAAATTAATTCATTATGCTCATACACTGCTCCATTCACCACACCTCCCAAATATCCTCAACAAACACAACTCATACATTAAATTAATGCTCACCTCACCCTTGTGTCTCTCAGGTCATGGCAGTCACGTCACCCTAACACCTTAACTAATGGTTTTCTCTCCTCTGGGACAAAGGTTGTGCATTACTGTCAACAGCCCATCTATCCCGGAGGTCACACACACTGACAGTTGACCTCAAACCCCATGGAGTTGATTGTGTGACCAACCCCAATACTGTTAAAACCACATGGTGGTCAGCAGTGGGGTTGAAAACATTGGTGGCAAAAATGGCAGAGGATAATGCGTTGTATCCAGAGATTCTTGGGTGGAAGTTGAAGACTGGGGGGGGGGGGGGGTCTACCTTTGTTGCAGATAGAGGAGTGGGGTTCCAGGTGGAGACGTGGAGTTCCAGGTGGGGGTGCAAGAAGTAGAGGAGATGCAAAAGAGGGCATAGTTGATCACATGGGTGGAGAAATTGCAGTCTTTGAAATAGGAGGACATCTGGCATGCCACTTGAGAGGGGAAGTTGCAGCCATTATCCTCTGCCATTTTCACCATTTACAGTCACACCAATCCACCAAAAAATATATTTCCTTCCCCATTCTTATCTGCAATCTGCAGAGACCATTCCCTCCATGACTCCCTCATTAGGTTCACGCCCCCCCACCAACCCATCCTCTACACCTGGCACTTGCCCCTGCTGCCACATGAGGTACAAAACCTGCATCCACACCTCTGTCCAATGCCCTAAAGGATCAGTTCAAATCCAGGGGAGATTTTCCTGCACAACTACTCATTTTATCTACTGCCTCCGTTGCTCTCAATGTGATCGCCTCCATGTCAGGGAGACAGGACGCAACTCCCGGAGTGGTTCAGAGAAAAACTCTGGGACACATGCACCAAACAATCCTACTGCCCTGTGGCCAAGCATTTCAACTCCTCCTCACACTCCCCCAAGGACATGCAAATCCTGAGCCTCTTACACTGGCAAATCAAAGCCACCTGCCAACTGGAGGAAGAATGCCTCATCTTTGCCTTGGGACCCTACACCATGGGCCTTAACATTGACTTCACCAGTTTCCAAATCTCCTCTCCCCAAACCTCATCCCAGATCCAACCCTCCAACTTGGCACTACACTCTTGACCTGTCCATCTTCCTTCCCACCTATCTACTCTACCCTTTCCACTGATCTATCACAACGATCTCCCATTTACATCCACCTGTCACTATTCATCTATTTTCTCCCCAGCTCCAACCCCACCCCCACCCCGCTATTTATCTCTTAGCCCCCTTCCACATCCACAATTCTGATCAAGGACTTATGCCTGAAATGTCAATTCTCCTTAGATTTAGAAGCAAAGAGGTTCTTCTGCAGCTGTACAGGGCCCTGGTGAGACCACACCTGGAGTACTGTGTGCAGTTGTAGTCTCCAAATTTGAGGAAAGACATTCTGGCTATTGAGGGAGTGCAGCGTAGGTTCATGAGGTCAATTCCTGGAATGGCGGGACTACCTTACGCTGAAAGACTGGAGTGACTGGGCTTGTATACCTTGAGTTTAGAAGACTGAGAGGGGATCTGATTGAGACATATAAGATTATTAAAGGATTGGACACTCTGGAGGCAGGAAACATGTTTCTGCTGATGGGTGAGTGCCGAACCAGAGGACACAGCTTAAAAATACGGGGTAGACCATTTAGGACAGAGATGAGGAGAAACCTCTTCACCCAGAGAGTGGTAGCTGTGTGGAATGCTCTGCCCCAAAGGGCAGTGGAGGCCCAGTCTCTGGATTAATTTAAGAAAGAGTTGGATAGAGCTCTCAAGGATAGTGGAATCAAGGGTTATGGAGATAAGGCAGGAACAGGATACTGACTAAAGATGATCAGTCATGATCATATTGAATGGTGGTGCAGCTTCGAAGGGCAGAATGGCCTACTCCTGCACCGATTGTCTATTGTCCTGTTCCTCAGATGCTGCCTGACCTGATGTACTTTTCCAGCACCACACCTTTTGACTCTGCCTCTCCAGCATCTGCAGTTCTCACTTTCTTCTAGTTCATTACAATCTCCATTACAGATGTCCACTATCCTAACAAGGCCATTTGCATTTTCCACATGCTTCTCTTTGGACAGGACCACCCTTCTCCTGACATAAAGAGCATCAGTAACCTCTGTTTTATAGCAGTGGATGGTAAACTGGAGGACATTACAGATGTTGCCTGCTCAAGTATTCCAAAGTAAATAAATTCAGGGCCATAGTTATCTTCACAATGATGGGAAAACCAGTCTTGCCCTGTTTGGAAGTTGCAGTCAGTCTACAAAACAGATTTCAAAGGACACCTCATTCCAGAGAAGTGAGCTGATACACACACTACTGACTTATTTTGATAAGAAAAATGCTTCCATAAAACGCAAGATCGAGAATACCTTCTGCCAAGACCACTTCCCATTTTTTGCTCTGGGAGCAACTTGGCCTTTTCAATGCTTTCTTGGCTCTAATCCTGTGGCCAACGGTAGCTACACCACCATCCTTGTCTGGTTGAACTAGACTGTTGACTTTGACATTGTTGATTTCATGAACTGCAAATAATTCCGCACAGCACACAGCACTTTAATAAACTCATCACAGGTAGTAGGAAATACCCAGCAATTCACCTGAAAAGTAGTTGATGGAAGTTTAAAAAAAAAATACTGTTTAAGAGTGGTGTGTGGGGTGGTGTTTTACTGAAAGTACCTGCTGGGTCAGTGAAGTTGAAACAGCAGAACTGTCATCAATTCAGCATTTTATATTAACTGATGTAATGATCTGCTTACCACCAATACTTGTGCCAACATCCAAAATGGTGGACACTTTGTGTCACACCAGAAGTGGTCACGTGACAGATGCCCTTTGATTAAAAACTGGCACTTCAGGCACCAAACTACTTGGGCACTACAGAGTTAAACTTGATGGTTCTGGTATTTATTATACTAATTATCTCCTAAGAAAAACTGTACAACTGAATTTTATTGACCATTTTCAACTACTTTCCATATCTGTGTATTGTGACTTCCTCTAGAGAATTACTGCAAAGTCAATTAATAATCCAGACATATTTTATGGAAATTCCTGCTTTGGGGACTTTCAATTTAACAGATCGTGCCTCTGTGGATTATTAAGGTCCCTTCATGTATATAATAGCCCTCATTAACATTAAGTAAAAAGCAAGTCTTAAAATTTGTGGTTAGAAGTAAAATTGTGAAAAACAATGGATCCCTCATGCAGAATAATTTTGCAAATGCAAATTGTTCCTGTTGCACAGTGAATTTCTAAACAAAAGAATCATTCATGAGAAATGGGTATCATGAACAAAGGCAGTGTTTATTCGCCACCCCTCAAGAATGTGGTGGAGAGTCATGATTCTGAACTGTTGCAATAGTTGTGGTGAAGAAACAGTGCTGTGATGTACAGAATTCCACAATTTTAACCCAATAGCAATGAAAAAATATTTGCATCTGTATAGGGAATGGTGCAGAGGGGAACTTGCAGGCCACTCTGTTCCGATGTATCTGCTTCCCTTCTGCTTGCCCTTGTTAGAGGTCACGGGTTTGGAAGATGTTGAATAAGAAACTTTACCAATTTACTAACAGAGCACTATGTGGGATAATCAGTAGCTTGTTTCTTTACTCAGGTTTGGCCCAATACCGTGAGACATCTTGGGATCCAGAATCAATGTTGTGCAATGCTAAGGTCACTTCTCCCAAAACTGTACATAGTACCAAAAGTTCTGGCAGGTCTGTTCTGCCAGCAACAAACAAAGTTCAGCAGGTCTGGCAGCCTCTGTGGGAAGAAAACGGAGTTAATGTTTCAAGTGCAGTGCCTCTTCATCAGAAGTGTTAGCAGCTCGGAAAAAGTGGCACTTATGCTGAAAACTTTGTTAACTCTGCTTTCTTCCCAGTGGTGTTATCAGACCTGCTGAGTTTCACCACCCTATTTTAGTTTTTATTTCAGATGTCCAACTGTTCTTTATTTTACTACCTTGCCAGTTGGTCAGGATATACACAGAGATGGTCATAGAGGAGTTGTGAGCAGTGTGGTTCACAAACTCTGTGTCAGGATGCTGTCCACAGGACACAAAGCCTCAGTTGTTAGTGAGGAGGAACCTTGCAGGGTTGACTGGGGTCGATATGCCTTTGTGTTCTGAATTTGTTACCCGGGTACTTGCAATTATATTGGTATTTTTCATAGCACTTTAATACACCAAGTAGTTCACTGCATTCATATATTTTTCACAATTCTGGCAGCAATCCAGGAGAAGATTATGATGGACTGGTTACAAATGACCCGATTTCACAAATTAAGAACAAGTAAAGAACAATTACCTTACAATAATAAACAGTATGTTGTGGAATACTTGAAGCAGCAGGTTATATTAAGAGTGTGGATAACATTTTTGCACCTCGCCCAGTTAATGATTTTCCTGTTAATTTTACCGCAGAAGATATCAGATGTCAAGACAGAGGATCCAAGAGAATATGACATAAGTTTGGGGTCAATGTCAAGCCTCACTAATGCATTAAAGATGATTCTAAGTGTGCGAGTAAGTCATCACAGAAATCTAACAAGTAGCTGAGTCATTAAAGCACATGTTTCTGTCAAACAGAGACATTTGCTCAGGAAGGTTACAGACAATCTTGGAACTTTACAATTATTATGATACCAAGGAAACAATTAAGTACTTTCTAGACAAGTACAGTTCCAAAAATATGCTACTTCATTGATATAGCTCTCTGGAAACAAGCAGCTTTTCCTTCAAGGACAAATATACACATGTATGATCTCAGCTGATGTTATTCACAGTAAGCCAGCTCCCAGATAGTAACTTGGCTTGATGGATCATTTTTATTTCTTCTGGTTTTAGCAAAACAGTCTCTTGATGAAATATACGCATGAAATCGCATAGAGTTGGCTTTAATAAAATGGAAGTTTATCACAAAAGAAATGAAGATAGTTTGGATTATTCTATTTTATCTACTTATAATGCAAATTCAAGGATTTCTGAACATACAAAATATAACCTCATTAATCCTAAAACCCCTTTATAAACTGAAAGGGAACAAAACAGCATCAGTATAGTACCCAAAACACCACTTGTACAACACTTACACCAACATCCCTATATCTAACACCTTGATAAGGTTAAGTCACTTGTAACCTAAAAGTTAGCCTAGAATTTCTTCCTGGAGCTATCATACACCTATTTAAATGTGCTCAGATTTTAGTGGTCTCATCAATGCTTAATCCCAACCCTTCTAGACTGGGAATAGTACTAACTCTTCACTTTAAGGTCACCGTAGTGCATTGCATATTTTCCCTAATCAGGAGCATTTTTCTACACTGCTATCTTATTACAAGTCCTCACTGGACCATGTCCCACTTAATGTCAAAGGTCTCCTCCCCCATCTTTGTTATGGGAGCATTTCCCTTAAGCTCATTAAAAAATTAAATTCCAGAAGTCTAACAAATGTTGTGGCCCCATTATTTAGTTGCTGAGTTTTAAGACAACTTAAATAAACAAGTCCATCAGTTGTGTACAGAAGTCATTAACTCTAAAGCCAAGTCTAACAAAAGGTGCCACCATGCAGTCTTATATGACATTCATATCATTATTCATCAACCATACATTAAAAAGTTAACTAACTAGAAAAGGTGATGAAAAGAACTTTTATTGTCAAACAGGCTTGTAACTATACTCACCAAATGCCAACTTTGACATTTCATGTAGATTTAAACCATAACTAGAGACCCTCATAGCGCAATGGCAACAATTATAGCACAGTTCTGATTTTAAATTACCACATTAGCATCTTTGTGCTGCTGCATCTGGACAAAGGACATCTAAGTACGGAGGGCATAGAGGACATTGTCAGGAGTATGGAGAGTTTTGAAAGTCAAAATAAAAAAGGGCTTCAATGCAAGACACTTCACAGCAGTGTAACTGGACAAAGTTTGATCCTTAACCAAATAAGGAGGCATCGGGATTGATGGCTAAAAAAAAAAATTTGTTCCAACCTTGTTGATAGATTTAATGCACAGAGAGTGACCATCTACAGTAAATTCTGAAAAAAGATTCTGTCAATTAAATCTTACTCTGTTACTGACAGTTTAAATGCCAGTTATTTAAAATAGGACTACTTAATTCAAAGGAACATTCAACTCAGAATTTACATGTTTATTGACTAGAAGGGTGTAAGATAACGAAGCCAGAAATCTGAAAATTAAAATGTATATAGTGAAACAAGAATAAAGGACAGTCTTCAATGCTAGTCTGTATATTACTAATTATTACAGGATTAGAAAATAAAATTTTGACTGATCAATGGTTTAAACATTAAGAAAGTATCTTATCTAGGACCAGAAGGATACCAATGTAATATTCCTTTCAAGATTTTGATGTCTTTTAGAGAATGACATCATTCTCTGGGAAGCAACTTTGCAAAAGGTTCAGAAGAGCAAATCTCGGATTCAATAGTTGAAAGTCTGAATAGGAAGTAAAAGCCAGCTGGGTGGACTAGGAAGGTTATAATAATAGGCTGACAGAAGAATTCAAATGGCAATCTCATTCTTCAAGATCTTTTATCCATCTGTCTATCTTTCAGTTCTCTAGTACTGCACAAGCAGACGTCTATTATCAATTATGTCATTTCACTGATGCCTCTCTTCCATTTAGAAGCTTAATCAAGAGCTCTCTGTAGAAGTAAGGTGCTATGACTGAAGGCTCCATCCATAAAGTTGTGGTCATGTGTAAAATAAGTCTTACGAATCATTCTTTGTAAACAATTTTTTTCAATGTTTTGTTTCACGGATAAGATAGGGAAGAGAAGTGAAAGGAAATAGAACAAAGACCAATGAATCTTCACATATGCCAGTCCATTTTTCTAGGTCAAACAGCCCAAGGCATCTCCGATAACAAACAGAGCATATTACAACTCTTAAGAATTTAAATCTGTGCCTTTAAAATTATATTCTTCATCATGGGTTATACCAAATATCTATATAATTTGTGTTAAATCTTACATCAGTATACAATTCTATGTTAAATAATTAAATTTTTTAAATAGTTCTCTTTATCAACACTTATTTGTAAATTATTGCCACGTTACCTTTGAAAGTATTTGATCATGTTCACATTGTAATTTGTGTTTTATAAACACAATCAATATTACAATGCATTTGATT
This sequence comes from Hemiscyllium ocellatum, assembly GCF_020745735.1. Classification (NCBI taxonomy): domain Eukaryota; kingdom Metazoa; phylum Chordata; class Chondrichthyes; order Orectolobiformes; family Hemiscylliidae; genus Hemiscyllium; species Hemiscyllium ocellatum. Next base: position 38,810,648 of record NC_083418.1, read on the forward strand.
CAGAACATTAACGTCTTTCATACTTCTACAACAAGTGAATTAAAATATTTCACAATAGTAATATGTTAGTTGTTGGAAGAAATTCCTAGGATGGTTAATTTCTATCGTCCTCCTCTTTCACAGCAATTGTGACGTGCAAGGGAAATGTGTATTTTAACGGAGTTGCCGCAAATCCTGTTATGATTGTTGTATGAGTGGAGCAGGATTTCTCTACAAAGTGATTACTGAAAATATGCATGATAAATATGCATGATTCTTCCCTCTTTCCTCCCCCACGCCATCACCACATCACGATTAATCCTGTCAAGTTGAAGATGTACAGCATGGAAACAGACCCTTCAGTCCAACCTGTCCATGCCGACCAGATATCCCAACCCAATCTAGTCCCACCTGCCAGCATCTGGCCCGTATCCCTCCAAACCCTTCCTATTCATATACCCATCCAAATGCCTCTTAAATGTTGTACCAGCCTCCACCACATCCTCTGGCAGCTCATTCCATACACGTACGACCCGCTGTGTGAAAAAAGTTGCCCCTTAGGTCTCTTTTATATCTTTCCCCTCTCACCCTAAACCTATGCCCTCTAGTTCTGGACTCCCCAACCCCAGGGAAAAGACTTTGTCTATTTATCCTCATAATTTTGTAAACCTCTATAAGGTCACCCCTTAGCCTTCAATGCTTCAGGGAAAACAGCCCCAGCCTGTTCAGCCTCTCCCTATAGCTCAAATCCTCCAACCCTGGCAATATCCTTGTAAATCTTTTCTGAACCCTTTCGAGTTTCACAACATCTTTCCGATAGGAAGGAGACCAGAATTGCACACAATATTCCAACAGTGGCCTAACCAATGCCCTGTACAGCCACAACATAACCTCCCAACTCCTGTACTCAATACTTTGACCAATAAAGGAAAGCCTTCTTTTAAATCAAGGTATACACCTTCAGAGCCTGACCATCGCCCTCTTCATATCATTTGGTGATTGAGAACTTTTATTCAAGGCTTATGATGCCATAATATCACAATGAGGCAAATAGAAGAGGTAGGCTTCAAGAACTACTTCAAGTGAAATTGGGACTAAACCAGAGTTGTTGCTGCTGTTGAGCAGCATATACTTTTAACCATCTGAGCCAACTGACCTGACTCCACTAAACCAACCATACAACTTTTTAAGAGTTAAACTCTAGTTTTAAGAACATTGAAGTTAATTGGCCCATAAAAGAATCAATTGCATGGATTCCAAATGTCCTAATAGCAGCCCATGGGGTTCATCATTTCATCCTTCCTTTCTGTAAAATAACTGACTGCTACCCATCCCAATTTTCTGTTCTTTCACTATTTTACATACCCATGCTGCTACTGTACCATCAATTCCAGCAGCTTCAATTTTGTTACCAAGTTTATTACTTTTTAAAATTATATTTGTCATGAGATGTGGCCATCATTGGCTAAGCCAGCTTTAGATGACCTCCCTTTCCCCATGAAAGGATGTCTCGCCTTTACCTGGACTAGCTCCTCTTTGAAAGCCTCCCACTGTTTATCTGTTAAGCTTCAAATTTAATCTATTTAGACCACATAGCTCTTTAATTGACTGAAATTAACTTTCCACAAATTGCAGATTGTGACATTTGATTTGTCTTCATCCTTGTCCATAACAAAAGTATTAATATAATTGCAGCACTTTCTTCTGTTAAATAATCCTATCCATAACGTTATCTGCAATTTGTCATTGCTTATAAAGGTAAGGAAGAAATAATTGGAAATGTCTTGGACACGATAATTTATTTGGCCCTTCTGTTGAGTTAATAGCTTGGCATATATTCTAATGAACATGGAGGATAATAATTTAAAAAAATCATATACCATGAATTCTTGATAACTGGAAGCAGTTTACTCAAGAACACATTGTTCACCACTGACAGCAACAGCTTGTGTCATTATTTGAGCACGCCTCAGAGAAATAAAATTGTGGCTAAAGCTCCATTCCATTACATGAGTACATCATGTGGGTTATCATTTCCGTATGATACTGAAAGGATGTTACATTTCCAGTACTTTCAGATGACTTACAGAAACATTTGTGGCTCTTGTGGTACTGAAGAAGGGCAATGAATTTTCCTAACATTCCTTTGTCGACAAACACCACCACAAATAGATTAAACAAATATTTATCCTTTCTGAAGAAGGGTCACTGGACCCGAATCAGTTAACTCTGCTTTCTCTCCACAGATGCTGATAGATGTGCGGAGTTTTTCCAGCAATTTCTATTTTTATTTCTTTATCCCTTCATTGTCATTTAAGGGACATGTTTATGAACAAATTGGTTGCGTTGTGTGCTTATGTTACAGTAATAATTTATTTACAGCAAAGTGCTTTGGGATATTCTGAAGACACAAAAAGTGCTAAATAAACATAAGAGTTTAACAATTTTAGAGCATGAGCACTTCCCTCTATGTTCGGTACCCATCCCCATACCCCAGGTCCTGTTCTGTACATATTGATCCCAGTACAGCTAACCCATTTACAACTAATCATAGTTCCCGTTATCACCTATTCAGCACTCTCCTCATCTTTTCCGACTTACTATCCGTTTGTCTGTCTCCCATCTCCCCTCCCCCACCCCCACACCCCGTCCTCCTTCCTAGATGCTGTTTCCATCTATTCATCTCATTCATTCCCTTCTGCTCCCCCCAAAATGTCATCAACAGAAAGACCACCACTCCCCAGCTGGATTTCAGTTCTGATAAAAGGGTCACTGGATCCAAAACGTTAACTCTGTTTTCTCTCCACTGATGCATTCCAGAGTTTCGCCAGCAATTTCTATTTTGTTCCAGATTTCCACCATCCACTGTAATTTGTTTTTTGCTTAGCTGTTCTGGAAATGTGGCTGTGTATAGCTGGTGGATTTTTTCTGTAGAATATTCACAAGGAGGTTTGTAAATTCAAGGTTCAATGGGCCTTTGTGACCGCTCCCCCCCTACCCCCAACAACCATCTGAATCTGAACCTTAACAAGTTGCAATACAAGGAAGGATAACTGGCATTTGCACGTATCATTCAATTGCAAAAACATCCAGCAGCACATAAAGGTACACACTGAGGTTAGATCTTAGGAACAATAAATCAGTAATTAATCAAAAAGAAATTCTGGACTCCCTTTAAACCAATTAAATTTGGTGCAGCACGTCATTCTGAAAGAGACACAGTCAAATTTGAACTCAATGGTTAAGACTCATATTTGAATTAGGTGTTGAGCTCAGACACTAGAATTTCATAAGACCAATACATTTGCATAGTACTGAGGGACAATACAGTGTTGGCTGTGGTCCATCTTACTATTTGAAGTGAACCTGGAGAACACTTCCACTATTTACCCATCAACTAGCATCACAAATAAAGGACCTAATCATTATTCCATATGAGGGATCATCTCAAAAAAGTAGGCTTCTCTGGTATTTACTAAAAGGAAGCTCACCAAGAAAACTGAGGATGGTGTTGCCATTGATAAAGTAATGAACCTCTAAATGATTGGGAATAAACAGAATGAAGGTGGAACCTGCAGAGAATGTCAGGAGATTTATTGAGAATCAGTTAAAGAGGAGACGGAGCTGTGGAGACTGCAAGCTGGAAAATGCACCTCAGATTAGGCTAATGAGAAAATAAAAGTTTATCAGCAGCCATTGTAAACACAGTCACTTGATGGGGCAACAAACAAGAGCCAAAAGACCAATGATCAGAAGTTGATAAGAAACAAATATTGGGGTTAATTATGGAGACGGCTTTATAATAAGATACATCCATACTAGAAATGTAAGGAATAAAAGGTTGTTGTGACAGTATAGCAAAGTGGAGCAGCGCTACAGAAAAAAATGGGGAAAAAGAAGCACACAAGAGTAATTCACAGTGACAGGATAGGATGGGGAGCACTTCCATTCTAACAACAACTGGCAGTTAAAGAAAGGAACAAATAAAGTTACACAATTACTTGCTTTGGTTCAATTATTTTGTGCAGGTTCACTCCAGGACTATATTAGATTAGATTAGATTTTCTACAGTGTGGAAACAGGCCCTACGGCCCAAAAAGTCCACACCGCCTCTCCGAAGAGAAACTCATCCAAACCCATTCCCCTACCTTATACTTACCGCTGACTAATACACCTAACACTGTGGGCACTTTAGCATGGCCAATTCACCTGACCTACTGACCACTGGGGTCACAAGAAGAAGAAAGTTAGCTTATTTGGAAGGGGGGGGGGGTGGAATCATGCAAGCATAAGGGGTTTTCAAAATAAAATTTCAATTAAAATGCTGACCATCCAAGAGATTTCAATACAAAATTGGTAAATGTAATGCAGGATTACTTTTGACCCATGTGTATAAGTAGCCCAGATAACATGAGGGGAAACCTTATCCTGACGACCACAAAATGAAGAAGTTCAACATGATCTGGGATTAAGAAACAAAAAAGCAGCCAAGTATGTGATTTTGAAAGAAGTAATTAACAGCGAAGAGGTGCAAAGAAAAGGTTAAACAAATAGAGGCGGGGTTTATCCCACAGTACTGCCAGACTCTCTTTCCTACTTAACCCAACTTCCTCACAGTCTAACTACAGCAGAATCAATTAATCCGAATTCTTTGCTCAATAAACAGACACTTTCCCTATCTCTAATATATTTATAATATAAAACAAAAATATACAGTGATGGTGGACAGGAACCGCATCTGTTTAAAATCTGGATGATTTCATTCCCCCACATAAGGCACACAACTGTGTCCTGAATTACATTTCATTACTGATGACTCTAGGAGGGTCTTGGAAGGTAGAATCTTGATTGCGGGTTAATATTAAATATGAACATACAGGTCTGCCTGAGATACTTCCTTGCGAACAAGACTGCAAGCAATCAAGGTGAGAAACCTGACTACAGACTCACTGGTGAAGAATGAATGAGATTAGGCACCAAAACACAATCAATGTCTTTGTAACTCAACTACAGTCTGACCCAATGGTTTGAAGACAGCAGGAAAGGGATGGAAAGGGCAAGGCACTGGACTTGACAGCACATAATGCTTAAATCAGTTTGAAAACTGTTTCAGTTCTTCTTGCAATAATTACCAAACTTAAGTTTCTAATGTTGACAATATTGTACTCTACGTCTCAACAAAGTGACCTTCCGCAATGCAGTTGCCGATATTGTTGTCAATGCATCATTTGACTGACAACCACAATCTCACAAACAGCATTAAATCAAAAAAGTCACATTAGGAAAGGAACCAACAGTGTTGAACCTGTGGGTTTGGAGCTGACAGTAGCTGATTTCAAGATGTGGAATGCTTGAACTGTTACAGTTGTCGCTGGTGAGATACCCCAGCAAGAATAGTCAGGGAGCAAGCAGTGAAAGCAGAAAAGGAACCAACCATTCAACCAAGGGGGTAAACAACACCCCACAGACAGTTGTGTTACATATAGAATGGTGACATGGCAAGAAGAGAGCAAAAGACCAAGACCTTAAGCTGGTCATCTGTAGTCAGTGGCCAGTCACCACTCAGCTCCTTCCCATCCTAATGCAATGATGTGTTCTATGTTTAAAACTATGCTTTTTTTTCTCCTTATTTCATAGAAAGTATTAGTGGTTGATGCCTTGAAACTTTCTAAAGGATATTGAGAACCCCTGATTTGTAAGAGTACGTCAGCTCTTCTACCATGGGCACTCAAAACATAAGCCTGAAAGAAAGTAAGCTCACTGTCATATCCTTATTACCTTACAATAGCACCTACACCATTGTTAACCTCCAAAACTAGACATAGGGATTTTCTGAGAGAGACTCTTCCTTGTGTACGGTCACTGACCTTTAAGTGGTCATCAAAGCACTGCAAGATGCTTTCTCTTTCTGTCACATAGATGAAGCCATAATGAAAAGCAACAGCAGTCAGCAGAGATGAAAAATACAAATAAATACTAGACTTCTTTGTACCAGTCTAAAAATATGGTACCTTTAATGTATGAATATTATATGAAATAATTCTGATAAAATTATTAAGAAATATCATAACATATTTAGAATATTATTGTCTCTTGCTTCCTCCATAAATCGAACTAGATCACCACTCAACTTTCATTAGTACACTACCTAATAATAGAAATCCCAGGAATGTATTTAAAAGAAGCAGTGAAATCAAATTCAGAAAGCTGCATAATGTCCAATCCATGCGCATACTTTTTGATGTGGCTTATTATCTTTCCCACATTCCCTTAATTTTCTCTCCTTAATAGAACTGAGGGTGATCGTTTAAATGCTGCAACTCCATCAGCAGCAGAGATCTTCCTCTCCCTCTCACTCCAACCCCATCCAGCTGTACAATCTTCCACTAAACTCTCCCGTCCTCCACGTTGCTCTGATAATACATGCCTCCCCTATTTGTTCCACCATTGATGGCCATGCTTTCAATCACCTAAACTCCAAAGTTTTAGAACTGCATGAGTAAGATTCACTGATTTTCGCCTTCCTTAACTTTTTTAAAACATTCATGAAAATCTGATTCTTTGAACATCTTTTTTGTAAAAGTACTTTCACTCCGGTGCCATTTACTGATGAGCGCGCAATTGTTTAGAATACTGGAGAAATTCACATGTCCCCACTAACTCTCACCATCTGACTTTCACCTCCAACTGTTCATCGCTGTCTATTTCTCTGCTGTTGAGTATGTTGACATGTGTGAATTACCATGACTTTGTCTCTTTTTTTAAAAAAGCACAAATTCCTTAGAATACTTTATACAATAAAAGGACTACATCAATTCAAACAGTTGTACAATGAGCAATTATGGCCTCGCCCTAATTTCATACTCTAGTCTTTCCAGATTCAGAGCAATTCAGCCTTTGTTTGTAACGTGTAAAAATTTGTACCAGCACAGCATCTGTTTATCTGCTGAGTCAAAGAAGTATCTACCCTTATAATAATTGTTAGGCAGCTTTCCAGATGAGTCAGCTTCTTTCATAAACACTGCACAATCTGAACGGGCAGACATAATACTGCAGTTCAATTATAAAAAAAAGATTTGTATTGACATAGTGCTTTTCAGAACCTTCATGATATTCAAAGGTACTGCATAGAGAGTGACATGCAGCAATGGAGGAAACACACTGCTCAATTTATGCACTACAAGATCCCACTAACAGCATTGTGATAATGACCAGGTAATCTTTCTTTCAGTGGTATTGGTGAAGGGATAGATATCAGCCAGGCTGAAGGGAAGAATTCTCCTGTGCTCTTTGAAATAGTGGTATGGGGATAGTTTAACATCAGTTGAGATGGCTGATGGGATCTCAATTTAACATCTGCCTCCCCCAGTGAGTACAAATCACAAAAGAAAGCAGTATTTTGTGCAATGTGTTTGCAACTAACATTGATATCAGAGCTGTTCAGGATTATCATCAAAATACACAGGCTAACCTTGTGTAACACTCGGAATTACTGACACAGCTGCTGAGATTGCTGAAAAGAAGGGATTTCCTTGACAGCAGCAATAGATCTAAATTTACCACATGAGTAATTTTAAGTCTTTGAATGCTGAAGTGATGCACAGAAAATGTAATTAAATAGAATTAATGTGCTGTGTGTAAGTAAATGAATTGGATATCATATTCAAAACTTAGACTCAATGACTCTTTAAAAGGTCAAATTCAAGGAGAAAACATACATTGTACTTCAGCAAAGGACATTGTATTGCACATTGTATATTCTATAAAGAGGCCTCATGGGAGCAACATTCAAACTGGGACCAATGCCTTGAGATTTCAGCAGTCATCTTTATTACTTTAAAAAGTGTCATCAACAATGTAGGTATTACACATCAGCCATCAAGAGCATTCAATATCCTTTTAGAGCCAGAAGGGTCATTGGTTTATGACGATAGAACAGGAAGCTATTAAAGATTTCATCTACATATAACAGCAACAGTGATGTGCACAAAATCCAGCTGCTTGACAATAACGCTGCAGGAGCTCACACTTCAACTAGTTAGTCAAGGAAACAATGACAAAAGACAGGAGATAACATTAAAACTAATGAGTAGTAAAATGGGAGAAAAACAGCAGAAGAAGAACAAACTTGAGTTACACAATGTCTAGAAATCCCTAGCACTTAACATTCAATTATACAGCCCTTGCTACAACAATGAGAATGTAGCATCCAACTTTGGACACAAACGGCAGAAACAGAAAATATATCAACATGATTTGTTTGCAGTGGAATCAGTTGAAGTGGAATAATTGCTCAAACGACCAAAGAATTTTTTTCTTCGAAAACTTTAACACCTACTTGGAAAAGCAAATAAAGTGTCAGATGCTTTCCCTACCATTTCATTTTCTCCAGTTAAGCCGTGCAAAGTCAAGTTTGTACTATCAAATGAAGTTTACAGAATTCTACAGAACTACCTTATATTTTTATATGGATATGGCATTATTAAAATTTGGCTTTCAACGCAAAATCACAAACAAGCATGGAAGAGATGGGGCACAGCAAGATACAATGGTTAGAAAAGATATCCAGTATTTGAATATAATTAAGGTATCCAGTATTGACGACATTGGTTCTTGCAATGGCCTGTGCAACTTTGGTCCCATGGGAAGTTTAGCTCTGGCAGGTGGTGAATTGGAAACAGTATTATTTCAGATTGCTCTGGTCATTAGCTCAATCATTGAGGCACACTAACTAATAATAAACTTCCCCTATCTCAGCAGCCTTGCTTAACAAACATCTGCAAGGTTCATTTGCAGATGCAAGTGTGAGTAGGGTGAAATGATAAGAAAAGTTTAGATGGTTGAAATAGAAAAAAGGCCCTCACCACAAAGGAAAACTGACAGAGTGCATTAGGATTCCTGTCTGCATAAGCCTGAAGGTGGTAATTTACTTATTAGTATTTTGACAGCAGTGGATGCAATTGTTTCTTTTGTTTCCTGGATGGGAGTAACTGCAAACTTTCCGTTCATTAGGAAAACTTCAGCCAAAAATTAAACAGGATCATTTGAAGATATCTCCCCATCATGAAGGTCAAAGCCCAAGAATAAAGAAAATGACAAACATGCAACAGTTAATACTTCACTCTTCATAAAAGGTTTCTTTTATGCATCTAACAATTCACAGCTTCATTTCTGCAGGTTTTGCCAATTTAAGCAAACTGCTGTAATTGAAAGTAAGCTAAAGATTGTAGAGTATCACATTAATTTAGAACTAAAATGGGTTTAGAGGTTGTGCTGGAAAAGCACAGCAGGTCAGGCCGCATCTGAGGAGCAGGAGAGTCGATGTTTTGGGCAAAAGCCCTGATGAAGGGCTTATCCCCGAAATGTTGACTCTCCTGCTCCTTGGATAATGCCTGACCTGCTGTGCTTTTCCAGCACCACACTCTCGATTCTAATCTCTAATATCTGCAGTCCTCATTTCATCTAAAATGGATTTAGTCTTATGAAAAAAGATTTTATTTAAAATCTTGAAGCAAATTGTAAGGGATCTGTACAACAGCAAGAAGAAATGAAATCACAGTTAAAATTGATTGTGGCCCGACAATTGCAATCTTTAGAACCCGAGAACTAGGAGCAGGAGTAGGCCATCTGGCCCTTCGAGTCCGCTCTGCCATTCAATAAAATCAGGGCTGATCTTTTCATGGCCTCAGCTCCACTTACCCGCCCTCTCACTATAACCTATAATTCATTTACTGTTAAAAATTATCTATCTATCTTAGCTTTAAAAACATTCAATGAGGAAGCCTCAAGTACTTCACTGGGCAGGGGATTCCACAGATTAACAATCGTCTGGGTGAAGAAGTTCCTTCTCAATGCAGCCTAAATCTCCTCCCCCTAATCTTGAGGCTATGCCCTCTTGACCAAGTTTCACCTGTTCATGGAAATACTCTCCCTACTTCTACTATATCTATTCCCTTCATAATTTTATATGTTGCTATAAGACTCTCCCCTCATTCTTCTAAATTCCAATTACTATTATCCGAGTCTACTCAGTCTCTCCTCATAAGCCAACTCCCTCAACTCCGGAATCAATCTAGTGAACCTCCTCTCCACTCCCCCACCCCCGCCCCCGTCTAGTGCCAGTACATCGTTTCTCAAGTAAGGAGACCAAAACTGCCCACAGTACTCTAGGTATATCAACACCCTACACTATACAGCTGCCACACAACCTCCTCACATTTAAACTCAATCCCTTTCGCAAAGAAGGACAAAATTCCATTTGCCTTCTTAATTACCTGTTGTACCTGCAGACCAACCCTTTGTGATTCATGTACAAGGACACCCAGGTCCCATTGCACAGCAGCATGCTGCAATTTTTTACCATTCAAATATCAGTCCTTTTTATTGTAATTCCTACTAAAATGGATGACTTCACATTTATTAACATTGTATTCCATCTGCCAGACCTTTGCCCACTCACGTAAACTATGTTCCTCTGCAAAGTTTCACAGTCCTCTGTACATTTTGCACTGCCACTCCTCTTAGTGTCATCTGCAAACTTTGACACAGTGCACATGGTCCCCAACTCTGTATCATCTATGTAAATTGTGAATAATTGAAGTCCCATTACTGATCCCTGAGGTACACCACTAGTCACTGATCTCCAACCAGAAAAACACTCATTTATCCCCACTCTTTGCTTCCTGTTAGTTAATCAAACCTCTATCCATGCTAATATGCTACCCATAAAGCCATGCACCTTTATCTTACGTAGCTGCCATTGTGCAGCACCTTGTTGAAAACCTTTTGGAAATCCAGATGTACCACATCTACTGGGTCCCTGTTGTCCATCGTGCTCATAATGTCTTCAAAGAATTTCGGTAGATTAGTTAAGCATGACCTGTCTTTCATGAACCCATGCTGCGGCCGCCGAACAGGATAATTTCTATTCAGATGTTTTGCTATTTCTTCCTTGATAATAGATTCAAGTAATTTCCCCACTACAGAAGTTAAGTTAACTGGCTATAATTCCCATCTTTTGTCTCCTACCTTTTTCAAACAGTAGTGTCACACCTGCTGTTTTCTAATCTACTGGAACTGCACCAGAGTTCAGCGAATTTTGGAAAATTACCGTAAGTGCATTAACTATTTCTCCCGCCATCTCTTTTATTACCCTGGGATGCATTCCATCAAAGCCAGGAGACTTGACTACCTTTAGCTCTATTTGCTTGGCCAACACTACCTCTTTCATGATAATGATTGTTTCCAGGTCCTCACCGACCTTCGTCTCCTTGTAAATTACTGGCATGTTATTCGTGTCCTCCACTGTAAAGACAGACACAAAATATCTATTGCATGCCTCGGCCATTTCTTTATAGCCCATTACTAAATCTCCCTTCTTATCCTGTAAAGAACAAATGTTTACCTTAGTGTTATGAAGTTGAAGGCGAATATTGTACCTACAACAGAGAGTAAAAGCTGAAAGCTGGCAAGCACCTGTCACGTCACGGAGTGCGTTAGAAAATTGACAAATGCAACATTTGACTATAACCTAGACACTTGTTGTTTTCACAGCAGTTTGAATCTAACCAGTTTAAATTATGCCCCAAGATAATAAAACCCAATCAAAATTGAATTTTGCTGTTTTGACAACATCGAACCAATGAGACAATCTGATGCTTGGGGTATTAAAAACAGGCATTTTGGACAGTTAGCAAGAATGAGCAACAACTGCCATCAAAAGGCTGCTATTTGCTACACTCTTTGTCAATAGTACCTTTTTCATATGAAACATCTTTGCAGCAGAAGACCAAATACAACTCAGAGTTGTACAATTACAAATAGAGGAAGATCGACACCAGAGACGACAGCTGCTGTCTGGTTTTGAAAATTAAGACTCAGCAAATTTAATAGGGGCTTTATTGGATCAGTACATTGTCATAGAGTAGGGTGTAGATAACAAATCCTTAAGAGAAAAGAGGCTTAGAGTTGTAAATAGCTGTTGTTTAATGTTCACTTTTAGTGTTAAATAGTAAAATTGATTTGTTTTGTTAAATAGTGGAATTTTGGAGTTCTCTGTCACTTCTACTTCTAACAGATTACAGGGTGAGGTGAGCTTTTCTGGATGTTTGGTTTAATTAGCAGAAGATTTCCCTACCATGTCATAACATTTGGGGGCTCAGGTCCATAATTTGGACAGATTTAGACTGATCCAGTCTGAGATTTGGATAGATTTGAACAGATTCGGGTACAAAAGATCCCAGCAGATTTAAACACTTGCTGATTAGTGTCCTTGACCTTCAAAAAAAAGTGAGATAATTTGTTTAATCTTGGTTATTGTGGCTGGTTAAATTAAAAATGAGAGAAATGGCTCTTAAAATTGCTAAAGAGGTTCTGGGGTTTGAAGTTGATTCCCACATTTGTCAAGAAAGTTTAGAAGGACAGAAAAAGACCATATGTTTAGAATTAGCAAAGAAGTAAGATTTGGGTTTAACAAAGGACAAATGTAAAGCCGAACTTGTATGGGAGTTAGTCACGCACGTAGGTGTGTCAGAGAAACAGACAAGTGCAGTAGAGTTAGAAAAACTCAAATTATAATTGAGGAAAATGGGAAGATAAACAGAGAGAGAGAGAGGAAAAAGAAAGGGACTGACAAAGTTCTTGGCTGAGCAAAGAAAGAGAGGAAAAAGGAAGAGAGAAAGAGAGAGAGCAGATTCTGAGCAGAGCAAAGGGAGAGGGGAGAAAGGGAGAGGGAAGGAGAGAAAAGGAGAGAGATTTTGAACTTCAGAAGTTGTGACTTAGTCAGGAAAGTCAAGTCAACAGGGTGGAGATAAAAAGAGAAGGTAATGCCATACACAAATATGGTAAAAACAATGACTGCAGATGCTAGAAACCAGATTCTGGACTAGTGTGTGCTGGAAGAGCACAGCAGTTCAGGCAGCATCCAAAGTGCAGCGAAATATGTTAAAATATTGCCACATTTTGATGAGGAAGATGTCAAAGCCTTCTTCATTTCATTTGAAAAATTGGTTAAGCAGATGGAGTGTTCAGAGAATTTGTGGGTAATGCTGGTTCAGGCTAGACTGGTAAGCAGAGCTAGTGGGGTATTTGCAACACTGTCAGATGAGGGGTCACGAGATTATGAAGAGGTCAAACAAGCTATTTTGAGTGCTTGTGAATTAGTACCAGCAGCTGATAGACAGCGGTTCAGTAACATAAAGAAGAAACCAGGTCAGACTGATGTTGAGTTCGAAAGAATTAAACATACTAATTTTGATAGATGGGTGTGGGCCTTAAAAATAAGTAAGACCTTTGAGGCTGTAAGAGAGATTATTCTGCTGGCGGAGTTTAAAAACTCACTTCCAGAACTGATAAAAATTCATGTGGATGAACAGAAAGTTCAAAAGTGTGAAAAGCAGCAGAGATGGCAGATGAATATACATTGTTGCAGAAGGCAAAAATTAGTTTCCGGCAACAATTACATCCTGTGAGGGATCGAAATTGTGAGAAAGGAAAATCCTACACTACGAAACAAAGAGTAGAGGGCATTGGTAGTTGTTTACCACAGGTTAAAAAAGAAGCCCATGAGGGTGGAAAGGAGGTGAAAGGCCTCAAGTGTTTCCAATGTGGTAAAGTGGAACACAAAGTCACAGTGCTGGTCATTAAAAATGGGCGGTACAAGAAGCTAAACCAGTGGCATTAGTGAAAGTAGGAAAGAAAACCCCAAGAAAAGTTGAGGCACTGCAGGAGAGTGCACAGCCTAGGCAGGGGCTGGTTAAGGAGATAGTGCCTGATCTCTGCAAAGAATTCACCTCTGTGGGTAAAGTTTACTCAGAAAGAACAGGGGGTGAAGGAAAAAAGGTCAAAATTTTGAAAGATAAAAGGATCTAACTACTCTCTAATAGTAAGAGATGAACATATTTGCACTCTTTCTGACCTGTTACCAGAGAGAGTGGTAGTTTGTGGGATGGATGGTCAGAAATTTAGCATTCCCCAATGTAAGAACAGGTTGGAGTGCCAACTCAAGACTGGGGAATTAACAGTGGGAGTGATTGACAGAGTGTCAGTTCCAGGAATAGTTTGCTCTTGGGAATGATTTAGCAGGATTCAAGGTGGGAGTGACACCTGTTGTTGTGGAGAAACCCAAGAAAGACCAGGGAACTGAGGAGTCAAAAGAAAAATACCCTGGAGGTTTCCATGACTGTGTAATAACAAGATCCCACTGTCATAAGTCATAGCATGAAGCAATAACGTCATGAAAGACAAGGGAGTTGAGGTTCAGTTAGCAGACACCCTGTTTAATGTAATGGTGCAGGAAAAACCTGAACATGCAGGCAATCAGGCAGAAGTGTTTCGTTCTGAAAAGCTAATGGACTTACAACAGAAAGATAAGATAATTAAACATATGTATATGGATGTGTACTTTTATAGGTGGTAGAGAATATTCTGGAAGGTTATTATCTTAAAGATAGAATCTTAAGGTGAAAATGGAGACCACAGCAGGTTAGTGCAGAGGAGAAATTGCCAAAGTGCACTAGATTGTGTTGCCAGTAGCATACAGACAGAAAGTGTTTAGGGTTAGCACATGAACTACCAGTAGGCGGTAACCTAGGTGTATGGAAAATCTCATTTCCAGACGTTGCATCACCCTACTAGGTAATATCTTCAGTGCCCCTCAGGGTAGAGCACTGCTGATAATTCCTGCTTTTTATTTATATGTTTGGGTTTCTTTGGGTTGGTGATATCATTTCCTGTTCTTTTTCTTGGGGGGGGGGGGTGGGGGGGAGGGGTAGACAGGGTCTAACTCGATATGTTTGTTGATAGAGTTCCAGTTGGAATACCGTGCTTCTAAGAATTCTCGTGCGTGTCTCTGTTTGGCTTGTCCTAGGATGGATGTGTTGTCCCAGTCAAAGTGGTTTCCTTCCTTATCTGTATGTGAGGATACTAGTGAGAGAGGGTCATGTCGTTTTGTGGCTAGTTGATGTTCATGTATCCTGGTGGCTAGTTTTCTGCCTGTTTGTCCACTGTAGTATTTGTGACAATTCTTGCAAGGTATTTTGTAAATGACATTAGTTTTGATTGTTGTCTGTATAGGGTCTTTCAAGTTCATTAACTGTTGTTTTAGAGTGTTGGTGGGTTTGTGGGCTACCATGATGCCAAGAGGTCTGTGTAGTCTGGCAGTCATTTCTGAGATGTCTTTGATGTAGGGGATAGTGGCTAGGGTTTCT
Organism: Hemiscyllium ocellatum; assembly: GCF_020745735.1. Lineage (NCBI taxonomy): Eukaryota > Metazoa > Chordata > Chondrichthyes > Orectolobiformes > Hemiscylliidae > Hemiscyllium > Hemiscyllium ocellatum. The sequence goes on from NC_083418.1 coordinate 38,825,833, forward strand.
GGACGTGTTTTGTCTGCTTGATTGGGTTTGTCGTGGAGAAATCGGCAGACTGTGTTCATTGGGTACCTGTTCTTTTTGAATACATGGTATATGTGATTTTCCTCTGCTCTGCGCAGGACTGCACACACTGCAGCACAGAGAAACTATGTGACCCTCTCTCACTAGTATCCTTACATACAGATAAGGAAGGACATCATTTCAATTGGGACAACACATCCATCCTCAGACAAACCAAACAGAGATACACACGATAATTCCTAGAAGCATGGCATTCCAACCGGAACTCTATCAACAAACACATCGAGTTAGACCCTGGTCTACCACCCCCTGAGAAAAAGAACAGGAAATGATATCACCACATGAAATGACATCAACAACCCAAAGAAACCCAAACATATAAATAGAAAGCAGGAATTATCAGCAGTGCTTTGCCCGGAGGCCCACTGAAGATGTCACCTAGTAGGGTGATGAAATGTCTGCAAATGGACCTTCCAGCTCAGCAAGCAAACCTACTTCCAGAACCTCAACCTGAGCTACAAACCTTCTCAAAACTTGTATGGAAGACTCAGGATAAGGTACAAGAGCATTTCTACTGGCCTGGAATGCACAAAGACGTGGTTAACTTTTGCCGCAATATCATAAATGCCAAATGGTAAGTCAGCCATAGGCAGTAATAAAATTAGCATCTTTATTGCCAATTTCCCACATTCAAAGAAACTTGGGTTACGATGGATTGTGTAGGTCGGCTCCCGAGAACTAAAAGTGAGAAGCAATACTTGCTAACCATAGTAGATGTGTCTACCAGATTTCCAGAGGCAATTCCATTACGGAGTACTAAGGCAAAAAGGGTGGTAGAGGAGTTAGTAGCTTTCTTCATGCAGTATGGGCTATCCACAGAGATTTAGTCAGACGAAGGGTCTAATCTTATGGATAGGCTGTTTAACGAAGTTATGGATAGCTTAGACGTACAACACTTTCAATCAAGTTCGTATCATCCAGAATACCAGGGAGCTTTAGAAAGGTGGCATCAGACCCTGAAGACCATGTTAAGAACATACTGTCAGGATTACCTGAATGATTGGGTTAAAGGTACCCCATTTGTGTTGTTTGCCACTAGAGATGCCCCAAATGAATCTACTCAGTTTACTTCCTTTGAGTTAATGTTCGATCATAAAGTAAGAGGCCCTTTAACATTAATTAAAGAGAAACTGACAGGACCAAAGTCAGAGATCTCACACTTGGATTATTTATCGGAGGTGAGGGAGAGATTAAATCCAGCAGGTGAGTTAGCTAAACAGCACTTGAAAAGGGCACAGCATAGAATGAAGCTGGTGGCAGATAAAAACTCTGAAATCTGGTATTTTCCCAGCGGGGATGATGTATTGGTATTGTTACCAGTGATAGGAGGTTCCTTCAAAGCCGAGTTTAGTGGTCCTTATCAAATTAAGAAATAGGTGTCAGATAGGAAATAACTGCATCATGTATGTCATGTGAATATGTTAAACTTTATTATAATAGAGAAAAGGAACTGGAGAAACAGGTGTTAGTTACTGCCCCGCAGAGTGAGGAATCAAATCCTGATGTCGTGGAGTTTGATGTGCTTCAAAATACGTTAAACAATGAGGAAGTCCTTGAGGAGTGGGATAGGTTAGTAAACTATTTGTCTCAGAAGCAAAGAAGGCAGTTAAAAGATTTGTTGCAGCAAGATGAGGATGTATGCAGGAATAGGATGGGGAGTACTAATGCTTCAGTGCATGAGGTAGATGTGCATGAGGTGGGTGGCACGGTGGCACAGTGGTTAGCACTGTTGCCTCGCAGCGCCAGAGACCCAGGCTCAATTCCCGCCTCAGACGACTCTCTGTGTGGAGTTTGCACATTCTCCCTCTGTCTGCGTGGGTTTCCTCCGGGGGCTCCGATTTCCTCCCACAATCCAAAAATGTGCAGGTCAGGTGAATTGGCCATGCTAAATTGCCCGTAGTGTTAGGTGAAGGGGTAAATGTAGGGGAATGGGTCTGGGTGGGTTACGCTTTGGCGGGTCGGTGTGGACTTGTTGGGCTGAAGGACCTGTTTCCACACTGTAGGGAATCTAATCTAATCTAATAAATGGCACAGAAATAGACAGCAGTGAAAAGGAGAGGAAAGAGTCAAACAGTCTCATATAAATGAAGGAACTGCCTAAGTTTCAAAGTTGATGTAATTATTTTCACAGATAAAGCAGTTGTGTGTTGTCAGCCTTTTGAGTGTTGGTCAGCTTTTGCTAGTTTTCTAGTTTAACTCAAAGCTTTGCAGCTTTTTTGAAACCAAATGTAACTCAATCTTAAAATTGCAGCAGACTCATAAAATGATGTTGATTCTTCACCCGATCCTTCACAACCGTCCTGTAGATCATTGGTGTCCAACTGCTAGCCACTAGCCGCAGGAGGATAACTGAAAATCCAGATGTGGATCATTTAATTTCTGGTTAGTCAATGAAGAGTGAAAAGTAGATACGACCATTGGTCACATGATCTCAGTCATCATGTTCGTATGAAGAATGTGGGTGAATTTTAAGCTTTCGTGGGTTAGTTTGTAAAATATTAAGAACAGTAGAAAAGCAGAGTGTGCCACTTTTATCTGATTGTTGTCCATTACTGAGTGGGGTATCTCATGTTATTCAAGTACTCTTAGCACTCCGGGTGCTCCGGTTTCCTCCCACAATCCAAAAATGTGCAAGTCAGGTGAATTGGCCACGCTAAATTGCCCGTAGTGTTAGGTGAAGGGGTAAATGTAGGAGAATGGGTCTGGGTGGGTTACGCTTCGGCGGGTCGGTGTGGACTTGTTGGGCCGAAGGGCCTGTTTCCATACTGTAGGGAATCTAATCTAATCTGATCATTTTCTCATACTGAAAGACAATAAGATGTTTTCCACTAAAATTAATTCACACGGATAAAGCATATTGCCACAGCCACACTGATGACTATTCAACATTTTTCACTGAACTTTGATGTAGATGGAACCAAAATTACATTTGCGCTAAATAGCCTGAGGAATAACCATAGTCAATTTGACAATCAATAGCACACATCTCGGTGAAGGCACTGAATAGTATAACAATCCTGAGAACAATTGAATTCTGTCCTATATTTGTTTTCCTTTGAGATCATAGCCTCAGCAGGACGGTGAGACAAGGCAATAAAGGACCAAACACTTGAAATTGAGCATTAACTTGCCCACTCTTTCAGCTTGTTAACCAACATAAGCCATGAAAGAAAATAATTTACAAAATGAAGAACAGAACAAATAACATACTCTGTGCAGCAGGAGTCCCTTAGGTAAAGATTACAAAGGCACTTTTCTTTGGGTAATACCGAAACTCATAAACAAAGGCCTTGAATATTAATACACATTTATCGACCCCTATGTATAACCACACAACCCAATAGTTATATTATATTATAAATCATACATACTGCACATATTCCTTTATCTGAATAATAAACAAGAAAACAGCTGGCTGCAACCTCAATCGCATTCCTCACCCACAACTGCAGACAGATAAAACACAAGGTACATTTATTTTTGCTTAAAATATTTATAAATTAAAAATAATAACAAGGAAATCTCTTAGGATAAAATACATTAAAGGAATTGTGCGACTTAATTTGGACCTAGATAATCGTTTTCAATCCAAAAGTTCTCATTGGAACTTTGACCAACAATATTTCCAAAATTATAAAATAGAGGACATTTTTCAGTCAGGACATAAAATCATTGCAATCCTACATTAAATTCATGTGAGGAATTTACTGGCAGAAGCTCTGACCTAACCTAAGTTAGTGCGCCGACATACTGAACCAACATGTCACTCAGAATTCTTTTATATAGACACCTGTAAATTGTAAAATTAAAACAGAACATGCTGCAAGAACACAGCAGGTCTAGCAGCATCAATGAACTGAGAAACAAAATTAACGTTTCAAGTCCAACAAGACTCTTCTTCAGAATTGTACTGTTTTTATTATTCATTCAATGATGTAGACATTGCTAGCTGGGCCGGCACCTACTGCCATCCCTAATTGCTGTTGAGAAGGTGATGGTGAATTGCTCTCTTGAACTGCCACAGACATCAGAACATAGATAGAGAGTTCCAAAATTTTGACCAAGTAACAACGAAGGAATGGCAATATCAGTTAAAGTCAGGATAGTAGTAGTGAGTGGCTTGGAAGGGAACTGAACTGAATGAATAAAACAAAACTACAAGATATAGAAGCTATCCCCTTCTTTGGGCATTAATATCTAAATTATATGTAGCTTCAACGCTATGCATTTTCCTAATGACAATATCACAGTTGTCAGGGACCTTAATATGCTGCCTAATCTTAAGGTGAAGTACACCTACCAATTGCATTCCTTTTTCCAGCATTAGTGCTATTATTCCCACATTATTTCAGCCTATTCCCTTATTTCCTCTTTCCAATATTTATTCATATTCAAAACATTATAGCCTTTCATACAACTCCATCTCCCACCCATCCAAATGTCATAAGACAGAACACTGGCCAAAATCCAGTGTCATTTTCAAATCCCTCCATGACCTTGCCTAATCCTTATGGTATAGTTTCCTTTAGCTGTATGTTCCTGCAACCACTCTTGAACATGGTTATTTTAAAAAAATATTTCATCTATTCCTCTAATCAACCTGGTCAGAGATGTGATTACACACCTCTGGAGCAGATAGGATTTGAACTTGGTCCTTGGGTAGGGACACTACCACTGCACCACAAGACGGCTGAGTTAAACTTCTTTCTTGCTCCTGTTATATTGCTACCACTTGTTTTTCCTTCCCTTTTGCATAAACAGCTGCCAATCCTTTCCTACAAATCTTACGCATTGTTATTCTGTTACACAATTCCCATGCCTCACTACTAATCACTTTGGCTTCTCTTTTCCACTCTGCATCCACTAATTTTTCTTTTCCAAACATTGCAAACGTCTTTCAAATTTCTCTTTGCACCATCAGCCATTGAAATGTTTGCAATTGTTCTTACTGCAATTAAAATATTAATATATGTTGCAATAGCACCTTTGATCAAAAATACTATTGCCACATGACGATTGATCGTAATGTCCCTCGACAGGAGTAACAGTAATCAAATAATCCAGGGTTCCTGCTGTCTATAGCTACTTAGGGATCCTGCAGTGAAATTGATGGATGTGGACATCAGGCAATACTCAACTGCAATACTCTCCACAGTTAAAAGATATCTTAACAGACAAGTACAGGTGAGATTCATAGGCCAAGTGTCTGGATCCTAAATTCTGGAATTCTCCCTACAAATCTCTGTCCTCTTTTAAAAGGCTTCTTAATAGCTCTCTCAGGCCAAGATTTTAGTCGTGTGTCTTAAAAGCTCCTTATGAAACACGTGCTGCTTTCAAGGACCGTGGGATATTTCACTGCATTAAAAGTTCTATGTTAATAAGAGCAATTGTAAATAATTGTTGATTAGATGAAATAATGGAAGGTCACCACTATTTGTGAAATATCAATCCAATGCCTGAGATATCAACTTACGAACTGCAATAACTATGATTTTTAGATATATATTTGGAATGCAGTAATCCACAAAGCAAGATCAGGAATGTTGGATTATGCTGGATAGCTCTTTTTCAACTGCCAGAGATACAATGGGCCAAATGGTCTCCCACTGTGCCGTAAGTCTTTTATATTTCTGTGCAACCATATCACAGCATGCATCAGACATTTAGAACAAAAGATAAAAGAAAGAAAATGGGGTGAGGAGAAAAAACGACAGCATGTTTTTGCTTACTAGGAAAAGGTCAATTTCTTATCTCCCAGTGACTCCCTCTATAAGACTGGAGGACACAGCAGGAGGATTTGCAGAAATATTTGCACACTCATCACGAGATGAACTCCATAAAATCAATTCATTTTGGCACAAGATTAATGGAAGAAAGGAAGAATTAATGAACCATGTACAAGAACACTGCTATTCTTTAACTATAAAGGATCACGTGACCTACACTACATCTTATTACACTAGGGTGCAGCCAGTGATCACAACAGCTATTCACACAGTTAGTAAATGAATATTCCAGGCACCGGATTTAATGCTTTAACATCTCCTTCATTTTTCATTCTATTGTCCAACAGCTAGCCAGTGATATTGAGCACTGTTGATCTGTAATCATTAGAGACTCATTGTTTCCTTAGATCAGGGATGATCTTTAATATCGATTCACCCTCTTTTTATCTACCCTTATTCATCATCAATTTAGGGGTTCTACAATAAAGTCCATTACTACATGTCAGCTGATGGCCTCTGTGTGCTATATTTGACATTGAAATGGCTCTATTTTTAGGTTTTTGACTGATTCACAAGTCTTCCTGTTCTAACAATTACAGAAAATATATGTATTTTTGTAGAGCAGGATACAAGTCCCTCTTTGTCATCCAGTCACACACATCAGATGAGGTTAAAAGGACCTAGTCCCAAGCCCCTGTTAATTCTACTCTGGCTGCAGCCTGCACTGTCTTTGATTTTTCTTGTCTTCTATGCAGGAACATTGCTTCTCAAAAGGTATACTGCTGAGACTGACAACCTAGCAGTGTTGAAGATTAACCCCAGATCTTCTTTAATTCACCAACTACTACCCTGGTTCATTCTCTGTTCCAACACAATATCCTCATCTCAAATTCTTAATGTCCTACTTTATGCAGTATATTTGCCCCATAATGTAGCATCATGCATTAAAGTGTCATCTTCTTTTACAAAAACAAATTTAGTATTAATAATTTAGCATAATTCCATAAATCCACTAATTATTTTCTCAATAAAGCTTGCACCTATCAAAATTATCACTTATTTCTGACACTTTACCCTTTGCTATGGGTTGAGAGAGAAGAGAGGGAGACTAGCCCAGAATAATCTACCACTTAATAGATTTCATTCTTGGACATTGGCAGTACTACCAACTAAAAATAATGAGAAAATCTGCTGCATTCCCACTGTGACATAAATATTTGGCAGTAAATCAAGGTCGTGTGTCTGTTGCTTTGTACAGCTGCATCAATGTTCTGAAGTAAGCTCCCAGTGTGAATGGGGATCAGGGTACTATTTATCTGTGGCAATCTCACAGAGCTGCTCAGGCCAACAACAGACCTGCTGTGTGGACTCTGATGTATGCTTCCTCAATTGCTCAAGAGACAGAAGTAGCTCTTCACTGAAGTGTCTTAGAAAATGCGACAGTAAAGAAAATTCTCACTTTAGGATTGCACAGTGGAATAGTGTAAACTCACGGATGATAAATTTCACAATAGTATCATTATGGAAATTATCGCAGACTACAACTGGTGTGAGGTTCTGGATACCATATCATAGGAAGGATGTGATTGCACTTGAGAAGATGCAGAGGAGATTTACCAGGATGCTGACTGATCTGGGAGATCTGAGCTATAGGAAAAGGTTGGAGCAGCCAAGGTTAAGAAGGGAACTGATAGCTAAGATAGAAAGGAAGGCATTTTTTTCCATTAGCAGAGGGTGAATAACAAAAGGGGCATAGATTCAAAGAAAGAAGTAGAAGACTAAGATGAGAATTGAGAATTATTTTTCACTCAGAGGGTGATGGGATTCTGGAACTCACTGGCAGAAAGGGTGGTTGAGTCAGAAATATTTGAGCAATACTTCAACACTCGCTTGTGTAGCCATCGCCTCCAGAGCTCGGACCAGAAACTTGAAAATGGGATTAATGTAGTCAGACACAAAATAAAACCGAAAGAACTGAGGATGCTTAAATCAGAAACAAAAACAGAAGTTGCTGGAAAAGCACAGCAAGTTTGGCAGTATCTGTGAAAAAAAATCAAAGTTAACTTTTCAGGTGCAGTGACCCTTCCTCAGAGTTAACTTTGATTTCTCTTCACAGATGCTGCCAGACCTGCTGAGTTTTTCCAGATTTTCCCTTCTGTTTTTGGATTGTGGGAGGAAACCAGAGCACCCGGAGGAAACCCACACAGACACGGGAAGAACGTGCAAACTCCACACAGACAGTCACCTGAGGCGGGAATTGAACTCGGGTCTCTGGTGCTGTGAGGCAGCAGTGCTAACCACTGTGCCACCCACTGAGACCTGTTATCTGTCAGTAGAAGGCAACAAACAGAAGTCAGATCCAGCTGATAAAATATGCCCACAACCAAAGGCTGGTAAACTGCTAAGTGAATATGAGTGTTCCACCCTGTCAACTTCTTCAAGTTTCCTCTTATTCATGTGACCATGACATCATCAAAGACAGAGCTTCCTGTGTACCTGCTCAGGTGTTAACCCTTTGCTTTATAAGCACATGCGTCTTTTGCTGAATTTGTACACTGTTGTGTGCAAGTTCTGAAGCAAAGGGACCACACTATCCATTAAGTGTGGGAGGTAATCACTGTCTCTAAAGTAATGCAAGCAAACTGTAACAATTGGTTGCATTCCTTTGAAAGCATAAACCATTTTCTGGATTAAATTACTAAAGTATTCACATGGACAACATAGGCTAGCATTATTCAAAGACACTATTCATTGCAATATGAAAGCCCGAATTGTTAATTTGCAGCATGAACAATGTGTTGAAGAACTGGATCTTCTACAGTGTTTGTACAGAGGTGGTGTCAATTAGCCTATGAGATTTTGTTCAATCAAAATACCACAAAACCTTTACATCCTATCACCATACTACTCTCTCTTTATACAAGCATGTATTCAGCCGATTCAATTGACAGTGCTGTATAAAATCAATCCTCATTACCAGCTACTTCAAATGCACACACTAATTCCAAATGCATGGACACACAAAAGTATTTCGTAGCAATGTTGCTTTCTATATTTAAATTGCCTTATATGCCCAGCTATTCTGGAACTACACATAAAAACTCCAACCCTGCTGGGCACAAATTCATCATCGCCTGGAAGAAATGAGAGCAGTTTATGCCTTTCTCCTTCACTGCTTTTTGTTCATTTTCTTTTTAGCTGTAATGCAATTCACAGGGGACAGACTACACTCTTCACGCTGTATGCTGGAGCCCCAGCAGGGGTTCTACATAAACTTGTATTACTAGGTGGCAGCTGCTGGCCATTACATTAGTGTATTCATCCACCAGGTTCTTTGTACCAAAGTTAGACATTCAAAAGCTCTGCCCTCTCACAGATGTGCAGGAGTGAACTACACCATCAATGTATGGTGTAACACAGCAGTATGTCTCCTGATCAAAGACAATGAAAAGAGTGTCATTATCTATACAGATTGAACACGAAGTCAGGCTACTGGCAACTAACATTTTAAAAGACGGCATGTTCCCAAGGTGCTGCTGACATTTGCTATCCAATTAACATTTACAAGTAGAACAACCTTCATCACTCCACCAAAAACCTCAAAAACACATGCCAGGAAAGGACCTTGTAGACAGAGATGTCCTCAAGATACCTTTTGTCAAGCAGTGAATGAACATGGATAAAATGAAAATTACATACAAGGGTATGTTATTTTTTTAAAAAGTATGTTTAGGAGATGAATGGAAAAGGTAACAGTGTGCTTATTATTTTTTCCTGCCAATGATGAATGAATGGAAAATTCCAGCCAAGTAATTTAAAGATAATGAACTTCACACTATGCAAATTGTGGTTGCCACAGGCAGTGAGCTACACAATTCATCTAAATTTAAATATGAACATCTTACTTCAACTCTCCAAAGTCTTTGCTTCTCTTGTGCATGCCACTTGGAACATAACTCATTTGGCTGGCTCTCTTTACAAGCAGCACATCAGAAAAGTGAGCTCAGTTCAGCCATTTGCCTGGAGGGGCAGTCCATAGAGGCTGATAGTTTCAATACAAATCTCAGTGGTTTGTATAGGCTCATCATTGACTTTCACAGCATCAAGCAGAGTCTCTGCCAGACATGTAAAATGTTCCATCGATTGCCTTTGCTTTCTTTGATGGTCTCTGAAATTATACTGACCGCTCTCTCATATTAGTGCCTGATAGCAATGATCTTTCCGTCCTTTTATCACATGTTCCAGGCTTATTACATTTCCCTTTTTCTTCAACTTAGTAGAAGTTGAGAAATTCTTATTGAGCTGTGCTGCTGACATATGCCCATGTCATGTTATATAGAATTAAATAGAAATTACAACATGGAAACAGGCCAATGACCACTGGTTAAATCTTTACCAGAACATCCAGATGCCTTTCAACAATCAGTTTCTCAGTCATGCTAGCTGATGCTTCATCACTGTGGTATAAACAGAAAACTATTACCAATTGCCTGGAGAAAATAGTAATAACCTGCCTTCTCCAGTATGCACAAATCTTTGGTGATAGGTGACAGATAGTCACACCAGAACTTAAGTAACATCAGGGAGTCCAGCAGATAATATAGACTACAGTTGTGAGACAGCCAGTTCATACAGGCTTCAATGTTCCAGTCCCTGAAAGACAGGGGCAAATCACCTAATTTAGCAGGTTCATGGTTATTTTTTCTGGATAATTTCTAAATTAAACCATGACTACAATAACGGAATTTGGACTCATGATGCCTTGCATGGCCAATTCTATACCATAAACTACAACAATATTCTACTAAACCTAATACTATTTGCACCTCATTATACAACAATACTTACTTAATATTACATTCCAATTCAACAAATACTATTAAAAATTACACAGTTTGAATTTGTCAGAAGACTAAATCATTTCTCCCAATGTCTTACAATCTAATTCAAGTATTTTTTGTTACAGCATCATGTATAATGTGCTTAAAGAGATTCTATTTACAAAAGAATTAAACAGTTTTGCATAACTTACTCTAAATACAAAATAATGCACTGTAACTTTTAGAAATCTCAAAAAAATCACACTTAGCAGGCCCAGTGGTATCTGTGGAGATAGAAACAGAGTTATGTTTCAATTGGAGGCACTTCTGGCAAAGGATCATTAATGAGAAATGTCAACTGCAGGGATTCTTACAGAAGGGATAAATCCTGATGTTGGGTCCAGAAGCTGGTCTAAGCTCACATAGGCAGACAATGGTACTGCGGAATTTTCTTGGAGGGAGCCTTGTATATATTCAATGGGCCCAGCAGCAGCCAATGAAGAACAACAGGCCACAATGTCAGCCTCAACATGGGGCTGGCAGCTACAGGCTCTCAGCAGTACCACCTAAAAATCAAAAGTGGCTGCTGCTCACGATATTCAGTCCTGCAAAAGACACTTCCAATCATTAAGGGCCTCAAGGGTTCTGCAAATAAGAAGGTGGCCTTCACTTGGTGAAAGTGTCCACACTTTTCTGGTCAGCAAGAAGCTGAGTTATTGCTCTTCCCACTGAAAGAAACTTCTCTGGGTCCCTGGCATTTTACAGGGTATCTGCCACCTACCAAGAGCCAGTAAACTCTTGCCAGGTCCTGCTAGACATAGTATTTTCAGAATTTTCAATTCTCATTACATAATTTATATTTAGAGTCATAGAGATGTACAGCACGGAAACAGACCATTTGGTCTAAAGCATCCATGCCAACCAGGTATCCCAATACAATCCAGTCCCACTTGGCCAGCACCCAGCCATATTCCTCCAAACCCTTTCTATTCATATACCAAGCAAGATGCGTTTTAAATGTTGCAATTGTACCAGCCTCCACTACTTCCTCTGGCAGCTCATTCCATACATGTACCACCTTCTGTGTGAAAAAGTTGCCCCTTAGATGTCTTTTAGATCGTTCCCCTCTCATCCTAAACCTATGTCCTCTAGTTCTGGATTCTCCGCACTCCAGGAGAAAAAAGAAGCTTGTATATTTCCCCTATCAATGTCCCTCATGATTTTATAAACCTCTATAAGGTCACCCCTCAGCCCCAGCCTATTCAAACTCTCCCTATAGCTCAAATCCTCCAACCATGGCAACATCCTTGTAAATCTTTTCTGAACCCTTTCAAGTTTCGCAACATCCTTCCGATGGGAAGGAGACCAGAGTTGCTTGCAATATTCCAACAGTGGCCTAACCAATGCCCTGTACAGCCGCAACATGACCTCCCAACTACTGTACTCAATACTCTGACCAGTAAAGGAAAGCATACCAAATGCCTTCTTCACTATCCTATCCACCTGCGACTCCACTAACTATGAATCTGCACTCCAAGGTCTCTCTGTTCAACAACACTCCCTAGGACCTTACCATTAAGTGTATAAGTCCTGTTAAGATTTGCTTTCCCAAAATGCAACACCTCACATGTATCTAAATTAAATTCCATCTGCCACTTCTCAGCCTATTGGCCCATCTGATCAAGATGCCATTGTAGTCCGAGGTAACCTTCTTCACTATCCACTACACCTCCAATTTTGGTGTCATCTGAAAACTTACTAACTATACTTCCTGTGCTCACATCCAAATCATTTATGTAAATGACGAACAGTAGTGAACCCAGCACTGATTCTTGCAGCACCCTACTGGTCACAGGCCTCCAGTCTAAAAAACAACCCTCCACCACCACCACCACCACCACCTTCTGTTCTCTACCTTTGATTAGATTAGATTACTTACAGTGTGGAAACAGGCCCTTCGGCCCAACAAGTCCACACCGACCCGCCGAAGCGCAACCCACCCATACCCCTACCCCTACATTTACCCCTTACCTAACACTACGGGCAATTTAGCATGGCCAATTCACCTGACCCGCACATCTTTGGACTGTGGGAGGAAACCGGAGCACCCGGAGGAAACCCACGCAGACACGGGGAGAACGTGCAAACTCCACACAGTCAGTCGCCTGAGTTGAGCCAGTTTTATATCAAATGGTTAGTTCTCCCTGTATTCCATGAGATCTAACCTTGCTAACCAGTCTCCCATGGGGAACCTTGTTGAACACCTTACTGAAGTTCATATAGATGATGTCCAGTACTCTGTCAAAACTGATTATTGTATTTCAAGTTATATTAGCAATCACAATTGTCCATAATAAGCAAATAAATGAGGGCAAACTAGCAAATAAAAACACAAAGAATTTCTTTAAATATAAAAAGGATGAAAGAGGCAACAGAAATGTAGCCCCCTTAGAGAATGAGCTTGAGCAAATAATTTTGGGGAACCAGAAAACAGGAGAAAAGTTGAACAAATACTTCATGGTAAAGAACACTAATAGCATTTCAAAGATACTAAATAATCAAGGACCCAAAAGGGGGAGGAAATAAACAAAATAAATATTACTAAGTACAAGGGAAACAAATAGGGTGAAAGACTGATACATTCTCTGAATGTGAGAGGTTGCACCCTAGAATTATAATGACAGTAGCTACAGAGATAGCGGATGGACTCATTGCAATCTTCAAATAATTGTTAAATTGTGGGAGAAGTCTCAGAAGATTGATTAACTGCTGATGTAACCCCCTTATTCAAAAAGAGAGGGGGACAATAATTAGCAAATTAGGTTAATATCTGTTATTGGGAAAATGTTAGAGTCTATTACAAATGATGTAGTAACAGAGCTTTAAAAACACAATATATGCATGCAAGAGAAATCATGCTTGATCAATTTATTATTGTGTGGCTGCTGAAAGCCATCCCCATCCATGCCTCCGACCCCTCTGCTCATGACACCACCCCTTCATTGAGTGACCAGCAACATCAGCAGATTAGTCCTTTTCTAGCATGTCCTGACAGAACGAGAGGTCCAGTAGTCAGCACTTACAGCCCGATTGTCATGTGATCTGATGGCCTTCTTGATGATGAAGCTGGGTTTAATTGCAATTAAAAATGCCCATCCCCACCTTCAGTCCAAAAAGAATTAAATCCCATCTCTAGTATCTCAGATGTCCCTTCTTTTGCCTTTCCATCGTCACCCCAGCATTGTCTCCTCTTTAACCAAACTAATCTTTCCTATTGTAAAATGCATCCAGTGGAATAAGCTGGAAATCTCAATTTTTAGAAAACAGGAGTCCAAAAGACCTTGGAGAAATCATCAGGATGTTCCAATTTTAGAATGTTACCTCTGTGATGCTGGACCCATGCAAAGCCTGGAGAGGCCAGGTGCTGGCATGGACTGAGTTGGAAGGACTGCTATTCTGCACTTCTTATTTTTTATTCTTCTGATTTATTCATATGATTTTGTACTTTTGTACCTAAGATGACATGAAGATCTGTATGCTGGACTTCTTATTTCTTTATTTTTCTAATTTTGTTATCAGAATTTGTATTTAAGAATCTGTACTTTTGTAACAATGATGGCACCATAAGTGGTGACTTCTGAACTTTTCATTGTACTCATGTGACAACAAACCTAATTCTAATTCTAAAGCGGTAACAAGTAGAGCAGATAAAAGGGGAACTGGTTGATGTAATAGATTTACAAAAAGGAATTCAATAAAATATTGCACATGGGGCTACTTGATAACAGCCAATAATGTTGGGTTGATAATTTAGCATGGATACTGTATTGGAGAATAATAGAATACAGAAAGTTAGAATCAAAAAGGGAATGTTTTCAGGATTGAAAATGTGTTGCTGGAAAAGTGCAGCAGGTCAGGCAGCATCCAAGGAACAGGAAATTCGACGTTTCGGGCATAAGCCCTTCTTCAGGGGTTTTTCAGCTTTTCCAGCAACACATTTTCAGCTCTGATCTCCAGCATCTGCAGACCTCACTTTCTCCTCGAATGTTTTCAGGATGGCAACCTGGAACTAGTGGAGCACCACAGGCAGTGCAAGGGCCACAGTTATTTCCATTTTATTTTAATGGCTTGGATAACGAAAGTGTAGACACTATTGCCACTTGTGTGGATAACACATGAGAAGGCAAGTAGACACAAGGAATTAGACAGTTGAAATGAATTGAGAAATAAATTCACATGTGCAATATAATGTGGGAAAATGTGAGGTCATAAACAGCAATAATAGAAGCCTTGAATATTACTGAAATGAGGAATAATTGTAGGATTCTGGAGCACAGAGATTTAGGTGTTGTTGAGCATGAATCACAAACAGCTAGCACGCAAGTGCAACTAGTGATTGGGAATGCAAATGAAACGTTGGCTTCTATTTCAAAAGGTGGTAAAGTATAAAAATTGACAGATTTTGCTAAAACTACATAAGGCACTAGTTGGATCATGGCTGGAATACTATGAATAATTTTGACCCCTTTATCTAAGGAAAAGCATGTTGACATTGAAGGCAGCTTACTAGGTTTACTCCAGCTACGGAGGGATTTACTTATGAGGAGAGGTTGAGTAGGTTAGTTTATACTCGTTTGAAGTTTAGAGTACACTTCATTGAAACAGAGCTGAAAATGTGTTGCTGGAAAAGCGCAGCAGGTCAGGCAACATCCAAGGAGAGGAGAGTTGACGTTTTGGGCATGAGCCCTTTTTCAGGAATGAGGAAAGTGTGTCCAGCAGGCTAAGATAAAAGGTAGGGAGGAGGGACTTGGGGTTGTCATTTCCGCCACCTCCAAACGGACCCCACCACCAGAGATATATTTCCCTCCCCTCCCCTATCAGCGTTCCAAAAAGACCACTCCCTCCGTGATTCCCTCGTCTGGTCCACACCCCCCACCAACCCAACCTCCACTCCCGGCACCTTCCCCTGCAACCGCAAGAAGTGCAAAACCTTCGCCAACACCTCCCCCTTACTTCCCTCCAAGGCCCCAAGGGATCCTTCCAAATCCACCACAAATTCACCTGCATCTCCACACACATCATTTACTGCATCCGCTGCACCCGATGTGGCCTCCTCTATATTGGGGAGACAGGCTGCCTACTTGCAGAACGTTTCAGAGAACACTTCTGGGACACTCGGACCAACCAACCCAACCACCCCGTGGTTCAACACTTCAACTCCCCCTCCTACTCCACCAAGGACATGCAGGTCCTTGGACTCCTCCACCGCCAGACCATAACAACATGATGGTTGGAGGAAGAGCGCCTCATCTTCCGCCTAGGAACCCTCCAACCACAAGGGATGAACTCAGATTTCTCCAGTTTCCTCATTTCCCCTCCTCCCACCTTGTCTCAGTCAAATCCCTTGAACTCAGCACCCCCTTCCTAACCTGCAATCTTCTTCCTGACCTCCCTGCCCCCACCCCCACTCTGGCCTATCACCCTTACCTTGACCTCCTTCTACCTATCGTATTTCTAACGCCCCTCCCCCAAGTCCCTCCACCCTACTTTTTATCTTAACCTGCTGGACACACTTTCCTCATTCCTGAAGAAGGGCTCATGCCTGAAACGTCGACTCTCCTGCTCCTTGGATGCTGCCTGAACTGCTGCACTTTTCCAGCAACACATTTTCAGCTCTGACCTTCAGCATCTGCAGTCCTCCCTTTCTCCTAGAAGACTTTATTGAAACATTCAAGGTCCTTAAGGACTTGACAGGGTAGTGGCTGCTTCTCCTTGTGGGAGAATCTAGCACCAGAAGGTATAATCTCAGAAGGAGGAGTCACCAAAGGAAACGTTCCTGAAGGGTGGTGAATCTCTGGAATTCTTTGCCACAAAAGATGGCTGAGGCCAGGTTTTAAGTATATTCAAGGCTGAGATTGACAGATCGCTGAAGTTAAAGAATGCAAGAGTTTTAGGGAAAAGGCTAGAAAGTGAAGTTGAGGATTATCAGATCAGCTGCGATCTCATTGAATGGTGGCGAGACCTCAAATGACCAAATGGTCTATTACTACACTACAGCCTGTGGAGTGCATGTAAATGTAAGGGTAATATACATAGTGAAACCGATGGCAAGATTTTCAAATCCTTTAGATTTAGAATCTATTTGTTGAGCCTGACCAATCCACCATAGCTTGTCAAGTTTATGTCAAACTCATTGGACTAACCTATAAAAAAAAATGCTTACTATCATCAAAACGCCATGGTGAAATCTATAGGGCATCCTATTTATAGATATAATTATAAACCATGTTCAGTTTTTACAAAGGCAAATAATATTAATAATCAGAAGGAAATCATTTGCAGTTTCATGACTTCGTGAAGAATACATTTACCCAATAAAACATTTTTCTTTCAACAGATACAAGTCATTTTTGTAAAAGGTGAATTTTACAAAGTAAGCTCAACATTACTAGTTTTAAAGTTTTTTTGTCTTTAAAAAAATGACTTCTGTCAAAATAAAGTTTGCAAAACATCTAGCACATAAATAAAAGTTTCACGATTGATGATCAACTGATTAGTGCAGGTTTGATTCCAAAAGAAAACAGCTGGAAAACATACCTTGCTACACTATTTGGAGAAGCATATCTGAAGAAAATTCATGAAAGAAAAATGTTTTGGAAAAGGTTAAACATAATCAAAAAACCTGAACTGAAAAACATTAACTGTACCACAGACACAAATGACATCCTTCATCTAAGTCCATGCTTCAAGACACCCAAATAATATAGCTTCCCTTCACACACCCCCAACCAAAATACTTGTTTTTAGAAAAGAGGATCGTGCTGCCCAATTCCTACATGAAATTTCAATGACGGAGCTGCTAGAAATATTTGATAAAAAGATTAAAGGGGCTTTGAGTAATGCAGTAGGATAGAAATTTAATCTAATGCTACAAAAGAGGAGAGAAGACAACTTCTAAGCGCACGAGAGAGGGAAGTGGAATCACAAGCTGTGCCTAAATATAAAGTCTGGAGTCCTGAGTGAGGACTTGCAGAATCATGAGTCAAATTTATGGCATTCTCAGGAAGCCGGTTTTGCATAAATATGCACAAGCGGCCAACCACATATCACGAGAAGGTGCCTCCAAAAGCAGAGAACTAACTATTATGTTCGGTCAGTGTAAAGACACTGGCCAATAAAGGTGTCAAGCAAATGAAGGCAAAATAAAGCAGGTTCCCCAAATCTAAAAACTACATTTAGAAAATCTTTCCTTAAAAGATTTTGAGAAAGCCTAAAAGACTGTTAACTTGATGTCATCATGAGGAGCAGGGCCCTTAAGTGTACTTGGGCACTTGCTTTATGTGTCAGATGAATTAAGTAGCATGTTAGTTATATTCACCCAGGTCCAATATGGGATTAGAGCAACTGAAATCAAAGCAGTTCCAAAATGTCAAAGGAAAGTTAAGAGGGATTCCTTTTGGATTATGCCTTTACCTGCATACTGTGAACTACTCATTCCCCGAAAAGTATTAGTGGCAAGTGGGAAAGCTGAATATTTGTACACAAGTTAAACGTCACACAACACCAGGTCTATTTGGAAGTACAAGCTTTTGGAGCATTGCTCCTTTGAAGGTGGTGTTATGTGATTTTTAACTTTTATCCACCTCAGTTCAACACAGACACCTCCACATCGTATCTGCACAAAGTGGAGCTAACCCTGCCAACAATGGGAGAATAAACAAAATAGTATAGATTATAAAGTAGGATTATCTGATTGTGCACAGCTCTATTTACACAATATATTATGGCAATAAAACTCTTGGCTTCATTGCTAAAACGGAGAAAGTGAGGACTGCAGATGCTGGAGATCAGAGCTGAAAAATGTGTTGATGGAAAAGCGCAGCAGGTCAGACAGCATCCAAAGAGCAGAAGAATCAACGTTTTGGGCATGAGCAAAGAACATTTTTCAGTTCATTGCTAAAACGTAATACAATGTCTGAATGCCAAGTCAAACAGCCAAGTGAGATTTGCCTCAAGTATTCTAATTAGAAACCCACAATGCAGAAAGATGATCAAGATGGAAGTGAAACCATGAACACTTGGAGGCAAGAAAAATTAGGGCCTTGATCAATGAGTGATAATTCATAGAATCAGAGAAACCATTTATATTTTCAATTTTAGCATGAGTAAATTACTGTACAGGTTCAGCTGAATGGTTTCACTCATGTATCCATTTCTTGCACCTGTATAAAGCCAAGCTTTTCTTACTGTCTCTTCAAACTTTGAAGAATTACCTTTGGAAGGTCAAGCAATAGAAACAGTAATTGTTTCTCTGAGCATTCTATGATTCAAGGTGATGAGAGTTGAAAAAAAGTGCAATCTATCCTCACTGCTTTGAAGTAGGAGCCAACAGTATGAGTCAAATCATATTTCTCTGATGGGGAGTGGGATTAGAGTACTGAAACAGACACATTTCACAGTTTGCCCAGGAACAGTATACAGAACACAGTTCGATTAACTCTATATGATACACATGAACACTCTAAGAGCAAAGTACACATATGGACTACAATAAGCACATTTGTCAATAAATATTCCACATTGTGACCAGCAATGAAGATGCTTACATAGAAGTTGTAAATGTAACAAATGCAAATCTGTTAAAGAATACTTTACTTTGGTTAGGATTAACAGGTTCTATTTTTAACTTTTAGTTTCATATTTGAAATGCAGCAGTCGATACAGACAACTTCATTTAGGCCTCTTATAGCAGTTTGTTTGGAAACTTAGGTTAAGAATTTTTAATTCTGTACTTCTGAAATTTTTCTTACAAGTCACAAATTGTGAAAATTTGTGCACCTTCTGCACATTTCCATGTTTACACATGGAGTGTAAATGCATAAAGTACAGAACAATGAAGTGTTTCAGTTCTTCACTTCTTTTCACAGGAACATTTTTAATTGAATTCTCAAAAGGTTTAGACTTACATCAATATTTTATGAGGGCACTAAAAGGTTTTGATTGCACGTTGCATGTGAAAGAAGTGCATTGATTAATCCTGGTTTCCTGCCATCACTGTGCCTGAGAGAGAACCTATGCAGTTGAAGAGGTTCAGGCAATTTGTTCTTGGTTTACGAAGGTTGACTAGTTATAGACACCAAGGTCATGCTCATTTTGTAGGGATGAGGAAGGTACACATTTCTGATTCATGTTATTGCCCTTCAAGGCCAATGGTAAATTTCTAAGCTGGAGTGGCTCTCCAAGTCTGTCTTCCAGCACACTTAGTTTCCAACTTTCATTTGGAGGCTAAACAGTACCATCCTGAGCAAACTATGTGCCTATGTCATACTTAAAGGAAAGCCTGCATCTTCCCAAGAATATATTTTCTGACAACTAAATAGTAAGAATTGTGCCAATCTATTTTGTTGCAAGGCTTTCACTTCAAGCATGTAGATCCAACAAGCACTGAATTGAATTATCCAGCATGTAAGAGTGACAGAATGCAGTGGAAAGACCACTCAGCCATAATCTCTTCAGTTCTTAGATAGGAGACGAAACTTAAGGATTTTATGTAGGCACAAATTTGTGACATATATTGTGATAACCAAGTAGAGGACTGCCTGAAGTGAGAAAGACAAACCGTAGCATAGCTGGGCCGAGAATAATGGCCCCATGTTATAGTGTGAGAGACTCTGGAAAATACCATGACTTCAAAATCTATCCAACATTGTGTACCATGTGCTTTCTAATGGAAGTAGAATTCCTTTTCTGGGTAGTGTCTCATATTTCCTCAAACACTCTGGCTGCTTGTCCATTGTACCCCTGCACTAAATGCCTCTGGGAACAGGTAGAGGACAGTTTTGATCTCCAGTGTTTACTGCATTGTAGACTTTTAATGGAAAGCCGGTTTAGAAGTACTTAGTGCTTCCTTTTGACCTACTTGCCTTTTCTCCTCTCAGTAAAAAAAGTTATTTTCTCTATTTATCTTTCTTCCTTTTCATCCTTCTTTCAATTTTTAGTTCTTTTCACAGATGATTCTTGATTCAATTAAACTAGTTGAATTCATAAGTTGCTAAAATAGCGATCAAAAGACTTGAATGAGTTGATCGCACCGACACTCACTTGCTGTCTCTTTCCCTTACTCATATGAATGACCTAATTTAAACTGCTATTCCCCCAGAGCTCAAAACTTCGAGCAGTGAGTATCTGAGCTGTACTGAAGATCAAAGCATCTGGCTGCTTGCCTGTGATGCACTGATTTGGCTCACTTTAACTCATGCAGTAATACAGGCACTGCAGCTACCTTAAATGTCCTTGAATTTGGAACAGGAAAAACCCAACAGAATTCCAACTTCCAGCTGCAAAACAGGGACCTTTGCTAGAGATGGGGGTCATAGAATCCCTACAGTGTGGAAGCATTGGCCCATTGAGTCCATGCCGGCCCTTCAGGAGCATTGCACTCAGATGCATAGCCCCTCTACTCTATTCCTGTTAACATGCATTTCCCATGGCTAACACACCTACCCTGCACATCTTTGGACCAGGGGAATAAGCAGAACCAGAGCACTTGGATGAAACCCATTGCTGAGGGAAACAAGAGGCTCCTACATTGGATGAGATGAATTAGCTGAGGTGTCTTGCTAGACAACTCAACTTGTAAGGCTCATAGTCCCAGCAAATCAGAACTCGCATTTGGTCTATGTTTTGACATGAAACAACAAGGCAAGACAGAACTACCATGAACCTGTAAGTTATGAATGAGATGAAAAAGCACAAAAGGGCAGAGCAATGCAAGGTAGAGATACCGTGAGAATCTAAGTAGACATGAAGTGAGTCAATGTAAGGAAGTGAGCTAAGAGCTTCAAGATGCTCCCTGACGCATGAGCTGGGTGCCTGTCCTGCACACACATCATTACAATGACAAGTTTTTGCGCATTCCAAATGAAGTGAAATGGAAATGGAAAACTGGCATCTGAGTCAAAGATGTACCATGATGTGCTGAGGCTGGTCCAATGCCAACCTCTGGGGACAGCTGTGCAAATAGCTACTGCCCTTGCTCTGTGCCCTGTGATGTCAACAACTAATGGCCAAGATACAAGCTGAGAGAAGCAAGTGGTGAATTAAAGTCATTAGGTATTTGCACAGATTTCCACCCCGAGAACTGTCACAGTGTAGTTTCTACTGCAGACAAATGAGGTGAAAATGAAGAAGTGTAAATATATGTTAGTGGACCTCTTGCTATTTGTAAATGAAATTCCCATGTCACTGTTGAAAGTTTGGTGAAAAGTTGGACTTACTGTTACCTTGATTTTGAGAACCCCACTTTTCTGATCTCACCATGTTTCTCCAACTGATTTGCTATTATCTATACTATCCAGTTGCTGGGAGAATTCAATGAGTTGTTCTAACCTCAAGGGGTGTGTAAACAGGCTCCAATGAAAGGGAAGGGAGCAGGCCAGGAAGCCATGCTTACTGGGAGGGACAGAATGAGATTCTCCAAATAGGGTAGCAGGGTATTATAGAGTTTCAAGGAGAGATTTAGGAAACTACCACCTTGTCACTCCCATGCAAGTCAGATGTTATCCCCCTAGCCCCACAAAATGCTGGAATTGTCACTTGTTGAGCTTTTGTGAGATGTGTAGTGAAAGTGGCTCATGGCCCAACATGGAACAGTAAAGAAATACAACTAAATTTTAAAAGAAATTCCATGTTATAAAGATATGGAGAAGTTGCAATTTCCATTCACCGTTCAGGGAATTGCAAATCTTGCAGAAAATTGGAGAAACTGAAGAAAAATTAAACTATTTGCAGCAGGTACAAGGAACTGAATATAAAAATGATCCTTGACTTTCCCTACATTATATCAGATAATACTATTCATTTTTTAAATATGAATTTGATCTTTGAGGAAGGTATGAATCTTACATTGCATGCATAAATGATACAAGGAAGATCCCAATTTTGATATGTTAATTTATCTCAGCCAAGGCAATGGTAGTGATGTTACAATTAGCTTCACTGCCCTTAGGATGGAGAAGAAAAAAAAACAATCAACCAGCATTTCCCCCTCCCAATGCAGAAAATACAACTGTCTGGGTGGGAGTTACACCAAGACAGGCCACAACTCCGATTTTTGCAGTCAGATTATCTGTTTACGTTAACTTACTTCTGTGATGAGGCTCACTTACAGCTAAAGCCAATTGGAAATTGGAGAGCAATGCCACTATATTGTTCTTGAGGGACAGGCAAGGATAAAATTTTATCATGACCTAAAAGCCTTGTACCATTTCATAAAAAGGGAAGGAAAATTCAAATATTACCTAACCAAAAGATTATGAACAGCCATAAGACCATTAGACAAAGAAGGTGAAATTAGGCCATTTGGGTCATTGAGTTTGCTCCACCATTCGATCATGGCTGATAGGTTTTTTGACCCCATTTTCCCACTTATTCCCTGTAACCTTTGATCCCCATGGTAATCAAGAACTGGTCTATCTCTGTTTTAAATATACTCAATGACCTGGCCTCCACAACATTCCATGGCAATGAATTCCACAATGAATACCAGTTACTAACCAAAAGGATTTAAAAAACTGCCTTAAAAATATGAAAGCTTCAAAGAAGATTTATATTGGAAAGTAAATTAATTTACTACCATATTAAAAAGGCATAGAGCAGGCAGCATATTCTTAGGAATATCTTTTTGGTAAGCTTAAACATCTAAAGATAAGCACGTTCTTCAGGTGATCCCATTATTTTTTAGAAATATGTGAGCTAGAGAAGTGATTGCTGGGCCTCTTGCTGAGGCATTTGTATCATCGATAGTCACAGGTGAGGTGTCAGAAGGCTGGAGGTTGGCTAACGTGGTGCCACTGTTTAAGAAGGGCTGTAAGGACAAGCCAGGGAATTATAGACCGGTGAGCCTGACCTTGATGGTGGGCAAGTTGTTGGAGGGAATCCTGAGGGACTGGATGTACATGTGTTTGGAAAGGCAAGGACTGATTAGGGATAGTCAACATGGCTTTGTGCGTGGGAACTCATGTCTCACAAACTTGATTGAGTTTTCTGAAGAAGTAACAAAGAGGATGGATGAGGGCAGGGCAGTAGATATGACCTATATGGATGAGGGCAGAACAGTAGATATGACCCATATGGACTTCAGTAAGATGTTCAACAAGGTTTCCCATAGCAAGGTTAGATCTCATGGAATACAGGGAGAACTAGCCACTTAGATACAGAACTGACTCAAAGGTAGAAGACAGAGGGTGGTGGTGGAGGGTTGTTTTTCAGACTGGAGGCCTGTGACCAGTGGAGTGCCACAAGGATCGGTGCTGGGTCCTCTACTTTTTGTCATTTACATAAACGATTTGGATGCGAGCATAAGAGGTACAATTAGTAAGTTTGCAGTTGACTCCAAAATTGGAGGTCTAGTGGACAGCGAAGATGGTTACCTCAGATTTAAACAGGATCAGATGGGCCAATGGGCTGAGAAGTGGCAGATGGAGTTTAATTCAGATAAATGCGAGGTGCTGCATTTAGAGAAAGCAAATCCTAGCAGGACTTATACACTTAATGGTAAGCTCCGAGGGAGTGTTGCTGAACAAAGAGACCTTGGAATTGCAGGTAGATAGGATAGTGAAGGCGGCGTTTTCCTTTATTGAGTACAGGGGTTGGGAGGTCATGTTGTGGCTGTACAGGACATTGGTTAGGCCACTGTTGGAATATCAGAAAGATGTTGTGAAACTTGACAGGGTTCAGAAAAGATTTGCAAGGATGTTGCCAGGGTTGGAGGATTTGAGCTATAGGGAGAGGCTAAACAGTCTGGGGCTGTTTTCTCTGGAGCGTCGGAGGCTGAGGGGTGACTTTATAAAGATTTACAAAATGATGAGGGGCATGGATAGGGTAAATAGGCAAAGTCTTTTCCCTGGGAGCGGGGAGTCCCGAACTAGAGGGCATAGGTTTAGGTGAGATGGGAAAGATGTAAAAGAGACTTACAGGGGAATTTTTTCACAGAGGGTGTACTTGTATGGAATGAGCTGCCAGAGGAAGTGGTGGAGGCAGGTACAATTGCAATATTTAAGAGACATTTGGATGGGTATATGAATAGGAAGGGTTTGGAGGGATATGGACCGGGTGCTAGCAGGTGGGATGAGATTGGGTTGGGATATCTAGTCAGCATGGACGGGTTGGACTGAAGGGTCTTTTCCCATGCTGTACATCTCAATGACTCTATGTATCCACAAGCTAAATTAAGTTGGTCACACACACTTGACAAATTCACTCAACAGTCATGCCTTTAATATTGTTGTATCACTATATTTGGTTAGTTGGGCAAATTTAGCTGAAAGTGCACATTCTTAACTAAATTCTCTGAAATAACAATTTACTACCACAAAAGCTTCAAGTATTGCACAGATATCTCAATTTATATCCAAGCAAGAAATGCCTATTTTAAGTGCACGTCAAGAAACTAAAAAAGATCTGTTTAAAATACACCTCTCCCTCTCAATCAAGCCCTTATTTACATAAATCTTGACTACTCAGAATCATAGAATCCCTCCAGTGTGGAAACAGACCATTCAGCCCACCAAGTGTACACCAGCCCTCTAAAGAGCATCCCACCCAACTCTACCCCTAGCCTATCCCTGTAACCCCACATTTCCCATGGCTAATCCCCCAAGCCTGCACATCCCTGGACACCATGGGACAATTTAGGATGGTCAATCCACCTAACCTACACAGCTGTGGACTGTGGGAGGAAACCGGAGCACCCAGAGAAAACCACACAGACAACGGGAGAATGTGCAAACTCCACACAGACAGTCACCTGGGAATGGAATCAAACCAGTGTCTCCTGGCTCAAACGTAGGGACATTACTGCTGTATTACAAAAGCCCACCATGTAGTCGTGTTACTCTTGCTCCTCATCCTAATTCTGAGATTCAACATAATTGTGACAATTTTGAACTAATATTGTGACTGGATAGTGACCTCCACTCTCTTGCTTCAAACAGATTAGAGAAAAAGAAGTTGTCCACTTCTTGTATGATGATATACCTGACAAATAAAACAACATCTGCAAACACCAACTGATGGCAGTTCCAATAAAATATGAATAACTCAGACACCAAATACTGCTTTAGGATGCCCTAAAGTAATTAAAAATGCAAGATAACAAAGTTATTTCTTAAAAAAACATTAGTACCCATCAGGTTTATTGTGGATAACAGAAAATCTTTAACAAGTTGCTAAGACATTTTCCAGATTTTAATCATTTAAGAAGTAAAATGTAGCTTTAACACAAATTACAGTAACTTGTTTATTTTGTCCCCGAGCATCACTTCCCCTCTACCCCACCCCAGAGGCAAACCTGTTCCAAATATGGTGAACTGTGTCCTAATCTCGCAAAGCTGAACATTTTGTTATCATATTATCTATCAGTCCAATTTAGTGTCATAGAGATGTACAGCATGGAAACAGACCCTTCGGTCCAACTTGTCCATACTGACCAGATATCCCAACCCAATCTAGCCCCACCTGACAGTACCCAGCCATATTCCTCCAAACCCTTCCTATTTATATACCCATTAGATGTTGCAATCGTACAAGTCTCCACCAGTTCCTCTGGCAGCTCATTCCATACACGTACCACCCTCTGCGTGAAAATGTTGCCCTCTTTTATATCTTTCCCCTCTCACCTTAAACCTATGCCCTCTAGTTCTGGACTCCCCCACCCCAGGGAAAAAAGCCTGGTCTACGCACCCTACCAATGCCCCTCACGATAAGGACACCGCTCAGCCTCCGACGCTCCAGGGAAAACAGCCCCAGCCTATTCAAACTCTCCCTATAGCTCAAATTCTTCAACCCTGGCAACATCCTTGTAAATCTTTTCTGAACCCTTTCAGGTTTCACAACATCCTTCTGGTTGGAATTGCATGCAATATTCCAATAGTGACCTAACCAATG
The DNA here is from genome assembly GCF_020745735.1 of Hemiscyllium ocellatum. Lineage (NCBI taxonomy): Eukaryota > Metazoa > Chordata > Chondrichthyes > Orectolobiformes > Hemiscylliidae > Hemiscyllium > Hemiscyllium ocellatum. Next base: position 38,852,402 of record NC_083418.1, read on the forward strand.
TCATGTACAGCTGCAATATGACCTCCCATCTCCTGTACTCAATACTTTGACCAATAAAGGAAAGTATAACAAATGCCTACTACACTATCTTATCTACCTGCAACTTGACTTTCAAGGAGCTATGCACCTGCACGCCAAGGTCTCTTTGTTCAGCAACACTCCCTAGGATCTTACCATTCAGTGTATAGGTCTTGTTAAGATTTGCTTTCCCAAAATGCAGCACTTTGCATTTATATAAATTAAACTCCATCTGCCACCTCTCAGCCCATTGGCCCATCTGGTCCAGATCCTGTTGTAATCTGAGGTAACCTTCTTCACTGTCCACTACACCTCCAATTTTGGTATCATCTGCAAACTTATTAACTAAAGCTCTTACGCTCACATCCAAATCATTTATATAAATGATGAAAAGTAGTGGACCCAGCACCGATCCTTGTGGCACCCTACTGGTCACAGGCCTCCAGTCTGAAAAACAAACCCCCACCATCACCCTCTATCTTTTACCTTTGGGCCAGTTCTGTATCCAAATGGCTAGTTCTCCCTGTATTCCATGAGCTCTAACCTTTCTAACCAGTTTCCCATGGGGAACCTTGTTGAATGCTTTACTTTAGTCCATATAGATCATGTCCACACTCTGCCCTCATCAATCCTCTTTGTTACTTCTTCAAAAAACTCAATCAAGTTTGTGAGACATGATTTCCTATGCACAAAGCCATGTTGACTATTCCTAATCAGTCCTTGCCTTTCCAAATACACATACATCCTGTCCCTCAGGATTCCCTCCAACTTGCCCACCACCGATGTTTGGCTCACTGGTCTATAGTTCCCTGGCTTGTCTTTACAGCCCTTCTTAAACAGAGACACCACATTAGCCAACCACCAGTCTTCTGGCAGCTCACCTGTCACTAATCGATGATACAAATATCTCAGCAAGAGGCCCAGCAATCACTACCCTCGCTTCCCACATAGTTCTGGGGTACACCTGAACAGGTCTTGGGGATTTATCCACTTTTATGTGTTTCAAGACATCCAGCACTTCCTCCTTTATAATGTGGATATTTTAATTCAGCTTTCAAACAGAACATGATTCTACAAAGTTCTGACAAAAGGTTACACACATGGAACAGTAATCCTTTCTCTCCACAGATGAGTGGAGTGGAGTGCACAGTGAGGTAGGCTACTAAATATTGCTGAAAGTCATAGTGATAATGTCCTGAACTCTGCCTTTCCTCCCCTAATCCTACAGGAATCAAAAACATGTCGAGGTACATTTATTTGGAAGGTTACCCTCTCCCCTGCTGAATAGCAATTAAGTAGCAATTTGGTATCCCCTTTTCCTGCGATGTGCAGAGCAGAAGAATAAATTACCAACCTAGTCACTGAAGAATTCACTCATTAGTCAAGTTTTGAAAAAAATGCACAGAACACCACATATGTCCTGACACTGAGTCTTTTCAAGGAGAGTCCATCAGCAATTCTTCAGACTGGAATGATGGATTCTTGTATTGGGGCATATTGCACTGTGAGATATCATTGCATTTAAAAGAATTTGAAATGAATATCTTCAAACTGCTGGGGGGGTGGGGGGGGGTGGGGGAGGGGAGGGGTGGAAGGGAGGTAAATTCCTCATTTAGCATGTCTAATGTTCCTGGAAAGAAAAAAAAACAGCATTCTAAATGAAAATAAGCTACATGAAAGTAAAGACTGCCATAAGATAACACTCAAAAAGGTTGAGTTACATTCCTGCTTTGGATAGTGCTGCCCACTGCCTTCCTTCACAGCATAGGAGACAGCAAGTGCCTACTGGAAATAAACTCAAATGGTATCAGAACCAACACAGCTCCAAGAAACATGATAAATCTTTTGACAGAGCAGGAAATAATTCCGGCAGTGGCTGGTGGGTGATGGTCTATCTCTGATTTACCATTTAGATTAGAGTGGTGCTGGAAAAGCACAGCCGGTCAGGCAGCATCTGAGGAGCGGGGAAATCGATGTTTCGGGCAAAAGCCTTCATCTAGAATGATTCACCAGTGTTTTGTTGAGGTGGAGAAGCAGGTTAACATGTAGCTGCTTCAGGTTTTAATCCGGCACCCAGTGATGACACCTACCTGGACCTGAGCAACCTCCCAGAGTAACTGCTCAAACCTGGCCAACTCACAACCTCGCCTTGTTATTGTCACCAACTTCCACTTTGACCTCTCAGGAGGTCTGCACCACTTGGAGTGTGAGTTGTGCATACAGCCAAGGCCCTATCCTGGTGGGGTGGGCTGCTTGGAGGTGGTACCCTATCCGTGGAAGATGGAATTTAGGAGTTATGGAATTAAAGCCACGTAGCCCAGTTAGTTACCAGAGGACAGAGATAACTTTTATTAAGAACCATGTGGCATTGTACAAAACCAAGTAATTTTGAAAGCTGAAAACTGAAAGTGAATTTTGGTATACCTCGAAAATGCAGTATAGGGATATAATCCATGAAAATTGAGCTCATGGCCACCAGTGGTAATCAAAAAAGTTCCCTATTTATAAAATAGCTCTAACATTAATATGCATTGTTTAAATAAGCCTTATAAAGAGGATATCTATATAATATAAAAGCCCTATGTACATGGTTATGGTTTTATGTTTATAGCGCACTGTTCCCATAATACATGAGAAAACAGAAAATACACTCAGCAACAAAATACACTGTGGAGTGGGACATACTACAAATTGCACACATTGCAAGCAGTTGATGTGCTGCAGACAATAAAGGGAGCACTGTGGGGAACTACAAGGTTCAGCATACCAGCTCAACAAGGCAGCTTCAGGCAATGTCTGTGAAGAAAGAAACAAAGTTAAAGTTTCAGGTCAGTGACCTTTTGTCAGAACTGTAGTCAAAAACAGATGAGAGACAGTCCTGACAAGAGGCCATCGACCTGAAACATTAATTCGGTATCTCTCCACCAATGCTGCTAGATCTGCTGAGATTTCCAGCATTTCCTGTTTTAAATTTCCAGCATCAAAAACACTTTGCTTTTCTAAGATGGCATTGAAATGAACCAACGCAACATAATTTAATTCAACAGATTTAAAAGTTAAATGTTTTAACGGATTTAAAAGCTAAATGTTTTAACGCTACATGCTTTCTGACATTTCTAGAAGTCGCATCCCAAATTACTTTAAAAACTGCTAGAAGACACACATTAAAACAGGAACAAGTCCCTTCTCTACTCATTATCTCCGAAGCTCTTCTCACGAACAGTAGCTCTAATTGGGATGATGTTGGATTGAACCGTTATCATTTTGCAAATGTTCATGACTAACCTCATTTAATTAGTTCCATCGCACAAAGGAATCACAAGTTACACAAACATAAGATTTTACAGACTTTGCACAAGAAAAAAAGTGACATTGCAGGGGAAAAATCTACCGTGATATCACCAGGATTCTAACTCAAGTACAGAGTTATGCAAATTAAATAGGGTTACTGTCGTGAGTGGAACCAGGTGGACCTTGTTGATTACAAGTTCCTTGATTGGCCCAGGTTAACAATTCCAATCAGGAGGCACTGGCTGTTCAATATTAACAGGGGATTTGGGAATCTCCTCAGTTCAGAGGACAGACCCTGAGTTGGCTGACCACAGCAGTGTACTGTGCATAAGTAAATTAAGGGTGATGGGACATTGACCTCTGCGAACTTAATTCAATTACATAATATTCAGAGCATCAAAATAATAAGCAACACTCTGCAATCATTGAATAAGTCATTCTTCCACCACATTACTGAAGATAGAACCTGTTATTAGAAGGATTTATGGACCTTCCCTCTGTATTGGCTTCCTGGAATATTGCTTATGACAGAAATGCCTGCTGGGATTTGCTATCTACTGGACATTAATAGATCTGTTAATTCTCATTTGAAAAGATGAAAAAGGAGTTGCAAAATGCCAAGTCACACCAACAATACCGTGCCCTTTCCACAGAGGAGCAACACATGTTACAGTGATTAATGAAGGCACTGGTTGTACCTGAGAAGGAACTGAAACGCATTCACAAACACTAACTTTACAATGCATTGGAGCTCCCAAAAGGGAAAATATTTATTACAATGCTGCCTGTAGGACACAGAAGGCACAGAAGTGAATTTAATCAGTGTCATTAGAACGTAGTCTTTATGTTTTACTACTCTGTATAAACTGGAAACATAGATCATTGCAATTCCTTTATTCTATATTTCAATACAGTCTGGTACTATAATGAAGCATATATCTATCGAGTTGTGTCAAGACACTTTATAAACAGCATCAAGTCCAAGTGCACATTGTGAGCAGAATTTACCACCTTTCCCAGAGATGTTTTGAAGGTGGGGTACATTTAACGTCAAAGAAAGTGCGAGGTGAGGTCTCCTTCACCGTTCCACTTCTGCTGCAATTAATTCCAGGATGGAAGAACTCATGGATAACCTTTCCAGCCAGGCAGTAATTGAGACCTTTAACAATCTCATCCTTCCATCATTGACATTCAAATCAATGACAGACTGGGCAGTCACCCTGGAAAATAAACCTGATTCTCATCTAAGCGTCACTCAACTGTCACCTAGAACTGTCATTGTTCCTGTGCCTCTGTGACAGCATGTGGTTAAAGTCTAGAAAGTGGTGCCCAATAAGGTGGTAGAAACAGATTCAATTGTTGTTTTCAAAAGAGAATTCAATAACTTGAATTTTTTTTTAAATCATATGGTCTTCACGGGAGTATAGGAGGGTTGGACAAGCTGTTTGTATAAAGAGCTATTATGGACCGGATGGGTTGAATAGCTACCTTCTACGCTGAAACCATTCTATGGTCATTAGGATCCCTACCATGCAAACCAGTTACAGTGCATTACTGCACCATGAGCAGATATTATCAGGAATACTTAGAACGTAACATAAAATAGCCATCAAGAAGAGCAATTGATTGACAGGCCTGTAGGAATGTTACCACAGAATTCTCAATCTTGGGTGATACTAAATTATCATTGGTGTTCTATATTGTCCAAGGTCTCTAATAAAATTTAGCCAAATATTTTGACAACAAATGTTTGCTGATGATACGAAGTTAGGTGGACAGGCAGGCAGTACTGAGGAGGTGGGGAGGCTACATAAAGATTTAGACAGTTTAGGAATAGTCCAGGAAATGGCTGATGAAATTCAACATGAGCAAATGTGAGGTCTTGCACTTTGGAAAAAAGAAAACAGGGAGGCTCTATTTTCTAAATGGTGAAACAGACTATTTTCTAAATGGTATTTTCTAAAGCTGAAGTACAAAGGGATCTGGGAGCGTTTGTCCAGGATTCTCTAAAGGTTAACTTGCAGGTTGAGTCCATGATTAAGATAAATGTAATGTTGTCATTTATCCCAAGAGGGTTGGAATATCAAAGCAGCGATGTGCTTCTGAGACTTTATAAAGCTCTAGTTGGACCCAATTTAGAATACTGTGTCCAATTTTGGGCCCCACACCTTAGGAAGGACATATTGGCACTGGAGCGTGTCCAGCGGAGATTCACACGGATGATCCCTGGAATGGTAGGCCTAACATACAATGAACAGCTGAGGATTCTGGAATTGTATTCATTAGCATTTAGAAGGTTGAGGGGAGATCTAATAGAAACTTACAAGATAATGTATGGCATAGAAAGGGTGCTCGCTGGGAAGTTGTGTCCGTTAGGCAGCAAGAGCAGGACCCATGGGTACAGCCTTAGAATTAGAGGAAGTCAATTTAGAATGGAAATGAGGAGACATTTCTTCAGCCAGAGAATGGTGGGCCTGTGGAATTCATTGTCACAGAGTGCAGTGGAGGCCGGGACATTAAATGTCTTCAAGGCAGAGATTGATAAATTCTTCATCTCGCAAGGAATTAAGGGCTACAGAGAGAGTGCGGGTAAGTGGAGTTGAAATGCCCATCAGCCATGATTAAATTGCAGAGTGGACTCCTTGGGCCAAATGGCCTTAAATTCTACTCCTATGATTTATGGTCTTCAATACCGTCAACTTGTCAAGTTCTTGGTATTACTCACAAAGGCACAAATTACGTTCACATTGTTACTGACACAGACATGCGCACACAGTGTTACACACTAAATACAACATCAAAAATTCAACTAATAATAGCAAATAAATCATAAACACTACATGACATGATTTAGCCAAGTCACACCCATCCTGACTTCAAACTGTATCACTGTTTTCAAGCTGAAATCCTGAATTCCCTCCCCAAAAGGATTACAGAGGTTCAAGAAAATAGCTCACTTCTCCCTCTATAAGGGTAAGTAGGGTCTGCCAATGAAAGTTAACTTTGCCAGTGACATTCACATTCAAAAATTAAAATAAGTATCCATTATATTAATGACAATGTAGTAAATCATGTGGACATTGGATAAGACAATGACAGCGAATTGTCCAATACCTGCAGCATTAACTCAAATGATCCTGATTTATATAATGTCCACATTGTTATTGGCAATTACAGCGAGTTGAATGATGGCCACCATTATTAATAATAATGATAGAGGCACCTAATTCCCATTTCATTAACAACAATGGCACTTGTCCATATGATGCCCATGATATTATTTAGAATTAATTATTCCCATATTATCAATGTGAATGATATTAGATCAACTTACAATTATGGCCAAGAATATTAAACTGGCCAAAAGTCACAACAAAGATTTTTGTCACGATAACACATCATTGGTCAATGACTGTGCCTTCAAAGACAATAAATCAATTAATGCCTATGGTATTAATGACAGAGATGACGAATTCAGTTGATTAATAAAAAGCATACTGAATCGTCAAGTTGCATTGTTACTCAATTTGCCAGTGGCAGTGCTGTTAAAACAGAGCCGTTGTTAATCAAAATCTTCTTGGCTTTTAATATTTCATGTCAATGTTCTGAAAATATCTCTTTACTACCCTGGTTAAAATCTTTACAAGCCATTTAGAGGACTGTTAGTTGTAAAACTCTTTGCTTTATTACTCCCCTAAGGTTGTGTTGCCTATAGTTGACAGAATGATTAACAAGCATCATAGCAAACTTCAGCCAGCTTTATAATGGGCAGTTACTGTAATAATTGTATTTTGGACTATCCGTTACACTCCTGTGCATACAGCTAAAAAGAGTTTTTTCTCCCAGCATTCTATAAAACACATGAACATACATTACCTCAGTTTGAAGACTGAAGCATATACGCATCAGAAATTTAAATAAAATATATTCCTGAAAGTAAAATTCTTAAAATATGTTGCACACAATAACATCATTCTGGTCATATTTTACAGGATCTATGCATAGTGCAAACATAGAAGAAGCTTTCTGTCTAAGTCTGCTGAGGCTACCACTGCATGCTTAGTTCCAATTATGTTGTAACAAAAATGAAGACTATTTTTCGGTTATAAGGAAGGCACTGCTGATGATGTGGACAGGCAGATTGCCAATATGACCTTCAGAATGGAGAAGGCAGTATGCCTTGGAGAAATCTAAACAATAAGGTAACAAAGGACATGAAGGAATATAATAAAATTAAACCATTAAACACAAAAATGACAATGAATAGAGAATGTCAAGCAATAACAATTGGTAATGTTTCACCAGCCCAAATAATTACAATTAGATATGTTTCCCTGACCAGCCATTAAAAGGAAAAGTGAGTAAGTTGGGTTTGAGAACTAACAAGTTTTAACTCTAAACTATAACAGAAACTTTACAAAGTTCAATTATTTTCTCTTTCTCTCTATTTTTGTAATACTTCAGCTTGGAGACAGAAACACTATAATCTTTCAAGGGGCAGTTAAATTCCTGGAGTGGAGAAACTGTAGATCCTAATGAAGAATGATCAGGAGGAACCAATTGTCAACCCCCCCGTGTGTCCTCTGATTTTGTGATCTCATAGCATTACACTTCAAAAATGCAAGCTACACAAAAGCAGCAATATTAAATCTGAAGTGCCATGAAAACCGTTGTCTATTTTTGTTGAACGGGAATTTTAGACAAAGCCATCGGAGTCTATTTAATAACTGCATGAAAATTTGCATCATGAGAGAATTCATTTCAATGACAACATAAACGTCAAAGTAGAAATACAGCTTTGATAAAAGGTAAACAACCCAAGTTTTAAAGCAACAATTTCAGATCATGTTTTGCCAAAAGTTATTCATGTCTTAATTGCGTTTTCTTAGGGTGGACAAATGTTATTACCTCAGAAATGATGTGCATCATGGCACCCATCTGTTAAAGTATGTATGGCAAACTTCACAAATTCTTGATTTTCTAATCTATGAACAACAGCATGTCCTTATGATATCCAATCCCCACTTTCTTAAGTATGTACTCTTTGACTAATGTAATGATCATCATCAATTCAGAAACATTTTACCAAAGAACAACAGTTGTCATCTTCAGTTCCACATCTTCATTGTGAAAAAAGGGTCTTGGACCAGTTCAGCAACTTAGGAAAGAAACCATTTTCTTCAATTAATGTTGCTGCTCGACACCATTGTTGCAGTTGGGCACATGAACCAATATAGTTAAAATGGTTTCTATATCCATATCAATACCAATGAGAGGAAGTATACCAAGATTGCAGACTAAATGGCATTAAACTGGAGAAATCAGAATGAGATTTAGATTTGGAATCTAGTTCTAATCCTCATAAAGTAAATGAACAGAGCAATTATATTGCCATGCTTTAAAAAGAATATGTTCTCTGACTCCTGTAAAGTATGCAGCTGTTTCTGTGTATATAAACTTAAGAACTGAAAAAAACAGGACTTGAATTTCCCAAGTTCTTAAATGACATGGGAAATGGCGAGTTAGGAGGGAGAACACATAAAATTGGAAAAATTAGATTCTCACTATGGAGTACAATGACAATTTTCAATGTAATGTTGCTTCCATGTTTTGCATGCAGGTGGGCTTAAAAATGGTATCTTCATACCAAACCATTAAAGGTTCATCATTAGGATTAATTGCTCATAGCAATGAGCAATTGAAGGAAAATGAAAACGTACATGATAAACAGGCCTAATGCAAAAGCTTCGAGAAGAAAGTGAGGACTGCAGATGCTGGAGATCTTCCTGAAGAAGGGCTTATGCCCGAAACGTCGATTCTCCTGTTCCTTGGATGCTGCCTGACCTGCTGCGCTTTTCCAGCAACACATTTTCAGCTAATGCAAAAACTGCCTGTTTTGACTGGGAGGTAAGCACATGACACAGAGTTGTCTGACAGAATTGTTCTGACCTGCAGTTATATGGGGCAACCTAGATTTGTTTGAGAGAGACCAGTGTCCTAGAATCAGAGATAGAGCTCCAAGTGCCACAATCGCTAAAGTCTCTGATGTGTAGAAAGTAGTGTGAGACTCAATTATGTGTATATTATGTAGTTTAAGCTAATTAACTATACATTATTGATATTAATATTGATTTTTAAAATCAGATTAAGCTAGTAATTTTGGTTCATATTAAAGTGAACATGTCATCTTGCCTTAATTTTGATCAGACTTAAAAAGAAGCAGTTAGGTACTTTTAGTCGAACAATACTGGAGGACAGGTACCCAGCTCATACATTGGAGCATGGTGCATCTGATGACACTTTGCTTAAGTGCTTCTTCCCATTGTGCCCAATTGGATGGTCACAGCATCTCTGCCTTGTCTTGCATTCATATGCTTTTCTGCCCAATTAGATATTTACAGGTTCATACTAATAAGATTGGAGGGGTCTATCAACAGTCAGCATCACTGGCTTTGACAGGAGGCAGTGCACTACAGTGGTTGACATGATTATGCTATAGGCCTGAAGCTCGGGGTTATTGTTGGGAAATGAGGACTAAAATTGAAGACTTTGATGGGAAATGTGGAGAGGTCAACAAGGAATGTAAAGAAAAAAGGAACAGAATCTTCTTGTGAGAGATAGAGGGGAGAAGAGAAAATGGGTGAGAGAAGAGAACAGAAGAGGAGGAGAGACAGAGCAGTGAAGGGAGAGAGAGAGAGAGCAGTGAAGTGAGGGAAGAGAAAAGGGATGAGGGGAGAGAGGAAAGAAAAGCAGGGAAGAGAGAAATCGAGAAGGGAACAGAGGGGAAAGACAAGGGCAGGTGATAGAAAAGAGAAAATGGAGAGAGAGAAAAGAAAGGGGGAGAGAGAAAAGGAGGGTAGAAGCAATAGAGAGGAAAACTGGGAAACAGAAATAAGAGAAGTGAAGGGGGTGAGAGAGAGAGAGAGAGAAGGGAGTGAAAGAGAGAAGTGAAGAGGGGAGAGAAAGAAGAAATGGGAGGAGAGGGGTGAGAGAGAGAAGAGAAAGGGTGAAAGACAGAAGAGAAGGGAGGAGAGAGACAGAAGTGGGGAGAGAAGAGAAGTGAGAGAGAGAGATAAAGAAGAGGGGGGAGAGAGAAGAAAAGGGTTGGGAAAGGGAAGGGGAAAAGAGAAGGGGAGGGAAAAGAAGGAGAAGGGAAAGGGGGTGGGAATATGGGAAACGAGAAAGAATGGTCTACCAGATTACCAGGCTAAGTCTTTGGTTCTCTGCGAGGTGGGACCTGAATTATTTTCTATCATCATCCAAATTGCAAGTAACCAATGGAAATCAATAATGATTACTGGTTTGATCCCAGCCAAAAGTACTGCTAGACTGTTCAGATTCTAGACTGAAATCCGGCTTGGTGGATTATATTTTGTTTTTTTGTTCATTTAACAATCCATTGCTGCAGATTTGGCTTTAAAAAGAGAAATTTATTACACAGCAGAAATCAGGATAAAAAAACAAAACAAAACAAGCTAGTAACATATAATATAATTTTGAAAAATTTCAAAACACGGCAGAACTAAATCCCATTATTTCTAATATCATTACTTTACACAACTTAAATGCCAAGAAGAGTCCCCTTTTCTTGTAGGATTGATATAACTGTTGCTTTTAATTCCCAATCTGAACAGATTAACAGCCACTTATTTGATTATGCAAATAGTAATCCTAAACTTTCTTAGCTTCAAATAATCACTTCATGTTTCTAACCCAACACTTCTGGTGTTTAATTTTCAAACAAAAACACTTATAGTGAGGTTACCAATTTCTAACATTCTGAATTAACTTCTTTCTCCAGAAGAAAGTGTTCTCACATCTGACTCTAGGCTGATCCTTTATGAACTTTCCAATCTCCAGGTGTTCCTAAGCAAAAATCATCGATTCGTCGGAACTATACACATTGAGTCAGTCTTTGGGGCGTTACAGTCCATTCCAGCTCAATTTACTTGATGGCTGATTTGTGATACTGAGTAATGCCAAGGGTATGGGTTCAATTCCCACACCAGTTGAGGTTACCATGAAGATCTAGCTTGTCAACATTGGTGCTCATCTGAGGTATGGTGACCCCTGGGCTAAACTCACCAATAATAGACTCTCTAAGGAGATAGTGGCCTTATGATCCTCTGGGACTATTGTGACTCTACCTTTTTATAGTTCAGTCTAGACAGTGTGCTGCATAAGGCTTTTGCCTGCACAACGGGAGGAGGCAAAGAAGGGATGTGATGGACACTGAAGAGCTGGAAGAGAAGCAGCCATTTACTGAAGAAAACAATGAGGATATTGAGCAGGAGGAACACCACCTTCATAATGGTGAAGTGCTGTAGTGTCAGGCAGGACAAATCAGAGACGGCTGAGCTGTCTTTTCCCTTCTGTCTATTACTCCCTTTATACAATCAAAGTTAACATTTTTGATTGTGAAGGCTTTCCAACATAGAATGTTCCCACATTGAATAAAGTCAAGTTGCTATGGAAAATGTAGCATGTCCTAGAACAGGATTCGAAGCTGATATGAGTAACCTGTATAGCTTGACTCTTGTAGCTGCTGTTACAGTGACAGCCAATCAGGCAGATGATGATGTAAAAGTAGCAATACATTTAGAAAGGTGAGATCCTATTTCTAATAACGAGTCACCTTAGCCACTAATAAGCAACTAGAAACACTTAATTTTCAATTCCCTACCACTGCGTGTTCTGTGAAGAGAAATTCATAGCTGGCAGCAATTGACTTGATGCATATCTGGGCTTTAAATATGGCATCAATGGTCCAAATCACAGAATGCCCAAATCACAGCAGAGTACTTCTGCTGCTAGTGAGTACACAATAGCACAATACTGTTGAGATACATTGCATACATAAAGAGGTGAGCAGTGATGAATTGCATGAGATCACTCAATGGAACGACAATAGGAAATCCTCAACAAAACTGAAATTGATTTTGTTGCTTTTTAGTAAAATTCAGTCCACTGTAAGCTTCTGCACTACAAAAAGCACAGTCCAGTACGCCATTGTTCCTTTGTTGTGTGAAAATCTATGAAACTATGTCAGTTGATTTAACCATAGAGTTGCAGCAAGCTAACATTCAAAATCTGAATCATATTTCACTGACATTCGGTCGCATTACATTTGTTGAAATTCTATCTTTATGTTCCTCGGAGTTCAATACCGAACTGATCGAAGCTTTTTTTTAAAAATAACCTGCAAGGCAGAGGTGCGTAGTGTGATGAAATGCTGTTATGGATGAGAAGAATACTACGACATTCAAGAAACTTGACACCATTCAAGACAAAGCAATCTGTTGATCAGCATCCATTATTTTAGACATTCACTTTTCCACTATGACACATCATGGCTACAGTACACATCACTTACACAAGTAGCACTACAAAGAATTGCTTTGACTTCTATGTTAGCATCTCCCAAACCTACAAACATTATCATCTCAAAGGAAAAGTTGAGCAGGTGTATTGGTTCAGTATCATTTCAATATTCCCCTCCAAGTTACATACCTAATTTGGGAATAGATTACTATCTGTGCCAGTGGAGCAAACATTCTGGAATGTTTGCCTAATAGTTTTGTTGGAATATCTACACGGGCTACACGAGTGAAAACATAGTCCAAAACCATCTTAACAAAGAAAATTAAGAATGGGCAATAAAATGCTAACCATATCAACAATGTCCATATCTTAACTTTTTATTAAAGTTCTCACAATTTTTTGATTCAGTTTCTTCACTGAAGATAGTTACATGGACAATTATTGCAAAACTTCATAAACATAGTTTCCCAATCATGAGTTATCTGTATTGTTACGATGAGAGGTTCCCAATTCATTACAATTCCAGTAGGGATACCTGAACTGTTAAACTCTCAGATGAAGAGAAACAAACTGGCTCCCCTTTTTTATTCACCCAATCTCTCAGTTAGTCAATAAGGTGAATTTAAAAATAACCTCTTCTCTTGTGCATATTTTCCTCTCAGATGAACCTATGCATAAAAAAGGAGCCACTTTAGCAAGGCATTCATGAATTAACACAGAGTATGTCCATTAATTACGACACAGAAGAAATACTAAAGCAATACACAGACACACAGATCACAGATGAAAATTGAGATAAAAGTAAAACAGATATATGAATCAGTGACTGAAATGTTCAAAGAGTGAACTGTTGAATGGTGTGGCCATTACAATGGAGGTTATTAGTTCCACTGATGTTGGTCATTGGACAGGCAGTTTCCTTCATTTTGCAGATTTGTCAAGATTCCATCATTCTGACCCTGACTGACTTCCAGCCATCAGGATAAGGCAGCACCTTCACCTGCAACAGAAGGTGACGAGGGGATACATTTTCACCTGTGACCTTCACAACACATTAACACTCAGATCCAGTCTGGCACACATGAAAATGGTAGTCTCACTAGCATAATCCAGTAGAGTTGAAATTATTTTTAATTCCTGTCCTGGCATGTCTTCAAATGGAAAAACACAAAATATATCTAAACTTTGGGAAATCATCCACAGGTTTGTTGCTGTTTAGGGTCGCAGTCCCTCATTATCTTTGTTGTCCACAAGAGATACAGTCTGGTCTATTTGTACTTATCTCTTTCACTTTAAAGAATTGTTGTTACAAGTTACCTTTGCACTTGTAAGTGTGACATTCTGTGAGTATCTCTATTCTGACAGCCACTTAATTTGTATCCATGAGCATTTTTGACTGTATTAGCTGTTATTCAACCAAAATATTTTGGAATTATATGTTAAAAGTGTTCACAGTACTTCAAGTACAGACTGGTGTTTGAGTTAAGTCCATGTAGACTGGTATCCTGTCATCAAGTCACCCTTTATTTACACATGCACAGTACGTGGACTCTGACCAGTTAGCTCAGAGCCAGTCCCGAGGATGAGGAGAATCCTGAAGACTCCAGTTTTTTAAAAATTTCTTTTTAAACCAGCTCTCAGAGTGAGCAGAATGTCCGACACTCCTGCTCTTTCCCCACTCTACCCCCCCCCACCCCCAGCATACATGTTTGTGTGTGTGCAGGTGAAGAACAACAAGTGAGTAAACCTTTATTTATATTTCACCATCAGGAAGAAAGGAAACACCCGAGTGGCCAGTGACAAGCAGTGCCCTTCTCAGAGGGCAATGCTGCATGACCAAACAGTGAGGGGGAGGGCAGGGATTAAATCAAAATAGAGTTGGAGAGAGAACTAATATACTCCCACTCCCTCCGGTGCCAAGCTCTCCCTGAACTGCTTGAGGGAGTTGGGAGACACAGTGTTCCTTCTACAGAGACACCTGGGCTCGGACGTAGCTGCAGAACAGGGACAGGCAATCGGACTTGACCCCTTCCACAGCCCGCTATCTGGATCCACGGGCCAGCTTGGCCAGGGCCAGGAGCAGACTCATGGGGAAGTCCTCTGACCTATCCTGCGTCCTCCACACCGCGTGCCCAAAGATCAGGAGCATAGGAATGAAATGCAGCCAAAAACAGAGGAGAAGGCTTTTTTAAAAAAATCAAAAAGGGAGTGCAAGTGCCCACACCCAATCTCTGCATGGTCCATGGACTCCACAGTACCACAGAACTAGCAGTTGGGGTGGGAGTCCATGAACCACCGCAATCTGCAATTCAGGGACTGCTGTGTGCAGTACCCTCCACCCCTGATCCCTGAGCGATAGGAGGAGGACACCCATATAGAGAGCCCTCAACTGGGGATCCCCACTGCCTGGTGGCAAATGGGCATGCTAAGGTGGATGAGGGAAGAAGTAGACAGTGTGCAGCAGCAGTAGCTACAGGACCTGACATTTTATGTCCCTGAATGGGGTAAAGCTAAAACTCCAGAGGCAGCTCAGGTTGTGGGGCACAGGCTCCTGTGGGAAGTATAGGACCTTGGGGCAAATGTGAAATTCCATTGGGCAAAAGACTCCAGTTTTCTTTATTTTATTAAACAATTCACAATTTACAAAACAATTAACATTTACAGCTGTATACAGAGAAACAGCAATTTTGCAAGGGAGAGGAGCAGCAAAGCCAGGCTCCAAACCATTCAACCAGTTTACAGGGAGATGATAAACCTCAAATCCCAACACTCCAGTTCATACCTGTCAGCCAGGGCTCCCTGATTGGCGCAGGTTAACAGCCCCAGTCAGTGAACTCATACTGAATGAGATCCACCTGGCCAACCTCATTCCAGTGATGATGTTAATGGCCTCAAAGTATCTGCTCTTCTTAAACAGTGCTTTATTCTCTTTCTTCAATGATGAAGGATACCACAACACTTCTTAATATGTTCAAATTTTTAAAAAAATTAGGATAGTGTGCTTCATAATCAGGATAGTATGATTCATAATAAGGCAATGTTCAAAAGGCAACATAGCCACCTAAAATCTCACAAATTATGCTTTATTTCTTTTCTGTTTTAAATTCATCAGCAAATGGCTTTGTTGGTCATTCAAAAGATATATAGTTCGTAACAAGAACACTAATATTTTCTCCTAACCAATGAAAAATAGTCTTTGTTATAGATTTAGATAATGAATATTTCTGTTATACGAATTGAGATTTAATACTTACTTGATGAACACTGTGCACTCTTTAAAGAAAAGTCATATAAAAGTGAGGTTGAGAATGACAGCCCTTAACATGCAGGCCACATTCAACCAAGCGTAGCATCAAGGAGCCCAAGCAAAAGTGGAATCCTTTGGCAGCAGAGGGAAAACTCCCCACTGTTGGAGTCAGACCTGGCACATAGGAAGATGGCTATGGTTGTTGGAAGTCAGTCATCTCAGTTCCAGAGCATCATTGCAGGAGTTCTTCAGGGTAGTGTCCTAGGTCTAACCATCTTCCCTCCATCATAAGGTCAGAGTAGGGATGTTTGCCGATGATTACACAACATCAGTACTATTCTTAACTCCTCAGGTACAGAAACAGTCCATGTTTAAATGCAACAAGTATCCAGGCTTTGGGAGACAAGTGCCAAGTAATACTCACACCTCACAAATGTCAGGCAATGACTATCACCAGTATGAGAGAACCTAACCACTGCCCCTTGACATTCAATGGTGTTACCATCATTGAATCCCCCACTATCAAGATCCTTGGGATTACCATTGACCAGGAATCGAACTGGACTTATTATATCAACACAGTGGCTACAAAAGCAGGTCAGAGACTAAGAATACTGCAGCAAGTAACTTGCCTCCTGACTCCCAAAGCTTACCCATCACCTGCAAGGCACAAGTCAGGATTATGGTGGAATACTCCCTACTTGCCTGGATAAGTGCAGCTTCAACAATCCTCAACTAGCTTGACATCATCCAGGACAAAGCAGTCCACTTAATTGGTGCCATATCCACAAACATCCACTCTGTCTACCACCAAAGCTCAATAGCAAAGTGTGTACTAGCTACAAGATGCACTGCAGAAATTCACCGAAGATCCTTAGACAGCACTTTACAAACACATGACCACTTCCATCTAAAGGAGCAAAGGAGCAGGAACATGGAAACACCACCACCTGCAAGCTCCTCTCTAAGCCACTCCTGACGCGGACTTTTATTGCTGTTCCCTCACTAGGTCAAAATCTTGGAATTCCTTTCCTAAAGGACATTGTAAACAACCCATAGTACATGGATTGCAGTGATTCAAGAAGGCAGCTCACCACCACCTTCTCAAGGGCAATTAGGGACAGGCAATAAATGCTGGCCAGCCAGCATTGTCCACGCCCCATGAGTGAACAAAAAATCTGCTGTTCTCAATTTCTGTTGAGGTTTCTCATATTCAAAAACAACATAATTTCCCCTCTTCAATCTCAGTGCCACAGTTCTACCACGTACACATAATTTTTATTTATTCATATCATTTACTACAAGAAATCTGCAGTCACAGATAGTTCAAACAAGAACAAAAATCTTCAAAATGATCAGTGGTTGCTGCAAGTACACAAAGATTGGAATTATTGCCCTGGGAAATCAATAGACACATTGCTCCTATGTGCTTTCATAACCTCAGCTATGTAAAAGATTAAGGTCACCTTCTCGTATTGGGAGAAAAATATCACAAATATAAAAATATATTTAATTTTTCCTGGTCTTTGGAATTTTTTGGTTCATAAGGTTGCAGTCAATTGGCAAAAGCATAGACACATATTAGAATTTATAGGGAGGCTACAATAGTAAACAATTCCAGTGTTTGGAATAGGGGACAAAGGGCATGGTATGGTTAACTAATGTTTAGCTGAGAGAAAGACTGTTCACCTCATTCCCAATGCTGGTCTCATAGCGACTGTCCAACGGAAAATGTGACCATGAGGGCACATCAAAATTATAGAGCTGCATTAATAAATTCTGTCAATGTCATTATTAACCCAAAATTACTTCAACTGCATGCAAGTTACTTCTGTTTCCTGAAAATGAGAGAAGATTATAACTTGTTTGTCTATGCTGGCAAGATTATAAACACAGTGGGAAGATTTCCCTAACAATAGCACCCACACAGAAATTCCTTGTAATGTCTGCGATGCTCCAAACCACTGAAACATTTTGCCCACCTTTGGCTTCATAAAAGCCCTCCAAGCCATTCCCAAATAGTTTCAGCACCCAATGTTTCAACAGGGAGGTTATTTTAAATTCAGAAATCTTAACAGAATGGCAGAACTGATCCCAGCTTTTTGTTGCTAGTTTAATTTGAAAGTGATCGTGTTCCTCTTTAAACAGCAAATACTGATGATTTCCTTCGGGGTACAGCAACTTAGAAACATTCTAGAGTCTGAAAATAAGGAATCCGCAATATGAAACACCTGAATGGGAACTATTTACAATGAATCATTGTTCTGATTTTAATTCAGTTCCTTTCCAGTTTCAGACTAGTAAGCCCTCTGGGGAGGATCATGCACGAGGTAGATTTTTTTTTAAAAACTCATTTATATGGATCCTGTGACCTCAAAACATCCCAAAGTGCTTTCCAGGAGGGAAATATGCTGAAGTAAGATGGCACTGACCCAAAGAAAGATAACTTAGCAGAATGACCTAAAACTTGGTTAGTGTAATAGAATTTTGAAGAGGGCAAGTTGAAGAGATTTAGGAACAGAACTTCAGAGAGACATTGGGACAACAGAAATGGAGGATACACAAAAGGCCAGACTCTGAGGGATGAGTTCTTGGAAAGGTTATAAAACTACAACTTCTAGAGTACGTACCTTATGGTACTCACCCAGCTCATTTCTCACCCTTGATTTCCGGCAAATATAGGGGATTCACTCTCCCACCCCAAAGAAAGAACCAATGGTCAAATCATGGTATAAAACTGAGCATTATCCTAAAGATGCTTTGGCATTAGTAGAAAATTATCAGTAGCAAATTCAAAATGTTTTTCAGAAGCATATGCTTGGCTCTGTATTTACTTCATCTCCAGAACCCTCCAGTTCTAATGAAAGGTCATTAACCTAAACCTTCAGTACAGGAGTGCCCACCACCAGCTAAATTTAAACTGCCCATTTAACTCAATGTGGAGCTTTTGGACTTTTCAGTCCTGATTCTGGCTTGAATCTATCAGTTAGCAGACAGGACAGACCTAATGGAGGAACATAACAATAGCAGGCTGCAGCCCCTTTCTTGTCATGAATTGAAGAGATAGGCCTGAGATGTATCTGCAGTTCACAGACTTGAAGTTTTTAAAAGACCACAGTCAATGCTCATTCTCCACCTCCTTGTCACTGCAACCCCATGGCAATGCTCATACTTCCAACATCAGCTAGACAGGAGCCAAAAAATGATTCGACACGGCAGGAGTGGATGGGTGGGGAAAGATGAGGGTAATGGAGGGTTTGTTGGGGGTGTTGGGGCAGTTGAGGGGAGGATACATTGTTGCAAGGGGGTGAACATTGTCAAAAGCAGGTGAATATTGTCCAGGAGATAAACTCTGTCAAGAGGATAGATAGATATTATCAGGAATGGGGTTAGAAGTGGTGGAATGAACATTGTTGGAGGGGAGTGAAATGAACAGTGTCCAATTTGGAGAGAAAATCTGTGAGCAGGTTGAAATAAGTGGGTCACCACTGTCAGGCAAACGGAGTCATAAGTGGGGACTAAGCACTACAGGTACAGACCTGTGATGGCAGAGGATGGTGGGGGGAAGGGGACAACTTGGTGAACATTGTTAGGATAGGAATGAACCTTGTTGGTTCAAGTGCCTGAGCTGTATTGGTGTGCGGTGGAGTTGTTGGTATAAGTGCGGAATCATGTCAGGATTGCCCTTATGCTACAAGGTAGGACTGATCAATTCAACTGCATTTATTTCAATGCAAAAGGCCAAACAAGTAAAGCAGACAATCACGCCCCCCCCCCACAGATCCCATATCACCACCCCCACCCCCAGAACCCTGAGGGGAACATCACCCCTGCTCATGACTCCACCCTCATTCCCCCTACCACCACACCCACTCCAGTTACAGAATCCACCTCCACTCCCAACTCCACACCTACACCAGCCCTGCCGAGTTTTTACCATTCCCCCCGACCTCCTCCTCACTGAGGACGAACAATCAGTCCTCAGCAAAGGCCTCACCTTGATCCCCTTCCGTCCACGCATCAAGAATTTAATACATGTTGTGACATCGAACACTTCTTCCGCCACCTCTGCCTCTGAGTTTACTTTCACAATCAGGACTCCCGCCCACTATCCGAGGACTCCTTTGCCCGCCTTTAGCACACTCCATCCACCTGGACACCCTGTGCTGGCCTATTATCTGCCCTAGCTCTATTCCTGATGAAGGGGTTTTGCCCGAAACGTTGATTTTCCTGCTCCTCGGATGCTGCTTGACCTGCTGTGCTTTTCCAGCACCACTCTAATCTAAACTTAGGGCACAGTTGGGAACATGGGGCTGGAATATCAAAGCAATAACAGAAACATGGCTCAGGAATGGACAGGACTGGTAGCTTAATGTTGCAGAGTACAGATGCTATAGGAAGGATTAAATGGGGACAAGAGAAGAAGGGCAGCAGTGTTTTTGATTAGAGATAACATTATGGCTGTACTTAGGGAGGTTATTCCTGGCAATACATCCAGGGAAGTTACTTGGGTGGAACTGAGAAATAAGAAAGGGATGATAACCTTATTGGAATCGCCCAATACTCAGCATGAAATTGAGAAACAAATTTGTAAGGAGATCTCAGTTATTTGTAAAAATAACAGGGTGGTTATGGTAGGGGATTTTAACTTTCTAAACATAGACTGGGACTGCCACAGTGTTAATGGCTTGGACGGAGAGAAATTTGTTAAGTGTGTCCGAGAAAACTTTCTGATTCAGTACATGGATATACCTTTGAGAGAAGGTGCAAACCTTGACCTACTCTTGGGAAATAAGACAGGACAGACAACTGAGGTGTCAGTGGGGGAGCATTTTGAGACCAACCAACATAATTCTATGAGACTTAAAACAGTGATGGAAAAGAATAGACCAGGCCTAACAGTTAAAGCTCTAAATTGGAAGAAGGCCATTTTTGATAATATTAGGCAAGAACTTTCAAAAGTTGATTGGGGACAGATGTTTGCAGGTAAAGGGACGGCTTTACAAAAATGAGATGTAGAGAGTCTAGAGATGGTATGTTCCTGTTAGGGTGAAGGCCAAGGCTGGTAGGTGTAGGGAATGCTGGATGATGAGAGAAATTGATGTTTTATTCAAGAAAAAGGAGGAAGCATATGTCAGGTATAGATAGGAGAGATCGAGTGAATCCCTTGAAGAGTATAAAGGCAGGAGGAGTATACTTAAGAGAGAAATCAGGAGGGCAAAAGGGGGACATGAAATAGCTTTGACAAATAGGGCTAAGGAGAATCCAAAAGGGATTCAACAAATACATTCATGACATTAAGGTGAGACCGCACCTGGAATACTGTGCGCAATTTTGGTCCCATTGTTTGGGGAAAGACATAGTGGCATGACAGGTAGTTCAGAGGAGATTCACTAGATTGATCCCAGACATGAGCAGTTTGTTGTATGAAGAGAGATTGAATAATTTAGGCCTATATTCTCTGGAATTTAGAAGCATGTGGGGTGGCCAAATTGACGTATTCGAGATGGTAAAAGATTTGGATAAAATAGATGTGAAGTAGACGCTTCCTCTTGTGGGGCATTCTAGAACCAGAATTCACAGGCAGGATAAGGGGTAGCAAATTTAAAACAGAGTTGAGGAGAAACTACTTCTCCAAAGAGTTGTGAACCTGTGGAATTTGCTACCCCAAAGTGTGATGGATGCTGGGACAGTGAGTAAATTTAAGGAGGAGTTACATAGATTTTAAATTAGTAATGGGTTGAAGGGATATGGGAAGAAGGCAGGAAAACAAGGGTGAGGAGCATATCAGAGTTGAAACGTGCGGTGGTGGAAAAGCACAACCTGACCGGCTGTAGTTTTCCAGCACCATACATTTCGACTCTGATCTCTAGAATCTGCAGTCCTCATTTTCTCCGCAAGGAGCATATCAGCCATGATCCAATGGTAGATCAGACTTGATGGGCCGAATGGCCTAATTCTGCTCCTAAATCTTATGAACATGAAAAGGGTAACTAGGGAGAGAATATGGCTCTTAAAGATCAGCAAAAGATTGGTGCTGGGTCCACTGTTTTTCAACATTTATAAAAATGATTTGGATGTGAACATAGGAGGTATGGTTAGTAAGTTTGCAGATCACACCAAAATTAGAGGTGTAGTGGACAGCGAAGGTGGTTACCTCAGATTACAACGGGATTTTGACCAGATGGGTCAATGAGTCGAGGAGTGGCTGATGGACCTTAATTTAGTTAAATGTCAGATGCTGCATTTTGGGAAAGACAAATCAGGAGAGGACTTATACACTTAATGGTAAGGTACTGGGAAGTGTTGCTGAACAAAGAGACCTTGGAGTACAGGTTTTCCTTGAAAGTGGAGTTGCAGGTAGATAGGATAGTGAAGAAGGCAGTTGGTGTGCTTACCTTTCTTGGTCAGTGCATTGAGTATAGAAGTTGGAAAGTCATGCTGAGACTGTACAGGACATCGGAAGGATGTTGTGAAACCAGAAAGGGTTCATAAATGATTTACAATTTTTTGCCAGTGTTGGAGGGTTTGAGCTTTAGGGAGAGGTTGAACAGGCTGGGGCTGTTTTTGCTAGAGCGTTGGAGGCTGAGGGGTGACCTTATAGAGGTTTATAAAATCATGAAGGACATGGATAGGATAAATAGACAAGGTCTCTTCCCCACGATGGCAGAGCCCAAAACTAGAGGTCACACGTTTTAAGGTGAGAGGGAAAGGTTTAAGAGGGACCTAAGGGGCAGGTTTTTTCACATAGAGGATGGTGTACATATGGAATGAGCTGCCAGAGGAAATAATGAAGGCTGGTACAATTCCAACATTTAAGAGGCATCTGTTTGGGTTTAAAAGGATTATGGGCCAAATGTCTGGGAAAAGAGACTCAATTTATTTCGGATATCTGGTCGGCATGGATGAGTTGGACCGAACGCCCGTTTCTGTGTTGTACATTTCTATGACACTATGACTGAATGCTGATGTGTTTTGATGCTGAAGTTGAATTTCTTCAAGCCGTGCTCCTCAGCAGCTTTTACATCTGCTTGGAAAAGCCTAACTTAAAACCCCAGTGCCAGAATGAGGCAAACAGCCCAGATCTGCATGAAATATGGCCATCTGATCCCACTATCATACAGCAGTCAGAATCAAATGAAACTGACAATCAAAAGTGTACATTTCCCACATACACACCATACATGTGAGCCTATCTGCACATTCTCAGGGTACTGAGACACCTCAGCAGCCTACCTTGAATTATCCACCTCTTTCCCCCTTACTGGAATATCCAGGTTATTAACTCTTCCTCTCTGTGCAGCTGATGCCTAACTTGCAACATTTATCAATATTTTCTGTCTTTTATTTTCAGAAAATTTAAACAGTTTAACAACTCTCATCTACATACAAAATATATTCTGTAGGGCCACCCCAGTTTCCAAGAATTTAAAATGATAGATCTATACTACACTGTAATTTCCAACAAAAATTTGTTTTGACAATGTTGATAAATTCATTTCCATACTATTTATATAAACTTTGAAAACACATAGCTGGATATTATTGCTATCAAGTATGATTTTCTTTCTATTTCCTTTCTAAAGGGATTGTGTTTGTGTAGAATTGGAATGCCAAGTTGCAGCTGAGAACCGAAGTTTGAAATTTGAACAGCAGCTTTCTTTACAAAAAAAAACCCCACAAAAGACCTGTGTTTGCTGTTAGGAACTGGCCTGGAAAAAATAAGTGAGCTTAATTACTACTTTAAGAACACTAGACAATTCTGCACTGAGATGTTGTTATGCTCTGAAAACAAAAAAATGCTGAAAATCACAGTGGGTCAGGAAGCATCCATGGAGAGACAGCAAGCTAATCCATGGAACAGAACAGAATCCCGACAGTGTGGAAACAGATCATTGAACCCAACGAGTCCACACTAACCCTCCAAAGAGTATCCCACCCAGACACATAGCTAATCCAACTAATCCACACATCCTTGAACACTATGGGTAATTTAGCATGGCCAGTCCACATAACTTGCACACCTTTGGACCGAGGGAGGAAACTGGAGCACCTGGCAGAAACCTACACAGAAATAGGGAGAATGTGCAAATTCCACACAGTCAATCGCCTGAGGGTGGAATCAAACCTGGGTCCCTGGTGCTGTGAGGCAGCAGTGCGAACCACTGAGCCACCGTGCTGAGTTTCAAGTCCAGATGACTCTTCATCAGAGCTATCGTGCTGCTCACTGACTGGCTGCTGATTGGATGTTGAATTAGTCAATTGAGGGAGCACCATTAACTGACCAGTCAATCACAGAGAAGGTTGAAAAAGAGAACGAAAACAATGTGAACTGGCTCTGACTGGGCTTTGGGCAGAAGGCAATGTTGCTTTGGAAGCTGCCAGGCTAAGCTTGTCTTTGGTTTTGCACTCTTGTTATTCTCCAGTTATTGGCTCACTGAAAGTTCTGAGAAGAGAATCCCAGTCTGCAAGAAGTAAATAAAACCTCTCCAGAGGCCTATGGAAACTGTTTGCATTGACTAGTAACTTTGGAATTTAAGCATAGCCACAAAACAACCCACTATCGATGGAATTCATGAAGGCCTGGCACTTATCATTGAAATGGTTATTGAACTGACAAATTACAATTCTAAAATTTATCCTTTATCTGTGTCTATGTGTATGTTGTTGAGAGACTGGGGGGTGTTTATAATCAAAGAAAGTTAGTCTTAGATGAATTACAGGGCAATCAAATAGTAAATTTCTCTGGAGTCCAGGGATGTGAAGGCTAGGTGGACGAGCCATGACAAATGCAGAGTTACAGGGATAGGGTGAGGTGCGGATCTGAGTGGGATGCACTTAGAGGCTCAATGCAGGTTTGATGGGCTGAATGGCCTCATTGCACTGAGTAGACATTAAAATGTTCTGCTAAAGTTAAATTATTAGTAATAAATTGTTAATCTTTCAGTAATAAACACTGTCCACGATCTGTTGTTACTTGTAAAATAAGGAGTAATTTATCAATTTTGAGGGTCTTTGAATATTTTAATTTCAGTGTTATGAATCCAGTGATAGTAAGGCTGATTTGGTTTTGCCTTGCTTTCCCTATGCCATGACTTGTTTTCACAAATACCCCTTCTAAACGCAAAACAGAAAGTAAGAGTAAAGCCTGAAAAGAGGCAAGATTAACAATATGCTTCTTCAGAAACGAAACAATAGTAACTGCTTCTGAGAGACAGGAAACAGCTTGTGCAGAGTTTGCTAGGTGGTAAAGTCTATGCTCTGTTGCAGGAGGGTGAAGATTTGCACTATTTACATTGACATTACACCCTCGCTATTGAAAAAAAGCAGTGCACCATGACCTGCAGGTGATGGTTAATAGTATATACAATACTTGGAAGGGCTATAAACAGATGTGCGAGAACAAAACACACTTGAATGAACTTGGCAAGATAAAACTATCCAATGGTATCACATAGCAGGACCTTATGACTGGCAACTGCAATAGAACACAGCTTCAAGCTGCAACTTACATCCCCATCAAAATCCTGTCTTCCAAGAGTTTCCTCGATCAAACAACTGTAGCACAATCAAAAACATATTTACACTGAGAATAAATTTCAAGTTTTCTTTTCCCCCTCATGAGCTGTCAGTAATTCCTTGCACTTTGAAAACATGTGATTTCCTGGTGTAAACTGATCAGAATGATACTGCTGTAAGGAAATGACTGCACTGAACAGTGTTGCTTATTTGATACATGTGCATAGTGCTCATTAGTTAATATTAGGCTACAAGGAGAAGTGTTGATGGCAGAGGTAGTCTTGGCAACTGCTGACAATGCAATTTATGTTTCAAATTGGCTCAAGATATATTTGCTGCAGATGGCAAGGCTCTACAATTGGTTCCCCATAGTGCAAGCTTAAACAGTTGTCCAGAGTCATTAGCAGTTGGGTGTGCTAAAGTCTGAAAGTATGGTCTAGTGTCTACTCACCACCTGGCCATGCTTTCTTTCATCTTACCCTTCTCAACATCAAATTCTGTTTTTCAGGCAATTAGAAACCAAACTGATTATCTATTCCTAGTTGCTGACTCCTGGTATCTTGTGTCATTTGCCACCTCTATCAGAATATGTCACTAGTTAAGGGCTGTTTGTGTTAGTTCCCTGCCACCAATCTCCTTAGTCTTTGCTTTGCCCATCTTATGATTAGCAGTATAAGAATATATCACCATACAGTGTTCTTAGAACAAGGTTTATTGTATAATAACAATAAGTACGATGATGTTTGATCAGGCATATTTACAAGACCTCGAGGAGCTGGTTACAGATATCTCTGCTCCCTCTGAAAGCTAGGGAAGAGCTCCTTGTTTCCAGACAGAGCCACATTCTGCGTGCAGAAAGGTGGAGGCAATGAAACATGCACGTCAGTCCAATCAGAACCATCACTTAATAGAAAGCAAACTTACCTTAAGGCTTGAAAATAATGAATTAGAATGCTCCCCCCTCAAAAATAAATAAACTTTCCTAAGTATGGTGCGAGTGGAATCTAATAAACCTGTTGTGCTAAAGCATTGAACTACATTATAAATAATATATTTGTACATCTTCAGGATGTTGATGGACCAGAAACTGAACAGCCACTTAATACAGTCGCTGCAAAGGCAGACTAGAGGCTAAGAGTCTTGCAGCAAGTAAGTCGCCTGCTGACTCCCCAAAACCTGCCCATGATCTCCAAGGCACAAGTCAGGAGCGTGATGGAATACTCTTCACTTGCCTGGAAGTGTGCAGCTCCAACAATGCTCAAGAAGCTTAACATCATCCAGTACAAGCAGCTTGCTTTATTGGCACGACCTCCACAAATATTAATTCCCTTCACCAACGAAGCTGCAGTATGGGCTGTCAAGAAGATGCACCAGAAATTCACAATAGACCATTAGACAACCTTCCAAACTCATGACCACTACTACCTAGAAAGATAAAGGCAGTAGACACATGGGAACACAATCACCTGCAAGTTCCCCACTAAGCCACATCCTGAATTGGAAAGAAATTACCATTCCTTCACTATGACTGAGTCAAAATCTTGAAACTCCTTCTAAATTAACCTACAGAAAATGGAAGGCAATAGTTCATGTAAGCAACTCACCACCACATTCAAGGGAAACTAGGGATGGCCAACAAATGATGGTCAGCCAGCAATTCCCATATGAACAAAAGAAGAAATCAAGATCCTAATATTCATACATGGAGCTTGTTTTGCTCTAATTTCAAAAGAGCACCTAAAGGAGAAGGACAAGGTAAACTAGGGACAAATTTTGCAGAACTTTTCGTGTTATTTATTGGCACCAAACAGCCTCAATTAGGTCAAGTTGTGAAATTGGTTCAAATATTTTGGCAAGTAGAATAGATAGACTGCAGAATATCAGCTCAGAATTAAGTATCAGTCCAGGTCTGCCCATTCTATAATTCCTTTGCAATGTTTTGCTTCTCTGATGAGAACTATAGCCACATTCACTCTAGAAACACTGCAAAGGAAGGGTAAGTTCTACTTTTTAATTCTTTCCCCCTCAGTTCGTTTCTGTTATGGTTTTTATATACTGAGAGTTCAACAAGAAAGCTGCACTGCCTACGTTTAGCATTTAGATGCAACAAACAGCAATATATAAAAAAAAATGACATTTCCCAAACGTGCATGCTAAGCCTCAATTCACTAAAATCTAAATCCTCAAACTGAAATTGTGTACTGCCTGCAATTTAATCCCCTGTTTGTAGAGTGGACAAATGTATTCTCATCTTTCACCCTGTAATATAAGGATTACCCAAGAAATGCTTTCAGAAGCAAAATGTGGAGGTTTATAGATACAAAAGTCAGGCAAGGATCCTCTACAAACCTGGATGCAGTTCAAGATATAGAAATTTGTTTTCCTAACCTTGTGGCATTGCTGCTTACTAAATTTGATAACAGCAGTGATAAAGGGCAGCAAATATGCTGAAGCTTTGCTGCAAAATAGTACACACAAATACCAAATAAAGGCATTCACAGTTCTTTGGCATCAAGATTTCAAATATACAGAAAAAAATAAGAGCTAGAATTGTGTGGAAACTTCATGCTGGCCTATCTCAACATCAAGATCATCTTGCTGCATCCTGCACGCTTTTCAAATGGCATGATTCTCACCAGGCAGAGTTCCTAATTGATGTTCATTCTTGATTGTTATACATAATTTTAACAGCCCAACTTGCCATGGGTTATGATTCTAACAAACTTGCTATACAAATTAGCTGTTGGATAATCTTTGACATAGAAACTACAGCAGGCCTTTGATGGTTCAACCCATTTCTGGGTATAAGAAACATGCATGTTGGGTCACTGGACACCAACATCTCAGGCATGCTGCATGGAAAATGGCCACATACACTGCCATCTGATATGTGCCAACCTCTATGTACCTTTGGAACAAATCTCCAGTCCATTTCCAGGATGCTACTGCACTTCAGTGATGAACCCTGAGCTGTGCCAGAAACCACTAAATGACGCACTAAGGACAATGCGTTCAGGGACATGTACCCAGCTCATGGACTGGACCAGGCTGCATCTATGGGCTTAATGCTTCTCTCCAAGTGCTCAGACAGTCTAGGTCTTCTGAATTTCACAGGGCTGTGCACTTCAATGCCATTTCAGGTGCTTTATTTGATGCTGGGTGGTCCAAAGCATTTCACTGCTTTTATCAAACTTCATAGTTGTTTGTTACAGTTGATTGTTTACCCAGGATACTTCATAGGGCATTTAAGTGTCAGTGTGATTTTAGAGTTATATTCAGGACAGATTCGATGAGAATGCGATATTTCCTTCCCTAAAGGACATTAGTGTGCCAATTTTTTTTCACAACTGGTGCCCATTAGACTACAAAATGAAGAACACCGGAATACTTAGAAATGAACATACTGGACATTCATTTCAACTTACACAAGATGGGTTGGCCCTGTATGTCGCATTCACAAGCTTGACCATTTGTTTCTTCAGGGATCCTTCCTCCCAACCTATTCAATCATCTGAGCCCCGATACCCTCCAACTCAACTCCAATGCTGGCCCTCTTGAGAAAAGCCAGGAGCCAGGGATGCTGGAAGTGAAGTCAGGAGAGGGTTGAGGACTGACAGAACACTGGAGATGGTATGGGAGTGAACATTGGCAATGTGCAATGAAGATGTGAGGGGGACTGGCACACACTAAAAGTTTGACAGAGGGTGGGTGACCACTGGTGGGTGTTGGGTGAGTTTGGCCTTGCCAAGAGGAGGCTGAGTTTTATTGGGAGTGCTTAAATGCTTTGACCTTCCTGCTGCTTTACCTGGCTTGTCAATAGATAATTGTTTTTAAAAGAAAACTTTCCATTGTCAATAAGTAAATGTAAAAACCACAGTATGGGCAAACAAGTCAAGATTCCATAATTCTGGCCAACCGATGTCACTGTAGGAGTAATTAGGCAGTGTTAATCAGCAATCAGAATTTTAAAATTCCACAGTAAGTACCACAGGTAAGTGCATGCTGGGACACCTTCAGAGTCCTAATCTACATCTGTGGTGAAAATTGTGCCAGAGGCCCTTCCCAATGTCAGAGAATTTAGGCCAATGTTTAAATTGGCTACAAGAAGAATGAACAATTAGTAACCATGACCTAAATAGAGTCATAAAGATGTATAGCACAGAAACAGACCCTTAGGTCCAAGTCATCCATGCCGACCAGATATCCTAAATTAACCAAGTCCCATTTGCCAGTATTTGCCCCTTATCCCTCTAAACCCTTCTTATTAATGTACACATCCAGAAGCTTTTTTAAATGTTGTGAATGTATCAGCCTCCGACATCTCATTTGGCAGCTCATTCCATCCATGCACCACCCTCTGCATGGAAAAGTTAACCCTTTGGTCCCTTTTAAATCTTTCCCCTCTCACCCTTAAACCTATGCCTCTAGTTTTGGACTCCCAAGACCATTTAACTTAAATGTATTTAATGTACCATTATAATTGTTTGCATCCAACATGCAAGTCACATTTCATGTGATTTCATCACTCAATAACCTGGAATAAACAAAGCTTGTAGAGTGCTGCTCTTACAAAGAAACCATCATTCTGCAGGAGTGCATGATTCATGTCATAGGAACGCCATATCATTGACTTCAGGAGTAGGATATTTCAACTTGCAGCTAACTAAGTTTCAAAGGAATACACAATTGACAGAGATAGCCTAGCAAATGATATGCTTGAATTGGAGACAATGCGGATTCCGAGAAAAAGAACGGTTGTTAATTCAGTGAGTCCTTGACAAAATGGAAATGGCAGGAGCAGTTGCACAATTAAACATTGACAGAGGTTGAATCAATTCCTGACAATGAAACAGCACAGATATGCTGTTGCGAAGACGACAGAATGAGATGAACTGTCACACACTATTGAATCCTTAATTGAACCAAATGTTCAACATTTAAAGTTAGCATCAGTGTCTCACCACAGTAGAGGAAAATGTCAAAATAGAGCAAGTTGATACAGTTGGCTCAAATTTTAGGATCTTTTGTTCATAGTTAGAAATTGAATGGCAGGCAAAAGGGTCAAATGTTGATCGTTTAACATATTTCATGCTGCTATGGTCATTCACAAATTCAATATATTTTAATATAGCCTCCAAGATCAAGATTCTAATTGTGGCATGATATGAATTCTAAGAACAGCAGAATAATTAATTTATTTCTCTTGTACATGTGTTCATTAACAACTGGTCAAGATTGCATGTCAAACCATGGTTCATTTAGGTTAAATACAATTGGAATACTGTAGTTCTGAATGAATTAGTCTGAGCTCAGTGTCTGTATACAATTCATTTTTTAAAAAATTCACTCATGGGATGTGGGCAACGCTGGCGGGCCAGCATTAGTTGTCTGTCTCTCGTTGTCCTTGAGAAGGTGGTGTGAGCTACCTTGAACCGTTGGGAGTCCCCATGCTGTAGGCCGACTCACAATGCCTTGAGGGAAGGAATTCCAGGATCTTGAACCAGTGTCAGTGAAGGGACAGTGATATATTTTCAAGTCAAAATGGTGAGTGGCTTGGAGGGGAACTTACAGGTGGTGATGTTACCATGGATCCTCTGCCCTTGTCCTCTCAGATAGAACCGGTTATGGATTTGGAAGGTGCTGTCCAGAATCTTTGGGGATTTTTTGCAGTGCATATTGTAAAGTACACACTGCTGTCACTGAGCTTTGCTGGGGGAGAAAGTGGATGTTTGTGGATGTGGTGCCAATCAAGTGGACTGGTTTGACCTGGATGGTGTCAAGCTTCTTGAGTATTGTTGGAGCTGCATTCATCCAGGCACATTAGGAGTATTCCATCACGCTCCTGGCATGTGCCTTGTAGATAATGGGCAGGTCTCTGGGAATTCAGGTGGTGAGTAATGAGATGTACAAGGTTTAAAAGAATGTAACAGTTTGGTTGTATCTTTAACTTAGGGAAAAATCAAGGAGTCATTGTGACCTCTTCTGAAGTCTGCAAAACAATACATCTGTTAAGTGGCTGTTCACGATGACAGAAAAGACTGGCAGACATTGGCAGCAGGATTTATGTCTATAGTACTTAGACAACAAGGACTGGATTTTTAGTCCCAAAACAACAATGCAGAGTCAAGAAGCCTCTTGTCATGTTGCACCCATCTCAGGAGTAAATGCCCAAAAGGAAGGATTTTCATTCCAGGCCATGGTTGCTGGATCAAGTCTTGCTTGCCACACTCAGCCATAGGCTGGACACAACCAAAGGGTCACAAATTCTGTGCTTATATTCATTTCCATGTGCCCCTCATAATCACTAGTACAACAAATATTAGAAGGTATAAAGTTATCAGGAAATCATCATTTACATCCTAATTTAATTAGAGTTTATAAAGCAATTGAGCGTGACAAATATCCAGAATAAAGTAGTTACTAGCAGCATTACATTCAAGGTGAGCATTCAGCCCTCTGAGAAAAGATTACCACATTGTCCAGCTGAGAAACTTATCTTCAAGCTGGTTTGGTTTAGCTTGGTCTTGTTAGTACCACTACTGATCAACTGAGAGTTAATTTGTAACAGTAAATAACTTTAACTTCCTTATTAACTTACTGGGTCATGGAGTTAGACAGCATGAAAGCAAACCCTTGCCCATGCTGACCAAATATCCTAAACTGTTTTAGTTACATTTGCCAGCATATTGCCCATATCCCTATAAACTCTTCCTATTCATGTATCCATCCAGATGCTTTTAAACATACTCACATTTCACATGAAACATTGCCCTTTTCTATTGGGGTAAAAGGTTTCACGTGTCCAGTACTTTAGCCAATGGAAAGGTGCTGCAGGAAGCTTTCAGAATCAGATCAGTCAGTGAGCCTGATGGTCATTGGTCAGATCATCTTCCCCCATTTCCTTTGCCATCACTAAACCCACACTGACCAAGTCCTTCTACTTTCTGAAAGATCTATTCACTCCAATGACATTACTCATCAATGTCCAAGACTTCTACTTCTAGCTGCTCCTCGCAAACACCTGCAGAGGCAGTGCTTGTAAAATTTCTCTCTTCCCCCACTATAGTTTGCAGCCTCAAATACACAGCCTGCATGCAAGAACCATTTGCATGTATGCACACCAGTTTAGTACATGCATTTATTGCTTATGATAATCACCTCTCTTGTGCAGAGGAACAAAAAAATTTAAGTTATTTGACCATATATCTGAACATTTCCATTTGACTGGAGCACTGGGTCTTCACCGCATTGCAGCTTGCCACTTTAATTTGCCATTGGGTATACGTTTTGATATCTTAGCTATCAGTAATTGCTGTCTCACCTCAGAGGCCAACAG
Organism: Hemiscyllium ocellatum; assembly: GCF_020745735.1. NCBI lineage: Eukaryota > Metazoa > Chordata > Chondrichthyes > Orectolobiformes > Hemiscylliidae > Hemiscyllium > Hemiscyllium ocellatum. Next base: position 38,885,134 of record NC_083418.1, read on the forward strand.
TTCTCGATTCAAGGCTCATTCCAGTTTTTTTTTTCAGCACAGAAATCAAGGCCACCACTGAACTAGCAATGAAGAAGTATGGCAATCTTGCAAGGGCCACTGTGCAAATGCATTATTAAAATAGACCCTGTCTGCTCTCTCAGGTGGACATGAAAATTCTTGGAACTAGCCTCATGCCTCTTTCATTTTAGTTATGCGCACGTCTTATATTCAGTAGTTTGCCTGTCATTCGCCATATTAAATCATGACATTTTTCATCAGCATCCATATTCTTTCCTCTCTTCCATCATCAACCCTTCTGGAAAGCTTGCTTTCCTTTCCAATTTCAGAATCATTCAGAATGCCACAAACTTGTCAATTGTGAACACTGTTGCAGGCCTTGCTGTTATCAGTTGCTCGAGGCCCTGTCACAGCATGAATCTGTGCCAGAGGCACTCCTCAGATTTCCAAGCAATCTCAGGCAGGAGAGTTGACAATCCTAGGCTTCAATGGGAACAGTACAGTTCAAATGTGATATCTGTCTTGGGCTCTTGAAATGGAATGGAAAAGCAAGTTGAGAGTAAACAGCAGAAAACAGTGGGTTCTTCTGTGAATCCTTGACCTAGTTTTCAGTTTTGTGTAAGCTTTGCAATGTTGAGAGAGTGCAGACCCTGAGTGAGGCATGCCTTCACTTAGTGGAATTTAGAGCACAGAGGGAATTCAGTACGGGGTGAAGAGGTGCTCTTTGCTGTTTTTTTGGGTCATTGTTTGCAAGGTCTGTTTGTGGTTAATAGTTAGTATGGCTATATTCTTCAACTGAGCAGAGGAAGGGCCCAGCACTAATTAGATGAGGGGAGTCCTAGTTTAAATATCTGTAGCAGCTTCGAGGGACAGCATTGGGAAAACAAATCAAACAGTGGTGTTGTAATTCATCATGACTTTTTAAAAATTGTAAGTTTGGAAGAAATGATTAACTGAGAAGCAACAAGAAGAAGTGAAAGTCAGGGCAAGATAATGAAGTAATAAGTAAACAATGTAGGATAAGTAGTGCAGTTAGTGGTATTCTTACACAAGCATAATCTTTTTTTTCAAAAAGGGTCTTGAAAGAAGTCATAGCAACAGACCTGGCACCTATGATATGCTCTTCCTGTGCTATGTGGCAAATCATGGAAGCTTCACTTCTCCCCACAGATGCATCTCCTGGAAGTATCCAGCCGCATCTATTGGCTAATTCCATTCCAGAGTTTGAGCAGTGAGTGAACTCACCTTAGAGCACCTGTAGATAGCATGATCAGTGAAGTGGTTGGGGGGGGGGGGGGGGGGGAGGTGCAGGATAGACAGCTCAATATTGCAGGATATAGAGTATTCAGGTGAGACAGACAGAGAAGGTGGAAAAAGAGGAGGAGGGTATTGCAATATTAATTAGGGAAACAATTACAATAGCAAGTAGGGATAATATCTTAGAAGGTGCAAATGAAACTGTGTGGGTAGTACTTAAAAACCAAAGAAGGAGCAATCAATCTCATTGCTGGGAGGCTACTATAGGCTCCTTAAACAGAAATAGAAGAAAAGCAAATGTGTAGACAAAAGATGTGTAAAAGTTTTGGGTTGTCTGTGTGGAGTTTGCACATTCTCTCCATGGGTTTCCTTTGGCTGCTCCAGTTTCCTTCCACAGACCAAAGATGTGCAGCTAAGGTAGATTGGCCATGTTAAATTGTTCATATTGTCCAGGGATGTGGTAGTTAGTTGGATTAGCCAAGTAAGTACAAGCATATGGTAACAGGTCTAGGTGGGATGCTCTTTAAGAGGGTCAGTGCAGACTCAGTGGACCAAATGACCTTTTTCTGCACAGTGAGGATTGTATAATTCTATTCTATTCTCGTGATAGCAGCGGATTTCAACTTCCCCAATATTAACTGGGGTAGTCATAGTGTCAAAAGGTTTAGAGGGAACACAATTCTTAAAATGCACCTCAGACAGCTTTTTAAGCCAGTAAGTAAGACCCTACAAGAGAGGTTGCAGTCCTGGATTTAATTTAAGGCAATGAAAGCCAGGTTAGTGGTTGAAATATCAGTCATGGAGCATTTTATAAATAGTGATCATAAACTTTGTTCGATTCAAGGTTGTTACAAAATATAAACAAGGTTCAGCCTGAAATCAAATTTCTAAATCAGGGGTCTTAAGTGGCAGAAGGTAAAAAGGCAATGGATCTCTACTCTGATTTTCTTCCATGTTATGGCCCATACTGCACCACCAAACCCCACCGTATCCCAGTCCATCCTTGGGTATGGAGGATGCATAGCATTAAATTACAACAACCTTTACATCCAGTAAAGGAAACAAAATATTTCTAACAATGCCAAAAGAGGAACAATAATTTGTTATGACTGTGGGAAATAATGATAGCATGACATGGGATCGCTACCTAATGATTTTATAGTGCTTTTAGCAATTCATAACTGCATCTTAATCTTACAAAACACTTCGGCAAAAGCAATATTTTGACAATACCAAAAACATGAAATAAAACAGAAGTTACTGAAAAAGGCCCTAGAAAATGTTTAGCAGGGGAACCAGAGAAGAAACAAAAGATGGACCTAGCGATGAAAGTGACAAAAGCAAAATCATCACTACAGTTGTCATTTTCTAATTCTTTCCTTGCCCAATTCACACATTTTTCTCCTATACAACTACCCCTCTTGCTAATCTCTTTTGCTCTCCAAATGATTAGTGATGGTCCATGTGGTTTTTTTTCCGCCTTCGCCCTTATCCCTTATCCCTCCCTCTGCACTTGCTTCATGCCAGTTACATCCCCAACATTTTTTTCTAGCTCTGATGAAACATTGGAAAATACTTTTAATGTCCATTTCAGTAATTTAAAACAATTTCTGAAAGGTGATAGATTGACATGATTTAGAAATCTTAGTTTATATAGTAAGTTCATTTTCAGCTGCACTTGTCAAGCTGTATCAAGTTACCACTGTTACATCCAGGAATAGTTAAGTTTCAAAATGCTGCTCAACTGCACTGATCCAAGGCAGATTTTTGACAAGACAATATGCAAATAATTTTGAATGCAGAAAAGGGAAAAACACTGATCAATAAAGGTGCAATGTGCAGACCAGACAATCTGCATTGTACACACCATAAAATTCCAAAACAGAAATGCTTGATATGCCTCTCTCCTTTAAACATCTACATGTCAATAAGAGAGGGGGATGACCTCGTGGTTAATCCAGAGACCCAGGGCATGTTCTGGGGACATGGGTTTGAATCATGCCACGACAGATGGTAGAATTTGAATTCAACCTGGAATTAAGTGACTAATAATGACTCTTATTAGTCGATTATTGGAAAAACTCATTTGGCTCGCTAGTGTCGTTTAGGGAAGGAAACTGCCATCCTTACCTGGCGTGGCCTCCACTTAACTCCAGACACAGGTTGACTTTTACCTGCCCTCTGGACAAGTAGGGGTGGGCAGTAAATGCTGGCCTAGTCCGCGACACTGTCACCCACAAATGAATTTTTAAAAACTTTCTATATTGCCATAACATCTGTCCTCATATGACAATATTTGAAAGGCCTCTGAAAGGGGAGAGAAAGGGTTAATATTAGGTGTGATAAAATCAGAATTCATTTCTGCAGTTCTGTTATGATGATATTGACTTAAGCTTATCCTTCTGAAGCTATATGTAAATGAAGATTATTTGTTTAAAATATTTAAATCAGCTTTGTTAATCCAGGTAATCCCCTGCCTATTGCAGATTGCCCTGGGATAGATGGGATAGGACATCAGTATTATCACATCTCTGTGGAAGGTGCTGCCAATTAAGGTTACTGTCAATGACAGCATCTTCCAAATCTGCAACCTCTATTACCTGGAAGGTCAAGCACATGGGAACACCACTCTCTCCAGGCCACACATATTTCTAAATTGTAACAATATCATTGTTCCTTCACTGTTGCTGGGTGTAAAACTTGGAATTCCCTCCCTCACAGCACATATACCAGATGAACTACACCATTTCGAGAAACTTGCTTGCCACTATTTTAAACAGTTCAAATCTTTTACTCAAAAAATCCGTTGCTTGCTTTTTATTGACGATTATCATGATGCTGAAAGGATTGTCATTGCAACAATTGCAAGAGTGAAAGCACGGGGTAAATAGGAGCAGACAATTTTTGGCAGTTGAGGATTCTGGAATGAATGTGTAGAAAAGAGAATCAGGAAAAAATTCTTCAGTCGCAGAGTAGCTATAGAATTCTTGGATGCTTGAGATCAGATTGTGCTGGAGCAAGGCATTATATAATGAACCCATTTAGCTTGTTTCTTTCCTGCACCCTTCAATTTAAAGTTTTTCTGGCTGGAAGTTATTGGAAATGGGACGTAATAATTGTGCAATAAGAGCAACAGGGTACCTGGACGAATGTCAGCACCAACAATTCATCTCTAACTTCTGGTATACAAGGATTGGCCAGTAGGAGGAGAAGAATCAAAAAGTGATCTCAGGTAATAAATTCAGCATTCAATCAGATATAGAACACAAAAAATTGCACAAAGCCAGAAAGGATGAGATAGAAAATAAATGAGCATTTAAAATAAATTGGTCATATTAAAAAGTTCTAAGAATAGTTTACAGTTTAAATTGATAATTTGCCCATGCCAGAAATGTTGCTTAGCTATTATTCATTATTGTCCCTAGAGATTTAACTTTGTGGCAAATGTAACAGTTAATTAACAATGCACATGTGGTAACTTCAGAAAAATCATAAGATTGTTAAGAACGCAAAGGTTAATGCGTAGGTGCTTATGGTGATTGGCATTCCACACACTCTCTTACTTGCCCCACATGGCTGGTCACATTGCTCATTGATAAAACGTGCATTGTACAAAGGGGCTTTAATGGTATGCTGGTATTGTTCCTACCTTTGGGCCAGACGGTCCAGGTTCACATGCCCTAGTTATATGTCATAACATAACATGTCAGAACAAGTTGATCAAAAATACCAGCACCGGTCACTTGCCATTATTGTTGCAGCAACGTTTGGCTATATTCAATCATGATCAAGCAGGTTAGATGGAATAAGCAAAAGAGAATGCAGCAGTATTGGAGAAAGCGTTAATCAATGTGGTTTCAAATATTTGACCGTGTGAAAGGTTAATACAGTAGTCTGTTGCCATGTTGTAATCTCTAATGTAATTTTTAATGATACCTTACCTGTGGCTGAAGGGAAGACATCAAAATGCCGCAAAACACACTGGATAAATATTTTGAATCATTCCACCTGCTTGATATTTTCATTTAAGCACAGTTTGTTGTTAATTTTCTAATCAGGATCAACAAAGTGTGTCAATAGGTTTTAATCAACATGATTCTGACAGGTTATAACACCTCTATAGCACGTGGGACTTGAATACAGGTCTTCTGAGCGAGAGATACGGACACTACCACTATGCTACAAGTCTCTTACCAACATGGTGGTATGTTGAGTTCAATCTGAGTTGAAGATGGAACAGAACACAGTAGGAAGGCTAATGAGGCACGATGGCATTGATCCTGCCTCCAGACCAGACAGGTTTAATCCAACCTGCTCTAGAGGTGCAAAGAACAAAGAACAAGAAAATTACAGCACAGGAACATGGCCTTCAGCCCTCCAAGCCTGCACCAATCCAGATCCTCTATTTAAACCTGTCGCCTATTTTCTAAGGATCTGTCTCCCAGTGCTCCCAGCCCATTCATGTATCTGTCTAGATACATCTTAAATAACACTAATGCCCTCCTCTACCACCTCTGCTAGCAACACCTTCCAGGCACCCACCACCCTCTGCATAAAGAACTTTCCACGCATAGATATAACATCTCTGAACAGGTTAATTAAAAATATCTAGATCACACTAGTTATGCAACAAGAACATACAATAATAACAAAAACATACCAGCCTCGGGGTGGACAAGACAATTGCTCATTGCTTTCTTTTTTCTTCATCGTGGTGACTCACATCAAGAGCATTAATATACATGTACTATTAGGAGTTTCTCTCCTTACCCTTTTGCATCGATGTCACACAAAGTCCCTTCATAAAGTAGAATACTGTGACGCTACATCATCACCTTGCTGAGAGAAGAGAACTTTTCTGACATTCATTCTCTCCTATCATCTTCCTTTTGTTCTTGTACATTCGGTCTTGCTCAAACCTAATAGAAACACTCGCACTGTTTCTCTCATCACAACTGTCTGATGTGCTAAACATTTTTGCCAAATAAGAACTTACAATTTTTATAAAATGATCAATAAAACGTTGCTTGTCTGAGCCATAATCTTTACATGTTGTTGTCCACCTACCATTAATTTCTTGAACCTTCATGTATACTCAATTATTGACTAGTCAAGGCTTACAATCACGTTACCTTGTTTTATCAAATGTCATACCCCTGAATCAGCTTCAGACTCGTGAGAAGTATTCCACTTCTGGTCTTCAAAACTAAACTGCAGAAATTTATGGTCAATTATTCATGATTGGCTGTAAGGCCAAACTGTTGGGCTAGTCTTGTTTCTTATCAACCTACTGAACATGGAGGTTTTTCACTAAAGTAACTTTTATTCTACACCCACACAATAATTAGCTTATGTTTCAGCAAGCAACTTAATAACTGAGCAAGGTGAACTGAAAATTCTAACACAGCTTTGAAATATGTTCATTTTAAGTATCCGGTTGCTCTGCCACTACTGCAGAGGAGTTGTGAGCATGGCCCCTTTTCAGACTCACAAACATTATGTAACTGGCATTAATCATCAATAATTATTCCACTGATCTACCTCTAGAGAAACCAAATTTCAAATAAATAATTTTCAGTAAAATTAAACATATAGCCTTTACTTATTTGTTTATCAATTTCAAGGTATAAAAGGAGTTTATTCAAAACCTATTTATAATGTTGAACAAGGTGCATGTTTATATATACCCCACAAAGCTAAAGCTTTTTCTTCTAGCATTTAATCTTCAATGGGGATCGGTTTAGATCAGAGTCAAGATTAGTGTGGTGCTGGAAAAGCACAGCAGATCATGCAGCATCTGAGGAGCAGGAAAATCAACTTTTCGGGCAGGAACCCTTCTTCACGAATGAGGCTGGGAGTCTCTGGGGTGGAGAAATAAATGGGAGGGGGGTGTGGTTGGTGAGAAGGTAGCTAAGAGTGCAATTGGTGGATGGAGGTGGGAATAGAGTCATAGAGATGTACAGCATGTAAACAGATCCTTTGGTCCAACCTGTCCATGCCGACCAGATATCCCAACCCAATCTAGTCCAACCAGCCAGCGCCCGGCCCATATCCCTCCAAAACCTTCCTATTCATATACCCATGCAGATGCCTTTTAAATGTTGCAATTGTACCAGCATCCACCACTTCCTCTGGCAGCTCATTCCATACATGTACCACCCTCTGCATGAAAAAGTTGCCTCTTAGGTCTCTTTTATATCTTTCCCCTCTCACCCTAAATCTATGCCCTCTAGTTCTGGACTCCCTGACCCCAGGGAAAAGACTTTGTCTATTTATCCTATCCATGCCCTTCATAATTTTGTAAACCTCCATAAGGTCACCCCTCAGCCTCTGACGCTCCAGGAAAAACAGCCCAAGCCCGTTCAGCCTCTCCCTGTAGCTCAGATCCTCCAACCCTGGCAACATCCTTGTAAATCCTTTCTAAACCTTTTCAAGTTTCAAAACATCTTTCCGATAGGAAGGAGACCAGAATTGCACACAATATTCCAACAGTGGCCTAACCAGTGTCCTGTACAGCTGCAACATAACCTCCCAACTCCTGTACTCAATACTCTGACCAATAAAGGAAAGCATACTAAATGCCTTCAACACTATCCTATCTACCTGTGACTCCACTTTCAAGGAGCTGTGAACCTGCACTCTAAAGGTCTCTTTGTTCAGCAACACTCCCTAGGACCTTACCATTAAGTGTGTAAGTCCTGCTAAGATTTGCTTTCCAAAAATGCAGCACCCTCGCATTTATCTGAATTAAACTCCATCTGGCAACTCTCAGCCCAATGGCCCATCTGGTCCAGATCCTGTTGTAATCGGAGGTAACCCTCTTCACTGTCCACTACACCTCCAATTTTGGTGTCATCTGCAAACTTACTAACTGTACCTGTTATGCTCGCATCCAAATCATTTATGTAAATGACAAAAAGTAGAGGATCCAGCACTGACCCTTGTGGCACTCCACTAGTCACAGGCCTCCAGTCTGAAAAACAACCCTTCACCAGCATCCTCTGTCTTCTACCTTTGAGCCAGTTCTGTATCCAAATGGCTAGTTCTCCCTGTATCCCATGAGATCTAACCTTGCTATTCAGTCTCCCATGGGGAACCTTGTCGAACGCCTTACTGAACTCCATATAGATCACATCAACTGCTCTGCCCTCATCAATCGTTTTTGTTACTTCTTCAAAAAAAACTCAATCAAGTTTGTGAGACATGATTTCCCACGCACAAAACCATGTTGACTATCCCGAATCAGTCCTTGCCTTTCCAAAAACATGTACATCCTGTCCCTCAGGACTCCCTCCAACAACTTGCCCACCACCGAGTTCAGGCTCACTGGTGTGTAGTTCCCTGATTTGTCTTTACCGCCCTTCTTAAACAGTGGCACCACGTTTGCCAACCTCCAGTCTTCCGGCACCTCACCTGTGACTATCGATGATACAAATATCTCGGGCAAGGGGCCCAGCAATCACTTCTCTAGCTTCCCACAGTGTTCTCGAGTACACCTGATCAGGTCCTGGGGATTTATCCACCTTTAACTGTTTCAATACATCCAGCACTTCCTTCTCTGTAATCTGGACATTTTGCAAGATGTCACCATCTATTTCCCTACAGTCTACATCTTCCATATCCTTTCCAATAAAGGTGATAGGTCGGAGAAGAGGATGGAGGGGATAGATGGAAAGGAAGATTGGCAGCAGGACAGGTCATGAGGATGGTGTTGAGCTGGCAGGTTGGAACTGGGGTCGGGGGTCAGGAGGGGGGAGGAAATGAGGAAACTGGTGAAGTCCACATTGATGCCCTGTGGTTGAAGTGTTCCGAGGAGGAAGATGAGGCGTTCTTCCTCCAGGCGTCGGGTGGTGAGGGAGTGACAATAGAGGAAGCCCAAAACCTGCATGTCTGCGGCAGAGTGGGATGGGGAACTGAAATGTTTGGCCACGGGGCGGTGGGGTCCCAGATATGTTCCCGAAACGCTCTGTGAGAAGGTGTCCAGTCTCCCCGATGTAAAGGAGACCGCATTGGGAGCAATGGAAACTATAAATGACATTGGTGGAATGCAGGTGAAACTTTGATGGATGTGGAAGGCTCCTTAGGGGCCTTGGATGGAGGTGAGGGGGGAGGCGGGGGCACAGGTTTTGCAATTCCTGCAGTAGCAGGGGAAGGTGCCAGGAGGGAAGGGTGCAGTGTTAGGGGGCGTGGACCTGACCAGGTAGTCACGGATGGAATGGTCTTTGCGGAAAGTGGATAGGGGTAGGGAGAGAAATATATTCCTGGTGGTGGGGTCAATTTATAGGTGGTGGAAATGTCGGCGGATGATGTGGTTTATGTAGAGGTTGGTCGTGTGGAAGGTGAGGACTGAGGGGGACTGGAGGAGTGGAGTTTGAGGGCAGAGGTGTGGGATGTGGATGAGATGCGTTGGAGGGTATAATCTTGAAAGAAGGAGGCCATATGGTGTGTTATAGAGTCATAGAGATGTCCAACCCATCCATGCCAACCCAATCTCAACCTAATCTAGTCCCACCTGCCAGCACCCAGCCCATATCCCTCGAAAACTTTCCTATTCATATACCCATCCAAATGCCTCTTAAATGTTGCAATTGTACCAGCCTCCACCAATTTCTCTGGCAGCTCATTCCATTCATGTACCACCCTCTGTGTGAAAACGTTGCCCATTAGGTCTCTTTTATATCTTTCCGCTCTCACCCTAAACCTATGCCCTCTAGTTTGGGACTCCCAAATCCCAGGGAAAAGACTTTGCCTATTTATCCTATCCATGCACCTCATAATTTTGTAAACCTCTATAAGGTCACCCCTCAGCCTTCGACACTCCAGGGAAAACAGCCGCAGCCTGTTCAGCCTCTCCCTGTAGCTCAAATCCTCCAACCGTGGCAACATCCTTGTAAATCTTTTCTGAACCCTTTCAAGTTTCACAAGGGGTGGCACGGTGGCTCAGTGGTTAGCACTGCTGCATCACAATGCCAGGGACCTGGGTTCAATTCCCGCTTCAGGCAACTGTCTGTGTGGAGTTTGCACATTCTCCCCGTATCAACGTGGGTTTCCTCTGGGAGCTCCGGTTTCCTCCCACAATCACAAAGATGTGCAAGTTAGGTGAATTGGTCGTGCTAAATTGGCTGTCGTGTAAGGTGCATTAGTCAGGAGTGAATATAAGGGAATGGGTCTGGGTGGGTTGCTCTTCAGAGAGTCGGTGTGGACTTGTTGGGCCGAAGGGCCTGTTTCCACACTGTAGGGAATCTAATCTAATCCACAGCTTGTAGCTAATAATACCTCGTGCCAGTTATGGCGGAATCTAATCTAAACATCTTTCTGATAGGAAGGAGACCAGAATTGTATGCAGTATTCCAACAGTGGCCTAAACGATGTTTTGTACAGCCGCAACATGACCTCCCAAGCCCTGTACTCAATACTCTGACCAATAAAGGAAAACATACCAAACGTCTTCTTCACTATCCTATCTACCTGCGACTCCACTTTCAAGGAGATCTGAACCTGCACTCCAAGGTCTCTTTGTTCAGCAACACCCCCTAGGTCCTTACCACTATAAATCCTGCTAAGATTTGCTTTTCCAAAATGCGGCACCTCGCATTTATCTGAAATAAACTCCATCTGCCAACTCTCAGCCCACTGGCCCATCTGATCAAGATCCTGTTGTAATCTGAGGTAACCCTCTTCGCTGTCCACTACACCTCCAATTTTGGTGTCATCTGCAAACTTACTAACTGTACCTCTTATGCTTGCATCCAAATCATTTATATAAATGACAAAAAGTAGAGAACCCAGCACCGATCCTTGTAGCACTCCACTGGTCACAGGCCTCTAGTCTGAAAAACAACCCTCCACCACCACCATCTGTCTTCTACCTTTGAGCCAGTTCTGCATCCAAATGGCTAGTTCTCCCTGTATTCCATGAGATCTAACCTTGCTAATCAGTCTCCCATGGGGAACTTTGTCGAATGCCTTACTGAAGTCCATATAGATCACATCTACTACTCTCCCCTCATCAATCTTCTTTGTTACTGCTTCAAAAAATTCAATCAAGTTTGTGAGATATGAGTTCCCACGCACAAAGCCATGTTGACTATCCCTAATCAGTCCTTGCCTTTCCAAATACATGTACATCCTGTCCCTCAGGATTCCCTCCAAAAACTTGCCCACCACCGAGGTCAGGCTCACCGGTCTATATAGTTCCTTGGCTTGTCTTTACCACCTTTCTTAAACAGTGGCACCACGTTTGCCAACCTCCAGTCTTCTGGCACCTCACGTGTGACTATTGATGATACAAATATCTCGGGCAAGAGGCCTAGGAGTTTATCTCGGGCAAGAGGTCTTTGGACTGTGGGAGGAAACCGGAGCACCCGGAGGAAACCCACGCAGACACGGGGAGAACGTGCAAACTCCACACAGTCAGTCGCCTGAGGCGGGAATTGAACCCGGGTCTACAGGCGCTGTGAGGCAGCAGTGCTAACCACTGTGCCACCGTGCCGCCCACAAGACCTCCTTTTTAAATTTCTGCCTAACTCTCTGTAATCTCCCTTCAGAATCTCAACCTCTTCCCTTCCTATATCGTTGGTTTCAATGTGGACAATGACCTATTGCTGGACCCTCTCCCCCATGAGAACATTCTGCACCCTCTCTGAGACATCCTCGATCCTGGCACCAGGGAAACAACACACCATTCTGCTTTTTCTCTGCTGGCCACAGAAACGTCTGTCTGTACCTAGGACTACAGAATCCCCTAACACAATTGACGTCTTGGAAGCCGACGTATCCCTCATTGCATTAGAGCCAGTCTCATTGCTTCTATCTGTCTCTCCAACCGATGCACTCAATCTGATAAGAGTCGCATCCAACAGCATGTATGGCAGATATAGACAATAGACAATAGGTGCAGGAGTAGGCCATTGAGCCCTTCGAGCCTGCACTGCCATTCAATATGATAATGGCTGATCATTCCTAATTAGTATCCTCTTCCTGCCTTATCTCCATAACCCTTGATTCCACTATCTTTGAGAGCTCTATCCAAATTTTTCGTAAATGAACAAAAGACTGGATATAATCCGCAGTAACACTCAAACTCTCTTCAAACTCCCATATCTGACAGGAACTACATATCACTGTAAAGGCCATTTTTGCTCCTTCACAATCTACAGATGCAGAAAATAATTTGTCAGTTTAGATCAATTGGCTGGACAAAGCAGACAGCATGGGTCCAATTTCTGCATTGGTTGAAGTTACCATGAGGGACTCTCCTCCTCAATCTCTCTCTTTGCTTGAGGTGTGGTGGCTCTCAGGTTAAATCACCACCAGCCGTCTCTCTCTAATGAGAGAGCAGCCCTATGGTCTGGTAAGGCTATGGTGACTTGACCTTGATGATCTTCGGTAATTTTTAAGTTCATCATTGCTGTGCACGGTTGACTTCAGACTTTTTGTTGAATTTGCAAAAATATTAATATTAAGCATTTTTGCAGCTTATGTCACAGAATCTTTACAGTGTAGAGAGAGGCCATTCAGCCCATCAAGTCTGCACTGACCCTCTGAACCAGATCCAGTCGCCCACCCTATTCCCGTAACACCACATTTCTCACGATTAATCCACCTAGCCTACACACCATTTGACACCATGAGCAATTACGAGTAGCCAATCTATCTAATCTGCACAGCTTTGGACTGTAGGAGGAAACTGGAGCACCCAGAGGAATCCCATGCAGACACGGGGAGAATGTCCAAACTCCACACAGTCGCCCAAGCGTGAAATCAAATCTGGGTCTCTGGTGCTGTGAGGTGACAGCGTTAACCACTGAGCCACCATGCCACCTGTTTGAATCTAACCTGCTGCCTTTTATATTCTATATTGCTCGAGTCAGGACCAATGCTGAACTACCTTCTCCTTTAAAGCTGTTGATTAACTCTGCTAGTTTTCCTGTGCTGAAACATGATGGAACTATCTACAAGAACAATAAAAGGATAAATAGGAAACAAAACAAAAGTATTTCTCCGCTTGAGCAGTGACTGGATTCTGAATTTTAATAGGCCTTCTGCACCAGATGAAGTTGTAAAAGGACTTATATCAATGAAAGTTATGACTCAAATCACGATGTACACAGCAAGCAGTGAGGATTACACTCCTATGTTTTATCTTCAACCACTGAATAGTAGTGTTATAATGGACTGACTGTACACAAACAACAAACTGCCAATGTTGCCTGCAGATTTCAGGTTTTAGGAGTGTTGGTTTGAGATTGCTCACTCTGCTTCTCTGATGGCCTTTGGAGGAATGAAAAACCTGCATTAGAGCACAGCAAAGAACACTACATATCAATGAACAAAGAAAATTATTAGCAGCTTAATTCAAGCTAATGCCTGAATCTGGGATACAAACGATGCTCCTGAAAAGCAGTAATAACCATAGTATGTTGGATTGAGTGGAATATAACAACTTTATAATAGGGGTAAACAGAACAGACACACCTATACAATAGTCAAAAACACATGTGTAATGTCATTCAGATGGGTTTTTGTACTCCATGCTTGCTTCTTAAAATGTGTTTGTTAATATTGATTTTAACAAACCAATCATTCTTGCCATTAACTCCCACCGTTTCCACAAGTTTCTGACTTTACAAATGCAGACAAGTCTTGGAGTTTCACAATTTTCCCAGAATATTTTCTCTGAGGACTTAAAGGTATGGAATTGTTGATCTGGATTCTAATCGGAATTATTTCTCCATTGGAGGATCTTTCAGCAAAGTATATGCTTTTTGGAAGGACATTATGTCTGTTAGAACTAGTTAATGTTCGATTACTCCAGAAATCTCTTCACAGAGGAGTTATCCCTTTTATCTTAGGTATTTGTCCCGAATCATCATCTGGGGACCTTTAATCATCATGGGAAATGGCTGCTCTGATAAAATATGGTCTATATTCCTTGCTTTATCCCAGATTTCTGCACTAGGCTACTGCTTTTTGATTTGATTTGAACATGTGGTATCCTACAGTATCCTGGATATTCAGGCCAGGCAATTTATTCTTTTTGACTGTGTTCTGAATCCACATATGTTGGTTCGGCTGTCAGGGAGTTGTATGCAGCTTATCTGCATAAAGAAGGAAATCTTTACTCTGAGCCTGCCGATATGTCTGGGTTGAAGCAGATGAGCTTCTTCAACTTGATGAGGTTGGACACCTTCAGTCACCCTCAGTCAATATTTGACTAGTGAATCATATTTTCTTATCCTTAGTGATGTTAGCAGAAGACTGCTGCTCATTCAACACTAGCTTTGTCACTCGCATTGACTCTTCTTGTTCTGCTACATCAATTTGTTCGGCAGACTGTTCTGCTGTCTGAACAACATGTTAAAAATTCCTCAATGAGCACAGGTGGCTTTTGCTACTTGTTCTTGTTCTTGTTTTCAGTGCTCATTTCTTCTGTCTAACTTTGAGTTTTGGTTTTTGATCTGTCTTCAGTCATGAGAAATGTTTTCAAGATCAAACACTCCTGATTTCTCAAATGCGTTATGAAATCTTCAATTTCTTGGCTACAGCATTGCTGACTGAACCTGGTTCTTCACCTGACAATGCCCAAGGATCATCCATATATCCTTTCCAATATATCTTTCCAATGGGAAGCTGGAATAACTAGCCTTGTGTCAAAAATCACAGAGACATCTATGATTGTAAAATGATGTCAGTACTGCAAATGTGCCTTCTCAATCAACTTGCTGGACTTTTCATCTGGTCATCCTTCAACACCATATTGGTAAAAGGCAGCAGAGTGTTGGCCTCTGCTTTGATTTTGTCAAGTTTGATTGAGCTTCTTTTGCTTGTCAATATTTATTCTTGGGCATATGAAACATTTATATTATGCTATCATATTTATCACAATTTTTGTTTCCATTTGACAGCACTGATACTGACTCTTAGTTTTTACTCTTTTGCCTACTCAATATAATAGTTTATGAGCCAGTTCAGCTTTAGACATAGCAGTGGATTTTAAAGCAGCTACAGCTCTTAAGAATTATCTTCACAAAGGTGTACAATATTACGTTCCTTATGGTCCATCTGTCCTTGAATCGATATGAAAACATTGTTTCTCCTCCATTGATTCTCGATGTGTTTAATTCTTCATACTATCAAGTTGTTTTAAATGTACTATTTCAATACTGCTTGTAAACTTCTTTTCTTTAGCTTGCATTCATCGTTGCTATTTTAAATTATATTGCTGTAGAATTTGCTAGACTGAGAAATTATTGTAATGTTGCACATAAACAATAGCAAGTTAGGGCTGACAATGTAGAAGCATTGTATTAAAATTTTGTTACATGCTATTATGTATTTATTTGCTTCTTTCAAATATGGGTCTGCTGGTGTCTGCTAATGATGGAGCTGATGCTCATTTTGGGGAAGCAAGAGTTTTCTCTTTTACTCCCTAGACTTCTCTTTCTGGTCTTTACCCCAGGAGCCTTCACTTAGAGTCAGGGAGCTGTACAGCATGGAAGCAGACCCATCAGTTCAACCCATCCATGTCGACCAGATACCCCAACCCAACCTAGTCCCACCTGCCAACACCTGACCACATCCCTCCAAACCCTTCCTATTCATGTGCCCATCCAAATGTCTTTTAAATGTTGCAATTATATGAGCCTCCACCACTTCCTCTGACAGCTCATTCCATACACATACTATCCTCTGCGTGAAAAGGTTGCCACTTAGGTCTCTTTTAAATCTTTCCCTCTCACCTAAGCCTATGCCTCTGGTTCTGGACTCACCCACCCCAGGGAAAAGACCTTGTCTATTTAGCCTACCGTGCCCCTCATGATATTATAAACCTCTATGAGGTCACCCCTCAGCCTCCGATACGCTAGGGAAATCAACCCTCGCCTATTCAACCTCTTGCTACAGCCCAAATCCTCCAACCCTGGCAACATCCTTGTAAATCTTTTCTGAACCCTTTCAAGTTTTAAGTCAACATCCTTCTGGTAGGAAGGAGACCAGAATTGCACACAACATTCCAAAAGTGGCCGAACCAATGTCCTGTACAGCCGTAACATGACCTCCAAACTCCTGTACTCAATATTCTGACCAATAAAGGAAAGCATACCAAACATCTTCTTCATTATCCTATTTACTTGCAACTCAACTTTCAAGGAGCAATGCACTTCAGCAACACTCCCTAGGACCTTACCATTAAATGCATAAGTCTTGCTAAGATTTGCTTTCTCAAAATGCAGCACCTCACATTTATCTAAATTAAATTTCACCTGCCACTCCTCAGCCCATTGGTCCATCTGATCAGGATCCCATTTTAATCTGAGGTAACCTTCTTCGGTGCCCACTACACCTCCAATTTTGGTGTCATGTGTAAACTTACTAACTAAACCGCTCATGCTGACATTCAAATCATTTATATAAATGACAAAAAGTAGTGGACCCAGCACCAAATCTTGTGGCACTCCACTGGTCACAGGCCTCCAGTCTGCAAAATAACCCTCCACCACCACCCTCTGTCTTCTACCTTTGAGCCAGTTCTGTAACCAAATGGCTAGTTCTCTCTGTATTCCATGAGATCTAACCTTGCTAACCAGTCTCCCATGGGGAACCTTGTCGAACGCCTTACTGAAGTCCATATAGATCACATCTACTGCTCTGTCCTCATCAATCTTCTTTCTTACTTCTTCAGAAAACTCAATCAAGTTTATGAGATATGATTTCCCATGCACAAAGCCATGTTGACTATTCCCAATTAGTCCTTGCCTTTCCAAATGAATATATATCCTGTTCCTCAGGATTCCCTCCTACAACTTGCCCACCACCGACGTCAGGCTCACCAGTCTATAGTTCCCTGGCTTGTCCTTACCAGTTTTCTTAAATAGTGGCACCACTTTAGCCAACCTCCAGTCTTCTGGCACCTCACCTGTGACTTTCGATGATATAAATATCTCAGCAAGAGGCCCAGCAATCAGTTCCCTAGCTTCCCACAGAGATCTATGATCTGCCTGATCAGGTCCTGGGGATTTATGCATTTTAAGACATCCAGCACTTCCACCTCTGTAATATGGACATTTTTCAAGATATCACCATCTATGTCCCCACATTTTATATCTTCCACATCCTCTTCCACCGTAAACACAGATGCAAAGTACTTGTTTAGTATCTCTCCCATCTCTGGGCACCACACAAAGGCTGCCTTGCTGAGCTTTGAGGGAACTATTCTCTCCCTAGTTACCCTTTTGTCCTTAATGTATTTGTTAAAATCCTTTGGATTCTGCTTAATTCTATTTGCCAAAGCTATCTCATGTCCCCTTTTTGCCATCCTGATTTCCCTCTAAAGTATACTCCTACTGCCTTTATACTCTTCTAAGGATTCACTCGATATATCCTGTCTCTACCTGACATATGTTTCCTTCTTTCTCTTAACCAAACACTCAATTTCTCCCGTCATCCAGCATTCCCTACATCTACCAGCCTTTCCTTTTAACCTAACAGGAATATATTTTCTCTGGACTCCCGTTATCTTATTTCTAAATGCTTCCCATTTTCCAGCTGTCCCTTTACCTGCGAACATCTGCCTCCAACCAGCTTTCAAAAGTTCTTGCTTAATACCATCAAAATTAGCCTCCCTCCAATTTAGGACTTCAACTTTTAGATCTGGCCTAACCTTTTCAATCACTATTTTAAAACTAATAGAATTATAGTCGCTGGCCCCAAAGTGCTCCTCCACTGACACCTCAGTCACCTGCCCTGCCTTACTCCCCAAGAGTAGGTCAAGTTTTGCACCTTCTCTAGTAGGTACATCCACATACTGAATCAGAAAAGTTTCTTGTATACACTTAACAAATTCATCTCCATCTAAGCCCTTAACACAATGGCAGTCCCAGTCTTTGTTTGGAAAGTCAAAATCCCCTACCAGAACCACCCTATTATTCTTACAGATAGCTGAGATCTCCTGACAATTTGTTTCTCAATTTCCCTCTGACTATTAGGGGGTCTATAATACAATCCCAATAAGGTGGTCATCCCTTTCTTATTTCTCAGTTCCTCCAAAATAACTTCCCTGGATGTATTTCCGGGATATTCTCCTTTAGTACAGTAGTTATACTGTCCCTTATCAAAAACGCCACTCCCCCTCCACGTTTGCCTCCCTTTCTGTCCTTCCTGTAGCATTTGTTTCATTGGTCATTAAGCTGCCAGTCCTGTCCATCCCTGAGCCATGTTTCTGTAATTGCTATGATATCCCAGTCCCATATTCCTAACCATGCCCTGAGTTCAGCTGCCTTCCCTGTTCGGCTTCTTGCATTGAAATAAATGCAGTTTAATTTATCAGTCCTACCTTGTTCACTGCTTTGTTCCTGGCTGTCCTGACTGTTTGACACATTTATTTTTTCAACTGTACCAGTCTCAGATTGATCTCTTTCCTCACTATTTGTTTGGGTCCCACCCGACTAGTTTAAATCCTCCCGAGCAGCTCTAGCAAATCTCCCTGCCAGTATATTAGTCCCCTTCTAATTTACATACAATCTGCCCTTCTTGTACAGGTCACTTCTACCCCAGAAGAGATTCCAATGATCCAAAAATGTGAATCCTTTTCCCATACACCAGCTCCTCAGCCATGCATCCATCTGTTCTGTCCTCCTATTCCTGCCCTCACTAGCTCATAGCACAGGGAGTAAGCCAGATATTACTACTCTCGAGGATCTTCTTTTTAAATTCCTGCCTAACTCTCTACATTCTCCCTTCAGAATCTCATGCTTTTCCTTTCCTATGCCATTGGATCATATGTGTACAATGACCCCCTGCTGAGTCCTCTCCCCTTTGAGAATATTCTGCACTTTCTGAGACATCCTTGATCCTGTCACCAGGGAGGCAACACACCATTCTGATTTTTCGCTGCTGGCCACAGAAACATCTGTCAGTGCCTCAGTCTAGAGAGTTCCCTAACACAATCGATCTCTTGAAACCCGACATACCCCTCATTGCATTAAAGCCATTCTCAATACCAGAAACCTGGCTGTTTGTGCTACATTCCCCGTGAATGCATCACTCCCTACAATTTCTAAAACAGCAAACTTGTTTGAAATGTGGATAGCCAAGATGACTGCTACACTACCTGCCTACCTCTCTTACCTTTCCTGGAGTTAACCTATTTATGTGACTGTATCTGTGACTTTTCTCCCTTCCTAGAATTGCATCCATCATACCCCCTTGCTCTTGCAAATTTCTCATGGCCTCTAACTGTTGCTCCAAGTGATCCATTTGATATGACAAGATTCACAACCAATGACATTTATTGCAGATATAATCCTCAGTAACACAAACTCTCCCTAAACTCCTACATCTGACAAGAACAGCATATCAATCTACTAAGCATCATTTTTTCTTCTTCTAATATACAAACCCAGAAAATAGCACCATCTTACACTGCTCTAGGAAAACTTCATATTTATGGCGTATATTTTCAAGTTTAATCAAGAGACATATCTGAATAAAACATGTAATGAAGAAAGAACCCACTCTACCCACTACTGCAGACTTACAGTAAGGCCACACTTAAACTGTTTATTTATCTGTTTCTGTGCTGTGACCTCTCCCAAACAGGTTCCTCCAAGATCAGTTGTGAATTTCACCGACGTCCAGCGATACATTAACTCAAACAGCAAAGGCAGTTAGCAGTGTGGGTTTATAGAGTCATAGAGATATACAGCATGGAAACAGACCCTTCGGTCCAACCCATCCATGCTGACCAGATATCCCAATCCGATCTAGTCCCACCTGCCAGCACCCAGCCCATATCCCTCCAAACCCATCCTATTCATATACCCATCCAAATGCCTCTTAAATGTCGCACTTATACCAGCCTCCACCACTTCTACTGGCAGCTCATTCCATATCTGTACCAACCTCTGTCTCCCTTTATATTTTTCCCCTCTCACCCTAAACCTATGCCCTCTAGTTCTGGACTCCCTGACCACAGGGAAAAGACTTTTCCTATTTAGCCTATCCATGCCTCTCACAATTGCACATAATATTCCAACAGTGGCCTAACCAATGTCCTTTACAGCCGCAACATGACCTCCCAACTCCTGTACTCAATACTCTGACCAATAAAAGAAAGTGTACCAAACGCCTTCTTGACTATCCTATCTATCTGCGATTCCACATTCAAGGAGCTATGAACCTGCACTCCAAGGTCTCTTTGTTCAGCAACACTTCATTAAGTGTATAAGTCCTGCTAAGCTTTGCGTTCCCAAAATGCAGCCCCTCGCATTTATCTGAATTAAACTCCATTTGCCAATTCTCAGCCCATTGGCCCATCTGGTCAAGATCCCATTGTAATCGGAGGTAACCCTCTTCGCTGTCCATTACACCTCCAATTTTAGCATCATCTGCAAACTTACTAACTGTACTTCTTATGCTTGCATCCAAATCATTTATGTAAATGACAATAAGTAGAGGACTCAGCACCGATCCTTGTGGCACTCCACTGGTCACAGGCCTCCAGTCTGAAAAACAACCCTCCACCACCAAACTCTGTCTTCTACCTTTGAGCCAGTTCTGTATCCAAATGGCTAGTTCTCCCTGTATTCCACAAGATCTAACCTTGCTAATCAGTCTCCCATGGGGAACCTTGTCTAACCTTGTTTCTTTTTCTCTCTCCCTTACAGACCATGTATTTGCTGCTTTTGTCTGTTCCTCTCCCTTTTAAAAGTGCCATTGTTTTGACATTTTTTCACCAAAGTTCCAAAACAATGCAACAGCATATAAAACAGTAAATGCTGATCGCATACCACTGCTGTTGGCAATGTTGCATTGTGGAAGTGTAACTGCATCAATCCTCTTTTGAGTCGAGTGGCAGTTAATCTCAGTGGTACAGGATAGAATACTAGGGAGTTTAAACAGAAGATGCATTTGTCTTGTGTCACAAGGAAGTTTGGTGCATGATAGCAATAGGTAGAGTTTATATTACTAGACAGGAATAATTAATAGACTCTTCGAAAGTAACAGAATACATCGGCACTTTTAAGTATTCAGAACTCAACTGTGTCTCTCCAAAGACTGTGTGACATTAGATTGGTTGGAGGTCAATGCAACATTAACTCCTTAATGACCATTACATTATACAACAACACCTAGAGCTCACAACACTAAGAATATGTGCCTTATGCATGACCTTATTTACCACGGTGGCACAGTGGTTAGCACTGTTGCCTCACAGCGTCAGGGACCTGGGTTCAATTCCCGCCTCAGGCGACTGACTGTGTGGAGTTTGCACGTTCTCCCCGTGTCTGCGTGGGTTTCCTCCGGGTGCTCCGGTTTCCTCCCACAGTCCAAAGATGTGCGGGTCAGGTGAATTGGCCATGCTAAATTGCCCGTAGTGTTAGGTAAGGGGTATATATAGGGGTATGGGTGGGTTGCGCTTCGGCGGGTCGGTGTGGACTTGTTGGGCCAAAGGGCCTGTTTCCATACTGTAAGTAATCTAATCTAATCTAATCTAAACCAACTTCAAGTTATGTGCTTAATTGTTATAACTTACCCCACACAATACAGTTGATAGTTGGCACACACATATCATTGCCCAGACTCTACATCTTATCTGATGCTCTGCAGTATATGTATATTAATTGCTTTTACATGGAGATACTTAGGACGGCAGATGCTGGAAGTCAGAGTTGATAAAATGTGAGGCTGGAACGGCACCGTACTTCAGGCAAAATTGGGGAAGCAGGAAAGCCAGTATTTTAGGTAGGGACCCTTCATCAGGGCTGATCCTCCGATGCAGCCTGACCTGCTGTGCCTTTCCAGCCCCACATTTTATCAACTCCAATTTCATTGCATATCATAGATGAAATTTGCTTATATCTTCTTCTTTAAGCCAGTACTGTCACCTACTCATTGTGATACTAATCTGGAATATCTGAGCTGAGCATGTCTGCACATACACTACACTCAATAGTTTTGTTCCTTCTATCTCTCTAACTCAGTCTTATTAACTGCTTATATATTGTAAATGAAGCAGTGTTACATCAATAACTGGTAGGTTATTAAATATAGCTCTGTAGTGCTGTTGCCTGCATGCGCATTCTAGACTTGTCTTTCCTTTCACTGATGTCAGAGTCATATTATCAAGGACAACATTATGACTTTACATTTACCATTGACAGAAACCGATCCCTCACTAATTTAAAAAGTCAACATAGTTTTACCGAGACAAATGCTACTCTCTTATTAGGCAGAGACAACTGGTGGTGATTTAACCGGAGGGTCACCACACCTCAGACAAGGGTATAGGTTCAGAAGGAGAGATTTTCATGGTAACCACGGCCAGTGCGGGAGTTTAACCTATGTGGTTGGTATCACTAAACCATCCAATTGAGCTAACCATAAAACTCCTAATTGGCTACTCATATAAATGCTGTGGTGACTGTAAAGGCAGATTAAAGGCTAACAATCTTATAGTGAGTTGCTCTTTGCCTGACTCCCAAAGCCTATCCACAATCTCAAGGCGTAAGCCAGGAATGCGATAGAGTATTTCCCACTTGCTAGGATAAGTGCAGCTCCAATGTTCAAGAAGCCAACATCATACATGACAGTGCACTCACTTGATTGACACCACATTCACAAAATGGATTCAGTAGCTTAGTAGCAAAGCCCCTTAGACAGCACTTTCCAAACCCATGACCAATTCCATCTAGAAGGACAAGGGCAGCAGATAAGTAGAACATCACCACCCGCAAGCTCCCCTCTCAAGCCATCCTGACTTGAAAATGTACCACTATCTCTTCAGTGTCACTCAGTCAAAATCCTGGATCACCCTCCCTAACAGCATTGTGGGTATATCTACACCAAATTGACTGCAGCAATTCAGGAAAGTGCTAAATTTTGTAGATAAACGTTGATGTGTAAACTCAGTTAGGTAAATAAATACTAATAGCTGACATATGCGCAAGTACATGGACACCAGGCAGCTATTTTAGTTGCTGAATGCATTGCATGTGAAAATGACTTAGTCAGCCTAGGAATCATTGAAGCAGTCAACTCATTGAAAATGCAACCTGCTAATCGTACACTGAGGGCAATAGACCATCACAGGCCTCGGTGAATTGCTGGATCAACAGTAAGTCTCCCAAATCAAAGAAATGTATTAATGGAGAAAGAAATAGAAGAATGATGGAGAATATGGGTAAATTAGAGTCAAATCAGATAGAGAAAAAGAAACAAGGATTTGGGAAGAAGGGTTTATTTAAGAGATAGAGGGAAAAGAGAGGAAAAGGGAAAGTAAGATTTTTCTTATTCAAAAAAAGGCACCTGAAACCTTAAGGCAATTTACCACCTGAAGAAATGAGACTCTAGAATTTAAACTGCTCATTTTTTTGCGCGAGATTAAAAATTGCATATGTCATCAAAAACAAACAAACTTTATTTATCTGGGAATGTGGACATTGCTGACTAGGTCAGCATATATTGCCCAGAGGACAGTTAAGAGTCAAGCATCTTACTATGGTTGTGGAGGCACATGTAGGCCAGGCCAAGTAAGGAGCTCCTCCATTATAAGGCACTAGTGAACTAAATTAATTTTTATGATAATCGACAATGGTTTCATGGTCATTAGACTCTTAATTCCAGATCTTTATTGAATTCAAACTTTGCTGTGGTGAAATTTGAACCCAGGTTGCCAGAATATTTCCTGGGTGTCTCAATTAATAGGATTAGGGCCTATTTACAAGTCTGTTGAGAGTTTAACGGACAATTAATATGTCAAACTACAAAATTCTTAAAATAATAGATAAGTTGAGAGTCACTTGTGGAAAACTGACAAGCAGAACGGTATAAATCAACCATTTAAGATTTGCAACTCATGACAAATATCTAAATACTTAGAACTTGATGCCTTTCTTACACATTATTGTAAAAGGTATTATTTTACATTGAGAACCAAGCCATTTCTTCGATAGTATTTAACATGTATTGTTTTCAAAAGAACATTTTAAAAAATTGGTTTCAATGCCTGTAATAACATGCTGTAATAACCAAACTGAAATTTTAAAATTATAGACATTTTTGCATAAAATATTCTGTTTATTCACGTATATACTTAAATTTTGAGCAACAGGTACACAGATAAGATCCCATCTACCTATCTAGCAATGCTGTAAATCCAAACTAAAATGTCAGTTCACTTCACATCCCTTCAACAAGCTATTTATAGTTCCACGTAATTTTCTAATAAACTTAAGCAAACACGACCTTATCAATGACACAGGCTGATTGCCAACGACCATCAAGTTGAACATAATTTACACCAGTGGGACTGATAATAAAAACAGTAGCATTTCATTAAAACTATCCTTTTTTTAAAGCAAGCCACAGTCAGATTTATTCCAAAATCACTTGATGTTCCATTTGTGGTTACTTTGTGTTTCTTTAGTCTTTCTATTGAAAATAAATCTCCTCTTGTACTTATTTTGAGCTGTGGTCAAAGCATGTAATCAGTCCGCTCTACAGCTTGGGAAAATCACTATTGATTTAAAGATGACACAACAGAGTCTTCGAATTCAGAAAATGTCTGGCTCACTACAATCACATTCTATTTTAATACTTACACAAAGGACTACATGACAGAGAGCAGTGGTTTGTCAGAAAATTCATATAACATAACTGATGTGCAGCTGCACAGTCCGTATAATTTTTTGGGTGGCACGGTGGCTTGGTGGTTAGCACTGCTGCCTCACAGCTCCAGGAACCCGGGTTCGATTCCAGTCTCGATGACTGTCTGCGTGTAGTTTGCACATTCTCCTTGTGTCTGCATGAGTTTCCTCCGGGTGCTCTGGTTTCCTCCCACATTCCAAAGATGTGCAGGTCAGGTGGATTAGCCATGTTAAATTGCCCATAGTGTTCAGGGATGTGTAGGTTAAGTGCATTAGTCAGGGGTAATAATAAGATAGGGGAATGGGTCTGGTTGGGTTACTCTTTGGAGGGTCGGTGTGGACTTGTTGGGCTGAAGGGCCTGTTTCCACACTGTAGGAATTCTATTCTATGAATTGTTAATCACCTTTTTTTGTTGGAAATTAACTATTTGGCTTTTTGAAGTTAGTTTCAAGATGACATTTTTGGACATGTTAGGTCACATTTAAAGTCAGGTACCTCCTGTCCAAGCAACCTTCTGGCTCTAAGGTAGGGACAAGCTGTGCCACAAGATTCCAACAATGAACACACACTTATCAAATTGATACTTTAAGAAAGCTTGTAATGTTTGTTCATGTAAAAATTACATGCTAGGAAAGAAAAGCAGGGAGGAAAAGAAATCACAGAAGGAATTGTTGGCACTCTTTTTGATGGAATGTTAAGTTGTTGCTGAGGAAGAGTTTAGGCATGTTTAACAATCCGTTTGGTTGTCCAAATAGATTGTAGATATTAAAATTTGTTAAATCTGGCAACTGAGTAAGGCAGTTGAATTGGAGTCACACAGTCAGATCTACAGCACAGAAAAAAGGTCCTTCAGCCCATTGAGTCTGTACCTGTCAAAAACCACCAAACTATGCTCATCCCATTTTCCAGCACATTGTCCATTGCCTTGTAAGCTTGAGCTTTGCAATGACACACCTAAATATATATATGTTCTCAGGGTTTCTGCCTCCACCACTCTTACAGGCAGTGAGTTCCAAATTCCCACCCCCCTCTAGGTAAAACAGATTTTCTCCCAACTCCCCCATATCTCTGGCCCTTACCTTAAATCTATACTCCCTGGTCATTGACCCCCTCCAAAGGCAAATGTTTCTTCCTGCCTACCCAATCTATGTTGCGCAGTTTATACATCGCAATCATGTTCCCTATGAATCTTCTCTACTCTAAGGAAAATAACATCAAGTCTAACCAATCTGTCTTCATAAATGAAACTCTCCATTCCAGGCCACATCCTGGCAAATCTCCTCAGCACTGTCTCCAATGCTATCACATCCCTCTTATAATGTGGATTGAGAAATTACAGTTAATTATCTAGCTGTGGCCTAATCAACTTCTCACACAGTTCCAGCATAACCTCCCTGCTCTTAAATGCTATACCTCAGCAAATAAAAGCAAGTATTCTGTGTGCCTTCTGAACCACTTTATCCACCTATCCTAATACCTTAAGGGACTGGTGGACATGCACAGCAGGGTCTGTCTGTCTTCAGTGTTTCCCAGGGTCCTACCAGTCATTATGCATTCCCTTACCTTTTTTGACTTGCCCAAGTGCATCACTTCACATTTATCCAGATTGAGTTCCATTTGTCCATCTAAGGCTGTCTGTCACGGGATCCGTCTACTTCTTCATGAAAAGACTCGATTCCTCTGTGGAACTTTACCTGATTATATTATATTGTATAAGATTAAGCTTAACAACAATGATGCTATTAACTCGTTAAGTGTCATGGGATCTGTCTACTTCTTCATGAAAAGACTCGATTCCTCTGTGGAATTTTACCTGATTATATTATATTGTATAAGATTAAGCTTAACAGCAATGATGCTATTAACTCGTTAAGTGTCATGGGATCTGTCTACTTCTTCATGAAAAGACTCAATTCTTCTGTGGAATTTTACCTGATTATATTAGATTGTAGCAACAATGATACTATTAACTCTTTATTGTATTTTAGCCTAGCAACAATTAAGTATAACTATGACTATGTGGCAACTGCTCTCTACCAGCTACTTATCAGCTACTTATTGTTTTCTCAGCTAATTAAGTGTTTAACGCGACCTTTAAACAATGCTGACCGAGGCACAGTTTGAGATTCCAGTTCTTTAAACAAATGATGTAATTGCTTAACTTAGACTGTAAGGGATATAAAAGCAGAGCTAAAACAGACAGAACTCACTCTTGTCTTGAAACACAGACAATGAGTCACCCAACCATCCTCTGAACCACCAGGCTTGCAGAAAAGACACATTTGTGCAAAATACGGACCGATCGGATGAAACATACGGACGGCTAAGAGCTTGCTGAAATACGCCTGCCTAAAAGATTCTCGGTTGAGGCACTGCATTCTAGCCTGAAGAAGATACAATCTGAACCAACTAGCTGATACACGCTAGTCTATGAAGATCCCATTTGGGACACTCAGGTATTAAGCTCTGCTTTTATCCTAGGTATCTTTTAAGAACATTCAAAAAGGCTGTAACGATTGTGATTAACTGAAAACATCTGATTGTGAGTATTCAACTTATTATATTGATAAATTTCTATTATATTTTACACCACACACTTCGTATTCGCCGAACCTTTATTTGATAGGATATGTTTACCTTTGTGTTGGTATGTTAAGTCTAGAACTTAGCTGAGAAGGCATTAGGATTGACTTAAAGTGAATCCCTCTCACTCCTAGGTGAAAGGATAAACTGAAGGGACCTAGAGACCTGCGATAAACCCAGCCGAGTTTGTAGCTATCAGGACCATACAGTCAATAGGGACCACTGGTAAACTTGACAGGTAACGGCCTCAGGTATATGCCCGAGGTACTGTAGTTTAATCCGGTAGTAACCCATACCTATTGAGGATATCCACCTGAATAACATAACAATTGTCCTCCTCACTACTTATCAACCCGCCAATGTTTGGATCATCTGAGACTTAGCTTTTCAATACAGAGACCTAATTTTCTGTGTTTCACTCTGGCACATCCCATGGGAACCATGTTTGGACAGTCTCAAATCAGTCACCTGTGGGCTTGGGATCCCTGCACAATATTGTACTAAAGAAATATTAAGACTCAGAGGCAAAGTTGGATCATTGGAAAATTAGTATGTTACAATAGAGGCAGTAAGGGCTTTTGCTTAATATGTCCAATGCTAAAAAAAAATTTCATTCCCTACCATTAGCACCACCTTGACAGAAAGAAAATAAAAGGTCATCACATTTATTGACTAAAGTTAAAAAGTCAAAAGCTTGATTTTGCACATGCAATCTGCAAAACTTTGAGAATTTCATCATCTCATAGACTCAGAGATGTACAGCACGGAACAGACCCTTCGGTCCAAAACATCCATGCCAATCAGATATCCTAAATTAATAGAGTCCTATTTGCCCGCATTTGACCCATTTCCCTCTCAAACCTTTATCTTCAAATAACAAGAGTATCTTTAACAAGTATAAATGTAAGAAGAGTAAATGAAACAATCTTGACATTTAAATGAATGATCATTGCTGAATCTATCACAATCAACATAGAGTCACAAAGTTATAGAGATGTACAGCATGGAAACAGATCCTTCGGTCCTACCCATCCATGCCGACCAGATATCTCAACCCAATCTAGTCCCACCTGCCAGCACCTGGCCAATATCCCTCCAAACCCATCCTATTCATATACCCATCCAAACGCCTCTTAAATATTGCAATTGTACCAGCCTCCACCACTTCCTCTGGCAGCTCATTCCATCCACGTACAACCCTCTGCATGAAAAAGTTGCCTCTTAGGTCTCTATTACATCTTTACCCTTTCACCCTAAACGTATGCCCTCTAGTTCTGGACTCCCTGAACCCAGGGAAAAGACTGTCTATTTATCCTATCCATGCCCCTCATAATTTTGTAAACCTCGATAAGGTCACCTCTCAGCCTCCGACGCTCCAGGGAAAACAGCTCTACCCTGTTCAGCCTCTCCCTGCAGCTGAGATCCTCCAACCATGGCAACATCCTTGTAAATCCTTTCTGAACCCTTTCAAGTTTCACAACATCTTTCCAATAGGAAGGAGACCAGAATTGCACGCAATATTCCAACAGTGGCCTAACCAACATCCTGTACAGCTCCAACATGACCTCCCAACTCCTGTACTCAATACTCTGACCAATAAAGGAAAGCATATGAAACACCTTTTACACTATCCTAACTACCTGCGATTCAACTTTCAAGGAGCTATGAACCTGCACTCTAAAGGTCTCTTTGTTCAGCAACACATCTTACCATTAAGTGTATAAGTCCTGCTAAGATTTGCTTTCCCAAAATGCAGCACCCTCGCATTTATCTGAAATAAACTCCATCTGCCACTTCTCAGCCCATTGGCCCATCTGGTCCAGATCCAGTTGTAATCTGAGGTAACCCTCTTCGCTGTTCACTACACCTCCAATTTTGGTGTCATCTGCAAACTTACTAACTGTACCTCTTATCTTTTCATCCAAATCATTTATGTAAATAACAAAAAGTAGAGGGCCCCGCACCGATCCTTGTGGCACTCCACTGGTCACAGGCCTCCAGTCTAAAAAACAACCCTCCACCACCACCCTCTGTCTTCTACCTTTTAGCCAGTTCTGTATCCAAATGGCTAGTTCACCCTGTATTCTGTGAGATCTAACCTCGCTAATCAGTCTCCCATGGGGAACCTTGTCAAACGCCTTACTGAAGTCCATATAGATCACATCTACTGCTCTGTCCTCATCAATCTTCTTTGTTACTTCTTCAAAAAACTCAATCAAGTTTGTGAGAAATGATTTCCCATGCACAAAGCCATGTTGACTATCCCTAATCAGTCCTTGCCTTTCCAAATACATGTACATCCTGTCCCTCAGGATTCCCTTCCAACAACTTGCCCACCACCAAGGTCAGGCTCACCGGTCTAAAGTTCCCTGGCTTGTCTTTACCCTTCTTAAACAGTGGCACCACATTTGCCAACCTCCAGTCTTCCGGCACCTTCCCTATGACTATCGATAATACAATTTTCTCAGCCAGAGGCCCAGTAATCACTTCCCTAGCTTCCCACAGAGTTCTCGGGTACACCTGATCAGGTCCTGGGGATTGATCCACCTTTAACCATTTCAAGACATCCAGCACTTCCTCCTCTGTAATCTGGACATTTTGCAAGATGTCACCATCTATTTCCCTACAGTCTATATCTTCCATATCCTTTTCCACAGTAAATACTGATGCAAAATATTCATTTAGTATCTCCCCCATTTTCTGTAGCTCCACACAAAGGCCGCCTTGCTGATCTTTGAGGGGCCCTATTCTCTCCCTAATTACCCTTTTGTCCTTAATATATTTATTAGAACCCTTTGGTTCCTCCTTTATTCTATTTGCCAAAGCTATCTCATGTCCCCCTTTTGCCCTCCTGATTTCCCTCTTAATTATACTCCTACTTTCTTTACACTCTTCTAAGGATTCACTCGATCTATCCTGTCTATACCTGGTATACGCTTCCTCCTTTTCCTTAACCAAACCCTCAATTTCTCCCATCATCCAGCATTCCCTATATCTACCAGCCTTCCCTTTCACCCTGACAGGAATATACTTTCTCTGGATTCTTGTTATCTCATTTCTGAAGGCTTCCCATTTTCCAGCCGTCCCTTTACCTGCGGACATCTGCCTCCAATCAGCTTTCAAAAGTTCTTGCCTAATACCATGAAAATTGGCCTTTCTCCAATTTAGAACTTCAACTTTTAGATCTGGTCTATCCTTTCCATCGCTATTTTAAAATGAATAGAAGTATGATCGCTGGCCCCAAAATGCTCCCCCACTGACACCTCAGTCACATTCCCTGCCTTATTTCCCAAGAGTAGGTCAAGTTTTGCACCTTCTCTAGTAGGTACATCGACATACTGAGTCAGAAAAGTTTCTTGTACACACTTAAGAAATTCCCTCCATCTAAACCTTTAACACTATGGCAGTCCCAGTCGATGTTTGGAAAGTTAAAATCCCCTACCATAACTACCCTATTATTCTTACAGATAGCTAAGATCTCCTTACAAGTTTGTTTCTCAATTTCCCTCTGCCTATTGGGGGGGGGGGGGGGGGGGGTCTATAATACAATCCCAATAAGGTGATCATCTCTTTCTTATTTCTCAGTCCCACGCAAATAACTTCCCTGGATGTATTTCCGGGAATATCCTCACTCAGCACAGCTGCAATGCTATCCCTTATCAAAAATGCCACTCCCCCTCCTCTCTTGCCTCCCTTTCTATCCTTCCTGTAGCATTTGTATCCTGGAACATTAAGCTGCCAGTCCTGCCCATACCTGAGCCATGTTTCTGTAATTGCTATGATATCTCAGTCCCATGTGCCTAACCATGCCCCGAGTTCATCTGCCTTCCCTGTTAGGTCCCTTGCATTGAAATAAATGCAGTTTAATTTATTAGTCCTACCTTGTCCCTGCCTGCCCTGACTGTTTAACTCACTTCTGTTCTCAGCTGTACCTGTCTCAGATCGATCTCTTTCCTCACTATCTCCCTGGGTCCCACCCCCCCACCCCACCTTACTAGTTTAAATCCTCCCAAGCAGTTCTAGCAAATTACCCTGCCATTATATTAGTCCCCTTCCAATTTAGGTGCAATCCGTCCTTCTTGTACAGGTCACCTCTACCCCAAATGAGATTCCAATGATCCAAAAATGTGAATCCTTCTCCCATACACCCAGTTCCTCAGCCATGCATTCATCTGCTCTATCCTCCTATTCCTGCCCTCACTAGCTCATAGCACTGTGAGTAATCAAGATATTACTACGCTTGAGGACCTTCTTTTTAAATTTCTGCCTAACTCTCTGTAATCTCCCTTCAGAGTCTCAACCTTTTCCCTTCCTATGTTGTTCATTTCAATGTGGACAATGACCTCCTGCTGGACCCTCTTCCCCCATTAGAACATTCTGCACCCTCTCCGACATACCCTTGATCCTGGCACCAGGGAAACAACATACCATTCTGCTTTTCTCTGCTGGCCACAGAAATATCTGTCTGTACCTTGGACTACAGAATCGCTTCACACAATTGATTTCTTGGAAGCCGATGTACCCCTCATTGCATTAGAGGCAGTCTCAATACCAGAAACTTGGCTGTTCGTGCTACGTTCCCTTGAGAATCCATCACTCCCTACATTTTCCAAAACAGTATACCTGTTTGAAATGCGTATATCCACAAAAGAATCCTGCACTAGGTGCCGACCTCTCTCACCCTTCCTGGAGTTAACCCATCTATGTGACTGTATCTGAGACTTTCCCCCCTTCCTATAACTGCCATCCATCACATACTGTTGCTGTTGCAAATTCCTCATCGCTTCTATCTGTCTCTCCAATCGATCCACTCGATCTGATAAGATTCGCATCCAGCAGCATTTATGGCAGATATAATCTGCAGTAACCCTTAAACTGTCTTTAAACTCCCACATCTGACAAGTAGTACATAGCACTGCAAAAGCCATTTTTGCTCCTTCACAATCTACAGACCCAGAAACTAACATCTTGGGAGTTACCATTGACCAGCAACTAAACAGGACCAATTACAAATATTACAGAGACAAACGCTTCCTGATTCACCAAAACTGTCCACCAGCTACAAATGAGGAGTTGCTCAGACAAGTGCTGCTCCAAAAACATTCAAGGAGCTTAATACCACAGAATCTCAATTGTTCTTCAAAATATTTTCAAAGAATAGTTATGGAATTTAAGACATTGACAGTTTTTCTCCACAGATGCTACCAGGCCTGCCAAGTTTCTCCAACAATTTCTGATTGTATCGAATGATGGGGCACCTTAAGTGGGCCGAATGGCTTACTACTGCTCCAAATGTGTGTGCTCTTTTTAGAGTGAAATTAGAAAAAGGCAACGATTATTGGCCTTCTCACAGAGTCATAGAATCAAAGAGATGTACAGCACAGAAACAGACCCTTTGCTCCAACTCGTCCATGCTGACAAGATATCCTAACTTAATCCATTCCAATTAGCCATGTCCCTCTAAACCCTTCCTATTTACATACCTGTCCAGATACCTTTTAAATGCTGTAACTGTACCAGCCTCCACCACTTTCTCTGGCAGCTCATTCTATACATGCACAACCCTCTGCGTGAAAAAGTTACCCCTTAGGTCCCTTTTATAACTTTCTCCACTCACCCTCCTGTTCAGGACTCCCCGACCCCTAAGACCTTGTCTGTTTATCCTATCTATGTCCCTCATGATTTTATCAACCTCTATCAGGTCATCCCTCAGACTCCAACGCTCCAGTGAAAACAACCTATTCAGTCTCTCCCAAAAGCTCAAATCCTCCAACACTGGCAACATCCCTGTAAATCTTTTCTGAACCCTTTCAAGTTTCACAACATCCTTCCAATAGGAAGGAGACCAGAATTGCACAGAATATTCCAAAAGTGCCCTAACCAATGTCTTGTAAGCCGCAAAATGGCCTCCCAACTCCTATTCTCATAGCTCTGACCAATAAAGGAAAGCATACCAAACACCTTCTTCACTATCCTATCTACCTGCGACTCTATGTTCAAGGAGCTACGAACGTGCATTCCAAGGTCTCTTTGTTCAGCAACACTCCCCAGGACCCTACCATTAATGTACAAGTCCTGCTCTGATTTGCTTTTCCAAAATGCACCACCTCGCATTTATCTAAATTAAACTCCATCTACCACTCCTCAGCCCATTGGCCCATCTGATCAAGATTCTGTTGTAATCTGAGGTAACCTTCTTCGCTGACAACTACACCTCCAATTTTGGTGTCAATGGAAGAGTTTTTTAAAAAGTGTATTAAGACTTGCCTGCTTCAATCTTACCATGTGGCAAATGAACACAAATTAACTTAATGACGACAAAGGGAACCTCAGATATGTGCAGTAAGTGTAGAATGTCTAAGAAAGGGAGATTAATAGAGACATTAAAAAGGAGAGGGAAATGAAAAGTTTCAAGGATATTATTATTATTGTGCCTATAAAAAAACAGAAATGAATAGATGCCAACCCTGATCCCATCAGGATATGGTCTGTGAATCGAGGTCCCCACAGTGTTCCAAACAAAAATAAATCAATAAAACATAAGGAAAAGCATTTGTTTAAATATCTGAAGCATTCAATTGAATGTATACTTCAATCCTCTGTAGAGTTTCAACTTGCGACTTCAATCTCTGACCTCCAGTTTCAACCAGGGCCAGGAAGGAGGATACGGATGATACATCTTGCATGAGTACTCATAACTAATGAGCTCACGCTTTTATGTATCAATCAATTGTTAAACAGAAAAGTTTCAGTTGATTATAGACTTGTTAAAAACTAGCCAGATAATCTAAATGGCAACAGATAACGAAGAACAATAATATGGATAAGATGCTATTAAATATTTGGGTGATTTATTTGTGGTTAGAAAGAAAGCAGAGTTCAGAAAGAACAAAATCTGTCAAAGCACAAGGGTCATCCCCACTTTTGCAGCGTAAATGTACAAAAAACATTTAAGTTTTACTTACAACCCCTAAGCTCATACTGGCTGTTGTTACTGGCCGAGCTTTCCTTTGGAAAGATATTTAACTGTTGATTTTAATCTGGAAGTGAAGCATGGCATGCAGAGTTTGGTATTTGAAGGAAGTGCCCAAGGTACTTGTGAGACCTCAGCTTTCTTTAAAAACCCCATAATTACAAATCTTCAATCAGATTTTAAACACTTGCATCATTCCCACTGGACAGGCAAGATTAAAATTAGAGTGTGCGCGTGTAACAAAGCAGTTTTGGTATTGTATTTTCCCATCTGACCTCATTCACAAGCTGGTTGTTTTGCTTGATACTGTCTGATATGTATTTTGAATCTAAATAGTCCTGAGTGCTTTCAGACAACCAAAGAGCTTTCCCTCAGACAGATCATGAACTATAATTTAGCTTGCAACATACACAATTTACAAAAATGTCATGGCAACAATTCCGGATACATCAGCTACACTTCATATTGTTATACAGAAGGTGAGCAGTAAAAGGTTAACTAAACCTTTACTCTAAGAATAGTGACTGAGCATGTGAATAAGAAACTATGTCATGGTGATGTTGAATTATACAGACTGGTCCCAAAGTCCACAGGATTCCAAAAGCCTCCCTCTTTTCCCATCCCTCATACCTAGTTCTGGTCATTAAAGCTTATTAACACACACTCGTGAAAGAATAGATGTGATCTGATGACTGGTTGCAGCACTGACAGATGCAGGAAACCAGAGTCAAGTGGCAAGGAGCAGCTGGAGTGTAGCTCAGCGAAAGCAGCATGACATGTGCATGTTGAGGTCAACTCAGCAATCTGAGCCAAGATGTGGGAAGAAAATCTTTAGTGAAATACAGCAACAGCATGGCAGCAAGCAAGTAGTTTAAGGCCTATTTAGACATTAGACCACAGAGGAGTAAATTTAGGCCAAGTTACCAATTTGTTTTGCGAAGATTTGTAGCTCAGATTGAAGTTTTGGGTGTAGGTTTACTCGCTGAGCTGGAAGGTTCATTTTCAGAGATTTTGTCACCATACTAGGTAACATCTTTAATGAGCCTCCAGAAGAAGCACTGGTCTTGTACCCTGCTTTCTGTTTATGTGTTTGCATTTTCTTGAGTTGGTGATGTAATTTCCTGTTCTTTTTCTCAGGGAGTGGTAAATGGGATGCAAGTCAATGTGTTTGTTGATAGAGTTCCATTTGGAATGCCATGCTTCTAGGAATTATCGTCCGTGTCTCTGTTTGGCTTTTTCTAGAATGGATGTGTTATCCCAGTCAAAGTGGTGTTCTTCCTCATCCATATGTAAGGATACATGTGACAGTGGGTCATGTTTTTTTGTGGCTAGTTGATGTTTATGTATCCTGGTGGTTAGTTTTCTACCTGTTTGTCCAATGTAATGTTTGTTGCAGTTCTTGCAAGGTATTTTGTAGATGACATTAATTTTGATTGTTGTCTGTATGGGTCTTTCAAGTTCATTAGCTGATGTTTTAGTGTGTTGGAGAGTTTGTAGGCTACCATGATACCAAGGGGTCTGAGTAGTCTGGCAGTAATTTCCAAGATGTCTTTGATGTAGGAGAGAGTGATTGGGGTTTCTGGACGTGTTTTGTCTGCTTGTTTGGGTTTATTGCTGAGAAATCGGCAGACTGTGTTCATTGGGTACCCATTCTTTTTGAATACACCATTGAGGTGATTTTCCTCTGCCCTTCGTAGTTCCTCTGTGCCACAGTATGTGGTGGCTCATTGAAATAATGTTCTATTGCAGCTATGCTTGTGGATGTTGAAATGATTGCATATGTACTTCAATATTTGGTCCGTATGTGTTGTTTTCCTGTAGACGCTAGTTTGAAGTTTCCCATTGGCTGTTTGCTCAATTGCAACATCTAGGAATGGCAGTTTGTTGTCGTTTTCCTCCTCTTTAGTGAATTTTATGCCTGTAAGGGTACTATAAAGTTACCAATGCATGGGAAAACTCCACAGCAGGGAACATGGAAAACTGCAAGAGAAAACTAAATGGCCAAAGATAGTAAAATGTTATAGTCAATTACAGATCAAGGGAAGTAAAGAGCACTACAATAGTCCATATGCAGAAAGTATGGTGAGGAAATAACACACGGTGACTGCCATTATGGGTTGCCATCTGCGGCAGCTAGGCCCAAAAAGTATCACAGCAAGTGATGCAATTCTCATCTTCCTCCTGTAGAAAAGATGTTGTGAAAACTGAAAGGGTTCAGGAAAGATTTACAAGGATGTTACCAGGGTTGGAGAGTTTGAGCTATGGGAAGAGCTGTTTTCCCTGGAGCATCGGACGCTGAGGGGTAACACAATAAAGGTTTATAAAGTCATGAGGGACCTGGTTAGGGTAAATAGACAATAGACTTTTCCCTTGGGTGGGGGAGTCCAGAACAAGAAGGTATAAGTTTAGGATGAGAGGGGAAAGATTGAAAAGGGATCCAAGGGGATCTTTTTCAGACAAAGCGTGGTACGTGTATGGAATGATCTGCCAGAGGAAGTGGTGGAGGCTAGTACAATTACAACATTTAAAAGACATCTGGATGGGTACATGTTGAGTTTAGAGGGATATGGGCCAAGTGCTGGCAAATGGGACTAGATTAATTTAGGATATCTGGTCAGCATGGATGAGTTGGATGCATCTGTTTCCATGCTGTACATCTCAATAACTGTATGAGCAATATTCCCTCTCATTATTTTTTCAGCTGCCAGATCTCTGAGGTCCATCACAGTAAAAAGTTCCAGAAGTAGAAACCAAGGTTATCAGCACGTCAATGCTGGTCCAATAGGTTTTGGACTCCCCCACCACTACAACACAAAAAAACGTTTTATAGATCCACAAGGCAATTTCTGACAAGCTGCAGGAATCCATTATAGTTCAAGGGAGTAAGAGGTGACTTATTTGAAACAGAATCTCCTGATGGGGTAAATGTAGGGAGGATATTTCCCCTAATGGAGAATTTACACTGTTTGAAAATAAGGGTTTGTCCACTTAAAACAGAGAGGAGGTCAATTTTCTTCTCACGTAGGGGTGTGAGTCATTGAAACTCCACCTAAAATGCAGTAGAAGCAAAATCTTTAAATATTTTTAATTGAGACGTGGATAGATTATTGGTAGGGGGTGAAAAGTAATTAAACTATGCAGTAATGGAAATTTGAAACTATAATCAATCAGCCATGATTTTATTAAATGATGGACTAAGTTTGAGGGCCTGAATGGCTGACTCGAAATTCCTGTTTGTACATTGCTATCTCATTTTCACAGGTAAAAAACTAATTTTCAATTGGTAAGTGGGCAAATGCATCTATTTACTCCAATGGAGGCTAGCCATAGTTGCATGAATATTTTTCAGCTCATCTTCCATTCAACTTTGGGACATTGGAGATACTAAAATGAGTCAGATGTATGCTAAATTTTACTGTAGTTGAAGAGAGATCACAGAAACCTTGTATGTTCTTGATAATCGCTACTCTTCTTTATAAAGTAAAACTGCTTGTATAGCTTTGGATAACTTTTGGTTATTCAGTAAGCAGACACCAAAGTTGACTCAGTGCACTAGAAATCACTTCCAATTGCAAAGACTTCAGTTCCAGGACTGACAAGATAATGGCGACCTTCCTTTCTCTCATAAGAAAAGTTGAAAATGGCAGAAAAAAGACAGGGATATGAAGGTGACCATCCTTAAGAGACCGTAATTTGATCTTGGTAATAGATGGACAGGGAAACAGAGAAGGATCCCACAATTCTCAGTGGAGGGAAATACTCAAGGGCATTTTCAGTCAACAAATGGAGGACAAGACTGGAGTGGAGAGAAAAGCAGCACCCATGTCAAAATAAAGTTGAGCATCTAAAAGAAGCTCAAACAGATTAAAATTTAAAAGGAGATTTGAAAGAGTCTAATTACCGAGAAAACCGTTGACTTAAAATAGTACCAGGTCTTCAAGGCTGAAAAAGACAAGATTACAGAACATATCAAAAATTCCTGTGTAGACACAGCCAGTGTCTCTCTTTAACAAAAATATTCAGAGTTTCACAGATTGTGGTGTTAAAATTGCTGAAGGAAACTTTCAGTTACAATCACTGAGTGATATGATGACATTTGAAAATATTGAGTATGAGAATACAACCTTTGTCTAGGTGTACAGAAGAGAATCATTGAAAAGCAAGCTCTTATTAATGATGTCCACAGAAAGATGATGTTTTGAAAAATAGCTTAGAAAAATTATAAAGTGCAGAACTTAGGCTCCCAACATTTAGACAGTGTGAACAATTCACTGAGATTAAGATGAGTAGACAGGCAGCATATTCTGCTGCTTTCCAACTTGCCATCCAAGAATGTTGCCGGTCCAGAAGTCTCTCCTCATCAGTGAGAACACGATTCTATTTTCTGATGGAATTCTGCAATTATTGTGGTTGGCAGAGATGTAATCTCAATTTGAATTAACTGTAGGACTGATACACTGCCTGCAGGATTTAGCAATTCAAATCAAACATTAGTAGGGAAGCCTGTACTTTGACTTCCAAACTGTACTTCATCTTTCCTTCCGTGCATTAGATTTATTCCTGGCTCAGAGTGCGTCACTGACTTATATGAGAGAGATTTTCAATTTGTTATCTTCCTGTTTGAGTATTTATGATAAATTGAGTGCTGGGGATTACTTCAGTTCTCAATCAGTTTTTCACTGATTAGTCTTCACTGCTGCATAAGTCAAGAAACATCTGCATCCATCCCACTCATGACAATGATCGGTAAATGCATTCATCCAATGTTCTCCAAAAATTGGGAGTTGGAGGAAGTGGGAATCAAGAGTTAAATGTTTGTGGTCACATGGTGATGGTCAAAAAGGCTACTGTGGAAGAACTTGGGGAAAATATGAAGTAAAAAGAGGTAACTATACCTCTGCACTAAGAACAATCAATGAAGATGTGTGTATAAGGCTATGCCAGATCTCACAAAATTCAGCCTGTGTCTAAGGGCTCCAGAAGAGCTCATTCATTACTGTTTAACAAGCTTATTGCACATATGTATAATGTTCACTCACACAAGTATGGACCTTATCTTACTACAGGTACAACAAAATGAACACTTAGTAATTAATGTAAAACATTACTGAGGATTTCTAATTGGAGATAAAAGTCTAACTCCCATTATGTCTGAGTTTTTGGTTTGATTAAAAATTATAACTTAGAAATTATTCCAAGTATGAATTCATGATACATGGAACAAGAATATGGTACTTGATGCATCAAAAACCTAATCCTTCAACAGCTCACAATTCATCCAACCCCCTATCAATGGCTATCAGAGCTGATAATATGCTACAGTCTGGATGTGTGAGATGTAAATGAAACACTCACATGCAAAACATGATTAGTTCTATAATTCAGACTTCCACTTTTACTTGCACCTCACGTTACAAGCCAAAAACTACTCCCAAGGCAACATGTGCTTCCAATAAACTGAAACACAGCCTTGTATATAACGTAAACTGGAACAGAATCTTGGAAGAACTCATTGTACCTGGAATACTTGCAGTATTTTTACATCATAGATAATGATTGCCAGCTGTATTAAGCACTAACAGATGAAACTACCAACAGATAGCCATTCATAGAAATGAGCATCCGAGGTGTGTCTGAAATCAGTCCAAATATTCATGCAGCAGTGAACTGGTTCATTAAAAGAAACAGCAGACAAACTGTTAGCTGGGTTCCCTAGAACAGCTTTCTTTGCAGTTATTTGAAATGTAAAATGGACAAATAATTCGCAGAAAAGGATTAGATGCCTGATCTCCTACCAAAATTAGTCTCCTTCAGAATTATATAGGTGCCTCACCCATAAGGCTTTGTTTTGCCTCCAGGCTCTCTCTTGCTGGAGAACAGATAATAATGGAGGCAAGATTAGCCTAGCACTCCCATTTTACTGGAATTTTGCTATTAAACTAGAGGTTTTATACTTCTAGAGGACTTTCACTGTTGATATGAATGCTGGGATAGCTCAATCTGCAGTGCTGCATCATGGGTAAACTCTCATAAAGCAAGAAAGGTGTCTGCAAGTGTTAGTAGGATTAACAAAAAGAGCAGGAACAGTTCATAATCTTGAAAGGAACAGTTCCTGAAATCAACCTGATTCTACTTCAGCTGTTTAAACTCATGAGTGAAAGTACTAAATAAATATTCCCTGATCCTAAAGGGAATTTAACAGGTGTCTAAAATATTTCTCCAAACCTACATCACCATGATGCAACACTGGCTTGTGCATTTCGAAAACATACTCAACTTGTTTTGCTAGCTTTTTTTTTCCCAGGGTCAGTCCTGCTCGAGGTTTTTTTTGTCATTTTAAACACTTACCCATTTTTTGTACACATTTAAACAACTTCAAAGCCTCCCAAGAATGGAATCTACCTCTTCTTAAAAGGAACTAATCGCAATTTGAATTCATAAAAGCTACAGCAGATGCTGGATGAGTAAACAGCTATGGGGAGCCATTGGGGTGAAAAATATTCCATAGAACACATTTAGCATCAGTGGGACATTAGGAATACTATACTGACATGCGTCATGTTTCAGCGATCCCAGCTTCCCTGGACTTTTGAGCGAGAACATAAATAGTGTTTCCAATTGGAAGGCTAAACAACAGCCAAAGCCTTTCAAAAAAAGTAAAAGCAAATAATGAAATAACAACATGGGGTCCGCGTTTAATAAAAAACTCAAATGAAGCCACTGTATCTCATTGATCATTCAGTTAGCATCCAATGAACATGTCTTCTATTTATGAAACTGTCATTTTTTTGTACGTTGCTTACTCTACAATGCCTCAAAATAAATTTCTCATTAATGACAGTAAGTCAGTCCACAATTATAGGAAAAGAAACTACATTATCTTTCGCAATTGCAAATGCTCAAAGCCATGAAGGAGGCTGCCAAATATAACTGCGTTATAATGTGCTTCAGAATGATTTTAATGGACCTGGACTTGAATGTTGTGATGTTACAATGTCAAAATGGCTATTAAACGAAGTCAGAAGAGGGATGATAAATGCCTCCACCTTGATAACAGTACACCACATCATGATGCCACACTGAAAACAAAAGCTACACAACTCTTTAAAAAAAAATTAACAGTTTATGCATAATTAGTTTTATGCCTGCCAAAATATTTGGACTACTGTTCAATTAACATATGGTTAAATTATAAACAGGACAGTCAAAGAAATTTATTTTCAACACAGTTTAAAATAAAGAAGCACAAGGAATAATTCCAGGAGGACAGACCAATATGCGGTGTTCAATGTTGCAAAGGTATGGGGCATATTCAATCATGCACACTGGAGCAGCAACACACTTCTCAGCTTCAGCTTCAGATTTGAAGAGGTTAATCTTAATGAAAAATAGAGTCCACTCATTCCAGTGAAGTCTCTCAGTCAGGCAAGGAATTCTACTCAAGTTTTTCAAAACAGATGTATCTGTATCCGTTCCCAGAAGTTCAAATAAATGCAGTTGTACTTATTGTTATCAATTTGTTATCCAATAGATTCTTGTCTGGTAACAGTGCCCCTTCTGTAGATACTCCATTGTGGTGTTGTCTCTACCTCATGGGATACGTCCAGGACAAAGCAACAACCAAGGATTAGTGTGAAGTACTTCAGACAATCCTCACCTAATATCTTACATTGGCACTGGCAAATACCACAAAGTATCAGGAATGGTCATGTGGAAAAATACACAGGTTATGAGGTACATCAGGGACTTCAACTTTATAAAACCAGCCCTAAGTATGGGGTAGCATGTTGAAATTCATTAACAGAAAAAACACCACACTTACAAGCCATGTATTTTAGAATATAGTTAATAATTTCAAAAAAAAAGCAAAGCTCACATAATCAGAAACACCTAATTCTCTAGAATACTCTGCCATATTTCAGAGACTGAAATAACGGCACATCCCAATATCAACTGCTGCTCACAAGTATTGGAATCAGTTAAACATCCATTTTAAACAACTAGAGAAACTGACAAAGATCAGATTCTGTCTCATCACGATAATCTGGAGATACAAATAACTTGAACAAAAGATAAGCAACAAATTTAGGGTATTCTGCTGAAAGAAGCTTTTCATCTTAAATGCACTTACTTTGAAACAAGAATCACTTTTCTCGCAGAAAACCCTGAAAGGGCACCCATTACAGATAATGACCACCTCCACACTCTGACAAATTAATTGAACCAAATTTATCTTGATAGCAGCCAGTCAGCAAGTAATTCATACAGTTAGAAATGGTCAGTCCATTAACACTGCATGAAACTTCATCTGGGCATTTGTTTCAACCCATAAGAGAGTACAGAAACCTCTTCCAACAAGCAACACACAGGAATCGACTGCTGTTTGTCGTTAATGTTAAAACAAATATAGAGCTCTGACTAGATGCATTCACCTATGGGTCACAACGCTAAAATGACAAAAATAAATTTGACAAAGATTAAATTAACTTTCCCTACAGTGTGGAAACAGGCCATTTGGCCCAACAGGTCCACACTAACTCTCCGAACAGTAACTCACCCAGACCCACTCCTCGACATTTACCCATAACTAACACACTAAACACTAAGGGCAACTTAGCATGGACAATTCACCTGACCTGTACAACTTTGGATTGTGGGAGGAAACCAGAGCACCTGGAGGAAACCCATGCAGACATGGGGAGAATGTGCAAACTCCACACAGTCACCCAGAATTGAACCCAGGACCCTGGCGCTGTGAGGCAGCAATGCTAACCACTGAGCCACTCCTAGCTTCCATTTTAGAAAGTTTAGCACTGTGGTCCCATTATAATTTAAAAAGAAAACTAGAAACCAAGTTTTAGACTTGATAATGGAAAGTTCCAATTTCATCATCATACCATCAATGTTTTCAAGATCCTGTGTTGACTAAAATATTCTACGTAGTTTCATTGCCAGACATAGAACAAACAGAATTATGAAGATAGAATCTGCGGTTAAATGTCTCTGTTTTGCTGGAACCCCAACAGATAAAGATGTCAGGACAATAGATTGAAAGATTAGTAAACTGATAAAAGAATTGACCAAAAGCCTATCATCTGAAATCAGAAAGGAATATAAAATGTACTAATTCACACTGGGTGCAAGAAGAAAGGAAATTTTCAAAAAAAACTGTGAAACGTGCTGAACTGGAACAAAGAAGTACACAC
Source organism: Hemiscyllium ocellatum (assembly GCF_020745735.1). Taxonomy (NCBI): domain Eukaryota; kingdom Metazoa; phylum Chordata; class Chondrichthyes; order Orectolobiformes; family Hemiscylliidae; genus Hemiscyllium; species Hemiscyllium ocellatum. The sequence goes on from NC_083418.1 coordinate 38,928,799, forward strand.
ACATGGAATTAATCAGAGTGCCAGACAACCAGCAGCCTGTGGTCACCTTAAATCTCTGGCCAAGGGCAACAAATCCAACTGCATGCCAGATCTACCACCCAGGCCAATACTGGGTCTGACAAAACTCTTTATCTGGGTTAGCATCAAGTAGAGAAATTTCCCAACTGACCATTCATTTCTAATGAGTGAAAACCCACCCATTGACTTTAAAATTATTATACCTAGCTATATGTTGAATAATAACCAAAAGTATTCATTTTATTTTGTTTGTAAATGATTCCAAAATTTATCACTTTCCATGAGAAAGTTGATATCCAATCTAAAGTCCACGTTTTACACATTTCCATTAATGCCTGTTTGCCCAATTTACTGAGCTCATTTTGATGTAGAAATCCAATGGCAACATCTCTTAATTGCCTTCTTTTAAGGTTGCAAAGATTTTAATCTTCTGCACTTTTCCTCATAAATCATCACTTTACGAGTAGGTTCAACAACACTGCTCTTATCTGTACGCCATTCTAACATTAATATATTACTGGTGAGATTACCAAAATTGAATCTCGTGGTCTGAGCAATGCATTGCAAACTAGAATGTACTCTTCAGATTCATATCCTGCAGTTTTTAACTTGTGATGATTTCATTGAATTTTTTGACCTTTGAGAGTAGTGACTTGGAGCTCCCACAATTCACAGATACAGTTGAGATTACTTCGTACTTACATTAAGCATCATCACCCTCTATGTATCCCATTGAATTTATGATAACTTTTTTTAAACCTCTCTCCCCACCAAGTTAATTGCTGCTTGGATTCTCTTTATTTCCATGAAAGTTCCATCGATGCTCCATAGAATTTGAATTTGAATTGAATTTATTGTCATGTGTACTGAGGCACAGTGGAAAGCTTTGAGATAAACATTTTTAAAATGGGGTGAGTTCGGACATGTCCCATGCTTTTATTTTAGCATGACTCATTTTCTTTCTTTCAAATCCTTATTACTCATGCATCTCCCCCTAGCTACTACACTACTGTGTCACAACTAGTTAGCTTTCTATTTCTCACATTTACACATGGAACAGAGGAACCGCTGGCATGTTAAGCATTATTCCCAATCCTTCATTGACCTTGAGAGGGGCAGAAATCACAGGACACCAGGTTAGAGTCCAACAAGTTTATTTGAAATCACAAACATATTTGTCTATAACCTGATGTTGACTTTGTCCACCCTAGTCTAACACCAGCACCTCCACATCATGACCTTGAGAAGGTACTGGTTGGTTCCACATAATCTAATAACTGTTTGGGGGATGAACCTTTAAGTTTCAGGATCACTTGAATCATATTCACATTATCACTCACACTAAATGACTTGTTTTGTCTATAAAACTGATGGCTGGCAGCATTTGAAATGGGTTCGTACATGGAAAATAAATTGAATTGTGTTACTTCTGTTTGTAATGACGCGTTGATTCCATAAACATTCGTGCCAGTATTCTCTAAAGCCTCTCTTAAAACCACTGCCCTTATCAATTCAAGGGTTTCAAACCTATAGATAAATATAGGTCATTCGAGACAGATAAAAAGAGACTGATGGAGGTGAAGACCACAAACTCACCTTTCATTCAGTTTGATGCATACTGAGAGAAACATCTATTATTAACTTGGGGTAAATTGTTGATGCAACTTAAGACACACATTTCTCTCCACCTATAGAAAATGTAACCAATTCAGAAATATGGCATTTAGTAGGCAATTATATCCATTGGACACCAATTCATATTCTAAATAACTTACAGGAAGAAGAAACAGGCCCTTTGAGGGCTTAAATATATTTGATTCAGAATAGTTGTTAGATTACATTAACAACTGCCCAATCACAAACTAGCTACATGTTGAACAAAGTACTGGCATATTAGATGTAATTTACTTCAGGGAAATAAATTCAACTTGAGAGAGATGTTGGAACTTTCTCTGCTTTTAATACACTTGGTTGTTCAGAGACCATACAGGTAAACATGCAACTGAAAATCACTACAGGATTTGATTGAGTTCACATTCAGGGACAAGTGAATAGTTTTCTCGTTGTCCCAGAAGATTGAAGTATTCAACTTAACAGAAAGGTTTTTGCTGAGATTAGCACTGTAAACACATGGTGAATGTGAAGTTACATTGTGCATCAAATTATAAAATGGGAAGACCCTATGAAAAGGTTTAATTACACCAAACAGGCAAGAGCCCTACTCCAACTCTATTTTATACCATTAAAAGGTGCTTGCATCAAGATTAGAATAATTAATAATTTTCACTTATTTCCTCAAAGTGCATTAACATTTCATGTTAAATTTGTGCAGATATTGAAAATGAGAAGGTGACAACCACACTACCAATTTTATTTCATAAAAATATGCATTTCCATAAATGAACCAATTACATTTTATATTTGACATGGCTACCATATATTTATTTAATATTTAATTCAAAAATTAGATATAATACCTTCTTCATAGCTCCATGATTTTGTTTTTAATACTGCTGACGTGTCAGGAATCACAAGCTTGACTTCATATGCTCAGACATTAAAAAAGATACAAACAAAGAGTACATTGGGCACAAAATAGAATTACAAAAGTGATGTCGCACAAGAATGAGTTCATTCAGTCTCTCATTTCTGCACTGGCTCTCCAAAAGTACATTGTGGCTCAGTGCCATTATCCTGCCTTTCTCACAGAGTATTGCACATCGCTTTTACTTAAACAATCATTCAATGCCCTCTTGAATGCCTTACCCGAGTTCACCTCCACCACATTTCCAGACAATACATTCCAGATCCAAATCACTCATTGAGAAAGATAGGTATTTTCTCACATCATATTTGTTTCTTATGAAAATCATTTTAAATCCGTCCCCTCTCATTCTTGATCATGTTAAAGCAGACATAGATGCTTCCTATCCACACTATCCAGCCCTCTCATGATTTTGAAAACTATCACATCTTGTCAGAGCCTTCTTCCCTCCAAGGAAAACAGTTCTAATTCCTCCTCATGAAGTTGGTCATCCCAAGAATGATTCTTGTAAATCTCTTCTGCATCCTGCCTACAGTGCAGTATCCAGAACTGCAAACAATATTCCAACTGATGGCTAATAAGCATCTTACACATGTTCATCATGAACACCATGTAGCGTGCTCCCCTATTAAAGCTCAGAATGCTAAAATGCTTCCTCTATCTGTCCTGCCACTTGAATGTTCTGTGCACACAGACATAGGTGCATTAACTCCTGCACATCTTCTTGAACAGTATCTCTTACATTATATTTTTTGTCCATGTTCTTCTTACCGAAATGTGTCACTTCACATTTCTCTGAAGGTTCTGGGTAATCCAAGATGGAGGACAGGACAAATTTCTGGCTGTAACAGCTGCTCCTTTTTTGAGGTATTTTAGGTGCTGGAGGTGATTTCCTCGAATTCTAAGAGCAGCAATTACTGTTTTATATGCTGTTGCACTGTTTTGGAACTTTGGAAAAAAAAGTCAAAACAACAGACAAAGGGAAAAGAACAGACAAAGGAAGCACATGGTGAGGTCAGTGCAGGAGAGAGAAAAAAAAAACTGACACCACAGTGTACCTGCACAGTACTGCCTTTGCTGTTTGAATTCATGTATCGCTGGACATTGGAGTGCGTCTGGGAAAATTAACAAACAGTGAAATTCACAACTGATTTTGGAGGATCTGTTTGGGTGAAATTCACAGCACAGAAACAGATAAGTGAATTGTGTTAAGTGTGTGGGTTCTTTCTTGATTATGTATGTTTTGAGATATGTCTCTTGATTAAACTTAAAATATAAGCCATAACTATTAGTTTAACCTGGGGCAGTGTTTTGTAGAGGAATAAGACAGTGTTATTTTCTGGGTCCATAGATTGTGAAGGATCAAAAATGGTCTTTAGTAGAGTGATATGCGCTTCTTGTCAGGTGTGGGAATTTAAAGAGAGTTTAAGGGTTATTGATGATTATATCTGTAATAAATGCTGTTGGTTGCGAATCCTATCAGATCAAATGGATTGGATGGAGAGACAGAGACAATGAGGAATTTGCAGCAGCAATAGTATATGATTATTGGCAGTTACAGGAAGGGGGAAATGTTGCAGATACAGTCACGCAGATGGGTTAACTCCAGGAAAGGTAAGAGAGGTAGGCAGCTAGTGCAGGAGTATTCTGTGACTATTCCCATTTCAAACAAGTATGCTGTTTTGGAAAACGCAGGGGGTGATCGATTCACGGGGAACATAGCACAAATAGCCATGTTTCTGGTATTGAGACTAGCACTAGAGCAATGAGGGGTTCGTCAAGTTCCAACAGATCAATTATATAAAGGGACTCTCTAGTTTGAGGAACAGACAGACATTTCTGTGGCCAGCAGCGAAAATCACGATGGTGTGTTGTTTCCTTGGTGCCAGGATCAGGGATGTCTCAGAGAGCGTGCAGAATGTTCTCACAGGGCAGAGGGGCCAGCAAGACGTCGTTGCCTACATAGGAACCAACGAGATAGGAAAGAAAAAGGTTGCGATTCTGAAGGTAGATTATAGAGAGTTAGGCAGGAATTTAAAAAGGAGGTCCTTGAGAGTAGTAATATCTAGATTACTCTCAATGCTAAGAGCTAGTGAGGGCAGGAATAGGAGGATAGAGCAGATGAATGCATGGCTGAGGAGCTGGTGTATGGGAGAAGGATTCACATTTTTGGATCATTGGAATCTCATTTGGGGTAGAAGTGATCTGTACAAGAAGGACAGATTGCACCTAAATTGGAAGGGGACTAATCTACTGGCAGGGAGATATGCTAGAGTGGCTCAAGAGGATTTAAACTAGTACGATGGGAGAGTGGGACCCAGGGAGATAGTGAGGAAGGAGATCAATCTGAGACTGGTACAGTTGTGAACAGAAGTGAGTTAAAAAGCCAGGGCAGGCAGGGACAAAGTAGGACTAATAAATTAAACTGCATTTATTTCAATGCAAGGGGCCTAACAGGAAGGCAGATGATCACAAGGCATGGTTAGGAACATGGGACTAGGATATCATAGCAATCACGGAAACATGGCTCAGGGATGGGCAGGACTGGCAACTTAATGTTCCAGGATACAAGTGCTACAGGAAGGACAGAATGGGAGGCATTGAGAGGAGGGGGAGTGGCGTTTTTGATAAGGGATAGCATTACAGCTGTACTGAGGGAGGATATTCCCAGAAATATATTCAAGGAAGTTATTTGGGTGGAACTGAGAAATAAAAAAGGGATGATCATCTTATTGGGATTGTATTATAAACCCCCTAATAGTCAGAGGGAAATTGAGGAACAAACTTGTAAGGAGATCTCAGCTATCTGTAAGAATGTTAGGATGGTTATGGTAGGGGATTTTAACTTTCCAAACATAGACTGGGACTGCCATAGTGTTAAAGGTTTAGATGGACAGGAATATGTAAAGTATGTACAAGAAACTTTTCTGATTCAGTATGTGGATGTACCTACTAGAGAAAGTGCAAAACTTGACCTACTCTTGGGAAATAAGGCAGGGCAGGTGACAGTAGTGTCAGTGGGGGAGCACTTTGGGGCCAGCGACCATAATTCTATTAGAGTTAAAATCGTGATGGTAAAGGATAGACCAGATCTAAAAGTTGAAGTTCTAAATTGGAGAAAGGCTAATTTTGATGGTATTAGGCAAGAACTTTCAAAAGCTGATTGGGGGCAGATGTTCGCAGGTAAAGTGACGGCTGGAAAATGGGAAGCCTTCAGAAATGAGATAACGGGAATTCAAAGAAAGTATATTCTTGTTAGGGTGAAAGGGAAGGCTGGTAGGTATAGGGAATGTTGGATGACTAAAGAAATTGAGGGTTTGGTTAAGGAAAAGAAGGAAGCATATGTCAGGTACAGTCAGGATAGATCGAGTGAATCCTTAGAAGAGTATAAAGGCAGTAGGAGTATACTTAAAAGGGAATTCAGCAGGGCAAAAAGGGGACAAGATAGCTCTGGCAAATACACTTAAGGAGAATCCAAAGGGATTTTACAAATACATTAAGGACAAAAGAATAACTGGGGAGAGAATAGGACCCCTCAAAGATCAGCAAGGCAGCCTTTGTGTGGAAAAGCAGAAAATGGGGGTGGGGGGAACTAAACGAGTATTTTGCATCGGTATTTATTGTGGAAAAGGATATGGAAGATATAGACTGTATGGAAATAGATGGTGACATCTTCCAAAATGTCCAGATTACAGAGGAGGAAGTGCTGGATGTCTTGAAATGCTTAAAGGTGGATAAATTCCCCAGGACCTGATCAAGTGTACCCCAGAACTCTTTGGGAAGCTAGAAAAGTAATTGCTGGGCCTCTTGCTGAGATACTTGTGAGGTGAGGTGCCGGAAGACTGGAGGTTGGCAAACATGGTGCCACTGTTGACGAAAGGTTGTAAGGACAAGCCAGGGAACTACAGACCAGTGAGCCTGACATCAGTGGTGGGCAATTTGTTGGAGGGAATCCCGAGGGACAGGATGTACATGTATTTGGAAAGGCAAGGAGTGATTGGGTATAGTCAACATGGCTTTGTGCATGGGAAATCGACAAGGTTCCCCATGGGACACTGATTAGCAAGGTTAGATCTCACGGAATACAGGGAGTACTAACCATTTGGATATAGAACTGGCTCAAAGGTAGAAGACAGAGGGTGGTGGTGGAGGGTTGTTTTTCAGACTGGAGACCTGTGACCAGTAGGGCGCCACAAGGATCAGTGCTGGGCCCTCTACTTTTTGTCATCTCTATAAATGATTTGGATGCGAGCATAAGAGGTATGGTTACTAAGTTTGTAGATGACATCAAAATTGGAGGGGTAGAGGACAGCGAAGAAGGTTACCTCAGATTACAACAGGATCTGAACCAGATGGGCCAATGGGCTGATAAGTGGCAGATGGAGTTTAATTCAGATCAATGTGAGGTGCTGCATTTTGGGAAAACAAATCTTAACAGGACTTATACACTTAATGGTAAGGTCCTAGGGAGTGTTGTTGAACAAAGAGACCTTGGAGTGCAGGTTCATAGCTCCTTGAAAGTGGAGTCGCAGGTAGATAGGATGGTGAAGAAGGCGTTTGGTATGCTTTCTTTTATTGGTCACAGTATTGAGTACAGGAGTTGGGAGGTCATGTTGCGGATGTACAGGTCATTGGTTAGGCCACTGTTGGACTATTACATGCAATCTGGTCTCCTTCCTATCGGAAAGATGTTGTGAAACTTGAAAGGGTTCAGAAAAGATTTACAAGGATGTTGCCAGGGTTAGAGGAGTTGAGCTATAGGGAGAGGCTGAACAGGCTGGGGCTGATTTCCCTGGAGCGTCGTAGGCTGAGGGGTGACCTTAAAGAGGTTTACAAAATTATGAGGGGTATGGATAGGATAAATAGACAAAGTCTTTTCTCTAGGGTCAGGGAGTTCAGAACTAGAGGGCATAGGTTTACAGTGAGAGGGGAAAGATATAAAAGAGACCTAAGGGGCAACTTTTTCACGCAGAGGGTGGTACGTGTATAGAATGAGCTGCCAGAGGAAGTGGTGGAGGCTGGTACAGTTGCAACATTTAAGAGGCATTTGGATGGATATAGGAATAGGAAGGGTTTGCAGGGATATGGGCCGGGTGCTGGTAGGTGGGACTAGATTGGGTTGGGATAGCTGGTCAGCATGGACGGGAGGAAACTGTCACTAGGAGTCAAAATTAATAAGGAAGCTTTAGATGGAATGTTGGGAATTTTGGTGCTTAAAGTTGGTAAAGCACTGACACCAGATGAGATGCATCCAAGGATTTTGAAAGAATAAAAATGGAAATTGCAGGGTACTGGCTATAATTGTCAATCTTTCCTAATCTCTCAACACATTCTATTTCCATGCTGTACATGTCTATGACTCTATCTGCCCACTCCATCAATATGCCTATGTACTTTTCACTATCCTTCTCAGAGATTGAAATTTTTCCAAGTTTCATATCATTTAGAAACTTTGAAACTGTCCCCTAGATGTGAAAATCTGTAACTTTATGATGCATCAGGAAAAACAAGGATCTCAATACAAACTCCTGGGAAACTCTACTACAAACCTTTCTCCAGGTAAAAAGCATGTATTGTCAAATATATACTATTTTCTGTCACTTAGCCAATTTTGTATCCAATTTTCTATTACTCTTGTTTCTTTTATTCCATGAGCTATAACTTCTTACAAATCTGTCATTTGGCAGACACTTCCTGGAAGTCCATGTATATCAGCTCACAGCAATATTCTCATTGACCCTCTTCAAAATCTTCAGCACATTACTTAAATATGATTTTGCCTTTAGAGATCCAGGCTGACTCATCCTAATCAATCTACCTTTTTCTATTGGCTATTGATTTTATCCAGAACAATTCTGAGAAGCTTCCCCACCATTCAGTTAAACTGGCTGGTCTAATTGCTGGGCTTATCCTTCCAAACCTTTTAAACATCAGTGCGATTTTTACAATTCTCCAGTCTCCTAGAATGTGTTGAGAGTTTAGGAAAGACTGATAATTTTAGCTAGTACCCTGCAATTTCCATTTTTATTATTTCAAAATCCTTGGATGCATCTCATCTGGTCCCAGTGCTTTACCAACTTTAAGCACCAAAGTTCCCAACATTCCATCTAATGCTTCCTTACTAATTTTGACTCCTAGTGACAGTTTCCTTCTCTGTCCCCATGACCTGTAAGGTACCTACCTCGTTGGTACTGTGGGTAAGTCACCAAATGTGACTTGAATTTGGCTACTTGTTAAAAAATCACAATCAAGTACTGAAACAATAAAATTTTATTGCATGTCACAGCCAAATATTCGACCTTGCAAATAAGTATAAGCCTTTGATCCAACTTTGCTATTACCCGATTAATAGTGAAATCTGGCCAGGACTTCAATCAATAATGATCTGTCTAGGGTCCTTCCACAGTGTTGTTCTTCCAAGTTCTGCTCGAGTAGTTCTGGTGTTCAACTTTTAAACAGATTTTCATCCTTCAGTCTCTTCAGGGGATATATTAATGATTTCTTTAGAGTCCTTTCACACGAGTTACTGCAGGTCTGCAGTTGGCTGCCTTAACAAAAGCAATTTCTTCGTTCCTTGTTATATTTGGCCTTAAGTGTATGTTCAAAGACACAGCTTACCTGCAGTTAATTTCTTAAATTCTTCTGCAGGGCAATCGGTTGTCATTATGCCAATAAAGCATGCAGTTTATCAAGGTGGTGACAAATAGTTTTGTTTACGCACACTCTCAGACGTAGCTAAGTGCTTTAAAGTCCTGTATAAGTCTGTCCTTGTCCTTTAATAGTTTATTCCAGTCAGAGTTATTACTGATTCTTTCTTTGTGTAACAGTTTGTCTTTATTGATTCATTCAATTCATGAACAGTTATTAAATTTCTGAAGTCAATAATATCATATTGGTAAAGTAAAAAACACAAAGAATTCATTTAATGCCTCAACAATGTTCCCTGCCTCCATGTGTAAATTCATTTTTTGGTGCTTAATCCACTGACTCCTCCTTTCACCACTTTTACTGTTATCCAAATGGACCCCACCACCAGAGATATATTTCCCTCCGCACTCCTTTCCGCCTTCTGCAAAGACCGTTCCCTCTGTGACTAGCTGGTCAGGTCCACACCCCCAACAACCCACCCTCCCATCTTGGCACCTTCCCTTGCCACCGCAGAAATTGCAAAACCTGCGCCCATACCTCCTCCCTCACCTCCATCCAAGGCCCTAAAGGAACCTTCCACATCCAAAGTTTTATCTGCACATCCACCAATATCATTTATTGTATCCGTTGCTTCCAATGCGGTCTCCTCTACATTGGGGAGACTGGACGCCTCCTAACAGAGCGCTTTAGGGAATATCTCTGGGACATCCGCAACAATCAACCACACCACCCTGTGGCCCAACATTTCAACTCCCCCTCCCAACTCTGCCAAGGACATGGAGGTCCTGGGCCTCCTTCACCGCCGCTCCCTCACCACCAGACGCCTGGAGGAAGAACGCCTCATCTTCTACCTCGGAACACTTCAACTCCAGGGCATCAATGTGGATTTCAACAGTTTCTCATTCCCCTTCACCCACCTCACCCCAGTTCCAACTTCCAGCTCAGCACCATCCCCATGACTTGTCCTACCTGCTTCTTTTCCACCTATCCACTCCACCCTCCCCCCCGACCTATCACCTTCATCCCCTCCCCCACTCATCTATTGTACTCTATGCTACTTTCTCCCCACCCCCACCCTCCTCTAGCTTATCTCTCCATCCTTCAGGCTCTCTGCCTGTATTCCTGATGAAGGGCTTTTGCCCGAAACATTGATTTTACTGCTCCTTGGATGCTGCCTGAACTGCTGTGCTTTTTCAGCACCACTCTAATCTAGAATCTGGTTTCCAGCATCTGCAGTCATTGTTTTTACCTACTTTTACTGATATGCTGGCAGAAGACTCTGTGATTCCACTTTGTTTGCTGTCAGTCTTTTTTCAATTCCTTTGTTTTTCTCACCTCTCTACTTAACCTTCTGTGTTCTTTTTGATTCTCAACTATATTTTCTATCTCTCACCCATCATAAGTACATTTCACTTTTTCTTCTTTATCTTAATTTCTATTTCCATTGTCATCTGGATAGCGATGGATTTATTTTTCCTGACTGTAGCCAAACCATCTCCTCAGAGTTGATGCACTGGACATAGTGCTACAGGAAATTCTCCTTGACACAATCTACGAACACTTGTTCCTAACATTATCACGATCCTCATATATGTTTGGGAAATTAAAGTCCCCATTAAAATTTCTGAACAGCGCTGGCATCTCTAATTTTCTTTCTGTCCTTCTCATTAGTCAATGGTCTGTGGACAACATCAAAGTAATGGCACACATTTTGTTTTTTAGCTTGAGCCAAATTGATTCTATTCTTAAACCCTGTCTGTCACTCCTTCTTCAGCTCTGCAATTCTCCCCTTAACCAATACTGCCACACTCACTCATTTCTTTCATTTTCAGAACAAATGATACCCAAAAATATTGAATAGGTCATCCTCTTATTTCTGATCTCACCCATATGTGGCATTGGGAATAACCTGGAGATTGCTACATTTGAGGTCCTGCTGGCTGCTTTTCTACCTGGCTCCCTAAATTCTGTTTGAAGGATCACATTTTGCTACCTTCCCAAGTAATTGAAAGAAATGTGGACCACAAACTCTGGCTGATCACCCTGTAAAAGTATGGAACCGCTTACATTGTTCCACGTGATTTGGTACACCTTTCATTTTGCCTGCAATCAGAATAATTCATGTCACTGATTGCAGACGTTTAAGGGCAAACTATGCTCAATGCAGATTACATAACATTACTTCAGTACCTTCCATGATTATTTTTTTAAAACTGTTGATCTAGATTTTTGCAGAGTTGTGGAGATCAAGTGACAATCACAGCTTTGTTTTTTTAAAAGCGTAAATCCTCATGAAGAAAAGATAAGGGCGAGAGAACTCTCAAATAGTAAAGTTAATAAAGTAATATGCTTTTGTGAAACATAGAAACTCCCAACCCCTCCAAAGTCTTTGATGCTAGAGAAGGTCTGTCAAATGCAAGTGCCTGTTGTAAGACATTTGGAAAGGCAAGGACCACTTAGGGATAGTCAACATGGCTTTGTGCATGAGAAATCATACCTCACAAATGTGATTGAGTTTTCTGAAGAAGTAACAAAGAGGATTGATGAGGGCAGAGCAGTTGATGTGATCTATATGGACTTCAGTAAGGCGTTCGACAAGGTTCCCCATGGGAGACTGGTTGGCAAGGTTAGATCTCACAGAATACAGGGAGAACTAGCCATTTGGATACAGAACTGGCTCAAAGGTAGAAGACAAAGGATGATGGTGGAATGTTGCTTTTCAGATTGGAGGCCTGTGACCAGTGGAGTGCCACAAGGATCGGTGCTGGGTCCACTGCCTTTTGTACTATATATAAATGATTTGGATGTGTGCATAAGAGATATAGTAGGTAAGTTTTCAGATGACATCAAAATTGAAGGTGTAGTGGACAGCGAAGAGGATTACCTCAGATTACAATGGGATCTTGATCAGATGGACCAATGGGCTAAGAGGTGGCAGATGGAGTTTAATTCAGATAAATGCAAATCTTAGCAGGACTTATACACTTCATGGTAAGGTCCTAGGGAGTGTTGCTGAAAAAAAGACACCTTGGTGTGCAGGTTTATATCTCCTTGAAAGTGGAGTCGCAGGTAGATAGGATAGCGAAGAAGGCATTTGGTCTGCTTTCCTTTATTGAGTATCCTGTACAGGAGTTGGGAGGTCATGTTGTGGCTGTACAGGACATTGGTTAGGCCACTGTTGGAATACTGCATGCAATTCTGGTCTCCTTCCATACAGAAAGATGTTGTGAAACTTGAAAGGATTCAGAAAAGATTTACAAGGATGTTGCCAGGGTTGGAGGATTTGAGCTACAGTGAGAGGCTGAACAGGTTGGGGCAGTTTTTCCTACAGCATCAGAGACTCAAGGGTGACCTTATAGAGGTTTACAAAATCATGATGGCCATGGATAGGATAGGCAGACAAACTCATTGCCCTGGGATGGGGAGTCCGGAAGTAAAGGGCATAGGTTTAGGGTGAGAGGGGAAAGATATAAAAGAGACCCAAGGGACAGCTTTTTTTATGCAGAGGGTCAGTACGTGTATGAAATGAGCTGCCAAGAGGTAGTGGTGGAGGCTAGTAAAATTGCAACATTTAAAAGGCATCTGGATGGGTGTATGAATAGGAAGGTTTTAGAGTGATATGGGCCGGGTGCTGGCAGGTGGGACTAGATTGGTTTGGGATATCTGTCGGCATAGACAAGTTGGAATGAAGGGTCTATTTCAGTATTGTACATCTCTAAGACAATGTGGGTCTTTCACCGACTCGTCGGTTGAGTAGTCAGAACTTTGGCACTTCCATAAGATCGCCTTATATTTCATGCACCTGTAGAAGGTATTCTACTCAGAAATCTGCCACCAGAGAACATGGAAATGCTTCAGAAATGTCCTAAGGTGGGGTCTCTGAAGAAGTGAAACACGTTTGTCAACTCATGGTTGTCCCTGTCTCGTTGCCATGGATCAACACAGAGGAGAAATCACTGGGAAAATACCAAACACATTGACAGATTTCACCAGGAGCACCCAGAGGCCAAGTCAAGGCAACATGGGAATGTACAAACCTCCAAGCACTCCATCTACCACAACCGTTCAAGCAGCTCCTGTCCAACATGTGGCAGAGTTTTCAGATCACTCATTAGAGTTATCCGAGAACTCAGTGAACTGGGCAGAAAGCAATTACATTTGAAAGGGATCTGGATGGGTATATGAAAACTGACATTATCTCAGATGTGAGCTTATCAATGCTCTTTATAGTTCTTTACACAGTTTGCAAGACCTTGGTACTCCAGCTCTTTTGCAATAAAGGACAAATGTCGCATTTTTATTCTTGTATTTTGCTGTAGCTACACTAACTTTGTATTTCTTGTACAAGGATTCATCTGCACCACAGCACTGTGTCTTTCTTAATAATTTACAGACTTTGGATTCTTTCTGTCAAGGCAAAAGCCTCACAGTTTCCATATTGTACCCTATCTACTGATATTTTTTTACCCACACACTTAACCTTTCTACAATCCTTTGCAAAATGTGTGTCCTATACGCCATCCCATATTCCCAATTCCTTCGTCTCCACCGCATCTGCTCCCAGGAGGACCAGTTCCAACACCGCACAGCCCAGCTGGCCTCCTTCTTCAAGGACCGCAGATTCCCCCCAGACGTGATCGACGATGCCCTCCACCGCATCTCCTCCACTTCCCGCTCCTCCGCCCTTGAGCCCCGCTCCTCCAACCGCCACCAAGACAGAACCCCACTGGTTCTCACCTACCACCCCACCAACCTCCGCATACAACGTATCATCCGCCGTCATTTCCGCCACCTCCAAACGGACCCCACCACCAAGGATATATTTCCCTCCCCTCCCCTATCAGCGTTCCGCAAGGACCACTCCCTTCGTGACTCCCTCGTCAGATCCACACCCCCCACCAACCCAACCTCCACCCCCGGCACCTTCCTCTGCAACCGCAGGAAATGTAAAACTTGCGCCCACACCTCCACACTCACTTCCCTCCAAGGCCCCAAGGGATCCTTCCATAGCCGCCACAAGTTCACCTGTACCTCCACACACATCATCTATTGCATCCACTGCACCCGATGTGGCCTCCTCTATATTGGTGAGACAGGCCGCTTACTTGCGGAACGCTTCAGAGAACACCTCTGGGCCACCCGGACCAACCAACCCAATCACCCCGTGGCTCAACACTTTAACTCTCCCTCCCACTCCACCGAGGACATGCAGGTCCTTGGACTCCTCCACCGGCAGAACATAACAACACGACGGCTGGAGGAGGAGCGCCTCATCTTCCGCCTGGGAACCCTCCAACCACAAGGTATGAATTCAGATTTCTCCAGTTTCCTCATTTCCCCTCCTCCCACCTTGTCTCAGTCGGTTCCCTCAACTCAGCACCGCCCTCCTAACCTGCAATCTTCTTCCTGACCTCTCCGCCCCCACCCCACTCCGGCCTATCACCCTCACCTTGACCTCCTTCCACCTATCCCACCTCCATCGCCCCTCCCCCAAGTCCCTCCTCCCTACCTTTTATCTTAGCCTGCTTGGCTACTCTCTCTCATTCCTGATGAAGGGCTTATGCTCGAAACGTCGAATTCTCTATTCCTGAGATGCTGCCTGGCCTGCTGTGCTTTGACCAGCAACACATTTTCAGCTGTGATCTCCAGCATCTGCAGACCTCATTTTTTACTGTCCTATACTTGAGTCTATTTGTATACTCTGGTATTTTAAAGTAACAAGTCAGTTTCAAATAAGAAAGCATTCACTGAATATTATTGGATTTCATCGAAAGGCTGCCAGTATGGACAACTTATGAAAGCATGATGTGCACCAATAATTTCCCCCCCCCAAATACAACAACTACTGCAGCAGCAAGCTGTTCAATGTTCCTGTTTTGGATCCTTTCTTCTTCTATGCAGCATTACGGTTTTACAGACTGCCAGGCACGAAGCTACATACTGCTCAATATATTACAGTGAAAGTAATACTTCCACATTGCAAAATACCTAAGAATTTGACTTTTGAGGCTCACAACTGTGTTAATAAATATGCGAACATTGGAATTTTTTTTTGCAAAAGAGCTATGCATGCAAAGCTCGACGAACTAATAGTCAGTGAGACATCACTAGCATTTGGGAGATGGAGGTTGGTTAGTGTATGCATTTGGTGCTTTTAGCTTCAGGCTACAATTATTACTACTGCTGCCATGGAGATTTGTCGCATCACCATGACTGCCTTCCTCTCTTTAATCTCTGATGTCAAGGCCTATCAGCAAATTCTCACAATATTCCAGTGGGATCTGTTCTGAAATCAGCTTGGTAATGATGTGCACTACTAAAGGTGCAGTGCTGTGAAATGCCAGAGGAACTGTGCCATTCAACATACTGAAATCACTTTCACACATAGTCCACGTAACAGCTGAGTATGCAACAGTCTGTGCATCCCCTGTACAGCGACTCATTCAACTGAAATTATACTGCTCAGCTATGCGAAAGGTTACACAGAGTAGAATAGATTAACTTCTCCAGAGCCATAAGTAATTTGTTACAAAAATACATTCCTGATATACTTCAATCAAATCACAGTGGAATGGCCTGTACAGTATGGGATTTGTTTATGTAGTATAATCAAACCACACATCCTCAGAAAAATGACAGAAGTGCTTTCCTGGCTGGTTCTGCATACTTGAATATAACACATACATATATATTTTATGCAAATTACTCTTTGATCACATATCTCCTTCAGAATAGTCACCACCGCTACGGAGTTATAAAAACAAACTTAGAATATGATGCAAACACAAAATGCACAAATCAGTCAAGCTTTTGAAAGAGAAAGCCAACTTTCAGATGCTAATTTAAATCAAGAGAGAAAGGTTTGCATTATACATAGACCCTTTCACAATGACAGTATGTCCTGAAGTGCTTTACAGTCAGTAAAGTCTTGTTTGAAGTCTAGACATTAATGAAGCATAGCAACACAAACAGACAATTTGGCTACAGCAAACTACCACAAACAGCACTAAGATATTGACCAGATAATTTGTTTTCATGATGTAGAGGGATAAATACTGGCCAGGACAGAAAACACTTTCTCCCAAATAATGTCATGGGATTTTTTTTTACATTGACCTGAGGAGGCAGACAGAACTTTGAACATTTCATCTCAAACATCTCCAACAGTGTAACACTATCAGTATTGAACTGGAACATCAGCCAGGATTTTGGTATTAGAACATAGAACATAGAATATCACAGCACAGTACAGACCCTTCAGCCCTCAATGTTGCACCAACCTGTGAAATTACTCTGATGCTCATGTAACCTACACCGTTCCAGTATTATCCATATGCATGTCCAATACCCATTTAAGTGTCCTTAACGTCGGTGAGTCTATTACTGTTGCAGGCATTCCTTTCTATGCCCCATTATTCTCGGAGTAAAGAAACTACCCCGATATCTGTCCTAAATATGTCACCCCTCAATTTAAAACTAAATCCCCTCGTGTTAGCCTTCACCATCTGAGGAAACAGGCTCTCACTGTCCATCCTATCTAACTTTCTGATTATCTTATACATCTTGATTAAGTCACCTTTCAACCTTCTTCTCTCCAACGAAAACAGCCTCAGTTCCCTCAGTCTTGCCTCATAAGACCTTCCCTCCACACCAACCAACATCCTGGTAAATCTCCTCTGATCCCTTTCCAAAGCTTCCACATCCTTCCCATAATGCTGTGACAAGAACTGTATGCAATATTCCCAGTGCAGCCTTACCAGTGTCTTGTACAGCTGAAGTATGACCTCGTGAGTCCAAAACTCAATTGCCCCCCCCACCAATAAACACCAACACACTTTCCTAATGACTTCTTAACAAGCCTATCAATCTGGGTGGCAACTTTAAAGGATATATGCACCCGGACATAGAGATCTCTCAGTTCATCTGCACGGCCAAGAATCTTACCATTAGCCCAGTACTCTGCATTCCTGTTGTGTCTTCCAAAGTGAACTACCTCACACTTTTCTGCATTAAGCTCCATTTACCACTTCTCAGCCCAGCTCTACATCTTATCTATGTCCCTCCATAAGCCACAACATCCTTCGGCACTATCCACAACTCTGCATATCTTAGTGTCATCTGCAAATTCACTAATCCATCCTTCTATACCGACTCCAGATCATTTATAAAAATGAAAAACAGCAGTGGCCCCAAAACAGATCCTTGAGGCACACCACTGGTAACTGAGCTCCAGGATAAACATTTTCCATTAACCACTACCCTCTGCCTTCTTTCAGCTCACCAATTTCTGATCCAAACCACTAAGTCACCCTCAATCCCATGCCTTCATATTTGTGCAATAGCCTACTATATGGATCCTTATCAGACACCTTACTGAAATCCATATACACCACATCAACTGCTTTACCCACGTCCACCTGTCTGGTCACCTTCTCAAAGAACTTAATATGGTTTGTGAGACACAGACTACCCTTCACAAAACCATGTTGACTATCCCTAATCAACTTATTCCTTTCTAGGTGATTATAAATCCTATAACCTTTCCAACACTTTATCCGCAACTGAAGTAAGGCTCACCGGCCTATAATTACCAGAGTTGTCTCTACTCTTTTTCTTGATCAAGGGGACAAAATTTGCTATCCTCCAGCATTCTGGCACTATTCCTGTAGACAATGATGACACAAAGATCAAAGATCAGGCTCTGCCTTCCTAACTTCCCAGAGTATCCTAGGATAAATCCCATCTGGCCCAGGGGACTTATCTATTTTCAAATTTCCCAGAATTACTAACACCTTCTCTTTGTCAACCTCAATCCCAACTAATCCTGTAACCTGTATCTCCATATTCTCACTAATATTGCCCTTTTCCAATGTGAATACTAACAAAAAGTATTCATTAAGCTCTTCCCCTAAGTTGTCAGAATCTCCACACAACTATCCACTACTACTTTGGTTGGCCCTAATCTTACTCTAGTCATTCTTTTATCTCTGAAATACCTATAGAAGGCCTTAGAGCTTTCCTTGATCCTATCCACCAACTTCTCATGTCCCCTGTTGGTTCTTCTTCGCCCTCTCTTTAGATTTTTTTCTGGCTAACTTATAATTCTCAAGCCCCCTAAGTGAGCCTTCATGTCTCATCCTCACATAAGCCTTCTTCTTCCTCTTGACAAGAGCTTCAATGTCTTTAGTAAACCATGGCTCCCTCTCTCGACAACTACCTCCCTGCCTGATAGGTAAATACTTATCAAGGACCCGTGGTAGCTGTTCCTTGAATAAGCTTCACATTTCAAGAGTGTCCATCCCCTGCAGTTTCCTTCCCCATCCTATACATCCCAAATCTTGCCTAATCACATCATAATTGCCCGGTTACACCTCTTTCCCTGTGGTATACACCTATCGCTGTCAATTGCTATTGTAAACATAACCGAATTATGTTCATTATCACCAAAATACCTCCAAATCTAACATTCCCCAGTACCTAATCCAATATGGCATCACCCCTTGTTGGCCTGTCTACATACTGTGCCAGAAAACCCTGCTGCGCACATTGAACAAAGACTGACTCATCTAAACAACTTGAACTATAGTATTCCCAGTCAATATTGTGGAAGTTAAAGACCCCCATAAAAAAACTACCCTGTTACTCTAGTTCCTATCGAGAATCATTTTTGCTACCCTTTCCTCTACATCCCTGGAACAATTCAGAGGCCTATAGAAAACTCCCAACAGGATGACCTCTCCTTTCCCGTTTCTAACCTCAACCCAAACTACCTCAATGGATGAGTCCTCAAACATTATCTCAGCTGCTGTAATACTACCTTTGATTAGCAATGCTACACTTCTTCCACCCCCACCTCCTTTTACCATCTTCTCTGTTCTTGCTGAAATATCTAAATCCCAGAATCTGCTACAAACATTCCTGTCCTTCCTCTAACCATGTCTCTGAAATGGGCACAACATTGAAATCCCAGATACCAATCCATGCTGCAAGTTCATCCACCTTATTCTGGATGCTCCTGGGATTGAAGTACACACATTTCAAACCAACATCCTGATTTCTGATGCCTTCTCGTGACCTTGTAAACCTACCCCTGACATCACTACTGTACACTGGAACTACAATTCAGGTTCCCATCCACCTGCTGCATTAGTTTAAACCCACTCTGCCCGCGCCCCCAAATTTCTCCCACCAGGATATTGGTACCCCTCTGGTTCAGGTGAAGACCATCCTGTTTGTAGAGGTTCACCTTCCCCAGAAAGAGCTCCAATTATCCAAGAATCTAAAACCCTCCCTCCTGCACTATCCCTGCAGCCACGTATTCAGCTCCGCACTCTCCCTGACCTGATCCTAACTCTGTATTCTAATCCTGAAATGAGATTCCAGCCCACAACATTCCACCTGAACACACTGACTGAAGGTAATATTTAGAAATAAATAGAAAATTTAAGCAGAAAGTACACCATTTTACACAGAGAGTAATAAATGTATCGACGCAGCCTTGGGGAGGCCGAAGGGTCTGTTCCTGTGCTACATTGTTCTTTGTTCTAAATATGCATTACGTTACCAAGGAAAGCTTTTGAAGCTTAATGCTCTTTTTTTTTAAACTGTCTCCAAAACCTCCTCAGAACTCAAGCCTGAGATCAGTAAAGATTACATTTAGTTTGTATTATATAGGAAAGCAAGCACTGAGTCCATATAACCAAAGTAGTATCTGCACAGAAACACTTTTGTGGAGAATTGCTCCCCTAGTTGTGTCCCCTCTCTCCAGACATTTACATTGCAAATGGCAGGTATAGACTGTGTTCTGTGAAAGTCAGAAACCCAATTGTTATCAGCCTTCAAGTACACAACCTACACTTTACTCTTCCAAGGTGAATATTGTCTGTAGTAGTTTGGGCACAATAAAGCTCATTTTTGGTGAAAAAAAAGGTTTATGATAAACCCAGCATAAGCAATTCAGGAATAGGAATAGGTCCTTCGGTCAAATAGACTGGTGATTTTTTATTGCTCTCAATTCCACTTCTGCTCTCTCACCATAAATGTCAATCCAATCGTTTCCAGCTGGAATTCCTTCGGTGCCAAGTCAGCCCCCAGCTCCAATTATGACAGAAGGCAAACGGACACTCTGAATTTTTGCTTTGGTAATAATGAGCTTTATTTCTGTATTCTTTCCGATTTGGAATTAAGTATGGACATCGTCACAGACATTGCGAATGGTGCTTATCAATTTATCTATCTGAACAATGCCATGTGCCCTACCATAATCAAGCCAGAGTGGCCAAATTTGTGAAAGATCAAGCTGATTACAAATACTTTTAACTTAGCCTCAAACGCAAGAGTGAAGCTAAGCAAAGGAAATGTAAATATGACATTTCATTTATATATCAATATATAATATATCTCAATCTAAAATTCACCCCAAAAGAACAATTGAGCCAAAGTGCAGTTGAGAATGGGCAAAGAGCTGATCTGGTGTAGAAAGTGATCACGAGGAGGCTGAGAATGTAGCACAAGAATGTCATGCTGTCCAGACAACAAAGGTGAATGCTAATTAGGTAAACATCAAAATGAGACACATATTAATGAATTTTAGAAGTACTTGGGTTACAATGGGGTTAAATTAGAAATGCAAATGGGAACTAGTAATTAAAATCTCATGATTCCTAGGCATTTCTGGCCCAGCTGAGATCATTGAATTAAATTTACCATACAAGGGATATTTGGGAAGAACAGGAATAGTCAAACATCAGCAAAGATAAAAAGGCAGTGTTACAAAGAACTAACAAATTGAGAACGTCCAATCAAGAGTAGCTTTGTGGCCATTACTTGAGTGCGCAGCAAACTGCTGACTCAGTAGAGATTCTGAGTGCAGATGTCGGATAAGTGGAACTGCAGAGAAAAAAAAATCAGTCCAATAATCAAACAAAAGGGCACGTTTTACAAAAAAAAAATCACTATTCCTTAACGCAACCTGCAATAGCTGTCCAACTTGGGAAGTTAAATCATTCAATTGAGTGAAACATGACTGGTGAGAATAAACAGCTCAGTCATCATCAGCTTCAAGGTTATGGTTGTTTCTGAATTTTGCAGGGAGCTGGACACTAATATACGAATAAATAGGTACAGAAGGCATCGAGCCATAGAGACGTACAGCACGGAAACAGAACCTTCGGTCCAACTTGTCCATGCCGACCAGATATCCTAAATAAATCTAGTCCCATTTGCCTGCATTTGGCCCATATCCATCTAAACTCTTCCTATACACACAGTCATAGAAAAATAGAGATGTACAGCACGGAAACAGACTCTTCGGACCAACCTGTTCATGCCGATCAGATACTCCAACCCAATCTAGTCCCACCCGCCAGCACCCGACCCATATCCCTCCAAACCCATTCGATTCATATACCCATCCAAATGCCTCTTAAGTGTTGCAATTGTACCAGCCTCCACCACTTCTTCTGGCAGCTCATTCCATACACGTACCACCGTCTGTGTGAAAAAGTTGCCCCTTAGGTCTCTTTTATAACTTTCCCCCACTCCTTAAACTAGGACTCCCCGACCCTAGGGAAAAGACTTTGTCTATTTATCCTATCCATGCCCCTCATAATTTTGTAAACCTCTGTAAGGTCACCCCTCAGCCCCTGACCCTCCTGGGAAAACAGCCCAAGCCTGTTCAGCCTCTCCCTATAGCTCAACTCCTCCAACCCTGGCAACATCCTTGTAAATGTTTTCTGAACCCTTTCAAGTTTCACAACATCTTTCTGATAGGAAGGAGACCAGAATTGCACGCAATATTCAAACAATGGCTTAACCAATGTCCTGTACAGCCGCAACATGACCTCCTAACTCCTGTACTCAATACTCTGACCAATAAAGGAAAGCATACCAAATGCCTTCGTCACTATCCTATCTACCTGCGACTCCACTTTCAAGGAGCTATGAATCTGCACTCTAAAGGTCTCTTTGTTCAGCAACACTCCCTAGGATCTTACCATTAAGAGTATAAATCTTGCTAAGATTTACTTTCCCAAAATGCAGCACCTCGCATTTATCTGAATTAAACTCCATCTGCCACTTCTCAGCCCATTAGCCCATCTGGTCCAGATCCTGTTGTAATCTGAGGTAACCCTCTTCGCTGTTCACTAGACTTCCAATTTTGGTATCATCTGCAAACTTATTAACTGTACTTCTTATGTCCGCATCCAAATCATTTATGTAAATTACAAAAAGTAGATCCTTGTGGCACTCCACTGGTCACAGGCCTCCAGTCTGAAAAACAACCCTCCACCACCACCCTCTGTCTTCTACCTTTGAGCCAGTTCTGTATCCAAATGACTAGTGCTCCCTGTATTCCATGAGATCTAACCTTGCTCATCAGTCTCCCTTGGGGAATCTTGTCGAACGCCTTACTGAACTCCATATAGACCACATCTACTGCTCTGCCCTCATCAACCTTCTTTGTTACTTCTTCAAAAAACTCAATCAAGTTTGTGAGACATGATTTCCCATGCACAAAGCCATGTTGACTATCCCGAATCACTCCTTGCCTTTCCAAATACATGTACATCCTGTCCCTCAGGATTCCCTCCAACAACTTGCCTACCACCAAGGTCAGGCTCACCAGTCTATAGTTCACTGGCTTGTCTTTACCACCCTTCTTAAACAGTGGCACCACGTTTGCCAACCTCCAGTCTTCTGGCACCTCACTTGTGACTAGCGATGATACAAATATCTCAACAAGGGCCCTGCAATCACTTCTCTAGCTTCCCACAGAGTTCTCAGATACACCTGTTCAGGTCCTGGGGATTTATCCACCTTTAACCATTTCTAGACATCCAGCACTTCTCCTCTGTAATCTGGACATTTTGCAAGATGTCACCATCTATTTCCCTACAGTTTACATCTTCCACATCCTTTTCCACAGTAAATATTGATGCAAAATATTCATTTAGCATCTCCCCCACTTTCTGTGGTTCCACACAAATGTCACCTTGCTGATCTTTGAGGGGCCCTATTCTCTCCCTAGTTACCCTTTTGTCCTTAATATATTTGTAAAAACCCCTTGGATTCTCCTTAATTTTATTTGCCAAAGCTATCTCATGTCTCTTTTTTGCCCTCCTGATTTCCATCTTAAGTGTCCTCTTACTTCCTTTGTACACTTCTAGTCATCCAGCATTCCCTATACCCACCAGCCTTCCCTTTCACCCTGACAGGAATATACTTTCTCCGGAATCTTGTTATCTCATTTCTGAAGGCTTCCCATTTTCCAGCCGTCCCTTTACCTGCGAACATCTGCCTCCAATCAGCTTTCGAAAGTTCTTGCCTAATACCATCAAAATTGGCCTTTCTCCAATTTAGAACTTCAACTTTTAGTTCTGGTCTATCCTTTTCCATCACTATTTTAAAACAAATAGAATTATGGTCGCTGGTCCCAAAGTGCTCCCCTATTGACACTCCAATCACATTCCCTGCCTTATTTCCCAAGAGTAGGTCAAGTTTTGCACCTTATCTTGTAGGTACATCCACATACTGAATCAGAAAATTGTCTTGTATGCACTTAAGAAATTCCTCTCCATAATACTATGGCAGTACCAGTCAATGTTTGAAAAGTTAAAATCCCCTACCATAACTACCCTGTTATTCTTACAGATAACTGAGATCTTCTTACAAGTTTGTTTCTCAATTTCTCTCTGACTATTAGGGGGTCTGTAATACAATCCCAATAAGGTGATCATCCCTTTCTTATTTCTCAGTTCCACCCAAATAACTTCCCTGGATGTACTTCTGGGAATATCCTCCCTCAGCACAGCTGTAATGCTATCCCTTATCAAAAATGCCATTCCCACTCCTCTCTTGCCTCCCTTTCTATCCTTCCTGTAGCATTTGTATCCTGGAACATTCAGCTGCCAGTCCTGCCCATCCCTGAGCCATGTTTCTGCAATTGCTATGATATCCCAGTCCCATGTTCCTAACCATGCCCTGAGTTCATCTGCCTTCCCTGTTAGGGCCTTGCATTGAAATAAATGCAGTTTAATTGATTAGTCCTACCTTGTCCCTGCCTAATCTGACTGTTTGACTCACTTCTGTTCTCGCCTGTACCCATCTCAGATCGATCTCTTTCCTCACTATCTCCCTGGGTCTACCCCTCCACCTTACTAGTTTAAATCCTCCCAAACAATTCTAGCAAATTTCCCTGCCAGTATATTAGTTCCCTTCCAATTTAGCTGCAATCCGTCCTTCTTGTACAGGTCACTTCTACCCCAAAAGAGATTCCAATGATCCAAAAATGTGAATCCTTCTCCCATACACCAGCTCCTCAGCCATGCATTCATCTGTCTATCCTCCTATTCCTGCCCTCACTAGCTCGTAGCACTGGGAGTAATCGATTCATGTACCCACCCCGATGCCTTTCAAATGTTATGATTATACCAGCCTTCACCACTTCCTCTGGCAGCTCATTCTATACATGCACCACCCTCTGCATGAAAAAGTTGTCCCTTTTAAACCTTTCCCCTTTCACTCTAAACCTACGCTCTCTAGATGTGCACTCCCCCACCACATGAAAAGACCTTATCTATTTATCCTATCCATACCCCTCATGATTTTCTCAACCTCTACGAGGTCACCCCTCAGCCTATAACGCCCCAGAGAAAACAGCTCCAGTCTATTCAGCCTCTTGCTACAGCTCAAACCCTCCAACCCTGGCGACATCCTTTCAATTTATTTCTGAACCCTTTCAAGTTTTGCAACATCCTTGTGATAGGAGGGAGACCAGAATTGCATGCAATATTCAAAAAGCGGCTTACCTAATGTCAACCTTTCAAGCATGCTCTACCATTCATTAGGACCATGGACGAGCATCCTATTCAGTACCCTTTTCCTGCTTTTGCTCCATACTCTTTGATCCCTTTAGTCCAGAGAAATCTATCTCCTTCTTGAAAATTTTCAATGTTTTAGCCTGAATTGCTTGCTGCGCCAGAAAACTTCCACAGGCTCACCACTCTGTGTGAAGAAATTTCAGCTCATCTCAGCCCAAAATGGCTTACCCATATTCCTGGACTGACTCTGATTCAGGACTCCCTGATTCTTGGAAACATCCTTCCTGAGTTTCCCCTCTCCAGTCCTGACAGAAACATGTATAGACTTCTATATGTGATCACAGTCCTCCTTTCTAAACCCCAGTGAATGATTCAGCTTCTCCTCATACTGCAGCCCTGTCATCCCAGGCATTAACCTGGTAAGCACTTGTTGCACTCCCACCAGCCAGAGTATCCTTCCTCAGATAAGGAGGCCAAAACTGCACACAATACTCCAGATGTGCTCCTCCAAGGTCCTGCACAATTATGAGAAGACATCCTTGCTCATGTACCCAACTCCTCTTGCTATGAAAAACAACATACCATTTGTCATCTTCACCACCTGCATGCTTACTTTCAACTTACTTCACAGATGCCCACAAGTAGGCCAGCCCATTTTACCATAAGACGTAGGAAAAGTAGTCCATTTGCCCTATCAAGTCTATTCTACTATTCAAATATGATCATTGTTGATCTGATGATCCGCAACTCCTGTCTTGTGCCTTTTAGCCATAACCCTCAATTTCCATACTGAGTAGAAATCTACCTCATCCTTGAATAAACTTAAAGACTCAGCTTCTACAGCCCTGAGCAGTAAAGAATTCCAGATTCATTTCCCTCAGAGGAGAAATTACTCTTCCCTACTGTCATAAATGAGAGACCCCTTATTTGAAATGCTGCCATTTTGTCTTAGATTCTCCCACAAGGGGAAACAACCTTTCAACATCCATCCTATCAAGTCCCCTAAGAATCTTACTTGTTTTGATATGTCATTTTGATATCATGTTGCTAAATACCAAAAAGGTACAAGCACAATCTAATCAATCTCTCCTCTTAAGTTGGTCCCTCTATACTTGCTATCAACCTAGGGAGCCTTCTCTGGACTGTCTACAATGCCAATATATCTTTCCTTAGATAAGGGACATAAAACTGTTCATAATTTTCAGGTTGTGTTTTGACTGGTGCCTGATATCATTTCAGCAAAATCTCCCAAACGTCTTCTTTTCTGCAGCTTCCTACAGCCTTCCTCCATTTGAACAGCTTTCAGCCCCTCTAGTCTGCTTGTCAAAAATGTGCAAACCTCACATTTTCCCATTATGTTTCATTAAAGATTACATTTCACCTGACAAGTTTTTGCCTATTCGCTTAACCTTTCTAAATCCCCTTGCAGACTCGGTCATCTTCACGAGTTGCATTCCCACCTATCTTTCTGGCATCTGGAAGCTTTGATTTAATTTCATCTGGCAAGTCGTTGCGTAAAACAGGAGTCCAGAGGCAATCTGCTGGCTTCAGATTGGTGCAACATCAGGTTACTCAGAGGACATGGAGCTTGACAAAAAGCAAGCCGAAAGGGAACTGGGGCTTGGAAACACAAAGTTGAGAAAAGCCTCCTTTAGAAGTGCCCGTGAAGCATAAAAACAGCAATCATTTAAGGTTTGTTGTAATTGTTTCCCTCCAGATACATAACTTATCCACTTCTGAACGTTTATGGAATAGTGACCAGAGCAAAATAACATAAGAACTAATTTGAGAGACACTAAAACATGCATTGCAACCTTCAGAGTAAGATGTCACAAGTACAAGTAAATCATTCATGAAATATGTAGTTCCAATTTCCGAAGACCAACTATTCCTATCACCAAAATAGGAATGGGGAGAATCCAACAATAATCTCTGGAAAATCCCAATGAGCATTTCAATCTTTAAACGCCACTTGCTTCCTACTTTCAGAACTTCCTCACCAGGTTTACTCCAAATCCTATAGCAGTCCCGAAGTTTATCCCTGATTTAAAAAAAAGATGTTATTAGATCGAAGACTGATGGGCCTATGCTTGGCATGCATTCAGTCTCTTCCACACATTGCTTTATTTCTACATTTGAATTTTCATAAGGAGATCTCAGCTGTTTTGAAAATTTTAAAAGCTAGCTGCCTAAATATTGCAATTTTTTTTAAAAGCATGCCACTAGTTTCAACTTCTATCCAGTATCATTAACATAAACTTAAACCTACGTTCAAATGTTTAAGATGATAATGTTACTTCCTAAATTACTGATTCTCTGCAGAATGGTTTATAGTCTACCCCTAAAGTGATAAACACATGCCTTCCAAAATGCAATCATAAATGTCAAACTGTGAAATTATAATCCTGGAAACCTCAGATTAATATACACTATCTTTCATTGTCTCTGGTCTCAAAGTGCTTCACAGCCAATGCAGCACTTTTGAAGTATAGTCACAATTGTAATGTCAGGAGAGATAAAGAGATCTGAAACCTTCAGGAAAAATGGTATTAAATAAGAAATATTGCTCTCATGTTAACTATTGTACTGAAACACTGCCTAATACTATAGTTGATCAATGGGAGAGATTGTTGTTATTATCAAATTTAAGTTTTCCAGCTTATAAAAGCAATGATAACTAGAATATCATGACCATAGGGTTTCACTTAATTTGATGATGTTTTCCTTAGAGAAACACTCAAGATGAACCAGAGTGCAATAAGCTCATTGTGAAGTACATTGATCATACTTTGCAGTGAGTGTGAATAAACCTCTAATGGAGGTCCAGATTGTACTGTCCATTTGCAAAAGCGTTACAAATACTTGCCCCTGATAGATGGTGACAATAAAATGAAATTTAAATTGAAGTGTAATTCCTCCTCTTTTCAAGCAGGTAGCAAAAAAGGAGCAGTGTAGGAGTTGACAGTAATTTACATTATCAGCTTTTTGAAGCATTCAAAGAGTCTAATAAACTACTGGCAAGCAGGAATGAAATAACAAAAAATTGGACATAGCTTGAGCCATGTGATGTACAAGAGCCATATACACACTCTTCAGATCAGGTATAGAAAGAAGAAAACAAGTTATCTTTATAACTATTACATGTTCTATAGTACATATGGTAACCATCATCAATTGTTGAACTATATAAAAACTAAAGCAAGGTGAATTCCAAACGTATCTGTGAAACCATGTAAAGATTTACTGCAAACATATTAAGGGTCAACATACTTTTCTCAAGACAAGATATATTTCAATTTTTGTACCCACGCTTCCTCATAGACTACTTTTCTGATTTTGCAGTGGTACAGTGGGAAGAATTACAAAACAGCAAGGGATTTAGAGTAAATTATCTATTCATTTAAAAAAATGTAAAAGGCAGAAGTGACATTCAGTGGTAGCTTGCAGTGTCATGTACCAAGTGAACTGTCAAAGTTATGAGTGAGGATTTGGGAACAGAATGATAATAAATTTCTTCAATAATAATTTGGATACTAATTTTTACACATGAAACATATTCATGTACATTATTTCAGCACTTTAGTGTTCTTTAATAACAATACTGCATTTGTTTAGTTGTTATTGGAAAGGAAATTACACACGTTTATTTTAAATAGTCTGTTTACATCATCTATTGTTGGATAAAGATTTGGCTTTTTTTTGTTCTTTCGTGGAATGTGGGCACTACTGCTAAGGGCAGTATTCGTTGGCCATCACTTGAACTTGCCATTGCTCACAGCAGTTAACAATCAACTACACTGATGTGCTTCTGGAGGCACATGTAGGTCAGAGCAGGTAAGGAATTTAGAGTTCCTACTCTAAGGGACATTAGTAAGCCAAAGGGTATTTACAACATTTGATAGAAGTTGCATGGATGTCAGCATTGAGAGTAGCTTTCAATTCCAGATTTACACGCCACCAGCTTATGTGGTAGAATTTGGCCCACATCCCCAGAGAATTAACCTCTGGATTACTAGGTCAGTGAGATTACCACTATGCCAACCTCTAACCTGAAGCATGTAATAAACTTTGTAATTGATTCAAAACTTAGTTCAGTAGAGTGAAGAAGGCCAGTTTTCAATTATCACATGGCTGAGTGATGAAACACTTCGATTTGCAAGAATGTACTATTCCTTAATTCCATTATGCAAAATTAGAACCAGGCATATGCAAACTGTAATCATTAGATATCATTTGCCTGTTATCAATTATGTTACTAGAATCATGAACTACAAGATTTTCCTCATTTATATCAATGATTTGGATGTGAACATGGGAGATGTAGTTAGTTAGTTTGCAGAGCCATCAAAATTGGACAGTGAAGAAGGTTACCTCAGAGTATAATGGGATCTTGATCAGATAGGTCAATGGGCTGAGTGGCAGATGGACATTAATTTAGATAAATGTGAGGTGCTACATTTTGGAAAGGCAAATCAGAGCATGACTTATAAATTTAATGGTAAGGTCCTAGGGAGTGTTGCAGAACTTGGAGTGCTGGTTCATAGTTCCTTGAAAATGAAGTCTTACATAGACAGGATAGTGAAGAAGGTAAAAACAATGACTGCAGATGCTGGAAACCAGATTCTGGATCAGTGGTGCTGGAAGAGCACAGCAGTTCAGGCAGCATCCAACGAGCAGCGAAATCGACGTTTCAGGCAAAGCTTGCTGTGCTTTCCTTTATTAGTCAGAGCATTGAGTACAAGAGTTGGGAGGTCATGTTGCAGCTGTACAGGGTGTTATAGTTAGGCCACTTTTGGAATATTGCATACAATTCTGGCCCCTCTCCCATTGGAAGGATGTTGTGAAACTTAAAAAGATTCAGAAAAGATTTAAAAGAATGTTGTCAAGGTTGGAGGATTTGAACTACAGGGAGGGGCTGAATAGACTGGGCGGTTTTCCCTGGAGTGTCAGAGGCTGAGGGGTGACCTTATTGAGGTTTATAAAATCATAAGAAGCATGGATAGGAAAAATAGACAAGGTCTTTTCTATGGGGTGGGATGGTCCAGAACTGGAGGGCATAGGTTTAGGATCAGAGGGGAAAAATTTAAAAGGGATCCAAGGGGCAATTTTTTTTTTTACGCAGAGGTCAGTCCGTATATGGAATGAGCTGCCAGAGGAAGTGGTGAAGACTCGTATAATTACAACATTTAAAAAGCATCTGGATTGGTATATGAATAGGAAGGGTTTAGAGGGATATGGGCCAAGTGCTGTCAAATGGGACTAGATTAGGGTAGGATATCTGGTCGGCATGCATGAGTTGGATGGAAGGGTCTGTTTCCATGCTGTACTTCTCTATGATTCTACGAGCAAAACTAAAATGATGGTGTATATGGAATAAAGGCACATTAAAATGCTTCAGGAAAGTAATATACAACAGCAGTCATGAAATACATGGCTAAATATGAAAACTAAAGTAATATTTCATACACCTACAAACAAGCAGTGCTCAACTTTATATTTTTCTGTATTTTTCTGTTAATATGCAATTTGTTATTAGATCTATTTTTCTCATCCATTTAGATGGTTTCCATATACAAATGTACTCTCTCGATTTCATTGTGCCTCTCTACCCTGTCATTTCTCAGCTGTTGTCCATTTGCCCGCACACTGTCCTTCGACAGGCAGAAAGGTGGTACCGATTGAGCAGCAGTGTTCAGAGGAGCCCTTTAAATCTCTCTCAATCACAATTTAAAAAATGGATCTGATCTCCTGCTAAGCTACTAACTCACCTTTACAACCTATGAAAAAAAATCACATTATGTAATTTGACAATTGACAAAAGTCACCAATAAAGGGCAACTGCGCTGGAATGGCTGTTAAGCAGCAGAGCAGTGGAATTAAACTGAAAGCCTTTGAATCAACCAGATTTCCCAACAGCTAACAGAAGTTTTTTTTTCATTTCATCTTACATTCTTGCAACTTACAGCTGCAATTTTCTTCAATAAATTAAGATTTGATCTTGGTATTAAATTGGTTTGCAGAGGATTGGAAATAGTTGACTCTTGTGCAGTTCCATGGATCAAATCACAATTTCCCAATGTTGTATAAATCACAGCTTTTCTAAATGTACTATATATTTGAATTAACATAACTGAATAAGAGAACATCAGTCTTGTTTCCCATCCATTATAATTTATTTTCATCTATGTGACTCTTCACACCACGTCTAGATGGAGATTTTCATCCTATTTATGGGTGGTAATGATGTTCAAAACATCCAGTTGCTTTGGCAATAACAAGTCTAGGTGCTTTCTTTGTTCAAACATCTTGAAATTTGACTTAATTTCTTCCTTCACCCACATAACACTGTCAAGCATTAGCAGCTAAATTTGAACAAAAATACAAAATGCTGGAGAAACCCAGCACTCCCAGCTACATATATGGAGAGAGAAAGAGCGTTTTGAGTTTAATTTAACTCTTGTTTGGAACTGTTCCTGAACTTGAAACATTAACTCTGTTCCTCAAAGCACAAATACTATCAACATGACTTTCTCCACCACTTTCTGTTCACTTTAGATTTCCAGTATCCAAGGACTTGCTTTTAGGAATGTTATTCACGAGCCCAGCATTGTATGATAATATGTTCAGGTTCAAAGGTGAAAGCTCTTGTTAAAGCAGGATACCCATGTGTGGAAACTATAATAAAATAAAGTAACTATCTAGAATTAGAAATGAAAAGGAAGAAATAGCTAATACTTGAAATGTTGATGCTCACATGGGAATTGCAACTAAGTGAGTTGCAATTAAACAGGTACAACTCAAGATATATTCCATAACTCAGCACTTTTGTGATACTGGATATTACAAATAGGAACTTCCAAGCCATCTTCCATTACAATTATAAAAAGCTAAAAAATATGC
Source organism: Hemiscyllium ocellatum (assembly GCF_020745735.1). Taxonomy (NCBI): domain Eukaryota; kingdom Metazoa; phylum Chordata; class Chondrichthyes; order Orectolobiformes; family Hemiscylliidae; genus Hemiscyllium; species Hemiscyllium ocellatum. Next base: position 38,960,731 of record NC_083418.1, read on the forward strand.
ATATTTTGAAAACATGCAGAATGCATATAGGTATTCTAGGCAATTAAATTGGAGAAAAAGGAAGTCTTGCTACAATTGTAACAACTAGAATACTTCACACAAATTTGGTCTTCATATCTAATAAATAACATTAATGCCTTGGAGGTGGTAGAAAGGGTTCATGAGAGTAGTTCCCTTGAGGAAATTGTTACTCTATGTTAAGAAGCTGAATAAATTTGATCCACCCTGTCTGAATTTTATGAAAGGTGATCTCATTGAAACATACAAGATTCTGAAGAGGATTCACAGGGTTGTCACTCCATTGACTAGGAAATCTGTAACAGAAGGACACATTCTCAGGATAAGAGGATGATCATTTTGTGCTAAGATGAGAAGAGACGTTTTTATTCAAAGGGTTGAGAATCTTTGGAAATCTCAACCACAGAGGGCTATGGATGCTCCATTATAGAACACATTTAAAGTGCAGATGGACAGATTTCTAGTCACTTTGGAGATTGAAGGTTTTAGGATGGCAGTAACAAAACAGACTAAGGTAGGGGTTAGCTTATTGCATTGGACTGTGGAGCTAGCTTAAAAGGAGTCATATGGTTAACATCTGTCCCAATGTATGTTCTTAAATCTATAAATATTTAGCAGTTGATACTAGGTTTTATACACCCACAAAGGTCACAGAGAAGCTTTGCACATCACAAACTGTTTCTCAATTAGCTTGCTTACATTGTCTATATTAGTGCAATCTCACAGGCAAGATATAGCAAGAAATATCCTTACTTATTCTGTTCCTCTTGTCACCATATCAATTACTTTACATCTATGTTGCCCCAAGCACATTTAGCTCTGTTCCACAAAGTACAGCACATTTTATAACTCTGTTTCCATAAGCCTCCAAAGGCCTTTAAAAACAGCACATACTTTAGTTCAGAGGGGCTTGGGCAATTTTTAATGTGTTAACGTGTCAGTTAACCTAACAAGAAAAGTATGCTGTGGGGAATTTTGTACCATTGCTGTACACAGTAAATGTAGTTTATTTTCAGAAATTTTTGAGGGTTTATAGAGCAAACTTTTTCTGCTTTCACCCAGAAGCTTATTACAAAACAGCAAGGAAGCCAAGGTTTTACAGGGTATTCTTCACAGAAGCAAAATCTGTGTGGTCGGTACTATTATCAATATTTCAAAAAGCCCTACTGTCTTTGATAACCCTCACATCTTCTTTCTTATGCAAGACTAGGTCTGTAGTTTTAGTAAACTCTTCAACAATGGGACACTGACAGCTGATTCAGAATCTGTCTTGCCCTAATGCTTGAACTGCAAACTCTTCAAAATGACATTGAATTATCATCAGCAGCAGAAGTCTTGAGCAATGATGCCCATCACTTATCCAGAGAGTCAAAATACTTTACTATAAAACCCACGGAGATCCAATTGCTCGGGACTGATCAATGATCACCCAGAGGCCTTATGAGGTCTATATATCCCAGCACTACATCATAAAACGGCAAGCCAAGGATTAGTCTTCGCAACAGTGGAACAAAGGAAAAGTAATAAAACGAGGTAATCCTCACTTACCATTTGAGGGTCAAAATGGTTTAAGAATATAGAGTTGACCAGAAATTGAGAATTTGTAACATGACCACTTATGAAGTTTGATTCATGTGCTAGCCCTGGGAAACAGTGGATTTATCAATGTCAGACAGATGCACAACATGTTTTTATGGGTGAGATGAAATACTGAGGAGAAAGTCATTCTGGAGAACAGCTGTAAAAATTCTTATCAACTGATTCTGTGTGGAAGAAACTGGGGCTTGAAAAATATCATCTGATTCCCTCCTATTTGAGAAACAGTGGATTTGGAGTATTGAGAAAAAATGATGCTGAGCAAATTCTTAAAAAGAGTTAGAGAGACATCAGCAAAGGGGTTGACAGCTGCAATTCAGTTGCAATGTCATGTGATGTTCATAAACTAGTCGAGCTTTCATCTCAGTCATTGGCAACACAATTAAATTTCAGCCTCCCAACAGTTTCCCAAACATCCATTACTCTTGATATCCAATATTCCTTCTTGTTAAACTCAATCAATTGAACAAACAGAATTATCAGTACTGTACCAGTCTCCACATTCGAAGTATATACAGAATATAACCAACTCTGGTGCTTTGGTGGGTAGATTACAACATTTGCGGCACCGTAATTGAACAAAATCAAATATTTGAGCTCTCTACAAAATGATTAGATAATACTGTTTAAAACAGTAAGATGAACACTTAGCATACAGCCAAACCCATTCATTTCATTATTTCCATGAATATGCCTTAAGTAGAGTGATCAACAAATATTATGATGCTTACTCAACAAATTTCTACACTATTTTATAGTTTCATTTGAAGGAATCTTAACCCATCTTGATTTATGACTACATACAAGTCCAGAAGATAAACCTGCCTTGTAACGCGCATTAACTGTATTAAAATTCACTCCACCTAGTTAATGCAAAGAGACACTGGCATAATATTTCACTTTTTTCTTCATTTCAACATCCAATCATTTTTATACAATGCAGGCTAACGCCACATGCAAGTGAAAACAGCAACATTCAACAGAGAGAATGGACCAATCACACAGCCAATGAATTCGATTTAAGCTCTGCAAGCCTGCCAGTCAGTCAGGAATGGTGGGAGACAATTGAGGCAGCATTTGCTGACACCAGCAACTGCAGGCAATTCCACACATGTTCATTCAGGAAGACACATGTATGGTCCTAAACACTGGTGTAGAGTTTCGTTTGATGTCACACGTTACTGCATACGTGCAAGGAAGACCATGTGATTTGGAACTGGGCTTTAGTACTGGAGCAGGGTGAATGTAGGATAAGAAACCACTGGGGTGAGAAGAAAAATGGGCCCAGAAGCCAGGGTGGGGTTTAACAAAGACAGTCCAAGTCCTCTCCTCCTCACTCTCCCCCCTCCTCCAAAGCCCTCTCCTCTTGTCTCCCTCATCTCATCCCTTCCCCACTCCTACTCCCTGCCACTGAAATTCCTGGCTGCCCCTCCCATCCACGCTAGCCTCCTCCAGATGTGAGTTTTGAGAAACATTTAAATAGAAAGTGGGCTGCACCACCAGTGCTTCATTCAGAGGCTCACTGAAGATGTTACCTAGTGTGGTGATGAAACGTCTGAAAACGAACCTTCCAGCTCAGCAAGTAAACCTACCTTCAGATCCTCCAGAGGTCCCCAGCATCACAAATGCAGTTACTGTAGCCAACTGGATACAATCCACATGATATGAAAAAACAAACCAATAGTCCTGGAAACATGCTCTAGAAGTAGCTCCACCATGACACAAAATGTTCCAGTACAGTTACAATACTACTATCAACTCAGCAATATAGAAAATTCCCCATGTATGTCCTGTACACAAAGAGCAGGACCAACACAGACTGGCCAATTAACCCCAAATCAGTATACTCTCAAACTATCAAAGTGGTGGAAGGGATCAAAGTTATCAAATGGAACATACCCAATCATAGCCTGCTCACTACTGCACAGTTTAGGTTCCAGCAGGCCAAGGCAGCTCCTGATCGCTTTAGAGTCTTGACCCCAATCTGGACTAGAGAGCTGAGCTCAAGAAGAGAAGTGGGAGTGACTATCCTCGACATTAAGGCAGTGTTTGACAAAATGTGGCACTAAGGAACCCAATGGGAATCAAGGGAAAAGCTGGAGCCATACCTAGCACAAAAGAAGATGGCTGTGACTTTTGGTAATCAATTACCTTAGCAGTAGGACATCAATGAAGGCATTCTTCAGGGTAGTACCCTAGGCCCAACAACATTCCAATGAACTTTCCTCCATCACAACATTAGGTATAGGGATGTTCACAATGAAACAGTAAGCAATATTCATGCCAGACAAGTACTAGGCAATGGCCATCTGCAACTAAAGAGAATCCACCATCATCTCTTGTCATTCAATGACTTTGTCATTGCTGAATACCAAGCTATTAACAATCTGGTGTTACCATTGAGCAGAAATTGTAATAGATAAGCCGTGACTAGAACAGCAAGTCAGAGACAAGGAGTCCTGCAGCAAGTAACTCACCTCATGACTCCTCAATGTCTTCACTTTCTATGGCTGGTCTGGCTCAGACTCTAGTCTAAAAACTTATTGGGTGGTTACCACCAGCCAGAAACTGAACTGGATTAGTTATAAACACTGTAGGTACAAAGGAATGGCCGGGGCCAGGAATGCTGCAGCAAGCAACTCACCATTGACTCCCCAGAGACTGTCCATCATCTGTAAGGCACAAGTAGGAAGTATGATAGATTACTCCATATTTGCCTGGCTGAGTGCACCTCCAACAATACTTTACACCACCGAGGACAAGGCAGCCCACTTGATTGGTTCATCACCAATTTTTAACATTAATTCCCTCCACTACTAATCCTCAGTGGCATGTATATACCACCTACAAAGTGCACTGCAACGACTTGCCAAGATTCTTCCAACAACATTGTTCAAACCTGTGACATTTATCAGCTAGAAGAACAAAGGCAGCAGATACATGGGAAGGTCATCACCTTCAAATTCCCTTTGAAACCATGAATCATCCAAACTTGCAATTATATCATTATTCTTTCACTGCCACAAAATTAAAACCTGGGAACTCCCTTCCTAACAAGGTTATGGATGTGCATACAGATAAGGATTTCCTGGTAAGTCAAAGACAGGTTACCACCTTAAGGATGGGCAATAAATACTGGCCCAGTCAGTGATGAATCCTAAGAACGAACAACAAAAATATATTGAAAATATGACAAGTAATCTCAGCTTAAATTCTTCAGTTTGGTTTCCTTGACAGTGATTTGTGTCGTTCCTAAAGAGCAAACAATGAAAAACTAAACAGATAACTGTGTTTGTACGCTCAGGATACGAGCACAGGATACACATACGGCAGATGAATACATGAATAATTTTACTAAAAACAGTCCATACACTTTACAGCAATTCAAATGTGCAAGAGGAATGAAATCGTGAACAATAAGCAAGTCAACAACAGAAGAGTAAAAGTATGATTGACCACTTATCAAAGATTAATTAGATTCCATTGTCTTTTCAAAGAAAAGCCTGAAACTGGATGCAAGGAAGGAATGACAATGGACTGAATGTGAGTGACAGTGGAGGTGTTTTGTCATTATCGAAGCAGTGCAGAAGGAGCTTTACATCATGGGAGTGTTCAATATTAGTGGCATATGAGAAAATGAGAAAGAAAAATGAAGAAAATGAAACTTGTAATGAATTGTCATAAACAAAAATTCTGAATTTATTAGCCAAGTCCAGAGGTACATGTCAAAGTTCATGAATTGAATTGGATTCTTAGAAGGAGATGGAGATTGAAAATTTGATCATTTTTAAATACACATTCTTGACTTTGATTTTGCATTTTATTGTGGAACTGCTGAGGCACTAGAAATGGTCATTATAAGCTTCAATATTTAATATTCAATCAAATGGAGCTTTGGACTAATCTACCTTACCCTACAGCTGCTTCTCATTTCTGAGAACAATTATGCCCTCTATCAGCAACAACATCTATAAATCGACAAAAAAACACCCTGCTGTCCCATCATTCACCACAGGGGAGTCTGCACAGGTTCATTGTACCATCTTCCCAGCACTATCTTTATCATCTCTGGGATCAATCATATGAGCCTGCACGAAATAGGAGCTGCTGAGAGGCACTTACCTTGAAATATTAAGCCTCGTAGTGATATGTAACAGAGGATGAAGATGGCAAATGTTGTTCCTGATTGCTTTACTCACACCAAGAGATTTTAGCCACACTAATGTTGCTGGGGTTGTGGAAAGAAATCTACTGTATTAGACATTTTAAAAAAATTCTTAACCACATTACCAATACCCTGCAGAATCCAATAACTGCAAGGGATCATAACAAGTACAAATGCTGTCATTTGTACCAGTCAGTCACAAAGAATTGATCTTTTGGGTGAATTGATAAATGGAAAGAGGGATATATAAAGTTTCCTTATCGTACTTGCCTCCAGTATTTCCCAAAACTTGACTGATTATAATACATGTTCCAAACACACATATTGTGTTTTATTATAAATGAAATTGTAGAGGCAACAAGGGAATGTACTGTGTAGGAAGTATAATAGTGTTAAAATTGATAAATTTATGCAGGCGGATTACATTAGTGAGATCAAATAATAACATTTAAACAATGAATGATAAGGACATCTTTATGTGAAATATCAGGTTAGGCAAATGGTGTTTTTTGCTCTCGGCTCCCTGAAGATTCAACTTCCAAGGTTTGCATTACAAGCTTTGCACGAGGAAACTGATTTCACTAATGAATTGCCCACCAAGAAGCCCCTAATATTTAAATCCCAACTCAACCAAAAGAAACCAACCAGAACTCTTCTCAGCTGCAGAAAAACCAGCACTTGGTAAACAAAATTATCTTAACTCATACTTAAATAGGTAATGTATTCTTGTAGGAAAATATGGATGTGAAGAAAATAACTCAATATTATGAAGGGCAGAAGGGTGAAGTCAGTAAGTGAAAAGACAGTGTCATCAGGAAGAATTTTCAGAATATGGACCTGGATAGCTGAAAACATGGCTGCCAATGAAGAAGCAAAAGCACAAGGCAGAAAAGGTCAATTTCAGACAAATGAGAATTTCAGAAGGTTACTCCATTGGTCTGGAGAAACACAATACAGAAACATTGTGGAGCACAGTCCTAGGAGATATACAAAAAGATAAAGATTTTTTCAATTGCGGCATTTAGATTGAACGTGAACTAACAGATTTAGTAAAATCCTCTTTAGCTACTTGGGTAGGATGAAGTGACGGCAAAATGAAACCATCATTGGATTAGTAATCCAGAGACCCAGGTAGTGTTTTCGGGACCAGGGCTTAAATCAACAGAGGGTGAGATTTGAATTCTACAAAAATCTGGAATCAAAAGTGTAATTGTGACCATGAAACCACTGTCATAAATGACTATCAGACTTCATGAATTTTCTTTAAAAGAAAAGAAAATGCCTTTGTTACTATGTCTGGCCAACACATGACTCCAAAGCCAGAGCAATGTGGTTTTCTAGTAGCTGCCCTCTGAAATAGCCAAACATGCCATTCAGTTGAATCAACTGTTATAAAAGGAAGAAAACGAATGAAACCGGACAGACCACTTGGCATTGAAGTAGGCACCGAAAATGAAACTCAGCAAATACAGCCCAGTAGACCCTACAAAGTCTTCCTTACTAAAATTCAAAGGCTAGTGAAAAATTGGGACAGCTGCCTCTCAGACTCATCAAACATTAGTCTGACAGAGTCATATCCACTGAATGAAACCTTGTGGACAACGTTACAGACACCAACATTACCCATCCCTAAATATGTCTTGCCTCACTAGCAGGACAGACTTAGCACAATAGTATACAGTCAGGATGCACTTGGTCTGGAAGTCTTTAACATTAACTCTGAACCTCATGAATTTTCACAGTACAAGGTCAAATGTGGACAGGGAAACCTCTTCCAGATTACAACATACTGCAATTCACCATCAATATGGCACAAGTCAATAAAAACCCATAAGATACAGCACCAGAATTAGGCCATTCAACCAATCAAGTCTGCTCTGCCATTTGATCGTTGTTGAAATGTTATTCAAGCCCATTCTCCTGCTTTCTACCCATAACCTTCGATTCCCTTAAAAATTAAAAACCTATCCATTTCTGTCTTAAATACACTCAATGGCTTAGCCTTAACAGCCTTCTGCAGCAGTCAGTTTTATAGATTCACCACCTTTCTGGATGAAAACACTTCCCATTTCCGTTCTGAAAAGTTGACCCTTCACTCAGAAGCTGTATCTTTGGGTCCCAGTCTCTCCTACCAGTGGAAACATCTTCGCCACATTTGCCCAGATCTCCTAGTATCCTAAGTTTCAATCAGATTATCCCTCATCCTTTTGAACTCCATTGAGTACAGATCCAGAGTCCTCAACCACTCCTCATATGACAAGCTCTTCATCCCTCCAATATCTTCCTTAGATACAGGGCCCAAAACTGCATACAATACTCCAAACGCAGTCTGACAGAGCTTCAGCAATACTTCCCTGCTCTTGTACTTAGTCCTCTTGAAATTAATGTTAACATTGTACTGCCTTCCTCACTGCTAATTGAATCTATATGATAACCTTGAGAATAGTGAACTAGGACTGCCAAATCACTTTATGCTACAGATATCTGAAGCCTGTTCTCATTTAGTAAGTAGTCAATGCGTCTATTCTTCCTACCAAAGCTCATAATCCCACACTTTCCCACATTACATTCTGCTATTACTTTGCCCATTCTTTTAGCTTGTCCAGGTCCCTCCTCAGTCCACCTACCCCTTTACCTATCTTTGTGTCATTTGCAAACTTAGCAACAGTGTCCTCAATCCCTTTATCCAGATTATTAATGTAAAACATGAGTTGTAATCCCAACATGGACACTGTGGAACTCCACTGGTCACCAGCTGTCATCCTGAAAAATAGGTCTTTATTCCTAATCTCTGCTTTTTTGCCAGTCAACCAATTCCCGAACCATGCCAAAACATGGTCTCTTATGTTAATTATCAGCCTCCTGTGTGGCCCCTTGTCAGAGGCACCAGCATCATGGTGGCTCAGTGGTTAGCACTGCTGCCTCACAGTGCCAGGGATCTGGGTTCGATTCCAGCCTCGGGCAATTGTCTGCGTGGAGTTTGCACATTCTCCCAGTATCTGCATGGATTTCCACCCACAATCCAAAGATGCGCAGGCTGGGTGGACTGGCTAAGCTAAATTGCCTATACTGTTCAGGGATATGTCGTTAAGTGCATTAGTCAGGGTAAATGTAGACTAATAGGGTAGGGGAATGGGCCGGGGAGGGGCGAAGGGACTGTTTCCACACTGTAGAGATTGTTCTATTAAAAACTTAACCTGCGTTTATTTCAATGCATGACACCTAGCAGGGAAGGCAGATGAACTCAGGGCATGGTTAGGAACATGGGACTGGGATGTCATAGCAATTACAGAAACATGGCTCAGGGATGGACAAGACTGGCAGCTGAATGTTCCAGGATACAAATGCTACAGGAAGGACAGAAAGGGAGGCAAGAGAGGAGGGGGAGTGATGTTTTTGAAAAGGGATAGCATTACAGATGTGCTGAGGGAGGATATTCCCAGAAATACATCCAGGGAAGTTATTTGGGTGGAACTCAGAAATAAGAAAGGGATGATCAATTTACTGGGATTATATTATAAACCCCCTAATAGTCAGAGGGAAATTGAGAAACAAACTTGTAAGGAGATCTCAGTTCTTTGTAAGAATAACAGGGTGGTTATGGTAGGGGATTTTGACTTTCCAAACAGAGACTGGGACTGCCATTGTGTTAAGGGCTTAGATGGAGACAAATTTGTTAAGTGTACACAAGAAAATTTTCTGATTCAGTAAAAGAATCAGGGAAGCTGCAAAACTTGACCTACTCTTGGGAAATAACACTGGGCAAATGACTGAGGTGTCAGTGGGGGAACACTTTGGGGCCAGCGACCATAATTCAATTTGTTTTCAAATAGCGATGGAAAATGATAGACCAGATCTAATAATTTAAATTCTAAATTGGAGGAAGGCTAATTTAGATGGTATTAGTTAAGAACTTTCAAAAGCTGATTGGGGGTAGATGTTCACAGGTGAAGGGATGGCTGGATAATGAGAAGCCTTCAGAAATGAGATAACGAGAATCCAGAGAAAGTATATTCTGTTAGAGTGAAGGGAAAGGCTGGTAGATGTAGGAAATGCTGAATGACTAAAGAAATTGAGTGTTTGGTTAAGAAAAAGAAGGAAGCATATGTCATGTATTGACAGGATAGATCGAGTGAATCCTTAGAAGAGTATAAAGGCAGTAGGAGTATACTTAAGAGGGAAATCAGGAGGGCAAAAAGGGGACATGAGGTAGCTGTGGCAAATCCAGTTAAGGGGAATCCAAAGAGTTTTTTACAAATACATTAAAGACAAAAGGGTAACTAGGAAGAGAATAGGAGCCCTCAAAGATCAGCACGGCAGCCATTGTGTGGATCCGCAGGAGATGGGGGAGATACTAAAGGAGTATTTTGCATCAGTGTTTACTGTGGAGAAGGACATGGAAGTTATAAAATGTGAGGAAATAAGTGGTAACATCTTGAAAAACATCCATATTACAGAGGAGGAAGTGCTGGATGTCTTGAAATGCATAAAGGTGGATAAATCTCCAGGACCTGATCAGGTATACCTGAGAACTCTGTGGGAAGCTCGGGTGGTGATTGCTGGTCTTCTTGCTGAGATATTTGTATCATTGACAGTCACAGGTGAGGTGCCAGAAGACTGAAGGTTGGTTAACGTGGTACCATTATTTAAGAAAGTTGGTAAGGACATGCAGGGAACTGTAGACCAGTGACCCTGACGTCGGTGGTGGGCAAGTTGTTGGAGGGAATCCTGAGGGACAGCATGTACATGTATTTGATTAGATTAGATTAGATTAGATTACTTACAGTGTGGAAACAGGCCCTTCGGCCCAACAAGTCCACACCGACCCGCCGAAGCGCAACCCACCCATACCCCTACATTTACCCCTTACCTAACACTACGGACAATTTAGCATGGCCAATTCACCTGACCCGCACATCTTTGGACTGTGGGAGGAAACCGGAGCACCCGGAGGAAACCCACGCAGACACGGGGAGAACGTGCAAACTCCACACAGTCAGTCGCCTGAGGCAGGAATTGAACCCAGGTCCCTGGCGCTGTGAGGCAGCAGTGCTAATGGATTAGGGATAGTCAGCATGGCTTTGTGCATGGAAAATCATGTCTCACAAACTTGATTGAGTTTTTGAAAAGTAACAAAGAGGACTGATGAGGGCAGAGCGATGGACATGATTTATATGCACCTCAGTAAGGCTTTGATAAGGTTCCCCATTAGAGACTGCTTAGCAAAGTTAGATCTCATGGAATACAGGGAGAACTAGCCATTTGGATCCAGAACTGGTTTGAAGGTAAAAGACATTGTGGTGGTGAAGGGTTGCTTTTTGGACTGGACGCCTGTGACTAGTGGAGTGCCACAAGGATCAGTGCTGGTCCGCTATTTTTCCATTTATATAAATGATTTGGATATGGACATCATAGGTATAGTTAGCAAGTTTGCAGATGACACCAAAATTAGAGGCATAGTGGACAGCAAAGAAGGTTACCTCAGATTACAATGGGATCTTGAATAGATGGCCAATGAGCCAAGGAGTTACAGATGGAGTTTAATTAAGATAAATGTGAGGTGCTGCATTTTGGGAAAACAAATCTTTGCAGGACTTAGACACTTAATGGTAAGGTCCTGGGGAGTGTTGCTGAACAAAGAGACCTTGGAGTGCAGGTTCATAGCTTCTTGAAAGTGGAGTCACAGGTAGATAGGATAGTGAAGAAGGCATTTGTTCTGCTTTCCTTTATTGGTCACAGCATTGATTATAGGAGTTGGGAGGTCATGTTGCGGCTGCGCAGAACGTTGGTTAGGCCACTATTAGAATATTGCACGCAATTCTGGCCTCCTTCCTATCAGGATGTTATGAAACTTGAAAGGGTTTAGAAAAGACTTACAAGAATGTTGCCAAGGTTGGAGGATTTGAGTTATAGGGAAAGGCTTTTTGTTTGGCTCTGTTTTCCCTGGAGTGTCGGAAGCTGAGGGGTGACCTTATAGAGGTTTATAAAATCATGAGGGACATGGAAAGAATAAACAGACAAAGTCTTTTCCCTGGGATGGAGAATCCAGAACTAGATGGCATAGGTTTAGGGTGAGAGGGAAAAAAGTATAAAAGGGACCTCAGGGTCAACTTTTCCACACAGAGGATGGTGCGTGTATGGATGAGCAGCCAGGGGAAGTGTTGGAGGCTGGTACAATTGCAATACTTAAGAGGCATCTGGATGGGTATATGAACAGGATGAGTTTAGAGGGATATGGGCCAAGTGCTGGCAAATGGGACTAGATTATGTTAGGATATCTGGTTGGCATGGATGAGTTGGACCGAAGGGTCTGTTTCTACGCTGTACATCTCTATGACTCTATGCCTTCTGGAAATCCAAATAGATCACATCCATTAGCTCTCCTTTGTCGACATCTTCAAAGAATTCTCACAGATTTGCCAGGCATGACCTTTCCTTGTGGAAGCCATCTTGACTTTGCCCTATTTTCCTATGCACTTCCAAGTACTCAGCAATGTCACCCTTAATAATGGACTTTAAAAACTACTAACAACTGAGGCCAGGCTAACTGGCCTTTAGTTTCCTGTCTTCTCTCTCCCCCCATTCTTACACAAGTACATACATTAGTCATTTTCCCATACTCTGGGCACTCTCTGATTACAGTGCTTCCTGAAATGTGTATTGGGAATATTCTCCACTTGCCTGAATACATTACACTCCAACAAGGTGCAAGAAGTTTCACACAATGCAAGACATAGTAGTCTGCTCAACATGCACATCGACAAATATTCTCTCCCTCTGGAACTAACACACACAGTGCCTTGAGGTATGTACCATGGCCAAGATACAATGCAAAAAACCTAATCAAGTTTCCTTAGACAGCTCTTTCCAAATACATGCCTGCTGTCATCTGGAAGAACAAGGACAGCAGATACACAGAATCTCCACCTTCAAGTTTCTCTTCAAACCAGTCACCATCCTGACTTGGAAATACATCACCATTCCTTTAGTGTCATTGAGTCAAAATACTGGAATTGTCTCCTTAAAAGGTATAGTAGGTCTACTTACAGCGATTCAATAAAGCAGTACATCACCACCTTCTCAAGGGCAACTAGGAAAGTCAAATCAATGCCACTCCAGCCAGTAACACCAACAACATATGAATTAATTAAAGAAAAACACTGATTCCTCACAGGATTTTGAAACAACATTCAATCCTTAAGTTCAGGTCTCACCCACTTGAAAGATAACTGACCACATGAATAGACAATGTAGTTTAGCAGAGCTCCACCAGAGCTCCAGTGGTCTTATAACCCAAAGGTTTTCACTTAATCACAGAATAAAGTTTGAGTCAAACACTGTCTGTGTCTAGTTTTCTGCAATACTGCTGCATCTTGCTTACGTATCTGTGAATTGTGAACAGGCCATTACTGACCTTATAATCACGCAAATAAGTTTGATTCAGTTACAAGCAATCCTTTTCAGTTGTTAGGTCTTTGTTGTCAGTCAAACTCCTCTGTTTCTCTGCAATTGGAGTTTAAGGATTGAGATTTTAGCTCTATCAGTGCCTCTCAAATCAAGCCATTGCCTTTGAGACCAGTCTACATTTTCCAAGTCCATTGATCTTGCCAAAACATTTTTATCTTTAATCATTTCGATAAATCGTGTAAAAAAAAATGCAGTCAATACATGGTCTGCTGCCAGATGATTTACCAAGATAAAGTCAACATTATTAATAGGCAATTTGAACACCTCTTTCACAATGTCAGATCTACGGACAACAATTTAAATTTACATTACACAATGAACTGGATAAACTATTTTCATCAAACTTCTATCAAACAAACTCCAGGGAGACACTTCGGCTGACCGCAACATTTGAGCTTTAAAAAAAAACATAAATTTTATTCCATATTGAACAAGACTTATTTCACCCTCAAATATGACTAACTGTTTAATTTGCCATGATTTAAAGATGCCGGTGTTGGACTGGGGTGTACAAAGTTAAAAATCACACAACATCAGATTATAGTCCAACAGGTTTAATTGGAAGCACACTGGCTTTCGGTTGTGCAACCACCTGATGAAGGAGTGGCGCTCTGAAAGCCAGTGTGCTTCCAATTAAACCTGTTGGACTATAACCTGGTGTTGTGTGATTTTTAACTTTGTTTAATTTGCTTAGTGCAGCTAACTGCATACTTCCCCTCACCCTTCACATCCCCCTTCCAACCATGCAAACAGTAAGGTGTTCCAAGAAGACAGTCAATATGAAATCTGAGAATGGATCACCAGACCGGAGGCACTGACTCCGGCTTCTCTTCAGAGGTACTGCCGGACTAGCTGAGCTTTTCTAGCAACATTTGTGTTTTTTTCAGATTTACAGCATTCGCAGTTCTTTCAGTTTTTATTAAACATGAAATATGTCTGTGTTAAGAAGCAGATTTTGCAGACTGATTGTACCTGTAAGACAGAAAGGACATCTGAAATTTAAACTCATTTGAGCAAGGAAAAGAAAAATGAGATTACTGTATATACTCGTGTAAAAATTGAATTTTTTAGACTTCTTTAAAGGTTCAACTTATAGGGTTGACTAAAACATGGGTACTAGTTTGAGGGGTTGAAATTCATGCTGCAGTTCAAAATACTGTATCATTAGCCAAAGTCAATTTAATCGCTCAACTAATTCCAGGTAAAGAAGAAAAACACAATGAATTATGGTCAAGGGAATTACCGGATAAAAGCAAGATAAACAAGAATGAATTACTGGTAGGAAATTTTACTTATGCATAACTGTATGAAAAGTTTACATGTTAACACTGTTCAACATTGTCATGGTATAATGACACACTTAAAATGAAACATTTACTCAATTCTGAATGTGCAAGCGTCTTCAACTTGCCCGCCAAATTCTTCTGCTTCCCTCCCATTTACTCATATGTAATGAACCTCAGCAACATTAACAAATTTGTCAAAGAATGAAAGGTACATGTCGCTAATTATGTCACTTTTATTCAGATATATTGGCACAGTTAAAATGATTAACTTTTAAGTGATATTAACTTTTGGATGTATAATGAACAGAGATAAGTACCAATAGATTTAGAATTAGTCTGAATGAATGAATCAATCAAAACGCGTTGTAGTAAACCAAAGGGGGCTAAGTAGAGTTATGAATGAATGAATGAACGAATAGAGGCGCAATATAACAAACAAACAGCGATGAGTAGAGTTACTGGTAAGAATGAATAAATGAATGCAATTTCATTTAAGTGGGTTAATGGGACCATGCAGTTTTCTTTGTAAGAGGTTTATAATGTGATATAGAAGGATCGACTTTTATATGAGGTATATGGAAAATACAAGATGTTTTGGCCAAAGCTAAGGGGTCAACTTTTACATGAGTATATACGGTAGCAACGATGGAGGCAACATATTAACCTTTTAAGTAAGAAGAGGTGATAGAACAAGGGCTTTTACTGAACACGGGAAATCAGAACTTATAGTAGTCTATGTACACATTATGTGGTTGAAAAATGTGTTGCTGGAAAAGTGCAGCAGGTCAGGCAGCATCCAAGGCGCAGGAGAATCGATGTTTCGGACATAAACCTTTCTTCAGGAATGAGGAAGGTGTGCCAAGCAGGCTAAAATAAAAAGTAGGGAGGAGGGATTTGGGGGAGGGGCATTGGGAATGCGATAGGTGGAAGGAGATTAAGGTGACGGTGATAGGCTGGAGAGGGGGTGGGGGCGGAGAGGTCGGGAAGAAGATTGCAGGTCAAGAAGGTGGTGCTGAGTCCAAGGGTTGGGACTGAGATAAGGTGGGGGAGGGGAAATGAGGAAGTTGGAGAAATCTGCATTCATCCCTTGTGTTTGGAGGGTTCCTAGGCGGGAGATGAGGCGCTCTTCCTCCAGGCGTTGTGTTGCCATGGTCTGGTGATGGAGGAGGCCAAGGACCTGCATGTCCTTGGCGGAATGAGAGGGGGAGTTAAAGTGTTCAGCCACGGGGCAGTTGGGTTGGTTGGTGCGGGTGTCCCAGAAGTGTTCTCTGAAACATTCCACAAGTAGGCGGCCCGTCTCCCCAATGTAGAGGAGGTCACATCGGGTGCAGAGGATGCAGTAAATGATGTGTGTGGAGGTGCAGGTGAATTTGTGATGCATATGGAAGCGTTTTGTTGCTATGGTTGGCAATGGAGGAGGCCCAGGACCTGCATGTCCTTGGCGGAGTGGGAGGGGGAGTCACGTGGTGATACCCTAACCCGAGTTTGAATCCCACTGTTGGCCCTGCAGAACCTTCCAAAACATCTGGAGACCAGTCCAGAATTGGGAGAGCTGTCTCACCATTTTGTCAAGCAACAGCCTGACATAGTCATTACTCATGGAATTATAACCTACAGATATTACCATCACCATACAAGAAAACAAAACAGCTGCGGATGGTGGAAATCGGAAGCAAATCAGAGATGGTGGTGTGTGGAATCTTGTCAGGTCTGCCAACGTCTGTTCAGAGGGGGAAGAGTTAGTCCTTCAGGTCCAGTGATCCTTCTTCAGAAGCACAGATACTGCCAGACCTGTTGAGTTTTTCAAGCAATTTCTGATTTATGTCACCATCACCATCTTGGATATGTCCTGTCTCACTGGCACAACAAAGAGTTGGCAGCACTGTGCTATACAGTCAGGAAGGAGTCGCCCTAGGAGTTCTCAACATTAACTCCAGATGCCATGAAGTCTCATTGCACCAGGTCAGCCACAGGCAATGAAGTGTCCTGCTAATTACCACATACCATCCTCCCTTAGCTGATGAATCAGTGCTCCTCCATGTTGAACAACACTTGGAGAAAGCACTGAGGGAGGCAAGAACACAGAATATAATCTGAGTGGAGGATTTCAATATCCACCTCAAGTGGCTTAGCACCAGCACTACTGATCAAATTAGTCAAATCCAAAAGGGTGTTGCTGCGAGACTGGATATGCAGCAGGTAGTGAGGGAACCAATATATTTGACCTCATCTAGCCAATTTGACCGTGGCAATATTGGTAGAGTGCATATGTTGAATTTGCACATTCTCCCCGTGTCTTTGTGAGTTTCCTCTGGGTGCTTCAGTTTCCTCCCACAGTGCAGGTTAGGTGGATTGGCCATGTTAACTTGCCCATAGTGACCAGGAATGTGAAGGCTAGGTATGTTAGCCATGGGAAATGCAGGTTAAATCGTAGGTGGTGTGAATTTAAGAGGGATGGTTTTCAGATGGTTGGTGTGGGCTCAATGGGTCGAATGGCCTGCTTTCACACTGTGGTAATTCTATGATTCTATTCTATGATGGATTTGATGAGTGATCACCACACTATCCTTGTGGAGACAAAATCTAACCTTCACATCGAGATTACATTAGGCGTGTGGCACAATCACCATACTGAATGGGACAGACTTCAAACAAAGTGAGTAACTCTAGACTGGGAATCTATGAGGTGCAATGGGCCATCAGCAGCTGAATCATTCTCCAATACAAGGTGGACAGTGAAGAAGGTTATCTAATATTACAAAGAGATCTTGATCAATTGTGTCAATTGGCTGAGGAACAACAGATGGAGTTTAATTTGGATAAATGCAAGATATTGCATTTCAGTTTAACATAAAACAGGGGCAGGACTACTAATTAATGCTAGGGCACTGGGCAGTGTTGTAGAATAAAGAGACCTAAGGGTTCAGGTACATAATTCTTTGAAAGTTGTGTCACAGGTAGACAGAGTGGTTAGGAAGACATTTAGTACACTTTCCTTGATTGCTCAGATTGTTGGGTTGAGGAGTTGGGATGCCACGTGAAGGTTGTACAAGATGCTGGGGACTCTTCTTCTTGTATGGTATGGTATCCTATGGTTGCCCTGACATAGGAATGATACTGTTAAATTGGAGAGGGTTTAGAAAAGATTTACCAGGATGTTGCCAGGAATGAAGGGTTTGAGTTATAAGGAAAGGCTGGAACTTTTTTCCCTGGAGTGAGATTTTATAGAGGTTTATAAAATCCCGAGGAGTGTAGATAAGGTGAATAGCAAGGCTCTTTTCCCTAGGGTGGGGGAGTTCAAAACTCAGAGGCATATTTTTAAGGTAAGAGGAGGAAGTTTTAAAAAGAGCATGAGGGACAACATTTTTACATAGAGAATGGTTCATGTGTGGAATGAAATGCAGAAAAAAGTGTTAGATGCAGGTACAGTTACAATACTTAAAAGACATTTGGATAAGTGTATAAATAGAAAAGGTTTGGAGGGATATGAGCCAAACACAGGCAAGTGTGACTACTTCAGTTTGGGAATATGGTTGATATGGGCAGAGGGGTCTGTTTCCATGCTGCATGACTCTATGACTCTATAAAACTATCACGATCTTTCCACTATAAATGCATCAGATGGTATCAATTTGTCAAAGGATTTACTCACTAATACAGCATTTTCTGAAGAAATATAAGACATGGCTGCCAAAGCCACCAGCTTAACTTTTCAATTTCCAGCAATCTGCTTTCATACAATGTGTTATATGGTAAAAATAACAATGTTGATTTCTGAATAACGTTTATCCTCCATACTGTCTTCTTTACTGCAAAAGCAGGTGTTTTCTCCATTCTGTCAGCTCCCTCATGGTAATTAATATGCTGCTCACTTATTTCTTAAACTTTTATGTGGGATTGCGAGCAAAAGTTGCTGTAAGCCACATGTATGATTTATAACTAACAGGTATAACAAATGTCCCTTTTTTTTGGAAATTTATGGTCTTCTAGGTGGGTTTGATTCCTGCAGCAATGTTGTGTTTGAACTCTTGCAAAGATAACACTTTTCTAACATTTGCAAAATTTTTTTCTGACTTCATGATCGTAAACCATTGATCAACGACTACTTTTTTCTGTAGGAAATTCCATGGTCTGATTCTGCCTAAACTTTCACATTTTTTTTCTATTACCTTCTGGAATAAGGTCATACACATTTCAACAGTCTTTGTCACAATCTGCAGATTGCTTGTCTCAGCCTCAAGAGTCTTAAATGGCCTTCCCTACAAAACACTTTGCAATAGAATTGCCCAAATTTTTTCAGGTCATTGTAACTTTGTAGCACTTTTCACAAACTAAATGAAGTACATTTCAACATCTTCATCAGAATTTAGGCACAAAGTGAATATTCTTGCTAGAATATGACTTAAATCTGACTCCATGTGAAGCCTGCCTGCCCAATACAAATAATTAAAGAATTTTCCTAACAGGTTCAAATTTCCTGGTTTCCCTCTCACTTTTCAACTACTTCAAACTGTCCTTTGAATCTATATTTTTACCCATGTGCAAAACTACTTTTAACTTTTCCACTGTTGACTTCCAATTAACCTTTGTTAACAGTAGCTATGCCTTAATGCTTTTTGAGGAATGTTTCAGGACTAGATAATGGAATTTTAACTTTTCAGTGAATATTGTGAAATCTAGTTTGTTTATCTTTTTGGGGAATAAAAAGTGTACTTCTCTCAGCCTGTGCATTTGAAATCATGCAAGAGCCCTTAATATGTAACAGTCTCTGCAGAAGTGTGGAATCTGTTTGACAGCTAAAAGGATGGCATGACAAGATTTTTACTAAAAAGGACGAAAAAAGCTTTACATATTGAATGCATATTGTTCCTTCAGTAGACAACTGCTTTTGCCAGACAAAGTCCAAAGTACAATTATTCATAGTGCAAATGGTTTACTTCCACTGCTTTTCTTTCACAACATTTAGCTCAGTTCTGAGGAAGGGTCACTTGATCTGAAATGTTAACTCTGATTTCTCTCCACCGATGCTGCCAGACCTGCTGAGCTTTTCCAGCAACTTCTGTTTTTGTCTCCGATTTACAGCACCTGCACTTCTTTTGATTTTTTAACATTTAACTCCTGCAAGGTTGCACTGGGTCCAGGGTGGGTAGCAGGGCTGGGGAGGGATTGTTTTGTTGAATTCAATCCTCTATATTTTCCACCCATTTTAGGTGCAAGTGAGTTGGAACCCCTTGAATTCTCTGACTGTAAAAAAGGCATTCTGGGAGGGTCTGATGTGCCGGTGACTTGCCCAGAGTTTTCAATTTCTCGGGCACTTTCCTCAGTCAGCTGCACTTTAAGTCAATGTCCAGCAGTTGCCCACACTGCAGAAATGACTATATCATTGCTACTTGAATTTCCAGGTTCTTGTGAGACATTAATAGTGACTACAGAGGTGTCCACGCAATAGACTACCCTCTTGAAAGCAGGGAATATGTCAATCAATGCAAGGAAGTAGATGGTTTGACTTTGATTTTCTTGTCAAAGTGTCAAACCAAGCTTTCTTATAAAAATAAAAAAGAGCCCAGTATTTAAATTACCATAATAAAGATAACAGCAAAGATTGACATGAGACACTTCATAACTTTGTTCACTGCATTGTGGCATTTTTCCATTGGAAAAACGCTGCAGTGAATGTGAACAAATACACAAGGCTAGACAATGGAAGGGTCAATTTACTTTTAAAGGACAGGTTGCTATGATAACTCAATGCTTTAAAATCTCTTCTAAAACACAAGACAGTGCCGAAAAATGTTATAACTGAGGCTGGAGGAGTGTACCATTGCTCTAATCCCACTACTCCATGAGTCACAACATAAAATGAAAATATTTTCACCAGCTACCAAAATAATTTTTTAAATACAATAACAGATAATGCTGGAGAAACTCATCAGGTCTTGCAGCATCTGTGGAGCGAAAGTAAAGTGAATGTTTTGGGTCCAGAGATCCTTCTTTAGAACTGACATTATCTAGCAAATGTTGGTAGATATTACTAAAGCTAGGTAGAAGGGTATTGGGAGTGGAAAGAATAGGCAAATTGTTGAAGATGGAGCCCAGAAAGGACATTAGGGAGGGAGGAAGGGGAGTGAGTGTGAGAGTGGGAGAGAACGCAAGATTGTGAGAGTCAGACAAAAAAGAAAAAAAAGTCAGACAGACAGAGGGATGGATAATGGTTAGCCAAATAATCCTGCTTTCAGTAAAGCACATGCGCCGCCTTTTCCTAGCTACTAATAATCCTAAAGGATCATTGGATCTGAAAGATTTACTTTGCTTTCTCTTCACAGACCTATAGGGTTTTCCCAGCAATTTTTGTTTTTATTTCAGATTTCCAGTACCTGCAGTTCTTTGATTTATTTTAACCATTTAAATACCTTGACTCCAGATTTTAAATAAAGAAAGAAAAAAAGATTGATAGCCAGCATTCCTCATAGACATAATAATGGGTTTGGAGACAGTGAGGTCAGTAGATGCTGTAAGTCAGAGTTGATAAACTGTGGAGCTGGAAAAAGCACAGCAGGTCAAGCAGCATCAGAAGAAGAGGCCGAGGGGTGACCTTACAGAGGTTTATAAAATTATGAGGGGCATGGATAGAGTAAATACGCAAAGTCTTTTCCCTGAGATCGTGAAGTCCAGAACTAGAGGGCATAGGTTTGGGGTGAGAGGGGAAAGATATAAAAGAGACCTAAGGGGCAACTTTTTCACACAGAGGATGGTACGTGTCTGGCATGAACTGCCAGAGGAAGTGATGGAGGCTGGTACAATGCAATATTTAAGAGGCATTTGGATAGGTATATGAATAGGGAGGGTTTGGAGGGATATTGGCCGGGTGCTGGCAGGTGGGACTAGATTGGGTTGGGATATCTGGTCGGCATGGAAGGGTTGAACCGAAGGGTCTGTTTCCACGCTGTACATCTCTATGACTCTATGACTTTAAGAGCAGGTGAGTCAACATTTTGAGCAAGTCCCTTCATCAGTCCTGTTTTATCAACAATAATGGGTTTATCAGGATAAAAATTATTCATTTAAGATGTGATAATTAGTTACCAGCCCATAAATGCTTGTCCCTATAAATATCCCTGTAAAATTAAGACAAAACACACACTTCAAGAAAGGAGAAAAATTGATTTATTTACAGAGATTAGATTCCTGATTAAAAAAAAAATAAACTTTGTTTAATGAATTATTCTTGAAGGTAACTGAATATTCTGGAGTCTGTTGCTTTGATGTTCTGACATTTGTGTTCAAGTTACGAATCATGCATGGTTGGTTCTGAAGTCTTGAAGACACAACTCAGGAAACCCAACTGAGATGTTATTTCAATCACTGTTGTTTCAAAAGAGCAAATAGATTTCATATTGAAGAGTACAGAACACAGAAGGATACAGCAAAGGTACAGGCCCTTCGGCCCACCAAGCCTGCACCGTTTCCTAATTCCTTATTTTGACCCACTATTTATCATCCATATGTGGTTTCTATCATTTTGTTCGCCTCCCGTTCATGTCTATCAAGATACACCTTAATCAGTGCCAACATGCCTACTTTCACCACCTCTACTGCCAGCGTGTTCCAGACACCCATCACTCTCTGAACAATTTTCCCTGCACTTCTCCCCTAAACTTTCCTCCTCTCACTTTGAACCTGTGCACTCTTTTTAGTTGATCCTTCCACCATGGGAAAAAGCCTCTGATCATCCACCCTATCTATGTCTCTCAGTTTTATAGACCTCTATCAGATTGCCCCTCCGCCTCCATCTTCCCAGTGAAAATAATCCAAGTTTGTCCACCTAAAACCCTCCAGACCAGGCAACATCCTGGCAAACCTTCTCTGCACCCTGTCCAAAGTATCAACGTCCTTCCAGTAGTGTGGTGACCAGAACTGCCCATAATATTTCAAATGTGGCCTAACTGAAGTTTTATACAGCCATAACAACTGGCCAACTTTTACATTCGATGCCCCGGCTAACGAAGGCAAGCATGCTATATACCTTCTGACCATCCTATCCACCTGAGTTGCCAATTTCAGGGTTCGGTGGACCCCTATGTCCAGATCCCTCTGTACATCAGTGCTCCTAAAGGTTCTGCTATTTATTGTATAATTCACACCTAAATTTATTCTACCAAAATACATTGCCTCACATTTGTTTGGATTAAACCCCATCAAATATGCGATCTATATACCACTGTATCCTTTGACAGTCCTCCTCACTATCTGCAACTCCCCCACTTTGTTGTAAACTTACTAATCAGACCACCTACATTTTCTTCCAGATCATTTTTATATATATTAGAGTTCCCAGCACTGATCCCTGCTAAACACTGCTAAATCCCAATCTCGGTTCCGAAAAACACCTTTCCATTGCTCGTCTGTCTTCCATGACCAAGCCAGTTCTGTATCCACCTAGCCAACACACCCCAGATCCCATGAGATGCTATCTTTTGTACCAGCCTGTCATGAGGTGCCCAATCAAATGCCTTTTTAAAATCCATGTTTACAACATCCACTGCTCTTCCCTCGATCATTCTTGTCACCTCCTCAAAAAAAATCAAGTTGGTCAGACATGACCTTGCCCACACAAACCCACTGTCATTAACAAGCCCATTCATTTCCAAATGTGAATAAATCCTGTCCCTCAGTATTTTCTCCAATAGCTTCCCCACCAGTGACATTAGGCTCACCTGCCTGTAATCACCTGAATTATCTCTGTTTTCCTTATTAAACAAAGGAACAACATTGGCCATTCTCCAGTTCTCTAGAACCTCACCTGAGGCCAAAGAGGATGCAAAGTATATGTTAGAGCTCCAGCTATTTCCTTCCTTACCTCCCACAGTATACTGGGATAGATCCCATCTGCTGCTGAGGACTTGTCTACCTTAATGTATTTTAAGATACCCAACATTTCTCCCTTCATCAGACTGACCTCATGTCCCTCTCTTCGGTGAACACCAATGTAAAGAATTCATTAAAGATCTCACCCATTTTGTCTGGCTCCACACATAACCTCGCTCCTGCATACTTAAGTGGGCCTACTCTTTCTCTTGCGAATTTCTCACTCCTAATATATGTATAAAATGCCTTGAGGCTCTCCAATGATACCACTGGCCAAGGACATTTAATGGCCCTTTTAGCCCTCCTAATTATGTGTTTGAGATCCTTCTTACTTTCTCTATATTTTTCAAGGATTGTGTCTGCTCTTAGTTATCTGGACCTTAGGTATGCTTCCTTTTTTTTTGGACTAAGCTGATAATTTCTCCAGTCGTCCAAGGTTCCTGAATCCTGCCATTCCTGTCCTTCACTTTCACAAGAACATGCCTGTCCTGTACTCTAATCAACTGGTCTTTAAAAGACTCCCACATGTCAGATTTGGATTTACCCACAAACAACTGCTCCTAATCCACATTCACCAAATTTTGCCTAATTCAGTTATGGTTGAGCGTTCCCAATTTAACACCTCTATCCAACATCCACACTTGACCTTATTCATAAGTAACTGAAAACTTATAGAGTTATGGTCACTATTCCCAAAATGCTCCTCCACTGAAACTTTGATCACGTGGCTGGGCTCATTTCTCAATTCCAGGTGCAATATAGCCCGTTCCACTTTGGGCTATCCATAAACTGTTCCAAAAAAAGCCTTCCTAGACACACCTAACAAATTGCTCCCTATCCAAACCCCCAGCACCAAGGAAGTGCCAGTCAATATAGGGAAGTTAAAATCACCCACTACACCAGCCTTGTTATTCTCACATCTTTCCAGAATCTGACTCCATATCTCTTTTTGTATCTCCTGGTGGCAGCTGGGAGGTCTGTAGTACAATCCCAGCAATATGATTGCACCTTTCCTATGCACAATGCCTCACTGCAAGATTCCTCCTCTCTCAACATGGCTGTGATATGCTACCTAGCCAGTAATACCACTTCTCCACCTCTTTTGTTTCTTCCATCTCCTCTAAAACATTGATATCCTGGAATGTTAAGCTGCCAATCCTGCCCCTCTTTCAACCACGTCTCTGTGATAGCAATAGCATGATAATTGCATGCATTAATCCAGGCTCTAAATTCATCCATCTATTATATTTCTTGCTTTGAAACAAATACAGTCTAAGCCTCCAGTTCTGCTGAGCTCAGCAAGCTCTCCCTGACTGCTCTTCCATTTCGCTGTATTTGCTTTCGTCTCAAGCTCTTCCCCAATCTCCATACTTTGTGACCTGCTGCTCAGGTTTTAACACACTAGAGGCTTTTCTTTACAGAAACGGGAGAGATCAGGTGACAGCATGTTTGGA
This sequence comes from Hemiscyllium ocellatum, assembly GCF_020745735.1. Classification (NCBI taxonomy): domain Eukaryota; kingdom Metazoa; phylum Chordata; class Chondrichthyes; order Orectolobiformes; family Hemiscylliidae; genus Hemiscyllium; species Hemiscyllium ocellatum. The sequence continues at coordinate 38,985,582 of NC_083418.1, forward strand.
GCAAGCTTTACTTCAAACCAGCTTGTTCTTCAAGGCTTTCCTTTAACTCAGCTCATTCTTAATAAGCCTCCCTCCAACTCAATGAATCGAATAAAATAATGACCTCTCCTAACCGGCTACTGATCAAAACAACCCAGCAGGGTTTCTAGCATACAATAGTCAGCCAAGTTGAGATTTCAAGGAAGAATTGTTGAAAAAAACATCCTGTCCATGAACATTCAATGACCTCTCAAAGAAACCAGTCCAGGTTATGTCCAGAAAATTAGAAATAAATTCCTTTTTCGATAATCCTTCAAAATTTAAAGTTAAAAATCACACAATACCAGGTTATAGTCCAACAGGTTTAATTGGAAGCACACTAGCTTTCGGAGCGACGTTGCTTCATCAGGTGATAGTAGAGGGTTCAATCCTAACACAGAATTTACAGCAAAAATTTACAGTGTGATGTAACTGAAATTATACATTGAAAAATTGATTGTCTGTTAAGCCTATCATCTGTTAGAATACAGTGATAGTTTCACTTCTTTCATGTGTAAATCACAAAACATTTTTATATAAAAAAGTAGCATTCTCGGGTTAGCTGTTAACAATGGTGATAGCTAGACAATATGTTGAAGGTGTTAGCCCCCTGTGTTCTCTGTCTATGACCTGATGTTTAGATTGATTCTAATCTAAAAAGTGAGATAACGGAGCTTTACATAAATTCATGCAGTTTTTGAGCTCGGTTCTACATGAATGCATGCAGTTTTTGAGCAAAGTACAATGTAACTCTGCAAGTACAAATTCACCCCACAAAATAGATGTGTGCATGTGAGTCTTTGTCTGTCTGTGTATGTGTCTGTCTGGGTTGGGGGTTGTGAGTGTGAGAAAGTGTGTGTGTGTGTGTGTGTGTGTGTGTGTGTGTGTGTGGTGAGTGCAGAATGTCTTAAGTCTGTGAGGGAGTGTGTGTGTCTGTAAGGGTATGTGTGGGTGTCTGTGTGCGCGTCTGTGTGTATGTGTGTCCGTGTGTATAGGAGTGCCTGTGTGTATATGTGTAGGAGTATCTGTGGGTATGCATAGTGCAATGGTGATCACCTGTAATGTGACATGAACCTAAGGTCCCGATTGAGGCCCTCCCTATGGGTACCGAACTTAGCTATCAGCCTCCGCTCGGCCACTTTTCGCTGCTGCCTGTCCTGAAGTCCACCTTGGAGGATGGTCACCTAAAGGCCCGAGGCTGAATGTCCTGGACCACTGAAGTGTTCCCCATCTGGGAGGGAACACTCCTGTCTGTTGATAGTTGTGCGGTGCCCATTCATCCGTTGTCGTAGCCTTTGCTCGGTTTCCCCAATGTCCCATGCCTCCGGGCATCCTTGCCTGCAACGTATAATATACACAATGTTGGCTGAGTCACATGAGTACCTGCCATGTACAAAGTGGGAGGTGTCCCCATGCGTAACGGTGGTATCTATGTCCACACTCTGACATGTCTTACAACGCCTACCATGGCAGGGTTGTATGGAGTTGTCCTCAGAGCCGGGCAGCTTGCTACGAAAACGATCTGTTGAGGTTTGGCGGTTGGTTAAAGGCAAGTAGTGGAGGTGTGGGGAAGGTCTTGGTGAGGTGTTCATCCGCATTGATAATGTGTTGCAGGTCACGAAGAACGTGGTGTAGTTTTTCAGCTCCTGTTCAGTATTTCCCAACGAAGGGTACCCTGTCGGTTGCAGCACGTGTCTGTCTCCTGAGGAGGTCATTATGGTTCCTTGCTGTGGCACATCGGAACTGGCGGTCGATGAGTTGAGCATTGTACCCCGTTCTTGTGAGGGCATCCTTGAGTACTTCCAGATGTCCGTCACGTTCCTCCTCATCTGAGCAGATCCGGTGTATACGTACGGCTTGTCCATAGGGGATGGCTGTTTTAAAATGTTTTGGGTGAAAGCTGGAGAAGTGTAGCATTGTGAGGTTGTCTGTGGGTTTGCGGTAGAGTGTGGTGCTGAGGTGCCCATTCTTGATGGAGACGTATGTGTTCAAGAATGAGACATGTATTCCACGGTGAGTTTGATGGTGGGATAAAACTTGTTGATGTCACTGTGTAGTTTTATCAGTGACTCCTCGCCATGGGTCAAGAGGAAGAAAATGTCGTCAATGTGCCTGGTGTATAATGTTGGTTTGAGATCCTGCATACAGAAGAAGTCTTGTTCGAACCTGTGCATAAAAATGTTGGCATATTGAGTGCAAATTTTGTCCCCATAGCTGTTCCGTGTGTCTGGATGAAGAACTGGTTGTCAAAGGTGAAGACGTTGTGATCAAGGATAAAGCGGGTGAGGTGTAGGATGGTGTTTGGAGACTGGCAGTTGTTGGTGTTGAGTACTGAGGCTGTTGCCGCGATGCCATCATCGTGGGGGATGCTGGTGTAGAGTGCGGAAACGTCCATTGTGACGTGAAATGTTCCCAGTTCGACTGGTCCATCGGTGCTGAGTTTCTGTAAGAAATCCATAGTGTCGTGACAGAAACTGGAAATCCCCTGTACAATAGGTTTCAAGATGCCTTCCACATAGCCGGAGAGATTCTCACATAGGGTCCCATTCCCAACACAATGGGACATCCCGGTGTATTGGCTTTGTGTACTTTTGGAAGGCAGTAGAAGTCGCCTACACAAGAAGTACGTGGGATGAGGGCTCTGAAGGACTGGATCCAAAGTTCTGATCAGTGTGTTTAATCCACGGGTGTGTTCTTTGGTTGGATCACCTATTAGTTGCCTGTATTGTTCCTGGTTGTTCAGTCGTTGGTACACTTCCTTGCAGTAATCTGTTCTATTCTGAATGACAATGGCTCCTCCTTTATCTCCTTTGATGACAACATAGTGGTTGGTTTTGAGAGCCTGGATGGCATTGCGCTGTGAACAGGTGATGTTTTGCTCTACCTTGTGGGTACAACTGATATTGATATATTTCCTGACGGTTTGAGCATACATGTCAAGCCCAGGGCAGCTGCCCTCATGGGGTCCAAGTTGACACCTTCTTTGGTCGCTCCTCTACAGATTCCTGTGATGACTGTTCCAGTTCATCAGTGGGCTCAGTGGGATCACTGCGGGCACCTTGAAAAAAATTCCTGGAGTCTCATTCGTCTGATGAACTCCTCAGTGTCTGCTGCCATAACCAACGGGTCCATTTTGGTGGTGGGGCAGAAGTTGAGACCTCTACTCAGGACTTCAATCTCTTCCGGTCGAAGGGTGTGGTCTGATAAGTTGATCATCGACTTCCCCGCAGTGAAATGTTATCCACTGTGGTTCCAGGGTGGGCTTTGCTATTACTGGTGAGAATGTCAAGTTTCTCCAGTTTTTTGTTCTTGGCGTGCATGTACATGGTATAGTTTTGTCGCCTTGTCTGTTTGGCAATGTCACATAATTGTACTGCTGTGTCCAGAGTACAGGCTGAGTGTGTGGACTCCATCTGAATTTCAAGGTTGTGGCGCCTGCTGTAGAGTTGGTGCATGAGTTGATTGAGGAGTTTACGAGAGGTGTGGTGACAAAGTATTTCTGCATAGTCTGTGTTATAGGTCGACCTAAGTGGGTTTGTGATCCGTAATCCTTTTGGGATCTTTCCTGCTTGCCTGCATTTCGTAGAAACTTGACGTCTGTGTCAATATGTGCGATCTTCTTGGAGATCCTCTCCACTTTAAGCCAGCGGTTAGTGGTGTCAGTAGTAGTCATGGTTTGGAGATGCTGGTGTTGGACTGGGGTGTACAAAGTTAAAAATCACACAACACCAGGTTATAGTCCAACAGGTTTAATTGGAAGCACCAGCTTTAGGCATTACTCCTTCATCTGCTGGTTGTGGAGTATTGTTTCAGTTCTTTCATATGTAAATTCCAGAACATTCCTAAACTTACATTCTCAAGTGAACTTTAACAAGAGGTATCATGTTGGCTCAGATCATGCACTGAAGGTGCGAGACTGTCTGTGCCCCAATGTTCAGATTGATACTCAACTATAAAAGGGATTTACAAAACCTTACATGGATTCATGCAGTTTTTGAGCAAAATAAAATGTAATTCTGCAAGCACAAATTCACCCCATAAACTTATATATATATGTGTATGTGTGTGTGTGTGTGTGTGTGTATGTATGTGTGTGTGTGGGGGGGGGGGGGGGGGGTGGGGGGTTGTGGGTGGGTGGGTGTGCATGCGCAGGGGGTTATGAGTGTCTGTGAGAGTGTGTGTATGTGTATATGTGAGAATCAGAGTGTAAAGGGGTGTAAATCTGACTCCTACAGACCCATAGTCTCATACTGACCCTCTCTCATGCACTCACACACTCTCACATGCACCCACTCACAGACTTATACGCCTTTACACTCACTCTTTTCTATCACCACTTTCAGAACTATCATCAGATGACAGTGTAGTTATACATTGTGGAATTGTTAACACCAGTTTGGCAAGGTGGTAACTGTGCACTTGCTTTGAATTGAATGTGTGTTTAGTTTGGATTGAATATAAAGAACTCCTGAGGCACCAACAAACAATTGTGAGGCACACATTCAACATCTTTCACAGTTTGCCCAATTTATCAAATACACAGTCAACAGATTACGATTGAAGTTTAGCCAAACTTATTCCATCAGCAGACACTACAGCCAAATTTTCATAGGCTTGTGCATCAGGGGATAACAATGAGATTAATGAGATAACAGTGCTGGATTAGGACTGAGAAATGTACCATATATACCCATGTATAGATTGATCTCATATATAAGTAGGCCCCCTACTTTTGGCTAAAACATCTTGTATTTTTCATAAATCTCATGTATAAGACAACCCTAATTTTTCAGGGCTCTCTTCCTGACCATATATGCAGCCTTAAAGGGCATGATTTGCATATTTTTGATTCAAATGCAATACCTGCATCATCACATGTTACATGCACCAGTATATATTCGCACAATGTGATTTCAAATTGTTAAATTGAATGCTGATAACTACATATCAGTATATACTGTAAACATATATACTCATTGATATAATATTTCCCTACATGACTGTGTGGAGTTTGCACATTCTCCCCGTGTCTGCGTGGGTTTCGTCCGGGTACTCCGGTTTCCTCCCACAGTCCAAAGATGTGCGGGTCAGGTGAATTGGCCAGGCTAAATTGCCCGTGGTGTTAGGTAAGGGGTAAATGTAGGGGTATGGGTGGGTTGCGCTTTGGCGGGTCGGTGTGGACTTGTTGGGCCGAAGGGCCTGTTTCCACACTGTAAGTAATCTAAAAAAAAAATTTGACCTGTGCATGCAAGTCTCTACCTTATGGCAGCCCTTGACCTTGTCTTCCCGCTGTTGCCTTAGTTTCTTAGAAGCAGGTGTTGCGTACAGTTGTACTCTTTCACAGTTGTAAAACTTCCCCACAATTTTTTGACAAAATGGCATCACGAAGAAACAAGTATTCAGCACAGTTTAAACTAAAACTTATTGAAATTATAGAGAAGAACAACAATAGCGTAGCTGCAAGGGAGGTCTGTATTTCTAAAAAAAAACCTGCTGGAGGTTGGAGGAGAAAAGCCACACAGTTAAAGGCGATGCCAAAACAGACATATGACAACCGTGGAGAGCTGGACAAGTGGCCACAGTTAGAAGAAAGGATTGCTGACTGGGTAATTCAGTATCGTCAGAATGGAAGCATAACTGATTCGACAATGTATAAAAATACTCGCCAAAAACGAAGCAAAAATAAAGGGATTCAGTGATTTCAAAGCCACTGCTCGATGGTGCAGTAGGTTTATGAAAAGGTATGATTTAGTGCTTAGACACAAAACCCAAAATTGCCCAACATCTACTTGCAGAACTTAATGACAAGTTAATTGAGTCCCATTGCTTTGTAATCAGAAGTTGGAGGAAAAACAAGTCCATGCTTTCATGCATCAGCATATGGACAAAATCTCAGTGAACTTAGGTATGCCAGGAAACAGAACTGAGAACATGATTGGAGCAAAAACAGTTTTGGTTAAGACTACTGGCCATGAAAGGAGTCAATTCATTGTGGTACTTGGCTGCATGGCAGATGGAACAAAGTTAAAGCCTATGGTGATTCTTAAGCAGAAAACTCTGCCCAAACAGAAATTTCTGAAAGGTATTGTTGTCCTTATCCATAAAAAAGGATAGACAGATGAAAGTGGCTGCAAAACTTGGATTAGGGAGGTTTGGAATATGTGACCAGGTGGACTTAGAAAGGAAAAAAGCTTAATGGCTTATGGAGTCATAGAGATGTACAGCATGGAAACAGACCCTTCGGTCCAACCCATCCATGCCAGCCAGATATCCCAATCTAGTCCCACCTGTCAGTACCTGACCCATATCCCTCCAAACCCTTCCTATTCATATACCCATCCAGATGCCTTTTAAATGTTGCAATTGTACTAGCCTCCACCACTTCCTCAATATGTTCAGGTCACACAGAGTGAAAAGTGTTTTCAGTGAACTTTGAGCTAACAATACTGACACTGCAATTCCTGGAGGCCTTACAAGCATAGTGCAGCCACTGGATGTTAGCATCAATAAACTTTTTAAGGACTTGGATGCAAGAAGGGGAAAAAAGCTTCATAAAGGGTGGCAACATGCATGCTCTGTTACTTGCACCTGTATGTGAGTGGATTATTGAGTCCTGAAAGGAAATGAAAACTGAAATTATTGTGAAAGCCTTCAAACAATGTGGAATTTCTAAAGCCTTGGATAGTACAGAGGATGACTATTTATGGTCAGATGGAAGTGATGGAATCAAATGATGATCTCCTTGACAGTGCAGATGAAGATGATCCATACAGATGATATGCTTGACCCAGACGACAGGAATGAATTATTCAGTGGTGCAAGCGATGAGGACAGTGAATTGGAAGGATTGTAATGGGCTTTTGCATGTAACTTTTGTTTCAAACATCTATCCCATAATATTTGAGACATACAGTGAGAAGAGCTTTTTTGCTGTGACTATCAGTTTTTGATGTAAAGTATTTATCACATTATTAACAGTTTCATGCAGCCTTTCTTTAATGAAATACCATCAGTTTTTTTTTGTTTTTACTACTCCTCTGCTTTCATTTCATGAACTGTGTGTTGTACAAATTCCCCCGGTAGATGGCCTGACCACCTGCTGGTACGTTTCTTAACTTTTGTACATATGTGTACACTTACATGCGCTTTACGGTACTGATAACTGGAATGCAGTATGGCAGAATGGAGACTGTTATTTTGTAGACAAATATTCAGTAATGGCCATAATTCTTATTCTTTTCATTGTTTGTTATTTTATAGAGAGATCAGGCTCTTGTTTGTCCATTTTTTGACTCATACCAGGCATGAATTTTATCCCCTTGAAAACAATACCTCATGTATTAGTCAACCCCTCCTAATTTCAGCTTAAAACTGGTCTTCAAAGTTCGACCTACACACAGATATGCACTATATTTAAGGTGTGGTCTGAGTGGAACATCTCAGTTTACCCATTGACTCCTTTGGTTTATATTCTGCTGCTTGATTAAAGAAAAAGAGCTTACATTTATATACTTCCATGCTCTCATGAAATTCCAATGTCCTTCAGAGCCAGTTTAATATTTTATGGCTGCAATGTACACAGGAACACATGAGCATTGGCTAAAGAGAGACCAATGGACACTTAATTCACCACCTACCATTACAACAGACACATGCTGAACTGAGGGAGATTTGATCCCAATTTCCCCAGCAATGAGATAAATAACTGACAATTTGTATTAATGAGGTCAGTTGAGGGTTAAATATTGGCACAGAAAATTTCCTACTCTTCACGGAGTAGCACTTAGGGACATTTGATATCTACGCAAGATTTAACATCTCACTCATAAACTGCAGCTGCAACACTTCAGCATCTACTCAGTGCTGCATGAAACTGCCAGATTAGAATTTGTGCTGAAATCCCTGAATAGGATACTCAGAGGTATCAGTGCTTCCAAGGAGAAAAGGCAATTATTCCAGTGTACTTTATCTCCTCTAAGTTTCTGTTTGTGAAACTTTATCGAAGTCAGGAGAAAAGTCCAGAAAGTTCAACAAAGTTAGTAACTGTAAAATTGGGCTCAATTTTCAGCAGTTGTACAAGCTGATGTCAACTTTTCTCTGCACATGAGGCAGAGACAAAATGCCCTTCAAACTGAAACTCTACAAGACTATAAAACATAGGGACTGACGTAGGTCATTCAGCCCACTGAATCTATTCCATCATTTGATGAGGTCATGGTTGATCTGATAATCCTGAATTCCACTCTCTTGTCTTTCCCCATAACCCTTGATTCCCTTATGGATTAAAATCTGTCTATCTTAGCTTTGAATATACTTAATGACCCAGTCTTGATCATCTACGGTGGTAAAGAATTCCACAAATTCACCCCCTCAAAAAGGTCCTCCTGATTTCCCAAGTAGCATTCATCTCTCATTAACATTGCAGAGTTATCTCCAGCAGAAGTGCTAGTGCAGCATTAAACATAATTTCAAGCCTTTACAACAATTTGCTGCAAATAACTTCCCAAAAATGTGAATCCAGGTCATTAACCAGTATATTTGCAGTTTTACATATGAAAAGAATTGAGCAATATAGCATCAGTGAATATGAACATTTACATGCAATTGCAAATGGATTCCAACATAATTGAATAACTTCAACCAAAGATTTGACTTTAGGAATGCAGAAGATATACAGTGCATATATTTTTACTGCACGATCTGTTTTTTTTAAAAAAGGGATTGCAGTTAAGCTATATCTAGAGTAATTAGTTTTAATTACTCAGTGTAAAAGCACTGAATATATGCTAATGATATGTGCAAGATAGTAGCATTAAGACCAATTCCCAAGATCAAGGTCACAAATCACACCTTGGGAATTTGGAACATTTAAAATCATCCTAGAATATATTAAGACAGAATTTGCATGGAAAATGCTAAGAGCTTTTGTGAATAACTGACCCTAATAGCTTGAAAAATACAGCATATAATTCTTTTGAAGGTCACAGAACTGTCTTAATCAAAATTCTGTTATTAAGTCACTATTATAAAAAATTATAAAGTTCATGAAATATTAAGAGCATAAACTTTAGCTTTTGCAATCCTGTCTGCCATGTTAACCTTGTAAAGCATTCAAAAGCATAATACAAATGAATAGCCTCATACACTTTAACTGAGATGGCAGCATTCACTGAAGGTGCAAATTATACTCAGAACTGTGGCATGAAGTGCACAACACAATAGCCAACATATCTGTTATCACCTCTGTACATTTTATAATGATTTTTCATTAAAAATCGCACAAACTATGTTTCTGACAAATTTCTTAATCACAGAATCAAACCTGGTTTAAAGCCACACCTTTACACAACTTAGAACAATTTACAGCTTTAGAGTTTACAGCACAGGAACAGAAGCTACTTACATACTTAACTTAGCATGAGACTCTTGACAAAGGTTACTTCATGAAATAACCTTATCTATATTTAATACAGATAGAAGTGAAAAGCTATGCACACTGCTCTTTGTTGTACAGGCGTGAAGTGCATGGTTAGAGCCAAGATATTGATTAATTAACCCAACTTCTCTCCAGATCCAAAGGACCCAGGATTCAATTAGTACTTGAGCGTATCTCCATTTCCAATTATAAGTGAAATGCCTGGTAATAACCTACTGCAAACACCTTCCTGTATATTTCAGTTTCCATTCTACTGAATAATAAAGGGTAATAATCAGTAATATCATTCATGTCATTGGTCTACTCGAGTTACAAGAGATATTGCTCTGTGGAAGCAACTCTAAAAACGGTAGAGAAATGAGTACATGCAGGAAAAAGTCAAAGCTATAGTGTTCTGAATTTTAAGTCTTCACTTTGTTTTTGATGATGAATTTTAACCTTCAAATGAAGACAAAATGCAGCACATGGATATCAAGCATCTGTACATATGAGACATCTTTTAATCATATGGTAATAGTGCCTGTGTATCAACAAAAAAATTCCTGAGCATTTGTTCTCAATTTATTTAAAAAGGATTGGATGAATATCTTATTAATGGAATTGAAGAGTTACAAATACGAAGCACAAATTTAAAAATAATAATACTTCCTAACTCGCAAGGCCATTGAATTATTAGACTTGGGAAAGCAACCAGTCAAAAACATCAATATAAGATGCAAGGCTAGAGAAATATTCTGCAGTTTTGCTTGAGGGAGAAACTCCGTAAAGCCAGTTCTCTGGAGGCTGATGTACTATAAGCACCAGGGGATGTCCTGCCATTTTCTGCTGAAGACAAATGTATACGGGACAGGCAGTTTAATTGAATTGGACTTTTGACATTGATGACTTCATAATAATGTAAAAACTAGTAAAGTCAAACCCGATCATTTTTGTTCCCTTGTTACCAATTCCTTCTCCCTCCCTGGCCACTGTTAGAGGCTGAACAAGATGATACATAACTTTGGTATACCACTTGATCCTGAGCTGCATTTTCACCCCCCATTATTCTGTATTAGTTTTACTGATGGGTGCCTCTATATTTGTCTCAATGAAGTGCAATTATCCATACTGTGGAATATTCTAATTATTTTTATACTTGATTGCAATTTTCTAATGCATCAACTCTTACATAGATCTGGTGCCTTCTCCAAACTGATTGACCATACTTCCAATACCACTCTCCAGAATTATTAGAGATGATGAAGGGAAATGAGCCTAGGCATGTTGACTGTAGGACATCTATGTGGGAGCAGATAATTTATGAACTTTATTTCTTTTGAACTATATTTCTTAGTTGCAACATTTTGGCTGCAGGATTGGAACTCATTCTGAATCCAGGTTTTGCATTTCAACTGATATCACAAGGGTTCTAACTTGTGGAATAACTTATCATGAGACACCTTGACAAAGGTTTTTTCAAAGTCTAGGAGAAAACAATTCCCTCATCTGTTAGCCTAGTGACTTCCTTAATAATTTCTTTATGAAATAAGAGTGCAAGCCAGTTTGAAAAACCATTTTTCTGGAAGCAGTGTTGTGAGAGGTCAAGAGGGAAAGTGATGTACATGTCATTACTTACAGACCTTTAGATATTTAAGATCAACATAAAGAAATTGTAAGAAACCTAAGAGGACATTGGGTTGTATTGATAGAACTGTTCAGCATAAAAGTAGACAGACAATTGATTGTCTAATCAGATTGCATCATGTTTTTGGCTCTGTTCACACTTTTCTCCCCCTGGTCTTCCAGCTAAAGCAAACTTACAGCCAGTAGTCCCTGGTAGCATCTTTACCTTCTACCAAACAGCAGCTGTCAATTGTAGGCTGAGTGACAGCTAGTTTATCTAGGATCTATACTCCTTCAGGTTTAGGTCTAACTGTCTCTCTCAACTTCCAAGAAGCTATTGCTACTTGACACCCAAAGCTAATGCTATGGGCTGAATTTTCTCACTTTTTGGCAAAGTGCATTTTTAAGGATTATGACCCTTTGAGGGATGGTACAGTGATATACTTGTAAACTGGGCTGTTATGTAGCTTGGAGAGTCCCTTGCAGGAGTTTCTATACATCTGGTGCCCCTTTCCTTTAGGTGGGGAACTGCACCTCCAAACAACCACCACTTATCAGTAAACTTTTCCTGTCACTCAGCCAATTTAATACTATGTTGCCTTTGTCCATTTATTCCTCAAGTATTGCTGGTAAGTAATTTTCATGAACCCTTTTCAAACCCCTTTTAGAATTCCATGATCACAACATCAACTCTCCCCGATAGCTTAAAAATGCAATTGATTCATTGAAACACGATTTGCCTTTAATCTATCAATGCTGGTTTTTCTTAATTAATCCACATCTCTTCAATGCGGAAGAAACAAATAATTAAGAAGCCAGTAATACTTGGAAATGAACATACCGGCAACACTGCAGCTCGATTTTGAGATCTACCAGAAGAGTTGAAACAGTATGGGTTATTCGTAAGTTTTACTGGCATTCCTTCTGGGAGGTGACTGTTAATTTTGTCTCAGATTAGTGCTTCTAAAGCTTTCTCACTTTGGCAGGGAAAATGATTAGTTTTTAATTGCTATCAACACTGGATTTATCCTTACTTACTTTTTGAATAAAGATGCAACATGTGTATTTTCCCATGCTATGATACCAACATGTATCCAAAATGTGATCACTATTTGAAAAATGTCCTCATTTACACTTGACTAACTTGACCCACCTTAAATCGCCAGAACCAGACCGGATCATTCTGCTGTCCTCACCAGATCAGAAACACATGAAAATAGGAAATTCTTCTAAATGGGTGAAAAACCCTTACCCCTTTCTCCTTTTAACAGTATGACTGTCCCAATTTATACTGGGAATCATTAAACTTTGCAACAATAGCTACTTTCTAATTTTTGTGACTCAGTAATTTACCTGCAAATTTGTTTCACTATCTTTCCCAAAAGCTATGCTTTACAGAATATATCTAATATCTCTTTATTGCTTTTCAATTCTAAGCAAACAGACTCTGCTCTCGGACCTTACAGAATATCTTCCCTTCAGTATTCAAGCATTGTCCTTAATTAATACTGCAACCCCATTTTCTTCCATCCTCCTTTGCTGAACACACAGGAATATTTAGGACCTATTCCTGTCATAATTTTGAACTAGGACCCTGTTGGCACAACGTCACACTCACATGTGGTGAGCTGCTCTTGCGTCTCAGCAATCTTGTGAGCCATACCTCAACCAAGGCCTACAAAGGAGATGAGGTGTACTATTGGACCCAAAGAGGAGAATAAAATTGCCAGAAATACCAGCAAGCCTGAGGATAGGACCATTTTAGAATTCAGGAAAAAAAAAGAGATCAAATATTGATCAAGAGTGAATAATGAATGAGTGTATGAAATTTGCAGGGTTTTTTTAAAAAACACATACTTTTAGAAACCTCTGTGAAAAGAAAAAGATTTGCAAACACAAATGTAGGTATCTTACAGTGAGAAGCTTAGGAAATTGTGGTAGGGAACAAAGAAATGGCAGAAGAATTGAACCCGTTATGGTTGCCTTCACAAAAAAGACCATAAATAAACACCCAGAAATGGTAGGAAATCATGAGAGAAGACAGAATTTAAGGCAGACAAGTAAGAAAATAATGCTGATAATCTATATTCCAGAGTATTACAGCAAGTGGCTCTGCAAATAGTGGATGTATTGGTGGTAATCTCCCAGAATTCTATAGACTTTGGAGTGTTTCCTATAGATAGGATGGTTGCAAATGTAACCCCAATATTTTAAGAAAAAGAAATGAAAAAGTATAGAATTACAGATCAGTTAACCTAACATCAGTTGTGGGAAAAGTTTATGGTAAAAGAAGTGATGACAAAGCATTTGGGAAACATGAATCGGATTGGACAAAGTAAGCATAGGTTTATGAAAAGCAAATTATGCTTAACAAATATACTGCAAGTTTTGAGGATATAACTCATTAAGGGAGAACCACTGGATGTGATATATTTGAATTTTCAAAAGGTTTTTGATACAGTCCCTCATAAATTAGTGGGCAAAAATTAAAGCACATTGAAAGAGCAAATTATTACAGATGCTGGAATCTGAATTGAAAACAGAAAAATGCTGGAGATCACAGCATCCATGGAGAGAAAGCAAGCTAACGTTTCAAATCTAGATGACACTTCACCAGAGCTGAAATGTGGAGAGGGCAGCATTTATGCAATAGTGAAAAGGGGTGTTGGAGTGCTGGGGGAGAAAAGATGTTAATTGTTCATTCTCACATTCCAGTCACTTAATCTGAACTGACCCGCTGTGATCTCCAGCATTTTTTGTTTTCAGTTCAAAGCACATGGGATAGGGGTTGATATATTGATCTGGATTGAGAACTGGTTGACAGGCAAGAAGCAGTGGCATTCTGAGTGGCATTCAGCAATTAGTGAGTGCTGCAAGAATCAGACCTTGGGTAACAGTTATTTATGATATATAAAAAAGGACCTATGAATAAAAAAAGTCCACAAAATGTAATTCCAAATTTGTTGATATCATGAAATCGAGAGAGATTTTGTGTTAAAGCTCCTTACCGTAGTTTTCATAAAAGGCAAAAAAAAAAGTAGCTCATTAAAAAGAGCTCAGAAGTGAATTGTGAAAGAGGCGGAAAGTGGCATTAGATCTATAGCAGCACAGAATTTTTATCATTTTATCATTTATATTTTATTGAATTCAAAAAACATTTTAAATTAAGTTTTGTAATAATTATCTTCAGAATCCAAGTGTGATATCTGCTCCTGCAAGAGTCACCCATTGTGCAAATGATTGGCTTTTATCCCATTTCTCCTACCTTTTCTTGATATTGCTATTGTGCTTCAGGCCTCAAATTTGACGTGAAATTAAGATGCAAGATATTCAGACTAACAAGTTCCTCCAATACCCTTCTGCAGTCACGATAAAAAGCTGCAGATCAACATTATGCTGCAATGAATATTGTATGCACATTACAGAATTTGCTGCAATGGGCACAATGGCTTTAAAATCAGCAGGTACAAGGGCCTTGGGGATTTCTGACAACACTATTACTAATCAGCCACTGAGCTGTGACCTTCTCTTGTGAAAGTTCCTCCATTAACTTTGATCTTTGCAGGAATGAAGAGCTGTTTGGTGGTTGCAGGGAGAGTGGATTGAAGGAAAATGGAAAAGCGAACATTTAATATAAAGCCTTCCTGCTCAAGTGGTTACCTATTCCCATACGTTTGATTCATGCATGTTGACAAACTACTAACATGTAACAAGCATAAACATACAAACTCATATGCATGAATGTATGTGTCCTGGGAAAATCAATCTTAAGACGGTGGTTCAGTGGTTAGCACTGCTGCCTCACAGCACCAGGGTCCCAGGTTCAATTCCACCTCAGGTGACTTTGTGGAGTTTGCACATTCTCCCCGTGTCTGCGTGGGTTTCCTCCCACAGTCCAAAGATGTGCAAGTCAAGTGAATTGGCCATGCTTAATTGCCCATAGTGTTAGGTGCATTAGTCAGTGGGGAAATGGTTCTGGGTGGGTTACTCTTCGGAGGGTCAGTGTGGACTGGTTGGGCTGAAGGGGAATCTAATCTAAAAAAACCTATGAAGACAACCAGACAAATGAAATAAATTATCCAGTCAAAAAAATGACAGTCATTGACAACTGTCCACAGTAAGGAGCCAAAGGAAAGCTAATCAACTTGCTTCCAAAAAGTCTTTGAATACCTTACCAACTGTTATCTTTGTTGTACTGATATGCAAGAATAAAATGCTCATGCTTTAATGTTGAGGTCAAGTAAATTGCCAAGAACATAAAAACTGAAGAAACATATTTGATAGGATTGATTTTGTTTCCATTCAATGTTTCATATCTTTGAGCCTGATATTTTTAGAAAGTAAATAGAATATTGCTCCAAATACATTTCAACAATTCACAGCACATCATAGTCTTAGTTTATTCACTGTGGAGGAGTCTAACAGCCTGGATCACAACAGCTTTCTACTGAAATAAGAATCATCTAGAGAGAAGGAAGACACAAACGCCATGACAATTGTTTCATTGTTTTTACGAGGTGCACTACAAACTAACACAGATATTTAGTGATGTATCTGATATGTATCTATTGACTGGTAGCGAGAAAAGAAAGACTCTTCTTGCTCTTAACTGTTAGCTCAAAAATAATCACTTGCTCTACTGCATATAAATTACTTTTCAAATTATTTCACTGGCAGTCTTTAACTCTATCTTACTGCCACAACCACGCATCTACACCTACCTCACTTGAATCGGTAACTCTCAGATTGTATTAGACATGTATCCAGCAATATTAGCATATTGCATATTAGCTGGCATCCTGTCAAATACAATTTTCCATTCAATCACATGGCTTTCAACATATCAGTCTGTCACTACTCTTCTTGTCTTGATTAAAATCTGATTGATTTTGAGATCAGGTTCTTCTGATCTCAAGCTAGAGATTCACAAACAGGGATCAGTGTTAGGGCTGCAATTATTTACAATGTATATTAATGGCTTGGATAATGGAATTGAATGTCCTGTTACCAAGCTTGCAGATGACAGAAAAATAGGTGGGAAGGCAAGTAGCAAGGATGGCAAGACATCTACAGAGGGATATAGACAGGTCAAGTGACTGGGGGAAATAATGGGAAGATGGAATATACTTGAAGGAAAAATGTGTGGTTATGTACTTTGCAGGAAGAATAGAAGAGCTGAATATAATACAAGAGGGGAAAGACTGCAGAAAAACTGCAGAAAAGAGGGATTTGGGGATCCTTGTGCATGAATCACATTAAAGCCATCATTAAAGCTCAGCAGGAAACATGAAAGGCAGACAGGCTGTTGGCCCGAGTTTCAAAAGGAATGAAATATAAAATTGGGTCTAGCTAAAACCATGTAAGACATCAGTCAGACAACAGCTGGAATACTGTAAATAGTTTTCCCCCTTATCTAAATGTGAAGATATGCTGGCATTGGAGGTAGTCCGGAGAAGCTCACGAGGTTGACCAGGTTCACCAGCTATAAAGAGATTTCCTTATGAAGAGATTGTGAGGTTGGACGTGTACTCACTGGAGTTTAGAATAATGCAAGGAAACCTTGGGGAAATTGATAGGATTCTTATGGGGTTTGACAGGGTAGATGTGGAAAGGTTGTTGCACGCTGGACAATCTAGGACTAGAGGGAATACTGTCAGAAGAAGGGGTCACCCTTTTAAGACAGAGATGAGGCAAGTTTTTTCATGAAGGGAGTCAATCTGTGGAATTCTTTACCCCACAGAGTGCTGTCAAGGTTGGGTCATTAAGTACATCCAAGGCAGAGACAAGTAGATTTTTAATCAGTAAGAGAATCAAGGATTGTGGGGGAAAGGCAGCAAAGTGGAACTGAGAATGATCAAATCAGTGAGGATCTCACTGAATAGCAGAGCAGGCTTGATGGCATAAATGGCCTGCTTCTGCTTCTCCATTTTATACGGTCTAGGTATAATTGGCATCAAGGACTGAGGTGGTGCAAAGCTCACTGAAAGATAGATGAGTTAATGTCTTCCACGTCTGTCACTCTGACATGACAGTTCAGATTTATTTTTGGAGCACTGCCCCAACTACAACTATTTTACTGCAAAGTACTAAACCACTCATAAAAGGAAAAAGAAAACCATCCATAAAAAGAATAAACCATCCACTGCAGGAAAAGCAGTCGCATAACTCCAACTCTGAGTCTTTTGCATCACATTCACAACATTACTGATGAGAAATCGACATGAAAATTGTAGTAATGACTAGTGGTAAGATGCAGGCTGTGGGGAACAGAATGATGATTGTCTACAGATCAGCAGAGGCTGCCAGACAAGAGACACACTGGAGAAAATGCAAGTAGACAAAGGATCCCGGAGAGGCAGAAATCTCACCAGCTTAGTGAGATTTCCCTTTCTCCAGTTTACAAAGAACATTTCCCAGTGTCAGCACAACTCTGCAAACCTGTGAAAAATTCTATACTATTATTTAATTTGTTCGCAATAACAGTCCTCCCAATGCATCTCAACCATATTCCCTGCAACAAGGAAGTTTGAAATCTGCTGGATAATAAAGTCCATGGAAATTAAAGGCAGAAAGAGACAGTGGAAAATTAAGCAAAAAAATTAAAAACAGTGAAAAACATAAAAAAGATAGAGGAACGAGAAATGTGTAAACAACAGTATAGGAATCAAAGACAAAATGCAAACAAAATTGAAATAGGATTTAAAATTAAAAATCAGAAGGAAACTGACAGCAGCTTAACAGCCAGTTAGAAAATAAATGAATCCAAGCCCTAATAGTCTGTTCCAATTCAGAATCCTCATTCTTTATCTTTTCTTCTTTGCACTTGGTCTTCACCTACCTCAGACCTCACAGGATACCATTCCTGCAAGAGTTGTACCTTTATTCAGTGGGAAATACGTTATTCTGGAACATAATTAACTGCAGCACTTTCAAAATGCTGCTGATTAAAGAGGTTCCACAAAGCTGCCTCATTCTAGGAACAGAAGTACAGGCCACCTGGGAGAAAAAGGGATTTGACTAAGAAACAAGACCAGGCAGCTGCAGAGTCACCCAGGAGAGGTTCAGTTTGGACAAATCAGCAAAACCTAAGATTTGTTCAGATTCCATTAGAAGGTGTTAAACAACAGTATTTTTGTAGGTAATTTTTGTATTTTTTCCCAATAAAAAATTAACTGGGATTAGGGAGCATCTTAGAATATTTCAAAAAATGTTAAGATTAATGGACCAAATATATTCAGTTTCTAATTTAAAATCAACATGCACATCAACAGTAAAATATACGTTGAAATTACTAGAAAATTTAAACTTTCAAGTGAAAGATTTTGTAATACAGCCTCTCTTAAAAATATACACAATGCACAACTTCCATGTGTACAATACTTTTACTGCAATGTCTATTTTCCACCAATGTTTTTAAAAGAAATCTATATTACTTTTCATATATAAATATATGTATATAGGGAATTTTCTTCATGGAATTGCTGACAACAGCTGACAAAGCTGAAATGCCTACTAAAGCAAAAGAAGAAGCAATTACATAGAAAAAAAGGGGCAACAATGAAAACTGATTATTATGGTATGGCAAGGGTCATCAACTTACTTTAATTCAGATCATTTTAGTTTGGACTGTAGTTCTTACTGAACATCCCAGATGTTAATCCAGTGCTGGATATGATCAACACTCAAGAGCTATGCTAACGTTTGGCAATCTCATCCATGTGGCAGCTGAGATGATAGAACAGGCTTCCCCATCCCAAGGTCAGAAAGCAAAACTGAACCATAATTCCACCCTGATTGTTGGCATAAGGTAAGGTGTGCTGCAAAGGACAAGACTTGTTCATTGACTACCTGAAAAGCCTGAGCTGTTTATGACCTAGGACAAACCCAGAGAATCAGGAATAGGAAAGCTAGCAGTGGACATTCATGGAATTGCATCTCAGCAGGAAGTTGGATGAAAGGTGGAAGGGAAGGAGATAAAAGAGGACATTTTTCTGTGCATATCTTGAATGTAACGCTAACCAAGCAGTCTAAAAATGGCAATTTCTGTGAAGCATATTTCCTGATAATAAAGTAATTAACTATCACCCTTTGTAGAGACCTAAATTGTCATAGAATCACAGAATCAGAATCCTTTCATTGAAGAAAGAGGCCATTCAACCAATCAAGTCCATATCGACCTTCCAAACAGCATTTCCACCAGGAACATTAGATTATCTGCTGAATCCTTCAACCTTTATAATTTGTTATTTCAATGAAATCTTGACTGGCTTCTTGTACCTGTCGGTAAAAACAAGGACTGCAGATGCTGGAAACCAGAGTCTAGATTTGCTGGAAAAGCACCACAGATCAGGCAGCATCTGAGGAGCAGGAAAATCAGAAACAAGTTCCTGATGAAGGGCTTTTTCCCGAAACATTGATTTTCCTGCTCCTCAGATGTTGCCTGACCTGCTGTGCCTTTCCAGCACCACTCTAGTCTAGAACAGACCCTTCAATCCAACTCGTCCATGCTGACCAGATATCCTAACCTAATCTAGTCCCATTTGCCAGCACTTGGCCCATATCCCTCTAAACACACATCCAGATGCCTTTTTAATTAATCACCCTGCTCACAGATGTTATTAGACACTTCAGGAGTGGAACTTGAACCCAGGACTCCTGGTTTGGAGGTAGGAATGCTGACACTGCAGAACAGCACTGTAGATTTATTCGCGTGGCCTCTCGTGCATTTGTAACCCAGATCACACCAAGTTCCATTCATCCATCACACACGCTTGCAGACTTACCAGCTTTATATTAAGCACTGCATTTATTTTAAAATTCAAATCATCATTTACAATCCCTTCCTTGAAGTCACCGCTTCCTATCTTCACAATCTCTTCCAGCTCTCTCTCCTGCAAGTGTGGTAGTCTAAGAATCACAAATTAGTACAAGTGGCACAGATTAGTGAAAAAGGGAGTTGAAATCATAAGACTTTAAAGCAAATTATGTAAAAGTAAATAGGTTTTAGGTATCTACATAAGATAAGTGGGCAAAAAGAACCTCTGACAGGGTGATAAGAAAAGGATCGGACAAATGGGAGCAGAAGCAGGGCAGGCCATTGGTAACAGTCTGCTCTGAAAGGTGAGCCAGTCAATAGATCAGACAAATGGATGAATGAAACTGCCCTCCATCATTAGGTTTTCTGCTCCTGTTCTTTAGCTCACCAAGGTGGAGGTCACAGACTAATTGGATCCAACTAAAGCTCTTTCCTGCCTAAAGGGATTATGTTTTCTTCAATGTCCCATCATTTCTGGAAGCTTTATGGCAATCACTTATTCAGTTGTTCACTCAAGTTAAAAATTTAAAGTAATTACTCCTATTGCCATTAGAAGACCATGAAACCACCTTGAGGTGTATCATTTGCTCAGACATCCTGTTTAATGTTGAATCAGATCATTGGTGTGCATATTATCCATGAGATATTCCCCCTTTCCAAAGATTTAGGAATGTCTTTTACCAAAGCCTAGGCTGGAGTCATGTCCTTAGCAGAGTTAACAGGCTTATATTGTCCTATGTTTGTTAGCCTGACTGCCTGCTACATCATTTTTGTGAATAAGCTGGACAGCTATTTCTATAATAGTCAATTTTTAAATTAAAACATTTTTAAAATTGTTAGCTATTTCTTACACACCCTCAGTTATACAAATCTCTAACTCTTGTTCGTCCTGATTTTAATTGCTCTCTTATTACAGTCTTGCCAAGTCCACAAGCTCTAGATTTACCTCCCTAAACTTTTCTATCCTCTACTTGTCCTCTCTTCAGATGCAAATTAAAGTTTAGCTCTTTGATTATATGCTGTAATATCTCCTTGTATAGACTGCAATTTCAAATATTAATTTATAGTATTCCAGTGAAGCATTGTATTAACTTTAAGATTGCTAGATCATACAAGTTATTGTGCTGTAGCAGAACTGGATATCTATTGCATAAGGCTGAAACAAAAAGGTGTGTGTAGAGTAGCAGCAAAGAAGGCATTAAACAAAGATGCAGTATGATGGCTGCAATTTAATAGAGTATTCTGAGACAAACACTATTATTTCTAATACTGGTTTAGTTCAATATGCACAGAGAAAATTAACAGTATTGCTATTGTAAAGTGCTCTTCCAGTTTGCCTGTCTTGAATTTCAAATGGAAGTTTCCACTAACATTTTAACTAACAAGTCTACATTATTTGGTATTAACTACAATCCCTCCCAGCAATGTCAGCTGTTCAGTCAGCGGCATTGTGCAACTTGTTTCATTATTTGATGGAAGAGGAGAAATACCAAAAAATGCTTTTTGCAATCAATACTCAAAAACCAAATAAAAGCATGTTACATCATTTCCACCTTTGCCAAGAACAATTTTTAAAAGAAAATACTAGATATCAGTTTACAAAAAAAACTCACACATAGTTCTGTGGCAATCAGCTTTATGCTCAAGTAATAACACAAATAAAGATCAATTTAACTTAAACAACTATGACCAAATAGCCCCTGCCTTAACATCAATAAAGTGAAAGAAATGTTGTCGGCTAATTATCTTGGAGATGCTTCATTAATAATCACTGGGCAGGAATGACTGTTCACTGACAATTCCATAATCTTTAGGTCCATTCACCACTGCTTTAAGAATGTAATAGCCTGCTCCAGCATGCAAGCAGGTCATGGAGAACATCCAAACTTGGGCTGATTCGTGCCAGCTAATATTTGGGCCATATAACTGAAAATTAATCACCAATCTGACCAAGAGAAAAATCCAATGTCTCCTTTTGAACATCAATGGTTCCAGCAGCACTCTGGTGAAGGGGGTTGGGGAAGAGGAATCACTGCTGACTTGGACTGAGCTTGACCTGGTGAATTAACACCACAATTACAACAGCAAGATGGAGATTGGATAGCTCGTCAGTCAACCCTTCAAAACATCCTCACTAGCTACAAGCTCAAGGCCTGTGTGATGGAAAACTCAACTCTCACTTAGATAGGTGCAGCTCCACTTCTGGAGCAGCTCACACCATTCTGAAGAAAGCATTTCACTTGCCTGGTGCTTCTGAGACTGTACTTCATATCCAGCTCCTTCAGCTTGGTGGATTGTGGCTGTGTACAATCCACAGCTCTGTAGTAATCCACCAAACATATTTAACAGGGCTAAAATAAAATAAGAATGGTCACAGGACCAAAATGATTAAGGGTCCTGTTGAAATGTCAACTATCCTGCTCTTCTGATAATGCTTGACTTGCTGTGCTTTTTCGAGCACATTTTATCCACTCTCACAGGACCAGAAACATTAACTCTGCTTTCTCTCCATAGGTACTGCCAGACCTGTTGAGTTTCTCCAGCACTTTGGTTTCATGTCCAATAACACCTCCTCCTTCAGCAATCTCTACCTCAGGAACACTGTCACCCCCAAGATACAAATTATTGGGCCACACCTCACTATTGCCTCATCACTGGGCCAAAGCTCTTGAGGTTTTTATCTTGAGTAAATATCACCACAAAGGATGCAACTGTTCTACCCACCAGACTTTCAACGCAATGAGGATAGTAAACAAATTTACTGATTCCAAGAACATTTTTTAAATACAAAATTAGATTACAGTGCATATCAAACATGTACTTCTAAAGCTGGAGCACTTAGTATATAATAGCCATCATGTTGAAATATCTTTAAAAATTTCAGGGAATTGCTCTGAGTGGTCTGTTGACTTCCATTCAAGCCTTTGCAGTGGTACTGTTGAGAACAACATGGAAACCTGGTCTCTGCATGGCCTATAGAACACCAGATCGATGCCAATCATGTGCTGTCTTAGGTCATTAAAGCATACATTTCTTATTTCTAGCTCAGAATCATTTTTCACCCAAACTAGAAACAGCCACTCATTTTATAACAAACTGTTTCTTCCTTCCTGAGCTATGCATTGCGTATTATATTCTCAATTTGAGATTCAGCAAACCACAGTTTACGCATTATTTTACTATGGGGCAAGGCAAGAGGGCAGAACATGGCTTCTTCTTTAAATGGAATTGTGATCGAAACCCTTGCTGGTGTTTTATTGTGAATGATACACAAGCCAAATCAGCTAGCCATTCCCAGCATTCTATATTATGAAAACAGAGATGATCTTGTGATTATATATTCTGACAAATATTTAAAAATAACAACACTAATTGTTTCTTATGTAGAGCATAAAATACAGCGGCTATCCATTAATAATCAGTGATTTAGCTAGAGGGCATTGGTGTCTCAGAGGAATCCACATGGACTGTAACTTCACTGAATATGATCCACTAAGGGTCATTTGTACTGTACACTGTCCAAAGTACTAAACAAAATGAGACAAATACAGTGAAAGTACAGAATACATATACCACCACTATCTGCTATTAACTAGTTTCCTGTACTTCTCATAATGTAACTTAAGAAAAATGTATTCTCAATTAACATTTATGGAGCAGAACAACAACATAACATTCAGCATAAGTCTTATAACTAGGAAAGCGAGCCCTGACAACCCAGTTTTCTCTTTTGTATTTAGTTTGTAGCATTTTCTCAGGAAAAAAAGTCGTATTCTTTAATTTTACGCCAATATAAAAGACAAATAGATCACCGTCTGGAGTGCATTTGTTGAGAGTTGAAACAGTCCATCATGTCACTGTATTTCATTACATGCATCTGTTCTCACATTTTCAAATTAAATTTACCGCACAGCAACAATGGCATGCTGCTCTAGATTTGGCATTTATGTGGATTGATGTAGAATTCATGTCTGCCAGATGTAGGTGAAACAAATATGAAGGAATCCCTAAGCACATCAGCATCTGTCCAAGACCCACTACATATTCAGAATGTTATGACAGTAGGATGGAGGAGTCAGTCTTTGAGACACTAACAGTGATGGTTTGAGCACTGCATTAGTCAGGATTCATCTATAATAAAACAAAATTACCAAGCACAGCCAATCCTGTCCATCACAGCACACACTCCTGAGAATAAGCTCATCAGTATGTTAACCAGGGAAATACAGGTAGATTGGATAAAGTAAGAAGTCATGAAGGAAACAAAAGGCTGAACAGTTCTTTTGTGCTACCAAAAAGGTATTATTTTTGAAGATTGTCTGTACAGTCCTTCTGCAAAATATTTCAGACCAGTCCTGTAGGATATCAAGATAATTCATGCTTATATTCCAACAGTTTATAGGTAGTGGCTAGGTCAGCATTTATTGTCTATCCTTAACTGTAAAAAGGTGCTTTTTAAATCACTGCTGCCTATCTGCAGAAACAAACTGAGTTTCTTTATAAGCAAGTTAGAACATTGTTGGAAGTGCAGAGGATCCCAATAATTAAAGCCATGCTCTATTTATCAATGCACAGGTGCCATAAGCTCTCTCAAATGGGCCATTAAAATTGATATATAAACAGACTATTCACAAGCAATTCCAAATACATATGCTTATTATGAAATCACTTGCTTTGGTAGCTCTTTACAATGAATAACATGCTGAAAGTATGAGAAATAAAGTGTAATAGCTGGCTGAGACGACATGCAGTGTGGGCATTTGAAAAGAAGATGGAGTTGAAATCAGGAAGGAATTATAATGTTGTCAAGTATTGGTGACATTGAGCAGTTGGATATGTATTACCTGAATGTCATCAAATTATACGGGTAAAAAATGAGGTCTGCAGATGCTGGAGATCACAGTTGAAAATGTGTTGCTGGTTAAAGCACAGCAGGTTAGGCAGCATCCAAGGATTAGGAAATTCGACGTTTCGGGCATAAGCCCTTCATCAGGAATGAGGAGAGTGTGCCAAGCAGGCTAAGATAAAAGGTAGGGAGGAGGGACTTGGGGGAGGGGCGATGGAGACGCGATAGGTGGAAGGAGGTCAAGGTGAGGGTGATAGGCCGGAGTGGGGTGGGGGCGGAGAGGTCAGGAAGAAGATTGCAGGTTAGGAGGGCGGTGCTGAGTTGAGGGAACCGACTGAGACAAGATTTCTCCAGTTTCCTCATTTCCCCTCCCCCCCCACCTTGCCTCAGTCGGTTCCCTCAACTCAGCATCGCCCTCCTAACCTGCAATCTTCTTCCTGACCTCTCCGCCCCCACCCCACTCCGGCCTATCACCCTCACCTTGACCTCCTTCCACCTATCGCGTCTCCATCGCCCCTCCCCCAAGTCCCTCCTCCCTACCTTTTATCTTAGCCTGCTTGGCACACTCTCCTCATTCCTGATGAAGGGCTTATGCCCGAAACGTCGAATTTCCTATTCCTTGGATGCTGCCTAACCTGCTGTGCTTTAACCAGCAACACATTTTCAACTGTCATCAAATTATAAACCACTAAAGTTGTGAGCTTTTAGTGGTTTGAGCAAGTGAGAATAAAATGAATAGGCATGGTTAATAAACACATCAGGAACAGTGGCGGTATAAGAGAATACATGAATGATATGCAGCAAAGACTGTGAAATTTGAAGCAGGCACATTGAAAATCTTAGGGCTTTTGAATAAAATTTAATACCTCAAACCTAACTATTTAAAGTATTTCACAGAAATGGTGAAGGGAAAAGAATGCCTGCTTTGTGCAGAGGTGAAAGTTTAGATGACTTTAGATTTATAAACCAGAACATCTGCAATTACCAGTGCTCACCAGTATACTGCCCCAATTAATAAATTATATCTATAAGAGGTGTAAATTTAAACCATTCCCACAACTATACACACATGGACCAAGGCCAAACAGCAAGACTGGAACACACAAGTAATGAATGTCAATAAACACTTCTAGAATTTGTTTTTTCTGCACAAATGGTAATTCTGAAAACTAACAAACAAACATTCTCCTTTAGGATATTCACAGTTGGAATAATTATAATTAGAAAATCCCTCCAGTAGGGAAGCCAGGAGCATCCATACAGTGGAAAAACAAAAATATTTAACGAGTCACCATGAGGCCTTCTTTGTTAGCAAACTGTCACTACACTACAGAAGTCATTGTGTTAAGTACTTTGAGACATTTCAACAACATGGTACAGCGAGACACAACTGTTTACGTATTTCTTTCTTTTAAGCATCCAATTAAAGTGTGACATGAGTAGAATGGGTTGCCTGGCAACCTCAAGCTCGGAGGCTTCCCAATGCTTCACAGAAGAGTGTACAAATAAAACAAAAGGAGTGCAATTTCAATTATAGGACTGAGTGAAAAATAAAAATAAAACACAACCAGCATTTCCAGAGAGCAGTACCGTGAAGAAAAATACCACTTGTGGCAAGGTCCTGTGGCATTCACATGGTTAGTTGCTCATCTTGTACACATCATTGCTCCCTGTCAAGATCGTTCATGCACACAATATAAATCAAGATTAAAATCTCCAAGTTATTTCTGGTCCTTGTGTAATAGCAACCATTAACCACCTGGCACAAATATTCACAAATTAAATATCTGCACATTCTAAATATATATACTGTTGAACTTGACAATTTAAGATGGTCGGTTGCAGCTGTAAAATATGATTCAGTCTCTTTCCCTATACATTATCTGAACTCTAATGGGTTGTCATGGCGATGTTTAGTGGATTCTTAACAATAATCGCTCTAGTTTAATTGTATTTCTTAAATTTTTTCTCAAATTTATTTGAATTAGAATCAGAGAGTCATAGAGATGTACAGCACAGAAACAGACCCTCCGGTCCAACTCGTCCATGCCAACCAGATATCCCAACGCAATCCAGTCCCACGTGCCAGTATCCAGCCTATATCCCTCCAAACCCTTCCTATTCATATACCCATCCACATTCCTTTTAAATGTTACAGTTGTATCAGCCTCCGCCACCTCCTCTGGCAGCTCATTCCACACACGTACCACCCTCTACAGGAAAGCGTTGCTCCTTAGGGCTCTTTGATATCTTTCCTCTCTCACCCTAAACCTATGCCCTCTAGTTCTGGACTCTCCCACCACAGGAAAAATAGCCCCAGCCTATTCAACCTCTCCCTCCAACCCTGGCAACATCCTTGTATATCTTTTCTGAACTCTTTCAAGTTTCACGATATCCTTCTGATAGGAAGGAGACCAGAATTGCACGCAATATTCCAACAATGGCCTAACCAATGTCCTGTACAGTCGCAACATGATCTTCCAACTCCTGTACTCAATACTCTGAGTAAAGGAAAGCACACCAAATACCTTCTTCACTATCCTATCTACCTGCAACTCCACTTCAGCAACTCTCCTGTGGACCTTACCATAAAGCGTATAAGGCAAAAGTGAGGACTGCAGATGCTGGAAATCAGAGTATAGATTAGAGTGGTGCTGGAAAAGCACAGCCGGTCAGGCAGCAGCCGAGGAGCAGGAAAATCGACGTTTCGGGCAAAAGCCCATCAGGACTCATTAAGTGTATAAATCCTGCTAAAATTTGCTTTTCCAAAATGCAACACCTTGCATTTATCTAAATTAAATTCCATCTGCCATTTCTCAGCCCATTGGCCCACCTGATCTAGATCCTGTTGTATCTTCGCTGTCCACTACACCTCTAATTTTGGTGTAATCTGCAAACTTACTAACTATACCTCTTATGCTCACATCCAAATCATTTATATAATTAACGAAAAGTAGTGGACCCAGCACCGATCCTTATAGCACTCCACTGGTCATAGGCTTCCAGTCTGAAAATCAATCCTCCACCACCACCCTGCGTCTTCTACTTTTGAGTCAGTTCTGTATCCAAATAGTTAGTTCACCCTGTATTATCTGTATTGTGCGAGTTGGAATTTCTAATCTTTTATCTAGCAGAAGTGGTTTAAACCAAATAAATCTTTCCTGTATTCAAGTAGTTAAAGATATGAAACTCAAGTTTAAGTACAGCACCTCAAACGGTGAAAAAGTACTCACATAATAATGTGCACTCACCGTCATGGACTCATGAATCATCAGTGAGAGCGAACTAATAAGAGAAGCAAATCTTCTCTCGACTCGAATATCTTTCACACAATGACTTAACTTCTAGATTTTCAAGAAAAATATGGCTATCAGAATTGGATTTATATTCATAAAGTTTGCTTACCTTATTGCTCAAGATATTTTCAAAGATGAAACTCCTTGCTCCAGATTCAGTGTTGCAAATTGCTGTCTCCGTACAAAAGGACTAAATAAATGCAAACTGCTATTAAGATAGTAAAGCATCTAATATCACTTCACATCAGTGTTATCAAATAAAATTTAACACTGAGGTACATATGATGATATTAGGGTATGTGATCAAAAATTTTGTCAAAGTAGTAAGTTTTAAGGGACATCACAAAAGGAGAAAGGAGAGAGGCTGCAAGGTTTAGGAGGGAATTTCAAAAGCTTAACATTTAAGATGCTGAAGACATGGCCACCAATGGTGAAGAGATTAAAAATGAGAAGGTGCAAGAAGTCAGAATTAAAAGGACACAGGTATCTCAGTGATAAGACAGAAGGAGGTTACAAGGAGAGGTTACAGAAGGAGGCTACAATATAAATCTCGTAAAAGACATCATTTAAGAGACAATTGAATATGAGAAGGGCTTTGAGGTGACACTCCATACCAATACAGAGTTTCTTACTTTCATATTAAATAACAGATTAGCTCAAAAATAACAAAAATAATCTATTTTCATCAACCAAAGCCTTTAAACTCAAGAGGAGGGCAAGGTCTTCTGTTCCCATCCTGTTCTGCAAAGTGAAGCATATGGTCATTACAAAGGAAGTTGCAGTGTTTGTCTGAAATCAGATCAGAAGCTGCTGCAGTCAAATGGCAGTAATTAATACTGCCACATCAAGACAAAACTGTTCATACTTTATGCAAGCAAGCTTTTTTTTCTTAAAAAAGGATTTCATGGTTTGCAGACATCACTGGCAACTAACATTTGGTGCACATCCTTAATTGTCCTTGAAAATTTTGACCTATCGCAATCCATCTCGTATAAGGGCTCCAACAATGCTGCTAAAAAGGGTTTCTAGAATTTTGACCCAGTGACAGTGGGAAATGACAATCTATGTTCACAGTCAGGACGGTAGATAATTTGCAGAGGAACGTGTAGGGGTCTTGTGTCTATTAGCCTTGTCCTTCCAGCTGGTAGGATGTCAGAGGCTTCAAAGGAGCTGTGGATGGAGCTTTAATAAGTTGCTGCCTCACATCTTGTGTCTGATACACACTTCTGCCATTGTGTGTTGATTGAGAAAGAAGTCAATGTTTACATTATTGATTGGAGTGCTAATCAAGTGAATGGCCTTGTCCTGAATGGTGTGAGATCTCAGCGTAAATGAAGCTGCACTCATCCAAAAGAGTGTAGAATATTTCTTCACAATCCTGAAGTGTGCATTATTGATGCTAGACAAGCTTTGGGGAGTGAGGAGGAGGTTTCTTGCCACAATCCCCAGCTTCTGACCTGACCTTGTAGCCGCAGGACTTCTATTGCTACAACAGCACTTTTTATCTGCCCATGGTATCAAAAACCATTGAACTGCTTTGTGAAATTACCCAGAGGGCTAATCATTTGTCTTAATCTTTCGGTTGCTATGGATAGGCATGATCAGTTATATTCTGCAGGTCACATATCATATGTGACTCACTGTCATATCCTTAATGCCGAGCTATTCATAATGGCGCTAATGACCAGAATGACCAGGTCTAGCTATCTCTTCACCAGTTATTTCATACATGCCTATGGATATTGACACAGGTAATGATAGTGAGAGGTACAGAACCCAAAGGCTACTGAAGCTTGTGAAGACAAAAGCGGATTCCCTTAATGGAGCTCTGACTAGCAGATTGTAGAAAGTGATACATGAAAGGTGGTGTTGCTGGAAAAAAATAGTAAATGGAAACAAATGGACACACACACACACACACAGAGAATTAAATAGCAGAGCTCTTCTTAAAGCTCTGCCACATCTTGAAAACAATTGTGTGTCTAAGATTTATTGCTACATTCCCACATGCAGTACATTGCTTGAGTAATGCAGAGGGGAAAAATACCTGCACCAACAATGCCAAATACAAGATTCAATAAAGTTGAAATTAAATAAAATATTTTCCTGAGCTTCACCTGATCTTTGGAACTTTGAAGCCAATGAGCAAAGGGATTCAGTAAAACCTCATTCTGCATGCCAATTGGTGGTTTATGTTTAAAATATGGATTATTCTAATACTCATCTGCCACTATGATTTTATTCACCATTTCAGATGTGGTGCTTTTAAACAGCTCAAATAAGGCAAAGCAAAGTTCAATACAAATATGACTGAGGTGTTTGAACCATTTTAACACAACCCCAGAGATCAAAATGTACCTTTAATCTGTAATTGTTTTGAGATGGAACTGAGTTTGGAACCTTAAGGTACAGTTCACTCAAATGCTTAGAAAGAACAATTCATCTAATTGAACAGATGTGAAATGGCTTATTTTGTCAATGTGTAGTCCAATGTGCAAGTTGGTTAGATTTATTTGAGCATGTTTAGTTTTAAAATACTTTTTGCCCAAAAGACGACATGCAAACTGATTTTGACGTAGTAAGGACAACACAGCATGCAGGATCTTGGTGAATAAAAACACAGATTATATTTTCCAAAGGAACAAAATTTAATGATACAGAAATAGCTGGAGGAGGTTTGAGAATGAGGGTGAATTACAGTGTCTGAATACTAAATCCAAATGAGATGAAGAAAGAGGGAAAAGAAGAATTGGATTAAAAGAATTAGATTTAGAGATTCACAAAAAGAGAGAGACAGAAATGTACAAGTGAAAATTTAGAATTTTTCACATTTCATAGAATAATTCACAACCTGGGTAGTCGTCATCACTTATCAAACAGGTACTCAGAATAGTAGAGTAGAGAAGGGAGCCACTTAGCTCATTAAGTTTACTCTAGTTTTTCTGAACAGCAATCCAGTTAGTTTCACTTGTTGGTGCTTTTACCAAATAGGTTTCAACAGTTCTCTTCTTTTCATAGCTATTCAATTTCTTATTGAAGTCTGCTATTGAAACTGTGTCCACCTCATTATCTAGCAGTGCATTTCAAACTTAATCACTAGCTACATAGAACAGTCTGTTTTCTACATGGCACCTCTACTTTTTTTTGCCAGTTGCTTTAAATTTACACTCTCTGGTCATTCATCCTTCAATTTTTGTAATATAGTTTATCCTTATTTACTCCATCTGAACCCTTCAGGATTTTAAACACCTAGGAAATCTCATCTTTGCCTTCAACAGTTTGCATTTCTAAAGTGCTTTTAACAACACAAAATGACAACTTAATTAAATAACCCAAAGATTCTTTATAAGTTTTATCAAGAAAACAATCTCTGTGATCTCAACATAATTTCCATTACATTCCTTTCAACAGCAACCAGAAAAACATTGCCTTCATATCTATGTAAAAACACAACCTTTTTTAAATTCAGATGTAAATAGATAATTGAGAATAAAACTATTTATTTCTAATCAATATATGACCTTCCTGTAACTTTGGGAATCATAAAGGGCCCTAAATGACACAGGCTGTGACAAGAAACATGGTAGATTTACACAAGATATCCAACAAGGCCCAGCTTAACATCTGGATCAACCTACTGCATCATTTAGCTAAGTTGGGTCGTGGAGGTAAGAATTTTCAGACGTAACAGTGAGTTGACTATTAAAGGGGGATTATTGCTTGTTAACAACCTTCTTAAATTGCAGATCTCACCTCTGTTACATTCAGCTTTCAATCCTATTGTCTACTGCAAACAAAATCAGATGCTGAGAATTCTTGACATGGAAGCCAGCAAAGTTACCGGGCAACTTTGACTCACTACTGACTGTGAAGAGCCTCCATAAAGATCACCATTCAAACCATCTGAGGGCACCATCCACTAGCACCAGGCTACACTCACCATGTCCACAGATTGGCATTTACATGTGCCAGTCTCTCCAATCCCTTGTGGCACATTACCAATCCACTTATAGCATGCACTGCACTTCAGTGCTGGACTTCAGGGTACAATGGCAGCCGCCCTTGCTTTAACATAATTTCAGCCCAGGAAAAATCTCTTGGCTGCAACGTTGCTGCCTTAGTTCTCAATCATGTTGAATTAACCCAGATGGTCACAGTATCCCTGCCTTGCTTCACCTTGCCCCACAGGTTTGTATTGCCTGTGTGTTGCCTTGCTGCTTAGCACACAGACACAAAGCCAGGACACTTGTTAAGGTTATCAGCAGTCCTCAGGTCAAGTCAAGGGATATAGCTTTTGCTCAGGGTGGGGGTGGGGGGTTATCCCAGCCTACAAAGTCAAGGGTAGCCTCTTATAAGGAGCTTGGAGTTCGCAACTTGGAGTGGTCAAAGTCAGGATACTCTCCTCAGAAGGGGTTAGGAGCTGAATGTCAGGCAGCACACTGTCGACTCTTTCTGCCCTTTGTCTCCTGGAATGAGACAGAGATGAAAGTGGGCTACACAACTATTTCCTTTGCATCAGGTGCAGATGTCCTGAGCGAGTGAGCGGGCAGTGTTAATGATGTCAGGAGTTGGCGTGGATGACAGAAAGTGAGGCAAGAAGTTGTAGACAATAGTTAGAGGGGCACAGCATGAACTGTGTGAAGTGGAGACGGAAGCAGAGATAGAGTGTGAGATTTCAGAGAGAAGTTTAGAACCCTTGCACTGGTAAAGTGGAGGTGAGTAAAGAGGATTGAAAAGTGCGGCACTGGAAAAGCACAGCAGGTCAAGCAGCATCCAAGGAGCAGGAGAATTGATGTTTCGGGCATAAGCCCTTCATCATTCCTTTTTCAGCGCCAAACTTTTTGACTCTGATCTCCAGCATCTGCAGTCCTCACTTTCTCCTAGATTTTCAAAATTGTCTTAGAAAAGGAGAAAGACAATGCTACAGACTTGGAAACAGATATATTAGTGAACATGTGGATGTGAACCCAAGATTATCTCAGGAGTCAAAGGTAGCAGCACGATTACAAGTAGTCTGGTCCAGCCTTAGTTGCCAGGAAGGATGGCTTTTGTACTTGGGATTAACAAAGACAGAAGATTCTGTTTTCCAATGCTTAAACATTTAAAATACCTCCTATTCTATTAACAGAACAAAGATTACATTACTGTCTTGCTCAGATTATTCAAACTTAAATCTAAACAAACAATATGTATAGCAGCTATTTTTGTGACAGAACTAAGATTTTTTAGAATAGATTTAAACTTTAATTCACGACCAAAATATTCATTTTAAAAGAGTACATGTGTTAATACAATAGGCAGATTACACTTATGTACAGCTGGAATTTAAGGTAGCGTTCGTTCTAATTTGCATATAATGGCATACTGTAATTGCCAGGTTAATAACTGTGTCGTGTCCATACACCAATGCTGAACAGCCTGTTAAGTCTGACAATTGTGAAAGAGAAATGTATTGGTATTGCTATCAAAAGGTGATATTATCTTCAGTACGTTGACAAACTAATGTTAAGGACCAGGCCAGACCACTCAAAACATTCTTAAGCAGGCAGCCCTAGATCCTGAGGGGCAGCACGGTGGCTCAGTGGTTAACACTGCTGCCTTACAGGGCCAGGGACCCGGGTTCGACTCCCGGCTCGGGCAACTGTCTGTGTGGAGTTTGCATGTTCTCCCCGTGTTTGCATGGGTTTCCTCCGGGTGCTCCGGTTTCCTCCTCGGGTCCAAAGATGTGCTGGAAAGGTGAATTGGCCATGTTAAATTGTCCAAAGTGTTAGGTGGATTACTCATGGGTAAATATAGGGGAATGGGTGGGCTGCTCTTCGGAGGGTCAGTGTGGACTTGTTGGGCTGAAGGGCCTGTTTCCACACTGTAGGGAATCTAATCTAACTTTGCAATTTGTTTCGCTAAGTGTACAGTGAAAATTATCCGGAGTAAGATAGCTAGATTGACTAGCAGAATTTAAAACAGACAAAAAATTTATTCACAAAATTACACAATGAAACACAAGAACAAAATAAAGGACCCCTACAGAACTCAACCTATCCAGCTAGACTTAATTATGCTGTTTTAAAAAACACACAATAGTCCCAATAAGCAAACTCCCTTTAGAGTATAAATGGAATATGTGCTGAAAGGTTGAAGTTGAAGCACAGAAAAGAAAGAGTTTCCACATAGCTCCCTGCTGAACCTCCCAGTTCAAGACTGAACTAAAACAGGTCAGCTCAGCTCAGCTCAGCTAGAGAGCTGACCACTCCCCTCTGTTTATACAGGTCACTTCTAAAGCATGACCACTTTGGCCTGAATTCTTATCTGTTTACATATAAACAAAAAGGCCTCTCAAAATTCTTTTCAGCTCAGTACCAAACCAGAAATATCGGAGCCCAGCCCGGTCTATTGCCCCTCTGACAAAAAAATCAAGGATGGAGTCTACTTGAGCCAAGGAACAGCTCTCAGAAAAAAAAGGTGCTAGCTTTGTGACACTATTTTCCAGCATGTTTCACAAAAAGCAGACCATAATTATCTGATTAGATTTGGGATTAAACTGGAATGATTAAATCATTGCCTAATAATCAGCACTGTGATTATTAAAAATAACAGGAATGACAATATTATTAGCTTATACACATACATGCATACTTTTGCTAGGATACATCATAGGGTGTTCCAGAAACAGTGCTCCTTCCAGAGGAACCTAAGGAACGATTACACTTAAAACATATTTTACATGTGACTGGTCAAAACTGAAATTTTGAAAATTTCAATTACATTCATCTTCATTTTCTTATCAAAGCCAGTTTTAAAAGTTATTTTCCTTGACTGGAATAAGATATAGTACTGTGGCTTGCAGCACCAAATCAGTCTGATTTCCTTTCTGACAGGATAAGAGGTAAATTTTCACATGAAGCATAGAACACAGCACCACTGAGGCAGATTATCAACAAATCAGAACCAAGGTAAATGATCAGATGAGTGACAGCATCTAGATGATTGAAATTAAGTTAAATAACACAAATAATCGGGTGTTTGAAGAGGAAAGTAGCAGTAGAAAAGGAGGTGACACAGCTGTATATCTCAGGGACAACTGGGAAGTACAGAGGGTTTAAGAGGATAAATTTCAGGAAAAAAAAACTCACTTAAAACTGATATAATAGGAATACAGCTAAATTCACCATTGGCTATAGTGTAGAAAATGAAGTTTAAGTCTAGAAAGAAATATGGAGTGCTCAAAACAGCAAGTTACTTCAATGTACTTGTATTTTCCAAGCAATCAATTCAACATAAACCAGCAAAGCCCAACTCATTTATCATTAGAGTTGGTAAGTGTAATGCTTGATTGCTTCGAGATTCAACAAGGAAACTCAGCAGATGCAGTGTTCATCTGTATTTGGTGCAAGTAAGTTATCCTAAAAATACAAGTTGTCATTATAAGTTGTACGATCAGAGGTTTTTTTCCCCTCATCTTGTCTTGGGGTATCAGTGGGCAAGGTCACCATTTTTCAACCATCTCTAATTGCCCTTGAGCCATGGTGATAGAGTAACCTGCTTAAATGCTACAGTTCAGATGATACACACACTTTCATCTTGCTGTTAGAGAGTTGCAGGATTTTGCCATAGCAATTGTGAACAATGACATAATTCCAAATCAAGGAGTACAACTTAGAAGGGAATTTTCAGGCTTGGTGCTCCTACAGAATTGCTGTTCATGTGCTTCCAGACGGTAATGACCACAGATTTGGAAAGTGTATCTTGTATATGGTACACACTGTCAGCACTGTCTGTCAGTAGAGACGAGAGTGTGAATGTTAAGGGTGCTGAATGGATATCAAATTCATTGCACTGTTTTCTCATGGAGGTTATCAAGTTTCTAAGCACCATTGTTGCTGTACTTATCCAGGGAAGTGGAAGCTTTCCATTACACTCTTGTCATGTGTCTTGGAGATCATGAACAGATTTTGGGGAATTAGGAAGTGAGTTGCTCACTTCCAGCTTCTGATTTGTTATTTTGCTGCAATGTTTACGTGGCTAGTCCAATTTCCAATAAGTACAGGGAGTGAAAAAATAATAATTAAAGAGCTGCTTTCAAACAAGTGCACACCCTTTGGAGTAGTGGATAATAGAGGCTCTTCCTAACAAAATAAATTACATCATGTTTCTCCACATCAAACTTCATCTGCCACCTGTCCATCCATTCCACCAATGTAAAGACGATCTATACTGTCAGCCTCAAGGTTTACAATGTTTTAAACTAACTATCATCTGCAAATTTTGAAATTGTGCCTTTATTTCAAGAGTTTTTTGGAGAAGGGGATTGATGAGGGCAGAATCACGGATGTGATATATTTGGGCTTCACTAAGGCGCTCGGCAAACTTTCTTATGGTAGATTAGTGAGCAAGATTAGATCACATGGAATACAGGCAAAACTAGCTATTTGAATATAGAACTGGTTCAAAGGTAGAAGACAGAGGGTAATGGTGGAGGGTTGCTTTCAGACTGGAGGCCTGTGACCAGTGGTATGCCACAAGGATCGGTGCTGGCTCTGCTCCTTTTCGTCAGTTATATAAATGATTTGGATGTGAGCATACAAAGTATGGTTACTAAGTATGCAGGGTGACACTAAAATTGTAGGTAAAGTGGACAGCAAAGAAGGTTACCTCAGAGTTCAACAGATCTTGATCAGATGGGCCAATGAGCTGAGGAGTTGCAGATGGAGTTTAATTTAGGTAAATGTGAGGTGCTGCATTTTGGAAAAGCAAATCAAGGCAGGACTTGTACACTTAATGTTAAGTTCCTCGGGAGTGTTGCTGAACAAAGAGACCTTGGAGTGCAGGTTCATAGCTCATGGAAAGTGAAGTCACAGGTAGATAGGATAGTAAAGAAGGCATTTGGTATGTATGCCTTTATTGGTCAGAGCATTGAGTACAGGAGTTGGGAGGTCATGTAGGAGCTGTACAGGACATTGGTTTGGCCATTTTTGCAGCAGTGTGCAATTCTCATCTCCTTCCTATAGGAAGGATGTTGTGAAACTTGAAAGGGTTCAGAAAAGATTTACAAGGATGTTGCCAGGGTTGGAGAACTTATGCTATAAGGAGAGGCGGAATAGGTTGGGACTGATTTCCCTGGATCATTAGAGGCTGAGGGGTGACCTTACAAAGGCTTATAAAATCTTGAGTGGCAAGGATAGGGTAAATAGGCAAGGTCTTTTCCCTGGGGTGGAGGAGTCCAAAAATAGAGGGAATAAGTTTAACGTGAGAGGGGAAAGATTTAAAAAGAACATAAGGGACAATGTTTTACATGGAAAACAATATGTCTATGGAATGAGCTGCCACAGGAAGTGGTGGATGCTGGTACACTTGCAATATTTAAAAGGTTACAGGATGGGTATATGAATAGGAAGAGTATAGGAAGATATGGGGCAAGTGGGACTAGATTTATATAGGTTTTCTGGTCAGCATTGACAACTTGGACCAAAGGTTCTCTGCTATATATCTTTATGACTCCATGAAGCCCATTAATACATTGCAGGAAAACTAAAGCAAGAGTTCCAACACTGAACCTTGAGGAAGTCTACTACAAACTTTCCTCCAGTCTACAAAATATTCAACTATTACTAAATGTTCCCTGTCACTCAGCCAAATCTGTAACCATGCTATTACCAGCCCTGTTACTCCAAGAAGCTATAACTTTGCAAAAGTTTGTCATGCAGCATATCAAAAGCCTTCTGAAAGTCCACATACATTATATCACAGCACTGCCCACATTAACCCCATTACCTGTACAAATAAGTCTGGAAAATTCAATAGGATTTTAACTTTCCCTAATCAACTTGCTCGTACATCTATTAATTTTAGCCCAAATAATTGCTCTTAGAAGTTTCTCATTAGCGAAATTCAACTGATATGCTTGCAGTTGCTGCACTGAGGTTTTTTGAACAGGAGTGTAACGTGTGTGATTCTAACATTTGAATAGCTAGGAGTCTCAATATTCTACTACACTCATCTCACCTTCCTAATATCACAAGGGATAACTAGACTCCAGAAACTGACTTTAAATTCCCTCTCACCTTGCTGTTATTCAGGACCATTTGACAGAATATGATTACGGATTCTCGTGGTGATAATGGCCCTGAGGACCCCTTATCATAAACAGCGACTATTATTCTCCTTTAAAGTACATCTTTGGTGTTGCCATGAAAAGCCTGCAGCCTGCTGGGTTCTGTTGCATCTGGGGCACAATTCAAATTGGTACTTGTAAGATTGGCATAAGTTTCATTTCCACAGTATAACAGACACTTAAATTACTCTGCATGGAAGTCTATTTTATATTACTTGTTTTGAGGTCTCATTTTCACAATTCTGGCTCTCCAACACTCTATTGAGTCTTTTATGGCACAGTACAGCATAAAAATTGCGGAATCATATCATAGAATGATAGGTTAATATGTAGCATATTGTCAAACGCCAGTTTTTTTTAAAAGTGCAATCCAATTCATTCCACTCTCACTTTTCCCACACATACTGAAAATGGCAACATACATTTTACTTGCTCCAAACTATCAAATATACTTGTACCAGCAGAGGGAGTCTGCAACAAGAACTACGAAAAATACATTATTTGATTTTGCAGTTATAAATTATGGATGTCTCTGACTATTTCTGTCCCATGTTAGACATGCAGTTTTTCTCCTTCAACTTTTTATCCTGCACCCTCTTGAAAGTTACTATTGAATTGTCCCTTGGTTGTGTTTAAAGTTGAATTATAATTGCAACAGGTAAACATTGAGTCTGATTCATTCAAATTCCAAAAAATAAATAAAAATGCGCAGTCTAATGCCTCATGGAAAATTATACTCAGAAAGCCTCAAATTTTCTGTTAAGCACAGACAATTGCATAATAAAAAGCTATAGCTCCAAATGTGAAATGGTGCAATTTAATGTTGACGTTAAATTTTCTTGCTGACTGTAGCAATACGTCATTTAGAACTATGTGCATTCAGCATAAAATTTACATTTCCTTTTTAACACTGCCAATCAATTTTTATCTGACACTTCTAATACTACTTTGCCTCAAACACTGCATATCTAACCAAGAAATGACCATTCATTATGCTTTTGTTGGCAATAATGCAGGCATTGGTTGTGGTATGAAGTTATGATTGTTTTTTGGAAGGTTATATTTAGAAAATTGTGGAAATTGATTTATTTGTAAAGTTGAGTGCTGCCTGGACTTTAAATAGCTATTGGTGGTTGGATATTTTAAAAAATTAAAAAACTTACAGGCAGAGAAAATTAAGCTAAGTAAATCTGCAAAGTTCTGTGAACTATAAAACTGCTGGGTTTTTTTCAGCAAGAACTTATGTGAATAAGTTTATGGGGTGAGTTTTGTTATTGTTGAATATTGCTTGGAAAAATCTGTTGGGATATAGTTTGCTACACCTGATTTATCCTTTCACAACTTTGAGAAGACTCTTGAGAGGTATAGTTATACTCCTGAGAAGCTTTGGAAGACTTCCTCTCAATATCACCAGAACAAACTGTTTCTAAAAACACCCAGTAACAACCACATGTGTCTACTGATATCTGTTTGGGTTCCAGGAGGACAGATCAAAAGCCACCTAGAACATTTCATATCTAATCATTTTTCTTCAAGAATTAACAATTATTTGGCCAATGTGTTTCTTTCATCTTAGCGGGAAAGTTGTTTCTTTATCCCCTTTAACTAGCTTGCATCAGAATGCATCAGGCTATTCAGGAGGGTTAATATTTACATTTCCATATGTGGAACTGAATGCTAATCAGTTTTCATCTTTGTTCATTAAGCCTTTTTTTCATAGTAAATCAATAATTGCTTCAAATGACAACATTGTGCTCGACAGATATTTTGTATTCTGAAACTAGTACATAGATAACATAAAATTGATTCCGTCAGTAACTGGTTCATACATAGTGCCTCTGATTTTGCAAAATTAGTCTTGGAACCTGAAAAGGTGCCAAATGAGCTGATGCATTGTATCAGGCGAGGCACCAAAACCGTTGGATT
Organism: Hemiscyllium ocellatum; assembly: GCF_020745735.1. Classification (NCBI taxonomy): domain Eukaryota; kingdom Metazoa; phylum Chordata; class Chondrichthyes; order Orectolobiformes; family Hemiscylliidae; genus Hemiscyllium; species Hemiscyllium ocellatum. The sequence goes on from NC_083418.1 coordinate 39,025,629, forward strand.
TGACAAAAAAAATGAGGACATTGTCCATGTTCAACAAAATCTTATGTAATCTTGACCCCATTTCTGGAGCTGATATATTGGGATCCCTACGAATGGCCTCCACCAATGGTTCAATCACCAACGTAAAAAGCAATGGCGAAAGGGGCAGCCCAGTTGGCTGCCCCTAAAAATGCTAAAATTGCTTGATTGTACCCCATTGGTGATGACCACAGTGAAAGGATCACTAGAGAGAACATTTATCCATCTCATAAAGGCTTCGCCCAAGACAAACCTCTCTGGAGTGAAAAAAACGTACGGCTACTCAACTTGGCCAAATGCCTTCTCTGCATTTAGGGAAATCACCTATTGACACGCTTGAATTATATGAAGCAGCTTCCTAACATTATTGGAGGATCTTTAGCCCTTTACTAAACCTGTCTAGTCCTCTTTAACAATAGTAGGTAACACAGTTCCAGCCTTTATGCAAGAGTCTGAGAGAATTTTCAAGTCAACATTTCAGAGTGAAATGGGCCTGTAAGAAGCACAGTCCTCCAGGACCTTCCCCTTTTTAACAAACAAAATATTGGCCTCTCTTAGAGATAGTGGGAGATAATCATGGCTGTATGAGTCATTGAACATGTCGATCATCGGGTCTGACAATATGCTTATAAATTCCTTATAGAATTTGCTAGGAGGTCCATCAGGACTGGGCACCTTTCCACTCTGAAGTGCTTCACAGCCCCCTGCACCTCTTGTTCTGCTAAGGAGGCATTGAGAAAAGACTTCTGTTCGAAAGTCACACCCAGGAGCTCCAGATCCTTGTAAAAGGACTCCAATTTGGCCCACCCCTCTTCACAACCCCCTGATTGGTATAATTCAGAGTAAAATCTCTGGAATGCTGCATTAATCTTTTTGAATCATGTTAGGTTCCCAGACCCTTCCTTAATCGACATAATAGCTTGAGGAGCACTCCTTTTCCTAGGTACTTGCCCGGTTTGTCACCATGCTCATATAACCTTTGCGAAAGTAACCTCCTTCTTTGCTGTCTGCATGTGCATGGAATTCAGTGCAGACCACAGTGCTGTAATCCTCTGTAGCTTGGTCAACGAGGGCCTGTCAAAGTAAGCCTTCTCGACTGGCTTCAACCATGCTTCAAGGAGACATTGCTGTTTGCCCTTCTGCTGCTTCCCACTGGCACAGTAGGAACTAACTAACCCCCTGCTTAGGCTTTGTCAGTTTCCCAAAGGACGGGCAGGTTACTAACTGAGCCTAAATTAATGTCTAGGAATGCTCTAAATTCCTTAGAGAAATAGTCCACAAACTTATTATCCTGAAGAATAAAGGGATCCATTTTCCAGTGCCTCAGGCCCACTATAGCATCCTTCAGCTTAACTAACAGGTACACTGGAGTGTGATCAGAGATGGGAATATTATCAATTGTACAAGATGTCAACAAGTCCAGGGTTGCCACAGGGGTCAGAAAAAAATCAATCCTGGTGTGACATATTGTACTCAATGGAGTGACAGAACAAGAGAAAGAAAATATATTTTCCCATCTTCAGTTGTGACAATTGTTTGATACACTGTTGTTGGAGTGTCTGATAAGGACATCGTGACACAGATTGCCTGTTTCTGATTGGTTGACATTGCAATACACCGAGTGCTTTCAAAAACAATGCAATGCAAGAAAGGCTGTATAAACGCTCAGTAAGAATGCTGCATTTCAAACAGATTTTGTTGGACAGTGCCATGAACATCATAACTTTGTTTTCAGAATGAAGCTGCATTTTGGAAACATCACAATAACGTTATACAATTGAAAGATTAAAAACCTAATTACATAGCTGGCGGATAAATCAGTGTTATGTGATCAGAACTGGAGAAATGTTGCACCTCATGTCTGTTTATGACGAATAAAAGGATAAGCTGCAGACTTTTATACTATTCTTCTTAATTCAGACATCTTTTATAAGTTTATTTTAACTATCCATTTGCATCAAACACCAAAATGCAATCAACTGTGAGGGAGAATCTCCAATGTTATCACCAAGCAGCAAAACTAGACTGTGTGTGCATTCAATTATCTATTGTATTGGGATCCAATTATTCTTTTATTAAATTGCATTTTCTACTTGCTGTTTTTCAAACCTAACTGACGCTGAAATAATGATTGAGGTACATTTGTTAGACTGGAGGGATTCAAGTGCTGTGTAATTTTAACTAGGAGTAGTACTTCAGCCAGAGGGTTTGTGGTCCAAAGGCAGCATCCATAGCTCTGCGCCAGAAGATCTTAGGGAGAACTGATAGTGCACTTCAGGTTCCAGGCAGGCTTCGCCATTTTTATTTTGCCTGACTTCCAATAAGCTAAAACTTTAATAGTTTGACTCATAAGAGAATAGTGCATAGAGACACAGATATAGCCCTTTTCCAACAAACAAAAAACAAAATTAGAAAGTTTAGAGAGAAAATAAATTAGAATCCTTTCTCTACAAATGTACAAATCAGTTTCACAAGTTTACAGAAAGCTTAGCTATCCACTGAACACCCTAAGTAGTTTGTAATCTTGATATACACCACAATTGACTTTCCACTCCACTTGGGGTGAATCAAAGCCACATGACACTACCATCTCATTCCATTTTATTACAGATTTAGGTTGGGACCTGAATTTGGGTTTGCTTTAAAAAGTGCTGACCTTGTGGCACACAATGTTCAGTTGTTCAACTGTTTCAGATTTTAAATTTCAGTTCAAAACTTGACCTTCCTTTCCTATCCAGCATTAATGGTAGATGACTTTCTGCTAGAAAGTGCATTAAGATCATTAATCCTAAAGATAAAAACAATGACTGCAGATGCTGGAAACCAGATTCTGGATTAGTGGTGCTGGATGAGCACAGCAGCTGCCTGAACTGCTGTACTCTTCCAGCACTACTAATCCAGAATCATTAATCCTAAAGACAAGCCAATAAGTCTAGGAGGTTACTTGGTAATAATTGCTTATAATTGGAGACAAATCCAGACACACATTAGCTTCTTCAAAGTTAGCAGTAATTATATTAAACTCATGAAAAATCAGACCTCAGGAAGAGAATCCTAATTAATATATAAAAGAGGGCATTATTCATTGCAAGGACCTAATATTAAAGAACAAAAGAAAAAGAGCACAATGCATCCCCATCAGGGAAGGTTACTGGAATAACATTGTTTCGAGGCTTGAATAATATAAATACCAATGTAGGTGATAACACGAGCAGATTATGGTCATCTCTGAGCACCAAATTAGAATATTGTCTTAGAATGATTTCACAGAAACACTTCTTTGTTTCTTTACATATAAAAAACAGCCAGGATTTTATTTTAATGTTACAATCATTATAGCATCATATTTTGTTTTGAAGATTAAAAAATGGCATTATACGATAAGGGACAAGATTCTGTGGCACCACTTGCACTCTGAAACATGATCAAATTTATGGTACAAAACCTCCACTTGTGGTTAGTGGAACACATTATTTAATGATAATCGCTTTTTATAGTTAGTCTCTTCTACGAATTGGATCTGATTTCACAAAGTCCAAAAAGTTCAAATACAAATACGTTCAGTTTTGATGAACTGTGGGGCTAACTCAATTTTCCAACTTCTCATAGTTAAAAAAGATGATGCATTCAAGATAAAACAGATTTAAACTGTCTGACATTTAACAGCACTGGGAAACCAAACACCTAACAACAGATAAATTTGATTCAGAATCTGTCCTCCTCATTCACTTTCAAATCTTGAACTATGGAGTTCCCACAACTAGTGGTATAAATTCTGAATTCAATATAGTGAAGCATTTTCTGTTTTCAGCCTAAAACTAAATTTAGTTAAATAAGCATATAGGATCAGAAGTAAAACCTCACAGCACCAGGGTCCTGGGTTCGATTCCCGATTGTGTGGAGTTTGCACATTCTCCGTGTCTGCGTGGGTTTTCTCCGGGTGCTGCGGTTTCCTCCCACAGTCCAAAGATGTGCAGGTCAGGTGAATTGACCATGCTAAATTGCCCACAGTGTTAGGTGCGTTAGTCAGGGGTAAATATAGGGTAGGGGAATGGGTTTGGGTGGGTTTCTCTTTGGAGGGGTGGTGTAGACTTGTTGGGCCGAAGGGCCTGTTTCCACACTGTAGAGAATCTAATCTAAAGCAAATCTAAAATGGAGCACAAGTGAAAAAAATAATTTTCAGAACATAATCATAAGAACAGTTTCCTCCAACATATAAATTATTCTTCACAACATTTCCAAATCAAATGGTTCAAGCACCAAATCAGTATTGTTAATTGTAAAGAAGTTATTTCAACTTTAATACAGTAATCTTCAAAGGTTAGATTACTATTACTACCAAATGCTGTCGAGCACACAGATCTTTTAGTATATAAAATTGGTATCATATTAGTGATTAGCAGAACTAAACTGCTAGAATGTGTGACTGTACTGACAACAGAGCCAAGGATGTATGCTGGCGATAAAGCTTTCCTAACCCCTTGGAGAAAGAGGCATAAAATGGGATTAGAGTAGATAGATGCAGTTGAGGAACCAGAACCAGCACAGGTGTGAGGGGTAAGTGGCCTCGCTCTGTGCTGTACATTTTTATGCCTTAATGGATGTCAGGGGATTATACTGCAATATCAATCATATGAGAAGCTTAGTCCTCAGATAATAACTGATTATATCTAATTAGACCATTCTTGTTACTGCTTCCTTCTTTAATGTATCCCAAAATGCTGCTAAAGTCTGAATAAAGTCCCTTCATTGTTACATTGTTTAGAAGATATTCCACAGTAATGTTAAAGAGTCTGTCTCCTTTCATTTTGTTTCAGCTGTGAATGATAATGAGCGAGAAACCCAGTAAAATACAGCAGAGAAATCATGGTCACATGATAAATCCAGAATGGAACAATAGCAAAACACTGACAACATCCTATTATTATGTATAAAATTTGTGGAAATGGTTTATCAAGCAGATTTTCAGTCACAGTCAAAACTGTTTACATCAGAGTTCCTCTGATTTAATTAGCACTTCAGAGGGTCTCTTGCAACAACACACTTTAAACTGGGTTGTTTCCACCTGGGTTTTAATCTCACAAATCGTATGTCAGAACATTCATCATTAAAAGAAACCTCTTACACACTTTCTGCTGTCGATAAGGTTACCAGCATGCACATGGAAGGTGTAGAAACTAAACAATGTGAATTTGCACAAGTTCCCTTCAGCAAGTAGTTTGCCTTGTATAAATTTCCTAATATACTGGGAATAAAAAGCCATACATTAAAATAAATTTGTGGCATGGCACATGAGGCATAGCATCAGCATAACTTGAAAACACTTCATAATTGAATTCAGTTTATTGCACTGTACCCACCAGATTCAAATTTATAATGTATTTCCCTGCAAGACGAATCCTATATTTAATTCCATGGTGTCGCCACAATAATTATGGAATAAACAGATACAGTATGAGTTACAGCAATTAATTGTTTAATATGATGAATGAAATTAATTTTAAGGGTTGCCTTAAAATGGAGAAGAATTTAAATGAAGCCTTCCCATTTGGATATTACCTTCATTAGCACCGACTCACTGAGCTTCTCCCTGTTGACAATCTTTATTGCGACCTTTTGACATGTTACACAGTGGACTCCGAGCTTCACCAATCCTATTGTTAAAAAGAGAGAGAATAACTAATTAAGGACTATTTCACTAACATCATTTATGAAGTTCAGCAGCAAAACATACTCATAAATGTGATTAATAGGTACTATATATTTTAGTAAGGCCTTTAATAGGATCCAAATATCAAACATGCCAGAGCTATTGCATTAGCCTCGCAGAACAGAGTTCACAGATATTTATGTTGCATTTGGGGAAGATACTAGCAAAGTTTAAAATCTTGTCATCTCTAAATCAGTGCACAGAAACACTGGGCAGAATTTTCCCATTTTTCATTACAGTTGTTTTGTTGAGTGAGATTCATTGGTGCCCAGTCCTTCATAGTTCAGGGTTACTTTTTGTACATAACCTTCTGTTATTACACAAATCTTTACCATATTAATTTTGTGAGTACCTTTCTCAGGGAATCTCACATACACAGTCAGATAGATGGAAGTGCTCACTGCAGCTGGAGCATACCAGTGTTGATGTTGCTGGCATTATATTTGGTACACCACTGCCAAAGCTGCAAGTAAGGAGCTGGTTCTTATTACAACAGTTGGCCATTATCACAGAGGATATGGCCCAAAGAGAAGCTCAGGCCTTTCTTCACAGAAAAGGACATGGGAGAAGTGGCTTTGTTTTCCTGCAGACTGCCCAGGAAGCCACACCACGTTGGCCTAAGACATCAATTGCAGTGCAGGTCAGTGCAGTGCAAGCAAGATGCCTAACAGTGCAGAAGGGTGGTCAATGATCTTCTGCATTGCACAAGAATGAGACCTTTGACTTTAGTGGTTTCCCCTAACCAAATGTAGCTTCCCATCTCTCTTCACCCCCGTAAGGACTGCTCCCATTTGACTTCCACACACAACTAATTGCTTAAAGCACATGCAGTATGTTGGCCACGTAAACTGCTGGCACATATTGCACGCGTAAGGATGACACCCCCTTGATTGTTCAGTGATTCTGACCATGACTAGCTGCCTGTGACTCCCCTGGGCTAAAATGCAACATAAGCCAAGAAAGCTGAGAGCCTGTAACTGAGCACTAAATACTCTGTGCACCAAGAAAATCACATATCGGGTTAAAAATCAAGAGGCGCTCCTTCCTACAGCACTCTGGAAGTCTCTGCACAAGGAAGCACTACAACAATTCAAGAAAGCAACTCTCCACCATCTTCTAAAGGGCAAGCAAAGCTGGGCAATAAATAGAGGCCCAGCCAGTGACACCATATCCTATGAATGATTAAAAACAAATACACTAGAGTGGAGATCTGCTCTGGAGTGAGACTGGTTTTCAAAATAATGTACAAAATACAATTACTTCAGTAATTCAATTGATTTCTAAATGGGAAGCTTTACCTTTGAATGAACTTAATTATTTAAAGCAAGTTATCAGATAATAGTATCTGCGTCTTAGAAAATTTGATTTAAACACGCTCTCTTTGGAGCTGATTCTCAACCTCTCTCTCAGCTATCAGATATCCACTGGAGAAACAGTAGCATGGAAGACTGGTACTCACAAACTGACAGCTCCAAGGGCTTTACACATGCTTTCAGGAGTTCATTTAAAGTAGCTAGAATAATCACTAATAAAGCTGGTAGTTAGCACAATGAGTTTTTACTATAGGGTGGGATAGATAATTGCACAACATTTGAGAAGCAGTTTATTATGTGAAAATAGGGGAGAGATTTACCTTGCAGACAATAATGGCTTTCCATCTGCAATATCAAGCATTTAAACATAGCAACGAGTATTCTTTTCAGTCTGATTATTCACAATGCTAAAATTTGAAACAATATAGGAAGGTTTCTTCGAAAGTTTCAGTCTCACTACACTGCAAGAGAGGCATTCTGCCATTTTGTCACATATACTAAAGCACTGGCACAGCATATCATTCATAACTTGCACTGTTTCCATGTTATCTCTGTTGGAATGATCTGTCAGCCATCAAGTAAAATAACAATGGAGTAATTTAAGCTGAGTTAAGCCTGAAATTACTCTTTTGCTTCAACTGAGGTTTCTGGAGTATGTTAAAGAGTTTCACCACTTTCTTAAAAAAACTAAGACGTGCATTGAATATTTCAAAGTCACTGACAGCATCAACTCTGTCAAAATTTTTCTCTTACTCCAACAGATATTCAGAAGGACTCAATGGTCTTTGCCACGAGGTACATTTAAGAATAGGAAGTGTAGCAGCAAGGGACAAGAGGCCAGAGTGAAGTGGCATGACAGAAGGGGCTGACAGTGAAGCCACAAGCACACGACCATTAATCTGGGAGTAGTACAAAGCTCAGATAGTAACTTTTAACAATTCATATTTCATTAATAATAACAATGGCTTTGAAACACCAGGATGGAGTGTTACCCAAACTGACATTGCGGTTAAAAAGCAATGTGCTAATTACCTCTAGCAATTAACAATGTTGCTGGCTTATGGATCACCACTAAAAATGAGGTGCTACAGGCATGGAGTTTTAGCAAAGTGCCAAGGATGGAAAGTGGACAAATGCACGTTTGGAGATTTAATTGAGATTCACATACTCTTTCCCAATTTTGTAAGCTTGGTGGTTGTTTCCTGATCACTAATTGATAAAGGGTGACCACTTTGAAGCATCCTGACTTTTCAAAATATTCTTAGTTTAATCATAGTCTGGTGGATTTCCACTTGGAGAGAATTTTACACTTTAAAAACCAACTTAGTAAAAATTTCTATTACTGCATTTAGTTTGATTTTCTCCAGTTCTTATATTCTGGCATCAACAATTTCTGTGTTGTGAGGACTGGACCCAAAACATTAACTCTGATTTCTCTTCACAGATATTGCCAGACCTGCTGAGCTTTTCCAGCAACTTCTGATTTTACTTCTGATTTACAGTATCCACAGTTCTTTCAGTTTTCATTTAGATCAAAAAGAGTTTGTTTTCTGGGTTGGTGACACTAATCGCCATTGCATCAACTATTAATGCCTTATTAAACAATATCTACACAGTTAAAGACCAATTCTAATTTCCTGCAGTGATTTTATTTCAAGTTCAATGTACTGTAAAAATCCAGAAAGTTCTTAAAACTGACCGGGAGATTGAAAGTGAGCTGCTGTTTGTGCAAAGAAAAATAAAACCGTGCCATGTAAATTGATTAGTGTTTTCTATCAAATTGCAACTCTCAGTCAATCTCTATTCCCTTGACTTTGCAGATTGATTTGTTAATTAATGGCAATTGGAGTTGTGAAACCACAGAAACCATACCAGCAATACCTCTATGTTTATAATTAATACTTCAGTGTAATATTCAGTCTGAGGAACAATTTTGCTAGTAGGGAAATTCTGAGGTAGACAGTGGCTAGTGCACTTTTCAGTGAAGAACAAAATCTTAAGACAAAAGAAAAGGACACAGATTCCCTTGGAATATCTGTAACTCTACATCCCTTCTGGAGCTCTGACAAAAGGAAGGGTTTTATAGTTTGTTGTGAGCTTGATCTTTGCCTTTAGCTTCTGTTTCTTGCTGCCTAAAAGTATTGGCCATATTAATTTGTTCTGTTGCCAAGGTGGAAGACTAACTTTGTAGACAAGTTCCTTATTTTATGATGGTATGTCAAACTTAGCCTGTTTAAACAGGTATTTGTGGTTCTCTGTAGTCTGCTGTTTCCTCAACATAAAACAAGGTCTTTGTGATTTAGAAACACTATTGCATAAGCATAGCACCATTATCTCGGAAGACAAAAGGGTGTTTTTGAAACACTAAAAATATTTTCGGTTTAAAACAAGAAAATTATTTTTACTTAGAAAGTTTATTTAAAAAGTTAAAAAATTCAGATAAAATTAGGAAAAAAATGATTGTTAGGAATAAAAAGATGTATTTTTTTCCAATAAGAAATTAATTGCAAACAAAGTTGCTAACAAGAGACAAAAAGGGATAAAACACCTGTTGGATTACATATAGCTAGATGTTCTGCTGTCTGTTTACAGTAGATCAAGCCCTGGCTCCTGTTACAAATCTATATAAGAAAATATAAGAATAGTTGCCTTCATCCTATTTTTTAGCAGAGGAAGGCCAAGATCCCACTGAGCAGACAATACCAAGAAGCTTCATGCTGTCTGACATGCAGTACAGGAACTACATGTAAAATAGAAAGAGCAAGGTCCTGCCAGAAATCACTTGGTATGCTTTAACAGATGTACAGTACACAAGAACCTAAGAAATAGGAACAAAAGAGTAGGTCATCTGGCCCTTGAAGCCTGCCCTGTCAATAAGACGATCGCTGATCCTCAACTCCATTTTCTCCATACTATCCCCATAAACATTATATGCTGAATATTCAAAAACCACCATCAGCCTCTGTCTTGAACATATTTAACATCAACAGCCATCAAGAGATAGAGCATCCCCAAAATTGACAATCGAGGGTGAAGAAATTCCTCATCAGTCCAAATTACCCAAAACCTTTTTCCAAAAATGCAATCCCTCGCTCCAAGCTCGCCAGCTGGGGTGATGATATATGATGCTTACCCAGCATTTATTTTCTCAAGCATCTCCAGAATCAACTCTCAAGCTTCTGAATTCTAGGAAAGTGAAATTTAATCTATTTTATCTGGCTTTTGGAGTGCATTGGCCCATCAGCAATCTACTGAACCTTCACCTCACTGCCTTTCAACTGTATACCTACATATCATTAACTATAAACAAAATGGAGAAATTTAACAGATTTACAGCATCTTTATTTCCCTCATCACAGATAGCATCGAGTCCAAAAGACTCTTCTTTATCACCCATAAAATCCTTCAAGTAAACAATCAAAGGTATATATAAACTCCAAAATCCTATGTACAATTGATTAGTAAGAAATTTGAAAAAGCATAAAAATGCCTTACTACAATTAAAGATTCATAAATTCCTGCAAAATACAATGGAGAGATCCCAGGCTCCTATCTGATTCATGGCATGGACCAAAGGCCATGGTATAGTATATGAAGTACAGGCTCCTGGCCTGATGTACAGCGTGGAGTGCAAATTCTTGTCTGATGTGTAGGACAGTAAGGCCATGCTCAGGCTATTCACTGATTTCCATCTAAAAGAATACTATCTAATTTCAAGGCTGAGAATAACAGCCTATTTTAAATCATTGGCCAACTTCCCCAACACCAAAAACTTTAACAGATAAATATACATTGAAATAAGCATCCAGCCAGAAAAGAAAATCAGCCTGTAATTATGAGTGTAATATCAGCATTCATTATCTATAATTAATCTGAAATTAACTTAATTGGTGATGCACAAAGCACATCTCTCATCAACTAGATACCCTTTTAATCATAGAATCTGACTGGCAGTCTAACCACAATATCATGACCAGACCGATATTTTATTTTAATTATCTATTGTTTAAGATTACCAGATGTGCTCCAATCTCTTGGTTACTTGGGTTCTTCAGCAGCTAATGCTTGACTTCAAACTGAGCAAAATACCTCCTCCACAAACACAAATACAAGTTTGTAATTAATTTGCTTTCAGATTGATTTTCACAGTATCACAAGGATAGGGAAAAAAATAAACTTAATTTCACGCCAGAATATCGAGTGAATGCACTTCTTGCTCATCGATCACAAGTAATCTGTACAAATGCTTTCCCACTGATGAAAATAAAAGATTTGCTTTTGCAGAAAGCAAAAACCTTTGATGCTGCAGAACCCTAGGGTGATGTGACAGCAATTCAGTTCTACTGTTTGTGGACATTTGAAGAGCAGTCCTTCAGCTGGATGTCATTGGACTTCCAAAATAGCAAGTGTTGGATCTTTTATCCCAGACCTCCAATTTTCTCCTGACTGAGACACAGCTCCCAGACACCTGCAGCTTTCTGGTACCTTAGCCAAATTGTAATCATTTCCTTGAGAGCAGAGGTAATGTATGTTTGGCAGGATATTTATCTCTGGATAACAGGAGAGAGAGGGGAAAGGAGGCATGACAACAAAACCTGATCTGATCTTCATCCAATATCCATACGTGTGGTCATGCCAACAGGAGTTACTGGACAGTAACAAGGAATGAAAGATCTGGCTTATGTTATCATTGCAGAGACACTACTGCTGCTTTTAATCAACAAGAGATCCAAATATTTTGTTACGTTTTTCTGGTTTAGCAATAGAAGGGCTCTTCTGTGCTATATAAATCTATGATCAAGATCAAGATGCCACCAATTCTCTTATGACAATACAAAGCACAGAAGCAAATTGTGGTTCTGTTTCTATTGAAATCACACTATGTTTATGCTGCTATGTAATTGACATTACTTTCATGAATACAAAAATGGAAGGCCTGAATTTTCACACAAGTTTTAGGTATATGTTTACTCAGTCTATGTTCAGTCAGGTTTATTACACTGATATATATTTTGAAACTGTTAATTGTTACCATCTCCATAGAGATGGATTAACTTTCTTTTTAAAGTTAGATTTCTAGCAACCAGCTTATAAAGGAGTCACGTAACAAGGTTAAAATGGGCAGCATGGTGGCTCAATGGTTAGTACTGCTGCCTTGCAACACCAGGCACGTGGGTTCGGGAATGGGTGTGGGTGCATTACTCTTTGGAGGGTTGGTGTGGGCCTGTTGGGCCGAAGGGCCTGTTTCCATACTGTAGGGAATCTAATCTAACATTTTTTTAACTGCAGCAAGCAAACTTAAAAAAAAAAGTGATACTCAGCAGGTCTGGCAGCATTCCTTCATAGAAAGCAGGGTTAACACATCAGATCCAGTGATCCTTCTTTAGAACTGGAGTAGTTCTGAAGAACATTAACTCTGCTTTCTCTCCACAGATGCTATCAGACCTGCAGCAGTTTCTATTTTTGTTTCAGATTTCCAGCACCTGCAATTCTTATTTCATTAAACTAAAAGTGATTTTGCCTAAATGCTAACTTTTGTCGACAACTATTTAACCTACGGCACAGGACTTTCCCCTTTTGTTTTTATCAGAATTAAAAACCTCACTCCATGGTTATCTTACACAGTTCATTAAATAAACATCCAAGGCTCCCAAATCAAGTCCAACATGATTCTTAGCTACCACAAGTTTACTTATGCTCTTTTCAATTCTTAATAGCATGTAACTTCAGAACTGCGGCTTTCATGGTTTGGGTTTTCCTGAGATTCTCCCCTTCAAATTCTGTCATTTCAACCCAGGCACAAGTTCCCTCCCATGTTCAGGTGCAATGAATGGTAGAGACTGCTTCTATCTGGTCCTTCTCTCCCTCTTGCCATCCTTTATTTCTCCTTTGTCCCCTCAAGTTAAAGATCATCCCAAAACATTGCAATCCTATAACATTGTTTTGCAAACATGAGGTTTAAGTCCCTTTTGTAGATTTATCACTCCCATCATACAATAAAGTAAATCTGTCAACACCAAAGAACAAGAACTATACCGCAGAGATGCTAACTTCTGTTGACTGTGTATTCAGACATGATACTTCCAAATAAATTTGAGCTACCAAAATAGTTGTTTTTTAGTGTTTTGTTGATTAAAAATAGTGTGTATCTAAAGGAAGAGGATCAAAATCCAGGTCTTCTTACCAAACTCTTCAACCTTTAACCTGACGTTGCAATCAGGAGGAAGAGGTACATCAGGGTCAGACTTCACTGGGAGACTCCATTACATGATGAGCCATAAAGGTAGGAGATTTCTATCCAGATAGGAAGGTGGAAAATGTTTTTTCTACACCAACTTTGAGCAGATTCTGAATGCAGAGGATAAAAATTGAAAGCTTCAAAGCTCACCAACTTTTAGTCTCAATTAGCTAAAATTTAAAGCAACAGTTGGCAAAAAATAATTGAAGTGTAATTTTGACACCTTCTCTTATTCTCTTGCTAATCTCTATACCTGTGGTAACTTGCTACTCCTTTTTACAGCTATGTTAAGATATCATTGGAAGTAATATAAAATAATGCACATTTTCCCAATGCAGCAAAAGCCCTTGAAGCCTAGGTTCCTTTCACTGGATCAGAAATATGTCACAGGGCTGATGTAAACTGTACCATGGACACAATGTAAACAGCAAGTGCATTAAAGCGGTCCCAGTCCTAATATTTAGAGTAGCTGTCTGTAGAATTGCAAATTGGTATTTGGTGGTCAAGAATTGATTTTATTTTCCAGGGCAGCAAACTTGACATAAATGAACTCCAATCAATTTGCATCAGTCCCATGTTTATCACCATACACAAACACAGTCTCGAAACTTCCACTGCACACTTTAAGCAACACCTCCTATTACACGGTTCAATTCTGCTCTGTTGGCATCCACCAAATGAGCTGAAGTTAGGAATCACTGGCAACATACATTGTTAAAACATACAAATGTCAAATTAGAAATCATTACAGTATAATATGAAAGCTTCAATAATGATCTTGAACTACTTAGATGTTTATAAACTCACTTCTGCTTCCTACAAAATCAATAATAGAAAACAAACTAAAAACCAAGCCTGTACAGATATGAAAATAATGTTTAATATAAAGGCTAATGTTTTCATATGGAAAAGGTGAAAATGATAAATGAAGCTATCTGTTTTCAAATAGAAAAACTACGCAACAAGAAGTCTAAAGCACAAGTCCATGCATAGTTTCCTTTTTAAAACAGAATCAATATTGCTATTTGTCATCAATGAAAAACAAGATCTAGACATGCGTATAAAGGAGAACAATTATTAATTACCAACGTGCCACTGCACAGGATAGACCATACTGCTCATTTTTTCAAAGCCAAATTTCTCCATGGAGTTTATTTCAATTAAAGCAGCTAATTTTATGGACAACATATTGAACAGGTTTGATTTAATCTATTACTGTCACGTGTACTGAGGTACAGTGAAAAGCTTTGACTTACATGCTTTAGAGGAGGATTGTACTATAAAAGTGCATCAGGGAAACAGAAAAGAGTGTAGTATCCAATGTTACAGCTGCTGAGAAGGTGAAGAGAGAGATAAACATTAACATTAAAGAGGTCCATTCAGAACTCTGATAACAACGGGGCAGAAGTGGTTCTTGAATCTGTTTGTACATGTAAACAAATTTCTTTATCATCTGCCCGATGGAAGAGGTAGAAAGAAAGTATAACTGGGGTGGGAGGGGTCTTTGATTGTATTGGTATTTTCCCAATGCAGCAGAAAGTACAGATAGAGACAATGGATGGGAAGCTGGTTTGCAAGATAGACTGGGCAGTGTTCACAACTCTGTAGTTTCTTGGAGTTTTGGGAAGAGCAGTTTCCATACTACACTGTGATACATCCGGACGGAATGTTTTCTACAGTGCATCTATAAAAATTGCCAACAATCTTTATGTACATGTCAAATTTCCTTAGCCTCCTAAGGAAGGAGAGGCATTGTTGTGCTTTTTTAACCGTAGTGTCAATGTGGGTGGACCAGGACAGATTGTTGACGATCGTCACTCTCAGGAACTTGATGCTCTTGACCATCTCCACCTCAACACCATTGATGCAGACAGGGAGGTACCCTACATTCCGCTACACAGATTTCAGAGCCACAGGCCAGTAGTCATTGAGGCACACTGCAAGATTTTTCTTGGGCACTGGGATAATGGAGATCTTCTTGAGGCAGGTTGGGATTTCAGACCGTAGCAAGGAAAGGTTAAAGATGTCGGCGAGTACTCCTGCCAGTTGGTCTGCACAGCATCTGAGTGCACGGCCAGGGACTCCATCCAGGCCAGTTGTTTTCCATGGGTTCACTCTCAAGAAAGCCAATCTAACATCTACAATGGTGACCAAGGGTACAGGGTGCATCTGAGGCTGATGGGATAGGTGACAACATTTCATTAACCCTTGTATAAAGCAAGTGTAGAGTTCATTATTGAACTCATCAGGGAGGGATGTACAGTTACCCACAATTCTGTTCAACTTTGCTTTGCAGCTCGTAATGTCATGTAAGCTCTGTCACAAATGATAGGTGACCATATGGTTAGTCTGGGTCTCAAACATGTATGGCATAGATTATCTCAAGTGCTCAGCCCCCATCCATAAAAAGCAGCAATCACTGAGGGAGTACTGCAAGTTGAGGAGGCCATAGAGAGATAAACAATACAAAAATCATTGTGGGTTATAGAGGGCGAAAGAGTGATTATGGAATACCAGTGGATTCAAGCCAATAAACCAATAATATAAAACATGTCTTGTGATAGAGCATAACTAGTCTTGCAACGTGCATGAGGAAAAACCATAGGGTCCAAAAGAAAATTAAAACTGAGACACTATGAAACTTGGGATTCTACAGAAAAACAAATGCAGAATAGCGGAATATTCAGCTCAGCTAACATAAAACAAAATTATTTTAAAAATCTGACTAGCCTGATTATTACAGATACTTAAAAAAGGGATAAATTAGGGATTTACAATCCATCCCTACATACCCATACTGGATGAACCAGCACTGTTTAAGCCAGTGAGGATGTATATTTTACTCAGAATCACATGGGGCAATTCTGCCTATCATATCTGTGCCAGCTCTCCACAGAACCAATTTACCTAGTGCCACACTTGGGCTTTCTCCCCTTGACACTCATCCTTTTCAGATGACAATTCTGTTGAATGTCTCACTCAACACTCAAGCAGTTCACGCGAGATCCTAGCCACTTGTGACTTGTAAAACCTTTACCCATGTCTCTATTACTTCTTTTACAAATTACATTAAACTTGTGCCCACTTGTCCTTGAATTGTTTATTGCAATGGGAATAGGTCTTTCCTCTCATCCCCTTTATGATTTTGTCACCTATCAACATTCCTTCAACCTTCCCTCTTTCAAGTGTAACAGCTCAAACTGCTTTAATCTCTCCTCTTTACTGAAGGTCCTCATCCCGGGGATCAGTTTCATGAATCTTTTCTGCACTCTCCACAATACCAGCACATCGTTTCCAAAGTCTGTTGGCCACAGCTGGACTCAATACTCCAGGTGAGGCATCAGAGTTCTATGCAATATCTTATGTTCTGTCCAACATGTGAAAATGTATTGCATAATTATGCTTCTAGTTTGAACTGGAAGATTACTGGATCTGTGCCACTGAACTGCCCCTTGGTGTGTGATTATTGTAATCACATTGTCACAGTATATATTGCCAAATATCTGCAGCCGATCAGTACCAACTGCAAATGAATTCAAAGCTTTCGCAGCTGCCACTTGGCATCTGATTTGATCATCACACATCAGACTCCAATACAAAAAAAGAATTTATTCCAATAAATTTAATGTCTAAAATTAACACCTCTATCCCAGACAAAAATAATTAATTGAGTCAATAAATTTAAATTCTTGGATTACAAAGCGGACAGTTGATTAAAATTTCCCTCAAAAAGGCCAGCAGAAGTTCAGATGTAAATGCTCTTTTGTGTTTCTGTAGAGTTACATGATCCCCATAAACGTAGGGCTATCAAAGGGTAGTATACGTTGGCTTGCTGACAAATTCTGGATAATCATAGCACTTTGATTGGAAGGCCAGCTAAACTTCTGGAAAAGCCAGAAAGTTCATACTGCTGTAATATACATTTCAAAAGGGTGCTGCAGAAGATTGCACACAAGACCCATCCATTAAGAATGTGGTGGTCCTTACAGCCTAACCTAAGTTAATGGATCTAAACCCAGCACTGCACATTACTAAACTGTGTAAGCCTTTTGTCCAAGGAATTGAATATAACCCTAAAAACGCAACAACAGGGTGAAAAAGAGAACTTTGGAAAGACAAAAGTAAGTCATGGAAGACCAAAACTAAAGGGCTGAAAAAATTTAGCAGGTCAGGCAGCATCACGGAAAAAAAAACGTTAATATTTTAGGTTGATGATCTTTCATCAAGACCGAAGAGAAACTGAAATTGTTCTTAAAAGTCAGTGGAAGGAGGGACAGAGCAAAATGAACAAAGGTGAAGATCATAGGATGGAGGCCAGGGCAGCTTAAAGAACAAAAGCTTTCATGAGGCAACCGAGGAATAATGGAGAGTGTGAAGTAAAAGGTTGCGTCCAAATGGAGTGTCAATAGCTATTTCCTAACCATCTGAAAATAGCAATGAAGAAATTAAGGGAGGAAGACAAAGATCAAACTTGCAAAACAAACGGAAACGAGAAAAACAAAACCACATTGAACATGATTTTTTTGAGGAAGTAACAGGAGGATTGATGATTGATCATGCATTGGAAGTTTCTACTTAGATTTTAAATAAGCCACTTTACAAGGTCCGCATGACAGCCTGGGACCAGTCAAACAGAGAAGTTAATTACTAGGGAGCATATAATAAGAGGAAGGCAATTGATAGAACTATTACAGGAGACAAGAGGAACATGTTTTGCACCAAGATGGTGGTAGGTATCTGGAATTTGCTGCCCCGTTTGACAGTGAAAGCAAAAAACTCTCAACCTATTTCAAATAAACCTGCTCAGCACCTGGTCCGTAGCCTTGCAGGGTAAGGCATTTCAGACACTGATCAAGGTTCATTTTAATGTCTCCCCAGATTAAAGGAGACCATATCATGACTAGTGAACTGAAAGAAACAAATAAAACACTTGTACTGAGGAGTGTTTGGGCTTTGCACAAAGAAAAGGGAGGTGGTTTAAAAAAAAGCAGCTATTGCATCTCTTACATTCGCATGGAAGGATGTAGAGATTGGAGGAGGGGTATCGGGGTGATGGGGGAGTGGACTAGAATGTGAGAAAGGAAATAATCCTTACAGCATGCTGAAAAAGAGGGAAGGAAAAGGGAAGATGCATTTTGTGGTTGCATTATACTCTAGCTGATGAAAATAGCAGGGAATAATTATTAACTAAAGGCTGGAGGAGTACAAAGTAAAAGGCAAAGTTTGGGAGGTAAGGGATGACAGCAGAGGCTTGAAATGTGGATTGGGATAAGCTCAAGGATCCAATCACACTGGGTAAGTGAGTAACCTTGGTTGAGGAAAAAAAAGGAAGATGTTCCTCAGAAACAGGAGAAAATTCTAAAATCAGTTCTGCAGTTCAGCCAGATGGCTTCTCAGCACTGAAGCTCAGAGCACAATTTAGCTGTTAAGCCTTCCTCATCTGAGCATTTTACACTCAGCTCTTATTCAAAGAGTGCCAGATGGCATGAAAGAATTTTTCTATTTACAAAGGTAGGCACATTTTCTCCTCTTCAACTGTTATATTGTTACATTCTGTCTGTATCAAAACTCAATTGTGCCAAAAATTAACTCAGACGCTCTTCAATTTTAAATGGGCTAGATATAGTAGATGACAGTGTGGTGTAGCTCCACTGCAATGTCATCTACTGTATCCGTCGCACCTGGTGTGGTCTCCTCTCCATTGGGGAAACAGCACACCAACTTGCACATCATTTCAGAGAACGTCTCTGGGACACCTGCACCACCAACCCCACTGCCTTATGGCTGAACACTTCAACTCCCCTTCCCACGCCGCCAAGGTCCTGAGGTCCTCCATCGCCAAACCGGAACAACCCGACACCTGAAGGAAGAAAGCCTCATCTTCTGCGTTGGGACTCTTCAACCACACGGGATTACTGTAGATTTCACCAGTTTCCTCATTTCTCATGCCACCCTCCACCTTATCCCAGTCTCAAGCCTCCAACTCGGCACCACCCTCTTGACCTGTCCATTGTCTTTCCCATCTATCCGCTTCACCCTCCTCTCCAACTATCACCTTCCCACCTACCTTCATCAATTTATTGCATTCTCAGCTACCTTCCCCCACCACCACCCCCAACCACCACCCATTTATCTGTCAGCCTCCTGGCACACAAGCCTCATTCCTGATGAAGGGCTTATGCCCAAAATGTTGATTCTCTTGCTCCTCGGACCTGCTGTGCTTTTCCAGAATCTTACCATAACCTGGATACAAGCCCACGGTGAGGGTTCAGTCTGTAGAATCCCTACATAACTACAGAATCACTTACGTAGAGTGAGATTCCTTTCAACCAGATGTTTCCTTTGCACCCCAGTAGTTTACTTCATTTGTGGAATGTTTAAAATAAGTATATTTTGCAGTAAAATATTCAAAATCAATTATTTTAATTTGTTGTATTATTTTTTTTTAGATTAGATTACTTACAGTGTGGAAACAGGCCCTTCGGCCCAACAAGTCCACACCGACCCGCAACCCACCCATACCCTTACCTAGCACTACGGGCAATTTAGCATGGTCAATTCACCTGACCCACACATCTTTGGACTGTGGGAGGAAACCGGAGCACCCGGAGGAAACCCACGCAGACACGGGGAGAACGTGCAAACTCCACACAGTCAGTCGCCTGAGTCGGGAATTGAACCCGGGTCTACAGGCGCTGCGAGGCAGCAGTGCTAACCACTGTGCCACCGTGTTTACCATAAACTTCCCGGTCATTCACAAGGATTAGTAAGACAATAATGTGGGTTTTTGGACAAAACGACTAAGCAGATAGGTAGGGTCTGATGACAAGTATCAACAAATATCAAAAGCTTTTAAAAACACCTCTAAAAGCTAGCAAACAAAATATTTGAAAGTCTAGATTTCTCTATGAAAAAAATTATCAAGGCAAGTATTTAAAGTGGTTTTAAAATTGGCTCTTTAATTGTAAATGTTCATATGCTTGCACAAGCTGAACAAGGTGTAAGCATGTACAGGCAGATAGTATTGGCGGGGTCAAACACTTCAATACAGCAAAACAAAAGAAATTGCTGCAGAAGCTCAGCAGATCCAGCAGCATGTGTAGGAAGAAAGCAGAGTTAGCCTGTTGACTCATCAGAACTGAAAATGTGTTGCTGGAAAAGTTTCGGGCATGAGCCTTTCTTCCTGAAGGAATGTCGATTCTCCTGATCCTCCTGCCTGACCTGCTGCACTTTTCCAGCAACACATTTTCAGCTCTAATCTCCAGCATCTGCAATCCTTACTTTCTCCTTTCTGACTCATCAGAACTCCAAGGAAGAGTCATTGCACTTGGAACAATAACTGTTTTCTTTCCACAGATGCTGCCAGACAGACCTGTTGTTTCAGTTTTTGTTTCAGATGTGCAGCATTCACGGTTCTTTGTTTCACTTCAACAGACAGTGTTCACTGGGAGCCAAGCACAATACACCTCGATTACTACTGCTTCAGACTGTCCAATAAATAACGGAACTAATAGATTATATCCTGACAAGGCATGGAATGACAGCAGTTTAAGATATAACCCTTAAAAAAAAGTATGTACATCATACCACAAATCCCAGAGCTTATGTGCTTAGCAGCTGAAGATTTAGCCACCACTGGAGTTATTGAAATCAGGGGTTCAACAGGCTAGAATTAGAGCAATAGAAAGTTGTGGAATTGAAGGAGATTAGAGAGACAGAAAGCAGAGAGGCTGTGGAGGAATTTGAAATGCTCCTTATAACAACTCTGTTATCTGTTCAAATGGCTTGGTGCCAAACTTTGTTTTACAATGCTGTAAAGCATTTTGTGACATTTTATTCCATTAAAAGTGCCATACAAAGTACAAGTCGCAGCTCTGAAATATTCACATCATTACAACCATTCTTTAACATTTTGTCTTAAACACAGGTTATCTACACAGAGTATAACTACATTTTAAAAAGCTTCAAAATTTCCACATAGGATATCAAATAAAACATAAATGAGCTAATGGATTATATCAACAAACCTATGCATTATTCAATCATTGATCTGCACCCATTTTACAGTCCTACTGAAAAATGATGAGAACATTAGAATATTAAATGCTAAACAAAGATGCGCTTTTGGGACATCAATTAAATTACTTGTGCCTTATTCCCCAAACAAAATTTTATGCAACACTTTTGTGTAAGAGCAGAGCATGAATTAATGAGGTAATCATTGAAGTAAAATGTTTTATGAAAAAATAATTACATAATCAAAATTATGTCATTTCCATAGCCAACATGATGTGCATCATATTTAAACCTAGATCTAGATTTTGCCATAGACTAAATCCCAGTGGGGGCAAAATTTTCTTTTACGTTTATTGGGAAGTACCAGTTGAAGCTTTGAGACAATACAAGTCAGGTGATAATGTTCTGTCAAAATGCAATGCAAGCTGATGGACAGTATAAAGAAAGAATTGCCAATCCAAACTGAAACCTATTCTAAGCGAAACTGCTGATAGATTAGGCTAAATTAGACCTGACATTTGAAATACCTGATGTTGTGCAGAGGCTATTACTTGGCAGTATCAGCATGCATCCAATTTGCAGTGCAAATGCAAATCGAGATCTTGCCAATTTTGTTTATGGCTTTACTTTTTACAAGAATCCTTTGTGTTCTTTGCACACAGGAAACATCAAGTTCCTGCACTCCATCAAGTTCCTCACTGCCAGCAGGTATGATAGACATTTTCTGGAATTCAAAACAAGTGACCTCTCTGCTGGTAAATAAAGAATTAAGCTAAGCTCACTCTTTCAAAGAACCAAAACAAAAGTGAACTGCAATGTTTAACATTTCCAATATCACAAATGGATAGTTATAATACTATCGATTTTGTTTAGAAAACTGATCTGTCTTTAAATGAATACATAAATTTACAAAATGGCTCCCAGTGGTCACATGACAACCCTTTTGGATTCAGCCAAATGTTGGAACCAGACTATACATGTCTCAAGAAGAAATTGCAAGAGACCTTTTGAAACTCCACAGATATTGCTAAAATAATAAAAGTTGACTTTTGATAGTGATTCCTGTGGAGATACGAACAATGCTTCCTGACAGGATCAGAGTCATCCAAACCAATGGCCAGGACATTTTAAGAAAGTTAATTCGGTTGACTAAAATAAGAGTCCCATTCCTTGGCTAAGTCAATACTTAATAATGGAAGCATGATTCAACAGTTTGGGGATTTATGGCCATTAAGGTTCTGTGTAAAAGTCTGCCTGAAACTATTTTTCACTGAGATGACGTGAAAGACAATCTTGAACCAATCACTGCTTCTGAACAATGGGACAATGGAAGGATTGTAGGCCTACTGTACTGAACTAGCTACCAAGAGCTACAGGACTATAAAAGGAAAACAAAGACATAGAGCCTTCACGCACTCCCAGGACCTGCTCTCACAATTCCATCTGTGAGAGTAATCTCCAACTATTCAACCACAGAAACATCAGAAACTATAAAATTCCAGTTTCAATATTTGAACACTTTTACTTCAGAAAGAGAACATTTAAGCAAGCTCGACATGCAACAATCTTAGAAACTGATCTTACTATACTATACTATACTATACTTTTTCTTCAATCCCTATTGGTGTTTAATCTTTATTTTTCAGCTTGCATTCTTATACGAGTAAACACAGCTGTAGTTTTGAAAAGTAGCCTTCATCTTGTTTAAACATAAATTCTTGGAAATGTAAATGAAGCTTTTAAGACAGCTTAAACAAATTCATATTTCACAGTCCATTCTTATATGCCGATGTGGTCATGATATCGAAGATTCAGAGATGAGTGCATACATTCTTTTCAATAAACATTGAAGTACTGTTATGATCACAGCTGACAGTAATAATGGACAAGTCAGATCTCAGAGTGGGACCTATGTTGTCAGACCAAAAGTTTTATTTTTCTTTGTCTGCTGTGGAGATCAGTAGCTAAACATATTCATGAGACTGTCAATGCATTTTTAAGAACAAAAGCTTTTACACAAAACAAATTGTTTTACATGATTCAAGGAATAATGCCATTGCAGACATCAGGAAAAAGGTTGGTCCTCTTAACTGAACATTACCCTTACAGACTCTCAGACTATGGTGAAGAGTCACCACACAGTACAACTTTATAGCTTCTATGCATGGTTGCAAGTCAGTTTTCGTTCTGCAAAATGCATGCGTACAATCCAATGCTATTTTCTTGAGTTAGTTAATGTCTCTCCACATGACCCATAAAACAAGCTGCTAATTCAACATATTACTTAAAATGAGTCCCTTAACCTCACATCTTTAGCTTTGTAGGGGTGTCTTCTTTTCTAACACCTTTCTTCTTACTTCCTCCAAAGTTTCTCAGGACTTTTCCACAGTCCTGACTGCTTAGAAAATGCTACGAACAACACCCCTTCACTCAGTATGAACTGCTTCTAGTCCCCTCTCTTCCTGGATTGCAAAGTCCAAGTCAGCAAACAACTTAGCAGTGTCAAAACTACTTTTTGGCCTTTTAAAACAAAGTCAGACATTCACAGAACTGAAAATTAAAACCTATTTATGCTGTACTTTAGAACTAAAGTTCCCAAACAATAATATATTATGAACTTCCATCACAGAATACACCAACCAATAGATTTATAAAACATCGACAGTTGTAACTCTATTGCAGTAAGGAAATGGGTCTATTAGTATGTGTTCACTAAAACTGCTCACATACTTAATGCCAACTTAATTCAAGAATATTCAAGGCCATCATTTTGACATTTCAATGCTAACTAGCCCATTGCCTATTGAATTAACTTATTCTAAGTCAAAAGTTGACAGCCTACCACAAGTAGATAATCAGAATAACCTATCAATTTTTACAAATTGCATTCTTTCTCTTGTTATTGGCTGTTTTATGATAGAGCGTTATGTCAACAGTGTGGGCTTAATTCCTGCCCTAGCTAAGGTTACCATGAAGGAATTTTCTTCTCAATCTCTCCTCTTGCCTGAGGCTTGAGGTCTGACAACATAGGTCCCACTCTGAGATCTCACTGGTGGTGAGGCTAAAGTACCACCAGTTTCTGTCTGTCTGTCTGTCTGTCTCTCTCTCTCTCTCTGTGAGAGCAGCCCTATTGTCTGGTAAGACTGTAGTGAATTTTAGGGGTGACACTACAATACTTGTTGTTTAAACTACAATAAACATATCTAACTACTATGGTCTGGAAGCACATGAAAAGAATAAAATACTGCATAAAAGACAACCTGCCTTACAACATGGATGACAATACCCAGAACCAGTCACCTGACTGGGATTGAAACAATATTATACCATGTTTCTCACATTGGAATACTGCATGCAACTCTGGTCTCCCTCCTAAAGCAAGGATGTTGTGAAACTTGAAAGGGTTCAGAAAGGATTAACAAGAATATTGCCAGGGTTGAAGGGTTTGAGCAGTAGGGAAAGTCTGAATAGGCTGAGGCTGTTTTCCCAAGAGGCTGAGGGGTGTCCTTATAGAGGTTTATAAAATCATGAGGGGCATGGAGAGGGTGAATAGACAAGGTTTTCCCTGGGGTGCGGGAGTCCAAAACTGGAGGGTATAAGTTTAAGGGTGAAAGAGGAAGGATTTAAAAGGGAGCTAAGGGGCAACGTTTTCACACAGAGGGCAGTGCGTAATGGGAAGTGAGCTTCCAGAGCAAGTGGTAGAGGCTGGTACAATTACAACATTTAAAAGGCATCTGGATATGTACATGAATATAAAGGATTTAAAGGGATATCAACCAAATGCTGGCAAATGGGAATAGATTTATTTAGGATATCTGATTGGTATGGATTAGTTGGACCGAAAGGCCTGTTTCTATCCTGTATATCTCTATGAATATGACTCTGTTGCCCCATTTAAAGTAGACAGAGAATCTATTTAAAACTATCTTGTGGATTAGTTACAAGTCTATAAATTGTGACATAATCCCCAGTGTGAAACAACTTAGTCTTTATAGTGACTACAGGACAAAGTTGATCTCAGGTTCTATTGAGGAGGCGTCTAAAGTCAATTCCAATAAGCATGGACAGCACAACAAATCCCTTGTTCCAATGAACTCCATTAGGTGACAGCAGGAATTAAAAACATTTGAATTACGCCAATTTTTTTGTTTCATTAGTTAGTTCACACCCCTATTATAAACCCTCAGAGAATGGTTTCATTCATAAGAGAATTTCTATGGGATCATTATTATGCAATATGGATCAAGTTAAACAAAAAAAACCAGACAAATTTAAACTATTAATACATTAAAAAATATGCTCAATTCTTGAGTAAATTTTCAACCTGGCTATTTTCTGATACTTCAAATCCTCGGCTAACCTTTTACGAGGACAATTTTATATATCAAGAGGGACATTTTCTATATATATTGTTTATTCTGTAAAATTATAACAGAAATTATAAAATTTGAGACATGTGCTGAGTGAAAAATGCTAGGGGAGGAATCGATGACTTTGGACTAACAATGATCACAATTGGAGTTTTCCTTGTATCATTAGTTTTGTTGTAAGACTAATTGATAGAGATTGACTGCTGCAATTAATCAACTGCATTATCATTGTATCATGCAATTACCAGGAATGGTAGAAGGCTAACAAGATGGGCTCTGACCTGTAATCACCCAGCAGCTTGAGGCAATTTGCATTTTGACTACTGAAAATTAAGATCACAGACCAGGTAGTTTTCTCTGAATAAAATCAACTCATATGTACATTCAGCAAATAAAGAATGCTTTGTGCTTTCAGAGGACTTGCTTTTCCACATTATAGAAACAAAACTTGCCTTGGTAACCTTTTCCATCAATATGAAGTCATGTTATGCACATGGACTGTTCCCTTACCCAGTAAAAATGAGATGGGTAGCTTGATATGTAAATAATAATATCAAAATAATACAGTAATTAAGGTAAATAAGTTTACATTTTTTGACAGGATGAGATGAGGCTTAATGACAGGTGCTCCATGTTAAGAGACAATATCGCCCAACCAGGTAAGACCTCAATGTAATTTCTTCAAAACTATAGTAGGATTCTGGATATTTATTTCAGGTCATCAAGACAAAAGGTTTATCACTGGGGAATTTTTTAAACCTCCACTTCAATCACTGACATCTGCAAGAAAACTTGCAAAGGTCAGGTAAAACATACAGCAAAATGTCTTCTGTAAAGTTCTATCGATGTGGCTGGATCACAAGTGTGACACTATCCTTTCCCACATTTAGTATCTTTGAGAAATCTGAATAAAGGTGGGTCACTTTAATATTAACCTAAAAGTATTTTTATGCTCTGGCCACATGCTCGAGAAATTGGTTTACAAATGCCAACCTAGAAATCTAGCAAACTGCTGACCAAAAGCTTCAAAAACCAGCTACCATTATCCCGAAAGATTTGCTAACTCAAGGAGCTACAAAGGTTATGATAAATGAAAAGCTATTTTAATACTCTAGCAGTACAAATGCTCATCACAAGTTTTTATCACTTTATGACAAGGAAAGAAACTTAGGTACAGCATTTACACCAGCCATAAATTCTTGAAGGTGGGATGTAACGTTGGAAGGATCTCAGAAGCTTCATTGAGACATGTTCCCATTCAAGAACACGTGACAGTTGGCTGCAGCCATGGGGCTATCCAAGGCTGTATTTAGTGGACCATGTATAAACGAAATTGATAAAACTAGTCAAGTATTTAAACAGTACGTTACCATTGTTAAGTTGCTGCATGTCCAGCAAAAAAGTATACTTGAGTCAAGGAACATTTGGCAAAGTGATATTCAAGCCACAAAAACTTGTACATTTTGCTCTGGAGCATGATGGCAGACTATTTAACTGCTTGTTACAAACTGTAGAACACAGCCAGTAGAAAAGGCTTATGTTTCTGGAGTAGACTCAAAGATATGGCTACAGACAAACAATTATCAGAGACTGAGCAACAAGAAGGGACACATATATCCTGAAGGCTCACCTTTGTGTTTCACTGACTTTCCCAAATATAAAACAACTTTTCCCAGTGGCATTATTGATGTGCGAAGCATAAACTTCAGAAATAAACACTGACTATAAAGTGGAAGATGTTATGCTCTGACCTTCACAGGAATAATACTGAAGATCAAAGTGTACTTAATTAATTGTACCATTTCGACTACATTATAATGCTACATTAGTTCATGTGTCTTTCCACTTCACATTTGCTGAAATAGATTGATGTATAGACAGCATGAGTGTCTCCTGCAAATCTACTGGCAATCGAGCTTCCAGCTTAAATCGATAAAGAATTCAAATGGGGCTTCTTGGAAGGCTTGAAAACAGGGTAGAGAGTTCAGAGTATGCAGCTGGAGCCTCAATTTAATACTCATCTGAAAGATGTCACTTCAGACAATGCACTGCTCCCTCACTGTAGATGCTGGTATCAGTGGGAGCACACAGAGAGATAATTCAACTGACAGCTGCATGCCTCAGTTTTCTCTTACATTTCTCACTGAGGTTGAGAACAACAAATTCTTACTTCATGTCAGCTCAAAAGTAGTTACCAGTATCTATAAGCACGGTGGCTTGAAAGAATGTAAGTGAATGATCATGTTCAAATAGAGTCATAGAAATGTACAGCACAGCAACAGACTCTTCGGTCCAACATGTCCATGCTGACCAGATATCCTAACCTAATCCAGTACCATTTGCCAGCACTTGACCCACATCCCGATAAATCCTTCCTATTCATATACCCATCCAGATGCCTTTTAAATGCTGAATTGTATTAGCCTCCACCACTTTCTCTGGCAGCTCATTCCGTAAATGCACCTCAGTGAAAAAAAGGTTACCTCTTAGGTCCCTATTATATCTTTCCCCTCTCACCCTAAACCTATGCCATCTAATTCTGGATGCCCCACCCCAGGGAAGACACTGTCTATTCACCCTCTCCATGCTCCTTATGATTTTATAAACCTCTATGAGGTCACCCCTCAGCCTCCGACCCTCCAGGGAAAACAGCCCCAGCCTATTCAGCCTCTCTCTATAGCTCAAATCCTCCAACCCTGCTAACATCCTTGTAAATCTTTTCCGAACTATTTCAAGTTTCACAATATCCTTCTGAATGGAAGGAGACCAAAAGTGCCTAACCAATGTCCTACACAGCTGCAACAGTATGCATGAATTCATACTTATGCCCTGTTACCGATTAGTCTTTCCAATCTACATTATGCTGAATTTTCTTCCTATTTTATGGCCCTGGCCTTGTCAAACTATTACTTTACTGATGGCATAACAGTGTGGGGTTATGTTCTCTATGTCTAAATTCTATGTGTGTGACAGTTACTTTGACATCAGTGTGTATTTGAATATTTCAGCATATTTTTCTAATTTTAGAGGCAATATTGTTATTAAGGTGTAGGTGTATTGCACCTTTAAGAGAGAGAGAGGAAGCTCACAAGGATTGAAAGCACAGGGTATGCTGAACAACCTTAAAATGCAACATTTGGTTGACACAAATAGCTGGTGCTGTGTTACCATGGTACAGAAAACAAATTCAAATCTGGACAGTTTAAAATATGCCCCAGACACCAAAATCCATTCAAATTTCAATTTAATGTTTCGGATGACATCAAACTAATGAAATGATCCAATATTTTGGGGTATAAAACCATAAAAACAGTTAGAGGAAGAACAGCAAAGAGTAAACTCAAGTAAAGACTGCCAACAGAACAGCTCTCTGAAAGGTACCTGTCCATAAGAAACTTGTGGAGCACAAGATCAAAGCTGACCTAGAGAAACCTACAGCGGACGTTCGACATCCAATGATGACAACTGGGTTGGAAATTGATTTGCTGTAAATTTAAGAGGGAATTTAGCAGACCAGTATTGTAAAGTGGGAGGTAAAAGATAGGGTTAAGAGAAAGGATTTTTAAATAGCTATTGTTTTAAGGTCCTCTGTTGGACTTTAAGAATATAATTGTTAATTTTACTTTGAATAGTGACCTCTTAGATAGTTTTTGCCTCTCGAAATTTAACAGATTACAGCAAAAAGTGAGCTTTTCTGTATGTTGGAGTTAAATTAGCAGAGGGGTTTACCCTATGTCATAACACTATTCTAAGTAGAAAACAGAGGTCCCTTCAGTTAAGGTAAACATTGGCCTCACCTGATTCCCCCGCACATTGACATATAGCAGGGGCCAGTGACTAGCTCAGCACATATTCTAGAACAGTTGAAATCATGAATGAACTCAAAACACTGCTAAGTGGAGACTAAAAGTCAAGTTTTTCTTATCTCACACTCAACAGGACAAAAGACCAAGGAGA
Organism: Hemiscyllium ocellatum; assembly: GCF_020745735.1. Taxonomy (NCBI): domain Eukaryota; kingdom Metazoa; phylum Chordata; class Chondrichthyes; order Orectolobiformes; family Hemiscylliidae; genus Hemiscyllium; species Hemiscyllium ocellatum. Next base: position 39,055,251 of record NC_083418.1, read on the forward strand.
GACTTGAAAAAGGAATACCAATTTATACAGTATGAGAAGGTGGTGCTCATGGTTTGGCTATCACTGGCGTGGGCATGAAGCAGATATCATTAATTGTCAATATTAGTTCTCAGACAAGGCAGGTAAACTCTTGTCAGGATATTAGCGTGGAAATACAGAGTCTGGCAGTTTCCATAACCCCTTTCTTTTTGATGAAAAAGGGTGCTACATAAAACATGGTCCTCTGTGATAATGCATGTAGTTACAAGCATATACAAAATGCATCATGCTGTGTTCCAAAGTGACAGTAAAATTTATGCAATTTAAGATTACGAGTGTGGTGCTGGAAAAGCACAGCAGGTCAGGCAGCATTTGAGAAACAGGAGAATCAACATTTCCGGCAAGAGCTCTTGCCCAAAGCGTCAATTCTCCTGCTCCTCAGATGCTGCCAGACCTGCTGTGATTTTCCAGCACCACACCCTTGACTCTGATCTCTAGCATCTGCAGTGCTCACTTTCTCCTAATAAATTTAGTTAAGTCAATTTCTTGCATCCTAGTCCAGATGAGTCCAGAAAAGCTTTGATCTCTCAGCTCCTTTTAGTTCTGTACAACTATGCAATTATTTAGAAACCAGACATCAACCGTCACATCTTAAGTTAATCATTGGGGCATTTACTTGTGTAGAACTATCTACCATTCTTAATATTAAAACATTCAAACCTTACTGCATACAAACATGGGATTTCTTTGTCATTTACAACAAGTTTTGCAACTAATGTATCCAATGTTGTCCAATGTAGTTTATTCACTAATATTGCAATTTTCATCGACCATAGCAACAGTCAGCATTTCAATTGAGGCAGAATATTAATCTGTTAGGTGAATGATTTTCTGAGGAACAGCTAGTACAATATTCCAATTGTTGATTTGTTGTGATGCAGTGACAAGGCCAACACCACTGCACCTTCAAATACTTTGCTGTTGTTTTAGTTGTTCCATAACTGAATGACCTCCAGGCCATGTATTGCTCTATAATATAAACTTATCACAGTTTCCACAGAGCAGAACTGAATCATCCGGTTGCACCCATCTACAAACATCCCGTCTATTCCGACATGACCTTGACAAAGTAAGGTTGTCCTCTTTGACTGCAATAATTAATAATAAAAATCTCAAATGGTGCTTCATTGCATTTTAATGCACTAATTACCATAAACCGATGAAAATCTGAAGTTTCTATCACATTCAGACAACATTTAAAAAGGGGCAGTCAAAAAGGTGTTCAATTCTGAAGCAAAAATAAACTGTAATGACATTATATCTATCGTAATGTTCTATTATTTCAATATGATTTAGGGATATGATGATCACTCATATGTATATACATCGCAATGCCACCAGAATGCCATCACAAGAATCAGGGTACTAAGAAACAATGTATCATACCACAGTACATGAGTATGATCCAAAAAATACATTAGATGGTATATCCTGCATCTGTTTAATGGGGTCAGTTCAATTGGCTGGATGGTTGATTTACAATGAAGAGTGACAACAATAGCACAGGTTCAATTCCAGCAGCACCTGAGGTCTCCATGAAAGCCCTCTCCTCCCCAATTTCTTCTCTTGCTTGAGGTGTGGTCACCTTAGGTTAAACCACAACCAGCCATCTCTTACGTGAGAGGTGCCCTATGACCTGATAAGACTATGACTACTGCATCTTTTATCCACACAACTTACTGTGATTATTGGCAACAAGATAGAAAACACACACACACGTACACAGATAGACATGCAGACCAAATGAACTGTATCTGATCCAGATTGGCGTTCAGAACAGAAGTTGTTGGAAAAGCTCAGCAGGTCTGGCAGCGTCTGTGAAGAGAAATCAAAGTTAATGTTTTGGGTCCGATGATCCTTCCTCAGAACTCATGGGAGGTAGAAGAATGTCAGTTTATATGCAGAAGGTATGGACAGAGCCCAAAGAGAGAAAAGAACAGTTGGACAGACAAAGGAGTCGATGACGATCAAGCTGGGAGGGTGAGTAGTTGTTAATGGACACTGTTAGTGGCTAATTATGGGTAGTATGTAATAACAAGGTCGTAAGGGGGTGGGTGTGTGTGTGTGTGTGTGTGTGTGTGTGTGTGTGTGTGTGTGTGTGTGTGTGTGTGTGTGTGTGTGTGTGTGTGTCATAGGGGAGTTCAGGCCCCAAAATTATTGAACTTGATATTTAGTCTGGAGAGCTGCAGGGTCCCCAAGCTGAAAAAGAGGTGTTGCTCTTCCAGCTTGCGTTGAGCTTCGCTGGACCACTGCAACAACCCTGAGACTGAAGCATTGGCCACGGAACAGGGTCATGTGTAAAAATGGCTGGCAACAGGAAGCTCAGGGTCTTTTTTGCGGCCAGAACGTAGATGTTCTGCAAAGCAATCACCCCATCCACGCTTCATTTCCCCAATGTAAGGAGACCATATTGTGAGCAATGGATACAGTGGATGAGGTTGAATGAAGTGCAGATAAAGTGCTATTTCATCTGGAAGGTATGTTTGGGCTCTCAGATACTGAGGAGGGAGGAGGTAAATGGACACTAGCGTTCATTTATATTTGATCAAAATTATGTTTTTTTAATTAGTGTGTCTACTGAAGCAAATGAGTATTGTGGTGAATGGGAGGGGCATCTTAAATGATTTGTAAAATGAGAGATGAGTTCTTTACAAGTTCAGAAACCTAGAGGTTTTTAAAGCAAAACTTTGCCTTTGAGACAAGAATAGTAATTTATAGAGGTCAGTTCAAACTCCAGATTCAATAAAAAAAACAGTTTCAACATTTTAGCAGTAGCAAAACACGTAGGATGACTCTCTTCTGGCTTTGTAAGACTTTGGAGAGTAACCGTTTCTGATGGTGGCCAGTCTTCAAATCAAATACCTGTGACTGCTTGTCTTGCACATTGTGTTCAATTTCTGTGAGTGACCACCCAGGGTGTTTCCATAATAGAAAACTCCATAACTGATTCAATTCAAACTTCTGCCTCTCTGTATTCACTTAGGGAAAAATGGTGGAGAGTATACTTTTCCTTCAAATTCAACGATGTATGTGGCTAAATATAACTAGTCATGTTATTGCAATTATTGCTCCTTTACCAAATTGGCTGAAAATCCCCAAAGGCCACTTGTTTGCAAAGGTGGATCTTTGATGGACTAAGTAGTTGAACATCACTGTGTGCCAGTGTGTGTCTTTCAACATAATGGAAAGTGTGAAAAAATTATACTTCTTGAAAAGCTGAAGAAGAAATTGCAAAGTAAATGTTTTCACACAATAAAGTATTTTGAATTAAATTATTTAAAGACAATTATTTTAAAGTGTGCATACAATTCATTAAGTTTTTTAAACAATTGCTATTTAATAATTAAAGGTTTGATAGAATTATACACTCGCGCCGCAGGCTACAAATGACAACAAGGAAATGCCTATACAGGAACAAATTGCTTTGATAAAACATTGAAACCATTATCATTTATAGTCTATGGAAAACTGCGGAAATTAGTAATGATAGTTTATACCAATACTGAACAATCCTTAATGCAGGAGAGTGAATGTAGTGGATTAAATGGTTAAAGATTATTCACAACATGTAATCATATTTTCTTTGAAAAAATACATGTTCACCTCTGGGTTGTTTAAAATTGTTACATTGGTTAATAATAACTTGTACAAAGGCTTCTCAGACACACAACAAAACCCCAAAACAACTGCGGATGCTGTAAATTAGAAATAAAAAGCGAAATTGCTGGAAAAACTCAGCAGGTCTGGCAGCATCTGTGAGCAGAAATCAGAGTTAACATTTCGGGTCCAGCGACCCTTGTTCAGATGCATGTGTTGACCTTGGAGGTTGATATTTAATAGTGCATCTATCTATAGTACTCATTTTCACTGCTGACAGTTTTGTTGCGCATGTAGGAACTGCTCTCTAACAGTCACATTTTCATTGACTCTCATAGAACCCATAGATTATCATTGATCAAGTTATTTTAAAAAAACCCAAAGAAATATTTATAAAAGATTGGCATTACTCCCCATTTCCAGCTAATCTTGTAATAGCAACTTGTTAGCTTTGGATCGACATAATACCATTTTCATGTCACCTCTACTTCAGATAGGATTGAACTGGAATATCAGAATGCTTGACAGAATTTTTAACAGGATTACAGGGTATGGCTTGGTACGGTTATCTATTGTATATATAAATACCTTCGAATTTCAGATAGCATGTGGAATTCTGCTAGTAAGCTAACAAGATAGTTTGGCACACTCAACTACACCATTATGATGCCACCTCAATCAAAATGCTCCCCTTCCACATCACAGCCAATGTCTTTGCTAATTTGCATGCCAGTGAGTATCTGACAGCCAGGAACCATTGTAGTCCAGTGCTCACTACAGAATGCAGTTTGCAGACGCTTCCTGTGATGCAGGATTGCCTACCCATCCTTCCTGTTCACATTACCCTTATGAAGTTTCAACTTCATGTTTGTATTGAGCCCCTTTCCATAACTATTTATGTCCCCACTTTACCCCCAGAGCCCATGACTATGGAAACTCCAAGTGCTTTTTGGCTTTATATCCTCCCATGAATGAGTTACTGTAACTTGTTTGAACACCTCTTCTGGTACTGCCTAGTTGGCTCCCAGTGATTTTGCAGTCTCACCCCACCATCTACAATTGCCTCATCACTATCACCAATCCCTTTGCAACCCAATAGAATGAAGCCTATCCCCAGGTTTCCATGGACTGCTTCCTGATAAATCCCTATTACTGACCAGAGCCCCAAAACAAATTGAGGCTCACCCCTCAACAGATTTGGAGGACAGCCCTGACTGACACCTCGCAATTGATTTGCAAGACTAACCATAGCCACAATCCCTGGTTTACAAAGACATCACTGGATTTTGTTCAGATTAAGTGCCTGACTATCCATTTCAACCCTGTTGTCTGGAAGTGGAAGAGCCCTTTGACAGACTGTGGTGTTCCCCAACAGACAATTCACCTTTGACTTTTACACATTGCATGTGCTCCAAGCAAATATTAATTAAATAGAGGCTGACAACCACAAGAGTAAGCAGTAAAGTTAAATGAATTCTAAGAAAAGAAGTTGAGAACCTTAAGTTGCCAGCGTTCAAGCGTATTCTAGGCAGATATCTGTCATGCATGTCTGTCTCTGTGCTCAGTGACTTAGTGGAAGCATCATCGTCACAAGCTCCAAAATGTTGAAGGATTAAAATGTTTGAAGAGCAGGCATGATGCAAAAGGCTGGTGGTTTATTAATGTTGTCTGGAGCAGATGAACTGTCAAGAAGGAGAGTGGCAATGGAGCATGCAGGGACATTGCTGTGAAGAAGCAGTTGCATGATGGTGAGGAGCATTCAATGAGCTGCAGCCTTCTCTGATTTACAGGTTATGAATTTGCACCATGTAGTCTGTTCAGGGATGAGAGGAGCATTGGAGGTGACATAAATAAAAGGCAAGCTGTGTCTTTATCAAGATGCAAAGGCTTGGAAATAAAGTCATCACTGCTCAATGGCAAGATGCTAAAGTTGCCATTTAAAGCTGGACAGGGAAAACAAAAATCAGGAAGCTTTATTCGCTTAGATTATTAGACATTTTTCACACCATAATTTTCCCATCAGTCTCATCATTAGTCATGTCACGACAGGAAGGTGAAAACCATGCCTTCTGTAATAACTGAAACCAGTTACTTACCACAGATCCTCTAAATGTTTTTCAGAGTTTAATGGAAGGACCAGTGTGTGGGAGATACCTTTAGTCTGAATGCTAAATATTGGGAGCACTCCAAAGTAAGGTTCATATTTTATTTTTAAATATGGGATCCAAATTTTCCACAAAGTTAGGTGGCATTATAGACAATGTAGGTAATACTATAAAGTTACCAAAAGATGTTGATAGACTAAGTGAATGGGCTAAGAATGTGCTGTGTGGCATATGATGCAAGTGTAAGGTCATCCATTTTGGACCACAAAAAATTAGATCAGGGTACTTTCTAGATGGCACGATGTTAAATACAGCGGATGTCCGAGATGAGAAGGCTGATGGATTGCTGGTCTTTATATCTAGATGACTGGAGCTAAAGCTATGCTGCAGTTATACAAAATCTTGGTTAGACAACACTTAGGAGTAGTCAGAGAAGATCTGGGCACCACACTTTAGGAAGGACATGCTGACCTTGGAGGGAATACAATGTCAATTTACAAGAATGATAGCTTAACTTCTGAAATCCAAGCAGGAGAAGAGATCACACAAATGAGGGGTCCTTTTTCTTGGAGTTACATTAAGGGGTTATCTGGTCAAAGTTTTCAAGATATTAATAGGAAAGGACAGAGTAGATGAAGATAAATTATTTCCATCGGTTGGGGATTCTAGACCAAGGAGGCGTAGTCCGAGAATTAGGGCCAGACTGTTCGGTAGAGATTATTAAGAAGCACTTCTACAGAAAGGATGGCAAAGTTTTGGAACTCTTCCACAAAACAGTGGTGGATGCAGGATCAGTTGTTAATTTAAAATCTGAGATAGATAAAGTTTTGTTAAGCAAAAAGGTACTAAGGATATGGGTGAAAGACAGGTATATGGAATTAGGCACAGATCAGCTATGATTTCATTGAACAGTGGCACAGTGTTGAGGGGCTGAATGGCCACATCTGTTCCTAAGCCAGCTTGTAAGTGTTACATTTAAATACAGAAGGCAAAGTAAAATATGAATAAACCATTCTTTGTGACAACCTGCTCTCATTTGCAGGTCTGCAGTCAACAGTCAGGGTATGACTGAAATGAATCTCAATTTAGGAAAAGACAGTGTCAGGTTAAATAATTAAAGTGTTTTTTTAAGAAAGGTGCTAATGGATACCGTTGTCCATCTGAAAATGTAATTTTTTAAAAAAGCCCTTGAAGACCTGCAAATGGGCACAATTAATGAGCGATTAGTTTGATATGGGATTGCAATCAATTTTGTTGGCAGGACTGGTTTCCTGCAGGTTTTTTGAACTAGCTCAAAACACAAATCATGGAAACTCATTTAGTGCCATATACAACTCTGACTTCAAATTGCTGATCTTTTACACTGGTTTGTCAGATGTCGATGAACAGTGTTACCAGCACAGACTATCTGAAATTCCAGAGCAAACAATGTCATCCAAATGATGACAATTTTCCAAAAGGTTTTCTGGATCAATTGATTTCTGGTCCTACTTAGATGAGGAAAATTATATAGAATAAATAATTGATAAGCGAGTAAAACAATCAGGAAGTAGCTGTCACCACATAACCCAAGTTCAATGTGAAAAATAGAGAAGGATGTTGGACGAAAAAAAGAGGTAAAGTTGGTGAGATAAAAAGAACTTGATGGCTCCAAAATAACTGCGCAGAACAGTTCATAAACACGACAATGAATTAGCAGACAACCTTCTGTACTTCGTTTTTGTTGGAGAAATATTGATACAAGGTGGAACAGGGCGCAATGGACAGAGTTCTGTGCGCAGACAAAGAGTAAAACAAAACCAAAAAAATGTACAAAAAAAAAGAGACATTATAAAATTCTCACAACAGGAACTTCATAAAAATTCCAGCATATGGTATTAGTGCTGACAAACAAGAAACAAGTGGATACAGCAAATGGCAATTGCTTGAAGTAAAGAAAGGAGTGGCCAAACATTGGGTCCACTGAGTCATGCAGCACAAGCTCTTCACCCCATTTTGTTCATGCCAACCAGGTTTCCTAACAGATTTAGTCCCATTACCTAGGTTTGATCCATATCCCTCCAACCTTTTATGTTCATGCAACTGCCCAAGTTGTACCCTCCTCTACCACTTCCTTGGTGTCAAGGCTGAGTCGAGTCATTGGGCCATCAGTTCTCATTGGACTAAGACACACAACCACGTTAAATCTTACAGTTTATATTTTTTCCTTGTTTTTGATTAAAAAATACAAAATAGAAAATCTGTGTAAACCTATCAGTTCTTTGTTGTGCTGCCCAGCCTTGACTGGAAGTTGTACCAAATGTAGAGAACAGCTGCTATACGAACGTGGTCTAAATTTCTTATTGAAAACACAGACTCAAGATTTTTAACATAAAAATTTATGCATTCTTGATATTATATTTGACTGCAAGATGAGCTTTCAAATCATATCTACTCAGCTTGCTCACCTAATTCCACCTCCATAAACATAAACAGGGATGGAACCTGAAACAGTTCACCTGCTGCTAAAACACTTATCCTGACAGTTGTTATGCCATAAACAGATTCGAACACACTCCTGGCTGGTGGCACACTTCTAAAAATCGCCATAAAACTGGAGCTCATCCAATATGCTGCTCCCCATATCTGAATTAGTACTCAAGCCTTTGTTCACTCACCTGCATTTGCTCCTGGTTGGATAAAAAGTCTTGATTTTTAGGTTTCACAACCCACTCCCTCCACCAGCTTGCTCCTTCCTATATTTGTAACTTGTTTCTCAACCTGTTTCTGGCCAAATCTAAATATTCTTCATACTGCCAAGGTCCTAAAGCTTTAATGCTACACCTAAAATTCTCTGAACTCTTTCCTCATTGAAGAATTTCAAACCACTTGAACAAACCTTTAATTACTTGAATATCTTGTTATGTGTCTTGATTTCAAATTTTCTTTTTCATATTTCTGTGCAGTTCCTTGGGATGTTTTTAAGGGACAAGACACATTACAGAGGAACCTCCATTTTCCAAATTTCGGATTATCCGGAGAAGATTTCAAGCCCCCACAAAACATTACATCAAAGAGGTAAGTGTATTCGATTTACTTGTACTGAAGAATATGTGAAAACGCTGGCAAAAACAAAGAAACACAAGCAACTCAAGCGTCAGCGACTGGATATATTTTAGGTAAGGGTTGTTACACAGCCCTTTACAAAGGTAAGAGTTGTACATTACTGTACAGGCATTCCTATCATCTTACCAGGACTGTTTATTAAAGAAAAATGGCCGAGAACGTAAATACATACATGAGGCGGTGCTTCAGTCTTTCTATCGTGAGACTACGTTCCTGGAAACTGACAAATGCTGTTGCAATCATAGAAGTTGTTTGGGACTTTATTTAATGCTGTCTTCACTACTCCTTGCCAAATAGTAACTACTGCTGCATTTTAAAAAAGTTTTCTCATGTTATCATAGAGTCATAAGGGACAAACAGCACAGAAATAGATCCTTTGGTCCAACTCGTCCATGCAAACCAGATATCCCAACCAAATCTAATCCCATTTGCTTGCACTTGGCCCATATCCCTCCAAACCCTTCCTATTCATGTACCCATTCAGATGCCTTTTAAATGTTGCAATTGTACCAGCCTCCACCACTTCCTCTGGCAGCTCATTCCATAAACATACCACCGTCTGCATGAAAACATTGTCCCTTAAGTTGCTTTTATATTTTTCCCTTCTCACTCTAAACCCATGCCCTCTGGTTCTGGTTTCCCCCACCCCAGGGAAAAGACTTTGCCTATTTATCCTATCCAAGGCTTCCTTTATTTAAGGTAAAATTGATTATCCGAATCATCAATTATCCGAACGAAATAGTGCCTGCCTATCTGGTTTGGATATTGAGGTCCTTCTGTATTCAACTGTTATTGAGCTAGAAGGAAGTGTTGTACAAAGGATTTCAGAAGGACAGAGACAGCTCAGTGAAATAACTAGATAGATGATAAATGTAACATGGATAATAATAAGCAACAGCAATTTAGAAAATTACATTGAACAATAAAGTCTGTATAATACTGGGAACAAAGTCAGTTAGGTTAGTTCGCAACATTAAGAACTAGCAGAACACAACTACTTGCTTCTGAATAAATCTCTCACATTCTGGAGAGAGTGAATAACTAAATTCAGTATTAATTTCTAAATAATTTTTATGATAAACATTAAACAGGTGACTATTAATATTCCAAGTATATCAACTGCATGAAACAGCTGAAGCATAAACCTAAACCAATTTCACATCGCATAAACCAATCTGACTGAAGTAAAGAACTCCTGTAACCTTGTCATTTTGTGAATTTAGAAGTAGGAATAGAAATGGACGACACAGCTCATCAAACCTATTTCACCACTCCATGCAAATCACAGCTGATATCTGGCTTCAAACTTTCTTTCCCACCTTCTTGCTCCCCATATTTTTTGGATTCTGACTGATCATGTTTCATATTACCAGCTGGAATGTCCACACCACCTTCAAAAAGCAATTAGGGATAAACAGTAAATGTTGGCCGAGCCAGCAACATCAACATTCTGTGATATAATAAAATCTTACGTTCACCATCCAAATGGCATCATAGAATTTTATTAATTTGTCATTGTTACAGAATCAAGGTGGCACAGTGGTTAGCACTGTTGCCTCACAGCACCAGGCACCCAGGTTCAATTCCCGCCTCGGGCAACTGTCTGTGTGGAGTTTGCACATTCTCCCCGTGTCTCTGTGGGTTTCCTCCGGGTGCTCCAGTTTCCACCCACTGTCCAAAGATGTGCAGGTCAGGTGAATAGGCCATGCTAAATTGCTCGTAGTACTAGGTGCATTAGTTAGGGGTAAATGTAGGGGACTGTGTGGGTTGCTGTTCGGAGGGTCAGCGTGGACTTGTTGGGCCGAAGGGCCTGTTTCCACACTGTCAGTAATCTAATCTAAACTAAGAATAATAGAATCATTACAGAGCAGAAATAGGCTGTCCAGTCCATCAAATGTGCACTAACCCTCTGCAGATCATCATATGCAGACACAGTGCCTCCACGCTATCTCCATAACCCCACATTACTATGACTAATTCGCCAAGCCTGCATATCCCTGGAGACTTCAGGCAATTTAGCATGGCCAGTCCACCTAATCTGAACATGTTTGGACTGTGGGAGGAAACCAGAGCGTCTGGCAGAAACCCACACAGACACGGGGAGAATGTGCAGAATTTGCACAGTCACTAGAAATGATCCTACGTCCCTAGCACTATGAGGCAACAGTGCTAACCACTGAACTACACTGTTTTATTTAGGGAGTTGTATAAATGATGCATTGATGTAAAAGCAGTACATTGTATCAAAGTTTTTCACTTTGCACTTATCAGGACAATTCACAAGAATATTGATTCAATGGGAAAACCAACACTTATATGACCTAGGAACGGTGTTGATTGGTTGGCAAGTCGACTTTGATTGTAGAGGAATGGAGAAGGCACCAATTAAAATAATGATTTACATTTAACTACGAGTATTGGTTTAAATTTAAATCAATGGGATGACTCAATTGTCAGGGTATTGCAATTAGAAATGAACCAGTGAAAGGCTGTTACTTAATTTGAGTTGAATCAGGGGCACTGCTTGAACACATTCAAGTTCTTTCACTCTGCAAAGAAGGTGACTCTGTATAGAGTCAAACAGCATGGAAATAGATCCTTTGGTCTAACTCATTTATGCTGACCAAGTTTTCCCAACTAAACTAAGTCCCACTTGCCTGTGTTTGGCCGATATCCTATGAAACCTTTCCTACTCATGGACCTGTCCAAATGTCTTTTAACTGTGGTAACTGTACCTGCATCTACCATTTCATCTGGCAGTTCATATCACATACAAATCAACCTCTGTGGAAACCGTCCCTTTTGAATTTTTCTCCTCTCACCTTAAAAATATGCCTGAGGAGAAAGTGAGGACTGCTGGAGATCAGAGCTGAAAATGTGTTGCTGGAAAAGCGCAGCGGGTCAGGCAGCATCCAAGGAACAGGAGATTCGACGTTTCGGGCATAAGCCTGAAGAAGGGCTTATACCCGAAACGTCGAATCTCCTGTTCCTTGGATGCTACCTGACCTGCTGCGCTTTTTCAGCAACACATTTTCAGCAGTTAAAAATATGCTCCCCAAGTTTTGAACTGCCCTACCTAGGGGAAAGACTTTTGCTATTCACCTTATCTATGCCTCTCAGGTAGCTGTCTGGAGAGCATCAGTATCTATTTTCTTACCATTTTCAAGTCCATTTGTCATGTTGCGACACCATAAACAAAAACATAGTATTTCTCCAGATAGGAGTTAGTTGTACTTGCGTTGAATCTAGATTAATACATGAGCAAGGAAAAACTGGGATGTACAATAGTGTTAGATGTAAAAGGGTGGGAAGGTTCATGTGAAGCATGTAGCCATACTGCGAGTCTGACTGACAATACTAATTAATTACATTAGTGGCTTTATGGCCTCCTGACAATTGCTCATGGCCATAAGCCAATTGTGTCTTTAATATCTTTCTGAACTTGAGTGCAAAAACATCTCAAAAACGGGAGGAATACAAACTTGAAGCCATGGTTGTAGAAATCCAGCTCAGTTACTCATTCCTCACAGTTGATGCTCAAGAATGCAAAGTTGGTCTCATTTAGGAATACCTTCCAGGAGGTAGAGTTTGAGGGGTTCCCACTGTACCTCAGAGTCAATGGTCTTTTTTCTGGCTATTTCTGCCTGAAGTGATTTTGTTTTATATTAAATAGTCAGCAGTTGAAGATAGCAGATTTAATCAGAGATGTAATGTCAAAAACTGACGGCAGTGATCTGGATGGAGTTTGAACCAAGATTCCCAATCCCCTTAAAATATCTCATTAGTCTGTGATTTATTTTTAACATTTGCTCTGAGCGATTTGTAATAAAGGCATCTAAAATGTCTTTGCTTTTCCACAGCTAGTTGTCTTTCGCAGAATATTGTGATTACTAAGCTTGTTTCATAGGTACAGAAATGCATAAATAATGTTGTTATGCAGGAACAATATGATTTTCAATTAGTTGCTTAATAGTGTGACTGAACACAGGATACTTTAATTATGCATTTCACGGAACGTTTCAAAGGCATTGCTTTAATTTTAAAATAATTAGTTCAGTACAGACTTGGAGATAAGTTAGCTATTGGAATTTTACCCATTAATGAGGTGAATGCTTTGAAGAGTTTTCCTTGAACCATGCGTCATTTATTTAAAAACCTAGTAAGAAGTCAGAGTCCGTACCTCCTAAAATAATACTTCAAAGTAAGTGGGAACGAGAGATCATTAATAAATACAAAGTGATGGAAATACTCAGCTGATCCGTGATGAGGTAGACAGTCAAAACTTGAGTCAAATAGGATTCTTCAGGAATTGTATAACAGCATTTAGAGCGGTATAAAATCAGCAATATGATTTTGTAGTTTTTAGTGGCTTGTATAATGAATTCTTAGGTTTGTATCAAATTCAGCTCTGCAGGTAAGTGCTTCTGCCCATTAACTCTGCCTAGACTTCAGCCAGCAGCACAATTCTGCATACTCCTCAATCAGGAGCATGTTGAAGCTCCAATATATTAACATAAGACTTTTCAAAACAGCCCATTGGCTTAACAAGTAAAACATCAATTGTAGACCCATTTACAATTAGTTGCAATAAATGGACACCAATGTGCCAGTGCACCACATGCAGGCCAAACACAAGTCAGCCCATCTAAAAGATGCTTGCAACTTGCAATATCATTTCAAGAACCATGTATGCACTTAGCTGGCAAGGCCACGCACAAATTAAAATTTACCCAAGTCTGATGGAGATGGAAGAAGTTGATTTTGATAATGGAAGGAATAACGTGCTCAGTTCAGCATCAAACCAGACCCTAGTTGAGATTATTTGGCCTCACAGAGAAGCATCCCAGGGATTAAATACCTGGTTAGGAAATTAAATTAGCAGTAGAATTCAAAATAATAGTTTCCCAGTGAAACTTTCATCTTTTCAAAGGTTGGATATAAGTCAACATGTCTGGCAACACTGCAGCAGAGGAAGTGTCAAGAGAAATGGATGGATAGAGCTGGGTGTTGTCAGCATAAACAAGGAGCCCAGAATGTTTTCGGTTGATGTCACCGAAGGACAAAATGGAAAAAGGGAGTGGGTCAGTTGCAAACCCTAAGAGCTCCAGAGACAATAGCTGGGAAAGAAAGATGTCATTGCAAGAGCATGTTGAAGCAAGAAGACTTACAACAGTGTAATGGTATCAGATTTGATCACCATTTCACTTTTGACTGAAGCAATGTCACTGTGGAACAGGTGTTAAATTAAGATTGTGTGTTTACTCATGGGTAAAGGATGAAGGGAAAAAAAATCATCTGTAACTTTCTAGATAGTCAATTCCAAAATCTATTAAAAGCCTGAAAATCTGTTCATCATATTCATAATGTGGGGAACAAAGAAATGGCAGAAGAATTGAATTGGTACTTCAGATCAGTGTTCACTGGGGAAGACACAAGCAATCTCCCTGAGCTAACAGTGGCTGAAGGACCTGAACTTAAGGGAATTTATATTTGCCAGGAATTGGTGTTGGAGAGACTGTTAGGTCTGAAGGTTGATAAGTCTCCGGGGCCTGATGGTCTACATCCCAGGGTACTGAAGGAGGTGGCTCCTTTGGTGATTATTTTCCAGTGTTCGATAGATTCGGGATCAGTTCCTGCAGATTGGAGGGTGGCTAATGTTGTACCACTTTTTAAGAAAGGTGGGAGAGAGAAAACAGAAAATTATAGACCAGTTAGTCTGACCTCAGTGGTGGGAAAGATGCTGGAGTCTATTATAAAGGATGAAATTACAACACAACTGGATAGTAGTAACAGGATAGGTCAGAGTCAGCATGGATTTATGAAGGGGAAATCATGCTTGACTAATCTTCTGGAATTTTTTGAGGATGTAACTCTGAAGATGGATGAGGGAGATCCAGTAGATGTAGTGTACCTGGACTTTCAGAAATCTTTTGATAAAGTCACACATAGGAGGATAGTGAGCAAAATTAGGACGCATGATATTGGGGGCAAAGTACTAACTTGGATTGAAAGTTGATTGGCTGATAGGAAACAAAGAGTAGTGACAAACGGCTCCATTTCGGAATGGCAGGCAGTGACCAGTGGGGTAGCGCAGGGATCAGTACTGGGACCGCAGCTTTTTACAATATATGTTAATGATATAGAAGATGGTATTAGTAATAACATTAACAAATTTGCTGATGATACTAAGCTGGGTGGCAAGGTGAAATGTGATGAGGATGTTAGGAGATTACAGGGTGACCTGGACAAGTTAGGTGAGTGGTCAGATGTATGGCAGATGCACTTTAATGTGGATAAATGTATGGTTATCCACTTTGGTGGCAAGAACAGGAAGGCAGATTACTACCTAAATGGAATCAATTTAGGTAAAGGGGCAGTACAGAGAGATCTGGGTGTTCTTGTACACCAGTCAATGAAGGTAAGCATGCAGGTACAGCAGGTAGTGAAGAAGGCTAATAGCATGCTAGCCTTCATAACAAGAGGGATTGAGTATAGAAGCAAAGAGGTTCTTCTGCAGCTGTACAGGGCCCTGGTGATACCACACCTGGAGTACTGTGTGCAGTTCTGGTCTCAAAATTTGAGGAAAGACATTCTGGCCATTGAGGGAGTGCAGTGTAGGTTCACGAGGTCAATTCCTGGAATGGCAGGATTACCTTACACTGAAAGACTAGAGCGTCTGGGCTTGTATACCCTTGAGTTTAAAAGACTGAGAGGGGATCTGATTGAGACATATAAGATTATTAAACAATTGGACACTGTGGAGGCAGGAAACATGTTTCCACTGATGGGTGAGTGCTGAACCAGAGGACACAGCTTAAAAATACGGGGTAGACCATTTAGGACAGAGATGAGGAGAAACTTCTTCACCCGGAGAGTGGTGGCTGTGTGGAATGCTCTGCCCCAGAAGGCAGTGGAGGCCCAGTCTCTGGATTCATTTAAGGAAGAGTTGGATAGAGCTCTCAAGGATTGTGGAATCAAGGGTTATGGAGATAAGGCAGGAACAGGATACTGATTAAGGATGATCAGCCATGATCAGATTGAATGGTGGCGCAGGCTCAAAGGGCAGAATGGCCTACTCCTGCACCTATTGTCTATTGTCTAATGCCTCATTCCTTAATGCATTAAATACTTTTGCAGAGGCAATATATGGCAGAAAGGTGAAAAAAATGATTCAGTCAATTGATTCTTCAAAGTATTACAAACGAAGTCACTTTAAATCAAAACTGCAATTTCAACATTATGTCTAAAAATATTTCAGAAAGTTAAATGTTTGAAAAGGTCTTTTTAAAAGAAGTTCACTATAAATTTTAGATCTTGACCTAATATTCCTCTGTTCTGATACATAATACATGTGAAAATTCGAAACTAATGCCAAGGTATTGTGGATTCTCGGAAAAAAATTAAAATCAAAACAGAAAATGCTGCAGAAACTGAGTAGGTCTGGGAGCATCTGAGAAATGAAGTTAATGTTGAGTCCAATATGACTCTTCTTTGGAACAGTATTGGAAGCACTTGCAGTTTTGATTTCATGTGGAAATTCTGTTCACTTTAAATTAAGTTCCAATCATTGTGCATCAGTTCTCATAGCAATATTACCATTAAGGCAACAAACAAATTATTTCCAGGGCTACACACAGAACTTTTTAAAAATTATTCATAGAAGTTCCATCAATTATTTCCAAGAATCCATCAGCTCATGAGCTACCCATGTATTCTATGAGCAAACCACTTTTCAAAATTACTGCAGGAAGTAAATACATTTTAAAAGGAGTTTTATAGGACAATTTTAAGTGGAAAGAAAATATAGTATTTGAGATGTGTGGTTTTTGGAAGTATCTTATTACACCTGAGTTGAAAGCAATTAGATGTCAGGCTGAGCTTAAATTCATGCTCCTGAAAAAAAGTGAGCTATTGAAAAGAATCGCATGAACTAATTTTCAGTTCCATTCTCATAAACATAGAAGCCAATCATCTGGTCAGAA
Source organism: Hemiscyllium ocellatum (assembly GCF_020745735.1). Classification (NCBI taxonomy): domain Eukaryota; kingdom Metazoa; phylum Chordata; class Chondrichthyes; order Orectolobiformes; family Hemiscylliidae; genus Hemiscyllium; species Hemiscyllium ocellatum. The sequence continues at coordinate 39,072,079 of NC_083418.1, forward strand.
AATGACAGATTGGAAGGATTTTGAATTAAGGAGGTTCAACACTGTCTCATCAAAAAGACATGGCTCATATCAAACACTGTAAAGCACGACAGTATGAATTCAAAAATGTCAGACATACCGATAGAATCAATTAATGAAACACGATGGTCACATTTAAAGTGTACTCTACCTTTTATATATACCACACAGATGATATCCTTAACTTCATTTTAAAGCCACTGCTAAAAACCTAGCTATTCATCTCTCTCTCCCTATTGTACTCAGAAGAGCTCAATTATGAGCAGAATGGACACTAAGGTTGAAGAGTTCACATGGAGGTGCTCTCTGTTCTCAACAAGCTATCTCATCCATATGTGGTGCACCAAGCAAACAACCAGACCTTAAAATACAATGAAAATAATAAAGTTGAGATTACTTATTTCATAATATTCTAATATCAGTTAATTTAGATTAATGTTATCCAAGACATAATTACTGATGGCAGAATAAATGCAACGTGCTACATTTTGGGAAAGCAAATCTTAACAGGACTTATACACTTAATGGTAAGGTCCTAGGGAGTGTTGCTGAACAAAGAGACCTTGGAGTGCAGGTTCATAGCTCCTTGAAAGTGGAGTCGCAGGTAGATAGGATAGTGAAGAAGGTATTTGGTATGCTTTCCTTTATTGGTCAGAGTATTGAGTACAGGAGTTGGGAGGTCATGTTGCAGCTGTACAGGACATTGATTAGGCCACTGTTGGAATATTGCGTGCAATTCTGGTCTCCTTCCTATCGGAAAGACATTGTGAAACTTGAATGGGTACAGATAAGATTTACGAGGATGTTGCCAGGGTTGGAGGGTTTGAGCTATAGGGAGAGGCTGAACAGGCTGGGGCTGTTTTCCCTGGAGCATTGGAGGCTGAGGGGTGACCTTATAGAGGTTTACAAAATTAAGTGTGGCATGGATAGGGTAAATAGGCAAGACCTTTTCCTTGGGGTGGGGGAGCCCAGAACTAGAGGGCATAGGTTTTGGGTGAGAGGGGAAAGATATAAAAAAGATCTAAGGTGTGACTTTTTCATGCAGAGGGTTGTACACATATGGAATGAGCTGCCAGAGGAAGTGGTGGAGGCTGGTACAATTGCAACATTTAAAGGGCATTTGGATGGGTATATGAATAGGAAGGGTTTGAAGGAATATGGGCTGGGTGCTGGTAGGTGGGACTAGATTGGGTTGGGATATCTGGTCGGCATGGACAGGTTGGACCGAAGGGTCTGTTTCTTTGCTGTACATCTCCAAGACTCTGACTGTAAATAATGGGAGCGGAGTGTGAAGCTCAATGTGAAAACTGAATGAACATAACCAGTAAATACGCATCCTATTATTGAATCACAGGACCCTTTGGCCCACAAAATCTACAGCTCATCCTGTGTTTCAGTTTGATAGTTCAAAACACACAGAATTTGGGTTGGAGGTTGAACAGTCAATTGGCAAGTTACTCTCCGAGTTGAAGCATTTCTGTGTGGCTGCTTTCGAATAGATTCTGAGAATTTACCATGATTTATCAGAATTCCTGATGAAAGGCTTATGCCCAAAACATCGATTCTGCTGCTCATCGGATGCTGCCTGACCTGCTGTGCTTTTCCAGCACCAGACTCTCAACTTTGATCTCCAGCATTTGCAGTCCTCACCTCTGAGAAATTATCAGACATGTTGTTTAATATTTGTGTTAATCCGATTTAAATACAAGGACTTGTAGACAGGATGGACAAGGGAGTATGGATTGGACAAGATCCTTCTCTGATCAGTGGCGACAGACCATTTTAAAAAAGGCACAGGTGAAAGGAAATCTCTGGAAGTTGAGCCTACACAATGGATGTGATTCAATTGAGAGATAATTCATAAAGTGATGAAGATTCAAGATATTATTATTGTTCGGAAAACTTGGGTTCAAAAGTGCACTTACAATGTATAGTTTAAAACCATGTTAAGAATTGTTTTAGCTTTATTTTAGACTTTGAAAGGTGGCAGGGTATCTTAAGTTTGTTGATACACGCATTTTTAATGTGGGATTAGAGCCTTGGAGCAGAGCTTGAGATGATCAGATCAACACCTTAGAAGCAAGTATGAAAAAGAGGGGGAGCACATTGGACTGCTGCCTAGCAACAGTGTCCTATAAAATAGGGAGATAGACAGAAACAATTTTTAATAAACATAATCTGTGACAATATTTAGTCAAGGTGGGGAACAACTTGTTAGTTTAGTAGTCTCCAAAGAATCAGGACCATAAAAACATTCTGAGCTGCTGAAGAGAAAAACTCCAGAAACTGGATTAGCTGGAAGAAGTGAACAATATGGGAAACACATGTGTTTGCTCTAACAGTGGTTTCAAAACTACGAAGCAGCATGGTCCAGAAACCAATCACAGCCATGATAATTAAACAAAAACTTGAAAGTGAAGACAGAGGAACCCTTCACTGAGGTTTGCATATCCATAATACTGTTGGGAGTAATGGGGTGAATCTTACGTACTGACGTTTTTAAAGACCATTTCAAATAGTTCTTGTATAATGTAAAATAATTTTCTTTCCTTTTTCCTTTCGTGTGCAATATTTTTTGCTGTTCTTTTGTTAGAAGTATGTTGGCAGCCTCTTGTGAATATGTTCAATGATTGATCACAAACAAAAAAATACAAAACCTCTTGTCTGTGAAGGCAGGGTTCACTTCAGGAGCTGACTAGTCCAGTACAGAGGAAACTCGATTATCCGAACGAAATGGGCGGGCACTATTTTGTTCGAATAATTGATTATTCGGATAGTTGATTTTATCTTAAGCAAGGGAAGCCTGCTGATCTAATGCTGTGTTCTACCGGATAATTTGTTTAAATCTATAATTTTAATATATTGAGCGCAAGAGGACACAGATTTCACGTGATGAACCAAATAAAGCAATAATAACACGAGAGAACATTTTTAAAAAATGCCACAGTAGTTAGCATTTGGCAAGGAGTGGTGAAGACAGCAGTAAACAAAGTCCCAAACAGCTTCAACAATCACAAGAGTATTTGTCCATTTTCGGGAACTCAAAGACAAAAGAACCACTATGTGTTTACATTGTTGGCCTTTTTTTCATGAATAGCCCTGTAAAGTGACGGGAATATTGTAAAACACTTACCCTTGCCTTAAAAAAAATCCAGTCACTGATGCTTGAGCTGCTTGTGTTTTTGTTTTTTGCCAGCGTTCGCACATGTTCTTCAGTACAGGTAAATCAAATACACCTACCTTTTTGATGTAACACTTTTGTAGGATCTTTAAATCTTCTTCGGATAATCCAAAATTCAGACAATCAATATTCGGATAATCGACGTTCCTCTGTATTACCAGCAGCAGGGACCAAAAACAGTATCTTGTCAGTGGTAACCAGCCCTGAAAGTTTGGGCGAATGCAATTAATTGCTAGTGAATGTGACTCAGGGGCCTAAGTGGGATGCAAGAGATGTTATGTAGCAAAGGCCAAGTTGCAGAGACTGAAAATGCATGTGATTCTACACACGGGAAATGTTGCAAATGAAGATCTCACACAGTTAGAAATAATTTTGTTTGCAATAAATATTTAACGTGAAAATTAATTGTGTGAAATATCCCTCATCTGCTAATGTTTGAATTATATTGATTTTAGTTGAATTGTTACAGTAAAAGTTTTATAAAGTGAAATCTAGTCCAGTGGTTTTAGATTAGATTGCCTACAATGTGGAAACAGGCCCTTCGACCCTCCAAAGAGTAACACACACATTTCCCTCTGACTAATGCACCTCACACTATGGGCAATTTAGTATGGCCACTTCACCTAACCTGCACATCGTTGGATTGTGGGAGGAAACCCACGCAGACAGGGGGAGAATATGCAAACTGCACACAGGCAGTTGCCCAAAGCTGGAATCGAACCTGAATCCTTGGCACTGTGAGGCAGCAGTGCTAACCACTGAGCCACAGTGCTGTCCAAACGTAGACCCTGCAAGGTGAATCTGTAATTTTGCAATTAGTAAATTTTCCTTCAATTGACATTGTGGGAATTCCAATCTTATTGAAAACTTTTCAGTCTCCAAGGGGATTGTAATAATGAATTGTTATAAGTATTGTAAGTTCAGTTCATTGATTCCAGTGAAAGAAAATGAAAGAAACATCTTCCTGAAGTATCCTGGGACAACATTTTCAAATGTTGGTGGAGTGGGGTCAGGTACCAGTGCTCTCTAAAGTAAGTTCTTTCTACTGTTGTGCCAGTCTTCCAATGCTTTGGTAGCATGCTCCAAATTTAGACTGTGACCATTTTAGATTACAAGGCAAAGTGACAGCCTTGAAGTTCAAGGAAACATTTGATTAAATATGATGCAATATCAAGGAGCTCGAGCAAAACTGGAATCAATGAGATTAAGAGGAAATTTCCCACTGGTTGGATTCATGCCAATCACAAATGGAAGGTAGCTGTGGTTGTTGGAGGTCTATCGTCTGGGCCCCAGGACATCACTGAAGGAATTTCTTGGGTTAGTAACACAGACACAACCATCTTCAGCTACATTGACAATTACATTCCTCTACAAGTTAAAGAAAGGTCAAAGCTGCAGATGGTTACTGTCGTTTACAGTGTTCAGCACCATGCATGACTTGTTAGATAAAGAAAGCAGTCCATGTCTATTTCAACAAGCCTGGAATACCAGTTACTTGCCACTTAGTGTCACATAAGTACCAGGCCACAAAAGAGGAGAATTTAAGCATCAGGCCTTGACATTCAATGACATTACCATTGCTGAATCCCCCACAACCAATATCCTCGGCTGAATATTGACCAGAAACTGAACTGAATTATCTATCTAATACTGTGACAACAAAAGCAGGTCAGAAACAGAATCCTGCAGCAGTTAACTCACCAAAGCTTGTCACTGTTTACAGGTTACAAGTCAGGAGTGTGATGGAATTCCTGGATGAGTGTGGAGCTCCAACAATATTCAAAAAGTTGGATACCATTCATGAGAAGAAAGCACTCCAGTAGCACACCTTTCACAAGCAGAGGCATCAGTATGCATCACGTACAAAATGCTTTGCAACAACTCACCAAGTCTCTTTCAATAGCACCTCAAAGGCCATGACTTTTACCTCTACCAGCTAATCAGCATCTACAAGTTCCTCAATTAATACATCTCTCTGATTTAAAACACTTCACCATCCCTGGATCAAAATCATAAAACATGCTCCCTAAAAGCACTGCCTATACCTACACCATATGGACTGCAGTGGTTCAAGGTAGCTTATCACCATCCAGACAATTAAAGATGGGCTATAAATGCTAATCCAGACAGATGTGCATAACTCCCACGCGCACAGTAAAGAGCTCTTAATTATTGCAGTTTGCTTAAGTTTAAACAAAAACAAACACGGAGGTGTCCATCTGGGTGATAGAAGTTACCACTGCATGAGCAGAACAGATTAAACATCTTAGTGTGTTTGTGCACTTGTTTTGATAGCCAGGCTGTTAGACCTTCACGTTCTTGCCTGCTCCATTTACTGACGCTCAGTCACAGCTGACAATTGTCTTTGAAAAAGTTTCACTCTCCAGAGCCAGCCTTTGTCTCACGGCAGCAGACAGCACAAATAAATAGATCAAAAGCTTGTGTCCAGCCCAATTTGTCCCTTTGCATACAATCCAGCAACATTGTTGACATAACAGGAGGTTAGGAGTTCCCTATCCCAGATTGAATTCCAAATTTCGTTATTTGAATATACTAAAAACCGATTTCATCTGTTAAAAAAGGTCATCTTCATTCCAGAAAGGATAAATTTTCCATTTGAAATGCACTTTATCATGAGCTATTTATATGATACCAACCTAGGGCTTTAAAAAATCCAAGTATCAAAAACAGGAGGAAGACCAATAGAAGCAAGTGTTTTTTAAAACAAGAATCATTGCTAGGAATGTGGACTTTGTTGATAAGGCTAACATTCACTGTTTTGGGAAGGTGGTGAGAAAGCAGGATGGCTACCCTTCAGGTGGTTAGAAGGTAAGTCAGGGTGGACCGAGAGTCGGGAAGCGGTTGTGCGGTCCTCAACGCTCGGGAAGATACTGGTATACGCTGATCTAGAGGTGGCTGGAAGGAGCAGTCAGGGAAGCTGGCAGGTGGATAGGCCATTCTGATCGCCGTCGTCATGGTGGTGTGGGGAAACGGGATGGGCTATCATTGACGTGGTTGGAAGGATGTGTCGGGGTGAACTGAGAGCCGGAATGGGCATGGGGCTGACCAAGAGTCAGAAGGGGCGTAAGGGTCGGGCTGCCTTGAGGCTGGAATGTGGGAGGCGCCAGTGGTTTGCTCGGTTGCCAGGGGCACCTGTGTTCTATGCACTGTTTTAATGTTTGGTTGGATTGTTTTGTATGAGTTTGTATTACGGTTTCCTTTTTGATGACTTAAGGTGGGATTTGAGGTTCGTCCTGTTTTCCCTGTTAACTGATTGCACGGTGGGGTTTGGCCTTGCTGCCCCTTTCCCTGTAAATAGCAGCCTTTTGTGCACTGCTGCTTATTGTTAACTGTTTGTATTTTGTACCATTTCATAAAATTAAAAACAAAGATCTACAGGATTGGATAATTGTGTTCTGAAGAGTCAAATTGGATTAAAAATGATGAGCTGACTCTTGGCAGAAAATCAGCGGATTCATTTTTGAGTTTCATGGAGGGATTCTCTCCAGGAAACCTAAGTGAGTTTTCTTACATGGGTGCACTGAAATGATGGTGCTAAGTGTCCAAGATATCAGAGGAACAAGAGGCAAACTGGAATTGCTAGCTAACTTTCACATCAGAATTCTCAACATCTGGGTTCGATTTGGGGGTGGGAGAATGAGAATCTGCATTGTAATGGAGTATGATTAGTCACTAACGAGGGTGATGATAATCCATGCAAATGGACCCTTTTGCCACTCACAATCGAGTTTCTCAAATCATCATCCAACACTTGTTTGGAAAATGGGACTTCTAAATTTTAACTGAGGAAGATACTCACTTGGACATCTCATTCAACTTTCCCAAATTTTTTTACTATGGCATGTGTCATTCAGGGGTTAGGAAGATTACAATTGTAATCTTCTTCCCATCTCCAGACAGTGCCAAGCCTGTTATTCTCTAGCACTTGCTACTTTCATTTCAGATCTCCAGTATCCACAGTACTTTTCTTGTTTTTTTCGTGTATGATTGTATTGTGAAAAGTGAATAAGTCTCAATTTTTTTTCATTCACTTAATCCAGAAAAATAGCCAAAACAAAATTCCTTAGTCTATCTCGTGCAAAGTCTGTTTGGTAATAAAACTAACATGAGCATTAATAGCCACAAATTCTGATGTTATGCTGATATATATTAAAAGTGCATACTATTTGCTTTGACTGGTCCTGAAATTAGAATTTAAAGAGTTCTATTTATATTCATCTTGTGGTTGAGAAATACAATCCAAATAGAGGTATGGCCATTATCGACAACAATTAAAACACCCACAGAAACAGAGGAACTGTCAGAGGGTACTGCAGCAGTAAGCTCTTTGAAAACATCAATTAACAGCAGGGTTTCTCATCTTTGCAGAAGGATTACAAAATGCCTTTAATTTTTATCTTCATCTTATCCAATTTGATTGGTGTTTTTAAAAAAAAGTATGCTCAGAAATGCTTTTTCCTCTCAAGATAAGATTATCTTTCTGAAATATGCACAGAATTCTTTTAGGGTGTAGGGTTGACAGGAGAATCACATTTATTTGATTGATACTATCAATTGCATACAGAGAGTTGAATTGGAAATGTAGCAGCATTTGACAAAAATGTTCAGTAAAGCAGATACCTCCTAACCCATATCTATACAAAGCCTCTTGATACAAACAAATTTGCCCATCATCAAGTAAAAAGGTTCAGACAATAGAAATAATTCAATTAAAATATTTAAAGAGGGGATTCGATCTTTGTGCCAAATTTTTCTTCTCTACTCAAATTACAAGTGTCAACTGTCCTTTAGACTCAGGAATGCGTACACAAAAATCAGAAGTCAATTCTGAAATTAGTGTTAGCCATACAATGGATTTCCATGTTAATAAAAAAAAACCCAGGTCCAGGGGGCAATGAGCATCTTAAGTACAATTGAAACCATGGCACAAAGTAAAACCATTAGCACCAAGAGGTGGTCCATTCATATTTATTGCCCCAGTATTCATTGTTTGCACAAGTCCCTATTTTATTATGGAACAATGTTTGGTATTTGTTCAGCTATTTGCAAATTATTATTTTGGCATGTTGCTAAAAGTTCATTCGTTTATTCTTTTGGAAAATAATTCTTTTTTTGTTCTTTCACTATTAGTCAGATATTTCTGAAACGGATCTCCTACAAATAGCAAGGACCCCACCCCCGGTAATAAAAACAAACTGGGATGACAGAAACAAGTGATGAATTTTCCAAGTTTGTGAAAGTCATGGGCAGTGGCAAATATATGGCAAGGTTGGAAAAAAAATGGCGATTTGATAGAGGACAAAAAAACAATTTTGTACTCGAGGTTTTAACAGATGACAATCTTGGTGAATGGAGAGGGGCTTAGTTACATGCATTAATATTTTATCACCCATTCTCACCTTATTTAAATACAATTTGCTATTCTCCCACATGACAGTGAGAAACCAGATGCAATAATTCCTGACATGGAAGTCTAGTTAGTTGCTTGCTCCACTTGGCTTCCATTAAATAGCCCTCGGGGCATGCTCCAGGAGCAGCAACCATCTGCATCTTTCATCCATGGAAGCTGACATCAAAATGCATCAGCTCACACTGATTCCAACTCAGTTAAAATCCAGCTCTCCTCTTCAGTGTTGCGCTTGGAGTGTGCTGATGACTTGCATTGTAAGGGGGTTGCCTGATTGTTTTGTATGCAAGTTCAGACACCGATCGCACGTATTAGAATGGGGTTCATCTCAGGGCTCTCTGCTTGCTCTGTGCTCATTCGCACTTCTGTCTTGCCATGCCTTTTTGTAAATTGCCCAACCTCCAATTCAGAATTTAAAAGCCTAGCAGTTCTTTCTTTCTCCACCTTTTTGCACAGACAGACAGAAAGCCTGGCAGTCTGTTGCGTCTGCTAGCAACAATCAGTCAAGGTGGATATATTGTTCCAATGCCACATTTATAGTATGCACCAGCAGCTTACATGGCAAATACAGTGCATCCACCAAAGAAGTAATCCTCAGTCAAGGGGGATAGTCAGAACTGGGGAGTCTATATCACTGGTGAGTGGGTAATGCTTAGCGGACAATCAGTTGAAGAGTTGTAGAGAGGTCAGAGGTCTGGTCAGTCAGAGATCTAGTCACTCATCAGTTGGAGATCTCTTTTCAAATGGGTTATGAAGATGAGTCACAGTTAGCCCGAGGGATGCGCTTACTGAATCTTTAGGTGGTGGTGGCAGGCGTAGGCCATTCAATATGGCTGATCATGCCATTTCAGTATTCCATTCCCACTTTCTCTCCATATCTTTGATCCTTTTAGCAGCAAGAGCCACGTCCAGCTCCCTCTTGAATATGTTTAATGAACTGGCCCCAAAAGCTTCCTGTGGGAGAGCATTCCACAAGTTCACGACTCTGAGCGACAAAATTCTTCCTCATCTCAGTCCTGAATGGCTTGTCCCTTATTCCTATCCAGATCACTGGCACTAAGGTTTGCCAGAAACTAAGCATCTGCTCAGCCCTATGCACGAGAGGACATCATAGAGTTGCCCAACCATAACTTGACCAAAAATGCACAGTGTCTGCTGCATATACACACAGACCTGTACTCCACTGCTCTAGCCATTGGGGTTCAATACCAACAGCAAGGCAAATAGAGAGGCAAGGGACCTTGAACCCACTCGAGATGCCCCATCCTTCCAAGGAGACTGGGCAGTGCCAATAGACACCCAGCCAGCGGAGCTAACACACACACAGGCTCCCAAAAGTCTTCACTCAAGACACTCCAGAGATGGCTGGGCTTTCCACACTTTCTAAGCTGAGGGTGAAAACCTACATCCAATCAGGGCACACAGGATACCTAGTTCTTATAGCCACATATGCCTTTGGTGTCACCTGCCCAAAACTCCAAGGCCAACAGTCTCCACTATCGGGCTTAGATTACCCCAGCTGTGGACCTCAAAACTGCACAAAAGACAATAACTGTATGAGGGCACATTGGAGGCACTTTGCAACATGCGAAGATATAGAGGCTAAGCATCATTAACACTATAGGATCTTCTAAATCCATCTCACTTTTAATTATCCTTTCCACATCTTCATACTAGCATAAAGATTTGTCATAATTGAACAAAGAAGCACTGAATTTTGAAAAGGTTTCCATCTGCTTGTAACGTTAAAACTTTCAATAAAAAGCATGAGCCACATAGTAAGAAAGGCAAAAGCATTAAATTGCACATGTGATCAGGATTACTTCAGGGATGCTGGCCTCAGCAGCATCAAAACATTTACAGTCGGCGAAAGATCACTTTGTGTAACTCAGTTCCATTGAACGAGGTTCACACCCAAGTCCTTCTTACATTGCTTAGGCTGGCATTGCTGAAGGTGCTATTCCATTGGAGAAGGCATACTCCTATTTCTAACAAAATTGCAGATCTCAATGAACTCCCATTGTCCATCACACAGCCTTGTGCATCCTGCAGCTGTCAAGGGCAGAGAACCAGGGACGCTTTAGGAACATAGAAGTAATTGCTACTTTGGCAACTGGGGTGAATTTTTCCAGCACACAATATATCATTTCTATGTCTCAGTCATTAATGACATTACTTTCTAATGTGTTATGATATGGTCAAGAGTGTTTCGGGCCAGGATTTTTGGTCACAGTTGTCAATGTGGAAAATCAACATACAGCATTGTGATAAAGGATGTCCTTTACCTGTACTCTGTAGGTCTCTGTTTAATCCTATTAACCTTTGAAGTGCTTCATTGCATGAACAAGTAGTTCCCTTCCCTCAGGGAAATAAACCCACTTACTCCACCCACACTGGCAGCGATTTTCATTTCCACTGCTCCATATGGATGAGAATGGAAGTCTTATGACATGGCGGTAAACCTTTCTGCTAATTAAACCAAACACACAAACAAGCTCACTTCGCCTCATAATCTGTTAAAATATGAGTGACATACAACTCCCAAATTCCTCTATTTAAAGAAAATAATATCAATTTATTCCTTAACTACAAAACCAAACATTAAACTACAACTATTCATAACTCTAAGCCCCCTTTTCTCCTTATTGCTTATTATCTGCCTTCAACTCTATAACAATATACTGTTCCAATAAAAAAAACTTACTAAAATTACATCAACTTAATTTCAAAACTATATGGTGGCTGTCATCTCTGAAGTCTGTCTTCTTTCAGCTGAAGATCTCCCTGGGTCGTCTCCTTTCTTTTACTGTGAAGATGTTTCATATGAAAAAGGTACCTTTGATAAAGAGTGTTTTTGAATGGCAATCTTTCTCAATGGCAGTTACTTCAGTAAATCTGTTAGCGGTGCAACGACACTGCTGAAGTTTGGAACAAACTTCTGGTAGAATCTGCTTAGTCCCAAAAATTGAAACGTATTTCTTCGAGATTGGGCGTGGAAATTCCTTGATGGTCTTCGTCTTTGCGTTCCTTGGGTTCAACCTTCCATGTCCAATGTTATGCCCCAAGAATGTCACCTCTGCCTTCGCTACTTCTGTTGTTTTTTTTTAAGTTTATTACCGGTTTTACTTCTCTTAATCATACAAAGAGCTCTGCCAACTGTACCATGTGATCATTCCTGGACTCACTAAAGAACACATCATCCAGGTAAACTACACAGTTTGTTAATCCAGCCACAATTCTGTTCAAGAGTTTTTCAAATGTGGCTGGTATATTTTTCATTCCAAATGGCATCACTTTGAATTGATATAGCCCATTTGGGGTTATAAACACAGAAACTTCTTTGGCTTTCTCTGATAAATGTCAATAACCACGCAGTAAGTCCAACTTTGTGACGTAACTGGCTTACTCAACTTTTTCTATGCAGTCCTCCAGTCTTGGTATTGGGTATGAGTCTGATTTTGTTGTAGCATTAACCTTCCGATAGCCTGCTGAAAATTATTGAGTCCCAATAAGTTTGCGAGCTAACATGATCAGCGATCTCCACTCACTCTGACTTGGTTCAATTATGTCTTCATTGAGCATCGCATCCACTTCCTTCTGGATCTGTGCAGCTTTGAAAGCATTGAGCCTGGAAGGGTGTTGTTTCATTGGAACAGCATTCTCTACTTCCACCTCTTGCACAATAGTATTCGTCCTCCCCGTCTTATTTTTGTGTATGTCCTCATATTGCTGCAACAAACATTTCAACTGAGTTATTTGCTCTTGATTAGATTAGATTAGATTCACTACAGTGTGGAAACAGGCCCTTCAGCCCAACCAGTTCACACTGACCCTCTGAAGAGTAACCCACCCAGACCCATTTTCCTCCAACTAATGCACCTCACACTATGGGCAATTTAGCACCTGGCCCCCACATCTTTGGACTGTGGAAGGAAACTGGAGCACCCTGAGGAAACCCACGCAGACACGGGGAGAATGTGCAAACTCCACACAGTCACCCAAGGCTGGAATTGAACCTGGGACCCTGGTGCTGTGAGGCAGCAGTGCTAACCACTAAGCCACTGTGCCGCCCCTATGGGTCTTGAGACGGACAGTTCACTAACCTATCCCACTCAAGGACTTCCTCATTGTTTAATGTATTTTAAAGTACATCAAACTCCACAACATCAGGATTTGATTCCTCACTCTGCGTGGCAGTAACTAACGCCTATTTCTCCAGATCCCTGTCCCTATTATAATAAGGTTTCAACATAGTCACATGACATACCTGATATAGTTCTTTCCTATCAGCATCTTTACCAGATAGCTTATCTAACTCAACTTTTTCTCAATTTGATAGGGACTACTAAACTTGGCTTCGAATGGATCTCCTACCACTGCTAACAATATTAACACACCATCTCCAAATTTCAGAGTTAAGAGCTGCCACCTGCTTTGTTCTATGCTGTGCCCTCTTCAGGAGCTGTTTAGTTAACTCACCTACCCAAGTGAATCTCTCCCCCACCTCAGATACATAATCCGACTTTTCCAGGCGCTTTTCCAGCAACACATTTTTAAGCTATCATTTAATGGCAAACAATATGAATGGGAAACCTTTTTCCCAAGCATTTGGATAATCCTGACAGTATGCTCTTAACATGGTCTTCGGGGTCTGATGCCACCTTTCTAAAGCTCCCTGGGATTCAGGATGGTATGCACTTGATGTAAAGTGCTGTATTCCCAAACTATCCATAACCTCCTTACATAGCCTAGCTGTAAAATTTGACCCTTGGTCTGACTGAATCTCTCTGGGTAGCTCACATCGCGTGACGAAATTTACTAACTCCACTACCCTTTTTGCCTTAATACTCCGTAATGGAATTACCTCCGGAAATTTAGTAGACACATCTACTATGGTTAGCAAGTACTGGTTCCCACTTTTAGTTCTTGGGAGGGCACCAACACAATCATTTATAACCCATGTGAAAGATCTTTGAATGTGGGTATTGGCAACAAAGGTGCTGGTTTTATTCCTGCCTGTGGCTTACCTACCATTAGGCATGTATAGCAAAGTTTAACCACATCCTTGTTCAGTCCAGGCCAATAGAAATGCTTTTGGACCTTACCCTGAGCCTTTTGTACCCCTAGGTGACTGCCTATAGGTAATTCATGTACTACTTGTAACATTTCCTACCGGCAACACAACAGGTGCACTTTGGCCCATTTCTCCTCTGCACTAACCTGCTGTGGTCATCATTTCCACCTTAGGATCTATCTTTCAGATAATAACCCTCCTGAATATTCTCTGCCTCCTTTTTGGAGCATGAACCAACATATATATCTTTTATTGTCTTGTTTTTCTGTTATAAGTCCATTAGCTTTTGTCTGACCCTCCGCCTGTTCAGGTTTTTCCTGCACCATTACATCAAACAGAGTGCCTGCTAACTGAACCTCAACTTCATCATCTTTCTCTTTAATTATTGCCTCATGCTGTGACTTATGATTTGGGATCTTGTTAGTATGCAGTTGTGGAAAATTCCAGGGTATTTTTCTTTTAACGCCTCAACTCCCTGGTCTTCTCCACAACAAGGGGTGTCACTCCCACCTTGGACCTGCTAAATCGTTGCCAGTAACAAACTGTATTTCTGGAAATGACACTCTGTCAATCACTCCCACTGGTACTTCCCCAGTCTTGAGTTGGCACTCCAATCTGATCTTCCATAGGGGAACACTAAATTTCTGTCAATCCATCCCACAAATTACCACTCTCTCAAGTAATTGGTCAGAAAGAGTACAAATACGTAAACCCCTTACTATTAGAGACTGATTAGATTGCATATCTCTCAAAATTACAGCTTTATTCCCTTCTCCCCCTCTTCTTTCTGAGGAAATTTTACCCACAGAGATGTATTCTTTACAGAGATCAGGCGCTATCTCCTTACCCAGCCTCTACCTAAGCTGTGCACTCTCCTGCAGCTCCTAAACCTTTCTTGGAGTTTCCTTTACTATTTTCACTAACGCCACTGACTAAACCACTTTTACCACATATTTTCCCACAGCGCTTTTCTTGAACGACCAGCACTGTGAAATTAAGTGTCCCACTTTACCACACTGGAAACACCTGAGGACTTACACCTCCTTTTCACCCTCTTGGGCCTCTTTTTAACCTGTAGTGAACAACTACCAATGCCCTCTACTCTTTGTTTCACAGTGTAGGATTTTCCCTTCTCCCAACTTCTATCCCTCACGGGATGTAATTCTTGCCGGAAGCTAATTTTTGCCTTCTGCAACAATGTATATTCATCTGCCATCCCTTCTGTTCTTCGCACTTCTTGAACTTTCTGTTCATCCACACGAATTTTTATCATCTTTGGAAGTGAGTTTTTAAATTCCTCCAGCAGAATAATCTCTCTTACAGCCTCATAGCTCTTACTTACTTTTAAGGCCCGCACCCATCTATCAAAATTAGTACGTTAAATTCTTTCGAACTCAACATAAGTCTGACCCGGTTTCTTCTTTATGTTTCTGAACCGCTGTCTATCAGTTTCTGGTACCAATTCACAAGCATTCAAAATAGCTTGTTTGACCTCTTCATAATCTCGTGACCCCTCATTTGACAGTGCTGCAAATACCCCACTAGCTCTGCTCACCAGTCTAGCCTGAACCAGCATTAGCCACAAATTCTCTAACCATTCCATCTGCTTAATCAATTTTTCAAATGAAATGAAGGAGGCTTTGACATCTTCCTCATCAAAATGTGGCAATATTTCAATATATCTGTAGACATCAGCACCTTCTCTCTTCATCTCTATCCTGTTAACCTGTCTCTCCTGACTAATTTGCAACTTTGGAAGTTCAAATTCTCTCTCCCTTTCTCTTTCTTCTCTCTCTCTTTGCTCAGCAAAGAACCTTCTCTCTCTTTCTCTCTCTCTCTCTCTCTTTTTCTTCTCTCATGGCTCTCCTTTCCCTTTCTTTATCTTCTAACTCCATTTTCCTCAATTGTAATTTAAGTTTTTCTAACTTTACTGCACTTGTTTATTTCTCTGACACACCTAAGTGCTTGAGTAACTTTTTTACAATTTCTTTACTTTTGTCCCTGATTAAACCCAATTCTAACCTACTTGCTAATTCTAAAAGCATGGCCTTTCTCGGTCTTTCTAAACTTTCTTGGCAAATTTGGGAATCATCTTCAAGCCCTAGAACCTCTTTAGCAATTTTAAGAGCCATTTCTCTCACTTGTAATCTAACCAACCACAAGTAGCCAAAATTAAACAAATTGTCTCACCTACTTTTTATTTAAAGATCTAGGACACTAATCAGCAAGTGTTTAAATCTGCTGGGATCTTTTGTACCTGAAATCTATTTCAATCTGTCCAAATCTCAGACTGGATCTGTCCAAACCTGTCCAACTCACAGACCTGAACCCCCATACTGTTACTACACGGTGGTGAAACCTTATGTTAATTAAACCAAACATCCAGAAAAACTCACTTTGCCTCGTAATCTGTTAAAATATGAGTGGCATACATCTCCCAAATCTTACTATTTAAAGAAAATAACATTAGTTTATTCCTTAACTCTAAAAGTGAACATTAAATGACAACTATTCATAACTCTAAGTCCCTTTGTCTTAATTGCTTATTATCTGTCTCCAACTCTATAACAATATACTGTTCCAATAAAAAGTATTTACTAAAATTACATCAACTTAATTTCAAAACTATACAGTGGCCTCTGGTGTCTGTCTTCTTTCAGCTGAAGATCTCTCTGGGGCGTCGTCTTCCTTGTACTGTGAAGATGTTTCATATGAAAAAGGTACCTTTGATAAAGAGTGTTTTTGAATGGCAGTCTTTCTCGATGGCAGTTGTTCTGTCTGACTTTCAACATCGGATTGTCTCATTGGTTCGAAATTGGCAAAAAATTAAAGTCAAACTCGATTGGGTTTCAGAATCCTGGAGAATAATTTAAACTGAGTGGTTAAATTCAAATTGTTGTCAAAACAGCAACCAACTCAGGTATCTATTCCACAGCCAAATGTTACATATTTTCAAGTTTCCAGTATGACAGGTGCTTATCAGCCCTCAGTTCAGAATAGCATTCACTCTCAAAGGTACAGTACACGCCTTCAACTTCATAATAGAAGGCAATACATACATTATGGGGTGAGTCTCAGGCTCAGCCTCTAAGTCCAGGTGTGCCCAAAATCTTCATGTTCCTTTCCTTTCAGTCAACCTCATTGGATCCAATTCTCATCAATGTTTCTAAACAACATTTTTCTTACTTAACTGGTTATCCCCCAATTTCAAACTGCTTCCCACCATACCCCACCACACCCTCTCACCACCACCATCCGTGAAACCTTGACACACAGCTTAGTCGTGCACTGTCCTCTCATCGAAGTCACACTAGTGATGATTCTTACTGTGTCCTCCTTCCCACAATAACCTCTGCCCTCCCAGGTTTTATGATCTTCCACCTTATACAAGTTTAACCAACATATTTGTTCTTCAAGACATACTGTGTCTTATTTACATTCAAAAACACAGGATATGGATGTCATTAAAAATATCAGCTTTTATCACCCACTCCAAATGAGTCTAGAGTCACACGTAGGTCACACAGGCAAGGACAGTAGATTTCCTTCCTTAACAGGCAATATTAAACTAGATTGGTTATGAGTGGGCTGTCTCCCTTGGCCTGATTGAGGACTTCTCCATTAAGTCGTTGGGACATGGTCATTTAGTTGAAGCACATCCAGGGTGTTTAGCATATGTCGTAGGTGTAACATTAATGTAGAATGGTGCTTTAGAGCAACATGTTCACTTTGATTATTGGCATCAATCTGCCTAGCTTGCTGTCGGTGATTGCAAATTCCAAACAAAGTGGTGAAGTGCAAAAAGGCAAAGGTAAGGCAAGGCAGTGATGCAGTTAGCATTCAAGTAGCTGCAAAATGATAAAGTGCTAAGAGAGCAAGCGAAGATCTAGGAGATGCATCATGATCCAACTCATTACTCGAGTGTCTACCCCTGCACTCCAAAATACAGCACTGAAATGCAGAACTGCATTCTCAGTGAGCTAGAAGTATGCCATGATGATGTGATGAGGCTGGTGCATGTCTGATGCCAGCCTCTGTAGATGGGGATGAAGAATGTCAGAGTTGTTGGAGACTGCTGTCTAAAATTGTTCAAGATGACAGTGGAGTTGGGCTCCTGAGCCAGAACTTGTCCATTCCGACCACTTTTCTAATGACCCTCTCTTCTTTAAAAAAAAATGCTTACCTTGTCCCGATCTTGGATGGCATTAGCAGTGCTGAGAGCCCAGTGTGCGAACCTTGGACAGAGGAGAGTGACCTCTACTTAGTTTTCTGGCAACAACACAACCTGGAATCAGCAGCTGATACATCAGGAGAGGCGACATCAGCAAGGTAGGTCCAGCGGCAAATGTTTGCACCTGAGGAGCAGGGACTTTGTCATTTGTTGCGTCCGGCGCTGGCATAAAGGCATCACAGCAACAAGATGGGCCCAGCAGGGAGAGGTACAACACTAACATTGCTTGGCACAGGTGACGGCAGTGGAGGAGTATTGGCCCAGTGGCAAAGATGGGGCCTGAGGATCTGTGACTTCAATGTTAGTTGGGTCCAGTGTTGACAGCAACGAAGCAGTGGTGGAGGGATGGTGTCATTGGCATAGCTGATGATTTTGAGCTGACTCAGGAATTATGTATTCTCTTCATGCAATATCTTTCCTTTTCTTTCCTCGTCTCCCCATCTACCAAAACTGTTCAAAAAGGTGCCATTACATGGTGACAAATGAAAGCGTTTCACTGTATTTTGTTGTATTCTTACTGTAATATACACATGACAATAAAATCAAAAGACAGGCATGGAGGAGCAAAGAGCATTCTGCACCCATTCTAACTGTCATGTCAAGAATCGTCACTGTCTAGTTTCTATCCAGCATGTGGGAGAATAGGAAACTGCCTAATAAGACTAAACTAGGTAGCAACACGATGTAAACACACACAAACTGCTCATGAGCAAGTCATCTCACCATTCAAAACTTGGTTGCAGAAATCAGACACATATTCTCAATACAGAGGGGCTCATTTTTTTCTAAACTCGCCACATCTTCCCAACTTATGTGCCACTGCCCATGTTGTGTAAATGCTAGGAAAATATGGCCTTGTCTACATATTAGTGCACATGGTGGTGCAATAAAACTATTAATACTGTTTTTCTTCATGATGTACCTTATACTTAATTTACATTCAAACATACAAGTATTGATGTCGCCATTATTTAAAATGTTAACAGAAGTATATTGATTTAAATGTGCCAAAACTTATGCAATTTACAGCTTCACAGCACAGCAGCATGATGAGATGCATTACAAATCCATGTGAACATGATCGCACACTTCTATAGTTTGCCAATTACACCACCGAGGGCTGTATAGTATTGGCTGTCCCACCAAAAGCCCTCCAGCAGGTCAATAAACTCTCAACGCAAAAAGGTATCGACACCGTAATTACAGCAATGCAAATTAATCAATGTTCTCCCTCCACATAAAATATATCAGTGCAGAAGGAACCTTCCTGTAGTAGTAAGCAACTTGAAGAAATTTTATAAATATTAAGTGTTTTTGAGCACCAAAGTCAGCAATATACTATTTCCACTTCCATTATGAGCAAATGTTAATTTTACCCTAAAAAGTTCCAACTGTGCTTGACCAAAATTCATCTGAAGAACACAGTACATTTTTCAACTAGGAAATAAATAATTTAAAAATACAACTAAAATGAAGGGTGGGAATCAGCTTTTAGTCTACTACAGCTCAGCTATATTTTAATTACCTAAATCTCCCAATTGATTGAATAACCATAATTAGCTTTGGCCCCAGTATAACACTACCAAATCCTAAATTTATTTTCTATTTATTTCAACATTAGTTGACAGTCTAGCCTAGCTAGTTTTATACTATTATTCTAGATTTACTTCAGCTCCATTATTTATTAATTCCTCAATGCGGTCCCATTCTGAGTCACTTACCATCTCATGAATGAGACAGGGCAGCTGAAACAAGACAGGAGTTTTTCCTGGGTCTGGTTCTATATGAAAGCAAAGGATATATCTTCTGGGAAAATATTATAGAATCTAAGATCACACAGCTACTATTTCTATCAAAGGAACAATTCAATACATGCAGGAGAATCTTCCTGGTTCTAGTCCGCCATTGTTGTAAAACCTCTATGATATTGATGACAGAATAGGCTAACAGCACACGCTGCCTAACCCTCACAATGGCCAAAACAGAATAACACCACAATGTGCCAGGAATATTCTCATGTCCATTCACCTTTGTTGCAACTGGAAATGGCAGACTGAGTACAATTAAGTCATTTACATTTTAAAAGCATGGCAAAAGAAAAGTGAGCCGATTACTTGTTTCAGCATTTGCACACAATAGGAAAGTGCAGAATCAATTATCTCAGAGTTAATTCCCAGAGTCCTTTCAGTAAATATCTTTTTATTCTGCATTTCCAGTTGGCTTGCAAGTGTCCATTTCATAATGCTTTGAAGTCAGCTGACAAAAGCTAACCATTGGATTGGTAAAGTAAAAGCAATTGAAAGCAATTATTCTTAAATGTTGAGATTTATTTAATCCTAGTTGACCTGGTCCAGTCAAATTACTCTGATAAAAGTGAATTTAAAGAAACCAAATATACCCTGAATTATTGCAGAACTACCAAACTAAGTAATTTTATTTGCATTACATTTCCTTTGCAGTTTCTCACTGATTGACCAAGATCTGGTAGAATTGTTGATCATAATTCAATTTATAGTTTACTACCTTCAAAATACTCCAGTTCTATTCTGATGCCAGGGTGTATCATATCAGCATAATGTTCCCTCTTTGATGATCAGTAATGGGGAATAGTTAATGCTTGCTTGCAGATTATCAGCAATATATAGACACAAATGTATATATCTTAGTTACAAATATTTTAAAATATTACCATTAATGCCAGTAAGCTGCTATCTCAAAAGGGTCTTCAGTTGTGCCAATAAATACCTGATCACATTCAAAGAGGATTTTTTTTTAACTTCAGTGAATAACTTACTTGTTAGCAATGGATACACCAAAGCAGAATTGGTGTTTTGCTTTAGAAGTATAGGCGTCTACTCTTGCTCCCTCCCAACTAACCCATTATTGTGCATTTGACATTCCCGCTGTATTTTGTCCCTGCTGATAGTCATGATACCTAGACGCAGCATCAGCACAAAGCCTTTTACAGGTGTTTTAAAACACCACACGCTTGGACCCAGTATACCTCTCGCTCAGATTCAGACTTGAAGCATCCCATCCCTACAAATAAACAGATTCTAATAAATTACATAGAGTTAACAACCTGTCACGTTACTTCTGATAAATCAACCTCACTGTTAAATTTTTCTTGTTGTCTTCAGTCCTGTCTCTACTTAGGTTAAAGCTGTTCAGTGGTAAAGGAGTCACATTGTGCTGAACAAATAACCTTCACTTCTGGCCTGAAGGAAGAAAATCTGCTCTCTTATACCAGCCTAGCACATTATCCCTCACAGCCTGAGGACCACAGTTAATCTGTTGTTGTGGTCTTTCTTGTATAACCCAACATGGCCTCATTTGAGGATGATTTTGCCAGAAGCTTCTTTAAAAGGTGAATGATGAAAAGGAACCAAGTATCATTTAAAGAAGGACATTGCCTTAATTTTAATTTGTCAATTTTGGCTAATTCCAATACATGTATTTATGGATTTGTTGCCAACTATATTGATGCTGGCTCACGACTAATACTTGTTCTCATTTTGCCTTTTTGTTTACAACAAACTGCTATATCTAAGGTCGGCCAAGTAGAGGAGTGACTACAAACTGTGTACATTGGCGTACATGCCAAAGGCTTCATAGAAGAGAAACCCCATCCTTCCTGTCAGTTACATGCTTATACTACCCTTTCATACTCCAGTTTGTACATCCAGGCTGTATGAAATCAGTCTCTTCCTCTTTCTCAGTCTTCTTGCATGCAGTCCAATTATCTGGCACTCTCTCAAGATTAGTCAAACAGTGTTAGCAAAGAGTCTAATAACACGCATATGCTACGCCTCATCAGTTTCCTTTCAGCAGTGGAGCTAGCTTCCTGGGGACAATCTAACTGGTTTTCTCTGTTCTATACAAACTATTGCAAAAATATGGTCCCAAAGAACAAGAAAAAGGACAAAAATTGATATGAAAAACAATATCAGAATTAAGCTGGAGATATGGACTCAGATAGGGTTCTTTAGAAAAAAATAGATTGAAAGCATCCTGATACCAAACACCTTCATAATTTTAACAAAATCCAAAAGAACTGTCAATGCTGTAAATCAAATACCAAAACAGAAGTTGCTGATAAAGGTCAGCAGGTCTGGCAGCATCTGTGAAGAGGAAGGGTCACTGGACCCAAAACGTTAATGTTGATTTCTCTTCACAAATATTGCCAGATCTGCTGAGCATTTCCAGCAATTCTGTTTTTTGTTCACAAAGTTAATATTGGCTAGAATAAATAGCAGCGATATTCCATTTGTGGAGAGGTCTGAAGCTGCAGGTCATGAATATCAGTGTCACAGATAAATCCAATAAAGAGAAACTACTTTACTCAAAGAAAGAGTAGTAATGAAAGCAGTAACAATATGGAACTCACAACAATATGGAGACACTTAGGCGAATTATTTCAATGTACCTGGAAACTACCTAAATACATATTGGAGAAGAAATCACAAGATCACTATCGAGTGGGGAAGATTGGTGTTCATGCTCCAGCCAAAATAACGTTTGAGCCAAATGGACTGTTTCTGAGCTTCAAATTAAATGCAATCCAATGGAAATGCAAATAATCCACATTTAATATTGCTAATTTCTATTTCATCTTAGAGATTTATAGAATGGCTTCTTTTTTGGGAATGCCTGAGACTCTCCCTAACAGTCTGAGCCCTGTTAGTTTTGTGATGCTTAATATATTATAACTCATTAAGGTCATTGCAAACTTTCATTTTTTTTCTCCTAGTTCTAGAATGCAAGTTCCACATCAATCACCAGCAGGGAGAAGGCTGTGTCTGCAGTGTGAACAGGACCACTTTGGTGTATAATGAGTACAAGGTTTACTTTTATTTTTAGAATGTGGCAATTTTTTAACATGAGAATTCTCATCCTTATCAGGATCCTTAATGGCATTTTACTGGTTGCTGTACTTTGCTTCTAGGTAAAACAGTGCAATAGTTAGAATGCTTCCTTGGTCTATTGCTGCTGAAGGACCATAATTCCTCTTTACTAGTCTGCAGTGATATCAGCATTCCAGAGTAGATTTAAAACAGATTTAACAATGCGATGAAAGTCTTCCCTTCTTGCACTGATTAAATGTCTTGCATTCCACAAACTAGCCAAGATGGAATGTCTATTAACTGGAACTCAAACTCATACCCGTGAGCCAGGGATGCAGTAGGCTTGCATGACAATTGTCTTAATGCAGCTTTGTACACCAGCTTGGCAGTAAATTAATATGCAGACTCTGCACTCAAATACTTGACTTTCAGAACTGAATGTGACCGTGTAGATACCAGCAAACCTGACAAGATATATGGCTGCAGGGGAAAACGAGAAAATGTGAGGTTAGTGTTTACGTGGAACATCCGAAATGATACAAATTGTAAATCCTGATGATATCAGAGGACCTAATGTCTAAAATACGATTCAGCATTTATTTCTGCATCTTGCAATGGCATCATTAGTCAATTTTATCAACTAATTTTATCAATTTTCAAATTAATGAAGAAACCAGATGGTCTCTACCTGCTCCTAACTACTTCACACTTTCCAATTTCTTTCTTTTATCTCATTTTATGTAATCTTTCTTTCTTTATTCCTCTTCTTGTACAGAATTATATTCTTATTCACCATTTCTCTCTTCCCACACCATTCTTTTTTTATTATTTCTTCTTCAACCTTGTTGGTAAAGGAGACAGGTTATTAGTCTCATCGTTCAGCAAGGTCCCAATCTACTGCTGCCCTTACTATGCTGTGATCAGCTCAAACTGTCAGTGAATTGTATCTGAACTGGAGACTTTAGGAAAATGTCAAACTTATACTGCACAGAGATCCCTACTGCAGCATGATTTGGCCCGTTGACAATGCTGCAGCTTGCTTCTTGCTAAAGTAGTCTGTACTGACTTTATGAAAGGCTGACTTACCAAAGACTGAGGAGATATCTGCAATCCTGTTTATTGTTTCTAATACTGTTACAATATAGTGACAGTGATAAATGTATTGAGCGCACTCCAAGATATATAATCACATAGTCCATTCTTCTGTGCAATACTGAGTCTTACTACTCTTGCCCTTTAACTTCAGTTATGATTTAAAAGCAGTTACTCTGCTTTAACTTCAGTTATGATTTGGAGATGCTGGTGTTGGACTGGGGTGTACAAAGTTAAAAATCACACAACACCAGGTTTATTTGGAAGCACTGGCTTTTGGAGCACTGCTCCTTCATCAGGTCGCTGTGGAGTACAAGAACTATTAATTTCAGTTGTTTTCACAAATAAAATCTAAAAATAAAAGCACTACCAGCTGTGTTTCCTCCAAACAGATTGATTTAAAATATCTTTGTGTGCAAAATAATTAGTACATAATGTAGAATGGAGACAGAGTTGTCTTCTAAAGGGCCATTTGGGAGAATTTTTAAAAGGGTGGGAACAGACCATTTATCCTTAAATTAAACAAAGCTTCCCAAGAAATTGAAAAGCCACTCAACCTATCAATGACCCCAGCTGTAACAATTCTTATATTTTCTGAAGCTTGGTAAAATGCTGGGACCAGAGTTCATATTCCAACTTTCAATAAAAGGAGTACTGTCAGGATGGCTCAGCAGAGATGGGGAGGTTTTGGTTTTACAAAATAGGAAGGGGGACACTTTCAGACAAATTACCAGTCTTGCAACAAATAGCCAGTGATGGAATGTCCTGGATAGCTTGGTAATCAATCACCTAATTGTCTCGTCATAAAGGAATGATTCCTAAACTGGGGGAAAAAAAAGTCCAAATAATTTCAAAAAAAAATCTTATGCACACAAGAAAGCAATTCCCAGATATTATTAACTTGCATTTGACATACAGACAAAATGCCGACTTTAGAACCTCAATTATCTGGCACTCAATTATCCGAATGTCGGATTATCCAGCAAGATTGCACAATCCTGATACTCGGCTAAACTATGTTATCTGACACTCGATTAAAAACAAGGAAAGGGAGTGTACACCGAAATGGAGTAGATGGGGATCAGGAATTTGAATACACAATTCTAAATGTAAAAAAGTAAACAAAAATTAACAGAAGAAACAACATTTGTAAATAGATAAATGAATAGACAAAATAAATGGTGCTGAAGACTCCAGGCAAAATTTCAACTTTCTGCAGAACATTAGTCAGGCTACAGTTGAGGAACATATTCAATTTTAGGTGCTTTGTAAAATGATCATTAATGCCAAAGCCAAATACAGATCCATTAAGTTGATGGGCAAGAAATTCAGAAATGATCTCAAGTACAGTATTGGTGAGTCAGGAGAAAGTATTTTGAGGTACAGGTTGTTCTAATATAATGTGCGTTTTGTCAACACGAATTCGCTGTAACATGATTGACGAATGGGGTTGCTCTTTCTAAACCACAGGCTTTTAAAACATGTGATGGCTGTAATACGATTACATCAACACTTTAAGCACTGTTCCTAAAATGTGATTTTTCTAAAGCGTGGGGTTATACAAGAATGTGACCATTGCATTATAGAAGAACCGACTGTATCTAAAATCAGATGGATTATAATTAAATGCAAACTGCCTTTCTCTAATTGTCAAAGACTTTGTGAATGGCAAATATGTATACACTCCATTAAATACATTTCCAAAAAGGAAAATAACATTTTTATTAACAAAATAGAGAGTGTACAATATCTTAATGCTCCAATAGCTTTGTCTGTTTCACACTGCTGTATCGCCTAGTGTTTGCAGACTAATATTAGAAGAGCTGTCAATTTGCAGTGTGTGACAAGTGATGCTGACAGCATGACCACCAAGAGATAGATTTTCTCCAAACTATTGACTGAAGTTACTACGACTGATACAAAACAAGTGGTACATTATGTTGTGGTTATACATTTGTACATTATTGCATGGACTATACACGCCAATTTTAAAATTACTAACCATATGAAGAAGCAATTAAGTTTTAATGTATGACCTCACAACAGCCTGAATTGCAAATAGTTATTAATTTTTCACCAATGAACGTGCATCAAGAGGTCCTTGTGGCACAGAGGTATGGTCCCTACTTTATAGCCACGATGCTCATTGCAAGTCCCGCCTGCACTAGAATTGTGTACAACTCTGAACAGATTAAGATATCTTGAGTGTGCAAAGTAACCTATACCTAATATAAAATGGGAACAAATTAGAGTTGTAGTAACTTATATAGGGTCATTTGGTAGAAACTTAAAAGGAGGGGGACCTGACTGTTTGCCCCAGCCCCTACCAAACCCCAAAAGGAAGTCGGTGCTAAATCAACTGGTTCAAAAGAAGGTATGCTCCTAAGCTGAGCAAACTAACTTGATGCAAAGAGAGACGTTCTAATGTCAGCACGAGAGATAAGTAGTGGGCACGAGTTGAATGGCAATATTTCTAAAACGATGTCCAATAGGAACTGGACACAGACAAGTCAAGAGTCATTGGGCACAAACCTCAGCCCAGAGTCATTTATGGCATGGAAGGAAACCATTAAGTTCATTTGACTTTACCCCAGCTCTGTTGAACAACTTAGTCAGTCCTAATCCCTTTTTCTATCCCCTGTAAGTTTATTGCCTTCAAGCACTCATCCAATTTCCTTTTCAAAAATATTTGATTGTTATTTAAACACTTACCTTGACGCCAACGGTCTTTTTGCAGCAGAGAGCGGCAGGAGCTGGGCGGAAGTGAAGTCGGAGCGCAAAGCCGGTCGGGAAGGTAAGTGAATGTTATTTGAGTGGGTGTGTTCTAGATCCCAGGTCCTACAAAGTAGGGCCTCCCTCCCACCCTCCTCTAACCTAAATTAAAAGTCCACAGACTTGCCCCAAAGAGAGGGTCCAAGGAAGTACCTGTGGATTGAAGAGTGAGGCTTTAGCTCAGGAGTCTTTGACAAGGAGGGTGAGTGAAGTGATTACGCCACAGATGAAGAGGGTGAAGACATGACTGCCCAGCTGGTTCAGTGTGCAACGTGCTTGATGTGGCAGATCAACGACTCTGGGGTGTCTGGCTCGTATAAGTGTGGAAAGTGTGTGCACGTTCAGCTACTGACAGAGCATATTGCAGCACTGATGAAAGAACTCGAGGACCTTAGGCTCATCCGAGAGAACGAGATCTTTCTGGACAAGACCTTCAGCGAGGTTATTACACTGACCATACCAGAAAAGAGCAGAAGAGAGTAGACGATGAGGAAGGCAGAGAGGAGACAGGTGCAAGAGACCCAAGGGGAAGTACCTGTCAGGAACAAGTTGAGATAGTAGAGACAGATGACACTGCCAGTCCACGAGGCAGCCAGGTCTGTCAATCAAACGTTGGCATGGAGGCAGAGCGGAAGAGTCGGACATCGCACAGAGCCGTGGGAATAGGGGACTCCATAGTGAGAGGAACTGACCGGGATTTTTGTGGCATCTGGCAGGATGGTGTGTTGCCTTCCTGGTGCCAGGGTTAAAGACATCACAGACAGAGTTCAGGAAATCCTCAAGGACGAAGGTGAAGAGCCAGGGGTGGTGGTACATGTTGGCACAAATGATGTCGGGAAGAAGTGGAGGAACATACTACAGCGGGACTTCGGAGATCTAGGAAGAAGGTTGAAAAGCAGGACGTCCAGGGTGGTTATTTCCGGTTTGCTTCCAGTTCCTCAGGCTGGTGAGGCCAGAAACAGGGAGATAATGGACTTGAACGTGTGGCTGGGGAACTGGTGCAGGAAGCAAGGATTTAAATTCTTGGATCACTGGGGTATGCTTTGTGGTAAGCATAAGTTATATAAGAGAGACGGTTTGCACCTTAATACGTTGGGGACCAGCATTCTGGCAGGCAGGTTTGCAACTGCAACACAGCTACGTTTAAACTAAGTAGTGGGGGGTAGGGGATAAACTGGATGTTTAAGGAGGAAATTGAAGGGAAAGTTAGAACAAGGGAAGTCAAGAAAAACAACTGTATCAATGAGGCAGAAAACTCAAAAAGTGATCATGCTTTAAGGTTGAGTGAAATAGGGGTTGATGGGAAGGGCGAGGGCAGTAACAAATTAAAATTACTATACATGAATGCACGACGCATTAGAAATAAGATGGATGAGCTGGAGGCTCTTTTGGAAGTTGGCAGATACGATATTGTGGGGATAACTGAGACGTGGCTTCAAGTGGACAGGGCCTGGGAAATGAATATTCAAGGCTACACGTGCTATCGCAAGGACAGACTGATGGGCAGAGGGGGTGGGATGGCCATGTTGGTAAGGGATGATATTCAGTCCCTTGCGCAGGACGACCTAGAATCAGGGGATGTAGAGTCAGTGTGGATAGAGCCGAGAAATTCTAAGGGTAAAAAGACCCTCTTGGGAGTTATCTACAGGCCCCCAAACAATAGTCTGGATGTCGGATGTAAGTTGAATCAGGAGCTGAAATTGGCCTGTCGCAAAGATGTTACTACAGTTTTAATGGGGGATTTCAACATGCAGGTAGACTGGGAGAATCAGGATGGTATTGGACCTCAAGAAAGAGACTTTGTGGAGTGCCTCCGAGATGGATTCTTAGAACAGCTGGTGCTGGAGCCAACCAGGGAGAAGGCAATTCTGGATCTGGTATTGTGCAACAAACCAGAATTTATCAGGGACCTAAAAGTGAAGGAGCCTGTGGATCGTAGTGACCATAATACAATAAGCTTCAATCTGCAATTTGAGAGGGAGAGGGTACAATCGGAAGTGACAATATTTCTGTTGAATAAAGGGAACTATGGAGCTATGAGGGAGGAGCTGGCCAAAGTTCAATGGTGCAATACCTTAGCAGGGATGACAGTGGAGGAACAATGGCGAATATTTCTGTGTATAATGCAGAAGATGCAGGATCAGTTCATTCCAAAAAAGGAAGAAAGATCCTTGGAGGAGGCATGGGTGGCCGTGGCTGACGAGGGAAGTTAAGGAACATATTAAGTTAAAAGAGAAAAAGTACGGCACGGTGGAACAGTGGTTAGCACTGCTGCCTCACAGCACCTGAGACCCGGGTTCAATTCCCGAATCAGGCGACTGACTGTGTGGAGTTTGCACGTTCTCCCAGTGTCTGCATGAGTTTCCTCCGGGTGCTCCGGTTTCCTCCCACAGTCCAAAGATGTGCGGGTCAGGTGAATTGGCCATGCTAAATTGCCCGTAGTGTTACGTAAAGGGTAAATGTAGGGGTATGGGTGGGTTGCGCTTCGGCGGGTCAGTGTGGACTTGTTGGGCCGAAGGGCCTGTTTCCACACTGTAAGTCTAATCTAATCTAATAACATAGCAAAGATAAGTGGGAAAACGGAGGACTGGGAAGCTTTTAAAGAACAACAGAAGATTGCTAAGAAGGAAATACGCAGAGAAAAAATGGGGTACGAAGGTAAACTGGCCAAAAATATAAAGGAGGAGAGTAAAAGCTTTTTTAGGTTTGTGAATGGCAAAAAAAAAGGCTAAGACTAAAATTGGGCCCTTGAAGACAGAAACAGGGGAATATATTACAGGGAACAAAGAAATGGCAGAAGATCTGTGTTCACAGGGGAAGACACAAGCAATCTCCCTGAGGTAACAGTGGCTGAAGGACCTGAACTTAAGTGAATTTATATTTGCCAGGAATTGGTGTTGGAGAGACTGTTAGACCTGAAGGTTGATAAGTCTCCAGGGCCTGATGGTCTACATCCCAGGGTACTGAAGGAGATGGCTTGAGAAATCATGGATGAGTTGGTGATTATTTTCCACAGTTCGATAGATTCGGGATCAGTTCCTGCGGATTGGAGGGTGGCTAATATTGTACCACTTTTTAAGAAAGGTGGGAGAGAGAAAGCAGAAAATTATAGATCAGTTAGTCTGACCTCAGTGGTGGGAAAGATGCTGGAGTCTATTATAAAGGATGAAATTACAACACATCTAGATAGTAGTAACAGGATAAGTCAGAGTCAGCATGGATTTATGAAGGGGAAATCATGCTTGACTAATCTGGAATTTTTTGAGGATATAACCCTGAAGATGGATGAGGGAGATCCAGTAGATGTAGTGTACCTGGACTTTCAGAAATCTTTTGATAAAGTCACACATAGGAGGTTAGTGAGCAAAATTAGGCTGCATGGTATTTGGGGCAAGGTACTAACTTGGATTGAAAGTTGGTTGCCTGACAGGAAACAAAGAGTAGTGATAAACGGCTCCATTTCGGAATGGCAGGCAGTGACCAGTGGGATACCGCAGGGATCAGTGCTGGGACCATAGCTTTTTACAATATATATTAATGATATAGAAGATGGTATTAGGAATAACATTAGCAAATTAGCTGATGATACTAAGCTGGGTGGCAGGGTGAAATGTGATGAGGATGTTAGGAGATTTCAGGGTGACTTGGACAGGTTAGGTGAGTGGTCAGATGTATGGCAGATGCAGTTTAATGTGGATAAATGTATGGTTATCCACTTTGGTGGCAAGAACAGGAAGGCAGATTACTACCTAAATGGAATCAATTTAGGTAAAGGGGCAGTACAAAGAGATCTGGGTGTTCTTGTACACCAGTCAATGAAGGTAAGCATGCAGGTACAGCAGGTAATGAAGAAGGCTAATAGCATGCTGGCCTTCATAACAAGAGGGATTGAGTATAGAAGCAAAGAGATTCTTCTGCAGTTGTACAGGGCCCTGGTGAGACCACACCTGGAGTACTGTGTGCAGTTCTGGTCTCCAAATTTGAGGAAAGACATTCTGGCTATTGAGGGAGTGCAGCATAGGTTCACGAGGTCAATTCCTGGAATGGCAGGACTACCTTACGCTGAAAGACTGGAGCGACTGGGCTTGTGTTCTCTTGAGTTTAGAAGACTGAGAGGGGATCTGATTAAGACATATAAGATTATTAAAGGATTAGACACTCTGGAGGCAGGAAACATGTTTCTGCTGATGGGTGAGTGCCGAACCAGAGGACTCAGCTTAAAAATACGAGGTAGACCATTTAGGACAGAGATGAGGAGAAACTTCTTCACCCTGAGAGTGATGGCTGTGTGGAATGCTCTGCCCCAGAGGGCAGTGGAGGCCCAGTCTCTGGATTAATTTAAGAAAGAGTTGGATAGAGCTCTCAAGGATAGTGGAATCAAGGGTTATGGAGATAAGGCAGGAACAGGATACTGATTAAGGATGATCAGCTATGATCATATTGAATGGTGGTGCAGCTTCGAAGGGCAGAATGGCCTACTCCTACACCTATTGTCTATTGATCCATTTCATTTCTTGTCCAAACCTTAAATCTTCTAATCCTTGTACTATTAAGTAATGGGAAGAAGCATTCTGCAATTTTATCCAAACCTGTCAATCTTATACAGCTCTAAATCATCCCTCCCTCAATCTTGTTCCAAAGAGAGCAACTCTCCTTCACCAACCTAACCTTGTTACTAAAATCTGCCATTCCTGGAACCGTTCTGGAAAATTTCCTCTGGCGGTGTTATGGAGGTTAGTGACAGAGAGTATTGTCTGGCTTTGAACTCGGCAGGTGCAACTTCAGAAATGCACAATACAGATTGTGGAAAAGGAAAAGAACTATCAAGAAAGCACAGTGCTTCACACTGAGCATCCACCATTTACCTGCTCGAATTCTAATGACACTGCCAAATATAGAAACATTCTGTTGTGTCCATCTGCCATCCTCAGTCCATTCACATCCCCCCTACAACGGTCATTTTTGGCCACATCTGTTATTATGTATCTGTCATTTCCATGTTATACACATATACTGGATTAACTGCTGCCATTCTTCCCTCAGCAAACCCTGGAGCACTTCAACAATAGAGATAACCACTTTTAGTTTGCTGATAAACATGAAGAGACAGGAAAAAGCAAGACTAATATTCACATTTCTTTCAGAGCGTTGATAAAAAGAGAGTTTATTTGAATAATTGCAAATGCAGTCTGTATCCAAGGTCCAAAATTATTTGAACTTCTTCAGGCAATCTGTCTAATTTATGCAGCAAGAATATGCAAGCTGATTGTCCAGCTCAGGAAAGGAAATTTCCATGCCTATCATTTTAAGTGATTCAGAAAGCCCTCTGATTTTCTTTTACATATTAAATGGACCTAGTTTAAAACAAGAACATGCTAAAAGCTGGAACTTTAAAAGAAATGTATTCCTATCTGATATTTAGATGTTGATGCTAGTTTTCCTTTATTCTTTTACCAATAAGCTTATACAAAATTGGCATTAATCGCTCAAAACTGGAACGAGTTGTGCAATGATTGAAGGTGGAAAAACATGCATTATTCAGTGCCATGTTGGGTCAGCCAAATGTAAACCTTCCTCAAAACATTTTGAATAGCTCCATTGGTGAAAGTATGGTATGATTACGAAGCCAAATAAAACTAGAAGGAAACCCTAGTGCATGTTGATTTTGAACTTCGGGCTTTGTGCTCCTGAGTGAGCACTGGGGTGGGGGGAGGGGGGATGGAGTGGGATGGAGAAGAAAGGAAACAAAATCTCAGCCAGTGCTGCTATCCATGATCAACATTTAGTGTTCGCTTCAGTAAAGCATGAGCATGGGTACAGAGACAGGCTGAGTTGTGATTGTCCCTTCCTCCCCAATGAAATAGCTTGTAAAACCCACTCAAAACAAAGAGGTAGAAACAGAAATCCCATCAGCTCTAGGATAGAAAGGTGTCAGTATTTTGTTTATTCGTTAAAATGCTGCCATATCAATATGTTTCAGAGTGTAAAGATCTTCCTTTTCCCAAAGGCTACCAATATAAACATTAAATCTAACCAATTCAGAGTTTTGCTGACCACTATATTCGTACACACCCCCAACCACAGCAGCCCATGGCTGCCAATCGGTGATACAAATCTAATCTAGAATTGTCCAGCCTCCATGCTGAGTACTTGCACTGCACACTGTATGTTTGGGCTGGGCATCTAATGAGGTGGAACATAAAATTACACCTTACCAGCTGTGCAACAGCCAAGTTGCAAGTAAAAGAGAAAGAAACTCATGATATTGAATCTCCCGAAGACAAACTTGCTCAGCGTGTTTCCCAATTCCTCATCAGAAGATATACAATATAAATGGAATTTCAATGAAAGTGAATTTCAATCACCTTGATGACAAGCTTCGCTAGAGAAAACAAAGTGCTGACAGCTAGTGAGGTACAGTGAAGTATCTGTGCTATAACAAGCAAAACTTTTCTAAGTCAATGCCAACCTCTTGTGTAAAACAACGGAGTATTAATATTTTTGTAATCATTATTTAGTAACCATTGAACATATTGTGAAGAACAACATTCTCAGCAGGCACTGCATGTGACAGACATTAAACTCTGCATCTAGCTCACGGTAGTATTTCACAAAAAGACTTTCAGATAGTGATAATTTGCTGAGACCACTCTTGCATTCTAATTCATTAGAACATTGTTGAAAAACTTAACAATATGATGGGCATAATTTTCCAATGACGTGATTGATGTGGACATTGGGAAACGTGGGAAAAATGTGACAAAAATGGAACAACCTAATTCTCAACATGGAAATTTATTTTCCCCATTTGGTTTCGGTGGCAATATCAGAATCTCACTGGTAGGTGAGAGCTACTTTATTTCAATGCTTTGAAATTGCCTAAATCCCCAAACCTTATTTATACACAGCTTGCAACTCTCTCTTTCTCTCCTGAGAAACTAGACAGCAACACAGCAGGTATAGTTTGTTGCTTGCCTTTCTGGACATCCATTTTAATTTCCCAAACATCCTTCACATTCCAGGGACAGCCTTCATTAACCGAAGTTGGTATTGGCAAATTATCGGCTTCTCCCCATTATCATGGCAGATCTTAGATCACTGCAGCCCTCCAGACCTTCACTTCAGAGGTCAGGGATCTCTCACTTGTGGTCCTTCCAGTCAATTCTCACAAAGGGGCACAGTCATCACATGCATTTACATAGGATGCACCTTACACAGCTTTTAGTTTCATTCCATCACGCTTACTCATTTGAGCCATTTTTTTGTGCATGCGTTTGTTGGTGGGGAGGGTGGTGCAGCCAGAAGATTGCATTGCTATTTAGCTAGAAGGTAGGAACAAGTAATTGTGGAGGTTAGGTTGGATCACATCTGTTGAGTGGACATGCTGCATGCAATAGTGAGGTTTTTTGGTCCACGAATGTTAGCAAGATTTATGTGCATTCGCACAATTGGAGTGAATATGAGATGGCAGAGATAAGGTGGTGGCACTTACTCATTTAGCAAAGATCACTGGCCTTTCTGCACTGCTGTACATTCTTTCTGATTTTGAGACTACATTGATACAGACTGCTATCTGAACCCAGGCTATGCTTGGAGCCTTCAGCATCCTCAGCTCTTCTTTTTACCACCTTATCCACCAAGACCAAGTGTAAAGAAATCACTTGCCCTGTTGTAAATAGTTAGCAGGCACAGCAAAGGGAGCATATAAGATGGTAAGTTTGGAGCTCAGTAAGAAACAAGACAGCAGTGACTAAAATAGTACTGCTAAAAGATAAGCTAAACAAAACGGTTGTGCCAGCAACTATCACACAAAAATTTAACACATCATCACCCCACTCAATCACTTCCACCTATCAGTTACTAACCAAGATTGAGGCATTGCTTAACTGTGAGCCCACATTAAAATTGCCATATTTATTAAAATTCATTACTTTGCCCTTTATCTTGATAACCTACTCCAGCCCTAGAGATCTCCAAAATATCTTCACTTCTCATTCTGGCCTTGAGCATCCTCAACTTGAAATTACCGCCGCAGTGGTTATATCTTCAGTTACTAAGGCTCTAAGGTCTGGAATATCCTGCCCAAACCTACAGATCTTTGTATGAAATGTTACACTAAAATCTCTATGACTCTACTTCGACCAAATAACCAACTAGTCAGCTGACCTAGTTTCCCTTATTTAATTCCATGTTAAATTTTGCTTCATAATACCTTATGTAGTACCTTGGAAAGTTTTAGTACTTTACAGGCTCCATTTAATGGACAATTATGATAAATAAAACTGCCAGGGCTAGAGATGGATCAGTGGATGGCACGGTGACTCAGTGGTGAGCGCAGCTGTCTCACAACGCCAGGTACCCTGGCTCGATTCCAGTCTTGGGCAACTGTCTGTGTGGAGTTTGCACAGTTTCCCCGTGACTGTGCGAGGGTTTTCTCCGGGTGCTCCAGTTTCCTCCCACAGTCCGAAGCATGCAGGTTAGGTGAACTGGCTATGCTAAATTGCCCATAGTGCTCAGGGATGTGTAGGTTAGGTGAATTAGTCAGAGGCAAATGGAGAGAAATAGGATAGGGAAATGGATCTGGGTGGGTTAATCTTCAGAGGGTCAGTGTGGACTTGTTGGGCCGAAGGACATTAGATTAGATTAGATTAGATTACTTACAGTGTGGAAACAGGCCCTTCGGCCCAACAAGTCCACACCGACCCGCCACCCACCCATACCCATACATTTACCCCATTACCTAACACTACGGGCAATTTAGCATGGCCAATTCACCTGACCCGCACATCTTTGGACTGTGGGAGGAAACCGGAGCACCCGGAGGAAACCCACGCAGACACGGGGAGAAGGTGCAAACTCCACACAGTCAGTTGCCTGAGGCGGGAATTGAACCCAGGTCTCTGGCGCTGTGAGGCAGCAGTGCTAACCACTGTGCCACCGTGCCGCCCTTAATAATGTTTCCACATTATAGGGATTCTATGAGTTAAGATATAAGAGGAACAAAGAATCATCAGATGGTGAGCTTTTTTATACTGAGGAATGAAGAAAGTGCAACACAGTCACCCTGAAGTGGAATCAAACCAGTATGTGCAAATGGGTGGTTCAAACAGCTTAGAAGGTAAATGCAGTGTTGAGCCACATGGAAAAACAGGATAATAAAACTGCCATACAAAACTAGTCACCATTAATGAACTGAAGAATAAGTGATATTTTACTATTAATTGCAAAATAGTTTTCAGTTAATATATGTATTGGAAGGGGAAAGGAGATGATTTAAAACACCAGAAATATGTCCATGTTCAAAATTAGTTTAATTATAGTCTAATCTCCACAGGAAACAAGCCAACAACAAAGTTATTCAATATATTCCATCTTACCACTCAGATGACAACATGCATCAATAGGTTAACAAAGACTGTTCAGGAGTTCAATAAGTGAATAAATGTATGCTATTTGCAGAAGCAACTAAGATTGCAATCACGTGGATAGCAAATGTTTACAGCAACGAAAGAAGAAAATATTGACATTTAAAAATCACACTGAGCCACAAGCTTTTTTTTATTGGGAAAATATCACAAAATTTGACTCCTGCTGGAGGTGGCTTTCTGGCACAACAGAGTATTTGATTAGTGGAGATGAACTTTGAACCCAACTGCCTGCTCAAAGAGCTATTTGACTTTCTCTCACACGATGCAGTGGAAAAGCTGGCAAGCCCCTTGTTTTCGGGACTTATTTGGAATACAGTAGTTCAAGTGTCAACAGCGGTGGAGGAGACCAACAACTGTATCTGAAAGGTTCATGAAATGAAGGACTGCCGATGTACCAGACTGAGGTTGGAATTTTACAGTATCCCAACACCAGCACACAGCCTCCCTGCCACCATAGCAGGCAAGGTTTACATGGAGGTGGCATGGCAAGGAGTGCGATGTCCATCATCTAGCCACATCTCCAGGAATTTTATTTGTGCCACCAATGTGCTAACTGAAGCACTCAAGCTGTTAATGAATGTGCTCTTCAAACTGTTGCTGATACTTTATCAGCAATAGATGGAGCTCACACCACATGGTGAAGCTACAAGGTGAGACCTAGCTGTCTGGCTGCAGCCCTGGGGGATCCATGCTTAGTCATGGCCACCTCTAGTGACAAATAATAACTCCACATGCTCCACCAAAGCCTCCCACTTTGCCCATAGTCCTTTCCCAGAAGAATGTTCCTGACTGACATCAGAGAGTTTGCCCAAACTTAGCTTTCAGTCCTGCCTACTCCATGGCTTGTTCTGAAGGACTGCTGCACTCTGAACAATGGCCACCATTTCCAGCGACAATGCTGAGAGCCTGTATGGTTGGCAGGTAATTCTGAAGTAGGGATATAAGCCATGACTTCTGCCAATTAAGAGTCTGGAAAATGTAAAATCAGGCACAGGCCCACTAACCTGACTTTTCAGTCAGAGACCACTGCCTCCGAATGTAATACCAGCCTAAATTGGAGAAACGTTGGAGCTGAAATATTGAATACAAATACTGAAAATAGTAATTTATCTCCAGTATTTTCAATTTTTTATTGCTAATTTTTAGCATTCATATTTTAAGTTTTGGTCACAGTCTCTGCCTGGGTTCCAAAAAATTACCTTTTGAGTGAGGTGGGCAGCTGTGGCCCAGTTCAGTGAATCAGATAGAAACAATGGGACAGGATAACATTTATTGGTTATTGGTATAGTTTTGGATACCACCACTGGGCCATCTGAGATGCTTTAGATAGATTCACAAACACCAATTCTTCTTATTTGTATCAGGAATTTAGACTAATACAAAGTGGGGAAGGTTGCCCTCATGAATTTGACAGAAGACTCCACCTGAAGGACCAGTGTAGCTTTATTTCAAAGCACTTAAAATAAATTACATTAGAGCTACGTGTAAGTCCTAAGTATAGCTTGAGGTCTTACATTAAGTAAAAGACATATCATTATTAACTACATAGACTTAGTACTTAAACCAGAACACTGGTTAGTTTTCCAGGAACGGTCCTTGATGAGTGGAACTGATCATGGCGGTTAACCTTTTCAATTAGTAACTGTTTTATGCAATAATGCAGTATTCCACACAACAAATACAAATGGCTGAGTTGTCAAGATTTGTGGTTCACTAAATGATTTGAATACTTAATCAAGTTAGCAATAGTCTGGTGAAAGCATCTATAGTACCATACTGTCCGCACCTTTGTATTCTTTTTTTTCGATCTTTGAGTGATATTTATTAATACTGCATATGTATTGTATGCTTCAGACTCAATAAATGGTTGAAAAAAGTAAACAGTTAGCATCTTAAAGTAATTGAACATCATTTTTCAATAATTATGGAGAGAATAGTCTACTTTCAAAGCAACAATCCCAATTAATGTCTTGTTTCAGATACTCTCAAAATACCATCATTCTATAGTGCAACAAAATGCACTATATCCCTGTGTTCCCTCACAGTGATTCTTCTGATTTAATTCATGATACCGACAAGCTCCAAGTTAAAGACTAGGCACTTTCCACAGAAATGAAAAAAATAAATAGAACAAAGTGATCAGTAGTTCAGCTTCAGATAAAAAGCAGTCTTTTTCACTTGTTATAAACTAATCATACTTTGTCACTGCAAAGAAAGAGAAGGAAATACCAAAAAAAAGGAGCAGGTTAAAAGACAAATCTAAGAGGTTATATGAGGTAGGTTGCAAGTTTCCTCCACAAGAACATATAGCAATGACCAAAGCAACCAC
The DNA here is from genome assembly GCF_020745735.1 of Hemiscyllium ocellatum. NCBI lineage: Eukaryota > Metazoa > Chordata > Chondrichthyes > Orectolobiformes > Hemiscylliidae > Hemiscyllium > Hemiscyllium ocellatum. Next base: position 39,110,476 of record NC_083418.1, read on the forward strand.
CCCAACTGACTATCAGCTCCCCATATTTATACAACTAATTCCATATCAATTTCCCCCTTTGTTCTACAAATACTGCTGAGAAGGAATCCATTCAAAGGCAATTTTTGAACGTCGATTCTAGGAGTCTGTGTTTACCCACAAATTTAATCTCTGTCAAAAGTAGAATCGACTTTACTTATTACTTTGGCATAGTCCAATAATTTAAATTCCAGCAGATCAGAGAATTGTCAAATTAAATTTCTATACTCTTGTAATCTGCATACATAATTCCATGCTATTTCACAGTAATATTCTCCATCTTAAATTTGTTCAAATTTAATGAGGCCTCAAACAGGCAACAGATCTTTTTGATAAATTTTATCCATGAAACTTAGCAAATTTATCCAAACTAAAATCCATGTTCAAATCATCAGGCATCAATTCCAAAAAAACTTTTTTCTTACTTGGCCTCAATGTGGGAAGAAAAAGGCTATGCCATACCTTGCTTCATTTTTGGTAAATAATTAACGAAGAATCACTTTGTAATTTCATTCTTCATAACGCTCATTTTCAGACAACAGGGCTGGGTTATAACATAACAAATCTTCACATTTTGACTTAACCATTCTCTGTCACAATATCATACCCTAAAAGATAACCATATTCAAACAGAATTTAAGTCCACATTTTTGTATTTAGTCAGCAGCCAGTCTTCATAAAACTCAGGCCCCACTGATTGCTAACTCTTAATGAATATATGCATCACTTGTTCCCTCATTCCATTAGGACTCAGCCTTTCTTTCAGACTGTATTAGAGGATAACATATGACTGCAATATACAGAACTTGATTTACAAACCCTAGGTATGTCTGACCAAAACACAAGTTAATTCTTTTAAAGAAGTGATCTCTGTTCAAGCTTCTTTCATTTCTTCTGATCACATTTTAACAATGAATATAATGACATTTCAACCACATTCTCCCTGGAATCTCTTTCTTTACGCTACATTACACACTTTGTCTGAATACAAAAGTTTACAGATCACTGATCCTGTTGATAGTACAGATTGGAAATAAATGCTTAAAATTGGACACCAGCACAGAAAATGGAGAGGGGGCAGTTAACTAATCATGCACCAGAACAAGTTCCTCTGCCCAGCAAACACAATTTTGTGTGTTTAAACCAAATTTAAAAGACCTCCCTTCAGAGAAATAATAGAGAACTATTTAGAGTAGAAACAATTTAAAATGATCTAAGCTATCAATTTTTCCTAATAATTGCACATTTGTTCTACAAACAGGTTGATCGCAAATGCATGATACAATAAAACATCATTTCAGTGTGCTTGCAAATACACAGTTGCTGCTCTAAACACATTTTTTCCAATGTTTTTCAATTCTTATCTTGAATCATTTCACATTTGGAGCTGTCTGCATTATATCTATACTCTTCCAACAAGATCTATCCAAAGACTGCTTCATCATACCTGGATCCAACTGAATATTAATTGATCTCCATGGCAATAAGAGTAGGTTATTTTATCTCATAAAAGTATATTAAAAATTCTGAGTAAAATAGGAGTGGTGGCACAATGCAATGCAGCAGTACACCTGAGCTGTTTGTCAGAGTAATAAGGTTCAAATTCATATATGTGATACCTTCCAACTCCATATGGGCAAGTTTCCAATTTTGGTTGTACTATAATAAGGATACATTTAGTGGTGGATGCTGCTAAAGCTGAACAAGTTGACTCTCCCTATGATGTTTGTGTGAATCCTACCAGCTGGTTAACAGAACGGCACTGACAGATGGCAAGTCACAAGTGACTCTGTGGTCAAAGAGGAACCTTTAAAAATACATTAGACTTATGCAATTTGCTTTTTGCTCCACTTAAAATAATCTCTGAAATAGATTTCAAGTAATATTTTTAAAAACCTTCAATAACAGCAAATTACTATATATAGTGGAGATCACCAAAGTAAAAATAGAAAGTGCTGGAGAAAATCTAGTCCCATTTGCTAGCATTTGGCCCAAACTCCTCTAAACCCTTCCTATTCATATACTTATCAGATGCATTTTAAATGCTGTAAGTGTACCAGCCTACTCCACTTTCTCTGGCAGTTCATTCCATACACACACAACCCTCTGTGTGAAAAAGTTGTCCCTTAGGTCCCTTTTAAATCTTTCCTCTCTCACTTTAAACCTATACCTTCTAGTTCTGGACTCCCCTACCCTTAGGTGGGCAGCAAGGTGGCTCAGTGGTTAGCACAGCTGTCTCAGTGCCAGGTACCCACGTCAGGTTCCAGCCTCGGGCAACTGCCTGTGTAGAGTTTGCACGTTCTCCCAGTGTCTGCGTGGGTTTCCTTTAGGCGCTCCAGTTTCCTTCCACACACCAAAGATGTGCATGTTAGGTGAATTGGTTGTGCTAAATTGCCCATAGTATTCAGGGATGTGTAAGTTAGGTGCATTAGTCAGGAATAAATGTACAGTAATAGGATAGGGGAATAGGTTTGGGTGGGTTACTCTTCGGAGGTGTGGACTTGTTGGGCTGAAGGGCATGTTTCCACACTGTAAAGATTATACGTAGAATAAAAAGTAACATTTCAACTTTGCCTACGATACCAAACTTGAACAAGATATCAACTACTACAGTTAGAGTAATCAAATCTACAATAAGTGTGAGGTGACACATTTTGACTGATGGGACGAAGAGGGGCAATAGAGATTTTACAGTACAATTCTAAAGAGTATGTAGGGTATCTGGTAGTTAACGTGGATAAACCTTTGAATATGGCAAGATGTATTGAGAGAATATGTATACCATCTGGGATCTTGGGATTCGTAAATAAAGATATAGCGTATAAAAGCTGGAAAGTTGCAAATCTCTTGTTGGGTTACAACTGGTGTATTGCATCCAGTTCTGGTCACCACATTTTAGGAAGTTTTCAGGGACATACAGAGGAGATTTTCCAGTATGGATTCAAGATAAGGGATTTTAGCTACAAGTTTAGATTGGAGAAGCTAAGTTTCTCTTATTTGGTATAAAAAGATTGAGGGGAAATTTGACAGAGTTGTTAAAATAAAGACACGTTTCGATAAGGTAGATGAAGAAAAGCTGGTCCCATTAGTTTTTTATCCAAGGAGAAGGTGAAGACGAACTTAAAGGCAGTGTTGCTGAACAAAGAGACCTTGGAGTGCAGGTTATAGTTCCTTGAAAATGGAATTGCAGGTAGATAGGATAGTGAAGAAGGCATTCTTTCCTTTATTGGTCAGAGTGCTGAGTACAGGAGTTGGGAGGTCATGTTGCAGCTGTACTGGACATTGGTTATGCCAATGTTGGAATATTGCAATTCTTGTGTCCTTCCTATTGGTAAGTTGTTGTGAAACTTCAAAGGTTCAGAAAATATTGTCAACGATGTTGCCAGGGTTGAAGGATTTGAGCTATAGGGAGAGGTTGAATAGGCTGGGGCTGTTTTCCCTGGAGTGTCGGAGGTTGAGGGGTGACCTCATAGAGGTTTATAAAATCATGAGGGGAATAGACAGAATAAATAGACAGTCTCTTCCCTGGGGTGGGGGAGCCCAGAACTAGAGGGCATAGGTTTAGGGTGAGATGGGAAAGATATAAAAGAGACTGGAGGGGCAACTTTTTCACGCAGAGGGTAGTACATGTATGGAACGAGCAACATTTAAAAGTCATCTGGATGGGTATATGAATAGGAAGAGTTTGGAGGGATATCGGCTGGGTGCTAGCAAATGGGACGAGATTAGGTTGGGGTATCTGGTTGGCATGGACAAGTTGGACCAAAGGGTCTGTTTCCGTGCTGTACATCTCTATGACTCTATGATTCCATTCTATTCATATCCTGGGAAAAAGACCTCAGTTAATCACTCTATCCATGCCCCTCATAAGTTTATAAACCTCTGTAAGATCACCTCTCAGCCTCCAACATTCCAGGAAAAAAAGGTATAGACTATTCAGCCTCTCCCTATAGCTCAAACCTTCCAACCACAGAAACAGCCTTGTAAATCTTTTCTGCAGCCTTTCAAGCTTAACAACATCTTTCTTATAGCAGAGAGATCAGAACTGCACACAGTATTCTAAACGAGGCTGAACCAATGTCCTGTACAGCTCCAACATGACCTCCCAGCTCCCACACTCAATGCACTGACCAACAAAAGCAAGCGTTACCAAACTCCTCCTTCACTACTCTGTCAGTGGCTCCACCTTAAAGGGGCTATAAACCTGCACTCCAGGTCTCTTTGTTCGGTAACACTGCCCAGGACCTTACCACTGAGTATGCAAATTCTGCCCTGGTTTGCCATGCAAGGTGCAACACCTCACATTTATCTAAATTAAACTGAACCTGCCATTTCTTGGCCCACTGATCAAGGTCTATTGTACTCTGAGATAACCTTTTTCACTGCCCACTACACCACCAATTTTGGTACCATCTGCAAATGTGTTCTTCAAAAACACTTTTTATGGTTTCAAATGAAATGAAGTGTTTTTCAACTAGGTGAGATTTTCTTCTTCCTATTTTGGAAAGGCTTTGACCCCATCAAAAAAAAAATTTGAATTTGACTTGGTATTGGCATTGCAACTCAGGAATACACTTGGCGTTGGCTTTACTCGTCAGAATTTCCACTTACTTCATCTCCAACTACTTCACAGGTTGAGTTTTAAAGCAGCTCTATGAAGTCAAACTCTAATCATCGTAAGGCAGAGTCTGGGAGAAAGGATCCCACATGGGGAAATTCATAATCCTGCTTCATAGCTGTATGTACCACACAAGACTAAGGATGGAGCTCTGAGAAATGGATGGAAAGTTGTTGAAAATGAGAGGTAAATTGGAGTGACAGGTCCAAAGGAGCTGAACTTCCTGCTTTTGCTTCATGGTGGCACAGTGGTTAGCACTGCTGCCTCACAGCGCCAGGGACCTGGGTTCAATTCCCGCCTCAGGCGACTGACTGTGTGGAGTTTGCACGTTCTCCCCGTGTCTGCGTGGGTTTCCACCGGGTGCTCCGGTTTCCTCCCACAGTCCAAAGATGTGCGGGTCAGGTGAATTGGCCATGCTAAATTCCCCGTAGTGTTAGGTAAGGGGTGTATGTAGGGGTATGGGTGGGTTACGCTTCGGCGGGTCGGTGTGGACTTGTTGGGCCGAAGGGCCTGTTTCCACACTGTAAGTAATCTAATCTAATCTAAAAAAAAACCCAAAAGCTGCATAATTGATGTCTGATCCAGAAGGGCTTTCTCAACAGGGTAGGCCATGGATTTCATCCATGAAATTCTGCAGTGTTGGGTTGTGGACAACATCATAAATCCATTTCTTCAACTGAATTGAGCAACTTCAGTGGAGAAGCAAGGCATAACAAAGTTGGAAAAAAAAGTGAGAACACAAGCCAGCTCAAAAAATGTAATGCCAAACTGGGATTTAAAGTCTGACAAGAAAAAGGTGACATTACGGAGAAAGGGCTTTTTGATGTTCTCGAATTAGTGAGACAGAATAATCTGAAGCAGGGGACAACATAGTAAGTCCCAATTTTAAAATGTGGTGACAGAAAATAATTGGTTTCAGGAGGGATAAACACAAGAGAACACTTGCAGCGTAAAGAAAAAATGGTTTTCAGATTCATTTTCTCTTCCTCCTGTTTTTGCCACTATTTTATTCAGAATTTCACCTTTTTCACTCAGATTTGCCTAAAACGCTCAAGGCACACCAGGAAAACAGGACGGAAGTGGGTACTGCAAATGCTGGAGATTGGAGTCAAGATTAGAGTGGCACTGGGAAAGCACAGCATGTCTGCTTTTTGCAGCAGAGAGCGGCGGGAGCTGGGCAGAAGTGAAGTCGGAGCACAGAGGCGGTTGGGAAGGTGAGTGACTGTTATTTAAGTAGGTGTGTTCTAAACCCCAGGTCCTACATGGTAGGATCTCCCTCCCACCCTCCTCCTCTAACCTAAATTAAAAGGCCGCAGACTTGCACCAAACAAAAAGGGGGTCCAGGGAAGTTTCTGTTGAGAAAAGAGAGTGTCTTTAGCTCAGGAGTCTTCAACAAGGAGGTTGGGTGAACAGGGTGAAGACATGACTGCCAAGCTGATTCAGTGTGCTATGTGCATGTTGTGGGAGGTCAAGGACTCTGGTGTATCTGGCTCATCTAACTGTGGAAAGTGTGTACACGTTCAGCTTCTGACAGAGCATGTGCAGCACTGATGAAAGAACTCAAGGACCTCAGGCTCATCCGAGAGAACGAGATCTTTCTGGACAGGACCTTCAGAGAGGTTACTACACCGACCATACCAGAAGAGAGTAGAAGGGAGAAGACGGTGAGGAAAGCAGAGGAGACAAGTGCAAGAGACCTCAGGGGAAGTACCTGTCAGGAACAGGTTGAATCTTTTGGAAACAGTAGAGACAGACGACGCTGCCAGTCCGTGAGGCGGTCAGGTCTGTCAATCAAACGTTGGTGTGGAGGCAGAGCAGAAGAGTCAGACATCACACAGAGCCGTGGTAATACGGGACGCCATAGCGAGAGGGACTGAAAGGGGTTTTTGTGGCAACAGGCGGGATTTGAGGATGGTGTGTTGCCTTCCTGGTGCCAGGATTAAGGACATCACAGACAGAGTGCAGGAAATCAGCATGGGCAAAGGTGAAGAGCCAGAGGTGGTGGTACATGTCAGCACAAATGATGTCGGGAAGAAGAGGAGAGACATTCTACAGCGAGATTTCAGAGAACTCGGAAGAAAGCTGTAAAGCAGGACGTCCAGGGTGGTTATCTCCGGTTTGCTTCCATTTCCTCGGGCTGGAGAGGCCAGGAACAGGGAGATAATGAACTTGAACGTGTGGCTGGAGAACTGGTGCAGGGAGCAGGTTTGCCATTGCAACACAGCTGCGTTTAAACTAAATAGCGGGGGAGAGGGGACAAACTGGAAGTTTAAGAAGGAAATTGAAGGGAAAGATAGAACAAGGGAAGTCAAGAAAGACAATGGTATCAATGGAGCAGAAAACTCAAAAAGGGATCATGCTATAAGGTTGAGTGAAATAGGGATTGATAGGAAGGGTGAGGGCAGGAACAAATTAAAAATATTATATATGAATGCACGAAGCATGAGAAATAAGATGGATGAGCTTGAGGCCCATTTGGAAATTGGCAGTTACAATGTTGTGGGGATAACGGAGACATGGCTTCAAGTGGACAGGGCCTGGGAAATGAATATTCAAGGCTATACATGCTATCATAAGGACAGACTGATGGGCAGAGGGTGTGGGGTAGCCTTGTTGGTAAGGAATGATATTCAGTCCCTTGCGCGGGAGAATCAGGGGATGTAGAGTCAGTATGGATAGAGCTGAGAAATTCTAAGGGTAGAAAGACCCTCTTGGGAGTTATCTACAGGCCCCCAAACAATATCTGGATGTCGGGTGCAAGTTGAATAAGGAGCTGAAATTGGCGTGTCGCAAAGATATTACTACAGTTGTTATGGGGGATTTCAACATGCAGGTAGACTGTGAGAATCAGGATGGTACTGGACCCCAAGAAAGGATGTTTGTGGAGTGCCTCCGAGATGGATTCTTAGAACAGCTGGTGCTGGAGCCGACCAGGGAGAAGGCAATTCTGGGTCTGTTATTGTGTAACAAAACGGATTTGATCAGGGACCTCGAAGTGAAGGAGCCATTAGGAGGTAGTGACCATAATACAATAAGCTTCAATCTGCAATTTGAGAGGAAGAGGGTACAATCGGAAGTGACAATATTTCAGTTGAATAAAGGGAACTATGGAGCTATGAGGGAGGAGCTGGCCAAAGTTCAATGGTGCAATACCTTAGCAGGGATGACAGTGGAGGAACAATGGCGGATATTCTGTGTATAATGCAGAAGATGCAGGATCAGTTCATTCCAAAAAGGAAGAAAGACCCTAAGAGGAGGCATGGGTGGCCGTGGCTGGTGAGGGAAGCTAAAAAACATATAAAGTCAAAAGAGAAAAAGTATAACATAGCAAAGATGAGTGGGAAAACTGAGGACTGGGAAGCTTTTAAAGAACAACAGAGGATAAATAAGAAGGAAATATGCAGAGAAAAAATGAAGTACAAAGGTAAACTGGCCAAAAATATAAAGGAGGATAGTAAAAGCTTTTTTAGGTATGTGAAAGGAAAAAAAATGATTAAGACTAAAATTGAAGACAGAAACGGGTGGATATATTATGGGGAACAAAGAAATGGCAGAAGAGTTGAATTGGTACTTCAGATCTGTGTTCACTGGGGAAGACACAAGCAATCTCCCTGAGGTAACAGTGGCTGAAGGACCTGAACTGAAGGAAATTTATATTTGCCAGGAATTGGTGTTGGAGAGACTGTTAGGTCTGAAGGCTGATAAGTCCCCGGGACCTGATGGTCTACATCCCAGGGTACTGAAGAAGGTGGCTCGAGAAATCGTGGATGCATTGGTGATTATTTTCCAGAGTTTGATAGATTCAGGATCAGTTCTTGCGGATTGGAGGGTGGCCAATGTTGTACCACTTTTTAAGAAAGGAGCGAGAGAAAAAACAGAATTATAGACCAACTAGTCTGACCTCAGTGGTGGGAAAAATGCTGGAGTCTATTATAAAGGACGAAATTACGACACATCTGGACAGTAGTAACAGGACAGGTCACAGTCAGCATGGATTTATGAAGGGGAAATCATGCTTGACTAATCTTCTGGAATTTTTTGAGGATGTAACTCTGAAGATGGATGAGGGAGATCCAGTAGATGTAGTGTACCTGGACTTTCAGAAAGCCTTTGATAAAGTCTCACAAAGGAGGTTGGTGAGCAAAATTAGGGTGCATGGTATTGGGGGCAAAATACTGACTTAGATTGAAAATTGGTTGGCTGACAGGAAACAAAGAGTAGTGATAAACAGCTCCCTTTCAGAATGGCAGGCAGTGACCAGTGTGGTACCGCGAGGATCGGTGCTGGGACCGCAGCTTTTTACAATATATATTAATGATATAGAAGATGGTATTAAAAGTAATATTAGCACATTTGCTGATGAGACAAAGCTGTGTGGCAGGGTGAAATGTGAGGAGGATGTTAGAAGATTACAGGGTGACCTGGACAGGCTAGGGGAGTGGACAGATGCATGGCAGATGCAGTTTAATTTGGATAAATGTGTGGTTATCCACTTTGGTGGCAAAAACAGGAAGGCAGATTACTACCTAAATAGAGTCAATTTAGGTAAATGGGCAGTACAAAGAGATCTGGGTGTTCTTGTACATCAGTCAATGAAAGCAAGCATGCAGGTACAGTAGGCAATGAAGAAAGCTAATAGCATGCTGGCCTTCATAACAAGATGAAATGAGTATTAAAGCAAAGAGGTTCTTCTGCAGTTGTACAGGGCCCTGGTGAGACCGCACCTGGAATATTGTTTACAGTTTTGGTCTCCAAATTTGAGGAAAGACATTCTAGCTATTGAAGGAGTGCAGCGTAGGTTCACGAGGTCAATACCTGGAATGGCGGGACTATCTTACATTGAAAGATTGGAGTGACTGGGCTTGTATACCCTTGAGTGTAAAAGGCTGAGAGGGGATCTGATTGAGACATATAAGATTATTAAAGGATTGGACACTTTGGAGGCAGGAAGCATGTTTCCGCTGATGGGTGAGTCCCGAACCAGCAGACACAGTTTAAAAATAAAGGGTAGACCATTTAGAATAGAATTGAGGAGAAACTTCTTCACCCAGAGAGTGGTGGGTGTGTGGAATGCTCTGCCCAGAAGGCTGTGGAGGCCAAGTCTCTGGATACTTTCAAGAAAGAGTTGGATAGAGCTCTTAAGGGTAGTGGAATCAAAGATCATGGGGATAAGGCAGGAACAGGATACTGATTGAGGATGATCAGCCATGATCATAATGAATGGTGGTGCTGGCTCGAAGGGCAGAATGGCCTACTCCTGCACCTATTTTCTATTGTCTATTGTCAGGCAGCATCTGAGGAGCAGGAAAATTGACGTTTTGGGAAAAAGCCCTTCATCAGGAAAACATTCAAGTTCATAATTTTTCTTCATGTGTTTGCACTCCTGAGTGTGATGATATCAGCAGATTAACCATTCAATACAAATCCATTGATCTTGAAAGTAATGCTACCTTTCTACCCCTACACAGTTACAGACAGTAGATGCAAAAAGAATGTGAGAACACAAGATTTCTCATACATTGGAAAAATAACTCTTCAGTGCTTCCATTTACTTGAAAAGCATTTCACCTTAATTTCATGCATTCCTATTCACTAATGCTTTCAGAACTGCTGGAGAAAAGCTCCCTGACTCGGAGTGTTAAATTGTACTCTACTGATCTTTCTGCAACTTGAATCAGGAATGCTGTACTCTGTAACTGGCACAGCCATTTTAGAATATATTATGCCAATAATGATGGGAATGATGAAATTAGGAAGGCAGACTTCAACATGTCTTTCAGGTTGATTGTGCCAATATGTTTGCACTTGCTCCCATGTCAATTTTAATATTTAAACTGTCTGACTTTTCAGTACCAGTGACATTAATAGTTTCCAGTTGCCTTATACTGTTAACATAATGTGAGATTAACAAGATGGAAAGTTTGGTCATCTTGTGAAATTTGCCTTTCATTTGGTTGCCTCTGAACTTCATTTGTACTTGGGCATCTTCTTATTAGCTTTACTGTCAATGTTGTGACATTGTACTGTCTTGTTGGCCACATTTACAAAGGACTGGCTTGACCTGTGGAACAAGATTTCCTGTACATCTGTACCAATGTCTCTTGGCGCCACATACTTTACAGATGTCAAGAAAAGCTGGATGGATTTTGGATTGATGCAACAAACTCAATGTCTTGTTGGCATTGTACACTCTGATGACTGTAGCAATTGTGCTGGCTCTGCCTAATTTCTGTAATTGTTGATGAAGTTCAATAATAATGTCTTCATACTGGTGTCCATCCTCCATTTATGGGTTAATGGTATGGTCATTTTTCTTGTCAGAAGAGTGCTTTCTGAAGACCCTAAATCACTGTGGAGGTGATTACTAATTCAAGGAATCTCTCAGATTTAGTCTTTCAGAAAATCATATCCATGTCCTTTGCTGTGGCATCCTCTGACAAACTGGTCAATTGATACCTGGGTTTCTATCTGTATGACATGAGCTTGAGTTTTTTAATGCTGACATTAATTTTTATCTTGAACTGGTCTTTGATAACCTTCTAGATCTTTTCTGGGTCTTTCTGATCATCCACAGAAAGACCAGATTTGTTGAGCGTGAGAGGACTCTCCCTGCTAAAAGCAATCAAGATTTTCAGAAATCTCTTCTCTGAATCACCTATTGCTTGATTTGTCAAATAAAACTATATATATTTTATTTCTTTTTGAAGGTCTTTGCTTTTTGAAAAAAATATAAGTGCAGTGTTCACTTATTTGATTCATTTGTTTATCTTCTGTGTCCTGCTACTTTTCTCTTTTCTGTTTCTGTTTCCCCATGGTTCTCCTGTTGCAGCACCTGTCCTGAACTATGGTCCCTTCAAATATAAAAACAGAGTAAGCAGTAGGTCAGGCATCACCAGTGGAGAAAGAAAAAATTAATGTTGTGACTCCACTATGATACTTCAGTAGAATGGAAGAAGAGCCCTGTTGGAATTAAATTGCTGTGTTTGTCACTCCATAAGCGGTGAGTTTTTCCAGCACTTTCTGATTTTTATTTAAAATCTCCAGCATCAAAAACACTTTACTTTTTCATGAACACTTTTAAGAATGTTGGGTTGAGTTACAGTCGAACTGCAGGCTTGTAATTGCAGGTTGCAGTCACTAGATAGCACCGATGCCAAAAAAGGACTGTTGAAATAAATACGCTTCCCTCTATTTTCACGCTAAATTGAACAAATTAAATGGTGAAACCAACTGGAGTTTGGATACAGATAGGGCTTGTAAATACTGTTTGGGAAACCACTTGCTTTGTCAGGTGTGTCTTTTTTGAGGAGAGCCTCACAATTATACCATGAGGAATTTTAAACTGCCATGATTAAGGAAAATGGAAAAGATATAGATTTGTTTTTTTTAAACAAAAGGAGCAACGGACAGAAATCCACTGCCTCAGCATAGGTCTATAACCTTCAATATTGATTGTATTTACAACCTTAATGCTAGAAATCTTTTCAAGCTTGAAAAAAAGTAAGATTTGAATCAGAAAGTAATTATATTGATGACTTGGATGAGAATATTGAGGGCATGGCTAGCAAGTTTGTGGACAACACTAAAAGTGGTGGCATTGTAGACAGTCAAGAAGGTTTTCTATGATTACAAACTGAGCTTGTAAAATGGGTTAATGGGCTGAAAAATGGCAGATGGAATTCAATCTGGATAAATGCAATATATATTGCATTTTGGTACAACAAACAAAGGTAGGGCTTATACAATTAATGGTAGGCACTTGGGTAGTGTTGTAGAACAGATGAACTTGGGGTGTAGGTACATAATTCTTTGAAGTTTGTGTCACATATAAACAGGGTGGTTAAAAATGCATTTGGCATAATTACCTTCATTGTTCAGTCCTTTGAGTATAGAAGTTGAAAAGTCACGTTGAGGTTGTACAAAACATTGGTAAAGCCTCTTCTGGAAGACTGTGTCCAATTCTGGTCGCCCAGTTATAAGAAGGCTATTATCAAGCGAGAGAGGGTTCAGAAGAGATTTACCAAGATGTTGCTGTGTATGGAAGGTTTGAGTTATAAAGAAAGGCTGGATAGGCTGGGACCTTTTTCACTGGAACATAGGAGATTGAGAGACAATCTGGCACAAGTTTATAAAATAATGAGAGGTATAGACAGAGCTGGTTAGTTAACTTTTCCCTAGAATGGGGGACTTCCAAGACCTAGGGACCAGAGTTTTAAGGTGAGAGGAGAAAGATTTTAAAAATACGTGAGAGAATTTTTTTTACACAGAGAGTGGATCACATGTGGAATGAACATCCTGAGAAAGTGATGGATGTGGGTACAATTACAATATTTAAAAAAAAAGTTTGGATAGATACATGAATATGCTGAAAATGTGTTGCTGGTTAAAGCGCAGCAGGTCAGGCAGCATCCAACGAACAGGAAATTCGACGTTTCGGGCAAAAGCCCTTCATCAGGATACATGAATACATGAATGGTTTGGAGGGATATGGGCTAGGAGCAGGCAGGTGGGACTAATTTAGTTTGGGATTATGTTCCGCATGGACTGGTTGGACTGAATGGTCTGTTTCCATGCTGCATGACTCGACGACTGTCTTCAGTGAACACAAGAACCTTCAATTAAGTTTTCAAATTATCCACCACTAAGCCTCCAGCAAGGTATTGGAACCTGATGCAGGAATGCTTATTTCATCTCCCATATCATAAGAATCTAGACATAGCTGATGCAGAATGGAGGAAACATTTATTGCAGCTCACTCTTACATTCAGACATTGGATTCACAAACAATTAGTAACAGGCAGACACAGTCTGGGCTAGTATTAGGCCATTTGGTTACAAAGAGTAGCATGCACTCATGAGGTTGTCATGCTTCAAGTGGCCTGAGGTAAGATGGAGTGAGGATTTTATTCTCTCATTGCATGCTACGACACAGTGATGACATCATCAGCATCTCAAGGTTATACTGATATACTAATTGTGAGACATACACAAGAAACAAGAATGAATTAAAGACGCAATAGTTGCTATTTTATTTATTACTGAAAGCTAATTGTGATTTATGATTACAATCTATAAACCAATAAAAAAGAACAATTGCAAATGTGCTTAAAAGTAAGTTTTTAGTTTGGCCTAAACTGAGGAATTGGTTCCCCCTTCAAATTGAGTCCAATTAATTCAGTTAATGTGTAAACAATAAAATAATTTTTAAAAAAGAACAGGTGTTCTGGCTCACATAATTCTGTCAGTAAGGTGTATGACCAGATGCAAACATTTTACACTGCCTTGACCTCTCAGTATCTGACCAGCAAGAGCAAATTTTGGCAAAGAGTGACCTGTATACACACAGTTACAGTTCTTCTCAATATCAGAAAATTACAAAGAAACACAGTCAACCAAATTCTGCAGGAGACCACGGTATCTGATTCCATAAAATGGAGACATGATTGCCTGAACAACACAGGCCTCAGCCTCAAACCTTTAACTGTGTGGAAACATGATGTAAAGATGTGGCATTTTTCCAATGAGAAGATGAGCACAAAGCAATCAGAGAACAAGCTGCTTATGTATTTTGCAGTGTCCAAATGCCAAATGTGATGGACTACAAGCAGACTATTTCAGCTCTAACACTGCTTAGATTGGGGGACCAGGAATTTCATTAAAAATTTATAACAACTTTGAAACGAATCATTAGCTTTCAAGAAATGAATCTATTTCTTTCTTTAGTTAATAACTTCTCCAGTAGACAAGAACGATAAACTGCTACAATAATCACATAAATTTAGAGCATGCTATATCAGGGACTCAGAAGCTTCAAAATTTTAAATTTTACCTGGCCAAAATATGCTAATATTTGTTTGCAGTTAATCTCTATGTAACATTTCCAATTTGCAACAGTTATGCCTCATATAGCATCATGACTCAATTGGGAAGAGTCCATCAATAATCAAGGCTCCATTATTCCGTACACCATCAGAAATATGCAATGACCCAATTAATGCATCAAAATTACCAACTTGCCTGACTGGTGTTCATGACAAAAGTAATTCACATCAAGTTTTGTCATTAATAATGGAAATAACTATTAATTTTAAACAAACTTGGATTTACTCCTTTTCAACTTAAGCTATACCTTTTAAAACCCCAAACATACACACACTGATTCACAATCAAGACAAATTAAACATGGCTTAAGCTAAAACAGTTGCAATGCTTTTTTTCTACAGAGAACATTATTGGATTGCAAGTATGTAACAAAATATCAATTCAAAAGGTTTTGTGACCTTACAGTACATCTGCATGATATTCATCAAGGTATCATCCAAATTTTAATTGGCTATGGATCCTCTTACTTCCTGATAATTCACAAAGATGCTGACTGGAATGTTCCTAGACTGATGTTTGATTAAGAAATAATATTCAAAACAATGAAGCAGAAAATATCATTCAAATATCGTAATTCATTCTTTGATAATAGGGCAAGTACATAGCATGTTGTATTTTTCTATTTTATGGCCAACCTTTAATATAGAGCAATGAACAATCAATTTTACAAATCAATATAATTCATTCCGGCTGTCTCTATTGTTGGATTTTTTGTTGTAAGCTATATTGAACAAACAGGAACTGAGGATCAGCAGCATTTTAAAAGAGGGCTATGTCTCAGCATTTTTAATCCTTTTACTACATAGCTTACTGGAATTTTAAACAATCACACAAATAGTTAAAACACATTATCATGAAGCAAACGTTAAAAGCTTTTGGAGGACAATTTACTGAAAGCCATGTTGATATTTGAGGGTATAGCTTGAAGTAAAATGTAACTAATATTCCCTAAATCTTTTACCAGGATTCCTAAATTTATTAGCAGCTTTAATAAGATACATATAATCATTTCAATCTACATAACTGATGGTGACGCAGATAGAAACACAGTCTTCATTTGCTGTAAGTGGTCTTCAATTGAAACTTGCCCACTGGTGCACTAATAAGAATCAACAGTCAAAATGGTCAGTTTCATACAGCACAGAAACAAGTCCTTCAGCCCGTCATGTCTATGCTGACCAACAAATATCAAACTACACTAATTCCATTTACCCGCACTTGGTCCATAGCCTACTCTGCCCTGACATTTTAAGTGCTCATCCAGGTGCTTTTTAAATGTTTTAGTAGAAAGTGAGGACTGTAGATGCTGAAGATCAGAGCTGAAAATGTGTTGCTGGAAAAGCGCAGCAGGTCAGACAGCATCCAACAAGCAGGAGAATCACCACCTCTTCGACCTGCATTAACACCTTCAGGGATCTGTGGACTTATACAAGTTCCCTCTGTTCCCCAATACTCCTTATTTATCGTGTATATCCTTCTCTTATTGGACCTCATAACATGTATCAGCATTTATCAGGATTAAATTCCATTTGCCATCACTCTTCCCAATTTACTAACCGATCAATATCAGAGTGCAGGCTGAGACCATCATATTCACTGTCAATAACCACCAATTTTCTAACATACAAATTAACCCTTCTACATTCACGTGTTAATGCACATAATAAACAGCATGGATCCCAGCACAGATCCCTGTGGTACACCACTAGTCACAGGCTTCCAATCACAATAGCATCCCTTTAACATCACTCTTTCCTGCCTATTTGTAAGCCAATTTTGGATTCAGTTTGCCAAGCTGTCCTGGTTCTCAAAGGCTTTGGACCAGCCTTCCATGTGGGCCTTACGGAAGTCTATGTAAATCACATCAACTGAACTATCTTCATAAATGTGTTGAGTTAGCTTTTCAAAAAACTCAACCAAATTAGTCTGACAGGATCTCCCTCTAATAAATCAGTATGTTAGCCAGGCTACTGCACAGAGAGAGACAGGGGGACCAGTTGGAGACACACTTCTGAGAATGAAATGTTAGCCAGGAGGTTGCAGCAAGACAGAGGTACCGGTCGCTGACAGGGGTTAGGATTGCTTAAGTATAAAACTGCTGACATGCAAGGGAAAACAGCTTGTGAGCTGAAAATGACTGGAGTCCAGGTACTGCTTGGTGCCAACTACATTCTGCAGAAAACATAAGAATGGTGAGGTAATACAGAAGCCTTATTTGGATAAGGGACAGTGATGCTAGCTCGGTCCCTGTCTGGAGACAGTGACCACTCCTGAGACCCATCATTGCTATAAATTCTATGTCAAGGATGTGGAGAAATTCAGACCAGCATCTGGCCTAAGTCAGCCCTCCTCAGCAGTAGCAAAACAGTGATCCATATCAGATATTACCTTTTATATTCTGTGACTACTCAGGGAGTGTCCAGAGACTCGAGTGGGTGCATGAATAGACTTTTAATTCAGTTTGTGGGAAAATTTATAGCTTGTAACAGAATACATTATTAATGTTTTAAACAATACACTTATTTCTAAATAACTTGTGTACTTAAGGAAAGATTCTTCTCCTCTCCGTACACACCAGCAGCTGCAGCTGGCGATTGCTGGACTTAATCAGGCATCAACAAGTGCAAACTATTACTGATCACTTCCTGCCTTTCCACATATTAATTAATTCTGTCCCTCAACTTTTTTCAAATAATATCCTCACCACTGACATTAGACTAACTGGTCCATAATTTCCTGGTCTATTTGTCCTACCTTTCTTTAAAAAGGAACCACATTAACTATCCTCCAGTCTTCTGGCACCTTGCCTATGGCCAGTGAGGTATTAAAATATCTGCACCAGGGTCTCAGCAATCTCCTCCTTTGCCTCCCATAGCAACTTGAGATACATCTCATCAGGGCCTGGGGATTTGTGCACTTTTATGTCCATTAAAATATCTTAAACTCCTCATTAATCTTAATATGTTCTAGACCTCACCTCCCAACTGAATTCCCCAGCTACATGTCTTTCTCCTGTATGAATACAGGTGAGAAATATTCATTTAAGACCTCACCCAAGTCCATTAGCTCCATATACAGGTTGTGCCTCTTGTCTCTAATAAGTCCCACTCTTTTCCTGGTAATCCTGTAACTCGTAATATACTTTAAAAAGCTTCAGGGCTTTCCTTGATCCTGTCTGTCAAAGATATGATATGGCCCCTCATTTCCTTCCTAACTTGGTTTTTAAATAACCCCCTTCACTCTATAATTTTGAACAGCCTCCACTGTTTTAATGAGCTGTGCCTTACACAAGCTTCCTTTTTTCTCTTTGTCAAACTCATGATATCCCTGGACTTGCTGCGCTTGTCCTTCACTCTTAGAGGAACATGTTGGCCCTGAATTCTCACTATTTTAGATTCAAAAGATCCCTGTTTTTCAAATATAAACTTACCAATAAGTAGCTGTTCCCACCTATGTTTGCCAGATCACGTCTAATGACTTTGAAAATGGCCTTCCCCCAACTTAGACACATCTTCTGCATTATCCTTATCCTTTTCCGTAAGGACTTTAAAACTTACAGAATTATGGTCATTATCCCCAAAATGCTCACCCACTGACACTTCAGCCACTTGACCAGCTTCAATTCCAATATTAAGTAATTCGCTGCCCAACTCTCGCTTGGGCTATCTACATATTGGCACAAAAACCTCTCCTAGATGCCTTTCAAAAATTCCAACCATCTAAATATTTCACATTAAGGTGATCCCAGTTAATGTTTGCAAAGTTGAAACCTCCTACAACTATAACCCTACTTCTCTCACACCTTTGTGATTTACCTGTACGTCTGCTCCTCTATTTCTCTCTGACTGTTGGGAGGCCTGTAGAAAAATCCCAGGAAAGTCATCACCCTTTTTTGTTTCTAAGCTCTGTCCAGATGGCCTCATTTGAAAAGTCTTCTTGGACATCCTCCTTCACTATTGCAGGGATGGCTTCTTTTATCAATAATGCAATGCCTCCACCTCTCTTACTTGCCCCTCTTATTGTACCTGAAACTTCGATACCCTGGAATGTGTACTGTGAGTACTGTCTTTCCTTCGACCATGTCCCAGTAACTGCAGCAATATCATATTCCCACATGGTAGTTGATGCTCTGAGTTCATTAACCTTACCAGTCAAGCTCTTTGCATTAAAGTAGATACAATTTAGCTTTCTGCTCCCTGGGTGTCATCCTGCCCATGTCTTCTCTATCTACTGGAATGTCTAGGCATTCCTTCGAGAATAATTGGATCTTGAGCCCAACTTAACATCTACTGTGCCTCATTCGCAGGCTAAATGGTGTTGGCACATTCCACTGTTCATACTTGTATAACTACTCTTATCAAAATGATAGCATAGCACATGAAGTCGTATTAAGAAGGGTCCTCCTTACCAATGGATCTTATGCTGTCATTTGCTCTTACTTATTTCGACCAGCGAAGAAGCAAGAGTCTACAAACACTCCACGACCAATATCAGCTCATGCTGAGAAAACAGGAGACAAGACTAAAAGTATGTGCAGTTCTAAAAAATCTTTTTTTTAATCTCAATCCCCTCCTCAGAAATGCAGCAAATGTGAAAGGTTTTCTCTTCCTGAAGCGGTACTCCATTTCACAGGTTGTATCTTTCAGAAGAGATGTTAAACAGAGAGACCATCTGCTTTTTTAAATCAATGTGAAAAAAAAACACCATGATTTGATTTTGAAGTACAGGAGGGCACTTCCTCCAGTACCAGACCGAAAAATTATACCTCAACATCTACCATTAAAATAGATCATTTGGTTATTGTCACAATCTTGTTGGGGCATCTTGTGGCACGCAGATTGGCTGACATTTTTCCAGCATTGTAGCAAAAACCATAATCAAGGAAGTATTTTGAAATGCAAATATTCAAAGACATCCTGATGTCATGAATATTTTCAGTTTCATCTGATAGTACAGCAAAACTAACCCACAGAAGACATTAGGTTGAACTTCAGTGTGAGGATTTGACTGAAATACTTTGATGAAAAGTCTACTGATTACTAATACAGTCAAGAATGTGGTGCGAGAAAAGCACAGCAGGGCAGGCAGCATCTGAGGAGCAGGAAAATCAACGTTTCAGGCAAAAGGCCTTCATCAGGAATTGATGATACAAATCACATTTACCCTTACACATAAAGAAAATACTTTAGACATTTTTTCTCTTAATTCAACAGATCTTGATGAGAAGCAGATCTTTAAATTCTGGATGTAGGTTTACTCGCTGAGCTGGAAGGGTCATTTTCAGACATTTCGTCACCATACTAGGAACATCTTCAGTGAGCCTCCAGATGAAGCACTGCTGATGATTCCTGCTTTCTATGTTTGGGTTTCTTTGGGTTGGTGATGTCATTTCCTGTTTTTTTTCTCGGGGGTGGTAAATGGGGTCCAAGTCAGTCAATGTGTTTGTTGATAGAGTTCCAGTTGGAATGCCATGCTTCCAGAAATTCTCATGCGTGTCTCTGTTTGGCTTGTCCTAGGATGGATGCGTTGTCCCAGTCGAAATGGTGTCCTTCCTTATCTGTATGTAAGGATACTACTGAGAGAGGGTCATGTTGTTTTGTGGTTACTTGATGTTCATGTATCCTGTTTGCTAGTTTTCTGCCTGTTTGTCCAATGTAGTGTTTGTTATAGTTCTTGCAATGTATTTTGTAAATGACATTAGTTTTGCTTGTTGTCTGTATGGGGTCTTTCAAGTTCATTAGCTGCTGTTTTAGTGTGTTGGTGGGTTTGTGGGCTACCATGATGCCAAGGGGTCTGACTAGTCTGGCAGTCATTTTTGCAATGTCTTTGATGTAGGGGAGACTGGCTAGGGTTTCTGGACGTGTTTTGTCTGCTCGTTTGGGTTTGTTGCTGAGAAATCGGCGGACTGTTTTCATTGGGTACCCATTCTTTTTTAATGCACTGTATAAGTGATTTTCCTCTGCTCTGCGTACTTCCTCTGTGCTGCAGTGTGTGGTGGCTCATTGAAGTAAGCAGACAAGCTGACAAAACGCATCTAGAAACCCTCGCCACTCTCCGCTACATCAAAGAATCTTGGAAAGGACTGCCAGACTACTCAGACCCCTTGGCATCATGGTAGCCCACAAACCCACCAACATACTTACACAACAGCTAATGAACTTGAAAGACCCTACACAGCCAAGCAAAACTAATGTCAATTACAAAATACCGTGCAAGAACTGTAACAAACACTACATTGGACAAACAGGCAGAAAACTAGCCACCAGGATACACGAACATCAACTAGCCACAAAACAACATGACCCTCTCTCACTAGTGTCCTTACATACAGATAAGGAAGCGCACCACTTCGACTGGGACAACACATCCATCCTAGGACAAGCCAAACAGCGACATGCACGAGAATTCCTGGAAGCATGGCATTCCAATTGGAACTCTATCAACACACACATCGAGTTAGATCCCATCTACCAGCCCTAAAGAAAAGAAATGTCTGAAAATGAACTTTCCAGCTCAGTGAGCAAACCTACATCCGGAAACTCAACTTGAGCTACAAATCTTCTCAAAATTCGCTAAGATCTTTAAATGACCATGGCTATAAACATAAAAGAAAAATAAATACTACAGAATTCAAAAGATGATATCAATTATGGTTGATGCAATGTTTAATATGTAATAATGAGATTAAAATAAACAAAATCAAAAATGCAACTCTCAAATTTACTTTAGACAATTCTCATTTTTGATGCCTTTTTCTTTCTGTTTAATCTGAACTGGACAACAAAAGACAAGGTTTTGTCTGTAAATTTCAAACAGATATTGTGGCATTTTGATGAATTAAAACAGAATTTCATAGAAACCCATTAGCATTCGGCCCATCGGGTTTGTACCAACCCTCTGAAGAGCATCCTACATTCTCTAATCCCTGTAACTCTACATTTCCTATGGCCAATCCACCGAGCCTGCTCATTTCTGGATTGCGGGAGAAAACCCACGTTGACACAGAGAGAATGTCTGTGTGAAGTTTGCACAGTTGCCTGAAGCTGGAATCGTACCTGGGTGACTGGCGCTGTGAGGTAGCAGTGCTAACCACTGAGCCACTGTGCCACCATAAAAATTAATCTGAAATTGTTCCTGATTTGTTGAATCATTAAGCTATTAATATTGGGTTTGGCACCACTCTGAGTTTCCACAACAGCGGACTGTAATGCCGTCTGGCTCTTTACAAACCAGTAGCCTCAGCTTGTGTGTGACATCAGATCAAGTGATCTTGCATGTAACTGACCCAAATCTTGTTGGCATGGACAAAATGCATGTTGAACACTTTTCCTTTCTAAACAGCTGCTTAGAGCAAATACTTTTTGATCCACTCAGTACCTTTTCCATTCTGTGTCCTCTATTGTATATTTGAATAAAAGGATATACAAAATGTGGTTCTTTAACCAGCATGAAGTATTTTCACAGAGACACAGAACTTCAAAATGAGAAATCTTAAAGGTGTAAAAAAAATTTGCATTACATGCTAAACAGTAGATCAAATATAGATTGGGAAGTAATTGGGGAGCAAGATAAAAAGACCTAGAAAAAGTATTTATTTAAAATTTCAAAACAATTTTTTTATGAAGATTATTGAAGGAATTATTTTTTACCGAATCTTTGTAGCTGTTCAAAATTAATTTTATCACTTATG
This sequence comes from Hemiscyllium ocellatum, assembly GCF_020745735.1. Lineage (NCBI taxonomy): Eukaryota > Metazoa > Chordata > Chondrichthyes > Orectolobiformes > Hemiscylliidae > Hemiscyllium > Hemiscyllium ocellatum. Next base: position 39,132,684 of record NC_083418.1, read on the forward strand.
TCATTTAATTATTCAGTTACTCTAAATTCACCAAGCCGCATCCTTTCCAAATATTCGAATATTAAATGATGGACAAGTGCAACAAACTCACGTTGTTTAATTCATGTCAATAACAAGCCTATGGATGAGGATTGTACAGACTGTACAAGAATGTGATACCTCTGACAGGAACCTCTGGATTTCCACATTTAACTGCACATCTGTGAATGTCAGATGTTGCTATCCAATTTACCATAATAATCATGGCTGATAGCCATGTCAGGATTGTTATTCCTGAAATTCTCAGCCAAAATGTTACAAGCAAACAACAAAAACGCACAGATAACCAGAGAAAACGTTACACATCATACCACAAGAATTATTATCGAACTCGCTGATTTAGCTTCATTTCTTTATAACAGGCTATCAGTATATTGCACATATCATAAGCAGGTGGTATGTGTCACTTGTAAACTAAACTGCCCAAAGGCCTTAGCTCCACTCATTATTAACACAGCATGATAATATCTTCATGCCAATCTCATTTGCAATTCAGCCATGTACCATCCTCAGAGGTTTTCTCAGTCTATGTTCAAAGTAGCCGTAAGTCTCAAGACAGAGAAATGTGGAGTATTTGTACACAGTAAAAAGTGCAAACAAGGGCTTGCAGCTGCAGAGAGCTCTGGGCCTGTCTGATATAACTGATTCACTCCTATAATTCTTGTAGCAGCATCAAGAAAGGTTAACTGTGCCAGTCCATCAAACACAACAGGATAGCATTATTCATTCTGACAGCTTGAACTCAACACTGGTAGACAGGCATTAAGAAAAGAACATTAAAAAATGGCATTCTGCTGATGACATCACACCTTAAAATGAACAATTTGTATTTTTATTCATTCATAAATTATTGGTGACAACACACATCCTTGCACTCAGCAGCTGCTCATCCACCTCCGCAATTTTACCAAATTAAGATTTTGATAAAATCTGATCTCACTTCTCATAAAGTGGTCTCCAAAGTAAACAGCATAGGTGGCAGTGACTGTTTCTCCTATTTCTCTTTATTCATATCATTGTATAAGATCGTGGACAGAGAAAGAAAAACAGGTTTCCATTTATCATACAGATGTTGTGGTAACTTCAGCCCATTCACCCACCCCAAACCAACAAGGTAGATCACTACATGCATTTTACTGTAAGTAAGGCACACTCTCTGTCTCTCATGCCATTTAAAATCAAAATACTGAAACTTATGAAGTGAACTAAGATGAAGAGGTGTCAGTGTTGGACTGGGGTGGACAAAGTTAAAAATCACACAATACCAGGTAATAGTCCAACAGGTTTATTCGAGGTACTAGCTTTCAGAGCTCTGCTCCTTCATCAGGTAGTAGTGGGGCAGAATCATAAGACACATAACTTATAGCATAAACCATAGTGTCATGCAACTGATACGATATAGCAAACACACCTAGATTGCTGCTTAGTCTTTCATCTTTTAGAATGGGTTGCAGGTTTTGATTCATATGTAAATACCAGAACTTCTTATAAATTCCTACTTTGGAAACAGAACCAGTCAGACTCTAACCTCACACCTTTAATGCATTGTCTGAGCTGAGATGTCACTTTTTCAAAATAAAACCTTAAGTTATCTTGGGGATGTGAAAGAAGTTCTGGGATTTACATAATAATGAATCGCAACCTGCAACCTATTCTAAAAGATGAAAGACTTAACAGCAAGCTAGGTTTGTTCAAATATATCGTATCAGTTGCAATGACACTATGATCTTGGGCTAAACATTCTGTGTTTAACGTTCCTGCCCCATTAGCTACCAGCACTCCGAAAAATAGTACTTCTGAATAAATCTATTGGATTACAGAATCATAGAGTCATAGAGAAGGACAGCATGGAAACAGACCCTTCAGTCCAACCCATCCATGCCGACCAGATATCCCAATCCAATCTAGTCCCACTTGCCAAATTGTACCAGGCCTCCACCATTTCCTCTGGCAGCTCATTCCATACCTCAGCCTCTGCATGAAAAAGTTACCCATTAGGTCTCTTTTATATCTTTCTGCCCTCACCCTAAACCTATGCCCTCTAGGTCTGGACTCCCCGACCCCAGGGAAAAGACTTTGTCTATTTATCCTATCTATGCCCCTCATAATTTTGTAAACCTCGATAAGGTCACCCCTCAGCCTCCAACGCTTCAGGGAAAACAGCCCCAGCCTGTTTTCCCTTATAGCTCAAATCCTCCAACACTGGCAACATCCTTGTAAATCTTTTCTGATCCCTTTCAAGTTTCACAACATCTTTCCGATAGGAAAGAGACCAGAATTGCACGCAATATTCCAACAGTGGCCTAACCAATATCCTGGGTAAAAATAAGGACTGCAGATGCTGGAAACCAGAGTCTAGATTAGAGTGGTGCTGGAAAAGCACAGCAGGTCAGGCAGCATCCGAGGAGCAGGAAAATCAACGTTGCAAGCAAAAGCCTTTCATCGGGAATAGAGGCAGAGTGGAGAGATAAATGAGGGGAGGATGGGGGTGGGGAGAAAGTGGCATCGAGTACAATAGGTGAATGGAGGTGATAAGTCAGAGAGGAGGGTGGGGAAAGGTTGCAAAGAGTACAACGGGTGAATGGGGGTGGGGATGAAGGTGATAGGTCAGAGAGGAGGGTGGAATGGATAGGTGGAAAGGAAGATAGGCAGGTAGGACAGGTCATGAGGGTGGTGCTGAGCTGGAAGATTGGAACTGGGGTGAGGTGGCGGAAGGGGAAATGAGGAAACTGGTGAAATCCACATTGATGCCCTGGGATTGAAGTGTTCCGAGGCGGAAGATGAAGCGTTTTTCCTCCAGGCATCGGTTGATGAGGGAGCGGCGGTGGAGGCGGCCCAGAACCTGCATGTTTGTTTTCAGCAGAGTGGGAGGGGGAGTTGAAATGTTGGGCCACATGGCGGTGGGTTTGATTGGTGCAGGTGTCCCAGAGATGTTCCCTAAAGCGCTCTGCTAGGAGGCGTCCAGTCTACCCAATGTAGAGGAGACCGCATCAGAAGCAATGGATACAATAAATGATATTGGTGGGTGTGCAGGTAAAACTTTGATGGATGTGGAAAGCTCCTTTGGGGCCTTGATTCCCACAGAGATGAGCAGTTGAATTATGATGCGTATCTGGATGGGGACATTAATAGGAAGGGTTTAGAGGAATATAGGCAAAATGCTGGCAAGTGGGACTAGAATAATTTCGGTTATTTGGTCAGCATGGATGAGTTGGACCAAAGGGTCTGTTTCTGTGCCGTATATCTCTATGACTCTAAATCCTTTAACTTTGTTTAATACCCACATATTATTCACATGAATGGTAGTCACCAATGCAAGTTTGTGATTTAAATTGAATCAGATACCACCTACTGTGTTATTGTTTCAATTCAGATCAGTCAGGCAGTTTACATTCAAGAAAGCTATGGGTTATCATAACATGTGACTTCCCAGCATTAAAGTACCAGCATTGTCTTAAAAGTGCAGTGGAGTCAGTGTAGTATGCTTAGACAGTCAGTTGTGTCATGTAACATAAAGCATCAGTAAGCATAGAACCCAGACTATGTAAAAGACTGTAATATTATAGCAATGTAAATAGACAGTGTTGTTAACAAATTTCAAGACATCCGTTTCAGCATATGTTACATAGAGGGAAGCACTCAGGCCATATATCATTTCATACTAGCAATGGCAGTTGATACAAGAAGCAACTCTAAGCAGCAGTTCCTTTGTCCCATTTTCCTGACTCTCTCTAAGTTAAAGTACGTCCCAATAAATGAGGTGGGGGGGGGGGGCTAACAGAAGAGACAATGATAAAGAAAAGGACTTAACCCTGCATTTGCCAAAATGTAGATCTATCAATTTTATAGGAATGCATACTAAACAGGATCTATTTCAAGCAACGAAAACCAATCTTGTCTACCAAAACGGAGTTAGAAAGGATATCAAAATAAATACATGTTTTAATTCTCAAATCGCATACTCAAACATTTTGAAGTTATTTCTTTACTTAACGTCATGAATTGTTCAACACTAGAAAAGATCAGCTCAGCTTCAAGTACTGCCCAACTCACTTTTATGTTCCTTCGACCATAAAGATTAGGATCAGGAGTAGGCCGCTCAGCTCCTCAAGCCCTTTCCATGGGCCTAGATTTCTTTAACTTTCAGATTGTTCAGATTTACTGAAGCCATTTACAGAAGACAAACTAGGGTTAGCAACTCTCCAGGATTGTCCTGGAGTCTCCAAGAATTAAAGATAACTCACATGGTCACTGCAGCCAGCAACCAGGGAGTAATATCTTTTGTGGTATTGCAGGCTTGTGAGATTTTCTATTTTCTTTGAATATTTTCCTTTATAAGAACAATGGAAAACAATGAAAAAGGCTGAAAGATTGGTCAAGGTAGTGAGAGACTGAGTTCATGTGATAAGTCGCCATGGAGTGGAGTTGGCAACTATAGCCTGAACATCATTGTTCTCTGGCACCCTAACACACTGGTTGCGTTCTTGTCCAACCCCATGTTATAGACAAATTGCGCTTTAAAAACTGCATTAAAGTATTGGCGATGTAATCGCATTACAAGCCAACACACATTTTAAAAGTTCACACTTTAGAAACAGTGACCTCAATTCGTCAATTGCATTACAGTGAATTTGCAATAACGAAATGCATGTTAAAGCAGAATGATCTAGATTGGTTGCATTTTCCAGGAGCTCCCTTTAAAGTATGGCAGCCTATTAATTACTATAAAGCTGCTTCTCTTTTAACCTCTAAAAACCCCATATTCTCACTGGTCAATGAGCAATGGTCCCTCTGAGGCCACAGGCATGTCAACAGACCCCATCTTATGTCAAAGACTTGTCCACCATAATGTCATCCAGGATGCTCCTGTAGTCCATACCAGTTGTCCTCTAAATTGAAAGGCAGTGAAAGCTTAATTACTTTTCTTCTTGCTGTATTTGGATAAAACTGAAATAAAGAGCTGAATCATATAGGGGTCTGTACGATGTGGGCCATACTGAGACATGTGGCAGAATTGAATGAGAAGTCCAGAGAGGCCCAGCTCAACATCAGGAGCATCTTGTTCCATCCTTTATGTTATTCCCAAGCAATGTGGCTTGTTGGCTATTAAAGGGGGAAGATTCCTCTCTTTTGTACCACTTCATCAACCAGGCTCTCCAGATACCTCGGAGAATCACAATGCTACCTTCATGTTCTCTGCCATTTTCCAATCCTCTCCTTCAACAGGCAGGGCTGCTTCAGAATGCTGGAGTCGTCTGTTGTGCAAGAGCCTTTTAAAGATGGCCGCAGTGTTAAGAGGATCAGGCCATCTGCTGTGTAGTGAGTTGTTCAGGGAGTGGCGAATGGTAAGAAGAGACAGAAATCAGAAATTATGGACATCATGGAATAGGGAAGGTAATTAATGCAAGTTTGTTAAGATACAGCATTAAACTCATTAGGCCTCATGATGATAAACCCTCTAAAAATACTCTGTGACTCAGACTTGCCAAAAAATGAAAGGTTCAACCCCATGATGCTTTTTTTCCCCCAACTCTCCCAATCTCCTTTTCACTTACCCTCTCTAGAAAGCCAGGAATTAGGTTTCATGACCCTTATGGTTGGTGCAGAGGTTCTAGCTGTCCATTCTCCATGTAGTGGACTTGGGTATTTGCACACAACTGTGGATGGTATCACAATTAGGCCCAATGATGCCCTCAGAAAATTTTCACATAGGCACTGGTCCATAACTTTCAGCAAGGAGCAAATTAACAACAAACGGACTTGCTGAAATTTCCCCCAAAACAAAAACCTCATTGATATTGCTAACTCGCTGAGGTCATAAAACTCGGTGCATAATAAGGATGGAAGCTCAGACTTCCTTCACTTGTATGGATCAGCAGTTTTGTTACAGACTATTAATACTATCCCACCTTAACCATTTAAGAAGTCACCATTAAGAGTTTTCCTATGGTTTTCAAAATTTTACAATCGCATTTGAGAAAAAAAACTTCTGCTGATTGTTTGTAAAATTATTGTCTTTTCAATCTGTCAGCACAGCAGTCATTGAAGTTCAAAGAAATCAATCGGACACATTATGTTTCGACACAGTTCTGAAAGAAATGATAACGGGAGTAAATAAACTCAAGCCCTGCTTTTTTTTATTGCTCCATTTCTACAGATCCATTTATTATGACTAGTAAGACCTCTGTTTTTAACGTTGCCATTTCAACAGAACTCATCTAATTTCCAATCTGTGTCACAGCAAGTGAAACATGAGGAGATCTTTCATTGCTTGTTCTGCAGAGAATCGATGCTGAATATTGTTCTTCTCTTATCATCTCAAAATGTTCTTTTCTTCGCTAAGATATACCTTTCCTAAATTGCACTGTGAATTGTTTAGTGTGAATGAAGCTGCTATGTTACCACCAGGGTTTCAGAACAAATCACAGGAGAGAGGATTTGTGGTGATGATCTGGTATTTGAGAACTGGTCACATTACCACCGCATGAAATGTGCATTTACATGTAGCACACATCTCTTTTTGCGCTCATTTTTCAACAAAACCAACAATTGTTGCAGAATGAGAAAATGGCTTGGCTTTCTGTTTGCTTAAAAAAGCTGCATATATTGCCATGTAAAGCATACTATTTCCTGTAAATTATTCAGTATAAAACTGTGTACACAAGGCTATAGGAATTGAAAATAATGCGAAATTTCTTCTTCATTTACAAAAAAATGTTAATTTGAAGCACTGGCTTGGCAGTGAGACAGAGGAGATACCTTTCGCGCTTACCTTAGCTGCTAGAAATTATTCCAACCGCCCCCTCTCCTCCAAATGAAAGCTGAACAGCACATTGGAACCCACAGTGAGCTCCTGTACACGACAATGCACCTCAAAGTAAAACAAAGATGGAACTAGGCCACTCCGTACAGGAAGAATCAGGAGCAAAAAAAAAGCAAAATACAGTGGATGCTGGAAACCAGCAAATACACCCAAAATGCTGCAGAACGCAGCAGGTTCTAAACACCTGAAGAAGAGTCATGCCAGATTCAAAATGTTATATCGGTCTCTCCACAAATGCTACCAGACTGCTGAATTTTCCAACGTTAAAGAATTACAATACTAATTCTTTAAGAGGAGTACTTTTTTTTGTAAAAGAAAGATTGAGATAGGCGCCAAGCAGTCTGCACCAAAGCTAATAAACGAAATAGCTTGTGAGACCTTGAATTTTTTTCTTCAGAAGTTAGAACAACAGAAGCAGTCAGAATGGGAGAGGTCACACTGGGATCTTGAAGCTGGATGGGGGAATTGTTTTCTCGCTCTGTCACAAACGATGGCTGGGGTTATCTTTTAGCTGCTAGAATTGTACGTGAGACAATGTATTTTACTGAATTTGCCTTCGCCAAGGATGTCTTTACGGTATGTTAATATCTTGGAACAGTGGTTACTTAGCACTTAAATAATCTATTATTCCGTTAAGTTTTCCAAAAGAGCAAAGTTATTCCAATTCTTTCTTTCTATTGTATTTTAATGACAGTGTATGAACAAAGGATGTTTTGCTTAAAGACTGCTGATTGACAATCTGATACTTACCTTTAAAATAAGAAAAAGGTTAGAGTCAAGGCTGTCTTCTTGATATATTTTGATGGGGGCTTGCTCTGATCCGGACTATTTGTATTTGTTATAGGAACAATCAGGAAGTTGGCCATGAAAATGTTCTCTCACAATTTTACAGCAAATAAACAAATTATTGTTTTTTTAAAAAAAAACAGGCTTCTTAAGCTATTTCAATACTACTGCTTTTGAGTTTCAGATGGCTTGCAATGTTTTAAAAGAAGAATGATTCATGATTAGTTCAGGAAAAACTGCCATAGTGACCTGGCCAGCAACAAGATAGTTTCCGGGTGATTGACACAAAATATCTTTTCCAGGAGCCATTCCACATTGTTCCCGAATGGACATGTAGTTGTCCATGGCATGGGTTTTGTTGCCAGAGCGACTGGAGGATAGGTAAGATCATCTACACTTGAGGCCCAGGAGATTTCATACCTGAGTCTCATCTGTCATCAATTTTCTATCTCTCGGGTTGTAGCTGGCTGGTGCATAAGAGTGAAATTCTGGGTGGCAGGTGACCACCACCAGAGAAGGAGCTGGATCTGGCAGCTAGGTTGATGGTTCAGGGAGTAGTGGAGAGGTAGGTGAAAGGCTATCATATTCAGAGATACAAGAGAGTCTCTCAGGCAGGAGAGGTGAAATTTTCTTCTTGTGGCTTGGGAGTCTTCTCTTCCACTACAGTCATAAAGAAGAAATGGACTTTTCTGGATCACTTCTGGGCCTGTCCTCTCTAATTAGCAAACTGGTCTGTCTAACAAAACACAACTGCACCATCATACAGGCAGCAGAATCATATTAAAGCTTATCTCCAGATATAAAGGGAAGCTTCAATCCTGTTCAGAACACTGTTTTAAAGTTGTAACTCTCATAAAGGATGTTGGATGGCTTTTCACTGTGATTATTTTGGAAACTCTGGTTTCCCAACAGCCAGGGTAAAAATCGTCCTGAAATTTCATGATTGCACAAAAATCCAAGTTCTCGCAAGCTATTTACTTTATTAGCTTTGCAGCAGTCTGCTGGGTGCCTCTGTCACTGGGAAATGCTCAGACATACTTTCATCACTTGTAGGCGCTGAGTAAGCATGTCACTTAGGAGCAAGAGGACATTTCTGCTTCTGACATATTTCCCTCTGAGATTGTCACACAACAAGCTGTTGTTGGAGAAAAGATTCTCATGACTGATGGGATTCAGGAACCCTCTGCAAACCAAAAGACAGTACAAGTTTTGTTGAGCAAACATGCTTCTAATGCTGGTTTTCACTGGAATATCCAAATAACCCTAATCACCCATAAACTACCCTTCTGTGAAACACAACAAATCTTGGACACAACAAGACAGTTAACATCAGCAAGTTGAGAATATCAAACAATTAGCTCACCCTCCTTCCAGCAATTATGTAAGCATTTTTTTTTATTGGTGTCAGAGGGCATGTGGAATAACTTGCTAGTCCAGGTTACAGACTTCTTTCTCCCCAGTGTTTCCAGAGGAACGTCTGACGTGGTCTTCACGAAACAAAACTGTCAAGACTATCACCAGGAAGTCTTCACTGCATTCGCTGACCACAAAAAGAAATTTGACTAAATCATAAACCTCTGTGGATTGTTCTTCAGATGTTTGGGTGTTGAAGAAATGTCATCACAATCCTAAAACTGCTTCATGATGATGACTGTGACTACCTTGAATGGGAGACCTGAAATATTCACTTTTAAAATCCAAACATGTCCAGCAAGACTATGTAATAGCCCCCTCACAAAACTTAAAGCCCATCTGATAGTGGCTACTCACTCAGTGCCAAGTACGATTGCGATACTTTTCAATAATCAATCATTTTTACTTGATTAAGCAAATTAAATTATACTTTGTTTAATTATAGGCTGACACGTGAGAATGCTTTGTGGTTAGAAAGCTTCTCACCCAAAGACACAAATAAGCTTTAAACTGGTTTAGTTTTATAACTTGTTTGTAAAAGGTCCAATAGCATATAGATACACATATATGTATATATTTGTGCACCTGTATATATAACTTTGGAATTAGGTTCTCTAGTGAACCTTGTAGTCATTTTGATCTTTACAGATGTGCTAATTATGGCATAATAGTTACTCATTATGAGGTGACACTACATTGTCTAAGCAGATATATAAACTGCACACCACCTTATTTTGATAAAAATCTATAGCATTGACACTTCAAGAAGGACAGGAGGTCATGGACAGACAGATCTTATAAAAAGACATTGGCATATCAAAAAAAGGAACCAGGAGATAGTAGGAAGTAACGTCAGTATGATGACCATTACTCTTAAAGAAATCAATCAGGAAGCAAGCACAGACTGTTTAGCTAATCCAAACGCCTTGTGCATTGCTTATGCATTTATAAGCCAGTCAGAGTTCAGGATGCCTCAGATCATGCACTGGGAGTAGCAATAATTAATAAATTCTTGGCTTTTAAATGACTTATTGTCAAAAAGTAACAGTCTGATGTGGGTCAAATGAAAAACCACTTTTTTTTTTGTCAAGTATAATTTCTTTTGTATTTGCTATGATAAACTTAATAAATTTTATAAAAGATGTAAAAACATATTTGGACCTGGAATGCAACTAATAGCAACCAGTAAATTTTAGATTAACTCTCTCAAGTTCAATCTGTAATTGTAATTGGTCTTACAATTAAAGTTAAATTTAGCCTTAAAATCTTTAAAAAAAATCAACATGCCCCTGTTTTAACTCATTAAATATTTATTTGATAGAAAACTCTTTAACCTTGGTGACTTCAACGCAAGAACTAAACCGACCACCGTAGACAAATATGATGTGCAATACGCTGAAGACTGCAGTGTCATGGATGAGTCTGCACCAGATTTGTAAGGTGTTCTTGATCGCTTCATTTTTACACACAACAGACCTGCCTCATTAAATGTTGTCAAGACAAAACTTGTCAATGCAGACCTAGTCCATCAAATATTCCCCCTCCCATTTATGTTGAAGGGGGAACTGTTGATTGGGCAACCAATCTTTAGAAAATGGTAATATCTAATTTGTAGACACAAACTGAACTTAAATGTTCAATGCAAATTCATCAAATTGAGGAGAATAGAAAAGACAGTTGAATGTAAAGAGGAAGTCATGAACTTCCATTATGGATTAGATAAAACATGTAAATTGCTTATCAGTGACAGATTAAATATAATGCTGACAGATACAAAGCACTGTACATACAAAGGAAAGTGAATGTTATGCCTGCTGCATGAATAAAATAGCTAAGGCTGAAGTTTAGAGATCGAGAACAGTACACTCATCACCCAACATATCTAATCAAAGAACAGCAGCAATAAACAATCTAAATGGAATATTTAACAATGTTTACAAGTTATAGATAGTCACACTTAGTCTATGCAACTAAAGAAGTCAGATTTTTTAAAAATTCAAATTTAATCAATTGTTTGCACAAAATGAGAAAACTAGTGGAAAACATCAGTGTCACGTCCAAAGTGTTTGCAAAGTTTCAAATTGTTTTTCTTAACTAATGACTATTCATTATTGGCTAAGATTGAATTAAACAAATGATTATATACTGAAAATTCTAAAAAGCAGGAATCCACAGCCATGTGAAACTATGAGTAAATTAGTGAGTGCAATCTTTCAGCATACAATAGTTCACCATGTCTGCGCACAGGATGAATTGTGATAAAGTGTAGGTACATAAAATTCGCCTTAACATTGGAAGTGCCATACAATGTAGACACTGCTGGACCAGCAACGGCAGATATACCAGCTTGCCATGACCTTGCTCACATCACAATCCATGAAACACTTCAAACATCAGAGATACAACAAACACGGCAGCACATTATTCAGGAAATACCTGCAGAACAGAATGTGAAAAAAAAACGATTGAACACTTAATTTTCTTCTGAATTACTGGAGTCAAAATCTCAGCTCTCTGCTGTGGAGAGATAAATAAAAGTTCAAGAAGAAAAGATTGAACAACTAGCTTAAGATAAATTCAAAATTGAGAACATCAACACTGAAATGAGGAAGTGAGTAGGGGATACCTTGACTTAGCTCACAATGATGAATAAAGAGATGGAAGAAGTTTCTGACCTTCGAACTGAATATTAAATTCTATCATGTTGTGATCACTAATTCCTACAGTACCTTTTGCTCAGAGGTCATTTATTATTCTGCCCCATGACCTGATCCAAGATAGCCTGCTCCCTAATTGGCTGCATAACAAATTGCTTTAGGAAACTATCCATAACTCACCCTAGAATTTGTTGCCATAGCTGCCCTTTCCAATTTGATTAACCCAATTAACATGAAGATCAGAGTCATTAATAATTATTCCATTCTTTTTAAATGATCCTATTATTTATTGACTCACATCTTTTCCCCTTGAGCAGCACTGTGCGGGGATCTGTACACTTCTCCTACCAATATCTTCTTTCCCTTGCTGTCTTTTACATCTGCCCAAATGGACTCTATGTCATCTGAGCCTGAGCCTAGATCATCTTTCATAACTGTCTTCATTTCATCTTTTGTTAGTAGTGCCACCCACCAGCTTTTCCACCTCTCCTGTCTCTCTGAAATGTCAATTAACACTGAATCTTAGAACCAAGAACAAAGAGCAATAATACAGCACAGGAACAGACTCTTCAATCCTCCATGCCTGTGCCAACCTTTTGCCCTTACATACTAAAACTAACTTCACTTGCAGGATTCATACTCCTCTATTCCCTCCCTATTCATGTATTCGTCCAGGTTTTCCTTGAATGCTGATATTGTGTCTGCTTCCACCACCACCTCTGGCAGCACATCCCAGCCACTCACCACCCTGTGAGAGAAAAAATATGCCTTGCACGTCTCTTTTAAACTGCCACCACCTCCCCCCATCCACAGCACCCCCACCCCCTTCCCTTTCTGGCCATACCTTGAACCTGTATCTCCTCATAACTGACCCCTCATACTTTTCACTCTATCCGTGCCATTCACAATCTTAGAAACTTCTATCAGGTTACCCCTCAATCTCCTGCATTCCAGTGAAAACAAACCCAGTCTATCCAACCTACCTTCATAACTAAAATCCCTCATACTAGACAACATCCTGTAAACCTTTTCTGTACCCTCTCCAAAGCATTCACAACCTTCTGGTAGTATGGTGACCAGAACTGTATTGCAATATTCCAAGCATGGCCTAACTAAAGTTCTATAAAGCTACAGCAGAACACATCTTTCCTTATACTCAATGTCCCTGTCAATAGACCCTTTTTACTACTTTATCTACCTGTGCTGCCACTTTCAGTGATCTGTGGACCTGCACACTCAGATCTCTCCCCACATCAATACTCTTAAGGGTTCTGCATTCATTGTATAATTTCCACCTGTACGTGACCTTCCAAAATGCATCACCTCACATTTGCCCGGATTAAAATCTATCTGCCATTTTTCTGCCCATGGCTCCAAATGATCTATATCCTGCTGTATCCACTGATAATCCTCCTCACTATCCACAATTCCAATCTTTGCATCGTTTGCAAACCTACTAATTAGAGCAACTACATATTCCTCTAAACCATTTATGTAGACCATGAACAGCAGAGGTCCCAGTACTGATCACTGTGGAACACCACTAGTCATAACCCTCCATTCCAAGAAGCATCCTGCCACTACTATCCTCTGTCTCCCTATGAACTTCTTGTCATAGCTATCCTTTCCAATTTGATTAACCCAATTAACATGAAGACTATAGTCACCCATAATCATGCTCCTATTATTTGTTGACTTATAGACTTTCCCACTGAGTAGCTCCTGTTTGGGGGATCTGTACACTACTCCTACTTAGGTTCCCAGTTTTGATCTCTTTGTAACTATATTTCTGTAATAGCTATGGCCTCATTTCCATTTATTTCGATCTGCATCATCGGTCCACCTATCTTATTTAAACTGCTTCATGCATTATGATGCAAAGCCTTTATGTTTGTTGTAGCATAGAGTTTCTCTAAACTTTCATGATTCCTTGGTGCAATACAATATTCACATATTCTGTCCCTTCCTTTTATTTTCTGGTAAAAATCAAATCAAACAATAACCTGCAATTCTACATGTTCCTTTATCTTTGATTTTGTAACACTTCGTGCAACTGAACCCGCGCCCTCGCTATTTAGTTTAAAATCTTGTCTATAGCCCTGGTTATGCGATTCACCAAGATTGTACTCCCAGCATGATTCAGCTGGAGTCTGTTCCCATCACAACAGCTGCATGCTATAACATAGAAGTATTTTGTGTTTGCACAATGATTTGGCTGTTCTTAGCTGGCTTGAGGGAGTTGGGAGACACTTCCAGGCCTTCCTTCCAAAATAGAATTGGGCAGATGGAGAGAATGGCCTTCCTCATTCCTCACTTGACCACGAGATGAGCTTTCACTTATCAGTGCCATCACTAAGGCCACCTATTTCTACCTCCATAATATATCTTTGCTCCTCTCCTCCTTCAGCTCTTCATTCACTGGAAGACTTGTGACTATTCAAATATTCTCCTGTTTGGCCTTCCACATTGTTCCCTCACCATGTCATTGAAAGCTCTGCTGTCCATTTCCTAATTTGCTCACATTCAGTTTGCCTACCATCCTTCAGGTACTAGCTCTTGTTTAAACAATGCTTTGCTCTTTTCCAAATGAATGTATGAACAAGGAGCAATACTTGGTCATTCAACTCCTGGTGCCTATTTCCACAATTAGATCATAGATGATCTGACTGCAAGCCAAAATATGCATTCCCATCTGCCATAATAACCTTTTTACTTGCTTAATTAACAGATATCTATTTATCTCTACCTTAAAAATACTTAAAGTTTCTGTTTCCAGGTAGAGATTTCTCTTTCAGGATTGACAGCTCCAAAAATATATTTGCCTAATCTTGGTTAGAAATGGGCAACATCTTGGTTTTAAATAGTGACCTTTACTTCTCAATTCTCCCATAAGATGAAACATCACCTACATATGCACCCTGTCAAAGCCCCTCAGGATCCTACGTTTCAACAAGTCACCTGTTACTCATCTAAACTGCAGTGGGTACAAGTGTAGCTTGATCAACCTTTCCTCAGAAGACAACCTACTCATTCTCAGCAATAGCTTTAAAAAATCTTCTCTGAATTGCCTCCAATACATTTATATCCTTCCTTAAATAAGGAGACCAATACTGTGTATGAGTCTATAAATGTAGCTTGTCTAGTTCCATATAGAACTGAAGTGTAATCTCCAGGTTTTTAAAAAAATTTAATTAGGGAAGTTACATTTTTTCCAATTCTCATTCTTCTTTTCAACACCATGGTCTCACCTCTCTCTCATTTAACAATTTCCTCCAGTCTCTAAACTCTGAGATATCTGTGCTCCTCTAAGAATTCGTGGGCGGCACGGTGGCACAGTGGTTAGCACTGCTGCCTCACAGCGCCTGAGACCCGGGTTCAATTCCCGACTCAGGCGACTGACTGTGTGGAGTTTGCACGTTCTCCCCGTGTCTGCGTGGGTTTCCTCCGGGTGCTCCGGTTTCCTCCCACTGTCCAAAGATGTGTGGGTCAGGTGAATTGGCCATGCTAAATTGCCCGTAGTGTTAGGTAAGGGGTAAATGTAGGGGTATGGGTGGGTTGCGCTTCGGCGGGTCGGTGTGGACTTGTTGGGCCGAAGGGCCTGTTTCCACATTGTAAGTCTAATCAAATAACTCAGCAGAATCCCCAATGTGAATTGCTCCACCATTTGCAGCCTAACTTTCAAATTCCTCCATCCTAAACTCTGAAAAACCGTCCCTGCATCTCTCCATATATCCAGACTGCTTCTTTACTTTAAAGGGTTAAAATTGACCTCCTTGGCAAGCTTTGAGTCATCTATTTTCATACCTCCTGATTTGGCTTGGTGTCATGTTTTATTTGATGATGGATCGGAGATGCACCTTGGAACGTTTTATCATGTTGAAGGTACTATATAAACTAAGTTCAGAGAAAAACAGAGTTAATGTTTTGGGTTCAATTCCAAGTTCAGATCTCGGTATCTGTTACATTTTGCTTTTTTACCCCGTCTGAGTGCTTTGTCTTGGGATTGTTTGAGTGTTCAAAAAGCAAGCTGAAATAAAGAAGTGTCCCAACAAAAATAACCTAAAATATACTTAAGGGACTGAGTGATCTGAGTCTACAATATTTGCTAATTTCCTGCAATTTAGTCTAACCTTTCCAAAGGTATTGTCATTGTGTTCAACTTTTGCTAATACTGGCGGAAGACCAACTATTTACTGTACATTAGAGGTATCACACAGCTACTTTTACAGATAACTAGAGAAGTATAAATCCACATATCTTGGGCAAGCCAATCTCCATCATCCCAAGATGATTATTTCTGCCTTCTGAAATAAGGTGTTATATCTTATATGACAAGATCTCTAGTTTTAAGATATCATGCCAACATGACACCAAAAGTCAATAGTCACGGTGGTTAGCACTGCTGCCTCACAGCGCCAGGGACCTGGGTTCAATTCCCGCCTCAGGCGACTGACTGTGTGGAGTTTGCACGTTCTCCCTGTGTCTGCGTGGGTTTCCTCCGGGTGCTCCGGTTTCCTCCCACAGTCCAAAGATGTGCGGGTCAGGTGAATTGGCCATGCTAAATTGCCCGTAGTGTTAGGTAAGGGGTATATGTAGGGGTATGGGTGGGTTGCGCTTCGGCGGGTCGGTGTGGACTTGTTGGGCCGAAGGGCCTGTTTCCACACTGTAAATAATCTAATCAAACTGCAGCTGATTGGACGTTGACAGTGTAATGGAGAATTACATCAAAATAAACCAGATTATAGTCATTCATATCCATTATGTATATATATTTGACCAATGTCACTCATATTCGTTCTGACCTTTCATCAAGGTTCCTGACTGTGAGAACAATGAAAGCTTTGTGACCTCACTGACTTTTAGCAAATATTCACAATTTGATCACTACAAGCAGAGTTGAACATCATGTGAATATAACAGAAAATCCAGAACTAAAAATGTCCAAAATGTAACAGACGACCAGTCATAATTGTTATTATTTTTGCAGAGACATGTAAATTTTTTTTTTCAAATTGACTTCCTTGTAACAAGATTTTACATTAATAAGTTTTCAGAAGATTTGTAGCTCAGGTTGAGGTTCTGGATGTAGGTTTGCTCGCTGAGCTGGAAGGTTCATTTCCAGACGTTTCATCATGATATTGGGTAACATTTTCAGTGAATCTCCGGTCGAAACAATGCTGGTGTTTCCTCTTTTCTATTTATATGTTTGGGTTTCCTTGGGTCGGGTGATGTCATTTCTTGTGGTGACATCATTTCCTATGTGATGTTATTTCCAGTTCTTTCTTTGCAGGGGGTGGTTGACTGGGATAACACATCCATCCTAGGACAAGCCAAACAGAAACACTCGAGAATTCCTAGACGCATGACATTCCAACCGGAACTCTATCAATAAACACATCGAGTTAGATTCCATCTACCACCCTGAGAAAAAGAACAGGAAATGACATCACCATAAGAAATGGCATCACCACAGGAAATGACATCACCAACCCAAGGAACCCCAAATATATAAATAGAAAGCAGGAAACACCAGCATTGCTTTGTCCAGAGGCTCACTGAAGATGTTACCTACTATGGTGGTGAAACATCTGAAAATGAACTTTCCAGTTCAGTGAGCAAACCAACACCCAGAAGATTTCACATTTTCAGACTTTTACTATAATCAAAAAGAAAAAACAGTATTGACTAAATGCTTACCATTTGGGTGGGTCCAGCCTAGGATTCCACCGGGGGAGGGAGAGGTCAGTTCCTTGAGCCCAGAGCCCATTAAATGGACTAAGTGGACTTTGTCTTAAATGATTTTTTTTTATTTTTCTTTGTTATATTATGGTGGAAGCTCAGTTATTCTGAACTTTTTCTATTTTATTATTATGATTTATAAGTTTTGAATTTCTGTAATGGTGATTTTTAAATTTTTTTTATTTTACTAATTCTTAATTTTCTAAGAATTTATACTCAAGAATCTGTGCCTCGGTACTTAAGATAACGCGGTAGGTAGCGACTCATGTGAGTATATGTGACAATAAAGCTAATTCAAATTCATTCAGATACATATCTTAAACATTCCCCTTTTACCTTCTGATACAAGCACACCTCACAAAGGTAGTCTTTTAGCTAGTCTTAATTTTCCCAGAACCAGCCCAAAGTTACTAGGTTTACTTCAGTTCTTTTCCTTTTTCAGCATTGGAGCTTTTAGTCTCAGATCTGTCTTTCAGAATGAGCATTTTTTCTCCACAGAATTGTCCTGCAACATAGCTTGATGAACATTCTAGGGCAGCACAGTGGCTCAGTGGTTAGCATTGCTGCCTCCCAGTACTAGGGACCAAGTATCGATTCCATGATTGTCTGTGTGGAGTTTGCATTGTCTGCAGTTCAGAGATGTACAGGTTAATTCTAAAATTATAATTATAAAAATTATAAAACTTCCAGCTCAGCACTGTCCCCATGACTTGTCTGGACTTGTCCTACCTGCCTATCTCCTTTTCCACCTATCCACTCCACCCTCTCCTCCCTGACCTGTCACCTTCATCCCCTCCCCCACTCACCTATTTTATTTTATGCTACTTTCTCCCCACCCCCACCCTCCTCTAGCTTATCTCTCCATGCTTCAGGTTCTCTGCCTTTATTCCTGATGAAGGGCTTTTGCCCGAAACGTCGATTTCGCTGCTCCTTGGATGCTGCCTGAACTGCTGTGCTCTTCCAGCACCACTAATCCAGACCCTGTAATTTAATGTTAGATTAAATGGAACTAAGACATAGCAATAACAAACTTGAAAACTGTAACATAATGAATTGTTTGAGATTCATTGTAAAGCTAACAAGAAAATGTGCACCACTAAATATTTATGGTCCATTCTCCAAATTAGCTTAGCATGTTCAATGGAGCATCGGTATATCCATCTTTCCACAGATTTCAATTTACGTCACAGTTCCAAGGGTGATATTTCTTGCACCATCTTCATCCAGATCTAAATATAGAGTAGTGTTACGTCACAGAGAACCAAATTTCATCGCTGGAATTGTGCCTAACTCCTTTTGCTTGAACTTTTACCCTCTGTGTCAGATACTTAATTATCTAATTAACCTTTTTGTACCAAAATGTTTGTTAATAATTGCAACTACTATCTGGAAATAGTCAGTATTTTAACACTTGGCATTTCCTTGGATTTAAATCCGTGCAGATCGCATGGTCTTTTCAAATGCAGTGTGGTGACTGAAGTAGAAATGATGGAATTGGCATTTTCAGCAGAAGGGATTTAGCCACCATCTAACTTGTAATTACATCCACATTGCCCTTTTTCTTGCCCTTGTCCCCACTCAATACTGTATGTGAAAGCCTCAAATCAAAGGAGCTTAGCTACTGAAGCAAGGACAGGAAAAATCCTACAGGGTGACTCCAAACAATTCTTGCAAGTTCTGTTCTGAGGGATCCATACTGCTCAGAAAATATACTAAGAATACCTAGATCCAAAAAAAAAGTGCTCAGCACATGAGCTGTACACCAGTTGGCAGCCTGTTATCTGGTTTGGTGAAATGAATTTGTACACAATATTTTTCTTCCCCTTTCCCTCCCCTGAGGTCTTCTGTTGAGAAGAATTTAAGCTATTTGTGTTCGACATATCGAACTGCTCCACTTCTACAGGTCCTTTATATCTGCTGAGAATAGTGATCTGTTGACCTTTCAGGCAATATTTCTACAGATGAAGTACATATAGAGGGGTCAAGCAAGCACAAGCTAGTTTCATGATTCAGACACACACTCTTTGCTTAGTCCTTCGGGCTCACCAGTTGTCTTCAAAGCATTGGTACTACAGAGTTGGCACAGATTCACATCAGCAACATGAAGCGCATTCAATATTGCCTCAGCAATGAATTGCTCCCTGATTATAAATTAAAGCTAAGTTCATGGTTTAAATCTGTACAAAATGTGCAAAATTGTGCTGTAGAGTAGCAGACCTTTGAATAGCTCGAGAGTAAGGGGTTAAAGTAGAAGCCCTTAACAGCCACAAGTCAGAACAATGAATGATGTCACAAACTCGTGGTGAATCTATAGAAATAGAAATGATTCACTGTTCTGGAGCAAATTAAAATGTCCTGATTTATTTTTATCTTAAGTCATGATCTGATGAGATTGTTTATTCTCTCATTTCCTAAATTTTATGAGGAGCTAATGATGTGCTCCGTAAAATACATTGAGTAACAAAAGGTACTGTTGAACTAGGCTTGCCCTATTATCAAAAGTAGCATTAA
Source organism: Hemiscyllium ocellatum (assembly GCF_020745735.1). Taxonomy (NCBI): domain Eukaryota; kingdom Metazoa; phylum Chordata; class Chondrichthyes; order Orectolobiformes; family Hemiscylliidae; genus Hemiscyllium; species Hemiscyllium ocellatum. The sequence goes on from NC_083418.1 coordinate 39,152,652, forward strand.
TAGTAGATTCAATGTATTTGGTTGTACAGTAGATCAACTATAAAAATATTTAGGAAGGTGATTCTTCCAAGTGTTAAACCGACGAAAATTAAATCCAACTCTATTTCAATTTATCTATAATAGAATTGACTTGTAACTCTATTTCTCTGATGCAAACATCTAAATCTCTGCATTTTACCATTTACTGTTCTCCATTTTCAGTTTATTCAGATTAATTATATCTTAACCACTGGCACAGTCAAAATGGAGAAATCTAGGTTTTGTCACATCGCTAATTCTGGTCCAGCATATTATTAGTCACAAATTGTGTGGGCATGATTTGCCACATCAGCCTCACTTTCATCAATACTCGGAATCAAAAGCCTTTGCTGAGTTATCCTGAGCAGTAGGGACATTAATGAAACAGGAAATGCTTGGTACAGAACTCAATCACCGCTGAAAGGAGACAAGAAGTTGAAACTGTTCATCTTGATTTCGTAGAATCAGGATGCAAACTTGAAATAAAAAGACATCATTTTATACAACCTGCAAAGAGGGTGCATATTGATTGGGCCAACATTCGCCCAGAAATGCATCAAAAGCAGTTACCTGTCAACCTTATTCCTCAGAGCAGGCAGGTAGGTTCTAACTGAGGAGGGCATTTCCATGGGTATGCAGCGCAGGAGAGTTATCTCCATGACCCCATTTTTCGAAAAAGATGGAATCTATGTACAGATTCCTTTTGCCTATATTAAACAAGGTCCAGAGCATTTATGGATGAAACTTCAAGTGTACACAAAGAATCACATAAAGAGTCTGACTGATGACCTTAAATTGTTTTCTGGTGTAACTCAATTGAAATTGTTCATGGACCCCCTTGTAGCACAGCAGTAATATCCTGACCCCTGAATCAGGAGGTCTGGGTTCAAGTTCCACCTGCTCCAAAGGTATGCAATAACATCTCTGAACAGGTTGATTAGAAAAGTAGGTTAAATAAAAATGATTTCCAATAGCAGAATCACATTTAATAATGAACATAATAATGTACAAGCATAGCCACCAAAAGACATGATGCAAACAGAGAATACTGGACAAATTCAGCAGGTCTAGTCACAAGAATGGAGTGAGAAACAGAATTATGTCCAAAATGCTGGTATGATTTTCTGACTTCAACCTTCAATGCTCTATCATTAACAACCTGGATTATATTTATATGCAAGCTTTAGAAACAGCAATCTTTTATTGTGATTGGCTGGTGTACAAACAGATTAAAAACAAGGACTGCAGATACTGGAAACCAGATTCTAGATTAGAGTGGTGCTGGAAAAGCACAGCAGTTCAGGCAGCATCCGAGGAGCAGGAAAATCGACGTTTCAGGCAAAACTTTGAGTCCATCAATTTCAGACAACATCTGCTCCCATTATTTTCAGAAATTGGTTGTTGGTTATAATTCTGCTACCATTCCTTGCGTTCCAGACTTCTGTTTCTTTGTTGTCATTGCCATCTTATTTGGCTTTTACTGTCTCCTTCATTCTGCCAATCACAGACCTCCCCTTTTGTTCTTTAGCCCCCACCTCCATCCTCCTTTCCTTGCCTCTATATCTGCATAAAGCCTGCTGCAATACTAATACTTTACAGTCCTAATAAGAGGGTATTCACCTGAAATATCAATTTTGTGGACGGAAAGCTAGAGTGGGACGCTCACACCAATCACCTACCACATATCCACCCCCAAGTAAAAGAGCAGTTGGAGATCAAACAGCGAAGAAAGCATCTGTCCCATGGTCTGCAATTGTCAACAAATATAAAAGGTTGCAGTAGTGTGCACTATTAATAGAGTGAAATTGGGACTTCAACCTCTTTCTTGGGATAAAATCCCACTCTCTGCAGGAGCAGTAGTTCCAGAAATGCCAGAGGTCGGTAATGAGCTCTGCTAGGATGGGGTAGGCCAATGAAGAAGATAACTGTGGATCTTGAGACTGTTTAGCCAGGGCTATTAGGGTGGAGAGGGTTTGCTCAGGGCATGAACTTTAAAGTATCAATGGGTAGGAAGGAAAGAGGGTACTATCTTCTCACAGGGATCGACAAACGGATTCCCTCGAGATACAGACGCACTCTTACTTCCTATCATTAGAAGTAATCTGTGCCACACGACAGCATGGTAGTCAGTTAGATCAACTGGCTGGATGGCTAGTTTGCAATGCAGAGCAATGCCAAGTGCATAGTTTAATTCCGGGCCGGCTGAAGTTACTGAAATAACTCCAGAGAGGCTGGTATTGCATCATCAAGTCACTCTTTATTTACATGTGAAAATTCCTTGACACTGATCCAGCTCCCTCAGAGCCAGCTCTCAGAGGGAACAATTTGTCTGATACTCCTGTTCTTATCAGGAAACCCTGACTGACAGACTGGACAGATTAACTGGCCCATCAGGAAATTCATTTTAGGTTGTCCACCTGACTGACCTCATTACAATCGCCAAAATTACCACACACTTCCACCCCTGCCTGAAGCATAGTGGCCCTCTGATTAAGTGGATGAGACACTTCAGTTATGAGGCAAAATTAGAGACGATCATGAAGGGTCGTCTGGAAACTATTCCCGTTCATAAAAGCCCTGAGAATCAGTGGGCACTGTTTTAAAGTGTTGTATCACAAAAATAAATGTGAGGTAACAAGAATCTTCACACACAGCAAATAGGGTCTAGAATGCATCTGGGAACACAGATGCAATTGAAGCATTCAAAAGGGTATGAAATGAATATATAAATAGAAACAATGAGCAGGATTATGGCGAAAAGGCAGGATATTGACACGAAGCAAAAATGCTCAATGAATTAGTATAGACATGTTAAGTAAGTAAAATGAACTCCTTCACTGCTGATTTTGGCATTCATCACCCCTCCATATTATTGTGGATGAGTTCAGAGATGGGAGGGGTAGTGCTACGCTGGCCATTGTGCTACTTCACATGTCCTTTGCTGAGAATAGGCCTGGCAATTTCCAGCCCTGTTTCTCTATTCATAGATGTCACCTGACCTGCTAAATATTTCTAGCATTTGTTAATTCTATTTGATTCCTAATATTTATAGTATTTTACATTTGTACTCCATAACCGTGCTACTGATAATGTCCTCATATCAATATTCACAAGGTAATAGGTTTCATAGGAAGGGCATCTCGACCAACACCTCTGTTCCAAAAAAATAGACAGCTCTTCACCAATACCACCTTAAAAATAATCCTTACATTTTTCCTCCCAGTGAATCCACTGTATTGATTGTTCTTTCGGTGAAGAATTTCCTGAGTCTGTCTTTTTTTGCTTATTTACACCCAGAGTCTAATACTGTCACAACAACAGGATTTCAACCAATACCCTTGTTCAGTTCAGTAGTTTACTGGTACATCCAGGGCTTGCCATGATCTAGATTTTGGCAAATAGTTTACTGCCAGCCTGTGGCTTTGTAAGCTGTGAAGCGTGAAAGACTTTTGTTTGCTTGGAAAGAATGCTCTATCCATTCAACTGAATGCTGAAACTGTAGTTTTGCAGTGTTCCAAGTATTTTGAGCTGAATACTAACTGTGTGGGAGTGACCAGCATTTAGCTTTGCTGGCATATAATGATATAACAACATATATACAATGTAAGTTCTGATGAAACCACATCGATTTCTTTTTCCACACTTGCTACCTGATCTGCAGCATACAACTTTAAAAGTGAGATAGCTAGAGTTCAAGGTCTATGTGTACATGTGAGGGTGAAGGGCAAGGTTGGCAGGAATAGGGAACCCTGGATGACAAGAGATATTGAGGTTTTGACCAGAAATGTTAGCCAGGAAAGACCTAAAGAGAGCTAAGAAGAGCCAGGAGACATGAGAAATCATTCGCAGACAGGATCAAGGAAAGCCCTAAAGGCTTTGTTTAGGTGTATCAGGAACAAAAGAATGACTAGAATAAGATTTGGGCCAATCAGGGATAGTAGTGGGAAGCTGTGGATGAAGTCAGAGGAGATAGGGGAAGCGCTAAATGAATATTTTTCGTCAGTATTCACACTGGAAAAAGACTATGTTATCGAGGAGAATACAGAGATACAGGCTACTGGAATAGATGGGATTGAGGTGCACAAGGAGGAGGTGTTAGCAATTCTGGGAAGTGTGAAAATAGGTAAGTCCCTGGGCCAGATAGCATTTATCCTAGGATTCTCTGGGAAGCCAGGGAGGAGATTGCAGAGCCTTTCTCTTTGATCTTTGTCGTCATTGTCCACAGGAATAGTGCCAGAAACTGGAGGATAGCAAGAAGGGGAGTACAGACAAACCTGGTAATAAGAGATCAGTGAGCCTTAATTTGGTTGTGGGTAGAGTGTTGGAAAAGGTTATAAAAATAGGATTTATAATCATCACAAAAGGAATAAGTTGATTAGGGATGGTCAACACGGCTTTGTGAAGGGTAGGTTGTGCAAACCTTATTGAGCTCTTTGAGAAGGTGACGAATAGGTGGATGAGGGTAAGGTGGTTCATATGGTGTATACCGATTTCAGTAAGACGTTTGATAGATTTCCTCATGGTAGGCTATTGCAGAAAATAGAGGCATAGGATTGATGGAGATTTAGTGGTTTGAATCAGAAATTGGCTAGCTAAAAGATGACAAAGGGTGGTGGTTGATGGGAAATGTTCATCCTGGAGTTCAGTTACTAGTGGTGTACCACAAGGAGCTGTTTTGGGTCCACTGCTGTTTGTCATTTTTATAAATGACCTTGATGAGGGCGTAGATTAGTAAATTTGCAGACGACACTCAGTAGAGTTGTGGATAGTGACGAAGGATGTTGTGGGTTACACAGGGACATAGATAAGCTGCAGAGCTGGGCTGAGAGGTGGCAAATGGAGTTTAATGCGGAAAAGCATGAGGTCACTCAGTTTGGAAGGAACAACAGGAATAAAGAGTATTGGGCTAATGATAAGATTCTTGGTAGTGCAGATGAACAGAGAGATCTCAAGTGACCGTGCACATAAATCCCTGAACGTTGCCACCCAGGTTGATAGGTTTGTTAAGAAGGCGTACAGTGTGTTGGCTTTTATTAGTAGAGAGATTGAGTTTTGGAACCATGAGGTCATGCTGCAGCTGTACAAAATTCTGCTGCAGCCGCACTTGGAGTATTGTGTACAGCCCCAAGTTCCTCAGCCTTTATTTGTAAGACTTTCCCTCCACACCAGGCAACATCCTAGTAAATCTCCTCTGAACCCTTTCCTGGAAACTTTGGAAAGGGTTCAGAGGAGATTTACCAGGATGTTGCCTGGTATGGAGGGAAAGTCTTACAAATAAAGGCTGAAGGACTTGGGGCTGTTTTCATTAGAGAGAAGAAGGTTGAGAGGTGACTTAATTGAGACATACAAGATGATCAGAATGTTAAATAGGGTGGACAGTGAGAGCGTTTTTCCTCAGATGGTGATAGCTAGCACAAGGGGACATAGCTTGATATTGAGAGATGATAGATATAGGACAGGTGTCACAGGTTGTTTCTTTACTCAGTAGTAGGGACGTGGACTGGCCTTTCTGCCACAGTTGTAGACTCGCCAACTTTAAGAACATTTAAATGGTCATTGGATACATATGGACAAAAATGGAATAGTGCAGGTTAGATGGACTTCAGATTGGTTTGACGGGTTGGCGCAACAGCGAGTGCTGAAGAGCCTGTACTGCATTGTAATGTTCTATGTTTTAAAAAGGATTAATGTGAATCCAAAGAGGTACTTCAAATATATTAAAGGAAAATGAATAACTCTAGAGAGCCCCTCAAGGACCAAGTTGACATGTATGTATAGAAGCACAGGAGATGGGCAAGGTTCTCAATGAATATTTCTCCTCTGTGTTTATCATGGAGAAAGACATCAAGACTTGGGGAAGTTAGTGGTCTTATCTTGGGGTCAGTCCATATCATAGTGGAGGTGGGGTTGGATGTATTAGAATGTATGAAGGTGAATAAATCTCCTCATCCTGGCCAGATATATCCAAGAACACTGCAAGAGGCTAGAGAAGAAATTGCGGGGGCTGTGGCTGATATTTTCACATCTTCATTAGCCACAGGTAAGGTCCTGGAAGAATGGAGGGAGGCAAATATTGTGCCATTATTCAATAAGGGCTGCAAAGAAAAGTCTGGGAACTATAGACCAGTGAGCTTAACATCTGTGGTGGGTAAGTTTTTGAGAAGATTCTGAAGGATAAGCTTTACATGCATTTGGAAACACAGGGTTTGGGAGTAGTCAGTATGGCTTTGAGAGTGGGAGATCATGCCACACAAATTTGTTAGAGTTCTTCAATTAAGTGACCGGGAAGGTTGATGAGGATACGTGGTAGATGTAGTCTACACGGAGGTCAGGCAGCATCCAACGAGCAGGAAAATAGACATTTCAGGCAAAAGCCCTTTGTCAGGTTTCATCATGCCCAAAAGGTAGATTTTCCTGCTCCTTGGATGCTGCCTGAAGTCTACAGAGATGTCAGTAAGGCCTTTGTTAATGCTCAGCATAGTAGGCTGGTGTGGAAGGTTAGATCACATGGATTCCAGGGCAAGCTGGTAAATTAGATACAAAACTGGCTTGATGGTAGGAAGTAGAGGGTAATAGTGGAACAATGCTTGTCAGACTGGAGGCCTGTGACTATGGAGTACCTCAGGGATCAGTGCTGGGCCCATTGCTGTTTGTTATCTGTATCAATGATTTGGATGAGAATATATAAAGCCTGATTCGTACATTTGCTGATGACACTAAAATAGGCCGTATCATAGACAGTGACAAAAGTTATCAGAAATTGCAGTAGGACCTTGATCAGCTTGAGAAAGGGGCCGAGAAATGGTAAATGGACATTATTATAGGTAAGTGTGAAATCTTTCATTTTGGAAAGAAAAATCAAGGTAGGATTTTCATGATGAATGGTAGAGCCTTAAGGAGTGTAGTGAAACAGAGGGATCTTGGAGTTCTCAGTTCTCAAAGTCACAGGTAGACAGGGCAATGAAGGAGGCTTTTGGCACACTGGCCTCCATCAGTCAGGGCACTGAGTATAGAAGTTGGAAAGTTATGTTGCAGTTATACAGGATGCTTTTGAGGCCACACTTACAGTACTGTATTCGGATTTACTCACCTTTTTACAGGAAGTATGTTCTTAAACTGGAAAGAGTGCAGGAGAAATTTACAAGGATGTTGCCTGGACTCAGTGGTCTGAGTTATAGACAGATGTTGGACGAAACTATGACTTTTCTTTTTAAGAGTGTAAGAGACTGAGGGAGGACTTTACAGAAGTGTATAAGATCATGAGAAGCATGGATAGGGTGAATGCACTCAGTCTTTTTCCTGGGTTTGGGGGATTGAGGACTCGAAGGCAACAGCTTAAAGTAAAAGGGAAAAGAATAAAAGGGAAGCTGAGGGGCAATTTGTTTTAACAGAGGGTGGTATGCATTGGAATGAGGTGCCAGTGGAAGTGATTGAGGTGGGTACATTAGCAACATTTAAAAGGCATTTGGACAAATACATGGATAGTACAGGATGAGAAGGATATGGTCCAAGTGCAGAGAAATGGGTTTAGCATGGATGGACATTTTGGTCAGCATATACCAGTTTGGGCTAAAGGGCTTGTCTCTGTGCTGTAGGACTCTAACTAGATGGTCTGTTTTGTTGCAGTGGTTGCAGTGTGCTTGGGTTGGTACATGGCTCCTTGTAACTGGATCATTCCTTGCTCTAGTGAGCTGTCTTTGGCTTTTTCTGCTCTGTCTTACTATATGTTTTGGAAGCTAGTTATTTCCTTGATGCATACACCTTCCATGTCTTAGCACGCTTGGGTGTTGTACTGATCGTCTCATCAACTTCAGTTTGTACTTAGAGCCTTCAACTTCACTGACCTGCGAAGATGGCTTTGTACTCATGGCCAACCTTCAGTTGCTCTTCAATACTACAAGTTTTTAATTTGTCAAGCAAATGTTTCTGGAAAGCTTCTGTGGGGTGGACGCAATCGCTTGATCAGCAATTTTGTTTATAGCTCCCCAGCTGTAAAATCATAATGAGTCCTTTCGTTGCATCTACTCAAAAAGTGATCTTCTGTGGGCTTCTGTAAAGGCAAGATACACGCATGCAATACGGAGACATTTCAATAGCAAGGGTCCTTGTTTACTCCATGGTCTTTGATAACCTAAAGATATCTAATGTACTTCTCTCTGTGTGGGTCAGCGAGAACAGAGGAGGTGTATAGGCAAAGGAAAAATATTTGATTAAAAATTAAAGGGAGATTGATACTGGAAAAAATTCTTGCATAACAATTCATTACACGTAATCTCATTATAAGTTACTGTTCTAATTTTAGGTTTTTCTGAAGATTGACATTAAAATCTATAACAAAAGTTGGCTGCACTTGTTTCCAAACAATTGATGGAAAATAGAGTTGACATTAAATGTTGTGGAAAATTAGACTCTCTGCACACAGGCATCCTCAGCAGTACTTGCTGGGAAAAAAAAACAGAGGAAAGGAGCATGATTTGAACCTTGACTGAACATCCATCTCAACACAATTATACTGAGGCCGTTTTCACCCTCAATATGCAAATGAAAATTGGATGAGATACAAAACATGGCCCACCCAAACAGCAAGGCTGAAAGTTAGATTCCTGATTTAGAGCAGCAGACCTTTCTGTTCCACTGATTAAACTCACTGAAAAAAAGATGAGAGTAAAAAATTTTGCTGCTCCTAATTATCTTTCAATAATTCCATACGTAAACAGTCATCAGAAGTATGCATTATTTTGGTTTTGAGATCAACATGCTTATTTCAGTACAACTTAAAACAAATATAGTTTCTGAAATGTGTTATTTTTTAAGTTGTGCTTGCAACACCAATTTGAGCTGTCATTGCTCTGATCCTAATGAAGGCAAATACTTTTACAAAAGGGCCCAGTAAATGATTAGAATTGAGCAAAGCACATACCTCTGAAACTGCATGCGGAAGAGTTGAACAGAGTTCTACAGATGCAGGTTAGAGTGCATCCATCATATGCAGAACCTAAATGTCAAGTTGCCGGCCAAGCACGTTTCCACAGATCTGTTCCACATCAGCAACGCTGAGACTATAACAACACTTCTCAGCAAAGCAGAACCATCAGATAGATCAAAAACAGCAAAATGACTTTGCTCGTCTCCTGTCAAACTGAGAATAACCTAGGCTTAAGCTGAAAGCTCAAAAGCCAAACAGCAATTAAATATACACACAACCTACTTTTGGCTAAACGAGCTGCTTTTTATTTTTTAAAATGTTAACATTTCATGATAAAAGGTCATCAGGGAAATTGAGAAAGTGGAGTTGGGTTACAGCTTAGCTAAGGTTTAGCTGAATAGCAGAAATGGTTGAAAGATTGAAATGCCCACTACTACTTCTATAATTATAGAAAGGATTTCTTCCCTTTGATTTTTAAGATACAAACTGTACACTCTTTTTCTCTCCGAAAAGCATTAAATCACATTACGACCCAGTGCAATTATAGCTTACTCCCATGGCAGCTCTTCATGTGCAAAATGAACCAGTGATGTGGTCATATGACTCAACTTTAGAGCACACTACTGCCAACCCAACAAGCACATTTACAATGGTGGCATTAGGGCCATCAGGAAACCAGGAATGACTTTCTCCACTCCAAACAGGATTTGACATTGGAGTAAACAGAAAACTGCTCAAGAACTATTGCACGACGTGAAAGATGGTAAGACAGAGTATGCCTCAATCCAGTTCAGAAGCCCAGTAACTGACAGCAGCACTGGGGATATAAATATGGAACAATGCAACAAGTTATCTTCAATTAGGAGAGATTGAAAAATTTGAGTGGCAGATCACAAGATCATAAAAAAATTGAACACAAATAAGCCACTCTGCCCCTCAGGCTACTTCTGTCATTCAATAGGATCATGGCTGATCTGACATTCCTCATGTCCTCTTTCCTGTTTTTACCCTGTAACCCTCAATCCCCCTATTCATTAAGAATCAATCTCAGCCTTAAATACATACTGGGACTCTGGGAAAATCCCGACATAAGGCGCAAATTTTCAGTATAAAGGGTCTGGAATTTAAGATGGCGAAAAGGAGGACGTGCGTCTCTCAAAAGACTTGTTAAGTCTGTGAAGTTCTCCATTCCAGAGATGAATGATGACTGGATCACTGAATACATTCAAGATCGAGTTAGATAAACTTTGATTGACAAGGGAGTCAAAGGCTTTGTGGGACAGGCCAGAAATTGGAGTCAAGGCCACAATCAGACCAGCATGATCTAATTGATTGGTGGAGCAAACAAAAGAAACTTGATAGGCCACTCCTGCTCCTTTTCTCATGTTCTTGAACCCTGATAGCAGACTTATCCTCAAAATCTAACGTGAGAAGAATGCCAGCTGTTAAAACAGCAAGCAGTTAAAAACACAAAGGTCATTGAATCAGCAATAAGCTCTATATTACAACTTCAACTTCTATCATAAAATTGCAGTCCAATTAAAATATACCTTCTATTCAGAGGAGAACAAGTGTCCAGGAAGATATATTGTGAAGGTGCATTGAATATAAAAGGATAGCTATATAGTTGCCAAATAGAGAAACTTTCATTACTTGGGTTCTAGCCCTGAAGATTGATGCTGTAAAGCAACCTAAAATAGAATGCCAGCAATGTATGACTCACAAAAATTACACTACAGTAACTCAACCAATAAATACTGGGACAGATTAAAATGCTTTGCCTGCTGACGTTAGAAAACCTCAAATCGACTTCAAAACTTCAGCAAAGGACTTTTAAAAAGCTATCAAAAACTGTTCATGTTCATAATTTCAAGTGAAGTCTGAAGTGCAGAATGAGGAGTCATCGATGTTGGTAAATTCATAACTGTTATCTGAAGAAACATCTTCACTCCAAGCCTGAGGAAGACTGTGGAGTCAAACCTCTGAATCAGATGATGGATTGGGAATGAAAATTTCGGTTTTTGGACACCAATTTGATTCTAAATCTTTAAAAGATGCTGACTGTTACTGAAACCTAAACCAATGGAGAAATGCTTCTTTTATTTCTTCACGGTTTGTGTGTGTTGCTGGCAAGGCCAGCATTTTTGCCCAGTTCTAATTGCCCAGGTGAGGACAATAGTGAGCTGCTGTCTCAAACCGTGGCAATCCTGTTGTGTAAGGACACCCACAGTGGGGGTTGGAAAGGAATTCCAGGATTTTGATCCATCAGTGAAGGAATGGCAATATATTTCTAATTCAGAAGAATAGTGTGTGGCTTAAGGAGAACTAGGAGGTGATAATATTCCCACACATCTGGCAATCCTGTCCTTCTAGATGGTTGAGGTCATGGATTGGAAAGTGCCATCAAAGGAGCTTTGGCGTGTTAATGCAGTACATCATGTAAATGGCACACATTGCTTCTACTATGTTGATGGCAAAGGGAATGAATATTGATGATGTCAGATGGAATACCAAGAGGTTTGCTATGTCCTGGATGATATCCAGCTTCTTGACTGTTGTTGGAGCTGCATTTGTCCAGGCGAGTGAGGAGTATTCATGTTGATGGAGCACAGGCTTTGAGGAGTCATGAGGTAAGTTGTACACTGCAATGTTCCTAGTCTCAGTGTTACTCTTGTAGCCAGAGTATTTTGTATGGCCTGTCCAAATCAGTTTTCAGTCAATGGTAAGTCCCAGGATTATGATAGTGGAGGATGGTAATGCCACTGAATGTCAAGGGGAGGTGGTTAGATTCTCTGCTGTTGGAAATGGTTATTGCCTGGAACTTCTGGGGCACAAATATTCCTTACCATTGGTCAGCCCAAACCTGGATATTATCTTTGTCTTATTGCATTTGAATATGGACTGCTTCAGTATCTGAGGAGTCACAAATTATGTTGAACATTGTGCAATCATCACCAACCATGCCCACTCTGACCTTTTATTGGAGAGAAGATCATTGATGAAACAGCTGAAGATATTTGAGCCTCGGACATGCTTTGGGAAGTTAGGTGTTGAGTCATTCAGTATAGAATTCCCAGCTGTTGACCTGCTCTTGTGGCCCACAATATTTATGTAGTTGGTCTAGTTGTTTCTGATTAGTTGTGAATTAGCATATAATGGTCATACCATTCCAATGAGTTTGTCAGATACTTTCTTGATGGAGGTAGTCGTTGCTGATGTCAGAAAAATGTTACTTGCCACCTTATACGAAAGCAAATCATCTTTGCCTTGCTCAAAGATTGCACTTAAACGAGAGAAGGGCAAAGGAAGAGTTTCAAAGACTCCCTCAAGACTCTCCTCAAGGAATGCAATATAAAATGTCAATGCCTGGAAGATCTTTGTTCAGAAGAAACTGGCTCAGGGGAGCTCCTGCATGAAGAGACAAAATTCTTTGGGAACCCATCAGGAACAGGAAGTATGGAAAAGGAACCAGAGAAAAGAAATCCAATGATCCTGAGGCCAGGATCTAATTTCACCTCCTGGAAACACCTGCTAATGTGTGGTTGGAGATATGGCTCTGGGATCAGCTCATCAGCCACGTAAAGACCCACAGAACCCATGACCAGCTGCACAGAATTTCCTAGCTAGACAATCGTACTCATCAGCAAATGATTGTCGACAATGACTTGCTGACTCAATTCAGAGCCAAACGTTGAGCAGATCTTGCTGCATGCAGAAATTAATTATTTCACTCTGAGGCGTTGCTGATAGTTTGGAGCATTTTGCAGTAAACATCTCCATTCTAGTCTTATATTGGAGGCCATTGATGAATTAGCTAAATATGATTTGACCTCGGATACTGCCTTGAGGAACTCGTGCGGTGATATCCTGGGGATGAGACAACAGGATTTGAAAAACTACAACTGTCTCTTAGATACAACTCCAGTCTGTAGAGAGTTTTTCCTCACCATTTTTCATTGAATTCAATTTTGTTACAGCCCCTTGAATTCACTTTCAGTCAAATTCTACCTTAACGTCAAGTGTAGTCTTTCTTACCTCACATCTCTATAATTCAGCTCTTGCATCAAGCTTGGCCAAGACTATAATAAAGTATGGAAAATAGCAATCCTTACAAAACACAAGTAGAATGTTGGTGTACAGGATATTGGTGAGTAATCATTGCTCGATAGAATCAAAAACAATCTGATCCACTACCTGATTGAGAATAGCAGCTGGAGTGATTTTTGATTGGATTGCATTTGTCCTATCTTGTGTGAACAAGACATATATGGGCAATTTTTCACACTGTCAAGTAGATACCAGTATTGTAACTGTATTGAAACAATTTGCTGGTGACTTAGTTATCCCCACAGCCCAACTATTCAGCATTGCAGCCAAGATGTTGTCACGGCTCAAAATCTTTGCTGTATGCGAGTACTTTAAGGTGCTTTTTCCATAACATCACATGAAGTGAACTGAATTGAATTGGTTGGAGTCTAGCCTTGGTTATCAGAGTTCCTGAAGAGGAAGTCAAAATGGAATGCCTTCTTGATTTTTCTGGCTGAAGATACCTGTATACAGTAAATGGCAAAACCCTTAAACACATTAAGATTAAATTCCCTACACTGTAGAAACAGGCCCTTCGGCCCAACAAGTCCACACCGACCCTCCGAAGAGCAACCCACCCAGACCCATTCCCCTACACCTAATATTATGGACAATTTAGCATGGCCAATTCACCTAACCTGCACATCTTTGGACTGTGGGAGGAAATCGGAGCACCTGGAGGAAACCCATGCAGACACGGGGAGAGTGTACAAACTCCACACAGATGCCTGAGTATATAGAGGGATCTAGGTGTACAGATCCACAGTTTCCTGAAGGTGGCAACACAAGCGGATAGGTGGTCAAGATGGCATATGAAATGTTTGCCTTCATCGGTTGGGACATAGAATATAAAAAAAATTAAGCCATGTTGTAGCTGTAGAGAACTTTAGGTCTCATGGATGTGGCAGCTTTGGAGAGTGTTCAGAAAAGGTTTACCAGGATGTTACCTGGTTTGGAGTATATTAGAGAGAAAGTGAGGACTGCAAATTTTGGAGAATCAGAGACGAAAAGTGTGGTGCTGGAAAAGCACAGCAGGTCAGGCAGCATCCAAAAAGCTGAAGAGTCGATGTTTCGGGTATAAGCCCTTCATCAGGAACGTGGTGGTGGTGGGGTGGGGGAGGGGGGGAAAGCGTGGGTAGAGGGCTGAGAGATAAATAGGAGGGTGGGGATGGGGCCTGGGGGAAGGTAGCTGGGAAGGCAATAGGTTAATGCAGGTTGGGGGAGGGGGTGATTGTGATAGGTTGGTGGGGAGGATGGAGCGGATAGGTGGGAAGGAAGAATGACAGGTCAACAGGGCAGTATCAAGTTGGAGGGTTGGATCTGAAATGAGGTGGGGGGGGGGGGAGATTTAGAAATTAGTGAAGTCAACATTGATGCCAGGTGGTTGAAGAGTCCAAAGGTAGAAGATGAAGCATCCTTGCTCGAGATGACAACCTGCTCCTCGAATGCTGCCTGACTTGCTGTGCTTTTCCAGTGCCACACTTTTTAACTTGGAGGGTATAGACTATGGGGAGAGATTGGACAAACTTGGTTTGCTTTCACTTGAACATTGGAGGCTGACAGGCAGCCTGAAAGAAGTTTACAAAATTACGAGGGGCATGGATTGAATGGATAATCAGAGTCATTTTCCCAGGAATGAAGTGTCAATTACTGGGGGACATAATTTTAAGATCAAGGGGGAAAGTGTAAAGGAGAGGTGAAAGGCATGTTTTTTTTAAAATACAGTGGGTGGCGAGTGACTAGAATGTATTGCCAGGGGAGGTGGTAGAAGCAGATATAATAGCAACATTTAAGACAGGTACATGAGTAGGCAGGAAATAGATGGGTACAGATAACGTCGAGGCAAAAGGTTTTTAGTTTCAAAATGCTTCAAGGCCTATTCCTGTGGTGTATTGTTCTTTGCTTTTTAAAAATGCTTCAGCCTCATCTTTTATGCTCACAAGTTGGGTTCTGCCATCAATGATGAATGTATGCAATTTGAGTAAAGAAAAACTTAAAATTATATCTCAATTCCACTCTCTCACACTGAAGTTAAATGTATTGTAAAACTTAAGCGGAAAGTCCAAACATTGAGGATTTCACTGTTTTGCAGCCGTAATGTTTTTGATTTAAATGCAGCTCTCACAACATTTAACACGTTTGCTTACAAGCCACAATTCCTCAATTACGAGCAGGGAAAAGTCCACAGACAGGACTACTCTAAATGCTGTGTGAATTGGCTGCCAATAATTTTTCCAAACTGCAGCTATTGTCGCTGGCAGTGGTTTCAAATCACAGTAGAACACCGGACAGCCGTGATATAACACCTGTCCTTTGTGACAAAATAAATTACTTGCACAATGACTATCTTAGAGTTATGAACCAACGCTCTGTGCTGTGTAAGAATCAAAATACAGCAATTTCATAAAATATTAATGATAGTCTTGCATCTCTAGCGGTGGGACTGCCAGCCCAGATGATAATGAAATCACATCCCAGTCTTGATCAGCATTCAAGCTCACCAGCTGTCATTCATGAAGTTTTGCCAAGTGTCAGCAAGGCCATGGTATAGAATACAATGTAGGATCACAAAGCTCTGTCCCCGTGGAAATGGGGAGGGAAAGATAGCATCAGTTCAACCTTGTAGAAATAAACCTCCTGTCAACTAGGCACAAAAGGGGAAAGGGGAAGGTGGGATATTGGCAGGCACGGAGAAGCTGATGCCCTACACCATCCCCGCTCACTGGTTGAGGGAGTGAATACATACTGTATTAGATTTCTATAAACATAAAACCTGGGGCCTGGAGAAAGAAAAAGAAAAAGAAAATAGGTGTGAGAATTAGATGGTTAATGAATTTTGTACAGCTTTTGTTGATCATCACTATTCACAGATTAGGCTATAGTGTGGAAACAGGCCCTTCAGCCCAACAAATCCACACCAACCCTCTTAAGTGTAACCCATCCAGGCCCATTTCTCTCATAGTTAACAGTCGTTCTGCCCAAGTCATGCACTTATAGAATTCTTTAAAACTATAAGGCATTATTATTCTTAGGGAATACATTATTTTATATTCCAACCATTTACTTCAAATTTGAAAATCCTATGGTTTTTTTCAAGACAGTAAGAGCCATAGGTTTAAGTACACAGCGTTCAAGATACGAGAGCCTCAGCATATTTTCCAAAAATCCAGATGATCTAATCTCCCTGAAACTTTGTATGCAAAGTTAAAAATCACACAACACCAGGTTGTAGTCCAACAGGTCGCTGCTCCTTCATCAGGCGATTGTGTTTGGTGCAATGAATCGAAAGCTAGTGTGCTTCCAAATAAACCTGCTGGACTATAACCTGGTGTTATGTGATTTTTAACTTTGTCCACCCCAGTCCAACACCTGCACTTCTATATCATGAAATTTTGTGGATAACTACAGATTTGCTCAAGTTATACAAGGAAACCTACCATAATAAACAATATATGTTTGGTTATATAGAACTACTTGTTGTTGAAACGAGACATATTTTGTTGAATTTTGCGTCTCGCATTTATCAAGACAATGTCAAAAGGCTGGGTGTGAGAGCATACATCATTTTCTCAAAAATGCCGTGATAAAGGAAACAACACTTTACGCTGTATGAACAGAGTGGGCTGATTGTTTGGGAAGTGAACTCAGACTGGTAAAGGTATTGCCATGGTCATGGGGGAAAATTAACTGAAATGGTTTGTTCAAATTTAAAGCTGGCAGGTTGACTTTAGTTAGTCAAAGCCCTCATATTAGAAATGAATCAGAGAATAGCTGTTATTTAATTTAATTCAATTGAAACAATCATGGTGTCTGTACATATTATTTTTGGCTGCAAAAAATACAGCCTTCTGTATTAATACATGTGGCTTACAGCATGCATAATTGTGAGCTTGACTAACAATCTCAAATTGGTAACCTGTGTAATTCTTAGCACACTCATTAATACTTAGCAAATGTTATCCTTTTGTCTGATAAGCAGAAAATCTTTTTGGCTTGATGGGAGCATCTTGTTAAAGGTGAACACCACTCAACTTCAATAGAACAGTTACAGTCAGTTACCAAAATCAAAGATGAAACAACACTTTCTCCAAACAATCTTAAGTATATTAATCTAGATATCTACTGGAAATTAAATGTTCCATTTATTAGGAAGAAAAGTAAAACTGTCTTTGTGCATTGATTTAAATTGATTAGTATAAAATGGGTGCTCAATAAACAAACAAAATTTTCTTAACAACCATACTGGACGATTTTCCCTCCCAAAGCACTGGGTTAAAAAAAAGTTTACTTATAACCCCAAATGAAAATCAGATAAATTAATCTCTAACTGGAGGTCACACTTGATCTGCTCACTCACATGTTTCCTATATTTGGAGGTGGAATATTCCAGTGAAGCAATATACAGTTTATCTGAAGTTATTATCAAAGTTAATGTTACATAGCAGCAAGGAGGAAATGTACATGCATTGGGAGAAGAACTTGGGGAATTAAAATGAAAGAGTTCAGAAATGAAAGAATGTATCATGCATTCTCATTAATACTCAAGCTGAAACCACCAGTAATATGATATTCATTAATAGCATCAAACCTTTTAAGCCTGAAAGATCAAATAACTGGAGAAATGCTCTCTATATTCTGTTTTGATTACTTATTGCAACTCTATGCAAATGATCAGCCTACTTTGCTATGGAGCTATCAGTCTTATTTTGCACTGATTAGGTTAATGGTAATAGCTATTATTAAAATCATCCCCAAAGAAAACAATACTCATTTTCTCTTATCAGTCTTTCCTAAAACCACAAGTAAACGGGAGCTCAATTATCATCTTGCCTTATTGCATAATCTGTTCATAGAATTTCAAGACATCAAACTATTTCTAATTAATTTCTACATAATCTATTCTCATTAATGTCAAAATAGTCCTGTTTCAATGTCATTTATTAAAGTTGTTTCTACTGAAGATATTAGCTATCTCAAAAGCTCATTTATAATGGGATCCTGCTAAAACAGGACAATGTATCCCAGTTTGTCACAATTAACCTAAGGTTTAGAAGCTGATTGTTGCTGTCAAACATGCTGGGAAAGAGGACTCCTCTAACAACTTCAAATAATTTGAGATATTGCTGTTAAGTGTAATATTTACTCAAAATATTGCTGGCATGGACTCTATCGAGATTCTTACAACATTTACAAAACACATTTTGATAGTGATATGCTGGTTAAACTATTTTTAAGTACCATTCTTAAGCATAATGAAATTTACTTGAGACAAGGTAGCACTGAAATGGGCTGGTTGAATAATAAATACCAATGTTTGCTTCTATGAAAGAAATTGTTAACATTGATTAATTAAACGTTGTATGATTAACTGTTGTCATCATGATATGAAAGCACCGAGTTGCACTATAACAGCCACCTTTTGTACATAAAGAATTACCAGAAGATGAAAACCTTTTCCAAAGTTTGATGTTTATTAGTCAAGTGCAAAGTGACATATTCACTTATCATGAACTTGGCTGATCAATTGGACAGATTAATGTGCTATTGTTCTTTGGGTGCAGTTCTCAGGAGACATCACCTTCACCTTTCTTTGCCTGCGGAGATAAAACAGCCAGAGAAATGTGCATCATTTCTATCCCAATTATGTCACATATAATTGATGCACATTTGGAGTTTAACTTAATTTCCATCATTGTCCTGGACATCTGCCAAAAGATATTTTGACAAACATGCTTTCAGGAAGAAAATACTCAAATAAAATGGGTCTAAAATTAAAGTATCTAAGTAACACCATCATCTGTATTGCAGAAAATATTTACCTTGGATCATCATAATTATATCATATATAGACATACAAGATGGTCAGATTTATCCTATAATGTTTACAACCATTTCATTCCTCCTGTAGTAGCTAGACTATTCCGCTGCATTTTGAAAGAACTAAAAATCCAGCCTCCTCACTTGTTCACAAATGCATAATGCAAGGAATGCTACCAGCAAGCTACACTTTCAATAACTATCACTAAACAATAACCATTCTACATTCCACCACCAAAAAAATTCATTATATAAAAGTCCACATCTTTGTTTTACCCCACATGGAATGGTTCCACTATCTTGGTTAACAACAGTACAGTACACTGGGAGGTGTACACCATGTACGCAGTGAGTACTCATGTAACTCAGCCAACTTGGTCCATCTCATATGCTGGAGGCAAGGATGCCCTGAGGCATGGTACATTGGTAAGACCGAGCAGACGCTACAACAATGGATGAATGGACACCACACAACAATCACCAGGCAGGACTTTTCCCTCCCATTTGGGGAGTACTTCAGTGGTCCAGGACATTTGGCCTCGGAGCTTTGTGTGACCATCCTCCCAGGTGGATGTTGGGACAAGCAACAACTCAGAGTGACTGAGTAGAAGCTGATAGCAAAGAATGGCCTCAACGGGGACCTTGGGTTAATGTCACACTGGGTATGGGTTAATGATCCCACTGCTTGATACACTCTCTCAACACACACACACACACTCTCTCTCTCTCTCTCTCTCTCTCTTATACACAAGCTCTCTCTCTCACATGCACATACATACACTCCCTGCACTCTCACCCTCTCACAGATACTTACCCCATCACATTCACAGACATACTTAACCAAGCTTACACACATACACCCTCTCTGGGGTGTACAAAGTTAAAAAATCACACAACACCAGGTTATAGTCCAACAGGTTTAATTGGAAGCACACTAGCTTTCGCCGCTCCTTCATCAGGTGGTTGTGAGGACACAATTGTAAGACACAGAATTTATAGCGAAAGTTTACAGTGTGATGTAACTGAAATTATACATTAAAAAATACATTGATTGTTTGTTGAGTCTTTCATCTGTTAGAATACCATGATAGTTTCATGTGTGCGTGTGCGCGTACATAAACATTTGTGGGGTGAATTTGTACTTGCAGAGTTACATTGCACTTTGCTCAAAAACTGCATAAATCCATGTAAGACTCTGTTAACTCACTTTTTAGATTAGAATCAGTCTAAACATTATGGCACAGACAAGGGGCTAACACCTTCAACATATTATCTGGCTAACTCCAATTGTTACAGTTAACCTGAGAATGTAACTTTTTAAAAAAAGTTTTGTGATTTACATATGAAAGAAGTGAAACAATCATGGTATTCTAACAGATGAAAGACTCAACAAGCAATCAAGGTATTTTTCAATGTATAATTTCAGTTACGTCATACTGTAAACTTTTGCTATAAATTCTGTCTTACAATTGTGTACCCCACAACTACCTGATGAAGGAGCGACACTCCGAAAGCTAGTGCTTCGAATTAAACTTGTTGGACTATAACAGTATAGTAGACATGATTCAAAGTTTATAATATCTTCAATTTTTTGATGTGGCTTAACAGCTTTTGTATTAAATAAATCATTTTGTAAATTATTTGTTTACATGCATAAACTTTTTTCTGTTCCTAGGCATGTATGGTGGAACCAATTACCTAGATGGCTAGAGTATGGTACAGAATGATGCCAACGGCGCAGACTCACTCACCATATAGGCTGTAGCAGTTCATGCAGGTCTGCCTCCTTATCTTAGGCCTGGTTTGATGCAGAATGATGCCCTCAAACTGTGTGACCATTTGTCTTTCTTTCTCTCTCCAATATCAAGGTGTCTTTAAAGAATCATAGACTTTGGCTAATTACCTAGGTAGGTGTTACAGTTAGTATAGGCACCAGCTTTTAGAATGGCTCACATATTATGTCATATTGCCCCAGTTACACTGCTCATTAGTTATAGAAGATAAAGGTTTCTTGCATATATACTTAAATGTATGCTCAGAGCTCTGGTTACCAGTCTGTGAATTATTTATTCCTTTACACCTTCCTTGCTGCCTGTTTTCTGGCATTGGAAGCTGAATGATTTGATAGGGCTTAATGCTCACACTAAAATTTTGAAATTTAAGATTTAGCAGAAGCTGCTGTTGTACTCTAATCAATGCAAAATTTAGGGAAAACTCCATCTTCAAGATGGTGTTGCATCCAATGTCAAACCAAAACCAAATGAAAGATAATCACCCTGAAACATTAACTACATCTTTCCCTGCCCACACATGATTCTCAACCTGCTGTTTCCAGCATTTTCTATATTTGCTCCAGTTTACAAATTCTGCAGTATTTTTCCTTTCTGTTTCATTCCCAGATTATTGTATCAAAAACTATTACATAATGAAGCATTCATCATTTAATTTTCCTGTTTTATTAAAGAAGTAAAATGGCATAGAGATACAGGGAAATACCCCTGAAAGTTTTAAGAGACGTGTTTATTTATTGTATCCATATTTGCAAAATGTTTGCTCATACCAAT
Organism: Hemiscyllium ocellatum; assembly: GCF_020745735.1. Taxonomy (NCBI): domain Eukaryota; kingdom Metazoa; phylum Chordata; class Chondrichthyes; order Orectolobiformes; family Hemiscylliidae; genus Hemiscyllium; species Hemiscyllium ocellatum. The sequence goes on from NC_083418.1 coordinate 39,174,063, forward strand.
ATCTACTATGGAGAAGCAAGTTCAAAGGCTTTTGAGGAGGGTTTGCACATTCTCCCCGTGTCTGCGTGGGTTTCCTCTGGGTGCTCCGGTTCCTCCCACAGTCCAAAGACGTGCGGGTCAGGTGAATTGGCCATGCTCAATTGCCCGTAGTGTTAGACAAGGGGTAAATGTAGGGGTATGGGTGGGTTGCGCTTCGGCGGGTCGGTGTGGACTTGTTGGGCCGAAGGGCCTGTTTCCACACTGTAAGTAATCTAATCTAATCAATAGAAGAAACACCGTACCCGAAACTTTAGCTCTGCTCCCAGACCTATGGAGTTTCCCAGTAATTTCTGTTTTTGTTTCTGATTTCCAGCATCGGCAATTCTTTCGGTTTTTTAATTTAATATTCAATAAGAGTTTGCTTCAATTAGTTACAACAAGTCAATCAAGAAATACTGTGCAGGCAAAATCTTCAGGGAGTATCTCAAATTCTCATTACTTACTTAACCCATCTCAGTTAATTTTCAGCATTTGTACTGAAGTCAGTCCTCTGAGAAAGCCTTAATAATCATGATTGGATATTTTGTCCAGTAAAAAGGCCTGCACAAAGATTTTGTATTCAAAATACCTGACCACTGAGTTATGTGACCCGGGAACTGTACTGTCCAATCCATTTATTATAAAAACCACTATAATCTTGAAGTATTCCCTTGTTTACAAAATGCCATCACAATATGAACAGTAAAACACAGCTGAATAATACTGACTCATGGAACACTCAAGATAGATATCTTTCTACTATGTAGTGTTAAACCGTGGAGAACTCAAAACTACACAGTTAATTAGTTACAGTGATTCAAAGTAAATACCACATTACTTTGGATGGTCTCATAGATGACAGGAGAAAAAATTATGAGTTGCAATAATGTGCATATGACTGTATGTTTGAAAATGTTAGACTTTCACTTATTAACACTTTTAATTTCTGTGTCTTACTTTATGGTTAAAATACAATTCTACTGTGATCATACCCAGAAACTAAATGCCAAACAAAAAAATAGATTGTGATTTATGTTAAGCTTAGAAAGTTATGTTGGGTTCAGACAAAATATTTTTTTCCAGCAGAAAACATCTTATAAATTACATATACCGTTGGATGGAGGTAAGAAGCTATAGCAATTAGTTACAAGTGGCTGAAACCAGGGCAAGAATGGAAAAACAACATTCTGAGTTTATAATTTTCAGATGAGGCAGAACAGCATGAAAATAAAACATGATTAAAATAAAGCTGCGAGGAGGAATAATATGGTCAAAGGATCATCAAACGAGGTCTTATAGACGGACGTGAAGGATGGAAAAGGGTTGATCATACTATAGGGAATATATTGATTGTAACTGGCACAGTGAAAGATAGCTGCATTTGTTGGAGGTCAGTCATCTCAGATCCAGGTCAATAGGAGAGGGGTCCTTTACTGAACCATCTTTTGCACCATGCATTTACATTTCCTTCGTCATTAGGGCAGAAGAGGTTTCATAATTACACAATATTCTGCAACACCTCAGTGATCCATGTCCAAATGCAGCATGATATGGATAATATCCAGGTTTGAGCTGACAAATGGCAAATCACATTTATGGCACAAAAGTGCCAGGCAATGACCATCTCAATAAGACAGAATCTAACCATTGCCTCTTGACACTGAATTGCATTGCCATTGCTGAATCCCCCTCTAACATCACCCAGGTTTCTCGTGACCAGAAACTGTATTAGTCATGTAAATAGTGGCTAAAAATCCCAGAGTGAATAAATCACCTGACTCTCCATAGCTTGTTCACTATATGCAAGGAATGTGATGGAATACTCTCCACTGGCCTAGATGAGTGCAGTTCCAACAAAACTCAAGAAGCTGACACCACCTAGGTCAAATGAACCTCCATGATTGACACCACTTCCACAAATAAGTAGCAGCAGTGTGTATCATCTACAAGATGCACTGTAGAAATTCATCAATATATCTTAGGTTAAATCCACAATCACTACCACCTAGAAGGACAAAGGCAGTAGATACATAGGAACACCCAACACCTGCAAGTTTCCAGCCAAGCTATTCACCATCCTGGAATTAGAAATTAAAAGTCATTGCTCCTCGATTATCACTGGATCCGTAAACTCCCTCCCTAATGCATTGAGAGTCCAATGGATGAAATGGGCTGCAGTAGTTCAAGAAGGCAGCTGACCACCACGTCAAGGATCTGAGGATAGGCATTAAACATTAGGGCCAAAGTCAGATGATGCTATTGAGGCGGAATCAGATGGTCTTAGAGGTTACACAAATATGTAGTCAAAAGCTCAGCTTGAGCAGTTTAATCATCGAGTCCACGTGAACCTGAATATCTTTCTAGCTGTTTATTTACTCAACCAAAAATTACCCCAGACCCCTGTTCTCTTACTTTGGCCTACTTTAAATAATGACATTTTACTTAAACATCTAATGGTTTCTATGACAAGAACTCTCCACGGTGAAAAATTCCATTCTTTAAGACTACTGTGTGAAAGAATTCTTCTAAACCAACTCATACTCTAACTATTTGAACTAATTGGACCACGGCAATAATCCCTCAGTGAAAGGACACTCTTTTGGCATGCACCTTAGCAAACACCTTCATTATTTAAAATAACACCCTCTGTTAAGTGCCCTTCCCACCTCTTCTTCTAAGTGGAAATGGGCTCAATCGTTTAAATTCATTCTCAAAAATATAGTGCATCTATGGCATCATACTGCTGAATCATATTGTATATTCCCTGTGGCATTTTCAAAATTGCACACAGAACTCTGTGGACAACTATTGCTTTGTACAAATTTATCACCACCACTTTGCTGTTGAACTTTGTACTTCTGTCTCTAAATCTAATATTGTTCATGTTATGACTTTATCTGTTGTCAGACTCACTTAAAAGAAATTATGAGTTCATGTCCTTTGATCTATCTGCTCATACTTTCAATCATTTAGATCATACTTTCAATCTCCATATTTCCTCCAAAACCCTTGAACAGACTCAAATGTTGACTATTCCAGCCGACACATGGGAATATCTTAAAAGGCAAGCAGAGGGAGGAGAGATCACGTTTTCTACAGTTGGATCAGGATAATATAAGGTAACTATGATTGATGATTTAGGGGCCTGGAAAAGGTAGTGATTTTCTGTTGTACAAGATTGCGATCATTTGACTGATTTACTGCTAAAATAACCTACCATTATTACAGGCACTGTCACAAGATCTATACACCTTCAGACACAATATGATTGAGCTGATGATACCCTTTGCCCTTTGAGATGAAGGACTATTTAATCTTCAAACAGCATTGCTAAGCTGTACATCTAACAAGAACCCCTTCTATCCACAAAACCAATTTAAATTTGAAGATGGTCATTTTGTATTTTAAAGACAATCATATACCCTTCGTGTCAGTAATAGGTGATATTCATGATGATATCATCTAACCTGTTTAATGTGATTGCATTTAATAAGATTACACTAATTCTTCCAACGTACAGCTCATTAAGATTTGATATCTACCTCATAATGATTGTGGGAATATCATACAAGTCAGTGCGGAGGATATTATGTATGTATCATTGACAGCACAAAACTAGGTGGGATGATGATCTGTGAGGAGGACGCAGAGATGCTTCAGTGTGATTTGGACAAGTTCAATATGTGAGCGAATACATGGCAGATGTAAGTTATCTACTTTGGCAGCAAAACAAAACCAGGAAGGCAGGTTATTAGCTGAATGGAGATAAATTAGGAAAGGGGGAGGTGCGATGAGACTACAACAATCACTGAAAGCAACCTTGCAGGTGCAGCAGGTGGCGAAAAAGGCAAATGGTGTGTTGGCCTTCATCAGGCTAGGGTTCAAGGATAGGAATGGAGATGGCTTGATGCAACTATACAGGGCCTTGATAAGATTACATTTGCAGTATTGTGTGCAGTTTTCATCTCCTTATCTGAGGAAGGAAATTCAGGTTATGATGGAAGTGCAAAGGTTTACCAAACTGATTCCCTGGTTGGCAGGACTGACTTGTGAAGTGAAACTGATTGGTTAAGACTATATTTGCTGGTGTTCAGAAGAATAAGGGGGATCTCATAGAAACCTATAAATCTCTAAACGACCAGACAGGGTAAATGCAGGATTTACAAAATCAGAAGGGAGTCCAGAACCAGAGGTCACGGTCTAACGATACCTAGTAGGCCCTTTAGGATGGAGATAAAGAGAAATGTCTTTATTCAATGCTAAGCCTGTAGAATTCTCTGTCACAGAAAATAGGTGAGGTCAAAGATTGAATGTTTTCAAGAGGGGCTCTATAGTTATAATCATAGAGATGTATAGCACTGAAACAGAGCCTTTGGTCCAACTCGCCCACGCCGACCAGATATCCCAACCCAATCTAATCCCACCTGCCAGCAACTGGCCCATACCCCTCCAAACCCTTCCTATTCGTATACCAATCCAGATGCCTTTTAAATGTTGCAATTGTACCAGCCTCCACCACTTCCTCTGGCAGCTCATTCCAGACATGTACCACCCTCTGCATGAAAAAGTTGCCCCTTAGGTCTTTTTTATATCTTTCCCCTCTCACACTAAACCTGTGCCCTCTAGTTCTGGACTCCCTTACTGCAGGGAAAAGACTTTGTCTATTTATCCTATCCATGCCCCTCATGATTTTATAAAGCTCTAGGAGGTCACCCCTCAGCCTCCGACGCTCCAGGGAAAACAGCCCCAGCCTCTACAGCCTCTCCTTATAGCTCAAATCCTCCAACCCTGGCAACATCCTTGTAAATCTTTTCTGAACCCTTTCAAGTTTCACAACATCTTTCCGATGGGAAGGAGACCAGAACTGCACACAATATTCCAACAGTGGCCCAATCAACATCCTGTACAGCCGCAACATGACCTCCCAACTCCTGTACTCAATACTCTGACCAATAAAGGAAAGCATACCAAATGCCTTCTTCACTATCCTATCTACCTGCGATTCAACTTTCAAGGAGCTAAGAACCTGCACTCCATGCTCTCTTTGTTCAGCAACACTCCCTAGGACCTCACCATTAAGTGTATAAATCCTGCTAAGATTTGCTTTCCCAAAATGCAGCACCTCGCATTTATCGGAATTAAACTCCATCTGCCACTTCTCAGCCCATTGGCTCATCTGGTCAAGATCCTGTTGTAATGTGAGGTAACTTTCTTCGCTGTCCACTGCACCCCAATTTTGGTGTCAAACTTACTAACTATACCTCTTATGCTCACATCCAAATCATTTATATAAATAATGAAAAGTAGTGGACCCAGCATTGATCCTTGGGGCACTCCACTGGTCACAGGCCTCCAGTCTGAAAAACAACCCTCCACCACCACCCTCTGTCTTCTACCTTTGAGCCAGCTCTGTATCCAAATGGCGAGTTCTCCCTGTATTCCATGAGATCTAACCTTGCTCACAGGTCTCCCATGGGGAGCCTTGTCTAACGCCTTACTGAAGTCCATATAGATCACACCTATCGTTCTGCCCTCATCAATCCTCTTTGTTACTTCTTCAAAAAAAACAAGTTTGAGAGACATGATTTCCCACACACAAAGTCATGTTGACTATCCCTAATCATTCCTTGACTTTCCAAATCATGTACATAAGCTGTCCCTCAGAATTCCCTCCAACAACTTGCCCACCACCAACATCACGCTCACTGGTCTATGGATCCCTGGCTTGTCCTTACCACCTTTCTTAAACAGTGGCACCACATTAGCCAACCTCCAGTCTTCCAGCAGCTCACCTGTGACTATTAATGATACAAATATCTCAGGAAGAGGCCCAGCAATCACTTCCCTAGCTTCACAGAATTCTAGGGTACACTTGATCAGGACCTAGGGATTTAGCCACTTTTATGTATTTCAAGACACCCACCACTTCTTCATCTGTAATGTGGACATTTTCCAAGATGTAACCATCTATTTCCCTACATTCTATACCTTCCATCTCCTTTTCCACAGGAAATACTAATGCAAAATATTCATTTAGTATCTGCCCCATCTCCTGCGGCTCCACACGAAGGCTGCCTTGCTGATCTCTGAGGGGCTCTATTCTGTCCTTTGTAAAAACTCTTTCTTCGGGCTAAAGGGATCAAAGGATAAGGGGAGAAAGCTGAAACAGGATACTGAGTCAGATGATCAACCATGATCACATTGAATGAAGGAGCAGGCTTGAATGGCCTTTCCCTGCTCCTATAAATCAGTAGCTCTACATATATGGACGACTGAACACTAGGGAAAGCTTAAATCAGGATAAAAGCACAACTCAATAGCAGCATCCCAAAGAAAAATAATTTTTGTTTAAGTCAACCTGTGTAGAAACGTCATTACACACCTGTAGTGCAGATAGGACTTATAGTCATAGAATCATACACAATGAAACAGACCCTTTGTTCTAATGGTCCATGCTGACCTTAATTCCAAATTAAACGAGTCCCATCTGCCTGTGCTTGGTCCATATCCTTCCAAACTTTTCCTATTATTGTACCTGTCCAAATATCTTTTAAATGGTGTAGTTGTACACATATCCACCTCTTTCTCTGGAATATCATTCCACTCTGTGTGAAAAAGTTGCACCTCATGTCTTTTTAAAAATCTTTCTCTTCTCACCTTAAAAACATGCCAACCCCCCCACCCCCAATCCAGTCTTTACCATAAGGTAAAGACACCTATCATTTATCTTATTTATGTCCCTTTTTAGAAACCTCAATAAGATTATCTTTCACCTTTCTATGCTCCAGTAAAATAAAGTGTCCGAGCCTTAAAACTCGAACCCTCCATTCACGGCAACATCCTGGAAACTCTCTTCTGAACCCTCTCCAGTGTAATAATATCCTTCCTATAACAAGGAGACCAAAACTAGAATTGGACCAGGCCTCCTGCCTCAGAGGTAGAGACACTATCTTTGCACGCAAGAGTCCTCCAGATATTTCCTTAAGCCAGCAGTTCAGGGACATTATGATCATCTCAGGTGTAGGTAAGCCTTGAACTCAGGTTTTCCAGCTCAGAAGAAAGAACATTACGCACTACACTATTTACTGGTCGAAAAGAGTAAACCTAGGTAATTGAGGCTATTAGCTTAAAAGCTTTGAATAAATTAAGAGCAAGGACAAAATCATCTGAAGTTCTCAGAGATGGCAGCCTTGTAAGCAAGTCTAAATATGCAATATATTACACTTGAACCTTCCAATTATATCCCACAATCTCGAGCCTGAAGTAAAGTTTAAAAATAAGCTATCGCATATTTAAGATTGATTTCTTTTCACAACTGGGTCATTAGACTTGAGAATTCTTGTCCTCAGAGAGCAGTGGATACTGGATCACTGAATATATTCAAGCCGACATTGTTTTTTTTTGTTTGATCAGGGAATCAAAAGTAATGGGAACAGACAAGATAATGAAAATAAGGCCACAGTCTGATCAGTTATGATCTCATTGGATGGTGGAGCTGGCTTCAGGGATAGCAAATGGTCTACTCCTGCTCCTATGCTTTTATTACACATAGATAAGTTCACTGATATGATATTTTAACAAGGAGTCACATATGAAGAGAGAGAAAATTGGACACAGTGTTAGAACAGGCAGAGGTGCTTCCTCTCTAGCCTGTGCTTCATTTGAGTACATCTCTTCACTAAGTGTGAGGTCTCAGACATAAACTATGAGCCTTAAATGAACTGATTTCCACATTTTGTAGAAAAGGATTCAGTATGGACACCATAACTTTTAAGAAATTATGGCATGGAGGATTAGAAACAGGCTTAGACAATTTCTGGATTTATATTCTAATTCAAGACCCAAGGAACACAAATGACTGACGTCATTTATAAATCAAAATCCTTCAAAAATTATAATGCTATTGTAAAGACTTACATTTCCATACGTATTTAAGGATTATTAACATGAAAAATCTTCAAAAGAATGTTTTATGTTTCAACCTCCTGTAACTTAGTGTAAAATGTATTCTTTCAAGAACATTGGCCATTTTAGAATTGCCTTGAGTTGCTGAAAATAACGTGGGGTTTTAACTTCTGCACCTGTAAGACCCAAAATGATCAATCAATATAAGTTTCTATACCCTGATTGCCCTTCATTGGTTTCAATAAAAATAAATTGGGTGTGCTATAAAGCAGTTGACAAGTGCAGCTTTGATTTATAAAGTGCTGCTGGTCATAGAGCATGGGGTATTGAACAAAGACTAGATTTTATTAACCCATTCTTTACATCATTTATTGCTATACAGAGTTCAATTCTACAAGTATAAACGGTCCTCTGTAGTAATGCTTCTCTATAATATGATAGAAACAAGAAAAGGTCATGCTTCATCATTGGACCTGCTTCATCATTCAATGAGGTCAAGGCCAAATTTCTAATCTATAACAATTCCACTTTCTCACCCATCCCAATATTTCTTGATTCACTTAATGTTTAAAAATCCATTTAAAATTAGTCTTGAGTATACTCCTCAACTGTGCACCTCAATGTAACTGGCAAAAAAGCAACAGGAGGAAAAACTGGCTTTACATGAAGATATTTAGATTCTGGATGCACTGCCTGAGTATGTAGCATATACAGTTGGATTCTTGAAAGAGTTTTACCTGTTAATAAAGTAATTTGAATTTTGGAGTATCAAAATTATATTCTGCTACAGTTTTATTTCTGCTCATACTTCTCTTTATTTTTCTTCAGCATTAAAATCAAACTAAAGTCGTCATATGGAATAATCTTCTGAGAGTAGGAATTGTACCTGAGGGAGAATCATGATATATTTATGCCTTTCTTTTCATATAGATACCAGCAAATACGTTCTTCCAGTTGGGGAAGGCACGGTGTTAAATACACAATTCGTGGTTTATGTATTTTGGAATATAACTTGTAGTTTAACAATTAAATTTGAACTTTAACTGGCTTTAGTGGCTCAGTGGTTAGCACTGCTGCCTCACAGCACCAGGGATCCGGGTTCAATTCCTGCCTCGGGTAACTGTCTGCGTGGAGTTTGCACATTCTCCCCGTGTCTGCAAGGGTTTCCTCCGGGTGCTCTGGTTTCCTCCCACAGTCCAAAGTTGTGCAGGTTAGATGAATTGGCCATGCTAAATTGCCCGTAGTGTTAGGTGCATCAGTTAGAGGGGAATGGGTCTGGGTGGGTTGCTCTTCCGAGAGTTGGTGTGGACTTGTTGGGCTGAAGGGCCTGTTTCCACACTGTAGGGAATCTAACCTCATGTAACTAAAGTAAGCTTGGAGCCTAAAGAAACCAGTGGTTGGGATTACTTAAAGAGCTAAGAAATGAGATGTCTGTTGTGCTTACAAGAGCTGCAGTCGAGGGAGATGGGTTTCATTTTGAGAGCGCCAAATTAATTCAAAACCATTTAGTAAAAACTAGAAGCTTGAAACTCCATTTATTTCATTAGATCAAAATAGTGCTGCTAAATCCGAGATAATTAACATAAAGCAAAGACCAGACTAGGTTATGTCATCATTGAAAATGACAAGAATAGGAAGGCTGCCTGCTTTTAATTTATCTGGGGGTTTGTTGGAAGAGGTTTGTTAATGACAGTTTAGAAATCTACAACTTGCACCTCACACAAAAGTTAGCCAAAATAAATGGAAGTTGGCAAGTCCTGCACTTTAAGCAAACTTTTAACTTCATCACTGACTACAAGGAAGGTGTGTAAATGTTAGTCACAATTTGAATCTTGACTAAACAGAAGATAGAAGTTTGCCTAGTTTGAAGCTAATGGTAGAATCTACAGTCGTACTCAAAACATCATACTGCAAATAAGTATCACCTGTTTCTCCCAAGCATGCCGTACTTAATCATATGTAACATCTCAAAAGTACTCTCATACTGTATCACAAAATATTATTCTGTAAAAGAAAGATTTTCATTTTCAATTTGAATGTAGATATCTATTTTCAACTGTCCAAGACAAGTTGGGGGGGGGGGGGGGGGGGGGAGCTGCAGTTCAAGCTTCTTAGCTCAAAAACAGTACAGGACTGAATGCATGGGGCAGCACAGTGGTTAGCACTGCTGCCTCAACATCAGGAATCTGGGTTCAATTCCAGCCTCAGGCGACTGTCTGTGTGGAGATTGCACATTCTCTCCATGTCTGTGTGGGCTTCCTCTGGGTATTCCAGTTTCCTCCACAGTTCAAAGATGTGCAGATTAGGTGAATTGGCCACGCTAAATTGCCCATAGTGTTAGGTACGTTAGTCAGAGGGAAATGGGTCTGGATGGGTTGCTCTTCGGAGGGTAAGTGTGAACTTGTTCGGCCAATGGCCCGTTTCCACACTGCAGGGAATCTAATCTATTGAAAAGTTATTTTGTACAAACCTAACCTGTAGCTTGCAGTTGGCATTAACTGGAAACTATACTTTACATTCTGTAGGTGCCAGGAGAAAGTGAGGACTGCAGATCCTGGAGATCAGAGCTGAAAATATGTTGCTGGAAACGTGCAGCAGGTCAGGCAGTATCCAAGGAGCAGGAGAATCGACGTTTCGAGCATGAGCCCGAAACATCGATTCTCATTTTCATTCTGTAGGTACCAGCCTAAAGCAGGATTTCTTCAAGAGTTCCAGTGAAAAAGTAGCTTAATTAAGAATCAGATGAAACTTCAGTTTCTGCAAGTAGTGGATAGGTGCTAGTGGTATTTACAAGTATTATTACAATCTAGCATTGTGTGAGTCTTACAATACAGAGCCAGAGTTGAGAGCTTTAGGGAGTCCAGGGCAAAGTGGTGTTTGGCTGCTTTTGCCTAAGCTCCATTAATTGATTGTGGCTGTACTACAGGAGAACTTGGCTTGTTCATAAAAATAGGAAGCAAATGAGGTTTATTATTCTGACTGCTCAGAATAGTATGTTGTAAGAGAACATGAGCAGGAGTGGAATAAAAGTCGTAGATCAAGAGGCCTACCTTCAGAGAGATCATCAGTAGAGTGGCAACTAAACTACAATGGTGCAGTGCAAGCAACTGTTTGAGGAGTAGGATTGTTGTGTATTGCTAGTCCTTAAAATAACAGAAAGATTTGTCAACAAAGTCTCTAGCCTTTTGTTCCAAAAGCTCAATAAGATTGATACTGGTATTAAAAAAACTCAATTATAATAGAGTCATAGAGATGTACAGCACAGAAACAGACCCTTCGGTCCAACCTGTCCATGCCAAAAAGATATCCCCAATCCAATCTAGTCCCACCTGCCAGCACCTGGCCCATATTCCTCCAAACTCTTCCTATTCATATATCCATCCAAATGCCTTTTAAATGTTGCAATTGTACCAGCCTCCACCACTTCCTCTGGCAGCTCATTCCATAGACGTACCACCCTCTGTGAGAAAAGTTGCCCCTTAGGTCTCTTTTATAGCTTTCCCCTCTCACCCTAAACCTATGCCCTCTAGTTCTGGACTCCACGACCCCAGGGAAAAGACTTCGCCTATTTATCCTATCCATGCCCCTCAAAACTTTGTAAACCTCTATAAGGCCACCCCTCAGCCTCCGACGCTCCAGGGAAAACAGCCCCAGCCTGTTCAGCCTCTCCCTGTGGCTCAGATCCTCTAACCCTTGCAACATCCTTGTAAATCTTTTCTGAGCCCTTTCAAGTTTCACAACATCTTTCCAATAGGAAGGAGACCAGAATTACATGCAATATTCCAACAGTGGCCTAACCAAAATCCTGTACAGCGCAACATGACCTCCCAACTCCTGTACTCAATACTCTGACCAATAAAGAAAAGCATACGAAACGCCTTCTTCACTATCCTATCTACCTGTGACTCCACTTTCAAGGAGCTAAGAACCTGCACTCCAAGGTCTCTTTGTTCAGCAACACTCCCTAGGACCTTACCATTAAGTGTATGAGTCCTGCTAAGATTTGCTTTCCCAAAATGCAGCACCTCGCATTTATCAGAATTAAACTCCATCTGCCACTTCTCAGCCCATTGGCCCATCTGGTCAAGATCCTGTTGTAATCTGAGGTAACCCTCCAGGATTAGTACCCAAACCAAGTGCAAACTGGCATAGTGACTATAAAACCAAAAAGAGTTCAATGGATGTCTATCAGATTAGTATGGAGGAATGGGTTTCAATTCATTGGGCACTAGCACTAATGGTTCTGGGATAGAAAAGAACTGTCCTTTTGGAATGAGCTTCACTTATTCCGTGGAGGGATACAAATGAGGCATGAATGGCGTCTTAGCAGCCATCTAAATGCAGCATGAAGGGATATAGAAAGAAACAGGACAGGACTAAGCAAGCCACAAAAATAAGCAGGATGGAGGCAGTTGAGATTTTGTTCTGAAATGTTTAATCTCAGTGTTGAATCCAGAGGCTGACTATCACACGGAGTCAAAAGGCTAAATGTTGTTCATCAAAGTTGTATCCAACTTTGCTCGAACACTGTCACAGGCCCTGGACAGAATGGTCACAGGGGGAGCAAGGTGGAGAATTAAAATAACAAGTCAACAGAAGCTCAAGGCCATGTGTGCAGACCAAATGAAAGTCTTGCCATTTTGTCTCGCCAGTTGGTTTCAGTCATGTAGAAGGGAACACACTGAACAGCAAACATAACATGCCAAAAGAAAAGGGTAAATTAATCACTGTTTCACTTGAAAAAAGTAATTAAGGCCTTAGATGAAGAGACAGCAGGAGGTAAAAGCACAGGTGTTCTATCCATTATAGTTATATAGAAAGGCACCTTAGGGAAGGGAGTGCTTACTGGGGGAGCAGACCAGAGGGAATGACCCATTCAGAATTAATGACAAAACATGGGATAAATCCAAGGTTTCACACATGGTGATTGGCGGCAGCACACTGACTTCTGGTCCTGGAAGTTACTGCCACACACAGACCTTGGAGGCCCGTGCAATCAGAAGAAAATTAGAGGCAATGCTGCTGAATAGGTCTGATAATCTTTGGAGAGAGATAGAGAAAGAGAGTTAACGTTATGGCATGTAGCCTTTCATTAGAACTCACATCAGGGAGCTTTTTTGTGTTTTTAATAATGTGTGCACTCTTTAAGGCAAGTATATTGGCACTGTGAAACAAAATATTTCATTTTGTTTGCCTTGTCTCACATTTTGACTGTGTCATAAACCACTCCTACATGATGAAAAACTAGGCTAACAATTCTCTTCAATGTGGACCTGCCTTTTCCAAAGACAAGATCAGAGTAGCATCATGTCATTCTTTTATAATTTTGTACACCAGCCATCCTATGTAGTACTGAATATTTGGTGAAAATTTGTGAGTTAATGTTATGGTCTGACCCTATGCTCATTAGAAACTGCCCAAATCCATCATTTATAGGAGTCTGCAGCCAGCAGACAAACATACGCTCCATAATTTGGATCGAATATCAACTTGTGTCACAGAAATAAACAGTTTAAATTAAACCCACCGTCACCAATTATTACCCTCTAATAACGTGGTATAATCAAGGACTAACAATTGTACAAGACTGTAACATTCGCTACAGAAAATGTTTAAATCCTGCCAATTTGTTTTAGGAGTGCTTTCCACTAATGCATCATTCATGGAAAAATTTCAATATTTTCAAAGTAGGGTTTAATTATATAAATCACAAGTAAAGTCCTGAATAAATACAAGCCCGTCAAATCTTGTTTATGCAAGTAAGGCTTGTCAATTATATTTCTCAAAATACTTTGTCAGGAGGTTATTTTTAACAGTAATCCAACTAACCACATTCACCTGCATGCACCTTGAGGAATCTATAAGGAGTCAAGTGTAATTCGTGACTACAGCTGGTGACGTAAACCTCATCAGATCTATTCTACCTTTCTAATCCTGATAGCAAGGAAAGCTTGTCTGAGGATGCTAGGAAGACAGATTCTATTTTTAGACTTTAATTTGACTGCACATATCACCAGATTTTACAGCACAGTACAGCAAGCACTTTTAGCTTATCTCCTTATAACCTGCTCAGCAGCTATAGGTTGAAATGCACTGTAAGACAATGCAAGGAAGTGAAGGCACAAGAAAGAGAGGAAAAAAAATTGCCCTCAGGAAAGTATTGATCAATGCTTTAGAATAAATCAGCATTCATTATTTATTTCAATTGTGCTTTTTCTCCACCAAATAATACTTATCCCTGGGACATGGCACCATGCTACGCATTGCATAATGAGGGCTCGGTAACCAGTTGGTACTTAATCCACAAAATAATTTAATAATTTAATACCATTTCTTTGCTCACAGAAATAATCCAGTTCATTTATATTCATAGCAGTTTCAGAGATTTAAAGAGGAAAATTTCCGTTAAGGAATGAACCCATAATTGATATATTAGGGTCAAAACACGTCAGTTAAAGTGTGGAGTGCTATTGCAGAATGAATCACAATATAAATACAAGGGATTTCTATAGAGAAGACATTTTGACAGACCAGTTTTCACTCTACTGGGATAGACTGCCTTTCAGATAAGTTACAAAAACAAAGTCCTGTTTCACAAGGCTAATGGACACTCAAGATCCGAAGGAAACATTCAAAGCTCTTCCAAACATGCATTCCTCAAATAATATGACCAAAAACAATTAACTCGGTATTTATCTAATTTATTGGCTCTGGGACCTTGTGGTTCTTTCAAATGGCTACAATGCAGGAATTATAAAAGCAGCTCATCTGTGGTAAAACACTTAGGTAGCATAAATACCAAATCACTATGTAATTTAAGTTATATTTTTATTTGGTCATAACATTATCACAATGACAGAATTGAATTCACAGCACGATTGGGATTGTACAGAAAATATCACGACTGATGTATAAACAGATTAATGAACATCTGCTCGAGGAGATGCAACACTTCAGCACTGCACTACTACTGCAGCACACTCACATCACTTGGATTTTTTTTTAGAAAAATGTCACTATGTTCCATTAAAGACAACTGTCCAGTTTGCACATTGATAAAACTAAACATTGGTTCATATCTGTACATTTGTGTTGGAAAAACTGTGTATGCTGGCACTTGTTTTAATGCTGCTCTAAGCAGTTTCTGGTTTCAATTGAACACAAGTGGTATAACAACTCCCCTTTCATACATCAATGAACAGAAAAAAGAATCTGGGCTTGACTCATAAAAAGGTACTGAGAGGTGCCAGTGTACCTTTCTGGTAACTAAAAAGTGAAGCATATACCATGCTTTATGACAATAATTTTATTTTTCAGGTGTGCACAAAGAGGGCACAGTTCCATATCCTAACAAAGCACTCTAAACTTGTGAGAAATAATCTCCATGTGGAACTAAGCAATGCCCACTTCTGACACCAACCGGATGAACTGCAACAGCTCACCAAGGGTCCTTCAACAACACTTCCCAAATCCGTGACCTCTCCCAGAAGGAAAATAATGATAAAACTTCCAAATGACACACACTGGTCTGACTTGTACTTCTGGAGATCCAGTATGACCAGTGCATTCATTTCCAGTATGTTTGCTTTACCTACTGATTTTTTCCATCTGGGTTACTACCTAGAAGGTCAAGCACGACAGATACTGGGAAGCTGGAATCTGAACTGCTGGCATTGCACCACATCACAGGGAGACTATTGTCTGGACACGTTTCTCTCCTAAGCAGTCACATCCCTTGACTTCGTAGTCTGATCGAGGACTGGAAGCTGTGACCGCAGGTGAGGCAGGTATGCAGACCCAACAGGTAGCATTAAAGGAGTGCCATTCATTCACCAGTTACAAGGTTCTTGCAAGCTGTGTGGATGAGAGCGGAGGTGGCAGGTAGGATAAGCAGGGTGAGGGAGCCATTCAAATAATAGAAACATAATAGTCATGGTGGAACACTATAATGGTTGGAGTGTTTTAGAAGGGTGGAGGCTAGGAAGAGGAGATTGATACTGTTCTCAACAGATGTAAACATGAGTCTGGAAGGCTGCGTGGCCCACTTGGTGCCAGAGATAAGGGCATAACCTCAGGGCTGGGAGAAAGTGAGGACTGCAGATGCTGGAGATCAGAGCTGAAAAATGTGTTGCTGGAAAAGCACAGCAGGTCAGGCAGCATCAAAGGAGCAGGAGAATCGACATTTCGGGCATAAGCCCTTCTTCAGGAAATGAGGGCTGGACAGACTTAGACAGAAAAAGTTGGGGAGGAACTTGGAGAGGAAGGATCGGGACAAGGATGAAGTAGAGGAGAGAGATCCAGTTGTCATTGTGCACATTGGTACAGTACCAATGATATTGATAGGATATTAATGATTCATAATGGTGACGGTAGGGTAGGTAAGAAGTATTCATGGTCTTGAGCCTGTCTGCTTCTGATCATCAGGCCTGCCTTAACCTTTTTTTTTCCCCAAATTATGTATGTTTAACATCAAAATTTGTCTAACCTACTTCTAGCAGTTTCAGTGGAGAAAGGACATTTCAGGACGCTGTTGCAGTGGTGAAAGTAGCATGATCTGTTCCTTGTTGCTACTGCAGCCATTTCCTGGGTCCTGCAGAGTGGTGGTCTGCTTCTCCATTTTCGGTGTGATGGGTCTGGCCCAGGTTTCCAATGACCAAATTCATTGGCGTCTTTGACAATGAGGTAGATTTGACCCAGCTTTCCATTGGCCTGGGACTCCTTGAGGTGGTTTCTGCAACATCTTCTGGCCCAGGATTCCAATAGCATGGCATGGTGGTCTGCTTCAACAGCGGTTTTGGTGTCAAGGTGGGTCCTTGAGGCAGCTTCTGCAGCATCTTCAATGGCATGATGGCCCGGTCCGGGATTCTAACAGCCCAAGATGCAACGGCTTCAACATTGGCTTTCTTCAGCAATTGAAAATGTGGTTCCAGTCTTTTCCTCAACCTTGGGAACCGATGTGCCATGAAGTGAACAAAGATGGATTTTGTCTTAACTTTCTTTATGATTTCTATTATTAATATTGGCAGAGTATGGCAGCTTAAACACTTTGTATTGTATGTTTTTGTAAAAATACAAGTGACAGTAAATTACTATTCCATTCTTGGATTATAAGAGGAGTTTCTGCTGAAAGAATTAGAATAGTTACGAACTAAATTAAAAAGCAGAACCTTCTTACATGCCTGCATTATCTTCTGATTTATTTTCTGTCTTACAGTGCAGCTACTGCTGGGGGGGTCAGTGCAGCTACTTCCCCCTAGGTCATCTTCCCATTGTTATTTTTTACTTCTTTCCATATGGATTCTGCATTTACTGATCCATACATATTCCATGCCATACTCACAAAATGCTTCCATGACCTTTCCCTTTCCGCCTGTTGTTTCAAAAAGTTGCATACCCATATAAAATACATTTAGTTCCCAGCTTTGATCTCTAGTGACTCAAAGATTGGTGTGGGAGGAATGGGTTTCAGTTCTTGAGGCATTTGCAACAGAACTGGAGTAGAAGCAAGTTGCTCCAGAGGGAGAGGCTTCACTTGAACCATGCTGGGACCAATGTTTTCTGCTGAATTAAACTAGGCATGTAGAGACGGCTTTAAACAAAATTGGGGTGAGAAGTGGGACAATTCTGAAGTGGGGATACATACATGTACATATGGCAACATTGCAGGGCAGTTAATTAGGTAATAATATCCATAATGAGACTGGAATGGATAGAGTGTACAATCCTTTAAAAAGCAAAAGGAATGGCTCTTTACCAAAGTTCACATGGCATTAAAAAAAATGAATTATCAGCACAAATATACTTAGTCAGTACAATGTTGTAGTCATTACAGAGATATACTTGCACAGAGATCAAAGCTGGGAACTAAATGTGTATTCCTGGACTCTCTACCTAACAGCATTGCAGATGGATTTATACCAAATAGACTGCAGTAGTTTAATAAGCTTTATGAAGGACAATTTGGGATGGCCAATAAGTGATGGACCAGACAGTGAAACCTATGGCTCCTGAATGGATTAAAAAGAAGAGAAACGTAGTTCATGCAAATGCCTGGAACTGAGCAATGCAAAATTCGGAATTATTTTCATTAAGGTTTTAAATGGGCAACAGCATGGTGTACCTGAAACCTCCACACAACCTACTGTTCTTCATTCAAATTACAGGATAATTTAAACGTCCTAACCACATTTAGAATCAATATAAATTAGGTAACAAACCTGGATTTAAATATCCCCGAATACACAGTAGGCAGATTCTTCAGCAACCAGAGATTCTAAGCACTCCTTTCCTATAATCGAGAGTTTAATAATATCATGATCTCAGAATATTACAGGACTTCATCAAGTATTCAGGTTGGATAAATTGCTGAAACTGGGCTTGGAACAGTCAATACAAATGAGTTCTTGAAACCTCAGTGAATTTGAGTGCCTGGGTAATTCACTTGTCAGTTCACCAAGGGCAGCCCAAATACAATTCTGTGTCTTGTATGATTCACAATCCATTTCCTTTCAAAGCTGCGGAGTCCAAGTCTTCTAATCTTTCCTCAGTCCTGTTATTCTATGAGTCAGACTTACCATTCTGCTCCATACTGTTTGTCTAACTTGGAGTTTTTTTTGTACTTTAACGACCAGGAATGAACATGGGATCAATGAAACAGCCTCAATAGTGTACTCAAAAAAGTTCCAGAATGACAACCTCATTCTTATACTCTTACTACTCCGGTAAAATTGCTCAGCATTCTGTTTATTTTCTTGATGACTACTATGCAATTATCGGACATGGTAAAGTGACAAGACTATCAGTCACATGTCTCTTCAAGCCTTCAGTGTAGACAATCATACACTGTTCAAGAAGTACACTTACCATTACTTTATTTTCAATTTGCAATACTCCATTTCTATTACAGAGGCCTCCCCTGTACTCATTGATTACCTCATAATTGCCTGTCAGCACTTTGTGTATTTCATCCCCAGGTCACTTGACATCTTCAGTTATAACAATTCGTTTATTTGTTTTGAGATTTTGTGCAAATGATGTCAAAGTCATTAAGTTTAATTGTTGGATGGATGGAATACTACTGAGGTCTTCTCTGCCTGTTCACCATGTGCAATCAGGAATCTGCCCAATTCTCAGAATTAAAGAAATGTCCATCATACGTCAAATGTCACCTTCTGTCAACATATATAAATTTATCACACTTCTTTGAAAGGTATACAAAAAAAGCCAATATTTCTAGTCTAAGAATGGAACACGATGAAAATGTCTCACTGTCCGATGAGTTACACGTTTTTTCAAAAATGGCTGTGCAGTGAAAAACCGATAATTTCGCATCTACAGATAATTTAACCAACAAGTTACCTTAATAAAATGTGTTCAAAAGTAATTAAACTTGGAAGGTCCTAAATATATCACAAATAATTGCATCTTATATCCTTTAAAGCAAAAGAATTATGCAACTTGCAATGACATTCTTATACTTCACTTTGCGTATTCTCAAAATAACTAAGCAACAGAGAAATTCTAACAGTCTCTTTATTTTGCTCCAGTGCTGTCTGAAAATGCCATGGAAAATAAACTGTAAATAGTGACTATAACCTGGTGGGCGGCACGGTGGCACAGTGGTTAGCACTGCTGCCTCACAGCGCCCGAGACCCGGGTTCAATTCCCGACTCAGGCGACTGACTGTGTGGAGTTTGCACGTTCTCCCCGTGTCTGCGTGGGTTTCCTCCGGGTGCTCCGGTTTCCTCCCACAGTCCAAAGATGTGCGGGTCAGGTGAATTGGCCATGCTAAATTGCCCGTAGTGTTAAGGAAGGGGTAAATGTAGGGGAATGGGTGGGTTGTGCTTCAGCGGGTCGGTGTGGACTTGTTGGGCCGAAGGGCCTGTTTCCACACTAAGTAATCTAAAAAAAAACCTTAAATGCACAAGAAGCTGAAGTACTTCCATTTTCTCATACTTCTCAACTACTTTTCATAACATTTTAAACAGAGTGGAAATGGTGGCAACTAAGAATTTCCTGGCATTAGAAAGTACATGTTCAAAAATTCGAGTTATTTTCATTAGAACTTAAGATTTTATCATGTGATTCGAAACAAAACAAAGTGTTTGCAACGTCAGAAGACATACGAGGACACAGACACTGAAATTCAAATGTTTAGGTTGAATCACAGGATTCCGTTCAGCCTAAGTTCACAATCGCACTCCTAATTTATTACATTTTAGCGCTAATTTCCTGCCTTTCCCCCTTACCCTCCATTTTGTACCTACTCAAAAAAAATTAATGCCCTTTTGAATGTCTTGATTGCATTTGGCTCTATCACATTTGCAGGTTATGGCCCAGAGTTAACGACAAATTCAGAAAGCACATCGATTTTTAGCTAGAGTTTTGAGTTGAATGAAAGAAAGGGGACAAGAGGATGTAATAACAGAATGAGAACATGGTTATTCGGAATGCTGCTCACTAATCATGCACAGAATCAGTGTTGTTACACTGCTAAAGGAGGACATTTGACTTACTGTTTCTGCATTAGCTCTTTGATGAACAATTCACCTAGGGCTTTTCTCCTGCCCGAAGAAAGTGAGGACTGCAGATGTTGGAGATCAGAGTCAGGAGTGTGGTGCTAGAAAAGCACAGCAGGTCAGGCAGCATTTGAGAAGCAGGGGAATTAATGTTTTGGGCATAAGCCCTTCATCAGGAATGAGGCTTCTGGGCTGGGGGTTTGAGAGATAAATGGGAGGGGGGGGGGTGCTGCATTGGGGGAGTGGGGGGGAATGTTAGCTGAGAATCCAAAGGCACCAAAGAATCCTTCCACATCCAACAGATATTTACCTGTACCTCCACAAATGTCATCTACTGTATCCATTGCACCTGATGTGATCGCCTCTACATCAGGGAGACAGGACGCCAACATCTCTGGGATGCCCACACCAACCAACCCCACCACCCATGGCTGAACACTTCAACTCCCCCTCCCATTCCACCAAGGATGTGCAGTTTCTGTGCCTCCTCCTTCACCAAATCCTAACCATCCGATTAGAGGTAGAACACCCCATCTTCCACCCCGGGACCCTGCAACTACACGGGATTAATGTGGATTTCACCAGTTTCCTCATTGCCACTCTCCCACCTTCTGCCAGCCCAATCCTCCAACCTGGCACCACCTCTTGACCTATCCATAGTCTTTCCCATCTATCCACTCCGCCCTTCTCTAGGACCTATCATCTTCTCCCCACCTTCATCTACCTATTGCATTCTCAGCTACCTTACCCCCAGCCCTGCCCCCCCCTCCCATTTATCTCTCAGCCCCCAGCCCACAAGCCTCATTCCTGATGAAGAGCTTATACTCAAAACATCGATTCTCCTGGTCCGCAGATGCTGCCTGACCTGCTGTGCTTTCCAGCACCACACTCCCGACTCTTTTCTCCTGCCAACTCTGCACATTCATCTGTTTAGATATCACTGTAATTGCTTCTTGAATGCTTTGAATAACACCAGCTCCACTACACTCTCAGGCAGCACATTCTAAACTTTAACCATTTGCTGCACAAAAATGTTATTTCTCATATTGCTTTTTTTCCAATCATGTAAAATCCATGTCTTCTCATTCTTGATCCTTTCTGTCCTGAACAATCAGGATTTTGATCACTTATCAAATTTCCTCTCAGCTTTTCTTCCTCCAAGGAAAACAGTTCTAAATTCTCCAATCTATCTTCATAACTAAAGTTCCTCATCCCCTGGAGTCATTCCAGTGGAATTTTTCAGCACTCTCTCCAATGCCTTCATATTGTTCTTTAAGTGCAATGCTCAGAACTGGACTTCAAAATAGCCGAGGTCAAAATTGTACTTTACATAATTTCAACATAATTTGCTTGCCCTTGTACACTAAGACCCTATTAACAAAGCTGAGGATATGAAATCATATCATTTGAAAATTCAGAAATATGTCTAATACACCAAGGTCTGGGTCATTACTATATATCAGGACAAGCAAGGCTCCCAATATTGACTAGGGGAACTCTAGCCCAAAACACATTCATGAACACGACTTCTTACCACTCAGCCAATATCATATCCATGATGCTATTGAATGTTTTATTCCACAAGCTATGCCATCAGTCACAAGTCTGTTCTATGCACTGCATCAGAGTCTCAGTAGAAGTGCATATATATCACACCAACAGCATTATCCTCATCAATTCTGATACCTCTTCAAAAAACTCCAACAAGTGATGCAACCAATATTTTAGAAAATCTATAGTGACTTCCTTTAATTAATCCACATTTGTTTATTTAACTATTAATGTTTTCACAAATAATTATTTCTAGATGTTTTTCAACCATTGAGGTTAAATGGATCTATCTGTTGTTGCTGGGCTTATCACAGAACATTGTTTTTGAACAATATTTGTATAATATTTGCAATTCTCTTGTCTTCTAGCACTATGAGTCGGAGGTAGTCCAAAGAATACTGGCCACAGTCTCTGTAATTCCCTCTCTCACTTCCCTCAGTATCTTTGGATGTAACACATCAGGCCTTACTTGCTTTGAGTACAGACAGCCTCTCTAATACTACATTTTAAACTTTTCTAGTGCCTTAATTACATCTTCAAGAAAGAAAATGATAGCAAAGCTGTAATGAATGAAGGAGAAAGTGAGAACCGCAGATGCCGGAGATGAGAGTCGAGAGTGTGGTGCTGGAAAAGCACAGCAGGTCAGGCAGCATCCAAGAAGCAGGAGCATCGACATTTCAGGCAGAAGCCTTTCATCAGAAATGGAAACATCGATTTTCCTGCTCCTCGGATGCTGCCTGGCCTGCTGTGCTTTTCCAGCACCACACTCTCGACTCTGTAATGAATGAAGTCAGATGTGAAGTGTCCATTTACTGCTCTGGGGTGCTGCATGTCTCCATGTTTAACTCCCCTTTTTGTTCCTTACCACCCTACTCCTCCTTTTTCCATCCTTTTAATATTCATATATAGGGGTTATGATGGCTGCCAGTCACATCTCATAATCACTCTTGGCTTCTCTAATTTTCTTTCCCCTCCACTCTGAATCATTTACAGACAGTCTGGCTCACAAATGTATTTTCTGTCTAACATCCCTGTTTATTTAACTCTTTTATTGGGCGGCACAGTGTCTCAGCGGCTAGAGTTGCTGCCTCAGTGACAGGGACGCAGGTTCCAATGCAGCCTCAAGTTGTGTGGAGTTTGCACATTCTCCTCGTGTCTGCGTGGTTTTCCTCCAGGTGCTCCGGTTTCCTCCCACAGTCCAAGAATGTGCGGGTTGGGTGAATTGGCCATGCTAAATTGCCCATAGTGTTCAGGGACGTGTAGGTTAGGCGCATTAGTAATATGGTAGGGGATTGGGTTTGGATGGGATACTCCTTGGAGGGTCAGTGTGGACTTGTTGGGCCAAATAGCCTGTTTGTTTCCACACTGTAGGGATTCTATGATTCTATGTTCTGCTGTAAGCATACTTTTTTTTGTCTGTTTTAATCCCTATGTTATCCAGATATCTCTGCATTTGTTTGTCCTACGTTTCTCTTTAGAGAGAATATAATTTGACTGTGCCCAAATTCACTCTTCTTTGAAAGGTAACTACATTATTCAGCTAACATTTTAACTACTAGTATCTGACTCCAACTTATCTGGCCCAGATCAATTCTAATCTGAAGAGCAACCCACCCAGACCCATTTCCCTCTGACTAATGCACCCAACACTACGGGCAATTTAGCATGGCCAATTCACCTGACCCGCACATCTTTGGACTGTACAAACTCCATAAGGACAGTTGCCTGAGGCACGAATTAAACCCAGGTCTCTGGTGCTGTGAGGCAGCAGTGCTAACCACTGTGCTACCATCCTAAGCTGTGGGGTACTCGCATTATAAACATATTATGATAGCCTCAATGATACTTCAGTGATGCCAGCTGCTGCTCAAATTCCACATATTTTCTAACCAACCTGTTCAGAGTATTATTGCACATCTCTGGGGCAGATGGGACTTGAATCCAGAGTCTTCTGGCCCAGAGGTAGGGGCATTACCACTGCATCACAAAACACTAAACGCATACGTTCTAAGGTGTTTTAATCAACCTGTTCAGTGATGATACAGCACACCTCTGGAGCAGATAGGACTTGAACTTGAGCCTCCTGGCACAGATGTAGGGATACTACCACCACATCACAAGATGCTTCATTCACAAGTTTTACCTATTCTTCTAATTAATATGTAAAAATATCTCTGAGCAGATGTCTGGAGCAGGTGGGATTTGAAATCAGGTCTCTTGGCCCAGGGTAGAGACTCTACCACTCAGCCATCAGAGTCCCAATGTACAAATTCTAAAACCTGGAGTTCAAGTTGCCAATTACAATTCCTGCACAATTTATCAATCAGGACACAGGAAAGCATTCTGGAATTGCGACAAACCATAGGATGCTCACTCAAGATTGAAGCAGCTTTGCCATTCCTCTATTTATCAATTAGTAACCACGTTACTGCTAATAAATCTTGGTAATACAAATTAATTGTTCCACAATTAATAACATTTCCTGATACTTAATAGTACTTACAGACTCAGATGTATGGCACAGAAACAAACCCTTTGATCCAACTCATCCATGCTGACAAGATATTATAACTTAATGTAGTCCCATTTGCCAGTACTTGGCCCATATTTCACCAAATCCTTCCTATTCATATACCCATCCAGATGCTTTTTAAATGTTGTAATTGTACCAGCCTCCACCACTTCCTCTGGCAGCTCATTACATACACGTACCATCCCCTGCATGAAAAAGTTGTCCCTTTGGTCCCTTTTAAATTTTTCCCTTCTCACCCTAAATCTATGCCCTCTAGTTCTGGACTCCCCCACCCCAGAAAAAAGTTGCTGTCTATTTACTCTACTCATGGCCCTCCTATACACAATGCTCTGACTGTGATAGTATGCCTTACATTAAAACACTAGAGAAGACTCTCCAACTATAGTCTGTCTTTGAGGTATGTCTAAAAGATAAACAGAAAATATTTGCTAGCCAAGTATCCACTACTTTCCTCTGAAGTCCCATATCAATTTTTGTTGTCAAACACAGGTTCCGAACACAGACTGTATAGGTTGGAGCCACTTCTCCTAACACTCACCACCTAGCCTCATTTTCTTTTTGAACTTGCACTGTTTCATCTCACTTTCCTATTAAACATGCACCATTTGGCCCCAATCTCCTTTCTGACTCTTGCTGCTTAGCACTCCTTTCTTCGGTACACTCACCACTTGGTCTGCTCTCCTTACGAGTTCATTCTGCTTTGCTTACGTGGACTGGTCAGGACAAATGTCAAGTTTCCCTTTTGGTGTGTCTATTTATTCTGTGCAAAGGAAGTCAATACAGATAAAGAAAAATGGCATATTCTATCAGACATGTTGTCCTTTGCATGAAGATGGAGGTCCAAAAAAATTACAAGAACACATACATATGTTGTTTATTTTAAGAGTGACAGGAAGCTGCAATTCCTGAAAGTTCCTGAAAATTAAAAGTGTCAATCACAACCTTTTAATTCAGCTTAGTGTGAACATTAAATATTGCTCTTTACATGAGTTGATGTGCGTGCGTGTGTTATTGATTGAAATAATCTCTTTTGCTGGCTCCAATCTTGGAAACCTCTCCTGTTCACGAATTTTGGTGCAGGAATAAAACAGCCAGATTATTAATAATGTAAAGTCAGTGACTAAGCTCACAAAACTGCTCTTGAGGAACTGAACAGCTTTGAGACATCAGTTTCAACCAGGCAAGAAGCCACTATAAACTTGCTCTCCTTACTCCCAGAGGAAAATATCCGAAACAAGCCGTCAAAGAAGCAGACAAATTTCAGACTTTTAAAAGAACTTACAATCATTTTGGTATTGATTTTTTTCAGCAGTGAATGAAATGCGCAAAAGTCGTGGTGCAGGAGGAAAGCCACAATACGAAAAGGAAACAATTATCAAAATCTGGGAAATGCATTCACAGCGAAGGAGATTGTGATTCTACAATCAAACTAACAGGATGCTTGACTATTCCAAACTGAATGAAGGCTTTGCATTGTCAAATATAATAACATAACCCCTGATAATGCAGCTGCAATGTCTTTCCCATGTCACGAAACCCATACAATTAGAATCAGTGTGGGGGAGGATGTGCACGCACTCCTGATTGGCCACTCAATCTGCACACCTACAACTTCTGCCACTAGGTCATTTCAAATTACCTGATGTGCATTATGGCAATCTTTCACTGATTTTATGACCATTATTCATCACAAATTAGGATGACAGAAGATGGCTTCAAAATCAGAAGAGCTCTCCGGATTTTAGTTTGTTTCCTTTTATGTCACAAGATGACATTTTGAAGATATTCCAACTGGAACGTGCTGCACCTTAATATAAGATATAACAACAATGTGCCCTCATTATTTCTGAAGCATATCTAACTAAGTAACATAAGTGTTCTCAGTTTAATTCCAGGTGACATAAAAGCCCTCTGGACAGCTATATGAATTTTTTTTTGAGTCAAACTTGCCTCATCTGATCTTAAAGTGGAGCACAAATATTTCCCTGAACTGGGGAAGGGAAGTACTGAATAATAACCTTCATTTATATCATATCATAACACCGTAAACTATCCCAAGGTGCTTTATTAGAGTGCTATCAAACAAATTATGACTCAAAGCTACAAATGATATACACTTTGGAGAAATGGTATAAAAGGATATAATTCTAAAAGTTACGCAGGAGCAGGAAGGCCTGAGTTTATATATAGCTAAGGTGCTTAAGGTGGCAGGACAGGTAGAGAGTTGTTAATAAAGCAAGCAGAATTTTAGATTTCATTGATTGGGGAATAGAATATAACAACATAGAGGTTATGATTAACTTACAGAGGTTATGATGAACTTACACAGGTTTGATCTGAACTAGAGAACGGTGTACAGTTCTGGACGCCACACTTTAGGAATTGCATTGTATGCACACGAGGGAATGCAGAAGAGGTTTACAAGAAAGAGTCCAGGGATGGGACATTTCAATTAAGCAGAAAGATTTAAGAAGTTGTTTTCCTTGAAGAGGAGGACGCCAAGAAGAAATGTGACCAAAGGTTTTAAAACCGAGTGGGGGTTTGGACAAAAGTGGATAGGGACTCCTTGCTTGTCAAATGTTTTGAAAACCAGTTCCTGCTTGGAAGTCAGTTTTGAAGTGTTTTGCAAAAGAAGCAAATAGGATGGGGGTTGGGGGAGGGGGCGGGGAGGAGGACTTTTTCTCTCAGCAAGTAGTTAGGTTCTGAAATGCACTACCTGGAGGTGTGGTGGAAGGCAGATTAAATTGAGGCATTCAAGGGGGCATTGGATGATTATTTAATTAGAAACAGGGTTGTGTTAAAAAGGCAGAAAAACTGGGAAGAAGATAATGCGTGCAAACATAATGGGCAAAATGGCCTCCTTTCACACTAAGAGATTCTGTGACATTAGGATAGATGCCAAGCTTGGTCAAACAGGTACGTATGTTTTAAGAAGCAACTTAAAGGAAGAAAGAACTAAAAGAACTGAAAAGTTTAGAGAGGCATTTCCTGTCCTTTGGACCCTGACAGTTAACAGCATGATCACCAGCAGTTGAGTATATAAGTGGGGAAAGGTGCAGCTATCTGAGAATAGTGGGGCTGTAGAAACTACAGAGATCAGGAGAGCTGAGGCAAATAGAAGGATTTCAAAACAAGGAGGGACATCTTGAAAATCAGGGTGCTGGTTAAATAGGAGTCAGTGAAGCTCACTGGAAAGAGGGATTGGATTACTGAAAATTGGTGCTTGTTACAGCACAAACAGCAAAGTTTTGGACTTCACTCATTTCATCCCCCTCAGCGGTAATGATTTAATGCTGAACCAGACTGCATGCAAGTGTGAAGACTGAAATGAGCTCACAACCTCATATCAGTGCAGTCACTAGAATTACTTAATGCCAATGCTATCATTTCACCCTTTAATTTGACTCCTGTCTTGACCTTCATGATGCTGAAACCTTTATCCAAGTCCTTAATACCTTCAGAAATGAGCATTTCAAAGCATTCCTGGCCAGCCTTACATGTTCTATTTACCCCTCTGTAAATTTGTTCATCCACAATTGTTTGACAGAACATCCCACAGCTATATTCAGAAGAAAGCAAGAGAATTTTCTTGGTGTCCTTGATGAATATTTGTCCATTAACCAACATTTGGAAGCAGATGATCGGGTAATTTATCTCATTGCTGTTTGTGGGGGCTTGCTGTGGACCAATGGATCACTGCATTTCCTACTCTACAAAAGACAGTTGTAAAGTATGACATTTTACCATAACGAGCTTTGGAGGATGTTTGAAGATTGTGAAAGACGCTATACAAATGCAAGTCTTCTTTTCTTTGAAGCATGAAGTATAGCTAAAATTAAACTGAGCTCAATATTCTGTTTCATATGATTCAGTTTTATTTTATGTTTTCCTGCACACTATGATACATTGCAGGTTACCTTGCAACTTGTAATTACAAACGTATGCACTAAGGTTTACACAATTCTATACCATAAAATGAAGCAGAAGTAGGCTGTTCAGCCCATCGGGCTGCTCTACCATTCAATGACGTTAATGGCTGGTCTGAGAATCCTCAAATCCACTTTCTTGCCTTTTCCCTATAACACTCTATGGTTATGCAGTGCAAGCCATGTATGGTCCCTTTAAGAGAAAGAGAATGCCATTCTGAATGAGAGATTACAAGCACCTGTGTGTATGACTACATGGCAGTCCCAGAGTGAACTGGAAAATTGGAAATATCTAACATTTGACTATGAAATGGATACCTGAGTTTTGGTTGCTATTTAGACAACAATTCAAATTTAACCAGTTTAAATTATACCCCTAGATACTAAAACCCGATTGAGTTTGAATTTATTGTTTTGCCAACATTGAACCAATGAGACAATCCATGTTAGGGGTAAAAGAATGGGAACATTTTGAAAACTGGTCAGAAAGCAACTGCAGTAGAGAGAGAAACTTTTGGAGAGCTAATGCCCATCCAACATCTTTCTCTCCAAGAAATAAAAAAAAACACTATCAAGGGTACCTTTTCATCAGAAAGATGTTATGAAACTTGAAAGGGTTCAGAAAAGATTTACAAGGGGTGGGGAAGTCCAGCATCTATAGTCCTCACTTCTGCCTGGAGTGGGGGAGTCTAGAACTAGAGGGCATAGGTTTAAGGTGAGAGGGGAAAGATATTAAAGAGACTTAAAGGGCAACTTTTTCCACTCAGAGGGTGGTACGTGTATGAATGAGCTGTCAGAGAAAGTGGTGGAGGCTAGTACAATTGCAACATTTAAAAGGCATCTGGATGTGTATATGAATAGGAAGGGTTTGGAGGGATATGGGCTAGGTGCTGGCAGGTGGGACTAGATTGGGTTGGCATATCTGGTTGCATGGATGAGTTGGACCAAAGGGTCTGTTTTCATGCTGTACATCTCTATGACTCTATCTGAAACATATTTGCAGTAAAAAGACACACAACGACGCGGTGAGATACTTAGCTAAAAGAGTGAAGTCACAAAAGAAGACAGCGACTGGGTGGTTTTGAAATTAAGTTGATGCAATTTTAATAAATATCTTATTGGAACAGCATATCGAAATAGAGTTGGAGGCAGATGGTAAGAAGTTAAGACAAAGGGGGAGCTTAGAGTTGTGAATACTTGATAACGTTCACTTTCAGAGTTAAAAATAAATTAATGTTATTTTCTTTAAAAAGTGGAATTTGGGAGTTCTCGGTCATTCATATTTTAACAAATTATGAGGTGAGAGAAACTTTTCTGGGCGTTTGGTTTAATTAATAGAAGGGTTCATCTCTGTGTCGTAACACAGAGTATCCCCTTACTGAGTAAACGGCCAGCCTCAAAGTGCTCTGTGGTAAAGAATTCCATAGATTCACTTCCTTCAGACATTCCCTCCTCACATCTGTTTTATATATGTGACCCCTTATTTTTAGATTATGCCCACTACTCCTCGACTCTCTCACAAAGGGAAGCAAAATTTCCACATTATGAAGTCCTCTAAGAATTGTGCTTGTTTCAATGAACTGGTCTCTTATTCTTACAAATGTTAATGAATATATGCCTAACCAATACAACTCCCTTCATAAGACACTGCCACTCGATACTGGGTCACAAACAAAGTGCTGGAGAAACTCAGCAGATCTGGCAGCATCTGGCGAGACAGAAGCAAAGTTAACATCGAATCCACATCCAGTATCAGCCTTGTGAATCTTCTCTGGACCGTCTCTAAAGCCAGCATATCTTTCCTGAGGTAAGGGGCGCAAAACTGTTCACAGAATTCCATCTGAGGTCGAATAAGTGCCTTCTATATTTTTAGCAAGACCACCCTTTCTACTCTACTCCCTTTTAAATAAAGGCCAACATCCCATTTGTTTTCCCTACTACCAGCTGAACTTAGATGGTAGCTTTTCGTGATTCATTATCGAAGGTCAACTGCTCTGTGGCTTTATGCAGTCTTTCTCCACTCAAATAATATTCAGCACATTATGCACTTTGACTGAAAGAATTAATCTCAAATTTTCCCACATTACATTCCATCTACTAAGTTTTTAACCATCCCCTTAAGCTGTCCATATATCCTTTATTCCGAATTCCTCCACCAGAACACTATCCATTATTCCCAATTCCTCTGCCTCTGCTCCCAGGAAGATCAGTTCCACAACTGACCACATCAGATGGCCTCCTTCTTTAAAGATCATAATTTCCCCTCCCACATGGTTGATGATACCCTCCATCAAATCTCATCCACTTCCCGTATCTCTGCCCTCGAATCCCACCCCTCCAACCCCAACAAGGACAGAATCCCACCCCCACCCCGGTCTTCACATTCCACCCCACCAACTTCCACATAAATCACATCATCCTCCATCATTTCCACTACCTACAACCAGACCCCACAACCAGAGATATATTTCCCTCCCCATCCCATCCGCTTTCCGTAAAGACCATTGCCTCCATTACGCCCTTGTTAGGACCATGCCGCCCACCAACCCACCCTCCCCTCTCTGCACCTTCCCCTGCCACCACAGGAATTGTGGAACTTGTGTCCACACCTCCTTTCCATCCAAGGCCCCACATCCATCAGCGTTTTACCTGCACTTCCACACATCATTTACTGTATCCATTGATCCCGATGCAGTCTCCTCTACATTGGGGAGACAGGCTGCCTACTTGCAGAGCACTTCAGAGAGCATCTCCAGGACACTCTCACCAACCAAACCCACCGCTCTGTGGCCAAACACTTCAACTTCCTCTCCACCATGGAAATGCAGGTCTTGGGCCTCTTCCATCACAACACCCTAACCACCTGACACCTGGAGGAGGAACTCCTCATGTGGAACTCCTCATCTTCCACCTTGGGAGCCTACAACCACATGGCATCAATGTGGATTTCAGTAATTTGCTCATTTCCTCTTCCCCCACTCTATCTCAGTTACAACCTTCCAACTCAGCACCGCCTTCACAAACTGTCCTACCTGTCCATCTTCCTCCCCACCTATCCATTCCACCATCCTCTCTGACCTATCACCATTTCCCACACCTCCATCCACCTATCGCATTTTCAGCTACCTTCCCCCCAACCCCACCATCCTCCCATTTATCTTACCACCCCTTAAGGCTCACAGCCTCATTCCTGATGAAGGGCTTATTCCCAAAACATTGATTCTCCTGCTCCTCGGGTGCTGCCTGACCTGCTGTGCTTTTCCAGCACCACACTCTCGACTGTAACCTCCAGCATCTGCAGTCCTCACTTTCGCTGAAATATCCCTCTGCAGATCCACACCACTCTTCTTCCCACATATTTACGTGACATTTGCAAAGTTGGCTACAGAACTGTCCCTTTCTTCATCCAAGTTATTAACAATATATTGTTAATAACTTATTTATTTACACTAAATGTTGTTTGTTGACGAGTGTGAGAGTTTGTGTCAATTAATAATGGTGGATTGCAGTGATAACTGAATGCTAGTTAAGGACAATTGGACACTGCATAAACACTGAACTTTGTAATGTACTGTACAGCTCAAACATCCTACAGACCCTAGCAGATGTGTATTTAGAGCACTCTGAGAGTAAACAATTGATTCAATTGTTTACTATTTATATTAATGATTTGGAAAAGAGACCAGAGAATAATGTATCCAAATTTGCTGATGACACACAAATAGGTGGAGGGCATGTTGCAATGAGGACATAAGGAATCTGTAACTGGATAAAGGTAGGTTGAGTAAGTAGACAAAAACCTGGTAGGTGGATTTTAATGTTGGAAAATATGAGGTCATGTACATTGGTAGGAAGAACAAAAAAGCAGACTATTATTGAAATAGTGAAAGACTTCAATAAAGTGCAGTACAGAGAGATCTGTATGTAACTGTGCATGAAACACAAAGTTAACATGCAGTTGCAGCAAGTAATTAAGATGGAAACTGACCTTTATGCTTGGGGTTAGAGTTTAAAAAAGGAAAATCTTTTTATAGCTGTACAGAGTGATATTAAAGCTGCAGCTGGAGTTGTGTGTAGAGCTTAGGCCCCATATTTAAGGAAAGATGTACTGGCATTGGAAACTGTTCAAATAAATGCATTAGGAATATAGAACAGTGCAGAGGGCCCCTCGGCCCTCGATGTTATGCCGATCCATGAAACCAATCTGAAGCCCATCTAACCTGCACTATTCCATTTTCATCCATATGTTTATCCAATGACCATTTAAATTCCCTTAAAGTTGGCAAGTCCACTAATTTTGCAGGCAGGCCATTCCACACCCCTACTACTCTCTGAGTAAAGAAACTACCTCTGACATCTATCCTACATAAATCACACCTCAATTGCAGCTGCAGCATGACCTCATGGCTCCAAAACTCAATCCCTCTATCAATAAAAGCTAACACACCGTATGCCTTCTTAACAACCCTATCAACCTGGGTGGCAACTTTCAGGGATCGACATACATGGACACAGATCTCTCTGTTTATCTACACTACAAAGAATCTTACCATTAGCCTTGTACTCTTCATTCCTGTTGCTCCTTCCAAAGTGAATCACCTTACACTTTTCTGAATTAAACTCCACTTGCTACCTCTCATCCCAGCTCTGCAACTTATCTATGTCCCTGATAAAGCTGATTCCTGTGATGTAGGGGTTGACTCAGCAGGTTAGGTCTTTATTCATTAGAATTTAGAAGAATGAGGGGAAATCTTATTGAAGCATATACGATTCTGAGATGTGCTTCACAGGGAGGATATCGA
Source organism: Hemiscyllium ocellatum (assembly GCF_020745735.1). NCBI lineage: Eukaryota > Metazoa > Chordata > Chondrichthyes > Orectolobiformes > Hemiscylliidae > Hemiscyllium > Hemiscyllium ocellatum. Next base: position 39,207,316 of record NC_083418.1, read on the forward strand.
GATGTTCCCACTAGTGAGGAATCTCAAACTAGGGGACAGAGTTACAGAATAAGGAGAGACTCACTTGAAACCAAGACTCAAAGAAACTCCTTCTCCAGTTGGGAGCCAATGTCTGGAATCCTCTACCCCAGGCAGTTTTGAAGGCTAGGTCACTGCAAGTGTTTAAAAAGGAGATAGGTAGGTTTTTGAAATATCAATGAATTGAGGGCTACGAGGAGCTAGCACAAAAGCGAAGGTTGAGATCTGGGGCACATCAAATCATGATCTTAGTAAATGGAGAGGCAGGCCTGAGGGGCAGAATGGCCTACTCAAGTTCCTACTTCTTATGTTCTCATGCAAGTTCTCTTCCCATATATGGAGAAAATTTGGTTTCCTCTAGCTAAAATCAACAAACTTTGCACAAATTAATGGGTCTACTGCCGGACAACCAAATGCCACAGTACCAGATGCAAAGATTTGGGTCATTTGAAAATGATCAGCAAGTTTGCTAATAAAAGCAACAGTAATTCCCGCCTTCCCATCCATTCAGTGATTGGAAGAAATCATTTTAAGATTTCCGAAATTCACAAATATTTGATTATAAGCAGCACGACTTTCAGCTTCATATTCCAGGTTCAACATTTGGCACATGACCAACTTGTAACATTGACAATAATTCAATTATGAAGCACAAGAGAATGGATTTTCTTTCAATAATTTCTGACATTGATGTCAGTTGACCGCAGCATGTGCTGATTTGTGGTTTACAAGATAAACATACAGTGAGATGATCAGATATCATAATTGTCATTGACATCACAATCATGTGGTAAAATTAAAGAAAGACAAAGTTGTACTTAAATAAGGACATTCACGCAGGGGTGAGTGAGTTTGATCAAGGCTGCTAGATTCTGCTGGGAAATGAAGGGGTAAGCCAATCAGACTTTGTTATGCTGGGGCACTGAGAAATCTCGCAATTTCCATGTCAGAAGGTGAATCCACTGTCATTCCTTCTAGAAATCTTTGCATACTTTACAGCCAATTAATTTTATTTGAATTAGTTACTTGCTTTACAACTGGAAACATACCAGCCAATTTGAAGACAAAAATCAATAACAACCAGCAATATGACGAACAACTAGTTTCAAAATCAGAAAAGCCCTGGAAACCATCAGCAGTTCAGGAAGCATCTATACACAGAGAAAATGTTAGCATTTCAAGTCACTGACTCTTTAGAAAGTTAAGCTAGAACAGGGTTGAAGTAGATGCAGGGAAGTTAATGGGAACAGAGAGATATACAGTATTGGGGACAGCAAACACGAGGGGACACAACTTTGAAGTGAGGGGAGATAGGTATAAGACAGATGTCAAAGGTAGTTTCTTTACTCAGAGAGTAGTAAGGATATGGAATGCTTGCCTGCAACGGTAGTAGGTTTGCCAAGTTTAAGTGCATTTAAGTCGTCATTGGACAGGCATATGGATGTACATGGAATAGTGTAGGTGGGATGGGCTTCGGATTAGTATGACAGGGAGGCACAACATCGAGGGCCAAAGGGCCTGTACTGCCCTGTAATATTCTATGTTCTATGTTCTTAATGTGAAATGGAAGGCCAGAGATTAAATGACGAAAAATGGCAAAATGCAAAACAGGATGGAGTAATGAGACAGTTTAACAAACAAACACAGTTAATTCTGCCACTGCACTGGAGAAGAGGTTAGTGGCTAAGTGGCATCATTCTGCAACTTTTGCTGCTGCCTTGCTCGTCACTCCCTCTATTGACCCATTGACTGCCATGTTTGCAAACTCCCTGACTAGCTCACTGGCCACCCCCATGCTGCCTATGTTTCACCCCATTTACTGCTTTGCTACACTGCTCAACATTCCACTCACTGCCTCTCCTCCGTCCCATTCACCCACTCCATTTCCTTTCCGCATTGTGTCCTATTCACACCATCTTTCTGTTCCATTTACTAATTCACTTTCCAGTCCTCTTTTACCTTGTTTGTTGGCCTCTCTTTCCTACGTTCACTCAACTCACTCTGCTGCATTTGCCACTCTGTTCACTAACTCACTCACCACACCCATTTTCAGTTCTGTTCATTGTCCCCTCTCTCGTTTGTCACCCCAACTCTGCCTCATTCCTGTCCAATCTCAGCCCTATACGCCACTCTACTCACCATCCCTCACCTTGCTGTCCACTCCACTCACCTTCCCGCGTCCTGTTTACTGCCCTCTTTGTCCCATTTGTTACTGCTCTTGCCCATTTCTCACCCTCTTTACCACTCTGTCATGTTTGCCATTTCACTCATCTCTGCTCTATTGCCCCACTTGCCACTCCATTAGAAACTCCTCTCTGTCCCATTGTAAACTCAACATCTTCTCTCTATCCCGCTGACTGCTTTGCCTATCAACTCCTCACCATTCTAATCATTATCCCTAGTGCTGTGCAAGGAGTGTATGTCCAGCAGTTGAGGTGGCAACAAGTAGCCAGAAGCCATGTTTGCACTAACTTCTAGGAGAGTCAAGTAGGTGGTCAGAGGCAGAGTAGCATAGGGAATTATGCTATGAAGACACCCTTCACAAACTGGTTATGTCATCTGCTTTCAACTTTCCCCAGTGTAGAGAAGAAATTATCATGAGTATAATAAATTAGAAACAGGACAAATAGATTACTATTTCACCTCAAAAGAATGGTTGCTATCTTGCATGGTGTCAAAGGGCAGGATTTGCATCTCCTGTCCTTGCAAGTGAAGTCACCGTGGGAAAGGAAGTGTGGGCTGTCGGGGAAAGAAGAACATATGAAGTAAAGTAGTGCTTTTGGCTGCTCTGGCCTGCTCCACCATTCAACAGGATCATGGCTGATTTAACTACTTCATATTCCCACCTAATGCTATCAACATTAACACCTTCATCACGAAGAATCTGCCTACCTTTGTATTTTGAGGGAGGGAGTTTTAAAGGCTCACGACATTCTGTGTAAAACAGATTCTCCTGATCACTGTATAAGTGGTCAGCTCCTTATTTTTAAAAAGTGATCTCTTGTTCTCCAAGAGGAAAATCTTTTCCATATTCGCCCCCTCAAAACCTCTCAAGATCTTCTGTGTTTCAATTAAGTCACCCCTCAACCCTTCCAAAGTCCAATAGATACAGGACTAATCTGTCTAACCTTTGCTCATAGACCAGCCCTCTCACTCCAGGTATTAGTGTGGCAAGCATCCAAAGCAGTTACATCCTTTTTTTTAAATAAAGAGACATATACCACGCACAGTCAAGAATTTGGTGCTGGAAAAGCACAGCCGATCAGGCAGCATCTGAGGGACGGGAGAATCGATGTTGTGGGCATAAGCCCTTCATTCCTAATGAAGGGCTTATGTATGAAACATTGGTTCTCCTGCTCCTCCTGACCTGTTGTGCTTTTCCAGCACCAAACTCTCGACTCTGATCTCCAGCATCTGAAGTCCTCACTTTCTCCTATATACCATGCACAGTCCTCCAAATGCAGTCTCACCAATTCTTTCAAGTTGAAATTCTTTACCTTTGTATTCAATCCCCTCTGCAATAAATGATAACATTCTATCAGCTTTCCAAATTACCTGCATTACCTTTTGCAATTCTTGCATTAAACACGCACATCCCTCTGTATGGCTGAGCTCTCTAATCTCATCGTATTTATTCTTAATTTATTCTTAATTCACATCATACTCCATTTGACAAATATTTGCACAAAAACTGTTTATATCCAGTTATAGCTTTATATCTTTTCCATACTTTACTTTCACAGTTACCTTTGCGTCATCAGCAAATTCAACAACAAATCTTTGGTTCCTTCATTAGTGGGGCCACTTAATCTCAGTGCCAAGTCCAAACAGTTTCACTGTGGCAAGAGTTCCCACATGACTCTCATATTTATGGAGGATATGTAAATATTCCTTAAGAGTAGATCAGGCATGTAGAAATTGAGGGTTATTTCTTTAACAATTAAATAAAAATGCCTAGTTAAAAATCACACAACACCAGGGTATAGTCCAAATGGTTAAATTGGAAGCACACTTCCAATTAAACGTGCTGGACTATAACCTGGGGTTATGTGATTTTTAACTTTGTACACCCCAGTCCAACACCAGCATCTCTCAATCATAAAAATACCTGATTGTAATCAGAGAATTGCAAGAACTCAAGCTGTGAAATTATTTGAAACCTTCACTCTTAGAAACCAATATAAAAAAAACAGCTTTTGTTAAAGAAAGTTAAAATAAATGTACTGTTTGTTATAAAATTGTTTGTTGACAGTGCAATAATAATTATTATCACTGATTGGCTGTTTTCCATAATTTTCAATCCCCCTGCTGAGAGGAGAGTTCATTGTTTGATTGACAGCACAAAGAAATTATTGTCTTAGATGCAGGGTTGAGTACAATGTTTGCAATGATAACGGATTAAGTATTTAAAACTTTCCTTTAATTTTGAATAGGCTTTCATGAATGGGAGTTTTTTAAAATAAAAATTAGACTCTGATTGGTAGGCATTTTGTAATGGATAATTATACCAGCTGATTATTGATAGCAAACTGACAGGGAGTTTTACACTGACTGGTCAAGGCTTTGCCATGAGAAAAAAAAACACTAAATAGCAGTCACCTATTTTGTTCAGCTGAAATAGACACAGGGCGCATCTATGTTCTTTTCCTCTACAAATAAGATGGCCCTATATATGTTGTTTCCTGTACAAGCAAGTGCACGAAGCTCACAGCCTGAATGCTAACCCTAAATTGGATATCAGCATAATTTTTTGCATGCTCAAGATTATCCACTGGATTCATAGAACAACCCTGTTAGGTGACAGCCAAGGTTTTATGAGGTCAGTCAGGAGCTGAGAGACCATGAGGAAATCCAAACCTAAGCTGTGAGCAGGTTATTGCTGAGTAAGCACCACTCAATAGTATTGTCGATGAGGATTTCCAACAGGATTTAGCCTGCATTCTGTGAACAAGACAGCTTTTCACATTGCTGGGTCAATGCCTGAATCAGCTTAATTATTTATTTACTGATAAAAACTTTTCATCATGATTGAGCAAAGAAAGAAAATGTTAAAAATTCAATCAAGACACCCAAGTGTAGAAATATCATTGATGGACCAAGAACCAAAACCATTTACATTGTATATTATGTTGAACAGAGGCAAAGGATTGAAATTAGTTCATATTGCTATCCCAAATTATTACAAACAAAAACAATTTTATTCTCAATCACCTTTGTTTCATAATTTATGAATAATACACTTGTAAATTTTATTCAAATCACTGGATTACTACCTGTGAATCTAATCCACCATGAGTATTGTCAATTCAAACAAACTCTATCCCCCTCTAACCCACTATTCCCTCCTGATGCATTTTGAAAGGTTTGAAAAGGGAAAAAAAAGTTTTAATTTTTAAAATGCTGAGTTTGAGTCTCAGAAAAGTTTTCTAGAGGGTCTTTGTTTTACTGGCTAAAATATTTTCTTATCATTTCCTGCACAAATCAGAGTCATGGGCATCAACCAGCTAACAATTGATTTGAATTTCTCAATTGGTATCTTATCACTGGCTACCTTACATTCCCAAGTTACATCCTCCAGTACCCATCTGCCATTTTTAAAATAAGCTAGTGCCTGGACAGTGGTGATTTTTAGTTCTTCATTGTAGTTGAGATGAAGAGGAGGATCAGAAGGCATATGCCCATTACATTGCAGTTGTATTGTAGTAATGAACTAGAGGGCAAGGGAAATACACTACCTGGCCCTCTGACCTGTAACTATTAATCACTCATTCCCACTCAGTCATCACCTATGTGACTGGTCCTTTTCTGTCCACAGAAAGGAACAGGCTTATCAATTAATTTTTAAATCAACCTGTTCAAGTATATTACAATACATCTCCCAGGCAGATGGGATTTGAAACTGGACTTTTAATTCAGACATACAGACACACTACTAGTGCCCAAAAACCTCTAATGGTGTCTATTATACAGATTGGTTTGAGGGCAAGGCTGAAAGCTGATGTAAGCGGTTTCTGATTTCAAATGAACTAATGATTTCAGTTGAGCATGTGTTAATTCGTATTCATCTGCCAATGCACATATACAAATGTACCTATTTTAAAAATATTTTAGATTTTTGCAGGATTGACTTTCTGGGGCAGACACAAAGTGTCTGTAGATCTTTACAGACATTTTTGTAAAATAAATGTGAAATGTATTTTAAAACTGATCACAGCCATATTTTACAAAGAGCAAGATAATTCCTGGCATTAATCCACTAATTTACTGTTCTTGGGTCTTCCTGCAACTCTGGAATTGCAGACTCAGGACTGCAGTGCAATGCTTCCTCCACTAATAACGCAGACGTTGGCTTGTTTATTGATAGGTTTTCATGCCCAGTTGGATTCTGTATCATCACAAGCTATTTTCAGTTTGTTTTTACAATTGTGGTGATGATGCCATTGTAAACACTCACCAACAGCATTAGACTATATCCCAGTAAAAAGATGATGCGTATTATTAATTAATAAGTGTCATAAATTGCAAACCACAGAATGGAGGTATTCCTTCAAGTCCATCTGAGAGTCAAAAAAGCAACTGTAATTACTGCAGTAGGTAATGATAACTTTCAACATGATACAAGATTTACATCATGTTAAAAGAGCAACATTGGCAGGAACAACAGTTAGTGATAATAGTTTGTGAATGTTTAAAATGTTTGCATGTTCTCTCTGTTCATCATTTCAACTATAATTCTCCAGTAAAACTGAAATCAGAAAATGTGAAGTATTCAATCATTGCCTTTCCAGCATGTGAAGGCCAAGAACGACATTGAAGGTGCAGTAGCATAGGGACTTGTAACATTAAATGCAACTGTACCTAACAGTCCGGTATTTCAAAATGTGCTGGACTACTGAAAAATGTGCTTGAAAATTAAAGGCTTTTAACAATAGCAGTGATCACATGGGTAGATCACCCCTATCTATTTGAGGTGCCTTCTACCCTAAAAACCTAATGTCCAGCTCTTTCGCTCCCCTTGTTTAGTCTTAATTCCTTTTTAGTTTCCCATCTCACCTTCTCCCTTTTGCTCATCTATTCCTTCATGCAAAAAAAAGCAGAAGCTTTTGACAAAGCCAAATTACTACAGCAAATAAATCAGCAAACTTAAATTTACATTAGAGATCATAAGAGTCTGACAATGTTAGTTGAACAATACCACATCATCCTCACAGTGACTCCATTGATTACAGAGACAGAGATATAAACAAGAAGGGACAGAAAGGAAAACGAGAGAAAGACCAAGAGAAAGGTAGACAGAAAGCAATATAGGCACAAAGAGTTAATTCGTCAACATTATAAACTTTCAAAAACATTCCTGACCCACTTACTATATTATTTTTCTGATAATTATAAATTTTTGACAAGCTTGGGAACCTGGGGCTGAAACAGATGCATGAAGGAATGAGATTAGGAGACATATTCTGTTGGGACACTGAGATACAGACTTTATTATAAGCCCTGGTGTTTCTACATATTAGCTTCAAATCTTCTGCCTAAACTTAAAAAAAGTAGTTTACCATCAGCTACCAGACTTTGCTACTGTGGATCAAAGGCACTGCATAGGTCTCTGGGTAGCTCTTCAGTGTGTAGATATATCAATGTCATTTATTTTAATCAGTTGGTACTTTGTAACAGCAGATGTGGAGATGCCCTGGGCCCAGATCAGGCCTCCAACAAAACTAATGGAGCTAACGAAGCAAGATCTCAAATCCCCAAGGACTTGATGGTTAATGGCAGAAGAAAGATTTGCTAAAGCTATTTCATTTGTATTTGTCACATCAGTATTTATTACTGATGTTAGTTTAAATAATTTTCATTTGCATTGAGACCAAGTTAATTTTAACAACCAATTGCTGTTCTTCGGCAGACAGAAGTATTGCAAGCCTCTGAACCACTCCATTAAGTACAAACTACAAGTGACCCATGCAGTGTGCATGGGGACTATGGCCAGTGAGCACTGCAGGAACTGGAATAGCAGATTGGGTAATAACGCTATTTAATTTTATTTGTTTCCTCTGTCGTTAATGAGTCAGTCTTTAGTAGGAGGGCTTTCAGAGCACCAGGAACAAGTCAGCTACCTCGAGAGTGAACCAAAAAGACCCACTACTCTGCTCTGTTCCCATGCTCTGAACATTCATTCCCTTCTGGTATGATGGCTTCTGTTTCCACCAGTTTGAAGGCCCTGAGTTCCAGATCATTACTGCACACAATAAACATTTCTTTACATTTCACTCCTACATTTCATGTCCAAACCCTAAAATATGTCAACTTGTCCTTTGTACAATCAGGTAGTCAGAACAGGTTTTTCCCTTGTCTACCTTGTTCAAGCATATACACCACGATTAAATCTTCCCTCAACTTCATTGCTCCAAGGAGAACAACCACAACTTCTCCAACCTAAATTTTTCCAGAAATTCTCCCCTTCTAGTAAATCTCCTCTGTGCCTGATCAAAGACCCTCACTACCTTCCTCATGTTTGGTGACCAGAACTGGACTGAAGACTCTATTTGTAACCTGTTCAGTGTATTATAAAAGGCTCAGCATAACATTCCTGTTTTTGTACTTCATCAGTAGTTCTATCTTTTAAAGGTCACCTTTGTCTTTTATTTTCTTCAATTCATTCCTGTGTTAATTAAAGCAGAGCATTCTGGGACTTAGGTTGTTTTGTATAGTACCTTACACACAGACCATAAAACCCAGATTTAATTCACATCGATATTGCCTGGTATAATAATAGCCAATACAAAAAGCAGCCACTCTTCAAGAAGTACTTCATTGGCTGCAAGGTGATATAGAATATCATGAAAAACACTTTTTCAATGCAAGTCTTACCCTCAGATACTCAAATATATTTCCAATGAGCTAGTTTCAGTGGCCTCCGGTTGAACAGCAAGGCAAATGAGAGGTATACATGAGCGAGGAAGGTTTCTTCCATCACTCCCAATTAGAAAGTTAGATGTCAATCAATAATGTTATAGGTGAGTAGGTACAGATCAACCAATGTCACCTTGTTAGTGTTCCTCAAGATAGCTCAGTTTTGTTGTGGTTGGAGGTCAACAATATCTAGCCTATAAATCAAAAAGAAATTGGAATTCGACTTTGTGATCCAATAGATAGTTTTATTTTGTTTTTAAACTTAAGGTTGGAATGCTTCAACAAGCTGATTGTTTTGCCAAGTCAGCTATTGTTGGATTTGTTGACTATTTGTTCCTATGGAAAACTGTCCATCAAAAAAAAGTCAAAGTAAGCTTTTAAACTTGCCTCAAATAGAACATGATGGACACATCAAGCAATTGACTGATATAGCTTGTACGGCACAGAAATAAACCTTTTGAGCCAACTGGTCTGTGCTAATGCTTACACTCTACCAATCTCATTTCAATCAAACCCATCAGCAAATTCTTGTTCTCATTTCTCTCATGCACTTCCGGTCAGCACAGTGGTTAACACTGCCACCTCTGAATGTCAGAAACCCAGGTTCAATCCCAGTTTGCACGTTCTCCCCGCGTATGTATGTTTCCACTAGGTGCACTAGTTTCCTCTCAGTCCAAAGATGTGCAGGTTAGGTGGACTGGCCCGGGTAAAATTGCTCAGTACTGTTCAGGGATGTACAAGCTAGTTGGATTAGCCACGAAAATGGATATGGAAATACAGGGATAAGAGTGGGGGACTGGGTTTGATGCAATGCTCTTCTGAGGATTAGTGCAGACTGAATTGGCCGACTGACATCTTTCAAGACTGTACGGATTCTATGAATTACATGGTTTCCATTAAATGCATCAAAGCTGATCCACCAGTACTCCCCCCAACATAAAACAAAAGCGTTCTGTGGTAGCAGGTTTCAGATTTTAACAAGACTCCTAAATGCTTGGTTTCATTTAATAATTATCACTAATTTTGGACTTTCCCACATGCCTTCTCTGAATCTATTCTGTCAAAACTCTTCCATAATTTAAGACCTCTATTAAGTCACCCCCACAGCTGTCTTTTTTTTTTTAGCCTGTTCAATCTTATTTGATCAGGTCTCAGTCTAAAGTCATTGTTTGTCTTTTTTAGCACTTTCTGCAATGCCTTTCTATCTTTTTCTAATTTGAAGACCGTATTATGTATAAGTTGAGTTAGTTACAGCTGCGTTTTGAGATAAGGTCTGAGCATTTCTAATAATGCACTTGTGAAATTGCCAGAATTTGGAATTACAACAGGCAAAGGATAGAGCAGTACTTCATTTAGAAAATTAAATTGACTTGTTCGTGTTGAGGGTTGTACAATTATGATGTGCGATGCATGCATTGGCTTGTGTGTAGGCGAACTATAGTGCAGTGTTATGCTCTGTAACTTTGACACACCATCCATTTTAGAATAAAAAGAGATTGCTTTCTTTTGGAGACCTCAGTCTGTGGAAGCATGACACACTAAGTTCATGTGGGCTCCAAAATAACTTGTTAAATAAAGAGACTGGAATCGTACAATGTTACAACAGATTCAATATTCGGGCTATGCCATTACCTTTCTTCAGAAGCCACCTAAACTAATCAAAGTCTTCAGCATGTTTCCATACAGTTCAATATTTTTTCCCTTGTTTGAAAAATCTGCATCAATAGTGGTTTGATGCTGACAATTCCAGATCAGGACATTTTATATTAAATACAAATTACAATCTTTATCCTTATCTATTTTTGTAACTATTAATAATTTTTTCCCTCATTATAGTCTTCGCTTTAGAAACAACCTGCTGCTATTCAACTGCAAGACTAAGTATTGTAAAATCTGGATCAGGTCACCTCTTAAATTCTCTTAGTGAAAAACATGCTAATTTCTGAGGAGCATGGCTAGTTATCTATGTTAACTACGTCTCTTTCCACAGATGCTACCTAACCTACTGAGTATTTCCAGTGTTTGTATTTCAGGTAATCACCTTCTGTAGTATTTAATTTGTGTTTTAATGTCTGAGGTTTGACAACGTCAGTGGTAAAGGGCAGTGGGAAACCAAAGGATTGGGAAACTCACAAAGTCCAACAGAGGTCAATAAACAAAGAAATGAGGAGGGAGAAGATTAAATATAAGGGTAAGCTAGTCAGTAATATAAAGGAAGACTCTAAGAGTTCCTTTGGACGTTTACAGAGAAAAAAAGGCACAAGTGGGCATTGGGCTGCTGGAAAATAACACTGGAGAGATAGTAATGGAAAACAAGAAAACAGCTGAGGAACTGAATAATTATTTCACATCAGTCTTCAGAGTGGAAGACAGGAATAATATTCCAAAACTTCAAGAGGGTGTGGGGGCAGAGCTGAATATGGTGGCCATCACCAAGGAGAAGGTACTAGAAAAACTTATTGGCCTCGAGGTGGATAAATCACGGGGACCAGATGGACTACATCCCATGCTTCTAAGGGCAATAGCTGAAGAGATAGTGGAGGCAATGTTGGTGACCTTTCAGGAATTGCTAGAATCAGAGAGGGCCCCTGAGGACTGGAAAATTGCTAACGTGACACCCCTGTTTAAAAAAGGAGTAAGGCAGAAGATGGGAAATTACAGAACAATTAGCCTAACCTCAGTCATGGGCAAGATCCTGGAATCCATTATGAAGAATGAGATTGCTGAATACTTGGAAGTACGTGATGAAGTAGGGCAAAGTCAGCATGGCTTCATCAAGGGTAGGCCATAGCCTGACAAATCTGCTAAAATTCTTTGATGCAATGAGCAAGGGGATCTATCGGATATTACCTACCTGGACTTCAAGAAGGACTTTGACAAGGTGCCACACAGGATGCAACTGAGTAAGATAAAGGGCCCATGATTCAGAGGCAAGGTGTTAACATGGATAGAAGCCTGGCTGCCTGGCAGAAAGTACAGTGTGGGGATAAAAGGGTCCTTCTCAGGATCACAGCTGGTGACAAATGGTGTTCCGCAAGGCTGAATGTTGGGAACTTAACTAAAATGCCCTCAGTTCCTTCTATGTCGTTAATGTATAAAATGAAAAGTTAAGTTTGCAGATGATACAAAGATAGGTAGAGGGGCAGGTAGCATTGAGGAGGTGGGGAGATTGCAGATTTGGACAGATTAGGACATTGGGCAAAGAAGTGACAGATGGAGTACAACGTGGGAAAGTGTGAGGTCATGCACTTTGGTAGGAAGAATAGAGGCATTGACTATTTTCTCAATGGGGAGAAAATTCAAAAATATCAAGTGCAAAGAGACTTGGCAGTTCTAGTCCAGGATTTTCTCAAGGTAAACTTGCCGGTTGAGTCAGTAGTTAGGAAGGCAAATACAATGATGGCATTTACTATGAAACGACTTGAATATAAAAGCAGGGATGTGCATCTGAGACTGTAGGAGGTTCTGGTCAGACAACATTTGGAGTATTATGTGCAGTTTTGGGCCCTATATTTAGGAAGGACGTACTGGCCCTGGAGCGTGTTCAAAGGAGGTTCACGAGAATGGCCCCAGGAATGAAAAGCTTAACATATGAGGAATATTTGAGGACTCTGGGTCTATACTCGATAGAGTTAAGGAGGATGAGGGAAGACCTAATTGAAACTTACAGGATAGTGAACGGCCTGGACAGAGTGGACATTGGGGAGACGTTTCCATTGGTAGGAGAGATGAGGACCTGAGGGCACAGCCTTAGAATAAAGGGAAGACCTTTTAGAGAGGAGATAAGGAGAAACATCTTTAGTCAGAGAACGTGAATCTGTGGAATTAATTGCCAAAGAAGACTGTAGAGGCCAGGTCATTGAAAATATTTAAAACAAAAATAGAGTTCTTGATTGCCAAGGGGATCAAAGGTTAGAGGGAGAAAGCAGGAAAGTGGGATTGAAAACCCAGTCACAATTAAATGGCAGAGCAGACACGATGGGCCAAATGGTCTAATTTCTACTCCTATGTCTTATGATCGAATGTAAACAACAACCTTTTATGCCTGGTGATAGTCTAGTGAATACATTTTGTACATCTTCCACACTTTCCTGGGGGTCTTTTCCTCAATGTGGCATTCAAGACTATATTCACATACAGTCGCGCCTCGACTCACGAACTTAATCCGTTCCGGGACCCGAACTGAATCAATTTTCCCATTGTTCGAATATTCAAAGCGCGCATAGCAAAGCAGAACAATGACAATGAAACCACAGGCTTTTTGCGTTTGTACCTTGAATTTTGTACGTACGTTGAAGCAAACTTTTACGTACAATCCTGTTTGTAAACCGATTTGTTCGTGAATGGAGTCATTTGTATGTCGAGGGGCTACTGTACTGTGTTTACAGCTTAAATAGAGAATCTTGCACATACTTTTATATAGAATAGAAAACAAAGGAGTTCTGGCTGAATATTAAAGTTCTTCAATTTTTAAAGCCATATTTAAAGTCCTGTACATTACCAAACCTCCACCACTCTTCCATTTTAAGATAAATTCCCTTTCCCTCATTTTTAAGAGGTACAAATCTGCATTTTTCTACATGAAACTGTATCTATTACCTGTCTCTATATCTTGCCTCACATCCATATCTTCCTATGCTCTCCCACAATACCTATTGATTTAGCTTTCCATATTAGCTCTAGTAACATATTCCACTGAGCCTAAGGTTCATATCAAGACAGACATCTGGAAATTTAATAACTATGTAGACAAGTATGACAGAGTTACATGTATAGTCTGGGTTATATATTTACTTAGATTTATACCTAATTGACTTGTTGTCCAGCTACAGCTGCTTTGAAGCTTTATCCTTTGTGTAGAAGTGAAACAGTGACATATCCACATTCGTCCAAAAGCTCCTTTAGGGAAGATTTGATAAAGTGTAGAGGGAATTACCAGTTCCATCACCCGTTCAGCTAAATTAGCTTCAGTGAAATCACATTCCATACCTTTGTGTTGACATCTGCCTATGAACTGGCCGACTGCTGTGGTATGCCATGAACTCAGGTCTATGAATCCTGTAGCTAACTTGGACCTCCTCCAGCTGATATTCCAGGGCTTGAAAAATCTTATTTGGACCTTTTCAGTCATCACTCCAAAGGTTAGTAGATTTGAATACCCTTCGTTCCCCAAAGTGATAGGTTTGCATTGTCTATGTTCTATTGGCTTATAAGGAGAAGATTTATTCTCTCCTGAAGTAATTCAAACTCTGACAGATTATTACTGGAATGCCAGTCCAAGTTCAGAAGTTTGATTTCCATGCTTACATTTTTATTTTTAAAAGGGCACAAAACAACAGAGTAAAAACGTATATTGCGATGCAATTCTCTCTCATTTATTTTTTAGCATCCCTTGGTTTCTGGTTGTACCTTAAAAGATTGGTTGTGCCTATAGGTAGCATTCACAACAAAAAGGACAAAATGGTAATATCACACAAGCCTTTATTTTTTGTAACTTTGAGCAGCAAATTGGATGAACAAATTCGCATCTGGACATACGTAAGGTATTTGTGATAAGAGGAAAGGTCTTTGTTTTAATCTGTATTTGTTCTATGGTAGTTTTTTTAATCTTGGAAGAGTCCTTCTGTACCTTTAAAGCTGCTTTTTTAAAAAAAATCAGATCAGCTGTGGCCATCTTTTAGCAAAAGGGAAAAGAGAGAGTACTCACAAATAGATCATGCTCCAGTACAGGTTGTAGCTTTCAATCTTGGTGGTTAAATGTGAATTGCAGCTCTGAACTCAGACATATGATGGACAACTGTTAGGAAAATAACTTTCCACATCTGCCACAACGTTAGCTTCTTTCAATTTTTGATACCAACCTGATGTCAGCAGCTTCTAGTGCCTGCTTGCTAACACTGTCTTCAAAACCTACTTCATATCATGATTGCCATTATGTTGTAATTTGTTGTTTTCTCATTGTTTGCCCACATACCACATCACAGAAACTTGGCTTTGCATTGAGATAGAAATCTGAAAGTTTATTGAAAGATAATTATGTACATTAATGATATTTTAGAATTACATATATAGTCTGGGCTGTGGCTTAGATTAATACTATATTATGTTCATGGTTTACCAGCTGATTAACAGACTGACTGCTTGCCTAACTACTAATGAACGTACAGAGACTAAGATAGAGACCTGAGATACTAGGGCATAACATCATGGTTTCATCTATCACAATAACAGAACACTGATCACATATTGCCAATCACCCACTGACACTAACTTGGCCAATTATGATCATATTCCCTTACTTCTTAAGTCCTGAGGATGTGTATACGTGGCTAATTAGTGACTAATACTGCTTTCCACTACACTGGAAGAAATGCAACATTTCTTCCTTTAAAGGAATATTGATAGGATTTTTTTCCTTGTTGGTCATAACAGAAAAAGAATATTAAATGGTTAGTGATGGCTGATTGTGCAGGATGTTATACACTCCTCAGGAAAAATCAGAGACCTTGCTTTGATGTTGGAGCAAAATCCCATGCATGCCAATAAACCTCCAATAACTGTCAGTGTCTTTATGGTTTAAGTTTTATCTATTTATAGTTCACTTACAGACATAAATAATTTGGCCCTTTATTCAGAGTATTTTGAAATTAAATCAAGGTTCACGCAATCAGAATTACAAAATAGACAAATTATTGGTAGGTTATTAAACATAAATATTCCGATAGAATGATAAATAGATACAGATCCTTAATAAGGAATAAAAACAGAAGTTGCTGGAAAAGCTTAGCAGGTCTGGCAGCATCTGTGAAGAGAAATCAAAGTTAACATTTTAGGTGACCCTTCCTCAAAACTGATGGTAGCTTGGAAAATGTCAGTTTATATGCAGAAGAGAGGGTGAGGGAGGGGGTAAGGAGTAAACAATGAGTAGCGTTGGAGCCCAAAGACAGAAGAACAGAGAACAGACAAAGGAGTTGATAACGATCTGGCTGGGAGGGTGAACAGCTGTTAATGGAGACTGTTAGAGGCTAACAATAGGTAGTGTGTAATGGCAGACTATGTCATAGCAAGGCTTGTTGTACGTGGTAAGGAGCGAGGATGTAGGAACCATCAGGCCCAAAAACCACTGAACTAGACTTAGAGACTCGATGGCTGCAGGGTCCCCAAATGGAAAATGAAGTGTTCTTCTTCCAGCCTGCATAGAGCTTCGTTGGAGCACTGCAGCAAGCCTGAGTCAGCGATGCTGGTCAGCGAAGAGTGGTGTGTTAAAGTGACAAGCAACTGGAAGCTCAGGGTCTTTTTTGTGAGCAGAACGGAGATGTTCTATGAAGCGGTCACCTGTTCATCCTTCATTTCCCCAATTTAGAGAGAGTAACAAATGCAGTAGACTAGATTGTGAGAAGTGCAGGTAAAGTGCTGCTTCACCTGTAAGGTATGTTTGGGCTCTTGAATACCGAGGAGAGAAGAGGTAAATGGGTAGGTGTTACACCTTTGACAATTGCAGGGGAAGGTGCTATGAGGGTGGTATTGGGAGTGAAGGAAGAGTGGTCCAAGGTGTGCCGGAGGTAATGGTTCCAGTGGATAACGGTCAAGGGAGGGGAGGGGAATGTATGTCTGACGGTGGCAGAAATAGTGAATGATGATCTTCTGGATGGGGATGCTGGTTGGATGGTAGGTAAGGACAATGGAAAACCTATTGCTGCTGCAGGAGGGAAGTGGGGGGTGAGGGCAGAAGTGTGAGAGATGGGTCAGGCTCAGTTGAGGGCCCTGTCAACAACTGTGCTGAGGTATCTAGCACTCTGGGCTCCTCAATCTTAGGGAGTGCCTGTCAGTGGTAATTTATAAGAAAGAAGCACTAACACTTGCAGGAGAAGGCCCCGCAGTTTGGGAATGGACATTTATTCCCATTTGATATGACTGTATCTCTTGACTGCTCTCCAGCTATCAGGTAAAATCTCCAATACCTCTATAAAAATCCCTTGCCATATAACTACAGAATACAACTATTCAATGTCACATGGCTAAATTATAAGCTATACCTAAAGATACACAGAATGGGAAGCAATCTATTGAATGCTATTTTCACCTCTCTCAACAATCTCTGGAGAATTAGGTAAGCAGTATCTTCTTAAAAATGTGCATTAACTACAGCTCCCAGGACATGTACCGTCAGATTTTGACAGACATCCTCCAGCTGGACAGCACTTGAAACAGTCACTTGGTCAGAGCACTTCTTCCCAATGTCTCCTGCTAAATTACACTGACTTGACTTGGGGACATCAACTGATCAGAGACTAATCAGTGTCAACGGTACACAAAGTAAAACCTAAATGATGCTTAACATTGTAATTAACGTGAAGCATTAACACCAATTCTTATAGGTTTCCAATATGGGAGAAGACAGATTTATTCCCAGCTGTTTGCACCTGAATTGGAAGGGGACTAATACACTGGCAAGGAGATTTGCTCCAGTTGTGCGGGAAGGAGGAAGGAGGAAGGAGGAAGGAGGATTACCCAGATAGATAGTGAGGAAAGAGCTCAGTCTGAGACTGGTACAGTTGGGAAAAGGAGCAAGTCAAATAGTTAGGAACAAAGCAGACAACAGGGTAAGTTTGATAAATTAAACTGCATTTATTTCAATGCAAGACGCCTAACGGAAGGCAGATGAACTCAGGGATGGGTTAGGGACATGGAACTGGGATATCATAGCAATTACAGAAACATGGCTCAGGGATGGACTGGACTGGCAGCTTAATGTCCCAGGATACAAATGCTATAGGAAGGATAGAAAGGAAGGCAAGAGAGGAGAGGGACAGGCATTACAGCTATACTTAGGGAAGATATTCCTGGGAATTGGTCCAGGGAAGTTAGTTAGGTGGAACTGAGAAATAAGAAAGGGATGATCACATTATTGGGATTGTATTATAGATTCCCCCAACAGTCAACGGAAAATTGAAAAACAAACTTGTGGGGAGATCTGTTATCTGTAATAATAGGGTGGTTAGGGATTTTAAATTTCCAAACATAGACTGGAACTGCCACAGCATTAAGGGTTTAGATGGAGACGAATTTGTTAAGTGTGTACAGCTAAATTTTCTGATTTAGTATGTGAACGTACCTACTAGAGAAGATGCAAAACATGGCTTCCTCTTCAGAAATAAGGTAGGATAAGTAACTGAGGTGTCAGTGGGGGAGCACTTGGAGATAGTGACCATATTTCTAATGGTTTTAAAATAGTGATGGATCAGATCTAAAGTTAAAGATCTAAATTTGAGGAAGGCCAATTTTGACAATATTAGGCAAGAACTTTCAAAAGTTGTTTTGGGGTGGGGGGGTGGTAGGTTGAGTGGGTGTTTTCAGGTAAAGGGATGGCTGGAAAATGGGAAGCCTTCAGAAAGGAGATAATGAGAGTCCAGAAACAATATGTTCCCGTTAAGGTGAAAGGCAAGACTGGTAGATGTAGGGAATGCAGGATGACTAGAGAACTTGAAGTTTTGGTCAAGATAAAGAAGGAAGTACATGTCGGGTGTAGACAGCAGAGATCGAGTGAATCCTTAGAAAAATATAAAGTTAGTAGGAGTACACGTAAGAAGGAAATCAGGACGGCAAGTAGGGAAAATGAGATAGCTTCTGGTAATTAGGTTAAGGAGAATCCAAAAGGATTTTATAAATGTATTAAAGAACAAAAGAGTAAATAGGGAGAGAATAGGGCTCCTCAAAGATCAGCAAGGCAGCCTTTGTTGTGGCAGAGCAGGAGATGGCGAGATGCTAAATGAGTATTTTTCATCAGCATTTATGTGGAGAAGGACTTGGAAGATATAGATGGTTACATCTTGGAAAATGTCCATATTATAAAGGTAATGGCGCTGGGTGTTTTAAAATGTACAAAGGTGGATACTATCTCCAAGGACCTGATCAAGTGTACCCTGGAGCTCTGTGAGAAGCTAGGGAAGTGATTGCTGGGCCCCTTGCTGAGATATTTGTATCATCAATAGTCACAGGTGAGGTGCCGGAAGACTGGAGATTAGCTAATGTGGTGCCACTGTTTAAGAAGGGTGATAAGGACAAGTCAGGGAACTATAGACCAGTGAGCCTGATGTCGGTGTTGGGCAAGTTGGTGGAGGGAATCCTGGGGACAGGCTATGTACATGTATTTGGAAAGGCAAGGGCTGATTAGAGATAGTCAACATGGCTTTGTGCGTAGGAAATCATGTCTCACAAACTTGATTGAGTTTTTTGAAGAAGTAACAAAGAGGATTGATGAGGGCAGAGCAGGAGATGTGATCTATATGAACTTCAGTAAGGCATTTGACAAGGTTCCTTCTGGTAGACTGGTTAGCAAGGTTAGATCACAGGGACAACTAGCTACTTGGATACAGAACTGGCTCAAAGGTAGAAGACAGAGGGTGGTAGTGGAGGGTTGCTTTTCAGACTGGAGGATTGTGACCAATGGTGTGCCACAAGGGTCAGTGCTAGGTCACTGTTTTTCATCATTCTATATAAATGATTTGGATGTGAACATAGGAGGTATAGTTAGTAAATTTCCAGATGACACCAAAATTGGAGGTATAGTGGACAGCGACGATTATTTCAGAGCTCAGTGAGACCTTGGTCAGATGGGCCAATGGGCCAAGGAGTGGCAGATGGAGTTTAAATTTAGATAACGTAAAGTGCTGCTTTTTGGAAGGCAAATCAGGACAGGACTTAATGGTAAGGTTTTGGGGAGTTTTGCTGAACAAAGAAACCTTGGAGTGCAGATTCATAATCCTTTGAAAGTAGAGTCACAGGTAGATAAGATAGTAAAGAAGGCCTTAGGAGTGTTTTCCTTCATTGGTCAGAGCATTGAGGATCAGAGTTGGGAGCTCATGTTGCAGCTATACGTTACATTAGTTAGGCCACTTATGGAATAGTGTGTGTAAGTGTGGTCTCCCTCCATCCGAAGGATATTGTGAAACTTGAAAGGTTCTGAAAGAACTTACAAGGATGGTGCCAGGGAAAGAGGCTGAATATGCTGGGGCTGTTTTCCCTGGAGCATCGGAGGCTGAAGGGTAACTTTGCAGAGGTTTATTAAATCATGAGGGGCATGGATAGAATAAATATACAAGGTCTTTTCCCTGAGGTTGAGGAGAGCAGAATTAGAGAGCAGAGGTTTAGGATGAGGGGGAAAAGACTTAACAGGGAACTAAAGGGCAACTTTTTCACACGTGGTGGTTTGTGTATGGAATGTGCTGCCAGAGGACATGGTGGAGGCTGGTACAACACTTAAAAGGCATTTGGATAGGTATATGAATAGGAAGGATTTAGAGGGATATGGGCCATGTCATTGCAAATTGGACTAGATTAGGTTAGGATAGCTGGTTGGCATACATGAGTTGAACTGAAGGGTTTGTTTCTGTGCTGGACAGGGGCATAGAAGTGGTACCTGAAATAAACTACACATATATGAACTTCCAGCATTTTATAATCCACTTCCAACATGGTCCTTATAACCAGAATATCAAAGAGCACTGCTCTCAGTCCCTTCAGAATGAGACCACACCTCTGAATATTGCATCTGGTCCAGATGCAGAGCTGCAAACTGATGCAGGATGACGTGCTGCATCAGTCAGATTTCTGGGCCCTGGTGATAGCCTGAGAAGAGGAGATTGTTGTTTTGCAAATGCAGGCTTATGCAAGGCTTACCTTTGTGCACTGATACAAACATTTTTAAAAATCACTTTCGCTCTCAATTTTCACTCTTTCACATGCCTCAAACCATCTCATGTACCGACCAATCCCCAAGATCCATCAAACCCTTATGATACTCTATGACCCCCTCTCCGACCCCATATTCCCTCAAATCCAGGTATGCTAATTTGCATTGATTTCCATGTCCTGACACCTTATTCCAATTTAGTGTCAATTCATGCTAATCCATGCATCCAAAAGACTTTCCATGACAACTCAGAGTCAGAGATTCATGGAGATGTACAGCACGGAAACAGACTCTTCCGGTCCAACACATCCATGCCGACAAGATATCCTAACTTAATCTAGTCCCATTTGTCAGCACTTGGCCCATATTCCACCAACCCCTTCCTATTCATATACCCATCCAGATGCCTTTTAAAATGCTGTAATTGTACCAGCCTTCAACACATGGCAGCTCATTCCATACACGTACCACCCTCTGCATGAAACGGTTGCCCGAGGTCCCTTCTAGTATCTTTCCCCTCTCACCCGAAAACTATGCCCTCTAGTTCTGGACTTGCCCGCTCCAGAGGAAAAGACCTTGTCTATTTATCCTATCGATGCCCCTCATAATTTTGTAAACCTCTATAAGGTCACCCCTCAGCCTCTGGCGCTCTAGGGAAAACAGCCCCAGCCTATTCAGTCTCTCCCTATAGCTCAAATCCTTCAACCCTGGCAACATCCTTGTAAATCTTTTCTGAACCCTTTCAAATTTCACAACATCTTTCCAATAGGAAGGAGACCAGAACTGCACTCAGTATTCTAACAGTGGCCTTACCAATGTCCTATTCAGCCACAACATGACCTCCTGACTCTTATACTCAATTTTCTGACTAATAAAGGAAACCATACTAAACACCCTCTTCACCATGTTATCTACCTGCAACTCTACTTTCAAGGAACTATGAATCTGCACTCCAAGGTCTCCTCAGGACAATACCATTGAGCATATAATTTCTGTTCTGATTTGCTTTCCCAAAATGCTGCACCTCACACTTATCTAAATCCACCTCCATCTGCCACTCCTCAACCCAATGGTCCATCCGATCCAGATCCCGTTGTACTCTGAGGTAGCTTTCAATTTTAGTGTCATCTGTAATCTTACTAACTATACCTCCTATGTTCACATCCAAACCATTTATGTAAATGACAAAATGCAGTGGACCCAGCACTGATGCTTTTGGCATATCACTGGCCTCCAATTTGAAGAGCAACCTTCCACTATCACCCTCTGTCTCCTATCTTTGAGCCAGTTCTGTATCCAAATGGCTAGTTTCATGTATTCCATGAAATCTAACCTTGCTAACCAGTCTCCCATGAGGAACCTTTTCAAACGCCTTACTGAACTCCATATAGATCATGTCTCCCGCTTTGCCCTCACCAATCCTCTTTGTCACTTCTTGAAAAAAAAGTCAATCAAGTTTGTGAGACATGATTTCCCACACACAAAGTTATGCTGACTATCCCTAATCAGTCATTGCCTTTCCAAATACATGTAAATCATGTCCCTCAGGATACCCTCCAAAAATATGCCCACCACTCATGCTCACCGGTCTATAGTTCAGTATCTACCATGGACAAATCTCATGTGCCATTTAACTTAATTATGTGTCGAATGTGGACATCACCATTTAAAAATAAAATGCACTATGAGAAAAACATGCACAACATTAAATTGCTTCCAGCAATCTTTTATGAAAACAAGCATTTGTATTCTACGTTGTTCGATAGATTGACAGCCCTTTGATAACCTTGAATGTCCTTCAGCATGTTTAACAGATTACAAAAGGTGGATAGCTGTTTTAGGCAAATTCATGCCCACCTTTTACAATCCCAAAGGGTACCTAAATGCCCACAATCTTCTGCTCCCACACACAGGGACTAACCTCCCCAATGGCCACCCCATAAGATGTTCAGGGACCAAGGTTACAGGGGTATCTCACCTCTCCAAAGGGAAATTCTGGCCATCTGCAATAATGCACTGAAACTGACCTTCTTGGACCTGGTCTACTCCTCATATGGAAAATGAAAAACAACACATTTGAAACTTCCAATTTGCAGAGAAATCTGCCATTTGCAGAATAACAAACAGACTTTCTGACAGGGCAAAAATCTAGACCTTGGAATGAGTTAGGCATCAACAATGCTTTTGTTACATCGTGCTGGTAACTTCCAACCCTCAGGGACATTCAGTTCCAGAAAGAGTGTAGAATGCTATTGTTGGGGGACCTTCAACATCACTATGGATTTTCTTCTTTGTGACATAATTCTACCAACTCACATGATGACATGGCAACCCACAATGCTGTTAAGCTCTGTTTCCATGTTACAGTCTGTCAAACATTGATGAATCAAACATCATCCTCTAAATGAACATCTGGCAACCAAAACCAACCTTTTACCCACTAATAAAACTCTTTCCTGATTAGTGATGACATTCCTCTGCCATTTAGCTCTGGGGAACGAGACCGTGAGAAACATTGGCACCTAATGGACCATGAACCCATTGAACAAGGCCAACATTTCTAACACAGACAACATAGCATCCCTGCATCGCAGCTGAGGCCATCTGCTTTGTAAAACTATTAGCTATGCTTTTGCCATCCATTAATAATTAAGGATGCCCTCCTTTCTGACTTACCACATCCACGAGTTTTGATTTTTCCATAGTCTATCCTACGTATTAGTTGAAACTCTCATCTTTCATATTCAAATCTCTCCACAATACTGCCCAATACATCACAACAATATCATCCTCTCTCCAAGTGCACTCATCCTTTCAGCTTCTAGTATTTCCCAATTGTAGATTTTGCCATCACTTCTTTCATCTCCATCTTCATTACTGCAACCTTACTCTCTGGAATTTAAATTTGCTGCCTTCCCAACTATTCTGTATCACAAAACCCACCTCTTCTAGTCACTCCCCACCATACGGTGAATCTGTTACTTTATTTCTAACTGGAAAACGCTTTAGTTACTTGAAAGGTAAAATTCAAATGAGCATGATCATTAAAATATGAAATGCCATCGTACAGGCTCAATGTTAGAGATCTTACCCAGGCAAGAGGACTGCACTATTGCAAAACTACTATGCAGCACTGCTTACTTTCATCACTGTTCTATCCAGCAACTTTCACAGAAGATAATACGTAAATACTTTGTCAGAGCAAGTGCCAAATAATTCATTTCTGAGCTAAACATCACATTTTACATTGTCTAAATCGACAGAGTGCAAAATACACAACATTCTTCTGCAAATATTTATCTAGATTGAGTAAAGCAGATTAAGAAGAGTTCCCTTATAGGCAATGTTACAATAAACAAAATCTTCAACAAAGAATTATGGTATCTGATTTTTAAATCATACCTACTTATCCCCATATCCACTTTCAATTTTTGCCTTTTGCTGATTAATTTAATGGTGGCATTTTGAAACTTGAAGTAGTCTCCTTATTATCATGCATGTTTACCCAAAAGGCATTGTTGATTTATAGTCCGGCATTCCAATTCTTCTGGTATTCACTTCAGCCAGATGACCCATCTTTCTATTACCTACTCTATTCTAGGCTCATGTCCTTGCTTTCATGCTAACTTTCTGCCTTTCTACCTGACTTCGAAGTATATTGCATTGCAGACTCTGACGCTAAGTCATCCATCATGTCACATACCTGAATCTAACAACACTTCATGACTATAGGAATTCAAATGAATTGCTTCAGGTTGGAATCCTGCACACATTTCAAACAGCAAATCTCTTCTCTTCATTTCTTCAAATATAACAGCTATTAAATATGATCAACCAAACAACAATAGGATAAATTATCAATTATTCTGTTACTCATAATGGAAATGAAGAAAATAGCACCGTGTTATCTTCAAATGCCCACATGAACCACAAAAATAAGCAGAAAGCAACAAAAATAGAAGTGGCTGCAAAAGCTCAGCAGGTCTGGCAGCATCTGTGAAGAGAAATCAACGATGACGTTTTGGGTCCAGTGACCCTTCCTCAGGTGCTGCCAGACCTACTGAGCTTTCCAGCAATTACCATTTTTGTTTCTGATTTATAGCATCCGTTTTCTTTTCAATAATACGCAGTGGGCCTTGGTTCCAATACTCTGTATCAAGCTTACAATTCTTGTACTGTTCAAGAGTGTCAATTAAACCCACAAACTTTTGACTCAGGAGACAAGAATGCTACTTGCTGAGTCAAAGTAATGCCTATCTATGCCAAGTCCTGACCTTTTCTAAGGTCTTTTGCGAAATACAGAGATTTAATATAGAGTCACACATCAAAAATGGCCCCATTCAATGAAAAGATAAAAAAAAAACAGCTTCAGAGATCAGAATTGCATTTACTTTGATTTTAACAAAGTTGTCTCTCACTGAAACATCGGCAAACTTTGTTTTAACAAAAAAATAGAAGTTTTTAACAAAAGATCCAGAAGTAACATAAAACAATTCAAACTATATATGATACAAATTCAATGATTTTAAACAAACTATAAAATTCTCATCCCATTAATCCCAAAACACTTCTTTATAAACCAAAGACAAAACAGCTTTTGTATAAGGCACAAAACACCCCTGGCATGTTACTCAAGTTGCCACTCATAACACACACTCGTATCAAACATCTTGGTTGAACTTCAATTTTGAAACTCAAAGTGTGATAACTTCTTCCTAGAGCTATCATACACTTGATCCTGTCCTTAAACAGCTAAATAACCACTTCTGAGTTTTTAGCTGAGAACCAATGCTAAATCCTCACTCTAAGGAACCAACGCATTACATCCTTCTGTTATTAGGAGCACTGTTCCATTCAGCAAACCTGTTCCAAGGTCTTCATAGGACTATAAGTATCCTACCCTAAAACTAAAAATTTCTCTCTCTCAGCCAAAGGCATCTCCCCCAGATTTAAAACAAAATAAATTCCAGAACACATGAAAAAATCTTGAGGCCCTACTATTTACTATGCTAGATTGCAATCTAAGATTAACAAAAGATTGAGTGTACCGAAAGCCATTCACTCTACACTCAGGTTTCACAAAGCTGCTCTTAAAATTATTCAACAGTTACAAAAAATAATTATAAATTAATTATTAACTTCAGAAATAAAAAATTAGTTATTCGCTCAATTCCAGGTTTAAAGCAACTGGCATTGAAAATTATATATATAAATCTTCCAATTTACATCACAATGTAATAATAATAATAATAATAATAATAATAAAAGCATCCAAACCCATACAAATGTACAAACCTCTCCATGTGTTTTTAAATGCGAATTTACAAAACCAAGGGCATAAAATCACGATGAAATGGATCATTGTAACACATATCTCTAACAACTTGTAACAAGAATGATGTCCAAGTCTTCCTGATGCAAGGACAAAAATAAGGTTAACAACTATTAGAACACAGTTTAAAAAAAAAGTTATTGTGAAAAACATTATTCATCATTCTTCTTTTTCAAAGCCATTCCATACATTGATGCAAAAAAGTTTTGGCAGCTCTCTTTCAAAATAATCTAGATGTTGCCCAGCCAACAAGTGGAATGAGTCCTACGACAACACAAAATAGCAAATTAATTCTTACAGTTTGGGTTACAGTCCGGTGTTGCAAGTCTGAACAAGTGCCCATAGACTCTCCCCCATTAAATTCAGAAAGCCACAAAGAAAGGTCACAATTGAAGGATTTCACTAAGACATGCATACTCTGCAAGTTGAATGTCAACAGTTTCAAGTGTGAAAGATGAATAGATTGTGAGGATTAAAATTTCTCTGGTGAAGCATTTACAATTTCAGCCGTTTTACTCCAATTTCAAACTGGATTCAGATTACAATGTACACTAAACACTGCAGAGCCAGGATGGTTAGTCGACATTTAATGTCTTAATTATAGTGCCATGTGGTGCTTTTTATTAAAAGTACTATGTAAACAGAATATTATTATTCTTGGACAAATATAAATGGAACACTTTCAACAGCAGAAATGCCAGGACTTTGGGTAAAACAGCTTTAACTTGAAGCAACTCAGGAACAAAAGAAAGGAGTAGACACCACATGCTCCTTCTCCTAGGACAGCCGGACCTGAATGTAACCATGGAAGAGGGGCAAGCAATCGGCCCGCTGACTGGACCTGTTTATTGTCATCCCCATTAATGTCCATTTGGTACTTAAATACTTAGTGTGCTCGTTTGATTTTTTTCTTGCATCATGTTCCATTAATTAAGAACATACAAAACCATAACAGACAAAGCCCACAGGATTTTTCAAGCCGATTCCACTATTCAGTAAGATCATGGCTGAATGTCTACCTCAACTCCTTTTTCTCATCAGATGCCAGGCTATCCAAAATCCTTTATTATTCCTAAGTATTAGAAACATCTCCAGTTTGCTACCATTAGCAAATTTGATCTTGGTATTGACCAATTCCAAAATCCAGACACTTACAGATACTAAATTCTCAGCAACTGTGGTCCAGCTCTCAAACACTTTCTACCCTCCTGAAGAAAAAACAATGTTTTACCATACTCTGTACTTAGTAGTTTGCGAAACCAATTTTTTAAAATCTATTCATCTCTAGAATCTAAAACTAGGGCTCACTGTTTAAAAATAAGGAGATGCCCTTCAAAAATGGAGAGAGAGAAAGCTTTTCTCACGGAATTGAGCATCTCTGAATTGTTAATGCAGAGGTAGTTAGTTGTTCGATATCTGGATAGACAGGAGTAATTAAATCAGCCACGATCTTGTTGAATTGTGGAGAAAGTAGTCTACTTCAGCTCCTATTCAGATCTTTCTATGGTTGTGTCCTGATCAGGCAAACATGTGCATCTGGACCTGGATATTGCCCTCTTTTAGTACTCACAGTCAATTCTTTTCACTATTTCTACCCCAACTATATTAAAATTATTTGTAATTTCATTATTTGGTAAAAACATTGTACAACATAGAAACTACTCAAATCAACCTGTCCATGTTGGTGTTTAAGCTCCAACTTAACTTTTGCCCATCCTACTTCCCCTAATCCTATGATCATTGCCTACTATTCCTTTCTCCTTTATGTTGATGTAGCTTCTCATAGTGCAATAATGAGAACACTTCAAAAAGTACGTGATTTCCTGTAAAACACTTGGGGACATCCAGAGATCATGAGAAGCAAGTCTTTTTTTTACCCCTTAAATGCATCTATATTAGTTACCTTAACCAATCCTTCTAAGAGCAAATCCCATTTTCTAAACTCTTTCTCAGTAATATTGTATCTCCCGAGTTCCCCATTGGATTTCAGTGACTAGTTTGTAATTATGGTTCTCTAGTTTACTTGTCTAGCATTTCTTTTTAAACCAGTGAAGTAGACATCTTAAGAATGAAACTAAATTAAAAACAGAAGATTCCAAAAGTTGATATTTACAGCAACTTTATATACATGTTTGTTTCTTCACATGACCTGTTAACACCCCTTTATCTTGCTTAACCATGTCATCTTGTCACTGCTGCCTTGCACCTTACTACAGAACTTCCCATGTTCTTTCCTCCTCTCTTCCTCTCTACTCATTTTCTGGGCTCTGTACTTGGGGAAAAAAGTTTAACGTCTCTAAGTCTTGCCAGTTTTGAAGAAAAGGTCATCAACTTGAAATCTTAATTCTGTCTCACACTCCAAAGAAGCTGCATGACCTGCTGAATATTTCCCCTGGGTTTTTATTTTAAATTTCCATTTTCAGCAACTATGTTTTGCTTTAGTTGCAGCAACATGCTTGACAGAGTAATTTTGGATTTACTGGGACTACGAGCAATGTCTTTGCTAACTAAGCAACTGATAGATCACACCATAATCACATTGACACACATGGTTGTACATTATCCATGAATGTTTCTCTGTGCACTGAGGATGATGCATAAATTGTTTCTGCTTTATTCTACCTTCAGTGCAACTAAGAACAAGGCAGCCTTCTAATTTACCATGCATAATCTTTTGTGAATCATGAAATTCCCACACACATACATATATTATACAGATACATACCAAGCTTGAATTCTGATGACACCATCCATTATAATATTATCCTATAAAAATCACTCCCCATCAAGTGTTCTATATTTAATCAGAGCTTCTGGAAATAGTAATGCTGAAGGAGAAGTGCCACTGTAGGCAAACCATTATGATTGGAGTCATTTTCTATTTGCAACTCCAACCATATTATTTATTCCATTGAGTGAAACAGACATTCAAGGCCCATTGAATCAAATTATCCTTATGTGCGACATTAAAAATTATGGGTAACATCTTGATAGAATTGCTGCCCTTCAATTAATATTGGTCAACATTGTCTGCCCTGTATTAAAAGCTTTGACCCAGATTTTTACAGATTCCATGGATCTTTAATAATGCCAGGCAGGATCTGAAAGTTTCAACACATTTCCAACAGATTCAATTTTTGACAGCAGTGAAAAGGAGGTTGGGTATGATCCATATAAGGGAGGGGATTTGCTCTACAAAATCTCGGAGTCCTTCTCCCACTGCAACTCCCAGGTCATTTCGTCTGCCCTGAAGCTCTGACTCTTTGCTACCTTTCCCCATCCTCCTCCCTGACCTATCACCTTCATCCCCACTCACCTATTGTACTCTATGCTACTTTCTCCCCACCCCCACCCTCCTCTCAGTTATGTCTCCACCCTGCAGGTATTCTGCCTCTATTCCTGATGAAGGGCTTTTGCCCAAAACATCGATTTTCCTGCTCCTCGGATGCTGCCTGAACTGCTGTGCTTTTTCAGCACCACTCTAATCCAGAATCTGGTTTCCAGCATCTGCACTCATTGTTTTTACCCATATAAGGGAGGCCCTGTAATTTTTTTTTAAATCGCCTGTATGTTTAAGAGGTACACAACTTCAAACTAGGAAATTATTTAAATTTCTAGCCCTGTGAAAACTCTCTGAAAAAAGACTGCCTGTGTCAGAAATAGTTGAAAAGATCAAATAAATACCATAGCTGTTTGTTGACAGCAACCAAAAAAGATAATCATGCCATTATTAATGCTTGACTGCCTTCTATAACCTATCATTATCTCACTAGGACTTCCTAGGTTCACAGTGTGAATGGCGGCTGAAAGACGTTATTATCTGTTAATGAATCAGCATTATGATACAAGTTTGTTTGTCTTTACAAGGGATAAAGTACTTAAGATAATTTGAATGTTGCAAATGGGCTTTCATAAATGAACTTTTTCATACAGTATAGGCACTTTATGTTTTACACTTTATTTTATTTCATTTCAATATAGCTTCTGGGATTTACCCATGGTGGATATTGGGGAGTTGAGATTAAAGCTGGAATGACAATAATGGTAGAGTCAGCATTGGTACCATGAGGGTGGGTGGGGAGATGAAATGGCATGAGGTTATAGGATTCCATTTTTCTACATTACCATTATTGTAGAATTGTCTTTGTTTATTTGAAATCTGTTGATAAATGCACTGGTTTCAGCAGGATTGAATTATGAAAGGTCATTCACAGTGGTCATCGATGTTGGTGACATCTGTGTGGGTACTGTTTTGTTATAGGATGATGAAATAGAGAATCAAACGGTTAGTTATTTTTCTAGGGAAGTGAGTTCTGGTCAATAGAAATATTCAGTGGTGGACAGACATGAAGTCTTGTGTTGGATCTACATTAACTTGCAATTTACACATACAATAACTTTGAATAAACTATTATTTATATGGACCACAATCTGTTATTTATTTTTTGCAGAGCTTAAGTCAAAAATTCAAGACCTTTTCATTGGAATCTCATTTTGTAGTCATACCATTGAAAGGTTATTTTAGTAGCAGACAACAACCTTGTCATAGAATGTGTGTGTACGAATAAAACTAAATGTTGGAATCAAAACAGACTTGTGTAACATTTGGTTGATATGAAACTTAATGTAAATATTTTAATACTGTTAAAGTAACAATAACAAAGTTAGAAGGAACTTCTTGATTAAATATGGAATTGTCTCCTCAGGAAGCCTTTTCTTCTTTGAGGGGTGGCGGAGGAAACAGTGTGATGAAACATTTTGGGCATCT
This sequence comes from Hemiscyllium ocellatum, assembly GCF_020745735.1. NCBI lineage: Eukaryota > Metazoa > Chordata > Chondrichthyes > Orectolobiformes > Hemiscylliidae > Hemiscyllium > Hemiscyllium ocellatum. Next base: position 39,238,039 of record NC_083418.1, read on the forward strand.
AGATTGTTTAAAAGCTTGTGGATGTAGGTCAGTGCTGTGATGGGTTTTAAGAAAAGGGTCATAAAGGAATTTTGCGACAGTGACTTAAATGATCAGTTCTAAGACAACACACACTGCCTGAGGCTTGGCAGGAGTAATGGAGTAAGATGTTTATATTTTTGGTGTAGGATGTGCCTTGTAAATGTGATGAATTATTACATTTCTTTTTAAACCAGTTCAGATAGCAGTTTTAGTTGAAGAATTCAGAATTGAGCTCAAAGACATGTTTTAATTTCTCTCCAACACAGTTCAGAGGAAACCAATCACTGCAGCAATCCTTCTTTTTGTAATTTGTGAAGTTTACAAGACAGTAAAGTTTGAGATAGAAATCTTCAGGTTGTTAGAAGTAAAATGCTTGGTCCATTAGACCTATAAAAAGTCATGCCATCAGTCAGTAAGAGGAATTGTAAAATTATTTCCACGGTTCAAAAAAAAAGAAACTGGAAGAAGTCAGTTAAGTAGACACCTGCAGTTGAGATAGTTTTGTTAGATTGGAGTCTTTGTAACATAGTGTTGAAACCTTTATTTTAGCATTTGCGTTAATATTTTTCTAATTGCAATGTCTGCATGTATAAAATTGGGTTTGTTTCCTTCTGAGTAGTAAACTCATTCTGTTTTTAAAGTATATTTGCAGCTTCATGTCAAACCAGTTTCAGTGACTATTCACCACATTAGATAGCCTAATTAGAAAAAAAACAAATCAAGCCAGGTTTCATACTGCAATCTGACTTGTTCTGAAGCATTATTAGCTGAGATCATAGGAGTGAGGAATGATCTACAGAAGTCTCAAGTTGACAGCTGTAGAGATCAACAATATTGGTTCCAGTTAGTTTCAGTATTTCAGGCATACTACAACAAATGATTAGGGAATGGAGCTACATTGTACAAATACGTCATATGGACAGGTCACTTGAGCAGTTTAAACAAGCAATCAGATGCTGGGCTGCTCTTTTCATAATACACGTCAGAACATTTTTTTCCACCCCCGCTCTTCTTTTGTTATTTTCATGCCGTTTTTGTTTTTAGTTGTCCTCTCTCGAAGTCATGGCTAAGGTTGCTAATGGTTTGAGACGCCTGGTGAACTTCTGCCAGAACTTTATCGTCATGTAATTAGCCCAATACTTTAAATGGGTCATTTTCTATTCCTCGGCATTACCTGGACCTATCCCAATCTAGGTCTGAAGCTATACGAATAACCTGTTGGTGGCAGCAAACTTTTATCTGTACCTAAAATCCCTTTCTAACCATTCATGGTCAAACTGCATTCATCAAGAAATCTTATCTAAAGACTGTATAATTGTTATGATTTCTGGAGTGATGATTTACAATAAAGGGACCAACAAAATTTTCAGTATAGAAAACCTTGGAAGAATGAATGGCCAAAAAAAAGTACTACACATGTCAACCATGCTTGTTATAAGAGACAAACCCTTAAAAAACTACCAAGTGTTTTATCTTACAAAAGTGATCAATAATTTCTTTTCATCTGCTCTGGGATAGTCTAAGCAAAATAAGTCAATAATTGTATCAAATACTCCTTCAAAATCTGGTCCCAAACCTACATGTGTTATGTATATCATCAGAAGGTCCCAATGAAGTTGTTCTGAAGTGGGAAAGAACACTACAGTCACACCTCTTAATAAATTATTCAAAAAGTCTATTTTCTCTGAAGTTAGAGTTATTTTTAAAAACCTGGTCAAATATCCATCTGGAGCAGGTAGGCCATCAGGGGTCACCTGGGTCCAGAGGTAGGGACAACATCATTCATCACATGAGCTTCAAATTCAGATTTCAACATCTGTCTTGGTTGGATTCGAATCCATGACCCCAGGACATTAACTTGGGGCTTTTGGACTCCATATGCAGTGATATTACCACTGTGCCAATGGCCCGTTTCCCTGAACTCATCTCTTGGAACAAGATGGAATGCATCCCTGTAATGCCACATAAGTAAAACATTTTCAAACGAAAACAACAAAGTAAGCACTTGTAAAATTACTGGAATGGTGGCAATTTAGGAAAAGGTGAGGTGCAACGAGACCTGGGTGTCATGGTGGAACAGTTGCTGAAGGTTGGCATGCAGGTGCAACAGGTTGTGAGGAAAGCTAATGGCATGCTGGCCTTCATAGCAAGAGGCTTGGAATATCGGAGTAAGGAGGTCTTGCTACAGTTATACAGGGCCATGGTGAGACCACACCTTGAGTACTGTGTACAGTTTCAGTCTCCTAGTCTGAGGAAGGACATTCTCGCTATTGAGGGAGTCCAGCGAAGGTTCACCAGACTGATTCGTGGGATGGCAGGACTGACATAAGGAAGGCTGGATTGGCTCGGCTTGTATTCACTGGGATTGATCAAAAAAAATGGGTGGGAGCAGGATGGTACTGGACAGGCTGGATGGGGAAACAATGCTCCAGATATTGGGAAGTCCAGAACTACAGGTCACAGTTTATGAATAAGGGGTGGGCCATTCAGGGACTGAGGTGAGGAAAAGGGGCTGAGCTGAGGAAGTTTTTTTTTCCAGTCAGAGTTGTAAACCTGTGGAATTCTCTCCCACTGGAAATTGTTGGGAGCAGTTCATTAAATAGATTCAAGAGGGAGGAGGACATGGCTCTTGCAGCTAAAAGGATCAAGGGGCATAGAGAGAGAATGGCACATTGAGATTGCATCTGCCATAATCGTATTGAATGGTGGGGTAGACTCAAAGGGCCGAACAGCCTACTCCTGCACCTATTTTCTATGTTTCTTTGTCTCTAAAAGGGACAGCTTCTATGATTTCAAATGTTTGATTGTTATCACTGTAGAACAATGACATAAATTAACAATTATTCCAACTGGTCAGACAGAACAAAACTGAAATAAGTTCCACATGCCAGTTAATGCCTTTGCTACAATTCCATCTTGCACGGTTAGTAATGACAATGAGTGAATATTTCTCTACTGGCAGAAAACTCACATCAACATTTTGTTGCAAAGAAAAGCTGAACCACATCAAGCCAGAATGCTAATGATTCAGTCAGAGCAGGAGCTGTATGATACAGATAGGTGCCATTAGTTCTCTGTCTTTCCTGATAATCAGCAAGAACAGCTCAGTAACTCACAAAATTGTTTTAATTCAAACCTGATTTATTCCATGGTTCAAAAGTGAGAATCAGTCAGATGTTAATTTATATGGGCAGCAAAAAGGAATCCACTAACATTTATTATTTGCTTATGTGCCATATTTAAAGAATGCATTTTATTCTTTCTACTCAGTTCGATTCCTTCGCACTCTGCAAGTTCTCATGACCAAGGGGTGAATAAATGCAACTGCTGCTCAGCAAGTCCACTGCTGAAACCTTTGTGGATCTACTGACAGGGGTTTACATCTCATTTTTCTATGGCAAGGGGTGCTCGCTTGATGACTGTTGAGCTGCATATTACAATTCTTTGCTTTGAAATTATGTACTTAAAAGGTTCACTAAGTATAATGGGAGTGCCAGGCACCACGACGCACATGGATGGTCATCATTTTGAGACCACTGTCTGCATAAGAACTACTTCTCATTGCCAGATGAACTTTACTGAAGTTAAACATAATTGTGGCATGTGGGAGTCGGAAATAACCATGCAATGGAAGATATGAATGCAGATTATCATGGAATTTGTACCTCAAACTGTAACCTTTCAACAATATCATCATTCTCAGCATTAAAGAATTAGGCACTCACTAATTAAATGGATTCATTACTGCACTGAAAATTAAAAGCTGGTTTAGTAACAATTTCATTAACAAATCAATATTTCACACTCAAACTAAGAATTAGAGCTTGTTATACCTTCACACTGAATTTAGCCTTTAGAACACTGGACTGAACTTTCCCAATCCCTAAATGATGCAGTTAATGGTAGTCCATTGGGAAAATATGCTGAAATTTGAGAAAAAAAAGTTCTCAATGGGAAGCAAAACAATCAAGTATTACACCCAAGGTTTGAACGATATGAGAATCTGGTGACTGGTGAGAGACCGGTTTGCATGCATGTATACCTCATTAGTGCCTCATCTCATTTATTGCAGTTTCCTAATAGTCGATGTGGCAATAATTGTCATGAAATTCCAAGTGGATACCTGAGAGGGTTCCAGCTCTTGGCTTGATCCTCTTCCATCTTGGTAAAAACAATGACTGCAGATGCTGGAAACTAGAGTCTAGATTAGAGTAGTGCTGGAAAAGCACAGCAGTTCAGGCAGCATCCAAGGAGCAGTAAAATTGACGTTCTGGGCAAAAGCCCTTCATCAGCGTCCCAACACCACTGAAGCAACTGGGAGAAGCAACCACCTGAACCCACCCTTGCTCTCCCCAAAAAACCCAGTTCATGTACGTTTGCATTGAATACACAACAGCCTCACCACTTCATCTGCGGACCAGTTAGAATATCGTTCTCCACTTCAATGCTGTAATTTGGACTGCACAAACATTGTTCATTGCAAAGCTGCTGCCGCCAAGGTGCTTTTTACACCGGGACAGACAGCCATTTCATCCATAGGATCAGAGTGCACCTCCGAGCTCTCTGCTTGTTAGCTATGGCTGAGTTCACACCTACTTGGATACTCTCAGCAACTGCGCCTTGCTTTGACTTTTCACACTTTGCCACCTGATTCAGAAATTAAAGGTTGACAGTATTTCTGCCTTGCCTTGCTGTTTAACACAGACACAAAGCCATGCAGCTTGCAAAGGTTGTCAGCAGTGATCAGGCAAGGGGACCTACATGTTACTATGTGGCACTGTACTACATCAATGTCACATCTAAAGCACGTGACAGCAGCTTTCATAACAAATACTGCATGTATGTCAGCCAAATGGTCACATTTCCAAGTCTAAGAGGAGAACAGTCAAGGAGGACTGTCATCAGACAGGGGGTGTCACAAATGTCAGTTCAGGGCTCCGGCAGTGAAATGCTTAGAGCTCAATCAGCAGCTTACTCACTCCATCAGGCCTGCATTTCAAGTTGGTTAAGTGGGGTTGAACTTTGGGGATCTGCTCATCGAAAATAAAAGTTATTAGGGGCCGGTTGTGGTAGGGAAGTGAAGGAAGTCAATTTTATATTTTTTTTAGATTAGATTACTTACAGTGTGGAAACAGGCCCTTCGGCCCAACAAGTCCACACTGACCCACCGAAGCGCAACCCACCCAGACCCATTCCCCTACATTTACCCCTTCACCTGACACTACGGGCAATTTAGCATGGCCAATTCACCTAACCTGAACATTTTTTTGGATTGTGGGAGGAAACTCACGCAGACACTGGGAGAATGTGCAGACTCCACACAGAGTCGCCTGAGGTGGGAATTGAATCCAGGTCTCTGGTGCTGTGAGGCAACAATGCTAACCACTGCGCCACCGTGCCGCCAATTGTGTGCTTTAGAAGCAGGACACAAGGCTGCACAGGGGACAATAATTGTGACAGGCAGCAAACAATTGGCTGAAAGACAACAGACCACTGGACGACATCAGGTACTCCAAAAGGAGGAATCCCATGGTCACCATCCTGGTTTCGATGGAGGAGCTACATTATGATTGTTGGCATAATATTGGAAGATGAAGATATAAAAGAAAGTTAGGTGGCAACATGTGGAAGCTTGGAATTGATGGGCTTGACAAGGAGTGCAACAAAGAAGGGAACATGAAGTTTTGGGGTGGAGGAAGATGTGGAGTCCCTAAATTATCAGGCTGAGACTACGACTACCTCTATGAAGCCTGATCTGTGTGGTCTTCCACTCTCACAATCTCAAATGCAAATTCAAAAATGCCTATAGTCATGCCTGAGGTGAGCTGAGTACATTTATTTCTACCTGATGCTACAGGTTGAAAACATCTGTCATCATAATACTCTGCACGTGAAATACATTGCAGTGTGCAAGCAACCCTCACCATGTTATTGGCCATTACAGATTCATCAGTAATCTATGAAGTAGTAATCTTAGGCAACCTTAAACATGGTACCACTGGTCCACAATTCACAAAGACAGTCCCGTGATCTCTCATGCTGCAAGCCATAACCTCAAGCTGATTTCCTCTCATCTTTTGCTGTCAGCATGGCTCACATAGGCATGCCTTTCTCAGGTGATGTGGGGACTCAGATGGGTGTAGGTTTCTGTAATCCCACTGCATTGACAATCTCCATTTTTTGCAGCATGGCTTGTGCTCTATCCATTTGACATAGTGGATCTTATTCCAATGTCCAAGTACTCCTTTGAGAGCTCCCTGTCCCACTGTTCGGCTGACTGTGTTAAACCAGCATTTGTATCACTCCCAAATGGTGACTGCTGACCCTTCTGTTTGCTATTCCTCACACAAGTTCATTGGAACTGTGACCAATGGATCCAGCTGCAGCAGGTGTTATTGTCACTGTGGTGGAAGTGTGAAGATGATGCAGAGAATTTGAGAAACCAATGTTTTGGCAAGTGCAGGAACAGCAGCAACCTCCGGTGGCTGCCAAACAGCTGCTGCATCAAGTAGAAGCAAAACGTCTCCCTCAGGATGTGGGAGGTGGTAGAGGAGATCCAGAACCTAATGTTCTCAATGCTATTTCTACCAGAAGAGACAAGATGACCAATCAATCAATCAGTAATGGCTACTTTAAAATAAGAATGTCCCAAGACACCATCATAGAACAACATCATTTTACGAGATTGGGACCTGTGACCTTAACGGTGCATGGTCATCTATCTCAGTGCTGTCAACATGACAGCAGTGCTTTTGTTTTAAGAGCACACAACAGGCTGCTTCTTGAGCTCCACTGCAACCCATGTGGGCCCTCTCAATCTGCAACCCATAAATCTATCAAGCCTCTCGTTGATGCAGTTTGCACAAGATCAGGTTGTATTGTTCCATACAAATTCAGGGCGCCAATCCAGTCAGTAGGTTTTGGCAACAAGACTGGCTTCTTCAGGTACAGTGCACATGGATTGGACATACATTACACTGAGTGCCATATGATTACATGGGAGTCCATCAATAGGAAAAGATTCCATACTATCACTGTACAAGTCACTTATTACCAATACCACACCTCTGATGTCTCTACAAGTTACCCTGAAGTTGCCAAGATGGATATAGCTTTGACAACTCTCATATTCCTGCTTTGTTACAAAAAGGGACAAAAGCTACACTGTGCAACTAATACAAATGATTTCATTATGTAACCCTTATATAGGACGAGGTTAGATACAATGCTGGGGCTAGGAGAAAAGGGAAGATTGCAGGTGCTGGAGATCAGAGTCAAAAAGTATGATACTAGAAAAGCACATTCGGTCAGGCAGCATCCGAGGAGCAGGAGAGTCAATGTTTCAGGCATAAGCCGTTCATCAGGAATTCCCGATGCCCGAAACGTCAACTCTCCAGCTCCTCGGACCCTGCCTGACCTGCTGTGCTCTTTCAGCACCACGCTTTGAGTTAGATACAATAAGCAGGGTCATGTGGAGCAACAATAGGCCTTCTGGAGATAAGGTCTGATGATTGCATCTGTGGAGTTTTACAGTATAGATTACACAGTAATTATAAGCATTTAACCATAATCACAGCACAATCCTAGCATGCTGTTCTTTGCACAATTGGAACAGCCAAAGAGGGGAGGTGATAAGCTGAGAAGCGGGAGCAGTCTTTCAAAGTGAAAGATAATGACATTAAGCAAGAGAAACATCACCTACACCATGATGGAGTAATGTGGCATCAGGCACAATACATTGACATGTAATTCGAATGGATATGAGCTGGGTGAAGTCAATGAATGACCACGCTATGTGGTGCTGGTCAAAATACAAGCAGCAAATTTATTCCCAGAAGATATTGCAGCCTCTGTGTTTACTCTGTCTTTCTGTTATTTACAAAAATTAGTGAATATTTACAAATATGATATTCTATCTGTAACTGAGTGCCACCTGTGCTACCCATGTACCCTTTCTTTTTCACATTCCTCCCACTATATGTACTTTGAAAGTATATTTGAGATTGGGCTTGAGTAACCTGGTGCATGGCCAGGTTTTAAATACATGTAGCTAGCAGTGATCCTAGAAATTCCTGCCAGTGGTGAGTTCTGCTGGTGAGCACAAGGTAGTGGAAGAACACCACCAAACAGGGGGGACATACATAATGAGATAAACAGCCTAAAATCTTTTGAAAACTCACGAGCTCACTGAGAGGATCCCACTGTAAAACTCTTGGAAACTGACTTTTAGTAAATTGTTGGAAAATGTCAGCCCCCATGTCTTTAGCTATTCGTATATCAATAGTTTTGGTTTTTTACAGCCAACTTAGGATTTGTCTTCAAAGTATAGTTGTATTTTGTAAAACTATTTGTGATGAATAGTATAAGAATATTCCATTGAAATATACATAAATGGGTTTACATTATTTCATTCCTGGTAGGAAGGCTGGCAGGCAGGAGGGAAGACAGGCAGGAAGGCAGGCGGGAAGGCAGGCAGGAAGGATGGCAGGTAGGCAAGAAGGCGGGAAGGAAGGCAGGAAGAAAGGAAGACAGGCGGGAAGATGGGAGGGAAGGCGGGCGGGAAGGAAGGAAGAAAGGAAGACAGGCAGGAAGGAAGGAAGAAAGGAAGACAGGCAGGAAGGCAGGAAGGCAGGAAGGCAGGAAGGAAAGCGGGAAGGAAGGAAGGAAGGCAGAAAGGAAGGAAGGTGGGAAGATAGGCGGGCAGGAAGGAAGGGGGGCAGGAAGAAAGGAAGGCAGGCAGGCAGGCAGGAAGGCAGGCAGGCAGGAAGGCAGGCAGGCAGGAAGGCAGGCAGGCAGGAAGGAAGGCAGGCAGGAAGGAAGGCAGGCAGGCAGGAAGGCAGGCAGGAAGGCAGGCAGGAAGGAAGGCAGGAAGGCGAGCAGGAAGGAAGTCAGGAAGGCAGGCAGGAAAGCAGGCGGGAAGGAAGAAAGGCGGGAAGGAAGAAAGGAAGGCAGGCAGCCAGGCAGGCAGGAAGGACGGACAAAGGAAGGAAGGCAGGTAGGCAGGCAGGAAGGAAGGCAGGAAAGAAAGAAACAAACAAACAACCAGTCTCAAGATCATATAAAATTTACAAATACTGCTCATTATCCACAGCTCCTCAATAAGAAAATTAGTTCCAAAGTTCAAGAACTATGGTATGCCAATTTGCCATGATAAAATAAATTTGAATTAAACTGTTTCAGATTCAATACTTAGATATCCTTTATGTCAATACTTCAACAGGTAGTGGATTACCTCTCAAGTCCCAACTCTTTACATATTCAAAAGATAGGAAACACCACTTCAAAGAGTCTGAATCTAATGCATTGAACACATCAAAACCTTTTTTTCACAATTTGTTAAATTACAAAGCAACTTGTGACTCAAGGGTTAATTGGCTAACTTTCAAGTTGTTAGATCTTAAATAAACTAAATTTAGTTTGTTTTCTACGTGTTACTTTAGGCCAAAGACAGATTGAATATTGCACTCATTAAAGTTGCTGCCAATTTAGTGGTGTAAAATTTGACTGCTTTCCTGTAACTTTGATACATTAGTTAAATGTGCACAGTACATCACAGGGGATAATATTGTTTTAAATATATTAAGTACAAATGCTTGTTCGAGATGATAACTTGTAAATGTCTATTTGCACAAAGTTCAAAGTGATTGGATAAAACTGGTTATTTCTTAATGTCTTATACACAGCCAAACAGATGTGATTTTGGACCGATGACCCAAAGATCACAGCTGTGTTTCAGATATCTACCTCGCACAGAATTTGGAAAGATCCAGGTCAATTCAAGGCAGTGAGTGGGCTTGCTGTCCAGTTAGGGATGTTGGCCAGTTTCTACTATTGGAGGATCAATGGAAAGCAGCCAAATAGACTGAAGGACAACCCATGTGATGAATTTGGTGGGGAGAGTGGTTAAATATTTATATATGGTCCATGGGACTATGGTGACTTTACCTTTTATAACATGCTACCTCTCCTCACAGTGTGGAATTGGAGCTTAAAAGACCCTCTAATTAGATTCGATTAGATTACTTACAGTGTGGAAACAGGCCCTTCGGCCCAACAAGTCCACACCGACCCGCCGAAGTGCAACCCACCCATACCCCTACATTTCCCCCTTACCTAAATTAAAATAATTAACCTCAGTTGGCTGACTGTAACTTCATAAGGGCTAGCTCATCTGACCTCAAATCAACTTCATTCAGGTGGCCAGGCACTGCAGCTTGGACAGATTTCTGTTTCTGCAAACATGTACATCATTCATAAATTATCTGAATGTACTTACCAAGACATTTTAAACTGGAAATAATGAAAAATGCAATAAAACCAAACGTATCTCCTTTACACATATTTCGCTTTTAAATGAGTCTCCCAATTGCAATTTATGCAACATTTACCTGAAGCATTCTGTGACAAACACACAGCCCATAGTGTTGTGTAAGTTATCAGTCCTCGGTACACTGCAGTTGCAAGGCCTTGGACAGTGGCCTTTCCCCACTTTGTGGTGGAGGCAATATATCTCTCTAGATTCACGGCAGTCCCCTCATTTACTAACAAAGTTAATAATGACTTAGCATGTGCACACAAAACATGATAGGCACTTTTTTTTGAAGAAAGGAAGAGGTAGAGAGAAATCAAGTGGCCCTTTCGGCAGTTGCACTTGTATAAAATGTCTTCAGGAGAATGTCATTCCTGCATGACAAATTTACATAGGCAGTTTTCTGTATAAATTGTTGACACTGTCATTTATAATATTCATATAACATTCAACTAAGAATTGAATGCATGGCTTTAAAGCTGTGATAAAATACAAGTGTCAGCTAGGCACTTATTCTTTGACTTGTAAAGCCAAAGCGTATTTGGTTGTGTGCATGCAACACCATGGCAGATCATTTAATTTCATTCATTAAAAATACACTCCTGTATGACCAAAGAGGTAAATAAAGTACTGAAAAAGAACAGAGAACCTCTGCAGCACACTGCAAAATCAAACATATTGATGCATAAACTCTATTGTTATTTGTTGCTTTTCAATGGCCCTCATTTTATTAAGAAGGAAAGCAAAACAAATAGAGTCCTTAGCAACAATTATTAAAAAAATGATTTAAAGGTAATCAGGTGACATTACCATGTTTCATAAATAATTGGTCTCAAAAATAAATATTCCATGAACCATTGATCTTTAATATTGCATTAATAATTTAACTTGAATGCAAGTTTTTTTTCAAAAAACAGATATTTGGTTACTTAAGGGTTCCAGCAATCAGTAGCTTTCCTGGCTTTGATGTGAGATGTCGTTCAGATAGTAACGGTTAAAGCAGTACCCTTGAGTCAACTCACATGAATCTTATTTCAGATCCTCCCAAGGCATCTGCTAACATGTCAGGAGATGAGAAGTGTAAAGGGATAGCCTGTTGGGAGGGCAGTGTACTGTTGTAGTAAAATTGGATCCTGGTTAAGCAGTTTGCTCAGAGTTGAGCACTCAAGAGTCCAACACTCCCTTGCCACCCTGCATCAAAGTACTGTAGTATTCAGTAAATCACTTTGGATTACAAATTCAAATATCTTACATGGCTACAGTAAAAACATTCATTTCTTCCATCCACAGAGAAGAACTAGAAGTCATTAAGCCTCATACATGAATTAAGTAAACCTTCTCTACATTATATCTAACATAATGTGCCTTTACCACACCTAGGGACATTCGGTTGTTATTTTGTAAAAATGGAAACATTTAAATATCCGCAAAATAATAATTTGCTTTCAGTTGTGAAAAAAAAATCAGATGATCTCCCAGAGCCTTGCTTGCAACTCAGAACAGAGCTGGGATAGTGTCGATGGCTCCTGCAGCCCCAAGGTAGCCCAGACATGACTTCAATATCACCCTCACTAAAAATTAATTTTAAACATATCACTCAATAATACAAGACAAAAGAAGATCAACATAGAAGATAAAAACCTTTCACAATTACATTTTATACATATCAATTCATCAAACTATCGGAAGAATGTTGTGAAACTAGAAAGGGTTCAGAAAAGATTTACAAGGATGTTGCCAGGGTTGGAAGATTTGAGCAAGAGGGAAAGGTTGAATAGGCTGTGGCTCTTTTCCCTGGGGCATCAGAGGCTCATATAAATTTATAAAATCATGAGGGGTATGAATAGGGTGATTTGACAAAGTCTCTTCCCTGGGGTGAGGGAGTCCAGACCTAGAGGGCAAAGATATAAAAAAGACCTAAAGGGCAACTTTTTCACATAGAGGGTGGTACATGTATGGAATGAGCTGCCAGAAGAATTGATGGAGGCTAATACGACTGCAACATTTAAAAGGCATCTGGATGGGTATATGAATAGGAAGGATTTGGAGGGATATGGACCGGGTGCTGGCAGGTGGGACTAGATTGGGTTGGGATATCTGGTTGGCGTGGACGGGTTGGACCAAAGGGTCCATTTCCATGCTGTACATCTCTAGGACTTTATAAATCTGTCAAAGTGCAATGTGCTTGTTCTTTGCCGATAAGTCAGTTATTTACATTTGTGGAACTCTCAAAACATTACAAACAACAAATCAAAAGATCTGATTTTTCATGAAAAGAGACACTATCTATCTCGAAAACCTGGAGAAGTAGCATCAATGCTGTTCAAGACAGATTCTCTACACTACCTGGGAGGACAAATGCCATGGAGACTACGATCATTCAAAACCAACTCCAATGGACCAGCCATGTGCTTAGGATGCATGAATTACAACTGCCAAAGCAAATCTTCTTTGCCCAGCTCAAAAGGACAAAAGAAGCATTTCAAAGACTCCCTGGAGGCTTCTCTTTAAGAAATACAAACTGGGCATCAGTGCCGAGGAGACCTTTGTTCAGCAGGAACCAACTTAGAGAAAGCAGCTGTATGAAGGATTACAATTATTCGAGAACACCTGCCAGCAAGAGGAAGCATGGAAAAGGAACTAGAAGGCAATGACAGTGAGTTCACGGCCTAGGATCAATTTCACTTCCCAGGAACACCAGCCAAACAGGCTTAACGGGTCAAATGGCCTACTTTGACTCTTCTCTCATCAGGTCAAGAACATTCAGACAACAAGTTCTAGTGCTTTGAGTATGCAAGAATTTCCCACTATTTTGGGATTCTTATAGCACTACAAAACACCATTTCCTTCCTGCAGAAATATTGAGCTCAATAAAGTTCAGTACAGATCACAAAAAGCAAGTTAATTGAATAATCTGACTGATCCGACTGCAGAAACCTTGACTGACATAGGATTTTAATTTTTTTAAAAAAGTGCACCATATATTTAGTTTTTATAAATTACTACATATTCTATTAAGAGGAGGAATTTTTTTTAAAAAAAGCAGGGAAAAAAAAACTTATGTTATTTGATCTACACTGTCCATTAATAAAGTCATATCACCGTCCTTCACTGCTAAATGAGATCAGGCCAATTTGATTACTCATACCTGACCTTTCATCTGCTGTTTAACATTCCACTAATTGAATTTGTCCTGAATAGTTGGCATTACATGCAAACATTTTTTCCAGCTTGATGGTTTAGAAAAGATATTGTGCCTCAGCTTATTAAAAGTGAGAACATTAGACTTATGATCGGATGCCTTTATATTTAGCCTCATTTCTGAAATAATTGATCTTAAATATGGGACACATTTTTCATACATGAGGTATCATGTTGGAGATTCAACATATAAAAGTATCAAAGAGCTGCAATTTGTTGATACATCACAGACGAACACAAATTTAAGCTTTCTTTTTGCAAGCATGTCCACTTTTCTGATGCAAATTTTTAATAAATAGCCCGAAATGAAAAACATTGCTCTGAAGGATAATTTTATTTAAACTTGAGAGCCTCTCTAATTTATTTTGAGCTACACACAATACATTCATACGTCATCTTGCAATCCTGTTCAGACTCCATAGATGGAATCTTTCCAGTCCCTTCAGCTCAAATGTGGACCAGGATATATCACAAAGCCAAATATTCACTCATATTGCTCCTACTTGAACATATACAGTTTCTTTGCTATGCCTTTTCGTGCTTTGTCCCCTCAGCTGCACCTTAAACGTTCAGGGCTTTTTGCTTCCCATTTTCTGTGGACACAAATCCCGCTTGTCATGGCTGTCAATGATCAGGTTTTTGTACCACACCATCCTATCTCAGCATGATAACTGCACCATCTACCAGCAGCTGTCAGGACAATCACATTGCACGTGCTTCAACCAAATATCCACGTTTCAAAGTCAAAGTGGAGTAGTCCACAGACAAACAGAGTGTCTGCCTCCATCAGGGAATCCCAAGTCAAGAACAGCGTCCACCATTAATCCAAAGGCCTTAGGCATGGTTAGTCATCCCTTTAGGTGAGAGCTCAGGATGGGGAGGGGCCTGTCTCACTACAGATCAGGGAATTGGACACTGTAAATCTTGCAAATCTAGTGCAAGCAGTCAAGTGATTCATAGTTGGTCAACCGAAGAGCTGTAGAACTCTCTCAGATTTGGTCAGTTTGTAGGAGCTGTCAATTCAAGTTAGTCAAGGGGTTGGGCCAAGGACAATCCTGTGCATCAGTGAAATGAAAGGTGGGGCGTGAGGTACCAGATAGACATGTCTGTAGTAGGGAAGTTGTGCGACTATGTTGGGAATGGGATGCAGAAACCGAGAATGCAGAGCAGGCAAGGAGGATGAGGCGGGGATATTTGACATTTGGAGCATGGAGAGGAAGATGACATGCATGGGAGGACATGGGATACTACAGGTATTGTGAAGCATGTATTATCATTTGTCACCATTACCATAGCCTCGATTGGTAGGTGTGTGTTTGGTGGGGGGGGGTGGAGGGGAGAATGTTGGAGGACTAAATTGGTGGAATCGGTTTTTTGGGGAGAGCAAGAGAGCCTGAGTCATAATTCCATGTGGGAATATGTGGGAGATTGGTACTGATTAGCTTTCTAGGGAGTGTCAAGTAGAAATTAACATGGAGCTTTGGTTTTGAACAGCTCCCCCCTTTCCAGTTACCAGGGTGAGCCTGCCACAAGTCCATACACCTTTGCTGCCTTCCATGTTCTCAGGACTCCAGAATGCAAATGGAGAATAGTTACTACCATGCTTGGGAGTGGGTGGAGTCAGTGTTTGTTTCTTGTCCTAACATATGGACTTTAGTTTTGATGAGCAGGAGGCCCTTCAAGTAGCATTAGCATTGATCGTACATTTTGCAGAGTACATGTTGAAATCATTACCAATCAATCATATCATCGTGCTTATGAAATGCAGATACAACTTTGCACAGTACAAATGCTTGTCACAAGCAATGTCGACTGTGTCATTGGTCATTGCAGGTTCAAGGCAGACGAATGAGAACTGAAAATAATATCAGGCAACTTGAAAAACATGGCACCTGCTGCCACAATTCACAAAGTTAATAGACTGCACAAGGGCATGAAACTGATTTCATATCACCTTGAAGTACAATTATAACGTAAGACACTTTTATGCAATGATGACAATGATATGAGGCTGAGAGCACACGCTCTCAATATTCATATAGCACTTAGAATCTCCTACTGTTTATTTACAAAATGACTGGTGTTACATTCATTGGAACTTTGACATTGCACCCATTCCATACAGAGGCATTCCATGGTGTAGGCTCAAGATTTTCTTACAGTCTTACTGTCAGAGTCCTGAATATGTTGATGCATATACATCCATCCACAGCAGGGTGATGATGTAATGAAGATGCAGAGAAATGGGGAAGGACCAGATGAATCACCAAGTGGAAACCTCTAATAGCTGCTGACCAACCTACACATGAACAGGGAACAGCTGAAGGCCCATTAGGATGCATAGGAGGTCCACTGTCAATCAGCCTTGATGTCATTTCTTCCAGACTAACAAGGAAGAGTCGGTGCAGACCAAGGATGTCCTGGGACACTGTCACTGAACTGTACCAACTACTGGAGTGGGACCTGTGACCTGAAGGAGTAGGTGGCCATCTTACCCTGTGGCCAATTTACCAGCTGTTTTGCACTTGGTCATAACATGCTTCATCAGCCATTGAACCTCTGTGGGATTGACCAATTGTCTACCTATTAATGCAACGAGTGTCAAATATACTGCTTTACTTCATTTCCCTATGACAAGGCTGCAGCCTTGGCATTAGGCTTTGGCAGCATAATTTGGTTTCCCCCAGATGCAACCATGGCTGATGATTCCACTGCGCAATCACCTGAGGGGCAACATAGATACAGAGCAGGCAATCGACCTGAAAAGGAAGTTACAATGCTTGTATCAGTCTTGGAGGTGGGCAGGGACTTGCAGTACACTCAATCTTCACATGATGCACTGTGTAGAACTGGAGGGGGCAATGAGGTGAGTTCTGCTCTGACAGAGTAGTTCCGTTCTTGTGCAATTCCACATTAAGAAAATCACATAATAGCAGCACCATTTAAACCAATTGGGCCAGCATCGCATTATAACCAATAGATGCTTTTAAACTTGTGCTTTAGAAACAGTGTCCCCAGTTAGTCAATCATGTTAATCGTGAATTTGCGTTTATTAAAATGCATGTTGCATTGGAACAACCTGTAGTTTGTCCTTATTAATGCCAAAACCAGGCAGCACAAACCAGTACCTCGTTCTGTGATCTTCTCTTTTCTTTGGATGAAAATCTGGCTCTAACTTTGGATTGATTTTAAAATAAGAACATAGGATTACTGGGCACATGTGAAGATAACTTAAATGAGAAAATGAGCACATGTAAAGAGAAAATCTGTTTTCAAATATAACCTCCCATCTCACCTTCAAAATTAAAGCTAAATCAAACCCCTCTCTATGGAGAAAAAGCTACAGTTCCAAAGAGATAGAAGACAGAAACAGTAACCCACTGCAATGCAGAAAAGACTTAGGAGATATTTGGATTTAGAAATAGAGGTCAAGTCAATCAGAAAGCTTAATGGCTTTACTGAACTGACAAATCCTTTGTGTATACAGATTCACCTTAAATATTGTTTATGTAAAGCAAAAGACAGCATTAAATACCTGACAAATTAATATATATTTTGCAGTTCTTAGGCTCAGAATTCTCCAATTTCATTAGCCTTGTCTGTTTTTCATCACAAGTCTCCTCTGTTCTCATGTACTTATCCATTCACAGCATTATTCTGACTTGACCAATAATATTCACATTTGGTATTGGGAAGCAATGATGAGCTTAGAGTGCTTAGGTTTGCAATCAGATTGAGTCAGAGTAGAAATGCACATGGAGGGAACAAGTCAGTTCTAACTGTGACTTAACCTTGTAATGAAATAAGTCACCAATGCTGACCATTAAGAATAATCACAGGATAAACATTTAGAAGGGATGTACAAATCACATTAACATGATTGGGACATGATAAAGGCGTACATTTATAAAGAATATTGACAAGAATTACTTTTCTCTTCTTAAGACCTCTTCTTAAACTGGCATTTTTAACACAGATGTCATTTTCCTCTGGTGCAGTTCTCACCTTCATGCACTCAACTCAGAGTCTAAAGAACACCAGTCACAGAATTGGCTCTCTGACTGTCAAATCACACAAATAACTATGTCAAGGAATGCTGCATCTACCCTTCTGTAAATACTACCACAATTCTAGGATAATCCTCAAGTGTTAGGAAATTCCCAGATTCCACTTCATAAAGATAAACCCAAAACAGAATTTTTAAAGAGTCCTTATTCCCCCCACCTCCTTCAGGTTTATCTCCAATATTAATTGCAAGATGTGATGTTGTGTCTCAAACTGAAACTTAATACAGCTACCGCAACCCTATCGCCTCCCTATCCCTGCGTTTTCACATCAGCTTTGATCCATTATCACTTCTCCTCTGCTCATCTTGCCAAGTTTCAGGTCTGTGATCACTTCCCCAACCAGTTCCTGAGAATTCACTCCTTTCCTTGCACTAATGTTTACTAACTTTATTCAGGAACTACTTTTTCCACTTCCTGGAGGCATAAAAAATATACATTTTGGATCCCTGTATTCTCCCATGTCCATTTCTAGCTTTCATATTTTC
Source organism: Hemiscyllium ocellatum (assembly GCF_020745735.1). Lineage (NCBI taxonomy): Eukaryota > Metazoa > Chordata > Chondrichthyes > Orectolobiformes > Hemiscylliidae > Hemiscyllium > Hemiscyllium ocellatum. The sequence continues at coordinate 39,256,122 of NC_083418.1, forward strand.
TCCAAAGACATTCAAATTGTATTCAGGTTCCACACTCATTTGTCCCATATTTGAATGTTTCCATTTACTCGCTGGCCACAACAGAGAATTAGCAGATCAGGCAGCATCTGAGGAGCAGGAGAATCGATGTTTCGGGCATAAGCCCATCGTCAATTCCTGACCTGCTGTGCTTTTGCAGCACCAAACTCTCAGCTCTGATCTCTAGCATCTGCAGTTCTCACTTTCTCCATAACAAAGGATCAGCAATGATATCTAAAATAATGTAGTAAGCTTTAATGACATCGCAATAGCATGCACACTCAATTACTTCAGTTTTACCAAAAGGTCTCTCTTCTGCAATCCACGTCAATGTGATGGTCCTTCTTTGGTTCCACTCCAACCTACAAGTGGTCTATTTTCAATTGGTTGGCTTTCTGTTTCTATCTGGCTTTCTTTGTTTGCTGGCTTTGTCATCAACACATTTCTTGAGGTCATCCTCCATAGGCATTGAAAACTGTACCTATAGGGAAAGTTTCAAGACAGATCTCTGCACCTCAACTCCATGGTTGATTACCTAACATAAAGACTGAATGGGCTAGAACTAACTCCAACTCAATACTGAAAACTGGAAGTTATATTTGTCTCTCAGGAAAGATCAAACCATTCAATCCCACTTTCTCACGCATATTAAAGTACATAGCACATAATTTGAATGATAGAATCCCTACAATGTGTAAACTGGTCGTTCGGTCCATTGAGTCCACATCAACCCTCTGAAGAGTACCCCACCCAGACCCACCTCCCTATCCTCTGTAACCCTGCATTTCCCATGGCTAACCCATCTAGCTTGTGCATCCCTGGACATTTTGGGCAATTTAGCATGGCTAATCTACCTAACCTACACATCTTTGGACCGTAGGAGGAAACTGGAGCACCCAAAGGAAACTCACGCTGACACAGAGAATGCACAAACTCAGCACAGACTGTCGTCCATAGCAGGAATTAAACCCAGGTCCCTGGTGCCGTAAGACAGCAATGCTAACCACTGAGCCACCATGTCACTATTTCAATATACTGTATGATCCAGAAGTGAATATCACATTACCTGGCTCACTGATGACATTCATGGCAAAACCTGCTCATTATCTCAGACTTGATTTCTCCATTTCACCCAAAATCTAACTGCTAATACACCGTTTCACATTTCTATTTATTCACCCTTATGGTCTTCTTGGGCTATGGGGACTCCCCTCCCCTCCACATCATCTTTGTCTGGTGTTTACTCACTGCTCATCAGTAGATCACATTTAAAATACAAAAAGATAAACACAGTTTCTTCAACAATTTTGCCCTTCCCTTTCTTTGCAATTTCTTCCAGCCTTATGATCCACCTCATGTCCTCCAATCTCAGACCTTTGTACAGACTCTATTCCTTCATTCCACTCAAGACTGTAAAATAGTATTTCCCAAACATTTTCCCCACTATGAGCCATATCAAAGGTTGTAACTTTTCATCACTCCAACTGATAAAGAACGGAGTAGATCAAAGCCACACAACTATGTTCTCTGCTTAAGCTTGGCCTACGATCAGAAGGGATGAGTGGCCATCCTACCTCAGTGGTTGGGATCATGAAAATTGATAGCCCTTTGATATGGATTATAGTAGGCTGCAGTGCATGAAGTTAGTCATAAGACTGCAGGAAGTTGCAAACTGGGATAGGATGGCCACAAGGCGACAGTTCCACTAAAGTTTTATGCAACTAGTTGCTTCTAAGGATCCACCTGGGATCCACGTGGGACCTCTCATTAGGAAGTAAATGATGCAACATGCGACAAATCACACTACTTCACCTGGTTTCCTTCATGATATCAAAGCAGTAACTGGGTAATAGACTTTGCTGGTTTCTCCCAAGTGGAGGGAGATCTACTATAAGACCATAAGACATAGGAGTGGAAGTAAGGCCATTCAGCCCATTGAGTCCACTCCGCCATTCAATCATGGCTGATGGGCATTAGCTTGAAGTTGTCCTTAACTTTTAAGAGATGCGTATATTATATTTTAAACCAAAATAACATGGGGTTTTCTACACAGTAGGATTTCACAGGCACAGCCCTGGAATACAATCATATTCCACACTGGGTTCCAATACAAAATAGGTTTTCCTTATTATATGAACGAAGAATCTATGTTATGAGACTAACTCTAGTAATAATCATTTATAACCCCCTAACAGAGAAAACCATATGAAAATACATCTTGAAAATATTTTCAAGATCTTTACAGTAGCTTCAATAAACAGCATTACAAACAGTCGATTGTGTTTGGTGCCCACTGTTTTTCATTCACGGACAAGCTTTTTCAGATTCTGCTGCTTATTAAGCTGGAATTTAAAACGGGTCCATACACATCATGCTGTGAGTATGATGTTGTTTGAATTGAGAGATCTTCATTTTAAGAACCAAATCTCTATACATGCACATGGATAACACCGAATACAACATACAGGTTTTCAATGAAGTCATGTCATTTCAATATTACAAGAAAGAAAGAAGGATTAACAAACCATCCCTTTTCTTCCCCACCACCCCCCTGTGTCAGCCTACTATTACCATGGCAAAATATTTATGTACAAGTAAAACCATTCAGTCCTTCCAAATGCATTTCTACAGAGGTAGCATTGCAGAACTGACTACCTTTCTTCAGAACTAAATGGGCCTATGGCTACTTTGTAGCCCTTTATCAATGTGCTGCCACATTAAGTTGTCTTCCAACCACTAGTACTATTTCACTGATTCCTTCAGTAATTGTCAATGATTCTCTAATTTTGGCAGTTTCTCTCTTAAATCAATCAATCCCTGGGAAATTAATGTATGAAACCCTTTTAATTTGCTTAAGATTTGTTGGTACAACTTTGAGGGGAGTATGGAAGCAGAGAGACCTCAGGGTTCACTTGCATAATTCTCTGAAGGTGGCCAGATAAGCTGAAATAGTTAAGACTGCTTTATTTTTTCTTGTCATGTGTACCAAGTACAGAGAAAAGCTTCATTTACGAGTAGCACAGGCAGATCATAGTAAGCAAAGATATACAGAACAAGAGATTTAGACAGAGGCATACAGATAAAATTACACAAGGCATACCAAAAAAGATCAATGCTAGCGTGAGCATTATTTGAGGCCAGACAGTCCATTCAATAGTCCAACAATGGCTGGGAAGAAGCTGTCCCTGAATCTACTGGTGCGTGTTTAGGCTTCTGTGTCTTCTGCCCAACGGAAGAGGTTATAGTGGATTATTACAGGGTGCAAAGGGTCCTTAATGATGTTGGCAGCCTTTCCGTGCCAGTGTGCAATGTAAATGAAGTCCGTGGGTGGAAGGTTTGCTCCGTGGTGGCCTGGGCTGTGCACACCATCCTCTGTAGTTGCCTACGATCCTGGGCACAGCAGTTTCCATGCCAGGTCATGATACTTTCTGGGTGTATGTTTTCAATTGTGCAGCTGCAGAGGGTCCTTATAGACATGTCACATTTCCTGAGACACCAGTGGATGAAGAGGCATTGTTGTGCTTTCTTGACCATCACAATTACAGGGGAAGACCAGGATAGGTTGTCTGATTGTCTCTATTTATAAACCCAAGGATCCTAAGTATAAAAGCAAGGAAGGATGTTGCACCTCTACCAATCACTGGTCAGACCACATATGGAATTCTGGGCACCTTATTTAAAGGAGGGTGTTAAAGCCCTAGAGAGACTGCAAAGGAGATTTACTAGAACAATAGACTTGTAAATGAACAATAGAACAATTTACTAGATACAATTTCAGATTTCAGCGGAGAGGTAACACCTATCCCAACAGTCACTGCATCAGAGGTCAGATCAGTTTTCTTTCATGCCAATCCAAGGAAGTGATAGGACCAGACAGAGTACCAGGCCATGCACTCAGAACACACGCAGATCAACTAGCAGAGATCTTCTCAGACATCTTCAACCTCTCCCTGCAGCAGACCACTGTCCCTGCCTGTTTCCAGAGGGCCAACATCATTCCTGTGCCTAAAAAGGCTCATGCAGCATGTCTCAATGATTACCGTCCAGTGGCCTGAACTTCGGTGGTCATGAAGTGCTGTGAAAGGCTGGTCATTGCATTAATCAACTCCAGCCTCCCCACTACTCTTGACCCACTCCAATTTGCCTATCGGACCAACAGATCCACGTCAGATGCCACATTACTTGCCCTTCACTCCTTCCTAGAACATCTTGACACCAAGAACAACTACATGGGAATCCTACTCATTGACTACAGTTCGGCTTTCAACACTATTATCTCCTCGAGACTGATTACTAAACTGAGTGACCTCAGACTAAGCCCCACTCTCTGCAATTGGATTCTCAATTTCCTGACCCACAGGTCACTATCAGTGATGACTGTGGACAATATTTCATCATCACTAACACTCAACACTGGAGTACAGGCTAATGCCATTTACAAGTTCACTGATGACACCACCATAGTCAGTCGAATCTCAGATGGCGACGAAACAGACTACAGGCAGGAGGTGGAAGACCTGGAGAAATGGTGCACTGAGAACAACGTAGCTCTCAATGCCGGCAAAACCAAAGAACTCATTGATTTATTCTGCCTGATGCATGTTACTCATGTCCTCCCTAAACATTAACAGCACAGAGGAGGAACAAGTGGAAAGTGTCAAGGTCCTGGGAGTGGTCATCCAGAACAAGCTTTCCTGGACTCTTCATGTGGATGCATGGTTACAAAGGCCCAACAACGTCTCCTCTTCCTCAGGCAGCTGAAGAAATTTGGCATGACGGCGAATACCCTCGCCAATTTTCATAGGTGAGCCATCGTGAGCAATCTGTCTGGATGTATCACTACCTGGTCTGGTAATTATACGATTCAAGATCGGAGACGGTTACAGGGAGTGGTGAACTTGGCCCGGACAATCATAAAGGCCAACCTTCCAGCTATAGCATCCATCTACCAGGCCCACTGTCAAGGAAAGGTCACTAGTATTCTTAAAGATCCACCCCACCCTGGCAATGTTTTTCTACAACCTCTATCATCAGGGAGAAGGTACAGAAGCCTGAACACACCCCCACCAACCGTTTTTGTAATGGTTTCTACCCTACAGTTGTTAGAATACTGAATGGACTCAAACTCTTAACATCCGCCTGTACTTATGTTTTTGCCGCTGTTAACCTATTATTTACTATTTACGCGACTTAACTATGGGATCTGCCTGTATTACTCGCAAGACAAAGCTTTTCACTGTGCCTCGGTACACGTGAAAATAAATGCCATGCAATGCAATTCAACTCAACAAGGAAAGATTAGAGAAATTGTGCCTATTCTCCTTGGACCAGAGAAGATTAAGTGGTGACTTTATTGGGTACTCAAAATTCTAAACAATTTTGTTAAGTAACTAGGTTCACAATTTCAAGACTGTCAGCAAGACAATCGGAGCGAGAGGAGGGATAATTTCTTTACTGAGAATAGTTAGGATTTGGAATGTGCTGTCTGGGAGAGTGGTGGAGGCTCATTCCATATAAGGATTCAACAGAAAGCTGGATATATAATTCGAAGTGATGAATTTAGAGTGCTACAGAAATAGGGCTGGAGAATGGGGTGAGCTGGGGAGCTCTTTTGGGATCGAGTACAGACATGATAGCTCAAAATGGCCTCCTTCTGTGCTAGAAATCCAGCTATTCTATGATTTATATTGAAGTACTGATTTTATTTTATGCTCCTTTTTGGAAGTGAGGCATTGCTCACACCTTCCCTTGTGAATATCCAGAGGTTAATTGTTCATTATATTTATCCTTCAATGCCTTCTCCCTGGAGAAGCATTTAATTGCCCTTTGAGTCTGCTTATATAGTGGTCTTTTTACTTTATTTACTTTTAAAAGACAATACAGTAGGTAGAAATTTCATTTAATCAAACTTTTAAAACATGGCCACAGTGTACTTGAATCTTTAATTATAAAAAATAATTTTCCTTGATCAAATTCCCTTATATTCTGGAACACTTCAGTTGAACCAGAAAGGACACATTTTCCTTGGAAAACAATTTTTGCTCCATTAATATTTTCCCATTACGTACAGTACTGACATCCAAATTCCTTATGCACCTCTCAAGAAAATATGCTTGCGATTAGGTGACCAGAACTACTTTATCATGTTCACAATCGGTTCTTAGTACATCCTTTATGCTCTTTTGATTTAAGCTCTCTCATAAACAAAGTCTTAACTAGCCGTCCTCACATGAAGACAATATCTAGAAAAGCTAGCCTACAATGCACATCTCACCTATGTACAACTGAGAATCTAATCTTAATATTTTATTGTTCTGATACTGAGCAATGCTCCAAAATTTAAAAAAAAATCAATAAAAAAATTCTTCTCTGGTAATATAGAGAGCTCAATAGGGTATCTGATAAATTACTGCATGCTTCACCAAGGGTGACTAAGAGGTCAAAATTAATAAAGAAAACTGCAAGAAAAAAGTCTGTTTAGTTCAAGAAGTGCGGCTTCAGATCATCATAAAGCAAAATTTATAAATCCAGTACTATTCTAAAAGTTATTAAAGATTGCAAATCATAGACATGTATAATATTGATCAATTTCTGCTATTTTGCTTCCTAACAATAGATTACTATTCAATGTTCTACATATTGATAGCTGAATATAAAATTATTAAGCATGGTGGTAGTGGTACAGTTCAGCTCGTGTAAAAGTGCAGGTTGCCATGGCAACCTCGACTCTACATGCATGTTGAATTAATATCTACTATAGAAATAATATTAATATGGCAGGACTGCAGAGCTTAGATCAGATCCACTTTTTGTAGAATTGCTTAGCTCTGTCTATCACATGCTGGTTATTGCTGCTAGCATGCAAGTAGTCCTGTTGTAGATTCACTGGGTTAACACCTCATTTTTATGTATGCCTTGCGTTGCTCCTGGCATGCCTTCCTCCACTCTCCACTGAATCAGGGCTGATCCCTGGTTTGATAATACAGGCTGAGTAGGGGATATCCCTCGGCACGAGGTTATAGATTATACTGGAGTACAATTCTGCTCCTTTTGATGGCCCACAGCACCTCCTGGATGCCCAATCTGGAGCTGCTAGATCTGCTTTAAGTCTGTCCCATTTAGCACGGTGATAGAGCCACAAAACACAATGGAAAGCATTCCCAACGTGAAGGCAGGTCTGCGTCTCAATAACGACTGTCCTGCAGTCACTTTTACCCAATACTGTCATGGACAGATGCAACAGCAGCCAACAGTTTGGCAAGGATGGGGTCATGTATGGTTTTCCCTCTTGTTGGACCCCTCACCACTCGGTACAGACCCAGTCTAGGAGCTACACCAGCTTGAATAGTAGTGCTACCTTCAAATTACTCAGTGGTGGATACTGAAATGTGCCCCCCCCCCCTCCAGAGTACTTTTGCCACCCTCAGTGCTTCCCCGTATAGTTCAACATGAAGGTGTACAAATTTATCAGCCAATGGAGGGTGATATGCTGTAATCAGGAGTTGCTTTCCTTGCCCATGTTTAACTGAAACAATGAGACTTTCATGGGGCCAGAGTAAATGTTGAGGACTCCCAGGGCAACTCCCTCCCAACAGTATACCACTGTGCCATCACCTCTGCTTGATTTGTCCTGCCAGTGGGACAAGATAGATCCAAGGATGGTGATGGTAGCTCCTCGGACATTTTCTGTCAGGTACGATTCCATGCGTGTGACTATGTCAGGCTGTTACTTAACTAGGCTGTGAGATAGTTCTGAAAATGTGTTGCTGGAAAAGCGCAGCACGTCAGGCAGCATCCAAGGAGCAGGAGAGTTGGGCATGAGCCTTTCTTCAGGAATGTGAGAAAGCTCTTCCAATTTTTGGCTCTAATCCCCAGATATTAGTGAGGAGGACTATGCAAAGTCGGCAAGGCTACTTCTGCCAATGTCTTTTCTGGTGCCTAGGTTAATGCCAGTGGTCTATCTAGCTTCCTTTCTTTTTTGAGATTTTATTGTAATTGATACAACCGAATGGCTTGCTAGGCTTCTTTTCAAAGCTAAAATGGTCCAACATGCTGGTGAATTTCCTCCAGTGTAAACATATCATCCCTATAGTGTGGCAACCAGAAATGCTCACAGAACTCCAACTGTGGCCTAACCAAAGTTTTATACAGCTCCAATCACCTCCCTGCTCTTACAATCTATGCCATAATTGATTAACTAGCCATGCTGCCTTCATTGCTCTGTGGTTGACCATTCAAAGATCCTTCTGTCCCTGAGCTTCCCCAGTGTCCTGCCACCCGTTGAATTTTGTTACTTCCTCCCAAGTTCAACACTTCACATATTTCATAGTTAAATTCTCTCCGCCACTGATCTACGCATCTGACGGACCCATCAATATTCTCTTGGAATCGTAAAATCTTCTTTCTCACCTGACCACATGGCCAATCTTTGGGTCCTTTACAAATGTATTTATTCATCACCCCCACGACCCCGTATTTTGTTATTTCATTTATATATACACTACAAACAATAAAGGGATCACAGATTGATCCCTGTGGTATGCCACTGGACAACTGCCTCTAGTCATAAGAGCAGTCTTCTACTACCGCCTTCTGCCTCCTGTCACAACACCAGTTTTGGATTCATCTTGCCACATCATCCATGATCCTATGTGTTGTTACCTTATCAGTCTTCCATGCGAGACCTTAAGAAAGTCTCTGGTGAAATCCATACAAACTACATCTATAAACCTAGTCACCTTCTTGAAAAATTCAAACAATCAAACTTGTTATGCATGATCTCCCTCTAACAAAGTCATGCTGACTTTTCTAATCAAACCTCGGCTCCCTACATACGTGATTAGATTCAAAAACTGTTTCTTCCCCACTATTCAGATTTCAATTTCTGAATAGATCTCTCAAATTTGAAATTTCAATTTTGAACTGTGCACCTTCTCTGCAACCATAACATTGTATTCTTCACTCTGTTCTATTATCCTATGTCATTTTGTATGATATGATCTGCCCACACTGGACACAAAACAAAGCATTTCATTGTACCCATGTCGTCATGTGACAACAATAAATCATATAAATGAAAATTCATTTTCTCCAAAAGATTCCAACTACTAATGTTAGACACACTGGTCTCTAATTCCATGGTGTCTCCCGACCACCCTTCTTGCAAGGTGAGGCCACATTAGTTATCCTGCAGCATCCAACGAGCAGCGAAATCAACGTTTCGGGCAAAAGCCCTTCATCAGCCCTTCCTGATGAAGGGCTTTTGCCCGAAACGTCGATTTCGCTGCTCGTTGGATGCTGCCTGAACTGCTGTGCTCTTCCAGCACCACTGATCTAGAATCTGGTTTCCAGCATCTGCAGTCATTGTTTTTACCACATAAGTTATCCTCCAGTCCTCAGACACCACCCCTGCGGCCAGAGCCTCTAATTTCTTCTCCCAAACTCCAACAGCAGCCTGGGATACATCTTATCTGTACCTGGGAATCTGTCCACTTTTAAGCTGGCTAAAGCTTCCAATACCTCCTCATTCATTGTGTTGTCAAATCGGTTCAAGAAATTCACAGACCCTCTTCCCCAAATTCAGCATCTACCTCCTCCGAAGTGAAGACAGAAGTACTCATTTAACACCCTACCAATATCTGCTGGCTCCACCCCCTTTGGTCTCTAATGAGCCCTAACGTTTCCCTGGTTATCTTCTTTCCCTTGGTATTTGTAAGAATGATGATTAGGGCAAAGCTGCAGCTAGCCATGAAGTGAAGGCTTCAAAACAATTGTTGGCCTGAGTGAAGAGAGCTAATCCTGATGTACTTAAATATATTCTTCAACTGACTGGCATGCATCACCAATAGGAGAAAGTGAGAACTGCAGATGCTGGAGATCAGAGTCAAGAGTGTGGTGCTGGAAAAGCACAGCAGGTCAGGCAGCATCTGAGGATGAAGGGCTTATGCCCGAAACATCGATTCTCCTGCTCCTCGGATGCTGCCTGACCTGCTACGCTTTTCCAGCGCCACACTCTTGACATACATCACTAATACAAATTTGAGAGAGAATTAAAACAAACATATTGACAAACTATAACAGTTTATATTGATTCTGATCAAAGTTATTTAAAATCTTATGTACTAGCCATTCTGCTATAACCCATGTTTCGTTAACGCAGATTCATTGTAATGCGAATGACAAACGGGGGATATTGTTTCTAAAGTGCAAACTTTTAAAATGTGTGTTGGCTGTAACGCGATTACATTGCCAACATTTTAAGCGCTGTATCTAAAGAGTGATTTTTCTATAATGCAGGGCTGCTCAAGAATGCAACCACTGCATAGTGGAAGAACTACCTATAGTATGTTTTCTAAATAATCACCTTGATCACATCACTTAAAACAGTGATGCAGTGTGCACTTAAACGTCAAAAGTCACCCAACTGATGCAATCAGCCATATACAGCTCTTCTCTATTTGAAGTATGACTCTTTTTGCAAATACAACTACTTAATCAAGCTGCCTAGGAAAGGAGCAAGCTGAAAGCATGCCACTGTTATTGTCACAAGTCCAAACCTTCAGTGCATTATAATTTGCAAACCTTCAGCAAAAATGCAAGTCAAATGGAGTGCTGGAATTATTGGCAATTTATTACACACACATTTGCACTAACAAGGAGGTCACAGGCATGAAAAGAACTAGGAGTATCCAGAGTAATTCCTGTTGTACTGCACTGAAGAATTATGCATTCGTAAAATGAATTCATATTTTTATAAATTCAAGGTAATACCATATATTTAATAGAAACAAATGTAATAAGAATCTGGGGAATGTGATGACAAAAATGATGGTGAAACAGAATGGCAGAAATGAGAAAAACAAATATAGGAATATTCCTGATGTAAGCAAAATTCTCACTTCTGCTTGCATTGCGTTTTGTTATTTATATTTAGTGTGTGCAACAGTGCAATTACCTTAGATAAATAAATGCACATACAATTTTAAAACTTATGGTTACCTGTTGTGAGGTCATGCTTTTTCTGCTCTGCTGCTTTGAAGTCTCTTACAACCCTGCTGTACCTGGTCATTCCCCTGATTAAAGCATAAAGCATAGATGGGACAGCCTCAATATTGGATGAGCAGAATCAAACAGATTTTATCATATTTTTAAAAGGTTTGTTGTTTTTGAAGCACTGCATTGTAAACTGAAGAAAAATAAACCAAATTTTACCTCAGAACACAAATCAGGCTGGAGGGAAGGCTGAGATGAGGACCTCGGTGAAAAAACCAGGCAACTTTAACTACAGCCTCATGAATATCATTGTGCTCTGGCCATGTTGCCTTGGGAATTGGGCAGCATTGGAAACAATTATAGCAATACCAGAACAGAAATGCTGTTTCTTTCCACATTGTGGAATCTTTTCCAGAGGTCCGACAGAAAGAAACTGAGGGCAGGCAAACAGCAACCATTCCCCAAGACCTGTGAAAGTGCTAAGGCTCTGGGAGGAACCGGACAGCCAATGCTGCTGACTGCCAAAAGGTGCTCATCTTGACTCCAGGTCAATGGAGGTGATGATGCATTGCTCAGCTTCAAAACACAGGGCTCAGGAGCCTGCTTAATACTGTCTGTCCACCAGATTGTGTGATGTGGCCAACTACCACTGGAATAGATTGCAAAGAGCCAGTGGAGAATTGATCATTTTGTGAGGGAGACACTGACAAGACATCATGGTCCAGCAGGCTACAGGACCTGTTAAAAGGAAGATGCAGTGGTCTGAAAAGCAGCTGTTGGAAACAAAACAGCCTCATTCCTGCACAGCCATCACAGATCTATTTGGAGCAGACACCACCCCTCATTCTCACTACCTTAGTGGCTCCTGCAAGTCATCGTCCATCCAAATGGCGCCAACTATAACAGTTCCCACTATGAGCATGACCAGCTTACTGCAGACCTGGAGGCAAGACCTAGAATCTGGAAATTCCCCTGATAAACCAAGCAACATGTTCTGGGTCCAGGACAAGTGGTTCAATGCTTCTGAGACAATCCCGGAGTTTTCTGGTAGGTCAGATGTTGGACAGTGTTTCCATCATATGTTAAAATGATGTCAGACTCCACTATGTCAAGAGGACTATGATCTAAATATATTCACGAGATGCCTGCCTGGCTACCTTTGGCTGATGCTGGATAAAACAGTGATAGGCAGGAACAATTCAGGAATTCCACAGTATGGGACCCAAGGAGATTTTAAAATTCCCACCCTCCATTTTCCGGTCAGGCAGGTGGAGTACGAATTGGAGGGACTGGTTTTAATTTAGCACGTGGACAAGAGCAGAGTGAGCTGGTCTCCAGAAACGAGGCTGGAGTGTGGCAGTGCAGCACAGCATCAGTGTGCAAAGAGTTAAAAATGTCTGGGAACCGTAAGTTAATAAGACAAGAAAAATGGCAACACCTAGATCTTTATCTCCTGGAAAATCAATAGGATATGCTGCCATAAAAAGAATACTCCAAAATCCATGGATTAACAAAGGTAACAGTTACTATCTCATCACAGTGAAATCACATCAGTAAGGCATTTGTTAAATCATGACTTCCTCACAAAGATTCCATGTAGCATAACAAAGCTTGGTAATAGCTCCCCAGTCTGAAGTATCTTAAAATTTTAAGATTAAATCAAAGCTATTACAAAACTGCAGTTCAATGCAGTTACAGTGCATCGCCTGTTAGATTGGGCGCAGAATTAATACAAAAGAAGAAACCAATTGATACAATCTCCTTTCATTCCATACAAAGCTCCCTAAGACAGAGGAAAGCCAGAGTGTTTGCAATACTTATGTGATGCAAGCCTATTTTTTGTACTGATGTAAAACAAAATGGCACAGTTAGCCACCTCAGCAATGTTCTGCAAGTTTTGAAATAACAGAAAGTTCCTTTTCACAATATCCCTGCTGCAATAGGGAGTTAATAATGCAAAACCTAACCATGGAGAAACACAGCAATTTAAAGGGAGCATCCCACTGAGCATATTAAGAATTCTTCAAACAGACAAAGCCCAATAACATGGTCCTGGATTAGTGGTGCTGGAAAAGCACAGTCATTCAGGCAGCATCTGAAGAGCAGTAAAATCGACGTTTCGGGCAAAAGCCCTTCTTCAGGAATACAGGCAGAGTGTCTGAAGGTTGATCTCTCCAACCTTCAGGCACTCTGCCTGTATTCCTGATGAAGGGCTTTTGCCCGAAACGTCGATTTTACTGCTCCTCAGATGCTGCCTGAACTGCTGTGCTTTTCCAGCACCACTAATCCAGAATCTGGCTTCCAGCATCTGCAGTCATTGTTTTTACCAATAACATGGTCACCAGGTTAGGAGGATAATCACCACAGCAAACTCAAGCTATAGAAGATTGTATACCTGCTGTACAGTGAACTTTTACTATCAAATTCCTACTAATGGAACAAAAGTCCTCTTATTATGTCAGATACAATTAACAACTCAATTTCATCACTGCACTCTGTGCAAGCATGGGATTTTAAGGCAACTCACCATAGCAACATAGTACAACATGATCTGGAATTTATCAGAACTTGTCTTCCTGTTTCATTGGCAACAGGTGATAGCACCAACATTTACAAACAAAGCTTCGCAATTTAAAAAAAAATTCAATTCCTCCTTAAATGCTTGCTTCAACTTCCTCAGAAATCAGGAGAAGCACTTGGAGTATTGCTAGGTTCGAATTACAAGCATCAGCTGTGCTTCTGTGCAGAACCTCAAAGAGGAAACCAAAAGTGAAGTTAGAATGTTGTAGGGAACAATGAGAAACTCTGGGTTACCTAGACTCAATTGTAACACTTGTCTCACTGATCTTTCTGGAATCTAATTCCAATATTCTGAAGAAGTTCTGCACTGACGGTGATATGGCTTTCATTCCAAATGATAAACTCAGATCTGTTTCTTTGGAGGTGATGAAAGGTCATTTGACCTTATTCAAGGAAATTTATTTGGGTTTTGATCTTGTGACTAGATGAGGGAAAAGCCCGATTTTCTCGGGATGAAAGGTTGGCTTCAGGATGATATACATATGGATGTAAGATTGGAACTAACTAAAGCATTATGGTATGTTATGCTTGATGATCCATTATTGCTCCAGTTTGCATGCAGCAGGGTATAGTTAATAATAACAGTACCTGAATGATTAGACCTATATTTTCCTCATTCAGTTCCATATAACCATTTAGATAAGGCTCTAAGATGGTTACTTCTGTCCAAGAAACTGAAAGCAGACCTTTCCATTAGTTAGCTAAGTGTTGTGTTTAGTTGCATTGCTGCAGTAAGAGTTTGCAATTCAATCTCCTTAGTGCATTAATGTTCCCTAGGTGTAATATAACTGAACAGATTTAATTCACATAAAACTGGGGCAAGGGGACCTTGAACCCAGGCCTTCTCCAGGCATAGGGACACAGCACCACAACAGCCTGAATTCAAGCTAAACGTCGCTAAATTGACTAAAATGAGTAATGCCCCGAGACAGTGAGAGCACACCTAACACTTAGGAAACACAAAAACCTCATGGGTATGCTAAGATAGTCATCAGCTCAAATGTGAGATTCAGTGGAGATTGGGAAGCACTGCCCAATTAACAAACAAGAGCAGCCATATCCTTCTCAGTGAGGTGCAAGGCTGTTTTGGTCAACCATGGGAGACTAACAACTAATTAATAATTGAAACCACATTATTGCGACATGTATTAAAGGAACAGGTGTGCATTAAAAGAACCCATAAGCTGCCTGTCAATTCATTCCCACATTTCCTACATTAGAATAGTGACTACATTTTAAAATTACTTCAATGACTGTAAAGCACTTGTAATTGTGGAAGACATGAAATAAATGCAAGTTTTTTTATATCTTAACTCTCTCAAAGAGAAGAAAAGCTTGTTAAAAAGTTATCTTGGTGAGAATCCGTACGTACTATTTACAAAAGCAACACAAGTACGAAACACGCAATTTGCTAAGTTTGATCTTTAATTAAATTGCAAATTCCTCAAAAACCCTGGCAGACATGGACTCTTCAAATGACAGCTTTGAAATTATGCATCTCAAATTACTTTAAATGAGGGCCTCAATTTATAAATTTTTGCAATACCTACATCTGGTCAAGAACAGGCGTAATGTGGACTGCTCTTCCACATTTTACATTTTTTCATGAAGGAAGAGCAAATATACATGGATCTGCATCACTGGGAATCAAAAACATTTTTGAAAGTCTCTTGGAAAGTCAATGCAGGAATCAGTGTCAACTCTAGTAACAGTTATCACCAATGCCCCTCACTTCCAATCCCTTAGGTCTTTATTTCTGATCTTTCTAAGTTACCGACTTACTCTCCAGGTCCCTAAATCACAGACCAAGCAACCTTAGTATCAAAATAAAGGTTCAGTACAATGGGACCTTCTGCAATTACAAGTTCCACTTACCTCAGAGTCACACAATTCACAGCTGCCTCGAGATAGCCCAGCTATTTGCAAACTGCATACTTAGTGCACGCTACATGGAGGCAAACAGAAGCAGTATTTTTAATGTTAAAGAGCTGAATTTTTATTTTAATTCAAGAACTTACAATTTCTTATAGCAGGGGAGTTCTACCATTGCAAGAAACTGCTTAAGGCCCACTGGAATACAGTTACTTGAAGAAACTAAATATGTTATTAGGGCCAGACCATTCAGGAGTGATGTCAGGAAAAGTACTTCGATACACAAAAGATAGTAAACGTATGGAACTCTTCAACAGCAGGAAGACCCCCTCTAATGCCAGCACATTCTTCCTTAGACGCTGGGCCCAAACTGCTCTCAATATTCCAAAGGTAGCCTTGACCAGTGCCAGTCTCAGCAGTACATCTCTGCTCTTGCACAGTAGCCCTTCAAAATGAATGTCAATACTGCATTTGCCTTTCTAACTGCCAACTGAACCTGCAATTAATCTTCAGAGAATCCTGAACTAGGATTCCCAAGTTTCTTTGTGCTTCAGATTTCTGAAGTCTTTCCCCATTTAGAAGATCGTCTAGGCCTCAATCCTGCCAACCAAAGTGCATAACTTCACATTTTCCCATGTTATATTCCACCTGCAAATTTTTTGCCCATTTCCCTAGCCTGTCCAAGTCTTTCTGCAGCTTCCCTTCCTTTGTTATCATTACCTGTTTCTCTATCTATCTTTTTGTCATCTGCAATCTTAGCAACACTGCCCTTGAAGTCAGGCATGACTTCCCCTTGATGGTACACATTGATGCCACTCTGCATTGATGCTGAAAGGAGTGTAAAACAAACAGGTTGCTTTGTCAAGCTTCTTGAGTGTGCTGAAGTTGCATTCATCCAGGCAAATGGGAAATAATCCATCACACTCCTGATGTGTGGAGTCAAGAGCTGAAGATCATCAGGGGTGGAAATTACTATGAGGAACATTGCCAAAAATGATCATGGGAATGAGACGAGTTCCTTGATGCCATAATTCCATCAAAGGCTGCCTCGATATCAAGGGCAGTCACTTGCACCTAACCTCTGGTTCAGCTCTTTTATCTATGTTTGGATGCCATCTACCAAAGTCAAACTGCCTAGCGAACACATTATTGCTAAGTAATAATATTTTAGCACTGTCAATTACCCCTTCCTGTACTTTACTGATGATTGAGTGTAGGTTGATGGGGCATAAATCGGCTGGATTGGATTTGCCCTGCATTTTGGTGACAGAATACATGGACAATTTTCCCCATTGCTGAGGTAGATGTCAGTGTTGTAGCTGCACTAAAAACTTGGCAGGGCAAAGCTAGTTCTAAAGTACACGCCTTTAGTAGTATTCACAGAAAGCAGTCAGAACCAACAGCTTTTGCAGTTTTCAGTGCCTTCAGCCATTGCTTGATATTACATGGAGTGGATCAAATCATCTGAAGACTGGCATCTGCATGTCTAGGGAACTAGGTAAATCATCCACTCGGCACTTCTAACTAAAGGTGCACACGTTTCAGCCTTTTTGTTTGAACTGATCTGTGGGCCTGATCATCCCAGAGGATAGATATTTGGGAAGCTTCCTCCTCCTGTTACTTGTTTAATTATCCACTGTATAGGAAGTTAAGGAGTGAGCTTATAGAGCTTTATAAAATCATGAGGGGCATAGATATGATGATTAGTTTTTCCCTAGAGTAAGGGAGTTCAAAACTAGAGGGTGTATTTGTAAGATTAGAGGTCAAGGATTTAAAAATGGACTGGAGGGGCAACGCTTTCACAGAGTGGTTCATTTATGGAGTGAACTGCCAGAGGAAGTGGTGGATGCAGGTACAGTTACAACATTTAAAAGGCATTAGATAGGTACATGAATAGGAAAGTTTTAGAGGCAATGGGCCAAATGCCAGCGAAAGGGATTAGTTTAGATTGTGAAACTTGGCTGGCATGGGTGAGTTGGATTGAAGGTCCTATTTCCATGCTGTATGACTCTATGCCTCTATGCTCTTATCAAAATTCCTAGTAGCCTAATGTCCAGCAGTTGACTTTACAATTGGGCACTCTAAGATACTTCAAAGTAACTTGCATCAGCAACTATCCATACTTCCAGTCAAACTAGAAATTGTCCTGTTAACAACCTTTCTCAAAGCAACTGCTCCTTTATTTTTTGGACCAAAGGCTTCCTTTAGCAGTATGTTTTCAGTTTTTTTTGAATTTTACAGAAATCAAAACTAACAAATTTCTTAAAAACCACAGGCTAAGCCTTTTTCCAAAAGTTGAAATTACAGAAAACGAATCAGAGCTCATGAAGAAAATGGGTAACATACAGTAATCATAAACTGGAACACTGTATTCAGTAGGCATAAAGATCCCTTTACTTCAAAGGAATAAGGCAGAATGTTTCTCGACATAAGCCAGTCACTGCACAGCTGAGTTTTATTTCATTCAGACAACCGATATAATGTTTTTTGTTTAAAATTCATTCAGAGGACATGGATGTTGCTGGCTGGGCCAACATTAGATATCCATCCTTTGCTGCCCTTGACAAGATGGTGGTGAGCTACCTTGTTGAACTGCCCTAATTCATTTGGTACAGGGATCCCATCTGTTCTGGAAAAATAGGGCTATTAATGGTCAGGGTTGTATTTGGGCAGATGGGAGGCACAAGGTGCAAGACCATTCTGCTGTTTAATATATTTATAAATAATGTTGACAAATATATTAGAAAGTATGATTGGAGAATTTATAAGTAACACCGAGTATTTGAAGGAGAACTGAAGTACAGAGATTTAGCAATGGATGATTTGATATTTAATAGGAGGTATTGCCCGATATATTAAAAGTAGCAAATACAAAAAGGCAAATAAATTATTTTGTGAAGATTCCTTCAAGCCAAAGCTGCAAGTGTGATGCTTTGTAGTCTTTATTCATAAATAATTTAAAACCTGGAATTATCTAAAATGGGAAATTACTTAAGGTGGGAAAAGGAAGCAGAAAAATAGTAAGGAATTGAAGGTTTTTAAAAGAATAAAAAAAGTAAAGGATGTAAAAGTCAGAACAAAATCAACGAACAAAACTAAACCTGAAACCTAGCGTGAAATAACTTCCCGATTAATAGACGAGATTACACCAGAACCTTCTCAATCATACACCTGCATTCTGCTACTCTCAAATTTGAGTTTTGCCATTTCTCCTCTCAATTTCATAAAACATCAAAAATGCTCCCTGACATTTTCATTAGCTCTCCTTCAAACCTCTATACCATCTCACCGCCTTCCTCAAGTCCAGAACGTATAGCACTTCAACAGACAATAAATAATAGGAGGAAAAAGCTGAACCGATAGTCAATTTGAGTCCAAGCAAACAACCTGAAGCACTGTAAGTAATTATGCCAAATGGTATTTCCTCATTCCTATACTCATGCTGTTAACAAGCACTTCACTGCAGTTTGATAACATAACCATTATTCAATCAAAAACAGTGTATGATGCAGAACATATTGTTAGCACCGCTTCAAAATTAATATATTCAATAAGAAACTCAAGAAGGGTGACAATTGTTTCTTCATACATTTTGCTTTAGGCTTTGGTATTGTATGGTTAACTGAGGAGGCAAGCAACTTGAGGGTTTCTCACCATAAAACAGCACAGAAATCTCCTGCACTGGTTCCTCATCAGGGTTACACACTAAAATGCATACAGCTGCAGGAATTGCAATCATCGAGAAAAGGATTACAGATTAGAGCCTGCCTCAGGAACACTTCCTGAAAGGTACAATAACTATACTTGAAAACAAAAGTATATCACATCCTCACAGACAAGACCAGTGGGGGGAAGAGTTTAAAATATACCTGTTTTGGTTGTTTTATACTTTTAGCTAAAGCTGTGCATTGGGAATGTTGCTAAGGTCAAGGGCAAAGTTCCAATTGCTGTGGTTATAATAACACTGAACTCATCAAACACTAGAAACCAACATTCTTCTTGGTCGCTGCTGCTGGACAGAAAGAGCAGTGGTCCAGATTATGAGAAATAAAAAGAAACAAGACATTACACAAGAAAAAAGCAAGTGTAGTGAAGACACATATTTCTCTGCTGAGTACTGCAGGTACAGTCTGCCAGTACTCACCTGGGTTAAAAATGTGCAATTACACAGGGTCCTGCCACATGTTAATTCCAGCACCATGCATTCTTCGGGTGGTGTAGTGTCCCTACAACTGGACAAATACAGACAGTCTGTAATTACACCTCTGAACAGGCTGATTAGAAAAATATCTTACACCCATTGCTAAGCAAATGACATCTGTGTTTGACAGTAGATTCTGGCTGAATACACCAATCCAAATGCCAGTGTGGTGTCAGAATTAGAGATCTGCAGTTTGTGAGATTATCAGTCCAGCAGCTTCAAGACAGATACATTAAAAAAAAGAGACAATTATATTGTGCTTTCATTGATCATCAAAGCTTTCAACCATGTGAGAAAATGTAGTCTATTTAAGCCATCGGAGAAAATGCCCATTTGCCAGAGCTGTTCCATGTGATTTCCTCTTCCCACATCAAGATCAATTATGGTGCAGCTACTCAGAAGCCTTTGAGATCAACAATGGGGTCAAACAGGGTTGCAATCTTTGACATGCTCCTTTTGCCACTGACATAAGCTTTCAGTTCATGTGCAGAGGGTATCTACTTATGCGCTATAACTGATGGAAAGCTGTTCAATGTAATGAGGGGTATGTCGAGTTCAAAGTGATCGATTGTGATTGGGGACTCTCTAGTCAGAGGCACAGACAGGTTTCTGTGGCCAGCAAAGAAAAATCAGAATGGTGTGTTGCCTCCCTGGTGCCAGGATCAAGGATGTCTCAGAGAGGGTGCAGAATGTTCTCAAAGGGGAGAGACACCAACAGGAGGTCATTGTTTACATTTAGTACCAACGACATAGGAAGGGAAGAGGATGCGACTCTGAAGGGAGAATATAGAAAGTTAGGCAGAAATTTATAAAGAGGTCCTGAAGGGTAATAATATCTGGATTACTCCTGGTCCTATGAGCTAGTAAGGGTAAGAATAGGAAGATAGAGCGGATGAATACATAGCTAAGGAGCTGGTGTATGGGAGGATTCACATTTTTTGATCATTGGAATCTATTCTGGGGTAGAAATTACCTGTACAAGAAGGATGGATTGCACCTGAATTGGAAGGAGACTAATATACTGGTAGGGAGATTTGCTGGAGCTGCTCAGGAGGATTTAAAATAGTTGGGGGGTGGGACCCAGGGACATACTGAGGAAAGAGATCAAATTGAGACTGGTACAGTTGAGAAAAGAAATGAGTTAAACAGTAAGGGCAGGCAGTAACAAAGCAGAGAACAAGGTATGACTAATAAATTAAACTGCATTTATTTTAATGCAAGAGGCCTTATGGGGAAGCAGATGAACTCAGGGCATGGTTAGGAACATGGGACTGGGATATCATAGCAATTACAGAAACATGGCTCAGGGATGGGCAGGACTGGCAGCTTAATGTTCCACTTTATAAATGTTACAGGAAGGACAAAAAAGAAGGCAAGAGAGGAGAGGGAGTGGCGTTTTTGATAAGGAATAGCATTACAGCCAAATGTAAGGAGGATATTCCTGGATATACATCCAGGGAAGTTATTTGCATGGAAGTAAGAAATATGAAAGGAATGATCACCTTATTGGGATTGTACTATAGACCCCCGAATAGTCAGAGGGAAATTGAAAAACAAGCTTTTAGGGTGATTTCAGTTATCTCTAGGAATAATAGGGTGGTTATGGTAGGGGATTTTAACTTTCCAAACATAGACTGGGGCTGCCACAGATGGAGACAAATTTGTTAAGAATGTACAAGAAAACTAAGTCAGTATGTGGATGTATCTACTACAGAAGGTGCAAAACGTGACCTACTCTTGGAAAGTAAGGCAGGGCAGGTGACTGAGGTGTCAGTGAGGGAGCACTTTGGGGCCAGCAACCATAATTCTATTAGTTTTAAAATAGTGATGAAAAAGGATAGACTAGCACAGCTGATGTTCTGGACTGGAGGAAGACTAATTTTGACAGTATTAGGCAAGAACTTTCAAAAGCTGATTGGGTGCAGATGTTCACAGGTAAATGGACGACTGGAAAATGAGAAGCCTTCAGAAATGAGAACTAAAGTCCAGAGACAGTTAAGGTGAATGGAAAGGCTGGTAGGGGTAGGGAATGCTGGTTCATTAGAGAAAGTGAGGGTTAGGTTAAGAAAAAGAAGGAAATATATATCAGGTATAGACAGGAGAGATTGAGAGAATCCTTTGAAGAGTATAAAGGCAGTAGGAGTATACTTAAGAGGGAAATCAGGAGGGCAAAAGGGGACATAAGATAGCTTTGGCAAATAGGGTTAAAGAGAATCCAAAAGGTTTTTACAAATACATTAAGGGTAAAAGGGTAACTAGGGAGTGAATAGGTCCCCTCAAAGATCAGCAAAGCTGCCCTTTGTGTGGAGCCATAGGAGATGGGGTAGATACTAAACAAGTACTTTGCATCAGTGTTTACTGTGGAGAAGGACATGCAAGATATAGAATGTAGAGAAATAGATGGTGACATCTTGAAAAAAATGGCCATATTACTGAGGAGGACATACACGATGTCTTGAAATGCATAAAATTAGATATTTCTATCATTGATAGTCACAGATGAGGTGTCAGAAGACTGGAGGTTGGCTAATGTAGTATTATTATTTAAGAAAGATAGTAAAGACAAGACAGGGGACTATGGACTAGTAAGCCTGATGTCAGTGGTGGGCAAGGTGTTGGAGGGAATCCTGAGGGACAGGATTTACATGTATTTGGAAAGGCAAGGACTGATTTGGGATAGTCAACATGCTCTTGTGCATGTGAAATCATGTCTCACAAACTTGTTTGAGTTTTTTAAAAAAGTAACCGAGGATTGATGAGGGCAGAGTGGTAGAAGTGATCGATATGGACTTCAGAGAGGTGTACGACAAGGGTCCCCATGGGAGACTGTCTAGCAAGGTTAGATCCCATGAAATACAAGAAGAACTAGCCATTTGGATACAGAACTGGCTTAAGACCATAAGACATAGGAGTGGAAGTAAGGCCATTCGGCCCATCGGGTCCACTCTGCCATTCAATCATGGCTGATGGGCATTTCAACTCCACTTACCCGCATTCCCCCCGTAGTCCTTAATGCCTCGAGACAACAAGAATCTATCGATCTCTGCCTTGAAGACATTTAGTGTCCCAGCCTCCACAGCAATGAATTCCACAGGCCCACCACTCTCTGGCTGAAGAAATGTCTCCACATTTCTGTTCTGAATTGACCCCCTCTAATTCTGAGGCTGTATCCACGGGTCCTAGTCTCTTCGCCTAACGGAAACAACTTCCTAGCGTCCACCCTTACCAAGCCATGTATTATCTTGTACGTCTCTATTAAGTCTCCCCTTAATCTTCTAAACTCCAATGAATACAATCCCAGGATCCTCAGCCGTTCCTCATATGTTAGACCAACCATTCCAGGGATCATCCGTGTGAATCTCCGCTGGACACGTTCCAGTGCCAGTATGTCCTTCCTGAGGTGTGGGGACCAAAACTGGACACAGTACTCCAAATGGGGCCTAACCAGAGCTTTATAAAGTCTCAGTAGCACAACGGTGCTTTTATATTCCAATCCTCTTGAGATAAGTGACAACATTGAATTCGCTTTCTTAATCACGGACACAACCTGCATGTTTACCTTTAGAGAATCCTCGACTAGCACTCCCAGATCCCTTTGTACTTTGGCTTTAAGAATTTTCTCACCGTTTAGAAAGTAGTCTATGCTTTTATTTTTTTTTGCCAAAGTGCAAGACCTCGTATTTGCTCACGTTGAATTCCATCAGCGATTTCCTGACCACTCTCCCAGTGGCTTGAGAAAGACGACAGAGGATAGTGGTAGAGGGGTGCTTTTCAGACTGGAGGCCAGTGACCAGTGGAGTGCCAGAAAGATCAGAAGTACTTTTTGTCATTTACATAAATGATTTGGACATGGACATGAACAAGGGAGGTATAGTTAGTAAGTTTGCAGATGACACCAAAATTGGAAGTGTAGTGGATACAGAAGGTGGTTACTTCAGATTACAACAGGATCTTGATCAGATGGGGCCAATGGGCTGAGGAGTTGCAGATGGAGTTTAATTTAGATAAATGCGAGGTGATACATTTTGGAAAGCAAATCTTAGCAGGACTTATACACTTAATGGTAAGATCCTAGGGAGTGTTGCTGAACAAAGAGACCTTGGAGTGCAAGTTCATAGCTCCTTGAAAGTAGAGTCGCAGGTAGATAGGTTAGTGAAGAAGCTGTTTGGTATGCTTTCCTTTATTGGTCAGAGTACGGAGTACAGGAGTTGGGAAGTCATGTTGCGGCTGTACAGGACATTGGTTAGGCCACCTTTGGAATATTGTGTGCAATTCTGGTCTCCTTCCTATAGGAAGGTTGTTGTGAAATTTGAAAGGGTTCAGAAAAGATTTACAAGGATGTTGCCAGGGTTGGAGGATTGAGCTATAGGGAGAGGCTGAACAGGCTGGGGCTGTTTTCCTGGAGCATTGAAGGCTAAGGAAATGGACAGATTCGCTTAAACTGGCTAAGGGCTTCAGAGATGTTTATAAAATTATGAAGGTACATGGATAGGATAAATAGCTAAGGTTTTTTTCCCTGGGGTGGGGGAGTCCAGAAGTAGAGGGCATAGGTTTAGGGTGAGAGGGGAAAGATATAATCAGTGCCTTGAGGCAATTTTTTTCACAAAAAAGGTGGTGCATGTATGGAATGAATTGCCAGAGGAAGTAGTGGAGCCTGTACAAATTCAACATTTAAAATGCATCTGGATGGGTTTTTGAATCAGAAGGGTTTACAGGCTTATGGGCCAAGTGCTGGTAAATTAGATTAGATTGGGATATATGGTCGGCATGGACAAGTTAGACCAAAAGGTCTGTTTCCATGCTGTACACCTCTATGACTCTGTGCTGATTACAGTCCCAACATAAAAGATGTGCCAAGTCCTAATCAGAATATCTGTGTTCACATGCCACCCTAGCATTCTATATAGACCACCATTTTTAGCAGGAAATGGACAGATTCGCTTCAACTGGCAAAGAACTTGGTTACACCCTTAGCATTAGAAAGGCAAATATCACATCCAGGATGTTGCCACACAGTGACATATTAACACTGTCAAATATGCTGGAGTTTGTTGATATATTCACATGTCTAGGCTCCTCAGAAATCACCAGAAAAATCAGTCAATTGGTGCTGAAATTAATACACGTTTTGCAAAGGATGTGGCTGTAATGTCCAAGCTGAGTGAGTGTGTGAAACAGCAGCCATCCTGTTGGAGAACACCAACATGCAAGTCTAGTCAGCCTTTGCTCAACAAGTGGGAGATCCTAAGCCAGGCAGGCTGAAACATTCTTCCCCTCACCACCACCTTGGCAACTGTTGGCAGGGACAGGTCATTAACTTAGACCTTCTGCTGCACTTTCGGTCCATCAGTATATACTCATGATGCAGTGATAGTGTCCCTACCTCTGATCAGGAGGCCTGGATTCAAGTTCTACTTACTCCAGAGGCATATGATAATATCTCTGAACAGGTTGTTTTCAAAATTATCTGTGCTTATTGCCTTCTTAGTCACATGCATTGAAAATGAGATGACACAAAGAAGGATCTTCTGCATTGTGATTCAGCTACTGGGCACGATCTCCTGGATACCTGTACTTCCATTACAGGTAAACCTGCAAGCAAGATATCAAGATGCCAAACACTGATATTAACAAATGGAAGAGATGGTCATTGACAGCCATAATCTCTGGAGGTAGACCTTTTAAAATACTGATTCAAAGGATGAGGAAATCATTGGCTAGGCGAAACATTTCTTGCCCATCTCTAATTATCAAGAAGTCAGTTAAGAGTCAACCACCTTGTGAGTCTGAAGTCACACATGGGCCAGAACAGACAAAGGTGGCAGATTTCTTTCCCCAAAGATGTGTTTTTAATGACAAACCACAGTGACACCATGAGGTCAACCTTTTTTTCCCAATTTTATTTTCCACCACTGTCTCCTATTTGAAGATGTGCAGAAATGAAGGGCTCAACTGGCTAAAATGAGGGCCCAGAGAAAACAGACCAATAAATGCCTTGGCACACCCTGCAATGCTAGAGTGGGGCTTCTGAGTCACAGCAGGTGATGCTTAACACATGGTTTGGAAGCACATGTTTATAGTATCTCTAACTAAAGGTTCATAAAGTATGTATAAATTAGGCTCCTGCCACCACCCGTCTTCCTGGAATGTGATATCTGTCCCGATATCTCATGTTGCTTGGTGCCGATGTTGCCAGGTAACTCTCCTGTGAAGTATAATGGATATTTTGCTTTAAATCCAATATCTAAATTGAAGTAAAAAGTTGTATTTCATGCACTGAGGAAACATTCAACAGGAAGGAGTACTATGAATTCCTAAACTGATGGAAGAACTGAAGAGTCAGCAATATTTACTCAGAACAAAATACCTTCCGCTTGAAATTGATGAGTTCATAAAAGTCCAAAGCAGAATGAGACAGCAATATATGTCCAGTAGCTCATTCCTTTCAACATACAATTTGGATTCATTAAGAAAGTCAGGATAACTTAGAAATTGAATTCAAAATCAATAAACTGATAAGCAATGCAATGTATACCAATGACAATGCTGACTGCAGAACAAAAGCAAGGCAAAGTGATATTTGACAAGGTAAAAAACAAACAAACTATTATACATGGACGGAAAATGGGCATTAAAGGCAGACAGTCAACAGCGATCAGGAGGTAAAACCACTCCCCAAGATAACTTTGATGTGAATATAAAAAGTAGTGCAATTGGCTACCATTACTTAAGATAATAGCAGTTCATCAAAAGAGAAAAGAGAACAAAAATTCCAAAAGTGAGGTTTAAAAATATAATGATTTCTGTAACAGCCAAAATTAACTGGTGGTACCATAAGTACTTTACACTACACTGCAGCCATTTTGCACATAGCAAGATATCAGAGACCAATAATCTGGTGATATTGGTTAAGGGAGCAATATTTGCCAGAAAATGATTTTGCTTTTCTTCAAGTAGGACTATGGGATCTTTAACTCCAACAGAACAGACACATTTTACTTCAACTGAATCCCTGATGAACAACCCACTTTTATTTCATAACCTGAACTTTTAAAATGTCCGAAGTTTTGAAGATAGACATAAAATATGGACAATGGAAATAATAACTAGGATTTCGATAATCAGATGGATAATGGAACAATCTTTAAGATGGAGAAGTTCATGAGTTCCTTGCATTGGGTGTTTGAGGGGAGACTGAAGAAAGCCAGAAGAACAAGATTAAAGAAGTGGTTAGCCTTGGTCACGAAAGGAACCTCGCATAATCCTTTCCAGGCAGCCCGATCATTTGATCGCACATATTGCTCTAAAAGGACAACAAACATGTAGCGTTCAAATCTGACCTGGCAAAGAGCGTAGACCAGTACTCAGATTTGTACCACTCAACCTTAAGAGAACAGATAGAGACTGAACCAGGGATTAACAAGATCAATAAAAAGTGAGGGATTCACTGGGGACAGGGCATTGAAGGTAAAGGTGAAGGGCAGTTAAGTAATTCAATGGCTGCAGAAATGACATTGCAGTTAGGAAGTCATAGCTAAGGAATTTGGGAATTAAAGAATGCATTTTCAAAGTCTTTTTCCCGCACTCCACATCTCCTCTCCACAATTCTTGGAAAATATTGTGGGACTGCTGGAAGATTTGGAGATAAAAATGAAAGGGAAGATGAGGCAGTGCTTGGAGTTAGCACAACCATTGATCAGAGGAAAGCCAACGGACAACTAGGTTAAGGGGGTCAGTAAGGGAAACGGAAAGTTTATATGAAGAAAGTTTTAAGCAAGATAAGAGAGCAGTGAATGTAGTCATGAATGTTACAAGTAGTCAACAGTATTATGCTGATTTAAAATTTTATGCTGCAGCCATTTGTGGGCGGCATGGTGGCACAGTGGTTAGCACTGCTGCCTCACAGCGCCAGAGACCTGGGTTCAATTCCCGCCTCAGGCGACTGTGTGGAGTTTGCACGTTCTCCCAGTGTCTGCGTGGGTTTCCTCCGGGTGCTCCCACAGTCACAAAAGATGTGTGGGTCAGGTGAATTGGCCATGCTAAATTGCCCATAGTGTTAGGTAAGGGGTAAATGTAGGAGTATGGGTGGGTTGCGCTTCGGCGGGTCGGTGTGGACTTGTTGGGCCGGAGGGCCTGTTTCCACACGGTAAGTAATCTAATGTAATCTTAAAAAAAACTAGCTCCTGTACCTTCTATTGCTAATGCATGTTGCAGACTTGAAATGCACACTCTTGGCCATGTTGGTAAATTAGCTGGAAATGTTCAAGAATTGAAGCTCAAGAGCATAGAACTGCAGAAAGAAATAAAAAGCTGAGACATGAATTTTGATTTTCCAAGTATCAATGCATATGAGAAGCATACAGAAAACTTGAGTTGGGACTGAAGTTGGCTAGGAATTCTAGTACTTAAGGTTAGTTCAAAGAAAACTGGCAAAATCGAGTAAACTTTCCATTATTCAGTCATGTTATCAAAAGGTTAACATAAGCATAAAAGATTAATCTACTCCATATTCAAATCAATTTGTTTTGCTAACTTTACCAAACACATAATCAGCACTGTGGGGAGATTGTTCAAAATTCTAAAAGAAGTGATGCTGATTTAATTGGAAGATAAAGAGGACATGTCTGTATGAACAGTGCAAGATTTTAATCTGGCAAAGGGATTGGAACGTATGTTATTTGGTCATGAAACTTTAGAGCTCATTAGAGAGCAATAGTTGGTGCAAATTTCTTTATTGCTCTTAAGTACTTTTGGACATCCATGGATTGTGAACATTGTTACATAAATAGAAGTCTTTATTCTGAGAGAGAGAGAGAGAGAGAGAGAGAGCGAGCGAGCGAGCAAAGAGCAAGCGGTGTGGTGGGAGGGGGGCAGAAGAGAGGGAAATGAAGTAAATCCCTCTGTTTCAGAGCTGTGAACAAACAATTTCTGGATTACCATTACTGTAAGCTGTGTAGACACCACATTTTCAGTTCAGCAAGCCCACCTACTGTTTCTGATCCTACCTTTGTAGCTGTTAATGTCTCAAAGCAACATGAATCCCAATCCTTGTTACACTTCGAGGTGGCTCAATTGTAATGATCCCATTTTCAGCTTTAAGAAATAAAGTTTCTGTATAGAAATACATGAAGGGTGCAGTAGATCTTTGCAAAACACAAATAAAAACAGAGCATACTGGAAAGGCTTGGCAAGTAGAGCAACACCTGTGGAAAGAAAGAGTTAATGATTCAGATAACTAACTTTCCAACGGAAGTGCAAGATTTTTTTTTAAAAAAGAACAACCTTCAAGCTAATACGAAACCAAGTAAAAGTGACGTGTCTGCGGTAGGATTAAGAAAGCAGCAATGATTGAATGACAACGTAATAATAGGGCAGGATATATTGAGGTAATAATAGGATGATTATAGAATGGTAGCTGGGTGCAGAGCTGGTGCAACTTATTCCAGTACAAATTATAGCATATCTTATAATTCTGAATTTAAAAAATCTCACTATTGACAATATTGTTGTCTTAAAAATTGCATCTTAAATTTGACCTTTGTTTAAAAAGGGAGACCGACAAATCTTAAAACTATTTTTTGAAATCATATGGATGTCACTATCTCAAGTTTTGCTTTTGATTTGTTAAACCTTGCAGACTAACACAAACTTAAGATTTTTTTCTTGACTTTAACTGTTCAATCTTAGCCTCTCCCCTTGCCTGAGGCATGACGACCCTCTGGTTAAACCACCAGTCATCCTCTCTAATGAAAGCACAACCCTATCGTCTGGTAAGTCTATGGCATCTTCCCTAATGGTGCACTGAAAACAGCTACAAAATTCTGAAAAAACAACAGGACATAAACCGTGAAAAACATCACTTTTAGGTTTCAAGCAGGACTCAATTAGTAAAGGTGTAACTAAAGGTTAGGTTCGGCTATTGCACAGATTCCCAAGTCAACCATACCTAAAACCTTCAGAAAGGAAAAACATCGAAGCTGTTACACTTACAACCGATAGGTCCCTTTTGACTCTTATGCAGTCACAGTTCAAATTGATTTTCTAAACATCTACATGTGAATATTTTCTGCCATTTTATATACAAATGCTATTAGGTACCTTTAGGTATCTGAAGTTTTTGCAGTTGGGCAATATAATGATTGTAATGAGATCAGCCAGATGGACTCCACAGTGTGAGTTCTCTGATCGGAGCTGTTAATCCAGTCCAATCAGAGACCACTGGCTGACAGATTTAAACAGGAGTGTCAGAGGTTCTGTGTACTCAGAGCTGGCTCTGAGGGAGCCAGACGAGTGTCAAGTACTATGCACATGTAAATAATAGCATGCCGCCACCTGACAAGTTATTTTAGTCAAGACGAGATACATTAAATTTAATGCATTGCCCTTTTACTCAGACTTTTAAAATTTTAATATTCTAATATTACTTTAACATTTGGCATTATTACAAGTCGAAACAGAGATAAATTTATGCAATGATGATTATTTTCATGGCTATTGACACTCCTTTTTATTCAGATTCTAAAGAAATGCAGTCAGCTGTCTTCATTGTGCTCCAACTACACTGTTAACAGTGACATTAATTATTTCTTCTTACCTTTATTTGAATACATGTTAGAAGATTGCCAAACAGTTGCTGTGCAACAGGCATTAGGATGACTGGTGGCCTTGGCACAATTGTCGATTATTGGCTATTAATGGATTGTTATAAAGGAATACTGTCCCAACATTCTAAATTGGATCTAGTTTTCAAAGTAGTACTGTATATAACTCAGTTAACCAATGTTTCCAAATCTTTGCACCCCTTAGCTAATTCTGTGCACATGACAATCTATGCTTATTTGCAAGAATGTTGCAGACTAACCTTTCAAAAACTAGCCATTTCATTTTAAGCTGAAATGTTGAAATTGAAGACAAAATAATTATCATTCCCTACTTTAATTAAGTCGACTCACAATGAAAAATGCTTACAAGGCAAAGCAGCACAAAATTTCCAAAATGCGGATCTGGGGTAGTGTACAAATTCAACCCATGTTCAGGACCTTGGGTCAGGACTCGCAGCATTCTCCTGGCAAAAAGCATTTTGAACAAGTAGCTTTGAGGCAATGAACCACCTTTATCTTTAGTAAAGGCATGCACTTCAAGAACTTGGGCTGATTTTTAACCAGGCTTTGAAAATCCAATCTCCATACTTTAGCAACTAACAAAAGCAATGGGACTTTGAGGACAGTCAGATCTGTTATAATGAGTGTTTCTTCCATGTAAGTTGACTAAAAAGCTATTGAAGAATTTAGTCTGTTATTTGTAGAATGCAAACATTCCTTAACTATACTGGCTGTAACATGATTCCAGTCCCATATAAACGTTACTGCTATTAAGCAATTTTCGTATAAACGCGGGATCGCACAGGAACGGAACTATCATGTTATGTCAGAATAGACCGTCAGTTAGTTTTCCTAACAATAGCACTTCAAGAATAGTTTTTCTGTTCAGCAAAAAAAAACTTAACTGTTTTTGCATCTCTTGCTCAAGGTCCAGTATCTGCAATATGTTTATTTCATCTCCTGCATTAACTAGCAGGGAAAAATTCTTATGTTTATATCCTCTTAAGACACTTTAATATATTAGTGACAGTAGAAAGAAACATAAATTTACATAAAGTTCAAAGGATCACAAATATAAAGTGACTGTGTTGTGATCAGACAAGTGTGAAAAAGTGCTTTGAGGCAATAGAGCATTAGTTTGCACAGGTTCACTGCCAAAACACTTCACTTTCACCTTAAAATTCATTTCTTCTCAAGTCATTCACCATGAAATAGGTTTGTTAATTGCTGTAGACCTAAAGCTGTCTTTTAGAGATTGATTACTGAAGGCCAAGCTACTGTCAAGGGATTAGAAAGCCTTCACTGCCTGCTTTAATTCTGGTCAGTACCAAGAAATCAATAAATCATTACTCAAATCAGTCATTAGTGTTCAAGAGGCATCTAACAAATGTAATGTACATCTGGCAAGAAATTAAGAGGAAGAGGCAAATCTACAAACAAAATGTTAACCATTGACCCAAATAATAAACAGCAGAGATTCTGCCAACAAGCACTGACACACTATATATTAAATCTGCTCAAAATTCTGGCAACCAACTGTTGAATCAATCCCATTCTAGTTCCCCTGGTGAACAGTTGCATTATTAAATACCTCTTACCTTTCTAGCTGAAGTAGGGAATGAAGTGAGAGGAGAGAAATGCCCACATAGTTGATATTTGTGTCTGGTTTTCAGATTTAAATGATGTAGGGTACAAACCAAACTGCAATTTGCTGGAGTCAATCTTTTGCAGAATATCAATGTGACCACCACAGTCTTCACAGAACCCGAACAAATTCCAGTAAAGGAGACAGGGACCATTTCTTTCCTCCTTCCAACCAAAACTGTATTCTTGAGAAATTGTAAATGAAGCCTAATTCTTTTTTTCTTCTCAGCATCTTCTTTCACTTATTTATCAAATTTTCCCTCAAGACAAAAATGTCTTGAGACTGCCCTAAGTCTCAACTGACCCAAGAAAAAGCATTCAGCACTGTAACAATCTTTGAATTCTACATGTGTCTCTCCTCCAGTTGAATAACCATTTGAATTGGTCAAGCTATTGGCTGTTCAAATTTAGGAAGTAAAGCTGTCGGTTCAGTTGAACAAAGTGTCAATTTTGAATTCATTGTAAACAAAGTAAAAAAATCCACTTGCCTTCTCTTATGAAAATAGTCCTCAGATCACAAGTGTCTTCACAAAATTAAGATTTCTCATCCCTAGCTTCATTCTGATTATATGATACTGTCCATATTAAGGCTTAATATTTCAAGCTGATAGAGTCATAGAGATGTACAGCACGGAAACAGACCCTTTGGTCCAATCCATCCATGCCAACCAGATATCCCAACCCAATCTAGTCCCGCCTGTCAGCACCCGACCCATATCCCTCCAAACCCTTCCTATTCATATATCCGTCCAATGCTTCTTAAAATGTTACAACTGTACCAGCCTCCACCACTTCCTCTGGCAACTCATTCCATACACATACCATCCTCTGCGTGAAAAAGTTGCCCCTTAGGTATCTTTTATATCTTTTGTAAGCCTCTGTAAGGTCACCCCTCAGCCTCCGACGCTCCATTGAAAACACCCCCAGCCTGTTCAGCCTCTCCCTATAGCTCAAATACTCCAAACCTGGCAACATCCTTGTAAATCTTTTCTGAACCCTTTCAAGTTTCACAACATCTTTCCGACAGGAAGGAGACCAGAATTGCATGCAATATTCCACCAGTGGCCTAACCAATGTCCTATACAGCAACAACAAAACCTCCCAACTCCTGTACTCAATACTCTGATGAATAAAGGAAAGCATACCAAACACCTTCTTCACAATCCTATCTCCCTGCGACTCCACTTTCAAGGAGTTATGAACCTGCACTCCAAAGTCCCTTTGTTCCACAACACTCCCTAGGACCTTACCATTAAGTGGAGAAGTCCTGCTAAGATTTGCTTTCCCAAAATGCAGCATCTCGCATTTATCTAAATTAAACTCCATCTGCCACATCTCAGCCAATTGACTCATCTGGTGCAGATCTTGTTGTAATCGGAGGTAACCCTCTTCGCTGTTCACTACACCTCCAATTTTGGTGTCATCTGCAAACTTACTAACTGTACCTCTTATGCTCGCATCCAAATCACTTATGAAAATGAGAAAAAGTAAAGGACCCAGCACCGATCCTTGTGGCACTCCACTGGTCACAGGCCTCCAGACTGAAAAACAACCCTCCACCACCACCCTCGGTCTTCTACCTTTCAGCCAGTTCTGTATCCAAATGGCTAGTTCTCCCTGTATTCTGTGAGATCTAACCTTGCTAACCAGTCTTCCATGGGGAACCTTGTCGAACATCTTACTGAAGTCCATATCGATCACATCTACTGCTCTGCTCTCATCAATCTTCTTTGTTACTTCTTCAAAAAACTCAATCAAGTTCATGAGACATGATTTCCCACGCACAAAGCCATGTTGACTATCCCTAATCAGTCCTTGCCTTTCCAAATACATGTACATCCTGCCCCTCAGGATTCCCTCCAACAACTTGCCCACCACCGGAAGTCAGGCTCACTGAGGTCAGTCTACAGTCCCCGGCTTGTCCTTCCCACCTTTCTTAAACAGTGACACTGCATTAGCCAACCTCCAGTCTTCTGGCATCTTACCTGTGACTGTCAATGATACAAATATCTCAGCAGGAGGCCCAGCAATCGCTTCTCTAGCTTCCCAGAGTTCTCGAGTACACCTGATTAGATCCTGGAGATTTATCCACCTTTATGCATTTCAAGACATCCGGCACTTCCTTCTCTGTAATCTGGGCATTTTGTAAGATGTCACCATCTATTTCCCTACAATCTAAATCATCCATATCCTTTCCACAGTAAATACTGATGCAAAATACTCATTTAGTAACTGCCCCATTTTCTGCAGCTTCACACAAAGGCTGCCATGCTGATTTTGAGAGGCCCTCTTCTCTCCCTAGTTACCTTTTTGTCCTTAATATATTTGTAAAAACGCTTTGGATTCTCCTTAATTCTATTTGCCAAAATTATCTCATGTCCCCTTTTTGCCCTCCTGATTTCCCGCTTAAGTATACTTCTACTTCCTTTATACTCTAAGGATTCACTCGATCTATCCTGCCTAAACCTTACATATGCTTCCTTCTTTTTCTTAACCAAACCCTCAATTTCTTTAGTCATCCAGCATTCCCTATACCTACCAGCTTTCCCTTTCACCTTAACAGGAATATACTTTCTCTGGATTCTCGTTATCTCATTTCTGAAGGCTTCCCATTTTCTAGCCGTCCCTTTACCTGCGAACATCTGCCTCCAATCAGCTGTTGAAAGTTCTTGCCTAATACCATCAAAATTGGTCTTTCTCCAATTTTGAACTTCAACTTTTAGATCTGTTCTATCCTTTTCTATCATTATTTTAAATCTAATAGAATCATGGTCATTGGCCCCAAAGTGCTCCCCCACTAACACCTCAGTCACCAGCCCTGCCAGATTTCCCAAGAGTAGGTCAAGTTTTGCACCTTCTCTAGTAGGTACAGACACATACTGAATCAGAAAATTGTCTTGTATGCACTTAATAAATTCCTCTCCATCTAAACACTTCGACTGGGACTGCCAAGTGCTATGTTTGGAAATCCCCTACCATAACCACCCTATTATTCTTACAGATTAGATTAGATTAGACTTAGATTAGACTTACAGTGTGGAAACAGGCCCTTCGGCCCAACAAGTCCACACCGACCCGCCGAAGCGCAACCCACCCATACCCCTACATTTACCCCTTACCTAACACTACGGGCAATTTAGCTTGGCCAATTCACCTGACCCGCACATCTTTGTGACTGTGGGAGGAAACCGGAGCACCCGGAGGAAACCCACGCAGACACGGGGAGAACGTGCAAACTCCACACAGTCAGTCGCCTGAGTCGGGAATTGAACCCAGGTCTACAGGCGCTGTGAGGCAGCAGTGCTAACCACTGTGCCACCATGCTGCTCAGATAGCTGAGATCTCCTTACAAGTTTGTTTCTCAATTTCCCTCTGACTATTAGGGGGTCTATAATACAATCCCAATAAGGTGGCCATCCCTTTCTTATTTCTCAGTTCCACCCAAACAACTTCCCTGGATGTATTTCCGGGAATATCCTCCCTCAGCACAGCTGTAATGCTATCCCTGATCAAAAATGCCACTCCCCCTCCTCTCTTGCCTCCCTTTCTATTCTTCCTGTCGCATTTCTATCCTGGAACATAAAGGTTCTGTCAACTCTAAGCAAATCACTAAGATTATACACACGTATGTTTTGGGTGATGTAGCATAAAGCAAAACAATTGGTACAGCCTTTATTAGACCTGTAATTTTGGGTTCCAACTCTAGATTCCAAGGGCAAATCCAATCTAAGCATATTTGGCAGAAATGTGTTTTGGGGATAGAAAGTAGGACATACCATAAAACCATTGTGCAGCTACAGGGAAGCTCACTTAGTGCCAGGAATACTGGATTGTTATCTTACTTTTTTTATGGGGCGGGGTTCGGTTGCACTGTCTTTGATATGTCCAGGATGGTTTTTTGAAACATTATGTGAAATAATCCAATTAGAAAAAGGGTCATGTTTGACCTGGTATTGGGGAATGAGCCCAACCAGGTGATCAGAGTTTCAGTAGGGCAGCATTTTGAGAACAATGACCATAATTCTCTACGTTTTAAGTTACTTAAAGAATAAGGACATTACTTGTCTTTGGGTGAAAGTATTAAACTGGGGAAGGTTAGTTTCGACAATATTAAGCAGGAACTGGGGAGGGTAGTTTGGGTGCAGCTAATTCAAGGTAAACCCATATCTGGCATGTGGGAATCTTTTAAAAGCCAGTTGAATAGAATTCAAGACCAGAAAACAATGGATAAGGATGACAAGTTTTAGGAAACTTGGAAGACAAGAGAAATTGAGAGCTTAGTCTCAATGAAAAAGGCTTAAGTTTAGGAAGCAAAAGATAGACAGAGCCCTTGAAGAATACAAAGATAGCAGGAAAGTTTTTTTTATAATTCACAAGGATGAGGGTGTCACTAGCTATGCTAACATTTATTGTCTATCCCCAATTGCCCAGAGAGCAGTTAAAAGTCAAGCACATCGCTATGGTTCTGGAGTCACATGTAGACCAGACCAAGGAAGGATGACCGTTTCCTTCCCTAAAGGATATTAGTGAACTAGGTGGGTTTGTCCAACAATCAACAATGAATTCATGGTCATCATTAGACTCTTTAATTCCAGATATTTATTGAATTCAAGTTCCACCATCTGCCATGCAGGATTTGAACCTGGGTCCCAAGAACATTACCTGGGTCTCTGGGTTAATAGTCCAGCTGTAAATCCACTTGGCCATTATCTCCCAATACAAAAAGGACCACAATATATGTCTTTGGCAAACATAATTAAGGAAATTTCCAAAGCATTTTATATGTAAAATGAAAGAGGGTAGCTTGGGAGAGAATAGGTGCACTCAAGAAAAAAAAAAAGAGGGAATGTATGAGTGGAGCAGGAAGAAGTGGATAATGTCTTATCAAATACTTTGCATTGGTATTCCCACAGGAAAACATGGTGGATGGTGAGACTCAAGAGGGGTATATTAATATTCTAGGGCATGTCAATATGAAAAAGGATGTGGTGTTAGGTGTTCTGGAAAATATTAAAAGTACTAAAGTTAGACAAGTCCCCAGGACCTGATGTGATCTATCTCAGAATACTGAGGGAGTTGAAGGAGGAAATTGTTGGAGCCTACTTGAAATCTTCGTATTTGTTTTAGTCACAGTCAAATAGCCAACTTTGTTCCTTTAAGAAGGCAACAGGGATAAGCAGGCCAGCAAGCCTTATGCCAGTGGTAGGCAAATTACTGGAAAAGATTCTTAGGGATAGGATTTACTCATTCAGAAAAAATATGGGACTTATTAGTATTGCGTAGCATGGGTTTGTGCAGGGAAGATCATGACTCACAATCTTGATTGAACTTATTTGATTAAGTGACAAGAATGATTGATAAGAACAGGGCAGTAGATGTTGTCTACGCGGACTTTGGTAAGACCTTTAGACAAGGTCCCTTATGGCAGGCTGATAGAAAAAGGTGAAGTCACATGGCATCTGCAATGAGCTGGTAAGATGGATACAGAGCTGACTTAGTCATAGAAGAAAGAGATTAGTGATGACTTTAGATGTGATCAGTTGTGTTCCGCAGGGATCAGTGCTGATTTGGGTGAGAACGTAGGTAGCCTGATGAGCAAGTTTGCAGACAACAAAGGTTGGGAGAGCTGCGGATAGTGAGCAGGATTGCCAGACGATGCAGCACAATCTAGCTAGGCTCACGATTTGAGCAGAGAAATAACAGAAGGGGTTTGATCCTGCTAAATACAAAGTGATGCATTTTGGAAGGTCTAATACAAGAGGGGAGTATACAGTAAATGGCAGAACCCTTAGTAGCATCAACATATCAAGGAATCTAGGCATGCCTGGAAAATGGCAACACAAGTGCATAAGGTGGTCAAGGAGGCATATGGCATGTTTGCCCTCATTGGTCAGGACAGAGATATAAAAATTGCTAAGACATGTTACAGCTGTATAGAACTTTAGATAGGCCACATGTGGAATCTTGCATACAATTCTGGTTGCAACAATGCCAGAAGTATGTGGTAGCTTTGGAGCAGGTACAGAAACGGTTTACAAGGACGTTGCCTGGTTTGGAGGGTATTAGCTATGATGAGAGATTATGGTTCATTTGCACTTGATCAAAAAGGGTAAAGAATGACCAGATGGAAGTCAACAATATTGAGAGGCATGGATAGAATGGATAGTCAGAGTCACGTTTCTAGGGTAGAAATATCAATTACTAGGGGACATAGGTTTAAAAATAAAGGTGGTAAGTTTAAAGGAGATATGAGGGGCAAGTTTTTCTTCCCCTCACAAAGAGGGTGATAAATGCATGGAATATACTGCCAGATAAGGCAGATACAATAGCAACATTTAAGAGGCATCTTAACAGATATAATGAATAGGCAGGGGATACAGGGATATGAACCACACTGGAAGAATAATTTAATAGAAATTTGTCAGCAGTCTTGGTGAGTCAAATGGCCTGTTCATGTGCTGTGCTGTTCTTTGTTCTCCTAGTCAATGGAAACAGGCGAACAGCAACTGAAATTATAATGTATTTTTAATAATAATATTAAATTATTAACAGAGCAGATAACAAAATGCAATGAACGCTGGAGAGACAACGGAATGCATACAGTGCAGAAAGAGGACAGTTGGCCTATTGAAAATGCAATATTGCAAGGGATATATAGTACTAGAGTATTAGTAGAGGAAAGCAGTAGTAGGACTACTACAATAACATTAGGTGGGTTTAGCATAAAATAGGAACGCAATTAAGTCTAAATCTGGGTTATTGTGCATACAGGTGAATGTGCAGAGAGTGGTAAGAAAGATTGGTGAGTTACAGGTGCAAATTGCCCAGGGGAAAATATACATTCTGGCTATAACAGAGGCCTGACTCAAGGGCAGGCAGGAATGGATATTAAATATTCCTCAACACAAGGTGCTCATAAAAGAAAGGAAATTAAGGAAAGGAGAAGGGGGAGACTTTAATGGCTAAGGGTAACCTGGCAATGCTGGAGAGGTGATAGCATAGGGAATCACAAACAGAGCTATTTGGCTTGTATTGAACAAAAAAAAAGTGTATTACATTCCACTTTAGTTTATAGACCACTAAGTTTGTTAAAGAGATGTTGAGAAGAAAAGTTACAAAATATTAAAGAGAAGTCCAAAAATTACAGAAAAGTGAGGGATTTAATTTTCAGAATGTAGACTGGATTAGTTTTAGTGTTAAGGACAGAGGGGGGCAGGAATTCCTATAATGGGATGATGAGAATTTTCTACAACAGTATATTTCCAGTCTGAAGAGAGAGAAGGTACTGCTGGAATTGGTTCTTGGAATGAATGAGCTAGTGGTTCAAATGGCAAGAGGGGAACATTTAGGGATCAGCAGTGTATCACAAGATTTATGTTGAATATGCAAAAGGACAAGAAACTGTCAGAACAATGGTCATGAACTGAAGGCCAACTTCAGTGAATATCTGGCCAAGATAAATTGGAAACAATGATTAGTAGACACAAGTAAAACCGAGCAAAGGGCCACCTTTAACAGATTAAATTTGTTCCCTTTATTGGAACATAACTTGAGTCTCAACCTTCCCTGGATGACAAAAGAGAAAGAAGAAATAAAAACTACATTAATGAAGGATGTCAGATGGATAATACAATCAAGAGACAAGATAAATATCAAACATTCAGAACAGAACAGAGAAAACAAATTAAAGAAGCAAAGTAAGAGTACAAGAAGAGACCGATAATGAGCTTTAAAAAGAGAACCCAAAAGTCTTCAATAGTCATATAAATAGTAAATCTGTGCTAAGAGGAGTAGAGTCGATTAGAGACTGGAAAAGGAGATTTATGCATGATGCTAAGAGGCATGACTGAGAACTCAAAAGAAAAAGTGCATATTGCTAGTAAACTAGCATATATTACCAATCCCGATCCCAATACTAATCCCAAATTCTCCTCAACGGGGTAGTAGTGAGCAGGTATAGCTTAATTGCTTGCTTGCCAACTTCAAAGGACATACTGAATATGAATTACTTAAAATTATAACCAGCATCATGATGTACTGTACCGTGATTGGAATAAAATGTGCCAGTAAAACAAAATCCATGTTGTCTAACGTACATCAATTCAATCTTCTAAAACCCTCTAATTGAGATTCCCCATTATTGCTGCTTTAAAGATTTGAATATTTGACGTGACCTACCTCCAAATAAAACACTCAGCAGTTGAAGTATCTGCAGATACAAATAGAAACTGTACTATAATTCCTTCAATGAGATCGATGCCTACATAACTCCTTACCATCATTCTGCACAGAAACAAACAACGAATATACAATCTTGTATTTAATTCATTGCCAAGATGGAGATGTCATCTTTTCATCTGGTCAGCTGTTGAACATGTCAGCCTGCGCAGCCATATTACTGATTTATGCTTTGAACAATCTGAACTCAAAGCAGGTTGCCTTGACTGATTGTATAATTTCATGATTGAAAAATTATGAAGTGAAATATTTTCCTGTCACAAGTGAAGTCCTGAACATTGAAATTACTTTGTTCCAATAAAGAAGCAAATATGCCATTAGGATCTTATTCTATATGATTTCTGATGGTGTGCCATTTCAAAAAAGGTCCAAATACCTAAAAAGCCTTAATTGTATTCCTCTCAAGACATCTACAGTCCAAGTCTAATTATGTCCAGAGGTAACCAAAAGGACATTGTGTGTTTGTAAACATAACGCAAGTCTTGTATTTCTTCATACCTACATAGAAGAAAGTAAATTAAGTAATTGGAAAAAAAAGCTTTAAAAAATTACTCTACTATTTAGTTGTAATATATCAATTTAATTTATTGTTCTTAATAGGTTTACTGGATACACTTCATTTTGACCCTTTTAAATTTTTCCTTCATTCTTTTAATGTACTAATTTATGTTAAATCTTCATTCCATAGATGTGAACAGCTCTCCATTAACTTCAAGTAACATGGTGATGCAATGGCCAAGACAGTGATTTCCTATAGGAAGTTTAATGACATGTAAAAAAGATTATCAGCCCTCAGCAGATATACACAGACAGATCCAAAAAGCAACCTCGGATAAATTTTGACTGCCTATTCCAGAGACTAACTGCAGCATCCTTGCTGCTGATAGCTAGCTGTGATAACTCTCAGTATAGACCATGGATCAAAACATAGTCCAAAAGACACAATGCCATACAAAATAATGCAAAATCTCAAGTTATCAAAGGGAGATTCCACAACCAAGTTTCAAACACACAAATAAAATAGGAGTAGGAGGCCATTTGATCTTTTAAGCCTGCTCCACCGTTCATGATTACTCAACTCCATATCTTCTTTTTCCTCCACTGCCTTTGGTTCATTTAACCAAAGAACTATTTCTATTTCCTTCCCAAAAATATTAAATGTTTTGGTCTCAATTGCTTTCTGTTCAGAGAATTCCAAAGGTTCAGTAACCTGGGAAGAAATTTTCCTTTGCTCAGTCTTAAATGGCCTACCCCCAAAGCCTTAGACAATGAATCTTAGTTCTGGACTCCTTGGTCATTGGGAACATCCTACCTGTGTTTACCATGTCTAACCCCCTCAAATTTCTCTAAACTCCTGATTTTATCAATCCAAATCACTCTTCATATAGTCACCCTACCATGCCAAGAATCAGTCAAGTAAACCTAAATTGCATTCCCTCACCAGCCAAAATATCCTTCCTCAAATAAGGGAACCAACTTTGCACACAATACTCCAGATATAGTCTTGTACAAATGTATCAGGACATTGCTGCTCCTGTCCTCAAACCCTCTTTGCAAAAAAGGCCAAAAAACGATTTGCTTTCTTCACAACTGGCTGAACATGCATGCTTACTTTCAGCGATTGGTGGAAACAAGGTCACCCACCCTCAGTGTCAGTTGTGGACCTTTTTCTCTGTACTTTAATCAGCTGCAGTCTATTTTAGCAAATACATGCATGGGAATCCAAAATTATATTATACTGTATTGAGCATTTCAGACAAATACATTCTGTAAATGCAGATAATGCTAAATGGAAAGTTCGCATAGACAGTTAAAAATAGTACAGTCAAGTGACTAATTAACTGGAACCACTATAACCAGTTATCAGATAAAACATATACATTCATCATGAAATACCTTAACAAGCAGAAATTGACCTTGTAATACTTTAGGGATGATTAGTTTTTATTTGGCAAACATCCCTATACGCCCTGGCAGGTATGTTTTAAAATTAATAATTTTATATTGGATCCTTTGTGGAAAAAGCACGTAAATCTCTGGTAAACATATTTAGATCCACCTCACTGAGTGGAGAATATTTTTGTGACAAGCTTCCTTCAGAGAGCTGCTATCAATCTAGTAAAATGGTAAATTTTGCTTCAAAAAGGTTTTGGTTAAGCTATTGAAGAAAAATTATTCAAATTTTAGACTTTCCAAACAGTAAGAATAATCATTCTCTAAGTAAATTCATTATTTTTTTGTAGAGGGTCAACATTTAAACCAGCAAAAGAAAGTACTTAGCAATGGAAAAGAAAAAGATTGTATTGAAAATATTACAAAGTATATTCTCTCAATTCTTCAACATGATCACCTTTCCATCTTTCAGCCTGATCAAGGTAAACACGCTCGATATTTTCATTTCAGCTTCAGAACATCTCTGCCGTAGTTCTTCCGGCACTGCCTTAGGCCCAACAATCTTCAGCTGCTTCTTCAAATGACCTTCCCTCCATCATAAGGTCAGAAGTCAGAAAAGCATGATGTTTAACTCCATTTGTGACACCTCACATACCGAAGTAGTCCATGTACAAATACAGCAAGTCCTGGACAATGTCCAGGTTTGGACTGACAAGTAACATTCGCCCCACGCAAGTGCCTAGTAATGACCGTCTACAAACGGGAAAATCAAACTATTGCCCTTGTTACAGCAAATGCCGCGATCATCACTGAATCCTCTTTAAACTCATTCTACAGGTTACCACTGACAAGAAACTAAACTGTACTGGCCATATAAATATTGTGGCTACAACAGCATGACAGAGATGAGCAGTCTGCAAGTAGTAACTTCCTGATCATCCAAATCCTGTCCACTATCTACAAATCACAAGTTAGGAGTGCGATGGATAACTCCACACTTGGCTGGATGAATACAGTTCCAACAACACTCAAGAAGCTTGGAAGCACCAAAACAGTCTGCTAGATAGTAACACATCCACAAAACATTCACTCCCTCATCAACATTCAGTAGCAGCAGTGCTTACCATCTACAAGATACAGAGTAGAAGTATTGCAATACCTTAGACACCACCTTCCAAACCTATGACTGTCATAATCAGGGAGGACAAGGGAGCAGATATATGGAAATGCTATTACCTGCAAATTCCCTTCCAAATCACTCACCATTCTTACTTAGAAATATATCACCATTCCTTCAGTGCTGCTGTGTCAAAGTCCTGGAACTCCCTCCATCAAAGCATTGTGGGCTTAACCTACATGGAATGGACTGCAGTGATTCAAGAAGTCAGCTCACCATCACCTTCTCAATGGGCCACAAACATTGGCCTAGTCAGTGAAGCCCATAACACATGAAATAAGTAAATTTAAAACGGAGTCCAGATTCTAAAAAAAGAACACAGGTTTGAGACAGAAGTCAGCTTGTCCTTGGAATTTGGTAAGTTTAAAGGCAACAAATGTCATCTTCAATGGAGTATGAAAAGGAGGCAGTAAATAACAAGGGGGCAAAAGCTAACAGAAGCATAGAAGATAGGAGCAAGAGGAGGCCATTGAGCCTGCGCTGCCATTCATCACGATCATGGCTGATTGTCCACTCTATAGCCTAATCCTGCTTTTTCCCCATAACCCTTTGATCCCATTCGCCCCCAAGTGCTCCATCTCACCACCTCTTGAATACATTCAATGTTTTGGCATCAACTCTGTCTTGTGGTAATCACGGAGATGTGGCTGCAGGGTGACCAGGAATGGAACTGAATGTCCTAGAGTATTCGATATCTAGGAAGGACAGGCAAAAAGGAAAAGGTGGTGGAGTGGCATTGCTGGTTAAAGGGAAAATTAACACACAGTGACAAAGGGTATTAGCTCTCACAAAGTGGAGTCAGAATGGGCTGAGTTGGGAAATACCAAAAGGCAAAAAACATTAGTGGGTGTCATATACAGACCCTCAAACTGCAGTCATGTTGGGAATGGCATTGTAAAGGAAATTGAGATGCATTTGATAAGGGAATATCAGTGATCATGGGTGATTTTAATCTGTACATAGATTGAGCAAATCAAATTGGCCACAATGCAGCAGAGGAAGAATTCCTGGAGTGTATACAGGATGGCTTTCTTGACCAATATGCAGAGGAACCAACTAGAGAGCAGGCCATCTTAGACTGGGTACTGCGTAATGAGAAGGGAATCATTGCCAATCTAGCTGTGCGAGGCCCCTTGGGGATGAGCGACCATGACATCATAGGATTTTAAAAAATCAAGATGGAATGTGAGAGTTGATTTGGAGACTAGGGTGCTGAATCTTAGTAAAGGAAACTGTGAAGATATGAGACATGAGTTGGCCATGGATTGGGGAGAGTTACTTAAAGGGATGACAGTGGACAGGCAATTGCAAAACATTCAAAGTATACATGGGTAAATTGCAACAATGGAGGGTTGTTTTTCAGACTGGAGGCCTGTGACCAGTGGAGTGCCACAAGGATCGGTGCTGGGCC
This sequence comes from Hemiscyllium ocellatum, assembly GCF_020745735.1. Taxonomy (NCBI): domain Eukaryota; kingdom Metazoa; phylum Chordata; class Chondrichthyes; order Orectolobiformes; family Hemiscylliidae; genus Hemiscyllium; species Hemiscyllium ocellatum. The sequence continues at coordinate 39,300,749 of NC_083418.1, forward strand.
CTCTACTTTTTGTCATTTACATAAATGATTTGGATGCGAGCATAAGGAGGTACAGTTAGTAAGTTTGCAGATGACACCAAAATTGGAGGCGTAGTGGACAGCGAAGAGGGTTACCTCAGATTACAACAGGGTCTGGACCAGATGGGCCAATGGACTGAGAAGTGGCAGATGGAGTTTAATTCAGATAAATGCGAGGTGCTGCATTTTGGGAAAGCAAATCTTAGCAGGACTCATACACTTAATGGTAAGGTCCTAGGGAGTGTTGCTGAACAAAGAGACCTTGGAGTGCAGGTTCATAGCTCCTTGAAAGTGGAGTCGCAGGTAGATAGGATAGTGAAGAAGCCATTTGGTATGCTTTCATTTATTGGTCGGAGTACTGAGTACAGGAATTGGGGGGTCATGTTGCAGCTGTACAGGACATGGGTTAGGCCACTGTTGGAATATTGCATGCAATTCTGGTCTCCTTCCTATCGGAAAGATGTTGTGAAACTTGAAAGGGCTCAGAAAAGATTTACAAAGATGCTGCCAGGGTTGGAGGATCTAAGCTACAGGGAGAGGCTGAAAGGCTGGGACTGTTTTCCCTGGAGCATCGGAGGCTGAAGGGTGACCTTATAGAGGTTTACAAAATTATGAGGGGCCTGGATAGGATAAATAGGCAAAGTCTTTTCCCTGGGGTTGGGGAGTCCAGAACTAGAAAGCATAGGTTTAGGGTGAGGGGGGAAAGATATAAAAAGAGACCTAAAGGGCAACTTTTTCACGCAGAGGGTGGTACGTGTATGGAATGAGCTGCCAGAGGAAGTGGTGGAGGCTGGTACAATTGCAACATTTAAGTGGCATTTGGATGGGTATATGAACAGGAAGGGTTTGGAGGGATATGGGCCGGGTGCTGGCAGGTGGGACTAGATTGGGTTGGGATATCTGGTCGGCATGGACGCGTTGGACTGAAGGGTCTGTTTCCATGCTGTACATCTTAATGACTCCATAACTGTTTATTCCTGTCCTCTTGTTCCAGAGTTCTCTTAAGAAGTTGCTTTTAAAAAGTGGACAAAATTGCCATGGCTTGCTTTTAAAACATTGATGAAAGCCAATCTCACTTGATTAGTCTTCCAAGCACCACCCCCCTAACCAACATCACTATTTATAACCTCAAAACATTAAACCAAAGTAGAAATAATGAATATGCAACGGTTTTATGTAATACAGTGCATTTTGTGATGAATCAGCACAAGGCTCACCACTTAATTGCAGCCTTCTGAACACAATTGTGTTGAACAATTCAGCCCATAATGTGGGCACATTTTATGTCCTGTCTCTTTGCAAGTTTTGGTTTTATTCTGTTATTCAAATTTTTGCTTTGAGATGACACCATCATTTTGCCATTTCCACCTCCATATATCGTTTGTTGCTCGACTTGACTCATTACCACATCCTCTGGCCCAACACCACCAACACTTTGGCATTTACCCTTCCACCCTATAACTGATCTTTCCTATCCTTTTTCTGTTCCTTTTTCCACTAAAGAGTTATAATAACTGAATGTTTTCTTCTCCATAACTGCACAAAATAAAGATCTGTTTTCTATTGCATCATATCCCTTTCTGTTTAAGGAAACTATCACAGAATTTCAATGGTTTTCAGCAATGGTGCAGCAAGCTGTCAATTTGGTGATACTCCAAAACAGGACTTCTTGTGTATCAAACATCATAAGCAGCAAATAGCAGACGAGACGAAGTAATTTCACAATCAATGGATCGAATCTGAGCTTGACAGTCATCAAGTCATGAATGATGGTGAGTTATGAAACACATCATTGGAGGTGGTGATCCCTAAGTATCCCGATCCTCACTGATGTAGGAGTGCAGTACATCAGTGCAGGAGATAAGGCTGAAACATTTTCAACAATTTCAGCCAAAGGTGCCAAGCGGATGATCCACCTGGGCTTCCTAACAAGCTCCCCAGCATTACAGGTGCCGGTCTGCAGGCAACTCAGTTCACTCCATGTGATCAAGAAATGGCTGAAAGCTTCAATACCGTAAAGGATGGGGTCTTGTCACCATTCACCAGGGTAACATGCTGGAAATCAAACCCTGTTAGAAAGGAGCCAAAGAAGTTATGAGAGGAAATGCACAAAATCCTTCAACAACCTGGTTTCACACTCAGGTTGACAGAAAATATGTTAGTCCAATTGCATGTCACTCTCCCGATTCCCCAAAGCCTGTCCATCATCTACAAGTCATAATAAGTCAGGAGTATGATGTAATACTTCCCGCTTGCCTGGATGAGCACAACTCCAACACCACAAGAAGCTTGATGCCATCTGGGACAAAGCAGTTCACTTGATCGGCACCACATCCGCAAGCATCCACTCCCTCCACCACAGACACTCAGTAGCAGCAGTCTGTATTACCTACAAATACTGCAAAAATTCAATGATCTTTAGACATGCTCAAAATCCATGACTGTTCCCATCGAGGTCAAGGGATGCAGATTCATGGGAACGCCACCACCCGAAAATTCCATATCAGCTCATTCACCATTCTGTTTTGGAAATATGTCATTATTCCTTCAGTGCAATTGGGTTAAAATCATGGCACTCCCTCCCAAACGGTATCATGGGGGCACTTACACTGAAGTGAATTGCAGCTGCTCAAGGCACCAGCTCACCACCACCTTCAAGGGAAACTAGAGATGGCCACTAAATGCTGGTTCAGCCAGCAATGTCCACATCTCATGCCTGAATTTTTTTAAAAAGTGGCTTAAATGCCAATAGCAGCACCAAGCGAGACAATTTCCTAAAGATATTTTGACCAAGATGTGAATAAGGAGAGGAAAGAACAAATTCAAATTAGATCTAAAGACAGAAAAATTTATGACACAAAAATAGAAAAATTTGATCAAATACCTATTACGGAGAGGTAGCTGCAGAGTGATCAAGATTTGGAATTAAAAAAAGCAGAATGCTAATTTCCCACTGTACCTTGATTCATATACCTTGATGTCTTTACTATGTAGAAATGCAGTAATTCCGATCTTCAATATATTGAATGACTGAGTTTTCACAGTCCTCTTAGAGAATTCCCAAGATTCATTACGCTCTAAGTACAGACATTCCATCCACTCTCAATCCTAAATAGTTTACCTTTTATTCTGAGACTGTGTCATTTGGTCCCAAGCCACTCCAGCCAGAGAACATACTTCCATCAGCTACCTCGTCTGGTCCTTTCAGAATTAGGTTTCAATGGCAAGGCCTCTCATTCTTCTAGCCTTCGTTTCCATGCCAGAACTTTACTGTACAAGCATGGATTGGATGAATTTTGAAATGCTAAGATTGATCAAAATCACCCATGAGCTTGCTAAATCATAGCATAGACTCAAGGGGCTGCTTGGCTGATTCCTTTTCCAATATTCTTAAAATTGGAGAGACAAAATCAGTGAACCATTGTTTTGCACCTCCTAGATGTAATTCTCACAGTTGCATCAAGTGCAACTTCTAATGCACAGCAAAAGAGCATCTATAAAAATGAAGTAAACCAAACTTTTCCGCTCACCCTAATCTAATTGAGAGTTTACTGGTCTCCAGTCAAGAATACTAAAATTCCAGGGCTGTCTCTCATTTGACCTACTAGTTTTGGAAGTGCTGAAGAGAAAGTTTGAAAAGTTTGAGATAGAATATGAAGTTGTTGCTGCATATTTACCTCGAGGAGGAGGAAACCCAGAGTGAGTCAGTTGCCAAAGTACTTCCACAAGAAAATTAAATATATCTAGCAGTGAATATGTAATGTATTTCACTGTTGGCCATGATTTGATTCTTTTAATACTCATCATTATTTGCCATATACTCAGAGATTTTGTTATGTACGAATTCTATTTTTACACATTTAACTAGGTCATATACTAAAGAATACTGAGGCACGAAAATAGAATTACTCAATTTTATTTCAAAATTAAGATAGCTCAGCAGAAATTACATGTGAAATCAGGCTGTCAATCTATACAATTAAATTACTATACAATTGAAAATTACTACCCTCTTTAATGCATTTGACAGAAGGGTTAGGCTTCTGTAGAAATAATAGGGAAAGACACGAACTGCAGGTGGAGAAGGCTCACATCTTCCACATCAGGTAGTAAAAAAAAGCCTAAGAATTTCTATCATAATTTCTTTGGGTTTAAGTCTAACTTTCAAATATTCTGAAACCAAACCAACCACACTTGTGGATAACACTTAGAAGCAAGTCACCCATATAATTCATATTTGAATCTAGGTCAATATCTTCCATGCCATTAATAAATTAGTTCTCCCCATTTATAATATATAAATCAGTACACAGCTTCAAACAATTTAATGGACTGTGCTATTTGTTCATTGACAGAAGCACAAGACAAGTTAAGGGTCCAGTCCAAATGATCCTATTTGAATTCTTGTCTTGAGCTAGCATCAGAGAGGATTCAGAGTAGAATATGCAAACTAAAACAATGGTTTCCACTCCTCACTTCCATGCAGTGGGCATTGTTCATGAGCAGATGAGAAAACATGAGGTTCGGGATTGTTTCCAGAGATGAGTTGTTTGTCTTATAAATACAGATTCAGCAGTTTAGGTCAATATTCTCTGGAATTTGACTGGAGATCTAATTGAGGTATATGAACACCACCACCTTCAAGCTCCATTCAAGCTACTAATGATCCTGACTTGGAAAATTACAGTTTTCCTTCACTGTTACTGGGTCAAATTCCAAGAATTCCCACCTGACCTGCATTATAAGTCTACCTATAGTAGCACATGAACTGCAGCAGCTCAAGAAAGTAGCTCACTCCCAATTTCTCAAGGGCAACTAGGGATCAGCAACAAATGCTGGCCAACTAGCAACACCAACATCCCATGAATTTTTGTTTTTCTAAAATTAGGTCTCACATCTTCAAATGTGCAGTCAACACGTGGGCGAAACATTAAGTATAGCCACATGGGAACTGTTGTTATTCAGGTAGCCATTTTGCAGCTGGAGTGATACCATTAGAAGAGTCAGGAATGGTGGGAGGGAGAAAGAGGAGAGAGAATTGGTCCAAAAGCAAAAGTATAGGCCTACTCCACCTTACATTTCTCTTTCAAATAAATACATGCAGCAAAATGGAAACTTAATGTGGAAGCCAGCATTTGTAAACCCCTCTATTTCACTATTTAAATGCCTTTGCATTATTTATTTAGATCTGTGGAATTAGATACAAAAAAAATTAAATTCATACTTTTTGGGTGTTTGGGAGGGGAGGCAGTGAGGAAGAGGGTAAAATCATATACATCGTCTTGAAAACAGTTATTCAAACTGGCATTTGTACAAACATGCCTTTTTTTTTTAATTTTTGTGCCTTTAAAAACTGTGGACTGCAAAAAAAACAAACTGTTTTTAAAAACAGAACTTACCATGATGGCTATGTACATTTCACAGCATGGAATTTGATCCTTATTGTGAATAAACGCGTGGCTGCAATATACAGGTGGAGAAAGTGAGGACTGCAGATGCTGGAGATCAGGTTTAAGAATGTGATATTGGAAAGGCTGGTCAGGCAGCATCCGAGAAGCAGGGAAATCAATATTTCGAACTTAAGCCCTTCATCAGGGATGAGGCTTGTGGGCTGGGGGCTGAGAGGTAAATGGGAGGGAGTGGGATTATGGGGAAGGTAGCTGAGAATGCAAAAGGTCGATGGTGGTGTGTTGGAAGGTGATACGTCGGAGAGGACAGTTGAGTGCATGGATGGGAAAGACGATGGACAGGTCAAGAGGACGGTGACGAGTTGGAGAGTTGGAATTAGGATAAGGTGGGGGGAGGGGAAATGAAATCGGCATAAATCCCGGTGTAGTTGGAGGGTCCCAAGGCAGAAGATCAGGCATTCTTCCTCCAGGTGTCAGGTGGTTCAGATTTGGTGATGGAGGAGCCCAAGATCTGCATTTCCTTGGTGAAGTGGGAGGGGGAGTTGAAGTGTTCAGCCATGGGGCAGTGGGGTTAGTTGGTGCAGGGTCCCAGAGATGTTCTCTGAACTAAACATCGAGGACCTGGCTAACCAAAGTATCACTATCCTAACACTGGAGTTAGGAAACAAAGACCACTGAATTGACAATAATCTATTTACCATTTGTTTGTTGCTGTGTATAAAACATGTTATAGAATCTTATAACTGTACAGCAGGAAAACTGACCCTTCAATCCAAATGGACAGGTTAACCAGATATCCTAAATTAATCCATTACCATTTGCTCAGCATTTGGCCCACATCCCTCGAAACCCTTCCCATTCATATACCCATCCAGATGCCTCTAAGGTGTTGTTATTGTACCAGCCTCCACCACTTTCTCTGGTAGCTCTTTCTATATCCACATCACCCTCTACATGGAAATGTTGCCCCTTAGGTCCTTTAAGTGTTTCCCTTTTAGGTTAAACCTATGCCCTCTCATTCTGGATTCTCCCACCCTGAGGAAATGCCCTTCTCTGTTACCCTGTCTATGCCCCTCATAATTTTATAAACCTCCAAGGTCACCCTTCAGCCTTGGACACTCCAGGAAAAATAGCCCCAGCCTATTCTAACAGCTCAAATTTTCCAACTCTGGCAACATCTTTGTAAATCTTTTCTGAACCATTTCAAGTTTCACATCTTTCCTATAGCAGGGAGACAAGGGTGTTCGAGGAGGAAGTTATAGAACAATTAGAATTTTAGTCAGTAGTGTTTTTTTGCCAATGATTTAAATCTGTTTACTTGCAGCTATAGTCTAATTATTCAACCTAAATAATAATTCTGAATTAGTACTCAAACTTGATATGTATTTTCCATCAACCTTGGTCTGAAAATCAGGTAAATTGGGTACTATACATATCTTAAGAAAACTTTAGCATTCAATATGATTATGGGGATAATGGGGCTTTATTTGTAGCACGTTACCCCAGTGGGTTATGACATAGTCCCTTACCGAAGAATGATGTTACTTGAAGGGATTGAAGGGTTTTTTTTAAGATTCCCAAGCCATTCTTTTCAAAAGGTCTTGTCTTTCCACGACAAATGTCTTCAGATTAATAATAGCAGCAGGTCAAAGTTCGTTCAGATTACTCATGATTGGAATCTATTCCACTGATTTACCATAAAGATGTACATTTCCATTTCGAGATGAAAAATGCTCATTGATTCACGCTTTCAGCTTCTGAATGGCTATTTATTGCCTGCTCTGATCAAGGCTGTTGTATAAGGAAATTAAATATTGACTGACATAACTCACAAATATAATTTTATTGCAACACTGTTCTTATTTTCTGGGATCCTGCATTTTATGGTGCAGAAAATAAGCAGCCCTTTGTTCAATACATCAAGAAATTGACAAAAACTGCTTTAAAGCATAACTGTCTGACAATAACACCTTGGCAGCCACAAACTGGTCATGGTCAAAGCTCTGAGAGGCTGCACATTACTGAGATGATAATACTACATCTAGGAGATTTTTATGGAATACAAAGGCCTTAGAAGAATGCAAAAACATTGCAAATAATGTGATGAATCAAACCCAGATTTACTGAAATGCATCATCATAAACCTATAAACATACCCTCAAAGCCAAAGCTTATGCCTTCCGCAATACAATTATTAATATTGCACAAGGCTTGGCCACAATGATAGTTTTGCAGCAATTCATATTATGATAATGAGCAAAAACGGTCATGTCTAGCTTCGTACAATTTTTTTTTGCGGGGAGCCCCCAAGTGTAATTCTAGTTTATTGACCCAATAAAAATGCCTGTTGTCACTCAATTCCAACAACCCCACAATTGGTTCACTTCACCTCCACACCTAGTTTACTGCAGAAGGTACACAATGCTTCAGTCCACTGAACTGCAGTGAGTGCAAATTTGACGCCTACAGCTCTCTGTAATAACCGAAAGAGGCTTCAATTGACCACAATATAGGTCGTGTCTTGTTCCTTGGACAGGCAGCATGGTGCACAGCCAGATTAGACCAGATTTTGTCAACCGAGGAAGGTGAGCCAAATCTGGAAATTTTCCAACAATCAAGACCCATATAAAAACCTAAAATACATAATATTCACTCTACGTTGGTGTGGGATGCAGATTACAACCATGGAAGCAAAGCGTGGAGGCTGCAGGGATGGGCAAGTACAGAGGCAGAGCTGCTAAAACCCCTCATCAGTTCTTCAGGAATTAGGTGGGGATGAATAAAATTTAAATTTCTAACAATTTAATTTCAGCCCACCCACCTGTACACCTAATAATGAAAATAAATTCTCACAAAGTTTTCAAGTCTGGAGTATCTCATAAAAACAAACTTCTTTCGAAATGCACAAAGTTACTTAACTGTTTAAGAGTTTAAGTTGTAAAATATTGGTAAAACCTCTTGGGTGCACAATTCTGGTCTTCCTCCTATCAGAAGGATGTTCTGAAATGCAAAAAAGAGTTCAGAAAAGAATTACAAGGATGTTGCCAGTTGTTGGAGGATTTGAGCTACAGGGAGAGACTGAATAGGCTGGGGCTGTTTTTCCTGGAGCGTCGGAGGCTGAGGGGTGACCTTATAGAGGTTTACAAAATTATGAGGGGCATGGATGGGATAAATAGACAAGGTCATTTCCCTGGGGTAGGGGAAGTCCAGAACTAGAGGGCATAGGTTTAGGGTGAGAGGGGAAAGATTAAAAAAAAAAAGAGACTAAAAGGGACAACATCTTCACGCAGAGAGTGGTACTGTATGGAATGAGCTGCCAGAGGAAGTGGTGGAGGCTGGTACAATTACAACATTGAAGACATCTGGATGGGTATATGAATAGGAAGGGTTCAGAGGGATATGGGCCAAGTGCAGGCAAATGGAAAACATTCCAGTTTATTTATCAACACAAATCCAGAGACTTCCTGACTCAATCTACCCATCTCATTAGGTTAAGATATTTGTTTGGCATCTCAAGTTGGACTGTGTCTTTGCTGTACACCTTTAATGACTCTATAAACATCAAAGAATTCTAATGAAACTGCAAGGCCAGTCTATTGGCCAGGTTAGCCTATGCCCGTCAATCAAAAGTACTTCAAAAAGTTTTTTTCACTCTTAAAAATGTTTCAACAGCAGGGCATTTAAAAAACTTCAGACAGTGTTAAATGGACTTTATCAACCCTGCGTGAGGGTATAATTCTACTCCACCAATTCCTAACCCTCAATGTGTTTAAGGTAACAACCAAAAAGTGAGATGTCCTGAAGCTCAACACTATGTTCAAATGGTCCTGCAGAGTTGGGTTTTGCTGTGGTTAGTTGTGCAATGTCCCCTTTCTGTACCACAGGCAAAATTTGAATTTGTTGGAGATCAGGGTGGGACTTCAGCGTCTGCGTTTCATACGTCATTCATAATGGTCCACACAAAGACTTACAACTTCAGAAATCTGGTTGCATTTTCTTCATTTCATAAAGGTTACTTCAGGGCATTTAAAAGCTTTGAATGAATTCTATAGGTACGAGAGTGGGAGGTGAACTATTTTGTGAGAATTTTTTTTCCCTTCATCTCCATCCACATGGCTCCTGAAATTTTCCATGGTGAATAATGAGAGGCCATAGAGAGTGGGAGCAGATGTGAAGGAAAAGAACTACAGTGCTTGTAAAACATTAGAATATAGTCCATCTATACAGTTGCCTCAGTATTTGCCTGGTACCATGGCTCTTCTTCCATGGTCAGTAGGCCCAACTGTACTCTACAATCCCTCGTATCCCGCATCCTGTAGGGGTGAAAACATTCCAGTTTATTTATCAACACAAATCCAGAGACTTCCTGACTCAATCTACCCATCTCATCAACACAATCTGGCCCTTCATGTAGGTTTCATGCCTAATTTAGCCCCATCCTCTGATTCCAGAGAAATATCTAGCTTGGTTGGCTGCCTAATGTGTAGCACAAAGGAGGTCTGGTGATGTTAAGTCCAAACCGTACCTGGTTTTCCAAAATCTGAACAAAATCATTCAGTTCGATAGAAAATTGTCACTTTATCCTTTTAAATTTCAGAAAAAGGATCAATTTATCTAATTATTATCAATAATATCAAATGACCATTTCTACTGGTTAGATTTTGACAACAGATTCAGGTGACTAATTGAGGAAGGATTATGTCAGCTCAGTTAAAATTAAAACAATGACACTAAATTGGAGATGAAACCACAGCTATTCTCAAACACCAAAACAACAAAATGGTGCCAAAATAAAAGCAAGAGCATGACAATGCATACTTTGCAGTTACTTCTAACCTTCTGAGGCAGTGAACAAACACACTCAGTCACTTTTGATTCCTAAGCAAAATTTGCTGATTTCAGAGGCTCCAGCTATATCATGCCCGAGTGCTCCAGGATCACTGAAAATATAGATTTAAATAATACCTTTCATGACCCCACAATATCCCAAACAGCCTCACAATGAACTTAAATACTTCTAAAATGGAAAGTCACTATTGTGATGCCAGAAACAGGATAAACAAACAATTGGCCAACCAAAATGTTCTCCAAACACAAGCATGACAATCCATGGTGTTGGATGCCAATGCATCATCAGCTAGGACACACCAAGAGAAATATTACTCCTTTTTGAAATAGAGTCTTGGAATCTTTCACAATTTCAAAGGGGACAAACAGGACCTCTATTTTAGGTCTCATTTAAAAAAACATTATACTCCAACAGTGTAATTTTTCAACACAGCTGGATTAGTCCCAGCTTCTTGTTCTTGCCCCGTTTATGCACAAGATAGTTAGTACCTGAAAGAGTTAATAACATCACAAGATAAGCTCCACCTATCAGGGTATACAGGGCTGTTCACAAGTTCCTCACCCAGGGCTTAACAGATGCCCATAATATTTTGGGGTATGTGTAACATTCCTAAAGATTGAACACCCTTGGATGTTCAGTTCCTGGCCTCAGTCACCACAGGGAGAAAGTGAGGACTGCAGATGCTGGAGATCAGAGCTGAAAATGTGTTGCTGGAAAAGCGCAGGTCAGGCAGCATCCAAGGAACAGGAGAATCGACGTTTCGGGCATGAGCCCTACTTCAGGAATGAGGAGGGTGTGCTAAGCAGGCTAAGATAAAAGGCAGGGAGGAGGGACCTGGGGGAGGGGCGTTGGAAATGCGATAGGTGGAAGGAGGTTAAGGTGAGGGTGTTAGGCTGGAGTGGGAGTGGGGGTGAGGACGGAGAGGTCAGGAAGAAGATTGCAGAGTAGGAAGGTGGTGCTGAGTTCGAGGGTTGGGACTGAGACAAGGTGGGGGGAGGGGAAATGAGGAAACTGGAGAAATTGGAGTTCATCCCTTCTGGTTGGAGGGTTCCTAGGCGGAAGATGCGGCGCTCTTCCTCCAGCTGTCACATTGCTATGGTCTGGCGATGGAGGAGTCCAAGGACCTGCATGTCCTTGGTGGAGTGGGAGGGGGGAGTTGAAGTGTTGAGCCACGGGGTAGTTGGGTTGGTTGGTCCGGGTGTCCCAGAGGTGTTCTCTGAAACATACCGCAAGTAGGAGGCCTGTCTCCCCAATATAGAGGAAGCCACATCGGGTGCAGTGGATGCAGTAAATGATGTGTGTGGAGGTGCAGGTGAATTTATGGCGGATATGGAAGGATCCCTTGGGTCCTTGGAGGGAAGTAAGGGGGGAGGTGTGGGCGCAAGTTTTGCATTTCTTGCGGTTGCAGGGGAAGGTGCCGGGAGTGGAGGTTGGGGTGGTGAGGGGTGTGGACCTGACGAGGGAGTCATGGAGGGAATGGTCTTTTCGGAACGCTGATAGGAGAGGGGAGGGAAATATATCCCTGGTGCTGGGGTCTGTTTGGAGGTGGCGGAAATTATGACGGATGATACGATGTATATGGAGGTTGGTGGGGTGGTAGGTGAGGACCAGTGGGGTTCTGTCCTGGTGGCAATTGGAGGGGCGGGGCTCAAGGGCAGAGGAGCGAGAAGTGGAGGAGATGTGGTGGAGAGCATCATCGATCACGTCTGGGGGGAAATTGCGGTCTTTAAAAAAGGAGGCCATCTGGGTTGTTCGGTATTGGAACTGGTCCTCCTGGGAGCAGATGCGGCAGAGACGTTTCAGAGAACACCTCTGGGACACCCGGACCAACCAATCCAATCACCCCATGGCTCAACACTTCAACTCCCCCTCCCACTCCACCAAGGACATGCAGGTCCCTGGACTCCTCCATTGCCAGACCATAGCAACATGACGGCTGGAGGAAGAGCGCCGCATCTTCCGCCTAGGAACCCTCCAACCACAAGGGATGAACCCCGATTTCTCCAGTTTCCTCATTTCCCCTCCACCCACCAGGTCTCAGTCCCAACCCTCGAACTCAGCACCATCTTCCCACCCTGCAATCTGCTTCCTGACCTCTCCGCCCCCACCCTCACTCCGGCCTATCACCCTCACCTTAACCTCCTTCCACCTATCGCATTTCCAATGCCCCTCCCCCAAGTCCCTCCTCCCTACCTTTTATCTTAGCCCGCTTGGCACACTTTCCTCATTCATGAAGAAGGGCTCATAACCGAAACATTGATTCTCCTGCTCCTTGGATGCTGCCTGACCTGCTGCGCTTTTCCAGCAACACATTTTCAGCTCAGTCACCACAGAGCAACATCACCATAAAAACAAACATGGGTGCACATGTTTACAACTATTTGTGCTGTTCATTCATATACCTGATTACAAATAGCACATGTATTTAGATGTAATGTCTTTAGATTGGATTTCTTTTAAAACCGGTTTCTTTGTAATACAGTCCTATCCCTATGTCTTTCACTTTCACTTTTCCATCCTTCATGCCCATCCCTACTTCCCTCATTCATTTCCTTGCTCAACTTCCCATCTCCTCTAGTTTAAAACCTGGCCCACAATACAAACTAACAAATGCTCCTGAGAGCTACTGGTTGTGGGCGTACTGATGTGCAACCTTGCACAAATCCCATCTTCCCCAGAATTGGTTCCAATGCCTCAAGAATCCTTCCAGCCATACATTCAACCATTTTATTCTCCTGTTCCTGATCTCACTTCGTGGCAATGAGAATAATACTGATATTATTACCTTTGAGGTCCTGCTTTTTCCTAGTTATGGGACCTCAACCTTCTTTTTACCTCCATCTTTGGCACCAACATGGGCATAACCTCTGGTTTTTTTTCACTCCCCACTTCATGATGTTCTGCAGCTGCTTAGTGGCATCTTTAAACCTGGCACCAGGAAAGTAACATACCATTCCTGGTGTCATGACTGCAGCCACAGTTCCCCCTCTGAAAGAATTCCCTTTCACTACTGCTCTCCCACTCTTCTCTCCCCCAGAGACGGCTGAGTTACTCCTCACATCAAGGACTTGGCTCTTGCTGTATGCCCAAGAAACAAGCAGGGAAACCTTCAGCAGTATCCACAACAGAAAAGACAACAAAGAGCGAGATGGCCCCAAGGGATTCCTCCACAATCTGCCTAGTATTTTTCTTCTGTCTGACAGTCACCCATTCTTTTCAGGCTGTGCACCCATTATCTCCAGTGCAATCACTTGCCAGTGCATGCTGTCCACAAAGTTGCAAGCCTTATTGCTAGCCCAACCACAGCTTCAGATACGAACTATGGATTGCCAGTAACACAATCACCCTAGAAACTTCCAATGTCCTTGATTTCTCAAGCACACAGGGTAGATCATTCCACTGGGACATGCTTTGCCGTGACTTGTCCTTCAATTACTTGTTCAGTTCTTCTAATAAACATTGAATACATACCAGGAACCTGAAGGTACTTGTGGGGCAGTGGCACTGTTCCTACTTCTGGACCAGAAGACCCAGATCCAATTCCCATCCGTTCTAGAGGCATGTCTGAACAGGTTGATTGAAAATTTTTATACCTGGCACCTTACTTAATTCCTAATGGAATCAAAACTGAAAACCAATATATACTTTAAGGACTGGACAGAAATATTCATACTCCCTTCCTGTCCGAGGCCAACATTCATCTCATACTCGTTCCGGGTTCCATATAATGCGTTTAATGGAGCTTTTTCGACTCCTAGTTGCCTTGAGGCTGAAGACAGAATATACAGAGGGTGGGGGGGGGGGGGGGGGGGGGGGGGGGGCGGTGTTGGTGAAACGTGTCCCCTTCCCTTTTCATGAATATATAGTTTTACTAGTCTGCACAGCACTATTGACTTAACCACTTCAGTTTACACCACTGGGATTCCAATCACAATCCTCCAGACAATTTGAAAAAAAACAAAACAGCTACTTATTTAATTGGTTGAGCTCACCTTATCTGAAGCAAGGGCCTCAATTTGGCTGCTTAGCCCTGCCCTTGAGTGACTTTAGACTTAAAACATCAACTTTAATTAAAATGCTGAATTGTAGGCAAGCAGTCTTACATTTTATACAAAGTAAACCCTTGAAATGTATAATTTACCTCCCCTTTCCCCAATTCAGTCTATACCAGAGTACCTTGGTATTGGTTGCAATTCCATCTCCAGTGGCATAGTTTTTGTGATTTATATTTACATAGCATGTTGGCCAAGTTTGAGACACAGAGGACGGAAATTGAAATTTTCAATTAAACACTGACAAGGTCAAAGCCATCATCTTTGACCTCAAAAGCTCTCTTCCTTTGCTGCATGTTTCATCTTCATTCCTGGCCACTCTCCAAGACTAAATCAGCTTGTCTACACTAAATCTACATGACCTTGAGCCGAGCTCCCAAGTCCATACTCTCCATTAACATAACTGCCCATTCCAGGCCCACTCTTCAACTCCAGCCTAACTTCAGGTCATCTGCCGAAATCTGTGGGCAAGGATTTTCCCATGTCTTGAACAATGTGGGCAACGGACCAAAATCATGGAAAAATATGGCAAGAATGAAAAATGTTTGATTCAAAAGAGATTAAGGAAGACAAGAATTGTAGCAGCAAGGTTCATGAAATGTTCAGTCAGGACATGAGAATGATGGTGGTCTTAAGGGTTGCATCGAGTTAGGATCCACATTGACAGAAGTTTTTTTTTTAAAAAACTACAGTTATGTTACAAGAAATGGAGATTTGCAGAAATTTCAAAATGAGCAATAATATTGAAATACTAATGTGTAAGAAACATTATGCAGGTGAAAAGAAGAATGCTTTCCAAAATGCATTTAGCACAGCTTCAGAGATCAACATGGAGTCAGCCCAGTAAAGAAAAAAAAACATAATTTGATCGATTCTGGGGAATGAAATGGGGGAAGTTATTCTGTGAGAGAGGATCATACACAAAATGTTACCAAGTAGTTCTGTTCAATGCAAAGGCAGGGTACAATAATGAAGGGTCAAGGACAAACTTTAGTGAGCTAAGAAAACAAAACTGATGTGCACAAATTAACTGATTAGAAAAATTTACAAGCTGACCTACAGACAAATGGTGAAGAATCTTCTCATATGAGACACATAGATAACATGTTGAGAAGGGGGTACAGCTGTACACACATGTCGATAAATAACAATTAAAACTAAATTGAAATCTTAAGAGGTACATAAATGCATGACCAATGGTAACCAGCATAAGATGTATGGAACTAGAATGGATTTAATGATTAAAGGAATATTCAAAAAGACTGGAAGATTATGTAAATAAGAGTTTATAATCCACAAAAAAAAGTTAACAGTTAAGCTGATAAGGATATAGTTATCTTACTGATACTGCATAATAATAATCTGAATCGGAATTATGACACTGGAGATGAACACAAATTTAGAGGAAGGTAATGGAATTGCCAAACCCAAACTGCAGGAACATCAGGTGATGAAGGAGCAGCACTCCGAAAGCTAGTGCTTCCAAATAACCAAGTGTTGTGAGAATTTTAACTTTGTACATACATCCCAGTTCAACATCAGCACCTCCAAATTACAACATAACTCAAAGTGTATGGCTTCAAAATCTTTCATTGTATTCACTATAAGCTAGTCAAAAGCATTCAGATAATAGAGGCGGCTTTGGTCATCAATGCTCAAGAATGGAAAATGGGATAAACTGGATAACTTCAGCAAACTTTCAGAAACAATGGTAGTAAAAATTAAATAGCATTTAGGAACACACATCAACTTTTAAATTTTTTTTATCCTGGTTTTCAAATCCTTTCATGATCTCCCACTTCGCTGTGTTTGATCTCGCCCAGATCCACATGCTTTATTTAAAAAAAACAGCATAGTACAGCCCCTTCAGCCCTCGATGTTATGCCAAGCTTTTATCCTATTCTAAAGATCAAACTAATCTGCATATCCTTCATTTTACTATCATCCATGTCCCTAATGCATCTGACTCTATGCAGAGTGGTGGGTGCATGGAATGCACTGCCAGCAGTGGTAGTAAAGAATCAACCTCTGACATTTCCCCAAATATCTTAAAATGATGTCCCCTTGTGATAGACATCTCCACCATGGGAAAAAGTCTCTGGCTATCCACTCTATCTATGCCTCTCATCATCTTGTACATCTCTATCAAGTCAGCTCTCATCCTTCTTCGCTTCAACGAGCGAAGCCCTAGCTCCTTCAACCTTTCTTCAGAAGACATGCCCTCCAGTCCAGGCAGCATCCTGGTAAATCTCCTTTGCTCCTTCTCTGGAAATTCTACATTCTTCCTATAATGAGGCGACCAGAACAAACACAACATTCCAAGTATGGTCTAACCACAGGTTTTATAGAGCTGCAGCATAACTTACCACCTCTTAAACTCAATCCCCCTGCTAATGAAAGCCAACAAACCATATACCATCTTCACAACCCTATCAACTTGGGTGGCAACTTTGAGGAATCGATGGACATGGACCCACAAGATCCCTCTGTTCCTCCACAGTGCCAAGAATCTTGCCTTTAACCCTCATCTTTTTTCAAGATTTCCAGCACATCCTCCTTCTTAGCATCAACTTGTTTCAGCAAATAAGTGTAAAACGCCTTGGTATTATCCTTAATCCGACCCACCAAAGTTTTTTCATGTCCCCTTCTGGCCCTCCTAAGTTCATTTTTCAGTTCCTTCCTGGCTATCTTGCAGTCCTCTGAAGTCCTGTCTGATCCTTGCCTCCTCAACGTTAAATAAGCTTCCTTCTTCCTCTTGACTAGATGTTTCACATCTTTTGTCATCCAAGGTTCCTTCAACCTACCATCCCTTCCTTGCCTCAGTAGGACAAACCTATCCAGCACTCGCAGCAAGTGCTCCTTAATTTCTGGTGTGCATTTCCCTGAGAATATCTGTTCCCAATTTATGCTCTACAGTTCCTGCTTAATAGCATTGTAATTCCCCCTCCCCCAATTAAATATGTGCCCATACTGACTGCTCCTTTTCATGACTATAGCAATGGTTAGGGAGTTGTGAACACTATCACCGAAATGCTCCCCCACTGAGAGTTCTGACACCTGGCCTGGTTCATTGCCAAGCACCAAATCCAATATTGCCTACCCTCTATTTGGATTATCTACATATTGTGGCAAAACCTGCTCCATCCAAAGTATTTGCATTAAGGAGGTTCCAATGTTAGGGAAGTTGATTTCATGTATGACAAAAATACTGTTACTTTTGCACTTTTCCAAAACCTGCCTCCTTATCTTCTCCTCCATGCCTCTGTTGCTATTGGAGGGGAATGAGGGGAAATCTGTAGAAAACTCCTATGAAGTGACTGTTCCTTTCCTGTGTCTAATTTACACACATACTGAAATGTGCAACTATTTGTACAAGATGTTTATATCCTGATTTAAGATTGCTCTACCTGGGCCATCTCAGCTATAAAAGTTACTGCATAAACTTCTGTCTCCTGCCTCCTTTAATATGCTTCTTAACTTTTAACTGCTTTAATATCACATGGCTCATTGCCACATTGTTTAATAACCCTGCAAAATGCCTCTGGATCTTTTATTACATTAAAATGATATTTGATAAAAACTGAAGTTGTTTTCAGGGTGCAATCAGTTGAATGCTTTACAAGAGAATTATTCAAAAAGTAATCAGGAACATGGTAAAAAATTGAATGTCACAGCATAGAAAGAGAGATTGGTGGGGGAGGGGCGGCGGAAGAGCGGGGTGGTTACAGTAAACCGATGTCACAGGAGTTTAAAGTGATGTACCAAATGCATTACTGCTGAATCTACTGTCACTCTTGGTATAAATGTGGGTTGAACTTGTATACAAGAAAGGTACTGGCGATGAAAGGTAGGAGGTTTCGCAAGTGATACGGAGGATTATAGAAGACTTCAGAATAACAGGAGATTAATGAAATATGCCAGCTGCAATTTTACAGATAAAAGGGGGTGTAATACACTTTGAGAGGCAAAATAAGAAGTGACAGAATAGTTGAATCATATAATGAAGCTACCAAAAGGGCAATAGAATCCAGCACTTACAACAGGATCATAGAATACCAAGAACAAAGAAGGTCTGTGACCAGCACTGTCCCACACAGATCGGTACTGGATCCGCTTTGGTTTGTCATTAATTTAAACAATTTGAATGAGAATATAGGAGGCATGATGAGTAAGTTTGCATATAATGGCAAGACTGGTGGTATAGTGGACACTGAAGAGGTTATCTAAGATTACAAAGAGATCTTGATCAGTTGTATCACAGAACTGAGTGGCAAATCGAGTTCAATGTGGATAAATGTGAGGCATTGAATTTTGGTAAAACTAACAAGACTGATACAATTAAAAGTAGGGGCTTAGGCTGTGCTGTAGAACAGGGACCCAGGGGCTCAGGTACATAATTCTTTGAAAGTTGTGTCACAGGTACATAGGGTGGTTAAGGAGGCATTTAGCACACTTGCCATCATTGCTCAGATCATTGAATATAGATATTAGGATGTCATGTTGATGCTGTACAGGACATTGGTAAGGCCTCTTCTAAAGTACTGTGTACAATTCAGGTCATCCTACATTGGGAAGGATATTAGGAAATTGGACAGGACTCAAAGGTTTTACAAGGATGTTGCTGGGAGTGGAGAGTTTGAGATAGAAGGGGAGGCTGGGACATGTTCTTCCCCCACTGGAACATAGGAGGTTGAAGGGTGACCTTATAGAATATTATAAAACCATGAGGGGGATAGATAAGGTGAATATAAAAGATCTTTTCCCTATGGTGGGTGAGTTTAAAACTAGGGGACATATTTTTAAAGCAAGAGGAAAACATTTTAAAAAGGACATGAGTGGCAACTTTTATTTTAAAGTACAGAGTGATTCATGTGTAGATTGAACAGCCAGAGGAAGTGGTGGACGCAGGTACAGTTACAGCATAAGACTTTGGATAGGTACATGAATAGGAAAGATTTGGAGGGACGTAGATCAAACACAGGCAAATGGGACTAGCTTAGTTTGGGAACATGGTCAGTGCAGACTAGTTGGACCAAAGGTCTAAGAGATGACGAAGAATATAAAATATTGGCTCAGTCACAGGTTAAGAATGCCTGTTTTCAATGTCCCATTTGTCACTCAGATCATTCAGCACAGGTTTGCCTGATTGGAAACCTTTTGCCATTTATAGCAATACAGGATGCTAGAATTGTTCTCACCGGCACAAAAATGTCTTTGGGAAATTGAATTGCAATTTTATACAGGTATGCTGAAAATACATGCTATCATGAAAGAAAGAAAGAATACATGTTCTAATTGGGGAGACAACAGATAGGTTAGCAATTTAAAATCAGAGGCAATGAATAGTGAGGATAATATAAGTGTTGTTATTCAGAGTTGCTGGATATGAAAATGCACAACAATGGTCAGTGAATATAGTTTCTTAAACAAAAGACAAATATTTGAAGATTACCAGAGAACTCAAAAAGTAATCTGTTAAGAGTCAATGCAGAACAGGCTCAAGGGCCTTGTTCAATTTCTATTAATTTATTACCACTGTTGCTCACTAAATGCATCCAGATCCAGTATATAGTTTTAATAGTATAATAGTTGTATTATAATTTCCAGATTAAAATCCAAAAAATTTAAAATTGTTTAAGCAACAGTGGTGATTTGTATGCTAAGTGTTTGACATAACAAAGCAGAATGAATGCCCACTGCATTCTTCTCATATCATGCTAATAAACATGATGTGCATAAGATGCTGACATGTAATACAGCAATGGGTGGGTGGGCAAGTAACTCAAAAAAAATTGTATATTCGATTCAAGCTATTGAAAGGAGTTAGAAGCTGATTAATTCCTACATTAAACAGCTGAATAATAATGGAGTATGATCTTGGTTATCTCAACCACTGATGCATGATGGGGATCATTGGAGGCTGCAAACAGGGAAGTAAAAACATCAAGACAAACATAGTCAGAACAAAAGAACAAATAACAAAAGTATTCCAAAATGATTTGAGATATTGAGATTCAGTGGCAACACATTCTGCACATCAGTTAAAATGTACCCTGTGAAACACTATGCAAATTTATAACGATGTGTGAATACAAATTAAAACTATATACTGGACCTGGATGCATTTGGTGAGCAAATATAACCTGAACCACAAAAAGAGTTGCACACAATCACACAAAGTTGTAATTTGTAGATAAAGTTGTACACCATTGCAGACTGCAGAATGTGTTGGAAACTCAGTGCTATAAGATACTGAGCATTGATTAACAAAATAGCCAGTTAATCAGCAACTTTAGACACATGCACATGTAAAATTTTCTTAAGTCTTGGGATGCCTGCAAAGTATTTGGCACCTGAAAGTAGATCATAAATGGCAAGATTACAGTGGAAAATTCCCATTGTGTCAAACAATTCAGAAGAAAATCAGCAGCGACTCAGAAGCCAGTGGCTGGAGTTTTCTCCAGAGCAATCTCACTGCTGGAGATAGGTTAAGCCAAGCATAATATTTACTCAGTTATGTCTCTCAGTTTGTATGTGAGTGTACCTTCAAGAGAAATGTTCAGGATATTATCATGGCATTGTAACGTTGGCCCCAAAAAGTATAAAGATTTCAAATTCCATCTTAATTCAGATCACTAGAAGAACTGCATACTATGTGAATCATGTTGTTCTGCTGTAGTCTAACAGATTTACGTTAGCCTAGAAACTTTTGCCTGTGAATGTACTGTTTGTATAATGATCAGCAGTAGTAACTATCTTTTCAATTCTTCAACGTCACAATATCGACAATCAGTTGGTAAGTGTGGCACAAATTTGAGGGCAGATATTTGGAAACTTATTGAAGATCAACCAAACAACTGCTTGTATCACAGAATTCAGAGAAAGGGACAGTTTCTCACTTCAGTGGTATCAGCTATGAGTACATACAGCTACATGGATGAAGCATGTGCAGCAAGAAAGGTTTTTTTTAAAATCAGAATCCAAGTTCTTTCAAGACTAAAGAAATTTCTATGATTTCTATTTTTAATTACATCAAAATGAAAGCCAAAATGACAATTAGCTGACACTGAAGCGCAATAAGTACTCGATTCACCCTTTCTTCCTTTTTGATCTGAGTTCATTACTCCTTTCTCTGGTGAGAATGCCACCTACAGACAGAAAGCTGCAATTCTGAAAGGAGCAAGTTTTAAAAGGACCAAGGCGAGTGGAGTAGTAGTTTCAATTTACTCTGACACAAAGTCAGAGACACGTGGCTTCAGGATGGATGGTGCAACGTCAAGCTATCCACAATTCTGCCTTATAGTGGTTAGCACTACTGCCTCGCAGCGTCAGAGACCCGGGTTCAATTCCCGCCTCAGGCAACTATCTGTGTGGAGTTTGCACATTCTCCCCGTGTCTGCGTGGGTTTCCTCCCACAATCCAAAAGTGTGCAGGTTAGGTGAATTGGCCATGCTAAATTGCCCGTAGAGTTAGGTGAAGGGATAAATGTAGGAGAATGGGTCTGGATGGGTTATGCTTCGGCGGGTCAATGTGGACTTGTTGGGCCAAAGGGCCTGTTTCCACGCTGTAAATAATCTAAAAAAAACCAAAACTGCCTGCCGTGGTGCAGTGGATTCAGAAAGAAGCCAATGTGAACTGAAGTGCCACAAGGATTGGGAGCCAGAAATTCAGTCCTTAGGAGCAAATGAGACAGATAAACCTGTTTGATGGAGGGAGAATATCGCTTCCAGATTCTCCCCTCCAAAATCAGTAAAATAGAATGCAATTAGCAGGGCTTTCCATTGACACTTCATATACATTAGATGCATTTAATAATGGAAAATTCAATTTTAAAAAGGTATTCAATGAGATTTATCAGTATTTAAAACAAATTTCATTCTCAACTTCTGCTACAGAAAAACATCCAAACATTTTTAAATATGAAATAAAAATAGATGGGTTGAGAGAACATGAAATTATTCTGCGAGTATCCAAACAAATTTTGAGACACATCAAAATCCACGACATCTGGATTTAATTCCTCACTCTGCAGGGCAGTAACTAACACCTATTTCTACAGTTCTTTTTCTCTATTATAATAAGGTTTCAACATATTCACATGACATACACAATACAGTTATTTCTTATCTGGTAAAGATGCTGGATAGCTTATGTGACTCAACTTTTTCTCAATTTGATAGGGACCACTAAACCTGGCTTTGAAGGGAACTCCTATCACTGGTAATAATACTAATATGTCATCCCCACTGGAAAATGGCCAAATTTCAGAGTTTTTATCTGAGACCTGCTTCACTCTAAGTTAAAAATCACACAACACTAGGTTAAAGTCCAACAGGTTTAATTGGAAGCACTAGTTTTCGCTGCTTCCAATTAAACCAGTTGGACTATAAGCTGGAGTTGTGAGATTTTTAACTTTGTACACCCCAACCCAACACTGGCATCTCCAAATCATGCTTCATTCTATGCTGTGTCCTTTTCAGGTGCTATTTCGCTAACTCACCTACACAATTTCATCTCTCCCTCACCTCCGATACATAATCCAAGTGTGAGGTCTCTGACTTTGATCCTGTCAATTTCTCTTTAATTAATTTCAAAGGGCCTCTCACTTCATGTCCTAATATTAACTCAAAGGGAAGGAGTTGCAAATAGCTGTTAGTTAATTATTCTCTGATATATTTTAAGAAATAAAGTTGCTGATTCTTACTTTATATGGTTCTTGGCCTCTCGTGTTTTCACAGATTATTGCACAGGATATATCTTTGTATCACTGGTTTAAAATTTTTTTTTTGGGGGGGGGGGGGGGGGGGGTTGTTACCCATGACATAACATGCAAAAAGTGACCTGGATTTTGTACTTACACGGTAATAATGGATCTATATAAATATTACAGTTACAGTACTATTAAATAAAGGAGACAGCATCTTAAATAAAGGAGACAATACATACACGCACAATTAAATGTGGGAATCTCAAAGCTGTGATTGGACTACTGACTGAACTATAACAGTAGAGTCAGGAGTGTGGTGCTGGAAAAACACAGCAGATCAGGCAGCATCCGAGGAGCAAGAAAATCGATGTTTCAGGCAAAAGCCCTTCATCACGAATGGCTGTCCTGATGAAGGGCTTTTGCCCAAAACGTCAATTTTCCTGCATTTCTGATGCTACCTGACCTGCTGTGCCTCTCCAGCATCACATTCCTGACTCTAATCTCCAGCATTTGCAGTACTCACTTTCACCTACCTGAATTATAACAGTATCTCACTAGACACTGCATCTAAATCCACTTAAAGACTAAGTTGCAGTGCTTAACCATTAACCAGAAAGTTAGTGCTGATGCATTCAGGAGCAAGTAAATTATTAATCACCATGATCCCAAACAATAACAATTTATATTTACATAGCATGCCTTTGACATAATAAAACATTAAGGTGCTTCACATAATTATAATAAAAAAGGTCAGGAGCATGAAACATAAGATATTGTATTGAATGGGCAAAATAAAGTCTACCACCCTGTCTTGCTTTAGCATTGTCCAAAAGGAAGAAAGTCACATTTAAAAAAGAGTAAAGTCAGAGTCGAGTGGTAAAGGACAATATTCAAGAAGCTGGGGGCAGAGACAACGGAAGCCTTCAACTGTGGAAAAATTCATTTCAAAGGATTTGATGAACATACTTACCTGACAGGATTGTTGGACTGGAGGAAATTACACAATGGAAATGAGTCAATCCATGAATGAGTTTGAAAACAAGAACAATAATTTTAAAATCATGTGTTTGCTTCATCAGGGACCAATGTAGGTCAGCAAGACCAAGGTGATTGGGAGAACAGGAGCAAGTAAATGGGTAGAGCTTGGGATGCTCTTAACTTTATGGAGGGTAGAATGCATAAGACCACCCAAGAGTGCAAATGGACAGTTAAGTCTCGAGTTAAAAAGACATAGATGAGGGATTTAGCAATAGATGAGCCAAGACAGAGATGGACATAGACAGTATTAGTGATGGCATGAGGCAATGATCAAGATATTCAATCCAGAGAAGATGACAGTAAGGTTTGAATAGACTTCATCTCAAGACCATTGCCAGGGAGAGGGATAAAGTCAGCAGTTAGGGGGCAAAGTTTGGAGCTGGAGCCAAAAATAAATAGTTTCAGTCATTCCAATGTTAAATTGGTAACTCAGCTCACCCTAATACTGGAGAGAGCAGAAGCAATCTGATAACTTAAGTGTATTGTGTACAGTTCTGGTCACCCTGCTAAAAGAAGGATGTTATTAAAAAATTAAAGAGGGTGCAGAACAGATTCACAAGGATATTATTGGGACTGGATGGTTTGAGTTACAAAATGAGGCTAGATAGACTGGGATTTCTTTTACTGGAGCACAGGAGATTGTTGGGCAGGGGTGGGGGAAGGTAGTGATCTTTATAGAGGTTTCTCAAATCGTAAGCGGCATAGATAAAATGAATAGCAAAGATATTTTTCTCTCGGTTAGGGGAATTCAAAACTAGAGGGTATAATTTTAAAGGTGAGAGGAGAAAGATTTTTTTTAAAAAGACCTGAGGGACAATGTTTTTTTTGAAACAGTGTCCATATGTAGAATGAACTGCCAGAGTAAGTGGTCGATGCAGGTACAGCTACAACATTTAAAAGACATTTGGACAGGTACATGAATTGGAAAAGTTTAGAGGAATATGGGCCATATGCAAACAAATGGGGAAACTTTGTCGGTGTGGGCAAATTGGACCAAAGGCAAGAGTGAGGACTGCAGATGCTGGAGATCAGAGACAAGATTAGAATGGTGCTAGAAAAGCTCAGCAGGTCAGGCAGCATCTGAGGAGCAGGAAAATCGATGTTTCGGGCAAAAGCCCCTCCTTTTCCAGCACCATTCTAATCTTGAAATTGGACCAAAGGGTCTGTTTCTATGCTGTATGACTCTATGTCTAATTGAGACAAGTGACAGTGGAGATGGAGCTGGGGCATCAGTAAATGTAAAAACTAACATTATTCTTTCAGATAGTGTTGCAAAGTGGATTATGGAGATGAGAAATGGGAAAAGGAACCAAAGACTAGATGGGCTACGTCAGAGACAGCAATGTGGGATGAGGAAAAGAAAAATGCCTTGACGATCACAGATAAACGTGGAACCAAGCGAGAGCATTCCCAATCAGCTGGATACGTTAGCAGGAAGTTTCGGTATGGTCAAAAGTGTGATGAGGTTGAAGTGGGTAAACTGACCATTGTCAGAGCCACATCAGATGTCAACTGGTAGAGTCATAGAGATGTACAGCATGGAAACAGACCCTTCGGTCCAACCCGTCCATGCCGAACAGATATCCCAACCCAATCTACGTACACCAATTAGAATTGTTTAGTTGGAGTGGGGAGGAGGAAGCAGATTTGAGGGAGTCAAATAATGTTCAAGGATTTGAGAAAGGAAAAAGAGTGAGGTTAGAGGTGATACAATAGTTTAAGGATGTGGTGTCAAGGGTTTTTTTTGAGGAGGTAGCTAATGATGGCAGAACCACAGGAAAGAGACTTGTCCACAATTTCAGCCAACATGAGGACCACGTAGAGAAGTTGGGTAATTAGCAGTGCAGTCAGGATAGTATCAATGGAACAGGAGGAGCTGTCTTCTACATAGCTCAACTCGGCGAAGGCATAAGTGGAGATAGTGAAGTAGAAAAAGATGCAAGTTAATGGCGAAGGGAAAGGAAGGAGCATTTCAGGGCATTTAGCCAAATGCATTAGGAGGCAACCGATTCACTGGTCTCAATTTTAGTGACAAAGAAATCATTGAGCTCCTTGAAGTTATATAGTTAAATGTGAAAGTAAAGGAAAGAGCAAAGAGGGGTTTCAGGAGTTGTTTTGTAACAGAGATTATGAACCATGGGATTAATTTTGCATTTTTGAGAAAGGTACTTAAACAATGAGCAATTTTAGCAGATATGAGCAGAATGTGGTGTACTAAAGTCAAGAACACAGATGGCTGAACCAGTTGTCCCACCTGATCCTATTGAAAGTGTGCATCGGACTGAAGGGAGCAAAGGCAAGGCTGTACCAGGGAATACCCAGGATGGGAAAAAGTAATGGTTTTAATTTAGGACAACAGAAAGTGGCAGTGTCATAAAATTACATCCTCTGGTTTTGAACTCCCTGAACCTAAGGAAAAGACCTTTGCTATTCACTTTATCTATGCCCCTCACGATTTGATAAACATCTACAAAGATGTCACCACCTCCCAACCTCCTGTGCTCCACTGAAAGAAATCCTAGCATATCCAGCCTCTGTTTATAACTCAAACCATCCAGACTCAATAACGTCCTTGTCAATCTTTTCTGCACCCTCTCCAATTTTTACCTGAGTAGTTGCAGAAATGTAGTGGTGAATGAAGCAGTTTGAAAGTGCAGTGAAAAAATTAATTTGGGGGATAGTTTCTTCCATGGGCAAATACAGGAGGAAGTAGGTTTCAGCCATGGGAAGGGAATGAATAAAGAGAGTGATAGAAAGAAATAAACAGAAATTACCTTATCTGGAATTGATATTGCCATACAAGATAACAAGATAAACATGATTGCCCTTGAGGACACTGCCGAGTTCAAAACAGGAGCGGGGATTTAGGGTAGATAATAGGACAGTGAATTCAGAGGAGACAGAGAATTAAAAAGTTCCTCTGGGCAGCCACCCCACTGCCTTTGATTCATTCAAACCCAAAACTGTAACTAAACGCAAGAATATAGATCTATACAATGTTAGAAATACACTGATAAAACAATATCGAACATTGTCTGAATATGTATTGTATAACATACTATTTTCAAATTAAATACCAAAATGGACCATTTCAAGATCCTTTTTGTGACAGGCACCGAGGGACCATGTATTAGGTATTTTTTATAGTAGACTTCAACTTTTTGTTACTTTTATGTTTTAAAGTTGAAAGTGCTGAATTCTGACAAGTGGGCAACATTGTTTTGAAAAAGTAACTTGTATTCAATGTAGGTTTTGCATACGGACATCATGAATGTAGAGGAAAGTAAAATTACATCATTTGTAAAGGTAATTTTAAAGATGAAAAAGTATGAAACAGCTTCACATTGGTTTGGAATTCAGACAACTCCAATGCTGCAAATACTCTCTCTCTCAAAATTATAAATAAGAGCTATAAAAGGATATACTTTAGCATGGTCGGTGACCTAATGTTAAACAAGTTCATCATTAACTCAGAAAAGAACAAATTTAATTGGCTTGAAGCTATGGCCATTAAAAGAAAAGTGACACACATATGTTGCGTACCGAAAGACGTCCAACAATTGTTCAGCGACTGAAGTGGAATGCTATCAAGACAATGTACATTTACTTACTGCTGTCTGAGATGCAGTCCAAGGACTGAACAAGCTTTGCTTCTAGTTCTTTTCAGAATTTGTAATATAGGTGAACACAATAATTGTCAATAATTAGAAAAAGACATTCAGCCCAGTGAAGATAATTTCTGACATATTCAGTCTCCCATGGTACCTTGTTTTTTAATCACCTAGCGCTATGTTATCTTACATAATAGACTATTGCCCTAGGGAACTATTCCAAATTTATATTCCAGTTCTTCTTCCCCTCCCCCAACACAGCACTTCATATACAATTAACTTGGTTACCAAAGGCAAACATCACAAATTGCACAAAGCAACATTCTGCAAGACTGTCAATATAAATAGCCAATTATACCATCTATGGTGTCGTTAATTGAAAGAAGCCCATTGGCTACAACACAAGAACTCCTTGTTGTTTAAATACTGCTATGAAACCTTACCATCTTTCTGAATAGTACAAATTGGACTTGGCTTAATGACTCATCCAGAGAAGGAGGGTAGCTTCATTAATGCACTGGAGTGTTAATTCATGTATTTAAGATCGGGTGTGGGGTTTGAACCCACAATTTTCTGCTGTGCCAAGCTGATAAATAATTACTTTTAACTAATAACTAGTTTCTCTACATAATTATAAGTCAAGTGCCTAGTTGCCATTCTGAACATTTTATTTTATAATTGCACATCACACTTTTCTGACTTATTGCAGTCAATCATGTCAATTCAAAGCTCAACCAACTATATTATCAGCCAAACTGTTCCAAAATTACCTCAAGCAGCAACTATCCACAAAGCTAACAAATTAAATATTCAAACAATCCTCCAAACCAGAATTACCTGGAAGTTCTCAATAAAGCCAATGGCTATGTGGTTAATGAGTATTTACAACAAATATTAAAACTTGAAATAAATTCTGAAAGAGAAACACTAAGCACATCAATAAAATCAGTCCCTGAAAGCTAGAAATAGCACCTAACAGTATCCCAAATGTCAGCTCTTTCTCTGGGGACCATTCATTTTTTTTTCATGCTTCAGTTTCCATTATATATCAGATACTGAATGAAGTATACAACTTTCACAAGTAAAAAACATCCCTAAATATTCCAGCTGCCTATGTTTCTTGCAGGCAGTGTTTGCACAGCTCAATCCATGGCTCAGAGATTGGTAATAAAGATCAGCACAATCCTTTTTAAAACAGAAGAGAATACAGCCTCTGGATGCACTCAGTGTCAATTATCTCAAAAATAAACTTCTCTAGCGATAAACATTTCAGTTTATGGAAAAGAGAATCTATATCAGCAGCAAAAGAATAACTGTACCTGGGTGGGATAGTGACAAGAATTGGGCAAAGCGGGAAAGAATTGGGGATGGTACTAGAGGCGTAGAAGTGGAAAAAAGCTTGGAACAGTGCTTTGGTGCAATGGGAGAGGGAGAGAGCAAGCGAGCAAGCTACGATTAACTGGAGGAACAAATAGTATCCATTTTAAACCAAGGAAGTGAGGAAAGGGGTGGGTATGGCAAGAGAGGAGTGCTAAGTTGATTGTTAGGATGGTCATGGCAAAAACAGCAAAAGAAGCAAAATAACCTTCAAGCCCAGCTGATATTAACAGAAAATGATAATTATTTGTGGAGGACAAATGCCACAATGAAGTGAAACAGTCAGAGGAGACCACATGGAAGAAACGTTCAATTTCAGAGGGAAAGCAGAAGTAGTGGATCAACTGATCAATGATAACTGATCCATTATTGCTCATTTTATGCCCACTTCTGGAGTCAGCTCCTCACTCACCAAAGTCTGTGCCGTACCTGCAAGTCACAAGTCAGGAAACCAATAGAATATGTTCCACTTCTGTGGATTAGGATGGCTCCAGGAGCACTCAGAAATCTCAATGTAGGTCAACACAGTCCACTTGGTCACATCCAATCCATCACCTTAAATATTCATTCCCTCCAACATCAGAACAGTGATGGCAGTATATGCATATTTCAAGTTTCACTGCAGCAATGTACCAAGGCTCCTTTGAGTGCAAGTCCATACACATGGGAGAGATGGATGGGAACATCACTGCCTGCAAGGTCTCCTCTAAGCCATACATCATCTAGACTTGGATCAGTATTGCAGTTCCTTCACTGTCACTGGAGCTCCATTTCTAACAGTACTGTATCTACACCAAAAACTGTATTATTTCAAGAAAACAACTACCAGTAAGCTTCATTATCAAGGCAAATAGCAATGGGCCATAGATTCTAGCCTTACCAATGACACTCACAGTCCAGAAAAAAAATTGTTAAAAATATCACATTCTCATTATCATTGCCTATGCCACTGTGATCATTAATACCATTTAGTCTCTTGTACATTCGTAAAAGGAGAAAAGTCCAGTACAAAAGTATTTTTTGTTTGAAAGTTCTTTTGTTTTATTTTTAAAAAAAGGAAAATTGCGCAAGGTATTTGTGGTCTGAAGCAGTGATGTTTTGAAAAAAAAAACTATTGAGCAAGGCTGCCTCCGAAGCTGTTCTAGTGATGACACACGCAGAGTCTATCTAAAGCAATGCCACGGAAACACAAAGCAAAAGATGAGACATTCCCAAGTCATTCTGCTAGGAAAGCAGTTACCCGAACTGCTTACACAGCTTACCTGAAGCCATAGTTAAAATCTCAGCGGTCTTTTATATTCCAGATATTTTCTCGTCAAATTGTTCAGAAATGTTATTACACACTTCCCAAGCAGACGGGGCTTGAAATAAGGCCTCCTAATCCACAGGTAGCGAAACTACCACTATGTCCCAAGAGCCCTCCTTCCATATTCCACAGACTACACAACATTAACTTGAGGTGAAAGCTGAAAGAACTGCGGATGCTGTAAATCAGAAACAAAAACAGAAGTTGCTGGAAAAGCTCTGCAAGTCTGGCAGCATCGGTGAAGAGAAATCAAAGTTAATGTTCTGCTCCCGTGACTGTTCCTCAGTTGCAGATTGGTCACCGAACCCGAAACATTAATTCTGACTTCTCTTCACAGATGCTGCCAGACCTGCTGAACTTTCATAGCAACTTCTGTTTTTGATTAACTTCAGGTGGTTATACGAAACTCTCCCCTGCATCTGGATTCTCATGTTCAACAAAGAACAAATGGTTTTAGATTCCCTGTCTTTAACCAATTGCCATTGTTCAGCAAACAATATTAAATATCATAGAATTGTATAAAGTATAGATATGTAGCATGGAAACAAACCCTTCCATCCAACTTGTCCATGCTATCTAGTTATCCTACATAAATCTAGTCCCATTTGCCAGCACTTGGCCCATATCCCTCCAAACCCTTCGTATTCATATACCCATTCTGAGGCCTTTTAAATGTTGTAATTGTACCAGCCTTCACCATTTCCTTTGGTAGCTCATTCCATACAAATACCACTCTCTTTGTGAAAATGTTGCCCCTTAGGTCCCTTTTATTGTTGAGATTTAACCACTTTATTGATCTTGACAGGCTGGTGAGGTTACAGGACCTGTGCACTTGATGTGCAGGTATTTCGAACCCTGATTTTATTCTTTTAAAATAGAAACTTATTGAAGAGAAAGTAGTATTGAGTTTTACAACTAAAATGAAATGTTTGAATTGGCAGTTACATATGAAAACCAGGAATATTTAATTTATCAACATTTTCATGGCTGGCCACGTACTGAGCAACACATTATCTGAATGGCATTTGATTGCACACAGATGCAAAACGCATGTCACTTCCAATGAAAAAAGTCATTTGATTATCAGTTGGTACTAACTGGACACAAACTAAACGGAGACTCTTATGTATTTATAATGCGATAATAAAACATTTATTACTGTAAGGTTCAACAATGTAATATGGTGGAATCTACTTTTCTGTAATATATTCGGTTATCTTCCTTCATAGTACATCTCATATTTTATTGAGATGTTGCGACAGAAATTCAATGTTGTACTTTTTCCTCCCGTGTGTTATAAAGTCAAATAAAAAGATTTAGATCAGTTATGGAACAGGGCAACATACAATAGATTTAATATAACACTGATAATTCTATATGTACATTCCACATTTTTCAATCCATTACTTTCCTCAAAGGCTGGAATTAAATCAACAAGGGGAAATTCAAAAAGGTGTTTTCCTCTGATGTCAACACAATAGGACAATTGAAAATGTAAACAGAATGTTAAAATAAACAGCTCGAAATTGTACTCTCTTTTGCACTCTACTGGTCAAACCTGACTTAAGTACTTTGAAGTTTAATTTTCATACCTCAAAAGATGATTTACTGAAAAGGATTCATAAAGGGTAAAGGCTTATACAATTACAACATTGAAAAGATATTTGGGCAGATACATGAATTGGAAAGGTTTAAAGGGATGTAGGATAAATGTAGATAAATGCAGACAAATGGGACTAGCTCAGTTTAGGAAACTGGTCAGTATAGATGAGTTGGGCCAAAGGGTCTGTTTCCATGCTGTATAAATATGAATCAATAATAAAAAAAAGAGCAACTGAAGCATATATTAATAACGAGATGAATGCTACAAAGAAAAAAAATTGGAAACCGTGAAGAAAGCAAGTATCTTTATTGACCATATTGGAGAAGCTATTTTGTAGAGAGATTAATAACTTTGACAGCATCTTTTTGAGATGTTAGGGCAGCCCTTCTTGCCAGCCACCAGTACTTCTAGGATTGACTCAGACACAGTGGAGCTGCTCCTCTCTGCAGGCTGTGGGACCTTGCCTTTCCTCCCCTACCTTTGGGCAGAAGGATATCAGTCCTGTTTGAGCTCGGCCATGATGAATACACCACCTGCCAGAGTGGAGGTGGGTGAGGTAGAACCTATGCTTCACTTAAAGCTGTCGTTTTCAGAAATGCAACCATAACCTTAAGTGAAGACTTACTGTATAGCAAAGCTTTCTAAACAGCTTTTCCCATTGCCACCCCATTAAAGCTTCAATATTGCCACAACTACTCAGTTCTCATGGAGTGGCAGGGGTGGGGAAGATAATGGGACAAAACGTTCACACATTTTTAACAAACTCCCTGTTTATCAGCTAGTTTGAATCAGAATCGGGGCAAAAAGAAAGTTAGGCCACGCCCACCATTAAAAAAAATTCAGGGATTCAGAAGGGTCTTAAAGATGTTAACACAAACTTCACGGCAGCCTCAGACCCTAGAATCATATCTAGTGTCCACAGAATCTTATTTTGCAACCAAGGGTCATATGCCTACAGTTTAGGAAGCCCTATTCTATAGGATATTAGAACATTTTTAAATAATATTTTTACTTCTCAGATACCAGTCCATTAAAACATTTTTTTTAAAATAACTGGAAGCAAAGTGGGACTTTATTTCCACCATTTTACATATGTTGTGTCATGATAGTAAAGTTTACCCAGAATCTTCCACTGAATACTTTATTGTTGAAGCTATAATTTTAGAATTCTAGAAAAATCAAATGTTATAAAATATAAGTTTATGCAAATTCAAGAATTTGTTTTTGCATTCCTATGCCTAAGAATGAATATATTTATTTGAAAGCTTCTGTAAGGAATGAAATAAGCATTAAATGCACTAGCTAGAAAAACACAGTTTTTTATTTCCAAGTAAGCCAATTTAAATAAAAACTCTACCAAGCACTTTAAAGCAAGATATAAATAGACAAGTGAGAATATCAAAGATTTTCATATCACAAAATCGGGTACAGGAAGACAGATTGACAATCACTGGTGGGCAATTATGTTCATTCTCCAAATCTCTGCTCCCTCTATTAACTGAAACAACAATCACCTCACAGATCAATATTTGGCAATTAAGTATATGCACATTTTAAATGGGGTGTGTGTCAGAGGTAGTCCCTTTTACCACAGTCAGCTGCATCTCACTTCGTAGCTGGATGGATAACTGCGTCTGATCTTGAACACTTAATTCAGCACTCAGGGTGGCCCCGCATAGCTGCTTATCCACAGCAGCAACTATACTCTGGCAAATAATTCAATTCACAGATGTAGCATATAGACTGGTGTTCCTGTATCTGGAAGAATCCCCAATTTTCATTTTTTTTTTTAAAATCGCACAATAAAAGCTGCCTCGATGATATTCCCTTTCTGATACTTGAAACATTACAGTACAGCTACAAAAGTCACCAGTGTACATACAGAAGGTACTCCAGATCATACATGCAGTTGACCACCACTCCAAGTCAATGGGAACACGTGTACAAAACAGAGTGCATGAAGCTGGCCAAAACCAATCCTCCTCCACGACAACTAACTCACTCACACAGGTTTCTTGGTTTCTTCAAGCTCGTCCAGTTATCAACAAAAATATGAATTGTAGTAAGCCCATCATACTAAAGAGAAAAATGCACAAGAACAAAAGAATCAGGGCAGCAATCTCAAGTAGTGGTACATTTCCTTCCACGAGCAAAGATAAATAGGCAGCAAAGGATAACGATATCTAGAAGTATTGGTAAGTCCAATCAAAATCAGACAATTCATCCTTACCTGCACTGTGGAAAGCTACGCAGGTCATTATGGCCATGTTAGAGTGCATAACGTTATGGCACACACTAAACTTGGAATTTCCTATAATTATTGAAGATGGCAACAACAATCTTTAATAAGAATTCATTACTCACTCAAACAGCTAAAAAGTGATTTGTTACTGAGTTGCAGAACAATTATAGAAACAGATTTTTCCTGTAAATATCCTGCATATACATAGATTTATATTTTTTTTAAAAATCACTATCAATATTCATTCCATGCATCAATGAATTGCAATTTGTATGATACTGCCTCCAGTAACATTTCACAATGCAATATACAGTTCTAATATTTCCATATTGCACTGATCAATGTACAGTGGTTATCAAAGATGGCCATTATCACTCCATGTGAGAATGATAGCTGTCATCTATCGAGGAAAGTGAAATAGCATTACACTATGTTTCCGAATAGAAATGAACACCATTTTCATCTGGATTTCCCTCTGGCATCAACTGACTTAGCAAGTTTAGCATTCTAACCCAATATCTCATTCAATACAATATGCATGGCAATGATGAAAAGATTACTCGAAATGAAGTAGATAACATACCTCTCCTTTCATGGAAACAAAGCTCCTGGCAGCTTCCATAAATTACACGTTTGGTGTCAGGAGACATGCTAAAAGTTGCTACCTCTAACCCATTTGTGAAAAAACATTTTGTTTAAAATGTAGTTGTTCTGTACAGTCCATTTCTTCCAGTGCATCACTCCATTTTTTTTTTTCCGTGACACACATTATTTGTCACAGAGAGCTTGCATGGCACCTTTTAGGATGTCATTGCCTCTAACCTAACCATTTATTTTTCCAAATGTGTAATAAATTGCAATAGTGCAATGATATCATGACTTTATTGTGCGAAATGTGCACAACTAGCTGCTCAACTCTAAAACATGGTACTACACAATACTGGAAAACCATTTTGTAACTGTTACTGTATAAAATAATACATCATTGAAGTTGTGGTACTATTGTAATCATAGGTTTCAGCTCAGACCACTTTAGAGAATCAAGTGTATTAATGGCAATACACTGCCACAGAGAAATAGTTGCACTGATTCATTCTCTCAAGTTAAACTTTCTTCCATGTGTAATACAATAAATTTAAACCTTCATTTATCGTCACAATGGGATGGGCTGGGTCTTTTTTATCTTACTAAATAGATTACCCTTTTGACAGCTACAGCTTTGATCAGGTATTCGAATGTAAGGACTGTCGCCTTTCAAGAGAACAAAGATTATTGCTGGCATTATGATCAGAGAGAGAAAAGTTACACTGTAGTCAAATATGGCTCTTCTCAAACATATAACTTGCTTCCTAGGCGATTAACCAGTTTATTTTTAATGTTGGGTTTACACTTTGAACCCTGAAAACGCTTAATGTGTTTTGCAGCGAAGGTTTTAATAATTTTTCAAATGCCTGCTTTCCAGATTCCCAAATCCTGCTCCTTCCTGACCTCCCTCTCCCTTTATTCTTGTAGCCTCCTGCTGAAGATTTGCACATGCAAACCATGTCTAATCCTTGCCAAGCTATGCAAAGTCCCTGGGTGATAAGTGGGCCTGATCTTTTCCAATAAAAGTCTACGAAGAGGTCAAGTCAAACAAAAACATCAACTCTGCTGCTCTCTCCACAGATGCTGCCAGATTAGTTGAGTTTATCCAGCAATCTCTGTTCTTATTTCTGTTCTTCTCTGATATGACTCACATATCCACCTGCATTTCCCCATATTGCTTAGCAGGGATCAAAAGCTCACCATATGAGATGGAAAGCTCACCAACATCAAAACATTGCTGCACACTAATTCTCTACGTAATTCCAACTGCTATTCATCCATATTTTATAACAGTTACCTACTGGAAAACATTTCAACTCACTGTAAATAGCAAAGTCAGTCAGAGTCAGCAAAGTTCACTGTAATTAATGGCAGATGTTAAAGAAATGGTTACAACCCGTTAGGAAAGATAATGACGAGAAATATTGAAACCAAAATGCACAACCTAGCAATTTCGAAAAGACATGGCATGGTGACTCAGTGGTTAGCACTCCTGCCTCACAGCACCAGTGTCCCAGGTTCAAATCCAGCTTTGGGCAACTGATTGTGTGGAGTTTGCACATTCTCCCAGTGTCTGCATGGGTTTCCTCCGGGTGCTTCGGTTTCCTCCCACAGTCCAAAGATGTGCAGGCCAGGTGAATTGGCCATGCTAAATTGCCCATAGTGTTAGGTACATTAGCCAGAGGGAAATGGGTCTGGGTGGGTTACTCTTCAGAGGGTTGGTGCGGACTTATTGGGCCGAAGGGCCTGTTTCCACACTGTAGGGAAATTAATCTAATCATAACCAATATAACTTGTGGTCTACCCAATTGAAAGGAAACAGATAAAACTTACTCACAACATAATGTTTAGTCCAAAATGCTTTTTGAGACTTCCAAAGTAAATATGCTACCTAAACACTTTATAATATAAAACCAATTATCCTCAAATGGTTTTCAAAAGCAAACTACTAAAAATTGCTGCTTTGGATGTTTGCTTTCCTTGTGTTTCTTGCTTCAGCCTTTAAAACAAATGTGAAGGTTTCATTCACTAGCCACATACCTGGTTCTTAGATTCCATCATATTCTTTCGCTACTGAACACAGCCTTCACTAATCAACTAAAACAAGAAACACAGTAGTTTGCTCTACTGAATAGCAGATAATATTTCTGAGACGAGAGTCCTGAATGTCCTATGCTACTCACATATTGTATCATTACATTACCTTACTCTTGCTACTCAACTACCTAGCAAGGCAATCTAAAGTGGCAAGTTCAAAAGTGCAGTGCCAAAATGGCCTAAATGACAACGTCCACATTAGAATCCAATCCAATTTAAATAAAAAGATGCTAAACGCATAGCAAGTATATTCTGCAATAAGTTATGTATGCTTGTTGGATTTATAAAGTGGAGAGTGAAATCTCAAAAAATGATGATTGATATTGATAGTGTGACTCATATACAAAACAAAATATGTACAAAGATGAAATTGGTGTTGTTAAACTGTAATATTTAACCTGTTTATTGGGCTGTATTGATTATTACAACTTTTTTAAAGTTTCTTACTTTTTGGGTGACTTTGATAAATAAATCCAAAACTAAAAATCTTTTATCTTGTCGATTTGCATTTATAAATTTTCCTACCAAAGGTGATAAAATAGACGAAAAGCATTGCTGCACACTCAAGTTAAAAACCACTATATTCCCAGAGCACTAAAGAAGGCAATTTGACATTGACGCTGGCCAATGTCTCTTCATCTGTACAATTCCTAAAATCAGAATAGGAGAACACTTAAGCAAAGCCATAGTACTCAAACAAACATTATGCCATTCAGAAGCATGCCATTGGTTTTCCTAACATCTGGCTTCAAACACAAAGTTCTAAGGTCTTCTGCATTCTTTTCAGAATATTGTTGCACTTGAGACCATAAAATGTACGTTTAATGAAGAAAAGCCTTCACACACTACATAGAAGGGAAAACACTCCCTTTGATGCACTAAGTCAAAATGTCACACAAAGCTATTGATAGAGTTCAGCAGAAAAGAAAGTATGGCCAAGATCAAGGACAGTTGGTAGCAGCTTATATTTTCTAAATCTCTCTTTTTTGAAACTGCATTTACAATTCAGCAAACAGAAAACATAAAAAGTTTTAGAACATTCAAGGTGAGAAAGCTGATTCAGACTCTTCCATTCACACATTCAGATATCCTACCCTACCTAATCCTGCATCACGCACTACCACCAACTCCCCCCCTCCCCAACTCCCCACAACATTGTTTTGGCATTCAATAGTTTAAATAATTCCACAGAACATAGCTGCTTTTCTTAACCTGAAAATGTATGCCACATCCTGATCAACTGCATGAATAAAATGCATATCATTTTCAAAACTTACTTTTAATTAGGAGAACCAGTACCTTCTAGTTCTATGTAAATTGAAGGCAGTTTCAAGCATAGTCTGATCAGGGTACTACAATGTTTGACCAATATCTTCTGAAATATTTGGATAAAGTTGGCACCTTTCAGAACATTCCAAAATATTCCACAGATAATGAAATACTTGAGAGTAACCACTTCCGTCATGCAGGAAAACGTGACTGCCAACTATCACATTATAAAGGTCCATAAATAGCAATGACATAAATGACCAGTTACTATGAGATGTTAGATGAGGGATGAAAATGCTGGCAAGGCCTACCAACCAAGATCACCTCCAGCCTACGCAGATCATTTTCGAATGAATGCAAAATGTTGCATGTTCATTTGGAAGGATGACAATGAGTTTTTGCTTTAACATTGCACTCAAAAGACCAAATTTCCAACATTACCTCACTTGCTCAATATTACCTGAAGAGTCACTTTGGGTTATGATTAGATTACTTACAGTGTGGAAACAGGCCCTTCGGCCCAACAAGTCCACACCGACCCGCCGAAGTGTAACCCACCCATACCCCTACATTTACCCCTTACCTAACACTACGGGCAATTTAGCATGGCCAATTCATCTGACCCGCACATCTTTGTGACTGTGGGAGGAAATCGGAGCACCCGGAGGAAACCCACACAGACACGGGGAGAATGTGCAAACTCCACACAGTCAGTCAGTTACCTGAGGCGGGAATTGAACCCAGGTCTCTGGCACTGTGAGGCAGCAGTGCTAACCACTGTGCCACCCACAAAGTTACAAATCAAAGTTTCTTGAGTGGAATGACTCGACTTTTTAAAATCATGAATGAAAGTAAGTATCACCGTTTTGCCAAGGTAGATATTAAATAATTCAACATTTTTTGTTATGCTAAATGTCGCTTTTTCATTGTTTGGACATATTTAAGCAAAGAATTTGCATTATTTAGCACTTTGCACAACTATGGGATATTCCAAAGTATGAGGGTAAAATTGTCATAGTTCTACCAAACCATAAGGCTCATTATCATTAGAGAGACACGAATAATGTTGGTTTTAGACAGAGGGTTACCACACCTCCAACGAGGTGAAGAGAGGTTGAGAAAGTGGGTCTTTCATGGTGCGGTGTGGTACTGAATGTATGCCATTGGTATCACTTTTTGTTATAAACCAGCCATCCAGCCAACTCAGTTAACCAACCTCTCTTGCCCTAAAGTATTCACAACTCAAGAAGCACTTTTAAAATGAGGTCACTGTTGCAAAGTAGGCAGTGCATTTTGCTCACATCCAGCTCCGACATGTGAAAACAACAAGATCATCTGTTTTTTTGATGTTTCAATCACATTCACCACAACACCAAGGATAACATCTCCATTCTTCTTCAAAAACTGGAGACAAAATGGGGCCTCGGTTTAAAGTCTCATGAAAAGGCCTCAACAGCAGAATGGCAGCCTTGATTTTTGTGCTCAGTCCCAGAGTTGGACTTGATTATAGTTGAGTCTTAGTAACTGAGCCACACAAAGTCCAAGTCTTATTCTGCATTATCCTTGCTCATTTCAATACCACTTGACATAAGCATTTTTCCTTTTGCATGTGCAGTAGTTGACATTTGCCTTCATTAACTTACAAATATCATTGTTCCATTTTTACATACTTTGCACATTCCATTGTGACTTTTAAGGTCCATCTTGCAATCTAACTGTTCATTCTACTCTTGTATTATCTGTAAACTTAATAGGTTTGCATCAAGCTGGAGGTCGTCCCAACACTAAACCAAAAGGTACTCCATATAGTACGCTATTTCTCACCATTCCTTCCAGCAGAATTCCTCTAACCAATGTTTGTGGTCTATCCATTTGTGACTTCCTTCCTCATTCCCATATTTGCTTGAATCCCCAAAGCCAAAAGCTGTTAGGTGCACTTTGCCATAGGAGTTTCATAGTCCATTTTCACTTTGATCGAAAGAAGAAAATGGTGTCTATCCAATGCTGACTGCTATTAACTAGGTTGCAGACATAGACATGATCAAGCTTGATCAATTCTATTATTTTACAGGCAAAGCACTCAATGGGTTTGTAATAGCCTCTGTTCATTGTCAAATATATATTAAAAAATTGATCTGATTTCAATCTAATAGTATTTCCCTAGTGCACACTGATTCCACATAAAGATCATTGGTGTCTCACCGGATCTACACACTGAGTGTCTGTTAGGAATTTGAAAAAAAAATCACTGGACATGTTTGCCTCAAGCTCATTTCGCCTTCCTGGGGCTCTGATCTAATGAATATGGAGGTAATTGAATATACTCAGAATATGTATGTTTTGAGTGCACACCTTGGGCAATACGTGGAGGAAGCTATCATTCAGAATTTTTCTTGTGCTCATCAATTTCAAATCTATTTATATCCCTCACGGTTTCACCAATTTTCCACTGCCTTTATCCATATTTTGTCTTACTCAACTAATCACCCTTTTGAAGTTTTTCTTCTCATCTTACATTCACCCCTGTGGACCATATTGCCCTTCTCTCTGCACTTGCCACTTTACTTCAACATTAATTTGTTGCTTACCCATTACAGAACTTGATGGGTTCTGAGAATATAACTATCCGTCATGAACCTTTTCAGAGGCAATGCATTAAATCCTTGCTGGAACTTGGTTAGGTGGGTAGACTCCATTATCTTGCCCACTCCTCATTAATCATATGTCATAGAATCCCTACAGTTTGGGATCAGGCCATTCGGCCCCTCACGTCCACAATGACCTATCCAAACAGCATCCCAACGAGACCCACTCCCCAACTCTCTATAACCTGAATTTCCCTTAGTTAATCCACACCCTTGGGCACTATGGGCAACTTAGCATGGTCAATCCACCTAACCAGAACATCTATGAACTGTGGAAGGAAACCAGAGCACCTGGAGGAAATCCACAATCCATATTCGCCAGAGGGTGGGATCAGACATGAGTCTCTGGTGTTGTGAGTCAGCAGCATGAACCACTGAGCCACCATGCTACTTGTTAGACTATCTGGTAAGAAGGAAACCTTAGCCAAACCAGTTTTAATTCAAATTTACCCTTCCCAAAATGTTTGCATGACAGCATTTAATTTTATTCAAATTAGAAATATTTTTCAAAATCAACAGCAATGAGAGCTTTGAAGGACAAATAAACATCACCTTCGGAAGTGAAGCTACGTTTGATGTAAAGTGCACTCAACATTCATATAAATTAAATGCACTGAAAATTTAAAAATCAGCAGTATCCCAACACAATATTGCTTAAATATTGTAAAATACATATTCAAAAACAACTGTGGATGCCAAACATTTTTAGTCAAATTTTGAGAAGGTTCCAAAGAGTTCTGAAGTTTAAAAAAAATCTTTTTTTTTAAAAGGAACTCGTAATTAAATATTGAATATTTATATGAGCAGATAAGTGAAATGCAAGTGGTTCTACTCTTGAACAACGATTCGCATACTTGTTGTGATGTCTACCACTAACCTTCACAGAAATTCTCATGACAATCAAAAATGCAGAATACAAAATAATTTCCATCCAAATTAAGCTTAAAGTTCAGAATTTGAAAGTGATGACGTGACTCATTGAAAAAACTTGTTAGTACAATATACACTGTACTTTCACTTGTCACAGAGGAGAACCACTATGTAAATAGCAGTTAAACAGGCAAGAAAAATAACACTTCAGACTAATTTCCTATGATGCTAAATTAAGGCATTTTGCTATGAATCAGTCTACCTGAGGATTCTGCTTAGAGCTCACCTTTTATGAACATTAAAAGCAAATTCATAATTAAAGATTCAGTTTAAAGGAATATTAAACTCTTCAGAAGACGGGTTCTGAGAACTACCAATTCCAAGGCAAATGTATTTAGCTCAAGTTTGCTTTCAGTTTCCAACATACAGCAACATCTTAAAGACAAAATAATCATGAAAGTTTGATGTGCATGGTAGTAATTTGTACGTGATAAGGCGTGCACTAAGAAGCATTTCCAATAGATCAATGTTGGTATGATCAGAGTCTAATTGACATGTATTTGTGGAGAGTCAGCATACTTTTATCCTTGTTCAAGGTTGACAATTCAGTGCTCACCTGACCTAATTGATTATTCATAGTATTTAAATCATAGAATCCCTACAGTGCAGAAAGAGGCCATTTGGCCCATCAAGTCTGCACCAACCATCTGAAGAGCATCACACCCTGTCGCGGTAACCTTACATTTACCATTAAAAATCCACCTAGATAGAATCAATCATACAATCCTTACAGTGCACAAAAAGGTAAAAGTCTGCACAGTTTGAACAGAACTAAAAGAAAATAATCAGTTCCTGCAATAGTGCCATCTTCGTGATCATAAGTTGACCAAATCCAGTGAGATTTGACAAAGCAATAGTATAACATTAACAAACTTGCAAACACAGCTGCGTTCATCAGCTTAATCAAAGTTATAAAACCGATAGCCTGTCAAAAC
Organism: Hemiscyllium ocellatum; assembly: GCF_020745735.1. Taxonomy (NCBI): domain Eukaryota; kingdom Metazoa; phylum Chordata; class Chondrichthyes; order Orectolobiformes; family Hemiscylliidae; genus Hemiscyllium; species Hemiscyllium ocellatum. Next base: position 39,343,421 of record NC_083418.1, read on the forward strand.
CACAAGTTAAACCCCACCACAGCCAATAACATTAGCACATTTTTACATTAGTAGCATATTTATTATCTCCATAAACTGAATGCATGTGACATATTAGTTCAATGAAATTGAGAAAATCAGTCTAATATACAAAAGCTTACAACTAGCTCCTTTTTGACGAGGAGTTTTAATTCAAAAAATTATACTGTTTGTATTTTAAATTAGAATTAATCATGTTTTGGAATTTAGCAGTGTTAACTAATATCAATTGAACAACTGTAGTAGTAGTAGTATATACACACCAGAAACAGGGGGTGATTTGAGCACAGACTTCAAAATTTGAACATGTGAAACCTAATAAGTATGTGGAATTGGGTCTCAAGTTAGAAATGAAACATGAACTAATACAACGTATTTTCTTTTATAAACACAAAACACCCGTCATTAGTAATAAAGAAGATCACTTAGCTGAAATTTATCAAATGTTAGCAGATACCCTTTGCTGCTATTGACAATGCATTAAAGCTTTTGCTGGGGGTTCAGAATAAAACAAACAAAAAAAAGTGTACTGAAAGAATTTGGAAAGAAATTTCCAAGAAAGTTAACCTTTTCGATCATGGGATAAAACAACATTTTAACTAAGGGATGCAAATAGAGGTGTGGTTAAATCTCAACATGCAGTAAGAGGAGGACATCTCTTTCCCTTTACAGTTCACTTGTTTAGAGTGTTGATATTAAAACAAGTAAGCATTGGATGACACTTCTTTATTGTCCATTTGCTTAATATGATGTTTTGCAGTAAACTAAGAAATAAACAACTTTTATTTTCTTTTAATGATCAGGGAGACTTCATTTTAGATTTCATTATAGGAACAAAAGAATTAGAAATATCTACATTGAAAACAGTGGGAAATAAATATGCTAACTATTTTTAACCTAGGCTGTCATATGAATGGAACCCAATGAAAACTAAATTCAACAGTTAAGTAGGAATTTCTCCAGGCTGAGAAGTTCCAATTCTTCCTCGACTGCAATGCCAAAATAGATACTCTCGCTCCATTGACTTCAAAGTACAGGCATTCTTTGGATTTTCAGTATTACCTACAGTGGAACCAGAGAAGTACACAACTATCCCTTCTTTGTAACAGGAAAGGGTCAAAACATGCCTAAAAAAATGGTAAAAGGCTCCCATTGGCATTAAACAAAACTTCATCAAGAATGGTATTAGATTTCGGAAAATTTAGGGACAGGAAGAAGCACTCAGTACTGTTTTACCAATACAGTGGGGTCAAAATATGCCAAAGTAACCAAATTATATGGTCACTGCCAGTCTTTGAATTCTACCTTGAACATCCTTAAGGATAGTCTTTAAATATGATTAGCTGTTATACCAGAGATGGGGGGGGGGGGGGGGGGAAAGACAGTGAGTTAAACCAAAGAATAACATCAAACAAAAAAGATCCAAAGAACTGTATATGCTGGAAATCAAAAACAAAAACAGAAATGCTGGAAAAAAAACTCAGATGTGGCAGCATCTGTGAACAGAAAGCAGAGTTAACATTTCAGGTCCAGCAAACATTCTTCAGAACTGACTGTAACTAGAAAAGGTTTGGTATAAATGCTGAAGATGGGGTTACAGGAGGGAGGGAGGATGCGAAGGGGTGACTGGTGGGGGAGAGGGTTAGTAAATGGTGGGTCGAGATGGAGCCAGAGGGAGAAAAATGATTGGGCAGACAAAGGACTGGGTAAAGATCAGCAACAGCTATTAATGGGGACTGTTACTGGCTGACAAAAAAAAATCATTTTTCAAATTTATTTTCTTTCCCCCCATGTTCAGATATTGAAATATAATTCTTTGGTCCAAAATTCAGCCTACCTGAATAAGTTTATCCACACAAATAGACAACACCTGCACATAAAGCTAATCAAAAGAGAGGATAAAAAGGCCCATAATACATTAAAAATCATATTTATTCTAAATAATCACAAGTACTAGACAGGAAATTCACACCCTTCACCTTTTCACAACATCAATGCTTTGCTAAATCCCATTCACTTAAATTTATACATACACAATACAAGCAGATGTTATACGTTATATATATTCTTAAATCTAAGATGGCTATCATAAACTTCTCCAGTTTTGCTCCTATGGATCATCAAACCACTTGCTGGTTACTAACAAAGCCCACTTTTCTAATCAATCAATCTGTTCAAGGATGTTACAGCACACCTCTGGCACAGGTGGGACCTGAACCTGGGTCTCTCTGTCCAGGGCTAGGGACAAAAGGGCCTTAAATTAAACAATTATCCCTTATTCTGAATATGATGTGGGTGTCTAAGTTATTGCGTCAATTATCTTTAATTCACTCTCATCAAGCAATTTAAAAGCCCACACCACAGATAATTCTCTCTAACAAGTTCTGAGAAGATTTGTAGCTCAGGTTGAGGTGCTGGATGTAAGTTCGCTTACTGAGCTGGAAGCTTCACTTTCAGACATTTTGTCACTATACTAGGTAACATCATCAGAAAGCCTCCGGATGAAGCACTGGTGTATGACCCGCTCTTTTGGTATAGTATTTAGGTATACTAAACTGATGATGTTGCCTAGTATGGTGACGAAACGTCTGAAAACAAACCTTCCAGCTCAGCGAGCAAACTTACATCCACAATTCTGTCTAAATTTAGGAAAACTTAAGGATATCTTTCCAATGTATGTATAAATGAAAATGCGTGAGCTTTAAATTTACTTCTGCATACTTACTTCTTAGCCCTCTGTCATTCAAAATGCATATATGCTTCTAGAGAAGATTTCCATTCTAGAAGTCCATTAATAATGAAACTGTGTATGCATAGCTCAAAGGCTGGAAAGACTAAATCTAATAAAGTACATGAAAAATATATTTCAATAGTATATTAGATTATACAACCATATTATATAAAGCATACCACGCTAACACCCATGGCTCTGAACAAGACAAATAATTCAAACCTCTATATCAACATACAAACTGAATTCTACACAAAGCTTACATCACGAGGATGCCGTCCTTAAGGAGAGAACTACAGCTCATCTGTCAGGAGAAGCAAAGCGAACATGTAACTAAAATGTTGTTGCTAATAATTATTTTTTCTTCGAAGTCACCCTGTCTATTACTAACAATTTAAAACCACAGGTAATTTTTTTTGGTTTGCTCAGAATATATCGATGCAAACTGGAATGAAAAGATTAATAATTAAGCTTAACTTATCTATCTTTATGCAAAATTTCATCCAGAAAGTCTATTTTATTTGCAACTTCCAGTTATAAGGAATAGAATGTGAGATAGTACTCAGCGGCATTTTATACAATATACAAACATTAAAGCTCAAGTTACTTTCAAGAGTGTTTCCTTCACATGCTTTGTAGTCACAATAAATACTCTAATAGAAATAGGTGTTTTCTGATATTTCTAACTACAAACATTAAGCAGAATAGCTTGAAAGAAAACTCTTCACTTGCCTAGATAAATGCACTCTAACAGTACTCAAGTAACTTGACATGGTTAAGGAAAAGGCAGGGCCAACTATTCACCAACTTCAACATTCATTCCTTCCAACTACCACCATGACTATTTTATACCCCATCCACAGGATTCACTGCAGCAAATTGCCAAGGCCCCTTCAATTACAACTTCCAAATCCCTGATCTTTACCCCATTGAAGTAGAAATGGAGCACGCATATGAGATCACCACCAAATGCCTATCCAAATTGCACACAATTCAGACTTGAATGTACAGTCCTATTCTTTAATTTGTTGTCAATTCAAAACACTGAAATGTCCTAACCTACCCACAGTGTGGTTCATCATCACCAAAAGGATTCCAGTTGTTCAAAGGTACAGTTCAGGAATAGACCATTAAACCGCTTAAGCCCACTCCACCAAGTGATAAGATTTTGGTGGATTTAATTTTGGCCTTATTTCCACATTCCTGTTTACCTCTACAGCGTTTGACTCCTTTTTTGATTAAGAATCTAACTCAGTCTTTAAAAGATTCAATAACTCAGTCTTGCACTGTTTCCAGTGGAAAGAGGATACCACAAACCAATGACCCTCTGAAAAATGATTTTCACCTCTAACTTAAAACGGAAGATCTCTCCACCACCACCTAGAGGACAATCAAAAATTCACATTAAAATCAAGGCCCTGCCAGCAACACCCACACGCTACGAAGAAAGACAATATCTGCAAAGCAAAACTGAAATCTTGCAGGATTACCAAATGTGTTTTGTTTTTGAGAAAGCTGTATGACAAATAGTTTCAGATCTTTTTTGTGATATATCCTGCTGTGTAGGCAGAAGAATGCTACTGGAGCTTCTCTATAGTTCTTGATGTCCAAAAAACTCATACAGGAAGAATTGAATGTAGGTGTTCATTAGTGTCGATGTTCAGAAATAAAGCTTTGAAGAGTGATGGTCTCCATTATTGAAGATGCAAGAAGCGTTGATGCATGGAAGACAGTAAATTAAAATTATCATCTACCATTGTTTAATGGTGCCTTCATAAGTGATCTAGTTGTTTTTTAAAGGAATTTATTAAGTAGCATTTGGGAAGGATTGCAGTAAAACAACTTTAAAAGATGACAAGCTATGAAAGCAACATATTTTCTGGTGTTACATCCCATGGATGGTCAATAAATCAAGGAAAAATGGTTTTGATCAAAAAAGTACTCTGCAGTAGCTACAGTTTTCATATATAGTACAAACAGTAACATTGAAGACACACTTACATTTTGCTGTTTAAATGCAATGTTCAATTCCAATAACAATGCCTGGAATTGTACTTTCCTTGAAACAATGAATTAAGAGTTACTCACCAACTGTACTCGACAAGTTGCAAGTAAAATTCTGAGTTCCCCTTTAGTATTGATAATACTAAACCCATACAGAACTTCCAACTGTTGTTTTGCCATAGCTTAAGAAGGCTGTTATTTGTGATAACGTTTGATAACATATGTCCAACGCAATAACATATTAAAACTTGTGTTGATGAGACTCATTCTTAATACCATTCATATTTTCAAAATAACTTAGTTGAAATTGTTTGCTGACTGCAATGTTAAGGTCAGTTTGGTATAATAAATTTATTTCACATTAAACAAACATTGTGGTTCTGTAAAGTTTCAACACAGTATAACTTTGTTCTTGAATGAGTTCCAAATAAAAGTTGTCCATTACAAATGGCAGATTGGATTGTTGATACATTATTACTGAGCTTTGATCCAGGTTCATGTTCGACTACTTTGCAGCCAAATCCCTGACTTCCTATGTACCCAGCTCCTCCCGTCCCAATTCCTCTTACAGGATTCCTAGTTCCTTCCAAGTCTAGGTTCAGGCTTCTCCAAACTCTACAAGGCCCTAGACAAACACCATGCTATGGCCTTCCACACCTTAGCCTAGATCTTGCTTCCACCCAACGGCAATTCCTTTCAAAATGTAGAATATCCAAATATCTGTCTGCATCCTGACACCTACCTTAACATCTCCCTCAACTATCTCGGGAAAAACAACAAGTAATTCAGTCCAGAATTCCTTTACTCCTAAACCTCCACACCTAAGACAAACTCCTCTTATTGAATCTTGTTCTGCATATTATCAGAGGGCATGTAAGACAAACATTCCATACTCAAAGCTTCAAACTTAGCTCCAACTTCGAACATATTAAATCCTCACTTAAGTTCTGGTTGCGTTCCTGAAAATGATTTTCACTGAAATGACTTTACAATGAATCATAAAAGATTTCCAGAGGATGTCATGTTAAAACTGGAGTTTGGTTTCTTTGAACATCTCTCACCAAGAAAATAATTATGAGTTGAAATATTGTTGCTTGTGCAGAATTGTGCATTTAGATGAAATACCTTGCAAAACCTCACTAGTCACAAAATTACATTCACCACTGTTTCCAACATCCCATTTCCAAATTTGGGCTCTTTTCCCTTCTAAAGCTGAATTAGTGCACAGACAATGGTGAAGAAAGAGCCCATCCATACCTCACCAAGATTTGGCCTCAAAGCTCCTACAGCTCATAAATAGTCCCCAAGCACCAATTCAACAGATCCTTACAGATCACAGTACAACACTGCCCTACACATTGACAGAACAGATTTATCTGCATATGCAAAACCATATCATGTCTTTTTAAGCACTAAAAGCAACAATAACATAATTCTTGAACCAAAGTGGACAATGTAATCCTGAGTTTGATCAGACATCTAATGAAATTATGGATGAATCATCAGCCATCCAAGACCACAGACCCACCTTTGCCCTCATATCCCTTAACACCTACAGCTAATAAATAAATCAACCACAGATTCAAAAATAACAATGGATCTGTCACTAACTATATTTGCAGAAGGGAATTCCAAACTTCTACCACTGCTTTTGTGCAGAAATACTCTACACTCTTGAAAAGTTTGTCTCTAATTATCTTACAGTAGGCCCCAATTCCTAGATTCTCTGACCATCATGAATAATTCTCTATATCAATACTATAAATGTTCCTCTTGATAACTTAAAAGCTATGACCAAATCACTTCAAGCCTTCTAAATTTGGGGGGAATTCAATCTTAGTTTATGTAATTTAATACTTGGAGTCTAGGTATTATTCTGGTAAGTCTATGCTGCACACCCCACCCCTGATAAACATATTTTTCTCTGATGTAATTCTCAGAACTGCTCACAGCACTCGTGGACTAGTCAGCATCTTATACAGTTGTAGCATAATGTGCTTCTTCATGCACTAGTTCTCTGAAGACGGTGAGTATTCCATAAGCTGCTATTTTGTTCTGTACCTGTGTATAGTAATTTTGTGATCCACAAAACTCAATCCCATAATGGTTTAAATCCCTTATTTCCTATCTCTTTTACCATTTAAAATATATTCTGCCCCATCTTTTCAAGGTCCAAATTGGATAACCTCACTTTACGACACTGAAATTAATTTACGAGCTTTGCCGTACACTTTTAAACTATCTTTGAAATTTTATGCACCCATCTGCATTGCTTACACAGTGTCACATAACAGTGACAGCAGTAAACTTGGATATGTAGTTTCCTATAGTATACTACTATATGCCAATAATAAATAGTGAAGTGTTGAGGTCCCAACATCGATCCTTGCAGGACATCTCATCAATCTGTACACTTGTCATTATCCCCAGTCCGTCTCCTGCTACTCAACCAATTTCCTCAAATTGGGAAATTCAATAGCTTTATATATTTACTTTCCTCTTTTAAAAGCTATATTTGAATCTATACTAGTCTGATGGCTTTAAGGTGCCCTTGCCTAATCACAATGGTTCAATGTGTTAGTTATTTTGAACAGTTGCAACTAAATTCTCCCAATTGCACAAATTTCTGCCTAATTTGACAGATGCAATCCCAAGTGTCAAATTCATAGAAAGGAAAGTAATCTACTGAAATTATCACATGGCACACTATAAAACAGAGCAGAAGTATGTAACCTCTGTCATGCCTACTCAGGAAAACTTTGACAAATACTGAGTTACCAAATTGAAGTGTCCACATATTTGCTAGCACCCTTTGTAATTCAAAAACAGAATGCAAATAAAATTAGTTCAAAATATATTTCACAGAAATAGTTGTGCGATTTTACAAGGTGCAAAATGCTAATGAGAAAATGGAGCATGTTTGCCACTTTGTGAGGTGATAGAGAGGGGATACTCAGTGGTAGAAAATGGACCTTTTGGCTAATGTTCCTCAATGTGGTCATACAACCACATTACCCATAGGCTAACCTGCATTGGGAGGACAGTTTGCTATTCTAAATCGTGACAATGTCCATTTCCCTCACCAGTCAACCCTCTGACGTTTTAGAGATGCCCAATGTATTTGTATTTTGCATTTAACTCCAGCCTTTGTGCTATGCCCTCCTTTATGACAGCACGAAGACTCATTGAGGTCACTACCTTCCCAGTTAGTTTAAACTTACAGTCAACCTCCACAGGTAAAATGAGAGCTCTGGCGTTATGGCAGTGTTTCTATGCCTAGGTCAAAAGGCTGGGGTTCAAGTCCTACCAGCTCCAAACACAGATGTGATAACATGTTTGGAGAGATTAATTAAAAATACCGACACAGATAAAATGACAACATGCAATCAATCTTAGCCACTATGACCAAAATAAAACTGCTCAATTACTGTTCCGAGTGTTTCGAAATAAAAGTACCATACAAATTATATTTAGAGTCTATCCTTGGCCACGACCCATTGTATTACCTTACACCTATAAAGTAATAGAAATTTTGGTGTCTAATCGCTTCGTACTCCCACTAAATAAAGTGCAATATTCCTGGGCTCGCAAACGGCTGCAAAAGGTTTCTTTTTTTTCAATTACAACATATTACTTTATTTTGTTGCAGGCATCCGATTGCGCTCTACAAAGGAGTTAAATCACCAATAAACAACTATAGCCAACGGGCGTAATAAAACAAACTGCAACTTTATGGTCAGAAGTGTTTAAATGCGCGCCCTTGGGGTTACACGCGCGGTGACCGCTGTGCAACAGTAACCTCGACCTCCAGTTATAACACATCCTCAGCCAGTTAATATAACCCTGGGCTGTATTTTAAAAAGGGGGAATATTGCCCAAAAGTAATACAGCCGCATGAATTATGTCGGCCACTTATCTTTCCTGAGATATGAACATGACTGTATCAAATATTTTAACGACGGAAATTCCTGTCGAACGTCAGTTTTCCAACCTTTCCAGGGTTGGAGAGGTTAAACAATAACAAAGCACGCGAGAAGCATCTCTGTCCCTTACAAAATAAGCATGGCATAGGACTTGACGCAAAACGATATGGATTCTGAGAGCGTGGGGACACTGTCATTTTAGAGCGAGTATTACTCCAGCCAGTGTTCCTCCAATTTCACTCACGATCAGATTATTCTGCCTAACCCCCGTTAGGGAAACAGCATCATGAGCCTCCCTGGATCATTAACCCTCCCGAATCTGCTAAAACCTTCATCAGACGATGTTGCTTCAAACATTACCGTCTCCCTGTTTGGCAAAAGAAATGTGCTTTGATTTGTCCGTTCGTTTTTATTTATTTAATTTTTTAAAAATTACATGGAAATCTCTCCGGGGCGGCAACAGTCGGTGGTTACAAGCAAGAAGCGAGGATTCTTGAGGAGTGATCCAGAGAGGGGGCACTCGGGACCCACTGCCTGTATTTATAATGGCAGAAAGTGGACAGCTCCTGGGGCAGGGTGAAACCAAAGCGGCAGAAAGTGGGGAAAGACCGTACGATCCGCACCGACACGTGGATCAAAAAGAGATGGTTTAAACTGAAGCACGCCGGCTCATTGTTCCCATCCCAGGTCGATAGAAGGTATTCTGGCCAACGAGTATTGTGCCTTTCTCTGGCTAGTGCTAACGGGACATGGGCGGCAATTCCGGTTAAAAAAAAAGCATCATTATTCATTCTATCGTGACCTGCCTGGATCTCAACCGGAAAATCAATTTCCAACCGCCCAGATTGGAGGGCTGGCCCCCTTTACTGTCCAAACGGCGTTGAGACGTTCAAACAAGCGCGCCTCCAAGCTCTAATCAGCCTCATCTTTTCTTCCTTTTAACTGCGTCCTTGGTAACCCGCTCTCTGGTGTCCTCTCACATACACCTTTCTGAAGATACTGGACCGGGTTACTTTATTGCAAGGCTTCAGCTGATGGGTTGTCAGGAAACAGGCGCACTTTTCTGCGCGAAGTGATCACCCTGCTGCCTGAAATGCATCAGCGAGCCTCTGAAGTCGTGTTTCCAGGCAGAGTGCTGAAAAACCCATCGAGTGCCCGCCCATCGAGGGGTCGACTGGGAGTCTGCCTTGTTTTGGTTCTGTTGCGATTCGTGGCTGGACAGCGAACGGTCAATAAAACCGCAGAAGAAAGTGTTGGCTGCGACTCGTCCACCGCCGCTTCAGAGGATTAACAATGCTAAATACTCTGCTCTACTGCAAAATGCGAGAGACTGAAAAGCCCTGTTTGCAAAACACACACACACATACAAAAGGGCTTTAATACTGCATCTGGACAGAGAGATTTACAACACGAGAGAAAGCGGACATGCCCCAAAACTGCTAATGACTAGGGCAGCAGCTGGTAAGGTAACGCCTATTGTACTCTCAGACAACAGATGGGCAAGCACTGCCTTCGCATTATATGCTACAACGCATCAATTCCTCCAACGAAACATCTAGCAAATAACACGTTTCAACATTTCCCCCCACTTCCTCGGGGAAAGAAACCGCACCGGCGTCACCGCCAGAAATTATTACATCGAGCTACCCTGGAAGAGAAAAAAAATCAAAAAAAAATGTTGGATGAAATAACATGTTACATCACAATTCTATTTTTGAAATCCCAATCTGATTAGACCTTAATCAACATTGTTCAAAAGAAATCACAGAAAGGGGTATCCCCAGACTTCAGTTCCGACAAACTACACACAAGGCTGCCGGCACCAGAAGAACTATGCACGCAATACTGCTCACCAACACTTCTAGCTGAGAATAAAATTGTCATTCTCTCTCCAACCAACCCCCCTCCCCGTGTCCATGTAAATTCACACCAATTCCAAATAAATGCCTTTAACATGTTACAAAGAAACATTCCAACTATGCAAGACTTCATTGCAGTAGGTGAATTACAAGATACTCCAGTATCTTGATACCAACAATAAGTGAAACAGCTGACATTCACTAGCGTGTCATTAAAATTTGCGCAAACCTGTCTGTCCCTTTCCAAGCGTTTTTTCCAGTCGATATGGTCCCACGTATTGAGCATGCTGGGCTCCCCCGATTTCTTTACCCGTTGACATTTTGACCGGGTTTTTTTTCTCCCTTGGTAAAATTAAAAGGAAATCCCTTGCAGATCCACTGACCGGTAGGGTTTTTTATTTAAATTTTCTTTTGAAATAAAAAAAATTCTTGCAAATAAAAAGAAAAGCTATGATCCATACACCATTGTGCTACACGCCAGTTCTACACCATGAAACAGTAAGATACGATATTATACGCTGAAGCAGCCTAAAGGGCTAGCGGAAGCGCCTTGACGCGCTGTGATTGACATCACAACGAGCCACACATTGCTATGGGGAGACTGTCAGAACCACCGCAGCAATTATCTGCCCTTATACAACATAAAGAGAAACTTTAGGCTCTATCACTTTCCCTTTAAAATGAAAGAAATACTGTAAAAGTTCTAGAGAAAAAAAATACCTGAGAATACTAACAAACTTCTCTGACAATAATAACAGACTAATTTCACCAGTGCAATTGGAGAACTACAAACCCCATCGTGCAGTGCTTCTAAAAGGCACCTGTTCAAGGCTTGCTGCAATTTCTAGCTGTTAGATTTAACATTCCCCGCTCTCACAGTGCAGCTGCCCATTCACTTTACAAAGAACAGCCTTGCATTTAGTCATTAACGGGTAGATTCACTAGTTTGGATGTTTGATAATTAAACCACTGCATCATACTCTGTTGGGAAATGTTCTACTGATGGGCGAGGATCGCTCTGACAGAGCCGCACCCTCTATTGGTGGCGCGCGTGCGCGTCTCTGCTTTCACTTGGGCATCAACTACACCAGCTGAAGAAAAGTGGACAGAAATTATGTCTATTTATTATATGCGGTAATAGGAGGCCGAAATTTACCTTTACAGTGAATGCATTGAAAAAAACACTTGCTCTTAAAGGAACGCTAGTTTTGTTGGAGGATCAATTGTTCAGATGCTATTTCAAAGGATCAAGAGTAACTTACTCAGACACCTCAACTTTTGACACTTTCCAATAGGTCTATCTCTCAACTGCATTTACCTGGCTTTGTTCCATATGCCCTGCAAACCCATACCAAATAAAAATTAATGATCTTCAGCTAGAACATTTCAATTGGTTAGTCATGCATAGTGGTTTGCAGGAATAAGTTCCACCTTTTGGTGGGGAAAAAAGAATGTCTTAATTTCTTTCCTAACAACCTCGGAATTTGGTTTATCTGAATGCATCAATTGTGAGCCAGATAGGTTGCATCTGAACTGAAACAAATAGTTCTGAAGAAAGATCACTGGAGTCTCAATGTTAATCTGCTTTCTCTTCACAGATACTGCCAGACCTGCTGTATTTTCCAGCAATTTCTGCTTTTGAGCATCTGCAGTTCTTTCGGGTTTTTTTTTGCACCGGAACAGAGTTGAAAGCGAGTACCTTGTGTATTATTTTAAGGGCTCTTGTGGTACAGTATGGTTCAGAGGTATGATAACATCTCTGAATGGGTGGATTAGTGAATATCTTGAGAATCACTTTGCTAGTCAGAGGGACTAAGTAACCAGAGACTTACTAACCTTAGTAAGAATATAGGAACCAAAGGAGAATAGCAGGAGAAAATAGAGTTTGCAAAATATTTGGAGATACAGCTGGCAATAAGAACAGCAAATGAATGAATAAAGTTTAAGCAAGGTACAAAGAAATGAAATCTAATCAAAGTTACGGTTTATGTATGTGAATGTGTAGAATATAGTATTTAAGATTGAGGAAATGCAAGTGCAGAGTGCCAAACTGAAATATGATTGTGCTAATAACAGACTTCACTCAAGGAAAGATAAGACTGGGTATTAATTATTGTTGGATACAAGGTATTCAAAAAAGATAAGGAAAAGGGGAAGGATAGCAGTATTGGTTAAGGAAAATGCAAGAAAAAATCATTTGGCTATAACTAAGTAGCAAAAGTAGTACTAGGTACTATTACTAGATATAGTCTATAGACCACCAACTAATTGAACAGATGTAAAGGAACAAATCTGTCACCAAATTAGAGGTGCCAAAATTATAGTGCAGTTATAATGAGGGACTTACTGGTAGTGATAGACAAATGTTTCTGAATTGCATTCAGGGCAGTTTTCTTCAACAGTACATGGGTGACAAAGGAGATAGAAATGATGATGAAGAAGAAGAAATATGTTTATGATGAGTGTCAGGTAGAAAATAAAATTGAGAACCAGAAGGTCCAGAGGGAAGATGGAGTAGCAAAAACTCATGACAAAAGGCTGGCAGTCAACATAAAGAGAGGTCCGGAGGTCTATATGCAGCTGGATAGGAAGAGGAGGAGACAACTTGATTGTAGACCAGAAAAGATTTTATACATGGAGGCAGCAAGCATTGTTGAGGTGAATACTTTGCAGGAAAAAGTGAGGACTGCAGATGCTGGAGATCAGAGCTGAAAAATGTGGTGCTGGAAAAGCGCAGCTGGTCAGGCAGCATCCAAGGAGCAGGAGAATCGACGTTTTGGGCATAAGCCCTTCTTCAGGAGAAAATGACAGTTTTATTCTCAGCTAGAAGTGTTGGTGAGCAGTATTGCATGCATAGTTCTTCTGGTGCCGGCAGCCTTGTTTGTAGTTTGTCGGAACTGAAGTCTGGGGCTATCCCTTTCTGTGATTTCTTTTGAACAATGTTGATTAAGGTCTAATCAAACTAGGATTTCAAAAATAGAATTGTGATGTAACATGTTATTTCATCCAACATTTTTTGATTTTTTTGCACCAGTCTTTACAAACAGGGAGATGCTACCCAGGCTGTGGTGACTGAAAAGGGAAGTCTGCCACTAGAAGGGTTCAAAATTGATACAGAAGAGGTAATTGTATAAACTTTTGTTACTTAAAAGTTGACAAGGCACCTTGACTAGATGCGATGCATTCAAGTATTTTGAAGAAAGTGAAAGTTGACATTCTGGAGTACTGGCCATGATCTTTGTCTTTCCCAGATTTAGGGGAAATTGAAAATTTTATGCTCTTGTTCAAGAAAGGTTGTAAGGATAAATCAAGCTGCAAATAACAGGGGCATGCACCTTTTTTAAGTCTAGAGGGTATATTTGGAGTGATGCATTTGTAAGAGGCATTGAATTCTATGGTGGGTAACTCATCACCTCGATCCCTCAGTGACTGTCAAACATTTACAAAGCATAAGTCCAGAGTGTGATATAATACTCCCGTCTTGCCTGAATGAATGCAGCTCCAACAACACTGACGAAGGTTGACACCATTCAGGAGAAAGTGGGCTGCTTGACTGACACCACAGATACTACCTTCGGTATATGTCAGTTCTTGAGGGAGTGAACAATGTACAATCTGCAAGGTGCACTACAGTAACTCACTTGGGCTCCTTCAATAGCATCTTCTAAAACTGCAACTCTATCACCTGGAAGGACCAGGGTATCAGATGTACCAATATCTGCAAGTTCCCCTTTCTGTCTGTTATGATTGTTATGAACTGCAGTCTGTTAAACCTGGAGTTAATTCTTAAATTGAGCTGGTCTTTGAGAACTTTCCAGAACTTTGGGTTTTTCTGTTCATCAACAGAAAGATGAAAGCTTCTGCAAAGCTCCTCCTTGCTAGTGACAACCAAGATTTTCAGAGCTCTTATCTCATGATTATTAATCACTTGATCTGTAAAACAGAACTGCATAGGCTGTTTGAGTAGCTGCAATTCATTAAAGATATCACTGGTTGATCAGTCCATAAGTAAGTGTTCACCATCCATTTTTTAGATTAGACTTACAGTGTGGAAACAGGCCCTTCGGCCCAACAAGTCCACACCGACCCGCCGAAGCGCAACCCACCCATACCCCTACATTTACCCCTTACCTAACACTACGGGCAATTTTAGCTTGGCCAATTCACCTGACCCGCACATCTTTGGACTGTGGGAGGAAACCGGAGCACCCGGAGGAAACCCACGCAGACACGGGGAGAACGTGCAAACTCCACACAGTCAGTAGCCTGAGTGGGGAATTGAACCCGGGTCTACAAGCGCTGTGAGGCAGCAATGCTAACCACTGTGCCACCGTGCCGCCCCCCATTTCTCTGAAGAACATAAAAGCTAGGAACAGGAATAGGCAATTCAGCCCCTCAAGCCAGCTCCATTTGATACAATCATGGCTGATCTCAGTCTTAACCTCACTTTCCTGCTTTCTCTCCATTTTCTTCAAAGGTCTCAGTCTTTTGTTTAGAAGCAAGTTCAATACATTTTGTTTATTTTCTGGTTACTGATTTCTTTTCTCTTTCTTTATTTTTCTTCCCTTTTCTGTTCTGTTTACCTTTTTTCTTGTTGCTACTCCTTTACTGGCCTTGGTCTCTGTAAAAAAAGTGGTAGATTAAAAACTAGGGAATTGTAGTTTAAACATTGCAAGAATAAGACCATAAGACATAGGAACAGAAATTAGGCCATACAGCCCATCGAGTCTGCTCCACCATTCAATCATGGCTGATAAGTTTCTTATCCCCATTCTCCCACCTTCTTCTCATAACCCTTGATCCCCTTGAAATCAAGAACCTATCTATCCCAATCTTAAATAAACTCACTGACCTGGCCTCCACAGCCTTCCATGGCACTGAATTCCACAGATTCACCATTCTCTGGCTGAAGATGTTCCTCCTTATCTCTATTCTAAAAGGTTTTCCCTACACTGTAAAGCTTGGCCCTCAGGTCTTAGTCTCTCCTACTAATGGAAACATCTTCCCAACATCCACTCTATCCTTGCCGTTCAATATTCTGTAAGCTTCAATTAGATTCCCTCGCACCGCCACCCCTCCCCCCCACCTCATCCTTCTAAGTTTCATCAAGTATAGACCCAAAGTCCTCAAATGTTCCTCATATGTAAAGTTGTTCATTCCTGAGACCATTCTTCGGAACCTCCTCTGAACACTTTCTGGGCCATCCTTCCTGAGGTATGCGCCCAAAACTGCGCATGATACTCCAAGTGTGGCCTGACTAGAGCCTTATGGAGCCTCAGCAATAGATCCTAGCTTTTATATTCACATCCTCTCAAAATAAGTGCCATCATGACATTTGCCTTCCTAACTACTGACTCAACCTGCAAGTTTACCGTGAGAAAATCCTGGACTAGAATTCCCACGTCTCTTTGCACTTCAGATTTCTGAATTTTCTCCTATTTAGTCCATGCCTCTATTTCTACCAAAGTGCATGATCTCACTTTTCCACGCTGTCCCTCTACCTATCTTTGTATCATTTGCAAACTTAGCCAGAATGCCCTCAGTTCCTTCATCTAGATTGTTAATGTATAAAGTGAAAATTTGGGGGCCAACACTGAGCCTTGTAGAACACCACTTGTCACCAGCTGCCATCTTGAGAAGGATCCTTTTATCCCACTCTCTGCTTCCTGCCAGACATCCAAGTTTCTATCCATGCTAGCACCTTGCCTCTAACACCATGGGCTCTTATTTTACTCAATAGCCTCCTGTGCGGCACCTTGTCAAAGGCCTTCTTGAAATCAAGGTAGATAACATGGGCGGCACGGTGGCACAATGGTTAGCACTGCTGCCTCACAGCGCCTGAGACCCGGGTTCAATTCCCGACTCAGGCGACTGACTGTGTGGAGTTTGCATGTTCTCCCCGTATCTGCGTGGGTTTCCTCCGGGTGCTCCGGTTTCCTCCCACAGTCACAAAGATGTGCGGGTCAGGTGAATTGGCCATGCTAAATTGCCCGCAGTGTTAGGTAAGGGGTAAATGTAGGGGTAAGGGTGGGTTGCGCTTCGGCGGGTCGGTGTGGACTTGTTGGGCCAAAGGGCCTGTTTCCACACTGTAAGTAATCTAATCTAATCTAAACATCCATTGGCTATCCTTGGTCTAATCTGCTCGTTACTTCAAAGAATAATAGCAGGTTTGTTAAGCATGACCTCGCCTTGATGAAGCCATGCTGACTTTGCCCTATTTCACCATACATTTGCAAGTATTCAGAAATCTCATTTTTCCAAGATCTTACCCATAACTGAGGTTAGGCTAATTAGGTTGTAATTTGCCATCTTTTGCCTTATGCCCTTTTTAAACAGGGGTGTTGCATTAGCAATTTTCCAGTCCTTTGAGACCCTCTCTGATTCTAGTGATCCCTGAAAGATCACCACTAATGCCTCCACTACCTCTTCAGCTATCTCCCTTAGAACTCTGGGTGTAGTCCATCTGGTCCAGGTGATTTATCCACCTCAGGTCATTCAGTTTTTCTAGCACATTCTCCTTGGTGTTGGCCACCATACTCAGCTCTGTCCCACCCCCTACCCCCAATCTCTTGAATTTTTGAGAAATTGCACGTGTCTTCCATTGTGAAGATTGACACAAAGTAATTATTCAGTTCCTCAGCCATTTCCTTGTTCCTACTACTGTCTCTCCAGCATCAGTTCTCAGCAGCCCAAAGTCCACTTTTGCCTCTCTTTTGTCCTTTTATTTCTAAAGAAACTCTTATAGTCTTCCTTTATATTAGTGGCGAGCTTAGCCAAATATTTAATTTTCTCCCTCCTTATTTCTTTTTTTGTTGCCCTCTGTTGGTGTTTGTAAACTTCCCAATCCCCTGGTTTTTCACTGCCCTTTACCACATTAAATGCTTCCTCGTTTGCTTTATGCTATCCCTGACTTCCCTACTCAGCCATGGTTGCCTTTTCCTCCCTGTACCATGCATTTTTTTTCCCCTCGAGATGAATCTCTGATGTGTCTCCTGAATTAATCCCAGAAACTCCTGCCACTCTCTTTCCTGCTAGGCTCCTCTCCCAGTCAATTCTACCCAGCTCTTCCCTTATGCTTTTGTAGTTGTCTTTATTCAGATATAATACCGTTACCTCTGATTCTATCTTTCCCCTCTCAAATTGCAGAGTAAATTCAATCATATTATGATCTCATCCTCCTAATGGTTCCTTCACCTTCAGCTCCCTTAACAAGTGTGCCTCATTGCACAACACTAACCCCAGTATTGCCTGTTCCCAAATGGGATTGTAGTTGCTTGTGTTTGCCTTTATGTGGTATGCATGCCAAATAAGGAGTGCTGACATCTTGTGGGTTTTCTTTCATTTTCACTTTGATTTTATAGAGGATAATTGTGTAACCAATCAATCTCTGGACATAGGTAAGCTGCCTCCGTGTTGAAAACTGCTTTTCAAATGGTCTAAAGACTGTATTTTCTTTTAGGAGAAGTTTGTGTTTATGCTGTCAAGGTAACTAATTTTTTAAAAAATTAATACTTTCAGGCACATAATGGCTCAGTGGTTAGCACTGCTGCCGCAGTATCAGAGACCTTAATTAAATTCCAGCCTTGGGTGACTACCAGCGTGGAGTTTGCATGTTTTTCCAATGTCTGTGTGGGTTTCCACTGGGTGCTCTGGTTTCCTCCCACTGACCAAAGATGTACAGGTGGTGGATTGGCCATGATAAATTGTCCATAATGTCCAGGGATGTGCAGGCTAAGTGGATCAGCCATGATAAACACAGGGTTATAGTGATACTGTAGATTGCTGGGTTTGGATGGGATGGTCTTCAGAAGGTTGGTGCAGACTCAATGGGCCGCTTTCTGCTCTGCTATGACTCTATGATTCTATCAGCTCTTGGCTTTTCTTTTAAAATGAAGGAGAGAACTTACCATCTACATGTCTGTCATCTTGGCCTTGATTGTCTCAGTAACTTCAAACTTTTAAGTAAAGGAAAATTTAATGCATTTTGAAGGAATTTAGATTTCAGTCAGAGGGGATAAGCTCAGTTTTCTGGCTGGTTAATGCCCGATCTACAGATTTGTATGGATGTCCGTTCTTAGAAACTCATGCTATCAATTGTCTGAGCCTCTGATGTCCAGAGCTATTGTTCAATTGATCTTCAGTTTGGCTTCCTAAATAATATACAAGTATTACATTCACAGGCACATCTGTGTCTGGGCTTACATTAAAATATTCAGTTACAAACTGCAGCATGCTTCCATGGTTCAAGTGAGCAAAGTTAAGATGATGTCTACAATCTTTATACCATTGGCCGTACAGTGATGATTGCATGAGCATGTCCTTTAATTGCTATTAACTATAGCACAACAGCATCTTCTCCAGGGTAATTCATGCTTTTCTAACCACTGATATCCAATCCCATGAATTAAGAAACATGCACTGTTCATCATAAATTGCAATAGTCATGTGACCTAGAGGTACATTCTTTCAGCTTCGAAATATAAACCATTAAAATCAATGCATGAAGTAACATCTGATCTATGCAATTTGTTAAGTGACTGAAGGTGATGTGTCAGGTGATAGCTTTGCCTTTTCTCCCTCACTGTTCAATTATGATTTTTCTAAATATATATCTTGCAAATATCTATATAACTCTTAGGGAGAAAATAAACCCATCAATACTCAAAGAATTGCCAAGTCTACTGTTCAAAGAGATTTGGCACACAGTGTGCCAGCAATGGTAGTCACTGTTTAAAATTCACACTGTCACTATTTGGTGGCACTGATTTTAAAGTTGTACAGAAACTGAAGCAAATTTACTATGGTTTTGGAAGGTGCTTCACCAATTTATTGAGTTTTGATAGTTGGTAATACAAACATTGTGGGGAAAATAGAAAAGACTTAAGCAAGGCTGGAAGCATTAGTTACGACAATGAAGCTCAGCCATGATATAAAGCATGACTTGCATTGTATAGCACTTTTCAAAGCCACCAGACTTTTCAAAACACTTCATAGCCAAACATGTACTTTTTGTTGTGATACAGCTGATGCAGCAGACACAGCAGCTTGCTCAGGTTCAGTGAATTCCCACACAAAGCAATGTGAAATTGAGCAAATAATCTGTTTATTGTGATGCTGGTTGAGGAACAATTCTTGACCATACCAACAATAACTTCCTTGCTATTCTTTGAGATAATGTGATACAGTATTTTCCATCCCTGTCAGCAGGTAGATAGGACTATGATTTAGTATCACGTCCACAAGGTGATAACCCCAATAGTCCTCAGTACTACAGCAAAGGGTCAGCCTTGATTATCATGCTCAAGCTCTTGAGCATGACCTGGACCTGGAACAAAATCTGAATGGTATATTTCAGAGGTGAGTATGCTTCCAACTGAGCCATGGAGGACACCAGCCCCAGCAACACTTCTGCTGTAAAGGCAAAGAAAAGCAGGAAGTCTACTCTATGTGATCCAAGTGGACCAAGAAAAATACAGGGAGTCCCTGGGTCACAAATGAATTCCGTTCCTGAGCATGTTTACAAGTCGATTTTTATACAAGTCAGAACACAATGCAGGATGATGCCAAATAGCTGTTCCTAAGTACAATAAACATTCATATGCCAGATCTTTAACAATTACATCCTTCTGTGGGTCAATATTCATAACTTGGACATTCATAAATCAGTGCTTTAACCATGAAGGAATGTTCCTTTTGAGAGTTAAACATTTAATCAGAGAATACAGCATATGAATGAATCATTCTGAAGTTTACTGAAATGCAGGTGCTCAGAGGCCCCAGAACAAGTTCAGTCTTCAAAGAAAGAAATATCAGATGCATCTCATGAAATGTCTAGTGGTCAAATACGAAACAATGGTAACATAACATTCAATAAGTAGAAAACATTTTTAGTTCCTTGATGATGTCTGTAAATTTATATAAAGAAACATCAATTTATATATATTTTTAGCAAAATGTGACAATACCTACTCGCTAAAGAAATATTGACACAACTTCAGACAGATTCCGGAGAAATAGTTATCATATCCATTTCAACTACATATTTACTGGCAATTTTTGATTTGGATCATTTTCTAATTTTAGTGGCTTTGTTTGAATGTTTGCTAAATACAGAATATATTTTTGAGATATACTTAACTTTTTAAAAAAATCAAGTTTATATACTAATTTAAGTTCTTGTATAAGCTTTGAACAATCGAAAGTCATCAGTTAATACATCTTGTCATTTCTAAAGTTACCTTTTAAGAATAAGTTCACACTTACAGTAATAAAGTCACAGAGATGTACAGCACGGAAACAGGCCCGTCAGTCCAACCCATCCATGCCAACCAGATATCCCAACCCAATCTAGTCCCATGATGTTGCCAGCACCTGGCCCATATCCCTCCAAACCCTTCCTATTCATATACCCATCCAAATGCTTCTTACATGTTGCAATTGTACCAGCCTTCACCACTTCCTCTGGCAGCTCATTCCATACACGTACCACCCTCTGCGTGGAAAAGTTGCCCCTTACATCTTTTTTATATCTTTCCCTTCTCATCCAAACCCTATGCCCTCTAGTTCTGGGCTCCTTGGCTCCAGGGAAAAGACTTTGTCTATTTATCTCATCAATGCCTCTCATAATTTTGTAAACCTCTATAAGGTCACCCCTTAGCCTCCGACGCTCCAGGGAAAACAGCCCCAGCCTGCTCACCTCTCCCTATTGCTCAAGTCCTCCAACCCTGGCAACGTCCTTGTAAATCTATTCTGAACCCTTTCAAGTTTCATAACATCTTTCCGATAGGAAGGAGACCAGAATTGCACGCAATATTCCAACAGTGGCCTAACCAATGTCCTGTAACAGCAACAACAAAACCTCCCAACTCCTGTACTCAATACTCTGATGAATAAAGGAAAGCAGACCAAACACTTTCTTCACAATCCTATTTACCTGCGACTCCACTTTCACGGAGCTATGAACCTGCACTCCAAGGTCTCTTTGTTCAGCAACACTCCCTAGGACCTTACCATTTAATGTATAAGTCCTGCTAAGATTTGTTTTCCCAAAATGCAACACCTCTGAATTAAATTATTCTGAATTAAACTCTCAGCCCATTGGCCTATCTGATCAAGATCCTGTTGTAATCTGAGGTAACCCTCTTCATTGTTCACTACACCTCCAGTTTTGGTGTCATTTGCAAACTTACGAACAATACCTCTTATGCTTGTGTCCAAATCATTTATATAAATGACCCAACACCGATCCTTGTGGCACTCCACTGGTCACAGGCTTCCACTCTGAAAAACAACGCTGCACCACCACCATCTGTCTTCTACCTCTGAGCCAGTTCTGTATCCAAATGGCTAGTTCCCTCTGTATGTCACAAGATCTAACCTTGCTAACCAGTCTCCCATGGGGAATCTTGCCGTATGCCTTACTGAATTCCATACAGATCACATCTACCGTTCTGCTCTCATCAATCCTCTTTGTTACTTCTTCAAAAAACTCAATCAAGTTTGTGAGACATGATTTCCCACGCACAAATTCATGTTGACTATTCCTAATCAGTCCTTGCCTTTCCAAATACATGTACATCCTGCCCCTCATGATTCCCTCCAACAACTTGCTCACCACCGAGGTCAGGCTCACCGGTCTATAGTTCCCTGGCTTGTCCTTACTACCCTTCTTAAACAGTGGCACCACGTTCGCCAACCTCCAGTCTTCCAGCACCTCACCTGTGACTATCAATGATACAAATACCTCAGCAAGAGGCCCAGCAATCACTTCACTAGCTTCTCACAGAGTTCTCAGGTACACTTGATCAGGTCCTGGGGATTTATCCACCTTTATGCATTTCAACACATCTAGCACTTCCTCCTCTCTAATATGGACAGTTTTCAAGATGTCACCATCTATTTCCCTACAGTCTATATCTTCCATATCCTTTTCCACAGTAAATATTGATGCAAAATACTCATTTAGTATCTCCCCCATTTTCTGCAACTCCACACAAAGGCCGCCTTGCTGATCTTTGAGGGGCCCTATTCTCTCCCTAGTTACCCTTTTGTCTTTAATGTATTTGTAAAAACCCTTTGGATTCTCCTTAATTTTATTTGCCAAAGCTATCTCATGTCCCCTTTTTGCCCTCCTGATTTCCCTCTTAAGTATACTCCTACTTTCTTTATACTCTTTGAAGGAGTCACTCAATCTATCCTGTCTATACCTGACATATGCTTCCTTCTTTTTCTTAACCAAACCCTCAATTTCTTTAGTCATCCAGCATTCTCTATACCTATCAGCCTTTCCTTTCACCCTAACTTTCTCTGGATTCTCGTCATTTCCTTTCTGAGTATAGAAAACTGGTATGTTTTGCATGGCTTTTACATTCAGAATATGGGAGCAATCCATGCCAAGTTTTATCCCTGATGTCTTAAGGATGCTTTGGAATGTTATTTGGATCATAGAAGAAGCACAGAATATATATACAGAAAATAAGCAAGGGCTAGCTCATGAAGTTATGATAAATTTA
This sequence comes from Hemiscyllium ocellatum, assembly GCF_020745735.1. Taxonomy (NCBI): domain Eukaryota; kingdom Metazoa; phylum Chordata; class Chondrichthyes; order Orectolobiformes; family Hemiscylliidae; genus Hemiscyllium; species Hemiscyllium ocellatum. The sequence goes on from NC_083418.1 coordinate 39,366,468, forward strand.
CCATGTAACATACTGAAATGCAAAGTCCACCTCTCCAGTGAGTTGAAGGCTGGCGTGATAATGTTCCCCAGGTTAAGTCCAACACATGGTCTGGTTCATAAATAAAAACAGAAACGTAGCACCTGGGGAGAGAAATCAGTTAATATTTTGAGTTCAGTATCACTTCTTCAGAACTGTTCAGAAGAAGTGTCAAACTTTAATTGAAATGCTAACACTGTTTCTGTCTTCACAGATGCTGCTGGACTGGTGTGTTTCCCTAGCAGCTTCTGCTTTTATTTCAGATTTTCAGCATCCACAGCATTTTTCTTTTGTTTGACATGCATTGGTTCATAAGGTCAGGAAGAACATAATCAATTTACAGACTCTGACTTCAGATTCACTGAACCTATGCTGCTGGGCACATCTATGAAGAATCAAATTTCCCTGAAGGACACAGTCAATTGCAACAATCAGAATGCTTACTTTACAGTGGCAGTAATAACCTTCCCCACATCAATAATTTGAATAAAACACAAATGAAATATATGTCAGTCAGAAGACATGATGCATAAATTCTGTCTGAAAATCAGGTAATACTGAGTTTTCCATAAAACACACCAGCAAGTCACCCAACGGAGATAGGACAGGTATACAGTAACAAAGATCTAACTTAATAACCTGCTATTTTTCTACATGGACAATATCTGAAACTGATAGGACTCATCATCACATTTGTAAGATTCTTGATACTTTTGACCCAGCCAAATTCACCTACCATTACCAATTGAACTTTAAGTATCATCACCTTCTGAATTTTCTTTAACTGTTTTTCCACATAAGACCTTGAGCTATATGCGACAATCACTGAGACAAGGGGGAGTTTATCCGTCAATGAATCAGACAATGAAAATATATGTGCAGTTGAGCATCCACAATTATGCAGGGAAAACCAGTGGGTGCCTTAGAAAATTAAGTAATCTCAAAAATTAAGTAGTCTGCACGTGTTGCAGACTATATTGCTTTTTCTTAGTTATGAGGATGTTTATGTTAAGTGAAGCAAATAAACCTTCATTATCACTGTCACTCCTTGGTTGCCCGTCTGCCTATTTGCTCTTCTGTTTTGCAAGGTTGTGCAGTATGAGTACAAATATGAATTTCAGGAGTGCTGAACATTGCTGAACCTGAGGAAATATCAAAGACAAACTCAAAATTTCTGAAAATGGCCTTGTTCTCTGAATGTATGTATTGTGCTGACTATATATTTCACCCTATGTGCTTCGTGTCAAATTGTACAGTGACTTGATAAAATATATGTAGAAGTAAAACAAAAAAATCAGAGATTCTACTGGCTGTCTCTGGAAGAAGTAATGTCATTAGATTTCTTGATGGAACATTAAAAAGGCCTCACTTTCTCAAATAATTTCCAGTCAACTCAGACATTCCTGATTTGTAAACTGTGTTAGTGCTATGTCGGTGTTTCCACATGCAGGCCAGAGTGTGGCTCACCATGGATTTCTAAATAGCCAGACATGCAGTGTTCTAAATACTTTCACGTTCAGGTAAGTAGAAGTGACAGATTCCATAACGAACTACTTCACAATTGCAGGCTGATCCTCATCACATTTGCTGTTGATAGGTTCATTCAAAAAGGGGCTGCATATGTGCTGCAGGAGGGAAGCTACTGCAACACCCAAACGGGCAAGGCGGTTTAAGAGGGTCATAGAGCCTTGAGGATAAAAAGAGAGGCAGTTGGTTTTAAACTGATACGATGGTAAAATAATGCTTTGAAATAAACATCCAGTAGATCCCTGTTATACATCCAGAAGGGTAATTAAATAAGGCTTTCCATCTCTACACATGTGTAACTTCCATTTCCTTTTAGGAGTCTGTGTATTGCAAAAGATGCATGCAGTTTTTCTATTATCATCCCTGTGTTTGATGAATGAGCTCTGTATTAGCCAAAGTCCTGTATGCATTCGCTATTGAGTGTTCCTCTCCATTAGACCACCTATGAGCTAATATTACCCAGATGCCATATGGGGAGGCATTGCAAGTCAATACAGATCTTTCTTAGGATCATAATATGCTAACACCTTCAAGGATGACAGCTCTTTCTTCACTTCCCTGAAAGTGATGGTTTGGCTACATGACCATTTCCAAAGCTGACCCTTTTTTAAGAGTTGATGGAAAGATGTCAGGATGCAGGATGATATGTATGAACTTATTTCACTAGCCCAAGCATAGACCTGAACTCTGGTACAGGCTTGGGAGCTGGGGATCTTTTGATTGCCCTCACTGCATTTTCCAAGGGTGTAACCTGGTCTTGTCAACTCTGGAGCCCAAATCGGTAACTTGGGGTGTCTAGAATACACATTTTCACTTCTAAGGCATATGTCGTCGTGGGACAAATGTTTCATGATGATGTCCAAATTATCTAAGTGCTTTTTATTGGGTTTTGCTGTTATTAACATATTATCTAGGATAAATGGCGTTCCGGGGTAGACCTTATAAAATGCTTTCCATCGTCGGCTGAAAAATGGCACAGGCTGGTGATATGTCAAATGGCACTGTCTTATATTCATACAGACCCTTATTAATTGGGTATTAATTGTAGCATACCTCTAGGTATCCTCATCTAACTGCAACTGCAAGTATGCATGGCTCATGTCCAGCTTTGTGAAGGACAGACCCGCCCCTAGCTTTGAGTATGAAGCCTCTAAGGGAGTGTTATGGACTAGGCCAGACCCCCTCAAAACATTTCAAGAAAGTAGCCCCGACCCAACTTTTGTAGTGTTGAGCAGGCATAGAGTGATGTAGCTGGTCAAACCTCCTCGGTTTTAAACAACATTTATTTATAGAGTACCAAATGAAACAAACAAAAGAGAAAAGAATATAGAATAACTTAAACTATCTGAAAATCCAACAGACTATCCCAATTTAATAATGTTGTTCCAAATTCCTGCAACAATTCCCGTAAACACCCCTTGGCAAAAAAGGTAAAATCAAACATAGGGTCTTTCAGGAGAGAGAGAGAGAAAGAGAGATGGCAGAGAGATTCAGCTTGGAACACCTTCTTCCACACAGCTGTTTTCTTTACCAACTAACAACTGACCAGCAGCTCTGAACAGCCAGACTGCTAAAAACCCCACCAAAATAAACCAGAGAAAAGCTCAGCTGGGAGAACTGGCCTTGCCTTTTTCATTGTAGAAGTGTTTGTTTAAAAACTTAAAAGCTTCACATAGATAAACCAAATATTTTGGAATCTTTGTCTTTATGGCCCCTCTGGGAAAAAAAACCCAAGGACAACCTAACCTTGTTCAAGGAGGTAGCATTTTCAGATGAGAGATTTGGTATTTATCCAGCTCCAAAAAGTGGTTTACTGTTTGTTTAAAATTCCCACAAAGGCAAACTGACCTGTTGGGCTTCACAATCAGTACAATCGGTGCTGCTCATTCTGAAAACTGAATGGTTTGATGATTCCTTCATTTTCCAGCCTCCTGATTTCTGCCTCTACTTTTGTACATAAGGCAAATGGCACCAGGTGAGCCTTGCCGAACGGTGGAATTGCTTTCTTGTCAACATGCAAGATGGCCTTGGCTCCTTTGATAGTCCTTAGACATTCAGAAACACTTCTGGGTATCAACTTAGAACTTCACTTAGGCAGCTGTTTTTAAATTTAAAACAGAGTCAATTTCGGTGAATCATTCTCCACCAATTTTGCCCCATGAAGCTTACACCCAAGCCTTTTACTATTCAGTGGTAACTGAACCAGCTGATTCCCATAAGAAACCAGAACCAAAATTGTACCCTTAATCTGTAAGGGTTCCCCACATGGATTCTCAGTTTAGCCAAGGTCTTACACAAAGTTAAGGGATGGAATCTAGAGTGAATTTTGTTGAAGACTGGTTCGCAATCACTGAAACGGCCACCCCAGTACCGACCTCCATTAGAACTGAGTGTCCATTTAACCAGAGATTGGTTCTGATTTGGATGTTGCTAGGTAATTTAACTGCTCCAAACCAAATGTAAGTGGACTTTCCAGAGGGTGCTCTCTCCTGAATACCGACATACTTGTTCTCTTACTTCATTTCAGTCTAGTAAGACTGTCTTGCTATTTTGAGTCCACATACTGGCAGCAACTACAGTGGCTTGCTGGCCTAGATTCTGAAGAAAACGTTAACCATTTGACCAAAGCTTGGCTTTGTTTTGGTGCTTTGCTGTGAGCCTACCTAGAGTCCTTCTGTTCAAAATATGTCTTGTCTGAGACTATGCAGTTGCCATTGCTCAGGTGTTGTTCCCAGGCTCAGTCAGACAGGCAAGGGTGTCCACTTCCATTGGAATACCTTGAAACCTATATGTTCCACTTGCTACATTTTCCAATGATAAGAGCAGTTGTAGCACCTGTTTAAAGTCCAGTTAGACTTCAGCTTGTAAGCGCTTTTGAATGGTTACATCATTAATCCCACTCTTGTCACCACTGAAATAACTTCAGTCGCCAAGTCATCTTTTATTTACATGTGGAGAGTCCTTGACACTGACCCAGCTCCCTCAGAGCCAGCTCTGAGTGAACAAAACCTCTGACGATCTTGTTTATGTCTTTCACCTAGAGCTCACTGATTGGACAGATTGACAGTTCCAATCAGGGAACTCGTATTCTATGAAATCGACCTGGCTGATCTCCTTACAATCAGTGGGCAGTATTCGGATAGACAGTGACTATTATGATGAGAATCAAAGGCAGGAACACCCAGTCCAGGGTATGGAGGTTTCCATTAATATTCAATTCGGGCTAACATAAACTCGAGATAAATATATGTTGTTCATTGATTTGTTTCTTGTAAAGGTCATTTGGGATCACATTTTATGATTACCTTAAGCCAGCTAAGAGGGTTACAAAGAGAATGTAATCACCTTCACAACATATGTAATTATGAGTGAATTTCTGATGAAGGGTCCTGCCCAAAATGTCAACTGTCCTACTATTCTGATGATGCTTGACCTACTGTGCTCTTTCCAGCTCTATATTTTATTGACTCTGACTTTCTAGCATCTGTAGTCCTCACCATCTCCAAGTAATTATCGTGAATTTGGGTTGACAACAGTTATACAAAAGACTTACACTCAGTTTAGCTGTGACCTTAGCCGAACTGTTCCCATGCAAATACAATACTGTCATTGGCAATGTGGAAAATTGACCAGGTATCCCATGTCCACATAAGACAGGAAAGTGTAATTGGACCTATTATCATCAAATCAGTCTGCTCTCAATCAGTAAGAAAATGGTGAGCTTGCCAATTGGATACATAATTGGCTTAATGGAAGGAGAGTAATGGTGGAGGGTTGCTTTTTGGACTGGAGGCCTGTGACCAGTGGTGTCCCACAGGGATCAGTTCTGGGTCCTCTTTTGTTTGTCATTTATGTAAATGTTTTGGATGAGAAAATAGAAGGCATGGTTTGTAAGTTTGCAGATGACACCAAAACAGGTGGTGTGGTAAACAATGAACAAGATTTTCTAAGATTATAAAAGGATCTTGATCAAATGGGTCAATGGGCTGAAAAATGGCAGATGGACTTCAATCTGAATAAATGTTGCATTGCATTTTAATACAACAAACAAGGGTAGTGTTTATATAACTAATGGTAGGGCCTTGGGTAGTATTGTAGCACAGAGGGACGAGGGGGTGCAGGTACACAATTCTTTAAAGTTTGCGTCACATGTAGACAGTGTGGTTAAAAAGGCATTTGGCATGCTTGCTTTCATTGCTCAGTCCTTTGAGTTGAGACGTTAAGTTGAGGTTGTACAGAACATTGGTGAGGTGTCTTCTGGAATACTCTGTCTAGTTCCGTTTACCCAGTTATAGGAAGAATATTATCAAGCTGGAGAGAACTCAGAAGAGATTTACCAGGATGTTGCCAGGTATGGAGGGTTTGAGTTAGAAAGAAATGCTGAATAGGGTGAGACTTTTTCACTGGAGCATAGGAGATTGAGAGGTGACCTGATAGCAGTTTATAAAATAATGAGAGGTATAGGTAGAGTTGATGGTAGTTGTCTTTTACCTAGGGTGGGGAATTTCAAGACCTGGGGGCACATTTTTAAGGTGACAGGAGGGAGATTTTTAAAAAGATTTAAGAGGCAATTTTTTTTACACAGAGGATAGTTCACGTGTGGAATGAACTTCTGAGAAAGTAGTAGATGCAAGTACAATTACAACATTTGAAAGACATTTGGATAAATACATGAATTGGAAAGATTTGGAGGGATATGGGTCAGGAACAGGCAGGCGGTACCGGTTTAGTTTGGGATTATATTCTGCATGGACTGGTCAGAGCATTGAGTTTAGGAGTTGGGAGGTCACGATGCAGCTGTACAGGACATTGGTTAGATCACTTTTGGAATATTGCACGCAGTTCTGGTCTCTCTCCTATGAGAAGGATGTTCTGAAACGTGAAAGTGTACAGAAAAAAATTTACAAGGATGTTGCCAAGGTTGGAGGATTTGAGCTATAGGGAGCAGTTATTTTCCCTGGAACATTGGAGGCTGAGGGGTGACCTTATAGAGGTTTATAAAAGCATGGGTCGCATAAATAGCTAAGGTCTTTTCCTTGGGCTGGGGGAGTCCAGAACTAGAGGGCATTGGTTTAGGGTGAGAGGGGAAAGATATAATAGGGACGAAAGGGGCAACTTTTTCAGCAGAGGGTGGTGTTGGTATGGAATGAGCTGCCAGAGGAAGTGGTGGAGGCTGGTACAATTGCAGTATTTAAAAGGCATTTGGATGGGTATACGAATAGGAAGATTTGTGGACCAAGTGCTGGCAAAAGGAACTCGATTAGGTTGGGATGTCTGGTCGCATGGATGACTTGGACTGAAGGGTTTGTTTTGTGCTGTACATCTCTATGACTGGTTGGATCGAAGGGTCTGTTTCCATGTTGTCTGACTCTGTGGTGGAAGGTGTCATTAACATTGCTGTTAAATGGTACTTATATCATATACTGCTCAGTGTTGCATTGTTTAGGTTTTCCAGGACTATGTTGCTCTACACCTCTTTACAGATTTTATCCAAATATAAACAAAAGAGCTGAATTCCAGGGGTGGGGTAAGAGTGACTGTCTGTGACATGAAGCAGCATTTCACAGAGTATGGCATTAAGAAACCCAAGTACAATTGAAGACAATGAAAGTCAAAAGAGAAACTTTGTGTTGATTGAAGTTGTACCTAGCATGGGAGGGAGTTGGTTGTGATTGTTGGAGTCAAGAGTGTGGTGCTGGAAAAGCACAGCCGGGCAGGCAGCATTCAAGAATTGAGAGCACTTCATCAGGAATGAGGCTTGTGAGCTGAGGGGGTAGAGAGATGAATGGGAGGGGGTTGGGCTAGGGGGAAGGTAGCTGAGAGTATGATAGGTAGATGGAGGTGGGGGTAATGGTGATAGGTCGGAGAGGTGAGTGGAGCGGATAGGTGGGAAGGAAGATGGACAGGTAGGACAGGTCATGAGGGCAGTGCCAAGTTGGAAGGTTGGAACTGGGATAGGGTGGGAAAAGGGGAAATGAGGATGCTGGTGAAGTCCACATTGATGCCATGTGGTTGGAGGCTACCAAGCCAGAAGATGAGGCATTTTTCCTCCAGAAGTGAAGTGGTTAGGTTGTGGTGATGGAGGAGGCCCAGGACTTGCATGTCCTTGGCGGAGTGGGAGGGGGAGTTGAAGTGTTCGGCCACGGGATGGTGGAGTTGGTTGGTGCGGCCATCCCGGAGATGTTGTCTGAAGCACTCTGCAAGCAGGAATCTTGTCTCCCCAATGTAGCGGAGACCACATCGGGAGCAACAGGTACAGTAGATGACACGTGTGGAAGTGCAGGTAAAACTCTGATGGATGTGGAAGGCTCCTTTGGGGCCTTGGACAGAGGTGAGGGGGGAGGTCTGGGACAGGATTTGCAATTCCTGCTGTGGCAGGGGAAGGTGCCAGGAGGTGAGGGGAATTTGGTGGGGGATATGAACCTAGGGAGTCGTGGAGGGAATGGTCTTTATGGAAAGCAGATGGGGTGGGGTGGGAAATATATCTCTGGTGGTGGGGTACATTTGTTGGTGGCAGAAATGGCGGAGGATGATGTGATGTATACGGAGGTTGGTGGGGTGGAAGGTGAGGACCAGATGGTTCTGTCCTTATTGCAATTAGAGGGGTGGGGTTCAAGGGCCGAGGTGCAGGAAGTGAATGAGAAGCGATGGAGAGCAACATCGACTACATGGAAGGGGAACTTGTGGTCTTTGAAGAAGGAGGCCATCCTTCTGGGGGCAGATGAATTGGGAAGAAGGAATAGCATTTTAGCAGGAGGCAGGGTGGGAAGAGGTGTAGTCCAGGTAGCTGTGGGCGTCGATAGGTTTGTAGAAGAAGAATGTGGGGGGTCAGTGGGTTTTGTTGTAGAGGCCAATCATTTCAGATCTAGGATATTTCTACAGAATTCTCCAAGGTTGTGTCCTCAGCCCAACCATCTTCAATTGCTCCATAGGAAATCTCCTATCATGTAGACCATTTGTGACTCCTCAAAATAATGAGACACACCATGTCCATCTGCTACAAGATCTGGACAAGGCTCGGGCAAATGAATGACAAGTCATATTTCCACTACACAAATGTCACCAGACAATGACCATCTAAAAAAAAGATCAGACTCTGTGAATTCTGTGGCAGTAACTCAATTACTACCTCCCCAAAGGCTGGTCTTTGATTAAAGACACACGTCAGGAGTAGGATGAAATATTCATTACCTCCCTGGTTGAGTGCTGCTCCAACAACACCCAAGAACTTGATAGGCATCCTATGTACCACTTAAACATTAACTCCATCCATTACTACACTTCATCCTGACTAGGAATGATACCAGCATTCTTACACTGTAAATGAGTCAAAACCATGAAATTACCTTCCTGAAAATCTGTTGTTGCATCTAAGCTATGTTTTTCTGCAGTAGTTCAGCAGGTAGCTCATCATGACCTTCTCAAGGACACTTAGAGATAGACAACAAATGCTGACATTGTTAATGATAGTTATACCCCTCCAAGAATAAAAATCATGGATTGAGATGAGAGTCCAGAGACATTACATTCCTGTTTGGGTGAAAGGTGGATGACTAAAGAAATTGAGGTTTTGGTTAAGAAAATCAAGGAAGCTTATGCCAGGTATGGACAGGAGAGATCGAGTGAGAGAGTATAAAGGCAGTAGGAGTATACTTAAGAGGGAAATCAGGAGGGCAAAAACGGGACATGAGATAGGGATATGGGCAGGGTGGTAGATGTGTAAAAACTGAGGTCTGCAGATGCTGGAGATCACAGTTGAAAATGTGTTGCTGGTTAAAGCACAGCAGGTCAGGCAGCATCCAAGGAATAGGAAATTCGACGTTTCAGGCAGAAGCCCTTCATCAGGAATCCTGATGAAGGAAGCCCGAAACGTCGAATTTCCTATTCCTTGGATGCTGCCTGACCTACTGTGCTTTAACCAGCAACACATTTTCAAGAGTGGTACATGTGACCTATATAGACCTCAGTAAGGCGTTCGACAAGGGTCCCCATGGGAGACTGGCTAGCAAAGTTAGATCTCATAATATGGGGAGAACGAGCCATTTGGATACAGACCAGTCTCAAAGGTAAAAGACAGATGGAGGGTTGTTTTTCAGACTGGAGGTCTGTGACAAGTGGAGTGCCACAAGGATCAGTGCTGGGTCCATTACTTTTCGTCATTTATATAAATGATTTGGATGTGAGCATTAGAGGTACAGTTAATAAGTTTGCAGGTGACACCAAAATTTGAGGTGTAGTGGACAGCGAAGAAGGGTACCTCAGATTACAACAGGATCTTGATCAGATGGGCCAATGGGCTGAGAGTTTAATTCAGATAAATGCGAGGTGCTGCATTGTGGGAAAACAAATCTTAACAGGACTTATACACTAAATGGTAAGGTTGGAGGACTTGAGCTACAGGGAGACGTGAGCAGGCTGGGGCTATTTTCCCTGGAGCGTCGGAGGCTGAGGGGTGACCTTATAGAGGTTTACAAAATTATGAGGGGCATTGATAGGATAAATAAACAAAGTCTTTTCCCTGGGGCCAAGGAGTCCAGAACTAGAGGGCATAGGTTTAGGATGAGATGGGAAAGATATAAAAGAGATGTAAGGGGCAACTTTTTTTCACGCAGAGGGTGGTACGTGTATGGAATGAGCTGCTAGAGGACGTGGTGGAGGCTGGTACAGTTGCAACATTTAAAAGGCATTTGGATGGGTATATGAATAGGAAGGGTTTGGAGGGATATGGGCAAGGTGCTTGCAGGTGGGACTAGATTGGGTTGGGATATCTGGTCGGCATGGACAGGTTAGACTGATGGGTCAGTTTCGATGCTGTACATCTCTGTGACAAGCATTGGGGGAGTCAGTTGGCTTAGTTGGCTGAATGGCTGCCTAACACTGCACAGTGATGCTGATAGTGTGGGCTCAATTCCCATCTGGCTGATGTCATCAATGATGCCAACAGTGTGGGTTCAATTCCTATTCTGGCGGAGGGCATCAAGAAGGCACTGCCTTTTCAACCACACCTGAAGCGTGATGATCCACAGGTTAAACTCATTGCCAAATCATCTCTCTCTTTATTGAGACAGCAGCCTATTGTCCTGTGGGTTACGCAAATTTCTTTCATGTGAGCCCCTCTACGGAATTCATTGGTCATATTCTTAGGCATCCCAGAAATAGTTTCAATCTATTTTTTCCCTGTAATAAATTTATTCATGGACTAAATCTCAGAAACCTATCAGCTCTAATCTAGGAAGACATTACTGTTTCTCTGTGACTATTTTCCATCAAGTTTGAACATTTGTGGAAAATGTAGGTATGTCTTAGAGTACCATCTATTCCACCAACTTAAACTCTGGTTTAATACTGGTGCTTTTGCATAGCTGTGCATTACCCACTCTCGAGGTGCTTTCTCAATTTCAATTTGCAAATCACTGTGTGGGTGTACTTTCAAAGCTAATGATGCATTCATGGATTTCAAGGCTTCCTGAATTTTGCCATTGTAACTAAGGTGCGATACACAAAGAATATCAAGGGCTCATTAAAAATCAGATAATAGTACAATAAATGCTCACCCTAATAGCTCTTTTGTGGTCTACCATTTGGAAAGGGTTCATTCACTTTGCTTGTGGTAAGATATTAGCTTTTACAGTTTGAACATTTTGAGATCAGGATCTTGACAGGTGGCATATTGGTTGCTTTAGATTAGACCTCAGACAAGGATCAAAACGAAGTTTTAGCAAATTGTGCTGCATGTGGTGAGCATTGATGGAAGCCTGATGCTGAGAGACAGCATGATGGAGAGCTGAAAATGTGTTGCTGGAAAAGCGCAGCAGGTCAGGCAGCATCCAAGGAACAGGCGATTCGACGTTTCGGGCATAAGCCCTTCTTCAGGATTGAGGAAAGTGTGTCCAACAGGCTAAGATAAAAGGTAGGGAGGAGAGATTTGGGGGAGGGGCAATGGAGATGCGATAGGTGGAAGGAGGTCAAGGTGAGGGTGATAGGCCCGAGTGGGGTGGGGCGGAGAGGTCAGGAAGAAGATTGCAGGTTAGGAAGGTGGTGCTGAGTTCGAGGGATTCGACTGAGACAAGAATTGTTCAATGTCTTTCGCCGCCTTCGCCTCCGTGCCTACTTCTTCAACCAAGATTCTCGCCCACCCTCTGACGACCCCTTCTCCCGCCTCCAACACACCCCATCCACCTGGACGCCCCATGCTGGCCTCTTACCCACCCTTGATCTCTTTATGGCCAACTGCCGCCGCAACATTAACCAACTCAACCTGTCCACCCCTCTTACCCACTCCAACCTCTCACCCTCAGAACGTGCAGCCCTCCACTCCCTCCGCTCCAACCCCAACCTCACCATCAAACCGGCAGACAAGGGAGGCACTGTAGTAGTTTGGCACACCGACCTTTACACCACTGAGGCCAAACGCCAGCTCGCGGACACCTCCTCCTACTGCCCCCTTGACCATGACCCCACCTCCCACTACCAAACCATCATCTCCCAGACCATCCATAACCTCATCACCTCAGGGGATCTCCCATCCACCACCTCCAACCTTATAGTCCCACAACCCCGCACCACCCGTTTCTACCTCCTGCCCAAAATCCACAAACCTGACTGCCCGGCCAACCCATTGTCTCAGCCTGCTCCTGCCCCACCAAACTCATCTCTGCATACCTCGTCACGGTTCTGTCCCCCTTAGTCCAAGAACTCCCCACCTACGTTCGGGACACCACCCACGCCCTCCACCTCCTCCATGATTTTTGCTTCCCCAGTCCCCAACGCCTTATCTTCACCATGGACATCTAGTCCCTGTACATCTCCATCCCCCATCACGAAGGACTCAAAGCCCTCCGCTTCTTCCTTTCCCGCCGCACCAACCAGTACCCTTCCACTGACACCCTCCTTCGACTGACTGAACTGGTCCTCACCCCAAACAACATCGATGTAGCGGAGGAAAAGGTGGGGGGTGGTGCCAGTGTAGTTGTGGAAGATGGACTGTTCCACATATCCGACGAAGAACAGGCATAGCTGGGGCCCACGCGGGTGCCCATGGCAACTCCTTTAGTTTGGAGAAAGTGGGAGGATTGGAAAGAGAAGTTGTTCAGGGTGAGGACCAGTTCAGTCAGTCGAAGGAGGGTGTCAGTGGAAGGGTACTGGTTGGTACGGCGGGAAAGGAAGAAGCGGAGGGCTTTGAGTCCTTCGTGATGGGGGATGGAAGTGTACAGGGACTGGATGTCCATAATGAAGATAAGGCGTTGGGGACCGGGGAAGCGAAAATCATGGAGGAGGTGGAGGGCGTGGGTGGTGTCCCGAACGTAGGTGGGGAATTCTTGGACTAAGGGGGACAGAACCGTGTCGAGGTACGTGGAGATGAGTTTGGTGGGGCAGGAGCAGGCTGAGACAAAGGGTCGGCCGGGGCAGTCAGGTTTGTGGATTTTGGGCAGGAGGTAGAAACGGGCGGTGCGGGGTTGTGGGACTATGAGGTTGGAGGCGGTGGATGGGAGATCCCCTGAGGTGATGAGGTTATGGATGGTCTGGGAGATGATGGTTTGGTGGTGGGAGGTGGGGTCATGGTCAAGGGGGCAATAGGAGGAGGCATCCGCGAGTTGGTGTTTGGCCTCAGCTGTATAAAGGTCGGTGCGCCAAACTACTACTGCGCCTCCCTTGTCTGCCGGTTTGATGGTGAGGTTGGGGTTGGAGCGGAGGGAGTGGAGGGCTGCACGTTCTGAGGGTGAGAGGTTGGAGTGGGTAAGAGGGGTGGACAGGTTGAGTCGGTTAATGTCGCGGCGGCAGTTGGCTATAAAGAGATCGAGGGTGGGTAAGAGGCCAGCACAGGGTGTCCAGGTGGATGGGGTGTGTGAGGGTTAGATTCTTTACTCAGCGAGTCGTGAGTTCATGGAATGCTCTACCAGTAACAGTGGTGGACTCTCCCTCTTTATGGGCATTTAAACAGGCATTGGATAAGCAAATGGAGGATAGTAGGCTCATGTAGGTTAGGTGGGCTTGGATCGGTGCAACATCGAGGGACGAAGGGCCTGTACTGCGCTGAATTTTTCTATGTTCTATGTTCTATGTTCTATGTTCTATCTCTTGGAGAGAGATACTTACAGGGTCTGAGGTTGTCATTTCAGATAGAAGTAGAAATTAGAAGAAGATCTGCTCAAAGAACCTCTCGGCCTTGCAGTACTTAAGGCTGTAAACATGACCACTGCCCTGAATCTTGTCTCCAAATCCTCTCCTAGCTGGAGTGACATGCTGCACTTACAAAGATTTGAAAAAAACTAAATTTGAAGTTACATGAGGAATAAGGTATTTTATAAGGTAAGCTATGCTTTTGGTGATCAGTAACGAGAGATTAACTTTGCTCCTATAAATTGGAACAAGGTTTCAATGTCATTTTACATTGAGTTATTAAGTTTACTTTCTATTGTTAGAGTGGGGTAATAATGCCTCTTTTAAGCGGAAGTCTGGAGCTATATTTTTGTCATATATATCTCTGTGAATAAATGTTTGCAAAGTTTGAACTCACATTCTATCGAGGCTATGAAGGAAATAAACCATGACACTTAAGCTTGCATTGTGACTGTTTAGATCTGAGGAGGAGGAGGAGGAGGAAGGCAATCACTCCATTACAGCACTAGCTGCTGACACTGCTGTCTGTGAATATTTTGCTGTTTTTGTTGTTCATTGCCAGTACAGGACTCATATTACAACAATATTCAAAGAAAAATTTCATTTCCCCAGACCCAGCCCTCTAAATGCCACTATCACAAAGAATTTCTGGTACCAACCAAACACCTATTGCAGATTCCTGTCTTCACATTTGCCAACAGTAACTGAAAAGATTCATTCCTCACCCCGCTAACAAACAGGAATGATCAACATGAGGAAGTGATTTTACATAAATGTTATAAAGAAAGAAATCACTGTCATATAAAATTATATCAATGACATGTACATACTTCTATGCAATGACAATGCTTGACTTTGCACATTCTTCCCTTTTTCTGCATGGGTATGCTCCAAGTGCTCTGGTTTCCTCCCAAAGTCAAAGGTGCTCAGGTCAGGTGGATTGGTCATGCTAAGTTGCCCCCTAATGTCCAGTGATGTGCAGGCTAGGTGGGTTAGCCTTTGGGAATGTGGGGTTAAAGGGACAGGATGGGGACAGGGTCTGGGTGATTGTGAGACATGACTTGCCCTTGACGAAACCATGTTGACTATCTGAAATCAAATTTTTGCTTGCTAGATGATTATGAATCTTATCTCTTATAATCCTTTCCAAATCCTTTCATACAACAGAAGTAAGGCTCACTGGTCTATAATTACCTGGGTCATCTCTGCTGCCCTTCTTGAACAATGGCACAACATTTGCAATCCTCCAGTCCTCAGGTACTAAACCTGTAGACAATGACAACTCAAATATCAAAGCCAACGGCTCTGCTATCTCCTCCGTAGCATCTCTGAGAATCCTCGGATAAATCCCATCCAGCCCAGGGGACTTGTCCCCTTTCACTCCTTCTAGAATTGATAACACCTGTTCGTAACTAACCTCGATCCTTTCTAGTCTAATATCTTGTACCTCATTCTTCTCCTCGACAATATTCTCCTTTTCCTGAGTGAACACTGATGAGGAATGTTCATTTAGCACCTTTCCGATCTCTACAGGGTCCACACTCAACTTCGCACTTCTGTCTTTGATTGGCACTATTCCTACCCTAATCATCCTTTTATTCCTCACATGCCTATAGAAAGCTTTAGGGTTCTCCTTTATTCTATTTGCTGAAGACTGTCATGTTCTCTCTTTGCTCTTCCTAACTCTCTTTAATCCTTCCTAGCTGATCTGTAACTCTCCATTGCCTCATCTGTACCAACTTGCCTCATCAACACATAAGCCTCCTTCTTCTTCTTAGCAAGAGATGAAATTTCTGTTGTAAATCACAGTTCCCTTACCTCATCACTTCCTCCCTGCCTGACAGGGACAAAGAGTCATAGAGAGTCATAGAGATGTACAGCATGGAAACAGACCCTTCGGTCCAACCCTTCCATGCCGACCAGATATCCCAACCCAATCTAGTCCCACCTGCCAGTACCCGGCCCATATACCTCCAAACCCTTCTTATTCATATACCCATCCAAATACCTTTTAAATGTTGCAATTGTACCAGCCTCCACCACATCCTCTGGCAGCTCATTCCATACATGTACCACCTCTGTGTAACAAAGTTGCCCCTTAGGTCTCTTTATATCTTTCCCCTCTCACCCTAAACCTATGCTCTCTAGTTCTGGTCTCCCCGACCCCAGGGAAAAGACTTTATCTATTAATCCTATCCAAGCACCTCATAATTTTGTAAACCTCTATTAGGTCACCCCTCAGCCTCCGACACTCCAGGAAAAACAGCCCCAGCCTGTTCAACCTCTCCCTGTAGCTCAGATCCTCCAATCCTGGCAACATCCTTGTAAATCTTTTCTGAACCCTTTCAAGTTTCACAACATCTTTCCGATAGGAAGGAGACCAGAATTGCACGCAATATTCCAACAGTGGCCTAACCAATGTCCTGTACAGTCGCAACATGACCTCCCAACCCCTGTACTCAATACTCTGACCAATAAAAGAAAGCATACCAAATGCCTTCTTCATTATCCTATCTACCTGCAACTCCACTATGAACCTGCACTCCAAGGTTCAGCAACACTCCCTAGGACCTTACCATTAAGTGTATACGTCCTACTAAGTTTTGTTTTCCCAAAATGCAACACCTCACATTTATCTGAATTAAACTCCATCTGCCACTTCTCAGCCCATTGGCCCATCTGGTCCAGACCCTGTTGTAATCTGAGGTAACCCTCTTTGCTGTCCACTACACCTCCAATTTTGGTGTCATCTGCAAACTTACTAACTGAACCTCTTATATTCGCTTCCAAATCATTTATGTAAATGACAAAAAGTAGAGGGCCCAGGACCGATCCTTGTGGCACTCCACTGGTCACAGGCCTCCAGTGTGAAAAACAACCCTCCACCACCACCCTCTCAAGGATACACAGTATCTGTTACTTAAACCAGCTCCACATTTCCACTGTCTGTATCCCCTGCATTTTACTACCCCATTCTATGCATCCTAATTCTTGCCTAATCGCATTATAATTGCCCTTGCCCCATCAATAACTCTTGACCTGTTGCATGTACCTATCCCTTTCTATCACTAAACTAAACGTAACTAAATTATGGTCACTCTCTCCAAAATGCCCAGCTACAACTAAATCAAACACCTGGCCTGGTTCATTACCAAGCACCAGATCCAGTGTGGCCTCCCCTCTTGTCAGCCCTTCGACATATTGTGTCAGGAAACCCTCTTGTACACATTGGACAAAAACCGATCCATCTGACGTACTAGAGCTATAATATTTCCAGTCAATGTTGGGGAAGTTAAAGTCCCCATAATGACCACCCTGTTCCTTTCACTCCTACTTAGAATAGTTGTACTAATCCTCTCTTCCACCTCTCTGGAACTCTGCGGAGGTCTGTAAAAAACTCTAAGCAGTGTGACCTCTCCTCTCCTGCTTCTAATCTCAGCCCACACAACCTCAGTAGACGAGTCCTCATCAAAAATTCTCTCAGCCACCGTTATACTATCTTTGACTAACAAGGCCACGTCTCCCACTCTTTTACTGCCTTGCCTGTTTTTAATAAAATATCTAAACCCTGGAACCTGCAACATCCATTCCTCACCTTGCTCTATCCATGTCTCCGAAATGGCCACAACATCGAAGTCCCAGGTACATATCCATGCTGCAAGCTCATCTACTTTATTTCGGATACTTCTGGCGTTGAAGTAGACACACTTCAAACCACTTCGCTGTCTGCCAGCACATTCCTGTGACCCTGAAATCTTGTCCTTGTCCTTCCTACTCTCATCCTCCTGTGCACTACAACAAGACCTCCGGTTCCCATCCCACTGCTCAGCTAATTTAAACCCACCCGAAAAGCACCAGCAAATTTCTCACCCAGGATATCAGTACCCCTCTGGTTCAAGTGAAGACCATCCTGTTTGTATGAGTCTCACCTTCCCCAGAATGAGCTCCAATTGTCCAAAAACCTGCAACCCTCCCTCCTGCACCAACCTTGCAGCCACATGTTCAGTTGATATCTCTCCCTGTTCCTTGCCTCGCTGTCACGTGGCATGGGTAACAAACCAGAGTAAACAACTCTGTTTGTTCTAGCTCTCAGCTTCCACCCTGGCTCTCTGAAATCCTGCCTTACATCCCTATCCCTCTTTCTACCGATATCATTGTACCTACATGGACAACGACTTGAGACTGGTCACCTTCTCCCTTCAGGGCCCCAAAGATATGATCCGAGACATCACGGACCCTATCACCTGGGAGGCAACACACCAACAGCGAGTCTCATTCATTCCCAACAAACCTTATATCTGAGCCTCTAACTATTGATTCACCAATGACTAACACTCTCTTCCTTTCCCTCCTTCCCTTCTGTGCAACAGGGATAGAAGCATGCTGCTTATATTTCTGTTCAGATTGTTGAAATGTTGTTGGCCATGGCATCTGAAATTTGGAGACGGTGAGGGCCCAATAAAAGAATGTTATGCCCTTTTTATTATTATTGCGATCATGGGCTAGCTACACTTCATTAGTATCACACTGATGGGGCATGGTCAATTGGGCCCTATAAAAGTAAGGTTAAGGTGACTGTCCTCCAATGTAATGCATCAATAGTTTCACATTGAGTATCTGCCAGCCATGATCAACACTGGATGACTCGTTCAATCACTGCGGTTATGTTCCATGTAGCAGGCCACTCAAACCATGAAAAAAAGTCTCCTTACAATGCATGGCAACACCAACCATTTATTCCTGAGGTGGATTGATTGATTCTCAATCGAATTACATACATAGCACATGGAAGGCACATTTTATTAATCTCACATTTTCTACTTCTCCTAAATGACCGTGGTGCACAAGATGTGGCCTTCATGTTCTGCTGAGCCAGGCTTGGACTTTATCCACTGACGTGGACTCTCTCCATGACTGCTCCTGTGAATTGTGACCATGGAGTGATGAAAGATCATCAAAGTGATGCTGCCAGACCTGCTGGAGTATTTCCAGCATTTTCTGTTCTTCCCATCACAGAGTAGACTATGAATGATACCTATAGGCAGTGCAGAGAGCAAAAACAGAACTAACAGGAAGCAGCTGCCTGTCTAAACATGGTGCTGCAGGATACAATATAAAGTACCCTATGTAGCAAATAAAATATTTATTTTGTCTTAAAGTTGATATCCCACCTCCTCTAGCCTTCACATCCCTCCCAGCTCAAAAAAAATCGAGGCTGGCACATGGTGCATGCTTATACACCTCTTCATTTCCAGTGCTGGCCTCAGTCCTACACCCACTCCAGTCTCTGTCTCTGCTTCTATCAGGGTCCCAGCCTCCCTAAACCCTTATCGCACACGTTGACAATGACATCACTGCACATAACATGTGGTGATGTCATCAGTGTATGCACGAATGCTTCCTGTGACCTGTCCTGTCAGGCCAGATGATGCAGTGGCTGTTTTGCATTATGGGTTATAACTTTATTTTTCTCATAGGTGAAAACCCAATTAACTGGACCAAATGATCTTCAATTATCTGACCTGGTGTGAGGTAAGCATGAATCCTGTGACTGTGAACCTTAAAAGGAACCATTTCCTCGACCTATTACATCATCCATTATATTGAGCAACTCTTGCAGCTTGGCCTTGGCTTGGAGCACAGATGTGATTTATTCCAGCAGGATAACAATGTTGTAGCTCCTTATTATGAAGGTGATCATATTTTACTCACTGTTGAAATGAGGTCCATATGATTATTGTATAATGTGAGTAAATTACATGTGATTCTACCATTAGTTTAGGCTTGGCGACACCAATTTCCCCATTTGTAATGGCCCGGAGGTAAGATAGCACTAACCTTCAGCACCTTCTCTTTGCCAGTTGTCACTTGCAATACTCCTCTTCCTGGTTTGTCTTCTCTTCTCCTACAGCAATGGGAAAAATAGACTGAATGGCCTGTGTTCAGTTGATAAATTCAATACATTTAATGAGAATGACAAATGGATCAATGGGAATATGAGCAAATAATTATGAAGCAAAGGATATATAAAGAATGATTGATTTGGTTTGAGTTGCAGGAGGAGGGATGTAATGCCCGGAGCATGGTGCAAACAAATGTGCAGTGATTCATGACCTGTTTAGAATGTCAAATCACTCCTACAATAAAGCCAATAGTATGGCAAAATGGTCCTGCTACAGTAGATAAAATGTGGCGCTGGAAAAGGCACAGCAGGTCAGGCAGCATCTGAGGAGCAAGAGAGTCAGCGTTTCAGGTACAACCTTTCTTCAGGACTGGGGAGGTGGAAGGGGGCTGAAAAATAAATAGAGGGAGGTGGGGTGGAGCTAGGGGAAAGATAGGTGGGATGGCAACAGGTGGGCAAAGATTGGAGGTGATGGGGATAGGTGGGCAGGAAGATAAACAGGTAGGTCAAGTCAAGAGGGTGGAGCTGAGTCAGAGGGTCAGATTTGGAATGGGGCAAGGAGAGGGGAGATTTGGAAAATAGTGAATTCAATGTTCGTGCCGTGTGGTTGTAGGCTTCCGCGGGGCAAGTTGAGATGCTCCTCCTCCAATCTATAGGTGGCCTTAATGGTCCTGTTGCTGATCCCCTGAGGAATCTCTGTTAGAATGGCAGCAAGTTTCTATTGCCAATTGCTGAGGAAGATACCCTCTGTTAAACTCATTGCACCCAGCCATATATGAAAGGAAGCATCCTTAAACCAGGGTGCTGTCTCCCAGCATTCTGAATCCATTGTGAAATTAATGATTCTGTGCCAAACCTCTCCTCTGCTCTAGATACCATCTTTGGACTGACCCTTCAAATGCAGGAGTTAAGCTCTAATCATGTGCATTCACACCAAGTTGATGTTGTGTAACTGTACCTGCATCCACCATTTCCTCATAGAGTCATAGAGATATACAGCATGGAAACAGACCCTTCGGTCCAACCGTCCATGCCGACTAGATATCCCAACCCAATCTAGTCCCACCTGCCAGCACCCAGCCCATATCCCTCCAAATCCTTCCTATTCATATAACCATCCAAATGCCTCTTAAATGTTACAATTGTACCAGCCTCCACCACATCCTCTGGCAGCTCATTCCATACACGTGTCACCCTCTGTGTGAAAAAATTGCCCCTTAGGTCACTTTTATATCTTTCCCCTCTCACCCTAAACCTATGCCCTCTAGTTCTGGACTCTGCAACCCCAGGGAAAAGACTTTGTTTATTTATCCTATCCATGCCCCTCATAATTTTGTAAACCTCTATAAGGTCACCCCTTAGCCTCCGACGCTCCAGGGAAAACAGCCCCAGCCTGTTCAACCTCTCCCTGTAGCTCAGATCCTCCAACTCTGGCAACATCCTTGTAAATCTTTTCTGAACCCTTTCAAGTTTCACAACATCTTTCCAATAGGAAGGAGACCAGAATTGCACGCAATATTCCAATAGTTCCATGATTTTGAAAACCTAGCTTAAATCTATTCTTATTCTTCTCCTGTCCAAAGAGAAAAGCCTCAGCCACTCCAATTTATACATAAATGAAGTTTCTTAGCCCTGGAAACATTCTCATGAATGTTTTCTGCATCTGCAGTCTTGCCTTCACATCCTGATGAAGTGTCACTGATGCTTTGGGGTTACAAGAATGGAACTCAACAGGAGCTGGTGCAAACAATTGTTAACTCCTTATTTAAGGTCCACTATTCTTTTACCTTCTCCATCTCCTATGTGGTAATGATGTTGGTGAGAGATAATGGTTTGTGTCAAGATAGGAAGGATAGAAGCTTGAATCTATACTGAATTACAAGTTCAAGCTGATTACCTGTAAAAAGACCTTTGCTTCCTTATTTGGTAATTAGTTCTGTTCATCCTCTGCCTCTCCGCCTCTTGCTTTGTTGGATGAATGTTCCTGCCAAAGCTAAAGTTGTAGAGTTGTGAAATACTATTTTGAGTATTGCTGAAAAAGACAGACATTTTCAAAGTATTTCATTTTACATTCATCAGGTATGTACAATTGCGCATAATTAGCACAAAGTCTAGGTTTGCCTATACAGTTTGACACTTCTAAGCGTTTGCCATGCCAGCACATTGAAATTAAAGACATACCTTGTTTGAAACAATAGTGCATAATGAAATCAATTTCACTCAATGATCTTTGTATGAAAGGGGAAGTAGCAGGAACCCATCAGCTGTTAACAAAAAAACGGTAACATAAACATAAACATGTTTATCAGTAGCTCTGTCAACCTGTAATCAGTTAACAAAGAGTCATTACAACTTATCTGCCTTATTGGACTTTTATCCTGGCTTCTTCCTTTCTGTGAGCAACCTTCTGGTTCATGTTCAATCATTGCCTTCCCTTTCCTCCTCTGAGGAGGCCTCTTGCTCCTGCATCTCTTCCTCTCCCAAGAGAGAGGTTGTATATATTCAGTGAGTAGTCTAGGCATTGGAATCTCATTTTGAGCAGTCTGATTATTGTGCAGCATTGTATGCCTCCTCGATATCGGACTAAGTATTAATCAAGAAGATTGATGAGGGCAGAGTGGCAGACTTTTATGTGCACTTTAATGAAGCCTTTGTACAGTTTCACATAGTTGTCTAATTAGGAAATCACATGGGATCAGGGCTAGCTTGCTACTTAGATACAAAATTTATAGTAGGAGACGGAAGGTGGTGGTAGAGGGTTGTTTTTTTGGACTGGAGGCCACTTACAGGGTGGCACGGTGGCACAGTGGTTAGCACTGCTGCCTCACAGCGCCAGGGACCTGGGTTCAATTCCCGCCTCAGGCGACTGACTGTGTGGAGTTTGCACATTCTCCCCGTGTCTGCGTGGGTTTCCTCCGGGTGCTCCGGTTTCCTCCCACAGTCCAAAGATGTGCGGGTCAGGTGAATTGGCCATGCTAAATTGCCCGTAGTGTTAGGTAAGGGGTATATGTAGGGGTATGGGTGGGTTGCGCTTCGGCGGGTCGGTGTGGACTTGTTGGGCTGAAGGGCCTGTTTCCACACTGTAAGTAATCTAATCTTACCAGAGGTGTTCTGCATGGATCAGTGCTGGATCCACTTTGAACATATAGCAGGCATTGCAATAAGTTTGTTGATGACACCAAAATTGGTGTTAAATAGACAGTGGGAGAAAGTGAGGACTGCAGATGCTGGAGATCAGAGCTTAAAAATGTGTTGCTGGAAAAGCGCAGCAGGTCAGGCAGCATCCAAGGAGCAGGAGAATCGACGTTTTGGTCATAAGCCCTTCTTCAGGACAGTTAAATAGTCAGTGAAGAACATTATCTAAGATTACAAAGAGATCTTGATCAATTGGTCAATGGGCTGATGAGTGGCAGATGGAGTTGAATTTGGATAAATGCGAGGTATTGCATTTTGGTAAAACAAACAAGGGCAGGGCTTATACAATTAGCGGTAGGGCCCTGGGTAGCATTGTAGAAGAGGGACTTAGAGGTTTAGGAACATAATTGTTTGAAATTTGCATCACAGATAAACAGGATGGTTAAGAAGGCATTTAGCAGGCTTGCCTTCATTGCTCAGACTTTTGAGTATTGAAGTTGGGATGTCATGTTGAGTTTGTACAGGACATTGATGAGGCCTGTTCTTGAGTACTGTGTGCAGTTCTGGTCACCCTATTATTATTATTAAACTGGAGAGCATTCAAAAAAGATTTATCAATATGAGACCAGAATTGATGGTTTGACTTTTAAAAATAAGCTGAATAAGCTGGGATTTTTTTTCACTGGAGTGTAGGAAACTGAGGGGTGATCTTATAGAAGTTTACAAACTCAGGAGGGACATAAAGTGAATAGCAAGTGTCTTTTTCCTAAGGTGGGGGAGTTTAAAACTAGGGGGCATATTTTTAAGGTGACATGGCGAAAGATTTAAAAAGAACATGAGGGGTAACTTTTTTTCATCGAGAGTGGTTCATGTGTGAAAGCAAAAGGAGGATTCTGGGTAATCCAAGATGGAGGACGGGAAAAATTTCTGGCTGTAAGAGCTGCTCTTTTTTTTGAGGTATTTTAGGAGCTGGAGGTGATTTCTTCGAATTCCAGGAGCAACAATTACTGTTTTATATGGTGTTGCATTGTTTTGGAACTTTGGGAAAAAAAAGTCAAAACAACAGCAGTTTAAAAGGGAGAAGGGCAATATACCATTAAGTATATACATTCTGCCTTGATTTGCCTTTCTGAAATGCAGCATCTCACGTTTATCTAAATTAAACCCCACTGGCCATGTCTTGACCTATTGACCCATTTGATCAAGATCCCATGTAATCTTTGATAGCCTTCTTCGATAGCCACTACACCCCAAATTTTGGTGTCATCTGCAAACGTACTAACCATTTCACCCATGTTCATGTCCAAATCATACTAAAAGCAATAGACACAACACCGATCTTTGTGGCACACCGCTGGTCAGAGGAATCCAATCTGAAAAGCAACATTTCAAAACCACCCTCTGTCTTCCACCTTTGAGCCAGTTCTGTATCCAAGTGGCTAGTTCTCCCTATATTCCACATGATCTAACCTTGCTAACCAGTCTACCATGAGGAACCTTGACAAACACCATACTGAAGTCCATATAGATCATGTCCACTGCTCTGCCCTCATTAATCCTTTTTGTTACTTTTTCAAAAAACTCAATTAAGTTATGGAGACACGATTTCTCATGCACAAAGCCATGCTGACTATTCTTAATCAGTCCTTGCCTTTTCAAATACATGTAAATCCTGTCCTTCAGGACTCCCCCCCAACAATTTAACCACCAACAACTGAAATCAGGTTCACTGATCTATAGTTCTCTGGCTTTTCTATACATTTTTTTGAATAGTTAGTTAACCTCCAGTCTTCTGGCATGTCACCTGTGGCTATCAATGATACAAACATCTTAGCAAGGTGCCCCACAATCACTTCCCTAGTATCTCGTTCTCGGGTATACCTGATCAGGTCCTGGGGATTTATCCAGCTTTATGCATTTTATGGTGTCCAGCACCTCCTTCTCTGTGATATGGACATTTTTCAAGATTTTATTATTTATTTCCAACATTCTGTAGCTTCCATATCCTTATCAAAAGTAAATACTGATACAAAGTGCTCATTTAGTATCTCCCCAACTCCTGTGGTTCCACGCCTGGGTGGTCTTGCTAATCTTTAAGGGCCTGATTCTCCCCCTTGTTACGCCTTTGTCCTTATGTATTTGGAGCATCCCTTTGGATTCTCCTTAACCCTATTTGCCAAGCTATCTCATGTCCCTGTTTTGCCCTCCTGATTTCCCTCTTAAGATTACTCCTATTGCCTTTATACTCTTCTAGGGAATCACTCAATCACTGGTGTCTATGCCTGACATATGGTTCCTTCTTTTTCTTAACCAAAACCTCAATTTCTCTAGTGAACCAGCATACCCCACATTCACTAGCTTTGCCCTTCACCCTAACAGAAAACATAGTGTTTCTGGATTCTCATTATTTCATTAATGAAGGCTTCCTATTTTCCAGCCTTCTGTTTACCTGCGAACATCCGCCCCCAATCAAGTTTTGAAAGTTCTTGCCTAATACCATCAAAATTGTTCTTCCTCCAGTTTAGAACTTTAACTTTTACGTCGGGTCTATCTTTTTCTATCACTATATTAAAACTAATAGAATGATGGTCACTGGCCCCGAAGTGCTCCCCAACTGACACCTCACTGCCCTGCCTTATTTCCCAAGAGTAGGTCAAGTTTTGTTCCTTATTTAATGGGTACATCCACAGACTGAATGAGAAAATTTTCTTGGACACACTTAACAAATCCCTCTCCATCCAAGCCCTCAACACTATGGCAGTTCCAGTCTATGTTTAGAAAGTTAAAATCTCCTACCACTGTGGGTGGCACGATGGCACAGTGGTTAGCACTGCTGCCTCACAGCACCAGAGACCTGGGTTCAATTCCTGCCTCAGCTGACTCTGTAGAGTTTGCACATTCTCCCCATGGCTGCGTGGGTTTCCTCCGGGTGCTCCAGTTTCCTCCCACAGTCCAAAAATGTGCAGATTAGGTGAATTTGCCATGCTAAATTGCCCATAGTTTTAGGTGAAGGTGTAAATTTAGGGGTATGGGTGGGTTGCACTTCGGCGGGTAGGTGTGGGCTTGTTGGGCCGAAGGGCCTGTTTGCACACTGTAAGTAATCTAATCATAACCACCTTATTATTCTTACAGATAACTGAGATTTCCTTATAAATTTGTTTCTCAATTTCCCACTGACTGTTGGGGGGGGGGGGATGTCTATTCTACAATCCCAATAAGGTGATCATCCCTTTCTTATTTCTCAATTCCATCCAAATAACTGTCCTGATCTTATTCTCAGGAATGACCTTCCCACGTACAGCCATTATGTTATCACAAAACAAAAATGCCACTCCCCTCCTCCCTTGCCTGCCAAACCGCCCCCCCCCACACACACACACCCACCTCCCCACCCCCACACACACACACACACACTTTTTATTCTTCTACACCATTTGTATCCTGAAGCATTAAGCTGTCAGACCTGTCCATCCCTGAGCTACGTCACTGTTATTGCTACGATATCCCAGTCCCTTGTTCCCAGCCATGCCCTGGGTTTATATGCCTTACCTCTTGCATTGTGATAAATTCATTTAGAAGCCCTATCTCATTCTCTGCTTTGTTCCTGCCTGCCCTGAGTGTTTGACTTGCTCCTTTTCCCATCTGTACCAGTCTCTTTCTTCACTATCTTCCTGGATCCCACTCATCTCTGTAATAGT
Organism: Hemiscyllium ocellatum; assembly: GCF_020745735.1. Lineage (NCBI taxonomy): Eukaryota > Metazoa > Chordata > Chondrichthyes > Orectolobiformes > Hemiscylliidae > Hemiscyllium > Hemiscyllium ocellatum. The sequence continues at coordinate 39,392,868 of NC_083418.1, forward strand.
TTAAATCCTCCTGAGCAACTCTAGCAAATCTCCCCACTAGTATATTAGATCCCTTCTGATTCAGGTGAAATCCATCCTTCTTATATAGGTAACCTCAACCCCAGAACAGATTCCAATTATCCAAAAATGTGAATCCTTCTCCCATGCACCAGCTCCTCAGCCATGCATTCAATTGGTCTATCCTTCTATACCTTCCTCACTAGCTCATAGCACTGGTAGTAATCCAGATATTACTATCCTCGAGGACCTCCTTTTTAATTTTCCTGCCTAGCTTCCTATATGCTCCCTGTAGAATCTCATGTTTTCTCTTCCTATCGTCGTATGTTCCAATTTGTACACTAATCTCCTGCCAGTCCCTCTCTCCTTTGAGAATATTCTGTACCCTCTCTGAAATAGCCTTGATCCTGGCACCAGGGAGCCAACACCCTATTCTGATGTCTTGCCGTCAGCCAGAGAAACGTCTGACTGTGCCTCTGCCCAGAGAATCTGCTATCACAACCGATCGCTTAGAATCTGACCTACCCCTCATTACAGTAGAGCCAGTCTCCATACCAGAAACCTGCCTGTCAGTGTTACATTCCCCTGAGAATCCATCATCCCCTAGATTTTCCAAAATAGTACATTTGTTTGAGATGGGGATAGCCTCAGGAGAAACCTGCATGAACGACCTCCTTCTCCTACTTTTCCTGGAGGTAACCCATCTACTTGACTGTATCTTAGGTTGATCTGCCTTCCTACAACTGCTATCCACACACCCCCTAGCTCCTGTAAATACCTCATTGCCTCCAATTGCCACTCCAACCGATTGATGTGATCCAATAGGATTTGCAACTAAACACACTTCCTGCAGACATTCACAACCAAACACATCTTCTGCTTTAATTTCAGGTTTCCAGCATGAAGAGTATTTTGTTTTCTAAATGATTAACTTTACTCGGGCTACAGTGTTTCCTATATAAGCATTTTCAAGGAATAAAGAATTAGCAGAGATTTTAAGCATCCATGGAACTTTAAGAACTAAACAAAGTGCAGCAATTTCCTGTACCCTCAAGAATGAACCTAATAAGAGGCCTCCACACCCTTACAAATGACAGCCTTGAGGATCTTATGGCACAATGATCGTGTCTAAAGCTCTAGGTTGAAGTCCCACCTCAGGATGTGATGGTCTTTAAGGACGCATCCAAACAGGTTGATTTAAAGAAAACAACTATTATGTTATACTCTGCGCTCAGGAAAAGCAACTGCAGAAGTGTGACTTTGGCCATTGTGTAATTCCAGTGTACTGCTTTGCATTGCACTCACCAACACAGTTTCCAGGTAAATGAGTATTATATGGATCATTTTCTATTACAGACACCACATTGGGAGAAAGGATGTAACCCTTCATGTCTTAAGTTTAAGGGATAAAACACTATCTGTATCTTCCTACCTCTTTCAAAAAGATCAGCTGTAACCTCTTTATTGATAATCAGAACTTTCTGGTCTGGGACTTCCAAATCTTGCATGTCAGTGTTTTATCCCTTAAACTTAAGAACATGAAGGGTTACATCCTTTCTCCCAATGTGGTGTCTGTAATAGAAAATGATCCATATAATACTCATTTCCAACATCCAATTTAACATCCCGTATCTGTATATGTTACATTCATTTTACAACTGTAGCTGTCAAGTACATTCATGTCATTATTGATACTGTCTCCTAATATTCAGACAGGATCTTGATGCTGTCCCCAAATTCTCTGTTGTTTGTCCCAGGGATAGTGTTCGTCATCTGTGAGACATTGTCCCATATTAGTTTCATTCGTAGTTTAGTTTGGAACTCATATTCATTCAAAAATATTTTCAATTATATCTATTACTGGCGAACAAGGCCACCCAAAATCAATGGTTTCATTTAAAATGATGGAACTGTGAAATTCAATCACACAGGCCATTTCCACTACACACCTACCTGTCCATGAACTCTCTGTTCTCTTCAAAATTCCAAAACATTGAGAAACTTTGCAAGAATCCCATATAACATAATCAGAATTTGTATGACTCAGATTATAAAACAAAAACCTTAATTGTAAACAAATAGATTTGTGCAAGCAATTACCAGCAAAAATATTGTTAAATAAAAGTAGAATTTAACATTCACTCACCATAGAACAGTAATGTTGCTCATAAGAACTTACATAATTTTGTGACTTGCCTGTGAGCTATTATCTAATACAATTGCACACTCCACATCGGGATTAATAAAGTCTGGTCGATTTTTACTGCTAAAGTGGCTCATTAGTTACTTGAGCAGTGTTTAGGTATCATTATTACAGGTGCATAATTGGTTGATTTTTGTTCATTACCACTAGCAAATCTTTTCCTATGAAAACTAAACATTTTAATTTTGTGCAACATTCCCACATTTCATTAGTTGGTCACGATTATTATGAAGAGCAAAAACTTTCTCAAGCATTTCATCAAGACAGTAATTTGAACTCCTGCACAATTTAACATATAAACAACAGACTCCTAGTGTGGCACGTCCAAAATAGCAACCTAATTCTTCCTGTATTTTCTTGCCTTTTTAAAACAATGTCACAGGTCATTATAGATAACTTCAAAAAGCAGGTATAGAAAGGAAATTAAAATACAGAAAAAAATTCAACAGTCAGTAAGAAGGTCCTTGAAAGGCCATTACATTTTAATTCTATTTCTTTTGAGTTTGGTTTGTCTGAATGATAATGACAATGAAACTTCCTGAGTCTTGTTTTATCTTAAAGTTGCAATGCAATATAATGTTTTCCTTCACAGACTATTTCCATTACGTCACGGCTTCTCCTGAGGGTTAAGCTCTCCTTTAAATTATTTAATCTAATGATTTTTGCCTCTCTTTAACATTTTTTTCTCTCTCTTACAGAAAGCATCCTTACCTGACGAGGAGAATGTGTCGCCGTCAGTCTACATAATACCACTGTTGCTTCATGATGAACCGAGAGGAAAAACAATTTGTAAGATTTTATCTTCCCGATTACATTACAAACAAACATCAACAAAAACAAAATGATGATACTCCCCACTTGTTGGAAACTGTGGATGTCCGTGAATGAAAATCCATACATTACTTCATTTAAAAACATATATCATAATTCTTGAATAATTCAAAACCCCATCCTCTTGAGTGTTTTACACATAAATTAAAATGAAAGTAAAATAAGACAGTCCAACATTGCTGCTTACAATCAGATGGCCTGACCCAACAAATACAAAGTCGAACTGTGTAATTTCAAAAAAAATATACAAAATTCTTTCATTGTAAGAAAATGCAGGGCCTAAGGAGCGCTGTCAGTATGATACAGATGTGTGTCCACCTCAGGATGTTGTGAGGACTGTGTCAACCAAAGCATTGAGTTCAGCCCTTTTCCTTTTCCTCTAAGTCCCTGAGTTTAGGGTGATCAACAACAATTATCTCATCAAAACTGTGTAGTCCTACCTTTTGATTGATCTGGAAAGTGACCACACAGCCTTCCCATTGTGTTAGTTCTCCAATCCTAAGGTTCACATCTCCAGTTTCTCAGAATTGAATGGGTCTATAAATCCCTTTTCTATCATTCCCCAGACATCATCTGTCACAAGTGCTGCCTACAGTCCTTATGTCCCCATTTGGCCACAGATCACAACTGATCTCCCTCTTTTTCTGTAACTTACTTTTAAAAGTTAACTTCCATCACATAATGAATGGTCTAACCTGGTCTCATATTTCAATTGCAAAATCCTATAGGCAGATTTACTGTCTTCTTTCTTCTGCTTAGCTTCCCTGTGCCTCTGCTTTAGCCATCTCTCATCCACCTCCATCGTTATCCATTTTCTTTATATGACTGCACAATGTGTGTTCAGAAATTCCACTTTCCAAGTCCATCGATGTATCTGATCATAGAATCCCTACAGTGTGGAAACAGGCTATTTGGCCCAATAAGTCAACACTGACCCTCCAAAGAGTAACCCACCTGGACCCACTTCCCTCTGAATAATGCACTGAACACTATGAGCAATTTTCGAATGACCAATTCATCTAACCTGAACATGTTTGGATTGTGGGAGGAAATCGGAACACTCAGAAGAAACCCATGCAAACATGGGGAGAATGTGCAAACTCCACATAGATAGTTGTCCCAAGCTGGAATCGAACTTGGGTCCATGGCACTGTGAGGCACCAGTGCTAACCACTGAGCCACAGTGCCACTTATATTGCTGATTATTCTGTCCCTTTTTTATCCTTTACTTTCTGTATTAGATTCTTTGTCCTGTCAATGAATGCACACCTATTTTCCCAATTCTAACCCTAATTCTAACACTTTTGATCCTGCTGCTCCTCCATAGGCTGGCAGGCCAACAGCCAGATCGTTTCGTCTGTCTGTACAATTGGGCCCCTTTATCCATTGTTCTGTCTCACCTTCAGGAGTGTTCAAAGCCTGTACAACTTGCACCGACCAAAGAAATTCCATTATGCCAAACAAAGAAAACTAGAAAGCAATGCTTTCTACAAGCCTAACCATTCATTTTTGTCATAGATCTTCTGGGGACATTATCTTTTAACTTGCAAATGTTCGCATAACTTTGCTCAGATACAGTAGACACACATTCACCTTACTGTTTCCAGCCTCAGAACACACATTGAGACTGAAGACTGTCATAGACTCACACACACAAACCTTTTTACAGTGTTCTAGACTACTGTCCAATTTCCAAGGTAATTTCTTCTAACTTTTCCTTGATTTCAATCCCAAATTATTTTTGTATCCCATCAGATCTTTTGTTTCTCTGATGATCGCCTGGATTCCAGTGCTTTTGTTGATCATGTTGTTCTCTTGTCCACTCCAAATTTAGTTATTGACCCTTCAGGCTCTGACTAAAGGTGTGACCTCCATTTATGGCACTATAATCAGCAACCACCACATTGCATGATTTTTCCTTATCTCCATCACCATTTACTTTCTTCTGTTCTGTGGTGAGTCTCACCCTTGTCACACAAACAGCTCTTGATTTTCCCATGGGTGATTCTGAACTCTGTGTTTGTGCTTGCAGGCTGCTGCATTGCATGGATTATCAGGGGCCATGGAATTGTTTCCAACTGAAGTTGATGAATTCTCAGCTAACTGAGCAATTTGGAAGTGGAAACAAGTTACACAAACATAGAGAGAGAAAAAATGTGAGCAATTGTTCTAACCAGCAGAAGGTGTCTGTTCCCTGCAGTAAAAAAAAGTTCAAACCAATTACTTTTCCTTCAGCAGTTGTGAGCTGTGATTTTGGCATTCATAAATCAGTGACATTTTCCAAGTGCAATGTAGTTGCCATATACTTCTTATAAACAAGAAAAAGACAACTGAATACTAAGGGCCTGGTTAGCCAAAAAAGAATCATCTCTACAAAAAAAAAGGAACTTTGGATGCTGGAAATCAGAAACAAAAACAGAAATTGCTGGAAAAATTCAGCAAGTCTGGCACCATCTGTGGAGGGAAAGCTGAGTTAACGTTTCAGGTCTAGTGACATTCTTCAGAACTCGACATTGGAATTGAGAAGCAAAGACCACTGGGCTGATTTTCCAGTTTTTTTCTACCTGTATCAATAATCCATTCACACTATTTGTTTTTACATTAAGCAGAAGCTGTGTGTGTGTAAGTGTGGGAATTTATAAGGGGATTAGAGTTTTAGTTAGTAGCTTTATTCCCAGTAGTTTATATCTGTTTATTTGTAGCTCTGGTCTAATTACTTACAAGGAATAACAATTCTGTTTTATCACAGAAACCTGGCCCATGCCTCTATCACCCTTGTTCTGAAAGATAAATTGAGGTGCAGAGTGTACTTTTTTAAAAAAATTAACATTTAGTTTGACAGAAGGAATAGCGAGCCTTGATTTATGGCACAGAACCCCAGTGATTGGTTACAATATAGCTCAACGGAAACTACTCTACGAATGAAAGCTTCATTACATTCTTATACACTTTGCAGTATTCCATTTGTTATGTGGCCATAAACAGTTTGAGATAATTACAGTATTGTTGTCTCATTAGAAGGTCCCAGTTAAGATAAATGCATCCCATTGTAAGGTTTATCAATCTCCTGTCCAGTGACTATTTCCCTTGAAAATGAAATGGACACCCATTTACAGCAACTATTTCACTATAATGTTAACAAGTTTCTTGTTTTAAATGCATGACCGTGGTTAAGTCTCTGTGTAGTTAAATAGTTCATTTTTCCTCTACGTCTGTGTAGTTCTGAGTTAAGCTTAATTTATATATATTTTGTTTTAATCCATAAAGCATCAAATAAAGGTGTCCTTACCTGAACCTCCCAGTCTGCTATATACCTATCTAGATGTCTAATTCATTTATGCACCTAATGGGAGTATCTAATACAGATGGTATGCTGAAGTTATACAGCGGTTTGGATGCGACTGCTTCTCAAATACCAAGTGAAGTATTGATCTTCTTATTTCAGAAAGATATAAACTGTTGGAAGCGGTCCCGAGGAGGTTTACTAGATTGATACCTGCAATGAGCAGGTTGTGTTACACTGGTAGGTTGTACAAGACAGACTTGTTTTCATTGAAGTTTGTAAGATTTAGGGTGATTTTGACAATATGAGTATGGAAAAGATGTTTTTTGTTATGGGTAAGTCAAGACCTGGGGGCATATTTAAGGGTCACTCTTTTAGGACACAGATGAGAAGAAATTCTTTTTCCATCAGAGGGTTGGATGGCTTTGGAACTCTATGCCTCTGAAGATGGTGGAGGTTTGCCAAACAATATTTTTAAGGCAAAGATAGATAGATTCTTGTTAGGCAAGAGATCACAGGTTGTCGGGGTAGATGGGAATGTTGAATACAAAACACAAACAGATTAGCCATGATCTTATTGAAAGGCAGTGCAGGTGTGAGGGATCTACACTTAATCTGTATGTTCAAGTGCTCATGTATTCATCTTCAAAATTGGCTTTAGAACATTCTTCATTCTTCTTTTTGTCTATTGAGTTCATTCTTAGACCAGAGGGAGAAGCTGTAGGAGAGTGAGACTTGAACTTTGTTACCTTGCTTTTAAAGAGGCTGTGATTTCAAGAACACATTTTTTTCATGATTGATCTTCACTGCTATTACATACAGCTCTCCGTAAGTGTCAGCCCTGGAACCAGTATCTGTAAACCCATTTCCACCAATGCGGTCATCTCCCAAGGAAATGAAAAGGGAGCACACACATTGTACATATTCTCCAAAACACTGGAAATTAATTGGGAGGTTTGGGTCAAGTAGGACTTGGAGAATAACTGTAAATTGATCGTGAGGCTAACAATTTGTGAGAACAGCAAATTTGAGGTGAAATGCAAAGTATGTGATTAACCAAACCATTACATTAAGCATAAGCACTGAGCATGTCAGATAGGAGCTCAGTCTTTGTGAAACCAGATTACTTGGGCCTGGAACCTGAGTTTCTAGAGTTCCAGAATACGTCCACTTACCATCCCATATATGTAGTTATCTTCAATGAAGTTTGTTCATATCCACTCACCTGAGTGTAGAACTGATCTTACTACATTATAACCTACCAGTAACCATAGCATTATCAGTTGATGGTGGATTTCACAACTGGAAATCTTCTTCGACATTGATTCGCAAGCAGGCCACCAGCATTTTACATTTTATTGTAATTTTACAGAAATTGGGAAAAAAACCAAGGAAGTGGAACTGGCACCCACTTTCAGTTATGCCATTGGTAATGGCAGGGTTTTGTCCAAATAACCCCTCCATTCCTGTAGAATTTTCTTCTTGATTAATTTTCATCACACTGTTTTGAACACATTTATCTCTCCTACTTATCCATCATGATGAAACTGTCACTTTTTTTAAACTTATTCCTCCTTACTGCAAGATATGTAGTTCCGTTAATCATTTAGCTCTAAGTCTTCCCCAAGGTTCTTTTCAGAGTCTCCAGTCTCAGGAGGTCAACCTGGATCCTGGCCTAAATTAAATTTTTTGGCAAAGTAAGCATATTTGCATAATCATACTTAAATGCTGTGACCTGAAATGACAGCTAGAGAAGTACATGAGGGCAAATGGTGGTATACACAACAGGGAGGGTGAGTCTGAAATAACTCCACAAAAGCCAGTATCCCGTCACCAAGTCACCCTTTATTTACATGTGGGAAGTTCTTCACTCTTGCACAGCCTTGTCAGAGTCAGCACCCAGTTTGTCAGAATTGCTGACACTCTTCTTGCTCATGCTCTACAACATCCAGCTGGTTGACCTCATTAAAACCATTACATTCCTTCCCTTCTGAATCCGAGGACAAAAGATGGTCCTTTCTCTTCAAAAGCCTCCTGGGGCGTTTTAGCACTGTGCCTGGTTCCTCTGACTCAGTGTCCGAAATGGAAGACATATAATGCACAGGAGCTTGCCTCTTGTACGAAGACTGCCTTGGTAGAAATTCGCCCTCATCCTCTGCCAGCAAAGGTGTCGATATGGCTACATCTGTCATATCTATTTCAGATTCAAAAGTGTCGTCAACACTTGGGTGAACACACAGGTTCCACCAGCCTTTCCAACTGTTTCGAGGAACACGGTACATTTTTCTCCTCGTCGTTTGTGGGTTCCCAACTTCCATATGGTCCACTTCCTTGTTCAGGACCGTTGCACCTACACAAACTTTATACGTCATTGATCCTGACCTTGTGTTGACCATGCCTCTTTCTCATGCAGGGTTATTTCCGTGGTTCTTACAGCAAACTTCATCCCTTGTAGCAAACTGTCTCTCTCACATGGTGGAGGCTTGGGTCAGGCACTGACATTCCTGATGCCATTTCACCCTCCCTCCAGGTCCTGGAAGATCAGATTTAACCTGATATGGAGTCTACTACCCTTTAGCAATTCTGGTGGTACTATCCCTGTAGTTGCATCAGGGGGTGGTCCTAGACAGGAACCATGACAGCTTGGTATTTGTGAGGCTGTAAGCTATTTCTTCAAGCCTGCCTTTAAAGTTTAGACTGCTCTTTCTGCAAAGCCAATTGATGATGGATGCTATGGAGCTGTCCTTATATGTCAAATCCTATTTGACTTGAGGAATTACCCAACTTCCCTGCTGGTAAACAATGGCCCCTTATCTGCAACCAACACTTCTGGGAGTCTGTGCATCGCAAACGATGTGTGCAGTTTTTCTATTGTCGTCCCGTACTTGATGGATGAACTGTATGCACATCCAACCACTTTGAGTGGGTGTTCACAATGACTAAGAACATTGCCCCATGAAAGGACTGTGTAGTCGACATGTAACCATCCAGGGTTTACCCAACTATTCCCATAGAACGTGAGGGAGCTGCTGGCAGTGATGTTTGTCCTTGTTAGTACTTTGGGCACTGCCCCACCAATACAGCTATGTTGCATTCAATCCTGGTCCCCAGATATAATTTCTCACCACCATTTTCAGCTTGGAAAACCCTAGATAACCCAATCTGACGGCATCCTTTGATCGGGACCGTCACTCACATGCAACATAATAATATGCTGTCTTCTACTGCGATCTGCATTCTCTGGGTCCAAAAAGGTTTCAGTTTTGTTTGTATGGTGCTTTTCTCCCAGCACCACCTGTAGTTTCAGTTTTGACAAGACCAGATCTTTCTGCCACCTAAGTTTGATATTGTCAGCTATGACTGGAAGTGTGTCCAGAAAATTTAAAGCTATTACAGATTCTTCCATCGGTGATACCACTGGTGGTATGTCTGCAATGGGAGGCAGTAATGCATCCACATTTGTTACTTTGCCTCCCAGTTGGTGTTCTAACTTGTAATTTTGGGCACTCAATATTACAGCACACTGCTGAGTTCAGCCTAAAGCTATAGGTGGCACTTGTCCTCTTTAAGCAGACTTAATAAGGGACTGCGGTCCATTATTGTCACAAATTTTCAACCATTAAAGTAGGAACTTCCCCACTCCAAACATGATTGCCAATCCTTCTTTCTCTATCTGGGCTTATTTACAGTCTGAATTAGACAAAGACCTGGATGCCTACACTTGGACATTCCTCTCTTTTGTGCACCTGTGAGCTAATACTACTTGATACCATCTGGGGAGACATTGCATGTCAATACCAAATCTCACTTGGAACCATTGTGTGCCAACATGATAGAGAATTATAGTGTTTCTTTACTTCACTGGCTATGCCAACGTTTCCAAGTCTGACCCTTTTTCAGGGGTTGATGCAAAGATGCCAGGATGAAGGCCAGGTTATGTATGAACTTTCCATAACAATTTACCAGCCCAAGAAATGACCTAAGCTCCTGGACTGATGTGGGAGCCGGGGCACCTTTGATTGACCTCACTTTATCTTCCAATGGGTGTAACCCGGTCTCGTCAAGTCTGTAGCCTATATAGGTCACTTGCGGGGTATGGAACACACACTTTTCTCTTCTTTGGAAAAATATCTAAGGACAATGTCCAAGTTCTCTAATTGCTTCTTATTAGTCTTCCCTGTTATTAGCATGTCATCTACAGAAATGGTGACCTGAGGTAGACGTTGCAAAATGTTCATCATCCACTAAAAGGTTGAACAAGCTGACAATACCCCAAATGGCAGTCTTGTATGTTGGTACACACCCTCATGGGTATGAATGGTGGCATACTTTTGGGAATCCTCATCTAATCGCAATTGCAAATAAGTGTGGGTCATGTCCAGCTTCATGAAGGACAGTACCCCAGCAGCCTTGTGTATAAATCCTCTAAGCAAGGGACTGGGTACTTATCCAGCTGTGAAAAGCAGTTGGCTGTTTGTTTAAAATCCCACTGAAATAACTCCACAGAGGCTGGTATCCTGTCACCGAGTCACCCTTTACTTTTTTTGTGGGAAGTCCTTGACTCTGGCACAGCCTTGTCAGAGTCAGCGCCCAGTGTCTCAGAATCACTGACACTCCTCTTAATAATCCGTCAACCAGGGTTCCCTCAGCTAGCTGACTTTGTTGCAATCACTCCAAATCCATGACATCAGACTCAGGAATTGTCTGAAAGGTGGGATAGCGGTCAGTGGAGCTTTTGGGACATGATAGCACATGCAGTAAGAAAAAGGCTTGAGGCCTGGTACCTCAAGTAACTTCAGGACTAATGGAAACTGAATTCATTGGGAGAAAAAAAAGGAGTTGGGCAAGATTACCAACAAGTTAAAAACAATTGAAGATTACTTTATCTTCTGCTTGTGGAGTGCTTATTTTGTTTGAGTAAATCAGAGAAAAAGCCTAACATTTGTTGAGGTAGGCCTCTACATGTTTCACATTTTCTCACAGGGAGAGTTGAACTCTTGTTCTAGGAATAGAAGAAATATTCAAAGTCCATATAAATGAGACAAAAGTAAGGTAAACATATATCCTGCCTCATCCCCGATCTCTATTTTTTGTTCTCAATTGGGGTGCACCATAGTAATTGGCTCATAGCCTAGTAAAGTAGAATACCTATAAAATCAAGTGCAGAATCACAGTGGACAGTTAACCTGTGCCCATTCATTGAACTGCAAGCAGCATATTAAATTTGAGCTGTCTCCTGCCTTATATAATTTCTGAGTAAAACTGTTGCTATGTGGTCATTTCACAGGTGCCAAACATTGCAGGGGCCCCATATCATAAGTGGCTAGTGCCATAAGCAGTGTACACTTCTTAAAAGGGAAGTACATTATGTTTACAAGAAGTGATGACTCCTTGATGAACTGAATCCATGCTTTAGTATGTTGTAATTTGGGTGAATATGTGAGATCAAACATACGTAATCTTCAAAAATGGTGGCGATTTAACCAGCAATCAGAAGCAATAATCTCGAAAGGAACTGACCTATAACCAGTTCTTGACCCCTTTAAATAGTGTAGGGGGTTCTTTCATTGTGAAGAATGTCATGTTCAGCAGCACTAGGTTAATCTTGGCTTTTGGTTGGAGTATATCATTGCAAAATAGGAGAGTTGTCTTCGTATCAGTGTTGCACACCCCTGTGCACAATCTTCCTCTTGTTCTGTATACTGCTGCGAAGGTCTGCCCTGGGAAGCCCTTTCACTAACTTGGTTTCCCATGGACTTCCCACTTAAAAATGTGCACATGCACCTCACACCCCATTTTAGAGTTTGCTGCAGAGAATCAAAGCAAAATTGTCACCTAGCCCAATTTGGTACTCTGAATATTTTCCCTGATACCCTCAGAATCCTGTATAAGGGAAGACAGCACAGAAGAAGGTCCTGCAGATAGATAAAGTTAAAACCCTTTTGTCTTTCAGGATTAGTAGCAGAGCGTTGCAAATATAGAGTTTCTGGCTGTTGCTTTTGGACAACTGCCAGAAATCCCTGAAACCATCAGTCATCACCACTGCAGTGGACTTCTGAAGCCTGCAGCAATGTTTGGTTTTCATTCCCTGTCTCCAAATGCAAGGCCCTTCCAAGGGCAGACCTTCACCAGATGAAAATCAGATCTAGGGTAATAACTCAAACCTGGGAATCTGGATTTTTCTTTAACTTGGAAGTTGAAACATTCATTCTTGTGTAGTTTGATAATTTAAAAAAGACAGTAATAAACATATTTTTTGAGTTTTTTGGATGATTTGAATGTTTTGTCTTTCTGTAACACCGTGGAAGATCTCTGTAATACCTGCCAGAAAGAATTATTGCCATGTATTTATTCAGTGAATAAAATACAATACAGCATGGTAATAATGAGACAGGATATTTATCGGGTTGCTGTGTTTCCAAAGATTAGTATTTAATAGGTGACAATTACGTTGATCCAGCTGACATCCCCTTTGCTGTACTGATTTGGTGTAGTAACATAGAACAGATCAATGTAAAATGTGCAAAAAGTTGTTATGCTGCATTAATCCATCATAATTCAGCCTTTCTTGAGCACTTCAAGAAATAACATTTGCTAATAGTTGGTCCTACAAGTGACAATGAATAATGATCCCACTAAGGGTTGTGAAGGATCAGAATAGCACCACAATGAGAACCTAGCCTTTTGCGAGAATGGTCATTGAGAGAACAGTTGTGTTTTTAATGGGCTGCCTTCATTTTCTTGTTATGTAATGCAATTTCTCCAGTGTGCCTGGTTAACCATGTAACTTGCTATAATGTTCATAGTTTCATGATTCCAAAGGCTTATTCCTGAGGAGGTAGCCTGTGTGACTTTGGAGCAAAATACCATGACAAACAATATCTGAATCTCATCAAGCAGAAGATGCTACAGTGACTGCTACAAGATGCTTCATAGAATGCCTAAACACTTCTTTGTTTTTCTTCCATTGAGCGTAGTCTTTCTTGGTCACCATTGTTGTCCCTCCTACTTCCCAACCTTCAACTAAAAGACAGTATCCACCCAAAATATAGCGAACTGCTGCCCGCATCTTTGCTGTTTGCAAGTCCACTTATCTTTACAAATCATTTTATGTACCATATCACCCACTGCTGTGTAAATGTTCAAAATGTTGTGGTTTCCAGGAGCTGCCAATGTAGCCCAGATGTGCAGGGATTCAAGAATTCACCTGTGAATTTGGAATGGGGCCCAGCCATGGAAAATACTGACAGTAACTCAGCATAACCATGCCTACAAACTGAATGAATGATTAAAATCATTCATTGTGTTTGTGGGTGTGGATTTGAGCAGTGCAATGATATGTGATTTGAAGCTCTACCAGTTATTTTAAACTTTCAGGCTTATGGATTATTTATTCATCACCATCATAATTTGTCGTATCTAATGTGAAAGGAATTGTGGCAGGATTCTCAGGTAAAGAATTTTTTAAAAAGAACTTGGGCAGAAGGAAGGAATGAAAGCTAGATGGTGCCATGGTTATTGAAGGGGCAGGTATATAGACTGGTGTTGAAGGCATGGATTGATTAGATGTTGAAAATATTTGAAGACCTGATGAAATATGAGGGAAGAGGTGGTTAAAGCAATTATTGGCTAGAGTAGCTGATCATGCCAGGGATTTGACTCATAAACAGGATAACAAATTCTTCATGAGAAAATCTTAATTGTTTTCAGATATCAAAAGTTTGGTTAGTTGGAATCTGTATATTGATTACTATTTTAAAACAGGTTCACCATTTGCGATTTCACCATTTGTGATGTTTTCTGGGAACACATCCTAGCACGTCAAAGGCTGAGGGGTGACCTTTTATATGTTTATAAAATCATGAGGGGCATGGATAGGATGAATAGCCAAGGTTGCTTTACCAGGATAGGCGAGTCCAAAGCTAGAGGGTATATGTTTAAGGTGAGAGAGGCAAGATTTAAAAGTGACCTAAGGGGTAACTTTTTCACACAGAAGGTAGTCCGTGTATGGAATGAGCTACCAGAGGAGCTGGTGGAAGCAGATATAATTACAACATTTAAAAGGCATTTGGATAAGTACATGAATACGAAGAGTTTAGAGGGATATGGACCAAATGCTGGCAAATAGGACTGGATCAATTTGGAATACCTGGCTGACATGGATGAGTTGGACCAAAGGATCTATTCTGTGCTGAATAACTCTGTGACATCCTCTGGAAACAGCAGAACTATACCGCATGAAATTTCTTTTCTGTTGTGGAATCAGGTCATAACCACTTGGTTAAGTAAGTCAGCATGAAAAAATGCACCCTTTCCTGTGATTTTAGTGTCCATGAATAACAGAGCAAGAAAGTGAACATCTTTATTGAAAAATATTCCAAAGTGAATAGAAATCTCCTATGCTTTCCTGTGACCATGCTGGTGTTGGGCATCTGAACATGCCTTTCTTTCTCCCCTTCATATGCTTCACCAACGTACAACTCAAGAGCTTACATCATGGAATGTGGCAGGCTGCATTTGGAGCATAATAGACTCATGGGTTAAGATAGCCCTCTTCCCATAAAAGCTTGAAATCTGTGCACCTGCTATATGGTACTGGCATTGTACTTAGAAAGGAAGGAATGTGATACTGTCCTTAGCGGCATTGGTCACCAGTAGACCACCTCAAACTGTTACCATTTCACCGGATCCAGAAACTGTCTGCACTAAACAGTGGGCTGGTGGGCCTTCACAGCCAGCAAATTCTTAAAGTACTGAAAGTTATCCTGACCCTCAAAATTCAAGTCTACACAATATACATGAACAATTGAGCACAATTGCTCCTTTTCTTTACTATTTTAATGCCAATGATTAACATAATACAGATTCATTGTAATTTCTCCTTTATTAGAAGCAAGCCAAATCTTTCCTCACACATGTTTTCCTTGACTTTAAAGGATGTGGAGAATTCAGTCTCATGAGCCCGTTCCACCACTCAATGAGATTAAGACTTATTTGTATTCTAACTTAGTCCGTCTGCTTGGATTCATAAAAATCTAGCTCAGATTTAAAATTATTTATTGAGCTCACACTGACTTTTTTCCCACAATTCTGTGGTGTTACTACTTAAAGAGATGAGAATACAGACGAGACAAAGTCCAAGGTAATGTGTTGTGACCAGCAAGGCTAGATCACTGGAAGTATTTAAAGAGGAGGTATATAGGTCTTTGAAATAATCAGGGAGTTGAAGACAGGAGCTCCATAAGGTATGCATGTAGGAGCATGCTCAGGTAAGGATCTGCAAATAAGTTGCACTGCACATTCAAGATACCAGTTAAGCAAGCTTGTCTGAGATTTGCAAGTAAATTGAACCTACGTCTCTTAGTAATCCCAAGTGTGAGTTGTAACTCTGCATGTGGGAAAACAGCACAAGAAAATGACACCATCAATCACCAGACAAAGTCACTGGACTCAAGATATTAACTCTGGTTTTCTCTCTATAGATGCTGCCATGCCTGCTGAGTTTTTCGAGCATCTTCTGTTTTTGTTGGTATCCAATTCTAACAACACCAAGCCCCGAACAATAAAGGTTAAAATTCCATTTACCTTTTTAATTGTTTGCAGTACCTGTACACTAACGTTTCATGTTTCATGTGCAAAAATACCCAGATTTTTGCAGTCTCTTTCCATGTTGATCTTTCCTACCAAAGTGCATGGCTTCACACCTTCCTACATTAAACTTCATCTCCCAAGATTCTCCCACTCACTCAATCGACCTATATCTCCTTTCAGATTTTTATGTCCTCATCACAAAATGGACTCCTACCGAATAGTGTATTATCAGCAAATTTGGATATATTGCACTCTGCCTCCTCCTCCAAATTATTGATATAGAGGGCAAATAGTCAAGGCCTTAAGATTGGTCCTTGTGGAACTCCACTAGTCACATCTTTCCAACCTGAAAAGACCCATTAATCCCAAATCTCGGTCTTCTGTGTGTTAACCAATCCTCAATCCACATTAATACATTTTCCCCAATGTCAGGAGCAACTTTTTATGTGGCACCTTATTGAAAGTTTGCTGGAAATCCAATGCACTACATCTACTGGATCCCCTTTATTACTCCCCTTCATATAACCTCAAGGAACTCAAACAAATTTGTCAAACATGATATTCCTGTCATAAAACCATGTTGAATCTGATTGATTGTGTTAGACTTTTCTCAGCCTGCTATTTCATTCTTAACAAAGGAATCCAGCATTCTCCCAATTACAGATGTTAGACTTACAGGTATATAGTTCCCAGCTTTCTGTCTCCTTCCCTGCTTAAATGGGGGCAACACATTGTGGTTTTCCAATTCTCAGAACTGAGTGAATTCTGAAACATTTTGACCAATGCCTCCACCATCATTTTAGTCACTTAAAACCCTTGGATGCATACCATCGGGTAAAGGTGATTTGACTGCCTTTAATCCCATTAGTTTTTCAGCACTTTGTCCATCATGATAAAGACTGGTGCAAAATCTTTCTTCCCATTTGCATGTTGCTGATCTGATAATGTTGGGATGTCTATCACTCTTCAGTGAAGAATAATGCAAAATATTGTTTTAAATTATCTGCCACTTCCCTGTTCCCCATTATCAATTCCACAGTTAATTTGACCAAAGGTCCTACATTTACTTTATGTGCTCTCTTTCTATACAGATAAAAGTTCTTGGTGTACTTAAAAAACATTGCTCATCCACAGACCTTAAGCATAGCTCTATTTTCCCAGCTCACTTGAGTCAACTTTTTATTTCAGTTGAGGACACTGGTTTACTCTTCCTTAAACCGAATTTGAAATTTTACCATGTCACATTCACTATCCCCAGAGGGTCCTTAACTATGAGAACTATTGTTACTCCTACTTCATTACATATTACTAGATTGAAAGTAGCCTGTTCCTGGGTAGGTTCTGAAGCCATGTCACCAACATGGCTATCAGATTATATTTCTTTACTTCAGTGTGCGTGACCAATTTGTTTACATTGTTGTGTACCCTATGCACTTTCGCATACATAGCCTTTAATTTTTTATCGTTCTAATATGTAGTTATGATTGTTAGTGTATTTCTAGGTGTTTTTCGGTCTGTCCCTTCTTTCCATCCTCTGACCCTCATTTCCCATTTTACTATTTTCCATTCATAACTTGTCTCTACTCTTTGATATGCCAATTTTTCCACATTTTATCCTTTACCCCCACTATTGTTATCTCAGACTGATATGTATTTGTAATGTGAATCCACTTTTTATATCACCATAGTGGCCTAAATAATACTTAGTGGATTACAAAGCAACCCTATTATAGTGATTAGAATGCGTTACATCCTCCTACTCAACATAAACAACGCTTCAGGAGATCATATAGCAGCATTTGAAAACCATATATAACTTTTGATGACACACTTCAAAAAGAGTTTCAGAAACTGACTATCAAGCAGAATGTACAGATAAACTTTCAAGGAACAGAAAATAACTAGGTCAAAGAAAGCTGCAACTTTTTATTCGATTTTATCATTTGAACTTTAAAAACAATGAAGGAGAATGTCAAACTTTCACCTGCAGTCTGAATAGTGATTACAGTGATGAACCCACCCACATTGATTTAACAATTCCTTATGGGGTTGATAGCAGTCATGCTAGAGGGCATCATCAATGATCATTATATAGAATTGAGACCTGAGGAAAGAAGGTTCTACTGAAGTCCTGCTAAACCATTCCTCTGTAGCTAGTGTCAAGTTCATAAATGCTCATGAGTTCACACTAGTACGGCTTACAATCCACATCTATGAAAAACATAATACCCAATGATGATATTTATATGTTAATAAGTTTTCAAGGGTTCTGCTTAATCTTGGTTCCAGAATAAAGCTAGTGCACTATGTGATATGACACACCTGGGTTTAATAAAAAGGTGTATTCAGTCTTTGGGAAGAGCAGGCACTCATCAAGGGGAGGTCATGCCTGACAAATCTGTTAGAATTCTTTGAGGTAATGAGCAAGTTAAATTTAGACCATTGACAAGGTGCCACACAGGAGGCTGATAAATAACGGAATTCCGTAGGGATCAGTGTTGGGACCACAACTATTCACAATGTACATTAACAATCTGGAGAAACTAAGGGCATTGTTGCTACGTTTGCAGATGACACAAAGACAGTTGGAGGGTTAAGTAAAGTTGAGGAAGTGGGTAGGGTGCAGAAGAACTTGGACAGGATAGAAGAGTGGGCAAAGAAGTGGCAGGTGGAATACAATGTGGGAAAATGGGAGGTTATACATTTTGTTAGGAAGAATGGAGGCAAAAACTATTTTCTAAATGTTGAAGGGCTTCAGAAATCTGAAACACAAAGGCATTTAGGAGTCATCGTTCAAGCTTCTCTTAAGACTAACATGCAGCTTCATTTGGCAGTTAGGAAGGCAAATGCAATGTTAGCACTCATTCAAGAATAAATATAAGCACAGAGTTGGAGTGCTAAGGATGTATAAAGCCCTGTTCAGACTGCATTTGGAATATTGTGTACAATTTTGAGCCCTGTATCTAAGGAAGAACGTGTTGGTGTTGGAAGGATTCCAGAGGAGGTTTACAAGAATGATTCAGGGATGAATGTCTTGTCATATGAGGAAGGGTTGAGGAAGGATGAGGGGGAATTTCAAAGGAACTTGGGGAATACTGAAAGGCCTGGATGCACCAGATGTGAAAAAGATGATTCCAGTTGTAGGACAGACTAGGGCTCAAGGGCACAGCCTTAGAGTGAAGAGATGATCCTTTAGAACTGAGATGAGGAGGAATTTCTTCAGCCAGAGTGGTGAGTTTGTGGAACTCATTGCCACAGAGGGCTTGCAGGCCAAGTCATTGAGTGTATTTAAGACAGAGGTAGGTATTTGATTAGTAAGAGGATCTAGAGTTACCAGGAGGTGGGAGAATGTGGTTGACAAACATATAGCCATGATTGAATGGCAGAGCAGACCAAATGAGTCTATTGGCCTAACTCTGATCCTATATTATATGGTCTTATTGTGTAATGTATATAGACGTGAGATTATCCACTTTGGGGCTAAAGGAGGAAGGCAGATTATTATCCAAATGGCTATAAATTGAGATAGTCACAAAAAGTAAGCATGCAGCTGCAACAGGCAGTAAAGAAGGCAAATGATCTATTGGCCTTCACAGTGAGAGGTTTTGAGTACAACAGAAGAGATATGTTGCTGAAATTATACAGGGCCTGGATGATTACACCTGGAATATTGTGTGTCATTTCGGTCTTCTCATCTGAGAAAGGATTTTCTTACAAGAGAGTGCAGCAAACTTTTACAGACTAAACACTGGAATGGTGGGACTGACATATGAGGTCATGTTGAATCAATCAGAATTATTATTGCCTGAGCTCAGAAGACTGAGGAGGGAAATCACAGAACATATAAAATTCTAACAAGACTATACAGGATAGGTGCAGAAAGGGTATCCCTGGTAACGGGTAAATCCAGAACCAGGAGCCACAGTACCAGAATGTGTGGAAAATCATTAGACTGAAATGGGGAGACATTTCTTCACACAGAGAGTGGTGAGCATATGGAATTCACTACCATAAAAGGCAGTCAAAGCAAAAACATCATATGATTTCAAGAAGGAGCTGAATGTAGCACTTTAAGCTAAAAGACTCAAAGGATATGAGGGAAAAACAGGAACAGGCTATTGAGTGGGATGATCAACCATGATCATAAAGAATAGCAGAGCAGGTTGAAAAGGCCAAACGGTTTATTGCTGCTGCTATTTTCTATGTTTCTATTCGGCCTTAAACAAATATTTAGAAAACGAGAAATGGGGACACCATTGCTTGGGTTCATATAAATTTTGTTTCCAAATCCATTTGATTCTATTTTTGTTTTATTTCACTATTCATTGAAGTAGGTTTTGAAGCAGTTTGTTTTCTGGTTGTTTTTACTACACAGATGAATCAATTCTTTGCAATCAGGACAGCAGTTTTAAAAGCAGCCAACTTCTCTGGGGTATGAAGCCAGTACCAGACCATGGCTTTGCTGACAAATGCAGTTACAAGCTTGAAAGACTCATAGAATGCCAATTGTTACCTGAGTTCAATTGTTTCACCCAGAGGCCAAAGTGAACGGTAACCAAAGACATCTTTGATATGCTTGGCAGATTCTTGTGCCAGTAAATAAATAGCATCTGAATATTGTAATTCCACAGGATAGGTAACTGTGTGACACTGGACTTTCTGTTGAAAGTCCAATTAATTACTTACCACTTTACCATCCATGATCCACTCCATACATGGCCAAACAATTTTATTTGAAAAAGAAGCAAAACAAGAAGGAGAAATAAACAATCCTACTGCATGTATGAATTACTGCAGTTCATTTATCTGATCACCTTTTTTTGCAAGATTTTTACATTATTCTACAGTCATTTATGAAGCAGCAACTGCGATCCCCTTTCTGTCAAATGGAACATACAGAGTGTATAGCAACTCTTAATTTATAAATTAGATGTGAAATTGACAAATAGGTTATTAAATTAAGGCACTTTCGCGATTATGTGCTCATTTTTTTAAATTAACATCGCTGGCAAGCAATGAGGAGTGACACCATGGGGACTTTATTCCTTTCCTATTCCTGACCCACTGAGGACTGTTATTATTGCCTTAGCAAAGGTCAATTAGGATGGCAATGTCTGGGCATCAGACTCAAAATCTTGGAAATTTGTACATCATGTAGCATAGCATTTGCAATATTTATACACACAATGCCTTGGGGGAAAGGCAGTGAGAGATTTTGAAAAGATATTCAATCCTACCTCAACTTGGAATTGCCCCATCAAGGACATGCAAACCAGTAAGACAGGACAAGCTGCACTTATAATGTGTCACATCTTTAGGCCGCCTGAAAACACATTACAGGCAAGGATTACTCGAAAAATACAGTTACAGTTGCGACATAGGCAAAGGTAACAGCCAAATTACAGATAGGAAGAAGTTGCAGAAAGCAGAAAGCAAATGAATGAATATCTTAATGCATTATTTTGGCAATATTATTTAAGAGAGGAATGTTAGCCAGGAAATCTCTCTCTTTTTTTGAACAGACCCTTATTTCAGTCAAATTTTCAGGGATTCATCTTATCTTCTGCTGTAATTTTGAATTTTTAGAGGTGAGGGTTTTGAGACTATGCTCTACCAACTCAGTCAGCTCAAAGATTAACAAAAATCAAGGCCTTTGTTTCAAACTTATATTGACATTCTTTCATTGCCCTCTTTATTGTTGCGATGTGAAGTTATTTTTAACCAGTACAGTGAAAATGTAAAATAAAATGTAGCAGTATGCAAAATGAATGGTGAACCTGATCACCACCATCACTCCCATTGACAGATTTGGTCAAAATACTCCACTCTTCCCCCATTGCTATCATATACAGCACTGTCAAGTAGTTACCCCTTTAATGATATGATGTTAACCAAGCTAACTCCTAGCTTGAATACTTAGATAACATTTTTAGTTTGACAACATTATTTTCATGCTCAGGCATCTCCAAAATGTCAATAATTTATGTTAGCTATTGAATGTTCCAATTCCTTAGAACTTCCTGGATATATCCATCTGGTCCAGATGCTTTGTAAATATTAATTTGCAACATTTGTTTTGTCATATGTTCTTTATTGCCATTTCAACAGGGACATTATCCTATTTAAAATAGTTGGCTAATGTAAGCACTAAAATAGTGAAAAATAGAAGAATGAATAATGATTTAAGTATCAGTCTGATAATGACAATATCAGAAATTTCTAGGCATAAGTTCATAACAAATATATACACCGAATGATGCATCAGAAATTCATTTTCACAGCATCAGTTTTGCTGACTGTACATTTTCTCAGAAAGGAAAATGGTTCAACTATTATCCTACAAGATCCCAAATGACCACAGCACGATTTTGTGCACAAAAAGGACTTCCATTTATCAAAATGACATGACTTGTTAATCTATACAGCATCCAAGGTGGTTAGTTGCAGTACACTAAATTTTTTTTCCTATTATTTTAGTATTCTTAATCACATTTGTACCTGAATTAATGGTATTTAAACATTCTTAACATTAAATCAGCTAGTGAAGTCAGTGTAAAAATTCAAATCAGGCTATGCCATTTAAGAGTATCTTTTCAATTCAAACAAATAGCATTTATGCAATGTGACTAATGAAGGAATATTCTGTTTTGAATTGATCAAAATTTTATAAATGGCTAATTATGTGCATTAGGCTGTGGGTAATGATTAAATAGCATATTATGTGAAATTGTCACGAAAATTACACAGGGATATATTCCAACACAATTTTTAAAATTAACAAGCAACATGTCATGTTAAGCTGATGTACTTGTGCAGTCTTCTTAAAAAGGTGAGAAACAATTTTATTTTTAACTTCATTGAATCAATGATAATGAAAGTATCATTTTCAATATTACCTTTTATATTAATGCCATAACTATATATAAAAAACCTAAGAAAAATAATCATCTTCACAACATATAACATTTCATTGTGGCATTTAACTTTATTAGTGGAATCTAATGACATAACATTCAGGTCATAGGTCATGGTAGAATGATGAGAATCATCTATCATGTATGGGTTTTGCCTGAGTTACTGGATAGATTGACTTTCCACAGGGGACAAGTTACATTCCTTGAGGTATTGGTTCTTTCCAATACCTCAGCTAGTGTATGGCAATGTCAAAATCTATATACCTTATTTGCCTATCTTTGTAGAACATGATGAAGCTGTGAAGGGAAGGATAAGAATCCATAGAAAAGATTTTTTTTGAAAGTAAATCTATGAGAAGATATTAAGTGAGCATATTGTGTGTGCTACCATCTGGATCTTCTAAGTGCGTGGATTCCTTAGGAACTTATATTGCCTAGTATATAGGAGGGTAGCCAACTTCTTTTCTAACAAGGAGAGTTCTGTGGAGTAAACAAGATGTAAGAATTTGCACCTCAGGAACTAGTTACGGGTCATAAAAATTGGTTGTACATTATCACAAAAACTGTTGGCTGGACTTAACCTTAAGTCTGTCTCCCAAGAGATCCTATTTTTCTCTTTCACCTAGTCCACATACCATCCTCAGAATACTAATGCTTATTGCACTCAATCAAGTGTTAACCATTTTAGCTCGCTCCAGGTTCATGTTCAACATCTCCCACCAAGCTTTTTACTGAAACTATTAGTTCTGTTCCTTTGTAAGTCCCCTTCAGCAGTGTGCACAATATCTAATCTCTATTTGTTCACTTCTCCATGGGTGGTCATATCTTTTATATTTACATCCTTGATCCGCATCTGTTATCTTGTTCCTAGTTCTGGTAAATTCCAGACATGGTAGCTTTTTATTGTGAGATCTGACCTGTTAAGACCATAAGACCTTAAGTCATAGAAGTGGAAGTAAGGCCATTCGGTCCATCGAGTCCACTCCACCATTTAATCATGGCTGATGGGCATTTCAACTCCACTTACCCGCATTCTCCCCGTAGCCCTTAATTCCTCGTGACATCAAGAATCTATCAATCTCTGCCTTGAAGACATTTAGCATCCCGGCCTCCACTGCACTCTGCGGCAATGAATTCCACAGGCCCACTCTCCGGCTGAAGAAATGTCTCCGCATTTCTGTTCTGAATTGACCCCCTCTAATTTTAAGGCTGTGTCCACGGGTCCTAGTCTCCTTGCCTAATGGAAAAACTTTCCTAGCGTCCATCCTTTCCAAGCCATGTATTATCTTGTAAGTTTCTATTAGGTCTCCCCTTAAATCTTCTAAACTCCAATGAATACAATCCCAGGATCCTCGACCATTCCTCATATGTTAGACCAACCATTCCAGGGTTCATCCGTGTGAATCTCCACTGGGCACGTTCCAGTGCCAGTATGTCCTTCCTGAGGTGTGGGGACCAAAACTGGACACAGTACTCCAAATGGAGCCTAACCAGAGCTTTATAAAGTTTCAGTAGCACAATGGTGCTTTTATATTCCAACCCTCTTGAGTATGATAGGATCGCTCTTTTTCATTTATCATTTTGTAAGCATGAAGGTGTATGTGTGGCTACAATTTCTTAGTGTGATGGGGTGTTGAGTTTTCACCTTTCTGCCCATCATTAACTCAAAGTTGCTGAACTGCATCAGAGTGGGGTGGATCTTTAACTGAAGAGTGATTCAATTGTTATGACCTCACATTTATCCTCTCTGTTAGATTGCAGGTATCGAGGTGAACTTGTGACATGTACAAATCCAGAATTAGATGTGAAGTAGTTAATGCGTTCATCCAGAAATTGTGGCCCATTGTCTAATTGTCTATTGTCTATAAAATGGCCATGTCAGGAATACCATGTTTGCATATCTCATATATGACTTGGATACCTGCTTCTGTAATCTTTGTACACAATTTCTTAACCTTGATCTGTCAAGAGAAATAATCAATGGTGATGTGTCTCACAAACCTCATTGAGTTTTTTGAGAAGGTGACCAAGCATGTGGATGAGGGTAGGACAGTTGATGTGGTGGACATGGACTTTAATAAAGCCTTCGATAAGGTTCTACATGTAGGCTTGTGGAGAAAATGTGGAAGCATGGGATTGGGTGTTATTTAGCAATCTGGATTAGAAACTGGCTTTCTGGAAGAAGGCAATGAATGGTGGTTGATGGAAAATATTCAGTCTGGAGTCCGGTTACTAGTGGCGTGCCACAAGGATCTGTTTTGGGACCACTGCTGTTTGTCATTTCTATAAATGACTTGGACGCAAGCATAGATGGATGGATTAGTAAATTTGCAGATGACACTAAAAAGTCGGTGGAATGGTAGTCAATGTGGAAAAATGTGAGAGGTAGCAAATGGAGTTCAATGCAGATAAATGTGAGGTGATTCACTTTGGGAAGAGTAACAGGAAGGCAGAATACTGGGTAAATGGAAAAATTCTTGGTAGTGTGGATGTGCAGAGGAATCTTGGTGTGCATGTACATAGACCCCTGAAAGTTGTCACCCAGGTTGACAGTGCTGTTAAGAAGACATATGGTGTGTTAGGTAGAGGGATTGAGTTCCAGAACCATGATGTCACGCTGCAACTATACAAAACACTAGTGCAGCCTCACTTGTGTTCTGGTAGCCCCATTTCAGAAAGGATGTGGAAGCATTGGAAAAGGGGCAGAGGAGATTTACCAGGATGTTGTCTGGTCTGGAGGAAAGGTCTTATGAGGAAAGGCTGAGGAACTTAGGTCTGTTCTCATTGGAGAGAAGAAAGCTAACAGGGGATTTAATAGAGACATACAAAATAATCAGAGGATTAGATAGGGTGAACAGTGAAAGTCTTTTTCTTAAGATGATGACTTTGGCTTGTACAAGGGAGTATGGCTGCAAATTGAGGAGTGATAGATTTAAGACAGATTTCAGAGGTAGGCTATTTCCTCAGGGAGTGGTAAGGCTGTGGAATGCCCTGCCTGCCAATATAGTTAACTCAGCCACATTAGGGGCATTTAAATAGTCCTTGGATAAGCATGTGGATGATGACGTGTTAATATAGAGAGATGGGCTTAGAATAGTTCACAGATTGGTGCAACATCGAGGGCCGAAGGGTCTGTTCTGCTCTGTATTGTTCATTGTTCTATATTCTATGAGTCAAGACCTTTCATCAAGTATGAATGTATCTACCCCACACATTCCGAAGACAGGAATTTGGTGAGTGTGAATGGTTTTCTGTGCTCTGGCTTGTGGGTGGCACATGTCTGACAATTGGCAAAGAGTACCTATGGATCGCAGATCACCACAACACCAACTGAACTCAAAACCTGCAGTTTGTTGATTCCCAAGTCTCCTTGGGACAGTTTCTCCAAGATGCCTTCTCGAATTAAAGCTGGGTGATCAGCCATAATGGTCTTACACCATTATGTCATTATCAATAGAAAAAAATAATCCCTGTTTGAAATACATTTTCATGGCTACACTTTGTGGCCAACCCCTTGTGCAATATGGGTAGATTGTGAGATCTTTCTTTCATTCTTGTCAAATCTACCTAAGCTGATTGTAACTCGTTGGCCACTGTACCAGCAAAGACTGGTGTATGACTCAGTTTCTTGGATGAAATCAACATCTTGGCTTCTAAGGCTAGCAGCTTTAGTTCAGGAGAACGTTTCTGCCATCATCTGCAGTTTTGTCCTCACACAGACTGTTTAGTCAGAGAATTACATTAGATGAAGTTGGAATCTCAATGTCCTTGGAGGCATTCTTGCAAATTCCTTTTTTATGTAATAGAGAACCCAAAGGTTTGTGATCTTTTTCAATGGTCACTGTCAGACTAAGGATGTAATCTGGAAATCTCTTGCAAGCCGATGTAACTGAGAGAACCACATCATGCTTCTGTATCAGATAAAATCTATGATGTGCAGTTGGTTTATGTGCAACACCTATGTGGCTGCTCCTGGAAAATCCAGCTCCTCAACCAGCAATTGAAGTTTCAGCTGCTATGATCATTGCAAACAAAGGATTATAATGTACTATGATATCTGTATTTGGCCACATTTCCTGAATCTTATGAAAAGCATTCCCCTGATGAGGATTCCAACACCACCTTTATGGCCTCAAGGGTTTTGTAAGGGCTGCTAAGTCAAGCAAATGTTTCACCACCTGATTCACCATACTAAAGAATCTTTGAAGAGCCTAGATTGTCTTTGGAGTGAGGAATTCCATAATTGCTTGAAGTTTTTGATGGTCCGTCAGAAAGCATTAACGATATGCTCCGAACAATGGATAATTCTTCAGAGAATTCAGTCTTGTCATTAAGCTTTTTCTGTAAGTGTTTTTCTATTGTACAAGACTAATTGTTGCTGACTCAATGGAGAGCAATTGAAAATTCTGAGATATGGAAAGCCAAATATATATTCAATTTATGGACAAAATCTATAGGGATCTGAGCAATGTGGGCTACAGTGAGATCTGTTGCAGATATGGATGAGGAATCCAGTGAGGCTAATCACTCTGGAAGCATCTTGATGCATCTTTTATGCTTTTGCCAAGTGGAGAGATGTGTTTCTCATTAAGCAGTGGCGAATTGCCAATCGAGGGGTATTATGACTTGTTAATGGTCTTGTTAATGTTGCAATCATGTTAATGCTACATCTTGTTAATGCTGCAATGTGCTTTATTAATATTCAGCTTCCCATCTTACCAAACTTGCCAAACAAGTTAAACATTGAACATTTTCGACATGGAAGTCAGAATGCATACCTCATGACTTCAGCTCGCCACTGGCTGAGAACATGTGAATGACGCTCAGCAGGAAACAGCATTTCAAGACATTATCCATGAGTACCAGTCTCACACATGCACCCGTCGCACACAGACATTGTCATCCAGTATTTTTTCACCCTTCCCACCCATCATGGTAACTCTTCAATCCACACGCAGGTTGCTCAGGAAGCACAAACTTACAGAGCACATAGACAATGAGCACTGAAAGGCTGTGACAAGGACAGTTAGTGTGCAGGGACAGTCACCCAGCTCACAGCTTAGAATGTGCTGTATCTCAAGGCTGCTCACTTGTCTCTTAGCATTTGCTCACTTACCTGCACCCACCTGCATGGTCACAGTCTGACATGACTCACTGCACCGATGCACATCTGGACAATGAAGGCCATTGCCTCCCATATACGTGTCTGCTGCTCCTTTACATCCCTGTGCATGGGGACGAAGTCCCTGACTATTGACCCCACAGGGTCCTCTCCTCCCTTTGGCTGAGCAGGAGCTCAGTTTCTAGCAGTGATCTGAGTGCCAGCAACCTGGGCATCTTGACATCCTGCAAGGCCACTCACAGTCTTTTCTTATGAGGGCAGGATCCTCTCTTCATAAGAGTTGAGGAATTGAATGGCGGATATCCCTTCACCTCTACAGGCCCTTTCTGCCTGTTGTGTGCTGTCTTTTCTTGAAACAAGATAGAGGGAGATACTGAGGTGAAAGTAGAAGGCACAGATGTTTGTGCTGGTATACGTGGTTGAAAGGTGGTGAGGTGTCCTGGGCAAGTGAGTCGACAGGGCAGAGGGCACGGAGGGTTAGTGGCGTTAGGGGTGGATGATAGTGAGTGAGCACAGGCATTAGTGAGAGTGACAGAGCATGAGCCTTCGTAGGAAATGGGTGCAGTCGCATAGACACGGTGACTGTAAGAGAGCAGAGAGAAGAGTGTGTCACTTACCGCAGTGGAACAAAAAAGGCCTTTTATGGTCCTGCAGGCCATTCTTCCTCACTGTCGAGGCAGCACTGATCCAGGTAAGGACCTTGGACTTGTCTGCCAGGATTTTGTGGTGTGGCCTCCACTGCCATCCTCTGGGAAGAGGACTCCTCTCCTTTATCCCACCAGCTCCTCCAAGTCCTGCCATCTTCCCCTTCTCTGAAATGATCAGCCTCTGTCCTTACCAAACAGGGCAATTTCAGAATGCCATTTTTGTCATGGTCTGCTGCAGCCTTTACCAGGAACGTTGATCTTTCAATGGATATCCACTGATTCACAAGTTGTCCCAAGAATGATGTGTGGTAAGATGGTGATAGAATCAGACATGAGGGATATCATGGGGGTGCAGCTAGTTTATGAGTTGTGTTGGGTAACATATATTGAGAAATCTCATTGGGCCTCACAACAAGTATCCAAAAACTGTGCAATTTGTACTTAGCCAAACTAACATAAGATTCAGCCCTATGTTTATGTTGTGGTCCATTACTTGTCATGCAGTGTGAAGCAGGTAAAAAGGCCTACAGTCCTCAGTTTTGACACATAGCATAATGCACTCAACCATCCTTGAAATAGTTAAGCATCTCTGAAAAAGACACAATGTGTCAATTTTGCAAATTGTCCTGATGAGTGCAAGATGTAAAACCTTTGACAAAATGTATCATATCTTTCAGCAATACTCAAGTTCTATATTCTGACACAATTAAATGTGCTTGTCTACACCCTCATCCTCATTCCTGTTTATTCTGTTATCACAAACCTGTCCAGTGGAAGGGGATAGGAAATGCCAGGAGACCTCTGGTCTGTAATAAGGAAATCCCAGGGGGAGTTACACATAAATGGTGCTCTGTTCCTGGCCAGTGTTGAGGCGAAAGTGGTGATCAAATGAATCATCTGCACAGACCACTTTAATCTTTATGGGAAAGCTAACTTAAAAATTGCATAGAGAAAGACGCAAAAAGGATCGCTTGTTTTTTCGGAATATAATTCTGCCCATTCAAGAGGAACTGCTTGGTTTGAAGCACATCCTTAATCAGTAAGAGAAACTTATTTGGAATAATTGAGATAAGTTTGCAGATAATGATGCAAAATATTGCAAGGCCAACAATGAAAATGACTAAAGAATTTACAGATATCAGTGACCATTCTGGTGATATACTGCAGCATTTATAATTCAAACTGTTGGATATATCCCAAGTAAACCCATCCCTGGAGATTTCATGACAAATTCTAGGCAAATCAGAGACAGATTGCTGTCACCACGATAAAACAACCATTAGGAAGTTTACATTTATGATCAGCCTGACATATGGGACCTTATCAAAAGCTTTATTAAAATTCACACAGACTATCAAATGCGTTGCCCTCGGCAACCCTCCTTGTGATGTCCTCAAACAAGTCAATCATATTAGTTAGATACAAATGTCCCTTATCAAATCCATACTTATTATCTTGGACAAGGACTTGACTGTCTAAAAGATTTATCATGTTCCTAAAATGTTTCACTGCTAATATAAGGCTGACTAGCCTATAATCACCTGGTCTATCATTTTCTCAGTTCTTAAACATTCTGTAATCAGAACTGGCTTGACTGTGTGTTTAATATGTGATTTAACATATTCGTCTACTCATTAATTGCACTTTTGGCAGTACATGTTATGATTTCAAAGTATAGAAGAACTGTTCTGGTGGTTCACCAGGCCATTAAAGATCCAAAACATTTTATCAAGAAAAGTAAAAAATTGGCTCAGTCATTTAGCCAAAATAGCCTGGAGTGTCTAAGAACATAATGGCCTAGATTTTCCACTGGTCAGACAGTCATTATTCCATCATAGATAGGAGTTGTGCATGGAGGCCTGTGAAATTCCTATCATGGCACACTCGGAAAGACTTGCCTGGGAAATTATATTTTCTGCTGGGCAATTCCTCTAATCCTGGTACTGTCTGAAAATCTCCATTTAAATTGAAGACTTTGACAGTTCAGATGAAATTAAGTTAATTAGTTACTCAGAAAAGGTTAGATATTAAATTTATAGTTAATTCCTGAGCAACTATTAAAATGACACCATACTTACCTCACACATCCTAACTACACCTGCCCCAGACCACTTGTGCTCCTAGACCCTAACCCAACACTACCCCATGGGACCTAATCGAATCCCCCCAGACCTGTACCCTGAAGCAACTTATGCTGTAGGAGATCATAGTGCAGAAGGTAAGATTGAAAATTCACTGGCAGAAAAAGGGGCATTTTTAAATGGATCTTTTCTTGATCAACTGATTATGAGAATAGTTACCTCAGGGTTCTGTGCTGGACCCTTAGCTTTTACAATTGATCTAAATGACACAGATGGTGGTGCAAAGGAATGGTGGCTAAATTTTCAAATGATGGAACGATGTTGTGAAGTGGACATAAGATAATAGAGATAGGTTGACTGAGTGGCAAAAAATCTGGCATGTAGATTATAAAGTAGGTAAATGTGAAGTTGCTCACTTTTAAATGGAGAACAACTTCAGAATTCCAAGTTACAGAGGGATCTGGGTGTTCTAGTGTAATGGTCCCAAAATGCAAGTACAGCAAGTATTTAAGAAGGAGCATGAAATACTAGCATTTATGGCAAGAGGCAGTGAGAGGATGCTGAAGAGCTGGGAAAGCAGCAGCAGTCTTCAGATGAGGAAGATGAAGACACTAGGTGGGAGGAGCATCACCTTCAGCATGATAGAGCTACAGCATCTGGTGCAACAAGCCTGGGAGGGCTTAATTTTATTTTTCCCACACAGGACTTAATTAACATCTAATTCCAACAGATTTGAGCGAGGTGCAATGATCACTCACTGATACCAATCTGTTACTGTTCAAAATGCAGGTGGGCCCTGTCTTTTCCAGAATCAAGTACAGCTTTTTTGTTGTTGATTTTGTCACTTTTGCTGATACTGAATATAAATGTATGTTTTCAACAATTTGAAGGCTTTTCAGTATGTCAGGGCTCCACATTGTTAAACACACAGTGTATTAGATAAAATTAGCACTCCCTTTGACAGGGTTCTAAGAGAGGATAGTGTAAAGGACATGTAGCCTGTGTAACTTGATCCTTGTAGCTGCAGTTACAATGACTGTCAATCAATTGGTAATGATGTAAAATAGCAATACATTTACAGATGTGCTATTCTATTTGTAATGAAGTGTCAGCTGTGTCATCTATGTACACTGTGAAAAGTGCTATTTGTGGCTAGCAGTGATTCACTAGCTGTGGGTCTAGGGTTTAAAAATGAGATTGGCAACAGGAATCCCATGAGGTCTGGCAATGGTAAGCACTTCACCAACTGCTGACCATACAATAGTACTGGCAGGGAGCCTTAAAAGTGTGGTGCACACGTAACGAGGTGAGCCTTGAAGAATTGCACAGAATAACTCCATAGAGTTTGCAAAGAGAAACCCTTCATGAAACACAAAATTGATACTTGGCCAATTTTAGAAAACATCAGTGTAAGGTTTCTCAGTGGGGTCCTCACACATCATTAAGTCACAGCAGATAGGCTGAAGTGGAAGATAAGCAGGTGTTCTGTCAATTATTTTGAATCAAAACATAAAAACATGAAAAATCAATGTTTGATCTTTGAGCCAATTTATCAAGCTGATGGCTCATTGACTCTTTTGCATTCATAAATCTCAGCTTATCGGCAAAACTGGAATTTGCCAACATTCCTCATATCCAAGAATCCAAAAGTCTAGTAGCTAATGTGTGCCACAAACAAAATGTATTGATTAACTACCAAAAGGCTTCTGTGACTTATCGGCAGAACAAAATGGAGGCAGGAAGTTTTAGCTTTCCAATTTGTCAGCATGTACCAATAAAAACATCAATCATACAAATTAAAGAAGAATTAAACTGACCTCTGCCATATATCTCTAGATCAAAGAACAGAGACACCAGTGAGTTTGTACATGCTGACTGTGGGCAGTCTGTATATCGCACCTTGCACATTAGAGCACACATTATCTCAATTAACATTCTAGCCTCAACATTCACTATATAAATAAAGTGGGAGAAAGTGAGGACTGCAAATGCTGGAAATCAGTCAAAAAGTGTGGTGCTAGAAAAGCCAGACAGGCGACATCCGAGAAGCAAGACAGTCAACATTTCAAGCATAAGCTCTTCAACAGAAATGCTGGGGTGGGGGAGTAAGGTTGCTCAGAAAAAAATAGGAGGGGTGGGGCTGGGGGGAAGGCAACTAGGAATGCGATAACTGGATGAAGGTGTGGGGTGGAGTGGAGTGGGGAGCGGTAGGTGGGAAGGAAGATAGACAGGTGGGCAGGTCAAGAGGGCAATGCTGAGTGGGAGGGTTTGATCTGGGATAAGGTAGGCTGAGGGAAGCTGAGGAAACTAGCAAAATCGACATTGATTCCGTGTTATTGGAGGGTCCCATGGTGGGAAGCCAAGGTGTTCTTCCTCCAGTCTTTGGGTGGCTAGGATTTGGTGGGGGTGGAGGTCCAGGACTTGCATGTCTTTGGCGGAGTGGGAGGGTGAGTTGAAGTGATTGACCATAGGATGGTGGCATTTTTTAGTACGTGGGTTCCAGAGATGTTCTCTGATGGCCATCCCTCAGCCTTCGACACTCCAGGGAAAACAGCCCCAGCCTATTCAGTCTCTCCCTATAGCTCAAATCCTCCAACCCTGGCAACATTCTTGTAAATCTTTTCTGAACTCTTTCAAGTTTAACAACATCTTTCTGATAGGAAGGAGACCAGAACTGCATGCAATATTGCAACAGTGGCCTAACCAATGTCCTGTACTACCGCAACATGACCTTCCAACTCCTGTACTCAATACTCTGACTGATAAAGGAAAGCATACCAAGCACCTTCTTCACTATCCTATCTACCTGCAACTCCACTTTCAAGGAGCTATGAACCTGCACTCCAAGGTCTCTTTGTTTAGCAACACTCCCTAGGACCTTACCATTAAGTGTATAAGTCCTGCTAAGATTTGCTTTTCCACAAAGCAGCACCTCGCAATAATCTAAATTAAACTCCATCTGCCACTCCTCAGCCCATTGATCCATCTGATCAAGATCCCACTGTAATCTGAGGTAACCTTCTTCGCTGTTCACTTCATCTCCAATTTTGGTGTGATGGGCAACCTGACTAATGATATCTCTTATGTTCATGTCCAATCATTAATTTAAATGACGAAAAGTAGAAGACCTAGCACTGATCCTTGTGGCACTCCACTGGTCATAGGCCTCCAGCCTGAAAAACAACCTTCCACCACCACCCTCTGTCTTCTACCTTTGAGCGGGTTCTGTATCCAAATGGCTAGTTCTCCCGGTATTCCGTGACACCTAACCTTGCAAACCAATCTTCCATGGAGAACTTTGTCGAACGCTTTACTTAAGTCCAAATAATCACATCTACTGCTCTGCCCTCATCAATCATCTTTGTTACTTTTTCAAAAAACTCAATCAAGTTCGTGAGACATGAATTCCCATGCACAAAGCCATGTTGACTATCCCTATTTAGTCCTTGTCCTTCCAAATGCATGTACATCATGTCCTTCAAAATTCCCTCCAACAACTGCCCACCACCGACATCAGGTGCACCGATCTATAGTTCCCTGGCTTGTCCTTACAATCTTTCTTAAATAATGGTACCATGTTAGCTAACCTCTAGTCTTCTGGCATCTCACCTGTGACTATCGATGATACAAATATCTCAGCAAGGGGCCCAGCAATCACTTCCCTAGCTCCCATGGAGCTCTAGGGTACATCTGATCAGCACCTGGGAATTTATCCATCTTTATACATTTCAAGACATCCAGCCCTTCCTCCTTTGTAATATGGACATTTTTCAAAATGTCACCATCTATTTCTCCACTCTATATCTTCCATCTCCTTCTCCACAGTAAACACTGATGCAATATACTCATTTAGTATCTCGCCCATCTCCTGAGGCTCCATACAAAGGCTGCCTCGCTAATCTTTGAGAGGTCCTATTCACTCCATTGTTACCCTTTTGTCCTTAATGTATTTGTAAAAACCCTTTGGATTCCCCTCAGCTCTATTTGCCAAAGCTATCTCATATCCCCTTTTTGCCCTCTTGATTTCTCTCTTAAGTGTACTCCTCCTGCCTTTAAAATCTAAGGATTCACTCGATCTATCCTGTCTATACCTGACATATGCTTCCTTCTTTTTCTTAACCAAACCCTTAATTTCTCTAGTCATTCAGCATTCCCTACACTTACCAGCCTTTCTTTTCACCCTAACAGGAATATACTTCATATCCCTTTCCCTGCGAACATCTGCACCAGTCAGCTTTTGAAGGTTCTTGCCTAAAACCATCAAAATTAGCCTTCTTCTAATTTAGAACTTCAACTGTTGGATCTGGTCTATCCTTTTCCATCACTATTATAAATCTAATAGAATTATGGTCACTGGCCCCACAGTGCTCCCCCACTGACACCTCAGTCACCTGCCCTGCCTTATTTTCCAAGAACAGGTCAAGTTGTGCTCCTTCTCTAATAGGTAAATCCACATACTGACTCAAAGTTTTCTTGGACACTCTTAACAAATTCCTCACCATCTAAACCCTTAACACTATGGCAGTCCCCGTCTATGTTTGGAAAGTGAAAATCCCCTACCATAGCCACCCTAATATTCTTACAGGTAACTGAAATCTCCTTACGAATTGGTTTCTTAATTTCCCACTAACTATTAGGGGGTCTATAATACAATCCCAATAAGGTGATCATTCCTTTCTTATTTCTCGTTCAACCCAAATAACTTCACTGGATGTATTTCCGGGAATATCCTCCCTCAGCACAGCTGTAATGCTATCCCTTATCAAAAATGCCACTCCCCCTCCTCTCTTGCCTCCCCTTCTATCTTTCTTGTAACATGTGTATCCTGGAACATTAAGCTGCCAGTCCTGTCCATCCCTGTTTCTGTAATTGCTATGATATCCCAGTCCCATCTTCCTAACCATGCCCTGAGTTCATCTGCCTTCCATGTAAGGGCTCTTGCATTGAAATAAATGCAGTGTAATTCATTAGTCCTATCTTGTTCACTGCCTTGTTCCTGCCTGCCCTGACTGTTTGACTTGCTTCTTTTCTCAACTGTACCAGTCTCAGATTGATCTTTTTTCCCCACACTCACCCCCCACCCCCCAAATGATTTTAAATTCTCCTGAGCAGGTCTAGCATATGTCCCTACCAATATATTAGTCCTCTTCCAATTCAGGTGCAATCCATCCTACTATAGGTCACTTCTACCCCAGAAGAGATTTCAATGATCCAAAAATGAGGATCCTTCTCCCATACACCAGCTCTTCAGCCACGCATTCCTTTGCTCTATCCTCCTATTCCTGCCCTCACTAACTCGTAGCACCGGGATTAATCCAGATATTACTGCCTTTGAGGGCCTCCTTTTTAAGTTCTTGCTTAATTTTCTCTATTCTCCCTTCAGGATCTTATCCTTATGTCATTAGTCCCAATGTGTACAATGACCTCCTGATTGTCCCTCTTCCCCTTGAGAACATTCTGCACCCTCTCTAAGACATCCTTGATCCTGGAAACAGGGAGGCAACACACTATTCTGATTTTTCGCTACAGTCACCTAACATAATCGATTGCTTAGAACTCAATGTACCCCTCATTACATTGGAGGCAGTCTTGATACCAGAAACTTGGCTGTTAATGCTACATTCCTCTGAACATCAATCACCCTCTATATTTTGCAAAACAGCATACTTATTTGAAATGGGGATAGCCACAAAAGATTCATGTATTACCCGCCTACCTCTCCTACCTTTCTTGGAGTTAACCCATCTACCTGATTGTATCTGCGGCTTTTCTCCCTTCCTGTAATTGCCATCCATTACACCCCCAGCTCTTGTAAATTCCTCATTGCCTCTAACTGTCGTTCCAACCAATCCATTCGATCTGACAGGATTCACAACCAACATTTATTGCAGATATAATCCTCAGTAACACGTAAACTCTCCTGAAACTCGCACATCCAACAAGAAGAGCATATCGCTCTACTAAAGGCCATTTTGCTCCTTCCAATCTACATGCTCCTTCCAATCTACAGTCCTAGAAAATGGCCTTGTCTTATTGCTCTACAAAATGTTGCTCCTGGCTAACCTAATACTTCTGGTGATAATTTTTAAAATTTAAGCCAGAGATAGATCCCAAAAAAACATAATCAAGAAAGAACCCACTATACTCACTATTGTGGATTTTCAACAAGGCTATAGTTAAAGCTATTTACTTATCTGTTTCTGTGCTATGAGCTCTCTCAAACAGGTTCCTCCAAGATCATTTGTGAATTTTGCTGTTTGTTAAGTTTTCTTAGACACACCCTGATGTCCAGCGATGCATGAATTCAAACAGCAAAGGCAATAACTGCACAGGTTCACTGCTGGGCCAGGAAGCAGTGTAAGTTTCTTTCTCTACCTCCCTTGTAGACCATGTGTTTGCTGCCTTTGTCTGTCTTTCTCCCTTTTAAAAGTGCTGTCATTTTCACTTTTTTTAAAAGTTTCAAAACAATTGCAATGGCATATAAAAATTGCTTTTCCTGGAATCCTAAAATACCTCAGAAAAGGAGCAACCTGTTACTGCCAGAAATTTTTCCTAACCTCCATCTTGGCTGCACTCAAAAGCAGCAAAAGGAAGAACCTATCTCTATTTGGGAGTTTAAAGGATCTTGCCTGTACTGTAACTTGCTCTCTGGCCATTTGGTTAGAAAGAGTTGTGTGCTTATCCTATATTTCAGCTGCAAATGTGTTGCTGGTCAAAGCACAGCAGGCCAGGCAGCATCTCAGGAATAGAGAATTCGACGTTTCGAGCATAAGCCCTTCATCAGGAATAAGAGAGAGAGAGCCAAGCAGGCTAAGATAAAAGGTAGGGAGGAGGGACTAGGGGGAGGGGCGATGGAGGTGGGATAGGTGGAAGGAGGTCAAGGTGAGGGTGATAGGCCAGAGTGGGGTGGGGGCGGAGAGGTCAGGAAGAGGATTGCAGGTTAGGAGGGCGGTGCTGAGTTGAGGGAACCGACTGAGACAAGGTGGGGGGAGGGGAAATGAGGAAGCTGGAGAAATCTGAATTCATACCTTGTGGTTGGAGGGTTCCCAGGCGGAAGATGAGGCGCTCCTCCTCCAGCCGTCGTGTAGTTGTGTTCTGCCGGTGGAGGAGTCCAAGGACCTGCATGTCCTCGGTGGAGTGGGAGGGAGAGTTAAAGTGTTGAGCCACGGGGTGATTGGGTTGGTTGGTTCGGGCGGCCCGGAGGTGTTCTCTGAAGCGTTCCGCAAGTAAGCGGCCTGTCTCACCAATATAGAGGAGGCCACATCGGGTGCAGCGGATGCAATAGATGATGTGTGTGGAGGTACAGGTGAACTTGTGGCGGATATGGAAGGATCCCTTGGGGCCTTGGAGGGAAGTGAGTGTGGAGGTGTGGGTGCAAGTTTTACATTTCCTGCGGTTGCAGGGGAAGGTGCCGGGGGTGGAGGTTGGGTTGGTGGGGGGTGTGGATCTGACGAGGGAGTCACGAAGGGAGTGGTCCTTGCGGAACGCTGATCGGGGAGGGGAGGGAAATATATCCTTGGTGGTGGGGTCCGTTTGGAGGTGGCGGAAATGGCGGCGGATGATACGTTGTATGCGGAGGTTGGTGGGGTGGTAGGTGAGAACCAGTGGGGTTCTGTCTTGGTGGCGGTTGGAGGAGCGGGGCTCAAGGGCGGAGGAGCGGGAAGTGGAGGAGATGCGGTGGAGGGCATCGTCGATCACGTCTGGGGGGAATCTGCGGTCCTTGAAGAAGGAGGCCATCTGGGCTGTGCGGTGTTGGAATTGGTCCTCCTGGGAGCAGATGCGGCGGAGACGAAGGAATTGGGAATATGGGATGGCGTTTTTACAGGGGGCAGGGTGGGAGGAGGTGTAGTCCAGGTAGCTGTGGGAGTCAGTCGGTTTATAATAGATGTCTGTGTTGAGTCGGTCGCCCGAGATAGAAATGGAAAGGTCTAGGAAGGGGAGGGAGGAGTCTGAGACAGTCCAGGTGAATTTCAGGTCGGGATGGAAGGTGTTAGTAAAGTTGATGAACTGTTCAACCTCCTCGTGGGAGCACGAGGCAGCGCCGATACAGTCATCGATGTAGCGGAGGAAAAGGTGGGGGGTGGTGCCAGTGTAGTTGCGGAAGATGGACTGTTCCACATATCCTACGAAGAGGCAGGCATAGCTGGGGCCCATGCGGGTGCCCATGGCAACTCCTTTAGTTTGGAGGAAGTGGGAGGATTGAAAAGAGAAGTTATTCAGGGTGAGGACCAGTTCAGTCAGTCGAAGGAGGGTGTCAGTGGAAGGGTACTGGTTGGTGCGGCGGGAAAGGAAGAAGCGGAGGGCTTTGAGTCCTTCGTGATGGGGGATGGAGGCGTACAGGGACTGGATGTCCATAGTGAAAATAAGGCGTTGGGGACCGGGGAAGCGAAAATCCTGGAGGAGGTGGAGGGCGTGGGTGGTGTCCTGAACGTAGGTGGGGAGTTCTTGGACTAAAGGGGACAGGACCGTGTCGAGGTATTGGGAGATGAGTTCGGTGGGGCAGGAGCAGGCTGAGACAATGGGTCGGCCGGGGCAGGCAGGTTTGTGGATTTTGGGCAGGAGGTAGAAACGGGCAGTGCGGGGTTGTGGGACTATGAGGTTGGAGGCGGTGGATGGGAGATCCCCTGAGGTGATGAGGTCCTGGATGGTCTGGGAGATGATGGTTTGGTGGTGGGAGGTGGGGTCGTGGTCAAGGGGGCGATAAGAGGAGGCGTCCGCGAGCTGGCGTTTGGCTTCAGCGGTATACAGGTCGGTGCGCCAAACTACCACCGCGCCTCCCTTGTCTGCGGGTTTGATGGTGAGGTTGGGATTGGAGCGGAGGGAGTGGAGGGCTGCACGTTCTGAGGGTGAGAGGTTGGAGTGGGTGAGAGGGGTGGACAGGTTGAGTCGGTTAATGTCACGGCGGCAGTTGGCTATAAAGAGGTCGAGGGCGGGTAGGAGGCCAGCACGGGGTGTCCAGGTGGATGGGGTGTGTTGGAGGCGGGAGAAGGGGTCGTCAGAGGGTGGGCGGGAGTCTTGGTTGTGAAAGTAGGCACGGAGGCGAAGGCGGCGGAAGAATTGTTCAATATCTCGCCACGTGTTGAACTCATTAATCCGAGGGTGTAGGGGAATGAAGGTGAGGCCCCTGCTGAGGACTGATCTTTCATCCTCAGAGAGGGGGAGATCTGGAGGGATGGTGAAAATGCGGCAAGGCTGGGAGCTAGGACCTGGTGTGGGACTGGAGCTGGAGCTGGGGCTGGGGGCGGGGTTAGGGGCGGGGACAGAGATCGAAGTAGGGGCGGAGTTAGACGTGGTGACGTTGCTCGATGTGGGGGCGGGTCATGCGTCGTGACGGAAATAAGCGTGGGGGCGGGGTTACGTGAAGTGACGAAAGACGGCGTGGGGGCGGGGTTATGTGTGGTGACGAAGGTTTGCGTGGGGGCGGGGTTACGCGTAGTGACGAAAGACGGCGTGGGGGCGGGGAAACCTGAGGATTTGTGCTCCTGCAGGTTAGTGATGTCAGTGGGGGCGGAAGTGGCTGCGCCGACGGCAACCGGAGGGGCGGAAATGGTTGCGGCGACGGAGGAGTGGTGGTCATTCCCGGTGGCCGCATGGGTCGCGGGTCCGTCGGCGATCGTGGAAGCGGTTGTGTGTGTGGTTCATCAACTTTACTAACACCTTCCATCCCGACCTGAAATTCACCTGGACTGTCTCAGACTCCTCCCTCCCCTTCCTAGACCTTTCCATTTCTATCTCGGGCGACCGACTCAACACAGACATCTATTATAAACCGACTGACTCCCACAGCTACCTGGACTACACCTCCTCCCACCCTGCCCCCTGTAAAAACGCCATCCCATATTCCCAATTCCTTCGTCTCCGCCGCATCTGCTCCCAGGAGGACCAATTCCAACACCGCACAGCCCAGATGGCCTCCTTCTTCAAGGACCGCAGATTCCCCCCAGACGTGATCGACGATGCCCTCCACCGCATCTCCTCCACTTCCCGCTCCTCCGCCCTTGAGCCCCGCTCCTCCAACCGCCACCAAGACAGAACCCCACTGGTTCTCACCTACCACCCCACCAACCTCCGCATACAACGTATCATCCGCCGCCATTTCCGCCACCTCCAAACGGACCCCACCACCAAGGATATATTTCCCTCCCCTCCCCTATCAGCGTTCCGCAAGGACCACTCCCTTCGTGACTCCCTCGTCAGATCCACACCCCCCACCAACCCAACCTCCACCCCCGGCACCTTCCCCTGCAACCGCAGGAAATGTAAAACTTGCACCCACACCTCCACACTCACTTCCCTCCAAGGCCCCAAGGGATCCTTCCATATCCGCCACAAGTTCACCTGTACCTCCACACACATCATCTATTGCATCCGCTGCACCCGATGTGGCCTCCTCTATATTGGTGAGACAGGCCGCTTACTTGCGGAACGCTTCAGAGAACACCTCCGGGCCGCCCGAACCAACCAACCCAATCACCCCGTGGCTCAACACTTTAACTCTCCCTCCCACTCCACCGAGGACATGCAGGTCCTTGGACTCCTCCACCGGCAGAACACAACTACACGACGGCTGGAGGAGGAGCGCCTCATCTTCCGCCTGGGAACCCTCCAACCACAAGGTATGAATTCAGATTTCTCCAGCTTCCTCATTTCCCCTCCCCCCACCTTGTCTCAGTCGGTTCCCTCAACTCAGCACCGCCCTCCTAACCTGCAATCCTCTTCCTGACCTCTCCGCCCCCACCCCACTCTGGCCTATCACCCTCACCTTGACCTCCTTCCACCTATCCCACCTCCATCGCCCCTCCCCCTAGTCCCTCCTCCCTACCTTTTATCTTAGCCTGCTTGGCTCTCTCTCTCTTATTCCTGATGAAGGGCTTATGCTCGAAACGTCGAATTCTCTATTCCTGAGATGCTGCCTGGCCTGCTGTGCTTTGACCAGCAACACATTTGCAGCTGTGATCTCCAGCATCTGCAGACCTCATTTTTTACTATCCTATATTTCACTTCATCTTGAAACCACCTAATTTAGTCCACCAAAGACTTGAAAGGGATGTGAGGGTGGGAACACCCTCTCTTGCTCCGTTAGTATAATCCTTGTTATGTAAGGCATTAAATACCTGAAAAGGTTAACTGACATCACGTAATAAGTTTCACCCATCAGGATATAATGGACTTTTCCTTGGAGTTGTAAGTTATTGTTCCAGTTTTTATACAGGTGCTTATCCAAGTGCTTAATGCAGGTAGCTAACAGTATTACGTACTTACTCAAAAGTCTAGCTGGACATTGCACAAGTGATTATTATATAACTTATACGCCATGAAAACAATTACTAAATACTATGTGATACTGGTGAGTTTAACATGAATACAAGGATGGTTATCAAATTGGCTGCTTGTGCGTGCATAAAGGAGCCAGTGGTGTCAGTTACTGGTGAGACACATCCTGAAGGCAGATAAATCTGTGTCTGTATGGCCAAAATCATTATGTTCCTTGTGTAATAACATCACACCCACTGTGCATACAGAAATGCACACCATATAGAGGCCAAAGTTCCAGGAGCAGGCAAAACATCCAGGGGCAAGAGCAAAGTCTGGAAGTGAGTACAAAGGCTAGGGGTTGGAGCAAAGGTCACAAAGTAACACAAAGGTCACAAAGTATTGCAGCTCCTCATGGTGGGCAAGAGACATACTGTCTCCATGCTGTGTTTAAACTTAAGGGGAGGGTTGACAGCATCAAGGTCTCCACCCGTCCCCACCCACCCTAGCCCCTAATGTGGCAGACAGCAGCTACTTTTTATGAACAATGGTCTGTCTCAATAGAGTACCTTTTTTGATTGAAGAGTAATTACATTCGTCACATGGTAGTGACGTAGCACTGCCAGGTGGAGCTTCTGCACTTGTGCACTCCTGACAGTACTTAGAGGCATTGTTCCTTTAAAACATAGCCATATGATAATCTTGTTTATGAAGTCCACATCTCCCTTCAGTAGAAGATGCTGTGACAGCACCCTTCCCCACTTGGTATCAGTTAATTAGACTAACCAGACCAACTTAAACCTACCAAACAAACTTTCACTTCCACCCGCACCCCCACCCACCCACTTATGGCAAGGCCTTAACAACATTACGGGAAGCAAAATGATGCAGAGCAAGATGGCAGACAAAGACTCATTCCCCCCTGACATGCTCAGTGCTTTCTATGCTCAGTTTGAGTAGAATGCCAGAGGAGCAGTGACACCTGCCCTGTCAGCCCTGGAGACACCTGTTCCCTCGGTCACCGCTGCGGATGTCAGACTGATCTTCCTAGAATACAAACCAAGGAAAGCAATGGGCCCAGATAGTGTCCCCAGTTGAGCACTCAGATCATGTGCAGACTAGCTGGTGGAGGTATTCACCGACATCTTCAATCTCTCCCTCCTACAAGCCAAAGTCCCTACCTGCTTCACGAAGACTACCATCATCCTGGTACCTAATAAACCACATGCAATGTGCCTTAATGACTATCACCCAGTGGCTCTGACCTCATTAATCATGACGTGCTTCAAGAGGCTGGTAATAGCCCACTTCAATTTCAGTCTCCGAGCCTGCCTTGATCCCCGACAATTTGCCTACTGACGTAACAGGTCCACAGCGGACACCATTTCTGTGTGTGGAGCAAGCATCAGTTAAAAAGCAGTACAAAGCCTGCCAGCAGAAACTCAAACCAGCTAGGAATAGTGAAGCTCATGGAGAAGGAGCAGAGAGAGTGCAAATTATTCATACCGTGAAAAAGGGAATGATACACACTAAGAAGAAGAAGAAATGATTGATATAATTTAGCAGAGTTTTCCTCCATTCTTGAGGAGGTATAAATAGAGAATTTCTT
This sequence comes from Hemiscyllium ocellatum, assembly GCF_020745735.1. Lineage (NCBI taxonomy): Eukaryota > Metazoa > Chordata > Chondrichthyes > Orectolobiformes > Hemiscylliidae > Hemiscyllium > Hemiscyllium ocellatum. The sequence continues at coordinate 39,436,399 of NC_083418.1, forward strand.
CATTTTAAAGCAATTCAATCACCTTTAAACACTAAAAGTAACTTATTTTTAGCAAAAACAGGGATAATTCTGAAACATTTAAAAGTTTTCAACTTTAACAGAAATTAAAGAAAATTTCTGAAAAGCAAGTAACATAAATTTTAAAAAAGATTTATTAAAAAATTTATTAACAACAAAGTTTCATTAACAACTCACATTTGTTTTCCTGTAATTTATGGAAAATAATTGCAAAATGTTAAACTCACTGAAGAAGACAGTAATACAAATCAAGAGACTGTACAATTTAGAAAACTAAACAGCAAAACCAGCTATACCTACAATTAATAAGTCCTTTAGGTTTCAAGACAATTATTTAAATAAGAGATGTAGCAGGAGTTCAATCAGATGTGAAGGTACCGATGTTGGACTGGGGTGGACAAAGTCAGAAGTCACAAGATGCCAGGTTTATTTGGAATCATAATCATAAGCTTTCGGAACATTGCACCTTCATTAGGGGAAGGAGAATGATAGGAATAGAAAGTCAACCTAGCTCATGGAGATGATCAGACCTTGTCAATTTTTTAAAGTACAAACACATCAAGTCATTACATATAAGAACTTCACAAAAATTCTTCAAATCCTTTGATGCTCAAGTTCCCTATTATCACAAAGCTAGTCCTTTTTTCCTCAATGCTGTTCCTTGACTCAACGATATTCTGTCCTTGAATTTTTTTAGAGGGCTAATAAACCAGGCCGGGCTCCGATCAGACTGGTCTGGTACAGAGATGAAAAGGATTTTGAAAGGCCTTTTATTTAAATGTAAACAGATGAGGCTTCAGGCCAAAGTGGTCATGTTTTGGAAGTGACCTGTAGAATGAAAGGGGAGTGGTCAGCTCGTTAGCTGAACAATTTAGTTCAGTCCAAAACTGCCTGGGAGTTCAACAGTGAGCTGTGTGGAAACTTGCTCTTCTGCCCTTCTAACTTCAATCTGTAAGCATCTGACCCTTTTTGGTACTGTGTTTTAAAGGGGATTTGCTTATTGGGATTATTGAGTATATTCGGATCATCATACTTAAGTTTGGATAGACTGAGTTCCATAGGGTTTTTTTTAATCTATTCTTCATGTTTCATTGTGTAATTTTGTGAATAAATATTTTCTATGAAACATTAATAAAATTAAAAGCTTGGTAGAGATTTTACTTCAGACATTTAGTGCCTGAAAGGGTTAATTGACATCATCAGATAAGCTCTGTCCATCAAGATCAGGATATAAGTAACTATTCCTGGTAGTTCCCAGTTAACTATTGTTCTAATTGTTATTTAGTTCCATGTAGCTTTATAACATTATGCACGAACTCTACTAACTGTACTGTCCAGCCTGCTGTCTCACAAAGACTATCATGTAAATCAGAAATAAAGCAACTGGTTATTAAACATTATGCAATAAAACTGTTCTGTTTATCAAGTCAGAGTCTCCATTCTCTTAAATACATTGTGTGGTCATTCTTCACACCTCATGGTATTACTAATTTAAGCTAACACCAATTGGCTTCTCAGAAGGTTTGGATACACATGTCCTCAACATAACAAAAATAGAAATTGCTGGAGAAACTCCGCAGGTCCAGCAGCATCTGTGGAGAGATGAGCTGAGTTCATGTTTCTAGTCTATTGACCGTTAAACAGAGTTCAGAACTCTGCTGCCAGACCTGCTAAGTCTCCAGCAATTTCTGTTCTTGTTTTGGACTTCGACATATGCCACTGATGTGGTGTGTATTCTATAACATATACCACTCCTCAGACCGTACCTCTGGGTGCAATCCAGGGAAACTCCACAAATCTCAGTCTGCTGTAAAGGATGCAAGGCCCAGCATCCTAAATCTCCATCCTTCTTTCTGAATTTATGCCTGAACAATTACCATTGTCCAGATAAAAGTCAAGGAAAATTGCCAATTACAGTTTCATTATTCCAATATCCCAGTTCTTGGTCCAGGATCAGATGGTAAAGGATATGTACGAGAATCTAGCTCCTTTTGGACATGAAATTATTTCTGATGCCAACTTATGGTTATTAATTTGTATGCATCTTCTAGCCAACTGCACAAGTAACAGACAGGATTAGCAAAATTATAAAAGAAAAGCCAATGCCCTGCTGAATGAAGTAAACGATTGAATATACTGAATAATGGTGACTAGAATAATGATGATTAATTCCATCTTATGGAGAATATAGATTCCTCTGAAAGAACACAAGACCCTATGTGATTCTCATTAATAGTTTGCTGTGAAAGAAATTTGCATTTGGAATTGGAACCAATTGTGCTACATCACAGGGGAACAAAGTGCTCTGAACCTGTATGGTTGTGTTCAAAGAATCAATGGCAACACTGAATCAATGACCCCAAGTTAATGAATGTGAACCTTCACTAAAATGCACTGTGAAAACTAATTTACCTCATGAATAGGCTGCAAACTCAGTCTGTCCCTGACATAAGAAAATGGGATGAGCAGAAGATGTCACTAATCTGAAAGGTGAAAATGAATGCCAGTTTTCTTTCATACTTTCCCAGTATATGGACCACACTGACAATTTCAGCAATCTTTGTCACCTGTAATTGCCCTAAGGAGGTGGTGATGAGCCACTTTCTTCCATCAGGGAGGACAAAGTGAGGACTGCAGATGATGGAGATCAAAGTCAAGAGTGGGGTGCTGGAAAAGTACAGCAGGTCAGACAGCATTTGAGGAGCAGGGGACTCAAAGTTTCAGGCAAGAGCCCTTCATCAGTCCTGATGAAGAGCTCTTGCCTGAAACATCCATTCTCCTGCTCCTTGAATGGTGCTTTTCCAGCACCCCACTCCCACCTTTTTCCATTAGTCTATTCTGGTGAAGGAACACCCACAGTGCTGTTAGAAGGGAAATTCTATGCCTTTTTATAAGTTGACAGTGCACTTGGGATGAACTTTCAAATAGTGTTGCTCACATGTTTCTGCTGCCATTGTCAACTCGAGATTAGTAATGATAGAGGGATTGGAGATGCTGTAGGAGGACAGTAGCAAATTGAAGCAAATTTATCCAATCAGTAACACATACTACTATCAGTGTGTGCCAGTGGTAGTGGGAATGTATGGTAAGGTGATAGATAGGGTATGCATCAAGTGATGATACATAGATTTGTTATAGATGGTGTCACTTTTTTTGAGTATAATAGAAGGCGCACTTAACCAGGGCAACTGGAAAATGCTGAGTTATTGCAGAGATCTCAGACCAAACAAGCAGTGTACCGTTAGACAGTTAGATAGCATCGTGCCATGTGATGTTACAATATAAAGTTACCTGCCTCAGTCACAGCAGCAGGAGGAATAATAAGAGTAGCTTGTTTGCAGGTACTATAACTTTGTTCTATACAGCTGTACGCAGATAACTCAAACTAAGGGCAAGTCTGAAATCTTAAAGCAATAATAAGTGTTGTTAATAAACCTCAAGACATCTATCTTAACAGGAATCCAATCTTTGTGGCATGTGTTACAAGGCCTATCATATAAAGATCACTGAAACTATACCACACTGGCAGTTCTATTTTACCCAGAGACTACATCAGAAAAACAGGTGCTGCATCTGCTGCCCTGCAATCTTCCTTGAACCCAGTCAACAGCCTACATTGAGTCATACAGCACAATTGCCTCATTTTCTGATGTCCGAGACTGTTCCTAAATAGGAGAATTTGGGGAAAACCTTGTTGAAGATTTTGTGAGCTCCAAATCCACAGGACTAAGAACGTTTCTGTTCATAGCAGAAATTTGATCTGCTACTACCTTAAAAATATTTCTTCAGATATCCATCTAGTAAAACTGCTCTGAACTGTCTCCACTTGCATTTATGTACTATCCTCAGTCTCTAGAGGACCAACACTCATTTTACTTAGAGATTTCCACCGTAAATGCATGCAGAAACTCTTGCTATCTAATTTCTTTGTCCTGATTAATCGTTTTATAATTCTTTACAGATTTTTATGTTCTTTCCAATCACATGTCCCGGCACTCATTTTTGCACAATTTTCTGCTTTCTTCTTAATTTGATGCTTTCCTTAACGTCTTTAAACACAGATCATGGTATTTCCCATGTTTTTATAGCACATATCTAATTATTCTGAAACAAATGTAAGTGTCAGGTTTTGTAGTGACACTAGGGGGTGCATATGGGTGTATGAGAAAGCATTATATATTTGTCATCTTCTGCAATACTTTGTAGTTCTGGTATTCTGGCTAGCAAGAAATTTGATGATGAATGAGGAGTCATTAATTATTGGAACTAGCAAGGAAGACTGAAGGGACATTTAGTTGTTTTTCAGGACTAATTGTGGCAGTGGCATTAGGCTTGATTGGGGTTGGAGGCTGGGTGATACTCGGCTGGGGAGTGCTGTGATCTGAGTCTGCCAGATAGGAATATTTTCCCAGCATCTTTTGGCAACATGAACATCGATAGCCAAGCTATCTCTTCAATTGATGTATGATAGTAACATCTCTGAGAGAATATCTGGATTCTGCAGTGGTTATAACAATGCAACTAACAACAGTACTGGAGTCAGTATATATGTGGTTAAACACAGTCATTCAGAAGTTGCTGTCAAATATTGTAAGCCTTACCCAGAGTCTGCTTTGTAGTAAATGCGTCTCCCACCAATCTACAATCAAAGAAAAATCACTGAACTGGCAAGAACTAACACTCTCATGTAGTATTTGTTCTCATTGTAAAACATTTCATCAACTTAAATTTCCTGAAAGAGATGTAACTGGGTTTTTAAGGCTCATTAACTTCATAATTATGTCAGAGCAAATGTTCTACACCTAGAAATCACTGATTTTTATTTCTTCAAAAAAATTATTTTATAAATAATTATGAAGATTGCTTATGATATTTGAATTCCTCTGTGTGCTCCCAGTTGTTTTTTTTTTGGTCTGAAAGATTCATTTACATTTTAAATTTAAGTAAGATTTTAAAATTTGACAAAAAGAAATAGCATTCACATTTCAAGTTGATCTTTCAGCAGAATGTATTTTGTTTTCTCCATTTCCTTGCAGTTCTTTTTCTTTATCACAATGCCTATTTGATTTCTATTTCAAACCTAATCTAGAACATAAAAACATAAGTAACAGGAGCAGGAATGTGCCCCTTGAGCCTGCTCCACCATTCAATAAAATACGATCGATCCTTCACTGTAGTGCCCAATAATGTATCAATCTCAGTTTTGAATATATTCAAGGAGTGATCGTTTGTAACTTGCTGAATGTCAAGAATTCCAAAGATTCACAGCTATCTGACTGAAGAAATTTCTCCTTATCTCAATTCTAAGTAGCTGACTCCTTATCCTGAGGCTATGGCCTCCTGGTTCTAAACATTTCAGCCAGAAGAAACAGATTTTACTCTGTCAAGTCCTCTAAGTGTTTTCTATATTGATCACTTCTCATTGTGTTAAAAATCGGAGAATGGAGACTCATTCTACTCATACACAACCTTTTAATCCCAGAAATCCTCTCTAAGCCAACACCATACTGAAGCAGATTTACTGAACATGCTGACAAGAGTGACTAAGTGACATGTGTTGGTATTTTCTGATTTTTGAAAGACTATGCCTGTCTGCCATGTATAAGACTTTAAACTATCAGCATGCATGTGTAATATTACTCCAGTGAAGAAATGTTGATTAAATTGTGCCCAGTGCTGAAATTTCCCTTTGTGGCCAAGTAATCTGTGAGGTATTGAATCATGTAATTGTTCCAAAAGAGTTAATGCTGGGCCTCCCAAGCTGTGTTTAGTAATACCACAGTCAGGTTACGAGACAAGATATTGGGGTTAGGAGTTCCAAAGCAGCAATGGACCAGCATGGAGTTCAGACTAATTCTTGACAGCTATGTTGGCCCTTTGAAATGATCCTGCCTTTTTTCTATATGAGGGTGCACTCTCATGACCTGCTCACTGAGGCCTCATTCCTGTTGCATGAAAAGAGATGTGTTAATTCTGCTCCCTTTTCATCAATTGTCCCATGAGGGAGATGGGGGCAAATGTGTTGAAGGAGGGGGTGATGATGAAGGAGGAACAGATGAGGGTATGGAGGGTGGATGGGAAAATGAATGAGGACATGGACAGGTAAAATTATTGGGCAATAAGTATAAGGAGGAAAACTATGATCTGATTCACTTTGAGCAGAAAAAAAATTTTAAAAAGCTGAATACTTTTTAAATTCTGCATGACTAGTCTGATTCCAAAAGAATTCAAGTATGCTGACCTTAATCAGCAAGCATGGTAATCCATTAAGAAAGAAACGATAGGTTAGGGGCAAAGACAATACTTAAATGCAATATCATTGGATGCGCACAACTACAAATACAGTTGCAGATGTGAATAATTATTCAGTTTATTAAAAATGTTTTGTCAGTCTGCTCGTAAAAATAAATACTTCGGCATTTCGATATTTTATATCATTCCAAATTTCTAATTGATATTTGGATTCAAAGCTATTAAACTTCTGCCAGTACATTATGGCTTTAACCTGTTGTAATCCATTTCCTGTTGTTTGGCTAGAAGCCATCAGATAATTATTTTATTTCATCTAGCTACATTATACAAGAAATGGAACCCTGCATATATTGCAGATTATGAAGCAAAATTAACAGCTCAAATTTAATACAAGATGAATCTCAAACATTTGTAATGAACTAGCTGTGATCAGATATATATGAAAATTAGATAATACCTCAGGTTAAATCCATTGAACAGTTCTGAGTATTTGTTGATGTGAATTTATATATTCACATGACAATCTCCCTAATCATCACCAATGGACAATCAGGTTCCTTTATTGGAAACTTCTGTGTGGGATTTTGTACAGTGCATAAAAAAATCTTTTATTGATGTTGTTGGCTTGCTTTTCTTCCTGATAAACATACAGTTAAACTTTGGTAAGATAAGGTAGTAGACAATAATCATACCTACGAGTGTCCAGGGAAATGACATTACCTACTAGAGAAGGAATAAGACCAGTCTCCAGTCAGCCTTATCTCAACTCCCAGTAATACCAGCACGCAAAAAGCCAAAATCTAAACCACCAGATTGACTGGTTTTGAGCAGTCTGTCAGATGACACTAATAACAAAGTTGCTGATCAGTGAGGAATTTGATGCAGCTGATGGATAGTTTTTGACAGTAAATTGAACACTCATGCTAAATTCTTCATTCAATTAAATCTATCAAAAAATGGAACTTGCAAGAAGTGTCAGGATCAGAAAGTGGGATATGATGGGGAAAGTACTGATAGGCTATCTGTTTCTCTGATGATTCCTATCACAAACCTTTACAAGAAAATTGGAACAATCCCATTTCATGTCTAATGAGGACTTGTCAATTGTCAATTCTGAGAAACTTTTTCATGTGATATTTGATTAGAAGCTCTTTGAAAATTATTTAACTCCAGATAAAACCTGACATTGGTGAGTTTACATTGGAGGAAAAATGTGTTTTGTATTGTATTCCGAGTAATCCAAGATGGAAAATGGGAAGGAAATTGTGTCTGTAAGACCTGCTCCTTTTTTGAGGTATTTTACGTGTTGGAGGTGATTTCCTTGAATTCGAGGGGCAGCAATTACTGTAGTATATGCTGCTGCATTGTTTTAGAACTGTGGGGAAAAAGGTCAAAACAATAGCACTTTTAAAAGAGAGAAGGACAGACAAAAGGCAGCACATGGTCAGTGAAGGAGAGAGAACAAACCAACAGTGTTGACACTGCAATGAATATGTGCAGTTACTATCTTTGCTGTTTGAATTCATGTGTCACTGGACATCAGAGTGTGTCTAGGAAAACCTAACATAAAGCAAAATTCACAATTGATCTTGGAAGAACCTGTGTGGGAGAGCTCACAACACAGGAACAGATAAGTACATAGCCTTTAATGTGTAAACTTGCTGTAATTCTACAGTAGTGAGTAGAGTGGGTTCTTTCTTGACCATATGTCTGACTGAAATCTGTCTCTTGATTAAATTTTAAAATTATAAACCATAAGTATTAAGTTAGCCTGGAGCACTGTTTCCTTTTTAGAGCAAAAAGGACAATGCTATTTTCTAGGTCTATAGATTTGTGAAGGAGCAAAGATGGCCTCTAGTAGAGTGATATGATCTTCTTGTCAGATATGGAAGTTCAGGGAGAGTTTACATGTTATTGAAGATCATGTCTGCGGGAAGTATCTTTGGTTGCGAATCTTATCAGATCGAATGGATCAGTTGGAGTGACAGAGGCAATGAGGAATTTACAAGAGCCAGGGGTTGTGTTGGATGGCAGTTATAGGAAGGGAGAAAACCTACAAATACAGTCAGATGGGTTAACTCTAGGAAAGGTAGGAGAGATAGGTAGTTAGTGCAGGAGTCTTCTGTGGCCATCTGCATTTCAAACAAGCATGCTATTATGGAAAATGTAGGTGGTGATGGACTCCCAGGGGAAAGTAGCACAAGCAGCCAACTTTCTGGTATTGAGACAGCCTCTAACCTCATGAGGGGTACGTCGGGTTCCAAGTCAGGAGTGTGATGGAAAACTTCCCACTGGCCTGAGTGAGTGCAGCTCCAGGAACACAAGAAGCTGACACCATCCAGGACAGAGCAATCTGCTTGACTGGCACCACAACCACAAACATTCAATCTCTCCGACACTGGTGCTCAGTAGAAGCAGTGTGTACTATCTTCAAGATTCACTGCAGAAATTCACCAAAGATCCTTAGACAGCACCTTCCATACCCATGACCACTTCCATCCAGAAGGACAATGGCAGCAGGTACTTGGGAACACCACCACCTGCAAATTCCCCTGCAAGCCACTCACCACCCTGACTTGGAAATATGTCACCGTTTCTTCACAGTCGGGTCAATATCTTGGAATTCCCTCCCTGCTGAACCCATTGTGGGTCAACCCACAGCAAGTGGACTGCAGTGATTCAAGAAGGCAGCTCACCCTCACCTTCTCAAGGGCAAATAGGGATAGGCTATCAACGCTGGCCAGCCAATGATGCCCATATCCCACAAATGAATAAAAAAGGCGATCAATTGTGATAGGGGACTCTCTAGTCAGAGGCATAGACAGATGTTTCTGCAGCCAGCAGTGAAAAATCAGAATGGTGTGTTGCCTCCCTGGTGCCAGGATTAAGGATGTCTCAGAAAGTACAGAATATTCTCAAAAGGGAGAGGGACCAGCAGGAGGTCATTGTACACATTGGAACCAATGACATGGGAAGGGAAAAGGATGAACTTCTGAAGGAAGAATATCGAAATTTAGGCAGGAATTTAAAAAGGAGGTCCTTTAGGGTAGGAATATCTGAACTACTCCCAGTGTGACTAGCTAATGTGGGTAGGAATAGGAAGATAGAGCAGATGAATGTGTGGCTGAGGAGCTGGTGCACAGGAGAGTTCACATTTTTGGATCACTGGAATCTCTCTTGAGGTAGAAATAACCTGTACAAGAGGACAAATTGCACCTGAATTGGAAGGCGACTAATAGACTGGCAGTGAGATTTGCTACAGCTCTTGGGAGGATTTAAACTAGTAAGATGCGGGGGAGCTGTGGGACCCAAAGAGACAGTCAGGAAAGAAATCAATCTCAGACTGGTACAGTTGGAAAAGGAGTGAGTCAGCAGTCAGGGCAGGCAGGAACAAAGCAGAGAACAAGGTAGGATGGATAAATTAAACTGCATTTATTTCAATGCAAGGGGCCTAACAGGGAAGGCAGATGAACTCAGGGCATGTTTATGAACATGAGACTGGGATATCATAACATTTACAGAGACGTGGCTCAGGGATGGACAGGAACAGCCAAGTTTCTGTTATTGAGACTGGCTCTAATGCAACGAGGGAATGTTGGCTTCCAAGAGATCAGAGGTACAGACAGACGTTTCTGTGGCCAGCAGAGAAAAAGCAGAGTGGTGTTTTGTTTCCCTGGTGCCAGGATCAAGGATGTCTCAGAGAGGGTGCAGCATGTTCTCACGGGGGAGAGGGGCCAGCAGGAGGTCATTGTACACATTGGAACCAACGACATTGGAAAGGAAAAGGTTGAGACCTAAAAGGGAGATTACAGAGAGTTAGGCAGAAATTTAAAAAGGAGGTCCTCAAGGGTAGTAATATCGGGAATACTCCCAGTGCTACGAGCTAGTGAGAGCAGGAATAGGAGAATAGAGCAGATGAATGCATGGCTGAGGGGCTGGTGTATGGGAGAATGATTCACATTTTTGGATCATTGGAATCTCTTTTGGGGTAGAAGTGACCTATACAAGAAGGAAGGATTGCACCTAAATTGGAAGGGGACTAATATAATGGCAGGGAAATTTGCTAGAACTGCTTGGGAGGATTTAAACTATTAAGGTGGGGGTGGGGGTACCCAGGGAGATAGTGAGGAAAGAGATCGATCTGAGACGGGTACAGCTGAGAACAGAAGTGAGTTAAACAGTCAGGGCAGGCAGGGACAAGGTAGGAACTAATAAATTAGACTGCATTTATTTCAATGCAAAGGGCCTAACAGGGAAGGCAGATGAACTCAGGGCATGGTGAGGAGCATGGGACTGGGATATCGTAGCAATAACGGAAACATGGCTCAGGGATGGGCAGGACTGGCAGCTTAATGTTCCAGGATACAAATGCTACAGGAAGGATAGAAAGGGAAGCAAGAGAGGAGGGGGAGTGGCATTTTTGATAAGGGAGAGCATTACAGCTGTGCTGAGGGAGGATATTCCCAGAAATACATCCAGGGAAGTTACTTGGGTGGAACTAAGAAATAAGAAAGGGATGATCACCTTATTGGGGTTGTATTATAGACTCCCCAATAGTCAGAGGGAAATTGAGAATCAAACTTGCAAGGAGATGTCAGCTACCTGTAAGAATAATAGGGTAGTTATGGTAGGGGATTTTAACTTTCCAAACATTGACTGGGACTGCCATAGTGTTAAAGGTTTAGATGGAGAGGAATTTCTGAAGTGCATACAAGACAATTTTCTGATTCAGTATGTGGATGTACCTACTAGAGAAGGTGCAAAACTTGACCTACTCTTGGGAAATAAGGCAGGGCAGGTGACTGAGGTGTCAGTGGGGGAGCACTTTGAGGCCAGCGCCCATACTTCCATTTGTTTTAAAATCGTGATGGAAAAGGATAGACCAGATCTAAAAGTTGAAGTTCTAAATTGGAGAAAGGCCAATTTTGACGGTATTAGGCAAGAACTTACGAAATCTGAATGGAGGCAGATGTTCGCAGGTAAAGGGACAGCTGGAAAATGGGAAGCCTTCAGAAATGAGATAACAAAAATCCAGAGAAAGTATATTCCTGTCAGGGTGAAAGGGAAGGCAGGTAGGTATCGGGAGTGCTGGATGACTAAAGAAATTGAGGGTTTGGTTAAGAAAAAGAAGGAAACATATGTCAGGTATAGACAGGATAGATCGAGTGACTCCTTCGAAGAATATAAAGGCAGTAGGAGTGTACTTGAGAGGGAAATCAGGAGGGCAAAACGGGGACATGAGATAGGTTTGGCAAATAGAATTAAGGAGAATCAAAAGGGTTTTTACAAATATATTAAGGACAGAAGGGTAACTAGGGAGAGAATAGGGCCCCTCAAAGATCAGCAAGGCGGCCTTTGTGTGGAGCCGCAGAAAATGGGGGAGATACTAAATGGATATTTTGCATCAGTATTTACTGTGGAAAAGGATATGGAAGATATAGACTGTAGGGAAATAGATGGTGACATCTTGCAAAATGTCCAGATTACAGAGGAGGAAGTGCTGGATGTCTTGAAACGGGTAAAGGTGGATAAATCCCCAGGACCTGATCAGCTGTACCCAAGAACTCTGTGGGAAGCTAGTGAAGTGATTGCTGGGCCTCTTGCTGAGATTTTTGTATTATCAGGTGAGGTGCCAGAAGACTGGAGGTTGGCAAACGTGGTGCCACTGTTTAAGAAGGGTGGTAAAGACAAGCCAGGGAACTATAGACCAGTGAGCCTGACCTCGTTGGTGGGCAAGTTGTTGGAGGGAATCCTGAGGGACAGGATGCACATGTATTGGGAAAGGCAAGGACTGATTCAGGATAGTCAACATGGCTTTGTGCGTGGGAAACATATCTCACAAACTTGATTGAGTTTTTTGAAGAAGTAACAAAGAGGATTGATGAGAGCAGAGCAGTAGATGAGATCTACATGGACTTTAGTAAGGCGTTCGACAAGGTTCCCCATGGGAGACTGATTAGCAAGGTTAGATCTCATGGAATACAGGGAGAACGAGCCATTTGGATACAGAACTGGCTCAAAGTTAAAAGACAGAGGGTGGTGGTGGAGGGTTGTTTTTCAGACTGGAGTCTGTGACCAGTGGAGTACCACAAGGATCGGTGCTGGGTCCTCTATTTTTTGTCATTTACATAAATGATTTGGATGCGAGCATAAGAGGTACAGTTAGTAAGTTTGCAGATGATACCAAAATTGGAGGTGAAGTGGACAGCAAAGAGGGTTGCCTCAGATTACAACAGGATCTTGACCAGATGGGCCAATGGGCTGAGAAGTGGCAGATGGAGTTTAATTCAGATAATGTGAGGTACTGCATTTTGGGAAAGCAAATCTTAGCAGGATTTATACACTTAATGGTAAGGTCCTAGGGAGTGTTGCTGAACAAAGAGACCTTGGAGTGCAGGTTCATAGCTCCTTGAAAGTGAAGGCGCAGGTAGATAGGATAGTGAAGAAGGCGTTTGGTATGCTTTCCTTTATTGGTCAGAGTATTGAGTACAGGAGTTGGGAGGTCATGTTGCGGTAGTACAGGACATTGGTAAGGCCACTGGTGGAATATTGCATGCAATTCTGGTCTCCTTCCTATCGGAAAGATGTTGTGAAACTTGAAAGGGTTCAGAAAAGATTTACAAGGATGTTGCCAGGGTTGGAGGATCTGCGCTACAGGGAGAGGTTGAACAGGCTGAGGCTGTTTTCTCCAGAGCTGAGGGGAGACCTTATAGAGGTTTACAAAATTATGAGGGGTATGGATAGGATAAATAGACAAAGTCTTTTCCCTGGGGTCGGGGAGTCCAAAACTAGAGGGCATAGGTTTAGGGTGAGCAGGGAAAGATATAAAAGAGACCTAAGGGGCAACTTTTTCACACAGAGGGTGGTACATGTATGGAATGAGCTGCCAGAGGATGTGGTGGAGGCTGGTACAATTGCAACATTTAAGAGGCATTTGAATGGGTATGTGAATAGGAAGGGTTTGGAGGGATATGGGCCGGGTGTTGACAGGTGGGTCTAGATTGGGATATCTGGTCGGCATGGACGGTTTGCACCGAAAGGTCTGTTTCCACTCTGATTCATCACTCTGATTCTATGACTGACAGCTTAATGTTCCAGGATACAGATGCTACATGAAGAATAGATTAGATTAGAATTCCTACAGTGTGGAAACAGGCCCTTTGGCCCAACCTGTCCACACAAACCCTCCGAAGAGTAACCCACCCAGAGCCATTTCCCTAACACCATGGGCAATTTAGCATGGCTAATTCACCTGACCTGCACATCTTTGGATTGTGGGAGGAAACTGGAGCACCCAGAGGAAACCCATGCAGACACAGGGAGAATGTGCAAACTCCACACAGTCAGTTGCCCGAAGCTGGAATTGAACCTGGGACCCTGGTGCTGTGAGGCAGCAGTGCTAACCACTGTGCCACCGTGCCACCCTAAAAGGCCTAGAAAGGGAGGAAAGAGAGGAGGGGTACTGGCCTTTTTGATAAAGGATAGCATTAAAGCTATACTTAGAGAGGATTTTCCTAGAAATACATCCAGGGAAGTTATTTGGGTGGAACTAAGAAATAAGAAAGGAATAATCACCTCATTGGGAATGTATTATAGACCCCCCCAATGGTCAGAGGGAAATTGAGAAATAAATTTGTAAGGCGATCTCAGTTATCTGTAAGAATAATAGAGTAGTTACTGGATTTTAATGTTCTAAACATAGACTGGGACTGCCATAGTGTTAAGGGTTTAGATGGATAGGAATTTGTTAAGTGTGTACAAGAAAAATTTCTGACTCAGTATGTGGATGTACCTACTAGAGAAGCTGCAAACCTTGACCTACTCTTGGGAAATAAGGCAGGGCAGGTGACTGAGGTGTCAGTGGGGGTGCACTTTGGGGCCAGCGACCATAATTCTATTAGTTTTAAAATAGTGTTGGAAAAGGATATACCGGATCTAAAATTTGGTGATCAAAATTGGAAGAAGGCTAGTTTTGACGGTATTAGGCAAGAACTTTCAAAAGCTGATTGGGTGCAAATACTCACAAGTAAAGTGACAGCTGGAAAATAGGAAGCCTTCAGAAATGAGGTAATGAGAGTCCAGAGACAGTATATCCCTGTCAGGGTGAAAGGAAAGGCTAGTAGGTGTAGGGAATGTTGGATGACTAAAGAAAGTGAGGGTTTGGTTAAGAAAAAGAAGGAAGCATATGTCAGGTATAGGCAGGCGAGATCAAGGGAATCCTAAGAGTATAAAGGCAGTAGGAGTATATTTTAGGGGGAAATCAGGAGGGCAAAAAGTGGATATGGGATAGCTTTGGAAAATAGGGTTAAGGAGAATCCAAAGGGATTTTACAAATACATTTAACAACAAAAGTGTAAGTAGGGAGACAATAGGGCCCCTCAAAGATCAGCAAGGCACCTATGTGTGGAATCAAGGAGATGAGGAGATACTAAATGAGTATTTTTCATCAATGATTACAGTGGAGAAGGACATGTTAGATATAGAATGTGGGGAAGTAGATGGTGACATGTCCATATTACAGAGTAGGAGGTGCTGGATGTTTTGAAACACATAAACCTGATCAAGTGTACCCGAGAATTCTGAGAAGCTAGGGAAGTGATTGCTGGGCCCCTTGCTGAGATATTTCTATCATCGATAGTTGCAAGTGAGGTGCTGGAAGACTGGACGTTGACTAATGTGCTACCACTATTTAAGACAGGTGGTAAGGAAAAGCCAGGGAACTATAGACCGGTGAGCTTGACATCAGTGGTGGGCAAATTGTGGAGGGAATCCTGAAGGACAGGGTGTACATGCATTTAGAAAGGCAAGGACTGGTTAGGGATAGTCAGTATGGCTTTGTGTGTGGTAAATCATGTCTCTCAAATTTGGAGTTTTTTGAAGCAGTAAAGAAGAGGATGGAGGGTAGAGCAGTTAATGTGATCTATATGGACTTCAGTAAGGCATTCGACAAGGTTCCACATGAGAGAATGGTTAGCAAGGTTAGATCTCATGGAATGCAGGGAGAACTAGCCATTTGGATACAGGATAAAAGCAAATTACTGCAGATGCTGGAATCTTAAACCAAAAGAGAAAATGCTGGAAAATCTCAGCAGGTCTGGCAGCATCTGTGTGGAGAGAAAACAGCTGACGTTTTGAGTCTAACTGACCCTTTGTCAGTACAATGGGATCTTAATCATATGGGCCAATGGTCTGAGGAGTGTTAGATGGAGTTTAATTTAGATAAATGTGAAGTGCTGCATTTTGGAAAAGCAGGTCAGAGCAGGACTTCACTTAATGGTAAGGTCCTGGGGAGTGTTGTTGATCAGAGACCTTGGAGTGCAGGTAGATAGGATAGTGAAGGAGGTGTTTGGTATGCTTTCCTTTACTGGTCAGAGTATTGAGTACAAGAATTGGGAGGTCATGTTGAGGTACATAAGACGTTGGTTAGTCCACTTTTGGAATATTGCGTTCAATTCTCCTCTCCTTCCTATCGAAGGATGTTGTGAAACTTGAAAGGATTCAGAAACGGTTTACAAGGATGTTGCCAGGGTTGGATAGTTTAATCTATAGGGAAAGGCTGAACAGGCTGTGGTTGTTTTCCCTGGAGTGCCAGAGGCCGAGGGGTGACCTTATAGAGGTTTATAAAATCATGAAGGGCATGGATAGGGTAAACAGACAAGGTCTTTTCCCTGGGTTGGGGAGTCCACAACTAGAGGGCATAGGTTGAGAGTGAGAGGGAAAAGATATAAAGGGACCTAAGTGACAATGTTTTTACGAGGAAGGTGGTGCATGAATGGAATGAGCTGCCAGAGGAAGCGGTGGAGGCTGGTACAATTACAGCATTTAATAGACATCTGGATGGGTATATGAATAAGAAGGGTTTAGAGGGATATGGGCCAAGTGTTGGCAAATGGGACTAAATTAGGTTATGATATCTGGCCATCATGAACAAATTGGACCAAAGGGCCTGTTTCTGTGCTGTACATCTGACTCTATGACATGAAGGAGATGGAAATGGAAATCTATAATGTGCATGTAAGGAAGTGGAAGAGTGGAAAGCATCATACACAGTAGTTGACAGATCAGTGACCACCTTTCACTGTGGGAATTTTTAAACAATATAAAGTGCAAGTCCAATTTTAGGGAAGCTGTATAGCAATGTTTATTTTGAGCCCTGATGCAGTTTCTACATAAATAGAACGTAGACAGATTTGAGGGTTCCGCTTTTCTTGCAATAAACAGCAGTCTCAAAGTAATTTCTACCAAGTGCATTATTACAATTATTTACAATCTACCTTTTTACTATTTCATATAAGGTCACATTAAAGAAATAGGGAATAATATTTTTGTATGAAATGTTTAATGTCAGTTGAAATACCATTTTTAATTCTCTTTGGAATAGTGTCAGTAGGGAAATATAAATTATAGTTCAGTCTGCTCATGCCAAATCAGTCCCAATGCTGACTTGTTATGTCAATTAACAGATTCTGCAGTGCACAGCTAGATTAATGAAGTTGGTGACATTTACACTGGTAAACTTACTTATTAACTTTGTATGATGTGTTAAAGAATCCTTGTTACAGGACTAATAATTGAGTCTTCTGTGAAGGAAAGCTTTCTTATAGCAATGGCACATTCTAACATTGTGGATCCATATGTTTTACAGAGGTCTGTTAATAAAGACTTAAAATAAACCTGGTTTACATTTTTTGTAATAGTAAATATCAAGTTTTGTTTAGACTTCAGTATTTTTTTTCCACTGACCACACCAACCCCAATATTCAAGTTGTTCACCAATTGTAGAGGGGCTGCACTAATCATAATTTGAAACCAAGAATAAAACCATGGCTAAGCTGTAGTCTGTGCAGCAGTAATGTTCCTTCCTCTGAGCCAGCAGGCCTAGTTTCAAGTTTCATTTGTTCCAGAGCTGTGCAATGCCATCTCTGAAAAGATTGATTAGAAAATATCTAAAACTAAATTTGTCTTGATGGCATTCTTCAAAGGTCTATTTTTGGCTTCTTATGAACATCAATCCAAATGGCCATCCATCACTTTTTCTAACCCGGGCCTCAGAATATTCTCTCAAATATCAACACTTCTTGACGCACTCATCATAGATCTCTCATGTTTTACTGGTGGATGAAATAACACCAATCCCTTCTAGTCTGATTGTCTTCTGCACCTGGTTAGCATCTACTGAAACTGGATGTCTGAAGACCCTCTAAATTTCCACAATGTCCAGTCTATATTACCTATATGCTTGCGATTTAAAATCTAAAAATGCAAGAACATGGGATATAGGAGTAGGGTCTTCATATCCTTTATTTCCATGTAGAGTCACACAGTACAGAAACAGACCCTTCGGTCCAACGTGTCCATGCATACCAAGTTTCCCAAACTAAACTAGTCCCATTTGGCCAATGTCCCTCCAAATCTTCCTATTTATGTATCTATCCAAATGTCTTTTAAATGTTGTTACTGTACCTGCATCTACCTCTTCCTCTGGAACATGTTGGAAATTGGCTGGGGTTATTCCTCGGTCCAGTCAAGGAGAGACTGTTTTCAGTCAACAGGTGCTCGAACTGTCAGTCGGGGCACAGACAGCACATGTCAGGAGCTTGACCATGATCAGTCTTCAGCTCGAAATGCTCAGCATCAAGGGATATGCCTGACTACATCTGGCTGTAGGTGATGGTCCGTCCTGTTAGGCCAGTAGCAATGGTCAGGAGTATCATGCCTATCATTTAATCAGGGAGTGCAAATAGTGGTTGGAGTCTGGTCAGTCATGTCTAGGGGCAGTTTGTAGAAGTCAGTTAAAGGTCTTGGGTTATCTCAGTCATGGGTGTGTGTATACCATTAGCTAAGGAGGGTGCAAGGGACCCTGTGGGGGATTGGAGAAATCACAGCAAAGGAGTTTGGGGAGCAGCATCATCACACGGGTGGGAGAAAGTGAGGGCTGCAGATGCTGGAGATCAGAGTCAAGAGTGTGGTGCTAGAAAAGCACAGCAGGTCAGGCAGCATCTGAGGAGCAGGAGAATCGACGTTTTGAGCATAAGCCCTTCATCAGGAAAGTGACTAGACAGAACCCAGTGGTGACTATGTCCAATGAGTTGTGGTCCCTGCCATCCCTTGTTGTGCTTTAGGAATGCAATGGAGCTGGAAATGGCTGGGTCAGTGCCCAGAGTGAGTGCATTCAGTATCACTTTGGGCAGAAGTGTGGGATCATGATTTGCTGGATGCTAGAACAATGAGGAGGCAAATATCTGATGCAGGTATTGCCAACGCCAACTAAGTTTCATTTGTAAATATTTCTTTGAAATCGAAGTGAATGTAATCATGCACCAAACATTGGTCAAACCAGATTGCATCATGCCATTGGTGCCAGCTGGACTAACATTTTCATCTGTGATACAAAGTTAGTGGCGATAACTTAAATGGAGATGAATGCTGGCCAAAATGAAGGAATTCAAGATGGGGACAAGGATGGTGAGAGTGTAAACTCAAGATGCACAGAGGTATGCAGAAGGAATTGTAGACTACAGGAGTGAAATATTTGCAGTGATCATCACTGTGGCCTTCACACGGAGCAGACAAGAGCAGGGTGGCCATCAGTAAGATTTATTCTTGAGGCTAAGAGGGCAGGAAGGTGAACTTCAGTATCTCCACACAGAGGACATGCAGACTTTGGAAACGAGGGGCTAGACCTGGCCAGACCCCATCAAAACATGTTAAGAAGTTAGCCCAGAATCTACCTTTTTTTTTCTAATTGTTTTAAGTAGATGTAAAGTGAATATTTCAAGAATGAAGCAGTTGGTCAAACTATGCTGTTTTAAAATGAAACCAAATTTATATTTACACACTAACAAAAGAAAACCAAACTTAGAATTTGAAAACCCATAAACAGGAAAATGCAACTTAACAAAGAGTGGTTGTGATTTCCTGCAACATCCCATAAGTACACCTCTTGGCAGAAAGGTAAATTCAAACACAGGTCCTTACTGGAGAGAGGTTTCAGAGACAGAGAGGATCAGCATGGAACTGTTTCTTTGGGTCCCCTGCTAAAATCAACCCAAAACTAATGTGGCCCTTAATATCAAGTCACACTTTACAGTCTCCTCTTACTCTGCTGGCACTTACTACTTAAATTATCTCACTCTGTCCCACCTTCGTGTCTGCTTTAAAATAATGATTTTCTGTGCAGTTACTGCTGAGCCTTGTTGATTTTGATAACTATCAAGTTCATCTCTGACTCTTCTTATTTTTCACGATCTCTCTTACCAAAGTCATTTTCAATTTTGCTTATTTTCTGTCCCTGTGACATATTCCCAAAGGGTTATATACAACTGCATTTTTAAATTCATAAATATCTAACTTTCTGTAGTAGCAGTTTGCTCAACTATCCCCTCCTCTATTTATGATATCATTATCTCTAGTAAAGTCTTCCATATATCATAGTATGGACCCTGTCTTCAAGTTTAAGGTGAAGCATACTTGGTGCACAATTGCCTACCATTCATCAACATTGGCTACAACACATCAAATTCTACCAGGCCTAACCCCTCTGTTAAAACTGTTATTTCCTGAATCTTCTATAGAGGAGATAAAATAACACAAGTACTCCTTTCCACTTCCAACTGTCTCCTCAAATCTCATCTCCCCCTGTCCTCACCAATTCTGATGTCGAGATGCTGGTGTTGGACTGGGATAGACAAGGTCAAAGTCTCTCAACACCAGTTTATAGTCCAACAAGTTTATATAAAACCACAAGCTTTTGGAGCACTGCTCCTTCTTCAGGTGAAGTCATCAATGCTGACAATGGTTAACTCTTATATTAGAGATGGGCTCAGATTTATTTTCCAGTTTTAGTCCCTCCAATCAGGTTACTAGTTCTGTTGTGGAGTCGAAGCATTTTTATTCAAAGTTAAAATTAAACAATGGGACAATATTGTATCTTTATTTTTACCTTTTGAGAAGATTATGCCTGCCTGCCTCCTCCAATCCATGTTCTGTATTCAGTTCAATGGGACTACCCTCACTCGAATACACTTTAATTTATATGGTCATAGTCACAGAACCTCAGTGCCATTGGGACAATGATGTCTTTACCAACTCCATACAATTATAATTAATTTTTAAGTTGCAATTGAATTGTGATGCCTTTACACTAATATATCTGGAAAGATATATTCCTTTTGTGTCTTTTTCAGCATTACATTTATCCAAAATAAAGAAATGAAAAACATTTGATTTTAAAAAATTAGTTTGAATTTTTCATTAGTTCTAAAATGTTATGGACTTAAACCTCTCTATTCAGGACAAGTTGGATTGTAGCCGTTAAATAGGCACTCAAGAATAAGTTCTTGTGTTTGAGTAGTTTTTTTTAAATGTAAAAGTGCTACTCATTAGTTGTTGTTTAATGAAAAGCATGCTGCCAGATTATTAAAATATGGAAAAATGGCTTAAATAGTCCCTTGGTGGTTAGTCTTTTGTATGATTTCCTTCATTAGTAAGAGCATGCATTTATATAGCATCTGTCACAATGTCCCAAAGTGCTTGCCAGTCACTAAATTACTTTTGAAGTGTAGTCAATGCTGTCATTTATGAAAATATGGCAGTTAATTTGTACATGGCTATGCCATACAAATAGCAATGAGATTAATTACCATTAAACTGTTTATTGGTGTCATTCAAGGGCTAAATATTGTCCAGGACAACTTCACTGCTCTGCTTTTAATAGAGTCACTGGAGCATTTTCATCCTCCCAATAGGTCACATTGGGCCTTGGTTTCATGAGATATGATCAGAATGTTGTCACAGATTGCTGAGTGTCAATTTAGATTGAGATGGAGTGGGGTTTAACTGCAAGTACCTCATTTGAGGTAAGCAAGCCAAGGTTATATATATTTGTGGTGAAAGCTTAACATTCAGCAACATTGATGAACTTTGCATTTTTAAGAATTATTTCAGGACATGGATGCTACAATCAGCCCTTATTGCCCTTGAGCAGGTGAATCAGGTCCCTCCATACCTCCTCCGTCTCCTCTGCTCCAAGGAAGACAAACCCAGTCTATTCAGTCTCTTCTCATTACTGAAACTTTTCACCCCAAGCAATATGCTGGTGAATCTTTTCTGCAGCCTCTCCAGAGCAATCATATCCTTCCAATAGAGTGGATGACCAGAACTGCACACATGCTGAACTAAGTTGCAACAAGATTTCCTTGCTCCTATATTCTAAAACCTAACTAATGAAAACAACAGGATTTTGATCAGAAGGGCCAATGGGCTGAGGAGTGGATGGAATTTAATTTAGATAATTGCGAGGTGCTGCATTTTGGGAAAGCAAATCTTAGCAGGACTTGTACACTTAATGGTAAGGTCCTAAGGAGCGTTGCTGAACAAAGTGACCTTGGAGTGTAGGTTCAGTTGGTATGCTTTCCTTTTATCGGTCAGCGTATTGAGTACAGGAGTTGGGAGGTCATGTTGCAGCTGTACAGGACATTGGTCAGGCCAGTTTTGCAATATTGTGTGCAATTTTGGTCTCCTTCCTATCGGAAAGATGTTGTGAAACTTGAAAGGGTTCAGAAAAGATTTACAAAGATGTTGCCATGGTTGGAGGATTTGGGCTATAGGGAGAGGCTGAACAGGCTGGGGCTGTCAACCCTGGAGCTTCAGAGGCTGAGGGGTGATCTTATAGAGGCTTATAAAATGATGAGGGGCATGGATAGAGAAAATAGACAAGGTCTTTTCCCTGGGTTGGGGGTGTTCAGAACTAGAGGGCATAGGTTTAGGGTGAAAGGAGAAAGATATAAAAGGGAAATAAGAGGCAACATTTCCATGCAGAGGGTGGTGTGTGTGTGGAATGGTGGAGGCTTGTACAATTGCAACAGTTAAAAGGCATCTGGCTGGGTATATGAACAGGACAGGTTTGGAGGGATATGGGCCAGGTACTGGCAGGTGGGACTAGATTGTGTTGGGATATCTGTTCAGCATGGACGAGTTGGACCCAAGTGTCTATTTCTGTGCTGTATAGCTTTATGACTCTATGTATCCTGAATGCCTTTTTCACCACCTTGTCTATCTGCATTAACATCTTCATTGATCTATGGACTTGTACACAAAGTTCCCCTTGTTGCTCAGCACTCCCTAGGGTCCTATTATTCATTGTATATATCCTCCCTGATTAAATCTCCCAAAATGCAATACCTTCTGCTTATGGATTAAATTCCAGCTGCCACTGCTCTGCCTAATTTACCAGCTGATCGGTATCAGACTGTAGCCTGAGATCATCTGTCTCACTATCAACAAAACATTATCAATTTTCATGTTATCTGCAAACTTACTAATTATACATTTTACATCCAAATCATTAATAAACATAACAAACAGCAAGGGTCCCAATGGTACACCACTAGTCACAAGCTTGAACACAAAGACAACCTTCCACCATCACCCTTTGCCTCCTATTTGAAAGCCAGTTTTGGATCCAGTTTGTCAACTTGCCTTGGATCCCATAGACTCTTACCAGCCTTCTATTTTGGACTTTGTTAATGGTCTTACTGAGGTCCATGTAAACCATATCAACTGCTCTGCCCTCATCAATATGTTTAGTTAGCTTTTCAAAAACCGCAACCAGACAAGATCTCCCTTTAACAAGTCTATGTCGACTATCTCTAATCAATCCCTGCATTTCTGAGCATTGATTAATCCTGTCCCTTGGAAATTTTTCCAATAATTTCCCTCCCACTGACATCAGATTAACTGGTCTTTAATTACCTGGCCTATCCTTGCTGCCCTTCTTGAACAAAGGAACCACAGTAGTTATTCTCCAGTCATCTGGCACTTTACCTGAGACTAGCAAAGTATCAAGTATTTCCACCAGGTCCCCAGCAATCTTGTTCCTTGCCTCTCACAGCAGCCTAGAATACACCTCATTACGGCCTGGGGTTTAGGCATCTTTATGCTTGCTAAACCATCTAATGCATCTTCTTTATTAATCTTTCTTCTTAATCATCTAGAACCTCACCACCCCAACTGAAATTCCCAGCCACAATATCTTCCTCCTTTGTGAATATAGATGAGAAATATTCATATTAAGACCTAACCTACGTCCACTTGCTCCACACACAGCTTTCCCCTTTGGGGTCTCATAGAAGCTATTCTTCCCTTGGTAATCTTCTAACCCTTGATAAAAAGCCTTGGGGTTGTTCCTCATCCCATCTGTTAAACATATTTCATGGCTACTCTTTGACCTCCTCATTTCTTTTTCAAGCAAGCTCCTACACTCTCTGTACTCTTGAAGGTCTCCATTTTCTTTATCAAACTCACGATATCCCAGAACATCCAAGCTTCACTGGATGTCCTGCCCTTGTCCTTCACTCCACGAGGAACACACTGGCCCTGAATTCTCAATACTATTAAAAGATTTCTACTTTCGAAATGGAGATAGAGACTTACCCGCAAGTCGCTTCATCCAGTCCATGTTTAGCAGATTGCATCCAATGATATTGAAATTGGTCTTCCCCCAGTTTAGACATTTAACTTCTGCACTATCCTTCACTCTCTCTGTAATGACTTTGAAACTTAGTTATGGTCACTATCTCCAAAATGATCAGCCATTAAAACTTCAACCATTTGACTAGCTTCATTCCCTAGTATTAAGTCAAGCACTGCCCATCTCTAGTCACATTATCTACATATTGGCACAAAAAGCTCTCCTGGATGCACTTAAATTCCATCCACCTAAATCTTTCACACCAAGGTGATCCCAGTTAATGTTAACAGGTTGAAGTGCCCTATAACTATAGTATTGTTGCTGTCATACTTCTTTGTGATTTTCCAACACGTCTGCTCCATTATTTCCCTTTGGGAGGCCTGTAGTATAATCCCAGCAAAGTAATAGCCCCTTTTTTATTTCTAAACTCAAGCCAGGTGGCCTCATTTGAAGACCCTTCGAGGACATCATCCCTCATTACTGCAGTGATGGTTTCCTTTATCAATAATGCAATGCCCCCACTTTTCTCACATCCCCACTCATCATGCTTGAAACTTCCACACCCTCGGCAGCTGGAGTGGTTTTTACACCTATATACCATCATCCCGAACTTTGGTCTCCAGGTAAGAATGGGGCAGGGATCCTTGACCCCTATCCAGGTGACCCATTCGCACAAGGAGATAGTCCAGTGCCAGGTGGCACCTAGCTAGAGGAGGAAAACTCAAAAAGGGATCATGCTGTAAGGTTGAGTGAAATAGGAGTTGATGGGAAGGGTGAGGGCAGTAACAAATTAAAAATACTATACATGAATGCACGAAGCATTAGAAATAAGATGAATGAGCTTAAGGCTCTTTTGGAAACTGGCAGATATGATATTGTGGGGATAACTGAGACGTGACTTCAAGTGGACAGTGCCTGGGAAATGAATATTCAAGGCTACACCTGCTATTGTAAGGACAGACTGACTGATGATATTCAGTCCCTTGTGAGGGGGGACCTAGAATCAGGGGATGTAGAGTCAGTGTGGATAGAGCTGAGAAATTCTAAGGGTAAAAAGACCCTCTTGGGAGTTATCTACAGGCCCCCAAACAGTAGTCTGGATGTCGGATGTAAGTTGAATCAGGAGCTGAAATTGGCCTGTCGCAAAGATGTTACTACAGTTGTTATGGGGGATTTCAACATGCAGGTAGACTGGGAGAATCAGGATAGTATTGGACCTCAAGAAAGAGACTTTGTGGAGTGCCTCTGAGATGGATTCTTAGAACAGCTGGTGCTGGAGCCGACCAGGGAGAAGGCAATTCTGGGTCTGTTATTGTGCAACGAACCAGAATTGATCAGGGACCTCGAAGTGAATGAGCCATTGGATCGTAGTGACCATAATACAATAAGCTTCAATCTGCAATTTGAGAGGGAGAGGGTACAATCGGAAGTGACAATATTTCTGTTGAATAAAGGGAACTATGGAGCTATGAGGGAGGAGCTGGCCAAAGTTCAATGGTGCAATACCTTAGCAGGGATGACAGTGGAGGAACAATGGCAGATATTTCTGTGTATAATGCAGAAGATGCAGGATCAGTTCATTCCAAAAAGGAAGAAAGATCCTAAGGGGAGGCATGGGTGGCCGTGGCTGACGAGGGAAGTTAAGGAACATATAAAGTTAAAATGAAAAAGTGTAACTTAGCAAAGGTAAGTGGGAAAATGGAGGACTGGGAAGCTTTTAAAGAACAACAGAGGATTACTAAGAAGGAAATACGCAGAGAAAAAAATGAGGTACAAAGGTAAACTGGCCACAAATATAAAAGAGGATAGTAAAAGCTTTTCAGGTATGTGAAAGACAAAAAAAATGGTTAAGACTAAAATTGGGCCCTTGAAGACAGAAACAGGGGAATATATTACTGGGAACAAAGAAATGGCAGAAGAATTGAATTGGTACTTCAGATCTGTGTTCACTGGGGAAGACACAAGTAATCTCCCTGAGGTAACAGTGGCTGAAGGACCTGAACTGAAGCGAATTTATATTTGCCAGGAATTGGTGTTCGAGAGTCTGTTAGGTCTGAAGGTTGATAAGTCCCGGGGCCTGATGGTCTACATCCCAGGGTACTGAAGAAGGTGGCTCGAGAAATCGTGGATGCGTTGGTGATTATTTTCCAGAGTTCGATAGATTCGTGATCAGTTCCTGCGGATTGGAGGGTGGCTAATGTTGTACCACTTTTTAAGAAAGGTTGGAGAGAGAAAACAGAAAATTGTAGGCCAGTTAGTCTGACCTCAGTGGTGGGAAAGATGCTGGAGTGTATTATAAAGGATGAAATTACGACATATCTGGATAGTAGTAACAGGATAGGTCAAAGTCAGCATGGATTTATGCAGGGGAAATCATGTTTGACTAATTGTGAATTTTTTGAGGATGTAACTGAAGATGAATAAGGGAGATCCAGTGGATATAGTGTACCTGGACTTTCAGAAAGCTTTTGATAAAGTCCCACATAGGAGGTTAGTGAGCAAAATTAGGGCACATGGTATTGGGGGCAAAGTACTAACTTGGATTGAAAGTTTATCGGCTGACAGGAAACAAAGAGTAGTGATATATGGCTCAATTTCGGAATGGCAGGCAGTGACCAGTGGGGTACCGCAGGGATCAGTGCTGGGACCACAACTTTTTACAATATATGTTAATGATATAGAAGATGGTATTAGTAATAACATTAGCAAATTTGCTGATGATACTAAGCTGGGTGGCAGGGTGAACTGTGAGGAGGATGTTAGGAGATTACAGGGTGACCTGGACAGGTTAGGTGAGTGGTCAGATGCATGGCAGATGCAGTTTAATGTGGATAAATGTATGGTTATCCACTTTGGTGGAAGAACAGGAAGGCAGATTACTACCTAAATGGAATCAATTTAGGTGAAGGGGCAGTACAAAGAGATCTCGGTGTTCTTGTACACCAGTCAATGAAGCTAAGCATGTAGGTACAGCAGGTAGTGAAGAAGCCTAATAGCATGCTGGCCTTCATAACAAGAGAGATTGAGTATAGAAGCAAAGAGGTTCTTCTGCAGCTGTACAGGGCCCTGATGAGACCACATCTGGAGTACTGTGTGCAGTTCTGGTCTCCAAATTTGAGGAAAGACATTCTGGCTATTGAGGGAGTGCAGCATAGGTTCACGAGGTCAATTCCTGGAATGGCGGGGCTACCTTATGCTGAAAGACTGGAGCGACTGGGCTTGTATACCCTTGAGTTTAGAAGACTGAGAGGGGATCTGATTGAGACATATAAGATTATTAAAGGATTGGACACACTGGAGGCAGGAAACATGTTTCCGCTGATGGGTGAGTGCCGAACCAGAGGACGCAGCTTAAAAATATGGGATAGACCATTTAGGACAGAAATGAGGAGAAACTTCTTCACCCAGAGAGTGGTGGCTGTGTGGAATGCTCTGCTCCAGAGGGCAGTGGAGGCCCAGTCTCTGGATTCATTTAAGAAAGAGTTGGATAGAGCTCTCAAGGATAGTGGAATCAAGGGTTATGGAGATAAGGCAGGAGCAGGATACTGATTAAGGATGATCAGCCTGATCATATTGAATGGTGGTGCAGACTCGAAGAGCAGAATGGCCTGCTCCTGCACCCATTGTCTATCAGGATTTCAGGGAGCTAGGGTGGAAGCTGAGAGCTAGAACAAACAGAGTTGTTATCTCTGGTTTGTTACCAGTGCCACGTGATAGCGAGGTAAGGAATAGGGAGAGATATCAGCTGAACATGTGCAACTCTGCAAGGATGGTGCAGGAGGGAGGGTTTCAGGTTCTTGGATAATTGGGGCTCATTCTGGGGAAGGTGGGACTTGTACAAACAGGACGGTCTTCACTTGAACCAGAGGAGTACTAATATCCTGGGTGGGAAATTTGCTGGTGCTATTCGGGTGGGTTTAAACTAGCTCAGCAGTGGGATGGAAACCGGAGGTATAGCTGCTGTGCACAGGAGGATGAGAGTAGGAAGGACAGGGACAAGATTTCAGGGTCACAGGGATGTGCTGGCAGACAGCGAAGTGGTTTGAATTGTGTCTACTTCAACGCCAGAAGTATCCAAAATAAGGTAGGTGAACTTGCAGCATGGATAGGTACCTGGGACTTCGATGTTGTGGCCATTTCAGAGACATGGATAGAGCAGGGTGAGGAATGGATGTTGCAGGTTCCAGGATTTAGATCTTTCATTAAGAACAGGCAAGGCGGTAAAAGAGGGGGAGACATGGCCTTGTTAGTCAAAGATAGTATAATGGTGGCTGAGAGAATTTTTGATGAGGTCTTGTCTACTGAGGTTGTGTGGGCTGAGGTTAGAAACAGGAGAGAGGTCACACTGCTTAGAGTTTTTATAGGCCTCTGCAGAGTTCCAGGGAGATGGAAGAGAGGATTAGCCAAATCATTCTGGGTAGGAGTGAAAGGAACAGGGTGGTCATTATGGGGGATTTTAACTTCCCCAACATTGTCTGGAAATGCTATAATTCTAGTATGTCTGGTGGATCAGTTTTTGTCCAATGTGTGCAGGAGGGTTTCCTGACACAGTATGTCGAAGGGCCGACAAGAGGGGAGGCCACACTGGATCTGGTAGTTGGTAATGAACCAGGCCGGGTGTTTGATTTAGTTGTAGGTGAGCACTTTGGAGAGAGTGACCATAATTCGGCTTATGCTCGAAACGTCGAATTCTCTATTCCTGAGATGCTGCCTGGCCTGCTGTGCTTTGACCAGCAACACATTTTCAGCCATAATTCAGTTATGTTTAGTTTAGTAATGGAAAGGGATGCCACAGGTCAAGAGTTATCGATGGGGCAAGGGCAATTATAATGCGATTAGGCAAGAATTAGGATGCATAGAATGGGATAGCAAAATGCAGGGGATGCAGACAATGGAAATGTGGAGCTGGTTTAAGGAACTGATATTGTGTCTCCTTGATAGGTATGTCACTGTCAGGCAGGGACGAAGTGATAAGGTAAGGGAACTGTGATTTACAACAGAAATTGCATTTCTTGTTACGACGAAAAAGGAGGCTTATGTGTTGATGAGGCAAGATGGTACAGATGTGGCAATGGAGAGTTACAGATCAGCTAGGAAGGATTTAAAGAGAGAGTTAGGAAGAGCAAAGGGAGGACATGAGCATTCTTTAGCAAATAGAATAAAGGAGAACCCTAAAACTTTCTATAGGTATGTGAGGAATAAAAGGGTGATTAGGGTAGGAATTGGCCAATCAAAGACAGAAATGGAAGTTGCGTGTGGACCCTGTGGAGATCGGAGAGGTGCTAAACAAACATTTCTCATTGGTTTTCACTCAGGAAAAGGAGAATATTGAGGAGAAGTATGAGATTTTAGACTAGAAAGGATCAAGGTTAGTTACGAACAGGTGTTATCAATTCTAGAAGGAGTGAAAGTAGACAAGTCCCCTGGGCTGGATGGGATTTATCCGAGGATTCTCTGGGAAGCTCGGGAAGAGATAGCACAGCCTTTGGCTTTGATATTTGAGTCATCATTGTCTACAGGTTTGGTGCCAGAGGACTGGAGGATTGCAAATATTGTGCCCTTGTTCAAGAAGGACAGCAGAGATGACCCAGGTAATTATAGACCAGTGAGCCTTAGTTCTATTGCAGGAAAGGTTTTGGAAAGGATTATAAGAGATAAGATTATAATCATCTCGCAAGCAACAATTTGATTTCAGATAGCAAAACATGGTTTCGTCAAAGGCAGGTCGTGTCTCACAAACCTCATTGAGTTTTTTGAGAAGGCGACCAAGCATGTAGATGAGGGTAGGACAGTTGACGTGGTATACATGGACTACAATAAAGCCTTTGATAAGGTTCCACATGGTAGGCTGTTGGAGAAAATGCAGAGGCATGGAATTGAAGATGATTTAGTAGTTTGGATTAGAAACTGGCTTTCTGGAAGAAGGCAGCAAGTGGTGGCTGATGGAAAATATTCAGTCTGGAGTCCACTTACTAATGGTGTGCCACAAGGATATGTTTTGGGACCACTGCTGTTTGTCATTTTTATAACTGACTTAGACACAGGCATAGGTGAATGGATTAGTAAATTTGCAGACGACACTGAAGTCGATGGAGTAGTGGACAGTGTGGAAAAATGTTACAGGTTGCAGAGGGACTTGGATAAACTGCAGAATTGGGCTGAGAAGTGGCAAATGTAGTTCAATGTAGCTAAATGTAAGGTGATGCACTTTGAGAAGCATGACAGAAGGCAGAGTACTGGGTCAATGGGAAGATTCTTGGTAGTGTGGATGTGCAGAGGGATCTTGGGGTCCATGTACATAGATCCCTGAAAGTTGCCACCCAGGTGGATAGTGCTGTTAAGAAGGTATACAATGTGTTAGGTTTCATTTGTAGAGGGATTGAGTTCCGGAACCACAATATCATGCTGCAACTATACAAAACGCTGGTGCGGCCACACTTGGAATATTGTGTACAGTTCTGGTCTCCATATTTCAGTAAGGACATGGAAGCATTGGAAAA
Organism: Hemiscyllium ocellatum; assembly: GCF_020745735.1. Lineage (NCBI taxonomy): Eukaryota > Metazoa > Chordata > Chondrichthyes > Orectolobiformes > Hemiscylliidae > Hemiscyllium > Hemiscyllium ocellatum. The sequence continues at coordinate 39,466,639 of NC_083418.1, forward strand.
GGTGCAGAGGAGATTTACCAGGATGTTGCCTGGTCTGGAGGGAGGGTCTTATGAGGAAAGGCTGAGAGACTTGAACCTGTTCTCATTGGCAAGAAGAAGGCTGAGAGGGGATTTGATAGAGACATACAAGATGATCAGAGGATTAGATAGGATAGACCGTGTAAGTCTTTTTCCTAGGATGATGACGTCAGCGTGTACGAGGGGGCATAACTACAAATTGAGGGGTGATAGATTTAAGACAGATGTCAGAGGCAGGTTCTTTACTCAGAGAGTGGTAAGGGCGTGGAATGCCCTACCTGCTCATGTAGTCAACTCAGCCACATTAGGGAAATTTAAACAATCCTTGGATAAGCACATGGATGATTTTGGGATAGTGTAGGGGGAATAAGCTGAGAATAGTTCACAGGTCGGTGCAACATCGAGGACTGAAGGGCCTGTTCTGTGCTGTATTGTTCTATGTTCTATGTTGTAACATGGAGTCATTTGGAAGAAGCAGTGAGCCGAACCCACCAAGCAATTGCTCTGGTCTCTTTGTCATGTTTTCCCAACAGCTAGTTTGTTGAGTGAGTTTGATAAGATCAGAAGAATAACACTAATGAGGTGAATTGCGGTATCAACAAAGTTTCACAAGCATTAGTTGCCATCAATTAACACTACACTGCAGGCCAGTGAGAATCTTGTCACCCCACTTGAGAAAATCAAAAGTGGGCAATGATATTGAGGTCAAGATTGCCCTTGCTGTACTTATCATCCAACATTACTACACATCATGGCATGGTTCATAATAACAACTCTTCAGAGATGTAGAGATGTTTTTGGCAAATCATTAGGAGTTCTATTACACTGCTCATTTTTCAGTATCTGCCACCTGAATACGTCAAATGTAGATGGCTTTCTTTGTAACTCTTCTTTGGCACCGATTTGTAATGTAAGCACCTTTATTAAGCAATGTTTGTCAATTGACTGACATTAACATCTTTCTAAATCCTCCAGAGCTGATCAAGTAGCCTCATTGTCAGAGCTATGACTGTGATCAGTTCTCATTATTATTATTACAACAAATGAATTCTACTCCAAGACATTGCAGGTTGTTAAACTATTCCAGTTCATCAAGCCTGAGCTAGCTGGTTGGATAAGACACTGATCTTATTTTACACCATGCGGTTTTCTAGCCCATAATCTTGTTACAATTATTCACTCTGCTTTGGAAACATTATCTATTTTATTAGTCCAATAAGAATGCAGCAGAAACAGAGACTTAGATATAACAGGTAAAGCAGGTAACAGCAAATTAGCATCCCATTATACATCTTTCCCAATTTTCATTTCCTATGATTTCACATTGATGGTAAAATGTAGGTCGGCAATTCCCCTTTTATAGATGTTAGTACCTTCTGTAGTGATTGCAACATGATCAGCCAGCTGGATGTCATAGAATTAATAGTCCCAATCAGGGAGCCCTAAATAACATATAAAATGGGTGAGTGTCAGAGATGCTGACATTCTGGTGCCTGACTCTGTATAAGGCAGTACTATAGTCAAGGACTATTAATGTACAATGTTTATATTATTTAGAAAAATAACATTTGTAGTTGCAAGTTTTTTCATTGGTTCTTTTGTACAAAGCGTGTAAGTGATTATCTGACCTTTTATGATTATTGCAATAGCATGCAGTGTCCTTGCAGTGTAATTCTCCAGAGAATCCAAATCCTGGTACATAATCTTGCAGTGCATTTTTATGGAAATTATTTAAACAACAAATATATGGAAGTGTGAACATAGTAGGTAAAACTTTACTGAATTTTTGGCTAAGTGTTAAATTAGATTTGAGCTATTATAGGGAGAGGTTGAATAGGCTGGGGCTGTCAGTCCTGGAATTTCAGAGGCTGAGGGGTAACCTTATAGAGGCTTATAAAATCATGAGGGGCATGGATAGGGAAAATAGACAAGGTCCTTTCCCTGGGCTGGGGGTATTCAGAACTAAATGGCATAAGTGTTAAATTAGAAAAAAACAATGTTACCAGAAAGAAAATAAAACTTTTGTCATGGTATATGTTACAGTTTGGGCTTTCAGAATATTAAAAGATTCTAATAGTCCTCATAAATGGTTCTCATTTTAACAAATTTAAAACTGTACCCTTTCTATACTGTCTTTGCAGAGTTATATTCCTACAAAATGAATGGTTGCTCACAGTAAAGTGGAATTTTAAGTCTGTGCTCCCACTGGAAGACATATGGGCAATGCATTTCCACATTTCCCCAAATTTCTACATGTAAACTTGTACCACACTGCAGCATTTCCTTTGCTGGCAATCAGATGCAGGGCAACTGGGAAATCTGCTTTCATGCAGATTAGTCTGAGGGAATGTAACAACAGTGACATACTTTAACTAGGCATATGGATGACATTACCATCTCCTGGGCAAAACTACATGCAGCCCCATTCAGTAATTATGTGCCAGTGACAATAGATGTGCCAACAAGCCATTGACTCAACCAACAGTGATGAGATTGCTAAATCAATTGCAAGACCATCACACAACTGTTCAAGGATGTATAAGACAGTCCAAACCCCAGCCAGCTGTTACTGAAACCCTGCAGCCAGCTGGCACACTTAACTCACTTCACAGGGAATCACTTCAAAGCAGTATGCTGGGGGTTAAATGTAGCTCACAATTTACCAAGACAAAGAAACTGGTAAAACATGGTGAAAATCCTCAGACATAATAGAAAGCAGGACGATGCTTGCACTTGATTTATACCTCGTGCTGAGGTTTTGTTCTTTGATTGTGAAGAAAAAGGTAGCAACTCAGGAAAGGAAAAGCATCAATGGGAATTGAGGGGATGTATCAATGGGAATGTAAACAGCTGTGCTTCAGGCCGGGTTTAAAGTGGTCTGTATGTGTGGCCAGGAGAGATCTTTACGAGTACACCTCAGGTAGGTGGCTAAATGTACCTTAAATCATGGACATTTCACAAACTATGTTCACAGTCACTGTCTGTACCATGCTCTGATTAATTCCTGATAAACCCTTTCCTCTATCATTAGGAACCTTGGCTTCCCAAAGAGTTGGAGCATGCAGCAAATATTGAAGATCTTTGAGACCTTGTGCAAACTCCTTTTATCTGAGGAAGGTTGTTCTTGTTATACATTTCACCAGACAAAGGAACAATGCTCTGAAAGTTTATGATTTCAAATAAACCTGTTGGACTATAACTTGGTGTTGAGTGCAGCAAGCATTTACCAGACTGATTCCTGGGATGGTGAGACTGATGTATAAGGCGAGGTTGTATTGGTTAGGATTATATTTGCTGGAGTTTAGTAAATTGAGTGGAATTTTACCCTGTCTAATCCTGTTAGGATTTTATAGGTTAGATGCAGGAAGGATGTTCCTGATGGCCAGACAGTCCATAACCAGGGCTCAAGTGCAGCATTCCTCTAGCTTTCTTATTGGTCATGTGGGTCTCTGGGATCGGTGTGCAGCAGTAACTTCAAGGATCAGGTGTCACTGTCACGCATCACGCTGACTTTAACCACTGTGAATGGAGCAGCAGAGCAGCTGCACCCTGGTGCAGCCAGGAAAGCTGATCACAGTCTAAGGATATTGGATAAAGCTGAGATGAAGAGAAATTCCTTCACCCAGAGAGTGGTGAGTGTGTGGAATTTGCTACCACCAAAAGCAATCAAGGCCAAAACAGTGTAGGGTTTCAAGAAGGCGTTGGAGATCGCACTTAGGGCTAAAAGGATTATGACATGGGGGGAAATGTCAGGAACAGGCTATTGAGTTAGATAGTCAGCTATGATAGTTACGAATTGCAGAACAGGCTCAAAGAGTTGAACGGCTGGATTCTGCTCCTGTTTTCTATTTTTACGAATTGTATCTTTGTCATAAGTCTGGACAGATTCAGATAGTTTGAAGCTGCTAATGATTTGCTGGTGTATGCATATGTCTCGTTCCATTGATGTTATGGGTAGAATATTTTCATTTTACAGTTAAATGAGTTTCATGGTGCCTGATCCATCATGGACTAGAGCAATTTTTGCCATGCAATCTGCCACTCCTCTTCTCTGTAATACAGAATGGGGCTGTTGGGCACTTTTCCCAAGGAACTGAGTAGCCAGAGAGGCAAAAGTGACCTTCTGGTGTACACACATCTGCCGCCATATTTAGAGCCAGCCGCACATTACTTTTGATGCTGCAAGCTAAGAACTGGCCCTCACACATTCTTGCTGAATGTTGCTACTGTTGGAGACCAGGCACCACTCAGTCCCAGGCAGAGGATGAGCCATTATTCGTGGCCATTAATTACATTATTTCACTTCACCAGGAGGTTAGTTAGAAGTAGCTGGGAAGCTGAATTGAAGAATGGAGGACTCAACCAATTTATCAAAACTGTGCTAGCTCTGGCATATGGAAATCAGCTGGCTCCATGGACAACCAGGCACAGCAATGTCTGCCAGGTGTGTACACATTATCTGCCAGATTTGCGCACAGACTTGCACTCCATCAGACAAGCTGTAGGTGCTCAGCATGAAATGCAAGGTGACAGTTGTTTGGGAGGCTGCATCCTCATTCTAAGTGCCCCTTCTCTGGTACACGAGGTTGTACTCCACAGGCACTCAAAGTGAGGTCAAACATCACACAGGCCCTCAAATGTCTCATCAGGATAATCCAGAGATACCTGTCTCCTCCATTTGCCCCCTGCCTGTGATCTGGAAGCCTGCAGCAGTCTCAGCTGAGGAGGGTGAGCTTATATCTGGGCAGGCAACTCTCAGTGGTCTTAGGCCTTCTAGACGTGAAGTCTTCCAAACCACAGGGCCAACCACAAAGGTGGCATCCCCCAACCCATGGAAGTCGAGTCAGCAATTAGACGTAATGGGAGAGACATGAAAGAAACATATTATGGTCACGTGCATGGCACAGGAGAAATATCATTATAAATAAGTTTTCCTCTTTGTGTTCACTTACCCCTTTAAATTGTCTAATGTAGGATATCTGCTGTCTGATGTGGTTAAGTCATACCACTGAGAGATTAACAAACTCTTCAGGCATGCCAAGGATAAAGTTTTAAAGTGAATTGCTAAGCAAGTGCCATTAAGTGGGCGTGCTACGTACAGTCCTTGAGTCATGGTGAGAGATGTGAGTAATGGCAGATTTAGATTGGTAGTGGCCCTGTGATTGTAAAGTGACAGAAAATGGTGGCACTTGTTCTTCTGTCACAGAAAAGGTCATTAACCTTCTTCCTGTACTGGTAGGCATTATATTTGACCCTGGAATCTGCACTGACCCAGGCCGTTATCTCTATCCAGGCTAGCTGCATGTGCTGAAGTGGACCCCTTTGGCAGCCTGAAAGAAACAATGTTGCCTTTCTCTCAAGCACCTTGTCCACCATTCCTTCCAAGTCGCTATCTATAAAACGGGATGCTAGCTTCCTTTTCTGGGCTATTTCCTCATTGTGCGAGTCAAACAGAGGGAGTTTCTTCATGGCAGGATAAACTGTTGTGAATCTGGAGTTTAAAACTGGCACCAGTGAGCCAAACACCATTAAGGCAGTTGCGTAACTGTTGAGTTTAAGAGTGGATAATTGTGTGAGTAAAGTCGATTGTGAACTGGCTGCCATGAATCACAACCAAAGATAACATATCTGCAAAAAAGTCAAGTTTTGTTCTGTGACTACTAATAGCAGTCAGCATGCATGCAGAGAGGGAAGGTCTTGTCTGACCAACTCTTCAACTTCTTTGAGGAAAGAACAACTCAACTGGACTGCTGTGTATGGAGGAAAGGGTTTTAACTAAACACAGCTTTGAGGTTTCAGGGTAAGATCTGAAAATGTATCAGAGATACTTGGTGTGTACAAAACAGTGAGAACTCATTGGAAGAGTTCAGTGAATATTCGGGAAAGTACTGATTAGGGAGTTTCCTGTTTCTTTGCTGGGACGACAGCTATCTCCAATGTAAATTATTTGTTTACATTCAAATGCTGAAGATATTTTCTGACCAACTTATGTAGAGATGTTATTACATACCAGATGGAGCATGAAGACAGGTCTCTTAATTCAGAGGTACTACCACTGCACCACAAAAGCCATTTATTCAAATTCTGAATGCAAAGTAGACGTTTTGATATCACACATGAGTAAATGAATTGACAGAATGTTGGACAATATAGTTAAACTAATAGAATGTATCAGTGGAGGTAATGATCATTCTTTGGAGTGCTCTAGTGAGGCTGACATCAACTTCTGCATCCAATTTTGACTGATAAATACAAGTAAGGTATTTCACTACTAGAGCCAATGCAAGGACATTGATATTAATCTCCAGTGGCAGGAAACTTAATCTGGATATTAAACCAGTGTATTACTTTAAGCTGCAGAGGTATAACAAAGGGATGCAAACCTTCAAGATAACTTAACAGTGTGGAAAATTAAGTTTAAAATGTGAGTTTAAAATGTCTTTTGTCCTCTAAACTGTTCTCCAGATAAGGAGAGATAGACTTGAAAAATATGCTTCTTGATAGTATGGTGGAAGCAAAAGCCTTGAAGGCACTTAAGAAACAGTAGAATCTCCCAAATGGGCAAATCATTTTGTATAAACTTCAGATATGTCTGAAACCAATGAGTTATAACCGAAAAGAACACTGTATAGTTAAATCCCTAATCCAGTTAGAATTAGAAGATTTCCCAATCTAGAGATGCATGAGGCAGACAAAAGATGTGCTAAAGTCTGTTTGTTTTTGCAGCTTCAAGGCTGTCACTCTGCATCAAATGTGGCTGATCAGGAGTCTTTCCAGCTCTCATCATAGACCATAAAACATAGGGGTAAAAATTAGGCCATTCAGCCCATCAGGTCTGTTCCCCCATTTAGTCATGGCTGATAAGTTTTATTTTTCAACCCCACTATCCTGATTTCTACCCATGACCTTTGATTCCCATGACAATCAAGAATCAATCTGTCTCAGTTTTAAATATACTCGCTAACCTTGCCGTCAGAGCCTTCTGCAGCAATGAATTCCACAGATCCACTATTCTCTGGCTGTAGAAGTTTCTCCTTATCTCTATTCTAAAGGGTTTTCGTGAAACTCCAAGACTGTGCCCTTCGGTTCTCGTCTATCCTGCCAATGGAAATATTTTTCCAATGTCCACTCTGTCTAGACCATTCAGTATTCTGTAAATTTCAATCAGATCCCCCTCTCATCCTTCTAATCTCCATTGCGCATAGTCCCAGACTCCTCAAACATTCCTCATATGTTAAGCCCTTCATTCTTGGGATCATTTTGTGAACCTCCTCTGGACCTGCTCCAGGGCCAGTATGTCCTTCCTGAGATATGGGTCCCAGAATTGCTCACAATACTCGAAATGTGGTCTGACCAGTACTTATAGAGCCTTCAAAGTAAATTCTTGCTTTTATGTTCTAGTCCCATTGAGATGAATGACCAACATTGTGTTTGCCTTCCTAACTAACAATTCAACCTGCAAGTTTGCCTTAAGAGAATCTTGAATTAGGAGTCCCAACTCCCTTTGCACTTCAGATTTCTGAATTCTCTCCCCATTTAGAAATAGTCCATGTCTCTATTCTTCCTACCAAAGTGCATGACCTTACAATTTCCCACATTGTATTCTATCTGCCACTTATTTGTCCACTCTCCTAACTTGTCTAAATATTTCTGCAGCCTTCTTGCCACCTCAATACTACCTGTCCCTCCACCTACTTTTGTATCATCTGCAAACCTAGCCAGAATGCCCTCAGTTTCTTCATCAAGATCATTATTATATAAAATGAAAAGCTGTGGTCCCAATGCTGACCCTTGCAGAACACCACTACTCACCGGCTGCCATATTGAAAAGGACCTCCTTTATCCCCAATCTCTACTTCCTGCTGGGCAGTCAATCTACCCATGCTAGCACCTTGCCTCTAACACTATGGACCTTCATCCTACTCACCAGGCTCCTGTGCGGCACCTTAACAAAGGCCTTTTGGAAGTCCACACAGATAACATCCATTATCTCCTCTTGGTCCAACAAATCTAACAGATTTGTCAGGCATGATCTCCCCTTGATGAAACAATGCTGACTTGGCCCTACTTTACCATGTATATTAACCTGTGTGACCATTTTAATGAGCATGTCTTCATTGGCCACAAGTTCCTGGAATGGGTCATCAACCAGAACTTCTAGCTTGGGACCATCAATAGTCTCAAGAGTCAAGAGACCTTGCTCCAAACCTATTTAAACAGTGTGGAAAATTAAGTTTATAATGTAAGTTTCAAACTCCAGTCTCCCTCTCCCTTCTTTCTATGAAAACAAAATTATTAAATTAGTGTCTAATTCTCCATTGTGTCTACATGGCTGCTTGTTGTACTTGCCAATCCTGTAACCAGCCAGCTTGGAATCAGTCCCTGAAAGTCATAATGCTGTCTGAATCTCCTGTTTATATCTGTCAGCCAGGGCTCCCTGATTATGTCAGGTTAACAACCACAAACAAGAATCGCATAGTCAATAAGACCTACCTGATTCCAATCACTACATCCCCCAACCCCCACCACCCCCCACCACCACCACCCCTCTCCCCCCGCCTCCACCCCCCACCCCACAAGTCCAGGGATGCAGGCCTGGTGTTCCTCTGGTAGCTTCTTCTGGGACATTTTTTCCTCAGGTCCGGTTCCTCTGACTCAGACACAATTGGTAACTGCACTAGTTGCCTCTCATAGGAGACCAGAACCAAAGTTGTACCTTTTAATCTAAAATGGTTGCCCAGTGTATATTCAATCTGGCCGAGGTCGTGTGCAAACTTAAGGGTTGGAGTCCAGATCAAATCTTGTTAAGGACAGGTTTTGTAACTACTGATACTACTATGCCAGTATCGATCTCTGAGAAGCAGATGACCATTTACCAGATGTTTACTTTAATTGGTCCTGATTTGGATGTTGCTAAGCAACTTAATTGTTCAACCCACCTGTAGGGAGACTTTACAAGGTGGGCACTCACCTAGATACCATTCTCTGATTTCTCAAAAGCCTCTGCCAGGCATCTTCACCTTGTCAAAAATCCCGATATAGCTTCCCTTAGTTCTTGACTCGCTGAATAAAACCAACAGCATCTCAGAATTAGAGGAGGTTTAGGGCCAGAATATTCCTTAGCCAAATCAGTCCAACTCCTAAAAGGTTTTAGTATCTGGTGCCTCTGGAAAAGCCCCTAGTAACTGAAAATGTTGCAGCCCGGAAAGCAGTCAAATTGATTGCTCATTACTTTTCATCAGCTGGTCATTTGCCTGGAAAATATATTCCATTCTCTCCACATACTGGGCCCGGTCTTTGGCAGGATTGAACAGATCAAGCTTTGCAAATAAAAGTATGATGTCAAAAATGCTCACCCCAACTCCAAAGATGACTGTTGCGAATGAATATTTTTCAGGCATGTACTGTTTTCTCCTATTGTCACTGAAGTAACTGCACAGACGTCAGTATCCCATCACCAAGTCAGCCTTTATTTACATGTGCACAGTACACAGCTGTAACCCACAGCCAGCTTGGAATCAGTCCCTGAAGTGAGGAGACTCTCTGAATCCCCTGTTTGTGTGTCAGCCAGAGCTCCCTAATTGGCCCAGGTTAGCAAGCCCAATCAAGGATCTCACAGTCAATAAGATCCACCTGTTTCCAATCAATACAATCCTATTCTGTTTTGTCAACTACTATTTCCTGTCTTGGTCCTGCAGAATCCCTTCATCATGCACTCATTCCTTGCAATTCTTAAAAAATTTACTTAACTAGAGCTGGTTATCCATGTGACAATTCTGAAGAAGTATGTTTTTAAAAATTTTTAGACTATCCTACAGAGTAACATGCTTCATGCATTTAGTGTTTACTGTACTGCTCTGTATTTGAGATTTCTAGTTGTCACTGCTTTACAAACTGATATTTTGAAGGGATTCATATTGCTGAGCTGAGACAGAACAGACAGAACGATTAGAGAATCCCTAAAATGTGGAACAGGCCATTGGGCCCAACAAGTCCACACTGACCCGCTGAAGAGTATCCCACTCAATCCATTCCTCTAAATCTGATTAATGCACCTAATTAAATTACACATCCCTGAACATTATGGACAATTTTGCATGGCCAATTTACCCACCCTGAACATCTTTGGACTGTGGGGGGAAACCAGAGCGCCTGGAGGAAACTCACCCAGACACGGAGAATTTGTAAATTTCACACAAATATTCACCCAAGGCTGGAATCGAACTCCTGTCTAACTGTCTTATTTCATGCTGGGCCAAATCCAGGAAATGGGGTCAGTTGAATATTTTGAACAGTTGTTTACATTAACAGCACTGACCAGACGCACAGTCTACACAAGCAATGCAATCTCAGAATAGAATCTGCATCTTCATCAGGGAAGTGCAAGCTAATTTATTCTACTTCCAAAACAAAAAGATTTGATCTCTCTAACATCAATTATTTTTCAGATGTAGCTTTTTAGGCCCTTTTATAGCCCTTCTAGGTCAGGTATATGCAGTTATATTTACCATTGGCCATAGATTTATAGACAAGTCTGACATCCAGTACTGTGCTCTTCCACAAGTGATGTTACACAGGGGCTAGTGAAATAAGCTTTTTAAGAAAAGTGGGAGAGAGAAAGGAGGAAATTATAGATCAGTTAGTCTGACCTCAGTGGTGGGAAAGATGCTGGAGTCTATTATAAAGGATGAAATTATGACATATCTGGATAGTAGTAACAGGATAGGACAGAGTCAGCATGGATCTATGAAGGGGAAATCATGCTTGACTAATCTGGAATTTTTTGAGGATGTCACTCTGAAGATGGATGAGGGAGATCCAGTAGATGTAGTGTACCTGGACTTTCAGAAATCTTTTGATAAAGTCCCACATAGGAGGTAAGTGAGCAAAATTAGGGCACATGGTATTGGGGGCAAAGTACTAACTTGGATTGTAAGTTGGTTGGCTGACAGGAAACAAAGAGTAGTGAAAAACGGCTCCACTGTGCCACCGTGCCGCCCACGTATGTGAAATTTGACAGATTAGGTAGGTGTGCTATAAAGATTCCAGTATGAGAGGACTACAATTATAGCATGATGAGTTATTGTTATAGATATGAACATAAGAGTTGACTGGCAAAAGGGCAACAGGCAGGTCAATTTATTAAAACAAAGAACTGTGGATGTTGGAGATCTGAAACAGAAACAGAAATTACTGGTGAAACTCAGCAGGTCAGGCAGCATCTGTGGAAAGAAAGCAGAGTGAATATTTTGAATTCAATGACTCTTCATCAGAATTTCTGTTTTTGTTCCAATTATTCACTCATGTCTTTCAAGTTGTAGTTGAACAGATTCCTATGGTTTAGATGGATTACTGGGCTAATGGTAGGCTACTTGGTAGTGTGGATGAGCAGAGGGATCTTAGTGTCCATGTACACAGATCTCTGAAAGTTGCCACCCAGGTAAATAGTGCTGTGAGGAAGGCATATGGTGTACTGGGCTTTATTGGCAGAGGAATTGAGTTCCGGAGTCCTGAGGTCATGTTGCAGTTGTATAAGACTCTGGTGCGGCCTCATCTGGAGTATTGTGTGCAGTTTTGGTCGCCATACTATAGGAAGGATGTGGAGGCATTGGAACGAGTGCAGAGGAGGTTTACCAGGATGTTGCCTGGTATGGTAGGAAAATCGTATGAGGAAAGACTGAGGCACTTGAGGCTGTTCTCATTGGAGAAAAGAAGGTTTAGGGGAGATTTGATAGAGGTGTACAAGATGATTAGGGGTTTAGATAGGGTAGACACTGAGAACCTTTTACCGCTAATGGAGTCAGCTGTTACAAGGGGACACAGCTTTAAATTAAGGGGTGGAAGGTATAGGACAGATGTTAGGGGTAGATTCTTTACACAGCGGGTTGTGAGTTCATGGAATGCCCTGCCAGTAGCAGTGGTGAACTCTCCCTCTTTATGGTCATTTAAGCGGGCATTGGATAGGCATTTGGAAGTTATTGGGCTAGTGTAGGTTAGGTAGGATTCGGTCAGCGCAACATTGAGGGCCGAAGGGCCTGTACTGCGCACTATTTTTCTATGTTCTGTGTTCTATGTTCTATGGTGTTACCTGTACAGTGTTTTGTACCATCTGAATGACAAAGACCGTGGACTTGGAAAAAGATTTTATTATTGGAGCTCATGATAACATTTTGAATACACCTGTAATCCAGATTCATTCAATCTCTCTCTTTTAATCTCATATTTTGTTTCTGTACTCTTTCTACATTCTTGTCTGCTATTCTTGCTTTTACTTTTTTTTAATTTAATAAAACTGTCAAGCCAATAGAGAGAAGTATAAAAGATTAAGCACGATGGTTCGGCGTTTAGCGCTGCTGCCTCACAGCACCTGGGACCCGGGTCCAATTCCAGCCTCGGGCAACTGTCTATGTAGAGTTTGCACATTCTTCCCCTGTCTGCATGGGTTTCCTCCAGGTGCTCTGGTTCCTCCCACAATCCAAAGATGTGCAGGTTATGTGAATTGGCCATGCTAAATTGCCCATAGTGTTCAGGGATATGTAGGGGGGTGCATTAGTCAGGGATAAACATAGAGGGAATGGGTGTGGGTGGGTTACTCTTCAGAGGGTCGGTGCAGATGTGTTGCGCCAAATGATCTGTTTCCATACTGTAGGATTCTATGAAGATGATCCTGCATTTGAAAAAGGAATCACCAGACTTCTCATCACATTCTGCCACTAATCTCTCCATAGCCTGTGACATTCAGACCCTTATATGATTCTGCCAGCAGTTTTCCAGTGAACTGATAAACAGAAAGAAAATGGATGCACCCCAGATCCAAACGTTGGCACATGCTAGATTATTTTAATCTATGACCAGTAGATCTCAAAGACTCACACTGAATGCACTCTCACTTCAGAATGTTGGGCTGACCGTCAGTTTATCAAAAACATTGTGTCTTTGAAGATAAAATCTATGGTACTTTTACATACAATCAACTACACAGGCTGATTAATGCAACTGTTCCTAAATGCATGACCGAGCGACAAAACCAGAACACAAACTCACCATAGAAATTAGTTATATTCCAAAGACAATTTTGTCATTGAAGATTCTTAGAAATAAAATTAAAGATGCTACCCATGGTTCTGCATCCAATGATTTGTAAAACAGAAGCTCCAAGATTGGTTTGACAACAATGTCTCATAATATTACATTGTTCAATAAAAGGAACTACTGTCTGTCAAAATAAAGGTCAGTGTTCAGCAGGCTCACTTGCGCTTTAGAAAAAGAATGGAGTTTGCCTCAGAATAAAGACCAAATTCTACTTTGCAGTGGTTCTTAGATCACTTTTTCATGGGTCAACATCCCAGCACCATATTCAGCAACTCAAAGCATTTCTGAGATCTATTTATAACATCAGATGGTAAAATAAAGCCCCCAACTAAAGTTTTTTGTAAAGTGTTGCATATATTCATCAGAGATCAGTTTCTCCGAGTTAGTCATTTGGAGGATTCCTGCCCATCAATGGCAGTACTGTACAGCTAACTGAGCACAGGAAACCACAACATCAGACAACCAAAAATGACACACAAAGACAACCTGAAAGCCAACTGCAGAGCCTGAAAGATTGATCTCAGTATATGGGAAGAAACAATATTGGATAGACTCCAAATGGAAATGTCTCTGTCATCAGGTGATTTTTGATCATTCAAGAGAATAGAGTGAAGGGTGTTCAGGAAAAGTGAGCATGGTGCAAAGTCAATGCTTCGATCCATCCTCTAACATTTTAATTACTTATACAAACAGAGGCCTGACCTAACATCACTCAAGATGACATCAAATAGGGTAAATAGACAAAGTTTTTTCCCTGGGGTGGGGGAGTCCAGAATTAAAGGGCATAAGTTTAAGGTGAGAGGGGAAAGACATAAAAGAGACCTGAGGGGCAACTCAGCGGGTGGTACGTGTATGGAATGAGTTGCCAGAGGAAGTGGTGGAGGCTGGTACAATCACAACATTTAAGAGGCTTTTGGATGGGTTTATGAATAGGAAGGGTTTGGAGGGATATGGACCGGGTGCTGGCAGGTGGGACTAGGTTGGATTGGGATATCTTATTGGCATGGACAGGTTGGACCAAAGGGTCTGTTTCCATGCTTTACATCTCTATGACTCTAAGCTAGAATGTAAATAGTCTTATTTTTGCTGAACACTAATCCATTAAAGTGACAAGAATTCATCATCAAATTAAGAATAACCAATCATAAAAATGAGGCATCCTGACGAGAGCTGAAGACAATATTGAAGAATTTTGCAACAGATGCTACTATATTCACAGCAAAATGTTACATTGATTTGTTCTTATCAGGTGATTCATATATACAGATTTCTCAAGTTGTAAGAACCTCCGTATTTCATCAATGGGCTTCTCACTAAACTTGCAGCTTGACACATTTTAGAAATCATTGCATGATTGTTATTGCACCTATTTTTGTTTTTCCTCATGACAATTTGATAGAATGCTGTATGGTCTCCAGCGACTGGATTGGATATTTCAATAAGAAATCCACATTGATAAATCGCTCACCTGGGAGCTGATCCTTCCAATGGCATGAGGTCAATTAAATTAACCATTTCCATTTCTTTGCTACAACATAGTTTACAAGCTTATAAAGTTACCCTTTTGTTCCCTCAGAAAATTGAATGTAATCTGTCAGCTTGCTGTAAAAAGTCCAATTGCACATATGGGAATAGATCACATTAAATGTAAATCCTGAGTAGCATATAATATTTATTATTTCCATTATATTCACTCCAAAATAGAAACAAATTGCTAGACGTGTTCATATTCCATAAAGACAAAGGAAGACACAGGATGACAAAAGACTTGTGCCCCAGAGCCAAAGCTTCTCGATTTTGTCAAACATCTGCTCAATTCTCCCATTACACTTTCTATCCTGTCCTCCCAGTACGTTCTGAGCAACCAATGGCTAGTTATTGATAAATTGGTAAAGTTTAAGGTACTGATGCACGTTTCTGCCATGTTTGACCCAGTATTCTCTTCCTGTATAGGTGATCACAATCTTGGCTATATTATTAGGTTTTTCTTCACAATCTAAAATAGCTGAATACTATCTCTTCTTAGGTTCCCCTTCCTCCAGCAGTAAACAATCTCAGAGTCTTTGACTTTTCATGATACTCAAGTGCTGAGATGAAGTCTGGATTTTTGCTAAATTTGAATATTCAAACATGTTGGCTGCCAATATCAGGATTCCTTCCTTCATCCAAATTTTCAACAGCATAGATAAGGGTACTAGTCATAAGTCTGGTCCTTGGACTCCCATCCTGATCAGCTTTGTTGCAGGGAACCATCACAGAAAATGCTCCAAGTTTCATGAACTCTCTTCAGCTTCTCCATGACTTCTGGTTCATGACTAATCAGAGCAATCATAAATCATATTCTAAATTTGGCAACCTTCTGAAAGGCAAGTTCAAAAAATCTGGCCCCTGACCCTTTCCATGCCAACTCACACCCCATGCAGCCGCATGGCACCTTATGACATGCTTAGTCAACTCACTGTCAACCTACAGCAGCAAATTTCCTGATCCGAGCTGCCCATCTAGGTTGCAAAGATTCACCTCAGTTTCAAGTAACGTGCGTTTAAATAACTTCTTTGCTTTAAAACTCAGTCTTCTTAGTTCTACAGCATCAAAAGTAATCTTAAGAACAGAAAATAAGCTTTTCTACTGATTTGTTATTGCATTTTTATGTTTATTTGCATGCAATTAGGCAAATGTGACACTTGCCTTTTCTGAGAAGGCCTTTGTTTTTGTAATGAATTTTCCTCCTGGTGGCTCTTTTCATTATTCTTTTCACTGCTGGCTGGATACGGTAGCCCACAATGATTGAGGATAGATATTTATTTTGAGATTCCAAACATGCTGTACAATTGAAATGAGGAAGGACAGCTTGCAAAGGATCAGCAATGCAGATGATGCACACTCCAATGGCATATTGACCATTGCAATCAGTTGTCCAACCGTAGAACTGGGTATCGCAGCAGAATTCTGTGCACACTGCTTCCATTTCACAAGCCAGGCTGGCATAGAGTTGTGCCATCTGCTGCTCAATGATCTGCACACATCATCTGTTTTTGATATGGCTTTTCCTGTCAGAGTGACAGCGCAGCACAATGCTGTCATGCCACTGAATTCTCCCAAGTCACCATAGAAGATGTCTGCCACATCAAGCACTTTGCAGTACACATACGTGTCAGACAATTGACAACTACTATGTTTCCAATGGTAAGTACAGTAGCGCCTCGACATACGAGCGACCCCGTTCACGAACAAATCAGTTTACGAACAGGATTGTACATAAAATTTTGCTTCAACATACGTACGAAATTCAAGGTACGAATTAAGGTACAAACGCAAAAAGCCCATGTGCGACCATGTGGTTTCATTGTTCTGCTTTGCCACGCGCTTGTTGAACGCAAAAGGTCTCAGACCCCACGTGATTTCATTCAGTTCGTCTTTGGCGCCTGAGACCCGGGTTCAATTCCCGACTCAGGCGACTGACTGTGTGGAGTTTGCACATTCTCCCCGTGTCTGCGTGGGTTTCCTCCGGGTGCTCCGGTTTCCTCCCACAGTCCCAATTCACCTGACCTGCACATCTTTGGACTGTGGGAGGAAACCGGATGTGCAGGTCAGGTGAATTGGCCATGCTAAATTGCCCATAGTGTTAGGTAAGGGGTAAATGTAGGGGTATGAGTGAGTTGCGCTTTGGCAGGTCAGTGTGGATTTGTTGGGCCGAAGGGCCTGTTTCCACACAGCAAGTAATCTAAACCTTCAAGCAAGCTGCCAATTTAGTGAAGAAAATGGGTTTGCACCAAAATACCAATTAAGTTCAATCTGACCACAGAAACATTATTTACTTTCCACAATGCAGCTATGTAGCTTTTCTTATGCAGATACAAATTTATTATGTGAAGCAACTACAATAGATTGATATCTCATTTTTAGGTATGGCTGGTATTGTTCCTCGCATGCCCTCTTGCACTTTTCATTGAATCAGGGTTGAATCCCTGGCTTGGCAGAGTGAGAGGTATGCCAGGCTATGAGGTTGCTCATTCTGTGTCAATCCATTTCTGCTGCTGATGTTGGCCCACACTGCCTCACAGATGCTCAGTCTTGGAGTGGCTAGATGTGTTTGAAGTCTGCCCCAGTTGGCAGTGCTACCCAACTCTATGAAGGGCATCTTCAACACTCCTCATGTTCACAACAGCTGTGCAGTGGCCACTCCTACGGTTAATGTTATGGACAGATGCATCAGCAACAGCTAGATTAGTGAGGACAAGGTCAAGAATGGTTTGCTCACAACCTGCTGCAGACTAAATCTAGCAGCTATATCCTTGGAGACACACCCAGCTCAGTCAGGTAGTGCTGCTATTGAACCACTCTGGGCATTGAAGTCCTCCACCCAGAGCACACATTCTGTGCCTTTGTCACCATCAGAGCACCCTCCAAACTGTGTTCAATAAACCTGATTCAACAGCTGAGGTTGGGAGTCAGTGGATAGTAATCAGCATGACATTTCCTTGTTCATATTTCACATGGTGCCATGAAACATCAAGGGTCCAGGTAATGTTGAGGACTCTAAGAGCAACTCCCTCCTGATTGTACTGCAACCTCTGGTGGTTCTGTACTGGCTATGGGACTTGATGTACCCAGTGATAATGATGGTAGTGTCAGACATTGTCTGTAAAGTCTGATATGTCAGGTTGTTGCCATACTCACCGAATCAGACCTTCCCCAGTAGAGAGTTCCCTCTTCTTGTACTTTTACTAGGCTTTGTTTGGTCTTAGGCCCATAGGTTTTTTTGAGCACGTCCTGCAGCCACACTTCCAAATTTTCAATATAAAGAAAACAATGTTGTTCTTATATTTCTACCACTTCCTCAAGCAAAATTAGGTAATTTTCTGGCCGCAATAGAACTTCATTTTTATCGCTGTACCCAATGCTTTAAGAGTTATTCAACAAGTGTTTTCCAAACCAAACTCTTCGTTGTGAGCTTTCTCCTTATCTGTCATCTAACTAAAATAGAAGCTAGTATGGATTCAGTGTAGCCTACGCCACAGACATGATCAAACTTTCAAAAGGTATTTGTGAGAAAGGAAGTATTTCCAATTCAAGCCTTTCAGCTTTCTAACCAGACAATGCTGACATATCTAAACATATTCAATAAAGGAAAATAGGCTTTTTTTTATACAGAAAGCCAAAAATAACACTGGAATCTTATAAATATGGTACATAAAAGTAATTATCTTCAATGCTGTTTTTGACATCAAGTGCCCAAGAATATCCACGAAAAGAAATTTTCAGTTTTAATAAAACTAGCAATGATAATTGAGAATGACCAAGTATAGCACTGTGTTTGGCCCTTACAGTTTCCAGTAATAAACCACTTACATTGACTAGTGCTACAGACCTATGATACAAAAGTAGACTATCACAAAGCTCCTCCAAAGACTAAATTGCTTCAAGTATCCATAAATACAGCCACCCAGTCTAATAGAGTGACTTCTCAGTATCCAGTGGGATTTTATAATCAAGTTAAAGAGCCTACAGGCTGGAGATAACATGTGCTGAAAATGTTGCCTATAAATCCCACCTCATACAGATATATGATCTCTGGGAAAATACACTCTGAGCAATTAGACACTATTTTACCAATATTTTATAATCAATGTTGAGAACGGAAATAGAATTGTAACTGCTGTATTTGAGCTACATTAATTATTGCTCCAGACACAACCAACGGTCCCTGTAAAATTTTGTGTTGTGGACAGTCATTTTTTTCAATGTGTGGTTTCTTTATGTCTTTTATACAGCACAGAGACTAAGTATTTGATCCAGAACAACAGCTGTGCACTATCTTCCAAGCTGCAGTTTCATTGTAACATTGGACTTTCCTAAACATATCAAAATATAACAAAACATATGGTACTGTGAACTCATTAGAACTACTGAAGTCTTAATTAGGGTCAGACCCTTCGGCTCAACTCGACCATGCTGGCCAGATATCCCAAATAAATCTAGTCCCATTTGCCAGCTTTTGGCACACATCCCTCTAAACCCCTCTTATTCTTATACCTATCCTGAGGTTTTTTAAATATTGTAATTGTACCAGCCTCCATCATTTCCTCTGGCAACTCATTCGATAGGTCCACTACCCTCTGCGTGAAAAAGGTGCCCCTCTAGACCCCTTTTAAATCTCTTCCCTCTCACCTTAAACTTATGCCCTCTAGTTTTGAATTTCCCCACTCATGTGAAATAACTTTGCCTATTCACCCCATCCATGCCCCTCAAGATTATGTAAACTTCTAAAAGGTCACCCCTCAGCCACTGCGCTCCAGGGAAAATAGCCCCAGCCTATTCAGCCTCTTCCTATAGCTCAAACCCTCCAATTCTGGCAACATCCTTGTAAATCTTTTCTAAACCCTTCCAAGTTACTCAATGTCCTTCTGATAGGAGGGAGACCAGAATTGAATGCAGTATTCCAGGAGTAGCATAATCAATATCCTGTACAGCCACAACTTGACATTCCAACTCCTATACTCAATGCACTGACCAACAAAGGCAAGCATACCAAACACCTTCTCCACTATCTTGTTTTCCTGGGATTCCACTGGGAGCTATGAACCTGCACGCTAAGGTCTCTTTGTTCAGCAACGCTCCCCAAGACCTTACCATTAAGTGTATAAGTCCTGCCCCGATTTGGCTTTTCAAAATGCAGCATCTCACAGTGGTTAGCACTGCTGCCTCACAGCACCTGGGTCCCAGGTTCGATTCCAGCCTCGGGTGACTCTCTGTGTGGAGTTTGCACGTTCTCCCTGTGCCTGCGTGGGTTGCCTCCGGGTGCTCCAGTTTCCTCCCACAGTCACAAAGATGTGCAGGTCAGGTGAATTGGGCATGCTGAATTGCCCATAGTGTTAGGTGCATTAGTCAGAAGGAAATGGGTCTGGATGGGTTACTCTTCGGAGGGTCGGTGCGGACTGGTTGGGCCAAAAGACCTTTTTCCACACAGTCGGGAATCTAGTCGAATCTAATCTAATTAAATTAATACATCTGCCACTATTCACCCTGCTGACCCATCTGACCAAGGTCTTCTTTTACTCGGAAGTAACCTTCTTCGCTGTCCACTACACCTCCAATCTTGGTGTTATTTACAAACTTACTAATCAACCACCTAGGTTCACATCTAAATCATTTACATAAATGTCAACAAGTAATTAAAGGACTTAACAGTTACCCTGTTTAGAGGAGGAAAGTTTCTTGGACTTATCAATTAAATTAGGATTGTATCTGCTAATAAACTCACTGTTGTTGATGCAGTGGTAAATGGAGTCAGTTGGTAGCCACAGAACCTAAATACAGTGAGCTGATATAACTGATAATCATGACACGTCTCAGATACCAACCTACTCATAAAGTCCAGAACAAGTGAACTGTGCCTCCAGTATCCCCATTTGTAAAGGTATTGCAAGCTTAATCTTAAAAAACATTATTGCAGATTCCAGATCCTGGACTTGGCCTAGATGAATCCCAAAATCACAATAGAAAAAACTTTTTCTTCTCAATATAAGAGTGTTCTAATATGCACTGTGAGGAAATGGAGTATAGTGACAGATATCAGAAGGAAGCCATCATTCACATGACATTTCTTAAAAAGGCTAAAAACACTCCAGCTCTGTCCAGATGTACGATCCACCATCACTGAGGATGAGCATGTCTTCTGAGTTTTACCTTCCCAGTAGTTACTTCATTGCTCACCACCAACCATTACAGGTTATGGAGCTTTGACCTAATCTGTAGTTTGTAGTATAGCTTAATTGTATCTGTGGAAATCTGTTTTCATTTTTGTCCAGTATGTAATCCTGTATTATCGATTCATCATGTTAGTACCTTATTTGTTCAGATCTGGTGTTGCTCCAAACATGATCTTTTACATTATTCATTAAACCAAGGTTAATGATCTGACATGATGACAATAGAGGAAGGAGATTCATGTTGCAGCATGAGGTGATATATATGTCTATTATTGATGATGACCTATAGCTGTACCTAAATGCCAAGCATTGAGACAGAAGATCTGTTCTTGATCTATCTCACTTAGCACAGTCCAACACAGGACTTGGCTTCAGAAAGACCATGCAGTGATGAGTCCTATCAATACTGTTGTGAACAGATGCATATTTGTAGGCAGTTTAGGTGAGAAGACTAAGTTAGTTTCTTTTACATCCTTCTACCAAACCATGTTCAACATTCAGGAATACTGCTTATCAGTTTAAGGGAGAGGGGGGCAGTAGGTTTAACCTGGTAATTTTAGACCACTGCACCTTACTTCAGTTGTAGGAAAGGTTTTGGAAAGGATTATCAGAGATAAGATTTATAATCATCTCACAAGCAACAATTTGATTTCAGATAGTCAACATGGTTTCATCAAGGGCAGATCATGTCTCACAAACCTCACTGAGTTTTTTGAGAAGGTGACCCAAGCATGTAGGTGAGGATAGGGCAGTTGACATGGTATACACGAACTTCAGTAAAGCCTTTGATAAGGTTCCAAATGGTAGGCTGATGAAGAAAATGTAGAGGCATGGAATTGAGGGTGATTTAGCAGTTTGGATTAGAAACTGGCTTTCTGAAAGAAGGCAACAAGTGGTGGTTGATGGAAAATATTCAGTCTGGAGTCCACTTACTAGTGGTGTGCCACATTTTTATAAATGACTTAGACACAGGCATAGGTGGATGGATTAGTAAATTTGCAGACGACACTGAAGTCGGTGGAGTAGTGGACAGTTTGGAAGAATGTTACAGGTTGCAAGGGGACTTGGATAAACTGCAGAATTGAGCTGAGAAGTGGCAAATGGAGTTCAATGCAGCTAAATATGAGGTGATGCACTTTGGGAAGAATAACAGGAAGGCAGAGTACTGGGTCAATGGGAAGATTCTTGGTAGTGTGGATGTGCAGAGTGATCTTGGAGTTCATGTGCATGGATCCCTGAAAGTTGCCACCCAGGTGGATAATGCTGTTAAGAAGGTATACAATGTGTTAGGTTTCATTTGTAGAGGGATTGAGTTCCAGAACCACAATATCATGCTGCAACTACACAAAACGCTGGTGCGGCCACACTTGGAATATTGTGTACAGTTCTGGTCGCCCCATTACAGGAAGGACGTGGGAGCATTGGAAAAGGTACAGAGGAAATTTACCAGGATGTTGCCTGGTCTGGAGGGAAGGTCTTATGAAGAAAGGCTGAGAGACTTGGGTCTGTTCTCATTGGAAAGAAGAAGGCGAAGGGGGGATTTGATAGAGACATACAAGATGATCAGAGGATTAGATCGGGTAGACAGTGAAAGACTTTTTCTTAGGATGATGACGTCAGCGTGTACGAGGGCATAACTATAAATTGAGGGATGATAGATTTAAGACAGATGTCAGAGGCAGGTTCTTTATGCAGAGAGTGGTAAGGACATGGAATGCCCTACTTGCTAATGTAGTCAACTCAGCTACATTAGGGAGATTTAAACAATCCTTGGATAAGCACATGGATAATTTTGGGATAGTGTAGGGGGATGAGCTGAGAATATTTCACGGGTTGGTGCAACATAGAGGGCTGAATGGCCTGTTCTACGCTATATTGTTCTATGTTCTATGAAGCCATGAGTGTTTATGGGGTCTGCAGTCAATGTTAAGGGCATTCAGTGCCACTCTGACTTGACTATGTACCATTTGCTACCAATTTTGAGGGCAGTTAAAAATGAACCATGCTAGTGAGGGATTGTAGATAAAGTCCGTACTGAGGAGAGAATAGTAGGTTCTCTTTACAAAGGGTTACAGGAAACCTTTGGGTTTTGCAACAATCTTATAGCTTCATAGCCACTTGAATGGATGACAGCTTTTTAATTTCAACAAATGTTTTAAATTGTCACAGTGTGACATAACCTCACATGATCCAGCCTATTAGTCAACAGTTTCGGATTACTAGAATAACACAACCAAGATGCTACACAACTCTTACCTGGCTGCCTGACTTTCCACTTGGTATAAAAAAAGTATAAAGCCTGAAGAGGACAAAGAAAGGAAGGATGTGAAGATGGTGTTTTCTGACAGGAGAAATGCACAAAATAAAAGTCACAGGCAGCAAAATCCAGATTTTAAAATGTACAATGCATTATGGAACACAAAATGCCAAAAAAGTTTAATGTCTGCAGAAAACTATTATACAGGAATTTAAAGTAGAAAAATGAATTAAAATGTCTCTTACAATCTTTATATAGAATATATTAGCAGTCACTCACCAATACCAACGTGATGCAACACTTGCTAGAAAAGCAAACACCAAATCCTGGTGTGAGATTGTGGGAAGGACAAGGTGTAAGCCATGTGATTTATAAACACCTAACTGGATGGTTGTCACAGAGGAAAGTGAACTTTTCTGGTAATTCAATGATCTTACACAAAATGTTTAAGTTTGCAGAATTTCCAGGATTATGTGCACCAAAGTTTATGTATCCACTGCAGAGGCACAATGGAAAGGTTCATTGTTGGGGATATTTCAGCCATAGCAACCATGGGGCTGATATCCATAGTATCCCTTGGGCTGTGTGCCTGACGAAGGATGTATGATGTAAATCAAGAGTATTGAAAATTAGAGCAAAGGATTCAGAAGCAGAAGTAGGCCATTCAGCCCATCATGTCTGCTCAACCATTCGATGAGATCATGGTTCATCTGATAATCTGCAACTTCACTTTCCTTCCTTTTCTTTATAGCCCGTGATTTCGTACTGATTTAAAACCTGTCTATCTCAATCATAAAAATACTTATTGATCCAACATTTAAAGCTTTCTGTGGTAAAGAATTGAACAGGTTCACTACTCTCCTTATTATCTCTGTCTTATATGTGTGACCCCTTATTCTGAGATTACACCCTTTTGTCCTTGAGTGTCCTGTAAGAGGAAACAACTTTTCTGCACCTACCCTCTCAAGACTCCGCAGAATATTATATATTTCAACAAATTGTCTTGCTTCCTAATAAATTCTTATATGTGTAAGGCCAAACTACTCAATCTCTCTTCATGAGACACTCCCCTCAGACTCAGGATTAACATAGTGAAGCTTCTCTCAATGGCCACAAATGCCAGTATATCTCTTTAGATAAATTGACCAAACCTGTTCACAGATTTCAAAGTGTGGTCTAATTAGTACCTTGTATAGCTTTAGCAAAACCGCCCACCTTAATACCCCATTACCTTTGAAATAAAAGCCAATATACCATTCCCTATTACCTGTTGAAGTTGGATGTTAGCCCTTTTCTTATATATGCATGAGGACTTTCAAATCTCTCTATGCTGTAGTTTTTTGCAGTATTCTTCTAATTAAATAGCATTCTATTTTTTCTACTCACCCTGCCAAAGTGCATAACCTCACATTCTTCTACATTGTTTCCCATCTGCTAAGTTTCTCCTCACTCACTTAACCTGTCTACCACCCTGGCCAATTCTTTGTGCCATTCTCACTACTTGCCTTCCTGTCTATTTTTATGTCAAGCACAAACTCAGATATCCTGGATTCAGATTCCACCTCCAAGTCATGAATATATGCTGTAAATAATTGTGGCTTTATTACTGATCCTGCGGTACTTCACTCGTTACAGATTTCCCCTTTTATCTCGACTCTCTATCTTCTATTAGCTATCCATTCCCTCCTGAATGCTGATATACTATCTCCACAACCATGGGGTCTTTTGTATTTAGGGAAACTAGCTTATGGTACCTTACTAAATGTCTTCTAGAAATCCAAATATATTACAACCACTGCTTCTCCTTTATCTATCTTGCTTGTTATCTCTTCAAAGAATTCTAATTAATTTGCCAGATGTGATTACCTTCTCATAAAGTTATGCTAACTCTGCTTAATTGTATTTTGGCTTTATACATGCTAGTTAAGAGTGTGGTGCTGGAAAAGCACAGCACATCAGGCAGCATCCAAGGAGCAGAAGAATCGTGTTTCGGGCATAAGCCCTTCATCAGGAATGAGGCTTGTGGGCCGGGAGCTGGGAGATAAAAGGGAGGGGTGAAGGGTTGGGGGAGAAAGTAGCTGAGAAAGTGATAGGTGGATGAAGGTGAGGGAAAAGGTGATAGGTCAGGGGCGGAGTGACAGACAGGTCAGGAGGCCGGTGCCAAGTTGGAGGCTTGGGACTGGGATAATGTGGGGGAGGGGAAATGAGGAAGCTGTTGAAATCCACATTCATCCCATGTGGTTGCAGGGTTCCATTTATAACTAAGACAACCGCCCACTCACCGAGGACCCCTTCTCCCACCTCAAATGCACCCCATCCACCTGGACACCCTGTGCCGGCCTGTTACCTGCCCTTGACCTCTTCATTTCAAACTGCCGCTGTGACATCAACCACCTCAATCTGTCCACCAGCTCACCCACTCCAACTTCCTGCCCTCACAACACACAGCCCTCCACTCCCTCCGCTCCAACCCCAACCTCACCATCAAACCTGCAGACAAGGGGAGCACAGTAGCAGTGTGCCACATCAACCGCTACACCACTGATGCCAGGCGCCAACTCATAGACACCTCCTCCTACTGCCCCCTTGATCACAACCACACCTTCCTTCACCAAACTATCATCTCCCAGACAATCCACAAACTCATCACCACTGGGGAGATCCCATCCACAGCCTCCAACCTCATTGTGAACCCTGCACCGCTCATTTTGACCTCCTACCGAAGATTCACAAACCTGACTACCCCAGTCGACCCATTGCCTCAGCCTGCTCCTGTCCCACTGAACTCATCTCTGCCTACCTTAACAATATACTGTCCTCCTTAGTCCAAGAACTCCCCACCTACATTTGTGACACTGCTCATGCCCTTCACCACCTCAAAGATTTCGTTTCCCCGGCCCCGAATGCCTCATCATCACCATGGACATCCAGTCCCTGCACACATCCATCTGCCATGATGAAGGTCTCCAAACTCTCTGTTTCTACCTCTCATGCGATCCCAACCAGTACCCTTCCACCGACACCCTAATCTGCCTGGCTGAACTGGTCCTCACCCTCAACAACTTCTCCTTCCAATCCTCCCACTTCCTCCAAACCACAGGGGTAGCCATGGGCACCCGCATGAAACCCAGCTATGCCAACCTGTTTGTCGGATATGTGGAACAGTCCATCTTCCGCAGCTACACCGGAACCAACCCCCCATCTGTTCCTCTGCTACATTGATGACTGTATCGGTGCCACCTTGTGCTCCCACTTGGAGGTTGAACAGTTCATGAACTTCACCAACACCTTCCACCCCGACCTCAAATTCACCTGGACCATCTTGGAAACCTCCCACCCCTTCCTGGACCTCTCCATCACTGTCTCTGGCGATGGACCAACCATAGATCTATACTACAAGCCCACTGACTCCCACAGCTACCTAGACTATACCTCCTCCCACCATAACTTCTGTGAAAACACCATCGCTTATTCCCAATTCCTCCATCTCTATCTCATCTGTTCCCAGGATGACCAATTCCACCTCAGAAAGTACCAGATGGCCTCCTTCTTCCATGATCGCAACTTCTCTTGATGATGCCTTCCAGTGCATCCCCTCCACTTCACGTACTACTGCCCTGAAACCGCACCCCACCCAACACAACAATTACAGAACCCCACCCCCCACCCCGGTTCTCACCTTCCACCCCATCAACATCCACATACATCACATCATCCTCCGCCATGTCTGCCATCTCCAAAAAGACCCCGTCACCAAAGATATATTTCCCTCCCCACCCATTTCAGTTCCAGAGAGACCATTCCCTCCACGACTCTCTCATCAAGTCTACACCCCCCACCAGCCCACACCCCACTCCTGGCACCTTTCCTTGCCACCGTAGGAAGTGCAAACCCTGCGCCCACACCACTCCTGTCACCTCCATCCAAGGAAGAAAGGGGTCCTTCCACATCCGTTAGAAATTTACCTGCACCTCTCCCAATGTCATCCACTGCATCCGTTGCACCCAGTGTGGTCTCCTCTACATCAGGGAGACAGAGTGCCTTCTTGCAGATTGTTTCAGAGAAGATCTCTAGGACACCCGTACCCACCAACCCCACCGCCCCGTGGCTGAACACTTCAACTCCCCCTCCCACTCCGTCAAGGACATGCAGGTCCTGGGCCTCCTCCACCGCCAAACCATTACCACCCGACACCTGGAGGAAGAACATCTCATATTCCGCCTTTGCACCCTGCAACCACACAGGATAAATCTGGATTTCAAAAGCTTCCTCATTTCCCCTCCCTCCACATTATCCCAGTTCCAAGCATCCAACTCAGCACCACCCTTTGGACCCATCCATCACTCTCTCCCTCTGACCTATCACCTTCTCCCTCATCTTCATCCACCTATTACTTTCCCAGCTACGTTCTCCCCCAACCCCATACCCCTTCCCATTTATCTCTCAACCCCTGGCCCACAAGCCTCACTCTTGATGAAGGACTTATGCTCAAAACACCAATTCCCCTGCTCCTCGGATGCTGCCTGAATGGCTGTGCTTTCCGACCAACCCACTCTCAACTCTAATCTCCAACACCTGCAGTCCTCACTTTCTCCTCCTTTATAGATACTATGCTATGATATCCTTTCTAATAGACACCAGCATTTTCCCAATGGCAGATGTTAAAGCTAACTGCCCTATCAATAGCTTTTTTTTTGTCGCCTTCTATTTTTGAACAAAGATGTTATATTGTCAGTTTTCCAGTCTTGTAGCATTTTTCCAGAATCTAAAAATTCTTTTAAGATTTGTACCAGTGCATCTATTATCACTGAGTTATTTCTTTAAATATCATAGGATGCATCCCAACAGGACTTGGGATTGCATCAGTCTTTAGTCCCATTAGGTTAGTTACAATGTTTATTTCATCTCCTCTTTTTGCCTCTTGACCAATAAATATTTTTAGAATGCTACTTTTTTCTTCTACTATGAAGACTGAGCTACAGTATTTATTCAACTTCTCTGTTATTATTTCATTCCTCATTATTATTTCCCCAGCCTCATTTTCAAAGAAGCTATTGTTCACTTTGGGATCTCTCTCCTTTTCTATATTTAAAGAAACTCTTGCTGTCCATCCTGATATTACTTGCAATTTTACCCTCAGTGTTTATTTTCTCTTTTAGTTTGGCAAATTTTTTTTGGTTTGTTAAAAATTTCCTAATCTTCTGGCTTACCACTAATCTTTAAAACAATGTGTGTATTCTCTTTCAAGTTGATGTTATCTCTGGCTTCGTTGGTTGACTTATCCTCTTAACAGAATACTTCTTCCTTCCCGAGATACTCCATGGAATAGTACAATAGAGGATCGGGCCCTTTGGCCCATGATATTGTGCTGAACATGATGCCAAATTAAAGTAATCCCTTCTGCCTGCCCTTGGTTGACATCCCTTCATTCCTTGCATATTTGTGTATTTATCTAAAAGTCCTTTAATGATCCCTCATGTATCTGCCTCCATCACCTTCCCTGCCAGCATGCTGCAGATTCCTACCACTCTCTGTGGAAAACATTTGACCTCACATCTCATTTGAACTTTCCCTCTTCATCTTAAATTCATGCTCCCTGGTATTAAACATTTCAACTCTGGCAAAATGATTCTGATCGTCAACCCTATCTATGCAAGTCATAACTTTATAAACTTCTATCAAGTCTCCCCTCAGCATTTGCCACTCCAGAGAAAACAATCCGAATTTTCCCAGCCTCTCCTTATAGCTCATCCCCTCTAATCCAGAAAACATCTTGGTAAACCTCTTCTGCACCCTCTGCAAAGTGTCCACATCATTCCTGTTATGTGGATTCTGGGTAATCCAAGATGGAGGATGGGAAAAAATTGTGGCTTTAAGAGCTGCTCCTTTTTTGAGGTATTTTAGTTGTTGGAGGTGTTTTCCTCAAATTCCAGGAGCAGCAATTACTGCTTTATATACTGTTACATTGTTTTGGAACTTTAGGGGACAAAACATCAAAACAATGGCACTTTAAAAAGGAGGAAGACAGACAAAGGTACTGACCACATGGTCAGAGAAAGAAACCTATATTGCTGTCTGACACTGCAGTGAATCCGCACAGTTACTGCCTTTGCTACTTGAGTTCAAGTATCCCTGAACATCGGAGTGTATTGAGGAAAAATTAACAAACAGCGAAATTCACAGTTGAGCTAGGAGCAAACTGTACAAGACAGCTCACAGCACAGGAACATATAAGTGCATAGTTTTAAGTGTAGCCTTGCTGTAAATCTACAATAGTGAGTAGACTGGATTCTTCCTGATTATATGTCTTATTGAGATCCGTCACTTAATAAATTTTAAAACTATAAGCCATAGATATTAAGTTAGCTTGGAACAGTCTAGATTAGATTCCCCACAGAATGGAAACAGACCCTTCAGCCCAACAAGTCCACACCAACCCTCCGAAGAGTAACCCACCCAGACCCCTACCCTATATTTACCCCTCACTAATGTACCTAACACTATGGGCAATTTAACATGGCCAATTCACCTGACCTGCACATCTTTGGATTGTGGGAGGAAACCGGGGCACCCGGAGGAAACCCACGGAGACACGGGGAGAATGTGCAAACTCCACACAGTCACCAGAAGTTGGAATTGAAACTGGGTCCCTGGCACAGTGAGGCAGCAGTGCGAACCACTGAGCCACCGTGCCGCCTGTGAGTGCATTTTTTTTAGACCAATAAGACTGTGCTATTTTCTGGATCTATAGATTGTGAAGGAGCAAAGGCAATCTTTAGTAGAGTGATGTGTTCTTCCTGTCAGATGTGGGAGTTTAAGGACAGTTTCCATGTTACTGCTGATTATGTCTGCAGGAAGTGTTTTTGCTTACAAACTCTACCAGATCACATGGATTAGTTGGAGCAGCAGTTAGAGACAATAAGGCATTTACAGGAGCTAGGGGGTGTGATGGATGGCAATTATAGGAGGAAAGAAAAGCCACAAATACAGTCAGGTAGATGGGTTAACTCCAGGAAAGATGGGAGGGTGGGCAGGTAGTGCAGGAGTTTCCTGTGGCTATCCCCATTTCAAACAAGCATGCTGTTTTGGAAATTGTTGGGGGTTATGGACTCTCAAGGGAACGTAACACAAACAGCCAAGCTTATGGAAGCGAGAATGGCTCTAATATAATGAGGGATACGTTGGGTTCCAAGTGATCGACTGTAATAGGAGACTCTCTGGTCCAAGACACTGACAGATAGCTCTGCTGCTGGCAGCGAGAAATCAGAATGGTGTGTTGCCACCCTGATGCCAGGATCAAGGCTATCTCAGAGTGCAGAATGTTCTCAAAGAGGAGAGGGACCAGCAGGAGGTTGTTGTACACATTGAAACTAATGACTTCGGAAGAGAAAAGGATGAGATTCTGAAGGGAAAATATAGAAAACGAGACAGGAATTTAAAAAGGAGGTCCTCGAGGTTAGTAATATCTGGATTATTGTGGTGCTATGAGCGAGTGAGGGTAGAAAAAGGAGGATAGAGCAGATGAATGCATAGCTGAGGAGCTGGTGCAGGAGAGAAGGGTTCACATTTTTTGATCAATGGAATCTCTTCTGGGATAGAAGTGCCCACTACAAGGTGGACAGATTGCACCTGAATTGGAAGGGGACTAATATGCTGGAAGAGATTTGCTACAGCTGCTCAGGAGGATTTAAACTAGTAAGGTGGTGGGATGGGACCCAGGAAAATAGGGGGGAAAGAGATCAATCTGAGACTGGTAGAGTTGGGAGAAGGAATAAGTCAAACAGTCAGGGCAGGCAGGAACAAAGTAGGGAACAAGGTTGGACAATAAAGTAAACTTCATTTATTTCAATGCAAGGGGCCTAACAGGGAAGGCAGATGAACTCAGGACATGGTTAGGAACATGGGACTGGGATATCATAGCAATTACAGAGACGTGACTCAAGGATGGACAGGACTGGCAGCTTAATGTTCCAGGATACAAATGCTTCAGGAAGGACAGAAAGGGAGGCAAGAGAGTGGGGTGAGGGGTAGTAGCATTGTTGATAAGGGATAGCATTACGGCTGTAGTGAGGGAGGATATTTCCAGAAATACATCCCGGGAAGTTATTTGGGTGGAACTGAGAAATAGGAAAGGGATAATCTCCTTATTGGGATTGTACTATAGATCCCCCAATAGTGTGTGGGAAATTGAGAAACAAATCTGTAAGTAGATCTCAGTTACCTGTAAAAATAATAGGGTGGTTATAGTAGGGGATTTTAACTTGCCAAACATAGACTGGGACTGCCATTGTGTTAAGGGTTTAGATGGAGATGAATTTGTTAAGTGTGTACAAGACAATTTTCTGATTCAGTATATGGATGTACTGACTAGAAAAGGTGCAAAACTTGACCTACTCTTGGGAAATAAGGCAGGGCAGGTGACTGAGGTGTCAGTGGGGGAGCACTTTGAGGCCAGCGACCGCAATTCTTTTTGTTTTAAATAGTGATGGAAAAGAATAGACCAGATCTAAAAGGTGAAGTTCTAAATTGGAGAAAGGCCAATTTTGATGGTATTAGACAAGATTAGATTACTTACAATAAAGTAAACTTCATTTATTTCAATGCAAGGGGCCTAACAGGGAAAGCAGATGAACTCAGGACATGGTTAGGAACATGGGACTGGGATATCATAGCAATTACAGAGACGTGGCTCAGGGATGGACAGGACTGGCAGCTTAATGTTCCAGGATACAAATGCTTCAGGAAGGACAGAAAGGGAGGCAAGAGAGTGGGGTGAGGGGTAGTAGCATTGTTGATAAGGGATAGCATTACGGCTGTAGTGAGGGAGGATATTTCCAGAAATACATCCCGGGAAGTTATTTGGGTGGAACGGTGGCACAGTGGTTAGCACTGCTGTCTCACAGCGCCTGAGACCTGGGTTCAATTCCCGACTCAGGCGACTGACTGTGTGGAGTTTGCACGTTCTCCCCGTGTCAGCGTGGGTCTCCTCCGGGTGCTCCGGTTTCCTCCCACAGTCCAAAGATGTGCAGCTCAGGTGAATTGGCCATGTTAAATTGCCCGTAGTGTTAGGTAAGGGGTAAATGTAGGCGT
This sequence comes from Hemiscyllium ocellatum, assembly GCF_020745735.1. Taxonomy (NCBI): domain Eukaryota; kingdom Metazoa; phylum Chordata; class Chondrichthyes; order Orectolobiformes; family Hemiscylliidae; genus Hemiscyllium; species Hemiscyllium ocellatum. Next base: position 39,498,808 of record NC_083418.1, read on the forward strand.
ATGGGTGGGTTTCGCTTCGGCGGGTCGGTGTGGACTTGTTGGGCCGAAGGGCCTGTTTCCACACTGTAAGTCTAATCTAATCTAATCTAAGACAAGACAAAAGTTGATTGGGCGCAGATGTTCCCAGGTAAAGGGATGGCTGGAAAATGTGAAGACTTCAAAAATGGGATAACGAGAGTTAGGAGACGGTATATTCTCTCAACGTTGGCATGAAAGGAAAGGCTGGCAGGTGTAGGGAATGCTGGATGACTAGAGAAATTGAGGTATTTGTTAAGAAAAAGAAGGCAGCGTTTATGTCAGTATAAATAGCAGAGATCGAGTTTATTCTTATAAGGGTATAAAGCCAGTCAGAGTATATTTAAGAGGGAAGTCAGGAGGGCAAAAAGTGGACATGAGAAACTTTGACAATGGAGTTCAGGAGAATCCAAAAGGATTTTATAAATACATTAAGGACAAAAGGGTAACTAGGGAGAGAGTAGGGCCCCTCAAAGATCAGCAAGGCATCCTATGTGTGGAATCACAGGAGATTGGGTGGGGGGGTGACATTAAATGAGTATTTTGCATCAGTGTTTACTGTGGAGAAGGACATGGAAGATATAGAATGAAAGGAAATAGACGGTAACATCTTGAAAAATGTCCATATTACAGAGATGGAGGTGCTGGTTGTCTTGAAATGCATAAAATTAGATGAATCCCCAGGACCTGATCAGGTGTACCCTAGGGAAGTGATCGCTGGGTCCCCTGCTGAGATTTGTGTATCATTGATAGTCACAGATGAGGTGCCAGAAGACTGGAGGTTGGCTAACATGATGCCACTGTTTAAGAAAGGTGATAAGGAAAAACCAGGGAACTATATACCAGTGAATCTGACGTCGGTAGTTGGAGGGACAGGATGTACATGCATTTGGAAAGGCAAGGGCCACTATGGCTTTGTGCATGGGAAATCATGTCTCCCAAACTTGATTGAATTATTTAAAGAAGTAAAGAGGATTGATGACAGCAGAGTGGTGGACATGCTCTATATGAGCTTCAGTAAGGCGTTCAGCAAGATTCCTCATGGCAGAATGGTTAGCAAGGTTAGATCTCATGGAATACAGAGAGAACTAGCCACTTGGATACAGAACCGCCTTAAAGGTAGAAGGAAGAGGGTGGTGGTGGAGGGTTGCTTTTCAGACTGGAGGCCTGTGACCACTGGTGTGCCACTTGGACAGGTGCTGGCTCCACTATTTTTCATCATTTATATAAATGATTTGAATGTGAACATCGGAGGTATACTAAGTAAGTTTACAGATGACACCAACATTGGAGGTGTAGTGGACAGCAAAGAAGGGTACTTCAGGGTACAATGGGATCTTGATCAGATGGGTCAATGGGCCGAGGAGTGGCGGATGTAGTTTAATTTAGGTAAATGTGAGGTACTGCATTTTGGAAAGGCAGATCAGAGCAGGACTTTAACACGTAAAGGTCTTGGGGAGTGTTGCTGAACAAAGAGACCTTGGAGTGCAGGTTCATAGTTCCTTGAAAGTGGAGTTGCAGGTCAATGGGATAGTGAAGAAGGTGTTTGATATGCTTTCCTTTATTGGTCAGAGTATTGAGTATGGGAATTTGGAGGTCATGGTGTAGTTGTACAGGAGATTGGTTAGGCCACTTTTGGAATATTGTGTGCAATTCTGGTCTCCCTCCTATCAAAATGATGTCCAGAAAAGATTTTCAAGGATGTTGCCAGGGATGGAAGATTTGAGCTATCGGAAGAGGTTGAACAGGCTGGCGCTGTTTTCCCTGGAATGTCAGAAACTGGGGTGTGTTGTTATAGAGGTTTATAAAAACCTGAGGGGCATGGATAGGGTAAATAGATAAAGTATTTTCCCTGGGTTGGGGAGTCCAGAACTAGATGCTATACGTTTAGGGTCAGAGGGGAAAGATTTTAAAGTGACCTAAGGGGCAACTTTTTCAAACAGAGGTGGTGCATGTATGGAATGAGCTGCCAGGGGAAGTGGTGGAGGCTGGTATAATTACGAGTAAAAAATGAGGTCTGCAGATGCTGGAGATCACAGCTGCAAATGTGTTGCTGGTCAAAGCACAGCAGGCCAGGCAGCATCTCAGATGCTGCCTGGCCTGCTGTGCTTTGACCAGCAACACATTTGCAGCTGGTATAATTACAACATTTAAAGGCATCTGGATGGGTAAATGAATAGGAAGGGTTTAGTGCTGGCAAATGGGACTTGATTAGGTTAGAATATCCGGTTGGCATGGACGAGATGTACCAAAGAGCCTGCTTCCGTGCTGTACATCTGTGACTCTATGGTGACCAGAAGTGAACACAATACTATAAGTGTGGCCTAACCAAAATCTTATAAAGCTGAAAATGACATCCTGACTCTTGTACTCAATTCCCTGACTGATAAAGGCAAGCATTCCATACACCTTCTGTACCACCCTATCTACTTGTGGGGCCACTTTCAGGAAACTATGGACTTGAACCCCAAGATCCTCTATACATCAATGTTGTTCAGGGACCCACCATTAACTTTATAGTTTCCCCTAACATTTGATCTCCCAAAGTGCAGAACTTCACACTTACCTGGATTAAACTCCATTTGCTGTTTTTCCACCTATATCTTCAGCAGATGTATGTCTCGCTGTTTCCTTTGGCAATCCACTACCCACAACTCCACTGATCTTTATATCATCTACAAACTTACTAACCCACCCATATACATTTCCATCTAAATCATTTATATATATCACAAACAGCAAAGGTCCCATCATGGATCCCTGCAGAACACCACACGTCATGGACCTCCAGCCAGAAAAAACATCCTTCCATCACTACCCTCTGCCTTCTATGGGCAAGACAATTTTGAATCCAAGTGGCCAAGTCACCATGAATTCTCTGCAACTTAATCTTCTGGATGAGCCTACCATGAGGGACCTTGTTGAAAGCCTTACTAAAATCTATGTAGACAACATCCACTGCTCTGCACTCATCGATCACCTTTGTCACCTCATTGAAAAATTCAACCTTTGATTTATGTTTGTTGTAAGTCATCAACTATTTTCTTGAACGTTTGTCATAGTCCTTCAACTTACCGTTTATCTTTACTGCTAAATTGCTTTCCTAGTCCACTTCAGCCAGCTCTGCTCTCACTTTTTTGTAATTAACCTTACTTAGGTTTAATATAACTGCTTGTGACCCAAGTTTCTCCTCTGGTTACTGCTTTTGTAACTTCATAGTATAGGAGCAGAATTAGTCCATTTGGCCGATTGAGTCTGCTCCGCCATTGGCATGGCTGATATGCTCCTCACCCCCATTTTCCTGCCTTCTCTCCATATCTCTTTAACCCATTACCAAATAAAAATCTGTCTAACTCCTCCATAAATTTACTCACTGTCTCCGCATCCACCACACTTTGGGATAGCGAATTCCACAGATTCACAACTTTATGATATAAGTAGTTTCTCCTCAACTGTTTTAAATTTGCTACCCCTTATCCTAAGACTGTGATCTCTCACCCTAGAATGCCCGACAAGAGGAAACATCTGCTCCACATCAATTTTATCTCCACCTTTTATCATCTTGAACACCTCAGTTTGCTCTCCCTTCATTTTCTAAGGGATCTTTTATTCTAAAATCCTTTATTTAAACCTGCCATATTGCACGTCACCAGATCCAAAATGGTCTGATATCTGGTTGGATCTACAACATAGATCTTAGAAATCAGTTTCCCAGGACTTCACAGACAACCACCTGATAAGCCGTTTGATCATTAATGACCAAACCCAAGCCCTGAAGCTGACTTGTATGACAATCCCACCTGAGCAAAGATCAGCCCTTGACTGGACATGGAAGTGAAGAAATTCCTACAAGGTGTGCAGGAGAACTTTCTGAGACAAACATTTCCAGTTCTACCAAGGAGGGAACTGTGTTGGATGTGGTCATAGAAAATGAGGCAGGCAACTGGAGAACATCAGAGTGGGGAAGCATTTGAGAAACAGTTAAACATAACATTATATAATATATTAAATTGGAGAAAGATAAAAATCAATCAATGATTAAGGTTCCAGAATGGAAAAGGGCAGATTTTATGAGTCTGTAAGTTAAAATGGAGTAGGTTGATTTGGAAATGCATTGTGATGGATAAAACAGTGGATTGAAAATGGGATACCTTCAAAGAGGGATTAATAGAGTGCAAGCTAGGTGGATAGATAAATGAGAAATAAACACGGGTATCCAAAGCTAGCGTACCTTGCATTACAAAGGATATTGATGAGAAAGTAAGGAAGGAGGCATGTGATGCATACTGGAATAATAATAACAACAGAAATCAGGAAAAGTATCTCAAATACAGAAGAGCGGCTGAGGCTGGAATAAGGAAGGCTAAGAGGAAGCATGAGAATAGGATGGCAGGCTGTGCGAAAACAAATAGCAAAATGTTCTCCAAACATATTAATAGTAAAAGGTTGGTGAAACTTTTTGATTGAGTGGAACTCATAAGGAACCATCAGACTAATCTGCTCACTGAAACAATGGATATGTCAGAGGTCCTAAATGAATAGCAGTCATTTCTTCTGAAGTGCGATAGTTATAGAAGAAATGTGTGACCCCGTGCTATACAAAAATTGCACAATACAAATAACATTTAGAGTGTTGGCAATGCAATCACGCTATAACTAACATATGTTTTAAAATTTCACGCTTTAAAAGAGCATCTCCTATTTGTCAGATGCATTACAGCGAATTCACGACGACAAAACACCCATTAAAGCAGAACGATCTGTATTTTGCCTCTATGTTTACCAATTTAGAAAATGGTGAGAATGGTCTCGTTGAAAACGTGGGTGTTCAGCAACCAAGCAGTATAGTGATGGATAAAGAAGAGGGGCTAAACAGGCTGCCATCACTCCAAGTAGAAAAATCATCCAGCTCAGATGGAACGTATGCTAGACTGCTGAAAGAGATAGGTGAGTTGTTCATAGAAATGTTCCAGGCCTCTCTAAACACAGGATTACTCCTGGGGGACTAAAAGATTGCAAATGTGACATAATTGTTTAAGAGAGGAGCAAAGGATTACTGAGGAAACTATCGACCTGTCAGCTCGATATGAATAGTTGGACAACTGATGGAAGCCATAATGTGGAATAGGATAAATATACACTTGTCACGGGCAAATCATTTCGGACAAATTTCATTGAGTTGTTTGATGAGGTGACACAGGCAGTGGATGAAGGTAGTACTGTAGATGTCGTATACTTAGGACTTTCAGAAAACATTGATACAGTGCCATAGTAGCAAATTAGAAGTTGGCAGCATAGATTGGAAGTTGGCTAGAAGATAGGAAACAAAGTGTGAATGGGCATTAGATGAGCATTTCACAAGTTGAAAATGGTGTTCACCAGGGATAGATGTAAGAACCCTTGCTTTTTGAAAATTATATTAAAAATTTGGAGATGGGTGTTGAGGGCAAAATTCCTAAGTTTACAGTGAATTACAAGGATGATGCCAAGTGACTTCAGAAGGTCATTGATATCGTGACCAATTGGGCAGATGCCTGGCAGATGAATTTCAATGCAGGAAAATGTGAGGTAATGCATTTTGCTAGAAGCATCATGGTACACAATACAGGATCAATGGCACAACTTTGAGGGGAGTACAAGAACAGAGGGACCTCAGGGTTCACATGCATAATTCTCTAAAGTTGAATTGAAACAGTTGTTAAGATGTCATATAAGGGGGCTTATAAACAGAGGCATCAAGTATAAAAGCAAGGAAGTTATGCTACATCTCTACAAATCATTGGTCAGACCAAATTTGGAGTATTGTGTTCAATACTGGGCAGCTGGTCCTGGAGAGAGTGCAAAGGAGATTTACTAGAATGATGCCAGGAATGAGGGATTCTTGATTTAAGGTGAGAATACAGAAATTAGCCTTGTTCTCCACAGATCAGAAAGAATTAAGAGATGGTCTTATTGAGGTGTTAAAAATTATGAGCAATTTTGGCAGGATAAAGAAGGATATTCTCTTTCCATTAGTTGCAATGTCAGATATTGGGTGGGGTCACAAGTTCAAGACTGTCAACAATAGAGCTAGGAGTGAGATGAAGAGAAACCTCTTTATTCAGAGAGTTGTTAGGATTTTGAATGCACTGTCAGGGATAGTGGTGCAAGCAGATTCCATAGGAAGTTTCAAAAGAGAGCTGGATATATCTTTCAAAGTTAAGAATTTAGAGGGCTACAGAAACAGGGCTAGAGAATGGGACTAGCAGTGTATCTCTTTCAGGAGTTGGTAAAAACACTGTGGGTCAAATGACCTCCTTCTGTACAATAAATTCTTTGTCTCTATGGGCTGATGTTGCCATAGCGATCTGATTAACGTCCCTGTATTATCTAGATCAGTTGCACTTCACATGTAGGACTGACCATGGCCCAAACCTCTGATTGCAAAGACACAGATCCCCAGACTGTGATAGGACTAAGTGTCAAAGTGACTGTGGCCAACCACTGAGAGTGGAATTGGATGAGCCCCTTGACTGACTATGGTGGTACCCCTGACTGATTATGATTCTCTCTTAACCTTGCTAAGGTCTGGTCCCTATTGCCTTTCAGACACGGCCAATTGGCTGATGCATGTTGTGTGTTTGCCACATATGCTGGCACATGCTATAGGTGTGACACTGACATAATATGCTGCCAAATAGCAATATGTCCATCCCTTAACTGTTCACTGCACGGAACTATGACAAGCTGCTGGCTGGTTTCTTTGTGCTAAAAAAGCAACGCAAGCCACAGAGGCTGACAAATCTGTAGCCTTGCACTGAAGGCTTGAATGCAAATAAAGCAGAGGCTAGCAGCCTCTAAATAAGTGTAAATTGAACGAAAGCAAAGAAATAAGGTTAAAAGTCAAAAGATTCATTCTATTTGTATATATGAGTGCCCCTGCATAAAGAGTGATGTGGCAAAGCAAGGAAGTCATAATTTTTCCAGCAACTTTCTGTCTTTGTTTTTATTTCTGATGCTTAGCAACCACAGTGCTTTTTAAAAAAAAATGGAAGCTGTAGGTACTTGTGAGCTCTAAAGTCAATTCCTGAAGGACTGAACTAGAGTGTGACATTGTCCAAGACCACAATGATGTGGTTAACTGGTGCTGACTCATTTCTCAGAGAAGAAGAGAACTGACAGCAGCAAAGAAATGAGGAGTTCGGCTATTAATGAGATACAAATGCATGGTAATAAGGTCACTGTTATTCTTTAGTGAGATTCTGAATTTCTTGTTTAAACTTTGAGGAGAAACTCAAAAACCTTTTTCTCAATATCAAGGTTCTGATATTCTCATTTTCATTGTAATTTTCCAAATTTCTCGCCATCGCCCATGCTGCTAAGGCAACAACAAATTCCACTCAGAAAGCATGTTCTGGGTAACTCTGATTTGTCACACAATATAACCCCTGATGCTCTACTGTCCTATTGCACTTAATTGTCGACAAGTGCATAAGTACTTCAATGTCATGCTCTTACATAGATTTCAATGCTCATTCTATTGAATGAGGTATGACCTACGGAAGATGCAACTGATATCCTACTGTTATCTCCAGAATTTCACATTTACACCACACAGAAAATTGCTACCTGATTTTTATTCTACAATGAAGATAAATGTTGTTAACTTTAATGTTATTTATCATGCAAAATTTGGACCAGTAAATTTTCAAAGGTTGCCTCTAACTGAAGAATGTAAGACGATCTTATGAAAAGTCATTAAGTTCTTTTTACAAGCTGAATTGCTCTTTCAAAGAGCATGTAAGGACTCACTGGGACAAATGGCCTCTTGCTGTGCTTTAACTATTCTGTGATTCCATGGCTTCCACTTAATATATTCAGGAAAAAATGCACTTATCATTATCTGGAAGACTGATTTAAAAAGAAATCTCAGCAGTTGTTTTCGGGATATATAACAGCTCTTTTGCTCCACTGCAAATGAAAAAGTTCTGAGCAAAGGTGAATTGAAAAAATTAAACATGCTCCATGATCTTCCTTAAAATATTGACAAATTGAATAAAACTGATAGACTCCAATTTCATCTGTGCCATTAGGTTGTCATAATCTTATATTTTCATCTAATTGACCATTGCAGTTTTGTAGCTGTCCTATGTATGTTGCTTTTCCCATAACAATTAAGAAAACACCATGTACTTCATCTGCATACACTGACCTGCAATACACTAATAACATTCCTGTCTGCTGCAGCATGATTTAGTAGATTAGCTTTGAATTTCCCCTTTGTGTTTTTTAGTATGAGATTATGTTTTCTATTACGGAACACATATTGGAATTATATTCTGCAATGTTAGACTGCTGAGACACCAGAGCAAGAAATGAGAAGAATCAAAACGTTTATGTCTTTAATTGAATGAAAATTGTAAATTCCTGCAATAGCTGAAGTAACGAGTAAACAGCACAGTAATCGTCAACAGATGATAAGCCCTCTTTTGTTCTGTGATGCTGAGATGCATGGTCATGACGATCAGAGGTTATACTGCATTGTGAGTGAATAGGGCTGCACTGGGGAATGATATGCTCGCCAGGGTCAATTTCAAAAGGCCAGAATCAATATATAGGGTGGTATGAAGTCTCAAAGTGAGTTAGTTGATCTATAGTACACAGACTTGGGTCACATTGAAAGTGAGGAACACATCAAATCACTGTCACCAAGCAGCACAGCTAGATAGTAAAGATATAGATTGCTTCTAAAATAGGCTAGATTAGATAAGATATAAGCAGAGCATAACACATAGTATGTTATCCTGGCTGTCATCAATGGAGATAAACAAAACTGGGTGAACCCCTGACATTCAATGCTGAAAAATATATAAAATGTAATTTGCAAAATTTGTTTCTATCCTGACATTGGGACAGTATTGCAGAAGCTGGAGGCTGTCTGAGTGAATTATGCAATGCTGCTGGTTGCTGGCCCACTGATGCCTCTTACTGTGAAGGTTGTTCACTGGTATGTGCTGGATGTGTAGCTGAATCTTTCCAAATCATGACTACCAGCCAATTTGAAGCACAATTTGCAAACTTCAATCACGCAGACCAGCATTTTCATTTATCAATGACAAAGAACATTATTTCAGGTGCAGATGTGACCTACCACCAATACTGGGTCAGGCACAAACCTGCAGATAAAGTAACTGCAGATTAATTTATAATGTTGCAAAGTTTCCGGATATACTGTGCAATATTTTTCACGTTGTTGTGGTTGCCTGGATTTGACAGACAGCATTGCTCCCATTTCACAGGGAGGGCAAACAATAAAAGCTGTAGCAGGTTAGGCACGTTGCAGTGGCAGTGCCTCTGGATCTCTACCATGGCAGGGGGATGAAACAGAAGCTGCAGGGAGAGGAAGTTCCATGTGGTACCTTCTGCCAAGTTGGAGGCAAAATCTTCCACTTCCATACCAGTGGTAGGTAAGTTCATGAGTTTTTGTTTGCATCTAACTAAATTCATGAGCTGAGCATTTTGGTTTGCATCATCATTAGTCCTCTCATGCAAACCATCCCATCAAAATTCACATTTGAATCTCCTACAGCTTTATCCACAGCCCCTTCTGTTTTAAAAAAAATCTTTTCTCCGGAGCCTGGCTGCAGCTCACATATGCTCGGTGACTCAACATGTTCAAATACTATTTCCACACTGTTCTAAGGTATGTGCTGTGGCAGTATCTGAGCCAAAATTCTGTAAGGCCATAAGAAATGACAATAGGAGTAGGGGTGTTGGCTCCACAAATAGGATCATTCAGTAAGATCATGGTTGTCCAACATTCCCCATGTCCACTTTCCTGCCTTGATTCCCCGGCTGATAAAGAATCTATCTCTCTCTTAGCTTTAAGTGTACACAAGGACTCTGCTCCAAGGCTTTATGTGCATGAAGTTCTAAAGACTCACTCCTTCTGAGAAAAGAAACTCTCCTTGTCTCAATCTTAAATTGGCACCCCTTTATTCTGAGACTATACCCTCTGGTCGGAGACCGTCTCACAAGGGGAATCATTCTCTCAGCATTTACTCTGCACCTTCTCAGCTTTCAAAGCCTTAAATATCCTATGTTTTCATAAGACCATAAGTTTTGGAACAGAATTAGGCCATTCAGCCCATCGTCTCTGTTGTGCCATTCAATTATGGATTATATGTTTCTTAACGCTATTCTCCTGCCTTCTTCCCATAATCTTTGACCCCTTTATTAATCAAGAACGTACCTATCTTTATCTCAAATACACTAAATGACTTGGCCTGCACAGCCCTCTACAGCAATTGGTTCCACAGATTCATCACCCTTTGCTTGAAGATATTCCTCCTCATTTCAGTTCTAAAGAGTCATCTCTTCACTCTGAGGCTGTACCCTCAGGTCTTAGTCTCACCTTTTAGTGGAAAGATCTTCTCCACATCATCTCTATCCAGGCCTGTCAGTATTCTGGAAGTTTCAATTCAATCCCTCTTCATCCTTGTGAACTCCATCGACTACAGATCCAGGGCCCAGAGCTCCTCATAAGACATGCCTTCATTCTTGGGATCATTCTTCTAAATCTCCTCTGGACCCCTCTAAGGCCAACATACCCTTTCATAAATACCGGGTCCAAAACTGCTTACAATATTCCAAATGGAGTCTGATTGGATTCTTTCAATGAGATCACCTCTCAGTCTTCTAAATTCCAAGGAGCCTGTTTAACCAATCTATTTAGCCTTTGCTCACAAGACAATACCTCCATTCTGAGGATCATCCTTGTGAACCTTCCCTGAACTGCCTGCAATGAAATTATATTTTTCCTTAAATAAGGAGAACAAAACTGCGCACAGCACTCCATATGCGGTCTCACTGGCACCTTGTATAGTTGCAGTAAGTCTTCTCCACTCTTACACACCTAACTGCTTGAAATAAGGGCTAATATTCCATTAGCCTTCCTGATTACCTACTGCATCTGTGTACTAGCTTTCTGTATGCTAGCTTTCTGTTTTGTGCCCAGGTACCTCCAAATTACTTCTATGTTTCAGCTTCCTCTAATGGCAATTTCTCTACTGGCTATGAATGTCAGATACAGTGATCTCTCTTCACAAATGCAATGGTGTTTCTCCTTTTCCTAATGCTATTGAGATTGGGCTGGCAAAAGTTCTTGGATGTATGACAGCAGAAAATCAGGGAGGGAAAAGCTGGGGATGAGGAAGGGGAGCTGGGCAAAAAGCAAGATGTCCATGATCATGCCATGTGAGGCTTACACATCATGCCAGATAGCAGAATAAGAGTGAACTGAGAAGGCGCATAAGGCAGAAACATGCTGTCATCCTCAAAGTTCTTAACAATGCCATATGCTCTATTGTCGTTAGCTCATAGCAAGAGAACTATCCCCTTTGTCAGGTTCAAGGAATGCATGTGTGCTTGCATCCACCAATTCTGGTCTGCTCCAGGTTGGTATGGGCAACCTTGGCCATTAAGAGAAAGGACAGAATGTCAGTGTTTGTGTTTCACTGTGTTTGGTTAATGTCCCTACCAAAGCTGAATAGCTGGGCACATGTGGATACAGCAGCATACTGGACCATTGATTTGTTTGTCAAGGTGGGCTGGAGTATCTCAATGATTTGTGTAGGTCTCTCAGTGCTGGAAATTGCTAATTAATAGGTGTTAAAGATGTGATGCATTCAGCAGAATGATAGGTTGATGATACAGGGGATTGAAGATCCTTTGTAGATGCAATCAATTACTCTGATTAAACACATAACATTATTAAACTACCTCTGATACTGCTGCCAGCTTCTCAGGGCAGATCCTTATACTGACGTCTCTAGGCATCTCTGCTCGTTCCCTTTGGGGGCTAGTCATTGAAGGTCTCCGCACGATGTCTCCTCTTCTGTCCACCTTTTTATTTCTGTCTACCAGTTCTACATCTATAATCCCTTTCTTTTCCCTGATGGCCCATTTGTGTGGTTGATACATGCAGCCACTCTCTTACATGAAGTGCATCTTCCCTTCTAAAGGAAAAGACTGCGTTGAAGAGAGACAGAACCTCATGAGTGTTTATGCAACCATCAAAACAGGCCACACTTGGACCAATGCTATAATCAAGTAAATGAGAAACCAGCACCAAATTTGCATGCTGCCTGTTTCGATACCAAAGGGGGTGCTCAAATTGTGAAATGTGACCCCTGCATCTGAAACTATCATCAATTTGGACCCAAGTGAAATAGGGCACTGATGAAATCACACTTTGAGTACTGAGTGTAGGTTTGGTCCCCTTATTTAAGGATTGGAATTAGCCCATGGAAAGTTCACTGAGATGTTTCCCGGGATAAAGGGTCTTTTTTGAAGGAAGGTTGAGCAGATGGTGATGACAACAGTCGTAGGAGTTCACAAGATTGAAAGACGACCTGATTAATTTGTATAAATTCTGGGGGACATTGACAAGGTGGGCCCTGAAAGAATATTTCCCGTTGTGGGGAAATATAGAGCTGGGAGCAGAGATCCACAATAAGAGGTCTTCCATTTAAGATGGAGATGAGGAGGAATTTCTTTTCTCAGAGGAGTGTTAACCTTTAGAATTTTCTTCTCCAGAGAGAAATGGAGGCTGGGTCATTGACTTTATTCAAAGTTGAGTTAGATAGATTTTGATCTACAAGGAAGTCAAAAGTTATGTTGACCTCCAGGAAAAGGAGTTCAGGCCACAAGGAGATCAGCCATGATCTAATTGAATGGTGGAGTAGGCATAGAGGACCAAATGGTTTATTTCGGGTCTTTTTTCTTGTGATGCCTTTTGTTCCTCTGGTCAATGGCATTTGTTAACTCTGATAAATTGTATGCAGTGCCATGGGTCCAATGACCTCACAGAAATGAAGATCAATACTGTACATGTACTTTGAAATATCATTTCCCCAACTCCCATCAGATACTGATAAATATATCTTAACCCACCTTTTTTATTCAGTCATGTGAGTGTCACATAGCTGGGCCAACATTTATTGTCTATTCCCTAGTTGCCCTTGAGAAGGTGGTGATAAACTACCTTCTTCAGCCAGTGCAGTATATTTGTTGCATATAGATCCTCAAGGCTGTTAGGGAGTGAGTTCCAGGATTTTTATCCAGTGTCACTGAAGAAACAAGGATATATTTCCAAGTCAGGATGGTGAGTGGCTGGGAGGACAAGTTGCAAATGGTGGTCATCAATGATACCCATCGGTTACAATTCAGAGCATTAATTAAATGACTTTTAAATTAGTTCTGCTGCAAGTCTTAAAATCTTTACTTACACATACTGATAGCTGTTTCATTTTGTCAGCCACATCACTGAAGTATATTCCATCTCACCCACTGAGACACTCTTTTCTCTCTTATAAAATAACATGTTATATACCTCGTAGCAGCAAGTGCTTATCAGCAGATACACTAATGGAGAATACATCGTGACTGAAGGATGGCCAGTGGTGGGGATGAATCCGTCAAAGGCATTTGGCCAAAGTGCCACAAAGAAAGTTATTTTGCAAAGTAAGACCTCATGGTACAGCAGGTGACATGGATAAAAGATTGGCTGTCTGTCAAAAACAGGGAGAATAGATAAATTAGTCTTTTCCTGATCAGCAGGATATAATAGAAACATAGAAAATATGTGCAGGAGTAGGCTATTTGGTCCTTCAAGCCTGTACCACTATTCAATATGATCATGGCTGATTGGGCGATTTCAGTATTACACTCCCACTGTCTCTACATACCCCTTGATTCCTTTAGCTGGAAGGGCCACATCCACCTCTCTCGTGATATATCTAACGAATTGGCCCCAACAGCTTTCTGTGGAAGAGAATTCCACAAGTTCACAACTCTCTGAGTGAAGAAAGTCTTCCTCATCTCAGTCCTGAATGGGTTATCCCTTATGTTGAGACTGTGATGTGCGGTGCGCAGGGGTTCTGCACTGGGACCTTAGCTTTTTACAATTTCAATGACTTAGATGAGGACTTAGATGATAATATTTTTCCAAGCATGAGTAAATCGAATCCCTAAGAATCTTCTCCAATGATTTCCCTACCACTGAAGTAAGGATTACCAGCCTAAAGTTTCCTGGATTATCCTTGTTGCCCTCCTTTAACAAAGCAATGTATTTGGCTATTCTCCAGAACTCTGGGACCTCTCTTGTGTCTAAAGAAGATATAAAGATTTCGTTTAAGGCCACAGCAATTATCTCCTTTACCTCCCTCAGTATTCTGGGATAGATCCCATCAGGTCCTGGGGACTTGTATACCTTCAAACTATTCAAAACTCTCAACACCTCCACTTTTTTTATACTGACATGTCCTAGAATATCAACATATCTCTCTCTAGACTCACCATCTACCATGTCCTCCTTTGTGAATATCGATGCAAGGTATTTGTAAAGGACTTCACTCAGTTCCCCTGGCATTGTGCATAAATTCTCTCCTTTGTCCTTGTGTGGACCTACCTTTTCCCCAGTTACCCTCTTGCTCCTTATATACATATAAGATGCCTTATGATTTTTCTTAATCTTGTATACCAAGCACATTTCATGTCCTTTCAGACCTCCTAATGCCTTGCTTAGGTTCTTTTTGACTTTCTTTATATTCTTCAAGGAATCTGTCTGTCTTCAATTTCCTAAACCTGATGTATGTTTCCAATTTCTTTCTGACTAAGCTCACAATTTTACTTGTTTTCCAGGGTTCCCAAATCTTACCATCATTATCCTTCATTTTCACAGGAACACGGTGGTCCTGAAATCTAATCAACTGGCCTTTTAAAGATTCCCATTGCCAGATGTGGATTTACTCTCATACAATCATCCCCAATCTACTTTGCTCAGTCTGCTCCTAACATTGTCATAAGTAATCTCTCTCAATTTAGTTCTTTCATCTGAGGACTACTCTTACCATTAGCCTTTAGTAATGTAAAATTTACAGAATTATGGTCACTGTTCCCAAAATGCTCCCCCACTGAAACTTTAATCACCTGGTCAGGCTTATTCTCCAATACCAACTCTAGTATGGCCCCTTCCCTAGTTGGAATATAGCTTCAAGAAACCCTCTAGGATGCACCTAACAAATGCCATCTATCCAAGCCTCTGGTACTAAGGGTGTCCCATTCAATATAGGAGGAGTTAAAATCACTCACTGCAATAACTCTGCTGTTTTTAAATTTTCCATAATCTGTTCACATATCTGTTCCTTTATCTCTCTCTGCCTGTTGGCAGGTTTATAGTACAATTCTATCAATATGATTGCACCCTTCCTGTTCCTGAGCTCTCCTCATGTGGCCTCACTGGATGAACTCTCCAAGATGTCCTGCCTCAGTACAGCTGTGATATTCTGTCCCATCAGAAATGCAACTTCCCTAGCTCTTTTACCCCATCACTCCTAAAACATCTAAATCCCAGAATGCTAAGCTGCCAGTCTTGTCACTCCCTTAACCAAGTCTCTGCAATAGCTACAACATTATAGTTATATGTATTAATCTAAGCTCTAAGTTCATCTCCCTTACCTGTCATACACCTCATGTTAAAGCAAATATACTTCAGGGATTGCCAGTCCCACTCTGTTCAATAACCTCTCCCTGTCTGCTCTTTCTCTCAGTCTTACTGGCCTTAGTCTCCAACTCCTCCTTAATCATTAGTGAGGCACTGACCAGAAAGGATTGATTTAATCTATACTTTAATATTTATGTATGAAGAAGAGGCATAAAGATGCATATCCAACCCAGAAGAGGTGGAGCAGTAACTATAGCACAATTTGTTTTTGTGTTTTGGTTAGTATGAGTATGTACTGCCTCCTCATGGGATATTAAAGGGGTTAAGTAATTATGAGTAAAACAATGAGAAAACATGCTGGTTCAAATCTTTTATTCACTTCAAATTAGCACAAATAGAAAAGGATCTCAGATTCATAACATAATTAGTCACGTCAAGGCATGTGGTCATCTGCGAACAGGACAGATCTTTATGAGAGTTTCAAACATCAGTATCTAAAAGACATCCTCAGTGTCATGTTTGTCTTTCAAAAGGAAATGCCTGTTCCAGATTTTGATCGTGAGCATTTCGTGGTGTGCTCTGTGAATTGCCTTCTTTCCTTCTTCCTTTTACTCACAAATGTTTGTTGAGTGAATTGCTGGAAGTGTAAGATGATAATAGTATGATGATAAGGGTAAAGGTGTATCATGAACTGAGTGAAGTGAATTCTGGGCATGTATTACTTTCTGGGTAAGAACTTAGTTGCTGCAAGTGATAGCATCACCACAGTTTTATTTGTTCAAAATGCTCCTATTTCTCCCTCTAGTGTCTGTTTCAAAACAAAACAACTCTCCTTTCCATTAAGATTAACTGATAGAAGGCAAATGCCTAAACAACACAATTCTCCAAGAAAGAAATGTTTTCATATTATACCTGAAAATGCAATTGCATGTAGGCAGTTCTGGATTCTGCATAAATGTTATTACCTACTGCCTTATTCATACGAATCAACGTTCTGCTCAATTTAACTGATGTATTGTGAATCTAGCTATTTCGTTATTGTTCTTGAAATAAATCCACAAAAGCCTGCATCCCGTCACCAAGTCACCCTTTATTTACACATGCATAGTACACGGCACTGACCCCACTAGCACAGAGCAAACTCCAAGAGGGAACAGAATTCCTGACACTCATGTTTTTTTTCTTTTTCCCTGCACTACTGCCTAACAGCAGTAGTGCTTATTTTTTCCCCTAGCACCTATGTTCTGTGTGTGTAGGTGTGAGACACAGTGAAGAACAACGAGTGCATAAATCTTTATTCATTTTCCACCACCAGGAAGGAAGGAAACACCAGAGTGGCCAGTGACAAGCAGTGCCCTTCACATCAAAGGGCAATGCTGCATGATCACAAATTGAAAGGGGAGGGCAAGAGCTAAATCAAAATAGAGTCAGAGAGGGAAATAAAACATTCCACACCCCACGGTGCCTACCTCTCACTGAAAACCTCAAGGGCGTTGGCAGACACTGCACACTCCTTCTCTAAGGACACCCAGGCACGGACGTAACCACTGAAGAGGGGCAGGCAATCGGCCATGACGACCCCCTCCCTGGCCGCTGCCTGGAACTGTTTATGGCTAATGGGCAAGGCCCAGGGGCAGACCCACGAGGAGATCCTCTGACCTGCCTTTTCCCCTCCGCACTGGGTGCCCGAAGATAAGGAGGACACTCCTATTAATTCTTTTTTCTAAGAAAACCTAGAAAAACAATCACAATAAAGAAAAAACAAAAAAAAAATCAAAAGGAAGTCTACCTGAAACAAGGGGTAGACATGACAAAGAAAACTCCTCCTCAGTAGGAAACACCAACAGCAGTAATAAGACACACTGACTGTGTGGTCAAAAGGTAAAAACAATGGACTGCAGATGCTGGAAACCAGATTCTGGATTAGTGGTGCTGGAAGAGCACAGCAGTTCAGACAGCATCCAAGGAGCAGCAAAATCGACGTTTCGGGCAAAAGCCCTTCATGATGAAGGGCTTTTGCCCGAAATGTCGATTTTGCTGCTCCTTGGATGCTGCCTGAACTGCTGTGCTCTTCCAGCACCACTAATCCAGTGACTGTGTGGTCAGGCAGTCCTGAGGTCAGTTCTCCCCCCACACCCCCACATCCCTTAACTCACGAAAATGGACAGTTCACACACTGATCCAGCTGCCTCAGTGCCAGCTCTCAGAAGCTCAGACATTTTTTTTATTTTTCCCCACACTACCACCTAACTCCGGTAGTGCTTATATTTCCCCAGAACCCATGTCGTGTGTGTGCAGGTGTCAGACACAGTGAAAAACAACAAGGGTGTAAATCTTTATTTATCTTCCACCACCAGGAAGAAAGGAAATGCCAGAGTGGCCAGTGACAAGCAGTGCCCTTCACATCAAGGGGCAATGCTGCGTGATCAAAAAAAGTGATGGGGAGGGCAGGGATTAAATCAGGATAGAGTTGGAAATAAAGTACTCCACTCCCTACGGTGCCCACCTCTCCCTGAACAGCATGAGGGTGTTGGAGGACACTGCGTGCTCCATCTCCAGGGACACCAGGGCTCTAACATAACCGTAGAAGAGGTGCAGGGAATCGGCCATAACGACCCCCTCTATGGCCCGCTGTCTGGACCTATTTATGGCTAATTTGGATTGGCCCAGGAGCAGACCTACAAGGAGATCCTCTGACCTGCCCTCACCCCTGCGCACTGGGTGCCCAAAGATCAGGAGGACACTCCTGTTAATATTTTTTTCTTTATTTATATTCCAGCACCAGGAAGAAAGGAAACACCCAAGTGGCCAGTGACAAGCAATGCCCTTCTCAAAGGGCAATGCTGCGTGATCAACTAGTGAAGGGGAGGGCAGGGATTAAATCAAAATAGAGTTGGATGGGGAAATAATACACTCCACTCCCTGCAGTGCCCACCTTGCCCTGAACAACTCAAGGGTGTTGGTGGACACCGCGTGCTCCTTCTCGCAGAAACACCCGGGCTCTAACGTAACCGCAGAAGAGAGGCGGACGATCAGCCCTAACGACCCCCTTCACGGCCCGCTGTCTAGACCCATTTATTGCCAGTTTAACCAGGCTCAGGAACAGACTCACGAGGAGGTCCTCAGACCTGCCTTCACGCTTCCGTATCGGGTGTCTGAAGATCAGGAGCGTGGGACTGAAGTGCAACCAAAAACAGAGAAGGAGGTTTTTGAGGAAATCAAAAAGGGAGTGCATGTGTACACTGTTTAGTTTAGTTTAAAAAAAATACGCACAGATCAGAAAAGGTTATTGGCTCCATCAAACTCAAATAAATGTATTCATGGGAAAATTGACACGGACCATTTCACTTGACTAATCTAGGTACTAGGAGCAGTCAGGATATGGGATCTGGGATGAAGATAGCTGCTGATTCTGCCCTCTTTGGAAGGGAAAGAGAAAGGCAGCTGATGCCCTTGCTGTCCAACCATGGAGATCATTCTGAAATGCCGAAGACCTCGATGCAAATGTTGCACACCTTAAACATGCAAGGAATCCAGCTGCAGTATTGTGAAGAGTGAAGTCACAAATTCCAGAATTAAGGACAATGAAAACTCCAGATTTTTCCTGCTGGTACTTTGCAGAAGCATGATTTGTCCGCCAATCTTATGTTGTAATTGGCAAGGATTTAGTGTGTTAAATATAGCCTGTAAAATAAAAGTATGTGAAAGAAAAAAAAAAGGGAGTGCAAATGCCCACACCCAATATATACATGGTCCACGGACTCCACAGCACCACAGCACAAGCAGTTGGGCTGGGAGTCCGTGAACCACCGCAATCTGCATTTCAGGGGACCGCCGCGTGCAGCACCCTCCACCCCAGATCCCTGAGAGAAAGGGTGAGGGCTTCCACAGTGGGAGCACTCCACAGGGGATCCCCACCGCCGGGGGGGTAAATGGGCACAACAAGACCTGTCACACTCCTGTTAATAGCTTTCAGCCAGGTTTTCCTGATTAGACCAGGTAATAGCCCCAATCAGTAGAGCCCGGGTGTCCTTGGAGAAGGATCACGCTGTGTCCACCAACACCTTGGAGTTGTTCAGGGAGAGGTGGGCGCCGCAGGGAGTGGAGTGCATCATTTCCCCCTCCAACTCTATTTTGATTTAGTCCCTGCCCTCCCCATTCACTGTTTGATCACACAGCATTGCCCTTTGATGTGAAGGGCACTGCTTGTCATTGGCCACCCGGGTGTTTTCCTATCTTCCTGGTGGTGGAAATTGAATAAAGATTTGTGCACTTTGTGTCTCTCACTGTGTCTCACACCTGCACACACACACCATGGGTGCTGGGGAAAAAATAAGCACTACTGCAGTTAGGCGATAGTGTGGGGGTTAAAAGAAAAAAAAACAGAAGTGTGTAAAAAAAGAAAGAAAAAAAAGAAAAAAAAGAAGAAAACAAAAATAGCCCCAATCAGGGAAATCACATTCAATGAGATCCAGCTGCCTGACTTCATTGCAATCACTATAACCCTCCCACTCCAAGTGATGGGACATAGGATTCTTCCCTGTAGCTCCTCCTGGGGCATTTTTGCACCAGGTCCAATTCCTCTGACTCGGCCTCAGATACTGGCAGTGTATACCAGATTGTAGCCATCATGTGCGCCTGGAGCATCTTGGGAAAAAAGTCATCTTCTTCTTCAGTTAGTAACAGTGTAAAAGCTGTGATATCTGTTGTGTCCATCTCATCTTCAGAGATTTCTTTGACACTAGGCAGAGAGGGCGAACCCAAGGGTTCTGACAGTCTTGCCGGATGTCCTGATGGGCCAGATATGTTTTGCTCCTGCCCTGTTTGCAAGGTTGTTGTTTTTATGTGGTCCATGTGCTTGTTCAGGACCACCTCTCGTACCTGAACTTTGTACATCATGGGACCTGACGTCATGTTGACCATGTCTCTCACCCATGCAGGACCATTTCCATGGTTTTGACACCAAACTTCATCCTCTGAAGTAAGTTGACCCTCTCATTTACAGGTGTTTTGTGTCTGGCATTGGTGTTCTGATGCCATTTCACCAACCCACCCCCCCAACCCCCTTCCAAGGTGTGGGAAGATCATGTTTAATATGATGTGGAGTCTTCTTCCTATTACCAACTCTGTTTGTGCTATCCCTGTAGTTGCAAGAGGGGCTGGTCCTATAATGGTGCTCACCTTCCACCCTACCAACCTTCGCATAAACCAAATCATCCGCCGACATTTCCGCCACCTCCAAACAGACCCCACCACCAGGGATATATTTCCCTCCCCACCCCTTTCCGCCTTCTGCAAAGACCGTTCCCTCTGTGACTACCTGGTCAGATCCACGCCCCCCCCTTCAACCCACCCTCCCATCCTGGCACCTTCCCCTGCCACCGCAGGAATTGCAAAACCTGCACCCACACCTCCTCCCTCACCTCCATCCAAGGCCCCAAAGGAGCCTTCCACATCCATCAAAGTTTTACCTGCAAATCCACCAATATCATTTATTGTATCCGTTGCTCCTGATACGGTCTCCTCTACATTGGGGAGACTGGACGCCTCCTAGCAGAGCGCTTTAGGGAACATCTCCAGGACACCCGCACCAATCAACCACGCTGCCCTGTGGTCCAATGTTTCAACTCTCCCTCCCACTCTGCCGAGGATATGGAGGTTCTGGGCCTCCTTCACCACTGCTCCCTCACCACCAGACGCCTGGAGGAAGAACGCCTCATCTTCTGCCTCAGAACACTTCGACCCCAGGGCATCAATGTGGACTTCAACAGTTTCCTCATTTCCTCTTCCCCCACCTCACCCCAGTTCCAAACTTCCAGCTCAGCACTGTCCCCATGACTTGTCCTACCTGCCTATTTTCTTTTCCACCTATCCACTCCACCCTCCTCCATGACCTATCACCTTCATCCCCTCCCCCACTCACCTATTGTACTCTATGCTACTTTCTCCCCACCCCCACCATCCTCTCACTTATCGCTCCATCCTTCAGGCTCTCTGCCTGTATTCCTGATGAAGGACTTTTGCCCGAAACGTCGACTTTACTGCTCCTCGGATGCTGCCTGAACGGCTGTGCTTTTCCAGAACCTATAATCCAGAACCTATAAACAAACAGGACAGTTTGGTATTGAGAGAAGCAATAGGTTGTTTCTTTAATCTTGCCTTCAAAATATGGACTGCTTTTTCTGCCAAACCATTGTTGGAAAGTATGTAGCTGTCCTTACATGCCACATGCCATTTGACTTTAGGAAATACTCAAAATTCCTGCTGGTAAATAATGTCCCATTGTCTGTGACCAAAACCTTCGGGAGTCCATGAGTTGCAAAAGAGGCTTGGAATTTTTCTATTGTCGTTCCTGTGTTTAATGAATGAACTCTATCCACATCCAAACACTTTGAACGGGCATCCGCATAGTCAACGTGTAACTGAGTCCAGGGTTTACCTGGCCCTTCCCATGGATGTGGGGGAGCTGCTGGCGGTTATTTTTGATCTTGGTGGTACTCTGAGCACTGCTCCACCCATGTGGCTATGCTACATTGAATCCTGGCCACCAGACATACCTTCTCACCAACACCTTCATTTTGGAAACCCTTGGATGGCCCTCATGGGGGTTCCTTGTTCAGGACATTCACTCTTGCTCCCCATAATAATGTGCCATTCTCTCTGGGGATCTGGTCTTGCCGGGTGCCAGAAAGTTTTCAATTCTGGTTGTGATGGCCATTTTGTTTCTCCCATCACTACCAGCTGTTTCAGTTTTGCTAGGGCAGGATCATTTTGTGTCCACAGTCTGATATTGTCAGCAGCGTCTGGAAAGTTGTGCCAGAGGTTTAAAACTAGAACAGACTCCTCTAGTGGTGGTGGTGCAACAGCTAGTGAGAGGCTGCTCAAGGTATCTGCATTTGTCTCTTGGTCTTTTTGGGTGGTGTTCCAACTTGTAATTGTATGCACTCAGAACTACAGCCCATTACTGAACTTGACCTGAAACTATGGGCAACAGAACCCTGTCCTCTTTAAATAGCCTGAGCAGAGGTTTGTGATCTGGTATTATAAATTTACATCTGTATAGGTAATGGTGGAACTTTCTCATACCAAAGAAACCTGCCAAAACTTTCTTCTCTATCTGGGCATATCTTCATTTGGCATCAGCCAAAGGGAGGCTTACACTATCCCAACACACTAATCCAATATCATACATAGTCCTTCACAGGAAGGATGGAGACATGCTAAGCTGCCACTTATGTTTCCCCCTCTATGTCTCCTTGCCCCACGGTCTCCCTAGCTCCCACCTTGGGTCTCTTTCTTCCACACTCATAAAGCAAACACCTCTGCTCCCACTATTTCTCTTGCTATTATTGCCCCAGCAGACTTGTTACCACACTCAGTAAAAAGGCTCATTCTCACACAGCTCTGGTCTTTCAATGGCTAACCATTTCTTTCCTGCTTTTGCTGATGATGAATGTAGGATCGGAGCAGTGCTTCTGATTGGAGGAGTATCTCATTGTAGAAACGCCCAGTTGTCCCCTCCTCTGTTTGGAAACCAATGCCGAGCCAGATAGGACCCTCTGGCAGGCCATAGTGTAGAGTTAAAAGGAGGTGGAAGTAGTTTCAATAGTAAATTTCAAATGCGAATTTGTCAAATATTTGAAACGATTAAAGAAATTATTCGTCTACATGGAAAGAACAGGAGAGTCAAGTCAATGAATCGAGAGCTGGCATAGGCTCAATCAGCCAAATGGCCTGTTGTGGTATATTATTCCATGATTATTATATGACCAGAGAGTGGGTGTGTATTCTAACGCAGCACATGAATATACCTGTCTTCTCAACTGAAGACATGACTTTAACCTGTTAGCTTTTGTACTGGCTTTGTTATGGTTGCAAAGTTGAAAACACGAACACAAGCTAGCCAAGTTTTGAAGACATGAGAAATGTTGATGCATTATTTAGAGCTGGGCTGAACTTCTTGAGATATTATAATATTCAATACTTCATGAAAACTGGACAAATGTCTCGTGGCCAAATAGAGTGAAAATGTTCTTTCAGCAAACTGAATGCATCAGAGTATCATTGTTTAGTTTCAAAAATCTTGAATTCCTTCAATAATTTTAAGTTTGACCAAAATCCCTCTAAATATTAAAGGTATACTGGAAAACAGTCTTTTGCATTACTTCTGAACAAGGAGCATTGGAATATAATGGCTCATAAAGTCAAAACCAATATTACAGTCCTACGTTTGAAAAAAAAACAGATGGTTCATTTACTGTCTAATACCTTGCTTGAAACACCATGCTGTTCAAGTTTAATTGTGTTTCTTTTGCAAATACATTTATCATTGGAATTCTTAGAATTGGAGTAGATTACTGGAAGCAAGAACCACAGGACAACCATCTGCGTATTTAGTTATAAAACTTCCAAGTAACCCTTTTGGCTTGACAATGTTTTCTTTCCGTAAATATAATGGACTTTTACAAGGATAGAGACCAACAGGATGGCTGATCTGTTGATAAGGAATTTAACCTTCTATTCAACCTAAATTAATGAGTCTTTGTAGGAATTCATGCATATTACTTACTCTGATATTGATATATTGAAGCTAAATAATGAGGGTAATCTAAATTGGAGTGCTTGGACTATATGTTGGCAAAATAGACAACCTAGCTTTCCCTTCATAATAAGTATATTAATTGGGGCTGTTTATTTGTCAGAGTCATTGTAAGCACAACATTTATCAAAGACCTAAAGAAGTGTAATTACATCAGATGGAAATCATCAAGTTAGGGGTTAAGGTGAGATTCAGGGTCAACAACCTATAGATTGGTAAATAGGTTTCTGACACTATTCTATAATGAATAAGAAGGATTATATTGGACTTTTTTTGAACCCGTATTTTTGTCATCAAATCGATAATAGTTTGTGAAGTTTTGGCCAATTTGAGATGGCTCCCATGCCATAGCATACTCAGTTGCATCATCCAACATCCAGCTTATCATTATCTTTTACTCACATCATTAAACATTCAGGCCTATCAGTCATCTTCTGCTTGCTAAATCTACATGATCAGCTATAAACACACTGGATAAAGTGAAAACTAAATTCAACAAATGTATTTGAGTTAAGTGTATATCTGTACTTATCAGTAGAACTTTGTTTTTGGGTGGTGCTCTCCCTTTCTTACTGTATGTGGCATGTAAATTCCAAGTTCAGCATCAGACATTTAATCAGAAAATCCAAGTGGAACTGATGTGTCATTGCCCATGGAAATAAATGGCTCAGCCATACCCGGTTTTAATATTCCTCTTTTTCCAGGTGTCCCATCAGCAGATGCAGTGATCTACAGTGGAGAAGACCCTAGAGATGGCACTGAAGTCAGGAGTACCCAGTTTGTGTTTCTATTCAGTACAGTTAATTCAGACAGAGCAGACTTTTGGAACTCAAAATGTCTACATACTCAACTTGAATTTTCTTAGGAGATCCTCCTACAACACTTGGGCGTTGCTACACATGGTATTGAAAATCCCATGTACTTGAGACTGAATTTCAAACTAGGAAAAGATCACTGCACAAATGTAATTAGTGTTTTCTTCTGTAGTAGCCATCTTAAGTAGAGGATGATTTGCACACTTAGGAAAAAAAAGCAGCCTTTTTGTGCGGGAATGACACAGAACACTTATGTAAGTTTTAGCAAAGACCTCAACTCCTGATCTTGTAATTGAGGTTAACGTCATTGGTGAAGCAGGTAAACCTGTTTAAACCTAGGACACTAGCCCGTGAACTCCTGCAGCAATATCCTGAGAATATAGAAAGATCAGATGATAAAAGAAAAAGGAAATAAGAAAAGCAAAGAGTAAGAGTAAATTGGCAGCTAGCAAAAAAGGAAATCCAAAAATCTTTCAGAGCATGAAAATTAAAAGCGTGGTAAAAGCAGAAATGGGAGCAATTATGGATCGAAAAACAGATTTATGCATGGAGGCAGAGAGAATGATTTGGGTACTAAAATGGTAATTTGCATCATCTTTATCAAGGAGGAAGAAGCTGTCAAAGAAGAGGTAGTTGAGACAACGCATTGGCATTGACAAAGAGGAAGTATTAGAAAGACTGGCTTAAAATTGGTAAGTTGTCAGTATCGGATATTAAGCATTTAAGGATGCTGAGGGAAGTAAGGCTGGAAATTCCAGAGTTACTGTTCAGTAAGGCGTTCGACAAGGTTCCCCATGGGAGACTGATTAGCATGGTTAGATCTCATGGAACACAGGGAGAACTAGCCATTTGGATACAGAACTGGCTTAAAGGTAGAAGACAGAGGGTGGTGGTGGAGGGTTGTTTTTCAGACTGGAGGCCTGTGACCAGTGGAGTGCCACAAGGATCGATGCTGGGTCCTCTACTTTTTGTCATTTACATAAATGATTTGGAAGCGAGCACAAGCGGTACAGTTAGTAAGTTTGCAGATGACGCCAAAATTGGAGGTGTAGTGGACAGCGAAGAGGGTTACCTCAGATTACAACAGGATCTTGACCAGATGGGCCAATGGGCTGAGAAGTGGCAGATGGGGTTTAATTCAGATAAATGCGAGGGTGCTGCATTTTGGGAAAGCAAACCTTAGCAGGACTTTTACACTTAATGGTAAGGTCCTAGGGAGTGTTGCTGAGCAAAGAGACCTTGAAGTGCAGGTTCATAGCTCCTTGAAAGTGGAGCCGCAGGTAGATAGGATAGTGAAGAAAGCGTTTCGTATGCTTTCTTTTATTGGTCAGAGTATTGAGTACAGGAGTTGGGAGGTCATGTGGCGGCTGTACAGCACATTGGTTTGGCCACTGTTGGAACATTGTGTGCAATTCTGGTCTTCTTCCTTTCGGAAAGATGTTGTAAAACTTGAAAGGGTTCAGGAAAGATTTACAAGGATGTTGCCAGGGTTGGAGGATTTGAGTTATAGGGAGAGGCTGAACAGGCTGGGGCTGTTTTCCCTGGAGCGTTGGAGGCTGAGGGGTGACCTTATAGAGGTTTACAAAATTATGAGGGGCATGGATAGCGTAAATAGGCAAAGTCCTTTCCCTGGGATCGGGGAGTTCAGAACTAGAGGGTATAGGTTTAGGGTGAGAAGGGAAAGATATAAAAGAGACCTAAGGGGCAACGTTTTCATGCAGAGGGTGGTATGGATATGGAATGAGCTGCCAGAGAAGGCTGGTACAATTGCAACATTTAAAAGGCATTTGGATGGGTATATGAATAGGAAGGGTTTGGAGGGATATGGGCCGGGTGCTGGTAGATGGGACTAGATTGGGTTGGGATATCTGGTCACCATGAACGGGTTGGACTGAAGGGTCTGTTTCCATGCTGTACATCTCCATGACTCTATGACTCTAATCATCCTGAGATATGGAAGTGGTACCATTCATAGAATTCCTACAGCATGGAAGAAGGTCATTTGGCCCATTGAGACCACACCAACCCTCCCATCCTAGACCTGTAACCTCCCCATTTCCTGTGGCTAACCCACCTAGCCTGCACATTACTGGATACAATGGACAAGTTAGCATGGCCAATCCACCTAACCTGCACATCTTTGAAACTGGAGCACCCAGAGGAATCCCACACACAAACAGGAAGAATGTGCAAACTCCACACAGGCAGTCGCCTGAATCTGGAATCAAACCCAGGTTCATGGTTCTATGAGGTAGCAGTGTCACTACTGAGCTACTGAGCCGTTGGGCCACCTGAGAAATAGAGGATACACACCTCAAGGAATTGGTAACAGTGATTACAGATCACCTGAACATCAAAATGAAATGAACCCCTTCTTATTTTTTTTAAATGCACTTATTGGATATGGGCAATTCTGGCTCGGCCATAATTTATTGCCCAGAGGGCAGTTAAGAGTCAAGAGTCAACCACAGTGCTCCTATGGATCCCATGCATGAGGACCATGCAGCTGTGACCTCTCCCTGAGGTGGGTCCTCCTCGTCCTCAGCAATGGCCTGTTGCTACTCCTGAACAGGTCATTGGCCCTGGTTCTCTCATGCATCCACTTTCGTCTTATAAGATAGTCACAGTGATCAACACTCTGGTGACTGGGTGCAAGATTCTTGCTAGAAATGAGCTATGTACATACATCAGGAACAAACTGGTCAGTGAAGATGGGGTTGGGGAGAATTGGGGGGGGGGGCGTTGCTGGTGATGACGGTGGTGGTGGTGGCATTCCCTGAGGTTTCATCAAGTCACAGAGTCATACAGCTCAGAAACAGACCCTTCAGTCCAATCAGTCTATGTCGACCAGAATCCAACACTAAAATAATCCCACCGGCCTGCACTTGGTCCATATCCCTCCAAATATTTCTTATTCATGTACTGACGTAAATATCTTTTAAATGTTGTAACTGGACCCGTATCCAACACTTCCTCTGGAGGTTCATGCCATAAACCAACCACTCACTGTGTAAAATAACTGCCCCTCATGTCTTCTTTGAATCTTTATCCTCTCACCTTAAAACTATGGCCCCTAGTCTTGGAATCACCTACTCTTAGGAAAAGACACCTGCCATTCACCCTATCTATATCCCTCATGATTTTAAATACTTCTATAAGTTCACCCCTCAACCTCATTTTCTCCAGTGAAAAGATTCCCAGCCTATCCAGCTTTTCCTTAAATCTCAAACCTTCCACTTCCTTTCCAAGTTGTTAATATCCTTCCTATAACAGGGCATCAGAACTGGATACAGTACTCATGAAGAGGCCTCACCAATGTCCTGTACAACCTCAACATGACATCCTAACTCCTATACTCAAAGGTCTGAGCAATGAAAGCAAGTGTGCAAAACGTTTTCTTAACCATCCTGTCTACATATGACACAAATGTCAAAGAATTACATACCTGAATCTGTAGGTTTCTCTGTTTGCACACCCCCCACCAACCCAACCTCCACCCCCGGCACCTTCCCCTGCAACCGCAGGAAATGTAAAACTTGCGCCCACACCTCCACACTCACTTCCCTCCAAGGCCCCAAGGGATCCTTCCATATCCGCCACAAGTTCACCTGTACCTCCACACACATCATCTATTGCATCCGCTGCACCCGATGTGGCCTCCTCTATATTGGTGAGACAGGCCGCTTACTTGCGGAACGCTTCAGAGAACACCTCTGGGCCGCCCGAACCAACCAACCCAATCACCCCGTGGCTCAACACTTTAACTCCCCCTCCCACTCCACCGAGGACATGCAGGTCCTTGGACTCCTCCACCGGCAGAACACAACTACACGACGGCTGGAGGAGGAGCGCCTCATCTTCCGCCTGGGAACCCTCCAACCACAAGGTATGAATTCAGATTTCTCCAGCTTCCTCATTTCCCCTCCCCCCACCTTGTCTCAGTCGGTTCCCTCAACTCAGCACCGCCCTCCTAACCTGCAATCCTCTTCCTGACCTCTCCGCCCCCACCCCACTCCGGCCTATCACCCTCACCTTGACCTCCTTCCACCTATCCCACCTCCATCGCCCCTCCCCCTAGTCCCTCCTCCCTACCTTTTATCTCAGCCTGCTTGGCTCTCTCTCTCTTATTCCTGATGAAGGGCTTATGCTCGAAACGTCGAATTCTCTATTCCTGAGATGCTGCCTAACCTGCTGTGCTTTGACCAGCAACACATTTGCAGCTGTGATCTCCAGCATCTGCAGACCTCATTTTTTACTCTAACACTACCCAACGCCCTATTTTTAATTGTATAAGTCCTGCCCTTTTTTTTACCAAAACGCAGTGCCTCGCATTTATCTAACTTAAACTCCATCTGCCACTTCTCACAACATTGACCCAATTGATCAAGATGTTTTTACATGATTTTTCTTCGCTGTCCATTATACCACCAATTTTGGTGTCATCGCAAATTTACTAATCATGCCTTCTATATTCTCATCTAAATCATTCATATAAATGACAAACAAAAATGGGCCCAGCACCAATCCCTTTGGGACACCACTGGTAACAGGCCTCCAGTCTGAAAACCAACTCTCTACTGCTATTCTCTGTTCTACTGCCATTAAGCCAATTTTGTATCAAATTAGCAAGTTCACCCTGAATCCCATGTGATCTAACTTTACTGAAGTCCAAGTAAACAATGTCTACCGTTCTGCCCTCATCAATCTTGTTAGTCCCTTCCTCAAAAAACTCAATCAAGTTTGTGAGACATGATTTCCCTCACACAAAACCATGCTGACTATCCCTAATCGTACCTTGCCTTTCTAAAATAAAAACAATGTCATATCCATGGACAGTTAGTTGTTAGTAAAGTTTTAGATCTCTATCCCAAAAGAACCTGAGCCACTTTGATATATGTCATCTGAGTTCACATCAGTATATTAAAATTATATTTCATCAAGTATTGAAGTTTAATGTTGATCTAGCTGATGTGCTTTAAAATTTAATCATGAAAATAATTTGGTTAGATAGGGAGGAATTATTACCTCCAGTGAGAGAGTTATCAAAAAATATCAATTAAGTTTATCTAAGACAATCCTGTAAAGATATCTTGATCAATTGGATCTATAGGCTGAGGAGTGGCAGGTGGAGTTTAAGTCAGATAATTGCGAGGTACTGCATTTTGGTTTAAAAAAAAGGGCAGGACTTATTTTCTTTTATTATCTTTATTTTCCACTTTTAAGTACCCTGACACATTTTCTAAAGGATTGTCACTGCATTTCTTTTTTGAAGCAGCTATACTTTAATTGTCTTTTACTTACAGTTAGCTTTCTTTTGTATGCTAATCTTTCATTCATTTTTATTCCTTTCATTTTCTTTGCTGGTTTTTATATTCCATATTCCATCTAATCTTCTGAGATGCTGCCCACCTTTTTGCAATTATATTCTTTTATTATAATTCTGTTGCTCAGTTATAATGAAACCCAAAGGTTTGAAAAATGCAATTTCATCAACATCTAAAGCCTTTAACTCAGGTTTCAGACAGAGATATGACAATGCATGTAATCCCATCACATTGTGTATCCCCGTGATATCAAACATCACAATACATTTGCTAACTGGATAAACAAGGCAGCTGAGCCACATGATCAGTTGAAGTGACAGAAATGGAGCTGTACCATCACTGCTACTAATCAGAGCGAACGTGAGCTGCTGAAAGATCTGAATAAGTTTATTCTCAGATGAGAGCGATGATAGATGACATCATCAATAGATGGATTCAAGGAAAAAAATAGACATTGAAAGGTTTGTTTCAGCATGGTTAGCTTGTATAGCATATTGTGAAGGAGAATATTAACTCATTAATTTTGGAAATGGTGAGTTGGAATAATTGTACTTGTTATGAGTTAATGTTCCATCTCATAGTCTGTCGCTATTCATGCACCTGGAGCCTTAATGGAATCTATGAGTAGTGGTCTTCATGGGTTTGTGAAGTGTTGGTCACTTTTGACTAACCTACAAAGAGATTTGCGAATGTCAATAATATCTTCAACCAGTCTATTTGCATATAAGGTGGTATTTTATGACTCTACATTCAGGAGATTAAGTGTCAATGGAAATGGACATATCCTTGTGCCTTGGTTAGGTAATTAGATGGGAAATAGAGACAAGCTGTTGGGATTGAGTATTTTCTCTGCCTAGGATATGAAAAGTGATGACCCCATCAATTTGTTCTTGGGTCTTAGCTTTTTACTATATTTCACAATATGAGAGGAACTATAGAAACAAGGAAAAAAGACAAACACACAACCTCAACACCTCTATCAACAAAACCCTAGCCAGAGAAACAATAGCCAACCTGCTGGGCATAGAAAACAGACAACAAGACAAGGAACCTATCAACAAAGACTGCATACTCAAACTACTGGACCTGTGCCTCACAACACACTTCACATTCAACAACCAAATACATGAACAAATTAACGGCACACCCATGGGCTCACCCATCTCTGGACTCATAGCAGAAGCTGTAATGCAAAGATTAGAACAAACAGTCTTACCGCAAATTCAACCCAAACTCTGGGTCAGATATGTAGATGATACCTTTGTAATAATTAAAAACACAGAAATAGAGAACACACACTGGATCATCAACGCCACACTCACAGGAATCAGATTCACTAGA
Source organism: Hemiscyllium ocellatum (assembly GCF_020745735.1). Taxonomy (NCBI): domain Eukaryota; kingdom Metazoa; phylum Chordata; class Chondrichthyes; order Orectolobiformes; family Hemiscylliidae; genus Hemiscyllium; species Hemiscyllium ocellatum. The sequence goes on from NC_083418.1 coordinate 39,530,386, forward strand.
GAGGATGAAAAGGACAACCAACTCCCATTCCTAGACATGATGATAGAGAGAACACCAAATGGAGAATTCACCACAAAGGTATACAGGAAAGCCACACACACAGACCAAGTCCTGAATTACGAAAGCAACCACCCCAACACACACAAAAGAAGTTGCATCAAGATACTGTTCAAAAGGGCCACAACACACTGCAGCACACCAGAACTGCAAAAAGAGGAAGAAGAACACCTCTACAATGTATTCGCCAAAAACGGATATCCCCGCAATTTCATCACAGATGCCTAAGGGAAAGACAATGGAATGAGGACATGCCACAACCCAAAGGACTAGCCACGTTACCATACATCAAGAACATTTCTGAACTGACAGCCAGACTACTACGACCACTAGGATTCATAACAGCACACAAACCAACACCACTCTCAGACAACAACTCACCAGGACAAAGGACCTGATACCCAGCATGAGCAAAACCAATGTAGTGTACAAAATCCCATGCAAGGACTGCACAAAACACTACATAGGACAAACAGGAAGACAGCTAACAATCCGTATCCATGAACATCAACTAGCCATGAAAAGATACGACCAGCCATCTTTAGTAGCCACACACGTGGATGATAAGCAACATGAGTTCGACTGCGACAACACTACTATTATTCGACAAGCCAAACAGAGAACAGCCAAGGAATTCCTAGAGGCATGGCACTCATCCACAGATTCTATCAACAAACACATCGACCTGGACCCAATATACTGGCCACTGCAGCAGACAGCTGGAACTGACAACCGGAAGTGGCAGAGACAAGCCACTATAAATGCCAGAGGAAACATCACAGAAGTGCTTCACAGGAGGCTCCCAAGCACTGAGGATGTCACCTAGACAGGGGACAAAATGTCTGCAACACAATTCCCAGCTCAGCGAACAGAATCACAACAAGAAACGAGGAGCTAAGAATGGGCCATTTAATCCTTCAAACCTGTTTTATCATTCAACATGATCATGGCTGATCATCTAACATGTGAGCCCTTTAACTCAGGGTTCAGACGGTGAGATCACAATGTGAATCCCAATGAGATCAGACATCCCAATACACTTGTCAACTGGATAAAATGGAGGCAGTAAACTCAGGATTCAGATGATGAAATCAAGATGTGTGGAAAATCAGAGCAGCTTTGAGGGCACAATTGCAAATGACCTCAATTGAATGATTGAGCTGACTAACTGGGCCAAGTCGTCTACTTCTGCTCCTACATTTTATGGTATTATGGGACAATGATCATTGGACACTATCTCACATTTGGATAATGCTATAGTTTAGACCACCTCTGGAGAACCATTCTGAAAATGGGTGCGTTTGTCCTGTAGGGGCTAAAGCATAGATTTATACAAATGCTGTCGGGGATTAGACAGTTTAACTATGAACATGTTGCATCGTCGTGTCTTGTATTCCTTTGAATTTAGAAGAAGCACTGATCTCATTGTGTTTTTTGATATTTCACCTTGATAAATTTATAGAGTTGACAGAAGAATGGACATATTCCAAAATTTGAGTGATGTTGGGGACACAAAACAGAATGAGAAGCTGAATGGCCTTTTACCCTTTGTATTTCCCTAACTCTACACACGTATTGTATACCTTCAGGCTCTATATTACTTATTGCTCTCGATTTAATTCAATTTCTTACTATCAAAGCAACCCCACCTTTCTATTATCCTGTCCTTTTGATAGGATGCGTATCCTTGGATATTTAGTTCCCAGTCCGGATCCCCTTGCAGCCAAGTCATTGCACTGAAAGTAAACTAAACAGTAAGTTCATCAAGATTTGTCCCTTTAACCAAGGAGTCAAATCATGACGTCACATCTCACCCCTATTATGCACATCACAATGAGGTGTGACATCACTATGGACTTGTGAACTGGGGGAAACTGAGCCAGCAGTTTGCACTGCATTGAAGTGCAGCTGTACTGATTTTATTTCTGACTGATCTATTGAGGAATAAATGGGGAGTGCTGGAAAAACTCAAGAGGTTTACTTTGTGAAAGGAGCATGAAGAATAGTAGCTTCTTTAACCAATTGATTCAATGAAATATTGAGGAGTTTGAAGGTATGTCTGTCTCTATAAGATTGTCCTGCATTCCTATTTGTGAAAGACATTACAACAAACTCAGTAATGCAGCTGCACAGGAACTTATATTTGTCGTTATGTGTGAATCCTCCAGTCTTTGCTCATAGATAGTTGGATTCCTGAAACCTGATTTCTGAAGGTTAGTCAGCTCATTCTCAGATTCTTCATTTGACTCCCTGACTGACCATCTTCACTGCTAGTCTGTGTGTTTGGTTCTCATGCCCTGTTTAAGTATTTGTAATGTTCCAGAGGTTTGAAAATATTTGCTAAACTTGTTTTAAAGTTCCTGATAGATATATACCTCCTGCTAATCACTTGTACAGAACGGACAAGATGTGGACTGTTACTGAGCTACTTAGGAGCGAACATGGTCAGCTGGAAGAACTGAGGAAATTGACATTGTGAAGGAATTGTGACGAATGGTAACATCATCACAAGCAACAAATGAGACAGATAGCTGGCCAAATGAATAGTTTGTCTCAACATGATTATCCTGCATCTGACACATATCAAAACAAGCATTATGATCTGTATATGGCTCCCAGTAATGTTGATGCTGAACTGAGTGGACTGATTTAAGTTATTGCTATTACATCTGCAATTTTATAGCTCGTAGGTAGTCTGAGTCTTGGAATTAAATTATTGATGATCGGACAATTCCACTCTCAGATACCAACTATTGTCCTTCCACCAACAATCTGCCTTTCATCTTTGAAACTGGTGCTCATTCCCTGTTCTGTAAATGAATTCAGCCAGGTAGCATCATTACTAGAGCAGTAGTATGGATACTGCTGTTTCAAGGATAGGAAATAATAAAAGATTATCAAGAAGTGATTGGAATATTCTACATAGTGGAATGTTCTGAACATTCGGTGGCATGATTTGGGGCTTGGAAAAGGCAAACATTCCCATTACTATACGGACATCTGTTTTTACATTGTAGCCACCCCTTCCATCACGGTGACCTAACTGAAACCCAAGGGTGTTAGTCCAATACTTTGTCCTTGAACTGGTTAAGGGAAATTATGAAAATTCAGGGGAAGAGACTCACTTTCTCAATGAGCAAAAAGGTGAGATCAGATATCTTAGCTGGTTCACAGCCAAGGAAACCTTGTGTGGCCGGAGGCTGCACAGTTTCATTGATGGGAGTGGAGCTACACTGACTCATATTTTCTCTAGTTCATCACTTTCACACTGAATGCAGGTGTGGTGAAGGTCAGATCAGATTTAGTTTGTGAAGAAAGAACAAATAACAGAAATGTTGCGAGTAAGATGATATCCAGAATATCACTGCTTTTGAGATTTGCTTATTATTGATGGAACTGATTGGTATTAGGTGTAGGTTTTAGGATAGAATGAGAGACTAGAATAGAATGCATGTCCTAGATGCAAACATCTTCATCTATTTTGTCAAAGACCTTCCCTCCATCACAAGGTCAGAAGGAGGAATGTTTGTCTATGATTGCAAAATGTTTCGCACTATTCATGACTCCTCAAACACTGAAGCAGTCCATGTCCAAATCCAGCCAGACCAGGACAACACGCAGGTTTGAGCTGACATGTCAAAGTGATATTCTTGCCACCAGTGCCAGGGAATGATTCTCTCCAACGAGAGAACCTGACCATCTTTCTTTAGCATTGAGAATCCCACCATTGACCAAAACCAAACTGGACTGGCCTTAGAAGTATTGTGATTTTATGAGCAGTTCAGGAATTAAGAATCCTGCAGTGAGTAACCTAGTTCCTGCCTCGCCAAAGCCTGTCCACTATGTGCAAGGCATGAGTCAGGTGTATGATAGAGTACCACCTACTTGCCTGGATGCAAGCAACTCATCCAGCTCAAGAAGCTTGACACCATCCACGACTAAGCAGCCTTCACATGAAATAATTATTCCCTTAACACCAATACACAGTGGCAGCAGTATGTATCAGCTACATGTTATGCTGCAACAACTTATCAAGTCTCTGTCCACACCATCCAAAACTGTAACCTCCACTCTCTAGAAAGACAAAGGTACCAGATGCATGAGAGATTTTTTCTTCAATGGCACACGCCATCCTAATTTGGAATATTATTGCCATTCCCTCAATGTTACTAATTAAAGGTCCCAAAACTTCATTTCTAACAGAACTCTAAGTGTACCTATACTCCAATGTCAATTAAGGGGACTGCTCACCACTAACCTCCCAAAGGTGATTGGGGTTGGCATTAAATCCTGGCCCAGATAGCAATGTCCTCATCAGATGAACAAATAATTAAAAAGAAATGGCAGAGGCTGAGAGGGAAAAGGGACTGAACAAGTGCATAATGAGCTTCACAATTTATCCACCAGCATACAGTGGTCGGCTTTAGCACTCCAAGAATGCAGATGGGGAGTTGAAGAATTTCCTGACATAGTTATTTAAAACTAGTGGCTATTGAGGCTGAAACTACAAAATGGTTCAAAAAAGCTGTTTGTTGTCCAAATAAAGAAATGATGGAACCTTCGTTTCTGCTTTTAATACTAAGCAGGTAAGAATAAATGTAAGAAAGAAAAATATTCAGTTTTGCTCCCACAATCTGTATTCAATAAATAACAGGTTAAGTGGTTTTACTGATATGAGGGGAGCTATACGATATCAGGTGGACTTGTTACAAGTTAGTATTTCCAGTGTCTGATTTTGTTCTTCTGCCACAGGTATATTGTTGTTGTCAGGAGAAGAGAGACAACATGAAGTTTTATCAAATGATCCAGACTGCTCATGAGAAAGAAAATAACAAAGGCAAGTGGATCAAATACAAAGGAGAGCAAATCCCAACAAAAAGAAACTGATTCCAGCATTGAGTATTGTAGTTGAAATTCTCACATCATTTCTGTGCCCCATCTATTTCTAGGGTGAGCTGTACATCCTTTAGATTACAGTTTAATTGACAGTTAACAAGCATCCTCTCTGCAGAGCTTTGTAACTGACTTGGCACAGGGAATACTTCAGGCAAAGACCATTGCAACTTTTAAAAGAAAGTTTGAGAGATACTTGATATTGTGAAACATGTTGGTCAGATTGTCAGAGATTTCTTTTAGATAAGGGTTGCGTTTGGACACTAAAGTAATTGAGATAGTCATTATCATTGCCAGAATCTGTTCTGATGTCTATATATATTGCTCCACTGTATAATCGCTCATGAGTTTGCATTGACACCAAGAACCAAACCTGTTCCCAATTCTGGCAAGGTTTCTATTTAGGGCTAGGGTTATATTTACAGGGCTAACACTATGGGCCGAATCCATGCAGTTATCGCTGACCAATATCTACTTTGCAAGGAGCAAGAAAATCTCACATCCCAACTTGCTAGTGATCATCAAGGTGGCTGTCAGTGGTGAGGGAGCCAATTAGCTCTCTGCAGGAATCAAAAGTTGGGAATTGTGAGTTTTCTCATTGGAGAACAGTTCAAGGGATGACATTCCTGCTGCTTATGTGTTCGGCCTCTTCCATTCTCCCCTAACTGGTTTGATAGCTTGGCTTAGTGATGAACCTATCTCAATATACATATGTTGCCACTCAGACAACTCGGTTTTATACAGTTTTAGCATGTGGAGAAACAAAACAAACATTGCAGTTTGACTTTCCCAACACTTCCAACAAACCCAAAGACATTTCTTACTAAGGCAAGATACTGTTAACATATATTTGATGCACTACGAGGATCTGATAACTGAATGGACCCTCATTAAACTTTGGCTGAAAGACCTTAGGCAGTGCTGTTTCCTCAGTGCACCTTGGCTGCACCTGCCCCAAGCTCTACTGCATTCCTCAGCATGCAGTCCTGGATCTTGGAATGTGGCAGTCTGCAAACACTCAGTCGAGGTCAACTCCTTGCAAGTTGCTTAGTGACGAATCGATCACTTCAGTCCTTTAGATAGTTCAGCTGCACTCCCGCTCAGGGTCAGAAAGCCAACAGGGCAGCCTTCCTAGTTCTCCTCTTTGTTGCTGTAATTGCTGGATTCTCAGGATCAGTGTGTACAGTTCACCCACTCTAACCTCTGCCAGCATCAAATCTTGTCCAGATGCTGATGTCAGCAACAACCTGCCATGACGTCCTGTGCCTCTGGAGCAAACCTTCCTTTAGCAGATTTAGCATGTCAGCCTGTCCACCCTCCACCCCCCACCCCCGCTGCCACTGATTCGATGGCAGTCACTGATACAGGATCCTGATGATTTGTCTGGGGTAAAGGTTCACAGTGAAATCCATGACTGAATCAACCTCCATCTGATCGCACCAACATGTGCAGTTCAGGTGGATAAAATTCCACAATTAAACAGAGTGAATAGAGGACAAGAACTTGCCCCACTATCCACCCGGACCAGTGGATGATCCACATTTGAGCATGTCCTCTTGCTACAGAGTTCTGATGGACAAGCTGGTTTCAATTAATATATTACTGACATGAGAAGCATTATCCCAAATCATTCCTGGTGTTGAGTATTTTGAAAATGGCTCTACTCTAAGTTAGGGAATCATTTGTTTTTCAAACACTGGTCCAATTGAAATCACAATGTGCAGAATTGTTCAATTAGTCCAAATAGATAAATAGATATGGAGTCATGGGTAATAGATCCAAACATTGAAGCTGAATTTCTTGAATCTGGTAGCTTCCAGTTTCTGAAATCATCCATGTTTGTATATGCTTCTGTCAGTGTGTGTCTGTGTGTGTGTTTCTCAACAGTCAGTTCACTGTCTTGAATTTGCTGAACTTTAAGTGGACATTCCTGCTATCAGCATTCCCCACAGCAATGAAAAAGCAATTTATGCATCTCCACCGTAACCATCTGATGATGACCAAGAGTAGCTGCGACACTAACACTAACAGCAACAGCAGCAGGAGTAAAAATATCTGTATAATCCTCAGCCATATGCTGTTCCATCAGGAAGAACTGACTGACAATGAGATCCTATTGGACAGAGTTAGGGCCCACAAACATGGTCTCCAGGCAGAGAGAGGGTCATCACATTCGATATCCATCAGCACCAGATACAAGCAAGGACCCTTCGTCAGTAGCCTCAGGCTTTCATGACAGGTCACTGCTGTGTTTGTGTGTCTGTCTGTCTGCAGGTCAATACTGTGTGTGTGACTGTGTCTGTGTGTGTCTCCATGCTTGTCTACCTGTGTCTGTGTGTTAATGATGCGTGCCTGTGTGTTTGTGTCTGTCCGTGCGTGTGTTTCTTGGAAGTCAGTTCATAGTCTTGAATTTCGCTGAACTTTATGTGGAATTTCCTGTTGCCAGCGTGCCCCATAACGTGGAAGTGACAGTTTATGCAGCTCCACATTAACCGGCTGACCATGACCAAGAGGAGTTGCACACTCACAGACCAAGTCCACATTGATGCCCTGGGGTTGAAATGTTCCGAGGTGGAAGATGAGGCGTTCTTCCTCCAGGCGTTGGGTGGTGATGGTGTGCCGGTGAAGGAGGCCCAGGACCTGCATGTCCTCGGCAGAGTGGGAGAGGGAGTTGAAATGTTGGGCCACATCCTCCTTCCTGGCGCCTTCCCCTGTCACCGCAGGAATTGTAAAACCTGCGCCCACACCACCTCCCTCACCTCCATCCAAGGCCCCAAAAGAACCTTCCACATCCATCCAAGTTTTACCTGTGCATCCACCAATATCATTTATCGTATCCGTTGCTCCCGATGCAGTCTCCTCTACATTGGGGAGACTAGACGCCTCCTGGCAGAGCGCTTTAGGGAACATCTCCGGGACACCCGCACCAATGAACCCCACCGCCCTGTGGCCCAACATTTCAACTCTCCCTCCCATTCTGCTGAAGACATGCAAGATCTGGGCCTCCTCCACCACCGCTCCACCATCCGACACCTGGAGGAAGAACGCCTCATCTTCTGCTTCAGAACAACCCCAGGGCATCAATATGGACTTTAACAGTTTCCTCATTTCCCCTTCCCCCACCTCACTCCAGCTCCAACCTTCCAGCTCAACACTGTCTCCATGACCTGTCCTGGCTGTCTTCCTTTCCACCTATCCACTCCACCCTCCTCTCTGACCTATCACCTTCATCCCCACCCCCAGTCACCCATTGTAATCTTTGCTACCTTCCCCCACCCTCCTCTCTGACCTATCACCTCCATCCCCACTCCCATTCACCTATTGTACTCTATGCTACTTTCTCCCTACCCCCACCCCCCTCACATTTATCTCTCCACTCTGCAGGCACCCTGCCTCTATTCCTGATGAAGGGCGTTTGCCCGAAACGTCGACTTTCCTGCTCCTTGGATGCTGCCTGACCTGCTGTGCTTTTCCAGCCCCACTCTAATCTAGACTCTGGCTTCCAGCATCTGCAGTCCTTGTTTTTACTATGTATGCTTGTCTGTGTCTGTGGCTGTGTGCATTTTAATGTGTGTTTCACTGTCTACGTGTATGTGTCTATGGTTTGTGTCTACCTGTGTCTGTGTGTCATTGTATGCATGTGTGTGTGTGCGTGTGTGTCAATGTGTGTGTCTATGTCTGTGTTTCTTGGAAGTCAGTTCACAGTCTTGAGTTTCACTGAACTTTATGTGGAAATTCCTGCTGCCAGCTTTCACCACAGAACGGAACCAGCAGTTTACATAGCTTCACCCTAACTATCTGATGATGACCAATAGGAGCTGTGACACTAACACACACAAATCCAACCGCAGCAGGAGTGAAACCACCAGCAGCACCATCTGTCTAAGCCTCATGCTGTTCCAAGAGGAAGACCTGACTGACAATGAGATCCTAGTGGATGAAGGTAAGACCCAAAAACATGGTCACCAGGCAGAGAGAGTGTCAGCAGACTCGACATGCATCAGCAACAGATAACAAGTAATAACATCAACACAAATACAAGCAATGATGCTTCAACAGGAGACTCAGGTGTTCATGGCAGTTCGTGTGTGTGTGCATGTCTGTGTTTGTGTTTAACTCTGTCTGTGTGTCAATGTGTGCATGTCTATGCGCTTGTCTGTGTCTGTGTGTACGTCAGTGTGTGTCTGAGTCTGTGTGTTTCGTGGAAGTCAGTTCACATTCCTTAATGTCACTGAACTTTATGTGGAAATTCCTGTTGCTGATGTCCCCTACAGCTTGAAAACTGCAATTTTTGCATCTTCACCTGCATCTGGTGATCACCAAGGGGAGCTGTAACACATATACCAATAGATCCAGCAGCAGTAGCAGCAAAAACACAGCAGTCGCACCAGCTGTCTAATCCTCAGTCACATGCTGCTCCCTGAGGAAGAACTGTCAATGAGATCCTGTTGGATGAAGGCAAGATCCAAAAAGATCTAGGCAGAGAGAGAGTCAGCACATTCAACATGCATAAGGAAACAATGTGTGTGTGTGTGTGTCCGTCTGTGTCTGTGTGCGTATGTGTCTGTGTGCGTATGTGTGCGTTTCTTGGAAGTCAGTTCACAGTCTTGAATTTCACTGAACTTTATGTTGAAATTCCTGCTGCTGGTGTTCCCCATAGCATGAAAGTGCAGCTGTGGCACTAACACCAACAGATCCAGCATCAGCAAGAGCAATACCAGCAACACCATCAGCTGTCCAATCCTCAGCCACATGCTACTCCATGAGGAACTGTCAATGAGATCCTGTTGGATGGAGGTAAGACCTAAAATCATGGTGTCCAGGCACAGAAAGAGAAAGCCCATTCCTCATCCATGAGCACCAGATCCAGGCAATCCGGGCAAAACTTCATTGGGAGGCTCAGGAGTTTGAGGCAGGTCATTGCTGTGTGTCGATATTTGTCTGTAGGTGTGTGTTTCTGTACTGGTCTCTGTGTGTGGCCAAGTTTGGGGATTGGTGTTCCAAATGGGATTATTGTACAAAGCAGGATGATCGTGGCAGTGTTGGATACACACCATTTATCCCAGATAACTGACCAAATGATTCACACTCTCATCTCCAGAGAACATATTATCCAAAACAATTATTATCCAGCTGACTCTTGTCAGAATTTCCATATGAATGGAAATAAGTGAATTGACAATTTTGTGGAAGTCAGTTCAGCAGTATTGAATTTTGCTGGCCTTGATGTGCAGCTTCCTGCTAGCAACCTTCCCCACAGCTCCTTTTGTTTAAATGTTGGTCACGGTTGGGTGCCAGCCATCAGTGTAGTTATGGTATGCTAAGAGATGGCAATGATTCAAGTCACTCGCATTGGGAGTATTGTGTGTATCATCTCCAGGTTTAGGACATTTAGAAAAATATAGTTATTGAACACGAGATTGTGCTTGAAGGGAATTTCCTGAGACAAACTCTGCTGATGAATCATGTTGAAAAGAGGTTTTATTTCCGCTTTATTTCAGGCACTCTCAGCACTATTGAGCTGTAACCATTTGAGAGGTTGACACTGTGAGGACTTCTCAAAGCGTGATTTCACAGTTCACCAACTGAACCCCAATTTCTTGTACGTCAGTTCACAGGCTTGAATTTCACTGAGCATTATGGTGCAATTCCATGCTGCCAGTTTATTCAACTACTCAGATTTATTCTTGGTCATTGCTTTCCAGCTCATGTCAGTCGTACTTCTTGTACAAATGTCCCTTCATCCTTGCCCTCAACACTACTTAGTCCATTAGATTAGACTTACAGTGTGGAAACAGGCCCTTCGGCCCAACAAGTCCACATCGACCCGCCGAAGTGCAACCCACCCATACCCCTACATTTACACCTACCTAACACTATGGGCAATTTAGCATGGCCAATTCACCTGACCCGCACATCTTTGGACTGTGGGAGGAAACCGGAGCACCCGGAGGAAACCCACGCAGACACGGGGAGAACGTGCAAACTCCACACAATCGCCTGAGTCGGGAATTGAACCCGGGTCTCAGGTGCTGTGAGGCAGCAGTGCTAACCACTGTGCCACCGTGCCGCCCACGGTGTATTAGTGTATTTGCTTCAGCTCCCTTCTAAATTGATCTGTTCTGAAACCTTGTTCATTCCATATCTAATGCAACATTTTCCTATTCTTTGTTTGCACCCCTGTACATGTGGGTGGCTTGTTATATGTATCTCTCCTTCATTCATAGACAGATATAGCTGCCAACAATCTATACACTTCAGTCTTCTGAAATTTACCAATTATGGGAGCCTCTCATTTTGCCAGAGAAGCTGTGGGCATGTTCTAATGCATTTCAGCAATGGCTAAAACATTGTTGAAACAGCATATCCAGAGTCTAATTCAACCAATGTACCCCAATGATAAGATCCACATTTTGCTCTTTTCAGACAGGCTGAAAACTGTAACCATGTCCCTGTGACCAGCTCACAGCTCTGCTGGTTTCACAGCTCAACAGGTGATTGACAATCTCTTATAAATCTTGTGATGTCTTGAATTTCAGAGCTCTTTGATGTGTAATGCCCCATAATCTCCCATAGCACAGGAACAGCAGTTTATGCAGCTCCACCTTGACCATTTGATGGAGGCTCAGGCTTTTATGGCAGCTCATTGCTGACATCAGCAGCTTCAGGGAACAAAACCATCCATCCCAAGCAGCTTGGTGCACATTGTCAGTAAGTCATCAAGGTGCCTGTCAGTGGAGGGCATGACACCAGTTTTCTGGCTCTCTCTGCAGTTCTGTGCTCTCTTCTTCCACACCAACAGAAAACAGAGTAAGTGTCATCATCAGGAAACTTTCACAAGGTATAAGGGACAATACTCCTGTTGCTACTTTTCTCAGCCTCTTCCAATCATCCTTGATCTGTTTGTTGGTTTGGCCTCTGATAGTCTCACTGAACAAACACACACCAATTCAGGACTTCAGCTCAGGGTACAATATCAGACAATGCAGTCTTACTCTGTTGCTGTACTTGTTAAATCCTCAAGGGTCAATGGATAAAACTCCACCCATTGAAACTTGAACAATAAAATGAGATTCCTGGCTCCATGTTTAAACAGAGAAGGAGTACGACAGAGAGGATAATCATCTGACCTTCAAACCACTCTGACCAGTGGATTATTTGCACTGACACTGACTAAGAATTGCTCCTGCTCCTATCTATGCTATGTGTTGTAATGAATTGCAGTTTAATATTCACCTATCTGACTGTGTGATGAATGCACTTCCTTCTTTCATCAATTCCTAGTATCATACTCAAACCATTATCATTTGGCTCATAGATATAGTACTGCCACACAACCTTTCAATCTTAGTTCTTGGGTCTCATGTAAAGTTGAAAATGCACTGGGGCCATTCTGGCTGTGGGAAGAAAAGATACCAATTGAATGTACCTTCCAGAGTAAGGACTTTTGGAAAATACATTTGCAAGGTCTACCATGCCTTAAAATAGTCTTCACATGTCATTACTTTATGTGAAAGGTCGATAGAAGGGTTTGAACTGATCTGTTGACAATAAGATGTCTTAGCTTGTTTTTAGCCATGTCCTTTATTAGCATTTGTGCAGTTCCAGCTTCTAGGCTCACCAAGTTGACAACCTCATTTTGAGGTCCATAGGTTTTTATTCGTTGCTGATTCTGGCTTGTTCTAAAATCCTCAATGAATTCGTGCTTCTCACTTTCCTTGACAGCAATAGCAAAGTGAAGTCTTGAAATCAGAAATATGATGATATGTAATTCTATTGCTGATGGCCCAGAATGCCCCATAGATGCCCAACTTTGGCCATCACTAATTCTTTTCTGACCATATCCCATGTAGCACAAGTGCTACACAATACCATGGAATCTGTCCTCACTGCAAAGAGGGCACTTCGTCTCCATGAGGACTCTGCGACAGTCACTGTGGCCCCAAATCAGAAACACCAAAGGGTTCACTCTTAGCAAGCTATCAAGAGCCATTACTAGCATTGCCAGGTGATAAAACCAAATATAAATGATTTGGATGTGAATATGGGAGGAATGGTCAGCAAGCTTGCAGATGACACAAAAATAGGTGGCATAGTGGACAAGGAAGAAGGCAATCTCAGGGTAGAACAGGACCTCGATCAGACAGGTTGACAGGCTGATGAGTGGCAGATGGAGTTCCACGTAGAAAAATGTGAGGCATAGCACACTGGCAAGGCAAATCAGGGCAGGATCTACACACTCGATGGCAGAATCCTGGGGAGTACTGCCAAACAGAGACCCTAAGGTGCAAGCCCAGAACTCCCCAAAGGTGGAGTCTCAGGCAGACGGGACCATGAAGAAGGCACACAGCAAACCTGCCACCAATGGTCATGCACTGAGGACAGGAGTGGGGACATCATGCCACAGCTGTACAAGACATTCACTTGAACACCCTGAAACACTGAGCCAAACTCCGGTCTCCATGCCATCAGAAAGAAGTTGTCAAATCTGAAAGGGTTCAGAAAAGGTCCACATTAGAGGAGGTGGGGACATGGTGGCTCAGTGGTTAGCACTGCTGCCTCACAGCGCCAGGGACCCATGTTCAATTCCAGCCTCGGGAGACTGTCTGTCTGGAGTTTGCACATTCTTCCCATATCTGCATGGGTTTCCTCCCACAATCCAACGATGTGCAGCTTAGGTGAATTCGCCATACTAAATTGCCCATGGTGTTCAGGGATGTATAGGTTAGGTGCATTAGTCCGGGGTAAATGTAGGGTAATAGGGTAGGGGTAAATGGGTTGGGGTGCATTACTCTTTGGAGGGTCAGTGTCAACATTTTGGGCCGAAGGGCCTGTTTCCACAACTATAGGGATTCTATGACAAGGATGCTGCCGGGCCTGGAGGGCCCAAACTACAAAGACAGGCTGAACAGGCTGGGGCTACCTTGCCGGAGCACCGGAGGTTGAGAAGTGACCTGACAGAGGCTCACAAATTCATGTCAGGCATGGACAGGCTGAATAGCCAAGGTTCCCCTCCCAGGGTAGTGCAGTCCAAAACCAGAGAGCACAGGTTTAAGGCGAGAGGGGAAAGATCCAAAAGGGACCTGAAGGGTAAAGGTTCAAGAGAGACATGGATCAAATGTCAACAAATGGGACCAGACAAATCTGGGATGTCTGAATGAGTCAAACCAAAGGGCCAGTCTCTACACCATGCAATTCCATGACTCCATGACAACTTGATGCCCCTGACTGTTCAAGTCCTTGGAAAATTCAAGAAGGTAGCCAGGAAGGTATAAGGACCCAACTCTGGCAGGACCTGACCCCACTCTCCAGATGGCTAGAGGCTTATCTGGACACAGCAATGACCAGAGTAGCTCACCCTCCAACCAAAGAGAGAAAAAGAGAAATGTCTACCTGTGAAGAGAGAAAATTCGACAGACCAGCAAATGTTACAAGTATTAGGGAAGTACTTAAGTTTCTAAAGAATTGGATAGTTAGAAATAGAGTTGTTAAAATTGTAAAGTTCAATTTTTACATTTGTTGTCTTCAAATGAAGTCACCTACTGTGTAGACATTTCCCTGATACATATAAAAGTAGCTGGGTAAATTAATATTGTGTATACTGGTCAAGGAGTCCGCAGGGTCCTAGAGACTCTCTGTCCAGAACAACAACTGGATGCCTTTAATACAGGTTGTGCTATTAGAATACGCATTTCGTCACCACCAATTTGCTGTAATGTGACTGATGAATTGGGGACGCTGTTTCTACAGCGCTAACTTTTAAAACATGTGTTGGCTGTTGCACGATTACAGTGCCAACACTTCAAGCACTGTTTCTAAAGCGCAATTTTCCTATAACGTGGGGCGAACCATTGCATTATAGAAGAACTGACTATACCTAAAAAATTATTCATCACCTTCTTCAAAACATTCAATGGCTTGACCCCCACAGCTTTCTGTGGAAGAGATTGCCACTATGCTTTGTGTGAAGAAATATTTCTGCATCTCAATCCTAAACAGTTTACCCTGTATCCTAAGATTGTGTTCCCTGCTTCTAGACTCCCAAGCCAATCGTGGTATATGCTGTCTTAGGAAGGGAGTCCAAAACTGCACACAATGCTCCAGCTGTGATTAAAACTGTGGTTAATACATCATTGGCCTTCCTTAATTGCTTGCTGCACCCGCCCACCTACCTTTAATGATTTGTGTACAAGGGCACACAGATCCATTTGTACATCCCCATTTCCCAATATATCATAACTTAAATAATACTCTTCCTTTCTGTTTTACACGCTGAAGGGTACAACTTTGCATTTATCCACATGGTACTCCATCTGTCATGTGTTTGCTTATTCACACACCTTGTCTAAATCCTCTTTGCATTATCCTCACATCTCTCAACTCCACATAGTTTTGCATCATCAGAAGCAGGAAGCAGTGCATTTGGTTCCCTGATGCAGATCATTTATCTAAATCGTGAATAGCTGGGTCTCAATCAATGATCCTTGCAGTTCCCCACCTGTCACTGCATGCCACCTGGAAAGGGACCCATTTATTCCCAGTCGATATATTATCCCTAGTCTCGTGCTTTAATTATATCCACTAACTATATCCACTAATCTCTTAGAAGAGACCTCATCAAGAACCTATTGAAAATCCAAATGCACCACATTAACTGGCTCTCCCTGTTCTATTTGTCATATACTTAAAACACTCCAGTAGATTTGTTAAGCATGATTTGCCATCATAAACCCATTCCGGTTCTGCCAATCTTTTTAATGCTTTAAAAATGTTCTGTTATTGCATCATTCATAATAGATTCCAACATTTCTCCACTATTGATTTTAGGCAACTGGCCCACAATTCCATTTTAATTCTCCCTCCCTTTTTCAAATATTTTGTAAATACAGGGGAATTTCATTCTGACATCCTGGCCTAGATTTAGATCAGATTCCCTACAGTATGGAAACAAGGCCTTCAGCCCAACAAGTCCACACCAACCCTCTGAAGAGTAACCCACCCAGACCCATTCCCCTAGCTATATTTACCCTGACTAATGTACCTAACACTATGAGCAATTTAGCACTGCCAATTCACCTGACCTGCACATCTTTGGATTGTGGGAGGAAACCAGAGGAAACCCATACAGACATGGGGAGAATGTGCAAACTCCACACAGACAGTTGCCCAAGGCTGGAATCGAACCCAGGTCCTTGGCGCTGTGAGGCAGCAGTGCTAACCAGCGAGCCACTGTGCCACCCTTTATTCACCAAGCAACATTGCAAAATAATTCTTGACATTTTCGTATTGCTGTTTTAGAATTTGCTGGACATAAATAGCATTGCATGCCACTCTCCTAATTTATATCACTGACTTCGCTCCATGAACTGCTAGATAAATGCATGAATTGCATTTTTAGATATCTGGTGATTGTGAAAGGAACTATATAAATGCAAATCTTCCCTTCTTTACCATGCGGGCTGTAGGAATAAAGAATTTGCTATCCTAAGGAGTGGATGGTAAATATTATCATTTACATATAAGGGGGTAACTGGGTAGTGAAATGAGGGAGAAAACAAAAGGAAGGGTGGGTTGATGGGTGAGGTGATACAAGTGATGAAGAACTAAGCAGGGCAGAGATCTGGCCGACACTTAATGAGCTGAATGGACTCTTCCTGAGTTTTAAATTCCATTCAGTGCTCTTGATGGCTAAATATCCTTTTAAATGGAGTGCAGCGGGAGAGTTCAGGGTGATCCTCATTTATCACAACTGATTTTGTAGAGTGAATGGATCAGACATCCCTTTTAGACCACCTAACTTCTGAAATCACACTGAGCTCTGTGCTTTAGACAACCTGTTGAATATGGGCGACAGGGCTGATGTGCAGAATCAATCTACAATTGGCATTTCTAATTCAGGGTCTACATGGGATTCAGTTCCAGATTGGTGTCGAACCAGGAAGGAGAGAAGGGCAGTGGCCAAGATCACCATCAACTCCACAGGATTCCACTCCATGTTAATATTTCAGGATGATGGTCTTTCATCAGAACCAGGAAATATTTGAGCTCTAATGAATTGTGTGCAAGAGGTGTGTGAGTAAAGGACAAAAGGAAGGTCTGTGATAGGATGTAAAACAGGAGAGATTAAATGCCAGAAGAGTCAGATTTGTAGGGGCAAATGGAATGGCAATGGGATTAAAAAATATAAAAGATTTGCCTAGTAGGGTAAATGAAGGACAACCAGAAGATGTAGAATAGTTACATTTCCAAAGGCATTCAATAAAGTGCAACAGGAAAGGTTAATATCAAAGATAAACATACAAATGTTGGGAATAATTGATTAACATAGATCATGATTCATTGTCACCAGAGTCCAAGTAGAGCTACTGGCAATGTTTTGTTTATTCTCTGGTTTTCTTCAAGCCTCCCTCAATCCATGTCTCAATTGTAGCAGCGTCCTGGCTACTAAAACAGAAGTTTGGTAACTTGGCCAAACTGCAAGGGATGTTGGGTACATTGGCCAAATAAAACTGTGAATTCACAAAAACCATACACCACACACAGTGCAAACACAGCAGCCAGATGCTAATGACATTAGCATTATGTAAAAGGCAACAGCTATCCTAGACAGATATATAATGACTGATCCACCAAACATAAGGAAGGGCCCAGTCAGAAAGTCATCACCTCCTGCTACACAAAGAAACAAATAATAGCAAACCGTCCAAATGATTTACAATGCTTCAACTATCAAGTTAAAAAAAATCACACAACACCAGGTTATAGTCCAACAGGTTTATTTGGAAGTATTAGCTTCTGAACTGCTGCTCCTTCAACAGGTAACTGTGGAGCAGGATCATAAGACACAGAATTTATAGCAAAAGATCACAATGTCATGCAGCTGATACAATTTATTGAAGAAAACTAGATTGCTGCTAAGGCTTTTGTCTTTTAGAATGGGTTACAGATTTTAGTTCATTAATATGTAAATCCAGAACTTCTTTCAAGTCACATTCTCAAGATAACTTAAGGTTTTATAAAAAAAAGTGACATCTCAGCTCAGACAGTGCATTAAAGGTGTGAGGTTACAGTCTGTCTATATCCCAATTTTGAGTTAGGCTGGTTCTATTTTCAAAATAGGAATTTACTTGTCCACCCCAGTCCAAAGTCGGCAGTACATCAAACTAAAGTGAGATTAGATAACACAATGTTATCCAAGGAAAGAGAACTGTTTAACAGACAGGGAGCAGAGGTTCAGGATAAACTGACCATTTTGAAGCTTGCCAGCTGCAAGTTGCACAGGACCACACAGTGCTGGACTTCTGTTATTTACAGTCTACTATAATGATATAGTGGAATTTTTCAAGAGTAGTTATGTCGATGTTTGTTGAGTAAAAAAGTTGGGTGAGAATGTGAACTCTGAGGACTGGTCTCCCTCTTGTTGGAAGGATGTTGTGAAACTTGTAAGGGTTCAGAAAAGATTTCCAAGTATGTTGCCAGGGTTGGAGGATTGCTATAGGGAGAAGCTGAATAGGCTGGGGCTGTTTTCCCTGGAGTGTTGAAGGCTGAGGGGTGACCTTATAGAGGTTTATAAAATCATGAGGGGCATGGATAGGGTGGGGTGGGTGAGTCCAGTACTAGAGGGCATAGGTTTAGGGTGAGGGGAAAGATATAAAAGGGACCTAAGGGGCAACTTTTTCACGCAGAGGGTGGTGTATGTATGGAATCAGCTGCAAGAGGATGTGGTGGAGGTTGGTACAATTGCAACATTTAAAAGGCATCTGGATGAAGATATGAATAGGAGGGGTTTGGAAAGATATGGGTCAAGTGCTGGTAAATGGGAATGCATTAGGTTGGGATATCTGGTCGGCATGTACAAGGGTCTGCTTCCGTGCTGTAAACCTCTATGACTCTATAACTCTGTGGTGATGGGCTGGGAAGTGGGAGGTTTGGTAATATGATGGAGGAAGGTAGTGGTGGATAGGGAGCTTGAAATC
This sequence comes from Hemiscyllium ocellatum, assembly GCF_020745735.1. NCBI lineage: Eukaryota > Metazoa > Chordata > Chondrichthyes > Orectolobiformes > Hemiscylliidae > Hemiscyllium > Hemiscyllium ocellatum. The sequence goes on from NC_083418.1 coordinate 39,549,312, forward strand.
TTGCATCACTGTGGTATATTACCAGCTGTGAGAACTGCAGTAGTGCAAGCATCGAGCAGGAGCCTGTGTGAGGCAGAGAAATGTCCTACATGACTGTTTGTTTGACTCTGTGTCCCATGGATGTTGGCCACCAAGTAGCAGTCAGCTACCTTCTTGAGCTACTGCTGACTTTGGTGCATAGGTACACCCACAGGGGGCTCCAGAATATTGGCCTGCTGAAATAGAGCTCACTTGTTTGAAAGAGGATGTTGAATGAGCCTTGATAAGTTACTGCAGTATATCTTCGAGATGGTTCATATTGTTTCTACTGTGCATTGATGGTGCAGTGAGTAAATTCTGAAAGTGATGGATTGGGTGCCATTCAGCAGGCTGCTTTGTCCTGGATGATGTCAAGCTTCTTCGTCTTGTTGAAGTCAAACTTAGCTACACAATTGCAGAGTATTTCATCACACTCCTGACTTGTGTTTTGTAGTTGGCGACAGGATTGGGGGAGTCAGCAGGTGAGTCTCTGACCTTCTCTTGTGATCACAGAACTTATTTGATTAGGTCAGTTCAGTTTCTTGTCAATGGTAACCCCAATGATGCTGATCATGGAAGATTCAGTATTAGTAACGCTATTGAATGTTAAAGGGGAGAAATGTTGGTGACATGAATATGTCACCGGGAAATCACATCAGGATCAATAATGACAATACAATTGTGAACAATCTGTTTTAACCTCAGATAATTGTTCAGGAGATGGTCAGAGTAGCCGAGAAATGGGGGCTGAAAACAAAGTTTCAGTCTTTACAATATTTAATTGGAGGAAATCTCTGCTCATTAGTATTGGGTGATAATTTAGCAATGGGGAGGAGCCAAGAGAGTTAATGGTGAGGTACAATTAGTGTACATGTGAAAACTAACATTGCATTTTTAGATGATAACAGTGTTTAAAGCAACCCCTCCCAATAAGTGGCACGTTGACTGTTCCCTTGCAGGAAGAAACAAAAATTCTCCTCATGTCTCCACAGAATAACTGAATGCATACTTAGCCACTCACCCCCACACTTATTCATGATCCTACCTCTCTCTCTTTAATTGTCCTCAACTTCATCCTTACCAGGATTTGATGACAAATCAATAGCCCAAAAGTGACCTCTGCTTCACCAGCCAACTACTTGAGACTTTCAAGTCGCTACCTCAGGTAGCTCATTGAGCATTAATGGATATCTATCCCCTTGTCAATTATTTATGTTAACAAGTTTATTACTCATTTCTGACTTTACAAGTACCAGAACATTTCCATTGCTTCAATCCTAGCTAACAAGAACGTTTTCAAATATGATAGAAGTTACAATTATCTTTAAAAGGAAAGCATTTCCATAGGCCACTGTGCAGTGAGGCTGATTGACAATCCTTCTTACTCACTGCCAGCTAATTTTATCAGGATTATGCAATTCTAACAATTTATATGAGACTGAGTCATACAGCATGGAAACAGACCCTTTAGTCCAACTCGTCAATGCCAACCAAGTTTCCCAACCAATCTGTTCATCTGTTATTTGAAGGTCTGCAAACCTGATTTTGTTTGAAATATCTCAGACAACAAAAATATTACATCTGTTTTAAAAGACAAATTGAGCTAGAAAAGTGTGTAGAAATGTTCAGAAGATGGGAGGTTTAAAGGTTCAATATGGTCTGAAGAATGGGATCCAAAGTGTAAAAGCTTTCTATAATTTAGCACCTTCTCTGCTACAACTATGGTGGAGAAACAAATGTAAAGCTGCTATTACCTGCATAATATGGCACATTGGAATTTTGAAATTGGACTTAAATATACCTATATCCTATGGGTTTTTAAATTGTGGCTTTAGAGAAATGTACTTTTAGTTTTAGTGCATTGATAACTCACCTGTAGATCTAGGGGTACAGTGCTGATCTTTCATCTTAAAATAGCCTGAGGCTGAAGCCCCCTTTCCATGTAGACTAGATGACATGGGCAGAGTGGACTTTATCAATTTTTACCTGTGTTGCCAGATGCAGCATTTGCATCAAATTCCACTTTTAAAAAATCCTGCCTGGCAGTCCAATGGGATATTTGATTACCGCCGAATTGCTAAATGGTCATTTTAAAAACATGCCAGTAGTGGCATACAATAGTAACATACAGGTGCATTTTCTTTCCAGTCACAGCAAAGAGTTTCATTAGAACAAATTCACCTTAGAAAAAAAATTAATATTTACAGATTTTATAACATTTTGTGGGTCACCGAGACATTTCAGTTATTTTATGCCAAAAATCTGTATTTGCAAACTAAATGAATTGACAGCATTTCTTTTGGTTGGAGTAAATCTAATGAAGATATGTAGATTCTTCTCATAAACTTAACCATACAGTTACATGGACAATGGCTGAATTAACAATGGCATTACAGTATTTTAGTGTTTTATTAAAACTGATTGACTTTGATATTTGTCAACTATTTGTTCAAAATGACTTGCAATCCATTCCAAAGGCAGTATTCCATTCTCCCATTGAGCCATCAGCAGAAGGTTTAGAAAACCCCAGTAAATACCATAAACAGTCGTTTATGCATTTCCACCGAAAACATGGCAATTGATTAGGGAGCATATGGAAATTATTCCTGAAGATGTTGAAGATTGCCACCAAATATTATTAAATAGACTTAGTATTAATTTGATACTTGCACTCCCTCCCTTCAATTGTAAATTCCATGTGCCTCAAAGCATCCTACCCATTAGATCATAAGAAATAGGAACAGGAGTCCCTCGAGCCTGTTAGAGTCATAGAGATGTACAGCATTCAGTAGGATCATGGCTGATCAAACCTTCCTTATGTCCAGTTTCCTGTTTTTATCTTGTAACCCTTGATCCCCCTGCTCATCAAAAATCTTAATTGGGCTTAAATATACACAAAGACTCTGTCCTCACAGCTTTCTTAGGCAAGGAGTTCCAAAGACTCACAATCTTCTGGGAGAAAAACTCCCTCCACATTTCATTCTTAAATTGGTGTCCCTTTATTATGAGACTATGCCCTCTGGTCCTACACTCTTCCTTGAGAGGAAACATCCATTCAGCATTTACCCTGTCAAATACCTGAAGTATCATGTATGTTTCAGTGAGATCATCTTTCATTCTTCTAAACTGCAGTGAGTAGAAGCCCAAACTGTTTCACCTTTATGTACAAGACAATCCCTCCATCCCAGGAATCATCCTAATTACCTTCTATGAACTGCCTCCAATGAAATACCTTTCATTATAAAGGAGAACCATAGCTACTCATCGTGCTCCAGATGTGATCTCACCAGTACCTTGTTCAATTGCAGTAAGTCTTCTATAGTCTAATACAGCAACTCTCTTGGATCAAGGACTAACATTCCATTAGCTTACCTGATTACCTGCTGCACTTGTGCACTAGCTTCCTGTGTTTTACACACAAATACCCCCGTCCCTTTGTATTGCAGCTTTCTGTAGTTTTCCTCCATTGAAAGAAGATTTTGTACTTTCGTTTTACCCTCCAAAATGAATAACTTCGCAATTTCCCACATTTTATTTGTTATGAAGACGTGGGTGTACTGTACCTTTTAGGAAGTTAAAAGCTAGCAGAACTACCTGACAGCTCCAAGTGTTCTGAACAAGATGTAATGTAACCTTTTCATCTTGCAGCTAGGGTAGTTGGTGGCCTGGAAACAAAAGAAAAATTGAATTAGGCCAATCAGTTTAAATTATACCGCCAAAAATACCAAACTCCAATCAAGTTTGAATTTAGTATATTGACAATATTAAAAGCCAATGACACAACCTATTGCTTTAGGGATATAAGACCAGGGAAAATTGAACAGTTGGGAGACAACTGCCGAAAGACCAACAGATGTAGGCTGCTAGTCCTAATTGTCCGAAAGGTATCTGTCTCAAGAAGGTTTTTCTACCTGCACAGAGAAAAATGTCATCACCGACCTGGAGAACAAATCTGCAACGAGAAGATTCACGGCTAGCTAGTTTTGAAATTTGAAATTTTCAGTAAATCTTAATTGGGGGGATTTTATCAGACTAGTATTATAGAAGGGAAAGTCAAAGGTAGGTTAGAGGAAGGAGTTGTAAATAGTTGTTAGTTAATTATTCTCTGTTATACTTTAAGAAATAAAGTTGTTAATGTTTGAATTGTTCTTGACCTCTCAAATTTTCACAGATTACTGCACGGGATAAATCTTTCTGTGTTGCTGGTTTAAATTAAGTGGGGGGGTTTACCCCAGGTCGTAACAATTTAGGGACTCATCTTTGGGATTTGAACTCATTTGGACTGATTTGAATAGGTTTGGGATATGAAACATTCCAGAAGGTTTAAACACTTGCAGGTTAATGTCCTAGATCTTTAGGACTTTAGATTTGTTTACTTTTGGCGAGTTGTGGTTGATTAAATTAAAAGTGAGTGAAATGGCTCTTAAAATTGCTAAAGAGGTTCTGGGATTTGAAGATGATTCTCAACTTTGCTAAGAAAGTTTAGAAGGAAAGAAAAATGCCATACATGTAGTTTTAGCAAATCAGTTATATTTGGGTTTAACCAAGGACAAAAGTAAAGCTGAAATTGCAAGGGAGTTACTCAAACACTTACTGTGTGTCAAAGAAACAGACAAGTGAAAAACTTAAATTATAAATGAGGGCCAATGGGCTGAGAAGTGGCAGATGGAGTTTAATTCAGATAAATGCGAGGTGCTGCATTTTGGGAAAGCAAATCTTAGCAGGACTTATACACTTAATGGTAAGGTCCTAGGGAGTGTTGCTGAACAAAGAGGCCTTGGAGTGCAGGTTCATGGCTCCTTGAAAGTGGAGTCGCAGGTGGATAGGATAGTGAAGAAGGCATTTGGAATGCTTTCCTTTATTGATCAGAGTACTGAGTACAGGAGTTGGGAGGTCATGTTGCGGCTGTATAGGACATTGGTTAGGCCACTGTTGGAATATTGCATGCAATTCTAGTCTCCTTCCTATCGGAAAGATATTGTGAAACCTGAAAGGTTTCAGAAAAGATTTACAAGGATGTTGTCAGGGTTCGAGGATTTGAGCTATAGAGAGAGGCTGAACAGGCTGGGGCTGGTTTTCCTGAGTGTCGGAGGCTGAGGGGAGAGGTTATAGAGGTTTACAAAATTATGAGGGACATGCATAGGGTAAATAGACAAAGTATTTTCCCTGGGCTGGGTGAGTCCAGAACTAGAGGGCATAGGTTTAGAGTGAGAGGGGAAAGGTATAAAAGAGACCTAAGGGGCAACTTTTTCACAGAGGATGGAATGATCTGCCAGAGGAAGTGGTGGAGGCTGGTACAATTGCAACACTTAAGAGACATTTGGATGGCTATATGAATAGGAAGGGTTTGGAGGGATATGGGCCAGGTGCTGGCAGGTGGGACTAGATTGGGTTGGGATATCTAGTCGGCATGGACGGGTTGGACTGAAGGGTCTGTTTCCATGCTGTACATCTCTATGACTCTATGAAAATGGAGTTAGATGATAAACAGTGAGAGAGAGGGAAGAAAAGAGAGAGAGGAAAAAGAGAGAGAAAATGTTCTTGGCTGAGCAAAGAGAGAGAGAAGAAAGGGAGAACGGAAGAAAGAGAGAATATGGGGAGAGAGAAAGCGAAGGAGAGGAATAAGAAAGAGAGAGAAGACTCTTACTGTGCAAAAAGAGAATTTGAACTTGAGAAGTTGTGACTGAGTCAGCAAAGTCAGGGTAACAGGATGAAGATTAAAAGAGAAGGTAGTGATACATACAAATTTGTTAAAACTCTGCCACATTTTGATGAGAAAGCTGTCAAAGCCTTCTTTATTTCATTTGAAAAATTGGCTAGGCAGATGGAGTGGCCCAAGAATGTATGAGTAATACTAGTTCAGGCTAAACTGGTAAGCAGAGCTAGTAAAGTACTTGTCGCTCTGTCAGATGAAGGGTCAAGAGATTACGAAGAGGATAAACAGGCCATTCTAAGTGCTTAAGAATTGGTACCAGAAGCATATAGGCAGTGGTTCAGAAGCACAAAGAAGGAACCAGACTTATGTTGAGTTCAAAAGAATTAAACATAGTCATTTTGATAGTGTGTGCGTGCTTTAAAAATAGATAAGATCTCTGAGGCTCTAAGAGAGATTATTCTACTGGAGGAGTTTAAAACCTCACTTCCAGAGATGGTAAGAATTCACGTGGAGGAACAGAAAGTTCAGGAAGTGAGAAGGGCCCAGAATTGGCAGATGAATACATGTTGGCAAGTTTCCAGCCAGAATTTTGTCCTGTAAGAGATAGAAGTTGGGAGAAGGGGAGATCCTACACTACGAAACCAAGAGTAGAGAACACTAGTAAGAGTTTACCACAGGTAAAGGAAACTCAAAAGGGTGGACACAAGGTGAAAGGCCTCAGGTGTTTTTACTGTAATGGAGTGGGACACAGAAAATTACAGCACCAGTGATTTCAGAAGGGTACTGGAAAAAAGTGTTTTCACTGCCAGAAAGGGGGATATGTAAAGTCACAGTGCTGGCTATTAAAGAAAGGAATGGTGGGAAAAGATGTGGTAAAAGAAGCTAAGCCAGTGGCATTAGTGAAGATAGTAAAGAAGACCCCAAGAAGAGCCAAGGAGCTGCAGGAGAGTGCACAGCCTAGACAGGGGCTGGATATGGAGTTAGTACCAGAACTGTACAAAGAATTTGTCTCTGTGGGTAAAGTTTACTCAGAAAGAACAGGGGGAGAAGGACAAGAGTAGGCAAAGTAGACATTGGGCCACTTCAAACTGATGCTGGAAGTCTAGTGATGGGAGATCAGGAAATAGCAGGAGAACTTGACAAATACTTTGTGTCAGTCTTCACAGTGGAAGACATGAATAATATCCCAACAATTAAAGGGTGTCAGGGGGCTGAGTTGAGTATGGTTGCCATTACAAAAGAGAAAGTGCTAGAAAAGCTAAAAGGTCTTAAAATTGATAAATCTCCGGGCCCCAATGTGATACATCATAGAGTTCTGAAAGAGGTGGCTGAGGAAATAGCGGAGACATTGGTTGAGATCTTTCAAAAGTCACTGGAGTCAGGGAAAATCCTGGATGTTTGGAAGATCACTGTTGTAACCCCCTTGTTCAAGAAAGGATCAAGACAAAAGATGGAAAATTGTAGGCGAATTACCTAACCTCGGTTGTTGGTAAAATTCTAGAATCCATCATTAAGAATGAGGTTTCTAAATTCTTGGAAGAGCAGAGTCTGATTAGAACAAGTCAACATGGATTTAGTAAGGGGAGGTCGTGTCTGACAAACCTGTTGGAATTCTTTGAAGAGGTGACAAGTAGGTTAGACCAGGGAAACCCAGTGGATGTAGTCTATCTAGACTTCCAAAAGGCCTTTGATAAGGTGCCACATGGGAGGCTGCTGAGCAAGGTGAGAGCCCATGGTGTTCAAGGTGAGCTATTGGCATGGATTGAGGATTGGCTGTCTGACAGAAGGCAGAGAGTTGAGATAAAAGGTTCTTTTTTGGAATGGCAGCCGGTGAAAAGCGGTGTCCCGCAGGGTTCAGTGTTGGGGCCGCAGCTATTCACATTATATATTAATGATCTAGATGAAGAAACTGGGGGCATTCTAATGAAGTTTGCAGATGATACGAAGTTAGGTGGACAGGCAGGTAGTACTGAGGAAGTGGGGAGGCTGCAGAAGGACCTAGACAGTTTGGGAGAGTGGTCCAGGAAATGGCTGATGGAATTCAATGTGAGCAAATGCGAGGTCTTGCACTTTGGAAAAAAGAATAAAAGCATAGACTACTTTCTAAACGGTGAGAAAATTCATAAAGCCAAAGTACAAAGGGATCTGGGAGTACTAGTCGAGGATTCTCTAAAGGTAAACATGCAGGTTGAGTCCGTGATTAAGAAAGCGAATGCAATGTTGTCATTTATCTCAAGAGGGTTGGAATATAAAAGCACTGTTGTGCTACTGAGACTTTATAAAGTTCTGGTTAGGCACCATTTGGAGTACTGGGTCCTGTTTTGGTCCCCACACCTCAGGAAGGACATACTGGCACTGGAGCGTGTCCAGCGGAGATTCACACGGATGATCCCTGGAATGGTGGGTCTAACATACAAGGAACGGCTGAGGATCCTGGGATTGTATTCATTGGAGTTTAGAAGATTAAGAGGAGATTTAATAGAAACTTACAAGATAATACATGGCTTAGAAAGGGTGGATGCTAGGAAATTGTTTCCATTCGGCAAGGAGACTAGGACCTGTGGACACAGCCTGAGAATTAGAGGAGGTCAATTCTCTACAGAAATGCAGAGACATTTCTTCAGCCAGAGAGTGGTGGGCCTGTGGAATTCATTGCCGCAGAGTGCAGTGGAGGCTGGGACGTTAAATGTATTCAAGGCAGAGATTGATAAATTCTTGATGTCACAAGGAATTAAGGGCTACGGGGAGAATGCTGGTTAGTGGAGTTGAAATGTCCATCAGCCATGATTGAATGGCAGAGTGGACTTGATGGGCCGAATGGCCTTATTTCCACTCCTATGTCTTATGGTCTTAAGAAGATAAAATTTTGAGATATACAGGATCTAACCAGTTTCTGGTAGTCAGGGATTAGCAAATATGCAATCTTTTTGATCTGTTACCCAAGAGTGTGGTAATTTGTGGGACAGATGGACAGAAATTTAGTGTCCCCTATGTAAGGGGAGTGCCAACTCAAGACTGGGGAAGTTATAGTGGGAGTGATTTACAGGGTGCCAGTCCCAGGAATTCAGTTTGTTCATGGGAATGATTTGGCAGGATCCAAGGTGGAAAGTGACATCCCTTGTTGTGGAGAAGCCCAAGGAAGACCAAGAAACGAAGGAGTTAAAACAGAAATATCTTGGTATTTTCCAAGACTGTGTGATAACCAGATCCCACTATCATAAATCACAGCATAAAGTGAAAAGTAAAGAGAACGATGAAGGAGTTGAGATTCAGTTAGTGGACACGCTGTTTGACATAATAGTGCAGGAACAATCTGAGCAGGCAGAGGGCCAGACAGAAGTGTTTAGCCCTGAAAAGTTAAGAGACTTGCAACAGCAAGAGTAGACGATAAAAGATATATATGTGAATGCATACTCTGAAAAGGAGACAGAGAAAATTCTGAAGGGTTATTATCTGAAAGAAAGTATCCGAAGGTGGCAATGGAAACCACAGCAGGTTAGTGCAGAGGAGAAATCGTCCGAAGTGCACCAGATTGTGTTGCTGGTAGCATACAGACAGGAGGTATTACGGGTAACAAATTAACTACCTGTAGGAGGTCACCTAGGGGTACGAAAGAGTCAAGCTAAGGTACAAAAACATTTTTATTGACCTGGAGTACACAAGGATGTGGTTAACTTTTCCAAACATGTCATAAATGCCAAATGGTAAGTAAGCCACAGGCGTTAATAAAACTAGCGCCTGTGGGCCAATTCCCGCATTTGAGGAACGTTTCACACGAGTTATAATTGACTGTGTACCTCCCCTCCCGAGAACTAAAAGTGGGAACCAGTACTTGTTAACCATAATAGATGTGTCTACCAGATTTCCGGAGGCAATTCCATTACAGAGTATCAAGGCAAAAAAAGGTGCTAGGGGAATTAATAGCTTTCTTCACATGGTATGCGCTATCCAGAGAGATTCAGTAGGACCAAGGGTCAAATTTTACTGCTAGGCTGTTTAAGGAGGTTATGGATAGCTTAGGTATACAGCACTTTAAATCCAAGGTGTATCATCCAGAATTTCAGGGAGCTTTAGAGAGGTGGCATCAGACCTTGAAAACTATGTTAAGAGCATAGTGTCAGGATTATCCTAATGATTAGAATAAAGGTATTCTAATCACATTGTTTTCCACTAGAGATGCCCCAAACAAACTTACTCAGTTCACTCACTTCGAGTTAATATTCAGGCGTGAAGTGAGAGGTCCTTCCTAATTAATTAAAGAAAAATTGACAGGACCAAAGTCGGAGATCTCACATTTAGATTATGTATCAGAAGTGAGAGAGAGATTAAATAGAGTAGGTGAGTTAGCTAAACGGTACCTAAAGAGAGCACAAAGTAGAATGAAGCAGGTGGTGGATAAAAGCCCTGAGACTCGGGTGTTCTCCCGAGGGGATGACGTGTTAGTACTGTTACCAGTGATGGGAGATCCCTTCAAAGTCAGGTTTAGTGGTCCCTATCAAATTGAGGAAAAGTTGAGTCAGGTGAACTATCTGTTAAAGATGCCTGATAGAAAGAAAAGATATCGAGTATGTCATGGGATCATGTTGAAATCATATTACACCAGAGAGAAAGAAGCAGAAAACCAGGTGTTAGTTACTGCCCCACAGAGTGAGGAATCAAATTCAGATGATGTGGATTTTGATGTGCCTCAAAATAGATTTAAAAATGAAGAAGTCCTTGAGGAGTGGAGTAGGTTAGTAAGCTATCTGTCTCAGGAGCATAGGACACAATTGAAAGATTTGTTACTGCAGTATAAGGATATATCTAAGAATCAGATAGGGAGGACTAATGCTATTGTACATGTAGTAGACATAGGGAATACTGCTCCAATAAAACAACACCCCTATCAGCTTAATCCTTTCAAAGCCAGACAGGTACAGATGGCGATGGAGGCCATGCTTGACGAGGATATCATCGAACCAAGCTAGAGCGAGTGGAGTTTACCAATCGTCTTAATTCCCAAACCAGAATGGACTCAACAATTCTGTACGTATTATCAGAAGGTCGACGCCGTTACATAATCGGACTCATATCCAATTCCTAGATGGGAGGACCGTATCAAGAAAGTCAGACAAGCTAGTTACATCACCAAGATGAACTTAATGTGTGGTTACTGGCAGGTACCTTTATCAGAGCCGGCAAAAAGATTTCTGTGTTTGTTACTCCAAATGGGCTATATCAGTTTAAAGTGATGCCCTTAGGAACGAAGAATGCACCTGCCACATTCCAAAGACTCATGAACAGAATTATGGCTGGGTTAACAAACTGTGCAGTCTATTTGGACGATGTAGTGATCATTAGTAAGTCCTGGAAAGATCACGTAATACAGTTGGCAGAGCTCTTTGAACGACTACGAGAAGCAAAGCTGGGGATAAATTAAACTGAATTTGTGAAAGCAGAGGTGACATTCTTGGGACATAACATCGGTCCAGGAAGGTTGACCCCACGGAACGCAAAAACGAAGGCCACTGAGAAATTTCCATAACCAGCCTCAAAGAAACAGGTACTTCGATTCTGAGGACTCTGCAGTTTCTATCAGAAGTTTGTTCCAAACTTCAGCAGTGTCGTGCCACCGTTAACCAATTTGCTGAAGACGAACACCACGTTTTGGTGGACAGAACAATGCCAGAGGCATTCGACCATTTGAAATCAATATTAACCACCAAACAAGTTTTAGCTACTCCAAACGTTTCAAAACCTTTAAAGTTGCCATCGATGCTAGTGACATAGGAGTTGGAGCTGAACTACTACAGGTACATGAGGATGGGATTGAACTGCCAGTTGGTTATTTTCTGAAGAAGATCAACATCCACCAAATGAAATACTCCATGATCGACAAAGAATTACTGAGTTTGGTACTGGCCTTACAAAATTCTAATGCGTATGTCCTGAATAATGTGTTGGAGACAATGGTATACAGAGGAACCTCGATTATCCGAATGAGATGGATGGGTATTATTTCGTTCAGATAATTTATTATTCAGTTAATTGATTCAATGCCTTTCCTCTGGGACTTGGGGTGTTCAGTTAAGTCCGCTATTCATTCAGGGGACGAGGCAGCAGCACACTGCATGCAGGCTCTTGCCCCACCCCCCAACCTCGTCCAACACCGCCTCCCCAATCTGGTCCCACCCAGACCTGCCTGCGCCCCCCCCCCCCGCCGTCCACCCCCAACCCTGTCCAATCCGAACAACCATCCGCGCCTCCAACCCCGTCCAACCCCATTCCCCCCATCCACCGACAACTCCGTCTATCCCCCCGTCCGTTCCCCAACCCCATCTAACCCCACCCTCCATCCAACTCCCCAAACCCATCCAACTCCGCCTCCCATCGGTGCCCCAGCCCCAACCCCCTGACCACCCCTTAACCCTTTCCAACCCCAACCCCCTGTCCGCCCCCCCAACTCTGTCCAACCCCGCATCCCATCAGCCCACCCCCACCCGCCCCACCAACCCCATCCAAAACCGCACCCCCTGCCCACCCCCAACCCCGTCCAACCCCACTCCAGCGCAGCTGCCACATCCCCCCATGCCCTCCCACCCCCTGTGCACCTCCCGTCCACCCCGCACCCCCCTTCAAGACAGCCGGAGTGGACACCATCAGTCAGAGTGCTGCTGCCTTTGGGGGGGGGTGAATTTCAAATGAGTACACACACACACACACACACACACACCCGTTTACTGCAACTCTGTGACAGGTTCGACCTTTTCCCTGTACAGGGCAATGTTGGAGAGACTATTTGGGGAAGGGGGTTTAGGGTACACCGGCGTGTGGATCGCCAGGGAAGGTGAGAGAGAGAGAGAGGCAGGCAGTCAGTCATTTCGAGAAGTGCCTGGGTTCCCAGTGATGTCCAAGACTGTTCTCAGCAGCATTTCAGTAAGCCAAGTTCATTCTTAATCACTGTAAATAAAAGACGCAATCACTGTTGGAAACACACCTTTAATGTAATGACATCTTCGGATAATCCGAAATTCGGATAATTGATATTCGGATAATCGAGATTCCTCTGTACATGGATCACAATCCTCGTACATTCGTTGAACACTTTGAAGACAAGAATATGAGATTATTTTGTTGGAGTCTTAGGTTACAGCCTTTTAATTTAAAAACTGTACATGTTGCAGATCGTAAGAATGTAATCGCAGATGCGTTATCGCAGATTTAACTGATAAAATTTAGATGAGATTTGTATTTAATTTTTATATATGTATGTGTGTGTGTATAAGAGGTTAGGATGAACTCAGATTAAAGTTGTCTGTATGTTAGGGTAATGTGTTTAAAGAATATAAAGAAAATAAAACCATCTTTTCATTATGATGGTTCATTTTTTCTTAAGTGGGGAGGTGTTACGAAGATGTGGGTATACTGTACCTTTAACAGAGTTAAAAGCTAGCAGAACTACATGACAGCACCAAGTGTCCTGAACAAGATACAATGTAACATGTGGTCTAGCAACTAGGGTAGCTGGTTGCCTGAAGATAATTTTCAGTAAATCTTAATTGGGGGGATTTTATCAGACTAGTATTATAGAAGGGAAAGTCAAAGGTAGGTTAGAGGAAGGAGTTGTAAATAGTTAATACTTTAAGAAATAAAGTTATTAATGTTTACTTTAAACAGTTCTAGGCCTCTTGAATTTTCACAGATTACTGCACGGGATAAATATTTCTGTGTTGCTGGTTTAAATTAAGTGGGGGGTGGGGTTACCCATATTATTGCCCATATTGTTACGATACTCCATTTGCCAACTTACTTGCCCATATACTTAACCTATCAGTATCTCGCTGGAAATTGTATCCCTCTCAAAAGCTGCTTTTCCACCTACTTTTGTGTCATCTGGAAATGTGGTACAGTACATTTACTTCCTTTCTCCAAGTCAAAAATGTGGCTCATGATCTCCAGGTAGGCCTACCTATAAAGTGCTGCACAACTGTGCAAGTGATTTTACCCTTTCAACCTTTTTAATCATTGAATCATAGAATCCCTACAGCATGGAAACAGGCCATTGAGTTCACACTGATCCTCTGAAGAGCACATCACCAAGACCAACTCCCCTCTACCCTATCCCTGCATTTCCCACGGCTAATTCATATAGTCTGCACATTCCTGGATACTATAAGCTATTTAGCATGGCTAATCCACTGAACCACTACATTGAGGAGCTTCTGCATGATGCCTGTAGTAGTGGCCTTCATATCCTTCACAGCTGAAAATGTGTTGCTGGAAAAACGCAGCAGGTCAGGCAGCATCCAAGGAGCAGGAGAATCGACGTTTTGGGCATGAACTCTTCTTCAGGAATGAGGAAAGTGTGCCAAGCGGGCTAAGATAAAAGGTGTAGGGAGGAGGGATTTGGGGGAGGGGCATTGGAAATGCAATAGGTGGAAGGAGGTTAAGGTGAGGGTGATAGGCTGGAGTGGGGGTGGGGGCGGAGAGGTCTGGAAGAAGATTGCAGGTTAGGAAGGTGGTGCTAAGTTCAAGGGTTGGGACTGAAACAAGGTGGGGGGAGGGGAAATGAAGAAACTGGAGAAATCTGAGTTCATCCCTTGTGTTTGGAGGGTTCCTAGGTGGAAGATGAGGCACTCTTCCTCCAGCCGTCATGTTGCTATGGTCTGGCGATGGAGGAGTCCAAGGTCCTGAATGTTCTTGGTGGAGTGGGAGGGGGAGTTGAAGTGTTGAGCCACTGGATGGTTGGGTTGGTTTGTGCAGGTGTCCCAGAGGTGTTCTCTGAAACCTTCCGCAAGTAGGCGGCCTGTCTCCCCAATATAGAGGAGGCCATATCAGGTGCAGCGGATGCAGTAAATGATTTGTGTGGAGGTGCAGGTGAATTTGTGGTGGATATGGAAGGATCCCTTGGGGCCTGGAGGGAAGTAAGGGGGGAGGTGTGGGCGCAAGTTTTGCATTTCTTGCGGTTGCAAGGGAAGATGCCGGGAGTGGAGGTTGGGTTGGTGGGGGGTGTGGACCTGACGAGGGAGTAATAGAGGGAGTGATCTTTTCGGAATGCTGATAGGGGAGGGGAAGGAAATATATCCCTGGTGGTGGGGTCGTTTGGAGGTGGCGGAAATGATGACGGATGATACGATGTATATGGAGGTTGGTGGAGTGGTAGGTGAGGACCAGTGGGGTTCTGTCCTGGTGACGATTGGAGGGGCAGGGCTCAAGGGCATAGGAGCGGGAAGTGGAGGAGATGCGGTGGAGAGCATCATCGATCACGTCTGGGGGGAAATTGCGGTCTTTGAAGAAGAAGGGTTGTTCGGTATTGGAACTGGACCTCCTGGGAGCAGATGCGGCGGAGACGAAGGAATTGGGAATATGGGATGGTGTTTTTACAGGGGGCAGGGTGGGAGGAGGTGTAGTCTAGGTAGCTGTGTGGGAGTCGGTCAGTTTATAGTAAATGTCCGTGTTGATTCAGTCGCCCGAGATAGAAATGGAGAAATCTAGGAAGGGGAGGGAGGGGTCTGAGACAGTCCAGGTAAATTTGAGATCGGGGTGGAAGGTGTTGGTAAAGTGGATGAAGTGTTCAACCTCCTCATGGGAGCATGACGCAGCGCTGATACAGTCATCGATGTAGCGGAGGAAAAGGTGGGGGCTGGTGCCAGTGTAGCTGCGGAAGATGGACTGTTCCACATATCCTACGAAGAGGCAGGCATAGCTGGGGCCCATGCGGGTGCCCATGGCAACTCCTTTGGTTTGGAGGAAGTGGGAGGATTGGAAAGAGTAGTTGTTCAGAGTGAGGACCAGTTCAGTCAATCGAAGGAGGGTGTCAGTGGAAGGGTACTGGTTGGTATGGCAGGAAAGGAAGAAGCGGAGGGCTTTGAGTCCTTCGTGATGAGGAATGGAGGTGTACAGGGACCGGATGACAATGGTGAAGATAAGGCATTGGGGACCGGGAAAGCGAAAATCATGGAGGAGATGGAGGACGTGGGTGGTGTCCCAAACATAGGTGGGGACAGGACAGTGTTGAGGTATGTAGAGATGAGTTCAGTGGGGCAGGAGCAGGCTGAGACAATGGGTCGGCTGAGGCAGTCAGGTTGTGGATTTTGGGCAGGAGGTAGAAACGGATGGTGCGGGGTTGTGAGACTGAGGTCGGAGGCTGTGGATGGGAGATCTCCTGAGGTGATGAGGTTATGGATGGTCTGGGAGATGATGGTTTGGTGGTGGGAGGTGGGGTCATGGTCAAGGGGGCAGTAGGAGGAGGTGTCTGGGAGCTGGCGTGTAGCCTCATCGGTGTAAAGGTTGGTGCGCCAAACTACTACCGCGCATCCCTTGTCTGGCGGTTTGATAGTGAGTTTGTAGTTGGAATGAAGGGAGTGGAGGGCTGCATGTTCCGATGGTGAGAGGTTGGAGTGAGTGAGAGGGGTGGAGAGGTTGAGGCAGTTAATGTCGTGGCGGCAGCTGGCTATGAAGAGATCGAGGGCAGGTAAGAGGCCAGCACGGGGTGTTCCAGGTGGATGGGGTGTGTTGGAGGTGGGAGAAGGGGTCGTCAGAGGGTGGGCAAGAGTCCTGGTTGGAGAAGTAGATGCGGAGGCGAAGGCGGCGGAAGAATTGTTTGATGTCTCGCCGCGTGTTGAACTCGTTAATCCGAGAGCGTAGGGGAATGAAGGTGAGCCCTCTGCTGAGGACTGATCTGTCATCCTCAGAGAGGGGTAGTTCTGGAGGGATGGTAAAAACACGGCAGGGCTGGGAGCTAGGACCTGGAGCTGGAGCTGGGAGTGGGGGGGCGGGGTTAGGCGTGGGAGCAGGAATTGGGACGGGGATGCAGAGCGGGGTGGGGGTGGGGTTCGGTGTGGGGATGGAGATTGGCATGGGGGTGGGGTTAGGCGTGCGAACGGAGATCGGCATGGGGGCGGGGTTAGGCGAGGTGACGAAGATCGGCGTGGGGGCAGAGACGCATGTGGCGTGGTCGTTGTGCAGGTGAGTGGTGTCACTGGGGGAGGAAATGGCTGCGGCGACGGCAGAAACGGTGTTGTTCCCAATAGCTGTGGACCCTGCGGAGGCCGCGAATCTGTCGGCAATGGTCTTCCTGGCGATCGTGGAGGCTGCACGGTTGGTGGGGGCGGGAGTGATGTCATGGTTTGTGGCGGCGGTTGCTGCCGCAGGCGCTGCAGCGGCTGCGTGGTTAATGGCGCCCGAGTGATTCCGGAGGCTGATGGAAGATTCTGGAGCAGTTGAGGAACCCAGAGTGTGGGGGTAAGTACATGAAAGTTTTTGGTACTTATTGTCTTTAATTTCCGATATGGCTAGGAAGAACTGTTGTTTAGTGTATGGATTCTTCTGTGGATGAAGAACAGTAGAGGTCCTATGCAAGTCTGTGAGAGTGTTGTCCTGATCTGGACTAATTGCAGGGAATGTAGGTAGCAGCGCATGGCTGCAAGCATGGAGCGGAGGATCCGGAGGGAGGTGTGTTGCTGGAGGCTTCAGATTTGTTGTAGGTACTGGTTGTGCTGGTTGGGTCCAAATTTTGTTGGTCTGAACGTAGTCCGGAGTCCATGCGGGGTCAGTCGGTTCCGTAGGCAGGTGCTGAGGAAGGAGATGTGGCTGTGGTAGCGAGTCTGTTTGAGGACGTGGCTTCTGAGCAGAGGAGATGACCTGGGGTGTGCAATGAGAGAGGGACTCACTGAAATCCTTGTAGAGGAAGAGAGCTTCTTCAAGGAAGGCATCCTTGCAAGAGGATTCACAGTAGGTTAAAATCTTCTAGGAGAAAGTGAGGACTGCAGATGCTGGAGATCAGAGCTGAAAATGTGTTGCTGGAAAAGCGCAGCAGGTCAGGCAGCATCCAAGGAGCAGGAGGATCGACGTTTGGGCATGAGCCCTTCTTCAGGAATGAGGAGAGTGTGCCAAGCAGGCTAAAATAAAAGGTAGAGAGGAGGGACTTGGGGGAGGGGCATTGGAAATGTGATAGGTGGAAGGAGGTCAAGGTGGGGGTGATAGGCCGGAGTGGGGGTGGGGGCGGAGAGGTCAGGAAGAAGATTGCAGGTTAGGAAGGTGGTGCTGAGTTCGAGGGTTGGGACTGAGACAAGGTGGGGGGAGGGGAAATGAGGAATCACATCCTTCACCTAAGTCCAGTTTATATAGTGGGAGATTTTAATGCTTAGATTTTCCACTCAAAAGAAATCTGGAAAGTACACTGATTAGATTAGATTAGATTTACAGTGTGGAAACAGGCCCTTCGGCCCAACAAGTCCACACCGACCCGCCGAAGCGAAACCCACCCATACCCCTACATTTACCCCTTACCTAACACTACGGGCAATTTAGCATGGCCAATTCACCTGACCCGCACATCTTTGTGACTGTGGGAGGAAACCGGAGCACCCGGAGGAAACCCACGCTGACACGGGGAGAACGTGCAAACTCCACACAGTCAGTCGCCTGAGTCGGGAATTGAACCCGGGTCTTCAAGCGCTGTGAGGCAGCAGTGCTAACCACTGTGCCACCGTGCCGCCCACTGATCTGGTCATATTTTCCAGATGAAGCCAAATTAGTGTCTGGAATGTCAAGATTTGGAAGTGCTGGTGTTGGACTGAGGTGTGCAAAGTCAAAACTCACACAACACCAGGATATAGTCCAACAGGTTTATTTGGACTGGGACACATCCGTCCTAGGACAAGCCAAACAGAGACACCCACGAGAATTCCTAGAAGCATGGCATTCCAAGCGGAACTCTATCAACCAAACACATTGACTTGGATCCCATTTACCACCCTCTGAGAAAAAGAACAGGAAATGACATCACCATAGGAAATGATGTCACTGCAGGAAATGACATCACCAACCCTAGGAAACACAAACACGTAACTCAACCTGTGGTACAAATCCTCTCAAAACTTGCTAATGATATGTTTGCATTTGCTGCTAATTCACCTTCAGGGAGTGCACTAACTATCCATGCTGTCACTGTGCCTATATTGTCACTGCTAGCAATGGAGAAGGAAACTAATTATTTGCATTGAAGATCAGCAGTGGTGAAATGTTGTAACAATTCAACTTAAATCACAGGAACAAGAATTTATAGAGCCCCATTCTCAACACTTGTCTATTGTGCCCCTTCACATAGGGAAAGGTGATGACTGGTGTCAGGAATAGGATATCCAGGAAGGCAGTGTGCAAGATGAAGAGCCCAGCACTAAGCAGGATGGCATCTGGAGCACAGAGTGTATATGGAATACAAGCTTTCCTCAGACATGGAACCATGACAAGCACAACACATGCAGCTATGGATGGTGTGGGTGCCCATTTCCAGTTCTATATGAACATCAATGATGTCAACTGTGCACATTTCCTAACCCAGAGTTATGGCAGGAGGTAAGTATAAAAACACGACCTGAACACAGGCAGTAAGGAAACTCTTTGCCTTCATCAGACCTGTTCCTGTGAAATAGAAGCATTTTGTGTAGCAATGTGAGAGCTACATTCTTATGAGTGAACAGTGGCATGCTATATTGAACATAACTATACAGAAATGTTATTTGCAGCCCTTCAAGCCCAGATTCTAGCTTCTTGTAACCTAACATTGCCACAACATAGCTCATTTTACATATGCTCAGTTGCTATATTACGTGTAAACTACAATTTGTAGTTTTCTGGTACTTATAAGGTTAATTAGCCCAGTTTATTGAAAACCTAGTGTTGAAACAGGCCATTAGGCTCAACAGGTCCACACCAACCCTCCAAAGAGTATCTAGACCCGTTCCCCTACATTTCCCCAGACTAAGGCACATAGCCTACACGTCCTTGACCACTATGGGCAATTTAGCATAGCTAATTCACTTAATCTTCACATCCTTGAACAGTGGGGAGGAAACTGGAACACCCAGAGGGAACCAACACAGACACAGGGAGAGTGTACAAACTCCATACAAAGTCACCCGAGGCTGGAATTGAACCTGGGTCCATGGTGAAATGAGGCAGCAGTGTTAACCACTGAGGCACCGTGCTACCCCAGTTGGCTAGAAGATTAGTGTGCAGGCAGAATAAAGCCAATAGAATAGATTCTATTCCCTGTCGTAATTCATCAATGTCAGCTTCCTCAATTTGCCCCATGCCTGTGGAGTGCTTATCCTCAAGCTATAAACTAGCAATTTTCTCTCTCTATTCGGGAGAGATGCCTATATTGTTTTGTAGATTATGGTTCCATATCATACATAATATTTGCCATATTTCCTGATCCTGTTCTCTCTCTGTTGGTCCTCCATCTCTCTCACAGCAGAAACAGAAATATTTCCATCAAGGTTTCACTGCAATCTAAATGAAGGCCTCAAGTCAGAAGCATATCGTAGATGATAAAGGAGTTAGAAAAGAAAAATATGGATAAAATACATAATTTCTTCAGAAATAACACTTTTATAAGCATTTTCCTTCCACTTTTTCTTTACTGTTGAACAAATAAATTCCTTTTTTATTGTTCATGATTTATGTTCAACAATGTTTGAAAAGTGACAAATGAAAGAAAAGCAATTTCCTGACCTCTGAATATCCCATAGAACTTGTGTATAGTCAGTGTTACAATATAGGAAATGCAGTATATACATTGAGCACAAGGAGGGTCACAAGTGATTTACAAGAATGGTTCCAGGAATAGAAAACGTCAATTATAAGGATAGATTAAAGAAGTTGGGATTGTTCTCCATTGACAGAAGAACACTAAAAGGAGATTTGATAGAAGTTTTCAAAATCATAAGCAAAATCGATAAACTGGGAGAAATGTTCCTGCTGGTAGAAGAAACCAACGGCATGGTGTCTCAATGGTTAGCACTGCTGCCTCACAGCGCCAGAGACCCGGGTTCAATTCCCGCCTCAGGCGACTGACTATGTGGAATTTGCACATTCTCCCCGTGTCTGCGTGGGTTTCCTCCGGGTGCTCCGGTTTCCTCCCACAGTCCAAAGATGTGCAGGTCAAGTGAATTGACCATGCTAAATTGCCCATAGTGTTAGGTGTAGGGGTATGGGTGGGTTGCGCTTCAGCGTGGACGTGTTGGGCCAAAGGGCCTGTTTCCACACTGTAAGTAATCTAATCTAAACATGAATGAGCAAGCATAGATTTAAAATAACGTGCAAAAAAAGCCAGGCTGATGGGAGAAAAATCTGTTTAACATAGCACAAAGTTAGGATATGGAATGCACTGCTGAGAAACATGGTGGAGTCAGGTTCATTTGAGGTATTCAAGTGGACCATGGATGATTATTTGAATAGTAATAGTGTGTAAGGCTATGTGAAAAGGCAGGAAATTGGCACTATGTAACAACGAACATTTGAAGAGCTAGTGCAGGCATGATGGGCCAAATGGCCTCCTTCTGCACTTTCACAATTCTGGGATTGTGTGAAAAGCAGCAAGGTGTTATGACCAGAAGATCAGTTTTAAGTGATGTTCATTGCAAGCCAAATATTGGCCAGGACACCAGGGATCCTCTACGTTTCTTCAAAATAGTGCTATGGGATTGTTTTACATTTAGCTCAATAAGTAGATTGAGTCTAGGTTGAACATCTAATTTTTGTGTTCAAGTCTCTCACATGGAGCTATGAACCCACAGATTTCAGACAAAATTCTGCCAACTGAGCACAGCCAGCACATTATTACTGTCACCTCATTTAAGGTAACTCACTGAATGTAAGCATTTATTTCCGGTAGGTAGAAATGACATTAGACATGAGTGATAAAAAATGATTGAAGTATCAATCCCTCCACATTCCCTGACCTTATGGTCAAAAAGAGAAGTAATCCTACCATCCCCTGACAACTTTTCTTTGCTGCCCAGCTCTAAGCGTCTGCTGACAGTTGGCTGCTTCTCTGTAAGGTCATTGCCGGGGTATCTCTAACAATGCCTTTTCTTCATTCCCCAGCAATGTTACCACTGCAGGTTTCTGCCCTAGTCACATTGCTGAAATGGCTCTTATCACAGCCACAAATGGCATCCTTTCTGATTATGACAATGATTAACACACAGCCTTTGACACAGATTGCCACATGGGTTTCCTTTAATGCTTCTCCATCAGGGAGGACAGCATATGTCTGATTGCACTCCTACCTATCTAACCATAAATTTTGAATTAAATGAAATTTCCACTAGCATCCCCAAGGATCTATTCTTGATCCCATCTTTTTTCTCACCTAGGTGCTGCATCTCAGCAATTTCATCTAACAAAACAGCATCAGTTTCCACATGTGCATGGTCATCATCTGGCTCAACTTCACGAAGATCTCTCTTCAATCAAATGAAGAGAAGTTCTCTTGAACTAAATATTGGGAAAAGCAAAATTATTGAGCAGAATTGCCTCTTCGTATCTTGTGTCACTCATTTTAAAAATCCAAAATCTACTGACCCATCTTTTCTACCCGACTAGTTACATACGCAAAATAAACAACAATTTCCAGTTTGCAAAATCATATGACTGATCATGCTCATGACTTTCAAAGTGTATTGTTAAGATTTCTTTAATAATAGATTCTGGCATCTTCACAAAGGCTAATATTTGGCAAACTAGATTGTTGTTCCCTATTTTCTTTCTTTCTTGAATAGCAATGTTATATTTGCTAACGTCCAATTCACCTGGACTTTTCTAAAACTAGGAGATTTTTGGAAAATCAAAACAGTATATTTGCAGCTGCTTCTTTTAGAATCCTTGGATGTAGGCCAACATTTATGTTTGTCTTTTGTTAAATAATAAATAGTTATTGCCCTTTAACAACAAAACTGGGTGTGAATTACTTTAATCCTGAATAGCATTCTGTCAGGCAAACTGATCATCTTGATGGTTTAACTAGATAGTTACACAATAGCAAGGTCTTGTAGAATAGTGGGTTTTATTATTGGCACACACTTCCCAATTGAGTCCTGACAAAAGTTTGGGGGGCTCGGTATCTGCGGTCTGAATGTGGACAACTTGAGAGTGGAAATAATATAAGATTAATTGGTAAAGAAAAAAAGGTCAATCTGCCATAAATGCTGTTGGATGCGAACCTTATCAGATCAAATGGATCGGTTGGAGAGACAGATAGAAACGATGAGGAATTTGCAACAGCAACAGTATGTGATGGATGGAAGTTACAGGATGGGGGGAGGCGGGGGGAAGTCTCACGTACAGTCACATAGATGGGTTAACTCCAGGAAAGGTGAGAGAGGTCAGCACCTAGGGCAGGAGTCTTTTGTGAATATACCCATTTCAAACAGGTATGCTATTTTGGAAAATGTAGGGGGTGATGGATTTTCAGGGAACGTAGCACAAACAGCCAAGTTTCTGGTATTGAGACTGGCTCTAATGCAATGAGGGGTAGATCGGCTTCCAAGAGATCAATTGTGTTAGGGGATTCTGTAGTCAGAGGTACAGACAGACGTTTCTGTGGCCAGCAGAGATAATGCAAAATGGTGTGTGGTTTCCCTGGTTCCAGGATCAAGGAAGTCTCAGAGAGGGTGCAGAATGTTCTCACGGGGGAGAGGGGCCAGCAGGAGGTCATTGTCCACATTGGAACCAACGATATTTGAAGGGAAAAGGTTGAGACTCTGAAGGGAGATTACAGAGAGCTAGGCAGAAATTTAAAAAGGAGGTCCTCAAGGGTAGTAATATCTGGATTACTCCCAGAGCTACGAGCTAGTGAGGGCAAGAATAGAAGGATAGAGCAGATGAATCCATGGCTCAGGAGCTGGTGTATGAAGGATTCACATTTTTGGATCATTGGAATCTCTTTTGGGATAGAAGTGACCTGTACAAGAAGGACGGATTGCACCTGAATTGGAAGGGGACTAATATGCTGGCAGGGAAATTTGCTAGAACTGCTTAGGAGGATTTAAACTAGTAAGGTGGGGGGGGTGGGGGGGACCCCAGGGAGATAGTGAGGAAAGAGATCAATCTGAGACAAGTACAGATGAGAACAGAAGTGAGTCAAACAGTCAGGGCAGGCAGGGACAAGGTAGGACTAATAAATTAAACTGCATTTATTTCAATGCAAGCGGCTTAATAGGGAAGGCAGATGAACTCTGGGCATGGTTAGGAACATGGGACTGGGATATCATAGCAATGACGGAAACATGGCTCAGGGAAGGGCAAGACCGGCAGCTTAATATTCTTGGATACAAATGCTACAGGAAGGATAGAAAGGGAGGCAAGAGAGGAGGGGGAGTGGTATTTTTGATAAGGGATAGCATTACAGCTGTGCTGAGGGAGGATATTCCCGGAAATACGTCCAGGGAAGTCATTTGGGTGGAACTAAGAAATAAGAAAGGGATGATCACTTTATTGGGATTGTATTATAGACCCCCCCAATAGTCAGAGAGAAATTGAGAAACAAACTTGTAAGGAGATCTCAGCTATCTGTAAGAATAATAGGGTAGTTATGGTAGGGGATTTTAACTTTCCAAACATCGACTGGGACTGCTATAGTGTTAAAGGTTTAGATGGAGAGGAACTTCTTATGTGTGTACAAGACAATTTTCTGATTCAGTATGTGGATGTACCTACTACAGAAGGTGCAAAACTTGACCTACTCTCGGGAAATAAGGCAGGGCAGGTGACTGAGGTGTCAGTGGGGGAGCACTTTTGGGCCCAGTGACCATAATTCTATTCATTTTAAAATCGTGATGGAAAAGGATAGACCAGATCTAAAAGTTGAAGTTCTAAATTGGAGAAAGGCCAATTTTGACAGTATTAGGCAAGAACTTTCAAAAGCTGATTGGAGACAGATGTTCGCAGGTAAAGGGACAGCTGGAAAATGGGAAGCCTTCAGAAATGAGATAACAAGAATCCAGAGAAAGTATATTCCTGACAAGGTGAAAGGAAAGACTGGTAGGTATAGGGAATGCTGGATGACTAAAGAAATTGAGGGTTTCGTTAAGAAAAGGAAGGAAGCACATGTAAGGTATAGACAGGACAGATCGAGTGAATCCTTAGGTGAGTATAAAGAAAGTAGGAGTATACTTAAGAGGGAAATCAGGAGGGCAAAACAGGGACGTGAGATAGCTTTGGCAAATAGAATTAAGGAAAATCCAAAAGGTTTTTACAAATATATTAAGGACAAAAGGGTAACTAGGGAGAGAACAGGTCCTCTCAAAGATCAGAAAGGCGGCCTTTGTGTGGAGCCACAGAAAATGGAGGAGATACTATATGAATATTTTGCATCAGTATTTACTGTGGAAAAGGATATGGAAGATATAGACTGTAGGGAAATGGATGGTGACATCTTGCAAAATGTCCAGATTACAGAGGAGGAAGTGCCGGATGTCTTGAAATGGTTAAAAGTGGATAAATCCCCAGGACCTGATCAGGTGTACCCAAGAACAATGTGGGAAGCTAGAGAAGTGATTGCTGGGCCTCTTGCTGAGATATTTGTATCATAGATAGTCACAGGTGAGGTGCCAGAAGACTGGGGATTGGCAAACGTGGTGCCATCGTTTAAGAAGGGTGGGAAAGACAAGCCAGGGAACTATAGTCCGATGAGCCTGACCTCAGTGGTGGGCAAGTTGTTGGAGGGAATCCTGAGGGACAGGATGTACATGTATTTGGAAAGGCAAGGACTGATTCGGGATAGTCAACATGGCTTTGTGCGTGGGAAATCATGTCTCACAAACTTGATTGAGTTTTGTGAAGAAGTAACAAAGAAGATTGATGAGGGCAGAGCAGTAGATGTGATCTATATGGACTTCAGTAAGGTGTTCGACAAGGTTCCCCATGGGAGACTGATTAGCAAGGTTAGATCTCATGGAATACAAGGAGAACTAGACATTTGGATACAGAACTGGCTCAAAGGTAGAAGACAAAGGTTGGTGGTGGAGGGTTGTTTTTCAGACTGGAGGCCTGTGACAAGTGGAGTGCCACAAGAATCGGTGCTGGGCCCTCTATTTTTTGTCATTTACATAAATGATTTGGATGCGAGCATAAGAGGTACAGTTAGTAAGTTTGCAGGTGACACCAAAATTGGAGGTTTCGTGGACAGCGAAGATGGCTACCTCAGGTTACAACAGGATCTGGAAAGCAAATCTTCGCTGGACTTATACACTTAATGGTAAGGTCCTAGAGAGTGTTGCTGAACAAACAGACCTTGGAGTGCAGGTTCATGGCTCCTTGAAAGTGGAGTTGCAGGTAGATAGAATAGTGAAGAAGGCGTTTGGAATGCTTTCCTTTATTGATCAGAGTACTGAGTACAAGAGTTGGAAGGTCATGTTGCGGCTGTACAGGACATTGGTTAGGCCACTGTTGGAATATTGCAATTCTGGTCTCCTTCCTATTGGAAAGATGTTGTGAAACCTGAAAGGGTTCAGAAAAGATTTACAAGGATGTTGCCAGGGTTGGAGGATTTGAGCTATAGGGAGAGGCTGAACAGACTGGGGCATCGGAGACTGAGAGTTGACCTTATAGAGGTTTACAAAATTATGAGGGGCATGGATAGGATAAATAGACAAAGTCTTTTCCCTGGGGTTGGGGA
The DNA here is from genome assembly GCF_020745735.1 of Hemiscyllium ocellatum. Taxonomy (NCBI): domain Eukaryota; kingdom Metazoa; phylum Chordata; class Chondrichthyes; order Orectolobiformes; family Hemiscylliidae; genus Hemiscyllium; species Hemiscyllium ocellatum. The sequence goes on from NC_083418.1 coordinate 39,575,432, forward strand.
GTCCAGAACTAGAGGGCATAGGTTTAGGGTGAGGGGGGAAAGATATAAAAGAGACCAAAGGGGCAACTTTTTCACGCAGAGGGTGGTACGTGTATGGAATGAGCTGCCAGAGGATGTGGTGGAGGCTGGTACAATTGCAACATTTAAAAGGCATTTGGATGGGTATATGAATGGGATGCGTTTGGAGGGATATGGGCCGGGTGCTGGCAGATGGGACTAGATTGGGTTGGGATATCTGGTCGGCGTGGGCAGGTTGGACCGAAGGGTCTGTCTCCATACTGTACATCTCTATTCTAATGACTTTCTCAGCCTTTAAAGATTGTAGGCCTGGAGAGGATTCAAGAGGTAATGGTTAGATGATGCTATAGAAAGACTTGAAAACAAAGGTGTGAATTTCATCATAGATACCTTGCCAAAGAAGGGAACATGTTCTACATGGATGCACATGACATTGGGTTCTGCCTCTCCATTACCTGTAATAACCCCAACATTTCTATGACTCTGTGTTTACTCATCTGGCAATTAAACTTGGCTGATCAACAATTTCTTTCAACTAAACACCAGAAAAACAGAAAAGGTCCCTTCTACCCACTCCTCAAAAACATAAATGCTCACCCCTGCCTCTGACTGCATTCATGTTCACAGTCATTGCCTTAAGCTGAACCTCTAATCAATCTAGAATTTATAATTCCATGTGCTCCATCATAAATTTACATAATAATCTCAGTTCAAAGTCTGACCATGTTTCATGCTTGCCTTTGTTATCTGGCTCACCTATCCCAATGCTGTCCTGGTCAAGATTTTAGAACCTTTTACACTTCCAGATCATCCAAACCTCTTCTGGCATATCCTACTCTGTACCAAGAAATTTTCATTCATTATCCCTTAATTGCTAACATTAGACATCCATCAACCCCACAAACAACAGTAATTGAGGACTTCTACTATGAAATTATCACCTGAGTTACCCTTGAGAATACTGCTGTGGGGCCAATATATTTGAGAGCATTCATAAGGCAACTTTATAACTTAGAGTCAAAAAGTGTGACGCTGAAAAAGCACAGCAGGTCAGGCAGCATCTGAGGAGCAGGAGTGTCAATGTTTTGGGAATAGGCCCTTCATCAGGAATGTGAAGGGGAAGGGGGGCTGACAGATAAATAAGGGGATTAATGTGCTCCCACAAGGAGGTTGACCAGTTCACCAACTTCACCAACACTTCCACCCTGACCTCAAGTTCACAGGGACCATCCCCAACACCTCTCTCCCCTTCCTGGACCTCTCTGTCTCTGTCTTCGGCGACCGACTCAACAAGGACATTTATTTTAAACCCTCTGACTCCCATCCACTGCCTCTACTGTATCAGCGCCCAGGAAGAGCAATTCCATTCCATGACAGTCCAGATGTCCCCCTATTTCAAGGACCACTATATCCCCTCCAATGTGATCAACAATGCTCTCTATTGTATCTTCTCCACTTCCCATACCTCTGCCCTCGAACCCTACACCTCTAACCACAAAAAGAATAGAACCCCGGTGGTCCTCACCTCACAAATCTCCAGATACAGCGCATTATCCTCCGTCATTTTCGCCACCAACAGTCAGACCACACCACCAAAAACGTATTGCCTTCCCCACCCCTACCTGCATTCCGTTGAGACCATTCCTTCTGCAACTTCCTCGTTAGGTCCATGCCACACCCCACCAACCCACCCTCTACACCCGGCACCTGCACCTGCCCCTGCCGCCACACGAAGTACAAACTTACACTCATGCCTCCCCCCTCACTTCTGTCTAAGGCCATAAAGGATCATTTCAAATCTGGCAGAAATTTTCCTGCACACTGACCCAGCAAATCTACTGCATCCATTGTTCTCAACGGGGTCTCTTCTACATCAGGGAGACAGGACCCCCAACTCGCAGAGTGGTCCAGAGAACATCTCTGGTCTACATACACCAGACAACCCCTCCGCCCTGTGGCCAACCACTTCAACTCTTCTGCACACTCCCCCAAGGACATGCAAATCGTGGGCTTCCTCTACCACCAAATCAAAGCCACCTGCCAACTGGAGGAAAAACGCCTCATCTTCCGTCTCGGGACTCTACAATCACACAGTATCAACATTGACATCACCAGTTTCCAAATCTCCCCTCCCCCACTTCATCCCAGATCTAGTCCACGAACTCGGCACCGCCCTCTTGACCTGACCTGACCTACCTGTCCATCTTCCTTCCCACCTATCCACTCAATCCTCCCCATTGACCCAGCACAATTACCTCCCACTTGCATCGACCTATCACCATCCCACCTAACGCACCCTTGCCTTACCTTGACCCGCCCTCCCCAATCTCTCAGCTCCCTTCCACCACCACTTTCCTGATGAAGGGCTTATGCCTGAAACATGAACTCTCCTGCTCTTTGGATGCTGCCTGACCTGCTGTGCTTTTCCAGCACGACACATTTTAATTCTGATTCTCCAGCATTTGCAGTCCTTACTTTCTACCAGTTTATAATTTAGAACAGGATGAAGTCAATGAACATTGCTTTAAAAGAAACAGATTAAAGTATTTCAGAATAATGGTAGCAGAATATTACTTCTAAGTGAGCACTCTTACCCTCTAGATCTTTATAATTAAAAAGCTTTTCTATTGTTTTGTAAAATGTAGCTCTTCAATATAATGCTAAAAGGTAATGTGCAGATATCATTCATCAATCAAATAATTATGAATATTAGGTAAAAATGTGCATTGAGCACTGAAAACCCATTTCTTTCGAGCCAATTTTGGAGTAGGTTTAAAATCTATGAAGAGTGGCACTGTACTTTGTTGGAGCAAGCAGCTGGTTTTAACAGTTCAAACGTTGAGGGTACATCTTTGTAAACTGAAGCTTAATTCATCTAATGAAGTAGCTAACATGCAATTTCATTTATTCTCAGTTAAAACACCAGGGTGACCAAGAACAGCAAATTGGTATTTGTTTTATGCTGCAATATATCCCTGCTGTCCAATTCATTGAGTCGTCCAGATATCATGATAATTTTGTAATGAGCCTAGCTGTTCTTACAATGGTTGAGGCTATTGATTAACTCTGAGATAAAATAATGAAATGGAGAATAAATAAAACCGAATGAAATAAATTGTTTTGATTAAAGTATATAGTATAAACAGGGTGTTAGAAAAATTCAGCCCAATGAACCAGAAACCACAAACAAGGATTGTGGTGAAATGGATAAGCAGTTTATTAAACAAAGCGATATTGTGGAAGAGAAATTGACCAGGCTGACACAGAACTGATTCTCTATACAGATGGCCAGAATGCTCTTCCCAGAACACAAGGTGCAGGCATGCTTTATAGGGATACAACTCAAAGGTGATCATTGTAAAGTAGTGACAGTACAATGGTGAAAATTGTAAAGCGATTAAAACAAGAATAAACTAAATGGAAGTTAATCAAGCGTCCAGCAGTAGCAATTCACTTGTAATTGACATTGGAGATTCCAGCCATCTCCATGAGTAGGTGAGAATGTCTCCTAGAAGATTCTTTATTGTATTTCCCGTCCACACGAATATGTGTAAATGTCCCTTCTCCTGGCATTCGGTGTGTCCATTGTGTTCCTCCTGCGAGCTCAGTCTTCCGGGGTCTCTCGGTCTGCCTCTTTGTTTATGCGGTATCGGTTTCAATAGGAAATGAGCCCACCCTTCAGGTAGCGGGTCTGCAGTGCTAATCAGGGCTTTACTGTGAAGGTTGTTTGGGAAGTGATTTCTCTGGTCTGGGAATAGCTTGGTCATGTCTGGTTTGTTAGCCTGTTTGGCCAAGACTGGGGCATTGTGGGGGTGTTCTCTGTGTGTTGGCAGGCTTGATTTCTGTGTTTTGCAAGCCAGCTTCTGTGTTTCTTATGTGGCCATGCTGTGGGTGGACAGGGTGGCAGATCTTTATCCCACACAGGGTTAAAGCATTTTTTGCATTACTAAACATAACCAGAAAATTATTTTACTTTCTTGACGAACATCAGCATTTTCACTTGGAGTGTAACTAATTTTGTACTTTTCTCATTACCCCCATGCACCTGGTGAAGGGGGATATGGCGTACATATTTAACACAGTATTTAACATAAATAATAGATAACTGAGACAAAGAAATAAAATCTGAAGGAGGTGAGGGAGTGACATGCTGAATCTGTAATGTGGAGTTCAACTAATACCTATACATTTTAAGAATAGTTATTTTACTAATTGCATTGCAATATTCAAAGTGTTAGTGATATTTAATTCTTAAAGTCTGGTTATCTTGATTCTAAGTGATTAATGTAGTGTAACTGTGCTATTGTTATAGGGACTGCATGTATGAAAAACTGCAAGGTGGTGTTCCAGATAAAATCAAATATTAAATTGGCAAGGTTAAAGTTATTGTTAAATTTGTAACAAATGCATATGGGATAGTTGCTTTGAAAGCAAATAGTTGGCAGAGCTAATATTAATGTCTCATCAATTGTGTGAAAGTGGGAGAACAGAGAACTGGCCAAGTAAGGTGACCAAAAATTTCAAGTGATTGCCAAGAGATAAGCCAGTCACTGGGTCTAGAGATGCAGGTTCAAAGTGTGCAGAGCTGATCATGCTGGTAGCAAGTACTGAGGAGAGTATAATGATCGATATCTAAGTCTTGGCAAACTAGGCTGGTTAGGAGTGAACTGATTACTCCCTCTGTTTCTGACTCTCAAGTAAACTCAGGCAATCTTGCATATATGGATCATAGAATCCCTTCAGTGTGGGAGCAGGCCAGTCAGCCATTGAATCCACACCGATCCTCTGAAGAACATCCCACCCAGATCCATCCCCTACCCTATCAGCCTGCATTTCCCATGGCTAATCCACCTAACCTGCACATCTTTGAACTGTGGGAGGAAACCAAACTACTCAGAGGAAACCCACACAGACTCAGGGAGAATGTGCAAACTCCACACTGACAGTTGCCCGAGCAAAAGGAAAAAACGTACAAGAGGAGATACAAAGTTCGGAAAGAAGTTAGAAGAGAAGGAAGTAGTAGTGAATAGGTTACAAAAGGAGTTAAGAGAGGAGCTTTAAGATTGCAAGGAGGAAAGGAAAAGTGGTATAGCCAACTTCAATTTGTTGAGAGTCAATGCGTGAATAATCAGTGTCAGGCTTGGGCTGAGGATTATTGCACTCAATGTTGTAGGGTGGAAAGAACAGAGAGTGTGCTGACCTAACGTGGTTAAGGAAAATCATTGTAGTCAGAACTAAGAGGGTGATCGTGGTCATTGTCAAGACAGAATGTGGAATGGAGGATGTTGTGAACAACTGTCACAGCATGTCAGGAGAGGAGGAAGAGGGTTGCGAAGATACCGGATAGCTGAACTGATGGCTTACGGCTCAAAAGTGAGGACAGCATAAATGTGCCATTTACATGTACTCCTAATTACCCTAACAAGGTGCCAGGTGAGATACAACATATATTTGGAGTACAACCTGAAACTTCGAAGGGTAGGGCCAAGATTGGCCCAAGTCAGACTTTGAGAAAGATACAAACTAACACCCTCTTGAAGCTAATTAACTAGCCACTTTGCTTAGCTTAGTTGGGGAAAGAAATAAGAAGGTACTCCTCATCACCCTGGGAAATATCTTATTCATCACTTTTGCAACAGTATCTAAGCAAGGGGAGACTCTTAGACGAGATTAGAGTGGTGCTGGAAAAGCACAGCAGGTCAGACAGCATTTGAGGACCAGAAAAACCAATGTTTCGGGCAGGAGCCCTTCATCAGGAATGAGGCAGGGAGGCTATGGGGTGGAGAGATAAAAGGGAGGGGGTGGGGTGGGGAAAAGGTAGCTAAGAGTACAATAGGTGGATAGAGGTGGGGTTGAAGGTGATAGGTCAAGAGGAGGGTGGAACGGATAGGTGGGAAGGAAGATTGGCAGATCATGAGGATGGTGCTGAGCTGGCAGCTTGGAACTGAGGTAAGGTGGGGGGGGAGGGGAAATGAGGAAACTGGCGATTGATGCCTTGGAGTTGAAGTGTTCCAAGGCGGAAGATGAGGCTTTCTTCATCCAAGCGTTGGGTAGTGAGGGAGTTGCGGTGGAGGAGGTCCAGGATCTGCATGTCGTCAGCGAATGAGAGGGGGAGTTGAAATGTTCGGCCACAGGGCGGTGGGGTTGATTGGTGCGGGTATCACGGAGATGTTCCCTAAAACACGCTGCAAGAAGGCATCCAGTCGCCCCAATGTAAAGGAGGCCACATCGGGAGCAATGCATACAATAAATGACATTGGTAGATATGCAGTTGAAATTCTGATGGATGTGGAAGGCTCCTTTGGGGCCTTCAATGGAGGTGATGATGGAGGTGTGGGCACAGGTTTTGAAATTCCTGCGGTGGCAGGGGAAGGTGCCAGGAAGGAAGGAAGGGTTGTTGAGGGGTGTGGACCTGACCAGGTAGTCACGGAGGGAACGGTCTTTGTTGAAAGCGGATAGGGGTGGGAGGGAAATATATCCCCGATGGTGGGGTCTGCTTGTAGATGGCGGAAATGTTGGCGGATAATGCGGAGGTTGGTAGGATGGAAGGTGAGGACCAGGGGGGTTCTGTCCTTGTTGCAGTTGGAGGGTTGGGGTTTGAGGGCGGAGGTGCGGGATGTGGATGAGATGCATTGGAGGGCATCTTCAACCACATGGGAAGGGAAATTACGGTCTCTAAAGAAGGAGGCCATCTCGTAAGTTCTGTGGTGGATCTGGTCCTCCTGGGAGCAGATACGGTGGAGGCAGAGAAATTGGGGATACGGGATACCATACTTGCAGGAAGTAGGGTGGGAAGAGGTGTAATCCAGGTAACCGTAGGAGTCGGTGGGTTTGCAAAAAATGTCAGTGTTAAATCAGTCGTCAATGATGGAGATGGAGAGGTCCAGGAAGGGGAGGGAGGTGTCAGAGATGGTCTAGGTGAATTTAATAAGGTTGGTGTGGAATGTTTTGGTGAAGTTGATGAACTGCTCAGCCTCCTCGCGGAGGAAGAGGTGGGGAGTGGTGCCTGTGTAACTACAGAAGATGGTCTGTTCTACGCAGCCAACAAAGAGACAGGCATAGCTGGGGCCCATGCGGGTGCCCATTGCTACCAATTTCATCTGGAGGGAGTGGGAGGATTTGAAGGAGAAATTGTTAAGGGTGAGGACCAGTTCAGCCAAACAAATGAGAGTATTAGTGAAAGGGTACTGGTGGGGACATCAGGAGATGAAGAAATGGAGGGCTTGGAGGCCCTGGTCATGGTGGATGGAGGTATAGAGGGATAGAATGCCTATGGTGAAGATGAGGCGTTGGGGGCCGGGGAAATGGAAGTCTTGGAGGAGGTGGAGGGCATGGGTGGTGTCTCGAACGTATGTGGAGAGTTCCTGGACTAGGGGGTTAGGACAGTGTCGAGTTGGGTGGAGATGATTTTGGTGGGGCAAGAGCAGGCTGAGACAATGGGTCGGCCAGGGTGGTCAGGCTTGTGGACCTTGGGAAGGAGGTAGAATCAGGTGGTGCGGGGTTCCCAAACTATGAGGTTGGAAGCTGTGGGTGGGAGACCCCCTGAGGTGATGAGGGTGTCTATGGTCTGGAAGATGATGGTTTGGTGATGGGGGATGCGGTCATGGTTGAGGATGCAGTAGGAGTAGGTGTCTTCAAGTTGGTGCCTGGCTTCAGTGGTGTAGAGGTCAGTGTGCCAAACTAAAGAGGGTGCTCTTTATCTGCTGGTGAGGTTGCGATTTGAGCAGAGGGAGTGGAGGGCTGCACATTGCTAGGGTGAGAGGTTGGAGTGGGGATAGGTTGAGGCAGTTAATGTCTCAGTGGCAGTTGGAAATGAAGAGATTGAGGGTGGGTAACAGGCCAGCACAGGGTGTCCAGGTGGATGGAGTGTGCTGGAGGTGGGTGATGGCGTCCTTGGAAGGTGGGCGGGAGTCCTGATTGACCATGGCCCCATCACCAAACATCATCGCCCAGACCATACACAATCAGGACTCCCGCCCATCTTCCAAGGACCCCTTCACATGCCTCCAACATACTCCATTCACCTGGATACCGCATGCTGGCCTATTACCCACCCTCAATCTCTTCATTTCCAACTGCCACCAAGACATTAACCGCTTCAACCTGTCTACCCCTCTCCCCCACTCCAACCTTTCACCCTCACAATGTACAGCCCTCCACTCCCTCTGCTCCGATCCCAACCTCACCATCAAACCAGCGGATAAAGGGGGTGCAGTGGTTGTTTGGCACACTGACGTCTACACCACTGAAGCCAGGCACCAACACAAAGCCACCCCCTCCTACTGCCCCCTCAACCATGACCGCACCCCCCCATCATCAAACCATTATCTCCCAGACCATACACAACCGCGTCACCTCAGGAAATCTCCCACCCATAACTTCCAACATCATGTTGGGAACCCCACATCACCAGATTCTACCTCCTTCCCAAGATCCACAAGCCTGACCATCCCGGCCGACATATTGTCTCAGCTTGCTCCTGCCCCACCGAACTCTCCTCTCCACCTACCTCGACACTGTCCTATCCCCCAGTCCAGGAACTCCCCATATACGTTTGAGACAACACCCACGCTCTCCACCTCCTCCAAGACTTCCGTTTCCCTGGCCCACAATGCCTCATCTTCACCATGGGCATCCTATCTTTCTACACCTCCATCCGCCATGACCACGGCCTCCAAGCCCTCTGTTTCTTTATCTTCTGATTTCTCCACCAGTACCGTCCACTGACATTCTCATTTATGTGGCTGAACAGATCCTCACCCTTAACAATTTCTCCTTCGAATCCTCCCATTTCCTCCAGACAAAAGGGGTAGCCATGGGTACCCGCATGAGCCCCAGCTATGCCTGTCTCTTTGTTGGTTACGTAGAACAGTCCATCCTCTGTAGTTACACAGGCACCACACCCCACCTCTTCCTCCGCGAGGAGGCTGAGCAGTTCATCAACTTCACCAAAACATTCCACACCGACCTTATTAAATTCACCTGAACCATCTCTGACACCTCCCTCCCCTTCCTGGACCTCTCCATCTCCATCAATGACAACTGACTTAACACTGACATTTTTTACAAACCCACTGACTCCTACAGCTACCTGGATTACACCTCTTCCCACCCTACCTCCTGCAAAAATGGTATCCTGTATCCCCAATTCCTCCACCGTATCTGCTCCCAGGAGGACCAGATCCAACACAGAACATATGAGATGGCCTCCTCCTTTTTCCCTTCCCACATGGTTGAAGATGCCCTCCAATGCATCTCATCCACATCCTGCATCTCTGCCTTCAAACCCCATCCCTCCAACCATAACAAGGACAGAACGCCCCTGTCCTCACCTTCCACCCTACCAACCTCCGCATAAACCAACGTTTATCCGCCAACGTTTCCACCATCTACAAATGGACCCCACCACTGGGGATATAATGCCCTCCCCACCCCATCCGCTTTCCACAAAGACCATTCCCTCTGGGACGACCTAATTAGGTCCATGGTCCCCAACAAACCACCCTCCCCTCCTGGCACCTTCCCCTGCCACCACAGAATTGCAAAACTTGCGCCCACACCATCCAAGGCCCCAAGGGAGCCTTCCATATCCATCAAAGTTTCATCTGCACATCCACCAATGTTATAGCATCATAGAGATGTACAGCATGTATCCGTTTCTCCCAATGCGGTCTCCTTTACATTGAGGAGACTGGATGCCTTCTCGCAGAGCGCTTTAGGGAACATCTCTGGGTCACCCGCACCAATCAACCCCACTGCCCCGTAGCCAAACATTCCAACGCCCCCTCCCACTCTGCCAAGGACATGCAGGCCCTGGGCCTCCTCCACCGCCAAGCCAACATCACATGACACCTGGTGGAAGAATGCCTCATCTTCTGCCTCAGAACATTTCAACCCCAGGACATCAATGTGATGGACTTCACCAGTTTCCTCATTTCCCCTCCCACCTTACACCAGTTCCAAACTGCCAGCTCAGCACCATCCTCATGACCTGTCCTACCTGCCAATCTTCCTTCCCACTTACCCGCTCCACCCTCCTCTCTAACCTATCACCTTCATCCTCACCTCCATTCACCTATTGTATTCTTAGCTACCTTCTCCCAGCATCACCACCCTCTCATTTACCTCTCCACCCAGGAGGCTCCCTGCCCCATTCCTGATGAATGGCTTTTGCCAAAATGTCGATTTTCCTGGTCCTCGGATGCTGCCTAACCTGCTGTGTTTTTCCAGCACCACTCTAATCTTGACTTTGATCTCCAGCATCTGCAGTCCTCGCTTTTGCCTAGAGAATCTTAGCCAACCCTCCAAACTGGGATGATACCTATGTCTAGATTAGAGTGGTGCTGGAAAAGCACAGCAGTTCAGGCAGCATCTGAGGAGCTTATGATTGACAATATACAGGGAAATTCAACAGAACCCCGGGTCCTGGCGAGTGATGATGGTCTATCATATATTGAATAAGAATATCCCAAAGTGTAGCAGACCTGAGCTAAGGTTCACATTGATAAGGAAAGAGGACGGGAGAGATTTGCATTCTCCATTAAAGGTCAACAGTATTATTCATCAATGTGTTTGCTCCAACTGTTCCACAACAGTGCCTTTATAATCCACTAGTGAAGTGGCACAGTGACTGGAAACGTTCAGGTCGCCCCATCAATTAGCAGAATATGCAGATAATCTTTTGCTGTTCTTGGGGCTGAAGAATATCTAGATCTCCTGTGTGAGTTACTACAGCTGTTGTGAGATATGGGACTGAAGGTGAACCTTAAGAATGCTCATATTGGAAACGTGGAGATTCAGTTCGTGGGACTGACCATCCAAATCAGAAAAAGGACTATAGAAGACACAGTACAGAAAATTAAATAAGCCAATGGTGCATCATGGGTAGGGCTTTCATGGATCCTCTGCTCTACTGGGGGAGGAATTGGCTAGATGAAGACACATAAAAATGCTTTTATCTAGCTAAAAATTGACCTGTACATCACCTCCACCTCAGGGGCCATACATCATGAGAAATACTCGGAAGATGGCAGTCTCCAAGCCAAATCTAAGTGCAGTCCTGATGCAGCAAGTACATGGTCAGATGCAGCAGTCACCAATGCCTCCTATGCACTATCTGATGTGCACCCAAGAACATCTCTTAGGCATCTTTTGATTTGTAAAACACTTTGCAATATATATGGGCACACATGATACAACCTTGACTACCCAGCATATCCTGACAAGGCTCCTGTTGCAAAAAGAGGATCAAGGATGGCATTGTGAGCAGTGCACTTGTGGCATAATAGGCCTTACTTCTGATTGGGATGGACTCAAAGGTAAAGCCATTGGCAGATTCAAAGCTGGCAGGGAATATATTTTATGAGAGATTTGATGGAGTATGGGGCACCAAGGATGGTATGCACACGGTATACACCTGGAGTAATAAGCCATCAGTGTGATTGGTTCAAATTAGATCCTTCAAGGGGATAGGAGGGTTGCATTTGTGATACTAATCAGGGAGTAAGGTCAACATTGAAGTTTCTCTCAATTATGAATGCCCAATAGGCTAAATTGTCAGCAATTACCTGTGCAGTCACCCACCACCAAGACTTCCCTGTGCTTTGCATCACCTACTCTGGCTCAGTATTTACCTATAACCCATGCAACAATTATTTGACCATTATGGGCTGGACAAGGAGTTCACTTAAGCCAAGTACTTCAAGCAATTTTAAAAGTGCTCAGTGCCAAATCAGAACAACAATATTATATAAACAAAGTCAAGGCCCATTCAAAAAACTGAGGTTAGATGGGTAGGAAATGAAAAAGCCCTCAAAACCACTTTGAGTCTTGGTGACAGCCATTCCCAAAAGGCCAAAAATCATATGCCTACCCCTGATCTGAGGGAGGTCTAACTTAAGAAACTAGTTTAAAGGTAATCATTCAGGCAAAACAGAAGTGGAAAAGCCCAGGACTATGGCAAGCAATGTCATAGTGCTCCGAGAAGGTATGTTATTTAAAGGAGACAGATGAGTCACACTTGAAGAGTATTGATGGGAATTGATGTAGTTAGCCAAAGGAAGTTCTGGTACAGAGCATCTAAATGTAAAGGAACTTGAGGCCATGTCAAACAAATAGGATGGTAGTCTGGAATGTGGTCAGTTAGGAGGACTATGTGAAAGGATGACTGTTATGCCTGTAAACAACTCAGAACAGAAAGGTAGAAATAGGTGTGACCTAAAGGGTGGAGGCACCATGGTGATCAATCCAGATTGACTTTATCGGATCTTCACCTACCCTAGAAGTGGCAATAAGCATTGTCTGTATTATTGGATAATTTTACCAAATGGCAGGGGCTTTTTCATGTAGGTGAGCCACAACGTTATGAACTGTCTAAAATCCTCATTTGAGTAATATTCTGTTTATTTACACTATATCATGATGTGTAATATTGCATGGAAAGAACATGTAAAGCAAAGCGGTTCACTGGTTTAGTGATAAATCTGGCGAAAAGTGAATTTGCAGAAACAAGAGTACATTACCCATGATATAAGGCAAGTGTTGTCAAGAACAGCAACAGTGAAGATTCTGATAGAATTCCCCATTCCTAAAACTAAAAGGAAATTCATAAGATTTTTAGGAATGCTTTTGCTTTCTAGGAACTTTGTACCTAACTTAAAATCATGAAGGGCATGGAAAAGGTAAATAGACAAGGTATTTTCCATGGGGTGGTGGAGTCCAGAACTAGAGGGCATTGGTTTAGGGTGAGGGGGAAAGATTTAAAAGGGACTGAAGTGGCAACTTTTTCACGCAAAGGGCGGTGTGTGTACGGATGAGCTGCCGAAGGAAGTGGTGGAGGCTGGTACAATCACAACATTTAAAAGGCATCTGGATGGGTGTATGAATAGGAAGGGTTTAGAGAGATATGGGCCAAGTGCTGGCAAATGGGACTAGATTAGGTTAGAATTCCTAGTCGGCATGGACGAGACCAAAGAGTCTGATCCGTGCTGTAGATATCTATGACTCTATGGTAGCTGTACCTTTAACAAATTTATTATGGAAACAGATAAAAGTGGTGTGACCATTATAATGCCAATCAGCCTTTGAGAAGTTGAAGGCAATACTAATGTGCAAACTGGGATGGCTGCCTGACTTTACCAAATTTTCATTCAATCATTCAATATCAGTATTGTTCACATCATTGGGAAAGGTACTGTAATTGCAGATAGTTTGTCTTGAATTTATAATGATGAAATAAGTTAAGGATTTTAGAAATGATAAGAGACAATAGAAGAGCCTACAAACCTTGCATAGGAGGGGAGTGAGGATGAATGCATGTTGTTACGACACATGGAGAACAAGCCAGACCAAACTAGATTTGATAACACTTGATTCACAAACAGTGAAATTAAAACATTCGATGACCCTCAAAATTGCTCAACTGTTCCTAACCTGTACAAATAACTCACCTTGACACAAAGTTTATAACTGAAACAAACATTATTAATTTTCTATTAATAATGTAACTTCAGCAGATTACAGATGAACTCCGAGGCGATCTAATTAATATTTACAGTTTAAGAAGGGCTTGTCATATGAGGTGCGGTTGTGGATTCTGAGGTCTGCACTTGATAAAATTTAGAAGAATGACAAGGGATCTTGTTGAAAATTACAGGATATTGAGAGGCTTTGGCAGACTGAATGTGGAGGGAGTGTTTCCACTAGAAGGGACTCGGATCCAGTACACAGTGTCAGGATTAAGGGACAACACATTAGAACTGAGATGAAGAGGAACGCATTGCTGCAGTGAGCTGTGGATGCCAAGTCATTGAGTATATTTAAGATAGAGATAGATAGGTTCTTGATTAGTAAGGTGATCAAGGGATATGGGGAGAAGGCAGAAGAATGGGGTTGGAAAACATACCATTCCTGATAAACGGCTTATGCCCGAAATGTGGATTCTTCTGCTCCTTGGATGCTGCTTGGCCTGCTGTGCTTTTCCAGCACTACACTCTTCGACACTGATTTCTAGCATCTGCAGTCCTCCCTTTCTCCTGTAAAACATATCAGACTTGATCGAATGGCAGAGCAGAGTTGCAGAGCTGAATGGCCTAATTATGCTCTACATCTTATGGTCTTTATGTATACTTATTATTTGGGCATACCTGCTAACCCTTGTGTGTCAATGGCTGCCAGTTCGCTTCACTGTTTTCCCTTTCATGAGGCTCATCAGCTTTCTTAAGAATGCCATGGCTATCTGCCTGCTATGTCACTGCCTTCGTGCACTTGATCTGCCGTGACCCACAGCACAGCCATACACACCCCCATCAGAATCTCAAGCTGGCTCTATTATACCACATGATGAGCTCCCTAACTAGCCTTTTCTCACCTATTTGAACGGAATCCCAAGCTCAGCTGATCTCCAGATTGGTGAAATTCACTGATAGTGAGAATAATTACAGAAAATCAATATGTTTGTCATGGCTGTTTATTTAGCATTCCCTGAAACAAAACCATCAGAGGCCCATCACAAAAAAGTACTTGCGAATGATCAAAATGTTAATGCTTTTGTATGTACTAAGATTTATTTCTATGTGCACTAAGAATTTAAAAGCAGGTCAATTTTACATAAATATTTAATTATGTAGCTATGCAGCCTACTTATCTAGTTGCAGTGGATAAAGAGAAACTGATTATCTCAATCAGTCAAGTAACACCTTCTATACATTCTCTTAAGCAAAATAAATCCTGCGATAATCTTTTATGAATGATGTGAATCCCCTCTTCCTTTAACAAGTATAATCCAAAACATTATAAAAAATAAAATAAATCAGATGAGTTTATCACACTTCTGACATTGTGCCTTTTTATATGCAAACAGCAACAAATCAGGATTCTCCTATCAATGTGAGGAATTCTAATAAGAAGAATACAAGCCAAACCAGCTGCCATATTATTTCTCAACAATATCAAAATATTGATGTAAATAAAGATTCATATTATGTATAAATATTGATTATCTGCATCCTGTATGAGGCTTACAGTTCATGCAACATGGCCCCCAATTTTCTTCAAGCACTTCGTCTTCAGTTCATCTTTACTTCTGTTAATTCTTTCCCTCATAAAGGCCCTTTAAATGGTGCATGTGTGTATCAGGTATTTCTAATGTTCACCTCTCCATCCCATCCTCACTATTCTTATATTGTCACATGCAGCAATCTTGCGGTTTCACATTAGTGCCATTCCTCCACTGTCCAGTTTCTAAATGTGTAGGCAAGAACTTACAAACTTGCGTAGAACGCCATGTCTCATGACAAATCTTTTCACCTATTTATAATTACTTAAGACCAGTTGGCAACATTCTTTCATTTATTACATCCCCACTCTCCTCTATACTATTACCTTCCAAAACCATTGCATTGAATTCCTTGCTCACCTCTTCGGAGTCATGCCAGTGAGGTCAGGAAAATGTTAAGCTCATTTTACAGCTCAATTTCCAGCCTCAGTTAAAATTGGGATTTCTTACAAAATATATCTGGTTTACAACAAGAATGAAAATACAATAACAGTAAATTTTGGTTTTAGAGAGAGACTTTTGGCATAGCAGACAATAGATTATCATAGAGATTGGATAAATGCTCTAAAGAATAATATTGTAGGGTTATGAGGAAAGAGCTGAGAAGTGGGATTAATTGGATTGCACCTTCAAAGAGCCAACAGAGGCATGATAGATGATTGGTATTCTTTGTGTGATATGATTTTACAATTAACTACAGAAATGGTGAACATAGTTGATAGACAGTATGTGTACCAAAACATAATACTTTTGCTCCTTGTACTTTACACTAAAGTGATGTGAAGTGTCTGTACAACCAAATAAAAATCATACTCTGTACTGATTATGCTGTACTTACGTGAATTGCCTTGAATATTTCTTGCAAAAATGTTCCTAATCTTGGAGATGGCAGGAACAGTTAAACATTCTTCTTTGTACTCTCACAATTATTTTGGCTTTATAAAAACCCAGCTGATTAAAATTAAATTGAATGTATAGCATGGATACTGCGCGATAGAATTATTTAATTATTTTTCAAATATACCAAAATGTATGTTCATTTGTTTCTATGACACATTATTATTTCAAACTAAGATGGAAATTATTCACTCTACTTACATGTTCTGCAATAAGTCTAAAACAACCAAAAATGAAACTTCTATTTAACATGTCTAACTGTAGATCATGTACCGTGTTCTGAAACGATCAATTTTTAAGCTTTTTTCCACTAGAGGGAGTAAAACGTAAAGCAAGAATAAGCTACCCATAGATGCAAGATGCAGCGTCATGAAAATAGATGGCAGGTAAATCTCTACTGATTCTCACCATTGTGGTCTGGCTCCAAATACTGCAGAAAACCTCCTATTACACCATCCTACCTTTGAGCTTCTGATGCTATCACAAGTTTACTGTCAACTTTTGCACTAAACCCCATTATAAACTGTTTGAAATGACATTTATATTTCACATAAGGTTATCATCAAAAGGTTCATCTGAGATGGATTTGAGCACATCTTTGACAAGCTGCAGAATAATGCAACAATATATAACTTCCAAATCTCCAATTGTCTTGAAATGTCTGAAGCAGACCAATGCCGATACTCAAAATCATCAGCATACGTTTAGCACAGTACTGTTATGAAGATGCGGGTATACTATATCTTTAAAAGAGTTAAAAGCCAACAGAACTACCTGACAGCACCAAGTGTTCCGAACAACATACAATGTAAAATGTGGTCCAGCACCTAGGGTAGCCAGTTGCCAAGAGACAAAAACAAACTTGAATTAGGCCAATCAGTTTAAATTATACACCCCTAAAAAACCAAATTTCAATCAAGTTTGAATTTAGTATATTGACAATATCAAAAACCAATGACACAATCCAATGCTTTGGGGTATAAGACCGGAAAAAATTGAACAGTTGGAAAAGAACTGCCAAAAGATCAGATGTAGACTGCTAGTCAGAACTCACTGAGAGGTATCTGTCAAGAGGAGGAGTTTGTACGAGAAAAATATAACACCGACCTGGAGAGTAAATCTACAGAGGAAGATATAAGAAGATTCGACTGCTGGCTAGTTTTGAAACTTGAATTTTTGGTGTAACTTAATTGGGTTTTTTTATTGGACTAGTATTATAGAAGGGAAAGAAAAAGATAGGTTAGAGGAAGAAGTTGTAAACAGTTGTTAGTTAATTATTCTATGTTACACTTTAAGAAATAAAGTTGTTAATTTTTAACTTTAACTATTTAAAGATTCCTACATGGGATAAATCTTTTCTGTGTTGCTGGTTTAAATTAAGCAGGAGGGTTTACCGTGAATTAGCAGTTTGGGGCTTGTTGTCGGGAGCTTTTGTCTGCAAATTGAACTGTTTAGGTCTTGGATTTGTGATTTGAACTGATTTAGACAGATTTTGAATAGATTTGGGGTATGAAATATCCCAGCAGATTTAAACATTTACAGGTTATTGTCCTCAATCTTGAAATAAAACATAGTTTAATTTCAGTGATTTGTGGTTGATTAAATTTAAAATGAGCGAAATGGATCTTAAAATTGCTAAAGAGGTTCTGGGATTTGAAGATGATTCTCAAATTTGCCAAGAAAGTTTAGAAGGAAAGAAAAAGGCCATACTTTTAGAATTAGCAAATGAATTTGGGTTTAACTAAGGACAAAAGTAAAGCTGAAATTGTAAGGGAGTTACTCAAACACTGAGGTGTATCAGAGAAACAGACAAGTGGAGGAGAGGTAGAAAAACTTAAATTACAATTAAGGAAAATGGAGTTAGAAGATAAACAAAGGGAGAGAGAGGAGAAAGAGGGAAGGAGAGAGAAAGAGAAACAGAGAGAAGGGAGAGAGAGGAAAAAGAGAGAGAGAGCGAGAGAGAGAGCGGCACTACACTGGAGCGGCATGGTGGCTCAGTGGTTAGCACTGCTGCTTCACAGCACCAGGGACCTGGGTTCAATTCCAGCTTTGAGCGACTGTGGAATTTGTATGTTCTCCGTGTGTCCTCCAGGTAGTCCGGTTTCCTCCTACAGTCCAAACATGTTTTAACTGAATTGGCTGCACTAAATTATCCATAGTGTTCAGGATGTGTGGGTTAGGTGCAGTAGTCAGGGGAATGGATCTGGGTGTTGTTGGGGAGAATACACCATCAGATTGCCTAGAGTGGGGCTAGGGAGGGTAGCACTATTGCTACAGCAGACATTACCAGTTCCAGTCCCCAAACAGTTAATCACAGCCATGGGGGAGAACCTAGCAACTGCAGGGCTACCTGTCTGAAGTAACATTCCTCGCTGATTAGATCATGTCAGCCAGTATCAGACTGCCCCATTGAGAACTCATGACTAATAAAGGAACCGGTAACTGTCGAACGGTGTGAATTGCGCTATCGGAGTACATGATTGTTAAAGCATCTGTTAATGTACCTACTAGAATGGATTCCCATCGAAACCCATGATAAATAATAATGATTGTTAATTCGCTTGCGGAAAACCATTGACTCTGTTACGGAAAACACCTAGCCTGTCAGACACATAGTAATGAGATCGATACTCTGAACAATGGACTATTGATTGCAGGGTCGGAACTGCCGACCCCAGGATGGCTGTACCATTGTCCGGCACAGCGGGAGCTGGACAGGCACCTCGATGCGGCCAATAGAGGCGCAGACCCCCTCGCTCTCAGGTGTACTGACCAATGAGGGGGACGAACGAGGGAGAACTGACCGGGAACTCCTGGCGGCGCGAAGTATAATTGAGCCAGGTCCGAAGGAGAAGACAGAACACCTTCTCCAACGAATTGCATGCTGTAGAATTCGTTGTATAGTTTGCCAGTTTTGATTCTGTAAAATAAACGGTGCTCTGCTCCAAACTAAAGAAGCTGGTGCGGTCTCTCCTTCCAAAGAACTCGCGAAGACTGGAACCCTGAGGTTCCGGCCTAACATCTGGTGAGCCTGACGTGGGAAGGGAAGAGACAACGGCAAGTTGGCTACGTTGGCGGATCAAGGGGCAGACAAACCTTCGGCCGAAACTTTCAAAAGGTGAGGAAGCGCCTGTTAAATCTAAGACTTCCAGCAGATAATTTTTTTTCTTAGTTAGTCTTTGTCTGCTCATTGACCCTCACCAACCCAAAAAAACTGATCAGTTTGGCAGCAGCATCGCAGAATCCTGACTGGTAAGCTACCACTAACCTTTTAACTAGTACCGGTTTATTTCGCGTGGCTTTCGGAGCTGAGCGCGCCCCTGCTGTTTGATTTCACGTGGCTTTCGGAGCTGAGCGCGCCCCTTGTTGTCAGTCTAATTCGCGTGGCTTTCGGAGCCGAGCGCGTCCCTTGCTGCCTGTTTAATTCGCGTGGCTTTCGGAGCCAAGCGCGTCCCTAGTTGCCTTTTATTCGCGTGGCTTTCGGAGCTGAGCGTGTCCCTAGTTGCCTTTTAATCGCGTGGCTTTCGGAGCCAAGCGCGTCCCTGAGATTACCTATTGCAGCACTGACCGTACTTGACTGCTTGGATCCACGTTACAAAGCACTTAAGACCGACGAATCTTGCTATACACACTTGCTGCTAGCATCTACCAAACCCCGGGGTGACAGAGGTCGGATCTCATCTTCTGGACAGGGTTTGTCCGCACAGACGTCTGCCTTAGACCGGTTGTTAAGAGCAGAGATCTGCCACGCGAAGGTCAGGCTTTGAAAGACGCTCTGTTTTTACAGCGGCACCCACCAGGGGAGATCCGGCATGGGGGACTTGAATTTTGGACCACCAAAACTAACTCACCTCAGGACGGCACGTCCCGGAGTGCCCTGGTGGCACCTCAGGGTGGGTACAGACGTAACTCTGCATGGTCAATTGCTGTTGGACAGTGTAGCCGTACAGAAAGCAAGCCTAGACCAGGTGTTTAACCAAGCGCCAGGTCAAAAGGAACTTATACCAACAAGACTGAAGGAGACCTTCACAAATACCGCATTAATGGTCACAATACTAAACGGTCTCCATGGGTCACCACAATATTCGGTCCGTCAAACAATTGCGCTAGGGAAGCCCCCTATTGGCTGGGCGCCCCCGAGCACCGACAACTCCCTAGGGTGGAAAACCAAACTGCTCGTGACCCTTACCCCGCACTGGCAAGACGGCCAGTTCGCCTCCCCCACTGGCACAGCCGTCTCGGATACCTCCACCCGAGACCTGCATAATCTAACTGCAACTATCACCATCCCGCCTGACGCATCTACCACCGAGTACACCCCAGTCCCAAAGGCACCAGAATCACCACCACTTACTGGGAAGGTTTTAGAGGAGATTAGGGCTCAACAACCTGGACAGCAGTCTCAAGCTGTGGCGGAGCAAGGACTGGTTCCCTCAGGATGACCAACCCTACTTTGCAGCCGGGGATTTTGAAAAATTCCGGACCAACATTCAGACCTGTCTAAAAGAAAGAAAGGACGCGGCAAAGAAAGGGGTTTTCAATCTGTCCAAGCCGTCCACTAAAATAGAAGACGAAACTGTTTACCTACGGGAGCTCTTAGTAAGGTTCCAAACCCATTTGCCAACCGCACCTGCTGACACACCAGTTACAGGTGAACAGGATCCCCTCCCAGAATACGAACCCGAATGGGTTCTCAACCAGACTCCCCTCTACCCCCCTTCCCACTGTACACCCCCTATTCCGGAGCCGATCCAAAACGACAGCCACAAGGGAAGCCCGCCGCCCCCCTACACCAGTCCACAGTCAGGGACACCTGGTCCCGAAGTACCCCCTATGACCCTGCCTGCAGTGACCACCGCACCAGCGGCTCCATTTTCGCCATGTTACGGGGGGCCGACTCTACAAGCCCCTGTCGTCAAGGTATTAGAAGGGAATTTCACATACGAGGACCCAGCCGCCAACCACATGACGGAACGGTTAGAGAGCGTACTCAACAGCCATGGACAGAAATTAAACGCCCTCACCAGAATGGTTGCGGCTGGACCAGGGATAGCACAACCAGGTGCCGACCTGTGTGACCTTGGCCAGGCAGATACCTTGCCACAAAAGTGGGAAGTCCGGCCAGTCAAAGTCCAGGGGGACGGGTACACTCCTGCCCTAGGTCATGGTGGCCCCCCGGCGTCCCAATTTCCTTCTTTAGGAAGACATGACGAACTGACCATCATGAAAAAGCACTCCATCAGGCCCGAACTGCTGCCCCATAGAGTTCACAAACCCCGACGGGGGGGTCCCCCCCTCACTGCAGAGGACGACACTTTAATTGTCACAGGAGCCCACCTCCAGGGCAAACTTGTGAAGGGGGGAAGTAAGCTCGCCTCCCCACCCGACACTACCTCCTCGGACGACGAGGGTGAGATCCTGGGGGATTTCGATGAAGGGTCCTACACCTCACTCCCACGTGCACACTGTAGCCCATTGCCAACAACCGCTGACACTGCCCCACTCCTCCAGGCGCCCCTCCTCGCCACTAGTGTGGGGGTAGAGAAGTACGTCCCTTGGTCACGAACAGACCTAGACGCCTTGGTCAGGAGGCTTCCCCCGATTACTAACGGAGCGTCTGCTTGGATAGCCACTTTCGAAAGGGAAACCTGTCACCAGAAACTGGCTCTAGCCGATTTCAGCACCATCATGGTGCGCATCCGAGCCGAGGAGGCGCTGATAAGGGCAGAGAGATTAGCCAGGTGCTCTAGGTCAGACGAGACTGCCTCTTTTGACCTTTTCCGAAACATAATTTGGCGGTCCCTGCGGGACAGCTTCCCCACTACTTGTTCCCTTGATGCGCTCGGGACCCTCAGGCTAAAGGACGATGAGGACGTGCATGAATACCTAACAAGAGCCTGGGACCTGTGGGAGACTGGGATGGGTGAAAGGCCAGATAGCTCTCCATTGGCCACAGCGCACTTTCGGAAGGGTGTCACCGAGGGACTCCCTGCCCCAGTGCAAAGCAAATTGCGGGACCTGGTAGGGGTGGACTCAATGAAAGACGACTTATGGAGGAAACAAGTCCATCATTTCCTGACAAGACACCGTACGTCTGAAAAAATGAAAGCAGAGGGGCAAGCCTCCAAGACGACGGTGCAGCTCATAGAACAATTTGGGAAGATTTTAGAGCAGGTGGGGGCAAAGACCGCGGCGCGAGACCTCGTCTCGCCCGCCACCCAGATGTACAGCTCTCAGCGACCTAGTTCACAAAGGGCCCTGCCACATACCACCCCTGACAAGGCAGATTTAGGGGCCTACGATATGTTACCCCACGATAGGCAAGCGCAGCTATCTCCAGGCGCACCTAGGAGATCCCGGGGGGGCCAGCAGCATGATCGTTGCTGGATATGTAAAGAAACTGACCATCACTCCAATGACTGCGATCATAGGGTGAGGTGCTGGTCCTGTAACAAACCTGGACATTTTGTCCGAGAGTGTCGTACGCACGGGGGGGAACCACAGTATGACTCGATACCCGGCACGTCCTTCTGGAGAAAGAGACAGACGTGACCATGATGACGGACTCAGGGACACAGGTAGAAGGGGGGGCTGGGTTCAGACCAGAGACAGAAGGATGCAAGGGGTAGCACAAGGCGTATTGGCAAGACACGACGGGGGGTACGGCTACACCCAGTGGTACGGGGAAGACTACTTCCACGAGAATCTTGCAGTCCCCTGGCCTCCGAACCAACACCTCCCAATATGCCCCCTATGATTCGAGTATTGGTGTGTAGGGAGACCTTCCAATTTCTAGTTGACACAGTGGCATCTGCGTCCACGATTAATAAATTGCCGAAGGGCCTGACCAGGCAGGGTGCAGGAGACTGTGGGATTCTCAGGGACGATTGAGCGACAGCCTTATACGGTGCCAGCCACAATAACCATAGGGGGACAAAAGATCACCCTGCCCCTACTCCTAGCCCCAAAATGCCCAGTGAACCTGCTGGCGCGAGATGCTCTCACTAAGTTAGGGGTCTAGATCCACTGTTCAACCGGGGGGTTGCGACTCCTCTGGCCTGGGGACCACTCCCCGGATCTGGGGGGAGTGGGACAATTTTTGCTCACCCCCACATCAGAGGACTCGCGTTCCACATCTGTAGACATATATTGGATTCACCTGCTCTACGCTTCGCAGGGCAAAGGCATAATTGCAGAATTTGAGGACTGGCTCCCATCCATCCCAGCCTCCCAGGCTTACCATCCCCCCAAAGACCCCTACCACGTTACGTTAAATTATGTCACCCATTATGACCTTGAGTATGACGATCGTTTCAATGCCCACCTGAAGGATAGAAGGGACATGGTCAACGTCATATATCTCATTGCCGGCAATGAGGGGATTGCCGCTGCGGTCCGTTTGCATCCGGACCAGGCGGAATGGTATCAGCTAGGAGAGTGGGCCGCCCCGCATATCACACTCGCAGTAGCACCCACGTCCGAGGCCCGCAACCTGGGACCTATGGTTCTTGCCTCACTACAATGTGAGCACCAAAAGATAGGGGAAGGCCCCGATGAAGTGTCCCTTGACGGACGGTTTCAGAGGCGACCTGTTGATATGTCAGAGGAAGGCATTTATGAAAAGATAGCTGTAGACAGGTCCCTCCTGTTATTTTAATTCCTCCACTCCAAATCTCTTGCGACTGTTATGTACTCGCGTACAGTGCTCTGTTTGTCTTTTTGCCATGTTTTTTGCCATGCTTGATTAAATTCTGTGCTTTTGTCATTTCCGCAGAAGCCTGCCGGAGTTGTTTTATCTATTAACTTAGATTTGCATGTAGTTTTAATTATCTGTTTGTAAATTGTGTTGCGGCGTGTTGCATAGGGCACCCTTCATCCCAACATGACTGTTTCCCTAGAACCGGTGATTCTGGTCAAGACAATGTGCTCGGATACGACAAAGGGACGTCTGTGGGAGCGTCTGCTGGCACACCAGACCCCGGTCGCCTCGTGGTGTTGTGTTTCTTACGGCATGGGGTGGTGTGGCCTCAATAGAGGCCAAGGGAGGGAGTGTTGGGGTAGTTGTACTAGTGGGGTGGGCACACTAGATCTAGGGAGGGTAAAAACTATAACTGTAACAAGTGCTTCTAATACCGGGCCTGAAATGGTTAAACTATCATGATCACTGAACTGGAAACTGCTGGCCTCCTAATCTGATCAGAGGCTAGCTGATAGACAGCCTGTTAATTGTACCTCTGGAATTTGTAACTGGTAATAATCCCATGATCATGGCAGGGTGGTCAGCCGACACCTGTTGGGCACAGGGGCACCTTCCCGACCGACTGCCTGCCGGCCATACTACGGTCCACTATCTGGCACTCGGGGTTGCGGTTACAGGCACAGATCCGGAGGGGGTTATCAGGATAAATTTCGTTACACCTGACACCTCACAGAACCGCATTCTACCATCCTTCCGTCGGGACGCCCATCCCCCACAGGCACGGTTGCGGGGTTTGATTCACGTACCCTCAATAAGCTGATTGATCCCCGGCAGCAAATTGCTCTCGCCACGGGATACATAGAGACAAACACCTGGCTAGACCGGGTCATCCAGTTTTCGTGGCAGGCAGGCCACGACCACTGCTGGGTATGCGCAGGGGGGAGGCCCGGATTGATAATGAGTAGGACCCCATTTGAGGACGGCCACATCGGCTGCGCGCTCGACCTCATGTCCAACACAATACCTGCATCAGAGTGCAGGTCGTGGGAACAGTACTTCCCAATGGCACCGGCGAATGTTACCCCTCCTAACTTTGTTCTACATCCCCTACTGAACTACACTTGCTTCATCAACCCCCGACCGCTCGCCCAGGGATACCCAGTCGGCACAGTTGACCGTGCCGCCTGTAGCAGAACCTGGGTACTCACAGGGAACCAAGCGGCAGCAGTGACGGTGAGCCGCGCAGATTTGTGGTGGTACTGCGGAGGGAAGATTCTGTACAATTGGTTGCCCCTAAATTGGGAAGGGTGTTGTGTTCTGATAACCCTTAATATTCCACTCTTCATCTCCCCACGGGCCCCAGGGGATTATACCTTCCTTGACCCTCCGCCACAGCCCGCCTCTCCGGTTCGGCACAAACGCGCGACTGACCCACTGTTGGATCTAGCAAATTCTGATGGGGTCTGGATTGATGCCATTGGTCAGGCAAGGAACATCCCCGATGAATTAAAATTGGTGAATGAGATCGCTGTGGGGTTCGAAAGTTTTCCCCTCTTCTCTGCCATTTTTCCAATCACGGTTAATAAGAATGTTAACAGAATCAACCTCCTCCACAATAATATGCAGAGGCTCACAAATCTGACCTGGGACGCAGTCGATGCCATCCATGAACAGCTTGCACAGTCTTCCCTCATGACCTTGCAAAACAGAATGGCTTTGGACATGTTGCTAGCCGAAAAGGGAGGTGTTTGTGCACTCTTTGGGGCCACATGCTGTACAGCTATAGCTAACACAGGCCCGGATGGCAAACTCACTACCACCCTCGTCAAACTCCGAGCCCTAGCTTCACAATTGAAGCATCAATCGGGAGTCTCAAATCCAGTTCTCAACTGGCTTAACGCCACATTCGGCGGATGGGGGTCCCTGCTAGGGCAAGTGACCATGGGGTTGTGCATCTCTGTAGCTATTGTTGTCACTTGTGCCTGTTGCTGCATTCCGTGTCTCAAGGCGCTTGTGTCACGCACTATTGATCGTACCCTCTCGGGAACGAGCACTCCCACACCCGCCTACCAGGCGGTGGTGCTACACCGGCTGCCCGCTACGTCCCCCCAGGACCACGTTCCCCTAGATCCCCGTACACCACTGGCCGCACCACTGCAGACGCCGCACAATACAGTCTACGATTTTCCGCTGTGACCCTGCATGTTCCCCATTCTACCCCCTGGTGTGAGTCTGGCATCTGGCGGGGCCCCAATCGTAGCAGCCACCGCGTTGCCCTGCAGCCATACCCCACTGACCCTTCCTACGTCCACCGTTTACGCCGCTGTTGGGGGGGGAAGTTACTTCACGCACTCACGATTGCATCTGTGTGCACTCCTCGGCTCGGCTTAACCTTGGCATTTTCAACACTTTTTTGCATCCTGCTAACCTCTGCCGGTTGGTCGCTCTCTCTAACGCCAAGGGGAGACTGTTGTTGTACTACCTCGGGAGCAATGCTCTTGCCTTGACTACAGTACACACAGTTGCGACTATCTTTCATGCTCCTCTGTTCCGATCAGATAGCAGGGTTCCATCTGTATGTGTCTACTCCTACTCCTCCTACCCCATACTAACCCTGGGGTGGGTCGGTCTGCTGTCCAGGTACCCCTTCCATCATTGGCAACGTGCACACTAGCACTGTCTGCTACATGCCAGCATCAGGGAACACTGTGTGCCCCGGCGACTCGCCTAACCATCATAGCGCACGGCCTCTATCAACGGATTCGCCTAACGACCACGAGGAACAGCCACTGGCCACCACCCTTCGCTGTAAGGATTGATGACTGGTTAGCCAAGGACGGGTGGGCCTCCTCGGATGAGAGGCTACCTAAAGCAGGCACAGTCAAACTGTGGGGCCCTACGTTCGAGTCGTACTCAACGCTCGCATCAATGTCGGCGACTCATGATGGTTTTATGACATATTCTCCTCTGCACCATTCCCGGGCCACAGCACACCTGTTCGCTACATTTTGGTTACTGCTGAGAACAACACCGCTGCTAGTGTCCCGTTTCGTTTACCTAACAAATTCACGCGTCGGCGTTCCATGGACTGCAGACCTGAGCCCCCATTGATTTTCTTTCTCCCCTCTAGAACTCTTCCGCCCACTATTATACTAATCCGTGATACCTTCATACCTTCACCATTTTCCCGACCTCTCTCTGTCATTTTACCATAACTGATTACTTTGTCCTTTTGTTCCCTTTGCAGAAGAACCCTCCCGGAGCGACACCTTAGTTTAGATTTACAGGCTTTTGTTTAAATTCTCTGTATATACCTTGTTACGCGGGCGTCGCGATGGGGGGGTGTGTGGCCTCTAAAAGAGGCCAAGGGAGGGAAGGTTGGGGAGAATACACCATCAGATTGCCTAGAGTGGGGCTAGGGAGGGTAGCACTTTTGCTACAGCAGACATTACCAGTTCCAGTCCCCAAACAGTTAATCACAGCCATGGGGGAGAACCTGGCAACTGCAGGGCTACCTGTCTGAAGTAACATTCCTCGCTGATTAGATCATGTCAGCCAGTATCAGACTGCCCCATTGAGAACTCATGACTAATAAAGGAACCGGTAACTGTCGAACGGTGTGAATTGCGCTATCGGAGTACATGATTGTTAAAGCATCTGTTAATGTACCTACTAGAACGGATTCCCATCGAAACCCATGATAAATAATAATGATTGTTAATTCGCTTGCGGAAAACCATTGACTCTGTTACGGAAAACACCTAGCCTGTCAGACACATAGTAATGAGATCGATACTCTGAACAATGGACTATTGATTGCAGGGTCGGAACTGCCGACCCCAGGATGGCTGTACCATTGTCCGGCACAGCGAGAGCTGGACAGGCACCTCGATGCGGCCAATAGAGGCGCAGACCCCCTCGCTCTCAGGTGTACTGACCAATGAGGGGGACGAACGAGGGAGAACTGACCGGGAACTCCTGGCGGCGCGAAGTATAATTGAGCCAGGTCTGAAGGAGAAGATAGAACGCCTTCTCCAACGAATTGCATGCTGTAGAATTCGTTGTATAGTTTGCCAGTTTTGATTCTGTAAAATAAACGGTGCTCTGCTCCAAACTAAAGAAGCTGGTGCGGTCTCTCCTTCCAAAGAACTCGCGAAGACTGGAACCCCAAGGTTCCGGCCTAACATCGTGTAACTCTTCAGAGGTTGGTGTGGACTTCTTGGGCTGAAGGACCTGTTTCCATACTGTAGGGAGCAAAGGGAGAGGCAAAAAGAATTTGAACTTGAGAAGTTGTGACTTAATCAGCAAATTCTGGATTAGTGGTGCTGGAAGAGCATAGCAGTTCAGGCAGCATCCAAGGAGCAGCGAAATCGACATTTCGGGCAAAAGCCCTTCATCAGGAAAGCAAAGTCAAGTTAACAGGATATGTCAAACCTCTGCCACATTTTGATGAGAAAAATGTTGAAGCCTTCTTTATTTCATTTGAAAAACTAGTTCGGCAGATGAAGCGGTCAGATGATTTTTGGGTGATGATTTTTGGGTAATGCTATTTCAGAGTAAACTGGTAGATAGAGCTAGTGAGGTATTAATCAATTAGGCGAAAGTGAGGATTGCAGATGCTGGAGATCAGAGTCAAGATTAGAGTGGTGCTGGAAAAGCACAGAAAGTCAGGCAGCATCCCAAGGAGCAGGAAAATCGATGTTTTGGGGGCTTTTGCTCCTCAGATGCTTCCTGACCTGCTGTGCTTTTCCAGCACCACTCTAACCTTGACTAGTGAAGTATTTGCCGCATTGTCAGATAAGAGGTCAAGAGATTATGAAGAGGTTAAACGGGCTATTTTTAAGTGCTTATGAATTGGTAGCAGAAGCAGAAGCAATTCAGAAAAACAAAGAAGGAACCAGGTCAGACTTATGTTGAGTTTGAAAGAATTAAACGTAGTAACTTTGATAGATAGGTGTGTGCTTTAAAATAGGTAGGACCTTTGAGGTTCTACGAGAGATTATTCTGCTGGAAGAGTTTAAAACTTCACTTCCAGAGATGGTAAGAATTCACAGGGAGGAACGGAAAGCTCAGGAAGTGAAAAGGGCAGCAGAATTAGCAGATGAATACATGTTAGTGCATAAGATGAGCTTCCAGCCAGAATTTTGTCCTGTGATGAATAGAAGTTGGGAGAAGGGGAGATCCTACACTACAGAGCCAAGACTAGAGAACACTGGTAAGAACTACCACAGAATATAAAAGGAACCGAAGAGGGTGGAAAGGAGGTGAAAGGCCTCAGGTGTTTCCACTGTGGTAAAGTGTGACATGTAAAGTCCCAGTGCTAGTTGCTAAAGAAAAAGGCACTGTGGGAAAAGATGAGGTAAAAGAAGCTAAGCCAGTGGCATTATTGAAGGCAGTAAAGGAGACCCCAAGAAGAGCTGAGGAGCTGCAGGGGAGTGCACAGCCTAGGCAGGGGCTTGTTCTGGAGTTAGTAACTGATCTCTACAAATAATTCGCCTCTGTTTACTCAGAAAGAACAGGGGCAGAAGGACAAAAGATTATAATTTTGAGATATACAGGATCTAACCAGTTGCTGATAGTAAGGGATGAGCAAATATGCACTCTTTCTGATCTGTTACCCGAGGGTGTGGTAATTTGTGGGATAGATGGACAGAAATTTAGTGTTCCCCTGGAAAGATCAGGTTGGAGCTCCAACTCAAGACTGGGGAAATAACAGTGGGAATGATTGACAGAGCGTCAGTTCCAGGAATTCAGTTTGTTCTTGGGAATGATTTGGCAAGATCCAAGTGGAAGTGACACGCCGTGTGGAGAAGCCCAAGGAAGACCAAGAAACTGAGAAGTTAAAGCAGAAATATCCTGATATTTTCCAAGATCCCACTTTATAAGTCACAGCACAAAGCAAAATGTAAAGAGAAAGATGAAGGAGTTGAGGTTCAGTTAGCACTCACCCTGTTTCCTGCAGGAAAAAACATTAAGAGGCAGAGGGTTAAATGATTGGGATAAAGGTATCTCATTTGTATTGTTTGCCATTAGAGATGCCCCAAACAAATCTCTTTCACTTCTTTCAAGTTAATATTCAGGCATGAAGTGAGAACATGTTGAAACCGTATTATACCAGAGAGAAAGAACTGGTGTTAGTTACTGCCCCGCAGAGTAAGGATTCAAATCCAGATGATGTGGATTTTGATGTACTTCAAAATAGATTAAAAAATGAAGAAGTCCTATCAGTCTCAGGAGCATGGAACGCAATTGAAGATTTGTTACTGCTGTATAAGGACATATCTAAGAATCAGATTGGGTGGACTAATGCTATTGTACTTGAAGTAAATGTAGGGATTACTGCTCCGCTAAGACAACACCCCTATCAGCTTAATCCTTTCAAAGTCAGACCGGTCCAGATGGAGGGGGAGGTCATGCTTGACGAGGACATCATCGAACCAAGCCAGAGTGCGTGGAGTTCGCCGATTGTCTTAGCTCCCAAACCAGACGGGACTCAACAATTCCGTGTGGATTATCGGAAGGTCAACGCCGTTACAAAATCGGACTCATATCCAATTCCTAGATTGGAGGACTGTATCAAGAAATGCGGACAAGCCAGTTACATCACCAAATTGGACTTAATGCATGGTGTATCATCTAGAATTCCAGAGAGCTTTAGAAAGGTGGCATCAGACCTTGAAGACCATGTTGAGAGCATAGTGTTAGGATTATCCCTAATGATTAGGATAAAGGTATCATATTCTTATTGCTTGCCATTAGAGATGCCCCAAACAAACTTACTCAGTTCACTCGCTTTGAGTTAATATTCAGGCGTGAAGTGAGAGGCCCTTTCTAATTAATTAAAGAAAAATTGACAAGACCAAAGTCGGAGATCTCACATTTAGATTATGTATCAGAAGTGAGAGAGAGATTAAATAGAGTAGGTGAGTTAGCTAAATAGTACCTAAAGGGGGCACAGTGTAGAATGAAGCAGGTGGTAGATAAAAGCCCTGAGACTCGGGTGTTCTCCCGAGGGGATGACATGTTAGTACTGTTACCAGTGATGGGAGATCACTTCAAAGTGGTCCCTATCAAATTGAGGAAACGTTGAGTCAGGTGAACTATAGATGCCTGATCGAAAAAAAATCGAGTATGTCACGTGATCATGTTGAAACATATTACACCAGAGAGAAAGAAGTAGAGAACCAGGTGTTAGTTACTGCCCCACAGAGTGAGGAATCAAATCCAGATGATGTGGATTTTGATGTGCCTCAAAATAGATTTAAAAATGAAGAAGTCCTTGAGGTGTGGATAGGTTAGTAAGCTATCTGTCTCAGGAGCATAGAACACAGTTGAAATATTCATTACATCAGTATAAGGACATGTCTAAGGAGCAGATAGGGAGGACTAATGCTATTGTAAATGAAGTAGACTTGGAGAATACTGCTCTGATAAAATACCTCTATCGGCTTAATCCTTTCAAAGCCAGACAGGTACAGATGGTGATGGAGGCCATGCTTGACGAGGATATCATCGAACCAAGCCAGAGCGAGTGGAGTTCCCAAACCGGATGGGACTCATCAATTCTGCGTGGATTGTTGGAAGGTCAATATCGCTACAAAATTGGACTCATATCCAATTCCTAGACTGGAGGACTGTATTGAGAAAGTCAGACAAGCCAGTCACATTACCAAGTTGAACTTAATGCATGGTTACTGGCAGGTACTTTTATCAAAGCCGGCAAAAGAAATTTCTGTGTTTGTAACCCTAAATAGCTGTATCGGTTTAAAGTGATGCCCTTAGGAATGAAGAACGCACTTGGCACATTCCAAAGACTCATGAACAGAGTTGTGACTGGGTTAACAAACCGTGCAGTCTATTTGGATGATGGAGTGATCATTACTAAGTCCTGAAAACATGAGTGGTGATAAAATTAAATAAAACCGAATTCGTGAAAGCAGAGGTGACATTCTTGTGACATAACATCGATCCTCGAAGGTTGACCCCATGAACACAAAAATGAAGGCCATTGAGGAATTTCCACAACCAAACTCGAAGAAAGAGGTGCTTCGATTCTTAGGACTCTGTGGTTTCTATCAGAAGTTTGTTCCAAACTTCAGCAGTGTAGTGGCACCGGCAACCAATTTGCTGAAGAAGAACACAACATCTTGTTGGACAGAACAATCCAAGGAGGCATTTGAAATCAATGTTAACCACCAAACCAGTTTTAGCTACACCAAACCTTTCAAAACCTTTTAAAGTTGTCATCGATGCTAGTGACACAGGAGTTGGAGATGCACTCCTACAAGAAGATGAAGATGGGAATGAACTGCCAGTTGATTACTTTTTGAAGGTCAACATCCACCAGAGGAAGTACTCCATGATCGAAAAAGAATTATTGAGTTTAGTAGTGGCCTTACAACATTTTAATGTGTACGTCATGAACAATGTGTGGTGGTGTGCACGGATCACAATTCTCTTACATTCTTAGAATGCTTTAAAGACAAGAATATGAGATTATTTCATTGTAGTCTTATGTTACAGACTTATAATTTTCAAATCGTACATGTTGCGGATGGTAAGAACATAATCGCAGATGCGTTATCGCAGATTTAACTGTAAAGTTTAGATGAGATTTATATTTAATGTTTTATATACACACACACACACATATATATATGCAGTTACAGTAGCGCCTCGACATACGAACGACCCCATTCATGAACAAATTGGTTTACGAACATGATTGTATGTAAAATCTTGCTTCAACGTACGTACGAAATTCAAGGTACAAGCGAAGGTGAACATTTTAAATGACAATGTGATGTCCCATTTTCGAAAAATTCTGCAACAAAGAAAAAAACAAGTTTCTCTGGATCATTTTCTTGTGGTATCACCAACCTCCAAGAGATAAAAAAAGAGAAAAGACTCCAGAAATATCCGAACAATGGGAAAATTGATTCAGTTCGCGGACTTTTCGGTTCGTGAACCGGGTCCCGGAACGGATTAAGTTCATAAGTCGAGGCGCTACTATATATAGGAAGACGTTAATGTGAACTTAGAATAAAGTTATCAGTATGTTAGGATAATGAATAAAAAAAATTGAAGACATCTTTTCGTTATGATGCTTCATTTTCTCGTAAGGGGGCGGGGGAAGATGTTATGAAGAAATGGATGTACTATACCTTTTAAAGAGTTAAAAGCCAGCAGAACTACCTGACAGCACCAAGTGTTCTGAATAGGATACAATGTAACGTGTGGTCTAGTAGCTCGGGTAGCTGGTTGCCGGAAGACAAAAACAAATTTGAATTAGGCCAATCAGTTTAAGTTGTACCCCCCAAAAATACCAACTCCAATCAAGTTTGAATTTAGTATATTGACAATATTAAAAGCCAATGACACAATCCGATGCTTTGGGGGTATAAGATAGCGAAAAATTGAACAGTTGGGGGAGAACTGCCAAAAGACCAACAGATGTTGGCTGTGCTAGTTAGACCTCTCTGAGAGGTACCTGTCTGGAGAAAGAGTTTGCACAGAGAAAAACATCGATACCGACCGGGACAGCAAATCTATATAAGAAGGTATAAAAAGAAGATTCGACCGCTGGCTGATTTTGAAATTTGAATTTTTGGTAAATCTTAATCGAGGGGTTTTACCAGAGTAGTTTTATAGAAGGGAAAGTAAAAGATAGGTTGGAGGAAGAAGTTGTAAATAGTTGATAGTTAATTATTCTCTGTTATACTTTAAGAAATAAAGTTGTTAATTTTTACTTTAAATAGTTCTTGGCTTCTTGGATTTTCACAGATTACTGCATGCGATAAATTTTGCCTGTGCTGCTGGCTTAAATTAAGCAGTGGGGGTTTACCAGTAACACAACAGTATGTTGGGAGTAGAAACATGTAAGATGGAATTGGATGGGTAATGTCAGTATTACTGCTTAATAATGTTTTATCATTCTTTTGTGTTTCAGATAAATATTTATAGCCATGGTGTATCTGTTTGATCCTATCGTGGTGAACCACGCCGTTACGTAACAGCCACAAGACGCAGAGGATTCCTCAAGTTGTAAAACCTTTACAAACAAAAGCTGTGACAATCAGAGGTACTCGCTGATTGCCCCCGAGCACCTGAGCTACTCCCTTTTTATGTTTTTCTCATAGCCGCTCCTTATTCCCGTTATATTAGCATAGCCAATTGCACTAAGCCTACGTTATGTCCCCTCAACCAATCACACTTTGCCATAATTGTCTTCCAGTTTATGTTCAGCCTATCACATTATGCCACGGTTTTTTTTCAACATTCACTGTATACATTGCTTCACCATTTACCACATGATAGGCCGCGCCATATTCCATTGTGATCCTGCCGCAGTTACGCAAGGTGGACTCAGGCGTGCAAAACAGACCTCACAATTACGCAGCACCCCAGCACGTAGGGGAGATTTCACAGCCATTGTTACAATATAATTTACTCTTATTTCATAGTCTTATATTCATAATTTCCACATATTTCCCCTTTGAGACCTATTGGTCTTGCGCAGAGAAAGAGGACATTGAGGTCGGAACTTTCAAAGCCAATTCAGGTAGGTGCAGTCCCCAAAGTGGTCAGAAATAATTTCAAGGTTGAGTTCTTAAAGGGTTCTTCCACTATCCATAGAGTTACTGGGCCAAAAACCCATCCCTCAATATCGAGAACAGGAATAGCGTACCAGAAACCCTTATAGTCTAAGTTCAATTGCAGAATAAAAATAATTCAAGGGACAGTGTCCACACAAACCGTCAGCACTTCAGTGGACATCGGATCATAATAACAGTGTTGGAACCTTTTCCGTGGTGGGAGATAGCTCAGAGCAGTCTGGCACGATAAGGAGCTGCTTTGCAGCTGCACGCACCAAAAAAGACTTAATGAGAGGTAAGGCACAGCATAGCACTATGGCAATAACAAGTAACATGATCGTAGCAATGATTTCAACCTTGGCTAACCAGGCTCCCCATCCTCGCATCATGTTGTCTAACCATTCAAAGAATTAATGACCAGACCCGGCATTTTCCTTAAACTCTTTCCTCAGATTTCTCAGCTTATCTATTGCCTTATTAAATGATCCCTCAGGACGAGTATTATTAGGTATGAAGGTACAGCAATGGTCTCCAAACAGCCACCTCCCTTCCCAGCTAACAGCCAGTCCAAGGCCTGCCTTTTAACCACGTCATTTTGCTGGCTGCTTCTAATGGATCACCGAATGCTGAGAGGACATCGTCAGTATAATTAATAAGTCTCTGTTGGTTATTTAAATGTAGTTAATCCATTCGGTATTCTTGCTAATTCCGATAGCAGGGATAAGTGACTCCCAGCCCTCAGCAATTTTGCATCTGGCCTTAAATTCACTGGGGATGCCTGTTGGCTGCCTTTACTGTCAATTTGGATTGCCGGATCAGGGACATTCTCTCTCCAATCATGGTGTGATGAATATTGCGGTGGTGTGCCAATCGGGGCCCTCGGTGAGATTACAATCTACGGTAGCAGCACCACATGGGTGCAGGTGCCTCCCCACTCCAGGGGAAGCATCGGCCTTAATCCCTCTTCTAGGCCACACAACCACTAAGTATCTGCCAATGGAATAAGCTGAGCATCCAACACGCTCTTGGGGGGTGGGGTACCTGTAATATGCCTTATGCTGGGTGTGACGTTCCATGTCTGTATACAATTTCCCACAAACTGGCCTACCAGGGCATTACCATGCCACGTGAAGCACTCAATGCTCAAACTCTGACGCAGTGTAAGAGCTGCCATTGGGGCCATTGGTTACTTTTGGTAGTAGACCAATGAATACGGCAATTACATTTCTCAATAACTTTGCTTTGATTATATTGTGGAGATGCATCGTACACCAATTGGGGCAATAGGACATATTGCTAGTGCAATTAAGGTAACACGAGTCATTTACAAGGCAGCACTTTCTTTTGCAAGGTGTAATCGCACTGGGGCATCACCTAGCACACTGACCTCTGTTAACACCTCACCATTGTGAGCATGTGGAGGAATTGCAGGGCAAAGGCACAACATAGTGTACTGGCTTTTCCTTGGTGCACAGGTAGCAGTCCTGTCTGGTCACCAGTCCAGCAGCGTAATCTGCCCATTGTTACCAGTAGTTATTACGTGCATGTAGCCATGAGAGGGAATTGGACTGTGCATGCCTTACTCTCCTAGATTTTTCAACTAGGCGCTGCGGGGCCCTGGCATTACTAGGCCAGGTCTGCCAGGTTGATGGTCTCCAAATCTGCACAGGAGAACGGTGTGGTAATGGGGAGAGGGGCATCACTGGACACCTCAGGACATCCCTGGCCATATAATCAGGAGAATGGCTACCTCCCACAAAATCATTGTCAGCGGTATCAGAGTTGTCAGTATCACCAAAGATCTCCCTTACCAACTGATCCAATCCCCAATAAGGAGGAGTATCGATTTCCTGCGCTTCCTGTTCGTCCTCCACTGCCCCTTCTTCACTCCCACTTATCCCTGGTCAACATCAAATTGTACCTGCAGGACAGTTCTGGTGCAATGATTAAGATAATGCCATGTGGATTGTCCCTCCACTTGGACTGCTGTTCGTGATGCCTTGGTCACCGTGAAGGGTCCTTCCCTTCTTAGTTCATTCCACTTTCTTCAGAACATTCGCACATAAACCTGATCTCCGGGTTTGATGGGTCCTTCCTCTCGATTCGTCATTGGTTCTTTTTGTTTTTCCTGTGTGTGGATAGACTTATGTATCACAGTTAGTTGCTGCACATACTGCTTAAGTTCTACTCTAATTGTTCTAAACTAGATTTTTTTATATGGACCTCTCCACCTGGGTGCCAGCATAGGTCTGCCAGTGAGCATTTCAGATGGGGTCAAACTTGTCTTGCGATTCGCCTGCATGTGGTAGCTCATTAATGCCAACCGTAGTGCATCAATCCAATTCAACTTAGTGCTTGTGAAAATTTTTTTCAGTTTGGCTTTCAAGGTTCCATTAATCCTTTCCATCATGCCTTGTGACGGGGGGTGATAC
Organism: Hemiscyllium ocellatum; assembly: GCF_020745735.1. Taxonomy (NCBI): domain Eukaryota; kingdom Metazoa; phylum Chordata; class Chondrichthyes; order Orectolobiformes; family Hemiscylliidae; genus Hemiscyllium; species Hemiscyllium ocellatum. Next base: position 39,612,128 of record NC_083418.1, read on the forward strand.
ACACAGCTAAACCTCTGTTTGATCCTCAAGGTTTGCAGTACCAATTTAAAAATTTTTTTGGATAAAGGCTGACCCATTATCTGAGCTGATTTCTGCTAAATCTTGGAATAACTTCATTTGTTAAAAATTTCACTGTCATTTCCGCTCCTGAGTTTTTCGAGAGTGTTGCCTCTACCCATCTGGTGAATCTATCAATTGCCACCAACATATATCTTTTCCCCCTTATCGTCTTTATCATATCCACATAGTTAATCATCAAATGTTTAAATGGTCCCTCGGGCACTGGTTGCCCTGTAGGAGTTGTCATTCCCTTTCTAACATTATTTTGAGCACATACCTCACTTGTGACAAGATGTAATCAACTGGACGAACAAAACCTGTCCTTTTTTAGCTTCTTCATTGCTTCCCCTCCTTGCGCAATGGTCCAACTCGCGCACCTCTGAAATGAGAATAGTTAACTGAGGGGTAGGCGCTACACACAAACTTTCATCTGTGCTCCACAGGCTGTCTTAGTCTTACCTGGCTCCTCTTTATCTCCACATTGTTTGTTCTGCTAAGGTTGCCTTACCCTACATCTCAATTATGTCTTCCCTTGTAGGCTCCAGATCCAACTGCACAGGGGTGCAATGACAGCTGAGCTGCATACAGAGACTGTCCTAGCTGCTTCATCTGCAGCCTGATTCCCCTTTGCCACCATATAATTTCCCTTCCTGTATGCCTGACATTTTATAATAGCCAACGCTTTAGGTTTCATTAAAGCTGTTGTCAACTCCATAATCTGCTGACAAGGCTGTATGGGGTCACCTCTGTTTTTTCTGAAGCCTCTGTTCCCAAACTGCCCCCATGGGCATGTCTGGACACATTGGCATTTCTGGTTTCCTGCATTATCAACTGGGTACTTGCTCTTTCAACATTTAAAACCTTTTTGAGTACATTCCAATTTCAATTCTAGTTTTACCAAAGCGTCTCTGTTCAGCAAATTAATCAGCATACCCTTGGTCACTAGTATCGGCAAGGCTATTTCTCTGCTGCCCATTTTTAAACTCACTGGAGCAATAAATCGCATCAACTGTGGTTTTCCTGAGAACCCTATAGTTTTAATAAACTTGCATAACATGGGAAAGTGGGAGGCATATTGCAGTTGTACACAGATGTATGGAGCTCCAGTGTCTATCATTAGCAGTGTCAATCATCCCTGTAAAATAACCTGTATAATAGGATCCTGTTCAGCCTCCTGTGTCACGATTGGGTATAATCCCTTCCCATCCGAGTTCTCTGGGCACCCCTAGCACATCCTAGAAGGGTTCACAGGCTCCACTGGACCCACTGAGGCTTGTCCCAAAAAGGGCAGATGTTCTTCGTGCATTGGCCCTTGCTGGAATGGAGCAGACCAAGAGTTGTTCAGACAGTCCTGTCTAATGTGGCCTGATTAGCTACATCCCTAACATACTGCTTCCAGTCCTCTCCGTGTCTGATTCTCATTAAACCCTTTTGACCACTACTACTTTGTCCATTTCCCTGGGTGCCCCAGTTCTGTTTTGACTGTTGTTTCATTTTATTTTGTCCTTGATGTGACATCTATGGAAAAGCTCCCCCAAAGACGTTTATTATTGGCATGGGGTTTTCCAGCCCTTGCCGGGTAGCATAACAGGGTCTTCCCTAGGTCGGCATTTTGTTCATTTCAGTGATGACTGTCAAATCAGTCTTCATTGGCAACATTTTTTTTTTGCCTTTGTCTCTCTCTCTCTCTTTTTAAGTTCCTCGAGCTGCATTTGTGCCAGCTTTCTCTGCACCTCCTCCTGTTGGTCGGACAGTTTCTTTTTGTCTTTTCACAATTTTTCGACAGCATGGACTATGTGGTCTCTGAACTCTTGCTGGGCAATTGATGTTAGACCCACCACCTCCTCATGCTTTGACTTGACTTGAGGGGGCATAGCATCAACAATGGCTGTCCAGAATATCATGGTCAACAGCTGGTTGCCTTCCACATCCTGTTCTGTTTCAAGCCTCCACTTTTTTAGCTGTTTTTTTTAAATACGCAGCTGGACTTTCATTGTCTCCCAATGGATCTCCTTTCAGAGCTTGGGGATCAATTTTAGGTGGGTAATAGTCTCTCAGGGCCTGCCATACCCTCTGCCTTACTTGGTCAATCATTGGATCATCCACCACATTCTTCAAACCAGCTCAATCCATTATTTCTCTTAGCTTCGGGAGCCCCATTACCTTCATCAGCAGTGCCTTCAAATCTCCCATAGCCAATAATTGCCCCATGGTTTCAAAGGCTGTAATCCAGCTCGCTGCACCCTCATGTATACTGGGTGATGCACTTCTCAGTCCCTCCAGATCTGGGTTCCCCAGGGAAATACTGTGGCTGTCCCCCTCCTTTTATGAGCAATGGCATCATTCCTTTTTCATATGGGGTCCTTTCTCCCGGCTACCATTCCCACATAGTAATTTCCCTTCAGATTCTGACCCTGATTCCACCTCCAACTTTTCCCATCCATCCCCTGCTAGTCCCGTCCAGGCCCTCCTCTTTGCCTGCTTTTCTATTTGCCTTTGCTCCTTCCATGGGGGTCATTGTCCTTCTGACCCCGTTTGACATTGCTTTTATAGTTCAAAGATTCCTCTTTCTGTTCTCGCACTGTCCGCAGTAATCTACGTTCCTCCTCCAAACGTTATCTTTGTGTTTTTGTTATTTCCATTTCCTCCCATATCATCCTCCTCTCATCCCTTGATCATCCCTTTACTTCCTCCCTTCTCTGGTTCAGTTTATTTTTCTCATCCTCGTCCACAACCCATTCAATTTCTCCTCCCATTTCTACCGTTACCTTTATCAAGGGACACTGCTTTGGGTTTGCTGTGTTTGGGTAGGGAGGGGGTCTGTCCAACTCCTTCAAGTCTGGATATATAGGAGGTTTTTTTTTCCTGACCTTCTGCTTCCCCAGGCTGCTATTCTTGCATTTTGGCAGCTTGCCTGGTACGCTTGTCTCAGTTTCTCTCCCTCCTTTCTCAAAAATTTAGTATTTCTGCCTCCTGTTTCTTATTCTGGTTCCTCTTTTTAGACTTATCTTTTGGTTTGTAATTTTTAGTTTATCCTTCCATCTCATCACACACGCTTATATCAAAGGTACCTTCTTTGGGCCATTTGGTTAATAATTTCTTATTTCTTTTTTCCCCTTCTTATGATGTCATTTTTTGATACTGGGAATATTTTACTCAGTATTTCAACTGCAGTTTGTTTACTTATCAACATATTTATTCCAGGCCAGTTAACCAATTGTCTCCATCCTCACACTTCACTCCTCAGCATCTCACTAGTCTGGTGGCGCCTCGTCAATTGTTATTATTTTCCTCTGCTGTTTCTACCTCCAGTTTCACAACTTTTATTCGTTGCTTATCAATCTGTCGGCCCCTAAACTCCCTTGGTTTCAACTAATTAATAAGGGAAATCTAACTTCTCTCGATCTGCCCATGCAGACCCCTACTTGGGATGGTATCCGCAGAGCTTCCTACCCTGCTCAAGCTGACCCCTACTTTTCCTAGGACTGTATCCGCAGGATTTCTCTCTTACCTCGTCCACTCCATCTCTTGGCTCTCCCAAGACAGTATTTACGGGGGCTTTTTTCCTGCCCTGTCCGTTCAGACTCTTGTTACCTACGAGGCAATATCCACAGGGACTTACCAAATCCAATGGAATTTTATTTCAGACAATTTTTTATTTTCCATTCTCACTCGCAGTTTTCTTGATCAATCCTCCAAGTGTCCTCAAGCTTCAATTTATTATCATTAAACACTTTAGATCTTTGGATCTGAGAGACCCTTCAGCAGTTTCTCCACACTTCTGCATCCCCAAAAACCTCCCTTACTTAACAGAACTTAAGTGAAAGAATCAGCAAAACACTTACCTCTTTTTTTGTGGGTGGCCAACCCTCATTCTGTCAGTCTCGGGGGTCTCCAATGGACTGGGAGGAACCCTTGGGCTGCTGCCTCTTAAGTGTCGGTCTCTCTCTGATCCTGCCCAATTACGCCAATTTTGTCGTGGTGAACCGCGCCCTTAAAGGAACAACCAGGAGACACAGAGAATTCCTCAAGATATCAAACCTTTATTTGCAAACAAAAGCTTAGACAACCAGAGAAGTACTCAGTGATTGCCCCCAAACACCAGGGCTACTCTCTTTTTATGTTTTTCTAATAGCCAAACCATTAGCATGGCCAATTGCACTAAGCCTACGTAATGTCCCCTCAACCAATCACACTTTGCCACAGTATCTTCCAATTTACGTTCAGCCTATCAATTTACACCACGGTTATTCTTCAACATGCACTGTATACATTGCTTCATCATTTATCACATGATAGGCCACGCCATGTTCCGCTGTGATACTGCCGCAGTTACGCAAGGTGGATTCCGGCATGCAAAACAGACCTCACAATTATGCACCATCCCAGCATGTAGGAAGATTTCATAGCCATTGATAAAATATAACATCTTATTTCATAGTCATATACTCATGTTTTCCATAATCCTTTGCAATTTGTCTACTGTATCAACAGCTTCAAACAAACTCATATCTAAACTCCAAGACCTAGGTCTCGGCTCCCCCCTCGTATTGGATCCTTGACTTCCTGACCCATAGACTGCAATCAGTAAGAATAGGTGACAACATCTCCTCCACCATAATCCTCAAAATTGTTGCCCTGCAAGGATGCATACTCAACCCCCTACTGTGCTCCTTATACACTCATGACTGTCTAACCAAATTCCACCCCAAACTCCATTTAAATTTGCTGACAACACCACTATTGTAGAGTGGATCTCAAACAACGATGAGACAGAATACAGGAAAGAGATAGGTGCTTAATGGCATGGTCTAAAGACAGCAATCGCTCAATCAACGTCAGGAAAATAAATTGATTTCAGGAAGAGGAGTCGAGGGCTTGTCCCTGTCTGCATCAATGGTGCTGAGGTGGAGATGGTCGAGTGCTTCAAGTTCCTGGGAATAAGGATTACCAACAATCTGTCCTGGTCCATCCATGCTGACACAATAGTCAAGAAGACACAACAACATCTCTACTTGCTCAGGAAGCCAAGAAAATTTGTCAGGCGCACAAGGACTCTTACCTGTTTTTATAGATGCACCACATGAAGCATTCTATCTGGATTGGCAAGTACTCTTCCCACGACTAAAAAAAACTAGAGTTATGAGCACAGCTTGGTTCATCATGAAAACCAGCCTTCCATCCAGTGACTCCATTTATTCTTCCTAATGCCTGAGGACAGCTACTGACACAATTGAAGACGCCTCCCATCCTGGTTATATTCTCTTCCACCTTCTTCCATTGGGGAGAAGAAATAAAAGTTTGTATACTGGCACAAATAGACTCAAGAACAGCATCTTTCCTGCTGTTATCAGACTTCTGAATGGACCTTTAAAATGTTGATCTCGCTTCCTGTGCAGCCATAACATTGGAAGGAGGTGAATGTTGTTCCTCTTTTCAAGAAGGGTAATAGGGAAATCCCTGGCAATTACAGATTAGCCAGTCTTACGTCTGTGGTCAGCAAAGTTTTGGAAAGAATTCTGAGGGATAGGATTTATGACTATTTGGCAAAGCATAGTGTGATTAAAGACAGTCAGCATGGCTTTGTGAGGGGCAGGTCATGCCTCACAAATCTTATTGAGTTCTTCGAGGAGGTGTCAAGACAGATCAACGACGGTCGAGCAGTGGATGTGGTGTATATGGACTTCAGCAAGGCATTTGATAGGGTTCCCCATGGTAGGCTCGTTCATAGAGTCAGGAAGTATGGGATACAGGGAGATTTGGCTATCTGGATTCAGAATAGGCTGGCTGACAGAAGGCAGAGAGTGATTGTAGATTGAAAGTATTCTGCCTGGAGGACAGTGTTGAGTGGGGTACCACAGGGGTCTGTCCTTGGGCCTTTGCTCTTTGTAGTTTTTATAAATGAGGTTGTTGAAGGGTGGGTTAGTAAATTTGCAGATGACACAAAGGTTGGAGGTGTCTTCGATAGTATAGAGGGCTACTGCAGGCTGCAGCGTGACATAGACAGGATGTAGAGCTGAGCTGAGATGGAGTTCAACCTGGATAAATGCAAAGTGAAGCATTTTGGAAGGTTGAACTCAAATGCTGAATATAGGATTAACGATGGAATTCTTGGCAGTGTGGAGGAACAGAGGGATTTGGGTGTGCAAGTACATTGTATTCTTCTCTCTGTTCTATTATCCCAATGCATTTTGTATGGTATGATCTGCCTCCACTGTACACAAAACAAACCTTTTCACTGTACCTAGGTACATGTGACAATATAAATCAAATCAAATCCAATAAATCAAATCAAAATTTGTGATCAGGCATTCTGATGTTAAAGAACAATTATTCCTTATATTACCTTGCATGTAGTATTTTTCCACCGATAGTATCTGTGGTAAACCTTTTGTCCTTTTTTTGTCTCAACTGTAATTGAATGTTAGTGTTTTGGCAGTTTTGAAAGGGTGTAATTCAAGTTGCATAATAGTAAATGCGAAATCCTTTTTTTTCTCTGCTCTTGTTAAAGTTGTATTGCAATATTTTTCCTGTTACTGATGAATAGAGTCATAGAATCCTTACAGTGCAGAAAGAGGTCATTTGGCCCAAGGGATCTACACCAACCTTCCAATGGCATCCCAACCAAATCACCCCACACCTCCACATGGGGTTTTTACTATGGCTAACCCAACCAACCTGAACATCTCTGCACACTAAGGTGCAACTTTTTAGCATGGCCAAACCACCTAACCTACATATCTTTGGACTATAAAGACAACTGGAGCACCCAGAGGAAACCTATGCAAATCTGGTGTGAATTGTTTTTATCCTAAGAGGCAATCAGTGGGAAAACTGGATATTTTGGTGGCCTCACACAGATCTTACACATTTTTTGTAACAGCTTGACATAATTATTGGTGCACTCTTCCCAGTTACTCATAACAGAGCACGTGACATTGGAGAGAAATATACTAGTATGGATTGAGAATTGGTTCATCACCAGAAAGCAGAGATTAGAACTAAACTGATTATTATCAAGATGGCAGGCTCTTGTGAGTGAGGTGTTCAAGGGTCAGTGCTAGGCCCACAATTCTTCTAAATGATTTGGGTGAGGACCAGTTGTGACATTTTCAAAATTGCAGATGACTTCAATTGGGATGGGAACATAAGTTGTGGGAAGGAAGCAAGCGGGGTCCAAGAGGACTTGGATAGGTTAAGTGAATGAGCCAGAACATGAAAATAGAATACAATGTGAATAAATGTGAAATTATTCACTTTGCTAAAGAAAAACAGAAAGATAGAATCTCTTTCCCAATGGTGAGAGGCTGAGAGTACGGATATCCTTGTCCATGGAGTACTGAAAGCTAGCCCAAAGATGCAGCACGCAATAGGAAGGCAAGCGGTATGCTGGCATTCAATTCAAGGGGGTTAGATTACAGAGGTAATGATGCCTTGCTGCAGTTGTATAGTGTCTTGGTGATACTTGAACATTGTGTATATATCTAAGGAAGGATATGTTTGCCAAAGAGGAAGATCAACAGATAATCACTAGATTAATCCCTGGGATGGTAGGATTATTTTATGAGGGGAGGGGAAGATGTGTCTGTGTTCCTTAGACTTTTGAAGAATGAGGGATGATCTCAGTGGAATTTATAAAATTCCAACTGGCATTCCAGGGAAGATGAAAATATGATAATTCCATGGCTAGTATGCCTAGAACCAGGGCCCATTTTAATCACTCTTACCTCAAGATAAAGACCAGGCCATTTAAGATGAAGGTGAGGGTGAATTTCCTCATTCATAGAGTTCTGAATCTTTAGAATTATCCACCCCAGAAAGCTTTGGAAACTCAATTATTGAACATATTCAAGTCATAAATGTCATTGGGGATATGGAAATGATGCAGGAAAGTGGTATTGATCAAACTAAATGGTTGGGCATCTTTGATGGGATGAATGAATGTTCCACTCCTGTTCTCATCCTCAGGTGGGATTTGAAGCAGGACCTTCTGACCCAGAGATAGACGATCACCACAACAGAGCCACATGACTCCTTCTGCTGCTTTTTAACAAAAACATTTATAATCAGCCTAGTTGGATAGGTTATGACATATCATCTTATGATGCCCAAACATCTTCATCTGCTTCATCAATGACCTGCCCTCCATCAGAAGTGGGAATTTCACTGACAGTACCATTCGTGACACATTGGATACTGAAGCAGTCCATGTAACAAGATCTGGACAATGTCCAGGCTTGGGCTGACAAGTACCAAGTAACATCTGCACCACACAAACGGCAGGCATTAAGCATCTCCAATAAAGACAATCTGATCACTGCCCCTTGACTTTCAAAGATATTACCCACACTAAATCCCCCACTGTTAACATTCTGGGGGCTACCATTGACCAGAAATTCAATTGGACTTGTCACTGATACACAGTGGCTACAACAGCAAGTCAGAGACTAGGAATACTGCAACAAATAACACACCTCCCGACTCCCCAAAACCTGTTCATCATCGACAAAACACAAGTCAAGAGCATGATGGAATACTCCCCACTTGCGTGGATGGATGCTGCTCCAACGACACTGAAGATATCATCCAAGACAAAGTAGCCCACTTATTTGCACACACCCACAAGCATCCACTCTCCCCACTAGCGACACTCAATAGCAGCAGTGTATAATATTGACAAGATGCACTTTGGAAATTCATCAAAGATCCTTACACAGCACCTCCCAAAACCTAGATTACTTCTATCTAGAAGGACAAGGGCAGCAGATGCAAGGGGATATCACCACCTGCAAGTTACCCTCCAAGTCACTCACCAAACTGACTTGGAAATATATCTGGATGTAGGTTTGCTCGCTGAGCTGGAAGGTTCATCACCATACTAGGTAACATCACCAGTCAGCCTCTGGATGAAGCACTGGTGGTATGGCCCACTTTTTATTTATGTGTTTAGGTTTCCTTGGGTTGGTGATATCATTTCCTGTGGTGATGTCATTTCCTGTTGTTTTTCTCAGGGGGTGGTAAATGGGATCCAAGAGTTCTGGTTGATATGCCAAGCTTCTAGGAATTCTCATGCGTGTGTCTGTTTGGCTTATCCTAGGATGGACGTGTTGCCTCAGTCGAAGTGGTGTCCTTCTTCATCTGTATGTAAGGATGCTAGTGAGATTGGGTCATGTCTTTTTGTGGCTAATTGATGCTCATATATTCTTGTGACTAGTTTTCTGCCTTTTTGTCCAATTTAGTGTTTGTTACAGTACTTGCAAGGTATTTTGTAAATGACATTAGTTTTGCTTGTTGTCTGTATAAGGTATTTCAAGTTCATTAGCTGCTGTTTTAGTGTGTTGGTGGGTTTGTGAGCTACCGTGATGTCAAGGGTTCTCAGTAGTCTGGCAGTCATTTCCGAGATGTCTTTGATGCAGGGGAGAGTGGCTTCTGATTACTTCCGTAGTTCAATATTTGGTCCATATGTGTTGTTTTCCTGTAGAAGCTGGTTTGAAGTTCCCTATTGGCAGTTCCCTCTACTGTGACATCTAGGGATGGCAGTTCGTTGTTGTTTTACTCCTCTTTAGTGAACTTTATGCCAGTAAGGGTATTATTGATGGCCTTGAAGGTTTCCTCTAATTTGTTTTGTTTAGTTCTGGCCACCATAAATGAGGAAGATAGTGAGGAAATGAAAGTTTAACTGTAACCAACATTACATTGGACAAACAGGCAGAAAACTAGCCACCAGGATACATGAACATCAATTAGCCACAAAAAGACACGACCCACTCTCACAAGTGTCCTTACAAACAGATGAAGGAGGACACCACTTCGACTGGGGCAACACACCCATCATAGGACAAGCCAAACAGAGACACGCACGAGAATTCCTAGGAGCATGGCATACCAACTGGAACTCTATCAACAGACTGACTTGGATCCCATTTACCACCCTGTAAGAAAAAGAACAGGAAACGACATCACCACAAGAAATGATATCACCAACCCAAGGAAACCTAAACACATAACCAGAAGGCAGGCCATACCACCAGTGCTTCATCCGGAGGTTCCTTGATGATATTACCTAGTATGGTGACGAAATGTCTAAAAATAAACCTTCCAGCTCAGCGAGCAAACCTACATCCAGAACCTCAACCTGAGCTACAAATCTCCTCAAAACTCACTTGGAAATATATCGCGGTTCCATCACTGTTGCAGGTTCAAAATCCTGGAATTCCCTCCCTTAGCCCACAGCATATGGACCGCAGCAGTTCAAGAAAGCAGCTCATAACCACCATCTCAAGGACGACTAGGGATAGGCAGGAAATGCTGGCCAGCCAGAGATGTCTATATCCCACTAGCAAATAAAACATCGCCAGGGCAAATAGGACTTAAACCTAGAGTTTTTGAAGTGTTAGTGACACTACCAGTGCCACAGAAGCCCTTCTTCTCATTTTATTCATTTTCCTTTATATGGAAGCAAAAGTAACTCCTTTGATAATGCCCATATATTTTAACTAATTAAATTATATGGACATAAAATTAAGTTTTCACCTTCTAATTCACTGAACCATTTCACTTGACAATTACCCAACATTTATATAGCATATAGTCGACTGAATTGACAATACATGAGGCAACAGAAGCCCTTAGTAAACATCTCTAAAATAAACTGAATTGATGTTGGTTATTATTTCCATGCCCCTGGTAATTAATTGTCTCTAGGCAATCATAGATGTAGTTATTATAACACTCAAAATATTTACATTGACACTGTAAAGAAAACTATATATTTATACTAACAAGATATACTTTTAGACAGTGAGATACCAGCAAAATCTGCAAGTAGTCATTACACAACAGAGCAGATATTTACAGCATCGGTCATTGTTAAAGAAACACTGAATCTTCCTTTCTCTCACTGTGCTATTGCAAATGGGTGATGAAATGATTAAAAATTAAATGTAATTGGAGTTTGCAAATATCTGCTTCATGTATTTGCCCCTTTGATGTCCGATCATCCAGCAGACATTAATCCCTCACTTTTACTCATCAAAGTGACACTGACTCCACCCATCCTGGGCCATTTTCCAATTGTACTTCACATCTACAAAATCTTTTCCTTGCTTCCCTTACTAATTGGAAAGCGGTCTTTCTCAGCCTTAAATATACTTAATGATCCAGCTTCAACAACCTTCTGCAGTAAAGAATTCCACAGATCCACTACTCTCTGAGTGAAGAAATTCCCCAGGGCAAAAGTGGGAATGGGGTATTTAGTTGGATGGTCAGCCATGACAATACTGAATTGCAGAGCAGGTGTGAAGGGCTGGATTACCCACTCTTGCTCCTAGTCAAATTAGAGTGGTGCTGAAAAAGCACAACAAGTCAGGCAGCATCCAAGGAGCAGGAAAAACAACGTTTCGGGCAAAAGCCCTTCATCCAACTCATTAACAATATAAGTAATTGTGGCCCCAGCATTGGTCCCTGTCGCACTTCACTAGATACGGTTCTATCATGAATATTTGATTTACTATTGTCATGTGTACCAAGGTACAGTGAAAAGTGTTATGGGCTCTGCAGGTAGCTCATTCTAGAGAGGAACCACGATTATCTGAACAAGGTGGGTGGGCACTATTTCGTTCAGATAATTGATTATTCGGTTAATTGATTTCCTCTGGGGCTCATAGTTTTCTGTGAAGTCTGCTCCCCGTTCGGGAGTCTAGTCATCTGCCCCCAACCCCACCCCAACACCATCCATCCCAACCCAGCCCCCACCCCCATTCACACCTGCCCGCCCCCCAACACCGTCCACCCCCAGTCCCACCCCTACCCTGTCCACCTCTCTCTGCCTCCAACCCCAATCACCCCCAACTCTGCCTCTACCTGTCCACCCCAACTCCATCCTCCCCTGCCCGCCCATCTGCCCCCATCCACGCCCCATTCCTCACCTCACCCACCATCCAACCCCCATCTGCATCCCCGCCACCTAACTGATTACACTCCCGCCCTCCCACCCACAACCCTCGGGCAGCCGTACTGGATACCAATAGCAAGATCGCTGCTGCCTTTATTTGGGTAAGTCTCCAAATAGCGCGCGCGCACACACACACACATTTTTACTGCAACATTTTGACAGAACAATGTTGGAGAGATCATCTGGGGAAGGGGGGTTTAGTGTTCACCCCCAGGGAAAGTGCAGGGGGAGAGAGACCGAGAGAGAGAGAGAGCAGGAGGTCAGTCATTTGGAGACAGTGCCTGGACTGTCCAGGACTGTTTTCAACAGCCGAATTCATTTTTAATCATTGTACCTGTAAACAAAAGACGTGATCAGGGTTGAAATAGTTCTTCGATGTAATGTTTCTATCGGGACCTTGAGATCTCCTTCGAAAATCCAATATTCGGTTAATCAAGGTACCTATGTATATAAGTGCATCATGGTAACAGAACAGAGTGCAGGATCCAATGTTACCACTGCCGAGAAGTTGCTGACAGAGATCAACATTGCCATTAAAGAGGTCCATTCAAAAGTCTGATAACAGCTGTGAAGAAACTGTTCTCAAAGCTGTTCAGACATGCATACAAACTCTCACATCTTCTGTCTGACAGAAGGGGGTAGAAGAGAATATAGCCAAGGTGGGAAAGGTCTTTGGTTATGTTGGTTGTTTAACTGACACAGCAGAAAGTATAGATAAAGTCAATGGATGGGAGGATGGTTTCTGTGATGGACTGGGCTGTGCCCTACCACATTGTGATGCATCCAAATAGGTTGCTTTCTAATGTGCTTCAATAAAAATTTGTAAGAGTCTTTATAGACATGCCAAATTTCCTTAGCCTCTTAAGGAAGTAGAGATGTCACTGTGCTTTTTGATCATAGTGTCAATCAAGACAGACTGCTGGTGATTGTCACTCCCAGGAAATTGATACTCTTGACAATCTCCCTCCCTGCACCATTGATGCAGACAAGGGCGTGCCCTCCACTCCATTCCTTGAAGTCAATGACCAGTTTCTTTGTTTTGCTGATGTTGATGGAGAGAATATGCTCTTCTTTATCCCAACACTCTGTCTTCTATTAGTTACTCAATCCTCTATCCATGTTGATATAATACCTTAAACATCATGGACTCATTAAGTAGCCTGAAGTGTGGTGCCTTACCAAATGGCTTCTGAAAATCCAAATATATTAAATCCCCTTTATTTATCCTGCTTGTTACCTCCTCAAAGACTGTTAGTAAGTTTGTCAGGCATGATTTCTCCATTTTGAAGCCATGTTGACTCTACTTCATCATATTATGTATTTCGGAAAGCTGTACTATTATATCCTTTATAATAGATGTGAACATTTTCCCAATAACAGACATTAAGCTAACAGGCACTTTTTCTCTAATGACAGGTATTGTTCACCTTGATTAATCAGACATTTTGAGACGCTTAGTGATTTCTACCACAAAGACTGATACAAAGTATTTATATAACTCCTCTGTCACTTCCTGGTTCGCTAGTATTATTTTCCCAGCCTGTTCTCTAAGAAGCCAATATTCATTTTGGCCTCTCTCTTGCTTCTTATATATTTAAAGAAAATCTTACTATTTTTCTTGATTTTAATTGCAATTTACCCTCTGGCTTATCACTAATCTTGCCACTAATCTCTCCCCCCACCCCAATCTCTCCTTCTTCAGAGACCATCTTAAAAGAAGATGTTCTTGCCTTCCGGTGTTCCAGGAACAGTCTCCGAACAGACAAATAATGTCCCAAACACAAAAACCTATTCCCAAACACACTATCTTTTATCTTCTGACATTGAAACAATTCTAAAGCATAAGTAAGTTAGGACACATTATGCATTGTGTACAAAACAGAAATTGCTGTAGAAACTCAGCAGGTCTGTCTGTATCTGTTGTCACAAAGCTGGTCCTTTTCTCAAGGTTTTTTTTTCAGAGGGATAATAAACCGCTCCCAATTAGACTGGTTTGGTACAGAGATTAAAGGGTATTGAGAGGCCTTTTTGTTTGTATGAAAACAAATGAGACTTTAGACTAAACTGGTCATGTTTTAGAAGTGACCTGTATAAAGAAAGGGGACTGGTCAGCTCTCTAGCTGAGCAGTTCAGTCTATAACTGGTTGGGAATTCAATAGTGAACTGTGTGGAAAGTCTCTCTCCTTCTGCCCTTCTAACTTCCTGTAAGCACCAGTTCCATTTATACTGGTTTTTAAGGGGTTTGCTTATTGGGACTATTCTGTATATTCCGAACAAAATAATTAAGTCTAGTTTGGATAGACTGAGTTCTGTAGGAGTTCTTTATTCTGTTCATTGTGTGTCATTGTGTAATTTTATGAATTAAATTTCTGTCTGTTTTAAAACCTAATAGTTAACCTAGCTTGCTTACTCTGGATAATTCTCACTATACACTTATCAAAACAAATTGCAAAGTTATGGTCTGGGTTGCCTGCTCAAGAATGTTTTCGGTGGTCTGGCCTAGTCCATTGAATGGTGTACAGAAAGCAAATTAATAGATCACAGAACATTACAGCACAGAACAGGCCCTTCAGCCCACGATATTGTGCCGACCATGTTTGACTCTTCATCAAAACTCCAAAGTGCAAGTTGCTTGGATAAAGCTGCCTGGTGAATGTCTAATAAATTTAGAGAGAAATATCTGATCACTTCTGTTAATATTGCTATCAGCTATGATATTGCAATATTGCCATATCTATGAGGCTGCCTGAATGATGTGCGATATAGGTGCAGAATTTGATGTATAGTGAAAGTAATACCGTAAGAGACAGGAGCAGAATTAGGCCATTTGGATCATCGAGTCTGCTCCATCATTCGATCATGGCTGATATGTTTCTCAACCTTATTCTCCTTCCTTCTCCCAGCAACCTTTGATAAGCCTACTAATTACAAACCTATCCATCTTTGTCTTAAATAGACTCATTGACTTGGCCTCCACAGCCTTCTGAGGCAGAGTTCCACAGATTCACCACTCTCTGGCTGAAAAAATTCTACCTCATCTCAGTTCTAAAGGGTCGTCTTTTCAATCTGAAGCTGTGTCCTTGATCCTACTCTCTCCTATTAGTGGAAATATCTTCTGCACATCCACTCTGTCCAGTCCTCTCAGTACTCTGTAAGTTTGAATGAGATTCTCCCCTACACCCCCCCAACATCCTTCTAAACTCCATCCAGGACAGTGCCAGAATTCTCAATCACTTCTCATACAACAAGCCTTCATCCCCAGGATTATTCTTGAAAATGTCCTCTGGACCCCTCCAAGGTCAGCACATCCTTCCTCAGATATGGGGACCAAAACTGCTCGCAATATTCCAAATGCAGTCTGGCCAATGATTTATACAGCATCAGCAGTACATCTCTGCTCTTATATTGCAGCCCTCTCAATCACTGCATTTGCCATTCCAACTGCCAACTGTACCTGTGTGTTCTAGGCCAGAATCCTGAACTAGAACTCCTAAGTCCCTTTACGCTTCAGATTTCCAAAGCCTTTCCCCATTTGGAAAATAATCTACACCTGGAATCTTCCTATTAAAGTTCATGACCACTCAGTATTCCGTCTGCCATTTCTTTGCCCATTGTCCTAGTGTTTCCAAATCCTTCTGGAGCCTCCCCGCTTCCTCGAACACTACCTGTCCCTCCACTTAGCTTTGTATCATATGCAATCTGAGCAACAATGCCCTCAGTTCCTTCATCCAGATTTTTAATAGAGTCATAGCGATGTACAGCATGAAAACAGACCCTTCGGTCCAATCCGACCAGATCTAGTCCCACCTGCCAGCACCCGTCCCATATCCCTCCAAACCCTTCCTATTTCATATACCCATCCAAATGTCTTTTAAATATTGCAATTGTACCAGCCTCCACCAATTCCTCTGGCAGCTCATTCCATACACGTACCAACCTCTGCGTGAAAAAGTTGCCCTTAGGTCTCTTTTATATCTTTCCCCTCTCACGCTAAACCTATGCCCTCTAGTTCAGGACTCCCCCACCCCAGGGAAAAGATTTTGTCTACTTTGAATAGTTGTAGTCCCAGCATTGACCCCTGCGGAACTCCATTAGTCACTGGCTGCCATCCTGAAACCTGTTTACTCCGCTGTCTGCCTTCTGCTAGTCAGCCAATCCTTTATCTGTGGTTAGAGACAAAAAAATTGCAGATGTTCGAATCCAAACTAGACAGGCAGGAGGCTGGAAGAACACAGCAAGTTAGGCATCAGGAGAAGTCAACGTTTCAGGTGTAACCTTCTTCAGAATCCTCTATCCATGCCAGTATCTAGTCCCTAACACCATGGGATCTTCTTTTAGTTAATTGTCTCCTCTGCAGCATCTTGTCAAAGGCCTTCTGGAAATCCAAATAAATCAGGTTCACTGGCTTTCCACTGGCAAAGTTGATTATTACTTCCTCAAAGACTTTTGATAGATTTGTCAGGCATGAAGCTTTGAAGAAGCCCTCGTGATTCAGCCCTATTTTACCATGCATTCCAAGCACTCTGCAAACTCAACTTTAATAACGAACTCAAGGTCAGGCTAACTGGTCTATAGTTGTTACATTAGCCATTTTCCAGTCCTCTATGTCCCTCCCTGACTCCAATGATTCCTGAAATACCACGATCAAAGACTCTGTAATCTCCTCAGCTATCTCTTTCAGAACTCTGGAGTGTAATCCATCTGGTATTTGTGATTTCTCCACCTTCAGACCTTTCAGCTTCCCCAGCACCTTCTTCTTAGTGATGGCCACTATACTCACCTTTGCCCCTGACTCTCCTGAAGCACTGGTATGTTATTGGTGTCTTCCACTGTGAAGACTTATGCAAACTGTCTATTCAGTTACTCCACCATTTCTTTGTTCTCCATTACTACTTCTCCAGTCTCATTGTTCAGTTGTCCAATATCTACTCTTCCCTCTCTGTTACCTTTTTACATATCTAAAAACAACTCTTGCAACCTTCTTTTATGTTAATAGCTGGCTTACCCTTATATTTCATCTTCTCCCTCCTGATTGTGCTTTTCAGCTATCTTCTGCTGGTTTTTAAAAGGCTTCACAATTCTCTAGCTACCCACTAATTTTCCCAACATTGCATGCTTTTTGTTTTATGCTGCCCCTAACTTACCTTCTCAGCAATGATTGCCTCATCCTCATCTTAGTAGTTTCTTTCCTTACAATGAAAATTGAGCAATCAACCAGCATTAACAAACACCTTCCAGAGAATGTTCCATATCTCTATGCAAACATTCAGTATGCCAATTCATATTTTCAATTTCTTGTGTGGCCAGAATTTTTAAAAAGACATCCAGGTATCCTCAAACATCATGATGCCATGACAGCATGTCCTAGTTTAAGACGGTGGCGACAGAGTAGGTCGAGTTCGGGCTCTTCTGTACCAGCTGCTTATCTTTCTTTTCCTATTTCTTCATTTTTCTTTAAATTTACATTCTTATTAAGAGCAGTTGCATTAGCCGGGTAGTGAGAGTCCAGCGTGGATGCATGGTGTGTTTTCGGATTTTTCTTGGCAGTGGCGGAGGCAAGGTTGGACTGCAGCACAGGCTGGGGTTGACAGCAAGGTCAAGTTTGGGCCCAGTACAGATTTGACAGCATCAATAAGATATGCCCAGTGATGACTCGTGGTGGCAGCAGCGTTGGTGGAGGCGACATGGCACAAAAAGATGGTGACTCTGTTCCAGCGATAGCATTGTGGTGAAAGGACACAAGGCTGGCTGACTCCTTCATGCCTGTGTTGGTCTCAGCTTTGGGATGGGAGAGTGCCCAGATCCAGACCCATGGCTAAGCTTTTAAGCAAAGTTGAAAACTTTATTTTTTGCCTTTATCTTCTATGTTTTGGTTTATTTTCTGCGCTTTACGAGTGGTGACATTATACAACAATTTTCAGTATATGTCTAACAAAACATGTGACAATAATAAATCCAGTTCGTTTATTGTTATTACATTTTTGTACCATTGAGCCAACGCAGGCCTTGTGAATATGAAAAACAATGCAGTGTTACCATATTATTTTTAAGTTGTTGAATGTACTACAATAATAGTATGACACCACATCCATGGTAAATTTATTTTGAATTGCTTACACGTGTCAAATTTTGAAAATACTGGCTGCTAAAACCTTTGCCATGTTAAACTGCATTCATTATTTTCTATGCTGAGTATGTTACTGCACTCCCACGCTGTCTGTCCCTGCAATCAGTCATCCTCCCTCAAAACCTATCTCCTTGGGAAAGCAGTAGGTCACTCGTCCCTATCGTTGCCTAATTGACCCGAACGTGCCAACTTTATATGTTTTAAATTTCTACACAGCTTTGAACATTGCTATAGAAACACGGCATGACGAAGTTAGACTAAAATGATCCCCCCAAATCAATCTGGTTCAACGCAATTGGCAGCTACAGTTGAAAGGAAAGGGCTTACATTAACTGGCTCCAGGTACTGACGCAGAAAATGCCAGAAACATTGAGCTCGTGCCCACTGAGGGACAGATCAACGTCCACCGCAGGGGGGCGGGGATGGCCAGTCACCAATCAGCGTTCTCAGAACTAGCTGCTGCTGCAGAACCAACCAATCACAGGACTCAGAGCCCGCCGTGTGTGTGTGTGTGTGTGTGTGTGTGTGCCTCTCTCCCTAGATCTAGGAGCAACCAATCGTAGCTTTGTGAATGCAGGCTCAGGCCCGGGAAAGCCAATCGCAGAGCACTGAGTGCAGACGCTGCCCAAGAGCAGCCAATCGTAGAGGCCTGAACGCCAGCTCGGAGCGATGATCAACCAATGACAAGACATTGAGCTCGTTCCCCCCCTCTCCCTCAGCCAATGAGCAGACGATTAGTGAGCGGCCTTCAGCCCAGTGCAGGCTCCTCCGCCAAGAGACGGGAGAGAGAGCAGCAGTAGGGGTGGTGGAAGAGGGTGCGGCTTGGCTGGATTGGACATGGCAGCCACAACCGTCTCCACCCAGAGGGGCCCGGTAGGATTCCTCTCTTTATTTTCCAGTTATTGGTGATATGGGACCACGATCTCTGGGGAGGCTGCGGCCTTGTCAGGAAGCGGGTGTACTGTCCGAGCTCCTGGGCTTGACTGCACCAGATTCTGCCCGCCGCCGGCTGCCATCCTCCCCGGCCTTGGCCCGTGTTCCCGCAGTTGGTTCCTTCGTGTGCTTTTAATGCTTCTTTTTACAGCTGTTTCGCAATTCACCGTGGGATGTAAAGACAGAAGGGTGCTGGGTATGTTTATTGTTTTCTGATCTGCCCTTAGACCGTTTAAAGGGCCAGCCAGGAAAATAACTGCCAGTCAGATCCTGCCTCAGCAACATTTTCATCAGGATAGGACTGTAAGGATGGGTCTGGATGATGGTGATCGACAGCTTGTAAATAGAATTTGTGTATTCTGCCTTTTATTTTTGGAATAGTTGTCATGTGCCGAATAGAGAAAAAGCATCAGTTGTAGGGTTGCCAACGGTCGTTGGATGTATTCCTAATGGTTTCATCACGAGTCTTACCTTCTAACACCCTGACAACTTCTACCAAAACACACTGTCCCGTGCTAATGACGTTGGTTGCCCAAGATATTCGTCCTCGTTGTGCACTGCCTTCCTGGGCTACGGTAACTGGAAAGTGAGCAATCTTAATCACTGGATTGGGTGATTTTTGACTGTCACAGAATCTCCGCTCATAGCATAGAAAGGCATTCGGTTCATTAGTGTCTGAAACAGCCATCTGAGCGTTTTATCTCCGTTCTTTTCCTGATACGTTTTGTTTCTGTTTAAATAATTGAACCTGCATTTCCAGGCAATGCATTCCAGACCCCACCTACTGGCTGTGTGAAAAATATGATCCCCACATTTTCTTCTTGCAAACCACTTTGAAACTGTGTTTGCTGATTCTTGATCCTTTTGGGAGTGGGAACAGTTGCTTCCTATCTACCGTATCTAGACGCTTCATGATTTTCAAAAGTATCAGATTTCCTCTTGGTCATCTCTGCAAAGAAAATAGTTTGAATGTCTCCAGGTCTCCAGTACCCCCCTTTCCTCCCCCCCCCCCCCCCCCCAATAACTGAAAGCATTCTTGCAAACCTCTTCTTCGGTCTTTCCTATCCTATCCTATGGTGTAGCACCCAGAACTGCATACGGTAATCCAGGTGTCATCTGAGTATCAAGCAACGATCATCTCCAATTAGAGAGGATCTAACATTGACATTCAATGACACAGCCATCACTGAAACTGAAGTGGACTAATCATATAAATACAGTGGCTGAATCAGGAGCCAGGAATGCTAGTGAATAACTCGCTTTGTGACTTTCCACCATCTACAATGCACATGCAAGGGCATTGATCTCACTTTCTTTGATCAACACTGAAGCTTGATACCACCCAGGATAAAGTAGCTGGCTTGGATTAGCATCACCTTCACAACATTTAGTCCCTCTATCAATGATGCTTCGTAGCAATGTGTAGTATTTGCAAGAGGGATTGCAGAAATTCACCAAGGTTCATAAGACAGTACCTTTCAAACTTACACCTCCTACCATCTAGAAGGACATGGGTGGCAGACACATGGGAACGTGGGCCTGCAAGCCATTACCATCCAGCCTTTGAAAGATCTTGCCATGCCTTTAGTGTCATTGTTTCTAAATCCTGGAACTCCCTCTATAACTGCATTGTAGGTGTGCCTCTAACAAACAGATTGCAGTAGACACATTTGTACTTTGTTCATTGTACTTTGTCCATGTTATTTGTGCCAAAATGTATCACTTCACACACCTCTACGTTGAACTTCATCTTCCAACTATCATTGCAATCAACAGTATCCTCAACAATTTCCATTGCTCTATGAAGCCAGAACACAAGGAAAGCATAAAGTTCAAGACACCACAGGATTTAAACTTGTTTATTACCACAATGCTGCCTGGTCTGACCTCAGCAGGCTTGCTCACCAGAGCCTTCTAGCTGCAATTCCATTCACAGACTGCTTCTGTCCCATGATGTTGCTAAAAGATTCACCATCAGCAGCAACCCAATGGGATTGACAGAACAACTCCTCTGATTCTGATTATTCCAGACAAGAGGGTGACATTTTTTTGACAAAATTGACCCATGAACGAAGTCATCCATGATCCCATATCTTAGGCATTGTCAAGGGCAATTTTAGAGTTGGAAGTTTCAATTCATCCTGCCAGGGAATGAGTTCCACTCACCCATCTCTCAATTATAATCACTTTGAGCACAGTAGAAGTTGGAAATTTGGAAAATGTTACTGCCTTGGTGTTTGATACTATGATTTGATTTATTGTCACTTGTACCGAAAAGTAGTGCAAAGTTTTTTTTTGTGAACAATACAGGCAGATCATAGTAAGCAAGGATGTACAGATCAGAGGTTATAAAAATTCGAGGCATTCCGGTTATATTGCACAGGGCGAGGGCTAGGCAAGATCAATGTTGGCAAGATCAGTATTATTTGAGGCGTGAGAATCCACTCAGCCTAACAACGGCTGGGAAGAAGCTGTTCCAGAACCTGTTGGTGCATGTGTTCAGACATCTGTATCTACTGCCCGATGGAAAAGGTTGTAGGAGATCATTACCAGGGTGCAATGGGTCTTTGGCAGCCTTTCTGTGGCAGCGAGCTGTGTAAATGGAGTCCATGGATGGAATGTTGGTTTCTGTGATGGCCTGGGCTGTGCACGTCACCTTCTGTAGTTTCTTACAGTCCTGGGCAGAGCAGTTGCCATTACTAGGCCGTCTTGCACTAGGAGAGTATGGTGCATCTGTAGATGTTGGTGAGGGTCCTTATGGACATGACACATTTCCTGAGCCGCCTGAGAAAGATGAGGCGTAGTTGCGCCTTAACTGGCACATCCAAGTTCAAAGTCCAGGACAGCTCGTCAGTTATAGTCACTCCAAGGAGCTTGATGTTCTCCACCCTCTCAACCTCGGTCTGGCCTATTCTAATAGTGTATCTATTGCTGCTATGTTGTTGCATCACAGCTAACTCTCAGAATGTGTAAAGGGATACTTTGAATGTCTTGAATTTCCTTCTTTATCTTAACTTCAGCATGACCACTGCTCAAAACATTATTGAGATTGGGAATTTGTATGGAATGCTAACCTTTTTAGATATCTCGGTAATATTTTACCCACTTGCAAATGTTACAACACGGGTCAAAACCTTCTGCTAATTAAATCAAACACAGAAAAGTTCACCATTCCTTGTAATCTGTTAAAGTATGAGTGACAGAGAACTCCCAAATTCCACTATCTAAAGAAAAAATAATTTTATTCTATAACTCCAAAAAGAACATTTTAAACGACAACTATCTACAACCGTCAGCCTCCTTTTTCTCTTAAAACAAATTATCTACCTCCCACGCTGTGACAACACTGATTCAATAAAGTCCCTATTAACTTTTACAGCTAATCAATTTTCAAAACCAGTTGTCGTCTTCAGGTGTTGAACTTCCAGGGGAATCTACAAAACACAGGATTATCTTCTGTCTTCTGCAAAGTTGTTTCATATGAAAAAGCTACCTTTCAGTGAGAAGGGTTGTGGGCAGTTGTTTGAATGGCAGATGGGTGCTCTTTCTCTGGCTAACTGTTCAAAATTCCTGCTTTTATACCCCCAAAACATCTCATTTTGGTTTGATGTTAAAACAGTAAAATTCAAATTCGATTGGGTTTCAGTAAAACTTGAGCCATAATTCAAAATTGCTATTCAGATTTAATTGAATGTGACCCAGTAAATATTGTAATTGAGGCTGGCAAGTTTGAATTATGAAAACAAAGGAAGAAATAATCATTTTTGTGAGCATTACTATTTTTAGGGGCATGGGTTGACATACTCTGATAATTATTCCCTGAAGGTTGTCAAGTGGTATGAAGAATGTGGCTGATTAATTGGTTAGCATTTAAGGTAATAGCACTAACCTATTACCAAGTAGTAACACTCGTGATATTTTCCTGCCAGTTGATGTGAAAAAGTGACAGCTAAATAGGGTACAATGTTTC
The DNA here is from genome assembly GCF_020745735.1 of Hemiscyllium ocellatum. Lineage (NCBI taxonomy): Eukaryota > Metazoa > Chordata > Chondrichthyes > Orectolobiformes > Hemiscylliidae > Hemiscyllium > Hemiscyllium ocellatum. The sequence continues at coordinate 39,635,171 of NC_083418.1, forward strand.
TATTTTGCTTTGCATTGAAGGTTTTCATTGGAGAATTGCCACAGGACTTCCTTCGCATTGTACCAACTCAACAACAGCAGCAAGTACAGCTTGATGCACAGGCAGCTCAACAATTACAGTTTGGGACTAGCATGGCTACTATGGGTCGATTGAGCATCACTGTGGTACAGGTAGGGAATGTTTGTTTCTTTCTCAAAGGTCAATTTGTTGGCTAAGAGCGGCGCAATTATTGAAGGACCCAACTACGCTCCCACAACTTGATGCCTTCAGATTATCTTTTGAATCGGGCTAAATTACATACAACCCTTCATGACAGTAAAGTGCTACTGCAAGTGATGGTTTTTTTTCACCTGTGTGAACTAAGCTTGGAACTCAGTACAAATCAAATTGATGTATTGCATTTTGTCTATCTCTGAACTGCATATTTTTCCTCATAGTGGAAAAGATTCATTTGAGATCATTTCACAAGAATAGTTCGGTTTGATTTTCAAGAATCCTATTCAGAATGAAGGTTAACATTATCGGAGTGTAGATCATTAGTACCACCAATCTGCAAAGAATTAATAAATCAGTAGCCTTTTCTTTGAAGAATTATGGAATTCAATAATTTATACTCTTTTTGAGGATCATACGATGATCCCATTAATTTGTCCACAGTTTCGGGGTATTAAAGGTTTATTCAAAAGTCATTTTTATCATGAATTTTGTGGATTAATGTAAACAGTGTAAATTGTATCGCTGACCAGTTGTAATAATATATAGCTATTGTTTTGCTTGGACATCACTCTGATCAGCCAGTTCCAAATGTATGTCTCTGGAAAGATACCACAAATGTTACCAACCTGCACAAACATTGATGAACAGACTGAAGAAAAAATAATTAAGTTTTGTACAATAAAATCATCATTAAACATGTCACTTCAGTTTCCCTGTTATGTGAACCATGATTCAATTTTGGGACTCTTTTGGGAGTTGAGCAATATTTGATTCTCAATTCAAAATGGATGTTGATGTTAACAACATTAATTGTTTATGTTCTTAGCTTTTAATTGTAAATATTTTCACTTCCCTCCTTCTGCACTTTTTTTTTCTCCACAAGGGATAGAATTTTAAATTGTATTCTACAACTGTCAGGTCAAAAAAATTGCACATTAATACTCCTTGCCTATAGAACCATAGATAGCTCTAGTTTGAGTGACTATTCAGTTGTAAAAGTAAAATGTGATATATCGATTTAGAAATGCCAGGGCAAGTGATATGTTGGAACAATAGTCTGTAGAACTGCTGCCTAGCTGTGAGATCCATAATAATCACAAATACAGCTCCAGGATCTTCAGCTTAGGGTTTATGAGCTGGGATCCCACTTGCAGATACTGTACTACCTAAGAGGAAAATGTTACACTTTGTTCCATGAAATGATTACACCCCTACCTACATTATGTCATTAATGATTTGGATGCGAGCATAAGAGGTACAGTTAGTAAGTTTGCAGATGACACCAAAATTGGAGATGTAGTGGACGGTGAAGAGGTTTAACTCCGATTATAACAGGATCTGGACCAGATGGGCCAATGGGCTGAGTAGTGGCACATGGAGTTCAATTCAGATAAATGCCAGGTCCTGCATTTTGGGAAAGCAAATCTTAGCAGGACTTTATATTCTTAATGGTAAGGTCCTAGGGAGTGTTGCTGAGCAAAGAGACCTTGGAGTGCAGGTTCATAGCTCCTTGAAAGGCGCAGGTAGATAGGATAGTGAAGAAGGCGTTTGGTATGCTTTCCTTTATTGGTCAGAGTATTGAGTATGGGAGTTGGGAGGTCATGTTGCGGCTGTACAGGACATTGGTTAGGCCACTGTAGGAATATTGCATGCAGTCTGGTCGCCTTCCTATCGGAAAGATGTTGTGAAACTTGAAAGGGTTTAGAAAAGATTTACAAGGATGTTGCCAGGGTTGGAAGATTTGAGCTACAGGGAGAGGCTGAACAGGCTGGGGCTGTTTTCCCTGGAGCGTCGGAGGCTGAGGGGTGGCCTTATAGAGGTTTACAAAATTGAGGGACATGGATAGGATAAATAGACAAAGTTCTTTTCCCTGGTGTCGGGGAGTCCAGAACTATAGGGCATAGGTTTAGGGTGAGAGGGGAAAGACATAAAAGAGACCTAAGGGACAACTTTTTCACGCAGGGAGTGGTATGTGTATGGAATGAGCTGCGAGAGGAAGTGGTGGAGGCTGGTACAATTGCAACATTTAAGAGGCATTTGGATGGATATATGAATAGGAAGGGTTTGGAGGGATATGGGCCAGGTGCTCTCAGGTGGGACTAGATTGGGTTGGGATATCTGGTCGATATGGACAGGTTGGACCGAAGTGTCTGTTTCCATGCTGTACATCTGTGACCCCATGTGGTTCAGAATAAGGTTGTGATCATAACTTGATATTTAATAGCAGCATTGTATAATTATGTAGAAAGCTAAAAAGAAATCAGTTAACTTTCTCCATTTGAAAATACAGTTCATTCAGCTATAATGTGCATTTCATCAACATGAATTCACTGTAACACTTAACAGATTAGAGGCGCTGTTTCTAAAGTGCAAACTTTTAAAATGTAATGTGGTGCATTGCAAATAATTTAAGTGCTGTTTCTAAAGCGTGCTTTTTATATAATATGGGGGTTGCACAAGATTGTAACCATCGCGTTAAAGAAGAACTGACTCTAGGCCAAGTTACTCTATCTCCACTGTGCCCTCTACCCCGTGCACTGTTCCCTGCCCAAAATTTTGAAATGTTTTTGACATCCTTTCAGTAGGAGACAATGTTCTTGTCGAGAATTGCTGTTTCATTTCAGAAAAGTTGCCATCTAGATCTTAGGGTTATATTTTGTGATGACAAGTAAGCCCCCAACTGTGTTTTAATGTTTGGCTTTGAGACATTTTAATGTTAAAATATTACGTTACAAATGCAATACTTTGTCATTTCTATTATTGTTTTACCTTTACGTGTGCTCCCTCCAGCAAAAAGATGACCAGCTGCTCACTAATTGAGGGAAATGTCACAGCCTGGTCTAGTATTTATTAACAACAGCCATTAAGCAGCACAAAGTGACATTTGCTTCTTTCTTTTGTAGTATTAGTGTTTATACATTAATGAGAAAGTTGGGTTTATTTTATGTAATTTGGACTAAATTGTAGCACATAAATAATGAATTGCACCTTTTGAAAACCTAGATGCCAATCATGGTTTGAACCAGGTTTCAGGAAGGATTTCAGGCAGAAATGTCTCTACCAGTTAAGATAAATTACAGCCTGATCTTAACCCCTTTTGTCATCCGCTTTTACAATGGATTATATAGATGACTTGAAGCTCTGAGGAGGAGATTGAATGCTGTCTTTGTTTTGTCAGGGCAGGCATTTATTCAGCTGGATTCTGGTAAAACTCCTCCATATCTTTTGTGGCATAAAAATGACCTAATTCTGTCCACCTAGGCAAAACTGGCAAAAAACTATGGAATGACACGTATGGATCCTTACTGCAGAATACGTCTTGGATATGCAGTATATGAGACACCTACAGCACATAATGGAGCAAAAAACCCAAGATGGAACAAAGTCATTCAGTGTACTGTGCCACCTGGCGTTGATTCATTTTACTTAGAGATATTTGATGAGGTGAGTTTCTGAACAATTATTTAAATTGCATCATTCGCATTCCCATTGATTTCAGCATGGAAAACTTCTAAACGGCAAAAGTTTACTTTAAATGTGACGTTTTAAGAGTGCTGGCTTCTTAAATAGTGGACTTGCATTTTAGCTGTCTGTTATTTGACCTTTTTTGTTTTCAATAATTTCTGATTATTGAAACCTAATTTATTTTGCACTATCATTTTACATAGTAGGTAAGGGTCTAAAATGTTGATTCAGAAGTCTAACAGTTCTAATGAGTGTATTGAGAATATTCCCAAATGAGCTGGAATTTACACACAGGAAAGCTGAAATAATGGTCTCAATTCTGCTAAAGTTTAATAGTTTTTTATAAAATTGGCTTAAGATGGTATGACAGATACTAAGCCAAAGAAAGATAATTGTTCTGTTTTATATTTGCTTTATTGTGCAAATCCTTCAGGGTATTTGATAGATCCAATAGTTCCCAAAATGTATATGCGCTTACATTTCTTAGTATTGTCATTCTGTGATTTGAATTTTACTGTTTTAAAAACTCTTACAAAAGACTAATTGTTTGTTATTCCAGCAGTATATATCTTTTATTGAAACATGTGGTTTATTATTTGCAGCGGGCTTTTTCCATGGATGATAGAATTGCTTGGACTCACATAACTATCCCAGAATTGCTAAAAGAAGGCAAAGTAGTAGATGAGTGGTACAGCCTTAGTGGAAGGCAGGGTGATGATAAAGAAGGAATGATCAACCTTGTTATGTCTTATGCAGTAAGTGACATTTAGAATTTTCTTGTATTGTTTGAAACTTGTTTATGCAAAGGTCTTGATGGGCACTGCATTTCAAGAACTATTAAGGGATTTACATTGTAAATTACACTTTTAACTGAAAATTGCAATTTCTGATGTGGGTGACATTTAAAGACATTGGGTATGTTGAATAATTTTCAAAAATTCGACATAAGCTTTTAGTTGTTTGATAGTATTGCTTAAATGCATTATCTCAAAACTTCATCTTGTACTTGCCTCAACCAGTGAGCACTGTTGTTTTCCCTTTTACTTTCGGTATTTTTTGATTTGTGCTGCTGCTTGCAAGACACAGATTTGGTAAAATGTTTTTTTTCTTCAGCAATCCCAAATATAAGCTCTTTAAGCTTTAATTTATGTCTAAGGTTTTCTTTAAGTTATTACAACAGAAACCAATATTCATATCACTGCTTTCAAATAATATTTTTTTGACCGTGCTATAATTCTCACATGTGTCAATGCTAGGTATGACTGGATCTTGCACAGAGTTCAGCAGTCCTTGGATGAGTAGGTATAGTTCTTGCGGAGACTTTATTGATGCTGTGACAATATTCTGACTCTACCTTGTAGAATATCATACTCTTTTCTAGAAACCTCTACTTTGGAAAGGATTACTAGCCGTTGATACATTGAGATATTGCTTGGGATAGATGAATAAACTATGGTCAGACACTAGTTAGTCTTGAGGTGTAATTCCTGGAGACTGCAATTTAAATAACTCCATAATTTCTATGTTAAAAGGTAAATAGATGAAGTCTAGTAAATACAAGAAAATTTAGGAGGTAAAAGCATTCAAGCAAAGAGTTGTGCAAATGCATATCCCTGGAAGGCCATGTTTACTGAATCAGACATTGAGATTCAGAATATTAATAAACCTATGTTAGTTATGAGTTTTAATCTTGTGTAGTCCCACATTTATGTTGGTAAATGCTGCCATGGTAATTTTTTTTCGCATGTAAACTGCCTGTTGTAGATATTTTATGTAGAATTTTGTCCACAATTCTTACATATTTTAAATTGCAAGACTTATCGTTCTGTATGTTTTCAAAAAGTTTGTATTCCATCCAATTTGGAGTTTCCTTTTGAGTAATGTTCTCCCCACTTTTCCTATCCAGATAATATAAGCTCTGTGTAGGTTATACTTGACACAAGAATTAAATGGCACAATTCAACTTCATCCATACCAACTATTTTAATTTTTACTTCATTTTTGGGAAGAAACTACTTTAACTCAATTTTTCATTGCATTTCACAGACAATGCCACCAAACATGTTGGTGCAGCCACAGCCAGTAGTGTTAATGCCCACGGTGTACCAACAGGGACTAGGATATGTGCCTATTACAGGTATGATTTAAGCTTTTCTAACTTCTTTTAAAGAGAGGGAGAAGTCTCTTTGTGATTCTTTCCTTTTTATTTCTATGCAAACCGAAGTATGGAATATGATTGGGAAATGATTGAAAGAGATATTTGTTGCTTTCTAACTAGCCACAACCTTTACATTAATTTAAATTAACATTATGGTAAATTTTCAAAATTATTGTAATGAGAGTATTGTTTTTACTGCTAATTCCTGATAAGTATTGAAGTTGACAATGCATGCCTGGTGTACTGGTACTGGGGCTACAGTGAATTATCTGATTGTGCTGAGGCCAGTTGAACTTTGACATTTTTCATGACCATGTATGAGGTTCAGAAGCTAAAACATCATGCATCAGTAATTATTTAAGGACTGTTAGCTGTCTTTAGACTCATAGCATCTCTCCAACAGAAAAATCAGTTTGAGATACATAGGCAAGGTTGAGGAATACTTGATTTTAAAAAAATACATTTGTTTAAAAACAGTTTCTTTTAATGCACATTATAAATGCTAAGAACCTAGTGTGATATATTCTGCTCCACCATATGACACAACTTGACTTTCAACTTCATCCAATCTTGCAATTCCTTGCAAAGTCATGCAGGATTTTAGCCTCCTGTTTCTGAAGGCTCTGATGTTCTGAGCAACTGATGTATCAAATATCTACCTGAGGCAAGCATTGAATTGTTGAAGCTTTAAGCAAGCTGCCTATGGAGGCAGAAAGAGTACTGGAAGCTCCCACAATTAATGTTAAATTTCAATTTGACCCTGGGAATCTACTTGGATTGTACCTTCTGTGTAGGACATCTGTTTCAGGCTCATAAGCATATCTAAACTGAAGAAACGTCATCCTTATTAACTTTGAAAAACCTTAAATGGAAGAGGTAATAAGCAATGGAACAGAAGATTATTACTGGTTAATGACTCAATTATGTACTGTTTTGCCCACATCATTGTATCCAATAGATTTGTTAGTGTTCATTTATCTACTTTAAAAACAGCTTGCAGCGCAGAAACATCTACATGAAGCTGTGACTTAAATATCTCTTTTTCTGCACTGTATTGATTTGATTGTTTATATTTTGGGGAACCATTTAATGTTAAATATAATCATTCATTGAACATTCACTTGAGATTTTTCTTGCTTACTGCACTACAGACTTTGTCAAGTGCCACACTATTTTAAAAGGTCAAAGGCTCTAAAGGTTCTTTCCCATCTTTAATAATTTGTATTTTTGGCAAGTTGAAACTGCATTCTGGGAGTTGATAGCTTCTTTTTTTCCTTTTTGTAAAGTATCTTGTGCTTTTTTAGTAGAAAGCTCACCACACTCGCTCCTCCGTGCTGGCCTTCCCATGTCTTCCTCCACCCCTCCAGATGTTAGCCTTTGTCATTTTTTTCACCGAGGTGTCTGCTTCACCTCTCTGACCTGTGGTCACTGGCACTGATAATGACATCACTGTAAATGGAATGTAGTGGTGTATTTGGTGCCAGACACTTCCTGCAGTCTGCCCTGATACAGTAGGGTGACATTGCTGGCTGCATATGCAGCAGCTATATTGCATTTATTGATAATCACTGCATTTGTAAAAAGAAAATCTGATCTGTGGTTTATAGCCTGCAATGTATGAAATAATAGTAGTTGTGGTTTGTAACAAGTTCGTTCATGTAAAAGAAAGCTGGGTATGATTTGCTTTCTCACTAATTCTAATTTTTTGGACATGTTATTAATGTTGCTTCTTGGTATTTTGCGCTTTAATTTCCTTATTACCCACTTCAGGGCTTGAGTATTTTGCTTTGGGTAAGTTTCAAGTGACATTTACTGCCTTTCCTCACAGGCTAAATCTATGCATGAACACATTTTAATGTCATTTGCTTGTGTATTTTAAAGTGGCTGTTGCTTAAACATTATTTGTAAGATATCAGTAAAGGAATGATGGCTGGCTTCAAGGTTAATGTATCTGATTTTGGATCATGTATTACTTTACATTCTGAAGCTCAAAATTTAAATGCAATCTTGGGTAAAATTGGCATGTTAACTGATATCTTACATTTACAAATTTTAAATTCAATAGGCCTGTTCCTTGATTTGTCAAGATGTTCATTTATATTACTAATATATTCGGTGGAACTGGCGTCAACTAATGGAATACAAAATTGAAACTCACTTGCCATTTTTTTTAAACAATTGACTTCTCCACAATAATTTCAATGATTTTAAATATAGATCCTATTTTATGCATCAATATGTGTTGTCCAAGTAACCTGCATGAATTAATTTTTCACAAGTAATGTTTGCAACTGGTTCTCTGTATTCCATTTCCTTTAGTTTTTAAAAAGTATTTTTGGAATTGCGCTTACCAATCCCTAGTAAAATTGTGACTTCCTTTTAAAGTGCATTGTTTGTACAAAATCATAGTACTTATGGCAGAAGAAATTAAATTTGGGGTACTGAAAAATGACATTACAAATCTTTAAATATTAAATTGTGTGAAACTTGAAGCTTGCCATTAAAATATCATCTCTTCCATCTGCATTGAATTTTGAAAATCCATAAACTGGACTAAATAGACTGGAATTGCTAGCATTAATGCAAATTAATAACTAAATAACTTTCAAATAATAAATTGAAACACCACAAGTACAGATTAATTGCAATGATGCATCTTACTGTGGTAAATCAAATCCAGTCCGACATCTGTTAATGGATTAATTTTCCCTCTGTTTTTAACATTTGTTAAACTGCCTATATGAAACATCAAGCTTGTGGTTTAAAATGCTAAGTTATTTTTCATATCATTGCCTACATTTTAATTTTGTCTTGATTTCTGGTATATTGTTAAATACCATATTCTTTTATTTGCCAGGAGTGCCAACAGTCTATACACAAGGAATGATCCCAGTTGCAGCACCGACACAGGTATCTGCTCCACAAAATCTCTACAGCGAGGAGGATCTCAAATCCATCCAGGATATGTTCCCTAACATGGACAGAGAAGTGATCCGTTCTGTGCTGGAAGCACAAAGAGGCAACAAGGATGCAGCAATTAATTCTTTGCTCCAGATCAATGAAGAGTCCTAGGAATATGTGCAGTCATTGTCAATATTGCCAAGACCCCATAATAACAGATGTATCTCTGCAACAAAGACTTTGAGCTTTCTCTGTTAATCTTTCTTGTTTACATATGCATGTGTCCAGTAAACAGCACATTGTAAAAAGTTTGTAACTGTATTAAACATAAAAAGCAATCTGTACTTTAAGTGCATATGCGTAAGTTCAAAGGCTGCTAAATTCATATCTTGTGGTTCTGTACTAAGATTTGTCCCACTAAGCTTAGTTAAACTTGATGCTTATGTCCTTGAAGTATGTCTGTTGTGGAATTGATGGCACTTAATGCTGATTGTCCACCTGTCAAGTGCTTTGAGATTCGTCTTTTCTTAGAGTTTATTAAAAATGTATATTAATTGGAATTTTGCAGCAAGTTTTACTCTGAACTGGTGTTGAAATTGTTATGTATGGAAGCAATGGCCATTTACATTTTACAATTTTAAATTTCCATTATTAAACACAACTTGATATACACACACTATTGGATGGAGTAAAAAATAACTTTCACCGTCAAACACACGTTTGAAAAAATGTATTTATTTCAGGAAGCTGGACTCCATAAAACTTTGCTCATCCACTGATTACTTGCTCCCCCTATTTATGCAACTAATTCAAATCCAATTAATTATTAATATATATTTCTGTTCCCTCATTCCTTTAGATATCAGGCAATCTTTCAGATCATATTAGACAATTAAAAAGAAAGACCACTTTAACTCTATTTCTTGCTTAGTTACAGGTCTTTCTTCACTGCTCACCTACTCTGTCCACTTTCCTTTTTTTCCTGCCTGTGCTTTTAATGTTTCCATTTATTGTGGTAGCTTACCTTCTTTTAACAACTTCAGCAGACAGCGTCTTCTCCTGGACCCGGCCACCGATGAGGTGGCTTACAACAGCTGGAGTGGCGGTATAGGCCTGGTGAGGTGGTCTCCCAGTGTGGCAGTCTTGTTCAGGATGGACAGTCACTTGAGTCAAGATAGAATCCATTGACATTGCCTGTGTGCCATGTCTCAAGCTCTGAAGAAGTCATTATCATACAATGCAGGAAATGTGAACTCTGTATTCTCATTTTTTGTCTCTCTCTCTCTCTAGCATTGTCTGTGCTTCAGATGTCCAGCACCCACTGTATAGGCTTTTACTGTTTTGCAAAACTGTTTCCTTCTTCAGCTTTGATTTAATGTGCAGTGGAAGCAATTGTATATCTTCAAAGCTGTTTTCTCTAAGATGTCCAATTCTCAGTTCTGCAGAAGGGTCACTTCACCCAAAATGTTAACTCATTTTGTTTGATTTCCAGCATCTGCAGTTCTTTGGGTTTGTTTTGTCCAATTATGTGTTCTATTTAGCTCATTTGAAATTAAATCTTCCATTTTAATTATGTTGTCATTTCTTCCCAATGTGATCCTTTATTTAAATTCTGCTGCACATTAATGCCACCTTTTATTCTCAGAATTAAATGCCTTAAATTCTACAGTATAGCAATGATGAAAAGGACCAAATTTATTCTTTAGTGGTTTTCCCACATGAATCTTGCTGTAAATGCTCTTAAAGCTGAATCCCAGAATTTTAAAGGTTTTCCCTTGGTGATGCATGCTATTATGCCACTATCAATAAGCCCCACAACCTTCCAACTTTAACAAAGCCTCCTGTTTTCTTTAATGACTTCATTGAATTATTATTACTATATCCTTAAATTCTTCCCAACTTTTCTATGGTTTCAATTATGGACTCTTACTGTGGCCTCAATAGTCTTCTTAATTTATTTTTCCATTAAATACTGTATACTTCGTCTTTTAAATTGCCTTGTTATTGTTTTAAATCTGGCTTCCTGACATTCCTGCTGCAGCAACCTCAAGTTCACATTATTTCTGCAGTCCTTGACTTCCTTTATTGTAGCTATGCTTTACAGTTCCTGTTTGCTATGGTGATCAATCTGATCTATAAGTACTTCATTTATTTCTTTGTTTCTTAGTCTGCAAATGCACCATTTTAAACAAAATTAATCTTATTAAATGACTTCCAATGACAGTTTGCTTTGTAACTGAATTTGATTAAAAGACAAGTACCTACAGTTCATTGGCATCTAACTGCTGTGTGTTATGATCCCAGCTGATATTATCACTATACAAGTCAGATTTCAGACTGAAATTTGTCTTAATAGAGGTTTTTTTTTGTTTTTGTGGTCTAATGCTGAAACATAAGCACCTATTGCAAATTTGGGTTTAACAATCAAACGGTTTATTATGCACAACTTATTTACATAAAATGTAAGCATTTTAAAACACATGGCAAAAATGTAATCACAAAAACACTTTGTTACACTATCCACAGAGTGAATATCCTTCTCTATTTCCTCTATTTGCTTAATTTGACTGACTTCAACTCCATTTTCTGGAGAATCTCTCAGATTCTTCTTTAGGCCTTCATACACAAGTTTAACCTTTTACATTTTCAAACAATCCCCTCAGTTTTGCCTACTTCTGCTCTGGAACTAGGACTAAACTCCTTACTCAGAGGTAATCTATTTCTTAAATAAAAACTTAGCTTGTCTGCAGAAGTCTGCTTAAAGATCTCTGATCTTGTCTGTGTCAATTCACAGCTTGTAATATCAGTGCAAGAAAAACTGAAACTAAGGATATTGTTTGTTTTTATTAAGGGAGAAGTATGTTATAATCTGGATAAAATAGATGTGTTACACTGAGGAGTGATGTTAAGAACACTACTTCAGGATTTAGTGTTTGGACTTTGTTCCTAATCCATTGAATAAGCTAGAAGCAAAAAAAATTCCAAATGTATTAAATTTTCAGATAATGATAAAATATGGAAAGCAGTATGCATAGAAACAATGATGACTAGAAGGATGTAGATTAATTGTGCAACTAGGAAGATAAATAGCGAATAATGTGGAACTCTAAGAGATCTCATGTTATGCAGAATTTTTGACATTGCAGTTGGAATTTAATTATTTGAGATCTCTGAAGGACAGAGAAAGACAGTTAAAATACTCTTTTTCTATGACATGGCCACAGTTTTTCAAACTATATAATTGGAAAATGAGGACACAGCTTTACACAGTTGAATTAAGGCTTTAGAGATATGTAATACATTGGCCAGAATATATTTGCAATACATTTAGTTACTGCAGGTTTGAGTTATAGGGAGTGGCTGAATAAGCTGGGGCTGTTTTTCCTGGAGTGTCAGAGACTGAAGGGTGACCTTAGAGGTTTATAAAATCATGAGGCATAGATATGGTAAATAGACAAGGTCTTTTCCCTGAGGTGGAGGAGTCCAGAACTTAGAGGGCCTTGGTTTAGGGTGAGAGGGAAACGATTTAAAAGGGACCTAAGGGGCAACATTTTTATGCAGACAGTGGTACATGTATGGAATGAGCTGCCAGAGGAAGTGGTGGAGGTACCATTACAACATTTAAAAAGACATCTGAATGGGTATATGAATAGGAAGGATTTAGAGGGGTATGGTTCAATGCTGGCTAATGGAACTGGATAAATTTAGGATATCTGGTCAGCATAGATGAATTGGAGCAAAGGGAATCTTTCCGCGCTTTACATCTCTATGAATATTTTAAAACGTTATACATGCATTTGAGTGTCTGTAGGGTAAATACAAATACAGCAAAAGATCAAGGTAGCCAATTAGTTGAATTGGCCAGACAACTGACATGTGAATCAGGTTAGTGCCAAGAAAGCATGGTTCAGTGTGGTCTCGCTGCTCGTCGAGTTAAAGCCGATTCAGGGCCTGTCTCCTCATTCATCAAAACACGTTTGCCATAGTTCAAAAGATATTTGCCAAGGAACTGCCTTTAGGTAGAGAACTGAAGAAGTGAAATTTAAGAGGATAAGTTGTGAAGATTCCTAATATCCACAGTTGAAACAGTTGGGTGGCAATGTCATTGAATTATATATTGTATTAATTAGCATAGAGAAGGCAAATTTAACATCATGCTTCAAGGCATGGTAAAATTGAAAGCGAAAATGTAAGTAAGAATATCTTTAATTACAAGGATGACACATAGTATCTAATAGTGTTCAGACATTTGAGTTGAATGCTAGGTGAGATAATAGAGGGGAATGAGAATCCAACCTGCACTGCTGAATGCAAAAGAAAATGGAATTTGAGAAACTACAATGGAAAGGAACATACACCCAAAAACATAGCAAGAACAAAATGTTAGACAATGCTAAAAATTGTCAAATATTTTCAGAAAGCAAAAGACATACCTGAACTGGTTTATCCACAGTACAGAAAAGAGAATTCTCTACCTGTAGTATAAGTCATTTAGTCCATCCTAGTTCTTGCAGAGAGTTGCACAGTTAACCATGTAGTATCCTTACTTTGTCCTTTTCTCACACTTCTTAAATTCTTCTTTTAATTATTCACGAAATGCATTTGCATTCCATGCCCAACATGATTCTTATAAGAACTTAATTTGATATTTTGGAAATCATTTTAAATTCATGCCCTCTGTTTATCAAATTGACTAGAGCAAACAATGTATGCAGCACTTTTTGTTTGAACATCTGCAGGAAGATTATTCTTACTCTTTTGCATTTTAATAAGAGTCCCAGTTTCTTCAGACTCTTCACAAACTAATGCCCATCATTCTTGCTGCTGTCTTACATGGTATCTTATGCATCTCTGAGGTCCTGAAATACTTCCTGAAGTAGGGTGCTCAAAACCTACTTTTAATGTAGTTTTAAAACATTTTAATGGTGGGCTAACTAGTGATTTGTACATATTTAGTATAAACTCTTTATACTTATGCAGCATTTAAAAAAAATCTTAATCTGTTGTGATAGTGTAAACTTCTGAACATTAATAACTTCTTGGATTGAAAGAATCAGCAATACCTCTGTCTGGAATAAACGTTTAAGAGGCATCGACAAACTGTTACACAGGAATTGAAAGCAATTAGCCATGCCTAGGAAGAGCAGGCACCCAAACTACATAAACAAAACATCTGCTTGATGACTGGCTGCTTTAATCCACAGGGATAAATGAATGTAAAAGCATTTAAGGAGTTACCTACAGGAATCCTGTCTTAACCCAGTTAATGCCCAATGTAACAAGGAACAGGAAAGCTACTTCTGATGAGAAGGCATGCTGCAGACTTGAAATATTGCACATGAAAGAATCTAGAGGATCATCAATAATATCACACCATGATCCTACAAGAATTCAACTCCAGGAATCTTCAGCAGAAGAACAACATTGTACAAGGATCAAACCCTGGACAAATCCAGAGTCAGACACTGTGTTGGTTGTAGTCATAGCTATTCCACAATTAATGATGGAATTTAGCTACATTATAGTATGAGGCTTAACTTGTTTCTTGAGGGGTCCTATTTTGTTTGCCACATGCAATGAGGTTTAACAGTTGCAGTTTTTGTGAGATTTCTTAGTAAGTGATGCATGGAGAGAAAGCAAGCTTGCTGTCTCTGTACGGATGCCCTTCTCTTACTGTCCTTCATCTGTGATTTTTTTTTGAAAAGCAATGTACGTATGTTTCTTAACCCTGTGCATGTGGTACATTCAGATAACCAGCAGCAAGATTTCATAGTCTTAAGTAGAGATTTATTTATTCATGCATTTTCACCTTAAGGTCCATGGATATTAATCACTCAGCATTTATTTTGGGGAGGTGTTGTGATGGAGTACAGCTAAAATAACTTCTGCGAAAAAGAACACGCTAACAATACTCTATGAGTGAATAAAGATATAAAAGAACAACTGAAAAGTAAGAGGAGAGATAGATTAAATCTGCAGACAGTATGTGTTTTTATATTGTGCACTGGCTTGTAAACAGATTGAGAATTCAAAACTAGGAATGCAAAAACACATGATTAAATTGTCAAGAATAAAGAAAATATAGGCACATCAATTAAAAAAAAGTCAATGAAATGGGACTGGACCAACAGGTAATGTGACAGATATATCAAATAATACTGTTTTGGTCATAGTCATATAGCACAGAAACAGACCCTTCGGTCCAAATCGTCTATGCCATCTAAGTTTCCCAAACTAAACTAGTTATATTTGCCTGTATTTGGCCCATATCCCTCCAAACTTTTCCTATTTAAGTACCTGTCCAGATGTCTTTCAAATGTTGTAACACTACCTCCATCTACCACTTTTCTGGGAGTTAATTTCACATAAAAACCACTGTTGTGGGGAAAAACACCAGTCTCGGAGTCAGATTCAGAGTTCAATGATAGAGTTTATTGCACAAAGAAATACCAGAGCTCTGGGGAGAGAAGGACACAAACAGCACAGTGGTCAGCTGCGGGTCTTCTCTCTCTGAGCACATGTCAAAACACTTCTGTACATCTTGCGATACAATAGGTCAGTGATGAGATTATTGTCTTTGTAACATGGTTTGTTTATGGCAATCATTGTAGAACTGTTGATAGTTTTGATAAAATCTTTGACAGTTCTAGTGCAGCCTTTAAGTTCCACATGGGCATTTTCAGTTTCAATGTCTGCACGGAAACCCGCTGCTGTAGTAATGGGCACTAATTGCTCTCTCTGAGGAGGACAATTACTGCAGTCCTGACTATCAGCATTTCGTACTAAGTCTGTATCAAACTGTTCGCATTTCTATAAGAAGAGCTGGGTGGATCCAGACACTTCGGCAGGCAGTGTTCAATACTCATGTGTATTCTTTCCCCCGAGGTAAAAACAATGACTGCAGATGCTGGAAACCAGATTCTGGATCAGTGGTGCTGGGAGAGCACAGCAGTTCAGGCAGCATCCAACGAGAGCAAAATCGATGTTTCAGGCAAAAGCCCTTCATCAGGAATCCTGATGCTGCCTGAACTGCTGTGCTCTCCCAGCACCACTGATCCAGAATGTATTCTTTCCCCCATCAACCTTAAACTAATCAACCAGGTTGTGAATGAATTGTGCTGGCATTCTGGTGCCCCCAGGCAGAGTTTGTATCTGCTCTGCTGTTTCTCTCCATATTGTGATTCGGTGGCCATCTTGTGTCAAGTTGGCCAACTAATGGCTCAGCAGCCATCTTGTGTATCCATGTGCCTAGTGTCACCCTGCCCCATACCATCTCCCTCTTTACTCTCCCCTTTGTGATCAGGGAGGTGACTTCGGCAATCTCCCACAGACCACCCAATTTAAATGGAGAGATAGATCATCTCTAGGTGCTCCCCTCCTGAGGGGTATCATGGAGTGCCAATTTTGTTGGGGGGTTCTTCCGTGGTGACACTCACTGCTGGTACAGTTCTTGTCAGTAGCACCTTATAGCCCACACAGCATACCAGCATGAGTGCATTGAGGAAAACCATCCTATGTGCCGGATGGGGTCCCCAAGATTTACCTAGCCACCAATTTAGCCAACTGTCTGTCATTGTGGCTCCCTGTCAAAAACTGTCCAGCTGGTCTCAGATATTCCTGATGGCCTCTGTAATATAAGAGGCGTTAATAACATGGGTAATACAATTGTCACCAATAATTGTACAAACTCCCCCTTGCTGTATTAATTGATAACCCACAGTGTAATGTGTCTGCTGTGTGTGGAGTCTGAGTTCAGCCAGCTCTGTGTTAATTGCTTGCAGAGCTTTTGAGGTACTGTTGTCTAGGATAGTCAGGTCACATACAAGATAATTTCGGTCTTTAGCGCTGATGACTCTTGCTACACCCTCCAAAGATAGAGATCCCAGAAATCCATATGCCAATGATGACCCAAAGTGGTGGGGACCTGCCAGTCAGCATAGAACTCCGGACTGATGGAGCGGGTCACTATCCTTCTCCGAATATGTCCCCTGCTGGGGCATGATACAGTAAAGGGTGCAATTGTCCTTACCGTGAACAGTTTTAGCAGGTCTTGAGTATCTGTCGTATAAGTCCCCTTAAATAGGAAAACAAATCCCGTCGCCGGTCAGTAATAAGCATTGTCCTGTCCTTCTGCCTGTCTGTCCATCCATGTCGTCCCTGATCCCCCGGGTGCCTCCCCAAGCTGGTAAGTATCGAAACAGAGCTGACATGGGCGCCATTGCACTGACCACATATGAACTGTCTGCCAGTAGTGACATTCAAGCATGCCTGCTCGCTGTCGGTGCAGGTAAACTGTCCCCTGGTGACTGTACAGTGCTGATAAGTACACTGAGTCTGGATGCATGAGTCATTTTTTGGAACCAGGGCATAAACACATCCCCATCCCTGCCCTGTGAACCAGAATGGGTAATTACCGGGTTTTAAATAGATCTTCTCTTCCCTAGGTTGGGAGGCCCAGCTCCATAGGAGTTCCCATTTGTATTTTCCTATCTGCCCTTTACACGGTGCTCCCGAGGTGTCTACTGCATACAAGTTGCAAGGGGTCCACACTGGCGTAGCCACAAATAGTGATTTCACTGATCACACCAGTGGGTACAGACAGTTCAGTTCCCATGCAAGCTTAGGTGGGTTTTATAGAAGAGGTTATCCTCAAACCTGGCATACGCCCGACAGTTGTGACACTTAAATACAATGAAAATACAAACAAGTATATACATGTTGCAGTTAAAATAGAGTTAACAGTTAAAGTCTTTTTTCCCATTAGGAGGTGCAGTTGTGCCTTTCTCTGTCGTGTTTTCGGTACTCTCCCCAGGATGACTGTCTTGTCCAACTTTGCTGCTTGCACCTGGGGAATAGTCGTTGACATTAGTTTGGTCACAGGAGTCTTTAAATAGTTTTAGTTGGGTCCAATGCTTCCATGTGCCTTTTCCTTCCTCTAGGCAGGCACGGGTGGCCCCATTTATTATCATGTTGTATGGCCCATTCCATTTTGAGGCAAAGCCTGGTTTGTTGGGCAATGCTCGCACTAGGATGTGGCTTCCTGCTGCTGGAACCTCAGGGAAGACTTCAAGTTCCCCTGCCTTATCCTTTGTTTTGTTTGTCAATTACAGATTTCTGCATCCCTTTCAATTGGGCGCTTAATTCTATAACATATCCCTGAATTTTGTCTTTTAGTGGACCCCCATCAGTGCCACCTGTGATTACTGTCTCTGATAATTGGATTACTTGCCCGGTCATTAATTCATACGGTGTTAGCCCAGTTGCCTAATTCATGGTGGCTTTTAATCTCATTAGGCTGGTTGGCAGCACTTCAGCCCAAGTTCTACCTGAGGCTTGCATAGCCTTAGCTAAAGCATTTCTGAGTGTTATATTCATTCTCTCTACTATCCCTAAGCTCTAGGGGGTGATTGCGGATGTGGACTTTTTGTCTAAAGCCAAGCATTTGGCATACAGTTTTCATGACTTCTCATGTAAAATGTGTCCCTTGGTGGGAGTCGATCTGGAGCGATTACCCCACCTCGGGATTACCTCCTCCACTAACATTCTGGCTACAGTGGTCACAGTGCAGCTTTTGGTCAAGAATGTTCCCATCCACCGAGAGAATTGGTCTATGATGACCAAGCAATAAAAAGTGAGGTCTGCAGATGCTGGAGATCAGAGCTGAAAATGTGTTGCTGGTTAAAGCACAGCAGGTCAGGCAGCATCCAAGGAACAGGAAATTCGACGTTTCGGGTCAGAGCCCTTCATCAGGAATGAGGAGAGTGTGCCAGGCAGGCTAAGATAAAAGGTAGGGAGGAGGGACTTGGGGGAGGGGCAATGGAGATTTAACTCTCCCTCCTACTCCACTGAGGACATGCAGGTCCTTGGACTCCTCCATCAGCAGAACATAACAACACAACAGTTGGAGGAAGAGCGCCTCATCTTCTGCCTGGGAACCCTCCAACCACAAGGAATGAACTCAGATTTCTCCAGTTTCCTCATTTCCCCTCCCCCCACCTCTCAACTCAGCACCGCCCTCCTAACCTGCAATCTTCTTCCTGACCTCTCCGCCCCCACCCCACTCCAGCCTATCACCCTCACCTTGACCTCCTTCCACCTATCACATCTCCATCGCCCCTCCCCCAAGTCCCTCCTCCCTACCTTTTATCTTAGCCTGCCTGGCACACTCTCCTCATTCCTGATGAAGGGCTCTGGTCCGAAACGTCGAATTTCCTGTTCCTTGGATGCTGCCTAACCTGCTGTGCTTTAACCAGCAACACATTTTCAGCTATGATGACCAAGCAGTCCGCTTTCCCACAGGAAGGTGGTAGTGGCCCTGTAAAATCCACCTGAAGGTATTCCCAGGAACCCCTAGTTCTGGGCTGGTGTCCCATCCTAACTCTTACGGGTCTCCCTGGGTTATGTTTTGCACAAACCATGCACCTGTGGCAGTGCTTGGCCACATCTCTTCCCAATCCCTTCCACCACCTCTCTCCCTCGGCTTGCTATCATGGCCTCTCTACCTGTATGGGAGAGCCTGTGAGGTAGTTCATGCAATGTAATCTGTATACACGCTGGTGCTATCGCCTTATCTGCTCGCCTCCAGACACCATCCTCCCCTTTGAATGTGCCCTGCAGCTTCCATTGTTCTTTCTCTTGCTGCAGGGTGTCCTCCTGCAGCTGCTGAATTTGGATAGCGTCCTTTGCTAATTCAATAGTGGCTATTGCAGTCTCATTAATGGCTTTTTGTTCTAGGGCTTTCTGAACTGCTCCAGCTGCTATTTGGTTTCCTTTGAATTGTACCCAATTTGGACTCTCTTTTCGATGGGTCTTTATTTTTATTACTGCAGCCTCTTGGCTGTTCACTGACATGCTATAGTGCCTGAATTTTAATTGGAGTCTGATCGGAGCTCCCCCCCAGCAGTGGTGAACCCACCTGCCCCATGCCACCATGTAATCATCGACCACACTGAAGGCAGATTGACTGTCCATACATAAAAATATATTCACAGTTTTTTCTTTTGCTAGTTCCAGTGCTTTGGTGAGTGCTACCAGTTCTACTACCTTTTGCAGACTGACTCACATCAATCCTCCCTGTCATAACTGTTTCTAACTTAGCCTTTACCACAGCCCATATCCTGTTCGGGGCGACCCTGCTACATATTTTCGTGACTTGTCCACAAAGAGGGTCTCCTCGGCTGTATCTCGGGGGTATCTTTTACTCGCCCCTATCCTCATCCCCATCTATATCCTCACAGCTATGCGGCTCCCCTGCATCTAGAATTCCCTCAGTTGGGTTTTCTCCCATATGCCTATTACCACGGACCAACTTGGGGGTAAAAGAACTCCCTCCCACTTTGCCCTTCTCATTTTGGAAACGGTCCTCAGTTTCCCTATGGTTAGCATCTCCACTAGGGTGTATTTGGTGTGGAGGATGACATTCCCTGTCATTACTACGGCCCAAGCAGCACAGTCTAAGGTTGCTATGCGCCTAGGCAACCCGGTGACCACTGGCCTGCCTGTAGTTGAGTAGTACCCTACGGGCCTTCTCTTGCTACCATGGTCTTGGGTGACCAATGCGGAGTAAAATCCTCCTCCTTATTACAGCGGATGTGAAAGTCCTTGCTGGGATCTGGCAGCCCTAGCCTGGGGGCTGATATGAGTCAAGTTTTAAGCTGACTGTATGCCTCCTCCTGTTCTGGCCCCCAGGTTACAGGTTCTAAGGCGGGCTTGCCTCCTTTAATTAGTCTCTGGATCGGTTCAGCCAATTTTGCAAACTCTGGTATAAAGCTCCAACTGTAGTTGAATACTCCCCTGACAGTGGCAGGTCACAGCATCTATTGGATTGCTTTCTTGCAGCCATTGGGCATTTATTTGCATCCCTGAGATATAAGGAGTCCCAGGTATTTTGCCAATCTGTGCCTTTGTGAGGCTGACTTTTAACCCTGCAGTTGCCAATTTCTGCA
This sequence comes from Hemiscyllium ocellatum, assembly GCF_020745735.1. Classification (NCBI taxonomy): domain Eukaryota; kingdom Metazoa; phylum Chordata; class Chondrichthyes; order Orectolobiformes; family Hemiscylliidae; genus Hemiscyllium; species Hemiscyllium ocellatum. The sequence continues at coordinate 39,655,856 of NC_083418.1, forward strand.
ATACTAGCCCAAAAGCTTCCTAGTGTCCTGACTCACATTCTGAGGCAATTAGGATATCATCTACATATTGGAGGGCAGTGCTACCCTCTGGTAAATCTACTCTCTTTAGGATGTCGCTCATCACCCTGTGAAAACTAGTGGGACTGTTGTGGAATCCTTGTGGCAGGTGAGTCCACGTGTACTGTCTGCCTCTTACTGTAAAAGCGAATTTGTTCTGGGACTCAGGGTGTAACAGGATAGACCAGAAACAGTCTTGTGCTCAGGAACCAAGCTGTTTAAAATGGTATGAGGGTCTGCTACAATAGGATGCAATTTGGGGGTGACCTTATTTAGTCCCATACAATGCCATCAGGCTCCTGTCAGGCTTTATCACTGGCCACGTCTGGGTATTAGTTGTACTTGTGGTTTCTTTCAGGATTCCGTGTGGCACTAGTCCTTCCACTATCTCCACAACTGCTTTTTCTACTTTGGGTTTTATTGTGTATTGCCAGTGGGGCTTATGCGCTGGTCTGGGAACCCTTGTCGGGTCGACGTTAACTAGATCTGTATCTTTGTTTCTGCCCAGGCTCTGGGAGCGAAGGCGCAGATGGCTCAGAGTCCACCCTTTTCGAAGTTCCAGTGCCTACTGGTGACTGAAGCTACTTTCATAGTTTCAAAGTGACTTGTAAGTTTGCCAATCTGTCTTCCGACCGTCCTGACTGGGCCAAATCAATTTCCCTTTTGCACAATCAATAAGAACGTTATATTCTTTCATGAGATCATTGCCTATTATGGTGCCCTCATTATTTTAGCATACGTAGAATCTCATGGGCATATATAGAACATAGAAAAATACAGCGCAGTACAGGCCCTTCGGCCCTCGATGTTGCGCCGAACAAAGCCTACCTAATCTACACTAGCCCAATAACCTCCATATGCTTATCCAATGCCCGCTTAAATGACCATAAAGAGGGAGAGTCCACCACTGCTACTGGCAGGGCATTCCATGAACTCACAGCCCGCTGAGTAAAGAATCTACCCCTAACATCTGTCCTCTACCTACCACCCCTTAATTTAAAGCTGTGTCCCCTAGTAACAGCTGACTCCATTAGCGGAAAAAGGTTCTCACTGTCAACCCTATCTAAACCCCTAATCATCTTGTACACCTCTATCAAATCTCCCCTAAACCTTCTTTTCTCCAATGAGAACAGCTCCAAGCGCCTCAGCCTTTCCTCATACGATCTTCCTACCATGCCAGGCAACATCCTGGTAAACCTCCTCTGCACTCGTTCCAATGCCTCCACGTCCTTCCTATAGTATGGCGACCAAAACTGCACACAATACTCCAGATGAGACCGCACCAGAGTCTTATACAACTGCAACATGACCTCAGGACTCCGGAACTCAATTCCTCTACCAATAAAGCCGAGTACACCATATGCCTTCTTCACAGCACTATTTATCTGAGTGGCAACTTTCAGAGATCTGTGTACATGGACACCAAGATCCCTCTGCTCATCCACACTACCAAGTAGCCTACCATTAGCCCAGTAATCCATCTTCCTGTTACTCCTACCAAAGTGAATGACTTCACACTTAGCTACATTGAACTCCATTTGCCACCTTTCTGCCCAGCTCTGCAACTTATCTATATCCCGCTGTAACCTGCCACATCCTTCTTCGCTGTCCACAACTCCACCGACTTTCGTGTCATCTGCAAAATTGCTCACCCAGCTTTCAAGCCCCTCCTCTAGGTCATTTATAAAAATGACAAACAGCAATGGTCCCAAAACAGATCCTTGTGGAACACCGCTAGTAACTGCACTCCAAGGTGAACCTATACCATCAACTACTCCCCTCTGTCTCCTTCCAGCCAGTCAATTCCTAATCCAAACCTCTAATGCACCCTCAATGCCATACCTCTGTAGTTTTTGCATTAGCCTACCATGGGGTACCTTATCGAACGCCTTGCTAAAATCCATATACACCACATCTACTGCTTTACCCTCGTCCACTTCCTTGGTCACCTTCTCAAAGAACTCAATGAGGTTTGTGAGGCACGACCTGCCCTTCATAAAACCATGCCGACTATCCTTGATCACATTATTCCTATCCAGATGTTCATAAATCCTATCCCTTACAATTCTCTCTAAGACTTTGCCCACAACAGAAGTGAGACTCAGTATAGTTACTCGGGCTATCCCTACTCCCCTTCTTGAACAAGGGGACCACATTCGCTATCCTCCAGTCTTCTGGCACTATTCCCGTAGACAATGACAACATAAAAATCAAGGCCAATGGCTCCACTACCTCCTCCCTAGCTTCCCAGAGGATCCTAGGATAAATGCCATCAGGCCCAGGGGACTTATCTATTTTCATCCTTTCCAGTATTCCGCAGACCTCTTCCCTACATACCTCAAGGTCATCCATTCTAATCACTTGTGACTCAATATTCACATCAGCAACAGTGTCCTGTTCCTGAGTGAATACTGACGAAAAGTATTGATTTAGTGTCTCTCCAATCTCCTCCGCCTCCACGCACAACTTCCCACTACTATCCTTGACTGGACCGATACCTACCCTAGTCATCCTTTTATTCCTTACATACCTATAGAAAGCCTTTGGGTTTTCCCTAATCCTACCAACTAAGGACTTTTCATGTCCCCTTCTCGCTGCTCTTAGCTCTCTCTTTAGATCCTTCCTGGCTACCTTAACTTTCAATCGCCCCAACTGAACCATCTTTACATAGGCTGCCCTCTTCCCTTTCACAAGGGATTCCAATTCCTTATTAAACCACGGCTCCCTCACAAGACCCTTTACTCCCTGCCTGACTGGTACATACTTATCAAGGACACCCAATAGCTGTTCCTTGAACAATCTCCACATATCATTTGTGTTCTTCCCTTGAAGCCTATTTTTCCAATCCACGCATCCTAAGTCATGCCTCACCGCATCATAATTTCCCTGCCCCCAGCTATAACTCTTGCCCTGCAGTGCACACTTATCCCTCTCCATCACTAGAGTAAAAGTCACCGAGTTGTGGTCACTGTCCCCGAAGTGCTCACCTACCTCCAAGTCTAACACCTGGCCTGGTTCATTACCTAGAACCAAATCCAGTATAGCCTCACCTCTTGTTGGCCTGTCTACATATTGTGTCAGGAAACCCTCCTGCACACATTGGACAAACACCGACCCATCTAATGAACTCGAGCTATAGCTTTCCCAATCAATATCTGGGAAGTTAAAGTCCCCCATAACAACCACCATGCTACTTTCACTCTTCTCCTGAATCATCCTCACAATACTTTCCTCTACTTCTCTCGGACTATTAGGAGGCCTGTAGAAAACTCCTAACAGGGTGACCTCACCTTTCCTATTTCTAACCTCAGCCCAAACTACCTCAAATGGCAAGTCTTCCTCCATCGTCCTTTCCACCGCTGTAATACTATCCTTGACAAGCAATGCCACACCTCCCCCTCTTTTACCCCCATCTCTGACCCTGTTAAAACATTTAAACCCTGGAACCTGCAACAGCCATTCCTGTCCCTGTTCTACTCACGTCTCTGTAATGGCCACAACATCGAAGTCCCAGGTACCAACCCACGCCGCAAGTTCACCTACCTTATTTCTTATACTTCTGGCATTGAAGTATACACACTTCAAGCCACCTTCCTGTTTACAGGCACCTTCCTTCGAGATCGATGCCTTGTTCCTAACCTCCCTACACTCAAGGTCCTGTACCCTAAAGCTACAGTCCAGGTTCCCATGCCCCTGCAGAGTTAGTTTAAACCCTCCCAAAGAACACGAGCAAACCTCCCCCCAAGGATACTGGTGCCCCTCAGGTTCAGGTGTAGACCATCCTATTTATAGAGGTCCCACCTTCCCCAGAAAGAACCCCAGTTGTCCAAAAACGGGAATCCCTCCCTCCTGCACCATCCCTGTAGCCACGCATTTAACTGTTCTCTCTCCCTATTCCTCAACTCTCTATCACGTGGCACGGGTAACAAACCAGAGACAATCACTCTGTTCGCTCTAGCTCTGAGCTTCCAACCTAGCTCCCTGAAAGCCTGCCTAACATCCTCACCCCTCTTCCTACCTATGTCGTTGGTTCCAACGTGGACCACGATCTGGGGCTGCTCCCTCTCCACCTTAAGGACCCGGAAAACACGATCAGAGACATCATGTACCCTTGCACCTGGGAGGCAACATACCAATCGTGAGTCTCTGTCGCCCCCGCAAAACCGCCTATCTGTGCCCTTCACTATTGAGTCCCCAATAACTATCGCTCTACCTTTCTCCATCCTTCCCTTCTGAGCAACGGGGACAGGCTCTGTGCCAGAGGCCTGAACCTCGTTGCTTACCCCTGGTAAGTCATCCCCCCCCACAAGTATCCAAAACAGTATACATGTTCTTGAGGGGAATGACCGCAGGGGGTCCCTGCACTGGCTGCTTCCTCCCACTCCCCCTCACTGTCACCCATCTCTCTATAACTTTCGGAGTAACTACTTCCCTAAAGCTCTGATCTATGACCACCTCTGCCTCCCGAATGATCCGCAGTTCATCCAACTCCAGCTCCGGTTCCCTAACATGGTCTTGGAGGAGCTGGAGATGGGTGCACTTCTTGCAAGTGTAATCAGCAGGGACGCTAATGCCTTCCCTCACCTCATACATGTTGCAAGAGGAACATTGCACTGCCTTCGCTGCCATCCCTCTAAAAGGTAAACTTTAAAAAACTAGATCTAAAGAAACAAACAAGCAAAATGCAGCACTTACCTGCTTACCACAACGGGTCTTATTATTAGGTTAGAGGAGGGGGGCGGGTGGGAGACTCTACCCTGTAGTGCCTCGGGTTCTTCGCCTGCGTGCTTATATAAGAATAAAAAACCTTCCCAGGTAAGCTAGCGCGACACCAGCTTCCGGGTCCACTAGGCGCTTAAAAAAAACTAAATTTTAGCCGTTAAAAAACAAAAACTGGACTATACGTGCGACTTAACAAAAACACCACCAGACAGCCATTACCTGCTCCGCCGAGAGTGTGAGCAATATATGTTATTTATTTCTATGAAGGTAGCTTTGCTTAGGTAAGCTGGTGTTTTATCCTGTCCTATCCCAATTAAGTGAATTGTTTTGTTTGTGTGGTAAGGGTAGGTTTATGATGGATATAGCGGCTCCTATGTCTATTAGCATCTCACATTTCCTCCCTCCTATTACTGCAGGTATGTAAATTCTCCCCTCTCCCTTACGCTCATGAATGGGGCAGCTGGTTTTCAGCTCTGCTGACCTCAGGACTTCCAGTGTTCCAGGTGGTGTTTGGGGGTGCCCCATACTTTTCCCACCACATTGCTTGTGTGTGCCCTGTTCTTTTGCAGTGGCTGCAGTATTTTACAGTGTTCCCTGGTCTATCTCCTGCTCGTGGGACCCTACACTCTCTTGCAAAGAGTCCCTGCCAGCCACAGTTGTGGCAGGATTGGTTTATTCTACACTTGCCTCCATTCTGGTAGGCTGCTTTGTCAGGTCTTGCCTTTATTGAGAGAGTTTCTGCATCCTGCACCCTGCTAACCCACTCGACTAGGTCATCATACTCCCAGGACATTATTACTCCCATTTTCAGGATAGCTTTGTGGGCGCTAGAGAGCCCATCTTTAAAAGCTCAGACGAATGCCTGGTCCCCCCGATCTGGGTTTGCTTGTCCTGAGCATTCTTGACAGATTCTAAATCATTATTCCCCATAGTCAAAGGCTCCTTCCCCTTGATCCTGCTCCAGTTTGTGGGAGCATTTTCTAACACCCCCTGGGTTTCTTCTTTAGAGTCAGTGAAGGGGACCTGCTGGGCATCTGTCTCTGCTGTGAGGGCAACGCCATGTGTCTACCATCCTCCTCTAAAGTCTCAGGCTGCTGTGGCATGGGGCCTGCCAGCTGCCTGCCTGCACTTGTCCGCTGGGCAAGTTGCCCAGAGCAGCTGGTGTATGTCCCTCAGGTGCAGTTGGTGCCCTACCCATACATATCCAGCTCTTCCCAGAAGTGGGTGTTTGTAGTGCAGGGCTGTAATTTGCCCAAGGAGGTCATTATCTGCTGCCTCTCCCCTAGGGTGAAGAGTTTATAATTCGCTTTAGATTTCGACTGTGGTGCTAAGTTATACTCCTACCCAGTTTGTCCAACAGAGGGAGGAGTTGGCTCCTGCTGGACAGTTTCATAAGAAGGGAGGCAGTCAATTTCTCTCTCTCCTCTCGCATTTTTTTTAAATCGAGTCCTAGAGTCAGAGAGATGTACAGCGTGGAAACAGACCTTTCAGTCCAACCTGTCCATGCCGACCAGATATCCCCACCCAATCCAGTCCCACCTGCCAGCACCTTGCCCATATCCCTCCAAACCCTTCCTATTCATATACCCATCCAGATGCCTTTTAAAATGTTTCAATTGTACTAGCCACCACCATTTCCTCTGGCAGCTTCCATACATATAGCACTCTGAGTGAAAAAGTTGCCCCTTAGGTCTCCTTTATATCTTTCCCCTCTCCCCCTAAACCTATGTCCTCTAGTTCTGGACTCGCTCACCCCAGGGAAAAAAAACTTTGTCCATTTACCCTATCCATGCCCCTCATGATTTTGTAAACCTCTATAAGGTCACCACTCAGACTTTGATGCTCCAGGGAAAACAGCCACAGCTTGTTCAACCTCTCACTATAGCTCAAATCCTCCAACCCTGGCAACATCCTTACAAATCTTTTCTGAACCCTTTCAAGTTTCACAGCATCTTTCCAATAGGAAGGAGACCAGAACTGCACACAGTATTCCAACAGTGGCCTAACCAATGTCCTGTACAGCTGCAACTCCTGTACTCAATATTCTGACCGATAAAGGAAAGCATACTAAACACCTTCTTCACTATCCTACCTGCGACTCCACTTTCAAGAAGCTATGAACCCTGCTCTCCAAGGTTTCTTTGTTCAGCAACACTAGGACCTTACCATTAAGTGTACAAGTCCTGCTAAGATTTGCTTTCCCAAAATGCAGCACCTCATGTTTATCTAAATTATACTCCCATCTGCCGCTTCTCAGCCCATTGGCCCATCTGGTCAAAATCCCATGGTAATCTGAGATAACCTTCTTCACTGTCTACTACACCTCCAATTTTGGTGTCATCTGCAAACTTACTAACTATACCTCTTATGCTCACATCCAAAACATTTATATAAATATGACTCACCGATCCTTGTGGCACTCCACTAGGGGACTGGTCACAGATCTCCAGTCTGAAAAAGAATCCCCCACCACCATCTGTCTTCTACCTTTGAGCCAGTTCTGTATCCAACTGGCTAGTTCTCCCTGTATTCCACGAGATCTAACTTTGCTCACCAGTCCCCAATGGGGAACCTTGTCTAACACCTTACTGATCACATATAGATCACATCGATCACTCAGACCTCATCAATCCTCTTTGTTACTTTGTCAAAAAACTCAATCAAGTTTGTGAAACATGATTTCCCACACATAAAGCTATATTGACTATGCTTAATCCATAACATATATATCCTGTCCCTCAGGATTCCCTCCAACCTTTTCTAAGGAGAATTCTAAATTTTTTATTCTGCCCTCCAGTTCTCTAACTTGCTCCTGGTCCTTTCTCCACTTACTCATAGAGGTACTCACTTGTTCAATTAGGCCTACTAATTGGTGTATTAACATTATCCCTACCTTTTTAGTTTTATACCATTTCTGCATATCTATCCATTCTCTCTGTTGTACTAATGTCTGGGATGGGTCCCAACCACGTTTCTTCTTTTGCTCTGTCAGCCCTTGCCTGTACTGCTCTATAAGGGAACCTGCAGTATCTCCCTTAGAACTTTGATCTGCCATTTAGCAGATTGTTAGTAGTGTTTGGGGGTATACAAAGTGTTCCTAATCCAGTGGGGACTTCTCTACCCCCAGCACTGTCTGTATGGCTGTAGTAGCCTCCCAGCAACCACTTCTAGTCAGTACCCACCAGTCAGCTGGCAATGCTGATTCAATAGGCTGTGCTCTCTACCGTTGGGACTAGTTATCCTGCTGGCCACCTCTACTGACCCAAAGCCTCCAGATAGGCCTAGAAATCTACCTGCAGCCCAGTGTGCTCTCTACTGGTGGGACTCTTTACCCTCCCAGCCACCACCACTATTCAAGCTCTGTCGTTCTATTATTTACTGACAGGATATCGTGATTATTCAGTGTCCATGCTCCCAACCTCGATTACGTGCGCTCCACTGAGATTTGGCTCTTGGTCAGAGGGATCAGCTCCTCTTCCTCACCACATTGGAAGTTACAAGTACAGACAGCACTCAACTTTTAACTTCAGTTCTAACTGGACTGTGTTGTTCATCCCTACCGCATCCAATATTACCTGACTTTGCCACTTGTGCGTCAGAGCTCCTAGTACCCTTGGCGCCTCAATTCCCACTTCAAAACACAACCTTCGCATTGACGGGGGTGGGGGGAGTTCCCCTCTTAACAACCGGATTAGGGCAGGGCTTTTGAGACAGGCCTTTTGGGAGCACTACCTTGTCCTCTGACTGTTTCAGCACAAGCAGCAGGTTCTTACAGCAGTTAATACAGTTAAACACTTATTTTCCACAAATATGCACTTAAAATTTTTTTAACTCAGTACCTTTTAAACTGCATCCTTGGCCTGGTCTGACTCTTCCCATTTGCACGTACAAATTGGTTCTTACCATGATTTCCCGATCGTGGCCTTTGACCAAGGCACCAGGAATAAGAACCCTGCTCGCAGCACCAATTGTTATGGGGAAAATCAATAGCCTTAGAGTCAGGGCTCAACAACAGAGTTTATTTGAACAAGGAAATACCAGAGCTCTGGGAAGAGAAAGATACTAACACTGGTCAGTTATGAGTCTTCTCTCGACCTGAAGCACGTCAAGAAACTTTCATACATTTTGTGATACAATGGGTCAGTGATGAGATTATTGTCTTTGTAACATGGTTTGTTTATGGCAATCATTGCAGAAGCATTGATAGTTTTGATATAGTCTTTGCCCATTCCAGTGCAACCTTTGTTGATTTCCACGTGGTCACTGTCAATTTCTATGCAGACATAGTTTCAACAACTGCACGGAAATCCATTGGTGATAATTGGCGCTAATCCTGAGAAGGATGACTACTGCAGTCTTGGCTACTAGCATTTCATATTGAGTCTGTATCAAGCTGTTTGCATTTCTATAAGTGCTGGCTGGACCCAGACACTTCGGCAGGCAGCGTTCGTTACTCGTGTGTATTCTCTTCCCCCATCCACCTTCTTCAACTGGGTTGTGAGTGCATTATGCTGGCATTCTGGTGGCCCCAGGCAGTGTCTGTATCTAGGTAACAACAATGACTGCAGATGCTGGAAACCAGATTCTGGATTAGTGGTGCTGGAAGAGCACAGCAGTTCAGGCAGCATCTGAGGATTTTTCTGCTCCTCGGATGCTGCCTGAACTGCTATGCTCTTCCAGCACCACAAATCCAGTGTCTGTATCTATTTTGCGGTTTCTCTCCATATTGTGCTCTGGTGGCCACCTTGTGTCAAGCTGGCCAACTGATGGCTCAGCAGCCACGTTGTGTGCCCATGTACCTAGTGTCACCCTGCCCAGTTTCATCTTCCTCTTCACCACCCTCTGAAATAGTTGCCCCTCATGGTCCCCTTCATAACTTTGTCCTCTCATATTTAAAATATGCCCCCTAATTATGAACTCCCCCACGTTCGGGAAAAGACCTTCGTTATTCACCTTCTTTATATCCCTCACGATTTTATAAACATCAAAAAGGTCACCATTCGCCACCTCTACTCCAGTGAAAAATGTTACAGCCTATCCTTAAAATTCAAACCATCATCCTTCCTAGAGCAGGGCGACCAGAACTATACACTAATCTAATAGTGGCCTTGCCAACATCCTATACAGCTTCATCATGACGCCCAACTCGTATACTCAAAAGGTCTAAGCAATGAAGGCAAGCTGCTAAATGCCTTCTTAATCACCTATGTACCTGTGATGCAACTTTCAAAGAACTATGAATTAACTCTGAACCCCTAAAGGTCTCTGGTTGAGAGCACTACATAGGACGCTACTATTAACGAGTCCAGGGGTTAAGAAGAGGAGGCACTGGACCCAAAATATTTACTTTGTTGGGCCGAAAGGCCTGTTTCCACATTGTAGGGAATCTAATCTAATTTCCACATATTGTGCCACACCTGCTGAGTTTCTTCAGCTATGTGTTTGTTTCTTAAATAATTATTTTGCTTCAGTACTTGACCACAGATCCCTGAAGATGGTTGGACAGATAATAGGATGTAAAAGATTGAGAGGCATGGGAAGTGTGATTAGGAAGCAGCTGTACTCCTTAATTAAAGGGTCAATAACAAGGGGCACTCTTAAAATGGAAATCAGGATATTTAGAAGGGATTTGAACCAAAAAAAAATGGTTTTTACTCAGTGTGGGTAGTTGAGGCAGGTAAATTTTTAACCTTAAATAATAGGATTAACACTTAAAATGTCATAACATTCAAAGCTACAGGCCTAGTATAGTTGTAGTGTACTTCTGGGCAGGTAGGACAGATTCAATGGGCCAAAGGTCCTCTTCTGTACTGTATGATTCTGTAAGTCACCATGAAGATAGAACAGAGACATGACATTGGATAGGTATTGAGATAATTGCATTCAAAAAGGGACAAATTCAATTGGCTAATCAAGATGATTAGAAAGTTCTTGTCCAGACAGGTCACCTCCGTAAACCTTAGAATTTAAGGAAAAGGTAAGAGGGTTACTACTCACATGGTTGATTATGTGTTGGACAAAAAAAAAGTACAATTCTAGGATACTGGTGGATAGTTAATGCAATTAGATTAAGGCTCCCTGAGCTCTCATTTCATTTGAAAAGATGCAAATCTCTTATTGATTACAGAGAACAGGTATGAATGTGTGTCACATCTAACAGGTTTGGTGAACAATATCAAGAGTTTTAATTGATTGTACTAATAACCATACCGACAATTCAACACTCAGGACTGTTCGCCAAACTGTTGCCCAAAAATGCGATTGCACTTCACATGAGGGTGTTTGCGGGTTTGGCAAATGCAGACTGGTTATAATAATCTGTAACAAATCATAGAAGGATCACGCTGTCTGATTTGATCAGCTAATCATTAGCACATACAGCACACTTACCTGGTATTTCTCAGGCCCTGAAATTCACACATCTGCTGTTCAATTGTAGCACACAATTTCATATTGAACTGACGGCAACATCCTGGTTCGTGCAAAATATCACTGTATTGTGACATTGTTTAATGGTTTGCTCAACAGATTTAAATTTCTCAATTGGGTACCACTTAAATAATCCAGAATGTGCTAATCACTACAACAATGTCGGGTAATGGTCAAGATTGTAATATACTTCATTTATGCTATTTCGAACTGACATACATTAACAGGGACACATTCTTTATGAACATCCAAGCCTTGCACTGCTTTTTTGAAATATCTAGGAGTTGGGGAGCTAATTGTTCCCTTCAGTTTTCTGTATGCCAGCATTTCAACCAGAATTGACTTGCAAACCAATCACCAGGCTGTAATACAAATTGTTGTAATTGATTAAAATTTGACATTTCTGATACATGCAATACAAAAAGCTTTAGCAACTCATCTCTCTTTTCAGCAATATTTAAATTTGTTTCCTGTCAACTAATTGGTATAGGTCAGATTGGAGAAGTGATCCCCGTTCAATCTACTTTTTTCTGAGAAAATAGAAGATTGGACTTGGGTCTAGGAAACACAACTGAGGTTTACTGACAATGCACAAGTAAACTGGGCAAACAAGTTTAGAAGGAGTCTAATTAATAGATTGTGGTTGTTCAGTAGCGGTTCAGTGCAATACACAACTTATGTACTTGTTTCTTTCCTTTGACATTTCGGAATCCCTTGACCAAAATTAAAGTGAATGATTAAGCATCTTAAAGAGAAAAGCCATATTGACATTTCATTCTATCAACTTTCAGAACTGCGATTTTGCATTTTCTATTCAGCAACAGGTATTACTTGCAGGTTTCCTTTTCTTTTTGCCATATGAAACCTTTCCTTCGGCTTATCATTACAACATAATCCGGGGAATAGATGACTTTAGTTATCTAACTTGTCTATCTTCTTTTTACTGTTTTGAAGTTTATAATATACTCCCTTCTTATTGCTGACCAAATTCTTTTGGTCTCTGTGCCATTCCCATGATACTGCCAAATGGAACTTTGATCAGTCACCTTACTTCCATCTCATAATATTTGATTCCTCCTGAATATTTAATCTCATGTCTTGCCCGAACCTAAATCTAATTATAAATTATCCTCATGTCATTTTACCCCTCCAGCTCACTAATGCTAATACCTGTACTTTTAATTACAAAGTTAGCAGTTTGCCAACTGTTTTTGTACCTGTTTTTGATCTGTTCTTTATAATTACCCTTCAGCCTTGCTTTGCTTTCTTTTTAGTTTTTGTCTTTCCATTCACTAATTTATTTGATTTATACCTGCCATCACAGCACTAGCCGCTTCACCAGCAATGATACCGATTGTAGCTTATTTGCTTGAAACCTGGAAAGATCACTGCTGTTCGCACTCATCCAACATGCAGTGAATTAGAACACCTCCTGCCAGCCTCAAATTAAATTCATTTGCCAATTGTAATAGGTACGGATGCAATTGAAATACTCCTCAGATTATTATACCCAAAACCTTGCTATCTTTTTCTTGCTGTGCTCCCTTTGAGGGGCCTCCAATATAACTGATTCCAATTTCAACAACTCTTGGCTAGTGCAATTTCCTCTCCAAAATTTATTTTACCCATTCTGTGATATAACTCATTCTTAAACTTGATAAGCAAAACAACCATTGAGGACTCTTGCTGAGGATGTCAGTCTATTCTCAAATTGGGAATTTCTGTTACAACTGTGCCTCTGCACTTCAACAGTCACTAAAGCTTGGCTTTAGCTGATAGTTTAGTTTGTTGTCTGATTGTACAGGACAAAGTAATCAATTTGACTGGCACCCAAACAGTCAGCTTAAATAATCACTTTGTCCACCACTAAAACAGTGACAGCAGTGTGTACCACCTAAAAGATGCACTGCAGCAACTCATCAAACTCCTTTGGTAGCAGCTTCCAAACATGCAACCTCTACTACCTCCAAGGAGAAGGGAATACCATCAAGATCCTATCAGCAAGTCCACAATGACTCTTATCAATTGTTATATAAACACCATAGGAAACATCCTATCCGGATGCAGCACAGCTTGGTATTGCTCTGTTCAAGACTGCAAAAAATTACAGATGATTTGTGAATGTAGCCCATCCATCATGCAAACCAACCTTCCATCCACTGACTCTATCCACACTTCCCACTGCCTGGAGAAAGCAGCCAACATAATCAAAGACCATTCCCACCTCAGTTATGCTCTCTTCCACCAGACAGAAGATACAAGTTTGAAAACACATACGAACAGATTCTTCTCCACTGTTATCAGACATTTGAACAGACATCTCATGTTAAAACTGATCATTCCCTGCAGCTTATCTGTAGCTGTAACACTATATTCTACACCAGTTCCATTACTCTGATGTACTTATGCAAGTTATGATTTGCCTGGATAGCACACAAAACAATACTCTTCACTGCGTGTCAGTACATGTAACAATAATGAATCAAATCAAATCACACCGGCCTGACGTGGAACTACACTGTCGCTAATTCACATTCACAGAGTTAAAACCCTGGAAGAGCCTTCCTGACATCACTGTGGGTCTTCTTAGAGCTCCATGAGCTGTAATGGTTCAAAAGCCATCTCACTAATACTTTCCCAAGAGGAATTAGGAATGGGCACAAAAAGACCAGCGATACCCACATTGTGTGAAAATTTTTTAAAATTGATGTCACATACTCAGTCGAGTATCCTTGCCAAATTAACACTTGAGGGAGCCCCAGATTACTGATTATCTTGTTCCGACATGTTCGACTCAGTACTGTGGGATGATCCATCCCTTGTTACGGTCACCACCAAATTTCCAGGGGCAAGTAGTAATGGGCAACACCCAGACCCCATGAATAAAATGGGTAAATAAAAAACCCTTTAACCTCCAAATGTTATAGAATATCACCAATGCTTACAAACTGCTCAAATTCAAGCATTCAGGAGACAGTAATGGCAGATATCTCTGGCCTTTTTCAAAAACAAATTACAACTAGCCCAGATGCTGGACTGCCTACCATTTCACAAATAAGTTATCAAATGAACTTTAAATCCACTCCTTCCAAGACCAGATTTGCATTGAAGCTGAACTCTAGACTTGCTCCATTTTACATTGGACTGGTCTTTTACAGGAGAGATCTGGGTGTTAAGGTCCATTGTTCTCTGAAGGTGGCAACACAGACCAGTAGAGTGGTCAAGAAAGCATACTGCATGCTTTCCTTCATCAGATGGGGTACTGAGTACAAGAGTTGGCAGGTCATGTTACAGTTGTATAAGACTTTGGTTCGGCAACATTTGGAATACTGCTTACAGTTCTGGTCGTCACATTACCAAAAGGATGTGGATGCTTTGGAGAGGATGCAGAGGTTCACCAGGATGTTGCCTGGTATGGAGAGTGTTACCTATGAGGAGAGGATGAGCAGATTTGGATTATTTTCATTGGAAAGGAGGTTGAGTGGGGAACCTGATTTAGACCTACAAAATCATGACAGGTGTAGACATGTTGGATAGCAAGAAAACTTTTCTCCCAGAATGGAGAACTCAATTACTGGGGGTCACGAGTTCAAAGTGAGAGGGGAAAAGTTCTTCATGCAGAGGATGGTGAGTGCCTGGAATGCATTGCCAGCAGAGGTGGTAGGGGCAGGAACGATACCGCCATTTAAGATGTATCTAGACAAATACATGAATGGGCATGGAGCAAAGGGATACAGATCCTTAGAAAATAGGCAGCAGATTTAGATAGAGGATATGGATAGGCGCAGGCTTGGAGGGCCGAAAGGCCTGTCCCTGTGCTGTAATGTTCTTTGTTCTTTTCTTTTATTCATTCATAAGATGAGGCCAGTATTTATTATCCATCTCTAATTACCCAGTCAACCACATTGCTATGGATCTGGAGTCATATGTATGCCCGACCATGTAAAGATGGTAGTTTCCATCCCTTTTCTTCACAATAGTAAAACCAGATGGGCTTTACCTGACAATGTATTCATGACCATCACTAGATTCTTAATTCCAGATTTTTCTTGAATTCAAATTCTATTTGCCGTGGAAGGTTTCGAACCTGGGTCCTCAGATTAACAGTCCAGCGAAAATACCACAAGGCTATCCTCTCTACTTGCTTAAGAGTAACTTCTAACTATTAAAAATCAAATATGTATGGATTCAAGTTACATTGTCAGTATTTTTAGTATCACACTAAAATAAACTCTTTATCCCACCACTTACGTAACCAATTAATTAGCTTGCTCAAGCATGTAATATCTTACTCTGAAGTACAGGAATTTATAAAGGCAACTGCATGGACCATTCAAGCTGATAATTCTCAGTCTGTGTATGCAAATCAAAGCTCCCCAGATCCCACTGAACAATCAAATCCATTTAATAGTTTTTTTAATTTAGCAACCCAACATTTGTATCAAACCATTATACATCTTATAAAATGTACCAAGTTATTGAAGGTTATTTTTGTTTGTTTTATGCATGAATTTGTTTTAAATAAAACAGGATTGTAGCCACTTCCATAATAAATTTCAAATAATAAGCTCAAGAATGGTGCTAGCATTTCACAAATTCTGAAACAGCATAATCAACTCAAAACATTAAGTGCTTCCCTTTCCACAAAGGCTGCCAGAATCCGAGTATCGCCAGCAGTTACGGTTCTTATTTCAGATGTTCAGATCTGCAATATTTTGTTTCTGCAATTATGGGAGAGTTTGCTTTGGTACATCCAGGCATTATGGAAGTTTTAGGAAGATACTTGCATCACTGAACATCTGTCTAATAACTATTGGACCGCCATGATCATACAACTTAAACAATTCACTGTTGTACAACTTAAGCAATTCACTTTATTGCAAATTTTAACTAATGGCATATTAATTTTAACAAGGTATATTTACATTGTATATTGGATGTACATCTGAAATAGGACAAATGCAAAATGTATCATACAACCAGAATAATCTGACAGTAAGAATCCAATACTTTTTACACTTTGTATTTGCTTGCGTGAGTGGTTAATGTCCATCTTAACGCAGTATTAAAAAAATAGTTGCCATGTTTTCATGCAACTAGACACACAAACATTGCAAGTGAAGATTGTCAAGACAGAACTTGGTTATTTCTTTTTCCTATTTAGCAGCCAAACACCATTACTATTCTCAACGTTTTGGTTCGGAATCATTTCCTCCCCTCCTCCTATCTTTTAAGATACTTAAAATAAAAAGTATACTACAATCCTATCAATTTTAACTGATTGCTACTGATAAAGATATCTCAACATCCCAATCTTCAAGTATCTGTGATCAGCTTTTTCAGAAGTTTAAGTGGTGAATCAAGACTTGGCAGCTGAATGTAATTGTTCCAAAGCAGTTAGTAAGATCACATAAAATTGCATTGCTTCGTTTGGCGATTTCTTTTCTCAAATACAGACGTGTAGAACTAGAAACTCAAACTGTCTTTTTAAAACCAGTGATGAAGTTGACATAAAATATTCCATTGACTCAATGTATTAAGGTGCTTAGAGGGTCCAACAATATATAGTTAGTATAGATGCTGCAAAGAATAAGCACACAAATAGATGAACGGACATCTCATTTTCCTGGAACAGATATTATTTTCTAATGTGAAAGGTATCTTCCACAAATTTATCATGCATCATCACCATAGTCTCTTCTGACTTAAACCAGTACCATAGGCACTTTAATCAAATGACTTCATCAAAATTATCTTAGCTTAAACCAGTACGAGCTGCCACTTCCATTAACAGTACACTAAGGTCCCAATGAATAAGAGTCAACCTGTCATACATAACACTTCAAATCCCTGAATTTAAAAGTTGGAGCTAACTTTAGTTATTGTCATATTCTATCAAAGTATGGCTCTTTGCCATTCTTTAGAGATTCATACCAATACAGCCACCTTTAGCAAACTAATGTTACATTAAGTGCTCAGTTATTAGTTCACCCTGATTAAGTTCTATTGCCCTGTCAACTGAAATAAAGGAGTTATATTAAAAATAAATCAGTTAGTTGGTTCAACTGAAGTTTAAAAAATTAAATTAAGATAGGTTAAATCATTTAGGCAGTGAAGACCTTTAGCAAAGAGGAACACCGAAGCCACATGCAATTCAAGGCTAATCACGTGGTCTTCACCTTTGATTTGAAAACCTGGTCTGAAAATGCAAAATACAGAGGGGCGAACATGCTTATGGCTGTTCAGTGGCACACTAAACAACCGATTAGTCCTCAGTAACAAATATGTTTAAACTCCATATCAAAGAGCTTTCAATACCAATGTTCCAGAATTCAAGAAATGTTTACAAATAAAACCTGAAGCAAAGAGCCACTAGTGAACATTTACAATTAGAATTTTCTCTAGCAATTAGTTTAATATAGGCAACTCAATCAAAATAACACTTTTACATTTGCATTTCACTTCTACAATGTACTCTGCCCACTTGGAAGAAACACAAAGTTAAAATTTTATACAGGATGAAAAAAAGTATGAAAATTTCTAAACACTTTGGTCACACTATGTGTTCCAATTGGTATACTTCAATTACATGTGTCAGATTTAAGTATACACATTTTTATAAAATATTCTACTCTTATAACCATTTAACTATGGCAACAATACTAATTATCACGTGAGTGGCAAGATATTTAATGGACTGATCATCCCGTTTATAAGAACATGTATTTGATACAAATGCACACAAGAGTTCTTTGTATCTGCCAACATGTAATACCCTCTTTTATACATTTCATTCGAACTTTTCTTTGCACATCCATCTTAAAAATCAGATAATATTGCTGGTCCTGATCCCATTTGAAATTAGTGCAGCAGTGACTGGCTTTGATGGCCGAAGCCCAGTGCCTCCAGTGAACCCCACTGATACCCCTGGATAGTAGCTGGTCAGGCCGGAGTAGACAACAGCAGACAGAATTAATCATGCAGGGCCATTAACCGAAGCTTCAGGTGACAGAACTTGCTGATTTGTCCTTTTAAAAAAAAAAGGAAATTTTATCTGAGAAAAAAATTGTCAAGGTACTGTTCAACAGTTTATAAATACTTCAGTAGTTAAAAGAAAAAGAAAAAAGATCCATATAGTTAGAAATCTGTGACATTTCCCCCCACACATGGTGCATTTATTAAAAAGCAGAGGTAGCAGGACTATTCATAACAAATAGAAAATGAAGAATTATACAGCTTTAGAATTGTGCAAGAGATTATTAAATGGTCCAGGCACTGTTAGCTTTTCAACCACAGGTTTTGGAACTCGTTTCACAGAAGGATGAACATTAAACTGAATCCACTTATCTCTAAACACGTGGTCAGTTCTTGTTAGGAGGGACTGAAATGCACTACAGATAAACTCGATTACCTAAACCTCAATTATCCGAAGTTCGGATTATCCAAACAAGATCTCAAGGTCCCGTAAAAACGGCATTAGGCATCGCAGCATTCAGTTATTAGTTAAACGGCATTATGGTATACATTGCCAGATAATCAAGAAATGTTGGATAAACGGCACTCGAATTACTGCTTGTTTATGATCAGATCGATTATCCGAATGATCAATTATCCGAACAAAATACTCCTTGCCAGTCTCATTCGGATATTCGAGGTTCTACTGTATTTGGGCCATCTGATTTGCATACAATTTGTATGACAGAAACAGGTCATTTGGCTGAACTGGTTTATACTGATGCTTATTTTCCATACAATCCTCTTGCCAAGCAAGCTGCCTATTCTAGTCACACTTGCACCTGGAATCATTCTATTCTCTTCTCGCCTTATATGTATGTAAGTGGCAGTTATTTCAGGGATTTGACAGGGCCAACTCTGAGATGCTTTGTCCCTCAGTGAGGAAATCTTGAACAAGGTGGCATAATTTCAGTGGCTGATGACTTAAGGCTGAGATGGCAAAAGTGCTTCATTCAGTGTTGCAAATGTTTTGGAATTTTCTGTCACAAAGTGTTATTAAAGTCATAACATTGAGAATATTCAAGACAGATTTTTTGGCCTTTCAGGGAATCACAGGATATGGAAAGCAGGCAGGAAATGGAGGTGAAGCCTAAGATCAGACACAACCATATTGTGGTGTAGATTTGGACTTACAATTTTCTGTACCTAGTTCTCATGGTCCTTATGAGAAGATTAGCACAGATCTATTTAAGAGTAAGCTTGATACATATATGAAAAGAGGTGGGAATAAAAAGACAGATATGTCGATAGTAAAGATAGGAAGAGGTGCATAAACACAGACACAAACCTCTTAGGCAGAATGGATTGTTTTTGTGTTGTAGAATCTGAGACTTAATGTAGTGATGGTAAAAATCACCAAACTTCCTAATGGATGCTTTCAAAAAGAGAAGCATAATCTATTTGTAAAAATCAAGAAAATAAATTATGCTTTAATTCTTTACTCATTTAACAGACCATTATCCATATGTTGAATTAGGCAGCAAATTTCTTTCAGAGTTATTGCAAAATTATTGTTTAGCACAAACTCCAATTTCCACCTTCCCCTACCGTAGGTTATAAGGAAGGCAAACAGAATTTTGGCATGGAGTGCTAAAAAAAAGGGAATAAAAGGAGGAATGTATTGCTGCAACTGTACAAGGAATTAGTGAGATGGCACTGGAGTACTGCATACAATTTTGGCCCAATTATTTGACGGGGATGTAGTTGCATAGGAGGCAGTTCAGAGGACGTTCACTCGATTGATTTCAGAGATGAGGGTTTTGACTTGAGAGAGATTGAGAAGTTTATGGCCTATACTCTCCAAAGTTTAGAAGAATGAGACAAGATCTAATTGAGGTATATAAGATACTAAAGGGGATTAGCAATATAGATATAGATAGGGTGTTTCCTCATGTGCAGCAATCTAGAACAAGAGTTTTAGGATAAGGGGTAGAAGATTTAAAACACAGAATAGGAGAAATTACTTCCCTCAAAAGGGTCGTGAATCTGTCAAATTCACTACCCCAGAATGAGACGCATGCCAGGGCATTTCAGAAGATAGACAGACAGATTTTTATATAGTAATGCATTGAAGGGTTATGGGCGGCAGTCAAAAAGAAAGGGGAGTTGAGGCCATGATTAAATCAGGCATGATGATATTAAAGTGACAGAGCAGGCTCTAGAGACTGAATTACCCACTTCCACTCCTTGTTCTTATGTTCAGGATCTCCCAGTGGGTATAAACACAGCGCTGTATAGGACGACCAGATTAGTCTGGCCCCTAGGCATCATGGTAGCCCACAAACCTACCATCACACAAACAACTCCTCGAATTTAAAAAGACCCCATACCAACAATCAGCAGAATGAATGTCAAATACAAAATACAAATACAAGGACTGCAACAAACGTTACACTGGACAAATGGGCAGGAATCACAGAATCACTGAATAAAAGCAAATTACTGCGGATGCTGGAATCTGAAACCAAAAGAGACAATGCTGGAAATCTCAGCAGGTCTGGCAGCAGTGGTGAGGAGAGAAAAGAGCTGATGTTGAGTCTAACTGACCCTTTGTCATATACAAAATACCCTGCAGAGACTGCACCAAACCTCCAAACAAAATCACGCCCAAACCCACCTGCTAAACAAAAATAAAAAGCAGGTGTTCTTTGTAATTCATTTCTTGAGAAGATATAATAGGTCACTTGATTGTCAGTCTTTTATTTAAAAAAGCTTTGATCCTCCAAAGAGTAACCCACCCAGACCCACGTCCTTAACCTATTATTCTACATTTACCCATGACAAATGCACCTAACCCACACATCCCTGAACACTTCGGGCAATTTAGCCGATTCACCTAACCTGCACATCTTTGGACTGTGGGAGGAAATCCATGCAAACATGGGGAGAACATGCAAACTCCACATAAACAGTTGCCCAAGACTGGAATTGAACCCAGGTCCCTGGCACTGTGAGGCAGCAGTGTAACTACTGAGCCACTGTGCTGCCAACAGGATACATGAGTACCAACTAGCCACCAAAACTCACGACCAACTTTCAGTGGTATCCATAGACACAGACAAAGAGGGATACCAGTTTGCCTGAGTCAATACGTCCATCCTTGGACAAGCCAAACAGAGACATGCACAAGAACTCCTTTAGGCCTGGCATTCAAACTGGAACTCCATTAACATACATATCAATTTGGACCCCATTTACCAACCTCTCAAAAACAGAACTGGAAATGTATCACCTACCACAACAAACAGAGACAGCTAAGAGCAAATAGGACAGAACACCAACGCTTCACCAGAGGCTCACTGATTATGTTATCGAGCATGGTGACAAAATGTCTAAGAACAAAGCTACCAGCTCAGTGAGCAAACTTACAACCAGAGTGAGTGTGTGGGTTTGCGAGAGTGCGCATGTTTTCTTCTTTTAGAGAATTCCAAATTTTAACCTTTATTTGTTGTGCATATACGCTGATGACTTATATCAAGGAAGCCAGTGGGGTAGTTCCCACTGAGGCTTTGGAGTAGTCCCCTCATGGAATCCATTCCTGAATCTGCAATGTACCTTCAGGTGCTTCATGTAACCTGAACCAGTTGTGTCTCTCCTTCTGGCATTTGCACTCCAGTTATGCTTCCTCTTTCTCTTGGCAGGGTAGGCACATTTGTCACAGGATGACTTCTGCAGATGATATGCCTTGAGAGTAATATTGCCAAAGTGTGTGAGTCTTGCTCTGGCTAGAACCCTAGCTCATTTGAAATATATTCGCTTTTCAATTTGTTCAGCTATGTTGTTACACTGCTCTGGAACATGTGAGACTTAAACTCAGGCCTCCGGGGTTCATAACTAGGGAACTATCACTGCACCACAAGATCTCTCCATTATCAAAGTTCCTTTTTATCTAATATCAAGAATTATCATACAAAACCAAACAAAATTTCCCCTACTGCCTGTGGTACTTCACATTTATTATCAACCAACAATAATCACTAATGTTACTAATGAATCAAATTACATGCAATGTTCAGCAAAGTGCTAACCATAATTAACTTTTTGTAATATTGGGAAGAGCTATCACACATAATCAAATGTTTTTTTCCAATCAAATTAGCCATGAGATTTTTAAAAATCTATTAACCATCACCTGAAATAACCCTAGATCTTTTAAAAAACATCCAAAAGTGCTCTCTCACACAAAACTACCTGAGCTGGTACGGAGTCCATCATTGAGTTGACTTACTCAACCAGGATCCCCTGACCAAGGCCATCTCCCTTGACATGACTGAGGTCTATTGACAACCTCGATAAGTTTCTTGGTTTTGTGTGCGCACTAAATGGCACAGCAATACAATATTAATATGAGACAATGTCTGGAAAGGCAAGTTCAGAATGATGGGAGCATATAGGAAGTGTCGAAGTGTGGGAGTGGTGAGACAGCAAGTGAACAGACACAGATTGGTGTAGTCCATAATTGGGTGCATCCTGCTGATCACAAAATGCCCGTGCTGCAGCATTACAATGGAGCATACCTAGTATCAATCTAGTAAATCTATGCATTGCCATCTCCATGACAAATCTTTAATTCCTCAGATATGGAGGCCGAAACTGCAAGCTCTTTCATTTGCTGTCACCATAGCCAAAGTGAGTTTGTCAGCATCATCCTGTTGTCATAGCTAATCTAACATGAATTACAACCATAAGTGAAATCTTTTATATAAATACTTTTATCAGGAAGCTTTCTGTCTCACAGCGCCTGAGACCCGGGTTCAATTCCCGACTCAGGCGACTGACTGTGTGGAGTTTGCACATTCTCCCCGTGTCTGCATGGGTTTCCTCCGGGTGCTCCGGTTTCCTCCCACAGTCCAAAGATGTGCGGGCCAGGTGAATTGGCCATGCTAAATTGCCCATAGTGTTAGGTAAGGGGTGAATGTAGGGGTATGGGTGGGTTGCGCTTTGGCGGATTGGTGTGGACTTGTTGGGCCGAAGGGCCTGTTTCCACACTGTAAGTAATCTAATCTAATCTTTTCAAATCTTTTACAAAACATCTATATACAAAAAAAGACTAATATCAAAATACAGATAGATGCAGTACAACGTCATGTCAGGATACTATTAATAATGAACTACCATCTATTTTACCAGAATAAACGTATCTACTTAAACTAAATTACAAACAAATTAAATGAAAATTTAATTTAACTGTATGCAAATTAAATTAAATTAAATTAAAATCTCACTACTTTCTTCTATTACACTTATCATACCTCCACTGAAGCTCCCATTCCTGGGAGCACCATTGTACCCCTATTCTCTTCCTCCAGCCTCCCCCTCCCAGGGCCCCACAGGTGCCCAGACTGATTCCCACCGCTATACCACGGCCCTAATTAATATTGCTGATAAGTCTATGTTCATATAATTTAAAAAGGCTGTCATGTCTTGTAAAACTGCTCCATTTTTGTGAGGTAATCTTGGGGGAGATGCTCCATGCCAACCTTAAGACCTGGTGATTTTTCCAACATCCAATTCATTAAAATGCTCTTCCTCACAGTGAGTAAGAATATTACACAATCTCTTCCCGTGTTCCCCCAGTGAGGGCAAATTTGATAACCCCAGAAGAAATACCGGGTCCACTTTAACTTCAATCTCCAGGATGTCCTTCAACTCCCTTACTATAGCTCTCCAGTATGTCTGGATCTTGCATGACCACTAGCAGTGTGAGAGTGAGAGTGCCTATACTAATGTTACATTTGGGACACCCTGGTGACGCTTCTCTCTTGAACTTCGCTAGCTTCTCTGGCGTCATATGAGCCCGGTGTAAAATCTTCAATGGTATGGCCGGCACTCTGTTACATATTGAAATTTTCCTTATATTTTCCCATATATCTTCCCATACCTCCAATGAAATATCCTTTCCTAGGTCTTGATTCCATGCCCTAAAGAGTCCCTCCACGTCTCCTAAGGCACATCCCTTCTGTAAATGATACAAAGTACTAACTGAGAGCATGCCCGTACACTGAAGCACTCTTTTCTCCATGTCTGACTCGTAAAACTGAGCCAGGAGTGTGGTCTTCCTCTGTATATAATCCCTAATCTGAAAGTACCGGAAAAGGTCCCTGTTAGACAATCTGTATTTCCAACTTAGCTGGCTAAATGAAATCAAGACCTGCCCCTCGAATAAATCTCCCAAACAAGAGATTCTCTTATTCTCTCATATCTCACAGCCGGAGTCCATTACCCCAGGTTTAAATCCTTGAGCTCCTACCAACAGGGAAAACAGCAAGGTCTTAAGCCAATTGCCCTTGTCTTGCCTCATTATCCCACAGGCCTTCACCTTATTTAAAATTATTGGACTCTTAACACTGCTTAGTCATGGATTTCATCTTATCCATAAATAATAGATTAACTAGGGGACATCTCGACTGACAGGCTTCAATGTCAAGTCAAATCGACTCCAAATCCCCCTGTACCCAGTCACCCACATATGCCAACAGGGCATTTTTATTAGAAATCTTTTCAAATCCGGAAGATCCAACCCTCCCTCACCCTGCGAAAGCTGCAATTTAGTAAATTTAATTGGGGGGCGCCTGTGGCACCAAATAAAGGACCCTAGCCAACCAATGAGCCTCTGTAACACTTGTCTGGGTAGCAACGGGAGCATTCTCATGGGGTGCAACAGATGAGGAAGAACATTCATTTTGATCAGGGCTACTTGGCCAAACCATGATAACGGTGATCCCTCCCACCATTGTAAATGCTGTTTTATCCTCTCCTGTAGTTGTACATAGTTAACTTTATACAGTGGCGGAAGGCAAGGGTAATAAAAATTCCTAAATACAGAAAACCTGTTGACTTCCATCTAAACGGGAACTGCATGCCATCCTTCAAACCAGGCACCTCCACTACCCCCCACTCTGACCAGCATGGCTTCTAATTTTGTAAAGTTAATCCTGTAGCCTGAAAAACTATCAAATAAATTAATTGTCTGAATCAAATCGAGGAACGGATTCCTTCGGATTGGCCTAGAACAAAAGGACGTCATCAGCATATAGGGTGATCTTATGCTTCCCCCATTCCCACCCCCGGTGCCACTACTTCAGGATCCCTTCTGGTAGCCTCAGTTAACGGCTCAATTGTCAAGGTAAATAACAGCAGTGACAGAGACACCCCCGTCGACTACTTCTCCCAATATTAAAGTTATTTAACTTAATACCGTTTGTGATAACTGCTGCCTTTGGATCATTATACAACATTGCCATCCAGCTAGCAAAGGCTCCCTGAAGACCAAAACACTTTAGGACCCCAAACAGGTACAGCCATCCTACCCAGTCAAAATGTCTTTTCTGTGTCTAGGGAGATCACCAATCCCGGGATCAATCTTTGTTGGCATACTTGCATTATGTTCAGTACCCTTTTGATATTGTTGGAGCAGCTACAGCCCTCGACAAAACCCCATCTGATCATCTTTCACAGATAGGGCAATACCTTTTCCAACCTCAGGGCCAGTACCTTGGATAGAATTTTAAAATCTACATTAAACAGTGAAGTTGGTCTGTACGAAGCACATTCTTTGGGGTCTTTCTCCTTCTTTGAAAGGAGGGTGATATTCGCCTCCCTGAGAGAGGGCAATAGACAATCCTGTGCATATGAATAGCTACACATCCCCAGAAGTGGCTCCACCAACACATTTATGAATTCCTTATAGAATTCACTTGGGAATCCATCTGGCCCTGGTGCTTTGCCACCCTGGAGATGCCTTATTGCTTCCTGCACCATCATAGGCGCATTCAACAGGGAAACGTGCTTTGCGTTTATACTGGGGAAGTCCAGATTCTCAAAAAAGGACTGCATTCTCACTGCACTGTGTTCGCCTCCCTCCGACCGACATAACTCTGCGAAGTATTCCCTAAATCTAACATTGATCTTCTTCAACTCACAGGTAGCAGTGTCAGCCTTCTCTCTAACAGACATAATAGATTGGGAAGCATTTTTCTTTCTAGCCAGAGATGCCAGATATCTACCTGGCTTATCACCAAATTCAAACAGTCTTTGTTTCGTGAAGGAAACCTTTTTTTTGCTACCTGTGTGTGCAATGAATCAAGAGCCACCAGGAGGGCTGTAACCTGCAGTAGCTTGACCAATGAAGGCCTATTGTAATATACTTCCTCAGCTATCTGCAGCCAGGTTTCCAGCATCCATTGTTGCTCTTCCCACTGTCTTCTAGGTCGTTGAATATGAAATAATCAGGCTTCGTAGACATGGCTTTGTGGCCTCCCAAAGTATTGCCAGATCACTGGCCATACCTTAGGTGACATCCAAGAAGGCCCTGAACTCTTGTGATGTACTTAACGAATTTGCTCTCCCTTAACAGAAATGGGTTCATGCGCCAGTGCCATGCATCCATTCCACCACTCTTGATTTTAACATCTAAATACACTGGCGCATGGTCCGAGACAGCCATACTCCTAATGTTGCACATCAATGTTCTGTCCAAACAATCCAATGGCATAAAAAATGTCAATTTGCGTATGGCACTTGTGAGAATTGGAATAGAAACTAAAGTCTCTTCCATTCGGGTGGAGTTGCCTCTACACATCCACTAATCCCAACTTCTCACACAAGTCCACCAACTGCTTAGATTGTGCAGGCATGCCTGCTGGGCCCCATTGCACCCACAGAATCTATTAGGCGATTAAAATCCCCTCCTATGATCATGCGGCGCACCCCAAGACTCATTAATTCAGCAACTGCAACAATTAGAAAGTTAAGAGAAACCAACGAGGTCTTCGCCATCCTCGTGTTCCAGTAGACCCACGAGCCATAAGTTTTTTCTTCTACTTTTATTTTCCAGGTTGTCCACTTGCTCCTGAAGAACCTGAACCTGGTCTTCCAGCGTTTGATCCTTCCTCCCGAGAGCTCCTCCACGGTCTCTGATGTCGTGGTCCTCTCCTCCACTGCCTCTACTCTTCAGTCCAACAATTGAAATTCCTGTTCATGCTTTTTCAGCATGGCAGATAGTGGCTCCACCCCGCTTCAAAAATTTTCTTGTAATTTGGCAAACTCCGAGAGTAATTGCTGATGACCCATTAAATCCAAAGGGGCTGCCCCAGCAGTTTGCGCAATGGCTACAGGCACCCCTGATGCAGGAGGGAAGTGCCCTGCCTGCTGTGCTCCTTTAGGCCCCTTTTCTTTATTTGTTTTCATTCTGGTCTTAAAGCTGTCACATCACAATTTTAGCAGCTCCAGATGTTCAGTAAGTTTATATTAGCATTTCTTTCTCCTTGGGATGGTTGATGAGGGCATTAAAGGTCCACCTTGCCCGGGGGTATGGCACAGAGCCCAGCACAGCAGACCACTCCGACCGCCGCCATTTGGATCTCCTATGGTTGCAATCTTAAGGTGAAGTATAAAACTGGCAACTATGACAAATGTCAGATTAATACTGCAACTTAGAATCAGGCTATTTTTGGCTCAGAGAAAATTAGAAATGCAAATAAGAGAAACAAAATGAGAATATGAAAAGAGATGAACAGTTAACATAAAAAGGCAAACCAAAAGTACTTCACAGGCAAATAAACTGCAAAAGGGTAGTAGTGAAAGGAGGACGGGGTCAATTATCGACAAAACAGGGAGGTGGAGGCATGATTGGCGGGGGGAAGAACTAGAAGCATTGGCCATAATCTTTCAATCTCCCTTAGGTACAAGGACATTATTGGAGGATTGCAGAATTTTACAAAAACTATACAAGTTTTTACAAACAATAACTCAGGACAATACTGCTGTTAGCTTGTTTGTTACAGTAAAGTTTTAAAAACATTCAAATCTTGTCATGTTTACCTGGGAATTCGAAGCTATTTGTCTCTATAGGGATCTTAACAATTTTCTCAAAGGCAGCAATATCATGCTCCAAATGGTTTAGGTTTCAGTATTATCTGTACATAACTGTTGTTGCATAACTCAAGTATTCAAAGTAGTCACCAAAGAATGAAAGTTAAATAGTGCCACAGCAGCCATTTACACATTTACGTAATCTATACAAAATGTGCCACAGCATATTTCAATACAAAATATGCTATCAAACCACTGGAAAAATAAAGTGTGCTAAAGTTAGACACTATACAACACAAAGTGATATAATGCATAGGATCCAACGAAAACTTACTTGACTTCTTCCATTGATGTCACATTATCAACAGGCCCATTCAAGGTATCTTTTGCTTGAGATTTCATATTCCCTTCAGAAGGCTTCAAGCTATTGACAAACATTTTGTGTTAAAGATAGATTACAATTCATACCTCCTTTTAGTTACTGTTATGGACCAGGCCAGGCGACCTCAAAATATTTTAAGAAAATAGCCCAGACCCTAATCTCTTCTTAGTGATGCAGCTGGTCAAACCATTTGGTTTTAAGCAAAACGGAAATTATTTTAAAACTACAGTTGAAACATGAACTGAAAACAGAATTTAGAATAATTTAACTATTTGAAAACCCAACCAACTCGATATAGCAACTTAACTAATGAGCTGTTCCAATGCCTGCAATATCCCATAAACACATCCATTGGTGAAAAGTAAATTCAAACTCAAGAAAACAACTTCCAAAGAGATTTCAGAGGGAAAGACAGCCAGGCACCATCTGCTGAAGCTTAGAACCTGCCATTGTTAAACTAAGCTCTTGCCCAGACATTTCAGCACCTCTGCCTTTACAATCTTTCTTGATTAAAAAATACCCAAAGACAAAATAATTTTGTTAACATCATAGCATCATCACAGTTACCAACTGATATATTTGTATACCTAATCTGAGCTTACCTTTATACATACCAGGTGCAAGAACCATATCAAAGCTAGAATTAAAACAATTATTCCAATAACAAATGTATGGAGCAAAATGTAAACTGGTACAATTCATGGTATAGTATAATCAGTGATTTCTATCTAAAGCAAATCTAATGTTTCGTCTTTGCTGCTGTAGTTATGTCTCTTGTAACTGGTCAGATCAGAAAAACTCTGGATTTAAAACAACAGCACCCACGCCACTCAATGAAGTGCTGTTTGCATATAAAACAAAACCTGTGAGCAGTCAACTGTATTGAAACTATTGCTCCCATGTCAGTGAAGAGGAATTTCATTAGATCAGGGTGGAAATTCTTCTCATAATTCCTGCAGCTGAATTAACTAAAATCTCATGCTTATCATGTGAAATAAGACTTCAATAACAGCTTTAAATCAAAACTGACATTATAGTAGTAACAAAGATAAGTAGCAAATAATCTGAGATTCAAATCTCCATGTACATTCCATTTATAAATATTGCAACTTGTATAATCAAACCAGTACATTACAGGTTAAATCTGAAAGAATACAGAGCACAGTTGAAATCATCATTATGTGAAATGCACATACCCAGGCTGTGATGGTGAAGTCAGTTTTGGAGTTTCCAAGTTTTCTGATAACACATATTTTGAAGAAAGATCTTCAGAGGTAGACAACTTAACTTCCTCACTAAACAGATAAAAAGCAACTTGGTCAAATATCTGTCCAAGTTTTTCAAACAACACAATGTGCCCTTTCACAGAGGTGTTATGGAATTCACTTTCCAGTCATGCAGGATATGAAAACCTTCACATGCAAACGGACACAAAGCATGAATTTATGACAATCAGCTTGCAGGCTCTTTAAATTTTAATGTAATAGTTTGAATACTGTCTCAAAATCATGCCAAAATATGAAGAACAGAAATCTAAAAATCACATAAGGCTGTTTATTCGCGCACACAATATTATAATACATACCAATAGGATTTCAACACTCTGAAGCCACAAGCACGAAAGAAAGAGAAAGGAAGCTTAAATTGTGAAACACTCAACTGAACTAATATGTTCTAGTTTATAATTTTGAAAAGTTTCACAATCAAATTCTATTGAATATTGCTCCATTAAAAGGTCTGTTATAGCATAAGAAATCACTACCTAAATATTTCAAAACACTTTTAACTGGAGTAAACAACAGCAAAAATTAAGATTCTAAACTATAACTGGATCATAAATACAGAAAGATTAATAAGTGACAGATCTTCAAACATTATACAACATCATAGAAAGATCCAACTTCAGTTCATTTTGTGAAGCATGTATGAAACATACATTATTTTAAGTTTATTCAATTAAATACCAACGATATTTAAAAGCTACCAAAGTATGCAGTCATGTGGGTAAGGGACACCTTCTTCTACATCAGAGCAACGATTTGGAGCTATCAATATTTGCTTCAAAAGCATTAGCTTCGGAAATCATATGCAGGAGAAAATTTCAAATGATAAACTTCAAGCTATTCCTTTTCTAAAATATTCAAGTCAATTATATGAAATTGTAAAATCAGCTCTTTATAAAGTGAACAATACTAAATAGGATTTAAAAACCTAACCTCAAATCCAGTCATTTCATAAATGGAGAGGCTGTAGTGGAAATGTAATGAAACAAATTCATATGGAATAAAATGACTATTCTGGGAAGTGACTTGACCTGTTCATTAAGGATGGTGGAACAACCAATGGAACTAAGAGAAACTAAAGTTACGACAGGAACATCCTAGACTGTGTTGTGACCAGATCTATTTCTAAGATCAGGGAGACAATT
Organism: Hemiscyllium ocellatum; assembly: GCF_020745735.1. Taxonomy (NCBI): domain Eukaryota; kingdom Metazoa; phylum Chordata; class Chondrichthyes; order Orectolobiformes; family Hemiscylliidae; genus Hemiscyllium; species Hemiscyllium ocellatum. The sequence goes on from NC_083418.1 coordinate 39,686,701, forward strand.
TGGAAAATGTAGTCAACAAATTCAAATTTTTAAGAATTAACTCAAAAAGATGGGGGCAAAGGGAATGAGGCTGATAACGCTTAGCCCATCCTCTGTAACAAATACCACAAATGGATTTGAAATTGAAGTTATACCATACTGCCTACTCAGAGGCAGAATCAGAAAAAAACACCTGCATGCTAATATTGTGAAGACAGACTCTTAAATGAGGAAATGGGGACCATCCCAATACCTGCTGATGAGGAATACAGAGTAACCCATCAGGTGATAGTACCTGTATTATCTGATCATTGTAAGGAAATTTTATGAGTCTTTCACAAAGTTCCAATGGCAGGTTGCTTAGATATTAGGAAAGCGTAGATGAAAATATGAAAACTTCTTGTTGGGCCAGATTACATTAAGATATTGTCAAATTTTGCCAGCATTTTGGGAAAGCACATCTTAGCAGGACTTGTACACTTACTGGTAAGGTCCTAGGGAGTGCTGCTGAACAAAGAGACCTTGGAGTGCTCCTTGAAAGTGAAGTCACAGGTAGGTAGGATAGTGCAGGTTTGGTATGCTTTCCTTTATTGGTCAGAGTATTGAGTACAGAAATTGGGAGGTCATGTTGCGGCTTTACATGTTTCAATATTGCACACTGTTGGAATATTGCGTGCAATTCTGGCCTCCTTCCTAGCGGAAAGATGTTGTGAAACTTGAAAGGGTTCAGAAAAGATTTACAAGGATGTTGCCAGGGTTGGAGGATCTGAGCTACAGGGCGAGGTTGAACAGGTTGGGGCTATTTTCCCTGGAGCATCGGAGGCTGAGGGGTGATCTTATAGAGGTTAACAAAATTATGAGGGACACAGATAGGATAAATAGGCAAAGTCTTTTCCCTGGGGTCAGGGAGTCCAGAACTAGACAGCATAGGTTTAGGGTGAGAGGGGAAAGATGTAAAAGAGACCTAAGGGGCAACTTTTTCAAGCAGAGGGTGGTACGTGTACGGAATGTGCTGCCAGAGGATGTGGTGGAGGCTGGTACAATTTTAAGAGGCATTTGGACAGGTATATGAATAAGAAGGGTTTGAAGGAATATGGGCCACGTGCTGGCAGGTGGGACTAGATTGGGTTGGGACATCTGGTCGGCATGGATGTGTTGGACTAAAGAGTCTGCTTCCGTGCTGTACATCTCTATGACTCTTTGTGTCACATAGGTCAGCTAGTGGGGAAATCTCAAAGAACTGTTTTGCAGGGTTTAAATAGATTACGAAAGATCCACACTTCAAATCAAAAATGGGATCCAGAATCTTTTAAAACTTTTAGATTACAACTCCTTTTTAGGTAAAATTATTGCAAAAACTATAGTGGAGAAATGAAATCCTTTTTTTTAAAAAACAAGATTATGGATTACTCATTCTGATCAAAGCTCAAATTTTATGCTGCAATATTCAAAGAAATTACTAATCTGGAAATAAAATATCTTCTGCTCATCACCCACATTCTCGAGGTGCATTAGAAAGAGGGCATTAAATTTTGAAGATCTATGATTACAATTCATTGCCACAAACATAGAACATAGAAAAATACAGCGTAGCACAGGCCCTTCGGTCCTCGATGTTGCGCCGATCCAAGCCCACCTAACCTACACTAGCCCACTATCCTCCATATGCCGATCCAATGCCCGTTTAAATGCCCATAAAGAGGGAGAGTCCACCACTGTTACTGGCAGGGCATTCCATGAACTCACAACTTGCTGAGTAAAGAATCTAACATCAGTCCTATACCTACCACCCCTTAATTTAAAGCTATGCCCCCTCGTAATATCTGACTCCATACGTGGAAAAAGGTTCTCCTGGTCAACCCTATCTAAACCCCAAATCATCTTGTACACCTCTATCAAGTCACCCCTAAACCTTATTTTCTCCAATGAAAACAGCCCCAAGTGCCTCAGCCTTTCCTCATATGATCTTCCTACCATACCAGGCAACATCCTGGTAAACCTCCTTTGCACCCATTCCAGTGCCTCCACATCCTTCCTATAGTATGGCGACCAAAACTGCACACAATACTCCAGATGCGGCCGCACCAGAGTCTCATACAACTGCAACATGACCTCAGGACTCCGGAACTCAATTCCTCTACCAATAAAAGCCAGTACGCCATATGCCTTCTTCACAGCACTATTTACCTGGGTGGCAACTTTCAGAGATGAAACGTCCAAATGATTGGGATAAGGCAATTCCTTTGTTACTATTTTCCATTAGTATGTGCCTGATGAGCCCATAGAATATTATATTTTTGAACTAATGAGATGAGAGTACCAATTAAAACTAATTAAAGAGAAACTAATAAGTCAATGTTCTGAAATTATACTTCCAAGCCATGTTTCAACTCTTATAAGGACAATTTACCAATGCCTTTGGGTTGACTGACAAGCATTTAAAGAATGTGCAACAAATGTTGAAAGCTACAGCAGCTACTGTCAAAGTTCCCAATTTTGTTGTCAAAGACAAAATGTTAGTGTTGCTACCAAGGTTTACTGGAGTTTACCACATAAAAAACGGAACTCAATGTAAATTATGCAGTGGATGTTCAAGACAGGGAAAAGAATCAGCGAAAGTGCCATGACAACACACTGTTGAAAAGATAAGAAGTGTACTTACATCATTTGAAGAAATAAGGAGTGAAACAGAAATTGGAAAATGGGGAATCAAACAGATAATTCAAAAGCTGACCCTCCAACAATCAGATCAGAAAACAGAGAAGTTTTACATCAGTTTATCTTTCAAGAGACTATCAAAGCATCATAGAATTTTAAGTCAATTTGTGGGACGTGGCCAGGAACAATGGCTTTGGCTATTTATGACATTCATGTGAGAAATGCGTAGCCTTTAAAACATCTTGATAGACTCAATCCAGACAGTGTCAGAAAAATCAACTTGCTAAAGATTCTGTTCTGAGACAGACAAATAAATATTAGCTTTTTTTAAAAACCAGCTGGACTTCTTCAGTGCAAGTCACACCTCTCAGAATGAAATGTGCACCAGCATCATTTCAGCAATTAACCAATAATATCACTGAAGAACTATGTAACTACACTGTTCACATCTACGATGCTACTGGTTTTCGTCAAACCTGACACGATTGTTTACACCATCTGACTGAACTCCGTACCATTTACAAAAAGGCAATTTGTTATAAGCTTGGCTAGAAGTAACTTTGCCAAAGCAAAGGTAACTTATTTGGGCCAAACTGCATGACCAGACCAAGTTGCACTTAAAAACGTGAACAGATAGGTTATTTTGGAATTTCTAAGATAAAAAAAAAAGAAATTTTATGTTCTGTTGGCATGAATGAATTGTATTGTAAGTTTGTTTTGAACTTCAGAATCATCAGTGCACCTTTAACAGACTTGTCAAAAAATGCAGAAGATTTGAATGGAAACAAAAATGTCAAAGTGCCTTTGAAAACATGAAAGCTTGCTGACAACTGCACCAGTTTGAGCTGCACCTAATAACTGGTTGTAGATACCAGCAACATCAATTTGAAAGTGGTTTTACTGCATGACAACAAGATAGAGATTGTCCAAGAAACTTACCACATGTCAGCAAAAATATTCCACACTGGAAAAATAGACCTTTAGTCTTGAGAGATTATTTGGTTCCATGATATAAGGTGTGCGATTGACACATATCTCAACATGATTTATTTTCTGACTATGAATCAGTGACATATAGGTTTTAAAGTGATTTATGATCTATTTGCAAGAATTTCTGTAGCCATAGCATTACGAAGTTGAAGGCACATACTGTACCTTTAAAAGAGAGAGAAAGCTGTTCAGAACAAAGTGACTACAAGCACCTGTGTATATGACTAGATGGCAGTCCCAGAGTGTACTGGAAAATTAAAAGTACGTAACATTTGACTGTGAAATGGACACCTGACTTTTGATTAAATTCAAATTGTTGTCAAAACAGCAAGCAATCAGTTTAAATTATGCCCCAAGATACTAAAACCCAACAGAGTTTGAATTTATTGTTTTGCCAACATCAAACCAATGAAACAATCTGATATTGAGGGTATAAAATGTAAATACTTTGAAAACCGGTCAGACAGCAGCTGCCGCAGAGAGAGAAACTCATGGAGAGCCAATTATCCATCTAACATCTTACTCTCAAAGATATTTTAAAAACGTTGTCTATCAAAGGTATCTTTTCACGTGAAACATACTTTCAGAAGAGGAGACCCAGATAGATATCTATCCACTCCCCTTGTCCTCTTCCTGAGAAACCCAAAGCAGACTAGGACTGAAAAATTTAAGTTGAAAGACAACAATTTTCTGATTACCACTATAAACTGCCTTTGGGGAATTCAGAGTATGGGCTAACAGAGCTGAAAATGTATTACTGGAAAAGCGCAGGTCAGGCAGCATCCAAAGGAACAGGAGGATCGACGTTTCGGGCATGAGCCCTTCTTCAGGAAGCCCGAAACGTTATGCCCAAAACGTTGATTCTCCTGCTCCTTGGATGATGCCTGACCTGCTGTGCTTTTCCAGCAACACATTTTCAGCTCTGATCTCCAGCATCTGCAGTCCTCACTTTCTCCTATGTGCTAACAAAGGTAAACACAAGATCAGTGTTATCTCAACTCCATAGCTTTGTGCCCATCCCTATCCCCTTGCCTTGTGATCTGTACTTGGGGTCTAGCCTGTCTTTCATAGTTCTGCTTAACCAAGATAGTTAAAAAAAACTCAGATTTGCTGTTAGATATCTCATCAATTATTTGTTAATTTAAATGATACATTATTTCAGATTTTTCAAAAATTTATGCTTACTGTTATGCCAAACCTCACCACACCAGCCCCTCCAGAGCAAGACAAGAATTGAAAGCCTACATTTTTGTCACAGAAATCCGATTCGTTGATAGTTAATGGCAATGTACAGAGGGATCTTGGTGTTCAAGTCAATAGCTCCCTGAAAGAGGCCACACAAATAGATAGGGTGGTAAAGGTGGCGTATGGCATGTTTGCCTTTACTAGTTGGAGAAATGAATACCAAGAGTCAGGGTTTCATCTTGCAGCTTTGATAAGAATTTGGTTAGGCCACACTTAGAGCATTGCGTTCAATTCCCGTTGCCACATTATAGGAAGGACAGGGGGGCTTTAGAGGGGGTGCAGAAAATGTTTATTATAGGATGTTGCCTGGTTTAGAGGGTACAAGCTCCAAGGACAGAATAGAAAAACCCAGATTGTTTGCTCTGGACCATGGAGACTCAAGGGAGACTTGATAGAAATCTATAAAATTAGGAGATGCATAAATAGGATTAATTGTAAACTAGAAGACCTGAAGGAATGAGGACATCAAGAAAATGAAAGACAAACAAACCATGTGTTTAAGAGCTGAAAAACACTATGCATTGAAATATTCTATTATGCCACATGCTTCTGAAACATTACAATCTTTAAATCTTCAAACCTCTCCTCATATAATCTAACTGCTCCCTCATTTTCAGTCAAAATAAAACTAGGAAAGAATTAATTGGCATTATGTCATGCCAGTAACTTTGAGCCCAAATATTATTATCAATGAAGTGCATCAACCATCACTGAGAATCCAAACAAGTCACAAAATACCCCAAACCATAATGCTGGAATGGAATTCAGCTACATTGTTTAAAAAAAGCTAGAAAAAAAAGATTGAACTATCAATTTTCTGATGGAATTTGGTCAACCTACCTTTTAAACACAGCAGTTTCAGTTTTGGCATCTACAGTAAGGCTGACTGTTTCTTTCATAGAGCCATTTGTAACTGTCTCTGTTATTTGGTCTGTAACCACCTCTTCTTCTTCTCCAAACAAGGTGGATTCTACATTTAATGCAGTTGACACTGCTGTTTGCTCCTTGCAGACAAGCTGAGAGGTGGCAACAAAATCTGCAATTTGAAGATGGAATCAGTTAAAAACATTCCACAACTAGGAAAGTTAGGTAGACATCATATTTAAAAACTTAATTGACTTTTATCTCAAGATATTCCAAAACATTGTAAGGTTTCATGTTATTTTTTTTCTAAACAGTATCTACGCTGTCAAATTAGCCAAGCTTTTACTGAAAGAACATGCTGAAGAGTAAATGTATTGAAAAAAAACAGCCTAATAATGCAAATGTTAACATTTGTTTTAAGTTTTAGATTTCCTTCCTCCAAATAATCAAATTTGCTTTCACTTAAAAACAAAAAAAAAATCATGATTAATCAAATTTAAGATAAATGCCATGGTCCAGAAGGATTATAGGCAAGCATAAAAAGTAGTCAGGGAAGAGACTGTAGAGGCACTACTACATTATACAAAAAATACAAATAAAAAAGGGAGTCATGCCAGAGGGATATAGTGTCAAAAGCAGAAATTGCTGGAAACATTCAGCAGGTCTGGCAGCATCTGTGGAAATAAATCAGAGTCAACGTTTTGGGTCCAGTGACCGTTCCTCGGTTCTGCTGAACTTTTCCAGCAATTTTTGTTTTTGTTTCGGATTTCCAGCATCCACAGTTCTTTCAGTTTTTGTTTAGGTAGTTATGATAATTCCCTAACTTAAGGCAGATAAGAGTAATGCAAATATAATGTACTTGGCTTTCTAAAATGGCCTTAAATAATAGATTCACGATGATGAATGACAAGTGAAAGGGGAGGGTGATAAGTCAGAGGTCATTGTATACGATATAGATAGAACGAATGATGGCATATGCATCAAGAACTCTCAGGCAGTCAACTAAAAGACAGGACCTCCAAGGTTGTAACCGCTGGGTTACTCCAGGTGCCATGTGCTAGTGAATACAGAAATAGCAGAATATGGCAGATGCATGGCTTGGTGCAGGAGGGAGAATCTTACATTTTCTGGATTACGGAGTCTATTTCTGGGCAAGGTAGAACCTGTACACACGGGGCAGCCTGCAACTAAATCAAATGGGATAATTATGTTTTCAGATAGATTTGCAAGTGCTGTTGGAAGGAGTTTAAACAAGTTTGGCAATGGGACGGGTCACAGAGCATTAGTACAATAGGGATTTAGCATAATAAAGGTAGAGGAATGGGGCAGACAGAGTTCAGCCATGATGCGATTCAAAGATGGGAAGGTTAGATGGCCTTCCTTTAATGCTAGGTAAAACAGACGAATTAAGGATTTGAATGACACTGTTGCCAGAACAGAGACGTGGCTGAGGGAGGAGCAAGGGTGGCAACTCAACATTCTAGGTGACAGGGTCTTCAGGCGAGACAGGAGGGTGTAAAAGAGGTGGTGTTACAATATTAAGGAGTTAGTAACTACAGTAAAGAGGGATGTAATCCTGAAAAGATCTTTAAAGGAGTAGACATTAGAGAAAGTGGGCTTACTCTCTTTGGAGCAGAGAAGATTTAGAGGTGACCTTGTTGAGGTCTTCAAAATTATTAACAATTTTGATAGGGAGGATTTCCAGTTTCCACGAGTTGGGAGGTCAATAACTAGAGGTCACAATTTCAAGACTGTCAGCAATAGAGCTAAGAGTGAGACAAGGAGAAATTTCTTTACTCAGAATAGTTAGGATTTGGTATGCATTGCCTGGAACAGCGGTACAGGCAATATCATATGAAGTTTCAAAAGAGAGCTAGATATATATCTGAAAGTAATGAATTTAGAAGGCTGCATAGAGTTGCAGAATGGGACTAACTGGGTAGATCTTTGGGAGTTGATACAGACATGATGGTTCGAATGGCCTCCTGTACTGTAAAATTCTATGATTCCATTAAGAATAAAAAGGGGCCAGTCATATTGGTGGGAGTGTATTCTTGATAATGATGACAACAACAATGATATTAAATTAGGAATTTCAACACCCCCAACAATAATTAGGCTAGTCCGTGTAAAAGGTTTAGAGGGGGCAGATTGCTTGAATACATTCAGACCTTTTTACATCAACATGAAGGAAGTCCAACAAGAGGTGCTGCATTTAATTCTGGGGCCAAAGCTGTACAGATGATCAAGGTGACTGTGGGGAATTTGTCAGTGATAACAATCGTAACAGTTCAATTCAAGCTCGATAGGGACTGCAAAAATAAAAAATGGTTACTGGATTGGGGGGAGGCAGATGTTTTTTAGTTAAGGCACCCATGGGAAAATCTACAGAAGAACATTGGCAGGCTATTCAAAACAGAACATACAGGCCCAACACATTCCCTTTAGGGTGACACACAGGAGTGAAAAAGCTGAAAATGTGTTGCTGGTTAAAGCGCAGCAGGTCAGGCAGCATCAACCAGCAACACATTTTCAGCTCTGATCTCCAGCATCTGCAGACCTCACTTTTCACTGACACACAGGAGTCACGAGTACAGAGATCCCTGGCCATACAAAAATATTTAGGCTTGGGTAAGGTAAAAAGAGAGTGCATAGAAAGCAAATCAAGGGAGGCCCTAATGGAATATAGAAAATGTGGGGAGGGAGGTGGGAGGAGCATTGTGGAGGAATCTGTAAGTAGCAAATCAGGAGTGCACTTCACATGCAAAAATGCTCAATCATGTTGAGAACCAGATTATGGCAGTTGAAAAGCTGAATGTGGCCAAAGTGATGCAATAAAGCAGGACAAAACTTCTTGATCCCAAAGACAACACCAAAATTGGGCAAAGAAATAAAATGTTGGTGAGTATAATGAATGAAGAATTCCATGAGAATAGTGAGAACAGTGAGAACAGAAAAAGCAACTGACAATTTATTAACAAGTAAAAGATCGGCTGAATGTACAAAATAAGGGACAGCTGGTAATATCGATGGATTGGCCAAATTGGGTAATACAGAAGAGAAATTATAGATATTTAATATGTGTTAATGCTCTGAATGATGCAGCGAGGGTCTATATTTCTCAGTTAGGCCAGTCTTGCTGAAATTAGGCTGCATTAACTTAAAGTCGAGTGTGGGGTGCTGGAAAAGCACAGGAGGTCAGGCAGCATCTGAGGAGCAGGAGAATTGGTGCTTCTGGCATAAACTGATGAAGGACTTATATCTGAAACATCGATTCTCCTGCTCCTAGGATGCTGCCTGACCTGCTGTGCTTTTCCAGCACCACACTCTCAACTCTGATCTCCACCATCTCCAGTCCTCACTTGCTCTTGCATCAACTTAAAACAGACCAAGCAATGATACCAGGGATAAAAAATTTGCAAGTATCTTTATGATGCACATCAATAATCTTCTGTGAGGAGATTCTATGGCATTTGAACAAGTATAATACAGAAAGAGAAAATTTAAAGATTCAAAGTTAGGCTTCTGTGACCTTTAAACATAGCAGGTTAGACCTTCAGCAGAATAAGTCAGGAGCAAATTTGGACTAATATTTTTAACTGGAAAATGTTAATCACATCCCAATTATTTGGGCCAAGTCCTGAAGGTAAAAAAAACTGACCAGTTAAGAGTTTGTGACAGTTAAACTGATTATGCACTCAGACTTGACCAGATGCCAAGTAAGGATATATTGGTGAAATGCAAGACACCATAGTCCCAGAGGACCAGAGGCTGCTCTCCCTTTAGATTGAAAGAGAACCGGTGATAAGTATAACCTCAGGGTCACCACATCTTACGCAAAGAGAGAGGTTGGACTGTGATGAAACATGCTATCATTGAGGAAGTCTGGACGAAAAGAAATGAAACATCAAAGGAATTAAATACAGAAAAATACAAACAGGTTTTCAGCCTTCAGTGTCCCAAAAGACAATGGTAAAATAGGTTTGTCTCATGTTTCAGATGTCAATCTTCTAGATGGCTATTAGAATATGACAGTTTGTGTCATATTCTGGATGAGAAAGCAAAATGTTTTTCACTAGCCTGGAAGCCAAGAAAATAAAATGGATTGTCAAAAGTATCTTGGCTAATGAAACATTGCGCTATAGGTACAGGGGCATATTTATCCAATATTCCAAAGGAAATCTTTAATAGGCAATCTCAGAAAGGTTTATCTTTCGAATGTAGTGGATAACCACTCTCTTTGGGTCAACATACATTTAACAAAGAGGGTTTCTGATAGAGCTGGTGTAAAGAAAATTGAACCATTGCAGAAGTTATGACACAGAGTGACCACTTAGCCCATCGTATCTATGGTAGTAAGAGTCAAAATCAATTAGCAGCCCATTCTAATCCTAGCTTCTAGCATCTTGCTCATAGACTTGCAGGTTACAGCATTTCAATGCAGATTCAGCTAACGTTTAAGTAAGTTGGAGGTTTCTGCCTCCACTACCAAACCTCACAATAAATTACAGATACTCACCATCTCCAGATGAAAAAGCTTTCCCTGACCTCTTTAATCCTTCTACTTATCACCTTATATATGTACCCCAATAGTTGACCTCTCTGCTAAGGGAAAGAGTCTTTCCTAATTATTCTATTCAGGTCCCCAGTTTTGTGTATCTCAACCAAGTCACCTTTTAGCTTCCTCTGTTCTTAAGAAAGCAGCTTTTGCTTAAGCAATTTTTGTCTTTGTTTCAATTTAGACCAATTATTTCTTTCCAATAATGCAGAACAGTACACAAAATTCCAGCTGTGGCCTATTAAGTGTTTTATACATTTCCAGCATTATATCCCTGCTTTTGGATTCACTATCTTGCTCAACAAAAGAAGGCGTTTCATAAGCTTGCCCGATCACCTTATCTCCTTGTCCTGCTATTAAATGGCGATGGAGTAGCAGCGCAGCAGCAGGCTCCTGCCCAGATCTCATCCGTCTGCCTTTACTTTTTTTCTTCTTTCATTGCTTTTTTCTACCCTTACTTTAAATTTACTTATCTTCTGTGGAGAGTGGGTTTATGCAGGATGGAGAAGATCAAGTCAACATGGTGGCAAGAGAGGTGCCCCAGTATCTGTGGCAGTGGTGAGAACAGGCAGCCTGAGATGGCAGCAAGAACAGGCAAACTGAGGTCTCCCAGAATTTGCAGGGAAGATCAAGCCAGCACAAGGAGAGGGAGCCCATTGCGGTGGAGGAGTCTAGCGTGGAGGAAAATCGAGTCCTTGAGGGGATTGCAAGGCCTGTATGGCTAAGCATTTAACAAGGACTATAATTTTGAACTTGTAACTTTATTTTTGTTTTTCTACTTCTTACCTAAGATTTTGCACCAAGTACCTTTGTACCTAAGATGGTGCCAGAAATGACAACTTTGTACAGTTTGTACTCTTGTATCCCTGTACTTAAGTACATATAACAATAAAACCTAATTCTAACTCTTCAGGGACCTGTAGGCATGCGTCCAAAGTGTCTCACTTTTTCTATCCTCTCTACATCCTCCCTGTGTATCTTGTGAATTCCCTAGCTTAGTTTGCTACGTCCTTATGCATTACATCTCACTTCTCGGGACTGAACTACATTTGTCACCTTTTTCACCTACTCAACAACTGAGATCATTTTATAGCCCAGAGCTGTCCCCTTCCATAATCAATTACAAGCCGATATTTGTGTCATTTGCAAATTTCATGCACCCCATGTTAAGTCCAAACATTAATTCATACAACAGCAAGGAACACAACACTGGAGAATACTATAAGAAACCACTTTTCATTTGTTAAAAAAAATCCATCAATTCTGACACTGTTTCCTATTGCTCAGCTGATTTTAGATTCAAATCGCCACTCACCTGTATCAAATGGGATTTTTTTTTTACGTTTTTGATCATTCTATGCAGATGGTATCTTGACAAATGCCACTACAATACCCTCACTGATCATCCTGATTACCTCCTTTAAGAAAATGCAATTAAAACATGACCTTCCCGCAACAAAACCAAGCTCACTGTCCCGGATTAATCCATGCCTTTCCAAATGAAAGTTCATTCTGTCTCAGAATTGATTCTAATAATTTGTCCATTGAAGTCAGATTGATCAGCCTATAAATTATTCTGTCTATCCTCACACCATTTCTAAACAATGGTACAGCACTCGTTGACCTCTAATCCTTTGGTATCTTACTGGTATTTAGTGAGGATTGGAAAACGATCCTCAGTGCATCCATTACTTTCTCCCTGGTTTCTTTTAACAACCTGGTGTACAATCTATCTGACCCCAGTGATTGATCCACCTTCAAGGATGCCAGTCCTGCTGGCATTTCCTTTTACATTATTGTGTGTATCATTTCACAGGCCTCTAACTAGAAAGTTGATATAATTCTTGTTGGTGAAGATAGTGTACAATTTCAATTACTTATTTCTCCTACTTCTATGCTCACTAAGTGGGAAAGGCAGCAATCCTGACTGCAATTACTCCCAAGGAGGTCCTACAATTCATCTCCTACCTAGCTCCCTAAAACCTGCTTTCAGGATCTCATCCCTATTCCTACCCATCAGTCAATGGAACTAACATTAATCACAATTTCTTGCTGTTCACCCACCACCTGAAGAATGCCTTGCAACTACTCTGATATCCTTGACCCTGGCACTGGAGAGGCAACATTCCATCTTAGAGTTTAAATGGCTGCAGACATGACTCCATCTGTTCTGCTAATTAACAAATTCCCTAACATTACTTTTCTCCTTTGCTGCTTCTTCCTGTATTGCAGAGCAACTTTTGGTGCTACAAATGTGTCACTGCCTGAAAAAGTCAATATCCTCTTCAATACCAAAACTATAAACTGATTAGCAAGCAGCACCACAGAGTAGTCCTGCGCCATCTGTCTGATTCTCTTAGACTGTGCAGCAGTCTCCCATTCTCTTCCTGCTTCCAACGTACTCAAACTGCGGTGTGAACAACTGAGTGCGCGAGTCAACGACCTTCAACCTTGCAGGTATGCCACAGCGACTCCAGCTGTCACTCGAAACTCTAAAACCTGGAACTCAGGTTTCTGCAGTCAATGTCACTTCCTGTATAAGGAGACTTCTAGGTCACTGCTAGAGTTCACAACTTCCCACATATTATAGAACATACAAGTGAGCTACTCAACACATCTTAGTTTTAGTTTACCTATAAGTTTAGATTAGAACACAGAACATTCCAGTGTAGTACAGGCCCTGTGGCCCTCGATGTTGCGCTGATCTGTGGAACCAATCTGAAACCAATTTATCCTGCACTATTCCATTTTCATCCACGTGGTTATCCAATTACCATTTAAATGCCCTTTAAGTTGGCAAGTCTACTACTGTTCCAAGCTCCTACTATTCTCAGAGTGAAAAATTGCCTCCAAATACCTGTCCTACATCTATCACCCCTCAATTTAAAGATATGTCCACTAGTACCAGCCATCACCATCCAAGGAAAAAGGCTCTCACTGTCCAACCTATCCAACCCTCTGATGATCTTCTATGTCTCAAGTCACCTCTCAACCTTCTTCTAACCAAAACAGCCTAAAGTCCCTCAGCCTTTCCTCGTAAGATCTTCCCTCCACACTAGGCGACATCCCAGTAAATCTCCTCTGAACACATTCCAAAGCTTCCACATCCTTCCTATAATGCAGTGACCAAAACTATATGCAATACTAGAAGTGCGGCTGCACCAGAGTTTTGTACAGCTGCAGCATGACCTCTTGGCTCTGAAAATCAATCCCTGTACCAATAAAAGCTAACACACTACATACCTTCTTAAAAATCTTTTCAACCTGGGTGGCAACTTTCAGGGATCGATGTACATGGACAGAGATCTCTCTGCTCATCTACACGACCAAGAATCTTAATATTAGCCAAGTATTCTGCATTCCCGTTGCTCCTTCCGAAGAGAATCACTTCACATTTTTCCACATTAGACCCCATTTGCCATCTTCAGCCCAGCTCTGCAGCTTATCACAAAACTGTGTTGACCATCTCTAATCAACTTATTCCTCCCTCGATGATTATAAATCCTCTCTTGCATCCTTTTCCAACACTTTACCCAAAACTAAAGTAAGGCTCATTGGTTTATAATTACCAGGGTTCTCTCTACTCCCTTCTTGAACAAAGGGACAACATTCGCTATCCTCCAGTCTTCTGGCACTATTCTGATAGACAATGATAACACAAAGATCAAAGTCAAAGGCTTTGCAATCTTCTCCCTGGCTTCCCAGAGAATCCTGGGATAAATCCCATCTGGCCCAGGGGACTTGCCTATCTTCACACACTCCAGAATTACTAACACGTCCTCGTAAACCTCAATCCCATCTTGTCTAATAGCATGTATTGCAGTATTCTCCTCACTATTTTCTTTTTGAGTTAAAAGACCACATAACACAACTACCCTTATTTCTTTTACTCTTATCCAAAATCATCTTTGTGATCCTTTTCTGTACATCGCGAACTATTCGGAGATCTACACAGAACCCCCCAACAGGGTGACCTCTCCTTTCCTGTTTCTAACCTCAGCCCATACAACCTCAGTATTCAAATCCTCAAACGCCCTTTCTGCCACCATAATACTGTCCTTGATTAACAATGCTACACCTCCCCTCTTTTACCATCTTCTCAGTTCTTCCTGAAACATTTAAAATCATTCCTGCCCCTACTCGATCCATGTCTCTGAAATGGCCACAACATTGAAATCCCAGATATCAAACCTTGCTGCAAGTTCGACCACCTTATTCCAGATGCTCCTGGTGTTGAAGTAGACACACTTCAATCCACCTTCCTGCTTGCCGGTGAACTCTTGTGACCTTGAAACCTCATTTCTGACCTTACTACTCAACCTCCTGAACAGTGGAACAACAATTTAGGTTCCAATCTCCCTGCTGAATTAGTTAAAAACCCTCGCGAAGAGCAGTAGCAAATTCCAGCCCAGGATATTCGTACCCTTCTGGTTCAGTTGTAGACCATCCTGTTTATAGAGGTCCCATCTACGCCAGAATGAGTCCCAATTATCCAGGTATCTGAAACACTCCCTCCTGCACCATCCCTATAGCCATGTGTTCAACAGGAGGAAACATCTTTTTCAAATCCACTTTGTCATGATAACTCAGGATCTTGTTGTTTTGATCAAGTCATTTCTTCTAAACTGCAGTAAATACAATAGGCTCGATCAATTGATATAGAAATTGATAAAGAGGTGTATTGGATAGGCTGCCTTGAGTTCAAAGTTGATAAACCACTAAGACTGCAAGAGATAAGCAATCATAGCACAGTTCACTTAATCTTGCTGGTGGGTAATGTTCTTTGTATATACTTTCCTTTAGGAATCTTCACCTTTAAAGACTCCAGGTGCTGCCTATATCCAAGGATGGAACTCTGCCTACCAATCAGGCTGGGTGTGCAGACACCACACCAATGAAAGCAGTTGTTCTGCTGTAGTATTCGTTTTATAACTTATAATATATTTCACTGCTTTAAACATGCTAAGACAACAGTAATGAATTTCCCAAGGAGTGATTGATTCTTAGAACAATATCAACAATATAACAGAGGAGCTTTTAAATGATATTTGGGACAACACTGAAAGTCACATGGAAAATGGAGAAAATCCAGCATGAATTGAGTTAGGGCAAACAATGCTTAATTAATTTGACGAGTCTTTTTATGATATAACAAAGAGTGGATGACAGTTAATTATTTGATCTGCTATATGTGGACTTCCAAAATAAATTTAAATGATGTGCCATAAAGCAGACTTGCTAGTAAAGTTACAGCTCATGGTATTAGGCAGGAATTGGAGTTGATGGAGTGACAGCAAATGAGTGGTGGTGAACATTTGTTTCTCAAAATGAAGGAAGCTGAATGGGGTGAGGGGGGGGTGGGGAATCTCTCAAGAGTCTATTTGGTCAACTGCTTTTCCTGATACACATTACTGATCTGGACCTGTGTGTTCAAGGCACAACGTGCAAATGAGAAATCTGGAAATACCACAAATTGTGAGGAGGACGATGTTAAACTTCAAAAAGGCATATGTGGGATGGACAGACAAGCAGATGAATTTTCAAGAGGGTGAATTAATTTATTTCAGCTGGAAAGATGAAGAGAGGATGTTGTAAAGAGAATTTTTTTTTAAAATTGTAAACTAATTGGGAAAAGGACTGTTTTTAAAAAAAAATCAAGGTTTATATAAAGGATTACTGCATTTTTTAAAAGGTTACTGACACAGACTAAATGCTGTTTGCTCAAGCAGAGGAGGCTTAGTTGCAAATGCACCGAAACCAGGGAGTGAGCATAAAATTAGATTCAACCAGCAAGTAGCAGCTGATTTGTCTGTGCAGTGATGACCAATTCTCAAAGACAATGACCTTCGCCCTGGCAAAAAACTTTGATTCTCTAAGTAGGTAAACACATTGGGGATGTGAATGCTTGGTCAGAAGCTACCGAACCTCTACAAGGTGCTGCCATATAAAAAAAAAGCTGAAAAGAGTGTTGCTGGAAAAGCGCAGCAGGTCAGGCAGCATCAAAGGAGCAGAATTGACGTTTCGGGCATAAGCCCTTCTTATGCCCGAAACGTCGATTCTCCTGCTCCTTGGATGCTGCCTGACCTACTGTGCTTTTCCAGCAACACATTTTTCAGCTCTGATCTCCAGCATCTGCAGTCCTCACTTTCTCCATATAAAAACAAAGCTCAAGAATGAAGAAAACCAGTTAATTTATCATCAGTTGCTGAAGGCAATGGCTTTTGTCCATTAAATCAGAGAATTTCTAAGTGAAAACCAGTCAGTCAATCTGTGAAAGTGAGTTCCAGCACCAGAGAAGGAAGATCAAGGAGCACGGAATCCTGACAAGCCAAAATGATCATTTCAGTAAGCCTCCCCAGTTGTGTTCTCTGCCCATAACATTCCTTTTGTGTACTTTTATAAAATCTTTGCCTTTTATGATGACTCAAAATAGCGAAATCAGATTTCCAGAGGGCTATTCCAAAATAATTTAGAAAAACATGGAGGTACAGATACTGTTGTTGGACTAGTAATTTAGAACTCCAGACTAATGCCATGTTCCAGTACAACCGTGACAACTAGAATTTAAACTCAATTAATAATGATATAGAATGTAAAGCTAGGCCTAGTGATAGTTGGAAAAAAACACGTCTGGTTCAGTAACATCCTTTATGGAAGGAAATTTGCTCTACATTCCTGGTCTGGCCCTACATTTTGATTCTTAACATCCCTCTCAAATGGCCAAGCAAACCATTAATTTCAAATGCAAGTAAGGATGAGCAACAAATGTTGGCCTTGTCAGCAATCCCCAAATTCCAAAGAATCAACAAAATAAAGGATATAACGCAGGAGCAGAGGGACTTGAAATCACTAAAGATGGTGAGGCAGGTTGACTCTGTGGTTAATAAAGCTTACAGGGCCCTAGGCTTTATAAATAAGAACAGAGTATGAAAGCAAATAAATTATGATAAATTTGCAAAAACAATTATGCCTTTATAACACAACCATCTCCAAATCATTCTATGATTACTTACTAACAACACATTTTCAGTTTACTTTATACATAGAATTTTCTCTTATTTTTAAAAATGTTTTAAAATTTCTTAGCAATTCAACACCTGCAAGAAGAATTACCTTCAGGATGTGTTAGATTATTGTGATGGGGATCCACTGGATCTGCACTGGTTTCCATTTCAACAGGGGAACTACTTCTCAAAGGATCCTTTGAGCTGAATCAAAAAAATGTTTAGTTTATTTCAATTTACAGGCATCATAGTGCACTATTTACTCATTGCATACACCTTTACACAACTTGTGATATTACAAACATGAATCTGTATTTGTATATTGGGCTCGACAACATTTGGACTGCATGGTATAGGAATCCATCCTGGCCCCTGTCCTTGAGAATTCTTGGTGCAATTTTCCTTTGGAGGGATGCAGTTTCTAACTTCTCACCTACATGAATGTCTCTAACAGCAAATAAAAATCAAAACACTCCCGTAAAGTAGGATTTGATCAGCAAAGGAATGCAACAGAAGCTGAATCCACACCATCAGTTTTGCAACTCAGGGCATGCGGAGATATTTCCCAATAGCACTACTCTGACTTGCTGTAGCTATATACAAATTGCAGATGGAGGTTCAGAACCCTAGCATTGCCAACCTGGAGAGTGGAGGAGGAATGCTTTTGTTTATTCCTGCTCTTGGAAGAAACATTACTTCCTGGTTATGCACCCAAGAAAACAAAATCATGGGCAGAACTTTGGGGACAGCAGTAGTGACAATATTTACTGCTGATCAAGAACAAAAAAGTTAACAAAGATCAAGTAATCCATTTGCATGGATTTTCCTGATGTGATATTAGTTGGAGTCTGATGCAAAATCAAGGCTGTGCCCAGGTGAAGGAGCCTTTTGAGGTACTTTAGGTACTCTCAAAATGGATAAGTATTAATTATCCTTCAGATGTTAATTAGGAAATTATTTTAATCTCAATAAAACAATTAAGCTAGCAGAAATAAACAAAATTTAACTGTTTATGATTAAAAAACTGTTTACTTTTAAAGAAAATTAACACTATGCAAACATAAAAATATTGTTACAAGATTAGAGTTTTTTTTGACAGTAATCAAACTTATTGCATCACTAAAGCCTCTTTACACCTCTTTAAAGCATATATATTTTTCAATGGATTTACAGTGAGACAAATAGTATAAAATGAACAAGTTCTCAAGTTTAGAGATTTCTAAAGATAGAGCTTTACTGCAAAGAGTTAACATTTGAGAATTATGATGGCTCTCAGGTCTTGAAACGTTAACTCTGTTTCCCTCTGCACAGGTAGTGCCTGACCTGCTGAGTTTCACCAGCAATTTTTGTTTTTGTTTGTTTCGTATCTTCAGCTGTGTTTTATTTTATTGCCTTGGAAGAAACCTGTGACCCCTTAATGGACCAATGAAGCAGAGAGTGAGACCAAAGAAACTCACATATAGTATTTGCTTGGAGCCATTCACCAAGCTCAGAGCTTGAAGAAATGCTGGACTAGTACCAGCTTGTGAAGCTAGCCATATGGAGCCAAGCTGAAATTAAGACTGAGTAGTGGTGGAGTGTAGTCTCCAAAATCCAGGATCACAGTACTGATTAGAAGTGTAAACCACAGTATATGAGCAGTTATTGAGGCACTGCCCCACTGTGGCTTTTGAGACAGTTCTAATGCCAGGTCTTCAAGAGAAATGAACTGGAAAGCCCTTGTAAAATTTTAATGAGATTTAGTGACCCACTGTGCCACCAACACCTTGCTTAGAAATCCAAAAGATCTCTCATGACTACATCTGTTATCTGACATATGTTCCGTGGGGTTTGACACCACAATTTATCTGTTATCCAGGTTTAACATTTAGAATCCGTAGACTGTGGAAACAAGCCATTTGGTCCAGCAAGTCCACACCGACCCTCTGAAGAGTAACCCACCTAGATCCGTTCCCCTTCTACCTACATTTCCCCCGAACCTACACATCCCGGAATACTGTAGGCAATTTAGCATGGCCAATTCACCTAACCTGCACACAGACACAGGGAGAATGTGCAAACTCCATAAAGACAGATTCCATCTGAGGCTGGAATCGAACCCGGGTCCTTGATGCTGTGAGGCAGCAGTGGTAACCACTAAACTACCGTGCTGCCCCCAATTAATCTGAGGTTTATCTCAGATTAATTCTGGATGTTCAAATAAAATGTAAATTGTACTATTGTTCTAAGTTTGCCTAATAGTTTATAATCGTTTGTTCAAACCTGTCAAATCTTGTGGTTTTGTTTTCTTTTAAGATCTAGGCGTCTCACATTCTGACTGCTTTTAACAAAAAATAGAACTGGTCTCATGTCAAACTATAAGATAATTTTGTGGTCTGGTCTGGTCTCGTAAGAGATTGCACTTTTGCTATCATTTTCATTTCATAACCTACCTCCAAAGAGAAACAGTGCAAAATGGTCCCCTGACAACACCTGGATTGTTACATCAATTAAGGGACAGATTCTTTTACAACTGGCCTTGGATTGTAACTGGAGTTTGTAAGTACTTTCAAACATCTGCATCTTCATGTAGTTAATTTAAATAAATTATCTTCTTTTATTCTAACGTTCTCCAGAAACTTTCTGAAATTTTCTCTAACAGTACCAGCAGAGAAATGTAGCACAAATCATGTTTATCACAATGGTACAAGGCAGGTTAGACAGAGTCTTGGCAAATGAAGTTGAATTTCTTTCAATAAATATTACAGCACACAGTAAAGGAGCAGGAATTGGTAAAAGAACAAAACCAAAATCAAAAGTAATTTCAGAAGATTATACAAGCATGCTAGAAGTTTAATTGTAAAATACTACAGAAGGGCCTGACATTTTATGCTTATAACTGACCTCCAAAAGTAGATTGAAGCAAAGCATTAATACAACTCACTGCAGAATTTTTAGATATTCAGAACTAATTACCTTAACGGAGATGAAAAATCAGAAAACATAGCCCATCCAGTTTCTTGTGGCACTGAGTCACCCGAACTCCACAAGGTAGTTTCATTAGAATTTGCTGTAGTTATATTTGCTGTTTCCATAGGCACTTCAAAGTTTGCAGTCCATCCTGGGGCTGTAAAATCAATTCAACATTTACCAATCTTTTGCTTTCAACAATCCAAGGCAATCATTACTTGAATTCATACAAAAAGATGTTTCCAAGACTTTCTAAATAAAGCCTTTGGGTAGCAGTTTTTGGAATTAACAACTACTCAGTTAAAGATATTAAAGTCAAGTCACCATAGTACCAGAGGACCAGGCTGCTCTCTCATTAGAGACAGAGGATTAGTGTCATTGTGCCTCAGGCAAGGGAAGAGGTTGAGGAGGGTTCTTCATGGTAACCCCAGGCAGTACGGGAATTGAACCAGTGTTGATGGCATCACTCTGCATTTCAAACTAGCTAAGTGAGGTAACCAGACCACAATTTTTTTAAAATTCATATAACAAATAATTGGTTTATAATCTAAACCAAATTTCTTAGCTCATATTTTCCACTACTTTCGTTGGACACGCACCATTCGCAACTCAAGCCAGATACTTAACAGAAATAGGAAGATCAACAATTTCAAAGTATTGTTACAAAGACTTGTTTCGGGACTGAGATTTCTTGGGCTTCCAGCAAGATTGTTTCTTCAAATCTCTCCAACAATCTAACAGGTTTAGACTTTGAATTTAATACAGGATTCACCACCATCTCAAGTACAACTATTTCAGGTCAGAACTTTCCTATTTCTAGTATTCTTTAATACTATGGAGTCTTGCATCTACACATCTCTCTATCTTTCTCCACTGCCCTTCAAACTCGTCTCCATATACCACTAACAAAACAAAACAGGTAACTGTGCCGGAGATCTCTTAACAATGCCATGTTGACACAAACAGTCAATTCACTTAGTTCTTTATTTAACGGGGAAAAACAAAGTTTCCAGTATTGTACCTAAGTGTCAAATGCTTATCATGTAATTTAGCAGGTTTATGATTACAGAAAATGATGGAGTCAAATTTAATCTTGTCCTCATTTGTGTGTTTCCAACAAGGGGCATAAGACTCAAAATAGAACTAAAGATTTTTAAAAAACAACTGTACCACCTCTATCATCATCCAAGATTTGCTAATATGGTATAGATTATGCACCAGACCTGGAATGTTTCTAATGAAGAGTGTGTGATATAACATTCAAGCTAATCTGTTCATTGTCACTATTCAACAGTTCAACAGCAACAAATTTGATCCAACATCTCAGTGACACTGGCGTCAGTCCAATCCATGTTTATTTTTCTTCATTATGTTGTTTCCTAGATCTAGAACTTGACAGAAATAAAGCTATGTTCCAGCTCACACAAATTTATGCAATCAGATTGTAAACATGAAAGGCCCATAGGGAGAATAGAAATAAATACTTTCACTTAATATCAACAATGAAGTTATCTAGCATCCCAGAGGTTCCAAAGTATGTATAACTAGTCCACCAGGGAATGGTTGCTACAGATATTGACAAAATAAAACAGTTCCCTCAACTAATAAAACCTTGTCATATGAGTAAAAACAAGAAAACAGTTTTATTTCACAACAAGTTCCTCACACAGTTCAAATTCACTGAGGTAATATTGTATATTAAAGCATCTCCATGGTAAAAAGTAAGAATCTTTATGATTTACCAAAGTGATTTTGTAACCAGAAACGCTAATGTCAAATATTTAAGCTCACAACTCCCAGATCATTTTAAAATCAATCATAATTAAAGTGTTTGTTACTTGCCATCATTTGTGTCCACTTCCATTCTATCGTCTGGACAGGCACCAGGTGCAAATGAATTATTCCGTTTATCCGCATCTTCATCTTCAGAATCTGTACTTTCTTCACTGTCTGTACTTCCTGAACTTCTGCACAAAACAGAAAATGGAGGGATTGTCAATTATAACAACAGTTATAACTACTTCAGTTTTTTTTTGGAAACTAACTTGGGAAAGGTTGGGTAGGGGGAAAATAGAGAAGCAGTAGCTCGGGGAAGGGGAAAAAGCTAGAAATGCAACAGCTGGGGGCTTGAGAGGCAATGGCTACTAGAAAGACAGCGTCTGGTAGTGGGTGTCTGCTATGCTGGTTACAAAGGTATGTTTGGGGTGGGGGTGGGGAGGGATGAAGAGCGAGAACCAGAAAAGCAGTTGGGGCAGTTGTGAAGGGGGCAGTGGCTGTTTTGGGGGGAGACGAGAGGAGAGGCAACATGCAGAAACATGGGAAAGAGCCAGAGAGGCATCAGCCAGGGGAAGCCAGAAGAGCCAGAGAGGCAGCAGCTGGGCGAAGGGGGTAGAGTCCAAGAGCCAGCAGCCGGGGGAGGCAGGAAGAGCCCGAGAGGCAGCAGTCGGGGGAAGTCAGAACAGCCAGCAGCTGGGGGAGGCAGGAAGAGTCCAAGAGGCAGCGTCCGGGGGGAGCGGGAAGAGCCCGAGAGGCAGCAGTCGGGGGGAGCGGGAAGAGCCCGAGAGGCAGTGCAGGTGGCGCGGGGGAACTAGAAAGACAGTAGCTGGAGTTTGAGGGTGGTGATGAACTAGGAAAAACAGCAGCTGAGGGAAGGCAAAAGAGCTAGAAAGACAACAGGTGGGGCTGGTGGGAGAAGGGCTAGAAAGGCAGCGGTTAGGGGCAGGGGAAAAGCTAGAAAAGCAACGGGTTGGGCGGAGGACAAACAGCTAGAAAGGCAGCAGTGAGGGGAAGTGGAAGGTGCTAGAAAGGCAGCAGCTGGGGTTTGGGGATGAAGAGCTAGAAAGGGAGAGGCTGGGTCAGTGGCTACAGGAAGGACAGAGAGAGCTAGAAAAGGCAGCAGTTGGAGAGAAGGAGAAGGAACTAGAAAAGCAGTGGCGAGAGGAAAGGGGAAACAGCTGGAAAGGCACCAGCAGAGGAGAAGGAGGAAGAGCAAGAAAGGCAGTAGCTGGGGTGGGGCAGATATTTGAAAGAGAGGTTGAGCGAGGGAGAAGTGAATCACTGTGTAGCCCTGTTAACATACCTGTGTCGATTTTGTGCATCTTGAGAAAATGTTATATCCTTTTCGTCCCAAATATCTTCTTCATCAGAACCACTATCATCAAATTGTTGAATCCTCTCTTTACAGCATGCCTCAAATAGAGCTACATTTGCCTGGACCAAGATGGCAAAATGTCAAAGGTTTCCAACAAAGACACCAAAATGCTTTCAAGCAACTTCCATTTCTCAGATTGATATTCTCCCATTTCTGTTCTCAAGATAAACTCAAACTGAATTTGTCATAAAAGTATAAAAATGTAGCGACATAACTGGACATTTTGGGGAGGGAGTGGATCTGATGATAAATCATTACTAGAACATAATTGTTTCAGTGGAACTGAAAGTGTCTTTGAAAACTGTGTGGCAGGCACTTGCAAATATTATCACACTCATACGAATTCACAGCTTCCAAAGGGAGTACGTTTAAATTTCAGAAAATATATCAATATAGCGGAATGAAACTGGGTAAGTCATCAAATACAAAATAAACATATATAAATTGTCCTAGTGAACAACCTATGAAGATATTCTAGTGAGTTTAACCTAAGCTTAGCCAAGTAGGAATACAGCTCTATTACAATGAAGGTTTTAGCAAGTTTTCATTTCAAGCACATCACTGAAATATGGCACAATGAACACTTAAAATTTTCAAACTCTATATTTGCAATCTTATAAAAATACCTGCAGCACTGATGCTTTGTGAAGGCCCACACATGCCAGAGATTGTTCATTCTATGGATACCTCAAAGTAATTTCTCCTTGATGACAGATTATTTTTGTTAAATGACTAACTTGCCTATAAAACCCAGTGAAACAATTTCAGAGATTGATTATGTTCATAACTTCTGAAATACTTATTTTGACTAACTGCTTATTGTAGCCAACATAAATTCAAACAATATCCTTTCATTTAGAAACCTAATTTACAACATACCCAACCTCACTTCATGATCGTGGTGAGGAACAAAGAATTTATTCTTGTTTGTTTGTTCTTGAATATACCCAATTTGCTCCAAGACATGGAATCATCTGTCACCGAGTAACTAAATTAGGAATAGCAGTCAAGGTGGCCTCACAACGGAGACACTTCTGTTTAGATTCCATTGAATCTTACAACCAAGATCTCATACCTTACCAGAATGCACTATTTAGTTAAGGATTTAAATACTACCAAACTAATTTACTTAGTCAATTTAAAGACATAGTTAATTATCAGTTATGGGAAGGTAGAAGCTGCAACCAAGAATAAAAATGCCCATTTGGAGTAAGCTAATGACAATAAATTGAAGAGGGATCTGACCTGGGTAAACTGGAGCAAAAGACTTGATGCAAATATAATGGAGCAACTGTTAGCCTTGAAGGAGGAGATGCTATGTAGTCTATGTACATGACCACAAGGGGAGTAGAGGTGGGGATGATGGAGGGAAGCAGAAACGGAGACAAATAGCATGTCAGCTGGACAAATGGAAGATCAGGCTAAATGTAAAAGGTACAGAGAACAATTGAAAAAGGAAATCAGTGGGGAAAATAAAGGAAATTTAAAAGTATTTTATAGACAGTCATTTTCCTGTTAAAATGCCAAAGGAGTGATGAGTGTCAGCCAGCAAGCTGAAGAGCGAGTGCAAACAAGAGAATTATAGTATTGTTGTAAATTGGCACTTGAACATTCTGAATAACAACAGCACAAAGGGCAAGCGGCAGAAATGGGCAAACATTTTCAAATGTGTTAAAGATAATTTTCTATGTTTTTGGTCCAATGAGGAAGCACTACGAGAGCTGATTCTTTGGAATGAGGTGAGTCATAGATTAAGTGTCAGTATGCGAACATCTAGGGGATGGTATCACGATCATAAAAGGTTTAGGTTGAGTATAAAAAATGACAAGGAACAATCCACAGCAAGAATACTTCACTGGAAGAGAAGACAATTTCAATGGAATGCAAATGAATCGGACCCACATAAACTGGAATCCAATGTGCAGACAAACAAAAATTGAACAATGGACTTCCTCTAAACTGAGATGGTTTACATACAACCAAGGTGTATTCCCACAAAGGGAAAGGAAGGGCAAATAATCCAGACCTCAGTGGATGACAAAGGACAAACTGATTAAGAAGAAAAAATGCACTTATGACAAATGTTAAGTATATAGTACATCAGAAATCTATGCTGATTATAGAAGGTTCAGTGGAGAATTGAAAAAGAAAACAAAGGACATGAGAAGTTAACAGGCAGCTAACATGAAAGGGAATCCAAAAATCTTCTAAAAGCTTATAGATTACCAACAAGTGTTAAAAGAGATGGACCTGAATAAGCACAAATTGGAGATCTGAACATGGAATAAAGTAGCATGGCAGAGGTAATGAAATTAACATTGTTCAACTTTTTGACCAAGATATTGCTGCACAGCTCACAGCGAAACAGGAGGTTGTTCAGTCCAACAAAGAACTTAAAGCAAACGTGGATTGGGTAATGCATAGACTGTCTGTACTTAAATTTGGTAAGATATCAGAATTGAAATATGCATCCTCAGATTTGGACAAATGAGTGTGGAAATTGTCCAAGTACTGGCTTTAATTTTTCAGCTGTAATTCAAATGGGGAACTGTGCAGGAGAACTGGAAAATTGCAAATTTTACAACTCAGTTTAAAAAAAAGTCAAAGTTCAGTCACAGGGAGTCAACTTAATCTCAGCATTACTGAACACAGTCATACTGAACATGAAACATTAAAACAAATTTGGGATCTTTCTGGTCTGCATGGGTCTGCTATTCATTGGATAGGAGTTGACACAAATAAATTGATAACTGAATTGCAATTTCTTCATGTCCAACTAATTATAAGTTGATTGTCCACAAACCCTCCCAAATATTAGAAAAATGAAATACTTACACTCTCATTTGTATTCAGTGAGAAGTTGATATCAGCAATTCTTTCAAAGGGAACACTGCAAATGATTCAAAATGTTTTCTATGGTTATAATACTCCAAGTTTCAAATCGACTTTAAGCAATATGAGCTGTAGTTTTATAAAGATATGATTGCCATACACAAATGATCTATTTCACACTATTTGAGAAGTTATTCAAGTTTAAGTTAATCGAGGAAGAAAATCCATAATTGATCCATGTCAATTCATGCAAACATTAAAGTAATTCTTTACCAGAACTTGCATTTTGCATTGTACACAAGAGAAAATTGAAGTAAAATATTTTGCACCCATTTCAAGATTCATCAGATAAAAAAATTAAACAAGTGTTATTTAATAACTGATATTGGAGTTGATGGTGAATAATACAACATCTAAATTAAATTACCTACCTTGTGATCAAGCTTATTCTTTCAATGTACTTTTTCTACCAAATATGATAGGATACCAACTGGCCACAAGTTAGAAGATTAACTGCATTCATCAATGATTTTCTGCCCTGTAGACATCACCTCTTTTCCACTAACAGGTCTACCAGGAGACCAAACCCAAGTTCCTACCAAAGGGAGCCTGCAGTGGAAGTTACCTCCATTTAGTGCCTTTAATTTGGTTAAATATTCCAAGAGACTTCACAGGTGAAGTCAGATCCAAATATGAACACGATGGAGACGAGTCAGAAGTTAAAGCAGTCAAACTAAAGAAGACAAATTTACTCCCAGTCAGAAATGGTGAAGAAGTAGGGCAAGTAGACCTTGAATACGACTTATCTTTTAAGTAGAAAAGGAGAAAGTGGTCAACCTAAGGACATTTTAACAAATAATATTGATGCATGCAGAAAATATGTTCAATCAATGATAGAAGCAATTAGTTCAGGCCTTTCAAAAATCAGGTCCATTGCAGGGATTGACCAAGAAAAGATTTTCCTTTGAAAGGCATGTCCAGTAAAGTATTCAAAAAGGTGTGGGAATTGCTCCACACAACGAAATAAATGCTGATATACCATGGTGAAATAAATATCATAAAATATACAAAACAAGCATGAAACAACCTCTTGCTGACCAATTACCAATTTGCCAAAGAAGATATGCTATGGCTCATTTGGCACAATGTGTAACTGAAATATGGGGTATCATAATGCCTTCAAATATAATTGATACAATTTAAACATTTTAGGTTCACCAAGAAAATTATTTTTTTAAAATTAAACCACTTTTGAGTAAAAGCAACATTAAAGAATGGTTCAATCCAGATGTGACAAAATATGGTGGCTTTAACACTAGAGTTTGAAGCTCAACAATGCAACATGCCGAAACTAAGCAAGCTCTCAGCAGTGCTTGCCATTGAGTGCAGGTGGAAGGTTGTCACTCCAGGATGAATTCCCATGAAGCACATGTTATGACTGTAAGTAAATGAAATTAAAGAAAGAAAGTCACAACAAATGATTATATAGACTCTGTTTGGAAACTACTATGGACACCATTTGTTCACTTGCTTTAAGTGAATATATTTGGTGTGAAAGATATCCACCACTGAAGTTTAAAGAGCTTCAGTTAAAACTCTGCCCCTTGTAAAAGCACCACCATCCATAGAAAGTCATGAAAGAAAGTATATCAATCAATCAAAGGGAGGAGATTCAGCTGTAAAATTATCCAGCTCTAAAAGAGCTGAGAAATTTAATCTTCATTGAGTAGAAGAAATTGCAGTTTTCCTTAGGTACACAAGAATAACAGCCCTTCACAGGTTCTAGATTACTTAATTTTGGACTTGTAAGTCTTCTTTTCTTCTAAAATAAATGCTTTCCCTCAAGATATGATAGAGATACTAATTGTTTGGCTGTCTTTTTAAAGGTTTGGCTGACAGTCAAATCATAAATGCAATGATGCATCACCGCATCAAGGATCATAGTGAAAAAACGTTTTTTTTAATGTAGATCTGCATTTGCAAAATCCACAAGATATACTTCTTTTTATTTAAGTAATGGGACAACAACAGAATTTATGCACTGGATGTCTTGTAAGTAATAATATTGGTTCTTCCTAAATTTATCTTTAACATCAAGTCAGAGTTTACAATGAGCTAAGACTTGAGAAATGTCCATTTCTCAACATTGCCAGAGATATTCTTCCAACCTTACTTAATATGTTGCGTATGTCTATTAGGCTTCCTCTTCCCATCTTAACAAGCGGTATCAGTATTCCCTGAGAAACCCACTCAACACATGGTTTTCATTTTTCCTGAACTTAACAAGTCTCCTCTCCCTTTCGTCTAATGGGTAAGGTCTATTCCGTTCTGGTGCCTATTTCTGGCTACCTGTCTTAATCTTTCGAAAGAATTCCTTTAGAAAGGAAATCCAATTCCCACCTTTCCTCAAGGTCACTTCATTATTCCCCATCAAGTCTCCCTTTAGTGATTCTTTCTCGTCGGGAAAAAAAACCTCTAATCTCACCCTTTCCTCCACCATAATCAAGTTGCATTGTTGAAATAAACCTCATTGATCAGAAACTTACTTGTCTTCACATGCAAAGCAGAATTAATGTAGATTTTTAGCAGCTGTCAATTTTTCAGGCCAGTCAAAGATTTTCAGGTTTGTATATCATTCTTACAGCCAATATCAATATTTGTATGACTATTAAGGAAAATCTCCCCTCAAATTTTTAGTGTTTTCCCTTTCTCTTCAAAAGCATTTCTTGTTTGCTTGGTGTTTAAATGTGCTGTTTTACATTCATGTAGGATGACTCCTTACTCAAATACACCAGTTTTTTCATGAATGGCTTGGATTCAACTGTGCAAGACCCATCAGTAGACAAATAAGAAAATACACCAAACTCCAGGTTGGCACACCAACTTGGACATCATGAGCAAATGAGTTTGCAGCTGCATGTAAATGACGTACCCAGTAATTTAGTTTCTCGCAGGCCTTGACTATCGTATATACTAGAGTAAAAGTCAAGTAAAAGTTCACCCCTATTTTTGACCAAATAATCTGGGATTTTCCATATATTTCGTGTAAAAGTCAACTCTAGTTCTTCTTAGATAATATATCAACATTTGAGAGTCAAGGTATTATGCTGTACATAAATGTTACAATGAGGAAATTAACTTTTCCTGTGCTATTATGCGATTTGATGTATAATTCATATCAATTTGGCAAGAAAGTTTAAGATGCATCAGGCCAGAGTCAGGTGACAACCAACCTCATGTAAAACAGTTACATATCTCGTTGAGGTTTTGAAATTTCTTCACTTCGTGTAAAAACGTCCTCCAGATAAAACAAAAAATATATCAGAATTTAAACTGAAAGTTATTGAAGCTGCAGAGAAGACAAATAACCGCGTAGCAGCAAGAGAATTTTGTGTTTCAGAAACTTGAGAGAGACTGGAGAAAAATATCAAACCAACTTCAGACAATGCTAAAATGAAACCTTGCCAACAGAGGTAAACCTAGCAAGTGACCACAATTGGAGAAAAAAGTTGCTAAGCGGGCAGAGTCATAGAGATGTACAGCACAAAAACAGACACTTCGGTCCAACTAGTCCATGCCGACCAGATACCCCAACCCAATCTAGTTCTATTTGCCAGCACCAGGCCCATATCCCTCTAAACCCTTCCTAATCAAGTGCCCATTGTCAGAGAAATTTGCCAATAAAGTAGAGACCACACAAACCAGATCGGGTGAAATTGGCATGCTGTTTATTACAAGAAATATGGCTGGAAGAGAAACTGACTATGCTGACACAGATCAGGATTTCTCTTCCTCAAGCTGAGGATGAAGTCAATTAACAATCCTGTACAATAAGGCTAATTAGAAACGGGGAAAATGCAATGTGTCTGGAGATGGAGTAACCTAGTTACAATGATGCTAACTGGAAAACAGTTGTTATCAGAGGAATGTCCTAATTCTCTACACAAAGCAACATCCTGACAGTATCAATGCATCCGGAGCTTCCATTCCTCTTCACAGGTAGGTGCTAATGTCTCCTCTGCAGAGCTGAGGTGCTTCCATTGCCTTGGCCTGGGAATAATGCTCTTGCTGATAGCTCTCTGTCTGACCTGCCCTTTGTGTGGTTTTGGTATTGCTGGGTTGTGAAACTGCCCTCGGGGCTGTGGGATAGCTGTGGTGCTCTGCCATTGTTAGTGGTAGCTGGAAGTGTACTCCCTTGTCTGCAAGTATTGTCTGGTTTGCTTGTCAGCCTGTTGGGTCCCTGCTGAGGCATTCTGGGTGTTTTAGTATGTTTTGGCCAATTTTGCTTTTGTGGGCCTATTATGGGTTGGCAAGGTGGCAGATCTTTTCCCACACCCATCCAGATACCTTTTAAATGTTGCAATTGTACCAGTCTCCACCACTTTCTCTGGCAGCACTTTCCATTCGTGCACCACCTCCTGCATGAAAACGTTGCCTCTTAGGTCCCTTTTATATCTTTCCAGTCTCATCCTGAACTGATCCCCTCCAGTTCTGGACTCATCCATCCCAGGGAAATGCCTTTGTCTATTTATCCTATCACCGCCCCTCATGATTTTATAAACCTCTTTGAGCTGACCCCTCAGCCTCCGATGCTCCAGGGAAATCACCACCAGCATGGGCGGCACAGTGGTTAGCACTGTTGCCTCACAGCACCAGGGACCTAGGTTCAATTTGCAGTTTGCACATTCTCGATGTGTCTGCGTGGGTTTCCTCCGGGTGCTCCAGTTCCCTCCACAGTCCAAAGATGTGCAGGTCAGGTGAATTGCCCATAGCGTTATGTGGCTAGGTCAGGGGTAAATATACTGCAAGGAACTGGGTCTAGGTGTGTTACTCTTCGGAAGGGTGATGTGGACTTGTTGGGCTGAAGCGCCTATTTCCGTATTGTAGGGAATCTAATCTATTCAGACTCTCCCTGTAGCTCAAAACCTCCAAACTTGGCAACATCCTTTTAAATCTTTTCTGAGCCCTTTCAAGTTTCACAACATCTTTCCGATAGGAAGAAGACCAGAACTGCACGCAATATTCCAACAGTGGCCTAACCAATGTCCTGTACAGCCACAACATGATCTCGCAACTCCTGTACTCAATGCTCTGACCAATAAAAGAAAGCATACCAAACGCCTTCTTCACTATCCTATCTACCTGCGACTCCACTTTCAAGGGGCTATGAACCTGCACTCCAAGGTCTCTTTGTTTAGCAACACTCCCTAGGACCTTACCATTAAGTGTATACGTCCTGCTAGGATTTGCTTTCCCAAAATGCAGCACCTCGCATTTATCTGAATTAAACTCCATCTCCCATTCCTCAGCCCATTGGTCCATCTGATCAAGATCCCTTTGTAATCTGAAGTAATCTTCTTTGTTGTTCACTACACCTCCAGTTTTGGTGTCATCTGCAAACTTACTAACTGTACCTCTTATGCTCACATGCAAATCGCTTCTATAAATGACAGAAAGTAGTGGACCCAGCATCGATCCCTTGAGGGCACCAATCCATTGATCACAGGCCTCCAGTCTGAAAAACAACCCTCCACCACCACCCTTTGCCTTCTACCTTTGAGCCAGTTCCATATCCAAACGGCTAATTCTCCCTGTATTCCAGGAGATCTAACCTTGCTTACCAGTTTCTGACAGGGAACCTTGTACTTGAAAATCGTCAAAATGGAAAATGTGTTAGCCGTGAAGCCATCCGAATCCATATATGAAACAAATCAAAGAAGGATGGAATTTCAGATTTTAAGGCAAGTGCTGGATGGTGCACAATGTTCATGAGAAGGCATGACGTAGTAGTTCAGCACAGAATTAAGATTTCACAAAAGTTGCCTGCTGAACTAAAGAGAAGATATTACACTTTCATCAGTTTCTAATCAAAAACTGGCAGACGGAAGGCTCCAAGTTATGCACCGGAAACATGGACATAATTGCCTATTACTCTCGACAAGCCAGAGAATCCAACTGTGAAACAATCTGGAGAAACAGCAATTCTGGTGAAAACCACTGGCATAAGAAAAGTAGATTCACTTTAGATTTTTCTTGTATAGCTGATGGGACTAAGTTAAAATCAAAAGGTTGTTTTTAAGAGAAAACTTTGCCAAAGGAGAAATTTTCAAAAGGAACTGTTATCCATATACATTCACAAGGTTGGGTGGATGAAGGTTAATGTAGAAAATGGATAAAGGAAGTTTAGAATTTACAACCTGGTGGACTAAACAAGGAAAAGTTTGCACGTCTGGGACCAGTTTAAATCACATCTACTGAAAAATGTTGTAGATAAAATCTGATCACATAACACTGACGTAGCTGTAATTCTCTGTGGACTTAGAAATGTTTCACAACCAATAGATGTTGGTATCAATAAGCCATTTAAGGACATGATGAGAATGAAGTGGAATAACTGGATGCATGGTGGAGACAAAAAATATTCACAAAAGGAAGCAGTGAGCGGGCTCCATCACTGCCATTGATCTGTGAATGGATCGTTGATTCATGGAAGGAAATAAAAGCTGACACTATTTTCAAATCACTCAAGAGATATGGAATTTTGAATGAATTGGGCGGTACAGAGGATAACTTTCTATGGGATAACAGATGAAAGAAGCAGCTGATGACGTACTAACTCTAACCACAAACAGCGAAGATGAAAGGAATCCATATGATAGAATTATTCATCCTGATGGTTATGAAGCTTTATTTGATGCTGAAGATGTTGAACCATGTGATTTTGCACGATTTTAATGAACTTTTGTATTTGACACGTTATATGCATTAATAAAAGCTCACTAATTAATTTGTTTCTATTATCTTTGTCCAGTAATTACTGTAATGCATTGTGTTTCTTCCTTTATTCATTGGAGATTAATTAGGCTACCCCTAGCGATACAGTAGTTTGGACTGTAGCATGAATTTCAGGCCCTCAGTAGTATCCATATAATAGTCGACCCCATAAATTTAACCTTAAAATTGGTCCAAAAAATTTGACTTTTACACAAGTATATACAAGCATATAAAAGACTCCAGAGTTGCAACTTTGATAAAAATGGAGTAGAAAGGGGCCTGCAAAACTATTATTTGTTTTACTTTGAGGAGTTGGAAATGGATAGTCAGTTGGTCAAATGAAAGAGAGAGAGTGTGAGAGCGCAAGGAGGGGGAAAGGGAGGCCTTTAATCAGAAATGCTTTCAAAATAACAAAATCAACACAATCCAGATTACAGATCTGATTTGAGAAACTGAAGAAATATTATAATGTGCATTGAGTCTAACAGAATTACAGTCAAAAGTGTGAGATGCTGGAAAAGCATAGGCGGTCAGGCAACATCTGAGGAGCAGGAGAATCGATGTTTCAGGTAAAAAGCTGAAATCATTCCTGATGAATGGCTTTTGCCCGAAACATCGGTTCTCCTGCTCCTCGGATGCTGCCTGACCAGCACCACACCCCCGATTCTAAGCTCTGGCATCTGCAGTCCTCACTTTCGTCTAATAGGATTATTGCCTACAGATCTTTCAACGTTTGGCAAATTACTTTCATAAAATTGCATAACATCTTCCGATTTCAGAAGGCACATCAAATCTTTTAACATGCGTAAGTGCATGCATTTTGCTGAATCATTATTAACTCCATTCAAGAATTAATTTGCACCTAATTTTCTTGTTATTCAGTTTTGATATTGTTAAATCAACAGAAAGTCCATCATTAACAGATTAAAGAAAATATGATTTATAAGATATTTTTTCACTAAGGATGAGATCAGTGTTTTCCAAACAGGTTTTAAGGTGAGGTACTTTAATGAGATTGGAAGATTCATAACAAGATATTCCCAAGAACACATGACATCCACGTTGTTCAGATCACTCCAGGCAAAACAGGTAGATCTTGTACTTGTGCTTAAATTCTGATTTGCTGGTTTCATTTTACAAAATTCAGTTGAAGTAGATTTTTGGATTAGGCTATATAAAGTAATTTACAAAACAGAACACAAAATTTATTCAAATTTGTGAATGGAGATGAAAATCTAATTTCAATAATTCAAAATTCAGCAATTTAAATCACATTAATTCAAATTGAAATTGGGCAATAAACGGGTCCTGAGCCAGTTTATTTAAACGGCTGTGTTCAAGTTAAGAAAAATCAATTAGTAATATGCTGCATACACAAATGAAAGTGTAAAGTTATTAAAACTTTGAGTCTTTCAAGCTCTTGCAGATTCAATGAAATGTCAAGTATAGATTTAAACAAACAAAAGAATAATTCCCCAAGCCTGTTAGATGCAGACTTGTGGCAAGATATAGTAACTTGATAAGTTTTTAAAAGATTCTGAATCCAGGTTAAAAACGATAATCTTTTATTCTATTTACTTCATTTTGATAGCTCATACCTGACTTTGCAAATACTTTAGTTTGCAAGCATTTGAGTTTGTGTGGCAATATTCAATTTTCTGAGGCAATAGAAAAAAATCGTAGAACAAGTCCACGTAAAGAGCAATATGGAATTTACCTCAATTGAGCTAATTGTTAGACCCGGGCTGCGTTAAACCTCTGCATGGGCAGAAGACGCAAGATGTACCCTTCCATTCACAGGAAGCACTGTACAACTGTGGGAAAAGAAAATTATACTTTAAAGGCCCGAACTATAACAAGAATCACCAGTACATTGCTGAAATAGTTCACCCAATCATTTATTATCTGTCAACGGAAACATCTTTTCATAAGGGCTTAGATTCTCATCGTCATTGAATATTTTTATGCCCACCTTCTTGTTCCAATTATCCAATTTCCTCTCTGGTATAAGGTCCTTCCCTTTAAAGGGAATATATAATTTCTTTGTAATTGGATCACCATTGAGAAGTCTGCAAAAGTAAAAAGGGCTCTAAATTTTGTCCACTGCTGGAGAATATTTACTTGGGATCCTCTAAACAAAATGTATGGCAAACTGTTGCATAGATGGAAGTTAAAAGATCCTGGAGGTAAATAACTTGAATATCTCCAAGAAAGGCCCAACAACAAATCTTCAGAGACAGTAAGTTAGAAGACACATCCAGAAAGAATGTCATATGAACATTACATTCTTTGAGAATTTGATGCATAATGCAGGAATGCCAAAATGCATATATCATCAGCTTTGCTTTCCCATATTTCATTTAAAATTCAGCAAGGCTCCAGCCAAGTCGGCTGAAAAATACAATAAATTGGTCTGTGTAGTAAAGGTTGTCAGCAAAGGTTGTCAGCAAAGGTTGCGAGCTGGGCACAGACCAAGACTACTCCATAGGCAAACCC
The DNA here is from genome assembly GCF_020745735.1 of Hemiscyllium ocellatum. Classification (NCBI taxonomy): domain Eukaryota; kingdom Metazoa; phylum Chordata; class Chondrichthyes; order Orectolobiformes; family Hemiscylliidae; genus Hemiscyllium; species Hemiscyllium ocellatum. The sequence goes on from NC_083418.1 coordinate 39,722,201, forward strand.
AAACCCAATAATTTCTCTAAATTGGGTTAAAATGGTTATGAGTGATGCCAACTGGAAAGACAGCAAGACGATTTCTGACAAGAATAAAGATTTTATTGGGGCCGAGGGGACAGCACCCTTGCTGATGAATCATCCAAAGTCAATTCCAGTTCCTTGCCCTTTGAGAGCTATTATGCAAATTAGTCCTTTAGCCATGGTCCGTGGAAGAATGTTTTCTCTTGCAACTGATGTTTGAGCTTCTATGTAGTCAGGATTTGATGTCAGTCATCAATCAAGCACTCTTGAAAGACCGTGGTCAATTTAATGGAGAGACCACTAATCAAAAACTAAAAATATTAACATTTCCACTTTTTGACTAGTAAAAATTCACCTCATTAATTAGGAAGGGAATTTCCATTGGCACTATCTGACTTTATTTGTTCGTCCTATCGTTTCAGACATTATACTCCTGGCCTTGATAATCATGTGGAAGATCAAAAGAGGACAGAATCACATATAATCTTCTGTTCCAAGATAAGCCATGGAGAACAAATTCCTATATTACTAAACAATGAACCGCATGTCTAATTTTACTTGTCATGAAGGCAAAATATGATTTGTACAAACGATACCTACACTAGATGTACTGACTGGGTTCAGTCATTTTTAAGTAGAAATATTTGAATGGCAAATTTCCCACCTCCCAAAACGATGGATATTTTCAATCAGCTTGTCACATATTGACTCTTCATTTTAGAAACATTTTGGGGCAAGTGAGTAATTGCAAGGAAGAAACCTAGCATACCTGTTGTGACAGGCTCAAGGATAGTAGTGAGAGAATTCTGGAAACGTTAACCTTCCTGGCCAGGAAACAATGCACAGTGCAGGTAAACAAGTCAAGCAAGGTTAAAGTGGCACTGTAAGCTTAGCACTAATACAAGTTATTAAAGTGGGATATGATTGAGATTTAATACATGGATTCACCAACATATAACACAAGAGGATGCCAAGCACAGGTCTGATATTACCCCAATAGGCAAGGGAAAGAAAGTAAAAACTACAGCTACATCCAGCATTTCTGTTGAACAGTCATTAAGCACACATCTACATAAAATAATCATGGACTGAAGTTATAAAATATATTCCAGGCTCTAAACTGGAAAGAAAGAAAGAAGCTATGCATTATGCATTAAATCGTTCACAACTGCATACGAGTACAAAACTCAGACAGGGTCTCATATTCACGGAAGCATTGTGGTTTTATGCCAAGTTAAATTTTGTTTCAATTTTTCCACTCATCTGTCTTAATCATAGAATCTAAGGCACAAAGCAACAGGCAGAGGAAACTCTTCAATAGTTCTTTTGAGTTATCCTACAAAGGTATGGACTTTGACATCTATGACCAGCTGAATAACAGGGAAACAGTTAAAACATTTCAGTACATTTGGAGGGTCAGGTTTTTGATAGGACTAGTAAAAATGCAATACGTTAATACCAGAAGTTACCTTCAACTTAGCAGCCATTATGAGATCAGTCTAAAGAAGTAATGTGGAGGTGCCAGCGCTGGACTGGGTTGGACAAGGTCAAAAGTCACATGGTACCAGGTTCTAGTCCAACAGGTTTATTTAAAAACATAAGCTTTCAGAGCCTCACACCTCCTTCAGGTGCTAGCTAACCTAGTGTCATGTGATTTTTGACCCAATCTTAAGATGGCCTTGGAAGATTGCAACTTAAAATGACAAAATATGGTAACTGAAATGTACAGAATAAATTTTCACAAAGGCATAAAAATCTCAATAAAGAAATCCAGTGACCACAGTGAGAATTAGAAATAATTAAAACAATTAAAAATAAAATCTGCTGTGATGGTCAAGATGTATTTTGATGTACAGAAAGAACAGAGCTGTGTAAAGCTCCATGGTGAAGTGGAGAAAGGGAACATGAAGCCACCTCAAGGTCCAGTTATCAGAGAGGGGCTATGAATTGGACTACGTCCTACACTTAATGGAGAAACTCCTTTGTATTAAAACTATGAAAATGTTAATTATTTTAATGAAAATTAAGGGTTCACTACAGTTACACAGTTGGCTTTATTAGCCAAAAATTATGCAGATTTACATAACTACAAGATATTATGAAAATAGAGGTGGTATCAGTAGTAAAATGGCTAGAATTCATGAATAGTTGAGCAATGTTTCCTTTTGGATGAATTAAGAACAGACTTTAAAATACAACAATTGATAATGATGTAAAAGGGTTATACAGCACACAAATTTCTTTAATTAGCCCACTGCTGATCCATTTCATCTTTATTAGCAATAGTGGTTCCCAATTTCAGCCGAACCCCCCAAACATGGAACATGAGGATCTGCAAAAAGGTCACCAAACCTATCTAAATCAACAAACAACGAACATCATTTTCCAATAACTAGGAAAGATGATTTAAAATCTTGAGCAGAGAAAAAGAGAAGGCACCAGAAATCCCCAGTTTTCAATTTAATGGGAAAGATGGTCTTTCAGTGTGTGGGGTAGAAGGGTAAGAAGGAAATATTATAATTCTGTAAAGGAATGAAATCTTTTCAAATGGAGTGTTCTCATTTTCTGTGCATGGGGGCTCCCTTGTTTGTGAAATCAACACAGCCTAGTTACTGGTTTGAACATGCATTCCAGCTCTGAAAAGCAGTATTCCTCTCACCTTAGTCAATCAAATGCACAGAGATCCAGGATTTAAAATTTCAAGCTGAAGACTAAAATTTCCTTTGCATGATAGACAGAATTAAATTTGATTGCTAAAGGAGAAGAAAAAGACCCAAAGCATCAAAGCAGTTCAAAAACACCATGGGGCAGTTTAACAAAACAATTCAATATACCCACTGAAACATTGCTATTTAAGCAGAAAAATAGGGAAAAAAGGATAGCACCAATCTCACCCAATTAGTAATACAAATTCATTTCAAGAAATTGCATGCTGTGTAAATATCTAGAGATAGCCACCCAAATCAAAGATTTAAACCAGTTTCAGAAAGTTCATACTTACTTCACTATGTCCTCCTGATCAGCAAACTCCTCATCGTTGAAGCCGAACTGGTCAATAAAATTGGACGTCATTTGTTGCATCTGATAATCAGAAAAGGCCTGGCAAACCCAGGACCAATGACAGGGATATAATCTTGATACTCAATCATATAACGAGGTTCACTTAAAGGGGACCCAAACCTTCATTTCAAAAAATTAAATTTTAATAAGTCTCCGTAGCTGTAAATTTGAGAATTACAAAGCATAACATTTAAATTTTGAAAAAAGTACCTCTTGAAGGCAGTGTTTTGAGTCAAATGACTATACTTATTTGAACTTTTAACTTCAATGTGACAAACAATCCAAACTGAGTTGTATTACATTAGGCCTAAGTTATGTCACCATCCTACACCCAATAAAGAAACTGATCTTTTGCTGATTTTTCTCACTCCCATCCGATCTCTTCCAGTTACAGAAGCCAACATTCCATAAAAACAATTCAATTAATGACCCGCTACTGATTCGAGAAATGCTGATTGAGGAAGTAATGCTAAAAACACCAGCAGAAAATTCAAACAGTGCTGTGGAATCTTCAATGTCCACTTGAACAGTGAAAGTAGGTAAAAAGTCTTTGTTTTATATAGATAATTTGGAGACCATTTCTCCACTTTCAACACCTTCAGTGCTACAGTGACAATTACTATTTGCTCAGGATCATGTCTGACTTTATGGTGAGGGGTGATACTGGGCCAAAATGGACATATGAGTGGTTTAGTACTTTAACAATGCAATAGCTAACTCATTTTATTTTTCCACCCATATTGCAAATAAGTTGTTTAAACAATATTTCTCCAACTTTTTTAATTGAAAGATTCCTTTGAAAGTGGATTAGTAAGCATGGACTTCCTACCATGTTAATTATCATTCTCATACTAAACAGATGTTTACCGATTCATTAGATAACCTGTGAATATATAATTTACAATGGTAACTCTAAAAAAGATCATGCACCAAGTATCAACAGAAAGTTAAATCTCAAAACAACGCCTCAAAACAGGATTATCCATTCTACTCTTTTCTTAAACAATGCATTGGGTGGCACTTTAAAGGTTTTTTTAAAATTCGCTCACAACAGGTGGATGCATTTATTGTATGTACCGAGTTGCCTTTCAGAAGGTAGTGGTGAGCTGCTTTCTTGAGCTGCTGCATGCTGTGGGTTGACCCACCTTACTCTTTGGGGAGGGAATTGCAGGATTTTGGAAGGTGCTGTTTCAGCATCTTTGGTGAATTTCTGCAATGCATCTTGTAGACAGTACACTGTTGCTCGTGAGCATCAGGGGGAAGAGAGTGTTGCCAATCAAGCAGACGGCTTTTTCCTGGATGGTGTCAAGCTTCTGAAGTTGTTGGAGCTACACCCACCCAAGTAAGTGGGGGAGTATTCAATCACATTCCAGACTTGTGCCTTGTAGATTGTGGACAGGATTTGGGAAGTCAAGTGGCGAGTTATTCACCGCAGTATTGAGCCTCTGATCTGCTCTCAGAGCCACTGCGTTTATGTAGCAAGTCCAGTTGAGTTTCTGGTCAATGGAAACCCAAAGAATGTTGACAGAGGGGGATTCAGTGGTGGTAACACTGTTGAATATCAAGGGCAGTGGTTAGATTGTTTCTATTCAAAAACCTTTTCTTAGACATTTCCAATATTATTGCAGAGTGCAGTAAACATGAATCAGTAGAGCATGTATCCTATTCCATTGTATTTTGAGCAATGAAATTGAGGAAAGGATGAAAAAACTGAAAGCAGAAGTAATGTTGTATATTATTAAATTTTAATGAAAAATTAAAAAAGAAATGTTTAAAAATAACCTTCTGGCTGCGTCTGAGAACCTTGTAGCTGCGTCTGGGCAAATAGACAATAGAGAAATCCGTTGAAACAGTTACATTCCTAAGACACTCCCTTTGCTTAGCTGCTTCCCGTTGTTTACTATTAACTTGTAATCAGGAAATAACCATGCCAGAATACTGTTTAACACTTGTTCAGACCTTTGAGCAAGGGTGTCACAATGAGGAAGGTATTGTCCTCTGCATGAGATGGTAAAGCAAAAGACTCCTTAGTTGGTCATAAAGTAATCTGATTGCACTGTTTTGAGGATTTTCAAAATGTACCATCAATATCTATCTCCCAAACAAATTATCAAGCAAATAATTTAATCATTTCTCAGATTGTTGTTTGTGGCATCTTGCCATGCAGCAATTAGTTGCCATATCACCTACATCAGAACAATTACTACACTTCCAAAGTACTAAATGCACTGAAAAGCATTTTGAAATATCTTGAGGTTGTGAAAGCTGCTATGCAAGGCCTTCATTTTTGAGTGCATAAGGGGTTTGCAGACTGGACAAAGTAAAATTAAAATCAATTTTGTATTTTCTAATCTACCTGTTCAGCGTTGTTATTGCATATCTCTGGAACAGGTCAGATTTGAACGCAGAAATCCTGGTTCAGGGGAGGGACACTATCACTGCACCAAAACAGTCCCGATTAAATTCATTTGTTAATATCCAGAAGTGCTCTTACATACAACTGAACCATTTTTGTTTTGCCCATCATCAAATCACTTGTGGTATTTTTTCACCTATTAACTATCAGCAATAAATCACCCATATTCTCCAATTGATTAATATATGTGCAAAGGGGCAAGACTGATCATCAAAAGTGAAGGGGATGTAGGGAGAAGGGGGGCCTAATTAAGTTCTTCAAGAATAATTTCAATACTGCTCACCTGGCAATAGTTAGTTCAAGTAGTTGCAGCAGCTTCCATTTCCCATCTGCTGCTTTCTCTTGAATTCTAAGCATTAGCAGTGGTTCCAAGTCAACAGACTTCAAATGCTAACTGTTTTGATCCCCACAGATGCTGCAAGACCTGTTGTTTTTCACCAGTGCTTTGTTTTCATACTCAGATCTCCAGCATTTGTATTTATTTTGCTTTTGCATCAACAGTGTTCATAGCACTTTTACTGAATTGCGTCACAAGGTTCTGTGTTCAAATCCCATGCCAGTACTCAGCACAAAAAGAGTGTTGATGGAATGTTGCCACATTAGAGGTCATTTTTTTCAAAATAAAATGTCAAAATAAGACCCCATCTGTCCATTCAAGTGAATGTGAACCATCCTAAGGCACTTTTTGAAACTGCAAATGAGTTACCCTAATCATTATTCATCCCTCAATCACAACAATAATTACCTGATCATGATCAAATTGCTATGTGCAATTTGGCTGTCTCATTTCCTATATAATTTGCCATTAAACACTTTGAAATCTCTGGTGGTCATGAACAGTATCACGTAAAACGCAAGTTTTTCCTTCTTCTTAAAACGGTTCTTTTGAAGATAAAGGGTCATCTGCTGCAATATTGCAGCACATTCTCTTCGTATCTAGATTGGATTGTGATGATGCAGATAAGATTCAACTTCAATTTAAAGCAGAGGCTTGAGTTGTTGAGGAAAAATTGCTACTGCACAGCTCAGCCAACTGCTGCAATGTGCCAGGTAAGAGGCCCTTTTATTTCATATATTCTTTTATTCATACTTTAATTCACTTCCCCCGCACAAAAGTAATTAGTTTACAATGTGTTCCACAGCAACTAAATGGGACAAGTTTAAGAATTTATATTCTCAACATTTACAGCCACAGATTTCTTTTCTAAAATTGCTTTTGATCAAGTTTGAGCTCTCTTAAGCATTTCTTAAAAAGCACACCAATTGAATCAAGTAAACAAAGCTATTTATCAACAACTAGGACAAAATCAATAACTTAATGTTTCCACACCAACAATGAAAACTAATTAATGAATTGACCAAATTTTCAGCAGTTTGCTGCAAGGTACTACTGCTTTTATTTGCCAAGATGATCTTAAAAAGTACACATCACCTGCTCAACCTATCACCTCAATTTCAAATGGAACATAGAACAAAGAACTGTAAGGAACAGAAACAGCCCCTTCAGTCTGCGATGTTGTGCTGAACATGACGCCAAATTAAATTAATCCCTTCTGCCTGTCCTTGGTCCATATCCCCCAATTCCTTGCATATACATGTGATTATCTAAAATTCTCAAACTCCCTTTTGTAGCTGCCTCCACCACCATTTCTGCCCCTCACATCTCCTTTGAACTTCCCCTCTCACTTTAAGTGCATACCTCCTAGTTTTAGACATTTCAACACTGACCCTATCTATCTACGCATCTCCTAATTTTAAAGACTTCTATCAAGTCTTCCCTCAGCCTCCACCGTTCCAGAATTTTTCTAGCTTCTCTTTAGAGCACATAGCCTCTAACCCAGGCAGCATCCTGAAAAACCTCTTTGCACCCTTTTTAAAGCCTCCACATCCTTCCTGTAATGTGGCAATATTCTAAGTGTAGCCGAACCAAAGTCTTATAAAGCTGCACAATGGCATCACAACTCTTGTACTCCATTCTCCAACCAATAAAAATGTGCACCTTCTTTACCACTGTATCTACTTATATGGCTGCTTTCAGGAAGCTATGGACCTGAACTCCAGGATCCCTTTGTACATCAATGCTGTTCATGGTCCTGTCATAAGTGTATTCATTTCCGTAGCATTTGATCTCCCAAAGTACAGCACCTCAAACTTATCTGGATTAAACTCTGCCATTTCTCCACCCAAATCTGCAACTGATCTATATCCCACTGCATCCTTTGACAACCTTCTACACTAGACACAACTCCACCAATCTCTGTAAAGTATGCAAACTTACTAACCCACACATCTACATTTTCATCTATATCATTTGTAAAGATGTTTATATCACAATCAGCAGAGGTCACAGTATGGAACCCTGTGGAACATCACTAGTCATCGACCTCCAGACTAAAAAATACCTTTCCACCCTACCCTCTGCCTTCTATGGGCAAGCCAATTCTGAATCCACACAGCCAAGCCATGGTGGATCCCAAGCACCTGAATCTTCTGAAGAGCATACCATGAGGGACCTTGTCGAAAGTCTTAGTAAAATCCACGCAGACAACATCCACTGCTCTACACACTTATTGATCACCTTTGTCACCCCCATGAAAGATTCAATCAAGTTAGTAAGACAAGACCTGTCCAGCACAAACTTATGCTGACTGTCCCTAATTAAGCCATGCTTTTCCAAATGCATGTAAAATTCTATCCTTAAGAATTCTCTCCAATAACTTTCCAATCACTGATGCGAGATTCACCAGTCTATAGCACTCTGGATCATCCCTATTTCTTTTCTTGAACAGAGGAAAAGCATTAGCTATATACTAGTCCTCTGGAACCACTCCAGTGGCTAATCAGGATACAAAGAACTTAGTCAAGGCCTCAGAAATCTCCTCTTTTTCTTCTCTCAATAACCTAGAGTAGATACCATCAAACCTGGAGGACCTATCCATCTTAAATGTTCAAGAGACTCAATACCACGTTTTTAAAAAAAATTGACCTCAAAATACCCAAGTATATTAGTATGGTCCACACAAATTTCATTCAGAGTCCTGCATATCCTTTTAGTTGAAGGGATATTATTCGTAACTAACCTCCCAAATTGGGAGTAGCCCTATCATCTTCACACATCACAAACTATATGTGCAAAATCTATAACAAAGGTAAAGCAAAGTATACACACAGGATCTTGGTACACAATGGGTTTAACAGATCCATGATTGTCCTAGATCTACAATGAAGTTCTAACAGTACAGAATATGCTGGAAACTTGAATGAAAACTTATGAGGCACATACTGCACTTAGAAAGGAAAAAATTCTCTTAAGTCTTGATATTTAATATAATCAGATTGGTAAAACACTAATTTTATAATTTCTCATTTTTATTTAAGTTCACATGCAAACCAGGTACTTTATCTGTTAAAACTGAAGTAGCATTAAGTGGTTACTCAGTAAAGAAAATACTTACTTGCTGTAACCCCGAGTCTGGAGCAAATCCTGGTTCTTTAAAATCAACTTCATCATCACTTGATGAATGTATATTGTGCGCGCTAACCTGGAATATAATTTATAGGATAAAGTGATACCACAACAAACCCAATTGATTCCACAGCAGAATATGTACTTTTCACCCTTGGTCTCCCCATCAAACAACCCTGCTCCCTTCAGGAAAAAAAAATTATTTTCAATAAGCTAAGTATTATTTTCAGAGTGTTCCTCCATATTTCAAATTTTAAATTACAACCTCACTTAAGGAAAGCTAAAGTCGTTTTCCCTTCTTTGAAATAAAAGGCACACATAATCCAATTTTAAAGCTGTGTAACAGCCAACAGAATAAACTGAAGACAATATCTTCATACATTCAGAACACTACAAAATAGTCCTAAATGTCCATTCACAATTCAAAGAATGGGATAAATCTGCATAAGCTTCTTAAAAACAATGGGGAAACTGATAAAAATAAACTTTTTGACCATAATTTCAACGTACACATAGCTATTTTTAATGCAACATGCCTGAACCAATATTTTAATCTAAATAGCAATGTAAAACATTATAAGATTGGAATCAGTGCCTTCAAACTTTCTGTAAATGCTGCATGCTTGACACTTACTATTTCATTCCTTGGCTACTGTTTCATACTATAGCCAATTTTTCACAACAGTCGTGCCCGACTGGTTATTCAACTTTCTACCTTCAAAAGGTTGCCTATTTTCATCTCCATAATATCAAAGTTTCATGCTTATTTAAATTTATTTACATTTTTTTCCTTCTAAATATCTTTCAGTATGTGCACCATGTTTTCAGAGACCTACCAGATCGATTGCATTCTTCTTATTCGTTTCTGCCAATGAACCTGTTGTAAATGTCTCCCATCTTTCCCTGTAATCCTCACTAAGATCTGAAAAAGTTGGAAAGACTTCTTTTAAACAAAATCCTGATCATTCTAAAAGCACAATATAATATATTCACTGCCAATAATCAGTCCAACCAAAAAAAAAATTGCTCCTCGTTAATTTATTTGCATAAAATGGCACATGCTTTCAAAGGAAACTAAAATGTTAATGTGTAATTTCAACTTTATATTGGAATTGTTTTTTTAAAAAGAGTATCAAGATGTACAGACATTAAAATTTTGTCCTTAAGTATGGTTTGATTACTACCTCCTACTACATTTGTAGTTTTGTTTTGTTTATTCATTCATGGGATGAGGGCATTTTTGGCTAGGCCAGTGTTTACTGCCATCCCCAATTGCCCAAACAGCAGTTTGGGTCTGGGATCACACATAGACAGACTATGTAAGGATGTCAGTTTCCTTCCATAAAGGACAGATGGGGGTTTTTTCTGACAACCAACAATAGATTCACAGTCATCATTAGACTCTTAATTCCAGATGTTTATCGAATTTGAATTCAACCACCAGCCGTGTTGAGATTCAAACCCAGGTCCTCACAACATCATCTGGGTCTTTGGATTAAGAGTCAAGTGATAATACCATGAGGCCATCACCTCCCTATTTGATAAGATTTGTGCTGTACATGTCTAAGTAAGTTGTCTATGTTAAAGACATTCCATGGCCTTCCTTGGAGTCCTCAATGTTGCACTATATGGAGGATTAATCTAAATTGTCATTTATCTGTAGTGTGAATACTGAATATTGACATCACTACAAACCTTCTGTTTCGGATAGTCTTCATGCAGGCTCATCATGACCAAAAGATTCAGCCATAGCAGGGGTTACTGTGTACATGGCCACAGTGTTACAGAGCTTCACAGAAAATCAGGAATAACAAATGCATCAGCAAGTACAGGAGCAGCAACCTTCAGCATCTGCTAAACAATGCCCACATGAAGACAATGAAGCTGAAGATCCCTTCAAGACATCGAGGCTCAGAGTCCAGCATCCACGATGCTATTTCCTCCAATGTTTGCAGTGTTGCTGCAGACTGATGTCCCCAGATGCCAATTGCTGAAGTGGGATTTGTGACGTTAGAGGGTGGGTGGCCATCACGGTGACAGTTGCACCAAATTTATACATGACTGACTGTTTCCATGGATCCACTGGGGACCCAAGTCAGATATCACAACCCTTAAGGCGTCACAGCTCGGTGGTTAGCACTGCTGCCTCACAGCGCCAGGGTCCCAGGTTCGATTCCAGCCTCAGGTGACCGTGTGTGGAGTTTGCACATTCTCCCCATGCCTGCATGGGTTTTCTCCGGGTGCTCCGGTTTCCTCCCATAGTCCAAAGATGTGCGGGTCAGGTGAATTGGCCATGCTGAAGTGCCCATAGCATTAGGTGCATTAGTCAGAGGGAAATGGGTCTGGGTGGGATACTCTTCAGAGGGTCAATGTGGACTGGTTGGCCGAAGGGACTTGTTTCCACACTATAGGTAATCTAATCTAATCAACCCACTATTACAAATATAATTTATATCAGATCACACCACTTCATATCATTTCCCCATGATAAAGGCCACAGCTGCAAACCAGACCATCAGTTTTACCAACATAGTTGACTTCCCCGAGGTGCAATGCACTATAGACCATACACAAATGTTAAAACTGCCTTATCATGACAGCTCACTTCAGCTACAGAAAAGGATTGTATTCCATTAATGTACAGGTGTTGTGTGATCATCAGTACCACCGATATGCCAAGTATCTGGGAGCTTTCATGATGGCTATATTCTTGATAATTCTCATGTTCTTGCTTATTTCATGGGAAGATTGCCTTACAAGGAGAGTTTCTGAAAGACAAGGAGTACCTTCTGCATCTGTAGCTGATGATTCGGAGGTTGAGTCTAAAAACAATGCTGAAGAGCTGACCAAGCAGCAACAGTGCTCCAAGGAGAAAGACTGCGCAGGCAGAACATCACTTCCAGTTGTAGCATCAGGCTCAACAAATAAGACAGGAGTTAATTGATATCCGGTTCCACAGTTGTGAACTAGATACAGTGATCATTCATTGATTGTAAATTTGTTGCTGCTGAAAAGGCAAGCGGCTGCTGTTTGTTCCTAGAAGTAAATACAATTTTGCCTTTGCTTTTGTGGAAAAAAAGGTTAAACTTTTACAACCATTTGACGATTTTCCATTAATGCTCTCACACTGAATAATGATAAGATGTTATGCTCTACTGGATGTAAAGGACAGGGTACTAAGATGGTATTGTGTCGAGGACAGTTAATCCGTGCTGCTTATTCCTGTAGCTGCAGTTACAATGACAGTTGATCAGCAAGTGAAAATTTTAAAACATATTTATGAATGTGAGCTTGTATTTTCATCCATGTCACTTGTGTCCTTAGAAGCAGTTCTTTTTCATTCCCTCCCATAACGTGCACCGTGAAGGGAAGCTCCTGGTGTCTGCACTTTAAACATGCTACTCGCACCAGTAATCAAGGCAGGTCCTGACAGTGGTAAGTACTTTCACCACTGCTGAGTGCACCATAATGTAACAGGGTGCTTTAGAGGCATGGTGCATACATAATGAGACAAACTGTAGAGAACGGAGAGAGACAACACACTAGCACTCATGAACAGAAACACTCCATGCAATTCCCCAAAGTTGGCACAGCTGACTTTTGGTAAAATTTAGCCCTTTGTCTATCTTCACATTTATCTCTGTGAATAACTAGCTGTAAATAATGTTCATGAACAGTTCAGCCAGCAGTGGTTGAGCACAACGCTATTTTCTTCTGCCACACTTAGAGAAGATACTGTGAGCATAAATTTATTCACTATAACATCAATTGGTATTTAATAGAACTGGGCTAAACCAAGACAGTGTAGAAAGTAAGAAAACACAGCCTGCTTAAGAAATCTGTCATCAGATTGTTTATGAGGAGAAGGAGTAAAGACTGTGCCCAATCTTCATACAGAGCACAGTTAAATACAGTTCATTTATTTTCTATCTCTCTGAAAATAAAGTTTTTAATTTAAATGTCATGCACAAGTTCAATTCATTGCAGTATGGAAAAATGTAGAATAAAAAAGTATACTTTAGGAGAAATAGTAAAGGATGTGTTGTAGCTATACTGAATGACATGTTTAAAACAGAAACAAATATGTAGAGCATTATACCTTTAAGCAGCTGATTAATGAGTACACTGTTTGGTCCCTTCTCAGCATTGTGCACAATAGCATTAGCTATCCGTGTTAAGTGACCCATGTACCCCCTCCGTCTTCCACCTGATGATCTGAAAAACAAGTTCATCCACTTATTCCGAAACAACAAAGCATAGTTATTGATACTGGGGGCGAAGAGACACAGACACAGAGAGAGAGGGGGGAGGGAGAGAGGCAGAGGAGAGAGGCAGAGGGGAGAGGGAGGGGGGAGGGAGGGTCGGGAGAGAGAGGGGAACGCAAGGAGGGGGTAAGAGAGCGAGAAATGCGGGGAGAGCGAGGGCGGTGGACAGCGAGAGGGGGGAGAGACAGAGCGCGAGAGGGGGGGAGAGACAGAGCGCGGGGGGGGGGGGAGAGACAGAGCGCGGGGGGGGGGGAGAGACAGAGCGGGGGGGGGGAGAGACAGAGCGCGAGGGGGGGGGAGAGACAGAGCGCGAGGGGGGGAGAGACAGAGCGCGAGGGGGGGGAAGAGAGAGAGCGCGCGGGGGGGAAGAGAGAGAGCGCGCGGGGGGGAGAGAGCGAGCGCGGGGGGAGAGAGAGCGCGCGAGGGGGGGAAGAGGCAGGGGGGGGGAAGAGACGAGGGGGGGGAAGAGGCGAGGGGGGGGCGAGAGAGGGCGGGAGAGACAGAGAGAACGCGGGAGAGACAGAGAGAACGAGGAGTGGAGTTGTGGAGAGAAAAAGAAAAGGATTGATGAGAGAGGAGGGAAAATAATACTTGTAGAAATGTTTTTTAACCAAAAGAAATGTTGCTAAAAAAGACATACACTATTAAAGATTTTCATCTTGAGGACATCTTGACAATTTTGAAAATGTCAATTCAAGGAGAAAGTTAACTTTTAAACTGCACAAGGTGCTGATTAGTTGATAAATGAACTATGATTGGTAGAGGCCTTGTCATAAAGATTGCACTAGTGATTTTTCTTTCATTAATTTTCAAGAAGCACAATCTTCTCAGTGTAAATTGGGTTAATATTCAGAGGCAGAAAATAATTGGCACCACCAATTTATTAACGCTCTCTTTCTGATAAGATCAGAATTTAATTAAAAATATCCATTACTACTTGCACTGGCAAGTTGGGTTTTTTTTGGTGCCAGGATCTAAAGTATTGCAAGTTTTCAGTTTAATTGGCATAAGCATCAAGGGAAGAATAAACAATGATACAATGACTCAACCACAGTGGTTAGCATTTCTGAGACAACTTAATCTTTTTGGTTTTATTATAGCAACACAAAACTAGATTACCTTTCTCATAAGTGAAGCAGAAAAATGATTATTCAGCAGCAAACTCTCAACAGTGAACCTACCTGTCACTGGCCTGAAAAGACTTTAAATAGTCCAGAGAATATTCAGACATTGAGTTTTCATAAGATTAAGGAAACAAAGGAAGAACACTATCCTAATTTGCCAATCTAGAGAAAATGCAATTCCCTTCAAAATTCAACCATACCATGCGACTCTTCAAATGAATCCAAGATTTTTGTTCAACGTTTCTATATGAAGAGATCTTTGCTCTTGTGGATAATTGCTGAAAATTGCTGAATTGACGTTTCGGGCATGAGCCCTTCGATTCTCCTGCTCTTTGGATGCGCCTGACCTGCTGCGCTTTTCCAGCAACATGTTTTCAGCTCTGATCTCCAGCATCTGCAGTCCTCACTTTCTCCTCTTGTGGATAATTTCCTAGTATCAGTCCCAAATCTGTCCTTTGCCAATTCAAATCTGTATCTTTAGCACTAGAATTTTGGTTAAAGTATTCCAGATTTACCTTCGCAACATCATTTACTGTTTCATGAGTGTTATATGATTCTCTGTCGCTGAGGAGTGTCAAATATTTGCCAGCCTTATCACAACATAGCTGAGTGATCAGGCTCGTGTTTCTATATAGCAGCATGTTGAGGTCTTGAATATCTCAAACCTCCGTAACAATATGGTCTTTTGCAATTATATAAAGGATTTCTTATGGTATGGAAGCAGGCCATTTGGCCCATTCAGTCCACACCAATCCTCCAAAGAGCATTCCATTCAAACACCACCACCGCCTCCCACCCCCCCCCAAGCCCCCGCCTTCTTTGTAATATAAGGAAAGTGGAAAAATTAGGATTTTAAGACAGTGTAAAAAGGTGGAGAGGATCACGTATCAGCAGGGAAGTTGAAGAGATCAGAGACCAAAGGTGTCACGGAACAAAAGGCAAACGGATTGGCAAAGTTTGTACAGAGGTGACACAGGTACACAATGTGTGTTAACAGCAGAACATTAGTCGGTTATGCTAAAAGCCAAAGTATGAAAGCAAGTCAAGGGGTGAGAGGTGCAAAATGGAGGACTGAGTTTATGAAATAAAGTTGTTGAACTCAATGCTGAATCCAGAAAAGCAGAAGGTGAAGCGCTTTCTTCCAGCTTGTGCTGGGATTCACTGGAACACTGCAGTAGTCCTTGGACAGAAATGTGACGGTGAAAGCAAGATGCTGTATTAAAATGGTAAGTGACTGGAAGATCAGATCATGTTTGGGACCAAATGGATGTGTTTGTCAATCCATGCTTGGACTCCCCAAGATAGAAAAGAACATTCTGTCAGCAGCAAATACAGTAGACTAGATTAAAAGAATTACAAGTAAACAGAATCATTTGGAAGGTGGAGTGCTTGTGACCTTGGACAGCGAGGAAGGAGGTAATAAAAGGCCCAGAGTTACACCACCAGTAACTACCTAGGAAGATCTTGTGGGAGGCATTAAGGTATCAGGGTAATAGAGGAGTGGATCAAAACGCAGTGGAGGGAATGGTCAGATTAGAATGCTGACATGGGAGGGAAAAATGCATTTGGGATGGGATCATTGTGGAGGTGGCAGAAATGGCACAAAATGATCCTTTGAATACAGAGGCTGGAGGGGAGGGGTGTAAAGTGAGAACAGGAGGCTCTCTTTCACATTTCTACAAAGGATGGGGAAGGGCAAGGGCGGAAGTGTAAAAAATGATTGGATATGATTGAGATCCCTGTCCATCACAATGATTTTTGGACAGCTGCATCTGGAACTGTCATGAGGGCTTCCCACTTTTCCACTAAGTACAGGTTACAACATCAAAAAATGTTATTGTTGAATAATTTAGTTAAAATATATCTTATTACTTTCTTTATTATTGAAGAGTAGCAGGCTGTTCTGTATCACTGCATATTTTCAACATAGCATAAAGGCAAATTATTTCACGAGAATCCAGAGAAAGTATATTCAGTCAGGGTGAAAGGAAAGGCTGGTAGGTATAGGGAATGCTGGATGACTAAAGAAATTGAGGGTTTGGTTAAGAAAAAGCAGCATATGTAAGGTATAGACAGGATAGATCGAGTGAATCCTTAGAAGAGTATAAAGGCAGTAGGAGTATATGTAAGAGGGAAATCAGGAGGGGAAAAAGGGGACATGAGATAGCTTTGGCAAACAGAATTAAAGGAGAATCCAAACGGTTTTTACAAATACATTAAGGACATAAGGGTAACTAGGGAGAGAATAGGGCCACTCAAAGATCAGCAAGGCAGCCTTTGTGTGGAGCCACAGAAAGTGGGGGAAGATACTCAGCGAGTATTTTGCATCAGTATTTACTGTGGAAAAGGATATGGAAGATATAGAATGTAGGGAAATAGATGGTGATATCTTGCAAAATGTCCATATTACAGGAGGAGGAAGTGCTGGATGTCACGAAACACAAAGGTGGATAAATCCCCAAGACCTGATCAGGTGTATCCTAGAGCTCGATGTGAAGCTAGAGAAGTGATTGCTGGGCCTCTTGCTGAGACATTTGTATCATCGATTGTCACAGGTGAGGTACCGGAATACTGGAGGTTGGCAAACGTGGTGCCACCGTTTAAGAAAGGAGGTAAGGACAAGCCAGGGAATTATAGTCCAGTGAGCCTGACATTGGTGGTGGGCAAGTTGTTGGAGGTACAGGATGTACATGTATTTGGAAAGGCAAGGACTGATTAGGGATAGTCAACATGGCTTTGTGCGTGGGAAATCATGTCTCATGAACTTGATTGAGTTTTTTGAAGAAGTAACAAAAAGGATTGATGAGGGCAGAGCAGTAGATGTGATCCATATGGACTTCAGTAAGGCGTTCGACAAGGTTCCCCATTGGAGACCGATTAGCATGGTTAGATCTCACGGAATACAGGAAGAACTAGCATTTGGATACAGAACTGGCTCAAAGGTAGAAGACAAGAGGGTGGGTGGTGGAGGGTTGTTTTTCAGTCTGGAGGCCTGTGACCAATGGAGTGCCACAAGGATTGGCATTGGGTCCACTACTTTTTGTCATCTATATCAATGATTTGGATGCGAGCATAAAAGGTACAGTTAGTAAGTTTGCGGGTGACATCAAAATTAGAGGTGTAGTGGACAACAAGTAGGGTTACCTCAGATTACCGCAGGATCTTGACCAGAAGGGCCAATGGGCTGAGAAGTGGCAGATGGAATTTAATTCAGATAAATGCGAGGTGCTGCATTTTGGGAAAGCAAATCTTAGCAGGATTTATACACTTAATGGTAAGGTCCTAGGGAGTGTTGCTGAACAAAGACCTTGGAGTGCAGGTTCATAGCTTTTTGAAAGTAGAGTCGCAGGCAGATAGGATAGTGAAGGTGGTGTTTGGTATGCTTTCTTTTATTCATCAGAGTATTGAGTACAGGAGTTGGGAGGTCATGTTGCAGCTGTACAGGACAATGGTTATTCCATGGAATATTGCATGGAGTTCTGGTCGTCTCCTTATTGGAAAGATGTTGTGAAATCTGAAAGGGTTCAGAAAAGATTTACAAGAATGTTACCAGGGTTGGAGGATTTGAGCTATGGGGAGAGGCTGAACAGGCTGGGGATGGTTTCCCTGGAGCGTCAGAGGCTGAGGGATGACCTTATAGAGGTTTACAAAATCATGAGGGGCATGGATAGGATAAATAGACAAAGTCTTTTCCCTGGGGTCGGGGAGTCCAGAACTAGAGGGCATAGGTTTAGGGTGAGAGGGGAAAGATATAAAACAGACCTAAGGAGCAACTTTTTCACGCAGAGGGTGGTACGTGTATGGAATGAGCTGCCAGAGGATGTGGTGGAGGCTGGTACAATTGCAACATTTAAGAGGCATTTGGATGGGTATATGAATAGGAAGGAATTGGAGGGATGTGGGCTGGGTGCTGGCAGGTGGGACTAGATTGGGTTGAGATATCTGGTTGGCATGGTTGGACCGAAGAGTCTGTTTTCATGCTGTACACCTCTATAACTCGATGTCTTTGTTTACAAAGAATTGTAACTGAGTGGTCAATACAGATGATACCAAACTTTATTTATACTTTGACAGCAATAAAAAGCCATTATCTTGAACACATTTTTGTACTCTGAGGTGAATGTTGTCAATGCAGAGAGGTAGTGTTTTTTTTGCAAATCCCATGTGAGGTGTACTGTTGTAACCTTGAGGGAGACCAGTCACTTTGGAAAGGAAACTTGAACACTCAGTACCTGAAAGAATTACACCACAAGGTATCATTTTTAAATTAAAACTTAAACTGCATAATAATCAAGGACATACTTCATAAACCTGGAAATCCGAACATGACACATTCTGTGTTATTTTGGTTTCTCCCCCCCCCCCAGCCACCAAAACATCCCTTCTATGTTCAGAATTTTAGGGTTCCTTCGCTCCTTCTGTGACCAAAACAAGACATGACAGAGCTCTCAGGAATTCACTTTATTTTCCGAAGCTTTCCTGCTATTCCGCAAAGTTTGAGATTTCCTGCAATCCTTCTAATGGGATAGGCAATTCTCCAACCTAGGAATCTCTTGGCTGTGGACACTTCAACTTAATAAGAGACCATACAGCTTTGTTTAATGATTCAAAAATGAGAAAAAAACAGTTTCTAATAGCCCCCAAATATTGGTCTGGCAGAGACATACCATGTTCTTCCAAGCTGCTTCCAGAGCTCCAACCACACTGTCCTTAGACATATTATAGATAAACCCAAAATGAAAAACAAACCTCCCTTCAGTCCCTGCAGCAACATGCTACTGCTTTTAAAAATTAACTTTACCTTCAAAACCTCTCCGATTCTGGTACCCATTTGAAGAATTTATATCCCAAAAGAGATAACTACAATCTTATCAGACTTGCTGGTTCCATTAGAAAAGTAAGACTACATTGTTTATTGCTTGTCCATTTTCAATTTGAACCTCAACAAATAATATGCAATGCACCACAATGGACTGGTAGTTTTACAGCTAGACTATTAATCCAGAGAACCAGGTAGTGTTCGGAGGTCCTGGGTTTGAATCCTACGATGGCAGATGGTGGAATTTGAATTTGATAAAAATCTGGAATTAAGAATTTAATGATGACCAAGAATCAATTGTTGGAAAGACCGATGTGGTTCATTACTGTCTTTTCGGGTGGAAATCTGACGTCTGACCATGGTCTGACGTAGGGGGGACTCAAGGCACTTGGCAATGTGACTGACCCTTAACTGCACCTTGTACAATTAGGGATGGACAATAAATTGCTGGCACAGTCAGCAATGGTCACATCCAATGAACGAACTAAAAAAAATAAAGAGGCTACTAGTTACTTCAGATCTCTTTACCAGCCTCACACTAGGTATTCTCATTTATCTTCCATTTAACCAAAACTCTAACTAAAATAATATTGTCTATATAATTGGACATTTTTGCAACAGTACAACCAAAATGTAGACCACCTCCTTCTAGTATACCCAAACATATTTTGCAATATGAAAACACCCTTTCTGCCATAGTTTTTTCATTTCAATCATTCCAATGGAATCTCAAGAAAAGTGTGCTAATTTGCACTATTAATGAACTTAGAGTTGTTCGAGATTTGCCAACCTCTTTTTGGTAGAATTGCTGTTTTGAAGAGAAAGCTCCATTCATCAGTTGAGCTTGCATTCGAATTACAGTCCCAAAACAGAGTAGGTCACCACAAATTTCAGGTTATTCTGATACTGCCTAACTCCCATATAAGATGGTTATAATTTTTTTTAAAATTATTATTGATCTTAAATATGTACATTTGAAACAGTTTGATAATCAAAACAAATTGTTTACTTACTGTTCCTTTTCATTATTTTCCCACGCATCGAGTATTCTCTGAATTAATCGGCACTTCGTAAATAGCTGGATAATGGAAAACTGAGTCAATATACATAGTGATTAAAACCAAAAATGTTTTTTAATGGCTTCACAGAGTTTGAGACAATAGATCAGTACGTCAAATCATATTCAATTGTCATCAGATATGGAGGTCTGCTGAAAGCAGATTATAAACAAGCAACTAAACAATAAAGCAAAAGTTATTTTAGCACAAACACCATTATTTCAAAATTCACACAAGGAAGTTTTCATGGCTGTGTTATTTTGCAAACCGTAAACCATACCTTTATTTATAACACCTAAAGACACACTCCCATCTTTGTATTCTAAAAGGGGATTTTTGGTTTTAATTCAGAATCCCAAGTGTATCGTGTTCAAAAGCACCTAAAGATATTCAGTAACAAAAAACAATCCTCTACTCCATAAAAAACATTCACTTAAAAGTCAAAGTTTTAACTCCGACAATTTCACAAACTGATGACAAGGAAAGACTTTCAAAAGCATTGCAAAGCTACATTTAGCATGACGAACAAATAACTAAAAACTACAGACAGAGTGGCAGGAGAATCCAAGAGTGGTTAAAGCATGGGGAATACCGATTCCTACAGGAGGCCTGTGCAATAAAAATAAAAAAAAGCAGCAGTATACAATTCTGGTTATCCAGAAGTGCATTGAAGAAATACTGAAGATGAGGTCAATAATATACTGGCAAGTAAGTATGACTTATCTGCTCATGTTTAAACAGGAAAATTGCATGACCTCAGAGGACTGAAATTTTCTTTGCAGCATTAATGGGATTTCATAATAAAGAAACGTAAACATATACTGACTAAATTATAAAGATACTGCAATTAATTCCTATTTGGACATCTAATTGTTTGCTTCATAATGGTGAACCAATCAATGACATAAATGAACTAACAATCAAACAGTGAATAAGCTTACTCAAGATAGCTCAGATATTACACACTTTTTCAGTACAACAGCAATACATTGCTTTACGATAATCACAATCAACTCAGGAAAAACATATACTAGCATGTGAATGTACACCAAGTAGCATTCACAAGCCAATATTAACCATGCAATACCAAATTATACAAGGTAAAGGCTCTTACATGTTTTATTAATATATTTTCTCTGGCAGCATTGGAATTATCCTCGATGTTGTTTTCTGTGCAGTTATCATGAGGTGGAGGGCTTCCTAAGATTGTTGCAATGCAAATTTCTACTTGTACATGAAGAAAATTATTCCAAATGTATCTGAAGTACATTTCCTGTGATTAAAAAAATAAAATTTTGGATTTCATTACACAATAAAAATGTTTTGTTACAAAGAATCAGCTTTAAGCTCAAAATATTCCAACCAATTAAAAATTAGTGGATAACACTATAGACGATGGTTAACACAAGTGATTCAGAGAATCATACACACGAAACAGCCACTTAGTCCACAATGACTGCCAACTTTGAAAGAATATCCAATCATTCCCACTTCCAGATCTTTTTCTAGAACACTAAAGTTTTATTTTCAAATAAATATCCAACTTCTTCACATTCTCCTAACATTTACAGCAAGTCTCCCCAGAATTTGATACATCTTAGTAAGGTTACTAGTTCACCTGAACTCCAGGAAGGGCCCAATCTGCTCAACCTTTCCTATTATGATAAACCTTTTTGTCCCAGGAATTAATCTAGTGAACTTTCTCAGAACAGCCACTAATGCAAGCATGTTCCCCCTTAAATAAGGGGAACAAATACTGTACAGAGTACTCCAGGTATGGTCTTTTCAACAAAAACAGAAATTGCTGGAGTAACTTAGCAGGTCTGGCAACATCTGAGAAGAAAACAGAGTTAATGTTTTGAGTCCAATGACTCTTCAGACTCAAAACATTAACTTCAGATGCTGCCAGATCTGCTGTGTTTCTCCAGCAATTTTTGTTTCTGTTTCAGATCTCCAGCATCTACAGTTCTTTGATTTATTATGGTTTTACCAATATCCTGTCTAGGTGTAGCTAGATTTCCCTATCTTTATACTCCATTCGCCTTGCCTCAGGTCATAATTGAAACTGAATTGTCAAATAAAATGTTGGTAATAGGTAAGATGATCAGCCAAAATATGAAAAAAAGGCAAAATCTTACTGGAAGATCCTGGAGGGTAATTAACAAAACCCCATTATTTAAACAAGTGGTTAAAGAGAAAACAGGGAATTATAGACCAGTTAGTCTGACATTAGTTGTAGGGACAATGTCAAGAGTCCATTATAAAAGATTTAATAGCAGAACATTTGGAAACAGTAACAGGATTAGACAGAGTTAACATGGATTTATGAAAGTGAAATCATGTTTGAGCTGCTGAGATTTTGAGAATGTAACAGGTAGAGTTGATCAGGGGAAGTCAATGGATGTGGCTAATAGTTTCTAAAAGTTTTCTATAGGGTCCCACATAAGAGATTAATACACAAAGTTAAAATACACGGGAATCAGGGTAGCGTACTAACGTGGATAGAGAACGAATTAGTAGACAGGCACCAGAGTCGGAATAAATGGATCTTTTTCTGAACGATAGTACCACAGGATCAGTGCTTGGACCCCAGCTATTTACAAATAGATTAATGATTTAGATAGGGGAATATCTAAGTATTACGTTATCTCAATATAATGACATGTGACACAAAGCTGGGTGGAAGGGCTGAACTGTGAGGAAGATGCAGAAATGCTTAAGTGTGATTTTGATAACTTGAGTGAGTGAGCACATGATGGCAGACCAAGTATAATGTGGATTAATTGGAAGGTTATTCATTTTAGTAGCTAAAACAGGAAGGTAGACTATATTTTGAGCTTTGCTTGAGAAGGAGATGCATCAAGGCCTGTGTACTGTCATATACCAATTGTTGAAAACAAGCATTCGGGTGCAGATTGCAAAGGTGCAAATAGAATGCTGGCCTTTACAGCAAGAGGATTCATGTCCAGAACCAGAGGTCACAGTGTATGGATATTGGGCTGGCCATTTAAGATCAAGATGAGGAGAATTTTCTTCATGCAGGGAGTAGAGACACTGTGGAATTCTCTGACAAAGAAATCAATGGATGCCAAAACAATGAATGTTTAATAAAGAGTTAACTATAGTTCTATTGGTAAAGGGATGAAAAGTATTTGGGGAAAAGGCAGGAACAGTGTACAGGGTTTGAAAATCTCAATGGTCTTGGGACATCTGAATTTAATTAGACAGCTTCAACAGGTTTTAATTTATGAGCATTCTTTCAGGATATAACAATCAATGAAAATGAAGGGATCCTGTAGAGGTGGTATACTCAAATTTCCAGAAGACATTTGACAAGATATCACATCAAAGATTGCGAAGTAAAAATTTGTGGTCTGGGGGTAATAAATTAACACAGATTCAGGGTTGGTTCTGTAACAGAAACCACAGTAGGCATAAATACATAATTTTTTGATTGGGTTTATGTTACAAGTCATGTGCCAAAAACTGAGTACTGGGGTTGCAACAACTTAGAAGCAACAATTAGTGACTTGGATGAGGGGACTGTGTATGATTGCTAAGTTTAATAATGACTCAAAGACAGGCAGGCAAATAAGGTGTGAGCAGTACACAAGGAATCTTAAAAGGGATATGAACAATGAAATTAGTAGGCAAAATGGAATATAATATGTGAAATTGTTCACTTTAGCAAGAAGCATATAATTTAAATGGAAAGTGACTGCAGAACTCTATGTGCAGAAGGATCTGGTTGCCCTGATGTATATATCACAAAAGATAGAATAGAGGTACAAAAAATGATTAGGAAAGCAAATGAAATATTGTCATTTATCACAAGGGGTACAGAATATATAAGAATAGAGATGTTTCGTTACAGTTGTACAAGGCTTTGGTGGGATATCTAGAATAGAATATATGTTTTTGGTCACCTTATTTGAGAGATCACAATTACATCTGACTGATTCCTGGAATGATGGATTATCTCACAAGGAAAAGTTGGACAGATTGATCTATGTCCATTGGAGTTTAGAAGAATGAAAAGTGATCTTATTGTAACATGCACGATCTGAGGGGACTTTACAAAGGTGGAGAGTGAGAGAATGATTCACTTTGTCAGAAAGACTAAAACCAAGGAACAGTTTGAACTAACAAATGATTCAAAAGTTAACAGGAGTAGGCAGGCAAGTAGAGAGACAGTCATGATCTTATCCAATGGTCAAGCAAGCTGAATGGGCTAAATGGCCTACTCCTGATTCATATGCTCATAACCCTCTAACAGCTTCTGTCTCCATCTAAATAATACTTTGATTCTCTATTTTTCCTTTCAAAGTGGATAGGCTCATTTTCGTCCCCCACATTCTATTCTTATCTGCCAAACTTTTGCCCATTCACTCAACACATTTATTGCTCTTTGCAGATGTATGCTCCTCATAATTTGCTTTCCATTTATCTTTGTATCATCAGGAACTCTGGCTTCGATACAACTGGTCCCTTTATCCAAGCCATTAATATAAATCAAATAGTTGAGGCAGCACTGATTCCTTCAGCACACAACAAATTATGGTTTTCCAATCAAAATATCATCCATTTACCCTGACTGTCTATTTTCTATAAGTTAGGCAATCCTATACATTAGTCCCAAAACTGTAACCTCATATCTTGTGCAGTGATATTCTGCAGCATAAACCAACCACACAATTTCCCACCCCCTCCCAAAAGTTTTAAACCACTCAGAATCATAGATTGGCTACAGCACAGAAGGTTACTCAATTTATTGTCTATATGCTGGCTTTCTGAAGATCCAAATTTACCACATGCTGATTTAACTCCTCCTCCCCAAACAGCCCAAACAAGCCTTTACTTCGTACATTTCTATTAATTTTCCTCTGCACATTTCCTTAGTCTTGACATCTTTACTCTCCTCGGGACATTATCCACAGAGTTTTCTAACCTCTGTTAGGTCCACAGAGTTACTTCCATAATTGTTAAAAGCAAATTATTAACAGTATAATCTGTTCCCATTATTCAGAATTTTAATAGTCTCTAAATGAAACTTAAAACACCAACATTCAGTGGATCCTCACCAACAACACATCCATAGTGTTAAGTTCTACCAATTCTTCATTAATACTGAGTGTATTTGTTTGTAGAAGGCTCGCTACAAGTCTGACCACATTCAGCCGTGTATTCCCCACTGGTGTTTCTAATATTCCCCACGTAGTTTTCATTGCACTTTTCTAGAAATAAAGTGACACAGTAAATTTTAAATCAAAGTTTATCAAGCAAAATCAAAACTGTCACATATACATGCAAAGTTCTTTAAACAAGTACGATAGAACATCTTGAAAGATATTTTGCTACACTTTATAGACATTTCCTTGCTTCTGAGATTTTTCACCCTTTTCAAAATCATCCTGAGATTATCAATTCATTACATCTATAGTAGTAGTCACCGTTGAGCCAGTGGACCATAGGACTGCTCCTTCATTACAGAAAGATGGTGAGTTTAACACTAGAGTCAGTACACCTCATGTGATGTTGAAAAAGCAGAACCTTCAAAGTAACCTCAATACAAAGTTGCCCATTTGCTCAGTTTGCTGGACAGCTAGTTTGCAATGTGGAGTGATACCAACAATGCAGGTTCAATTCCTGCACTGGCTAAGGTTACTTTGAAGGTCCTGCCTTCTCAACCTGCTCCTCACCCCAGATGTGGTGGTCCTCAGGTTTCCCCACTAGCTGTCTCTCCCTAATGAGAGTGCAGCCCTATGGTCCTTTTGGACTATGGTGACATTTATCTTTACCTCGATTGTGTTAAGCATTTTATAGTACTGTAATTCTGATTGGTACCAACATTAACAAAAAGCCCCAGTTATCCTTGATGCAAGGATCCTATATCTAATCGCCATTTAAATGCACAGAACTTGAGCACAGCTGGAAAATAAAAATGTGGAGGTGCCGGTGTTGCACTAGAGAGGACACAGTTCAAAAATCACAACATCAGGTTATAGTCCAACAGGTTTATTTGGAAGTACAAGCTTTCCAAGTGCTGCTCCTACGTCAGGTAGGTAAATAAAAAGACATTTGTCAAAATTTCTTGGTTTTGCACTCATCTGCTCAACTCAGTAAAAAAAAAGGAAAAATTATCTTTTCACACTGTATGAAAAAAAAGTGGTGACCAGTTATTAATGGACTCTGAATGACAGATGTATTGCTACGGGAAAAGCAGTTAAATGATAACTGACATTTAGCTATCAAATTCTCTACAAATTTAAACCAGGCAGGTTGACTTTGGTCAAGGCATTTCCCTGAAATATGAATCAAAGAATGGCAGTTACCTATTTTGTTGAATTGAAACAGGTGGAGCATACAAGTTCATTTTATCTACAAAAAATGCCTGTGTATTCAGAGATGGAGCTTTCCTAGAGATCATTAGTGCACCACACTGCAAGGATGGTTGACAACCTTAAATTTATAAAGCTTTACTTTTTAAAATAAGATTATGCCTTTCAGGTTTGTGAAGTGAACTCAACAGTGGGGATATTTATTTATTTCTTTGAATTAAACCACAGTCGTGCTAAATATAACAAATATGTTACCCATTCTCTCGTATGACACTAAGACTTGAACTTTCACAAAGATAAAGAGCCTCAATATCAATGACAACAATGATGAACCAGGTTTGAATTTGGAAGTCCCACCCCCAAACATAGAACATACCATTTTCCCAGTTTTTCTGTGTGTGGGTAGGAAAGGAGATGGGAGGAGGCTAGAAGGAAGATTGGGGTGGTCTCTAAATTGCAGACTTGTGGCTCACAGAGGCAACTGAAGGATATCAGGGTGACCAGACTTTCAAAAATGGGAGGTCCAAAGTTTTGCATTTTAGAAGTGATAGTGAGAGAGGATTGAGAGCTCTTTTGGTTTAATTATCATTTTTACATTGCTTTCACAAAGTGCCATAGCACCAAGGCTGGTCTTCCATATCCAGTAGATTTCACACTATTTTGGGAAGATGTCATCTTGCCCATAAAATTCATCTCCCCATCAAAACTTCCCAGTGAGATTTATACAGCAGGGAATTGTCTAGACTCTGCATTTCTGGCATAGGAGGAAGAATTCAGGCCCAAATCTACATACTATTAAAGAATCTGTTAGCGTTCTTTTAAGACTTGAGACACCGTTTCAGAGGCAGCACCTTTCATGAATGCCCTTGGGGTAATTAAAAGTAGACATGATTGCGTGCAAAAAGTGAACAGCTCTTTAGGACTATCATTCTGGATTAGTGGTGCTGGAAGAGTACAGCAGTTCAGGCAGCATCCGACAAGCAGTAAAATCGACGTTTCGGGCAAAAGCTCTCATCAGTTTCCTGATGAAGGGCTTTTGCCCAAAACGTCAATTTCACTGCTCCTCGGATGCTGCCTGAACTGCTGTGCTCTTCCAGCACCACTAATCCAGAATCTGGTTTCCAGCAACTGCAGTCACTGCTTTTAGCTTTAGGACTATCTGCAAAGCTGTCAAGCCATCTATAACAACCAGTCTCAATATTTAAAAGTATGTGTCTCAAGTTGGTAAAAATAAGTATTATTTCTTTCTGTCTGTTAAATATTAACCTTTTAGATTTATATCAAACGATCAGTGCTATAGCACTAATTTAACAACCTTTCATTACCACACTGGAATGCTAGTCTCTTCACATTTTGACTCCAAATGGTTAGAAACTCTCAGGTAGAACTATAAACTTCAGAGATTGTTTTTATCAGAGATTAAAGGAAATGACATGCGATGAAATTTAAGTTTGTACTGAGAGTGATTTTCTTTGACGTGGCGAATTCATCCACAGACACTTGAACTGATTCAATCTCAGCAATGGACTGGAAGGTTGCTCATAGTTGAGCACTGGATGAGTTGGCATGCTAGGTGTGAGGGATAAAGGGTTGTCACTAAGTTGGCACAAGGACTATAAATACCCAAAGGGCTAGGAAAGGAGTTAGATTGGCATGCAGGTGAGTGGTCAGGGTGGGGGGGTGCAGCAGAAGAGCATATGTTGAGATAGACAGCATGAGAAGTCATCACTTGGCATTGATGGAAAATGGATAGTGAGAGAGGATTGAGAGCTTTTTTGGTTTAATTATCATTTTTATATTGCTTTCACAAAGTGCCATAGCACCAAGGCTGGTCTTCCACATCCAGCAGATTTCACACTATTTTGGGAAGATGTCATCTTGCCCATAAAATTCATCTCTCAATCAAAACTTCCCATTGAGGTTTATACAGCAGGGAATTGCCTAGACTCTGCAATCCTGGCATAGGAGCAAGAATTCAGGCCCAAATCTACATACTATTAAAGAATAGCTGATGAATGTCAAATTACTATGAAAACCTAACAATTAAAAGTCTTGCATTTCAAGGAACAAAATCTTGAACTGGTTTAGTGATATAGCAAAACGGCCTGTTTGAAAAGGGAAAGAGTAAACACCTAAAATAAATTAGCATATATCCAAGTATTCAAAGCCATTAATCCATTTTACCTTAGGAGGCTCAAGTAGTATCTGATGGAAGTCTTTAAGTCTTTGTCTAATGGCTTGCAATGTGCTATTACTCACAGAAAAGGCTGCATGGTTCATACCAGTTGGACAAATCTCTAGCTGACCTTCAAAACTTGAAAAACAAATGAAAATCAATTTTAAATGTTACACAGACTATACAAAGGAGAAAGGGAATGATCACACAAGTATTGAAGCCACCCCAAATAGACAAGGAACTTTTAATTCAGCTACATCCTTATCCCTGCAGTTAGTTTATGAAAAGGGCAAAAATATCTCAAACTCCAAAACAAATAAAGCAAGCCCTTGAAGATTAGAGCAATTCACAACTGAAGCTCTTACCGCGCAATATATATTTAAGAACTTGAATGCCCTTCTCTCAAGCCCATTCATGTCATCAAAATCTTGCATGTTTCAATAAGATTGCCTCTCATTATTCTAAAATCTTCAATAAACCAACTGAATTTTATGATTCAGCAAGTCAACCCCTGCATTCCAGAAAATCGCCTGGTGAACCCATTCAATTTTTTCCAATGCAAGTATATCCCTTCTAAGGAGACCCGCCAATTCCTTGTCTAGTTGTAGTGAGATTTCACCATTTTTAGACTCCAAAGTGGTGATGCATTACAGTTAAAATTCATGTTTCTGCAGCAACTTGATGTGCATGTTGTCATCTGGCTCTATAGATCTCGATGGAGATGACTCAACTGTGTTTCCATCATATGGCGGATAAGGTATCTCTCCCATTCTTATCATGTGCCATTGGCATGAGTCGAAGGGGAGTGCAGGTTAATATTCAACGTGTTATGAATGCTCCTCCCTGGCAATTTGATTTTTGGAGTGAAGGCTGGAGCTCATCATTACATACTGTCCTGCTCTTTTCAAAATAGGGCCCACATTCATATGGATTTCAACAAAGCATCCAACAATATTCTGCATGGTAGACTGGAAAGGTTAGACCACATCAGATCAAGGGGTAACTAGCCAACTGGATGCAAAATTGGCTTGACAATACGAGACAGAGTGTGGTGGTTGAGAGTTGTTTTTTGGACAGGAGGTCTGTGACTAGTGGTGTGCCATAAGGCTCAGTGCTGAGTCCACTGCTTTTCATTATTTATATAAATTATTACGTTGAGAACACAGGGCATATGGTTAGTAAGGTTGCAGATGACACCAAAATTGGTGCTGTGGTGGACAATGAAGACTATCACATAGTACAACAGGACTTTGATCAGATGGGGTGACCTTACAGAAGTTTATGAAGTCATGAGGGACATAGATAGGGTGAATAGCCAAAGTACTTTCCCCGAGGGTCAAGGAGTCCAAAATTAGAGGGAATAGGTTTAAGAGCGGGGAAAGATTTAAGAAGGGCCTGAGGGATAACTTTCTCCACATAGAGGATGGTGCGTGTATGGAATGAGCTGCCAGATGAATTGGTGGAGACAGGTACAATTACGAAATTTAAAAGGCATCTGGATGGGTATACGAATAGGAAGGATACAGAGGAATAAGAACCAAATGTTAGCAATTGGGACTAGGTCAGATTGGAATGCCTGGTCAGCGCATACAATTTGGACTGAAGGGTTTGTTTTCATTCTAGCTTACTCTATGACTATTCCATTTTCCACCCTAACTACTTACTTTATTTGAATGCTAACATCATGATTCTTGATACCCAGATCCCTCTGTGCCCAAAATCATAGCGTCTCTTCATTTCAAAGCCATTCTGCTTTTCTATTCTTCTTGCCAGCTTTTCCCACATTATTTTCCATATGTCAAATATCTGCCCATGCTTTTAACCTAAGTTTATTTATAGACTTATAATCCTCAAAACATGATTTCCTACCTATTATTGTAACAAATGGTCATCAAATCAGCTATTATTTTCACTGTCTTCTTCCAAAGTCTCAACATCCCTCATTTGATATTGTGATCAAAACCAAATACAACTCACTCCAAGTGCAGCCTAAGTAAAGCATATGTATTTTGTTATTTTAATAAATAATCCATCATCCGCAGTACTGAAAACTCTAAATGATTTTCCAATTCTTTGGCACACTGTTTATTGGCCTTCACTGATTTAATCACTACGGCCTCGCATCTTCTCTTCATCCGTCCATATTAGTGGGTAATCCTATACTGTATACATTAACCCAATGTAGAAACATGTTTCGTGTTATTTAACCCCACATGAATCACACTGCATTCATCCAGAGAACTGAGCCCTTGTACAACATAACTGAAGTAACAATTATTAAACAATTTATGAAATAATATGCAAGAGCTCCAAACTAACTGCAGAAATAATTTCAACTTACGCTGGTCTCCGAGTCTCCAATAAGGTCAAAAATATTTGAATGCAATTCACAATTGCTGATTCAGTTTTTTCCCTATCCAGAACACTGGCAAGTAAGTGTTCTAAAGTTTCTTGTCTGAAAGAAAGGACGGACATTTTAAGATTAAGCAGGTTTTTGTTTTAATCAATTATAACAGTAGAAACAAAACAATGACTGGGAATATAGCCTTATTATGGGAAAGGATTGGAATGGCAGCAAAAACTGCGATGCTGCAAAGCTAGAATCAGGAATGACTAAGACAACAGAATTGTCAGAAAAGCCCATTTGTTCACATCTGTCTTTCCGGACATACAGGGACACCAAGATTTCATGAAATCATTTATGTCAAACCAGTACTCTAACATTAGCACAACAATTAGTTTGAGTACAATACAATTCATATATACATTCCTGCATCTTTATGATGCATTGGATTTTACAGGGTTTTTGCTTCTGTGATTTACATTAATCAATACAAATTTAACAACAGTGTACAAGTTCATTTTTACAATATCGTCAAAATATTCAGGTTGTAGAGGGATTAATTTCAAAACGTCTGCTGGTGTTGTAAACAAAGTCCATATATTTGCATGTGAAAATATAAACACTGACATTTGGGAGTAGTAGAAGTCTTTTTTTTTGACATTACCCTCCAAACCAATGTTTCTTATCATTCTATTTTCCTCTTCTCCCTTATTTCCCACCACATTTCACTTATTTAGGGTCAAACAGAACACAAAGCTACAACCAGTTAGGTTCAACTGGTTAGTGGCCAAGGGGAGGAGTGAAGATAGGGACAAAAGTATCAAGCTTATAGTGGTTCCAGTCCTTTGAAGAACTGTGGTCCATTCAGGACAGAATCAGAGTTATATAGTACTGAAATAGACCCATCCAACCTGTCCATGCCCAAATTAAACTTGTCCCACTTGCCTGAATTTGACCCAAATCCCTCCAAACCTTCCCTAATCATATGCTTATCCAAACATCTTTTAAATATTGTTACAGTACTGCATCTACCACTTCTGAGAGTAGTTCATTCCACACACGAACCGCCTCTGCGTGAAAAAGAGTGCCCTGATAATTATTTCTCCTCTCACCTTAAAAATATGTCCCCAAGTTTTAAACTCACCCACCCTAGGGAAAACACCTTTCCTAATCACCTTATCTATGCCCCTCATGATTTTATAAACCTCTGTAAAGTCACCTCTCAATCTCCTACACTCTAGTGAAAAAACAATCCCAGCCTATCCAGCCTCTCCTCATAACTCAAACCTTCCAGTCCTGTCAACATCCTGTTATGTCTTTTCTGAACCCTCTCCAATTTAATAATATCTCTTCCTATAGTAGGGCAACCGGAACTGTAGACACTACTCCAAAAGTGGCCTCACCAACAATCTGAACAACCTCATCATGACATCCGGAGAATTTATCACTTATCAGAAACTGAACTGGTCTGGCCAAACAAATACTGTGGCTACAACAATACCTCAGACACTAGGAATTTTACAGCAAGTCATTCCCTGCCTATCACTCTCAATATCTGTTCACCACTGACAAGACACACCAGGAGTGTAATGGAACATTCTTCTTTGACCTGGATTCATCCCACTCAAACAACATTCAAGAGGTTTGTTGCCATGCAGAACAAAGCAACCCATGCGATTAGTGTCCCATCCACTACATTCACTTCCCTCATCGAGGCACAGTAGCAGTAGCATGTACCATCTACAAGATTGATTGCAGTAATGTAGCAAGGTTCCTCCAATAACATCTTCAAACCTGTGACCTGTACCACTTAGAACAATAAAGGCTGCAGATACATGGGCGTGAAAGCCACATGTTATTCTAACTTGGAGCTGGGTCAAAATCCTGGAACTCCTCGCACTGTGGGCACCCTGACACACAGAGTCACAGAGATGCACAGCATAGAAACAGACCTTTCGGTCCAACCCATCCATGCCGACCAGCTATACCAACCCAATCTAGTCCCACCTGACAGCACTTGGCCCATATTCCTCCAAACCCTTCCTATTCATATACCCATCCAAATGCCTTTTAAAATGTTGCAACTGTACCAGACTCCCACCACCTCCTCTGGCAGCTCATTCCATACACGTACCACCCTCTGCATGAAATAGTTGTCCCTTAAGTCTCTTTTATATCTTTCCCCTCTCACCTTAAACCCATGCCCTCTAACTATGGATGCCCTCACCCCAGGGACAATACTTTGCCTACTTACCCTATCCATGCCCCTCATAATTTTGTAAACCTCTATAAGGTCACCCTCAGCCTCTGACACTCCAGGGAAACCAGACCCAGACTGTTAAGCCTCTCGCTATAGCTCAAATCCTCCAACCCTGGCAACATCCTTATAAATCTTTTCTGAACCCTTTCAAGTTTCACAACACCTTTCCGATAGGAAGGAGACCAGAATTGCACGCAATATTCCAACACTGGCCTAACCAATGTCCTATACAGCTGCAACATGACCTCCCACCTCCTGTACTCAATACACTGACCAATAAAGAAAAGCATACCAAACGCCTCCTTCACTATCCTATCTACCTGCGACTCCACTTTCAAGGAGCTATGAACCTACACTCCAAGGTCTCTTTGTTTAGCAACACTCCCTAGGACCTTACCATTAAGTGTATAAGTCCTGCTAAGATTTGTTTTCCCAAAATGCAGCACTACACATTTATCTCAATTAAACTCCATCTACGACTTCTCAGCCCACTGGCCCATCTGATCAAGATCCTGTTGTAATCGGAGGTAACCTTCTTCACTGTCCATGACACCTCCAATTTTAGTGCTATCTGCAAACTTACTAACTGTACCTCTTATGCTTGCATCCAAATCATTTATATAAATGATGACCCAGCACCAATCCTTGTGGCACTCCACTGGTCACAGGCCTCCAGGCCAAAAAACAACCCTCCACCTCCACCCTCTGTCTTCTACCTCTGAGCCAGTTCTGTATCCAAATAGCTAGTTCTCCCTGTATTCCGTGAGATCTAACGTTGCTCACCAGTCTCCAATGGGGAACTTTGTTGAACGCCTTACTGAAGTCCAAATAGATCACATCTACCATTCTGTCCTCATCAACCCTCTTTGTTACTTCTTCAAAAAACTCAATCAAGTTTGTGAGACATGACTGCCCACGCACAGAGCCATGTTGACTATCCCTAATCAGTTCTTGACTTTCCAAATACATGTACATCCTGTCCCTCAGGATTCCCTCCAACAACTTGCCCACCACTGACGTCAGGTTCACCGGTTTATAGTTCCCTGGCTTATCCTTACCACCTTTCTGAAACAGTGGCACCATGTTAGCAACTTCCAGTCCTCCGGAACCTCACCTGTGACTATCGATGATACAAATACCTCAGTAAGAGGCCCAGCAATCACTTCTCTAGCTTCCCACAGAGTTCTAGGGTACATCTGATCAGGTCCTGGGGATTTATCTACCTTTATGTGTTTCTTGACATCCAGCACACCCTCCTCTGTAATATGGACATTTTTAAAAATGTCATCATCTATTTCACTACATTCTATATCTTCCATGTCCTTTTTCACAGTAAATACTGATGCAAAATACTCAGCAAAGTATCTCCTGTGGCTCCACACAAAGGCCACCTTGCTGATCTTCGATTGGCCCTATTCTCTCTCTAGTTACCCCTTTGTCCTTAATATATTTGTAAAAACCCTTTAGATTCTCCTCAACCCTATTTGCCAAAGCTATCTCATGTCCCCTTTTTGCCCTCTTAAATATACTCCCACTGCCTTTATACTCTAAGGATTTACTCGATTTATCCTGCCTGTACCCGACATATGCTTCCTTCTTTTTCTTAAACAATTACAGCATTCCCTATACCTACCAGCCTTCCCTTTCACACTAACAGGAACATACATTCTCTGGATTCTCGTTATCTCATTTCTGAAGGCATCCCATTTTCCATCTGTCCTTTTATCTGCTAACATCTGAGCCCAATCAGCTTTTGAAGGTTCTTGCCTAATAGTCAAAATTGGCCTTTCTCCAATTTAGAACTTCAACTTTTATATCTGGTTTATCCTTTTCCATTACTATTTTAAATCTAATAGAATTATTGTTGCTGGCCCCAGAGTGCTCCTCCATTGACACCTCAGTCACCTGCTCTGCCTTATTTCCCAAGAGTAGGTCAAGTCTTGCACCTTCTCTAGTAGGTACATCCACATACTGAAAGAAAAGTTTCTTGAACATGCTTAAATTCCTCTCCAGCTAAACCCTTAGACTGGGACTCCGTAGTGTATGTTTGGAAAGTTAAAATCCCCTACCATATCATCCTATTATACTTACAGATAGCTGAGATCTCCTTACAAGTTTGCTTCTCATTTTCCTCTATTAGGGGGTCTATAATACAATCCCAATAAGGTGATCATCCCTTTCTTATTTCTTAGTTCCACCCAAATGACTTCCCCGGATGTATTTCTGGGAATATCCTTCCTCAGCACAGCTGTAATGCTAAACCTTATCAAAAACACCACTCTCTCTCCGTTTCTGACCTTCCTGTAGCATTTGTATCCTAGAACATTAAGTTGCCAGTCCTGCCCATCGCTGAGCCATGTTTCTGTAACTGCTATGATAATCCAGTCCATGTTCCTAACCATGCCCTGAATTCATCTGCCTTCCCTGTTAGGTCCCTTGCATTGAAATAAATGCAGTTTAATTTATTAGTTCAAAGTTTGTGCGAAGATTTGTAGCTCGGGTGCTTGTTGTAGTGGTTCTGTTCGCCGAGCTGTAAGTTTTTGTTGCAAACGTTTCGTCCCCTGGCTAGGAGACATCAGCAGTGCTCTGGAGCCTCCTGCGAAGCGCTTCTTTGATGTTTCTTCCGGCATTTATAGTGGTCTGTCCTTGCCGCTTCCGGGTGTCAGTTTCAGCTGTCTGCTGTAGTGGTTGGTATATTGGGTCCAGGTCGATGTGTTTGTTGATGGAGTTTGTGGATGAATGCCATGTCTCTAGGAATTCCCTGGCTGTTCTCTGTCTGGCTTGCCTTATGATAGTAGTGTTTTCCCAGTCGAATTCATGTTGCTTGTTGTCTGAGTGTGTGGCTACTAGGGATAGCTGGTCGTGTCGTTTCGTGGCTAGTTGGTTTTCATGTATGCGGATTGTTAGCTGTCTTCCTGATGGTCCTATATAGTGTTTTGTGCAGTCCTTGCATGGTATTTTATAAACTACATTAGTTTTGCTCATGTTGGGTATTGGCTCCTTTGTTCTAGTAAGTTGTTGTCTGAGCGTGGCTGTTGGTTTGTGTGCCGTTATGAGTCCTAGGGGTCGCAGTAGTCTGGCTGTCAGTTCTGAAACGCTCCTGATGTATGGTAGCGTGGCTAGTCCTTTTGGTTGTGGCATGTCCTCGTTCCATGGTCTATCTCTTAGGCATCTGTTGATAAAGTTGCGCAGGTATCCGTTTTTGGCGAATACCTTGTATAGGTGTTCCTCTTCCTCTTTTCGCAGTTCTGGTGTACTGCAGTGTGTTGTAGCTCTTTTGAATAGTGTCCTGTAGCTCTTTTGAATAGTGTCCTGATGCAGCTTCGTTTGTGTGTGTTGGGGTGGTTACTTTCATAGTTTAGGACTTGGTCTGTGTGTGTTGTTTTCCTGTGTACCCTTGTGGTGAATTCTCCGTTCGGTGTTCTCTGTACTATCATGTCTAGGAATGGGAGTTGGCTATCCTTTTCTACTTCTCTCGTGACTCGGATGTCTGTGAGTGTGGCGTTGATGATCCGGTGTGTTTTTTCTATTTCCATGTTTTTGATGATTACGAAAGTGTCATCGACATATCTGACCCAGAGTTTGGGTTGAATTTGTGGTGGGCTGTTTGTTCTAACCTTTGCATAACTGCCTCTGCTATGAGTCCCGAGATTGGTGATCCCATGGGTGTTCCGTTGATTTGTTCGTATATCTGATTGTTGAATGTAAAGTGTGTAGTGAGGCACAAGTCCAGTAGTTTAAGTATGCCGTCTTTGTTGATAGGTTCCGCCTCCTGTTTTCTGTTATGTATGTCCAGTAGGTTGGCTATTGTTTCTCTGGCTAGGGTTTTGTCAATCGAAGTGAACAGTGCTGTCACGTCGAATGAGGTCATGGTTTCTTCTTTGTCTATGTGTGTATTCCTGATGGTGTCCAAGAATTCCTGTGTTGATTGTATGGAGTGTTTGGATCCGCTGACCAGGTGTTTCAGTTTCTGTTGTAGTTCTGGCAGAACGGACTCAGGATGATCCAGGTAATGATCACAGACGCTCACAACCGACTGCACAAATACAAACAAGAAATTGCGCGCCAAAAGTCGTTAATTTTAAAGACCGCTAATCATGAATGGACCCGGACCATAGAACAGGCTGTCACTATAGGACAGAACAGGACAACACATCGCAAAAAAACAGCACTAAAAGAAAAACTGGCCAAACTAACACACAAAAAAAAGAGGACACTACAACACACACCTGGGTTAAAAACCTCTCCCACAGACAGCTCACAGACATGGGAAGAACTATACTGACCAAGGGACTCAACTACAACCACAGGGACACCAAGACAGCAGACTTCCTAGCAGCACTGGAATGCACACTCAGGAACAATGGACTGACTGAAGAGACACAACAAACAGTGAGACAAACGGTCGTACCTATGATGATAAGAAAAAGACAAACACATAACCTCAACACCAAGGAGAGGGAAGCACTGAAAGCACTAAGAAATGATAAGAACATAATCATACTACCAGCAGATAAAGGCAGAATGACTGTCATCCTAGATAAATCAGACTACATCAAAAAAGCACAACACCTACTAGCAGACGCCAACACCTACCAAATGAAGGATTCAGACCCCACACCACAACTCACCAATAGAATAAATAACACTCTAAGGAATCTACAAAAAAACGGACAGATAACCAAAGCGGACCTACGAAGAATGAAACCGGAAAGCAACAACACCCCCAGTACACAAACCAGACATCCCACTCAGACCCATAGTATCACTACCAGGGACACCAGCATACAAACTGGCCAAAGAACTACAACAGAAACTGAAACACCTGGTCAGCGGATCCAAACACTCCATACAATCAACACAGGAATTCTTGGACACCATCAGGAATACACACATAGACAAAGAAGAAACCATGATCTCATTCGACGTGACTGCACTGTTCACTTCGATTGACAAAACCCTAGCCAGAGAAACAATAGCCAACCTACTGGACATACATAACAGAAAACAGGAGGCGGAACCTATCAACAAAGACGGCATACTTAAACTACTGGACTTGTGCCTCACTACACACTTTACATTCAACAATCAGATATACGAACAAATCAACGGAACACCCATGGGATCACCAATCTCGGGACTCATAGCAGAGGCAGTTATGCAAAGGTTAGAACAAACAGCCCTACCACAAATTCAACCCAAACTCTGGGTCAGATATGTCGATGACACTTTCGTAATCATCAAAAACACGGAAATAGAAAAAACACACCGGATCATCAACGCCACACTCACAGACATCCGAGTCACGAGGGAAGTAGAAAAGAATAGCCAACTCCCATTCCTAGACGTGATAGTACAGAGAACACTGAACGGAGAATTCACCACAAGGGTACACAGGAAAACAACACACACAGACCAAGTCCTAAACTATGAAAGTAACCACCCCAACACACACAAACGAAGCTGCATCAGGACACTATTCAAAAGAGCTACTACACACTGCAGTACACCAGAACTGCGAAAAGAGGAAGAGGAACACCTATACAAGGTATTCGCCAAAAACAGATACCCGCGCAACTTTATCAACAGATGCCTAAGAGATAGACCACGGAACGAGGACATGCCACAACCAAAAGGACTAGCCACACTACCATACATGAGGAGCGTTTCAGAACTGACAGCCAGACTACTGCGACCCCTAGGACTCATAACGGCACACAAACCAACAGCCACGCTCAGACAACAACTTACTAGAACAAAGGAGCCAATACCCAACATGAGCAAAACTAATGTAGTTTATAAAATACCATGCAAGGACTGCACAAAACACTATATAGGACCATCAGGAAGACAGCTAACAATCCGCATACATGAAAACCAACTAGCCATGAAACGACACGACCAGCTATCCCTAGTAGCCACACACTCGGACAACAAGCAACATGAATTCGACTGGGAAAACACTACTATCATAAGGCAAGCCAGACAGAGAACAGCCAGGGAATTCCTAGAGGCATGGCATTCATCCACAAACTCCACCAACAGACACATCGACCTGGACCCAATATACCAATCACTACAGCGGACAGCTGAAACTGACACCTGGAAGCGGCAAGGACAGACCACTATAAATGCCGGAAGAAACATCAAAGAAGCGCTTCGCAGGAGGCTCCAGAGCACTGATGTCTCCTAGCCAGGGGACGAAACGTTTGCAACAAAAACTTAATTTATTAGTCCTACCTTGTCCCTGCTTGCACTGACTGTTTGAGTCACCTCTGTTCTCAACTATACCAGTCTCAGACTGAAATCTTTCCTCACTATCTCCCTGGGTCCCACTCTCCCACTGTACGAGTTTAAATCCTCCTGAGCCACTCTAGCATATCTCCCTGCCAGTAGATTAGTCCACTTCCAATATAGGCCCAATTTGTCCTTCTTGTACAGGTCACTTCTACCCCAAAACAGATTCCAATGATCCAAAAAAATGTGAATCCTTCTCCCATACACCAGCTCCTCATCCATGCATTCATCTGCTCTATCCTCCTATTCCTACTCTCACGAGCTTGCAGCACCGGGAGTAATCCAGATATTACAACTCGAGAACCTTTTTTAAATTCCTGCCTAACTCTGTAATCTCCCTCCAGAATCTCAACCTTTTCCCTTCCTATGTTACTGGCTCCAATGTGGACAGTGTCCTCTTGCTTGCCCCTCTCCCACTTGAGAACATTCTGCATCCTCTCAGACATCCTTGATTCTGGAACCAGGGAAGCAACACACCATTCTGATTTTTCACTGCTGACTACAGAAATGTCTGTCCGTACCTCGGACTAGGAAGTCCCCTAACACAATTGATCTCTTGGAACCTGACATACCCTCTGTTGCATTAGAACCAGTCTCAACACCAGAAATTTGGTTGTTCGTGCTACATTCCCCTGAGAATCCATCAGCCTCGACATTTTCCAAAACAGTATACTCGTTTGAAATGGAGATAGCCACAGGCAATACCTGCCTATCTCTCTTACCTTTCCTGGATTAACACATCTATGACTGTACCTGAGACTTTCCCCCCTTCCTATGACTGCCATCCATCACATACCATTGCTGTTGCAAATTCTTCATTGCCTCTAACTGTCTCTCTAACCAATCCATTCAATCTGACAGAATTTGTAACCAACAGCATTTACTGCAGATATAATCCACAGTAACCCGTAAACTCTCCTTAAACTCCCACATCTGCCAAGAGTTGCTGCGGTTCAAGAAAATAGCTCACCATTACCTTCTACAAGGTAATTAGAGATGGGCAATAAATGGTGGCCTAGCCAAAAATACATATCACAGAAATACATTTTAAAAAGACATTCATCATCCTTCTATCTAGATCACACTAGATCCAGAGATAACATTCCAGTACTCATTCTAACAAACTGGAAGAATACAGCTACAACATTGTCAGATGGATGCCAATGTGGAAGATTGGTCAAGTGTATCTCGCATTCAAAAAGCTGGACTGTCTTGGTCCAATTAGTCTACTCTTGATAATCAGGAAAGCGATGAAAGATGTCATCAACAGTGCTATCAAGCAGCACTTGCTTAGCAATAATCTACTCATTATGCTCTGTCTGGATTCTACCAGGGCCACACAACTACTGAGCTCAATACAGCTTTAGTTCAAACATGGACAAAACAGCTGAATTTCAGAGGTGAGGAGAGAACAACTGCACTTGACATCAAGGCTGAATGCTTCCTTGGGTGTGATATCAAGGAGCCCTAACAAAACTAGAGTCAAAAGGGAGTAAAGAAACATGCCTTCACTGCTTGGAATCATACCAGGTAGAAACTATGATGGTTGTGGTTGTTAAAGGTCAATCATCCTGGCACCAGAACTTCTCTGCAGGTGTTGTTCAGGGTAGTGTTCTTGGTCCAACCATCTTCTGCCGCTTCAATGACCTTTCCTCCACCATACGGTGAGAAGTGGGGACGTCCACTGATGATTGCACAATGTTGAGCACCATCCCAATTTCATCTGAGACAGCATAACAGCAAGCAGTCCAGAAATATAGAGGTAGTGAAGAAATCAGGAAAGGTGTTGAAAAGTGAGAGCAGATGTCATTCAAAAACACAATGCCTTCTTCAGACAATGTCACGGAGGGCCAATATTTGTGCAGTGGAGAGGGGGTAAGGAATAGTCCTTTGAGAAACTCAATGTTATGTTACAAGGGCAGGAAGATGCTACATTTGATTTTTTTTTCACTCTGGAATGTGGGCGTCGGTGGCTGGCCAGCATTTACTGCCCATCCCTAGTTGCCTTTAAGAAGCTGGTGGTGAGCTGCCTTGTTGAAGCATTGTGCTCCACATGCTGTCAGCTGATCCACAATGCCCTTCTGGAGACACTTCTGAGATTTTGTCGCAGCAAGAGTGAAGGAATGGCAATATATTTCCAAGTCAGGATTGTGTGTAGCTTGGAGGGGAACTTACAAACTGTAGCGTTCCCAAGTATCTGCTGTCCTTTTAAATAGAAGTGGTCATGGGATTGAAAGGTGCTACTTAAGGATCTTTGGAGAATTTCTGCAGTGCATCTTGTCGATTGTAAACAATGTTGCTCATGAGTACCAGTGGTGGAGAGTATGGATGCAGTGCCAATTAAGTGGGCTGCTTTGTCCTGGATGGTGTAGAGCTTCTGGAGTTTTAAGAGCTGCAGCCATCCAAACAAGTGGAGAGTAATCCATCACAATCCAGACTGTGCCTCGTCAATGGAGGACAGGCTTTGGGAATTCAGGAGGAGAGCTATTTGCCTCATTATCTCTCACCTCTTGACCTGCTCTTGTAGTCGTGTTTATGTCCAGTTGAGTTTCTGGTCAATGGCAATTCCTAATACGTTTATAGTGGAGGATTCAGTGATGGAAATCAGAGGGAGGTGGATAGATTGTCTTTTGTTGGAGATGGTCATTACCCAGGATTTCTATGGCAGAAATATTACTTGGCGCTTGTCAACCCAAGCTTGGATACTGTCCAGATCTTGTTGGAATTGAACATATACTGTTTCAGTATCAGAGGAATCGTGAATGGTGCTGAACATTCTAGAATCATCGGTGGACATCCCCATTATGGAGGGGAGATCACTGATGAAGCAGCTGAAGGTGGTTGAGCCCAGGACACTATCCTGAGGAACGCCTGCAGAGATGCCCTCGGACTGAGATGACTGACCTCCAACAACTAAAACCATCTTCCTTGTGCAATTTTGCTCCCTGACTCCTATGGATTCCAGGTTTGCTTGAGCTTCTTCATGCCACACTCTGTTGAAAGCAGCCTTGAGGTCAAGGGTTGTCACTCTCACTTCACCCCTGGAGGTCAGTTCTTTTGTCTATATTTGATTCAAGGTTGCAGGGTAAACGAGGCTGCTTCTGCCATTGTATTTTCTGGTGCGTAGGTCAATGCCAGGTAGCCTATGTGGTTTCATTTTTTTGGTTGAGACTTCGTAGCAATTGGTACAACCGAGAGGCTTGCTTGCCCGATGTAAATGGCAGTTGAGAGTCAACCACATTGCTATGGGTCTGGAGGCAAGGCCAGGTAAGGAAGGCAGATTTCCTTCCCCAAAGGATGCTGTGAAACTTGAAAGGGTTCAGAAACGATTTAATAGAATGTTGCCAGAGTTGAGGGATTTGAAATACATGGAACGGTTGAATAGGCTGGGGCTGTTTTCCCTAGAGCATCGGAGGGATGATTATAAAATCATGAGGGGCATGGAAAGGGTAAATAGACAACGTCTGTTCCCTGAGGTGGGGAAGTCCAGAACTAGAGGTTTAGGGTGAGAGGGGAAAAATTTAACAGGAACCTAAGAGGCAACATTTTCACATAGAGGGTGGTGTGTGCTTGAAATGAGCTACCAGAGGAAATGGTGGAGGTTGGTACAATTACAGCATTTAAAAGGCATCAGGATGGGTATATGAATAGGAAAGCTTAGAGGGATATGGGCTAAGTGCGGGAAGATGGACTAGATTAGGTCAGGATACCTGGTCAGTATGGATGAGTTGGACTGGAGGGTCCGTTCCATGCAGTACATCTCTGACTCTACTAAGCCAGATGTGTTTTCCCATGATCTGACATGGCCGGATTTCAACTTGGATCCCCAGAATATTACCTGTGTTTCTGAATTAACAGTCTAGTGATAAAACCAAACCCCATCGCATGCCCATATATAGGCCAAGGCAGTCCCCTCAGCTGGATGACAAGGAGAGGGGTTGATGGGTGAGCATATCAGCAATTGCAAAGAACTGAGGAACATGAAGATGGATTATATATCAAGGTCACAGTCACAGAGAATGATAATTTGCACATTTGTATAGAATTATTTTAGTGCTATAATGCTGAAACCTTTGTGGAAAGAGTCAAGAATGGAGTTGCAAAAAAAAAGGGCATTTGAAAATGGGATGAAATGGGGACTAAGTGCCAGAAACTGACGTTTTACAGATCAAAGCCGAGGCAATTGTCATGTAACAGTACAAAAGGCCTTGATTGCCAAGTCAAAGGACTTTGGCAGTTAGAAAACAAAACAAAGGCACAAGTTGTATGGAACAGACTTCTTTCTATTCATAATACTTCCTCCTTCTCCATTCCCTTTAAAACTATATTCCTTAGGGACAATCTAATAGATGCAGGTCTTTAGTATTCTGATACGATTTTGCTGGAGTGGATACAGACAGAAGAAGATAACCATATAAGATAGCAATAAATTCAACAGGAAATTCAGGAAAAAAACTTTACCAAAACAAAAATGGTGAGAATGTGGAATTCCCTGAGTAAATTTTATAGATGCATTTAAGGGGTAACTAAACAAACCTACAAGGGAGAATGGAAGAGAGGGTTACAATGGTAAACTGAATAGGGAATGGGAGTAGGTTAAAGTTAAGCAGATATTGGTTGGGCTAAATAGTCTGTTTCTGCACTATGTATCTAATATATTCCTAAGCAAAAATAGATTTCCCTTCTGAAAAAGAAACTAAAACACTTCACAACTCCTGCTTCCCTCCAGGAATGCATACTCTAGAGCTCCATATACTTTATACTTAGCACAAATTTGAAGGCAAGTAGCACCTAGCCCAGAAACCAAATAGCCACTAGTTATTTTAGCCTCAGGCCTGTTTGAAGTGTCACTTCCACTGAAATATATAGAAGTACTCAGATCAAAAGTAACCCCATACGATCACTATAATCTTAAGGGGGGAAAATAGATTAGAAAGCCAAAATAGAGTAGAATAGTGAGAAGATAAACATACATAGCATGGACAAGACACCATGCACACTATTTTCTTAAGGTATGCTGCGGCGAAGTTTTCTTTTAGTAACAGTAATGATGTTTACTCCGAAGCATACATGAAGGATCCTATAATAAAGGTACTGCTCTTGTGTTCGAAAATGTTCCTTTTGAAATGATAATGTACAGCTTGAAATCAGTTTTTTTCACATTTGCTTTCATCATTAAGAACACTGATAATCAATTAAAAAAGCTTCTTCAGTAAGTGACTTAACAATTTGTATTAAAGTACATACTTCTCTAACGTTGATAAAAGTGGATCTGG
Organism: Hemiscyllium ocellatum; assembly: GCF_020745735.1. Taxonomy (NCBI): domain Eukaryota; kingdom Metazoa; phylum Chordata; class Chondrichthyes; order Orectolobiformes; family Hemiscylliidae; genus Hemiscyllium; species Hemiscyllium ocellatum. Next base: position 39,767,115 of record NC_083418.1, read on the forward strand.
CTCTGGAGAACTCTGCATTTGAATCATCTGGTCTCTGCTGAGGCGGATGATTTCACATAATGATTGTGATGCATTTGAGTGGCGCTAAAAAAAAAAGTATTAGATACTTAACGTCACTTATCTCTGATCACATCAAACATTCAGATGAATTAAGAATAAAGCTAAGCAATCACATTTTCACCTCCAAGCTTGAATAACAAACTTAGTGAATGGTTTTAATAGGATATCATCAAAACAAATTATAGGTAACTCATTCACTAGAAAGATCATTGACCTGAAACTTTAACTCTCTAATCTATCCATGAATGCTGCCTGACCTGAGTATTATCAGCATTTTCTGATTATTCTGATGATTTATTAATGGATTACAGTTGCCACTTCCATTTAGAAAAATTAAGATACATAATGAAGTATATAGCTATACCAAATTTTGAATAAATGAACGATAGATTAGTTGCCTTCAGTGTGATCTCCCTCTTCAAAAAGAAGTTCTAACTCCATATACAAATATGCTATTGCCATCAGCCCTCAGAGAAACAACTTACAACTCATAACTGTTGTACTCCTAATTCCTTTAAGACAACCCTTTCAAGCAGCTCAGGCTTCTGGTTGCTTTGTTAGATTTGATTGGGCAAATAGTCAGGATACTTATAAGCTGGTCGATACCCGAGGATTATGTCTTCTTCAGTCAAATAAGTATTGAGAATAATCTGGAGGGGGAGGAGAAATATGTACAGAAATCTTTTCTGCCAGTAGATTGACAGCCACTAACATGATATCTCAGAACTCCTGAGAGAAATCAGAGTTTTGTTCTGAAAGATGGCAATGGAACTTATTTCTAAGTAATTCCCTCCATCAAAAACAAAATCATCAAAATGATCTGCCACGGATTTTGTTCATTACCAAATTCAATCCAGACACTGGATTGCATAATTATCCATATGGCATCAGGTTGAAAGACAGTTGACTGATATGATTGATTATGATCACGTGATCGCTATTTTCATAACCATGATGTTTACTTTGAAGAAAGCAGAGGTTCTTTACTGTACTGAAAGCTAAATCTGTACAAATGGCGAGTGTTACAAAATTTACTTGCATCCAGATAGGCTTCAATCCTACAAGGGAAGCAGTGATCAGAGTATTATAGCTGCAATATACTTATGCCATAATCACTACTAAAGTATGTCAAATCCACGAACCTACAACAGTGGTACTGAACAGGACAGTAATACAAGACGTTCACTTGCATTGGACATGTAAAGAAACTAGGTGTATAATAAAATGAACATTGATGTCCTACTTCCATTTTAAAAATATTTTGTACAAAATGCTGATGATGCTTTCAGGGGTATCTTGCATTTGGAATTGCCAAACTTGTTTGTGGTAATGTTTGGTTTTTGTCTTTTCTGCTGTGCCAGAATACAGTGGCAATATTTTCCAATCAAAATCTCTTCCTGAATTACAGCATTGTAGGAGTAGAGTGCAACAAATGCAGTCATCTTGGTTGGAAGATAAGATATCCTAGATCATCTGTTAATAAGCTTCTCAAAATTATGGATCTCAGGTTGGCTGTAAATTGGGATTCGCCTCCACGGATCACCAATCCCAATGTATCAGAAGAAGGACCTGCTGAATTGCTATCTCCCTGAAGGGCAACAATATCAAATCAATATTCAACTACAAAGCATTACAGAAAAAGGCAATTTTTTAAAAAAAAAACTAACCATTTGGCAGGATCCATTAGGCTCCACACATTTTTGAATTAAAAAATATATTGTCATTCTTATGTAATACATGCACTGCAAACATATTGTCGAAGTCACTACAATCAGATCAAGTCTCAGCTCAACATCACATTAGTAAGGAATGATTCAAGAATTTGCAAAATGATCTCTCTAAACTGCAAAACTGAGAAACAAATTTTGAGATCCAAAAGATTTTCTTATATGTGAGATAGAAATCGCCTGTCAAGCTGACAAACTGCCTTATTATTCGCAACAGAAGATCGCCTGCCTAGACAGAATATGAATCCAGCTATCCTGCCTCAATTCAAGAGGAGCAATATCCTATTTGTATATGGAGGATGAACCAATAAAGTAGTACCTTGTAATATGACAAAGATCTGACAATCAGTTCATTGGAATGCTTCCAATCTAATCTGTTGTATAGCAAAATTATTTGTCAGCAACGCAGAGTGACTGGCATTCTCTATTTTTAAAGTTATCTCAGTAGTCCATCAGTTTGGTGATTTATCACTTCTACTTCCAAAGGCTTTAAAGACATACGCTTCATAGGATGAAACCACCCAATCTCACCAATACACTGGGAAGTGATTGTAATCCAGTACACAAAAAAGAGCTGTATAAATTTTTCATGCCAGTCAGATTAAATTAAGCAATCCTGCAACATACTGTGCACCCTCCAATTGCAACAGCCAGCTGTGCCATCAGGGTTAACATTCAGTGGAGAAAAAACAGCTACAATGCTAATTCATGGCTAGTGGGAATCTCCAAGGTAGATCAAAAATCAGTTGGGCAATAACTTAAAACTAGGTCATACAACTTTTCTAACCATTATATTCTGCTTGAAGCTTTTTATTAAATAAAAAAGAGCTAGCAGGGATGTAAGATGTACAGAATCATAAACTGAACAGATGACTTTTATAATAATAAATCAGTAGTCCTACACGAGACTAAGCTGAACAGTAGAGCTGTACAGCACGGAAACAGACCGTTCCATGCTGACAAACTATCCCTAATTAATTTTGTCCCATTTGCCAGCATTTGGCCCATATTGCTCTAAACCCTTCCTATTCATATACCCATCCAGATGCCTTTTAAATGTAATTGTAACAGCCTCCACCACTTCTCCGGCAGCTTATTCCATGCATGCACCATCCTCTGCATGAAAAAGATGCCAGTCATGGTCGCTTTTAAATCGTTCCCCTCTCACCTTAAGCTATGACCTTCTACAGAGGTCACCCCTCAGCCTCCGATACTCTGGGGAAAAATAACTCCAAGCCATTTAGCTGCCGCTGGTAGCTCAAACACCCTGGTAACATCCTTCTACGTCTTTTCCAAACCCTTTCAAGTTTTGCAATATCCTTTCTAATAGCAGGGAGACCAGAAGTAAACACAGTATTCCAAAAGTGGCCTAACCAATGCCCTGCATAGCAGCAACATTTCCCTCCAACTCCTACACTCTATATGATATGACCAATAAAGGAAACAAACCAAATGCCCTCTTCATTATCCTATCTGCCTGCGACTCCACTTTCTAAGAACAATGAACTTGCACTCTAAGGTCTCAGCAACACTCCCAAGACCTTACCATTAGGGTGTAATATTCCTGCCCGGATTTGCTTTTCCAAAATGCAGCACCTCACATTTATCTAAAATTAAACCACATCTGCCACTCCTCGGCCCACTGGCCTATCTGATCAAGATCCTGTTGCATTCTGAGGTAACATTCTCTACTATCCACTACATCACCAATTTTGGTGTTATGTGCAATAGTTTTAACCATACTTGCTATGCTCACATTCATACCCTTTATATAAATGACAAAACATTGTGGACCTAGCACCAATCCTTGTGGGACACTGCTGGCCAAAGGCCTCCAGTCTGAAAAGCAACCCTCCACTACCATCCTCTGTCTCCTACCTTTCAAGTCGGTTCTGCATCCAAACAGCTATTTTTTCCTATATTCCACGTGATCTAACCTTGCTAACCAGTCTACCATGTGGACCCTTGTCGAACACCTTACTGAAGTCCATTACTCTGCCTTCATCAATCCTCTTTGTCGCTTCTTCAATAAAAACTCAAGTTAGTGAGACATAAACTCCCATGTACAAAACCACGCTGACTATCCCTAATCAGTCCTTGCCTTTCCAAATACATGTAATTCCTATCCCTCAGGATCCCCTCCAACAACTTGCCCACCAGTCATATCAGGCTCACTGGTCTGTAGTTCCCACCTTTCTTAAATAGTGGCACCATGTTAGTCAACTTATAGCCTTCTGGCACTTCACCTGTAGCTATCAATGATATAAATATCTCAGCAAGGAGCCCAACAATCACCTCCCTCGCTTCCCATGGAGTTCCAGAGTACGCCTGATCAGGTCCTGGGGAGTTGTCCACCTTTATGCTTTTTAAGATATCCAGCACCACCTCCTCTGTAATATGGACATTTTTCAAAACATTGCTTTTTATTTCTCTAAGTTCTCTAGCTTCCATATCCTTCTCCACAGTAAACACTGAACCCAAATACTCATTTAGCATCTCCCCCATCTCCTCTGTTTCCAAAAGTAGGCGGCCTTGCTGATCTTAAAGGGGCCCTATTCTCTCCGTTGTTACTCTTTTGTCCTCAATATATTTGTTGAATCCTTTTGGATTCTCCTTAACCCTATTTGCCGAAGCTGTCTCATGGTACCTTTTTGCCGTCCTGATTTCTGTCTTAAGTAAATTTCTACTATCTTCATATTCTTCTAGGGATTCACTTAATTCCTGCTGTCTATACATGACATACGCTTCCATATCTTCACCAAAACCTCAATTTCTCTAATCAACCAGTATTCCCTACATGTACTAGCCTTGCCCATCACCCTAACAGGAATATATTGTCTCCGGACTCTCACTATCGCATTTTCGAAGACTTCCCAATCGTCACTTTACCTGCAAAGGTCAGCCCCCAAACAAGTTTTGCAAGCTCTTGCCTCATACCATCAAAATTGGTCTTCCTCCAATTTAGAACTTCAACTTTTAGATCCAACCTATCTTTTGCCATCACTATTTTGAAACTAGAAGATTTATGGCCACTGGCCCCAGAGTGCTCCCCCACTGATACCTCAGTCAGCTGCCCTGCCTTATTTCCCAAGAGAAGGTCAAGTTTTGCATCTTCTCTAGGAGGTACATCCACATACTGAATCAGAAAATGTTCTTGTACACACTTAAATTCCTCTCCATCTAAACCCTTAACACTATGGCAGTCCCTGTCTATGTTTGGAAAGTTAAAATCCCCTACCATTACCACCCTATTATTCTTACAGATAACAGATTTCCTCACAAATTTGCTTCTCAATTTCTTGCTATATGGGAATTGATAGTACAAGATGATCATCTCTTTATTTCTCAGTTCCACTCAAATAACTTTCCTGGACATACTCCCAGGACTATCCTGAGTACAACCGTAATGTTATCCCTAATCAAAAGTGCCACTCCACCTCCTCTTTTGTCCCCTTCCTGTAGCAACTATATGCTGAAACATTAAGCTGCCAGTGGTTTCTATCCCTGAGCTATGCTTCTGTAATTGCTATTGTATCCCAGTCCCCATGTTCCCACCCATGCCCTGGGTTCATCTCTCTTACCGGTCTAGCCTCTTGCACTTAAATAAATGCAGTTTAATTCATTAGTCCCACCTCATTCTCTGGTTTGTTCCTGCCTGTTTGACTCACTCCTTTTCCCAACTGCAACATTCTCAAAGATTGATCACTTTTCTCACTATCACCCTTCTTCCATGGAGAGTGAAAAGTATAGCTTTAGCTGAAATTCAGTCTCACCTGAAAGTTGAAACCCTAGAATCTGAATTGCAGGCATAACATCTGCAATCCAACCACCTTGCAATCAACACCATGCTGGGTTTCAGACACACAACCTGCACTGTGCCTGAACTCAAAGTCCCAAAGCCAGCCCTACAATGTTGGATTGTCCACAAAAGAAACACAATAAACAATCACATTTGAAGATAACCTAATCTCAATTACCAACCTCTCAGCATGGCTGATGCAGTTCAAGTCTGGGAAAATAGTCATAGAGACATTAAGCATGGAAACAGACCCTTCGGTCCAACCAGTCCATGCCAACCAGATATCCCAATCTAGTCCCACCTGTCAGCACCCAGCCCATATCCCTCCAAACCCTTTCTTTTATATACCCATTCAGATCCCTTTTAAAATGTTGCAATTGTACTAGCTTCACCACTTCCTCTGGCAGCTCATTCCATACACTTACCACCCTCTGAGTGAAAACGTTGCCCTTTAGGTCTCTTTTATCTTTCCCCTCTCACCCTAAACCTATGCCCTCTAGTTATGGACTCCCCACCCCAGGCAAAAGACTTTGTCTATTTATCTTATCCATGCCCCTCATGATTTTGTAAACCTCTTATAAAGGTCACCCCTCAGCCTCCAACGCTCCAGGGAAAACAGCGCAGCCTGTTCAGCCTCTCCCTATAGCTCAAATCTTCCAATCCTGGCAACATCCTTGTAAATCTTTTCTGAAGCCTTTCAAGTTTCACAACACCTTTCCAATAGGAAGGAAACCAGAACTGCAAGCAATATTCCAACAGTGGCCTAACCAATGTCCTGTACTCAATATTCTGACCAATATAAGAAAGCATACCTGTTTTTCAAACAGATAACACAAAGGTACCCACTTTTGAACAATTTCAGTTTGCAGCTCGCCAGAATTTTGTTATTTCACACACTGTACTCAAGATAGAGCCAAGGCAGTAATTATTGCTACTTATTTGGTACGTTCTGGCGACTGAGAGAATAAGGTATGCTGTAAGGCTATACTTCAGTACACAGCTATCCATTGAAGATTTTTTAAATATAGAATTAAGCAGAAATAACATACTTCTGCATCTACTTACATCTTCATCATTGGACGGGTGTACCATTTCTATTAGTTGCTGAATAATCTTTTCCTCATTCAGCCACTGCAAAAATTTTAAAAAGTAAAAGCAAAATATAATTAAATATATAGAGCTTAAGTTAATGCTGAATTAGAAACTACCTTTACCTTCAACTATCATTTAACTTCATAACCAATAAACAAGATATTCAAGTTAATCGCACTTTAAAACACATCTGCAGCTATTGCTGTTATTCACCATGCCATAGTTATTGAATTGACTTTCAACTATTTTTTGTTCCTGCATGTACACATTATTTCTCCTATCCTCATCAACCTGCAATGAAAAATCACTCTGTCAAGCCAACTTTGAAGGACTCTCTTTCAAGCTTTTCTTTGATTGTGGCTTTGCACATTACAGGAATATTGAATTAGGGCAAAGTGCTTAAAGTACTTGCCTACCAAGTAAACACTTTAGAAATACCAGTTCTTTAAGTAAGAATAGATCTGTGTTAATTGTTTAATACAACAAACACCAAATGGTCATCGACTTACATTTAAAACATCCTGTCTCAGTTGTGGTGGCTCAACACATGTCAATAGCCTGAGCAGTAAGTCCATGAGCGCAGAGGTTCCTATGTGTTTCAACAGTAAGCTTACAAATGCATCCCTCTTTCGTAAAAATGTGATAATCTGCAAAGAAAAAAAACACTTTAAACAATATGCGCCACAGTCAGTTATAATATGTGCAAACAGAAATTGTGGAATTCGCCACTTCCCCTGCCACCCATGGGCAAAACCAAAGCATCCATTTTGAGGCAGTCAGTAAAATGTCAATTTCCATGATCCTAAACATTCAAAAACATTTTGGTTTATAAATGTTTCAGTTTGTGTTTCCGGTAGGGTATTAAAATAAACTTTGAGAAACAGCTTTTCAAAACAGTTTCAAAAGATGCCCTGTGCTTCAGATTTCAAATAGTAATTTGCATTTTTGTAATACATTGAAATGGCAGAAAATTATACAAAGGGTGTCTCACAGAAGTGTAATCAGAAAACGGACACCAATCCTAAGGAGGAGATTATTCAAGAGGGATGGCGAAAGGAAGATCCAAAGAGTTTAAAAACACAAATCCAGAATTTAAGAACAAGAGCAAATCACTCACTCTCTCAAACTTTTAATTATGGATGATATATATCACATCTTGATTTACCTATCTTGGCTCCACATCGCTCTACACCCTTATTTAATTAAAAACTATGTCCCATCTTGATAGCTAAAAATATATCAGGCAGTGCAAGCAGTCCCTCAATTACAAATGAGCTCTGTTCCGGAGTTTGTTCAAAAGTCATTTTACACGCAAGGTGGAACACAACGTGCCTGTTAACATAAGAAATGCTTGTATGTCAGATCTTTAAAATTACACCTCTGTATGGAATCACATTCATCAAAATGAAAGTCCATTAGTCGGACATTCATAAATTGGGAACCCCCGGTAACATGATGCAGGAAGGAATTTGCACAGCTGGCCAGAGAAAGAGGGCATTCTTGGTGAGGGGTAATGAGGATGTGGTGGAGCGAATCCCACAGGTAAGGGAAAATCCATTCAAACATTATACCATAGGGAGATGACTATTTTAAATGAAAGGACACGTAGCCGGGAGAAACCAAGCACAGTTGGGTTAATGGTAGGAAGTGAAAATAGCTCAGCAAAGACAGGATTGGTAAGTAATAAACTTGAAGCAATATAACACACAGGCAACAAAGTTTTGGGTGAAGCAAGCCGAAAGCTAGAGGTGAAAGAAGAGAAGGCCGTCGGAATCACTGAGTCCAACAAGACTCAAAACATGCACAAGATGTGTTGAAGCAGGCAATGCTATGGAAGCAAGAGCAAATGATTTTTGTAATCTAGATCAGCCTGAGACAATAACTGAGGAGAATGAAGTTGGTGAGGCAGTTTTCTCAAATTTTGGCTGGAATTGGGAGTTTCAACCAGGATTGGATGTTGAACAATCAGACTGAGCACACAGAATAGATACTGAGTGCCATTAGCACGCATATGTAGATTTTCTTAAAAATCAACCTGTTCAAAGATCTCAAGCAATAGTGATTTGTAATCAGAACTCCTGGTTCAGAGGCAGGGACATTACCACTGCATCACAAAAGCCCGAGGCATCATACGTAAGCTGATCTCATGCCTAAGGATGTCATATGCAAACAATATTTGGAGATCAAGGGCATATGAAAGGGAAAGCATGAAGGTGCAGTTGCCTGTCAAAGTTTACATGGAGAAAGTGAGGTCTGCAGATGCTGGAGATCAAAGTCGAGAGTCTGTTACTGGGGAAGATACTAAACGAGTATTTTGCATCAGAATTTACTGTGGAGAAGGACATGGAAGATATAGAATATTGGGAAATAGATGGTGACATCTTCAAAAATGTCCATATTACAGTGGAGGAAATGCTGGATGTCTTGAAACACAAAGGCGGATAAATCCCCAGTACTTGATCAGGTGTACCCGAGAACTCTGTGGGAAGCTAGGGAAGTGAATGTTGGGGCTCTTACGGAGATATTTGTATCATCGATAGTCACAGGTTAGGTGCCGGAAGACTGGAGGTTGACTAATATGGTATTACTATTTAGGAAAGCTGGTAAGGAAATGCCAGGGAACTATAGTTCAGTCAGCCTGATGTTGGTAGTGGGCAAGTTGTTGGAGGGAATCCTGAGAGACAGGATGTACATGTATTTGGAAAGGCAAGGACTGATTAGGGATTGTCAACATGGCTTTATGCATGGGCAATCATGTCTCACAAACTTGACTGAGTTTTTTGAAATAACAAAGAGGATTGATGAGGACAGAGTAGTAGATGTGATCTATATGGGCTTCAGTAAGGCGATCAACAAGATTCTCCATGGGAGACTGGTGAGAAAGATTAGATCTCATGGAATACAGAACCATTTGGATCCAGAACTGGTTCAACGGTAGAAGACAGAGGGTAGTCGTGGAGGGTTTTATTCAGACTGGAGGCTGTGACCAGCGGAGTGCCACAAGGATCGGTGCTGGGTCCTCTACTGTTTGTCATTTATGTAAATTATTTGGACATGAGCATAACAGGTATAGTTCATAAGTTTGCAGATGACACCAAAATTGGAGGTGTCCTCCTAAAGTGGACAGCAAAGTAGGTTACGTCAGATTACAACGGGATCTTGATCAGATGGGCCAGTGGGCTGAGAACTGGCAGATGGAGTTTAGTTTAGATAAATGAGAGGTGCTGCATTTTGGGAAAACAAATCTTAGCAGGACTTATACACTTACCGGTAAGGTCCTCAGGAGTGTTGCTGAACAAAGAGACCTTGGAGTGCAGGTTCATAGCTCCTTGAAAGTGAATAGGATAGTGAAGGCGGCTTTTGGTATGCTTTCCTTTATTGGTCAGAGTATTGAGTACAGGAGTTGGGAGGTCATGTTGCCACTGTACAGGACATTGGTTCAGCCACTGTTGGAATACTGCGTGCAATTCCGGTCTCCTTCCTATCGGAAGGATGTTGTGAACCTTGAAATGGTTCAGAAAAGATTTACAAGGGTGGGGCCAGGGTTGAAAGATTTGCGCTATAGGGCGACGTTGAATAGGCAAGGGCTGCTTTCCCTGGAGCGTTGGAGGCTGAGAGGTGTACTTACAGAGGTTTATAAAACATGAAGGATAGGATAAATAGACAAACTCTTTTCCCTGGGATAGGGGAAGTCTACAACTAGAGGGCATAGGGTTAGGATGAGAGGGGAAAGATATAAAAGAGACCTAAGGGGCAACTTTTTCACTCAGAGGATGGTAAGTGTATGGAATGAGTTGCCAGAGGAAGTGGAGGAGGCTGATTCAATTGCAACATTTAAGAGGCATCTGGATGGGTATATGAAAAGGAAGGGTTTGGAGGGATATGGGCCAAGTGCCGGCTGGTGGGACTAGATTGGGTTGGGATATCTGGTCGGCTTGGACGAGTTGGATCGAAGGATCTGTTTCTGTGCTGTACATCTCTATAACACTGACTTTAAATGCCGACCGTCACAAATGCCTACTTCTTATGAATTCTTTTTAAAAATATATGGAATACTCTTTTCTCATGATAAATCTGAAACGCGGGCTCCACAGCACTGATGATGTCTCCTAGCCAGGGGACGAAACGTTTGCAACCAAAACTTCCAGCTCGGCGAACAGAACCACTACAACAAGCACCCGAGCTACAAATCTTCGCACAAACTTTAATTGATAAAACTCAGACAGCAGTACCAATGCTGAAGTCTACCAGTAATTTGGGATATGGAGTGGAGCTTCAGTCTCCACACTGTGTAGAGATTCTAAACGAAAGCAAAACTAACGCAGCCTGTATTAAATGGTTTTCTTTGGTATTAAATTATAAAACCGACATCCACATGTTCCTACCTGGTCAGGTTTTCTGCTGATAAGAATGCTTAGCACCTTACTAAAGAAACTGGCAAGCAAAGGATTAAGTGGTGGCTCATTTTGCAGAAAGCTGTAAAGTCGTGTCAACAAAGGTTCATCTTCTGCCAGTCGGTCATTCAGTTGTGCTACATCTGACGTAAGTAGTTCGCACGATATGTTGGGGTACCTTGAAGAAAAAGAATTTTAAACTAGGACAAATTAAGTTTCATTCCAGTTAGTCCTTTGCAAAAACCTGCAGTTGTTTAATAACACCATATCAGTTTAACAGCCCATTTTACTCTATCCTTAAAACATCACACTGCCTGCCACCAGACATGTCATTTTGGTCTCGCCATAAAAAAAGACTCAGCTGTTGTTTGACACAGGGGTCTCAGCAATAATGTAAAACAAAAACTGCAGGTGCTGGAGATTTGAAACAAAAACAGAAATTGCTGGCAAAACTCAACAGACCTGGCAACATTGGTGGGGAAAAAAAAGAGTGAATTAAAGTTTTAAGTCAAGTAACACTTCATCAGGACTAATAGCAGGAAGCAATGGTATTTATGCTGAAGGGGTGGTTGGGGAGATGTAGAAAGTGGGCGAAGAGATGAGCAGTTAGGTGGAGTTGCAGCAAAAGGGTGATAGAGACAGACAGAGAGGGACAGACAGAGAGGGACAGACAGAGAGGGACAGACAGAGAGGGACAGAGATAGATGATGAAAAGGACAGGCAAAAGAGGCAGTTACTGATTTTCATTTATAACATATATTTTAGTCATAAAAATTAACTTATTTACATATGGTCGCATATGACGAAACAAAACAAACATTGGAGTTTGACTCTATCTGCAAAAAAACTCAAGGCATTTGTTGGTTGGACAAGACTATATTTACATACATTGTGGCACAGGGAGTGCCTGATAATTGAATGGACCTCCATTTAAACTTCAGCAGAAAGACCTCAGACAGTTGTCTTTCCTCACTGCCCAAAGCTTTAATGCATCCCTCAGCACGTAGTCCTGCACCTTGGAATGTGCCAGTCTGCAACACTTGATCAAGGTCAACTCCTTGCTCTGGAAGACCAACAGGTTTTGGGCAGACCAATGACCTTCTTTCATTGGGTGGATAATCGTCCAAGTGCATCCAGGGAAACAGACACACTGACACCACAGAAAAAAACAGGTAGCTTGTTGGGATACAGAGTACCCAGGTGTACATGAAAGATCTCACAGGTAGTATCCTTCTCTCACTAGCCAAATGATGGCTTGGAGCTTGGAAAGTTCTGTGATGAGGCATGCTGCCAAATGACTTCAATCTGCTCAGGGGCCAACCTCCCTTTGCAACAGTTGTGACATGTGATTATTGATAGAAAGGAAACTGAGTATATGGTAGTGAGGGCCGAGTGTGGGAGAGAATCATGGATCCCTTATATAGTGCGGAAAGACACCAGCAAGTCCACACCAACCCTCCAAAGAGCATCCTACCCGGTTCCACCCCTCTGCCTTATCTCTATAACCCTGCATTTTCCATGGCTAATCCATTAACATGGCAAATCCTTATTAACGTGCAAATCTTTGGTCTGGTAGAGAAAACCAGAGTACCCAGAAGAAATCCACACAGAAGAACGTGCAAACTGCACACAGCTACCTGAGGCTGGAAACAAACCCTGCTCCCGGGTGCTGAAGGCAGCAATGCTAACTACTGAGCCACCATGCCACCCAAGGCTCTAGGCAATGTTGAAAGCGACCCTTATAATATGTCATAATAAGCCTGAGAGAGAGTGGAGGAGAATGGGTTGGCTGTGCTATAAATAATCCATATCAGGACAGGACTGGGTGCGATGATTGGGTTTTAAAAAAAAAAGACGGACAGAATCAGGCTCTAAAGTTAACGTTAATAATCTAGCTGTTGAGTCCGAGATACTGCAGGGCCCTCAAGTGAAAAATGAAATACTGTTCATTAAGCTTGTGCTGAGATTGGCTGGAACACTACAGCATGCTGTGATAGAAATGCTGGCCAGTAAACACAGTGATGCATTGAAGTGGCAGGAAACTGAAAGCTCAGGTTTAAAATCTGATTGAAGATTTGTAGCTCGGGTATCCGTTGTTGTGGTTCTGCTCGCCGAGCTGGAAGTTTTTGCTGCAAACGTTTCGTTCCCTGGCTAGGGAACATCATCAGTGCTGTTGGAGCCTCGTGTGAAGCGCTGCTTTGATGTTTCTTCTGGTATTTATATTGGTTTGTTCTTGCCGCTTCCGGGTGTCAGTTTCAGCTGTAGTGGTTTGTATATGGTGTCCAGGTCAATGTGTCTGTTGATGGAGTTTGGGGATGAATGCCATGCTTCTAGGAATTCTCTGGCTGTTCTGTCTGGCTTGTCCTATGATAGTGGTGTTTTCCCAGTCAAATTCATGTTGCTGGTTGTCTGAGTGTATGGCTACTAGAGATAGCTGGTCATGTCGTTTTGTGGCTAGCTGATGTTCATGGATGCGGATTGTTAGCTGTCTTCCTGTTTGTCCTATATAGTGTTTTGTGCAGTCCTTGCATGGTATTTTGTAAACTACGTTAGTTTGGCTCATGCTGGGTATTGGGTCCTTTGTTCTAGTGAGTTGTTGTCTGAGCGTGGATGTTGGCTTGTGTGCTGTTATGAGTCCTAAGGATCGCAGTAGTCTGGCTGTCAGTTCTGAGACGCTCCTGACGTATGGTAGAGTGGCTAGTCCTCTATCTCTAGTAGCCATACACTCAGACAACCAGCAACATGAATTTGACTGGGAAAACACCACTATCATAGGACAAGCCAGACAGAGAACAGCCAGAGAATTCCTAGAAGCATGGCATTCATCCCCAAACTCCATCAACAGACACATTGACCTGGACACCATATACAAACCACTACAGCTGAAACTGACACCCGGAAACGGCAAGAACATCCATCAACAGACACATCGACCTGGACCCCACATACAAATCACTGCAGCTGAAACTGACACCCGGAAGCGGCAAGAACAAACCAATATAAATACCGGAAGAAACATCAAAGCAGCGCTTCACACGAGGCTCCAACAGCACTGATGATGTTCCCTAGCCAGGGAACGAAACGTTTGCAGCAAAAACTTCCAGCTCGGCGAGCAGAACCACAACAATGAAAGCTCAGGGTCATTTTTATGGGTAGAATATAGGTGATCTTCAAGCAGTCACCCAGTCAGCATTTTGTCTCCCCAGGGCAGAGGAGACCACAGTGAACAGTGAATACAGTATTATAGAATGAATGAAGTGCAGATAAATCACTGCTTCACCTGGAAAGTGTGCCTGGTGTACTGGATAGTTAGGAGGGAGGAGATAAACAGCCAAGTGTCATACTTTCTGTGCTTGCATGGGAAGGTGCCATGGATATGTAGGGAAGCTGAGAATGGATGAGTAGTCCAGGGAACCCGTGCAGTCCTGCGGAATGCTTAGAAAGGATGAGAGGGAAACGTGTGCCTGATCATGGAATTCCACTGGAGGCAATGGAAATGGCAGCTTACAATCCTTTGGATGCAGAGGCTAGTGTTGTGCTGAGGATCAGGGAGACCAAATTGTTGTTGTGGCAGGGAAGAGAAGAGGTGAGGGCAGAAGTGTAGGAGATGGTCAGTCAACCTGAGCAGCAGGGAATCCTTAGTTGATGAAACGAGTGGACATTTCTGAGGTCCCCTATGGAAAGTGACATCATCAGAAAAGATGTGACTGAGACAGAGAAACTTGAAGAATGGGATGGAGTTTGTACTGGAAGCAAGGTACGAGGGTGTATTGTCTAGGTAACTTCTGGAGTCGGTGGGTTTGTAATGGATATCGCTGGCCAGTCTAGTCCCAGAAATGGAAACAGAGATGTCGAGGAAGGCAAGTGAGAAGGCAGAGATAGACCAGGTGAGGGTGAGGGTAGAATAGAATTCTAGAAGTGAAAGTGAAAAAGGTTTCCATTTCTTGACGAGAATTGGAAGTAGCACAGATGATGTTATCAATATGTTGAAGAAACAGTTGTGGTGAGGGGCCAAAATAGGACTGGAACAAGGAATGTCTCACGTACTCCACAAAGAGAGAGGCATTACTGGCGCTCATGCAGACAACCATGCTGCACCTTTGATCAGAAGAGGAGAGAGAGGAGTTAAAGGAGAAGTTGTTCAAAGTTCTCAACAATTATGTTATTTAGAAACTATTAATTTCACTTTGAGCTTAGCTCAATGATAAACTCTTTCTACCAGATGGTTGTGGCTTCAAGTTCCCGTTCAAGACTTTATACATAATTTGGATTGCAATGGTCTTGTTGTGCAGTAGTTCCCTACCTCTGAGCAAGGATACCTGGGTTTAAATCATATCTGTTCCAGAGGCAGTAATATCTCTGAACAGGCTGATTGGAAAATATCCATAATCTAGTTGACAGATCTGTGCAGTAGGAGTAAACAGCTACATTGTCTGAGATGACTATGTTCGGATCAGACATTTAAACAGTGGCCCTATCAATTCATTCAGCTGAAGACATAGGACACAACGACAGTATTTAAAGCAGAGTATGGAAGTTTTGCAGAATCCTAGTCAAAATTGCTCTTTGACTTAACAAGACTCATCTGGAAAAGAATCAGTACAGCAATACATTTTAGTTAATAAAAAAAATGAAGCAGACTGTTAATGAAAATTTGTGCTATAGATACTCCAGGTAAATAAACAGTGATCAGCATGAACACAAAGATGGTCATCAAAAGGCCATCTGCACATGCACATCAATTTCTGGAAACAGACATGACTAATCCAGAATGAAACAGAGACATGATGAAATTGTATCAAAAGAACACCGACTCTGAGAATATGCTTTCAGCAATGTCTTCAACCCAACCGTTATCTGGTACTTCAACCACACATGCTAAAAAGGTCCGGAGTGTAGTCATTTACTGATAGTTCTACAGTGTTCAGTTTTATTCAAATACCTGCGACAATAAAACAGTCAACACTACTCTAATGCATTAATAACTTTAACATCAGCTGACAAGCAAAATATTTGTACCTTTACAATGTTAGCTACCAGCTAATGGCCGGATGCCTGATTTTCTGTTCCACCCCTCCCTTACTACTCTCATAACATGTCTTGATTTTTCAGCACTGAAATGGAATCCCAGTGGAAAAAAGTTCAAGAATGCCTGAAATTGATTTTTGTCAAATTTATGCAAAAATCACAAGAATGAATGTATGAAAATTGATTAATAAAGACAGATGTCAAGACTTAAGGTACATCCCTTAAAATGTATCAGATTCATCATGGCATCATTAGTTTTCTAAAGTATGTTTTTTAGCAATGCTTTAGTGTCATGAATTTCCTTTTCTAAAACAAATAGTTAATCATCCAACATTCACCCATCTTTAACAAGAATTAAATAACAGTAGTCATTTCTAGGCTCCATATTAAAATCCATTAATCAAGTCTCATTTTTCAAAGGTCAAGTTATAGCTCAATATACTGTAAAATCACCAAAGTCCTACTAATCATTAAGCTACTCTTTTATTGGAGAGATGGCTGGTGGTAGTTTAACCTGAACGTCAAGTTGAGAAGGAGTCCTTCATGGTAGCCTTAGGATGGAAGAAGTGAATGCATACTGTTGGCATCACTCTGCATTGCTAACCAGCCATCAGCCAACTGAGCTAACCATCTCCTAAGTGTCCACTTTCAATAATAATATTTTCTTACTTGTATTTCATCTTCTCATCCATATCATCTGGTGGCTCTTGAGTGATGTATGTGACTAGATCTTCCATACTCTGTGATCGGACCAAAAAGTCCAAGAGCTTGCGGTTCTGAGCTTTACATTCCTGCAAAACATCTTCTTCGTCCATTAGTTCAGTCAGAGTCACATCTTCCTTCTCTAGAAGTGTATCTATATGGGACGACGTGTGAAGATCGAACTTCCAAAACATGGTTCACTAATATGGAAGATAAACAAGGTCACTCAGAATGCACATTTAGTTCAACAGGGGAGGGGGGAAAAAAAACTCCATGCTGTTTACATCAGAAAACAGGGTATGGTTCTCTGGTATCTCAGCAGGCAAATGTATCACCTTAACACAAGACAAATTTGAATGAACAGGAATCAAAAGTTCAAATCACTAATATATGCAAGTGTCGTTTGAAAACCCACACAAAAAAAAAAGAGGACAAGGAATACAACAAGATGAACAAGGAGTCAAACTACAAAGCAATAAAAGTACAGCAAACTTTGTTTTAACTGGCACCTTATGAAGTAGCACTCTCAATAAAGTGGTTAAAAAATACATCTGAAATACTGGAAATTTACTGTACTATCACAATCTTCAAGTCGTCAGTTAGGGTTTAAGTGAGAAGGCTTTCTGCCAATATGTTTTATTTAAATAATAATATAACTTTGCTTTGAGTTATGCTATAAATAAAGTACCACAATGATGTGTGTATCCCTGCAATACGTTTAATTTACTTCATGCAAACTTTTACACTGATTATGTGGACTTCTTGATCAATAGGAATATCTGATCAACAGACATACTCCTGGTCCCATTGATGTCAGTTAATAAGTTTGCTGTACTTTAAACACTGACATATGTATATGAAGGATGGAATGGTCAATGGTCAATTTTACAAGATTAATGTACTGCTGATATAAGCAAGCCTACAATATTCACTTCATGGTGAAAATTTGGCGAGCATCTGTATTTTGATGGATAAGTTAAATGCTAGGGAAACTGTGGTAATATTAGTCATGGAGGGAAAAGCAATAGGAAAATACTCAAAATTGCTCTATAACTAATTACCAATCTCAGAAGATTTCTGAGTATTCTGAAGATTTGTACAAGGGAATACTTGTTTGTAACAGTGCAAACAAGGTAGTGGAAAACGAGACAAAAGAGTGTGGAATTGCAGGCAAGGGAGTTAAGAAAAGCTTACTTAGTCTCACTATAAATGAGTCCAGTTCACCGATCCACAATTTCATAGTGAATAATTCCATGTTGCTCTCTGAAGCCATAATATCCTGCTACCTCAATTTTCGGCTTCAGTTTTCTTCAACGTAATCAGCCATTGGATGAATTTTTAAAACATTTGTTGTGCACATACTTTAGGTTGTTAGGTTACAAGCGATATACCTATTTCTTTTTTAACATTACGGTAGGACAGTTTATTCTCAATTTTGAGCTCAGCATTTATCTGGTCATATGAAATGAGACTTCAATACAGTCACAGATAGCCAGGTCGATTAACAGAATGTCAAGGGATCAACAGGGACCCACTACCATTTTACTTTGGCTGGCAGGCTTGGTTACATTTTAGCAAGGTAGTCGTTACACAAGACTGTACTTCCCCTTGAACACAATATAGTTTACTGTATTTGAGTAGTACTGACGACAACATAGATTTAACTTAACTTTCAGCAATTAGTAAACAAACACCTAACACCAAGTACTTCGCCTTTCACTTCCATCAGGCCTTTCAACCTGGCTGCGATCTTTGCAGACACAATACTTCAAAAAACATTCAATGCCATTAAAGAATGTAGTATGGCCTAAGGATTTGAACAGCATTTTGTACATCAATTTTCTTTGGTGCAATGCTAAATTATATTTTGGTAGATAGAATTTTCTTTTCTTTCTCATTGCCAGACCTGACTCTCAAAACCAGTCTTTGATTTTACTGTGCCTGCCTGATACGTTTTGAGAAAATTACCAGGATTAGGAGTGAGTAACAAAGATTGGCCTTGCCAGTGACACACGTCCTATAAAAGAATTTTTAAAAGTACATATCAACCCTTTTTAGTTATACCAATGACTATTTTAACAGTACATCTGTGCCTTGACTGAAGCTGTATACCATTTATCCACTGAAGAACCACCTGAAAGAGGAGTGGCACTCA
Organism: Hemiscyllium ocellatum; assembly: GCF_020745735.1. NCBI lineage: Eukaryota > Metazoa > Chordata > Chondrichthyes > Orectolobiformes > Hemiscylliidae > Hemiscyllium > Hemiscyllium ocellatum. Next base: position 39,786,072 of record NC_083418.1, read on the forward strand.
GAGTTAGTGCCTCCAAATAAACCTGCTGGACTATAACGTAGTGTTGTGTCATTCTTAACTGTGCCCATCCAGTCCAACACCGGCACCTTATCCGTAATCAGTTATCAGTAGCCTAGCCATTATTTAGAAAGCACATTCAGTTCCAATGAAGAGTATTTCAAAATGAATTACAAATGGTAATACGTTCCTTTGATATGTCAGCAGGTACAACCATTTTGGGGAGGTACTGAATATAGTTGACAGCTTTTGCGAAAATTCCATTCTTTCAAGACAGCACCATTACAACTCACTTAATCCTGGAAGGATTTCAAAGTCTTCCAAAACAAACAACCAAGACTTTACTACCCTACTCATCTTGAAGGATATATCAAATGGTTATATACCTCAGAGCCAGAAGGTCTGTGCTCAAGTCCCACCTGTTCCAGAGGTATGTAATAACATCTCTGAACAGGTTGATGAAAAAGAATCTAAAACACTTACTCCTGCAGATACACTGTATATAATTAGTTACTTGCTGCAGGGTGCACATTTAATTTCCTGATTCCTCAAAGTCTGTTCACCAATTACAAGGCACAAGTCAGGAATGTGAAGGAAAGTTCTCCATTTGCCTGAATCAATGTGACTCTAACAATACTCATAGTATTCAATGCCATCTAGGACAAAGCATGTGATCTCTACCATGCTCTTTCCCCACCTAAAAGGACAAATGCAGCAGATATATGGGAACATCTGTACCTGCAAATTCCTAAGTTCATCACTTTCCCAACTTGGAACTATATGACTATTTCTACACTTTCCTTTGGTCAAATTCCTGGTATTCCCTCCCTGACAATGCTGAGGCTGTAGTTACACCATTTGGACTGCAATAGTTGAAGGGGGCAGCTCACTATCATTACCTCAAATGCAATTTGGAATGGGCAATAAACACAAGCTCAGCTAGCAACATCATATGCCATGAATGAGTACAGGTATCCAGTCAGAGATGAGTCCACAACATTGACTCCATACCCCATGAAGCCTTATGGCTTCAGGTTAAACATGAGCAAGGAAACCTTTTGCTGATTACCATGTATTGTCCTCCCTCAGCTAATGAATGAGTAATCATCTTCAGCAACATTTAGAGGAAGCACGGAGGGTGGCAAGAATGGGAAAAAAAAATGTACTGAAGTTGGGAATGTCATTGTGCACCGCCAAGAGTGGCTCAGTAACAGCATTACTGATTGAGGTGGTTGGATCCTAAAGGACACAGTTGCTAGGTGAGTCTGTGGCAGATGATGAGGAATCCAAAGAAGGGAAAAATGTACTTGACCTCATCCACACCAATCTGCTAGCTACAGGTGCAACTGCCCATGACAGTATCGGTAAGAGTGATCACCACACAGTCCTTGTGAAAACTAAGTCCCATCATCACATTGAGAATACCAGCATCATGCTATGTGGCACATATTCAAATCTAGTAACTGAAGACTCGGCGTCAGGAGATGCTGCTGGCCATGAACAGTAGCAGAATTGTACTCCAGCACAATCTGCAACTTCAAGACCCAAACCTCCACTCCACCATGACAATCAAATTTGCTTTAATGGAATGTGCAGTGGGCCATGCTTGGAGCAGCACCAGGTATATCCAAAACGGAGGGGTCAACCTGGAGAAGCTAACAAACAGGACTACAGCTCTGCCCTTCACTTGCTGCGTATGCTAAGTGACTCCATAACTAACAGACCAGATCTAAGCTCTGCAGTCCTGCCACATCCAGTAACAGAGGACAACTCACTGGAGGGGGCAGCTCTATAATGTGGAAGACCCGACCATCAGTGCAAAAAAGGCTGAAGCATTAAAGTAATTTAGTTCTTGTACCAAAAGTCTCTAAAACTTCCTCCAAGAGAAATGTTCAATTAAAATGACAGGCTCTATTGCCAAAAATGAAGTGGAAAACTAGAAAAATGACATTAATAACAAATCATATGTTTCAGTTTTTAGGCTTTTGAAAGTTGAAAGCAGCATTGATATTTTCAAGCAAGGTAATCTTTTTAGTCATTTTCTTTTCAAATGATAGTTTACTGATGTATGACATTTGAAGGCATTGCAGAATAACTCAGCTGTTCTGGGAACACCACTACACAATGGATGTTCTGGCAAGATTTAGGAGAGACTAATCCATAAGATTTATCTAAAATGCATACTGCAACCAAAAACATAAGGTCAATGTTTGGGCAGGAAATTAGCTCTAGTAACACAAATGACTAATTCTCTATAATTAATAACTTGGGGGTGGATTGGAGAACACAAATCAAAGCATTTTCCTATATTGCTTTCTCTTCTTTGACGGAGGTATTCAAAAATTAATTTGCATTCTACTAAATTCAGCAGTTAAAGTCTTATGTTGTGAAATTTAATGAAAACTTGGACAACAGCTGCACTCAAATAGTCACTATAAAACTTTTACCTGAAAACAGCTGGCGAACTAATGCCAGTTACACAACAAATGTCATAGCTGAACTCCTAAGAATTATTTTACAGCCCCGCCTGCACCTCCCCACCCCACCAGAGCTTTTTTAAACACTTTGCTGTCAAAGTTTATTTACCTTTGTCTTTAGATTAAGGTATCAGCTTCATTCATTAGAACTGCATATTAGACAAAGTGCCACAAATTATAGCAGCACCCAATTAAAATCTACACAGAACATGAACTCTTATGATTATTTGGCATGATTTTAAGTCCACAATTCAAATCAAAAGGTATTGTTTTCTCCCATAAAGCAGCAGAAAGAAGCATTTACAGGAATTCCCTATCTTTGATTAAGAGCACTCCCTTTCATATACAAGGAATTTATGTAAACCAAGATTTATTGATCTCAATAAACACAAAACTGTTTATAACTGAGTAATCTCTTTCAATAGAGACTTGGTTACAAGGGGGTCAGGACTGGCAGTTAAACCTCCAAGGATTTTCAACTTATCGAAAAGACAGGATGTCAGCAGAGGGGGTGGGGTTGCCTTGTTAGTTAAGAACAAAATTAAATCTATGGCACTGAATGACATAGCGTCAGATGATGTGGAGTCTGTGTGGGTGGAATTGAGGAACCACAAAGGCAAAAAAACCATAATTGGAGTTGTGTACAAATCTTCTAACAGTGGTCAGGACCAGAGGCACAACATGTACTGGGAAATAGAGAAGGCATGTCAGAAAGGCAAGGTCACAGTGATCATGGAAACTTCAATATGCAGGTGGACTGGGTAAATAATGTTGCCAGTGGATCCAAAGAAAGGGAATTCATGGAATGCTTACACAGGATGGCTTTTTGGAACAGCTTGTCACGGAGCCCACAAGGGAGCAGGCTATTCTGGACCTAGTGCTTTGCAATGAACCAGACTCTATAAAAGATCTTAAAGTAAAGGAACCCTTAGGAAGCAGTGATCATAATATGGTAGAGTTCAGTCTGAAGATTGAAAGAGAGAAGGCAAAATCAGATGTAATGGTGTTACAGTTAAATAAAAGGTAATTATGAGGGCATGAGAGAGGAACTGACAAAAATAGACTGGAAGCAGAGCCTAGCGGGGAAGACAGTAGAGCAAAAATGGCAGGAGTTTGTGAGTATAATTGAGGACACTGTACAGAGGTTCATCCCCAATAAGGAAGATTATCCAGGGAGGGATTAGACAGCCATGGCTGACAAAGGTAGTCAGGAAATGTATTAAAGAAAAAGAGAGATCCTGTAAAGTGGCCAAGAGCAGTGGGAAGGCTACAAAAACAAACAGAGGATAACAGAGAGTAATAAGAAAGGAGAGGAGCAAATATGAAGGTAGGCTAGCCAGTAATATTAGAAATGATAGTAAACGTTTCTTTCAATACATAAGAAACAAACGACAGGCAAAAGTAGACATTGGGCCACTTCAAACTGATGCAGGAAGCCTAGTGATGGGAGATAAGGAAATAGCAGGAGAGACTTAACAAGTACTTTGCGTCAGTCTTCACAGTGGAAGACATGAGTAATATCACAACAATTAAAGGGAGTCAGGGGGTTGAGTTGAGTATGGTTGCCATTACAAAAGAGATAGCGCTAGAAAAGCTAAAAAGGTCTTAAAATTGATAAATCTCCTGGCCCCGATGGGATACATACTAGAGTTCTGAGAAAGGTGGCTGAGGAAATAGCGGAGGCATTGGTTGAGATCTTTCAAGAGTCACTGGAGTCAGGGAAAGTCCCGAATGATTGGAAGATCGCTGTTGTAACCCCCTTTTTCAAGAAAGGATCAAGACAAAAGATGGAAAATTATAGGCCAATTAGCCCAGCCTCGGATGTTGGTAAAATTCTAGAATCCATCATTAAGGATGAGGTTTCTAAATTCTTGGAAGAGCAGAGTCTGATTAGAACAAGTCAACATGGATTTAATAAGGGGAGGTCATGTCTGACAAATCTGTTGGAATTCTTTGAAGAGGTGACAAGTAGGATAGACCAGGGAAACCCAGTGGATGTGGTCAATCTAGACTTCCAAAAGGCCTTTGATAAGGTGCCACACGGGAGGCTGCTGAGCAAGGTGAGGGCCCATGGTGTTCGAGGTAAGCTACTGGGATGGATTGAGGATTGGCTGTCTGACAGAAGGCAGAGAGTTGGGATAAAAGGTTCTTTTTTGGAATGGCAGCTGGTGACAAGCGATGTTCCGCAGGGTTCAGTGTTGGGGCTCCCAGCTGTTCGCATTACATATTAATGATCTGGATGAAGGGACTGGGAGCATTCTAGCGAAGTTTGCAGATGATACGAAGTTAGGTGGACAGGCAGGTAGTACTGAGGAAGTGGGGAAGCTGCAGAAGGATCTAGACAGTTTGGGACAGTGGTCCAGGAAATGGCTGATGGAATTCAACGTGAGCAAATGCGAGGTCTTACACTTTGGAAAAAAGAATAAAAGCATAGACTACTTTCTAAACAGTGAGAAAATTCATAAAGCCAAAGTACAAACGGATCTGGGAGTGCTAGTGGAGGATTCTCTAAAGGTAAACATGCAGGTTGAGTCCGTGATTAAGAAAGCGAATGCAATGTTGTCACTTATCTCAAGAGGGTTGGAATATAAAAGCACCATTGTCCTACTGAGACTTTATAAAGCTCTGGTTAGGCCCCATTTGGAGTACTGTGTCCAGTTTTGGTCCCCACACTTCAGGAAGGACATACTGGCACTGGAACGTGTCCAGCGGAGATTCACACGGATGATCCCTGGAATGGTTGGTCTAACATATGAGGAATGGCTGAGGATCCTGGGATTGTATTCATTGGAGTTTAGAAGATTAAGGGGAGACTTAGAGACGTACAAGATAATACATGGCTTGGAAAGGGTGGACGCTAGGAAATTGTTTCCGTTAGGCGAGGAAATTAGGACCCGTGGACACAGCCTTGAAATTAGAGGGGGTCAATTCAGAACAGAAATGCAGAGACATTTCTTCAGCCAGAGAGTGGTGGGCCTGTGGAATTCATTGCCGCAGAGTGCAGTGGAGACCGGGACGCTAAATGTCTTCAAGGCAGAAATTGATAGATTCATGATGTCTCGAGGAATTAAGGGCTACTGGGAGAATGCGGGTAAGTGGAGTTGAAATGCCCATTAGCCATGACTGAATGGCGGAGTGGACTCGATGGGCCAAATGGCCTTACTTCCACTCCTATGTCTTATGGTCTTACTACACATGGGGACACCTCCCACCACATACATGGCGGGCACTCATGTGGCTGCCAACATGGTCTATCTGAGATACTGCAGGCAAAGATGCCCTGAGGCATAGTATATTGATGAGACCAAGCAGAGGCTATGGCAATGGATGAATGGACACTGCACAGTAATCTACAGACAGGAGTGTTCCCTCGGAGGGCACTTCAGCGGTCCGGGACATTCAGCATCAGACCTTCAAGTGACTATCCTCCAAGCCGAACTTTGGGACAGGCAACAACACAAAGTGGCCAAGCAGAGGCTGATAGCTAAGTTTTGTACCTACGAGGATGGCCTCAACCAGGACTTGAGTTCATGTCACATACAAGTGACCCCACTGCACTACAGACACTTCGACAGACACGCACACTCATGCAGACTCTCTCATATGCTCATACATACACTCCCACACGCACCCTCCCACAGACTTAGACACCTTAACACACACACACACACACACGCGCGCGCTACCCGGCCCCATACGCACACACCCACATAAGTTTGTGGGGTGAATTTGTATTTACAGAATTACATTTTACTTTGCTCAAAAACTGCATGAGTCCATGTAACATTCTGTAAATCCCCTTTTTTTTGATGAGGATCAGTCTGAACATGGGCACAGACAGCCTCACAGATGGCACTTCACACCTTCAATGCATTATCTGGACCAACATGGGACCTATAGTTAAAATTTAACTTGAATGTAACTTGAAGAAAGTTCTGGAATTTACATATGAAAGAACTGAAACCAACATGTCCATTCTAAAAGATGAGAGACATCATATTGTAAACTTCTGCTATAAAGTCTGTGTGCTACGATCTTATACTCCACGACCACTTAATGAAGGAGCAGCACTCCAAAAGCTAGTGCTTCTAAATAAACCTATCGGACTATAACCTGGTGTTGCGTGACTTTTAACTTCCAACACCAACAGCTCCAAATCAGTGTACACAGTCAGTTCTAATATAGGGTCAATCTAAATTGTCAATTCCTCACATGGTCATACTAAACCATGTTGCAGAACTGCAAGAATTCCCTGTTCTCCCACAACTTTCAATTTATAATTCTCAATACTCAGGAACTTCTAAAAACTAAAGTATATTCAGCACCAAAATGTGCATGACTAGTAGTTAGTTATGTAGATCACTTGCATAATTAATTGAAACATACAATGTTAGAACTCTAAAATTTGTGTACTCTATTCAAAAATATTCACATTCTCTGCACAACTCTCCACTTCCTTTTGCCAAATCCATTGTAAGAATCAACTGCTTACCAATCAAAAAGGTGGCAACTTGGTCTTTTGCATCTGCTGTGACACAAGTTGAGCATCTCCATTATCTTCTTTGCCATCTTCACACATCCAAGCACTATAGGCTTCCCCTCTGAAGTGTATTCTATCAGTACATGTTCACTTTTATGCAGTTAATCAAGTAGAAAGAACCCCAAATAGCAGTCAACATTTTCATATTGGGAATTACAGTGCATCACACTCCTCATTTTCTGAAAATAAGGAACTGCTTTTTCAACCCTCCCTGATCATTCCAACTTGCAGCACACCTTGCTCCTTCTCTCTTAGAATCCACTCCCAAGCCCTCATTTACAGCAAGGGTCTAAAAAAAAACCTGCAAATAGGGGAGGTGTGAGCGGAAGAGAAGTTGAAACAATTAGTGCTAAGAGTAGCAAGAGATAGCAAGAGGATTTTGGGAGTTAGGTTTAAAGTAGCCAATAGGTTCTTCATGTAAAAATACTGGTCAGGACGTATCCCACCCATACCATTTGTTTTCTTGTTGGAAAATGATTTTAGTTTAGGAGGTTTTGTACAATGCTAAACAAACTAAGTGTACTTGACACTTCACAAGAAATTACATCAGTCGCACGTTTCCTTTCTGTCAACCTAAGCTTTCTTTACCACCTCCTCCTTATTGTTTGTCAAACATCCTGACTTTGTGCTAAAGTGTACTATATACATTACAAAAACATCTTAAAGCGTTTCCGCCCGGTTTCGAACCAGGGACCTTTCGCGTGTTAGGCAAACATGATAACCACTACACTACGGAAAGGGGCTTATGCCCGAAACGTCGAATTTCCTATTCCTTGGATGCTGCCTAACCTGCTGTGCTTTAACCAGCAACACATTTTCAACTGTAATTTCCAGCATCTGCAGACCTCATTTTTTACCCTATATACATTACAAACTCAGTTTAAGATACCTTAGTTACCAAAAGATCAAAAGGTACACAAACTTTAACAGACTCAACTTGGAAATAATTTGAGGTTTATAGAACGATGAATAAACTGTACAGTAGTGCCTCGAAATATGAACGACCCTGTTCACGAACAAATCGGTTTACGAATACGATTGTTCGTAAAATTTTGCTTCAATGTACATACGAAATTCAAGGTACGAATGCAAAAAGCCCGCGCACAACCCACGTGGTTTTATTGTTCTGCTTTGCTACGCGCGCTTTGAAAGCAAAAGCTCTCGGGTCCCGCATATCTCATTCAGTTCATCTTTGGCACGCGCACTGTGAACATCGTTTGTTGCTACGTCCAAGCATTCTTACGCTATCCGAACAACGGGAAAAGTGGATTCAGTTCGCAAACCGGGTCCCAGAACTGATTAAGTTCGTAAGTCGAGGCGCTACTGTACAGGCTTTAACTTGACCAATTACCTTAACTAAATAGATTAGGTAGGATCGGGGTTGTACATAATAGTCATACAAGGAAAAACCATTTTAAATGCGTATTTTCTGGATAGCAGTACATTTCAAACAGGTTTCTGGCTCAAGTGGTGAGTGATGATTTACTGAATGCTTTCCTAAACTAAAATCTGCTACTAGCTGGTACAGTGGTAATTTTACAATGCTAAAAGATGTGATTTTAAACTGGGAAAATAGATTGAAGAGCAATTTATCAGTTTCTTCCCCACCCCCCACTCCCCAACCTTGAGCTGGCCCAGAATTGCACTTTAACCTCTTCTAGGAGATGTCATGACTCATGTATACAAAGAAATTACTTAAGGTACTAAACAGTGATTTCAGTTGAGAGAAAGTGATCCTTTATTAAGTAGTCAGTATCTCAAATTAAGCAATATGTAACTTTGTTATCCTGTACAAGAACAAGAATTATACATAGCAGTAAATACTGTAGTTGCAACATTTCATGTTGTGAATATTGTTGATTTCATCATGCAGTGAACTGGAAAACACTTTCAAATATGTACAATCAAAATAGAGTGGAATAAAACAGAAAATATTGGTCTAGAACCAAGAGACACATACATAAAAGCAAATGCAAAAGGTTTAAGACAAAATAGAAATTTATTTTTGAACATAAGAGTCATTGTGAAATTAAACCCATTCTAACAGGTTAAAATATCATGAAAATAAAGGAACACAGAGGTGATGCAGCTCACGAAGAAGTCAAAATTTATGTCCTAACTTCTTGGTGAGTCTTTGTAATGTAGCAAAGAAGTTCAACGGTATGGTTCCCAACTCTCAACAAACCTTTGGGAAATTTTGACTCTTGTCCAGTTAAGAACAGATCATATTGGCTGAATTTTCTCAGTCTCACAATGTCAAGGTAGTTAGGAGAATGAGAGACATTCTTGATGACCAGAAAACAAAGTCTGATGTTCTGCATAAGGTTTTAGTAGCTAGATGGGAATCTTGCAACTGAGCAGCGAGGAGACCATTTGTTTGCATTAACAGCTCACTTCTCACTTACATGCACATTGCTATTTTCCCAGGCGGCAGAGTGAAATTCGCTGACACCAATTCCCATCTTGCAACTCAGAAGTTAACTGGCAACTCCAGCTCACATTGATCTTCTCCAGGCACCTATTCTGGCAAGCATTCCCCAACATCTTAAGGCTCACATTCATGCAACTTTAAAAAAATGTTCTTGGCCTGCAAGCATCACCAACAAGGTGTTACTCACTCCAAAAGTGCTTGAGGGGAGAGATACTAAATGAGGATTCTGCATCAGCATTTACTGTAGAAAAGGAGGTGTAAGATATAAAATGTAGGGAAAATAGATGGTGACATCTTGAAAAATGTCCACATTACAGAGGTGGGGGTGCTGGATGTCTTAAAACACATAGAAGTGGGTAAATCCCCTGAACCTGATCAGGTGGATCCTAGAACTCTGTGGGAAGCTAGGGAAGTGATTGCTGAGCCCCTTGCTGAGATATTTGGATCATCCATAGTCACACATGAGGTGCCAGAAGACTACAGGTTAGCTCATGTGGTGCCACTATTTAAGAAAAGTGGTAAAGAAAAGCCAGGGAAATAAAGACCGGTGAGCATGACATCAATAGTTGGCAAGTTATTGGAGGGAACCCTAAGAGACAGGATTTACATGCATTTGGATAGGCAAGGACTGATCAGTGATAGTCAACATGGCTTTATGTGTAGGAAATCACGTCTCACGAACGTGACTGAGTTTTTTGAAGTAATAACGGAGAGGATTGATGAGGGCAGAGCACCGGACTTGATCTATATGGACTTCAGTAAGACATTCAACACATTTTCTCATGGTTGACTGGTTAGCAAGGTTAATGTCATGGAATACAGGAAGACTAGCCATTTGGATACAGAACTGGCTTAAAGGTAGAAGGCAGAGGGTGGTGGTAGAGAGTTCCCTTTCAGACTGGAGGCCTGTGACCAGTGGTGTGCCACAAGGATCAGTGTTGAGTCCACTACTTTTCATCATTTATATAAATAATTTGGAAGTGAACATAGGAGGTACAGTTAGTAAGTTTTCAGATGACACCAAAATTGGAGGTGTAGTGGACAGTGAAGAAGGTTAACTCAGAATACAATGGGCTCACAATCAGATAGGCCAATAGGCTGAGGAGTAGCAGATGCAGTTTAATTTAGATAAACGCAAGGTCTTTTACCTGGGATGGAGGAATCCAGAACTAGGAGGTTGAGGGTGAGAAGGCAAAGATTTAAAAGGGACCTAAAGGGCAACCTTTCCATACAGAGAGTGGTGCATGTATGGAATGAGCTGCCAGAAATAGTGGAGGAGGCTGGTACAATTGCATCATTTAAAAGACACCTGGATAGGTATGTGAATAGGAAGGGTTTAAGAGGAATAATGGGCCAAGTGTTGACAAATGGAACTAGATTAATTTAAGATACCTGGTCAGCATGGGTGAGTTGGATTAAAGGGTCTGTTTCTGTGCTGTACATCTCTACAATGCCAAGTTTGTAGTGAGATGCCTTATTAAACTGCTGCTGTCCGTCGAGCATAGGCACACCACAGTGCTGTTAAGCAGGAGTTTTGGGTTTCTGACCCAGTAACAGTGAAGACACTGGTTTGCAATTCCAATGTATGGCTTGGAGGTGGTGGTGTTCCCATGCATCCGTTGCTCTCGTCCTTCAAGGTGGTACAGGTTGCATATTTGGAAGATGCTGTGTCAGGACCCTTGGTAGTGTTGTTACAGTGCATCTTGTAGATGGTACATATTACTGTTACTGTGTCTTGGTGGTGGACAGAGTGAATATTTGGTTGACAGATTCAGCAAACTGTTTTCTTTCAAGCTTCTTAAACTGGGGCTAAAGTTCCAGAAAAGTAGAGTATACTCCATCAAAATCCTGACTTATGCCTACAGCATAACACATTTTAAATTCCTGTTGGTGATATCTGTGCCTCTGATAAGCTAAGACTGTGTACTTGAGAAATGCCAATTTTCTCCGTTATGATTAAAGCCAAAAACGAAAGAACCATGGATGCTGAAAATCAGAAACAAAATCGGAATTGCTGGAAAAGTTCAGCAGATCTGGCAGCATCTGTGGACAGAAAGCAGAATCAATTTTTTGGGCCCAGTGACTCTTCTTCAGAACTGATTGCGGCTAGGTAAAGGTTGGTATTTCTGCTGAAGGTGGGATGAGGGTGGCTAGAGGGGGAAGGAGTAAACGATAAGTGGAGATGGAGCACAGAAAGAGAGAGATTAAAAAAAAAGAGTTGGGCAGGCAAAGAAGTGCTAAAGGTCAGCGTGGGAGAATGAATAGCTGCTAATGGGGACTGCTAGTGGCTGACAATGCATTAATTAATTAAAGCCATAGATTTCTTTAAAAAAAAATTTTCTATATTTCAGATTTACCATAAACCTATCTGTTCAAATTTTGTGATTTGTAAAGTGATTAAAAAACAAAGTATACTCAGTACTTTTAACTTTCTGCTTTGAAATGTGAGAATTTCTTAGTGTCATTGGTTCTTAGCTTTTTTTTTTTGAGTGCAGCACTTTTGAGAAATGCTAGAGATGCCTTTTAGCTTATAGAATGAAAACAATGCCAGCAAAGACAAAATCAACACCATGGAGACCACTGGATCTTTGCTGCCACCTTTCACAGAATCATCACCATAGGAAAGACTCAGCAACAACAGCAAAACATGGTGCACTATAGTTTAAAAAAGGGAGGAGAGGAAAGATCCATTTCTGATTTCACAGAAAGGACAGAGTTGATTGACTGGTATGTTAGTAGCTGTGTTTCTTTTATCTAAATGCAAGGAAATTAAAATGTTTGATTTTTAAAAGAGTAAAATAAACATTCAGTTGATTTCCCTATATTTAAGTGACATCAGAAGACAAGCAAGTAGCTGGTTAGTCTCTTCAAATAGTAAGGATTATGGGTTGTAATCAGTTATATTATTGAATAGATCAGGAACTGCCCTAGCATTTCTCAATCTCCAGAGTAAATATCAAGCGCTATGTGGTCCTGCAACCAGAATTTAAGAATCTAAGAAATTAGCAAGCAGGACCTCAAACATAAAACTTCTGGATTACTCCTGGTACTATACGTAAGTGAGCACAGAAACAGAAGAATAGAGCAGATCAACACGTGGTTGCAATATAGGAAAGAATTAAAATGAAGAAAAGTTGAAGACAAGACCATTACAGTGCTGGGGAAAGAAGGTCATCAGCATAGTCATAATGGGAACATTAGTTGTTTGAATACAGACTGGAATAGTAGTAAAAAGGGCAGAGACGGGCAAGAATTCCTAGAGTTTCCAGTCCAAAGAGAAAACAGACACTAAAAAAAATCTGGTTCTTGGGCATGTGGTGTAGATTACATACAGGAATAAAATTATTTTTAGATTAGAGTCATAACTTTTAGATTTCGCTATGGAGAAGAACAAGGAACAATCCAAAGAAGGAATAATTCAAGGAGAAAGCCAATTGGGATAAAAATGGACCTGACCTAAATAAGATGAAATCAAAAGTGATGATCACAAAACCAAAAGTGAACAAGGTTGCCTTTACAAACAGTTTGGGTCACACTCAAGGTATATTCCCACAAAGGGAAAAGGTAGGTCAAAAGTCCATAGTTCCTTGAATGATGGAAGAGATACAGATCAAGATAAAAAGTGTGCACTTTTGATATTATGGCCATGAACTATGCTGAATACACAAGGTCCACAGGGGAAGAGAAAAATTAAAGAGAAACAAAGGGTGTGTATGAAGGAAAACTGGTAGCTTACATAAAAATGAATCATCTTTTGGCATCTAAAAAGTAAGAACATTGAAAAAGGGAGTCGGAATGATAAGGGACCGAATAGGCAGTTCCGCATGGTACTACATTACAGCAAAGACAGTAAATGGATATTTTAAATCTGCGCTAGTTGAGAAAAAGAAGGAAGCATATGTCAGGATAGATCAAGTGAATCCTTAGAAGAGTTTAAGGGTAGTAGGTGTATACTTAAGGCGGCAAATCAGGAAGGCAAAAAGGGGACACGAGATAGCTTTGGCAAATAGAATTAAGGAGAATCCAAAGGGTTTTTACGAACACATTAAGGACAAAAGGGTAACTAGGGAGAGAATAGGGCCCCTCAAAGATCAGCAAGGCGACCTTTGTGTGGAGTCACAGAAAATGGGGGAGATACTAAATGAATATTTTCATCAGTATTTAAAGTGGAAAAGGATATGGAAGATGGTGGGAAATAGATGGTGACACCTTGAAAAGTGTCCATACTACAGAGGAGGAAGTGTAGGAGGTCTTGAAACACATAGGTGGATAAATCCCCAGGGCCTGATCAGGTGTACCTGAGAACTCTGTGGGAAGCTAGGGAAATGATTGCTGGGCCTCTTGCTGAGATATTTGTATCATCGATAGTCACAGGTGAGGTGCCGGAATACTGGAGGTTGGCAAACGTGGTGCCACTGTTTAAGAAGGGCGGTAAAGACAAGCCAGGGAATTATAGTCCAGTGAGCCTGACCTCAGTGGTGGACAAGTTGTTGGAGGGAATCCTGAGGGACAGGATGTACGTGTATTTGGAAAGGCAAGGACTGATTAGGGATAGTCAACATGGCTTTATGTGTGGGAAATCATGTCTCACAAACTTGATTGAGTTTTTTGAGGAAGGAATAAAGAGATTTGATGAGGGCAGTGCGGTAGATGTGATCTATAACGACTTCAGTAAGGTGTTCGACAAGGTTCCCCATGGGAGATTGGTTAGCAAGGTTAGATCTCATGGAATACAGAGAACTAGCCATTTGGATACAGAACAGGCTCAAAGATAGAAGACAGAGGGTGGCGGTAGAGGTTATTTTTCAGTCTGGAGACTGGAGAGCCACATGGATCGGTGCTGGGTCCTATAGGTTTTGTCATTTACATAAATGATTTGGATGCGAGCATAAGAGATACAGGTAGTTAGTTTGCAGATGACACCAAAGTTGGAAGTGTGGTGGATAACGAAGAAGGTTATCTCAGATTACAGCAGGATCTTGATCAGATGGGCCAATGGGCTGAGAAGTGGCAGATGGAGTTTAATTCAGGTAAATGCGAGGTGCTGCATTTTGGGAAAGCAATCTTAGCAGGATTTATACGCTTAATGGTGTAAGGTCCTAGGGAGTGCTGCTGAACAAAAAGACCCTGGAGTGCAGGTTCATAGCACCTTGAAAGTGAAGTCGCAGGTCGATAGGATAGTGAAGGCGGCATTTGGTATGCTTTGCTTTATTGGTCAGAGCATTGAGTACAGGAGTTGGGAGGTCATGTTGCGAATATACAGATCATTGGTTAGGCCACTGTTGGAGTATTGCGTACAATTCTGGTCTCCTTCCTATTGGAAAGATGTTTGAAACTTGAAAGGGTTCAGAAAAGATTTACAAGGATGTTGCCAGGGTTGGAGGTTTTTAGCTAGAGGGAGAGGCTGAACAGGCTGGGGATGTTTTCCCTGGAGCGTCAGAGGCTGAAGCGTGACCTTAGAGGTTTACAAAATTATGAGAGGCATGGATAGGGTAAATAGACAAGGCCTGTTCCCTGGTGTCAGGAGTCCAGAACTAGGAGGGCATAGGTTTAGGGTGAGAGGGAAAGATATGAAAGAGACCTAAGGGGCAACTTTTTTTTTTACAGAGGGTGGTACAGGTATGGAATGAGCTGCCAGAGGAAGTGGAGGAGGCTGGTACAATTGCAACATTTAAAAGACATTTGGATGGGTATATAAATAGGAAGGGTTTGGAGGGATGTGGGCCAGGTGGATTAGATTGGGTTGGGATATCTGGTCAGCATGGACGAGTTGGACCAAAAGGGTCTGTTTCCATGGTGCACATCTCTGTGACTCTAAGCAAGGAGACGCTGCGGAGGACATAGTGAAAGTGGAGGTTATTTAGTTACTTGAAGAGTTTAAAAATGGTGGGCAGTATCGGAAAGACTGCCTGTACATATAAAATTGATTTTTCAGTCTTTCCTCAACTTAGAGTAAACGAGAATTATAAGTGTCACACCCTTGTTCAAAAACAGACTCATTAAAAGGTAAACTCTGGAGTTATTGGCCAGTTAGTTAATTCACAGTAGTGGGTAAGTTTCTAGAAACAATCATTTGGAACAAAATTAAACTGTATTTGCCCCAAATGCCAACTAATTAAGGAAAGCCAATATGGAAGTACTGAGACCAAATTACGTTTGACCGACTTAGCCTTATTTTTCTTTGGAGGTGATAACAGAGAGGTCTGCGGAGAGTAGTGCTATTGATGTAGGATACACGAAATTCCAAAAACATTTGGCAAAATGCTGCACACCAGATCTCAGCGCATGGTCAGCACGCACAGTAAAAAGGACAGCAGCAACACTGATATGAAACTGGCCAAGTGAAAGTAAACAGTAACCATAATAATTGATAACTAGGTTGAAGAACATAAGAACTATGAGCACGAGTAGGCCATCTGGCCCTTCATATAGTGGAGCTCCCAGCAGCCAGGGGTTAGGTTAACTACATAAAACTCAATCATTGTGAATTAAGAGAAGGATAGCACAGAACTTCAAAAGGACACAGAATGGGAGCCAAGAGGCAAAATTAACTTAATGCAGAAGAGTGCAAAAGGATTAATGTTGGGAGAAATAATATAGAGTGACAAAATAAGAGAGAGTATAATTCTAAAGAGGTTTCAGAAGTAACAGGAGCTGGAGGTCATGTGCATAAGTCACTAAAAATAGCATAACAAGTGGAGAGGGCATTTAAACAAACCGCATCCCACGCATCAATTAAGCATACAGTACAAAAATCAAAGACACTATGATAAACTCACATAAACCACTGGTTCGGCCTCAACTGAATAGTGTGTCCAGTTCTGGGCACCACATCTAGGAAAGGTATGTAAAAGATTCATATGAATAATTCTAGAAATGTACTCACTTACATAGATAGGAGAAGTTGGGACTACATTCTTTTGGAAAAGGTTGAGATGAGATCTGATGAGGTACTCAAAACAATGATTGTTCTGGACGAAGTAGATAGGGAGAAACTGTTTATTGAGGAATGATCCAGTATCATTAGGGATAGACTTAAGATAATTAGCAAAAGTGAGAATGTGCATAAGGTATAAGCAGGTAGGGAAAGAGTTAAGTTCGGAGTTTTGTGAAACAAGAAGTTCAGCTGAGCATGACTCAGATCAGAGAAGAACTTACAGTTAACAATGGGGTGCTAGAGGTAAGGGTAATGGATTAATAAGGTGCAAAAGCAGGTAAAAACAAGGACTGCAGATGCTGGAAACCACAGTCTAGATTAGAGTGGTGCTGGAAAAGCACAGCAGATCAGGCAGCATGTGAGGAGCAGGAAAATCGACGTTTCAGGCAAAAGCTCTTCATCAGGAATAGAAGGTAGAAAAGCAGTCATTATGTTGAGCCATTTAACAATATTGGAATGGGGGGGGGGGGGGGGAGGAGGAGAAGGAAGAGATGATGGGACAACAAAAGAATCAATGTCAACATGAGGAAAATCTTCCTCACGTAGCAAGTGGCATGGATTTGGAATGAACTGTCCCACAGTGTGTACTGGAGGCAGGTTCAACTGAAGTACTAAAGACTAAATTTGTTATTATCTGAAAAGAACGAATGTCCTGCACAATAGGGAGAAGACCAGGAAGTGGTACAAGATGAACTGCCCCTTCAAAAGGTCATAACAGTCAGCGCGAGCCGAGAAGCTGTGCTGTGTGCATTCTATAAGTCAACAGTGAGAACTGCCACGTTATCACTAACTACAAAACATGGCCAATAGAAGTCAAGTATACATAAGCTATTCTCCTAAAATTACTTTTGCCCCGTACCATTCTCTTGTAAATCAGCATGGCATCTTTTCCATGGTCAATATAACAACTTGCAGTGATATACCATACATTAGAGCTTCCCAAGGCACTTTCAATGTTATAGAAAATAAAGAGATTCAGGCACATAAGAAGATACAGCATAGGTAACCATCTAAATAGGCAAATATGTGGATTTTAAACAACACCTTAAACATTGAGAAGACAGAGCATCATAATCTGTCACTCCTCCAAACTCTGTTTCCTTAGCTATGAACTCTAACCTTCTTCATGGAGAGAGTTTAGGATTATTTGTAATCTTGAGAGTCACATTTGACCCATTGTTGGGTCAACAATACTAAATTGACTTTAAAAATGCACAAAGAAAATTGTATACTGTTTCTATTTGTAAATAAAGTTCAAAAGAGAGAGATTATTACACAAGCAGAACAACAAAACAATTTTAAAACAATCAATTTTCCATTCCTCGAAATGTTCATTAGATTCCCAGAGATCAAATTCTACAAGCAGAATACACAGAGTTGGACTAATACTCGACATAAAGAATGATTTTTCACTCAAACTGCATCAAGGTCACTTAAGTAGACAGGTGAACTTTTATAAAACGAGAACAGTGCTATTGGTAAAAAGTTTCACTTTATATTTGAAAACAAATCAATACATTTTCCACACACTGATCCGGCAAATCTGTCAGTCATCGGATCCATATTTTAAACAAATAAATGGATTCAGCGTAAACAACTATGTATCAGTATTTTGTATTACAGATGGATTAAAACAAAGCAAGCAGCAGAATTTCCTTACGTAATTCGAGTACGGGTGGCATGAATAAAGTTGACTTCTTCAAACTTGTTGACAATTACATTTTTGCAAGAGAAATTTGGCACAAAAAGTCAGGAGGAAGAAGTAAAGACTGCAGATGCTGGAATCGAAAGTGTTTTGCTCGAAAAGAACAGCAGATCAGGCAGCATCCGAGGAGCAGAAGAATCAATGTTTCGGGAATAAGCCCTTCCTGATGAAGGGCTTGTGCCCGAAACATTGATTCTTCAGCTCCTCGGATGCTGCCTGACCTGCCGTGCTTTTCCAGCAACACACTCGACAATAAAAGGCCAGGAGCTTAACTTCAGAACTAACAGTGAAATATTCTAATACTGAGAAATTTGGTTTTTGCGAGGACATGAAATATAAATATAAAAAGGTGTAAAATTACCTAGTTGGTGTTAGTGTGTCTTCTAGTTCAATGAAATCCAACAGAAGTCATTAAAGTAGTGACCTGTACCTAGTCATATACATTAATGCTTTCAATAAAATACAACTTCTATCTTTACAGAGAGAGTCATTGAGAAGGAAAGCTCGGAAACAGATCCTTCGGTCCAACTCGTCCATGCCACCAGATATCCTAAATTAATCTAGTCCCACTTGCCAGCACTTGGCCTAGATCCCTCTAAACCCTTCCTATTCACATACCGTTCCAGGTGTCTTTTGAATGTTATAATTGTACCAGCCTACGCCACTTCCTCTGGCAGTTCACTCCATAAATGCAACACCCTGTGTGAAAATATTGCCTCTTGGATCCCTTTTAAATCTTTGCCCTTTCACCCTAAACCTATGTCCTCTTATTCGAGACTCCTCCACCCCAGGGAAAAGACCTTGCTTATTTACCGCATCCATGCTTCTCATGATTTTATAAACCTCTATAGGGTCACCCCTCTGTTCTGATGCTCCAGGGAAAACAGCCCCCAGCCTATTCAACCTCTCCCTGTAGCTCAAATCCTCCAACATCCTTGTAAATCCTTTCTGAACCCTTTCAAGTTTCACAAAGTCCTTCCGATAGGAGACAGAACAGAATTGCACACAATTTTCTAAAAGTGGCCTAACCAATGTTCTCTACAGCCGCAACGTGACCTCCCAACTCCTGTACTCAATACTCTGACTAATAAAGGAAAGCATACCAATCACCTTCTTCACTATCCTATCTACCTGCGACTCCACTTTCAAGAACCTGCACTCCAAGGACTCTTTGTTCAGAAATTCTCCCCAGGACATTATACTAAGTGTATACATCCTGCCATAATTTTCCTTTCCAAAATGCAGCACCTCACATTTACCTAAATTAAACTACATCTGCCATTCCTCTGCCCATTAGCCCATGTGATCAAGATTCCATTGTACTGCGATAACCTTCTTCACTTGTACAATGAATGTATTTTGTGCATAGTTAAAAGCTCTACCATCCATTAGCCAATGCAGTAAATCATTCACTAATCGAGATACTTGTTCTTACTGCTTACATTTTAGTAAATATAGTGTAATGAACATCAAAATTGCAATCCCAAAGGCATATACACATCAGTAAATTAATCAAATGATATCAACATTTAATGCTCGAATTACCAAAAATGCTAACTGTCATACCCATGTGGCTAGTAACTAATTAATTAAGCCAATGTCATCTTGGTTAAAAATGTTCTTTCATTTCCTTTAAAATTCCATTGAACCGGAGGACAACAAATCGAGAATACAGAAACACTTTTTTTTCAAATAACAGT
Source organism: Hemiscyllium ocellatum (assembly GCF_020745735.1). Classification (NCBI taxonomy): domain Eukaryota; kingdom Metazoa; phylum Chordata; class Chondrichthyes; order Orectolobiformes; family Hemiscylliidae; genus Hemiscyllium; species Hemiscyllium ocellatum. The sequence goes on from NC_083418.1 coordinate 39,805,859, forward strand.
TTTCGCTCAAGTGTAAAATTAAATCATGTGGTAAACTTTCAGAAATATTAGTTAGGATAGAGCAGCATTAAGGTTGGCAGCAAAACAAATGCAGAATAAGGAGTCTCCATCTAAAGTTATGCAAAACACTCCAAGGATTAGTTTCTTTATTTTGTTTATAAATACACAGCTCTCTGTAAACCTTACTCGCCCATTCCATACATGCAGTATTTTGGAACCAGAGTCATTTGGGTGAAATAAATAAAAATAACCCAGATGATAGCATTTAATATATAATAATGACATTTGATTTCCACTGAATCTCTAGTGCAGAAAGAGGCCATTCAGTGCATCAAGTCTCCAACAAACTCCTAGACTCAGAACCCTATACTATCCTTGTAACCCTGCATTTAGCATGGCTAACCTACCTTGCCTGCACACCATGGGGAAAATTTACTGTGAGTAAAAAATGAGGTCTGCAGATGCTGGAGATCACAGCTGCAAATGTGTTGCTGGTCAAAGCACAGCAGGTTAGGCAGCATCTCAGGAATAGAGAATTCAACGTTTCGAGCAATGATGAAGGGCTTATGCTCGAAACGTTGAATTCTCTATTCCTGAGATGCTGCCTAACCTGCTGTGCTTTGACCAGCAACACATTTGCAGCGAAAATTTACTGTGACCGATCCACCAAATTTGCACATTTTTGGACTGCGAGGGGAAACCAGAGCACACAGTGGAAGCCCACACAGATGCGGGTAGAACATGCAAACTTCAAACAAAGGCAGTCACTCAAGGCTAGAATCAAACTAGAGTCCCTGGCACTGTGAGGCAGCAGTGTTGACTACTGAGCTGTGCCTCCTCACCACCATCTGCCGCACAATGTCCATACTTCTGAGCTGAGCCAAGAGGCCTCGTTTCAAGTCCCACCTGTTCCAGAGGTATGCAATAATATCACTGAACATGCTGTTTATAAAATAGATACTATCCTTAGCAATCTTATTTAATCATGACACACTTAGCCCCACCAATGTCATATGAGGAGATTAGACAAACTGAGCCTATAGTCTCTAAAATTTTGAAGAATGAGAGGTTATCTCATGGAAGACTACAAAATAGTTGAAGGTATAGACAGGGTTAAAGCAGGTAAGATGTCTCGCTTAGTTTTGACGTCTATAACAGGAGACACAATTTAATAGCAAGGGTGATTCCAATTAGGGCCAAGATGAGGTGATATGTTCTTAATAAGAGGGTGGTAAATCTTTGGAATTGTCTACCATCAAGGATTGTGGAAGCTCAGGCTTGGAGTATCTAGAAGTGGTTGATAAATTTTTGATGATCAATGGCATAAAGGGTGACAACAGCACTGTGATTAAAAGGCAAAAGTGTTCGACCAGTCAAGCTCGATGGGCTGAATGGTCTACTTATGCTCTCATGTCCTAATCTCCCAGCACTATCAATTGGTTTCTAACTAACTTAGCATGAAATTAAGGATTTTGGGGAATGGAAAGGAAATAGAAGAAAACAACCTTAAAGCTTTACACCCCTTTCAACTTAACTCTCTTTACATATGATGTAAAGACAAATTTGTGGATTCACGTTTTGACAACCAAAGTTTCCAAATGTTAATCATCATTAGCTTTGGTTCATGCCATTTCAGTATTATAATAATTCAGGATGAAGCTGCAAATCAGGTGAGCTTAAGTAAAATGATGCATTCATGACTATGATCAGTATATAGACTCAGAGGTCTACAACTCAAAAAAGACACTTTAGCCAGTTAAGTGCCACAGCTTAGGCAAATCTGTGTCAGCCCAGAACAAGCACCTAAAAGTTGTATTCCTATTTTCTAACAGTTGATATTGTATTGAATTCCAGTTTTTCACCACACTCATTTACCACCCTCATATCCCCTCTAAACCTCTTGCCTTACATCTATGCCCCAGTTGTTGATTCCTCCACCAAGGGGAAAGCTCCCATTGTAATTTTATAATCTTAATCAGGTCCCCTCTCAATTTCCTCTGTTCTAAGGGAAACAATCCCTGTCTGTCCAATTTCTCTTCATAATAAACTTTCTAGCCCAGACGACATGTAAATCGCCTCTCTACCCTCTCCAGGCAAAACATCCTTCCTATAACGAGAATTCCAGAGCTGCACACAATATTCTAGTTGCAGCCTAACCAAAGTTTAGTACAATTCTAGCATATGAAGACAAGTTTTCCTATATGCATTAAGTGCTTTATCTACCCGTCCCTGTACCGTAAGGGACCAACAGCTATGCAGACGAAGATCCCTGATCCTTGGTGTTTCCCGGTAACCTACCATTCATCATGTATTCCATCTGTCCTGCCCAAGTGCATCACCTAACATTTATCTGGATTGAATTCCATTTGTAGGATTGTTGAACTTCAGTCGCTAGAAAACTCGTTCTATTAAATAATAAACTAATCCAAAGATTTGGAAATCCAAACAACCAATTCAAATTGCATTTGTTTACAGCAGAATTCAAATAGTTCTAAAATAATTTATTGAACATGACATTCACGTGTAGAAGTAGCAAGAGTATAATATTGAAAACAACTGTTTACAAACACATTCTCTAAACAGGTGAACAATAAGTTAAGTGCCTGAAAAGTATCTCTTACCACATTCAAATATAGAAATTCAGAAAGGAGTTTTTTTTTTAGATTAGATTACTTACAGTGTGGAAACAGGCCCTTCGGCCCAACAAGTCCACACCGACCCGCCGAAGCGCAACCCACCCATACCCCTACCCCTACATATACCCCTTACCTAACACTATGAGCAATTTAGAATGGCCAATTCACCTGACCCGCACATCTTTGGACTGTGGGAGGAAACCGGAGCACCCGGAGGAAACCCACGCAGACAAAGGGAGAACGTGCAAACTCCACACAGTCAGTCGCCTGAGGTGGGAATTGAACCCAGGTCCCTGGCGCTGTGAGGCAGCAGTGCTAACCACTGTGCCACCGTGCCGCCCTCTAAAAAAATCTTTTTGAAAAATCTGAAATAAAAACTGAAACTGTTTGAGGAACCTAGCAAATCTGACAGCATCTGTGCAGCCAGAAACATTACTCTTCTTCAGAGCTGATATCACATAAGTATCTTTGAACTTAAAATGTTAATTCTGTATCTCTCTCCAGATTTTCTGTTTTACTTCAGACTTCTGACAGCTGAAGTATTTTGCTTTTCTTAAAAAAAAACATGTTTTAGTTTGTCCAAAAGTAGTGTCATAACTGAGATATGACATGTTGAAAATCACTACAATAAAGTTGCAAGTCCAAAGGTCAGTGAGTTTGTTTTCACCCAATTCATAATTTGGAGATGGAAGCTTTGTTTACTACAATTAGTCAGACCAGAAGAATCAGAATGCTATACCAGATGAAAGCCAACTTTTTAACCTGAAAAAGTTGGGGATGAACAATTGAAAATTGTTCCTAGAATAATACTTAAAACCTATAAAATCTGATAGGTTACAATTTCACACATATATAATATATTGAAGTGCTTTAAGAAAACAAACGTGCGTTAAACTGCAGCAAATAAACCACAAGGGGTGAGCAACTCAACTCATAGCTGAAATTAAAACCACAAGTTCACAGGTTACTCTTTCCTTGTTAAATTTTGTAGAAATCAGCTCTAACCATAATGCATTATTGCCATTAAAGCAAAAAGCTGCAAGAGATCTTAAAGGTTAACTGTGATGCAAGATCCAGTGCTTCATTTATCACAGGTGGCTTTTACAGCAATGCAATTAAAAGGTTTGCTTAAGTCAGATTCCCTCACAATACCTCTTCCAGAAATGCTAATAAGAAGTATTCTACATTTTGTTATGCCATGCCAGATTATAGTGAGCACTCAGAATGCAAAAGAACATATCACGTAATGCCTACATTCTACTCACAGTTTAAAAGTTTAACAGATGGATTTTAACTGAAAACGTGTTGCTGGAAAAGCGCAGCAGGTCAGGTAGCATCCAAGGAGCAGGAGAATCGACGTTTCGGGCATGAGCCCTTCTTCAGGAAAGCCATCCCTGAAGAAGTGCTCATGCCCGAAACATCAATTCTCCTGCTCCTTGGATGCTGCCTGACCTGCTGCGCTTTTCCAGCAACACATTTTCAGCTCTGATCTCCAGCATCTGCAGTCCTCACTTTCTCCCAGATGGATTTTAACCCAGTCAAACCTCAACATATGATTTATGGCAAGGGGAGTGAAACAGGGGCGTAGAAAAGTTAAATTCAATAACCTAATGAAAACATAGCCCAAAATATTGATGTAGACCTGGTTCAAAATCCAATGAGGAAAAGCATTTCTTGAAAACAAGTGGTTGTGATCTGCATTATGTGAAAGGGTGGAGGAGATATTCATAATTGGTTTTCAAAAAGGAGCTGGATAAAGCACCTAAAGAAAAAAAAAGTCTATGAGGAAAGGTCAGGAAATAAGACTAGCGAAACTGTACTTGCAAAGAATTGGCACAGACTTGACAGGACAAATAGCCTCTTTCTAGACTGAAACTATGTTATGACTCATACCAGACCCAACATGTAACATAGAGATCACAACATTATGGGTGGGTCTCTACAGACTGTCAGAACTGCTTTGGTGCTAGTTGTCTTCACTAGGAATTTGAGGCTGAATTTTATAAGCATAAACATGGCACAAACAACAGTCTAAATCCAGGGTGTCTCTCATATTAAATATATTGAATTTAAGCATTTGCTTAATTATTAATTTATTTCCCCAGAACATTAGGTATAATGCAAGTTTCGGATTGTAGTAATAATGAATGCCTCTAAGATGGTCCACCACAAAATTAGGATGAGTCTTAAATCTTATTTTTGCCAATGAGTCAATGTCAATTTAATTACACATTCCTAATCTACATTTTGTTTAAGAATAAGTTACCAATTAAGTATAGAAGCCTTAGTTTAATAGATAAAATTGCATAATGGTAACTACTGAACATGCATTACAAGCACAAACAAAGTGCAGGTCCAGCAGCATCAGTGGAGAAAGAAGCAGAGTTAACATTGTGTCTAGTAACCCTTCTCCATTCAAAATCCTAAATTGTAAGTTTAACAGAGCCAATCTAAATCAAATCAAATAGGCTGGTGAATGGCAGATGGAATTTAATTTAGATAAATGTGAGGTGTTGTATTTTGGTAAGGCAAATCAGAGGAGGGCTTAATACATTTAATGGTAGCATCCTGGGATGTGTCGCCAAACAAAGATCTCGTGTGCAGGTGCATAGTTCCTTGAAAATGGAGTTACAGGTAGACAGGATGAAGATGATGACATTTGGCACACTTGCCTTCACTGATCAGAACATTGAGTTTAGGAGTTGAGATGTCATGATGCAACGCTGCAGGACATTGGTGAAGCCACTTTTCGAATATGGTGTACAGTTCTGGTTGCCCTTCTATAGGAAGCATGTTGTTAAATCTGACAAGGTGCAGAAACTATTTACAAGGATGTTGCCAGGACTGGAGGGTTTGAGTGACAGGAAGAGGCTGAATAAGCCATGGCTTTTTTCCCCTAGAACGTCAGAGGCAGAGGGTTGATCTTATAGAGGTTTATTAAATCATGGGGTCATGAATAGGGTGAATAGCCAGAGTCTTTGCCTAGTGTGGGGGAGTCCCAAACTAGAGAGCATAAGTTTAAGCTGAAAGGGAAAAGATTTTAAAATGCCCTGAGAAGTAACTTTTTTTACGCAGAGGGTGGTGTGTGTATGGAACGAGTTGCCAGAGGAAGTGGTGGAAGCTGGTAAAATTATAATGTTCAAAAGGCATCTGGATGGGTATATCAATAAGACGGGCTTAGAGGATATGGGCCAAATGCTGGCAAATGGGACTAACTTAGTTAGAGACTAAAAACACTGCAGATGCTGGAATTCAAAGTAGACAAGCAGGAGGCTGGAAAAACACAGCAAGCCAGTCAGCGTTAGGAGGTGGAGAAGTCAATGTTTCAGGTACAACCATTCTTCAGGACTGGGGGTAAAGGGAGCTGCAGAGTAGGGAGTGTTATGGGTTGGGAGAGGGGCAGAGTGGTGAAGTAGCGATAGGTGAACACAGGTAGAGGATACTGTTTGGATGGTCATGGGAGGAATGAATCCAGTTGATGACTAGAAAGAAGGGTCAGCAAGTGAAATGGAAAGGAGGTGGAGGGCCTGGAAAGAGAGTCGGGAATGGGAAGGGAGGTTATTTGAAACTGAAAAACTCAGTGTTGAGTCCTCCAGACTATAGGCTGCCCAACCTAGTTTACTGTATCCGGTACTCCCAACATGGCCTTCTCTACATCAGTAAGACAAAAGCTAACTGGGGGCACATTTCGCTGAATATCTCAGCTGGACCTGCAAGAGCCAACCTGACCTCCTAGTCACCATCCATTTCAATTCCCCTTCCCATTCCCTCTCAGGCACGACCATTCTTGGCATCCTCCATTACGACAGCAAATCAGATCACAGACTGGAGGAGCAATACCTCATCGTCCGCTTGGGCAGCCAACAATCCAGAGGAGAAAGTGAGGATTGCAAATGCTGGAGGTCAGAGCTGAAAATGTGTGGCTGGAAAAGTGCAGCAGGTCAGGCAGCATCCAAGGAGGAGGAGAATCGATGTTTCGGGCATGAGCTCTTCTTCGCTCATGCGCGAAACGTCGATTCTCCTGCTCCTTGGATGCTGCCTGACCTGCTGCGCTTTTCCAGCAACAATCCAGAGGACTCAACATTGAGTTCTCCAAGTTCAAATAACCTCCTTTCCCACGTCCAACTCCCTTTCCACCCCATCCCCTTTCATTCCTCTAACCAAACCTTCCTTCTAGCCACCAAACTGATTCATTCCTCCCATCAACCAACCAGACCGAACACTCTACCTGCATACACCTATTACTGCCTCACCACTCCACCCCTCTCCCCACCCATAACCCTCCACCCTACCCACAACCCTGAAGGGCGAGACCCAAAATGTTGACTTCATCTCCTAATACTACCTGGCTTGTTGTGTTCTTCCAGCCTCATGATTGGCAAATAAGACTAGGACAGATTAGGATATCTAGGAGTGCAGACAAATTGGACTGAAAGGTCTGTTTTCAAACTGTATAACTTTATGACTCTATAATCGAATATCCTATATCGTGATGTTCACATCATCACGCACACTTGAAAGGTTAAAGGTTTCCTAAGTACAAAACTAGTTATAATCTCAGAAAACAAAAAGATCTTCCATTTAAAATGGGAATAACTTGAAAAGTAAAATATAATACAAGGCTACGCAATTAAAGATAGTTATTCAATTAACTGTAAACATTATACGATCTTAAACCCGTGCGACTGTCACAAGCATGTCCTGACAATCGCAACCTTCCCTCCGAAAACAACTCAAATGAATCAATCTATAATTTTCCGAGAAACGTATTAAAAAGCAGATCGAATATATACTTTAAGAAAAATTAATTAACACGATTTATACGAGAGCTCGTTTATTAGGTTTCCCCAATAGAAGAGCGGGAGGGGGTGGGAAACACTAATGAGATAGCAACTATCTCCTCTACTTTGGCATTTACAGGAGGTAAGATACACAGTAAAAGGGCCAGGCCGCAATACAAACTCCCTTCCTTATCTCTGAAACAAAATACACAGAAAACATTATAGCGATACGTACCCAGCGGTTTCATATATCTATCATTCGTACTTATTAAAACGAAGAGAAAATATTGTTGTAAACAAAGTAAAAAGAGCACGGTGATATAAACTATTTACTTTGACTTCAAAATACGCTCTGTATGTGTAGATCTCGGCGGGAAATTACAGCAACAAGCCCTACTTTCCAAGATGGCGCCTCCGCCTGTACAGGTCAAATCTTCGAACCGACGGATGCGGCTTGTTTTGACAATCCCAAGACCCTCTGCGCCGCGTCTGTCAATCATTCAACAACTGCCCCTCCTGAATCAAACAAACCTTCCGACCACACCACGCCTTCACCCGGTTACAGACCAATCAGCTGGGGGGGTGTCCTGCTGTGGGGCACGTGATAGTGATGTCCAATCAGAACGCGTGATGTTCTTCATTCCCTCCCCCCCTCACTGTCTTTGCTGAAATGGCGGCGAAATGAGAAGGCCTGAGAGAGGTGGCGGAAGCAGGCAAGAAAAGTTAGGTGTGAAGCACAGTAGGTCAGGCAGTATATGTGGGGAGCGAAACAATGTTAACGTTTTGGGCTCAGTGGCCCCTCTTCATATTTCCACCTATTTCTGTTTTGTTTTCATTTTTACTTCCACACCTGCAGGGTTTTTTTTGTTTTAACTAAATGTTGTGAGTGGTAGGGAAGAATCGATGTTCAGGGTGAGAGATGATGCACCGGCAAACACAACTATCACTCTTCCAAGCTCTGTCAGTTCTGAAGAAATCACGGGTGAGCTGGAAAACCCCAGCAGGTCTGGCAGCATTAGTGGAGAGAGCAAGCGAGTTAATATCGAGTGTTCTGAAAAAAGGTCACCAGACCAGGAACATTAATTCTGATTTCTCTCCACAGATGCAGATATCAAAATTAATGTTTCTGATCTGTTGAACTTTTTGACAGAACACTCGATGTTAATTCTCTTTCTCTCTCCACAAATGCTGCCAGACCAACTGAGTTCCTAGTTAAAAATCACACAACACCAGGTTATAGTCCAACAGGTTTAATTGGAAGCACTGGCTTTCAAAGTGTTGTTCCTTCATTAGGTTGCCCACAACCACCTGATGAAGGAGCAGCGCTCCAAAATCTCGTGCTTCCAATTAAACCTGTTGGACTATAACCAGGTTACCTGGTGTTTTGTGATTTTTAAACTTTGTACAGCCAGTCCAACACCAGCATCTCCAAATCATGAGTTCCTAGTAAACTTCTGATCTGTCAAGCCCATTGTCACTGAAATGACTTGTTCAGTATTACTGTCAATTGGAGTCATAATATTGCCATCAATGCTATTACCCGACATTTACTTGGTAATAACTTGCTTGTTGCTTCTTAGTTTGTGTTCACTAGGAAACCTTGGCTTTGGCATCATTACAGCCCTGATCCAAATACAGATCAAAAAGAATTCCACAGGTGAGCTAAGTGAATTGCCTAGGTATAAAGACGTCATTTGACTGAAGTGTGCCATCAAGGAACTGTAGCAAAATTGAAGAATATGAAAATTGGGGCAACTCTTCATAATTTGAAGGCATATTCAGGAGAGAGTAAGATGGGCATGGATCTTAGAGGTCAACATCTCAGCTGCAGTATCACTGAGGGAGTGTCCTTGGCTGAAATATCTTCAACAGCTTCATCAATGCCTCCCCTCAATATTAGTTCAGATTTGTATGTCCATTGATTGTACTTGTTCAATATCACTTACAACATTTCAGAAATTGATATCTGCATGCAGGAAAATTTGAGCACTGTTCAGGCTTCGACCAATAACTCACAATTAACACTTATTCTACACAAACACTATGGAATGGCCGCCACCAAAAAGAGAAAATCTAACCATCTCACCTTAATATTGTGGTATTAATGCCACTGAATTTGCCACGATTAACAATCTGGGACCATCCATTGTCATGAAGATGTGGGTATACGGTAAGGAGAGTTAAAAGCTAGCAGAACTACCTGACAGCGTCAAGTGTTCTGAATAAGATACAATGTAACCTTTTGGTCCTGCAATTAGTGTTGCTGGTTGCCTGGAGACATAAAACACAAATTTGATTTAGGCCAATCAGATTAAATTATACCCTGAAAAATATCAAACTCCAATCACGTTTGAATTTAGTATATTGACAATAGTAAAAGACAATGCACAATCCAATGCTTTAGGGGTATCAGACAAGGAAAAATTGAACATTTGGGGGAGAACTGCCAAGCCACCAGCATGTACAGACTGCCTAAAAAATAGCTCTATTAAAGGTACCTTTATCAATCAGTGACCTGTGGAACAGAAATCCCGAAGAAAAAGAAAATCTACGGAGGAAGATACCAAGAGAAGATTTGACAGCTGCCCATTTTGAAATTTGCATTTTTGGCAAATTTAATTGGAGGTTTTATCGAATTAGTATTGTAAAAGAGGAAGGTAAAAGATAGGTTAGAGAAAGATGTTGTAAATAGTTGTTAATTATTCTCTGTTACACTTTAAGGAATAAACTTGTTAATTTTTACTTTAAATAGTGACCTTTGGCAGAGTCCATGGTTTCTCGAATTTTCGCAGATTACTGCACAGGATAAATCTTTTCTGTGTTGCTGGTTTTTAAATTAAGCGGGGGGGTTTGCCCATGTTGTAACAGTTTGGGGGCTCATCCGGGATTTGAACGGCTTAGGGGGCTTTAGTCTGCGATTTGAACAGTTGGGTCTTGGATTTGTGATTTGAACTGGTTTAGACAGATTTGAATACATTTGGGGATATAAAATAACCTAGCAGATTTAAACACTTGCAGGTTAGTGTCCTAGATCTTTAAATAAAACATAGGTGAGACAATTTGTTTAATTTCGGTGACTCGTGGTTGGTTAAATCAAAAGTGAAAGCAATGGCTCTTAAAATTGCTAAACAGGTTCTGGAATTTGAAGACGATTCTCAGATTTACCAAGAAAGCTTAGAAGGAAAGAAAAAGGCCATACTTTTAGAATTAGAAAATAAGTTAGATTTGGGTTTAACCAAGGACAGAAGTAAAACGGAAATTGTAAGGGATTAATCAAACACTTAGGTGTGTCAAAGAAACAGACGTGCAGTAGAGGTAGAAAAACTTAAATTACAATTGAGGAAAATGGAGTTAGAGGATAAAGGGAGAGAGAAGGAAAAAGAGAGAGAAGGTTCTTAGCTGAGCAAAGACAGAAAGGAAAAAGAAAGAAGGTTCTTAGCTGAGCAAAAAGAGAGAGAATTTGAACTTGAGAAGTTACGACTTAATCAGCAAAGTCAACTTAACAGGATGGAGATTAAAAGAGAAAGTAATCTTATATACAAATATGTCAAAATGTTGCCACATTTTGATGAGAAAGGTGTTGAAGCCTTTTTTATTTCATTTGAAAAATTGGCTTGGCAGATGGAGTCATCCGAGGATTTGTGGGTAATGCTAGTTCAAACTAAACTGGTAAGCAGTGCTGGTGAAGTATTTGCCGCGCTGTCAGTTCAGGAGTCAAGAGATTATGAAGAGATTAAACAGGCTATTTTAAGTGCTTATGAATTGGTACCAGAAGCATGTAGATAGCAGTTCAGAAACATAAAGAAGGAACCAGGTCAAACTTACGTTGAGTTCAAAAGAATTAAGCATAGTCATTTTAATAGATGGATGGTTGCTTTAAAAATAGATAAAACCATTGAGGGTCTATGAGAGATTATTCTGCTGGAGGAGTTTAAAAACTCACTTCCAGAGATGGTAAGAATTCACGCAGAGGAACAGAAAGTTCAGGAAGTGAGAAGGGCAGCAGAATTAGCAGATGAATACATGTTGGTGCATAAGACAAGCTTCTGGCCAGAATTTCATCCTGTGAGGCATAGAAGTTGGGAGAAGAGGAGATCCTACACTACGAAACAAAGAGTAGAGAACAGTGGTAAGAGTTTATCACAGGATAAAGAAGCCCAAGAGGGTGGAAAGTTAAAAGGCTTTAGGTATTTTCATTGTAATGGAGTGGGACACAGAAAATTACAGTGCCGGTGGTTTCAGAAGGGCACTGGAAAAAGGTGTTTTCACTGCCAGAAGGTGGGACAAGTAAAATCTCAGTGCTGGCCGTTAAAGAAAGGCACTGTGGGAAAAGATGTGGTGAAAGAAGCTAAGCCAATGGCATTAGTGAAGGTAGTAAAGGAGACCCCAAGAAGATCCAAGGAGCTGCAGGAGAGTGCACAGCCTAGGCAGGGCTGGATATGGAGTTAGTACCTGATCTCTACAAAGAACTTTCCTCTGTGAATAAAGTTTACTCAGAAAGAACAGGGGGAGAAGGACAAGAAGTTATAATTTTGAGATATACAGGATCTAACCAGTCACTGGTAGTAAGGGATGAGCAAATATGCACTCTTTCTGATCTGTTACCCAAGAGTGTGGTAATTTGTGGGATAGATGGACAGAAACGTAGCGTTCCCCTCTGTAAGACCAGGTTGGAGTGCCAACTTAAGAGTGGGGAAGTTAAAGTGGGAGTGATTGACAGTGTCAGTTCCAGGAATTCAATTTGTTCTTGGGAATGATTTGGCAGGATCCAAGGTGAGAGTGGCACTCCTTGTTGTGGAGAAGCTCAAGGAAAACCAAGAAATTGAGGACTTAAAACAGAAATGACCTGGTATTCTCCCAGCCTGTGGTAACCAGACTCCACAATCATAAGTCACAGCAAGAAGCAAAAAGTAAAAAGAAAGATGAAGGAGTTGAGGTTCTGTTAGCGGACACCTGTTTGACATAACAGTGCAGGAAAAACCTGAACAGGCAGAGGGTCAGACAGAAGTGTTTAGTCCTGAAGGGCTAAGGAATGTGCAACAGCAAGACAAGACAATAAAAGATATATATGTGGATGCATACTCCAAAAAGGAGGCAGGGAATATTATTGAGGGTTATTATCTGAAAGATAGAATCCTAAGGTGGAAATGGTGACCACAGCAGGTTAGTGCAGAGGAGAAATGGGCCAAAGTGCATTTGATTACGTTGCTGGTAGCATACAGACAGGAGGTGTTGTATGGTAGCACATGAACTACCTGTAGGAGGTCACCTAGGGGTACGAAAGGCTCAGGGTAAGGTACAAAAATATTTTTATTGGCCTGGAATGCACAAGGATGTGGTGAACGTTTGCTGAATGTGTCATACATATCAAATGGTAGGTAAACCACAGGCGGTAATAAAGCCAGCGCCTCTGTTGCCAATTCCTGCATGTGAAGAACCTTTCATGTGAGTTATAATTGATTGTGTAGGTCCCCACCTGAGAACTAAAAGTGGGAATTAGTACTTGTTAACCATAATGGATGTGTCGACCAGATTTCCGGAGGCAATTCCATTATGGAGTATCAAGGCAAAAAGTGTGGTAGGTCTACCCAGAGAGACTCAGTCGGACCAAATTTAACTGCTTGGATGTTTAAAGAGGTAATGGATAGTTTAGGTACATCGCACTTCAAATCTAGTGCGTACTATCCTGAATCCCAGGGAGCTTTAGAAAGGTGGTATCAGACCTTGAAGACCATGTTGAGAGCATACTGTCAGGATTACCTGAATGATTGGGATAAAGGTATCCCATTCATATTGTTTGCCATTAGATGATACCCCAAACAAATCTACTCAGTTCACTCTCTTCGAGTTAATATTTGGGAATGAAGTGAGAGGTTCCTTAATATTAATTAAAGAAAAATTGAAAGGACCAAAGCAGCAGATCTCACATTTGGATTATGTATTGGAGGTGAGGGAGAGATTAAATAGAATAGGTGAGTTAGCTAAACATCTCCTAAAGAGGGCACAGTATAGAATGCAGCAGGTGGCCGATAAAAGCTCTGAGACATGGATGTTTTCCCGAGGGGATGACATGTTAGTACTGTTACTAGTGATGGGCGATCCCTTCAAGGCCAGGTTTAGTGGTCCCTATGAAATTGAGAAAAAGTTGAGTCAGGTGAACTATCTATTAAAGATGCCTGATAGAAAGAAAAGGTATTGAGTATGGCATGTGAACATGTTGAAACTGTATTATATCAGAGAGAAAGAACTGGTGTTAATTACTGCCCTGCAGAGTAAGGATTCAAATCCAAATGATGTGGATTTTGATGTGCCTCAAAACAGATTAAAAAATGAAGAAGTCCTATCTGTCTCAGGAGCATGGAACGCAATTGAAAGATTTGTTACTGATGTATAATGACACATCTAAGAACCAGATTGGGTGGACTAATGCTATTGTACATGAAGTAAACGTAGGGATTACTGCTTCGATAAGACAACACCCCTATCAGCTTAATCCTTTCAAAGCCAGACGATCCAGATATAGGTGGAGGTCATGCTTGACGAGGACATCATCAAACCAAGCCAGAATGAGTGGAGTTCGCCGATCGTCTTAGTTCCCAAACCAGATGGGACTCAACAATTCTGTGTGGATTATCGGAAAGTCAATGCGGTTACAAAATCGGACTCATATCCAATTCCTAGATTGGAGAACTGTATCAAGAAATTTGGACAAGCCAGTTACATCACCAAAGTGGACTTAATGCATGGTTACTGGCAGGTACCATTATCAGAGATGGCAAAAGAAATATCCACATTTGTACTCCCAAGTGGGCTATATCAGTTTAGAGTGATGCCATTTGGAATGAAGATCCCACCTGTCACTTTCCAAAGACTCGTGAACACAGTTGTGGTTGGGTTGACGAACTGTGCAGTCTATGTTGTGATCTTTCTAAGTCCTGGAAAGAACACATGGTACAGTTTGCAGAGCTCCTTGAACAACTACAATAAGCAAAACTGGAGATAAATAAAACTGAATTTGCAAAAATAGAGGTGACGTTCCTGGGACATGATATTGGTCCTCGAAGGTTGACACCACGGAACACAAAGATGGAGGCCATTGAGGAATTTCCACGACTAACTTCGAAGAAAGAGGTGCTTTGATTCTAGGGACTCAGTTGGTTCTATCGGATGTTTGTTCCAAATTTCAGCAGTGTCGTGGCACCGTTAATCAATTTGCTGAAGAAGAACACAAAGCTTCAGTGGACAGAACAATGCCAGGAGGCATTCAACCATTTAAAATCAATATTAACCACCGAATCAGTGTGAGCTACTTCAAACTTCAAAACTTTTTAAAGTCGCCATCGATGCTCGTGATGTAGGAGTTGGAGATGTACTCCTACAGGAAGTTGAGGATGGGATGAACTGCCAGTTGGTTACTTTTCAAAGAAGATCAACACCCACCAGAGAAAATACTCCACAATCGAAAAAGAATGATTGATTTTAGTAGTGGCCTTACAACATTTTAATGTGTATGTCACAAACATTGTGTCAGAGACGGTTCACAATCCTCTTACATTCTTCGAATGCTTTAAAGACAAGAATATGAGACTATTTTGTTGGAGTCTTATGTTACAGACTTTTAATTTAAAAATCGTACATGTTACTGGTCATAAGAATATAACCACAGATGCGTTATCGCGAATTTATCTGATAAAGTTTAGGTGAGATTTGTATTTATTTGATGTTTTATATATAGGTATATGGGAAGAAGTTAAGGTGAACTTATATTAATCTGTGGGGGATCCAAGGTGGCAGTGATCTAGGTAGATCACGTAGCAGAGCTCCACACCGCAATACAAGCCCAATTGCGATATTCTGGGAAGGTCGTGGAATCCCATGAAGCTGTTAAAAATCAACTTATCTTGGTCCTCGCCATCCAGGTATGCCGAAGAAGGGGAGTAGGAGCATCTGAGGCCAGGCCCACGGCCCAACCTGCAGGATCCTCAGACTCAATATCCTACCAGGCCCTGGTGAAGGACCTCGTAATATTTCACAAGGTGTTGGGTAAGCAGATAGAGGAGAAGCTGGCCCTGATCTTTATCGTGCTGCAGAAGCATGAACAGCAGCTGGGAGACCTAGAGAAAAGGACAGATGAGTTGGAACACAGAGTTCCAGTGGTGGAAGCTGATACTGGTTCCTCCAAAGATAGGATCCAAACCCTGGAGTCACAGGTCCTTAAGTTGCTTGACCAAGTTGATGACAGGGGCAGGAGAAAACATATTCAGATCATCGGTCTGTCAGAGAGTAAGGAAGGTGAGCGACCAGCGGAATTTATTGAGGACTGGTTGCCGAAATTCCTTAACTTGGAGGTTGGAATGAGAGGCTTGAAGATTGAGAGGGCACACCGGGTCACGTCGCGGAGATCAGTTCTGGATATTGTCCTCGTCCTATCTTAGTGCAGTTTCATCATTACAGAGATAAGGAGAGAATCGGGGAAGCTTCCAGAATCCAGGGGACAGATCCAAAGGCCCTAGTTTACGAGAGCTCTAAGATCATGTTCTTCCAGGACTTGTTAGCGGCGGCGATCCAGAAAAGAAAATCCTATGACAGCATCAAGAGAAGACTGACAGAGCTCAGGATCCAGTACTCTCCGATGGTGCTTCAGATCACCTGAGATGGATCTGTACATCTGACACATCGGAGAAAGCAAGAGACTTTGTGGACAAACTAACTTAATCCTGAACAATTTACTATATACGAATAGTAGTATTGTTTGGGTATATCTCTGTTGCTCTTTTAAAAAAAGAGCAAGTCCAGGGGGTCGGGGCTTTCTTTTCCTTTTTTTTGTTGGTAATAATCTGGTCTAAACTATGTTTAGCAGTTAAAAATCACACAACACCAGGTTATAGTCCAACAGGTTTAATTGGAAGCACACTAGCTTTCGGAGCGACGCTCCATCAGGTGATAGTGGAGGGCTTGATTGTAACACAGAATTTATAGCAAAAATTTGCAGTGTGATGTAACTGAAATTATACATTGAAAAATTGATTGTCTGTTAAGCCTTTCATCTGTTAGAATACAGTGATAGTTTCACTTCTTTCATGTGTAAATCACAAAACCTTTTTTTTAAGTTGCATTCTCAGGTTAGCTGTTAACAATGGTGATAGCTAGACAATATGTTGAAGGTGTTAACCCCTGTGTTCTCTGTCTATGCCATGATGTTTAGATTGATTCTAATCTAAAAAGTGAGATAACAGAGTTTTACATAAATTCATGCATTTTTTGAGCTCAGAGTTCTACATGAATATATGCAGTTTTTGAGCAAAGTGCAATGTAACTCTGCATCCAGACACATGGAACAGTCATGGGGACCAAATTTGCACCCCAATATGCCAACATTTTTATGCACAGGTTCGAACAAGACTTCTTCTCTATGCAGGATCTCCAACCAACATTGTATACCAGGTACATTGATGACATTTTCTTCCTCTGGACCCATGGCGAGGAGTCACTGATAAAACTACACAGTGACATCAACAAGTTTCATCCCACCATCAAACTCACCATGGACTACTCTCGACTGTCTGTCTCATTCTTGGATACATGCATTTCCATCAAGGATGGGCACCTCAGCACCACACTCTACCGCAAACACACAGACAACCTCACAATGCTACACTTCTCCAGCTTCCACCCAAAACATATTAAAAGAGCCATTCCCTTTGGACAAACCCTATGCGTACACCGGATTTGCTCAGATGATGAGGAATGTGACGGACACCTGGAAGTACTTAAGGATGCCCTCACAAGAACGGGGTACGATGCTCAACTCATCGACCGCCAGTTCCGACGTGCCACAACAAGGAACCGTAATGACCTCCTCAGGAGATAGACATGTGCTGCAACTGACAGGGTACCCTTCGTTGTTCAGTACTTCCCAGGGGCTGAAAAATTACGCCATGCTCTTCGTGACCTGCAACACATTATCAGTGAGGATGAGCACCTCACCAAGACCTTCCCCACACCTCCACTACTTGCCTTTAAACAACCGCCAAACCTCAAACAGATCATTGTTCATAGCAAACTGCCCAGCTCTCAGGACAACTCCATACAACCCTATCACGGTAGGCACTGCAAGACATGTCAGATTGTGGACATAGATACCACTATTATGTGTGGGAACACCTCCCACCTTGTACATGGCAGGTACTCATGTGACTCAACCAACGTTGTCTATCTTATCCGTTGCCCGGAGGCATGGTACATTGGGGAAACCGAGCAAAGGCTACCACAACGGATGAATGGGCACCGCACAACAATCAACAGACAGGAGGGTTCCCTCCCAGTTGGGGAACACTTCAGTGGTCCAGGACTTTCAGCCTCGGACCTTTGGGTGACCATCCTCCAAGGTGGACTTCGGGACAGGCAGCAGAGAAAAGTGGCCGAGCAGAGGCTGATAGCTAAGTTCAGTACCCATAGGGAGGGCCTCAACTAGGACCTTGGGTTCATGTCACATTACAGGTGATCACCATTGCACTACACACACACACACACACACACACACACACTCTCACATACACACGGACACAGGTACACACAGACGCGCACATAGACACCCATACACACCCTTATAGACACACACACTCCCACGCTCACACATGCACCCCCTTACACACTTAAAACACTCTGCACTCACTACACACACACACACACACACACTTTCTCACAGTCACAACCCCCACCCCAGACAGACACACAGACAGACAAAGACCCACATGCACACATATATTTTGTGGGGTGAATTTGTACTTGCAGAGTTATATTGCACTTTGCTCAAAAACTGCATATATTCATGTAGAACTCTGAGCTCAAAAACTGCATGAATTTATGTAAAACTCTGTTATCTCACTTTTTAGATTAGAATCAATCTAAACATCATGGCATAGACAGAGAACGCCTTCAACATATTGTCTAGCTATCACCATTGTTAACAGCTAACCCGAGAATGGATCTTTTTTTTAAAAAAAATGTTTTGTGATTTACATATGAAAGAAGTGAAACTATCACTGTATTCTAACAGATGAAAGGCTTAACAGACAATCAATTTTTCAATGTATAATTTCAGTTACATCACACTGCAAATTTTTGCTATAAATTCTGTGTTACGATCGAGCCCTCCACTATCACCTGATGAAGGAGCGTCGCTCCGAAAGCTAGTGTGCTTCCAATTAAACCTGTTGGACTATAACCTGGTATTGTGTGATTTTTTTGTACATCCCAGTCCAACACCGGCATCTCCAAATCATGTTTAGCAGTGGTTGAGATGTGTACTTTCAATTTCTAAGTTAAATTATATTAAAGGATGGGTGGAGTGCTCACTTTTTTTTTCAAAGTTTCTTTATTCACATTGTTATTCTATGGTGTATTTCTTTTTCTTTTCTGCTTGTGTTTGCAGTGCAGTTCTAGCTAGGAGGAGGGAAAATGTTTGGGATGGCTAGATGCCTACTTATGGGCAGTTTATGCCCAGTTTAGGTATTTAAGTGCCTAGGCTGCAGTATTGGCAGCAGGATGGAAAAGTGGGTCGCAGGATGTGTAGATGACCCCTTTGGGCAGGGGGTGAGTTCCCCTATGCAGCACAGTTGGCGCTTTATCTGTTGGTTTGTTTTTTGGTTTTTGTAGTATGTAACCTTTGACGGCTTTGTAGGTTTGTTAACTGTAGTAGTTTTAGTTTATGTAGTTTTTTATGTTCGATGGATCTTGCAACACTAAGTTTGAGTTCCTCCTCTCTGGAATCTAAATGTTACTGCAGAAGGTTATGGCTAATGATTTGATTAAATAGTGTTTCTGAAACATCAAGGGGAATCACTCACCAATTAAGAGGAAGAAGGTACTTTCGAGTCTTAGAAAGAAAACGGTGGATATTACTTTGTTACAGGAGACACACTTGGATGACAGGGAGCATCTGAAACTACAGCAGAATAGCTTGGATGGGGTTTACTTTTCATCCTTTGAGACCAGAAGTAGGGGTGTGGCTATATTGATTAGGAGGAATTTCCCATTCAAGTTATTCGATTGTGTTAAAGACACACAGAGGAGATTTGTAATTCTCAAAGCCCTGACAAACAGGGAAGAATGTGGCGTTTTAAATGTTTATTGCCCTCTGGCCCATCCCCTCAAATTTCTGGTAGATGCGTTCTCCAAATTGATCAGTCTCGAGTCTCGGAATACCATTATAGGGGTATTGTATTGCCTCGTGGATCCCACAGCAGACAGATTGCCCACAGCAGACAGATTCCTGATATCCTCTGTATAAACTAAACAATTAGTGGATCTGTGTGTGGAGTTAGGGTCAGTGGATGTCTAGAGGCGTCTCCACTCTACAGACAGGGATCTAATGTTTTTTTCCAATCCACACAGATATCACACCAGGATTGATTTTTTTCTGACCCCCGGTGGCAACCCTGGATTTGGTGGCATCCTGTACAATTGGTAATATTACCATCTCCAATCACACTCCAGTGTACCTGTGGGTTAAGATTAAGGACACTATAGTGGGCCTGAGGCGCTGGCAAATGGATCCCTTTAGCCTTAAGGATAGTAAGTTTGTGGAGTACTTTTCTAGGGAATTTAGAGCATTCCTAGATATTAATTCAGGTTCGGTTAGTAGCCCATCCATCCTTTAGGAAACTGCTAAAGCCTGTGCCAGTGGCTTAGTTATTTCTTCATCTGTCAGTAGGAGACGGCAGAAAGGCGAGCAGCAACATCTCCTTGAAGACAGCTGAGAAGGCTTACTTTGACAGGCCCTCATTGGTCAAACTTACAGAGGATTACATTGCTGCAGTCTGCATTGAATTCTGTGTTTTTGCAGACAGCAAAGAAGGAGCTTACTTTCGCAAAGCATAGGTTATATGAGCATGGTGACAAGCCAGGCAAGTACCTAACATATCTTGCCAGGAAAAGAAGTACCCCTCAAGCAATTATGTTGATTAGGGAAGTGTGTGGGAACCTAACATGTGATCCCAAAAAGATTGTAATGTGGCATTCCAGAGATTTTACTCTAAATTATACCAATCTAAGGGTTGTGAGTAGGGGCGGGCCAAGATGGAGTCTTTTTTCAAGGATCAGGAGCTCCTGGGTGTGAC
Source organism: Hemiscyllium ocellatum (assembly GCF_020745735.1). NCBI lineage: Eukaryota > Metazoa > Chordata > Chondrichthyes > Orectolobiformes > Hemiscylliidae > Hemiscyllium > Hemiscyllium ocellatum. Next base: position 39,826,397 of record NC_083418.1, read on the forward strand.
CCCTGAACAAGAGTCTTTTCTCAATGCCCCCTTATCAGAGCAAGAGGTGCAGGAGACTATGAAGCAGCTTCAGAGTGGAAAGGCTCTCGGTCTTGATGGACTTCCCAGTTAATTTTGTAAGAAGTTTATAAGTATATTGTCAGGCCCAATGCTCAACACTTTCAATGACTCATACAGCCATGATTGTCTCCTGCCATCTGTAAGAGAGGCCAATATTTCACTTATTCTTAAAAAAAGGGAAGGTCCCAGTGGACTGTGCTTCGTACAGGCCCATTTCACTCTTAAATGTGGACTTCAAAATCCTCTCTAAGACTCTTGCTTTAAGGCTGGAGATTGTGTTACTTTCTATTGTTAAAGAGGACCACACGGGCTTCATTAGGGGCCGCAGATCCTCCAATAATGTTAGCAGGCTACTTAATGTAATTCAATCATGCTAATAACAGTCAATACAGGGATTGGTGGTTTTTCTAGATGCAGAGAAGGCATTTGACTGAGTTGAGTGGCCGTACCTTTTTTATACTCTGGAGAGATTTGGCTTGGGCGAAGCCTTTATAAGATGGGTGAAGGTTCTTTGCAGTGACCCTGTCGTGGTGGTCATCACCAATCAGGTACGATCAAACAATTTTAACATTTTTAGGGGCAGCTGACAGGGCTGTCCCCTTTCGCCATTGCTTTTTACATTGGTGATTGAACCATTGGCAAGGCCATTCATAGGGATCCTAATATATCGGCTCCAGACGTGGGGTCAAAATTACATAAGATTTCGTTGTACACGGACGATGTCCTCTTTGTCAAACCCAGCAGTTTCGGTGCCTTGCCTGATACAATGCATCAGCATGTTTGGCACCTTTTTGGGATTCAAGATTAATTTTGCAAAATCAGAGGCTGTGCCTGTGAGTGGTCTTACGAAGAAGCTAGCTCTTGAAGGCAAATATCGTTTCCCATTTAAGTGGTCACAGCGGGGTTTTGTGTATTTGGGCATATTCATCACTCCAGTTCTTGATCGGTTGTTTAAAGTGAATTTTGTTCAATTAAATCAAACAAGACCTTCAAAGATGGGAGGCATTTCTGGTCTCGTGGTTAGGTCAGATAGTGCTTATTAAGATGAGTATTCTCTCCCGTTTATTGTCATCCTGCAAGGTGCTCCCCCGATTTTCGATAAGCAAACTTTCAGGAGACTGAATGGCTGGTTCAGCTCATTAATTTGACATCGCAAATGACCTCTTATTAAATTACCTAGACTGCAATTTCCTCACAGACTCAGGGGAGTGGATCTTCCTGACATTAAAAACTATCAACTAAACTCTCTTCAATCTTATGTGAATGATTGTGCTTGTGAGGACCCTCTTTCATTATGATGAAATATCGAAACCTCTCAGGCAGAGAGTTAGGGAATATTGCCATCACCCAATAGTTATCAGTACTCTTAAAGCATGGAGGGCAATTCGACAGAGGGAAGGCAGTATTGACAAAACATCTTCTCTTACACCTCTCGTTTTCAACCAGGGATGAGAGATTCAGGATTCAAACATCGAGCAGTTAGGGGTGCATGGGTGATTTATTTGAGGGAGACACAGTGATGTCCTTTGATCAGTTAACACAGAAATATGAGCTATCTAACAAGGACCTCTTTCGTTTTTTTCAAGTTAGGGATTTTATTCAAAAAAAGAAGACACGTTTGATTGATCCCTACAAATCTGACATAGAGAGGAGGGTGCTCAGTGCTAAGACTGCACTTCCTGTCAGCACTTTATAATATCAATTGGGGTGGGCGCCCCCTCAGATAAGTTTAATCGACTCTGCAGGTTGTGAGAGAGAGCTAGGCGTTGAGGTTCTCCTCAAAGGCATGGGAAGATATTTGGAAAATGCAAGAAAGATATCAATTTGCAATTTACAGTTGAAGATTCTCCACAGGGTCCACTTGGCTCCAGATCATTTGTCAAAGTTTAAACCAGGAGTACCTTCAACACGTCCCAAGTGTGAAGTTGGTACGGGCACTCTTACCTATTGTCTCTGGTCCTGTGATAGGTGTCAAATATACTGGAGGGGATTTTGGGTGTAAGGGTGGAGAAGGACCCTTCTTCTTGACCTGCCCAGTGTGTTCTCTGTCGATGCACATAAGGAAAAAACTTTTCAACATCCTCACTTACTGCACAAGAATGAATATCTTGTTGGGTTGGATGTTCAAAAGTCTCCCAGGCCTGTCGGGTTGGTGGAAGATTGTTATGGAGCATATCCCCTTGGATTTTCTTACAAGTATGGTACACCACAAAACTGAGAATTTCTACAAGACGTGGCGGCCCTTTTTGGAATACCTGGACACAGATTTGTCTGCCACACTAATAAAGCCTTTCATATAGCTGTAACGATTGTACTTTGCAAGTCCAATATCCAAAGGGGAAACTGCGAACATATGAATATGTGAAAACTAATGCTCTCAATAGTCGAGAGTGAGTGTTTTGTTTGACTGAGCTGTGTTATTATTATTTATTAGTTTGTTATTAGTTATTATTTATTTAGTCAACTAGTTAGTTGGAGTTTTTTTTCTATACATATTTATACATTTGTACATGAGGGTGGTTTGGGTCTTTTACATTTTTTGGTGTTCTTTCTTTGTATTGTTTTGAATTGTATTGTTTTATATTAGTTGTAATATTAAAAAATCTATTTTTCAGTAAAAATATATATTTTTAAAAAGTTATCTGTAAATTAGGTAATGCATTTAAAGAATAGAAAAGAATGAAGCTATCTTTTCATTATGATGGCTCACTTTTTCTTAGGGGGAGGTGTTATGAGGATGTGGTTGTACTGTACCCTTAAGAAAGTTAAAAGCTAGCAAAACTACCTGATAGCACCAAGTGTTCTGAACAAAATACAATGTAACCTTTTGGTCCAGCAGCTACTGTTGCTGATTGCCTGGAGATAAAAAACACAAATTTGAATTAGGCCAATCAGTTTAAATTACACCCTGAAAAATACCAAACTCCAGTCAAGTTTGAATTTAATATATTGACAATATTAAATGTCAATGACACAATCTGATGCTTTGGGGGTATAAGAAGGGGAAAAATTGAACAGTTGGGGAAGAACTGCCAAAAGACCAACAGCATGTACAGACTGCCTGAAAAATAACTCTCTTAAAGGTACCTTTATCGATCAATGACCTGTGAAACAGAAATTCCTAATGAGAAGAAAATCTATGGAGGAAGATGTCAAGAAAAGATTTGACAGCTGCCTGGTTTTGAAATTTGAATTTTTGGTAAATTGTAATTGAGGGTTTATTGGACTAGTATTGTAGATAGGGAAGGTAAAAGATAGGTTAGAGAAAGGAGTTGTAAATAGTTGTTAGTTAATTATTTTCTATTATACTTTAAAAAATAAAGTTGTTAATTTTTTCTTTAAATATTTATCTTTGGGCTAGTTCTTGGTCTCTCGAACTTTCAGAGATTACAGCACGAGATAAATCTTTTTTGTGTTGCTGGTTTTAAATTAAGCAGGGAGGTTTACCTGTGTCATAACACCATTGACCTGAAAAGTTATTAAAATTGACATTTTAAATACTGTTGCTACATGAGCAAATCAAACATGAGAATTCTGTAGCATGTGTCCAACTACCTGACTCCCCAAATTCACTCTCTTATAATCTACAAAGCGCAAGTCAGGAGTTGAATACTTTTCACATGCTTGAATGACTGTTTCAGACAATCAAGATGCTCAAGAGAACACAACAATTTTCTTAACTATACCCCAACCTCCTTAAATGTTCATTTCCTCCACTACTGACAGACAGTGGCAGTGGCAGTGGTTACCACTGCTGCCTCACAGCGCCAGACACCCGGGTTCAATTCCCGCCTCAGGTGACTGTGTGGAGTTTGCACATTCTCCCCGTGTCTGCGTGGGTTTCTTCCGGGTGCTCCGGCTTCCTCCCACAGTTGCAAAAAAATGTGCAGGTTAAGTGAATTGGCCATGCTAAATTGCCCATAGTGTTAGGTGAAGGGTAAATGTAGGGGAATGGGTCTGGGTGGGTCACTTTTCGGTGGGTTGGTGTGGACTTGTTGGGTCAAAGGGCCTGTTTCCACACTGTAAGTAATCTAATCTAAAGTTAAATCTAATATGTGTTATCTGAAAAATGTACTGCAGCAATTCACCATGGTTCCTTCTAAAGCCACCATCTCTACCACCTGGATGAGCAAAGTTACCAGGTTTTTGAGAACACTATAACTTTGAAGCTCCTCTCCAATTACACTCCGCACTGATTTGGAACTGTTATTGACACTAAGTCAAAACTCTTCATAACAGCACCATTGGTGAACATATTGAAGATGGACCTACAATGGTTTAAAAAAAGAGGCTGTAGTCACTTCAATAGCAATTAGGAATCAGCAATAAATGTCAAACGTGATACTGACGCTCAAGCTCATGAATGAAACAGAGCTCTTTCTTTGCATTTCTTTTAAGGTGTGATGCTGAAAAATGAATGCAATATCTGATGTAAAGGGTCAGCATAACACATTGTTTTTGTACACTATTCATTTACTGTTAAAGATAGGGGTTCCATATGCTTTTTAAAAAGAGTTCTCAGCTCTTCTGCCACTTTCAAAGATTATGTATGTGCACCCTCAGATCTCTCTTTCTACATCCCGAGAAATTATTTAATTCATATAGCCTTTACTCTCATTTCCTCGAAAATGTGTCATTTCATACTTCATAATTTTTTTAAAAATCAGTTATGGGAATTGGATGGCACTGGCAGTGTCAGTATTTATTGACCATGCTCAGTTGCTCTTGAGAAGGTGCTGGTGAGCTGCTTTCTTGAACTGCTACAGACCATTTGGTGTCAGCACACCACAATACCCTTTGTGAGAACATGTTAAAATTTGAACCCAGTGACGCTGAAGGAATACAATATAATTAATTCCAAATTAGGATTGTGAATAGTTTGGAGAGGAACTTGTAGGTGGTTGTGCTCCTATGCCTACTGCCATTGTCCTTCTAGATGGAGGTTATGGCTTGGAATGCTGTCATAGATACCTTGGTGAATTTATGCAATGTGCCTTTAGGTGGCATGCACAAATGAGCAATAAGTATGCACTGCTGAAAATGTGTTGCTGGTCAAAGCACAGCAGGCCAGGCAGCATCTCAGGAATAGAGAATTCGACGTTTCGAGCATAAGCCCTTCATCAGGAATGCACTACTGAGTGACAGAGAAAGTGAATGTTTGTGGATTATAGTGGTTATCAAGCAATTGCTTTGTCCTGGGTGGTATCAGGAGAAAGTGAAGACTGCAGATGCTGGAGATCAGAGCTGAAAATGTGTTGCTGGAAAAGCGCAGCAGGTCGGGCAGCATCCAAGGAGCAGGAGAATCGATGTTTCGGGCTCATGCCATGAAATCATGAAACTTTATCTTCAGTTCTTTCTGTCAGTCATTGGAAAATTAATCTATATTCAAAAGTTGTTGATTTTCATGGAGGTAACAGAGAGCATGGAAATTTTCAGCAACATTCAGATGCCAGTATTCTGTTCACTATTCTTTAATGAGCTGGGCTTGATTATATAGCCATAATTTGAAAGATTATGAATGATATCAAACTTTAAAAATGTAGTAGTAGTCTTCAGGACAGCATGAATAGGTGAAATGGGCAGATGCATGACATATGACTTCGGGGTACATCTCCAGTTGCTTCACCAATGTCTTTCCTTCTATAAAGTCAGAGGGTATTTATTATGAAATTGAAAGAAAAAACATACATTATGGCAAAAGTCAGTGGCAAACTAAGGATTGGGAAAGTTTTAAAAGTAAACCAAAGATGACCAGAAAAAATGAGGGAGAAATTAATACAATAAATATCACTGGAGAAAATGAGCAAGAGAATTTCATGAAGCTGAAGATTGATAAGTCCTCTGGACCTGATGGGATATATCTAGGGATTTAGAGCAAGTAACTATAGAGACAGGGGTTGCATTGCTGGCAATCTTCCAAAAATCCTTTGATTTGGGAGAAGTCCCAGAAGATTGGGAAACTGCCAATTATTCAAAAAGGAGAGTGTTGATTCAAAAAAGGTATCTACAGGCCAATTAGTTTAATATCAGTCATTGGAATGTTAAAGTTAAAGGATGTAATGGCAGAAATAAATAATATAATCAAGTAGAGTAATCCAGAACTTCAGGCTAATTCTCTGGGAACATAAGTTCAAGTCCATCCATGGGAGGTGGTGAAATTTATAAAACTAGCCCAGTAGAGATCATGTAATCATTGTCAATTGTCATTTTAAAAAACTGGTTCACTAATGTGCTTTATGGAAGGAAACCTGCCATCCTTACCTGGTTTGGCCTACATAAACCTCCAGAGCAAGAAAATCAATGTTTCGGGCAAAAGCCCTTCATCAGGAATGGGCTTTTGCTCGAAACGTTGATTTTCCTGCTCCTCGGATGCTGATTGACCTGCTGTGCTTTTCCAGCGCCACTCTAATCTTTACTCTAATCTTCAGCATCTGCAGTACCCACTTCTGCCTACATGTGCCTCCAGACCCATAGTAATGTGACTGACTCATATCTACCTTCTGGGAAATTAGGGATGGGCAATTAATGCTTGCCGAGCCAGTAATGCCCAGCTCAAAAATGATTTTAAAAATGATTTGGATGACAGAGTGAATGTACAACTTTATGGATACAATTTTATGGATGATCTAAAATAGTTGGAAGAGGTGACAGAGGAATATAGTCAGGTCGTGTGAGTGGATAAAAATCTTGGAAAATGGAAGATAATGTGGGAAAAAGCAGTTATGCACTTGACAGGAGGAATAGAGGAGTTGATTATTATTTAAGTGATGAGAGACTGCAAAAAGCAGCACAGAGAAGTTTGTCAGTCCTGAGTAATGAATCACAAACAACTAGCATTCATGTTCATGGTGATAGGGAAGGCAAATGGAATGTTGCTCTTATATCACAAGGAATGGAACATAAATATAGAAAGTCGTGATAAAACTATGTAAGCACTAACCAGACCTTACCTGGAATACTGTGAACAGTTTCACTGGCCTTATTTAAAGAAAGATATATCATTAGAGACAGTCCAGAGAAGATACACTAGATTGATCCAGTCATGGAGGGATTTTCATATGTGGCGATATTCGCTAAGTAAAGTTTATATTCATTGGAGTTTAGAAGTGACCTTTTTGCTGAGGGAACTTTCCAGTTGTGGCAAAGTTGTTTTCCCCATGGAAGAGTCTTGGACCAGAGGGCATAATGTCAGAATATGGAGTCGTCCATTTAAGACAGAGAGGAATTTATTCACTCAGAACTAATGAATTTGTGTAATTCTTTACTGCAGAGGGACGTTGAGACTGATCATTAATGTTATTCAAAGCTGAATAGATGGATGTTTAATCAGTAAGGAAAGGTGTTTGAAGGAAACAACTCAAGACAAGGACTATCAGATCAGCCACGATCTTATTGAATGGCAGAGCAGACTTAATAGCCTACTTCTGCTCCTATATGTAGTGCTCTTAAACTAAAATCAACAATAAATGAAATACATTTTTACAGGCTATGAATACACAAAATTTGATTTTGTATTAGTCAACTAACATGACTAACATACGTTTTAGAACTCCTTGTTATGCTCACTGCGTTTCGGGCAGATGTGTACCATTACAAGAACAAGTCCCAAGTACTCCCAGCTCACCAGCAGACTCCCTGAAAAGTTGAAATGTCTAAGTTGGAAGTCATTTTTCTGAGCCTAAATCTTCCAATCCAACATGCATCAGGAAGGCTTACCTTTGCAACTCCTTGCTACTTAAAATTTTGTAAGTCCTGTTATTTATTTCCCGTACTTTTGAACAATAAATCAACTTCTAGAAGCATCTTACTTGGCCTTTAACATCAAAACAGTTCCCCCATTGATGACCTTGACTGGAAATAAAATAGTAACAAAGATTAATAAGATATTTTAAATGTGTGTGGAATCTGTAATTTTTTAAAAAAATGTTTGAAATGAATTTTAAGAGTTTACTTCAATTGTAATGGATAACAAATTGATCTCAAACACAAATAAAAAACATGAATAAATAGTATCAGTGGTACAAACACATACAATGTAATTTTCTAGTGATTGATTGATTCACAAAAATCATCCCAAGAGAGAGGAAAACCTTTCCATTGTTGCACCTACTAACTTCTTTTCATTAATTGATTATACTCTCATGACCAATATTTTTATCAATTGGATTTCACCTTTTTTACAGTAAAGTTTCAAGCTCTAGCCAGCTGTGGGCTCGCTCCCTTCCTGACAAATGTGCTGTAAATATTGCAACAAAATGTCTTCCAACACAACTATGTTCTTAATTTTTCAAGTGATGACTCAAATTATCACTGACAAATTGATTTACTCCAATGAATACTATACACCAGGTATATTGATGCCATTTTCGTCCTCTAGACCTATGGTGAGGAGTCGTTGAAACAACTACGTGATATCAACAAGTTTCATCCCAACATTCAACTTAGCATGGATTACTCTTTAATATATGTCTCATTCATGCACACATGCATCTCTATCAAAGATGGGCACCTCAGTACCTCACTCTACTGCAAACCCACAGATTACCGCACAATGCTACACTTCTCTAGCTTCCATCCGAAACATACTAAAACAGACAAGCCCTACGCATAAACAGGATCTGTTCAGATGAAGAGGAACGTTATGGACACGTGAAGGTGCTCAAGGATGCCTTCACAAGAACAGGGTGCGATGCTCAACTCATTGGTTGCCAGTTTTGACATGCCACAGCAAGAAACCATAATGACCTCCTCAGGAGACAGACACATACTGCAACCAACAGGGTACCCTTCATTGTCCAGTACTTTCTCAGAGCTGAAAAACTACACCATATTGTTCACACCCCACCAAGACCTTCCCTACACCTCCACATCACGCCTATAAACAAGCGCTAAATCTTAAACAGGCCATTGTTTGCAGCAAACTGCCAGCCTTCAGGACATTGAACAAAACACCGTACCACCCTGTCATGACAACGACTGCAAGATGTGTCAGAGTATCAATGCAGATACCACCATTACATGCAGGGACACCATCCACCATGTACGTAGCAAGTACTCATGAGTCAGCCAACATTCTCTATCTCATACACTGCAAGCAAGGATTCCCTGAGGCATGGTAAATTGGTGAGACTATGCAGATGCTACGGCAATGGATGAATGGACTCAGTGCAACAATCACCAGACAGGGGTGTTCCCGTCAGGTGGGGGAGCACTTCAGCTGTCAGGAACATTTGGCCTTAGATATTCAGGTGACCATTCTTCAAGGTGGACTTCAGGATAGGCAACAACGCAAAGTGACCGAGCAGAGGCTGGTGGCCAATTTCGGTACCTATGAGGATGGCCTCAACTGGGACCTTGGGTCCATGTCACACTACAGGTGACCCCACTATACTATACACTCTCTCACGCACAAACACACATATGAGCACACATACACACACACTCTTACACACTCACGCAGACCCTTTCTCAATTACACGCTCCTTGTCATTCACACACACATACACCCCCCACACTCACACATCCTCTCACAGGCTTATACTCCATCAGACTCACATACACATTTACCAAACTTACACAAACACACACTGTCTCACGTACACTCATGCTCACATGCACGCTCTCTCTCTTCTTGTTTAATGAAAGAGTTCACACATCAATGTTATTATAAATTGATGCTAAAATCTTTGGAAAATTGCTGTTAGCTTTCATTTTTAAGTTTAATATTCAAGATATATTTGGGAGGCATGGTGGCTCAGTGGTTAGCACTGCTGCCTCACAGCTTCAGGAACCTGAGTTTGATTCCAGCTTCAGGTGACTGTGTGAAGTTTACATGTTCTCCCCATATCTGTGTGGGTTTCTTCTGGCTGCTCTGGTTTCCTCCCACCGTGCAAAGATATTCAGGTTAGATTCTTTGACCATGGGTTAATTGATTGTGTTTATGATTGGTGCCATCCATCTCCAGGTGGAACCATCCATTTGTGCTGAAGTATGTACTAAGTAAAACTCAATATGCACAACATAGCTAGGTTCAGTTTGAAAGAAAAGGCATACTGGGATCGGAAACAATAACTTTATTTCTGTCTCCCAGGTGAAGCCAGACCTGCTGAGTTTCTCCGGCATTCTCTATTTATTTTAGCCAGATTCAAGGACAGATTCAAGAATGTCTGTGTGGAGCCAGAAGAGGTAGGTGAGATCCTAAAAGAATGCTTTGTGTTGGTATTCACCAAAAAGAAGGATCTGGTGGAGAATGATCTCAGGGAAGGAAGTGTCAAATTTCTAAGCCAAGTCACTACTAAAAAGGAAGAGGTGTTGCCCATCTTAAAAAGTATTAAATAAGTCCACGGGTCCGGATGGACCTATCCCAGAATATTGAGGGAGGCAAGAGAACAAATTGCTGGTGTATTGACAGAAACTTTTGTATTCTCTTTGGCCACAGATGAGATCCCATAGAACTGGAGAATAGTTAATGTTGTCCCATTGTTTAAAAGGGGCAACAAGGACATTCCAAGATATCAAAAGCCTGTGAGCCTCACATCAGTTGTAGGGAAATTTTTGGAAAAGATCCTCAAGGCCAAGACTTAGAAGCATATAGTAGCAAATGGACTGATTAATTATAAACAGCAAAGATTTGTGTGGGGGAGGTTATGCCTCTCTAACTTGATTGAGTTTTTTGAGGTGACGAAGATGATTGATGAGGAAAATGCAGTTGATATTGTATATACGGGCTTCAATAACGCCTTTGACAAGGTCCCTCATGGCAGACTGGTACAAAAGGTGAAGTCACATGGTAACAGGGGTGAGCTATCAAGATGGATACAGAACTGGTTTAATCATAGGAGACAGAGAGTAGTAGTGGAAGGATGTTTTTTTTTGGAATGGAGGGCTGTGACTAGTGGTGTTCCACAGGGATCAGTGCTGGGACCTCTGCTGTTCTTGATCTACATAAATGATTTAATCCAGACAAATGTAAGGTGTTACATTTTGGAGGGCCACGTACAGATGGAAATTATGCAGTGAATGGCAGAACCTTTAGGAGTATTGATATGCAGAGAGATCTGGGTGTACAGGTCCACAGATGAAGGTGGCAGCGCAGTTAGATAGGTTAGTTAAAAAGCTCTGTGGCATACTTGCCTTCATTGGAAGGGACATTGAGTATAAGGATAGACAAGTTAAGCTGCAACTTTATAGAACTTGGAATATTGCGTACAGTTCTAGTCACCACACATCAGAAGGATGTGGATGCTTTGGAGAGGGTACAGAAAATGTTTACAAGGATGTTGCTTGTTTTAGTGAATGTTGGCTCTGAAGAAAGGTTGGAAAGACTGTGTTTGACTTCACTGGAAGGCAGGAGGTTGAGGGGTGACCTGATAGAAATTTATAAGATTGTGAATGGTATAGTTAGAGTGGAGGCTTTTTTCCCAGGGTGGAAGCATCAATCACTAGGGTACACATGTTCATGGTGTGAGTTGGGAAGATTAAAAGAGACGTGTGAAGCATGTTTTTCACACAAAGGGTGGTGAGTGCATGAAAGCACTGCCAGTGGAGGTGGTGGAAGCAGACACAACAGCAGCATTTAAGAAATACCAGGAAAAGTATCAGGATATGTATCCTGGAAGCGAATACAGTTTTAAAATGGAAGGTGAAAATGTGTTGGTGTAGGCTTGAAGGGCCGAATGGCCTCTTCCTGTGCTGCATTGTTCTTTGTTCTTGTTCTTTGTTATTTTTGACACATTGACATTTTTGGAACCAAACAAAGAGAATGAGCTATAATATAAAAAAAGTATAAGTATTTTTAACATGGCTTCACCTGCGTATTGAGACCAGCTTTTTTGTAACAACAATTGTATTCAAAAATAGTTCCTGCACATGAAGCAGGGTTTAATGAAATGACTATTATTTTAAAAAAAATTCAGTTGACTGAATTAAACCACTAGATGGCACAATTTGATTTTAAATTTGTTCACTTTTCTTTGAAATTAGGAATCAAAATTCTGATCAATGGTCAGTTGAGTTTCCAAACAGATTGGATATAACAAAGGTCAGTTTGCCCAATTTGACAGCCACAAATTTCTTTTTAATAAATGTCATGATTGGAGAATTAACAGCAGTGCAAATAAGTTACTCTGACTTTAGTGTCTAGTCCTCCATTTCACACTTCCAACCCAGTGAGGTTTTGTACAGTAAGAACATGTTTGTATAAGGTGTGCTTATGTAAGGTGTGTTGCAGCATAAAATATATCTTTGTTACGTTTTCAATAAACTTAGGCCGATGTTGAACTGCAGCTGCCTTGGAGGCAGCAATGCAAAGACCAGAGAGTCTTGACTCATTACTGAGGGTTGTTGTGAGCAACGGACCTCAGACCTAGGCTCCACAAAGTCTCCACCCTCAATGATAACAAGTTCGCATATTTGCAGCCATTCTCAGAAAGAAGTGCCTTGTGGGTGATCTATCCTAGCGTCTTTCTGAGCAGCATTCACAGCCATCATCAATTTGATTCACTCCGTATGGTGACAAGAAATGCTGAAAGGATTGCAAAAGGCAAAGCAATGGGAGCTAACAACATACCAGCTATAATATTGAAGGTGTGTGCTCTAGAACAAGCCATGGATCTGGGACAGCTATTCTATTAGAGCAAAAACACCAGCAGCTATCCACAATATGGAAATATGCTGAGGTATGTTCTGTCCACAAAAGTCAAGACAAATCCAATCCAGCTGGCCCAACACTTTGCCTCAAAAGTAAAATGATGGAAGGTGTTGTCGACAGGGCTTGTGAGTGATTCTGACTTACACAATAACCTTTTCACTGATGCGCAGGTCAAGTTCTGCATGGAGCACTTTCCTCTAGGCCTCATTTCAACCTTAAGTTAAGCATGTACAAAATAATTGGATTGCAGAGATGAATTTAGACATTGAGACAGCTTTTGAGCTAAGATTGTATGAAAATTGAATGAATTAGAAGGAATGGGGTCATACTTAGCATAAAGGACAACATGGTTATGAGGCCAATCATTTCAGTCCTGGGCCATCTTACAGGAGCTCCTCAGGATAGATACTTTCTAATCAGCCTGTTCATAGATGTTATTATACACCTCTGGAGCAGGTGGGATTTGAATCCCGGCCACCTGGTTCAGAACAAGGGACATTATGTCTCTAACAGAAAAGTTCTCGAGTTCCTGTCCTGGGCCAACCATCTACAACTGTTCATCAATGAACTTTGCTTCAATGCAAGGTCAGAATTGTGGATGTTTACTGATGATTATGTGGTATTCAGTACCATTATTAAACCGTTAGATACTAAACCAGTCCATGCCTACATGCAACATGAAAACGCAACATTCAGATGAGCATATAATCATAAGAAGTAGGATCAGTTGTGGCCATTCAGCCCATTGAGAATGTTTCACCACTGAATAAACTCATGGCACATCTGAATTTGGCCTTAGCTCCAATTTTCTGCCTAGTCTTCAGAATCCTTACTCACATGTAGAACGAAGATCTGTCTAACTCAAAATATTTAATGAAAAAACCTCTCTTTCAAGAAAGCAATTCATCTTCATCTTAAATGGGTAACTCTCTTATTTATAAATGTTACTACTTATTTTTCGATGACTCTATGAGGGGAATCATCCTGTCAGCATTATGTGTTTCAGTAAGATCATCATTCATTCTTCCAGACTCCAATGAGCATAGGCCCAGCTTAGAGTCATAGAGTCGTACAGAGGAAACAGACCCTTTGGTCCAACCAGTCCAGCCGAACATAATCCCAAATTAAACTAGTCCCACCTGCCTGTTCCTAGCCCATATCCTCCCCCCAAACCTTTCCTATTCATGTATCTATCTAAATGTCTTTTAAACATTATAATTGTACCTGCATCCATCACTTCTTCAGGAAGGTCATTCCACACGCAAACCACCCTTTGTGTAAAAGGTTTGCCTCTTACGTCTTTTTAAAATCTCTCTCCTTTCGTCTTAAAAACATGCCCCATAGTCTTGAAATCCCCTATCCTCGGGAAAAGACAACTGTCACTAATTCTATTTATACCTCTCTTTAATTTTTACACTTCTATCATGTCGCCTCTCAACCTCCTATGTTCCAGTGAAAAAATGTCCCAGCCCTCTCAGAGAATGTTGCACTGACAGCCAGGTTTCTGGTGCCAAGACTAGCTCTAATTTAATAAGGGGTACACCAGGTTCCTAGCTATCGATTGTGATAGGGGGCTCTCTTGTTAGATGGACAGACAGAAGATTCTGCAGCCAACAGCGAGACATCAGAATGGTCAAGTTGTCTCCCTGGAGGCAAGATCATAGGTATCTCGGAGAAGGTGGAGAATATTTTCGAAGGGGAGTGGGACTAGCAGAAGGTCATTGTAGACATTGGAACTAGTGACATAGAAAAGGATGAGATTCTGAGGAGAAAATATAGGAAGTTAGTTACTCCAACTTATATCACAAGACAACCTTTCATCTTGGAATTGCCCTACAAACATCCTCTGGACTGATTCCAATGCAAGTATATCCTTCCTTGTATAAAGAATCCAATACTGCTTGAATTCTCTAGATGCAGTGTCCCCAATCTGTACTGTTGTAACAAGACTTCCCTGCTTTTATACTCCATCCTCCTTGCAATAAAGGAAACATTTGTCTTCCTACTTGCTATACCCTGCGTGCTAGCTTTTTCCGATTCATGTACGATGATGTTTAGATCCATCTGGGCTGTTGTATTCTGCATTATGTTTCTATTTAAATATTATTATGTATTCTATTCTTTCTGACAAAGTAAACAATTTTACATTTTCCCACAATATACTTCATCTGCTAATTTTTTGCCGACTAGAAACTGATCTATGTTCCTTCGTAAATTCTGTGTCCTTTTCACGACTTGCTTTTTAAGATCTTTTTAATCATCAGATTTTGCTGCAATACAGTCTCTTTATTGAATTAATTAATATAATTTGTAAATAGTTAGACTTCAACACTAATTTCTGTCCACTCCAATAGTTATAGCCTGACAATCTGAAAATGCCTAATTTCTCCCAGAGTGAAAAGATTGAATAATTCATTCCTGACTTCCCTAAACCTGTCCACTGTCAACAAGGAACAAGTCAGGATGGCTGGACGAGTGCATCTCTCAACAACAATCGAGAATCTTGATATCTACCAGGATAGAGCAGCCTGCTTAATGAGCGTCCATTCACCACCTTAAGCATTTAATCCCTGTGCCACTAATACAAAGTGGCAGTAGCGTGTACCATCTACAAGATGCATTCTAGCAATTTGCCAAGGCTCCTTCAAAAGCACCTTCCAAACAAAAGACCTGTACAGCTTAGAACAAGGACAATAGATGCACAAGAACACCTTGACCTGCAACTTCCTCATCCAGTTACACAGCATCCTGATGTATTTGTTCTTTATCGCTAAGCCAAAATCTTGGTACTCCCTCCTGCACAGCACCTACAGGGCATAAACTGCAGCAGTTCAAGAACATGCCTTACCACCATCTTTTCAAAGGCAAATAGGAGGAGTCAATGGACTTCACTAAACTTCAAAAAGGACGTAGAAAAGGTTGATGGAATGGGTAGGTAAATGGCAGACCAAATTTAATGCAGAGAACTATGAAGTGATTTATTTCACTGGAAAGAACAGAGAGGCAATACACAATAAAAGTAATAATTCTAAAATGGATACAAGAGAAAAGGAACTTTGAGGCATATGTGCACAAATCTTTGAAGATGGTAACGCAATTTCAAAAAGTGGTTAACCAAGCATATGCAATCCTGTCCTTCCCCTGCAACCGCAAGAAATGTAAAACTTGCGCCCACATCTCCCCCCTTACTTCCCTTCAAGGCCCCAAGGGATCCTTCCATATCTGCCACAAATGCACCTGCACCTCCACAGACATCATTTACTGCATCCGCTGCACCCGATGTGGCCTCCTTTATATTGGGGAGACAGGCCACCTACTTGCAGAACGTTTCAGAGAACACCTCTGGGACACCCGCACCAACCAACCCAACCACCCCATGGCTCAACACTTCAACTCCCCCTCCCACTCTACCAAGGACATGCAGGTCCTTGGACTCCACCATCGCCAGACATAGCAACACGACGGCTAGAGGAAGAGCGCCTCATCTTCCACCTGGGAACCCTCCAACCACAAGGGATGAACTCAGATTTCTCCAGGTTCCTCATTCCCCTCCCCCCATCTTGTCTCAGTCCCAACCCTTGAACCCTGCACCACCTTCCTAAGACAATGAAGGTGTCATATGGCCTTTTGTCTTTGAACGTCTGTGTGTTTAATGGAAGGTATCATGTCCTCTGGCCAAATAAACAAAAGCTCAAACTTGCTTTTACAGTTCAGCAGACAAACTCAGGCTAACAAATATTAAATCATTTCAAAGTGAAAACAGCTCTTTTATTCTATTTTCTATAATCCAAGATTGTAAATCTACAATGAGAGGTGTTGCTGTCAATCAACTTCCTAGAACTTTGGATATAAAAATTAAATATGAAGCAGAATGTTCAAAAGGCAATAAAGGAGAAAACTATCCTTTTTATGTGGTGCAAAGCTGAAACAGCAGTTCCGCCTAGGAACCCTTCAACCCTTCAACCTAGGAACTCCAGTTTCCTCATTCCCCTCCCCCCACCTTGTCTCAGTCCCAACCCTCAAACCCTGCACCACCTTCCTAACCTGCAACCTTCTTCCTGACCTCTCCGCCCCCACCCCCACTCTGGCCTATCACCCTCACCTTATCACCCTCACTTTAACCTCCTTCCACTTATCGCATTTCCAACACCCCTCCCCCAAGTCCCTCCTCCCTACCTTTTATCTTAGCCTGCTTGGCACACTTTCCTCATTCCTGAAGAAGGGCTCATGCCCGAAACGTCGATTCTCCTGCTCCTTGGATGCTGCCTGACCTGCTGCGCTTTTCCAGCAACACATTTTCAGCTCTATTATTAGGGGTATAAAGATTAGAAGCTAGGAAGTTATGATAAACATCCAGAAAACATTGGTTACACATTAGCTGCTGTATTGTGTCTAAGTCTGGGCACAACACTTAAGGAAGATTGTGAAAGCATGATGTGAGAGGTGAAGATAAGATGCGGAGATGAGAAACCTCTGGTAGATAGGTTAGCAAAGCAGGCACCCTCCTGACAGAAGAAAAGATTATGACACTTGAAAGAGATGTTCAAAATTATGAAGAATTTAGATAGAATAGGTAAGGATAATCTGTTGCCATCAATGAAAGGATCAAGAACCAGAAGACCTAATTTAAGGTAATTGGTAAAAGAAGTGACACAAGGAAGCTAGTTAGGCTCTGAAATGCACTGTAAGAAGTGTGAAGTCAATTCTGATTATGTGGAGGCAATATTTGCAGGGAAAAGGCAGGAAATTGGAACTACTTGAGTTGCTCCTGCAGAGAGTTAGCACAGTTGTGACCAGTTGATTGACCTTCTGTGTTGTAACCATTCTATGATTTTCAAATTATATATACAGTTCTTTCTAGGGATTGCACCATTTGTGTCTCATGAATACTGAACCAGTCCATGTCTAAATGCACCAAAACTTGGACAACATCCAAACTTTCTCTGAAACGTAGCAAGTAACATTCATGCCTTGAAAATGCTGGGAAATGACTATCTCCAACAAGAGCAATTTAACCATCATCTCCTGACATTCAATGACATTACTATTGCTGAATCCTACTATCAACATCCTGGAGGTTACAATTAATTAGAAACTGAAATGGGTTAGTCTATATATACTGTGCATAAAAGAGCAGGTCAGAGGCGAGGAATTCAGCAGCAAGCGCTAACCTCCCCCTGGGTCCCAAAAGCCTGCCCACCATCTTTGAAGGCTTAATGTCAAGATGGAATACTCCTCATCTATCCAGATGAGTGCAGTTCCAACATCACTGAAAGCATTTGACATTATCCAGGATAAAGCAGACCACTCGATTGGCACCTTGTCCACAAACGTCCATTCCCTCCACCAGAGGGCAGGAGCAGCAGTGTGTACTATCTATGAGATGCATTGCAGAAATTCATAAACACTCTTTAGACAACACTTTCCAAACACACAATTACCACCTTCTAGAAGAAAAAAAGGTTAGCAAATACATGGAAACACAAAACCTGCAAGTTGCCTCCTGCCACCAAGCTATTCAATATCTTGAATTTGGAAACTATTGCTGTTCCTTCAGTGTTTTTGGTCAAAATTCTGGAACATCCATCCCTAAAAGCATTGTGTGTGTATGTGCATCAAATGTATTGCAGCAGTTTAAGAAGGTAGCACCACTGTCTTACATGCAAGCAGACTAAGTTCTGGCCTAGCCAGTGCTGTTCACATTTGATAAATGAATGAAAACATCTGTATTTACCATCCTGTCAAGCAATTGATTGCAGTTACTAGTAAGTTGCTGCATAAAATAAATTCTCCTCATCTTTCCCAATTTTATTGCTAATAGTCTTAGAAATAATTCACATAATTCCAGTTTTAGAGTTAAATATTTGTGATGAAGAATGTCAATAGTAATCTTGCAGATTGTAAAACCAAAAACTGAGAGAGCCGTTTCAGGATATGCCACACCAGGAACAGATTTTTAGAAATGCTTGACCCTTACTGTGGCTCACTAGTTTTACTTGTTTCAGTGAGAAGCAAGTTATGGATTGCTGTTTTTTCGAAATAATTTAAGAACTTAAATACAGATATAAAACATTCAAAATTGTATAATAGAGAAGACTACTCTTCCATCAAACCCATTCTTTCCATTGGCCATATACAACAGGAAATAATTAACAAAATAATTTACAGAATCTGTCTGTACCATTTTGTGGAAAGACACTGAAGACAACAATTCCCAGCATGCCCTTGGACTTTGGCGATGCAAGACAGGCTCTGCATGCTCCACCCACCATTTTAGGTTATTTTTAGGCAGCTGCAGACAAGGTTGTGCTGGCATACAGCAATGGCATGGAAACTTGACCAAAGGACCTGTGTGGTGGGAAAAAATGGACTGGGATGTTCTGCAGCAAGAAAAGTTTCATTTAAAAAAAATGCTGTTGTAGGAGCTACAGACAGTTTGAGTTCACAGAAGCCTTGGTTCGGACTCGTAAGAAAAGTCATGGGAGTTGTCCAGACAATTTGGAGCTCAGGAAGGCCATGGAAGCCATGAATAGTTCAGTTCAGTTGTGAAGAAAGCCCATAGATGGTATTAGTGCAGCTGCTCAGAAAAGCCCTAGGGTATGGTGTCAGCTTAGTGAAGCTAGCCGTCCGCAACAGAGCTGGAATTGTTTTTGTAGCTCATGTATGGTCTCAGGAACCCTTGCAGTAGAATCCAAGGGAATGGATTGAGTTACCAAGACAGTAGCAGTCATTGAGGCAGCCTATGACAGATTGACCCTTGTGTGAGTTCTGAAGCCAGACTTTCAGAAGAGAAAAGTTGAAATTTGTTACAAAGAAGACAAAGCTTGAATGAGATTTGTCAGCCCACCCTGTCGCTACTGTTTAGGAGAAAGTGAGGATTGCAGATGCTGGAGATCAGAGTTGAGTGTGTGGTGCTGGATAAGCATGACAGGTCAAGCAGCATCTGAGGGGCAGGAGAATCAATGTTTTGGGCATAAGCCCTTCATCAGGTATTATTCCTGATGAAAGGCTTATGCCTGAAATGTTGATTCTCCTGCTTCTCGGATACTGCCTGACCTGCTGTGATTACCCAGCACCACACTCTTGTCACTACTGTTTGATTGTTGAGAAATCCATGGATCTTCTCCCGACTGCCTGTTTCCTCATACGTAGCCTGTGGGGTGGTTAACCACAGATTGGCTGCTGGCTATGTTTCACTCTTGTTAATTCTGGATGTGACAATACAAATTTTATACAGGTTGTTTGCTATAATGCGCATTCCATCAGCGTGAATTGACTATAATGTGAATTGATGAATTGTGGATGTTGTTTTGATAACGCAAACTTTCTACTGAACGGGTATAGCAATTTTTAAGTAGCACTCTTCTGCAGCGTGATTTTCTAAAGTGGTTTTTCATAGCATGATTTTCTATAGCACAAGCATGCAGAGGAACACTATTATGAAGGTGTAGGTGTGTCCTGTACCTTTAAGAGAGTGGAAGCTAGCACAGACTTAGAGAGGCACAGAGTATCCTGAAAGATTTTAAAATGTAACATTTGGTTGAAGCTAATAGCTGGAGTTGCACTGCCATGGAACAAAAGCAAAAACACATTCAAATTTGGCCAAGCAGGTTAAATTATGCCTCAGGTACCAAAATCCAATCGAATTTGAATTTTGTTGTTTTGGATGACATCAAAATAATGAAAAGATCTGATGTTTTGGGGTATAAAATCTAACATTTTGAGCAGTTGGGGGGGAACAGTAATGAGCACCAACAAACAGACTGCTAGCCAAACAGCTCTCTGAAAGGTACCTGTCTATAAGAAATTTGTGCAGCAGAACACCAAAGTCGAGGAACTGACAGAGGAAGTTCAACATCCAAAGACTATACCTGGGTTTGAAATTGATTTTGCCATAAATTTAAGAGGGAATTTATCAGGCCAGTATTGTAGAGTGCGATGTAAAAGATAGGTTTAAGAGAAAGGAGTTGTAAATAGTTGTTGTTTTAATGTTCTCTATTGGACTTAAAGAATAAAATAGTTAATGTTTATTTTAAATAGTGACCTCTGGGATAGTCCTTTGCCTCTTGAAATTTAATAGATTACTGCGCAACGTGAGCTTCTCTGTGTGTCGAGTTTAATTTAGCAGAGGGGTTTATCCTGTGTCGTAACAACACAACTATCGCATTATAGGTGAATAACCTGTATAGATTGTTTAATTTTTCTGACTGTGTAAAGTAAAGCTTAAATATGAAATCTTGTGGCTTTATTCTAAGATAGAAACATAGAGGTGCAGGAGTAGGCCCCATCCAGCTCCTCTTGAAGAAATCTAACAAACTGGCTCCAACAGCTTTCTGTGGTAGAGAATTCCACAGCTTCACAACTCTCTGAGTGAAGAAATTCTTCTTTGTCACCCAGGCCCTGCATAACAGCCCTTATTCTATACTCAAATCTTCTTGCTGTGAAAGACAGCTTTCCTCCCAACCCGTTGCATCTGCATGCCAACCATCAGCAACTGTTCCACCATGACACCCAGATCTCATTGCAACTTACCATTTCCTAAACTGCCACCATTCAGAAATTGCCTTCCTGTTTTTGCAACCAAAGTGGATAATCTCATATTTATCCACGTTATACTGCTTTTGCCAAGAATTTGCCCACTTAGCCAACCTGTCCAAGTCACCCTGCAGCCTTTTTGCATCCTCCTCACAGCACACACTGTCACCCAGCTTAGTGTCATCTGCAAATTTGGATATATTGCATTCAATTCCTTTATCCAAATCATGAATGTATGTTGTGAACAGCTGGACTCTCAATACTGAAACCTGCGGTACCCCCTCATCACTGCCTGCCACTCTGAAAAGATCCCATTTATTCTAACTTCCTAGCCATGTCAATGCATTACCTCTGATACCAATCTCTTATTATGTACCTAAAATCTGAAAAGTTTTCTACACTAAATTAAGAAAAAATAGCACCGGGCCCTACCATATCATTTAGCAGTCTCATTGAGAATTGTAATGGGGCTGTAGGATTAAAATTTTTAAATTAAATTTGACCTGATCAGCAAGTGAAGTTTTCAATTATATTCTGTTTAACTGTGCTCAATGAAAGACAATGAAGGTGTCATATGGCCTTTTGTCTTTGAACGTCTGTGTGTTTAATGGAAGGTATCATGTCCTCTGGCCAATAAACAAAAGCTCAAACTTGCTTTTACAGTTCAGCAGACAAACTCAGGCTAACAAATATTAAACCATTTCAAAGTGAAAACAGCTCTTTTATTCTATTTTCTATAATCCAAGATTGTAAATCTACAATGAGAGGTGTTGCTGTCAATCAACTTCCTAGAACTTTGGATATAAAAATTAAATATGAAACAGAATGTTCAAAAGGCAATAAAGGAGAAAACTATCCTTTTTATGTGGTGCAAAGCTGAAACAGCAGTTCCGCCTAGGAACCCTTCAACCCTTCAACCTAGGAACTCCAGTTTCCTCATTTCCCCTCCCCCCACCTTGTCTCAGTCTCAACCCTCGAACTCAGCACCACCTTCCTAACCTGCAATCTTCTTCCTGACCTCTCCACCCCCACCCCCACTCCGGCCTATCACCCTCACCTTTATCTCCTTCCACCTATCACATTTCCAACACCTCTCCCCCAAGTCCCTCCTCCCTACCTTTTATCTTAGCCTGCTTGGCACACCTTCCTCATTCCTGAAGAAGGGCTCATGCCCGAAACGTCAATTCTCCTGCTCCTTGGATGCTGCCTGACCTGCTGCGCTTTTCCAGCAACACATTTTCAGCTCTGAAACAGCAGTTGTGCCTATTTCTAAGAAATTACATACTGCACAAAGAAACCTCACATTTTCTGTGGGAAGATTAAAGATCAGATGTTTCAGCAGATTATTGGGAGCTGACTTAAAAAGCAATAACTTTTATCATGCATGAAATTCACAATTTAAAAGTCTTGAGTGTATGCATTCGTGTAGTGCCGACCTGAAGATTAATGTTGGAGAAGGTGCCACTGGCTGCTTCTTGTGTGGCCCACGCATGGGGCTGAGCCATATTTGCACTCAGGTGCATTCCCCACCCCATGCATCCAAAGTCACAGAGTATGCATGATCATATCATGCTATGCAAGACTTGCCTATGTACACAACTGATATTGGCATTACTAGATGAAAGATGAGACCCAAAGAAAGCAATTAAGTTACATTGGCCACTTGGGTGAAGCCAAATAACTTTATTGTTATATTTTAATGTTCCCTGTCTCTGTAAACTGCTCCAAATTTTGGTGTAAGTTTGCAGAAATATGGTGGAGAAAATTAAGCAAGGCAAATCCATAACATTTTCCCAAATCAAAGACCAATCAATTAATCGGTAGAAAATCCCGGTTGCATCATTTTTGTCATGAAAATTTGCAGCACAGCAGAGTAAATGGGCAGAGAAATTGAAGCTGCACATGTAGCCAACCACGTCTTATTTTAATTTCAAAAGAATGCATACCAGATCTCATGTCAAAGTTTCTGTTCTTCAATCAAATGCCACCCCCAATGCTAACTTCGACACTATCAAATGAGTGAATAAATGATGTGTAGACTTGCCCTGTAAAATCTGGACTTTTAAAATTGCTAGGTTGGAAAAGGTGATGAAATATTGACCTCGATGTATATTTTCCACATGCATTTGTTCCTGTTGCAAAAACTTATGTATGGTAACGTTTATCTCTCAATAATTGCCAACAGAATTGTAATTGATGCTGAAATTTTTGCAAGGGTTTTTATGGACTGCCCTGATTTAATTAAGGAAAGAAGAATGTTGAATGGATGCTGGGTGCAAATGCAGAGTTGCCTCATTTATTGTGTGTTAATAAATATCTTAGTGCCCTTCCACTTTATGAAAGAAACTACCATGTAGCTGTGGCGGTTCTCAGAAGTTGCCCAGCAGTTAACTAGTACCAGGGGAGGACCCTGAGAACAAGCAGGTGAATACGTAGCAGCACTCGTGATGTACTGAGTAAGAGTATCCACCCTTGGCATCAAGGCAGGACTTTTAAAAAGCTCCATACAGGAAAAGGGCATCATTGGCAAGTATTTAGGGCCTCATACTACTTGTCTCGGAGAGGGTAAGGTAAGTAACATGCTTCCTGAATAAAACTTGGTGGCTAACTAGGGTAATTTTTGTTGAGGCTCCAGCAATGTGTCCAGAAATAAAAGAATATCCAATCTAATCCAACCATACCGCTCAACAATCTGTACCAATCCATTGCACCCATTTTATTCTTCCCGCCGATCACCTCTCAGTACCTATCCTGAATGGTGCCTCATCCCCTATGCCAACCTTATCCCAATTCATGCGAGCAATTCTAATCTCAGGTCCTATCAGAAAGATGTTGTGAAAGGGTTTAGAAAAGATTTACAAGGATGTTGCCAGGGTTGGAGAATTTGAGCCAAAAGGAGAGGTTGAATAGGCTAAGGTTCTTTTGCCTACAGCAGCGGAGGCTGAGGGGTGACCTTATAGAGGTTTATAAAATCATGAGGGGCATAGATAGGATAAATAGACAAAGTCTTTTCCCTGGGATGGGGGAGTCCAGAACTAGAGGACATAGGTTTAGAGTGAGAGGGGAGAGATATAAAAGAGATCTCAGGGGCAACTTTTTCACACAGAGGTTGGCACATGTATAGAATGAGCTGCCAGGGGAAGTGGTGGAGACTGGTACAGTTGCAACATTTAAAAGGCATTTGGATGGGTATATGAATAGGAGGGGCCTGGAGGGATATGGGCCGGGTGCTGGCAGGTGGGAATAGATTGGGTTGGGATATCTGGTCAGCATGGATGAGCTGGACCGAAGAGTCTGTTTCCATGCTGTACATCTCTATGACTCTATGACTCTAATTGTTATAGGCCTGGAGTTAAATATAGGTGAGACCAAGTAATGGCAAGTGTTTTGCTCCCCTAAAGGATATTAGTGAACCAGATACATTTTAATGACAATCCAGCCAGTTCATAGTCATTGTTGTTCATGTTAGGTTTTTAAGTCCAGTTTTAGTTAATTAATTTAATTTAAATTCAAAATGTCATGGTGCATTTTCAATGTATATGTCTAGATTATTTGTCTAGGCTTCAGTATCACTGGGGTAAAAACAATGACTGCAGATGCTGGAAACCAGATTCTGGATTAGTGGTGCTGGAAGAGCACAGCAGTTCAGGCAGCATCCAAAGTGCAGTGAAATCGACATTTTGGGCAAAAGCCCTTCAGTATCACTGGTCAAATAGCATAACAACTATGCTAATATAATTATATTTGACCAAATATTGCATTAAAGAGTTGTAAATATGTACATTTGAGGTTAATGGGGATCAGATGGAAAACGTTTCACTGGTTGAAGTCATACCTAACATGGAGGAAGGTGCATATTTGAGGCTAACTATCACAGGTCCAGGACCATGGTGCAGACGTTTCTCAGTATAGATTAAAGCTCCAATTACCTTCAACCGTTTTACAAATGACCTTCCCTTTCTTTGTAAAGTCAGAAGTGGACATGTTTAATTGTTGCATAGAGTGTTGTGTAGTGATGTTGACTTTTAACATAAATATACCAAACACTGATTTAAACTAAGAGGATTTATTGAAGAATGATAAGATTCCAGGAGAACTCTTCATACTTGTATTATCTGCTGATCAATACAATGCCAACTAGCATATCACATATTAACTTCATCACTTACTGTAATATATACCATATTCACCAATATATTAATTTTTATGTTAAACTACATATACTATAAAGCAAAATCATAACATTCTCTGTAAATAAATAATTACATATTTTATAAACTATTTGCAAAATGGAATAGGATAATTGTGAAGTATATTTATGTGTTCAGCCACTGCCACATTAGTTGTTCAAATATCTCTGAAGCATGGAGATGGTATGCTGACATAAGATATGAACATATGTATTGGGATGATAATCAGGCCTTTCAGCTCTTCAGTTTGCTCTGCCATTCAATAAGACTATGGTGATCTGCTCATGTTTTGAATTCCTACCTACCTTGACAACCTCTGATTCCCCTGTTTGACAAGAATATATCTATCCTTGCTTTTCAATACCCAATGACTCAGTCTCTGCCATTTTCGGAGGGAGAAGAGTTTCAAAGTTACATAACCACGTGAGAGAAAATAACTCCTATCATCTCTGTCTTAAAAGGTGACCCCTCATTTTAAAACAGTGCAACCCAAGTTCTGGACTCACCCACAAGAGTAAACATCCTTTCTACATCCATTCTGGATCTTATAAACTTCAAACAAATCACCCTTCACTTCTCTAAACTCCAATAGAAACAAATCCAGCTTTCAATCTTTCCTTGTAAGACAACCTGCTCATTTAAATCAGATCTCGTATTAGAAAAACTTTATTGTAATCAGGTTTGGCCTCACCAAGACCTACTTTAAATGCAGTAAGACACTTACTGTTCACCTGAGTGATTCTGCAGCATGTTGAATTTCCAGCTTCAGACTTCCTGTTTGTTCTATGTACTTGGGTGTTCCATAGACTGTCTCCAGAGTTCATTGCTCTACTGTGGCCTTTCCTTTGGTTGACTAACTACTCTTGACTTTTGCTGTGGCCCTTCTGATGCAACCTTACCCTAGTCGATTGGTCTCGGTACCCTGCTGCTCTGCAAATCTTTTCTGTACACTTACTATGGGCTATCTATGGCAAGAGCTTGTCTTCCTGGGCCTGCTGTAGGCTTTCACGTCAAGAATCCTACCTGACAGATGTTTTGCCATTTTCCATGTCAGGAATTCTTCCAAAGGGTTCCTTGCCTCATGTTTCTTTTTTCTGTGTTCCTGCTTGCTCCCATGGATACCCAGGGTCTATAAACTGTGATAAGATCACATCTGCACTCAGGTGAGTGAACATGAACAGTTTTATTCCAACTAAACATAAGGACTGGTAACCGAAGACATCTCTGGAACCCTTTGGACTCAGGCCCAGTTTCATTTTATGCAGTCATCATCAATGACAGAGTTCCTTATACAAGTGCTCAGGAGCTATTATTAGAATAAAGGCATACATAACCCTTTACACTACAGACCGCAGTACCAAAATTCAAAATTGATTGTCATTTGAACAGTTCAAGTTCCATCACCATGTGATGGCAGATTCTTATTTTCCAAATTTCTTTAGCTGAACTCAGTTCAGTTCTAGTAGGTTGACGATTTTCCAAGTATGAAGCTTTATTTGTTGGCTAAGTAATTAGTTGCACTTATCATGTTTTTGAACACTGACACAGATCTGGTTTTCAGATTTTCAAGGTCTGTTCTAAGCCATTTTTAAAGTAACTATTATTTGACCCCTTCTGATTGTGCTGACATCTTTGTGAGAAGAGTAGTTTTTGAGAGACCCACAGTCCAACAAGCCTCAGCCAAAGCAGGCTCCAAATGCCCCAAGGTATGATGGCTTTATTCAGTCAAACTTAAGCATTTCAGATGTCACATCATGGTTCAATAACCTGCACAAATCTCAAAAAAGACTATGGTTTTTCGTTCCAAAGATTTCATACCCTTCAGTCATCTTTCATAAGAAATTTTCAAGTTTGATTGATTTTCCCTCAGGCATGGCCTCGTGACTGCTGAAGTTACTGGATGTTTAGAACTACTTCAGAATCCCAGTAACTTTAGCAGTAGTTTCACCTTGCATTTACTTTGAACCATGTTAGACAAGCACATTAAGTAATGAGATAAGCATATTTGCACTTGAAAAATGCAGGTGCATAAATAAGATTGCCCTTGAATTTCTGGTAAACCAAAAGCAATATTGTTCTCTAGCTCTCAAACTGCTATTTCAGAATTACATTACAGAAAACAATGAAAGATTGTACATACAAGTAAAATAGAAATGTGATCTAGTTTAGTTTTAACAAACTTAAATCAAAGGTGATATTGGAAAACATCCAAAGTGGGTAAGACTAACTGAACCATTGCATGTGATCAAATGGGAAGGAACATATTGTAGTAACATGTTGGCATTACTCCACATAAGTGACAAAATCTAGTATAATTTTCAGACAAATCATTTTGGTGCTAATAGCTAAATCAAATCCCAGAACATTTTTCATAAATAAAATAGATCTGAATCCTTTGCTTTCATTCTGGTTAACCACATATAATCAATCAACTCAACTATTGTTATTGTCAGCAAAATCCATCACATACCTAATTTGCATCTTGCTTCCGGATTCAGTTCACTAAAAAGTGGTGTCAAATAACTTTCAAAAAACCTTTTATTCTTGCTTAACTGGAATCTAAACACAAGACGAGTTAAAGGAGAGCAGTTTAAATATTAACCAAGGCGTTCACTGGCTGATTGAATATTGCCTCATTTGTTCCACTCGTGTCCATCTACGTTTGGTTCTCAGTAACAGAGGATGGCTGACAAGATCAGTGATGATTTTCTCTTCTAATACAGGTTAATTCACAGGTACAGTGAATGGTTTTTCTCTATTCCTAAACATAGCACAATTCTGAGTTTTATTGCACCTGTCAGAATCTAAACTAAGATTAATCAAACTTGTTACTGCAGACTTGACCATATGATGTTGATTTGCTGATCTGTTTACTTTTCACAGCAATGTAAAGTCCTATTATTTGTAAACCTCTGATCTGACAATTACAAGCTTATTTTGTTGAAATGTTAAAATTATTGCTTTTATGCTGATTTTCCTCTGGCCAGTCATTATTTCAATAGAGCTGAGAGTTGCAGACCCCCTACCTACCCCACAGTCCCCAATGACACCTCCCACAGACACCTTACAGCTCCCAGCCCTTGCCCTGGGCCACAAACTCACTTATTCTCCCCAGCTGTATGAACCACCCTGACCCCCTTACCCTCTCACTTCACTCCACTGCCATACCAGATCAGAGCCAACTCCTATCTCACTGGACTTGATAGTACACAGCAACTGCTGGACTCAACCTGACCCTTCTGTTGCCAGACACAATCCTGAGGCTCCATGCCCAGGGCTGGGCATAATCCTCCCCCATTCGGATCCAACACCTAACTCATCCCCTGGCCCTGCTCAACCCAATTTCTCCTGCTCTCCTGATCTACCCTATCTTGCCACCTTGCACCCCCAGAACCCGATCCCTTCTCACTTGGCATCATAATCACATGATATCCTACCTCCTACATATGTGGCATTCTATCTCTGGAACCCCAAACCTCCCAGCTGTCAGCCTTCCTGGCTGGCATCTTACTCACCTGGCAACTTACGTACCTAGATTCCTACTCCCAAACCATTTGGAATTCATCGGTTGCCACTCTACACCCTTCTCATCTGGCAGTCTTCCAAGCTGCCGTCCTCCCTACTTGGCATGCTGTCATCTGTCACCCTATCTCTCCTACCTTCTGGCACTCTAGCTGCCTAACATCCTCACCCCACACTTGCATTATAGACTTACAGTTTGACAGCAGCTGTTAAGTGGCTTAAATTTCAGAATGCACCAGATGACTGTCATGAAAAGAGGGCATGGTTTCCCCTTCTTTGACAGATCTCTGCTATGCGAGAACTGACAGAATGGAAGTTCAGTTCTGCATTTCTCAGGGGGTCCTGAGCAGAACCTTGCCTCAGAAATGTGGAACTCCCTCTTTGTGAAAAAAGTAGCCAATTGGTAATCTACATAAAATTGTCAATCCTCATAAAATATGGCCTAATAGATTCTCTAGGTTAATAATCTCGAACAAGTTTCTGAAAAGTTTCTGCGTAATAGCTAGAACAATCTGCTGTTCCAGATTTTCAAAATTGTTACCATAGCTATTTGCAATACCTGGCACTTTGAAACAATTATGATCTCAAATATTAAATAAGTGATTGTTTATTGGATAATTTTTTTCTCAGTTAATTTATTCAGCTGATTCCTACAGATCAAGAAATCTGAAGTTTATTCCTGATCAGTGTGATGTTAGAGTGTAATTTAAGAAGGATAAAGTCAGCACAGGTTTCCAATCTTGGCTGTAATCTAGCTCTTAGCACTGGAGTTTTAAGTGCAAATTCTACTACACCTGGATCAGGCTTGGCCAATGAATAATACTTTACTCTAGATGTGCAAATACTGATCATTTAGGGCAAGCACCAGAGGGTGACATCTATGTAACTGCACCCCAGTAAATAATCATTGTGATCAAAGGAGAGAATATTGTTGAATAGAGGAAAAAACGTAGCAAAAACTTATATATTACTGTTTTAATCTTTGATGTTGACTGTCAGCAGCTGCTGAAACTATGTTATTGCCACATTATTCTTAAATTTGGAAGGATGATTCTTAAACCTATCTGGTTCACTAATGTCGTTCAGAGAAGGAAATCTTCCACCGTCACCTGAGATACCCAAAACGTGACTCCAGAACCACAACAATGTGGTTAACCCCCATCAGGCCTCTGAAATGGTCGAGCAAGTCGATCAGTTGTAACAATCATTACCAAGACTCAACAAAGAAATGGAGGGGCTCCACAAATCTCCCCATCCTCAATGATGGAAGAGCCCAGCACATTAGTGCAAAAGATAAGGCTGAAACATTTACAGAAGTCTTCAGCCAGAAGTGCTGAGTAGATAATGCATCTCAGACTTCACCAGTGATTCTCAGTATTAGAGATGCCAGTCTTCAGCCGATTCGATTCAATCCACTTGATATCAAAAATTGGTTGGAGGCACAGGATACTAAAAGACTATGGGCCTGACAACATTCTGGAAGCAATACTGAAGCCTTGTGCTCCAGAACTTGCCACATTCCTAGCCAAGTGGTTCCATTATAGTTAGAACATTCATACCAATCTGACAATGTGCAAAGTTGCCCAGGTATGCCTTTATACAAAAAGCAGGACTAGTCTAACCCAGCCAATTACCACACCATTAGTTTACTCTTAGTCATAAGTAAAATGATGGAAGATATCATCAACAATGCTACCAAGCAACATCTGCTCAGCAATAAGCTGTTCAATAACACCCAGTTTAGGTCCTGCTAGGACCATTCAGCTCATGGTCTCATTACAGCCTAAGGTTCAAAAATGGATAAAAGAGCTTAATTCCTGAGGTGAGAGTGAAAGCCCTTGCTATCAAGGTTGCATTTGACTGAATATGGCATCAAGGAGTCCTAGCAAAATTGGAGTTAATGGTTATCAGGCGGCAAATTCTCCAGTGGTTGGTGTTATGTCTAAGACATGGGAAGATGGTTGTGATTGTTGGAAGTCAATCATCTCAGCCCCAGGACATCTCTGCGGGAGTTCCTCAGAGCGGTGTCCTAGGTCCAATCATCTTCAGCTGCTTCATCAATGATCTTCCCTCTATCATAAAGTCAGAAATGTGGATATTTGCTAATGATTGCACAACGTTCAGCACCATTCGCAATTCTTTAAATATGAAGTAGTCTTAGTTCAAATGCAACAAGATCTGGACAGTGTCCAAGCTTAGGCTAGCAAGAGGCAAGTAACATTTGCACCACACAAATGCCAGGCTATGATCATCTGGTCAGGCAGCATCAGACCTTTTCCAGCTTTTCCAGCAACACATTTTTAAGCTCTGACCTCCAGCATCTGCAGTCCTCACTTTCTCCAGGCTATGATCATCTCCAATAAGAGACAATCTAACTACTGCCCTTTGACATTCATTGTTGTTACCATCATTAAATCCCCCACTGTCAACATGCTGGGATTACCATTGACTCTGTAGGACTTGCCATATAAATACAATCCCTTCAAGAGCCAGGCAGAGAGTACTTACCTTCTAATTTCCCAAAGGCTGTTCATCATCTACAAGGCACAAGTCAGGCATGTGATGAAATACTCCCCACTTGTCTGAATGAGTGTAATCTTGACCACACGTAAACAGCTTGACACATCCAGCACAAAGTAGCTCCCTTGGTTGGCCCCACATTCACAAACCTCCCCTCTCTCCACCACCAATTGCAGTTACTGCAATGTGTAGTATGTACAATATGCAATGCACAAATTCAACGATGATCGTTTGAAAGAACCTTCCAAATTCACAACCATTTCCATCTAGAAAGACAAGGGCAGCATATACGTAGGAACGCCGATACCTGTAAGTTCCCCTCCAAGCCACTCACCATCCTGACTTGAAAACATATCACTGTTCCTTCATTGTCATGAGTTCAAAATCCTTGAATTCCCTTCCTGAGGGCATTGTGGTCAATCTACAGCACATGTACTGCAGTGTATCAAGAAGGCAGCTCACCACCAACTTCTCAAGGGAAGTAGGGAGAGGCAATAAATGCTGGCCAACCACCTATACCTACATTCCACAGGAGAATAAATAATAGGAAGTTTGGAGGTCTTGCTAATATTTGAGTTACGTCAAGCCACAGTTCAAAAAAGTAAAGTATTATTAATGTGACAAATTCTGTTATATGTTTTAACTTCATGTTCAGAGTCGAGGACTGCACCTCTTGTGGATTTTAAGGAAGTCAAATATTTAGCAAAGATTCTTGTCTTGGTACCAAAATATAAATGATCAGGTGAGCTGTACATTGTGTAAGCTGCTAAGTCAGATGTCTGATTGGTTGTATTATATTGTACTAAATAGGATTTGCTGAGTTAAATGAAAGCAAATCCTTTGAAAAAAAAAAGTATGATGAAGTTTGTAACTTCCAATAAATAGTCAAAATTATCCTTTCAACCATGTGATATTTTCTTATTTTGATCATAAAAAGGATGAAAATTTTAAAGGCAAGGTGTTGTTTGACCAGGCACCAATGTACAGGAGAACAGGACTTGCTTTGAGGTAAGACACGGGCAGCACAGAATTGGATGACGTCAAGTTTACAAAGGGTAGAACATGGGAACCCAGCCAGGAATGTGTTGGAATATTCAAATCTAGATGAAATAAAGGCAAAAATGAGCAGGGAAACAGAGACAGGCTGAAGTCAAGCAATGGAGCAAATATGAGTTTGAAAAGTCTTCTTGGGATCAAAATAAACACCCAGGGTGTGAGGAAGCTGTTTAATGTCAGACTGTGTTATCAGAGAGAGGGATGGAGTTGGGAGATAGGGAATGGAATTTGGAGCAATGACTGGAAATAATTATTTTAATTTGCTCAATACTTCCAAATATTCGAAATAAATATTTGCTCATCCAGTCGTGGATGTTCGTTAAGCAGTCTGATAAATAAACAGCTGTGGAGCTGTCAGGCAAGGTGATAGTGAATCAAAGCTTGGTATTGTCACCGCACAAGGGAAAACCGTCTCTGTATTTTTCAGTGATGTCACCGAGAGGGAGTATGGAGATGAGAAGTAAGAGATGAGGAAGGGGGCTCAGAGATAATGTTATATGGATAGGTTATATGGATGGAAACACCTGCATTACATGTGCGTCTCTACCGACAGTTAGATGGATAAGAGTGGAACCACAAAGGAGCTGGATGACAATGGAGAGGTGTTGGAGGAGGATGGTGCGCTTCAACCCAGTTCATGACAGATTTCGTGTCCGGGTTGCAAAGAGTGAGACAAGAATGTTTACCTGTGTTGCAGTCACGTAGGGCGTCATCTTACATACGAGCCACTTTGATTCCATTTAAATTAGTTTATTATGCCAGTTTATTTTAACCCAGAAAAGCAAGGTCGGTGTTAAATTCTAGAGATTGAGGTTGTCTTCTGCACTCGTTGCTCGTGAAATCTTTCATGAGCTGAATATAATGAACTCCTTTTCAATGCTGCAGTTAAAACTAAGAACGGATTGACCTTGTTACAAAGTGCTTCAAGTGCCAATATTGATCTTAGCGTCACCTGCAGCATATTCTTTCTGCCCACATAGCCTGACGAAGAGAAATTTTCATGCAAGCACTAGAGGAGGAAGTAAAATGTAGAAGCCTAAAGAGGATACAAAATATGACATTTTGCTATCTGCAGAAGGCATTTATGTCACTGTCCTGTTTGAGATCTTTTCTTCAATTCCATATCAATCAATTCATTAAGATTGACAAATGGTTTTACCCTGTTTCATTTACAAATAATCTACAAACCTATCCTGTCTGTAATACAACAATTTTCATTCATGGTACCTGATGAATACAATTCCCAAATTTTGCCAAGATCAATTAAACTTTCTTTTGCAGGTACTGAAAACAAAATTTGCAAATCTGCACCCATAGAGTGAAAGTGTGTGATGAGTGGTGGACAATGCAATTTTAGCTC
The DNA here is from genome assembly GCF_020745735.1 of Hemiscyllium ocellatum. NCBI lineage: Eukaryota > Metazoa > Chordata > Chondrichthyes > Orectolobiformes > Hemiscylliidae > Hemiscyllium > Hemiscyllium ocellatum. The sequence goes on from NC_083418.1 coordinate 39,860,289, forward strand.
AACTTCAGTTACGAATCAGCTATAGATACAGATAAAGCTTTTCTCGAGAGTTTGGTGAATAGCACATTTGATCAAAAAGTGCGCAAACACTGGTATGGTTTTGTTATCAATGTGAAACCAAATTCAATCTCTGTTTAATTCCAGCATTGCTTTAAGATTTTTCATACATTCAGTGGCATATCAGATAAAAGCTGTTAGCAAGGTCATATAGAGTAGAGTAGCTTTTTATGAACGTTTTATTACGTTTTTATTAAACTGTCAAAGTTTTGATACAATACACGTATAGAATCAGTTGAATGTGTTACGCTATATTATTCTTTTGGTACGGAATGCAACTGGCTTCCAATTATATATCTTTGTGTACATACCTGCTAGTTTTAGCATGGTGTGCACCACACATCAGCTCTACTTTTCTGGTTTGAAATGCACTAGTTTCAGTGAAAAATGGTCATCATACTTATTATTGTGTTTATAAAATAATAAAAAATATTATTATGACTTTTGTGATTACTACTAGGTGTAACACAAGCTTTCTGTACAGTGGCAATACAGTGAAAAAAAGGACAATTTGTCAGAATTTGTGTGAATATGTGTAAGGCAATATTCTCCACAAAGAATTGACCAGTTCACCTGTGGTCATTAATGGGGTTTTGACAAATGTTTCACTTAAGTGAGGGGACGTTAATGTGCTTATAAACTCCAAAGGAGGAAACCAGTTTACTGTGAGCTGCAGGTAACTGGCATTTAATGCTTAGAAGACTTTGGGAGTATAATGCATACGTTTTGCAAAATTAAACATATAAAAATGACATCTTTTTAATCTTTTATTTAATTCACATAAATATTCTCTAGTCTTTTATCTTTAACTAATTCTAATTGACATCATTCAGTACATTTGAATTAATCTCCAAATGTAGGTTGCTAGCACCCAATTCAACATTACTGCAGTCCAATTAATTCAATATTAATATATTCTAAGTTCCTTCAATTGAATCTTGAAATTACTAAAGCTGCTTACTCAAGTTGAACATGAAATGCTAGCCTTGCTGTCTCATTCAACCCAGATCTGACTTCAACACCACATCCTATACATCATTCTTCATTACCATTATCAATATATGCAATCAGGTACTAAGTGGTTGCTGACTATCTAATATTCAAATAAGCATATTTTCAGCATTGGTCATAGGACGATGGTATGACTACATACCCTATGTTATATACTCTTCCCTAATCAAGGGGTATTTTGATCTTCCTGGTCTGTATGCTTTTTTTCACTAGTTAGAATTATCCACAGAGATGTTAATTGCTCGGAACTGCTATACTGCTGCTTTTTGTTTTCCTTGTCAACTGCTATATTGAATCCACATCTGGTGGAATAAGAAACAAATAATAGAAAAGGTTATGTTGCAAATGTTCCTTCAACAAACCAGATATGAAACATGTTCTGGAGAAACGTTACATAGCCTTGCTTTTCCCTACCATATATGTTAAGGAGATAGGTAGTCACCTCAGCTATATGAAGTATATTATAATTTCACAATTGAAATTCCTCTATAGCTTTTCTTCATATCCTGCTTAGGACCATAAGTGTGCATCATTTCAAGATTTTTGATTCTCTGAGTGACCCATGATGGTTAAAGATTGAAAAGATTGAGTCATACTACTATCCTTTCCTGGCACGCAGACTTGGCAATTTGCAAATATTATATGAATGCAGCGTAACCAGTTATTTCTGCATTAAACTATCAGAAATGTTTTCTTGAAAAATCCTTTGTTTTTGGCGAATGTCAATGCCAATGGACATGATCTATTTGGATTTCCAGAAGGCCTTTAACAAAGTGCTGCACAGGAGGCTGCCATATAAGATGAGTCCATGGTATTAGGGAAAAGGTACTGGCATGAATAGAGGATTGGCTGTCTGGCAGAAAACAGAGACTCATGATAAAGAGATTTTTTCAGCATGGCAGCTGGTGACTAGTGGAGTTGCGCAGGGATCATTGCCCACAATTATTCAAGTTATATATTAATGATCTGGAAAAAGGAACTGAGAGCATTGTTGCTAGGTTCGCACATGACACAGAGATAGATAGAGGTCAAGGTAGTAATGGGAAGTGGGAAGGTTGCAGAAGGACTTGGACAGATTGGGAGAATAGGCAAAAAAGTCCCAGACGGAATACAATGTGAAGAAAATGTGAGGTTATGCAATTTTAGGAAGATTAGAGGCATTGACAGTTTTCTAAACAGGAAAAGGTGTTGAAAATCTGAAGCACAAAGCGAATTGGGAGTCCTTGTTCAGGTTTATCTTAAGGTTAACATGCAGGTGCATTTGGCAGTTAGGAAGACCAATGTAATATTAATATTCATTTAAGAGAGCTAGAGTACAAGAGCAGGGATGTAAAGCTGTGGCGGTATAAGGCTCTGGTCAAACCACATGTGGAATATGGTCAGCAGTTTTGAGCCTTGTCTGTTAGGAACAATATGTTAGAGTTGGAGGGGGCCCATAGACGGTTTAAGAGAATAATCCCAGGGATGAAGAGCTTATTCTATGGAGAGGTTGAGGACTGTGGGTCTGAAGTCTATGGAGTTTAGAAGGATGAGGGGGGATCTCTTTGAAACTTACAGAGTACGAGAGGCCTGGGTAGAGTGGATTTGGAGAATCCACTTGTTTCCACTGATGGAGAGACTAGGAGCTGATGGAATAGCTTCACAATGAAGGATTGACCTTTTAGAAGGGAGCTAAGGAGGAATTTCTTCGGTCAGACGATGGTAAATGTATGGAACTCATTGCTGCAGAAGGCTGTGGAGGCCAATTTATTGAATGTCTTTAAGACAGGAATAGATTGGTTTTTGATTAGTAACAGAATCAGGGTTAAGGGTAGAAGGCAGGAGAATGGAATTGAGAATTATGTTAGTCATGATCAAATATTGGAACTGACTCCATGTCTGAATGGCCTAATTTTACTACTATTTCTTATGATCTTATGGCCTTTTCCAAAATACACAAGGTGTCAAGTATATTAAAATTCAAAAAGCCTCAGGGACCATGGCACTTCAATATTTTTCTTTGCTTTTTTGGCATATGTTTATATTTGTTTCAATTTGCAATGGCCAACACAATATTCTCTTTGTAGTGTTTTACTGGAGGTAAAACTATTCAGGATATGTTGTTGTCCAAAGAACTTAAATCTGATAATTACTTAAAACATTTCCACTTTTAATAATTTTAGATCATAATATATTCATCCAGTTTTAAAAGTAGAAAGTAAACATAGCACTGTATAAAAGTGCTTGAGAAATTTGGCAGGCCTGGCAGCATCTGTGGAGAAAGAAACAAAGTTAACATTTTGAATCCAATATGACTCTTTTTCTAAACTGAGGGAGGGCTTAAAAATAATAGCTGGTGGGTTTGTAATGGACAAAGGAAGAGGAAGATTTAATGGAACAGATAGAAAGAGTATCCAAAGCAAAAGACAAAAGGAGTTCAAAGGGAAGTAGAGGAGGAATATAGATGAAAAATAGCTGTGAATTTGTTCATGATAGGTGTGAATACTGGAAGGTAGGTCAACTTTGTTGACAGCAAATCCATGAAAACAAAATACTGGAGGTGGAAGGGGTTGTAATAAAAATGGAGGTCTGCATTCATGCTATGAAGGTGTTGAACACAAGGTTGAGTCCTTAAGACTGCAGTGTATCTGAATCGAAAATGAGGTGCTTTGCTGGGCCATAGACTGGAGGACCAGTGACTTTGAGTTGCAAATACAGTGAAAGAAGTAAAAATAAATCGTTACTTCACCTGGAATATTTATGTAGGACCTCAGACAATAAGGAGGAGAGAAGAAGTAAAAGGACAAGTGTTACACCTTCTGTGGTTGTATGGGAAGATGCAATGGTGGGATTGAGGAAGTTATAAGCTGACAAAGGAGTAGACCAGGCTGGAACAGAGGGAATAGTGCCTATACAATGCTGAAAAGAAGGGAAGGGAGATGTGTTTTTGGTGATGGCATCCTGCTGGAGGTAATGAAAATGGTGCAAGATGATTCTCTGAAGCCTGAGGCTGGTAAGTGGAAAGTGAGGATGGGGGGAGCCCTATAATTATTCTAGGAGGGAAGAGAATGGATGAGGGCAGAATTGCAGGAAATGGGTTGGACATGACTGAGGGTCCTGTCAACTATAATGGCAAAGAGTTCTTGTTTGAAGAAAAAGGAGGTTTGTCAGGGAACCTCTGTGAAAGGTAACATCATCAGAACAGATGCAGTAGAGACAGAGGAACCCAGAAAATGGAATGGAGTCCTTACAGGAAATAGGGTGGAAGGAAGTGTAATCAAAGTAACTGTGGGAGTTGGTGGGTCTGTAATGGATATTAACAGGCAGTCTGTGCCCAGAAATGGAAACAGAAAATCAAGCAATGGAATGGAAGAATCGTAGGTGGACCAAGTGGAGGTGAGAAAAGAATGTAAATTGGCAGCAAAATTGATGTAGTTTTCCAATTTTGGATGAGACAAGGAGGTGGAATGAATAATATCATTGATATATTGGAGAAAGAGATTAGGTAAGGGTCCCGAACATGACTGGAGAAAGGAGTTTCCAATTACACCATAAAGACACAGGGATAACTGAGATGCACATTGGTATCCATAGCCACACCTTTGACGTGGAGGATGTTAGATGGGTGAAAAGAGAAATTTCAAAGTGAAGGCTTTCTTAATATCACTTGAGAAAATAGTGAAACAGGTCAATTAGCTGAAGGAAAACTGGACATTGCTCATGAAAAGCAAATTGACAGGTAGAACCCTTGAAATTTGTATTTCAATGAAAGAGGGGTTTCTTTGGATCATGACACTGTCAAAAATGCTATTCTGGGTGTACATGTGTTAGTTCCTAAAGCAGACAGGAAATAGCTTCAAAGTTTGAGGTAACACCCTGGACAAACCTACTTTGGATTTGAAAGGGTTAGACAAAGTAATTTTGATATGAAAGTAAAGAATTAAGGTCATATATAAAGCTCTCGGAGAATTTATAAACTCACTATCTTTTCTTCTAACAACATATGTTAAGGCTGGAAGGTTGCAATTGTGAGACAGGCACTAGAAACTGTTGATGATTATGAGTTGTTTCATAAAATTGAACCATTCTCCATCGCCTTCATAAATACAGAAGGGATAGAAAATGAAAAGAGTGAAAAGATAGCCTGTTGATGGAGTTGACTTACATCTGGAAAAGAATTTCAATGGAGTCAAGATCATTCATAGTCAAGAAAAATCCAAATGAGGTTAAAGAGACAGAAAGGTTGTGGAAACAACTTCCTGGTACTTTTCCATTGTATGCGGTGACCACAGCAAGAGCTAAATAAAGTCCATCACCAGAGGTCAAAGTTATACCACAGTTAGATATTATAGAGTAACCGAAACTTTATTTAATCAAAGGGATAATTCAAAAGAATTGTTTGGCATATCCTCACTGCTTAAGGCTCAGAAAGCAGATCCACAGTTAAACAGGTTGACACAGTCAGCTCACACTAAAGCTGAGGCTGAAGGAGTTCGAGAGTGACATTATATTAAACAGAGTGATGATGAACAAATGGAGAGATCCTCAATGAGGAATGGAATGTTGTTTATCAGATAGTAGTATCACCCTAACATCATGAAGAGATCTTACGATTAGCACATAAAGTTGCCAGAGCAGGACATATAGGAAAACCCAAAACTCAAGCATAAGTAAGTAGATATGTGGGGAAAAAGTTTCACCTTCATGTCTTAAGAATGATTTTCTTAAGCAGGAATGCTAGCGTATATATTTGGACACAGATGTTAAGAGTTTTTATCTTAAATTAACATTATTTTAATTTGGTTTAAAAGACTGGGTGCACAGATAACATAATTCTCTCTTTCTAAGAAATACTTTTTATTGAGAAAATAGCAGAAAAGTTTGAGTCAAATTATTGAGTGGAAAATTTTGTAAGCTTTATTTTATGCAGTTGTACATGTCTCATATGTAAAACATGTGAAAGTAGGATCACAGCTGATACATGTTGCAAAATGTAAAAACAAGAAAGTAAGTTAAGAATTTAAGAAAAAAAAATGAACAGAAGTTATTTGAATACTGCCTGATATACTGTGTGACATACTGGATGGACGTTTGATATTTTGTTGTCTATCTGTCACATATCTGGTCATGAAAAGTATTTAAAAATGGTGTTTTATTGCTTTCAAGGATAGAGGTGTTTAAGAGACTGCATCTTTTGTTTTTGAACGATCAACTGGAAATGAGAAAAACGGACGCAGCCTTTAAAAAGGACAGACTGTACAAAGATGTTTGTAGCTTGAAAAACCCAGTGAAGTTCATAGATGCAAGTGAAACAAAGTTACATTTTGGGGGCATTGAATACAGATAAATTGTCACCAGTTTGTCTTCAGGAAAGCTCAGCATAAAAACAATCTCCTGATCAGTCAGGTTGCAGTTTAACACATTCTGAGGGGAGTAAAATGGAGAGGAGCAAGCAGAGATCCAGAAGTCATCTGCACCAATCTTTCTCTTTCCTCTGTCTCTGTAAAGTTTCATTCAAAAGAACAGAAAAACCACATTTGCGGATGGTGAAAGAAATAATAATGAAACCCAAAGTCAGGAAGACTCCAGGTCCAACCAAACCATCAGTGAAGATAGACTGGTCTTCACTGTGGAGATGCCAGTCTCCAGCTAATTTGATTCTCTCTACATGATATCTAGCAATAGTTGGAGGCACTAGATGCCACAAAGGCTATGGATACTGACAACATTCAGGCAATAGTACTGAAGGCTTGCGCTCCAGATCCTGCCGCCTCTCCTAACCACGCTGTTCCAATACAGTTACAACACTGGCATCTACCCGACAGTGTGGAAAATTGCACATATTTGTCCTGCACACAAAAAGCGGGACAAATCCAACCTGACCACTTATCACCCCATCAGTCCACGCTTGATCATCAACAAAGTGATGGAAGGAATCATCAACAGTGCTATCAAGTAGCGCCTGCTCAGCAATACTCTGCTCAGTGACACCCAGTTTGGATTCTGCCTGGGACAATCAGCTCCTGACCTCATTTCTTGGATCAGACATAAATAAAAGTGCTAAATTTCTGAGGTGAGAGTGACAGCTCTAGACATCGAGGCTGCATTCAACTGAGTGTGACATCAAGGAGCCCTAGCAAAACTGGAATCAATGGGTCTAAGGGGGCAAACTCTCCAGTGGTTGGAGTCATATCTGGCACATAGGAAGATGGTCATGGTTGTTAGAGGTCAATCATTTCAACACCAGGACATCTCTGCAGGAGTTGCTCAGGGCTGTGTCCAAGGCCCTAATCATCTTTAGCTGTTTCATGAATAGCCTTCCCTCCATCATAAGGTCAAAAGTGAGGATGTTCGCCGGTGATTGCACAATGTTCAGCATCATTTGGGACTCCTCAGCCACTGAAGAAATCCATGTTCAAATGCAACAAGATCTGGACAATATCCAGATTTGGGCTGACAAGTGCCAAGCAACATTCACACTATCTCCAATAAGAGACAATCTAACCAATACCCCTTGATGTTACGATCACTGAATCCCTCCCACCCCTGCCCCATCAAAATCCTGAGGAGCTTATCATTAAACCAAAACTCAACTCGACATAAACAGAGTGGCTGCAAGAGCAGGTTAGAGGCTGAAAATAGTGTGGTGAGTAACTTATCTCCTGACTCCCCAAAGCCTATCCATCATCTACAAGACACAAGTCAGAAGTGTGATGGAATATTCCCTGTGTGCCTGAATGGATGCAACTCTAACAACACTCAAGAAGCTTCACACCATCCAGCACAAAGCAGCCTGTTTGATTGGCACCACATCCGCGAACATTCATTCCCTGAACCACCAATGCCCAGTAGCAGCAGTGTATAGTATATACTGCAGAAATTCACCAAAGATCCTTAGACAGCACCTTGCAAACAGACAACCACTTCCATCTAGAATGACAAGGACAGCAAATACATGGGAACATTGCCATCTGCAAGTTCCCCTTCAAACCACTCACCATCTTGACTTGGAAATATATTGCTAGTTCTTCACTGTCGCTGGGTTAAAATCCTGGATTTCTCTCCCTCAGGGCATTGTGGGTCAACCTACAGTATGTGGACCACAGTGCTTCAAAAAGACATCTCACCACTATCTTCTCAAGGGCAACTAGGGACAGGCAATAAATGCTGACCAGCCAGTGATGCCCACATTCCAAGAATGATCTTAAAAAATTAAAATCACTGAAAATTCAAGAGGATTTTGTGACCAGTTTTGTGCTTTGGTCTGGTGATGCAGAACTGTGTTATTCTGACTTTTTTTTTCCTTTATTGAGATTTTTGATAGTTTCATTAAATCTTCAGATCTGTGACGACTCCAGGAGTAGTGGGGTTTGATTTCAAGTGTATTGCCCCAGTGAGTTATGACACTTTTGCTATCATTCATACATGTGAACAAAACATCATCAGACTGACTGTCAGTAGGTATTATCAGAATGGAAATCCAACCATTACTCCAGTATGTAATTGGAGGTTGAATGTAATCTTTCAGTGTGCCTCTTTGGTATCGATTTCCAATTAAAATATATCCATTTGACCAGAAATTATTGTTGATTCTCACATTTGAAGTGACACATTTAATCAAAAAACGATAAACAAAATACTCACAGAAGTTTATGAATTAGGGACAGAAAAAGGCCAGTTCTCCCTCAAACCTGTCCTACCACCCAAGATCATTTGTATTCATTTGTATTCCAAATTCCACATTTCCATCTTTCACTGATAACAATTGATTCCTTGCCTAAAAAAATGTATATATCTCCTCCTCAAAAAGTATTCAAGGATCCCCACCTCCACTGCTTTCTGAGACAGAAAATTCCTAAGTTGCACAACGTTCTGAGATGAAAAGTACTACCCTCTTTGTTCTAAAAGGGTAACAACTAATTTTAAAACTGTGTAACTTGGTTCTGGACTCACCCATAAAAGGAAACATAAATTCCATGTCCACCCTGCCAAAACCAGACGGGACCTTATACATATCAATCAAACCAATTCTTGTTGTTCTGAAGTCAATTGAAAATAAGCCCAGTTTTTCAACCTTTCATCATTAGACAACTGGCTTATTCCAGGTTTTAATCTAGTAAACCTCCTCTGAACTGCCTTCAATGGCATTATATCCTTCCTTGATTAAGGTGACCGAAACTGTACATGTTGTTGAGATGTGTTCTCACTAATGTGAAATGTGAGGAAGAAAATTTGCAGTAATCTTTATTTAAAGAGGAATACATATAAATTCATGCAGAGTTGTAATATAGAATTTTGAAGCTACTGTACAGCATTAGTTAAGTCCAAATGTATAAGAAGCATTCATTCATATCACCGAACCTTAGTTTTAAAACACATTTATACTTCACTACCTATTTCTTACAATATTATCTTAACAGAATAACTCCAAAGGAAACAGTGTACTTATAAAATCCAGTTGTCTTCAGATTTGTGAAATACACATCTGCGTGTGGATTTAGTTACTGGGGTCCATAAATGCAGATTTTCTTTTATCTTCCACCAAAAGTTCAAGACCTACTCTCTCCATATATTAATAGGGTCTTGTCATCTTTGATGATTGGCTGCCATAATCTCTCATTTATCTTAATTAGCATTCATTTTTATATAAAATTAACCTTGATAATACAACAATTGATTGTTCAATCCTTTCCTTATTCTTATTTTGAACACACATACTCACGTAATTTGTTTCTAAATACTGTTAAAATCTTTATTTAAATACATTCCTTGCAACCATTTCATGCTTTCAAATGCTAAGTTTTGATTTCTAAATTAAAGAATTTAAGAAAGTTTAATATTAATTTTTAGAATAAACCACTTTATAAAAACATACCTAATGTAAACTTGTTTAAAATGGATATTTTATAATAGAGCCGTTGATCGTTGTTAATCTTTGAAATATATGTAAAATTGAACTGAAAGGTTGAATTGTTTATCTGTTTTAATGGCTGGTATCCAATTACATTGCTATGGCATACATATCTTTTATCATTAGTACATTGTGACCTTGGAATACATAGTTTCTAGATTTACCTTGAAACATAAAGTTTCTCTTTACACTAATCAAGGTCATACTTGCTATAATTAAAACAATTAGTAGGACGACAACTAATTTGTATAATATTGTCCTAACTTGTGATGGTGTCCCAGTTGTTTGGTGAACCTTGTACCAATGTCACATTACATTTTTAAGTTCTGCATTTTGTTGTTCCAGAATAAAAAGTGTGAATTGAAAGATTTAATCTTTTGAATTAAATCTCTCAGATCTTCAGCAATAAATGGAAATCATATCTAAATCTACAAAGATATTAGTATCATAAAGATGTACAACACAGAAACAGCTCCTTCGACCCAACTCGTCCATGCTGACCAGATATTGTAACTCAATTTAGTCCCATTTGCCAGCACTTTGCCCATATCCCTCTAAACCCTTCCTATTCATATACCCATCCAGATGCCTTTTAAAAGCTGTAATTATACCAGCCTCCACCACATCCTCTGGCAGCTCATTCCATACACATACCACCCTCCGTGTGAAAAAGTTGCCCCCTAGCTCCCTTTGATATTTTACACCTCTCACCCTAAACTTACGCTCTCTACCAGGGAAAAGACCTTATCTGTTTATTCTATCCATGCTCCTCATGACTTTATAAGCTTCTATATGGCCACCCCCTCAGCCGCCAATGCTCCAGGGAAAACAGCCTGGAAGGGAAAACACTCCAGCCTATTCAGCCTTTCATTGTAGCTCAAATACACCAACTCTGGCAACATCCTTGTAAATCTTTTCTGAACCCTTTCAAGTTTCACAACATGCCAGAGACTAGAATTGCATGCAATATTCCAAAAGTGGCCGAACCTATGTCCTGTACAGCCACAACATAGCTTCCCAACTCATATACTCAATACTTTGACCAATAAAGGAAAGCACCAAACATCTTTTTCACTGTCCTATCTACCTGTGACTCTACTTTCAAGGAACTATGAACCTGTACTTCGGCAACACTCCCTAGGACCTGACCATTAAGTGTATAAGTCCTGCTAAGATTTGCTTTTCCAAAATGCAGCACCTCACATTTATCAAAATAAATGTCCAACTGCCACTCCTTAGTCCATTGGCCCATCTGATCAAGATCCCATTGTAATCTGAGGTAACCTTCTTCACTATCCACAATGCCTCCAATTTTGGTATCATCCACCAACTTACTAAGTATACCTCCTATGTTCATACTGAAATCATTTATATAAATGACGAAGAGTAATGGCCCCAGCATCGATCCTTGTGGTAATCTAATTGATTCTTTAAATCATCTTAAACTCTGATGTTTAAAGACTGATGATTGGATATGTTATCCAAAACTTGTGTTCCTATCTGGAAAGATATGGCATGGGGTGAAATATAAAGTTCCTAAATTAATGGGACAGGTTAAATTACCATGTTTGAATTCCCGATGAGTGGTATTAACACTATCTTTGCCTTTCCTTGTGGAAGCAGAATATACAGAAAATTCGCTTCCTCTTGTTACCATTATTGTAGAACTAAATCCTTTTTAAACCCATGTAAACCCGAATGCTAAATTAAAAAAATAACAAACAGGCAAATAAAGGCATTTTTGCTTTATGTACAACATTTCAAATTAGGAGCAACCCAAGTAACTCCATTTATCGAGACTATTAAACATCGATGCTCTTGGTATTGGACAATATAACACCGTTAGGTGTTCTCTGTACCATCACGTCTAGGAATGAATTCACTAGAGAGGAAGAAAAGGACAACCAACTCCCATTCCTAGAAGTGATAGTACAGAGAACACCTAACGGAGAATTCACCACAAAGGTATACAGGAAAGCCACACACACAGACCAAGTCCTGAACTACAAAAGCAACCACCCCAACACACACAAAAGAAGTTGCATCAAGACACTATTCAAAAGGGCCACAACACACTGCAGCACACCAGAACTGCAAAAAGAGGAAGAAGAACACCTATACAATGTATTCACCAAAAATGGATACCTGCGCAATTTCATCAACAGATGCCTAAGGGAAAGACAATGGAACGAGGACATGCCACAACCCAAGGGACTAGCCACACTATCATACATCAAGAGCATTTCCGAACTGACAGCCAGACTACTGCGACCACTAGGACACTATAACAGCACACAAACCAACAGCCACTCTCAGACAACAACTCACCAGAACTAAGGACCCGATACCCAGCATGAGCAAAACCAATATAGTGTACAAAATCCCATGCAAGGACTGCACAAAACACTACATAGGACAAACAGGAAGGCAGCTAACGATCCGCATCCATGAACACCAACTAGCCACGAAACGACACGACCAGCTATCCTTAGTTGCCACACACGCAGATGACAAGCAACATGAGTTCAACTGGGGCAACACTACTATTATAGGACAAGCCAAACAGAGAACAGCCAGGGAATTCCTAGAGGCATGGCACCCATCCACAGATTCAATCAATAAGCACATCGACCTGGACCCAATATACCGACCACTGCAACAGACAGCTGGAACTGACAACTGGAAGCGGCAGATTCAAACCACTACAAATGCCGGAGGATAGATCACAGAAGCGCTTCACAGGAGGCTCCCAAGCACTGAGGATGTCACCTAGACAGGGGACGAAACGTCTGCAACACAAATTCCCAGCTCGGCGAACAGAACCACAACAACGAGCACCCGAGCTACAAATCTTCTCACAAACTTTGAATAATCTTCTATGGATATTCCCTCATGCATTTGAAGGATGATTGTGCTCGTTTTTTGGTAAAATTCCTGACAGCCTGCCTGTGTTTGTTTTGTTAGAGATTACAAACAAAATCTCAATAGCTGTTTTACAGGTTTTAGTGTTTATTGTGCTCTTAAATATTAAACCAGGTTGCTGCTTGTCATGATCAAAAACTGTGGCGCAGAAAAAATATAGCAGATCAGGCAGCATCTGAGGAGCTGGAGAATCGCATTTCGGGCAGAAGCCCTTCATCAGAAATGTGGGGTGGGGGGAGTGTAGAAGGAGACTGAGAGGTTAATAGGAGGGTGGGATTGGGGGTGGGGAGAAGGTAGCTGGGAAGGCAATGGGTTGATGCATGTGGGGGGTGATGGTGATAATTCAGAGGGGAGGGTCAAGCGGATAGGTGGGAAGGAAGATGGACAGGAGGACTGTCAAGATGGCAGTGCCAAGTTGGAGGGTTGGATCTGGGATGAGCTGGGGGAAGGGGAGATAAGGAAACTGGTGAGGTCGATGTTGATGCCAAGTGGTTGGAGGGTCCCAAAGCGGAAAATGAGGCGTTCTTCCTCCAGTCATCGGGTGGCTTGGATTTAGTGGTGGAGGAGGCCCAGGACTTGCATGTCCTTGGCGGAGTGGGAGGGGGAGTTGAAGTGGTCGGGTGGTAGGGTTGTTTGGTGCATTGTCCCAGAGATGTTCCCTGAAATATTCACCCCCACCCCCATCCTCCTATTTATCTCTCAGCCCCCTTCCCCAATCCACATTCCTGATGAAGGACTTATGCCCAAAATGTCAATTCTCCTGCTCCTCGGATGCTTCCTGACCTGCTGTGCTTTTCCAGCACCACACTTTTCAACTCTGATCTCCAGCATCTGCAGTCCCCACTTTCTCTCCTGCTTGTCATCATGAAAATGTTGATAAAAGTAACATATTCTCAAACAATAAACTGTCAAATGTTAACAAACTAATTAATAGGACTCAAGTGAATTGACCTAGATAAACACTCCTGTTCAGTGTATCATTGCACTTAAAAGTAAGAGGATTCCATACATTATGTTGATACTATAAATCTGTAGACTGAAACAATGGCGCAGATTGCACTTTGGCCAGACAGGCATTATTCCGGTGTAGCTGGGAGTTGAATAAAGTGATCTGGGTTAGCTTACAGATAACAACAAGGGCATTGGCAGAGCAGTAGAAATGAAAGGATGAATGCAGCCATCCTGAGAGAAGTCACCAACTTTGTGATCCATAGAGACATTGTTATTGCCTTGGGGTAGCACCTCATTCATCCAGTAACTTGTCATAGGACAAATCAGCAATCCTTTTGCACACTGATATTACTGTGTACACTACGTCATGCGAAGGCACGAAATGAATGCTTGAGGGGAATCAATTGCTTTTTAATGCAATTCTCCATGATTGAATTTCTAAGTTTGGTTTGAAATATTTATTCACTGATGCTTTCGCTTTTGTATTGTGGCCAAGTGACTATCATGTGAGTGGCAGAGGGACTGTTGGCCTGTCATCTTACACTTCAGGTGCTGATCCAAGTTCCTTTTAAATGATTTGAGGGTTTTTGCCTCAACTACCAAACTGGACACCATCCTCGGACTGAACAAAGCTTTTCCTCATGTCCCCTCTAATCCTTCCACAAATCACTTCAAATCTGTGCCATCTGCTGATTGACCACTCTGCTAATGGAAATAGGCTTTCCCTGTCCACTTCATGCAAGCTCCTTATTACTTTGTACAGCTTGATTAAATCATCCATCAGTCTCCTCTATTATAAGGAAAACAACATGAGCCGATCCAATTTTCTCTTCTACCTGCAATTTTCAAGCCATGACATCATTCTTCTAAATCTCCTTTGTATTCTCTCTACAGCAATTATATCCCTCCTGTCATGTGGTTACTAGAACTATACACAGAACTCTAGCTGTGGTCTAACCTGTGTCTTATATAGTTCCAGCATTCATTCCTCCTCTTGTACGCAATACCCTGTCCAATGAAGGAATGTATCCAACCTCATCTCCCCATCTTGCCAACTTCAGGGGACCTGTGGACATACATTCCAAAGGTTTCTCATTTCCTCTGTCTCTCTCAATAACTTCTGATTTATTATGTATCCTCTTGCTTTGTTGACCTCTTCCAAATATATAACCTTGCACATCTTTGAATTGAATTCTCATCCACACTTCCACTCTCACAACCAAACCATTGCTCTTGATATTGTCAGAAAACATTACATGAAGTAGTTTTTCTGTTCTGAAGAAGGGCCACCAGATCCAAAACGTTAACTCTGACTTCTCTTCACAGATGCTGCCAGATCTGCTGAGCTTTTCCAGCAATTTCTGTTTTTATTTCAAGTTTTGATCCCTTAACTGACTGCAATTTGAGTAATTGTAGCATAGCATTAATACGTGCATTCTCCATGGCAATGCTTTTACAAACCAGAGTTCACTTTCTAACCAAGCAGTATTCACCTCACCCACAGTATAAGTGTTATGTTATTCTTCCTTGTTTTGGTGTTTTGTGTGTTGTCCTGGTGAGTGCTGATGGGAGGCTTCGAGGGGTGAGGGCGAAGGTGCAATGGTTTCAGGACTCTGTGGAGATGGAAATAGACTGTGGAGATGCATGGGTTTCTTCTAACTGAACGGCAGATCTCAGGATGATGTAGTTGGTACCCAGGGCATCGGAGGGTTCGGTGTTTAATTCAGCGATAGTTAAACTCAAAGTCCCCTGATGGCAATGTTTGAAACTTAACTGTCACTGTCCTGTGACTTTGGGGAAAGTTCAGTCAAAACCTGCCTTCAGATCTGTTGAAACATTACTGCCCTCAAGTGGCTGTCTGGTCCTGGCTTTACTGCTCCTCAGGTTTTCAACCACGTGAGGCATCTCCCTGTGTTGTCTATTTGGGACAAGGCTCTCGTTAGCTTAACCTCTCACTCAGTTGGCGAGAACGTGAGGTTCTTCTCATCTCATCCTGCTCTCTGAACTTTCCTTGTAATTCTGGAGAGAACTCATCTGGCTACATTTTCACTGCGTCTACCTAAATTGCTGCAATCTCTTTCCCTGGCTATCTCTTGACCCTGACTGAGCGAGGCATCCTATTCACAATCTGCCCATTTGTGTTGGAACCCTCCAGGCTTCCATTTAACTCGGCTGTGAAGGGGTTTTCCAGTACAACCTCAGTTTCTATACAATCCACCATGACTCCTAATCTTTTTTGTGATCTGAGTTCAGCCTTTTTAATTTCTGAAATTTTAACCCAGGTTAAACAATTTTGGATGCTTTGTCCCCTGCAGGACCAATTAAACTTGTCCAACTTTCTGCAGAACGTTTCTGACGCACTTCTTTCTGAGTCATGCCAGTTCTGGAAGGTAGTCCTTGACAGGCTCCAGCTTGGCTACTTGACTTCCTTTGTGACCTGGACCCTTTCAGGTTACTATGACTCAATTGGTGGCCGGTGTATTCCTGAATGGGACAGTTATCACTGTCACGAGTATCTTTGGAAAGATATCTCTGATTCCAGGTCCTGAGACTAAACCACATATTGCAGGTAAACATGGTTACAAGGAACAGATATGCATTCTTCACTCACTTCCCTCAGCATGTCCTTGGCTTTCAGAGCAGGGGCAAGGTTTAAAATCCTCCCTGACATTAAGGATTGAGTAATCCCAGTTTCTCTGAGTAAAGCTTGTTTGTTTTTTGGGGAGGGATACAGGGACATTAATCTCACCAGGATAAAACTCCCCCAGCTTTCAGGGAGTTTCCTGAGCAAATCACGCGTAAGAAAATCTCTCACAAGTGGCTAGGTTATGCCCCCCCACTGCTGGGCTCTCTCTCTCAAGACTGGTTATTGGACTTCCACCATTCCATTTTAACCTGCAGCATTCCTGAAGGAATGGTCCCCTTTACTGCAGTGGAAACACATTAGTCTCTCAGGATTCTTCTTTCAGGTTTGGATGGACTTTGCATATCCTCATGTATACTCACTTTGCTGGTAGCTGTCTTTATTTCTGTCTTTGTCTTCTTATTAACCCACTGACTTTGGGAGTGGTTCTAAAAAGGTCAGCCTCAGCTCAAAACTATTACCAATGGCTGTGGTTTCTCTAGCTCTGAGAACTCTCTGCTCCTTCAAATGCATTCCTCAGTTATGAGGTAGTCAATTCTTAAATTCTTCTAGCTGCATCATTGCAAGTATTTCATGGACTCACCACTCCATAAAGAAATATGCTTTTGTCTTTTTGAATTCCAGACAGCTCTGCAGGGGTTTGTTTTGAATATTCCTGAATTGCTGATGATGTACCTCCAGGACCAACTGATACATAATAAGAATGGCAGCTTCTGTCTTCTGAGAGTCAGTGGGCATTTCAGGGGTCAACATGGAACAGAGCTCTTAAACCTTCCTTGCTAACTGACTCGGAATAACAAGGAGCCATATTACTTGCAACATCGCTACTACCATTCCATAAGTGTGGAAAAGAACTTCATATCACCATCTTCCAGTTTAGGAACATACTTAATGTAATTAAATGTATTGAATGTATTGCTCAGTTCTGGGTAGGGAGATATAGACTGTTATCACATGAATAGGGGTTTTCGTGAGCAGCTTCAGTCTGAGCCCATTCTTTCTGAGCCTGTTAATATTTTCCAGCTTTTGCAGGTGAAAAGCTCTTTCATTCTTCGTCTCCCTCTCTTCTTCCTCTCTCTCTTCCTGTCTCTCTCTTTCTTCTCCTCGTCTTTATTTAAACTCATAGAGTGATTAAGATATACAGCAAGGAAACAGATCCTTCCATGCCAGCCAGGCATCTTAAATTAATCCAGTCCCATTTGCCAGCATTTGCCCATATCCCTTTAAACCCTTCTTATTCATGTATCCTTCCAGATGCCTTTTAAATGTTGTAATTGTACCAGCCTCCACCACTTCGTCTGGCAGCTCATTCCATACTCTCATCACCCTCAGCATGAAAAAGTTGCCTCTTAGGTCCTTTTTAAATCTTGCCCCCTCACCCTAAACCTATGCCCTCTCACTTTAGATTCCCCCACCTCAGGGAAAAGACCTTGTTTATTTACCCTATCCATCCCCCTCATGATTTTATAAACCTCTGTAACCTCAGCCTCCAATGCTCCAGGGAAAATAGCCCCAGTTTATTCAGCCTCTCCCTATAGCTCAAACCCTCCAACCCTGGCAACATCCTTGTAAAACTTTTCTGAACTCTTTCAAGTT
Organism: Hemiscyllium ocellatum; assembly: GCF_020745735.1. Lineage (NCBI taxonomy): Eukaryota > Metazoa > Chordata > Chondrichthyes > Orectolobiformes > Hemiscylliidae > Hemiscyllium > Hemiscyllium ocellatum. The sequence goes on from NC_083418.1 coordinate 39,878,360, forward strand.
TCAAAACATCCTTCCTAAAGCAGGGAAACCAGAATTACACACAGTACTCCAATAATGGTCTAGCTAATGTCCTGTACAGCTGCAACATGACCTCCTAGTTTCTATACTCAAGCACTGACCAATAAAGGCAAGCAGACCAAACGCCTTCTTCACTATCATTTTCAAGGAACTATGAACCTGTACTCTAAGGTCTCTTTGTTCAGCAACGCTCTCGATGACCTCACCATTAAGTGTATAAGTCCTGCCCTGATTTGCCTTTCCAAAATGCAGCACCTCACATTTATCTAAATTAAACTCCATCTGCCACTCCTCAGCCCATTAGCCCATCTAATCAAGATCCCGTTGTATTCTGAGGTAATCTTCTTCCCTGTCCACTCCACCTCAATTTTGGTGTCATCTGCAAACTTACTAACCATTCATCCCATGTTGCAAGCTGTATTTGAAGTTTTTCCATGTCTAGTTGGTTGACAGGATGTTAATTAGCTTTTAGTTCTAACTCCTTATCTACTTGCTCTAATTATGGATTGCATCCTGGGTACTGAGCCAACATTTTAAGAATTCAATGCCATTTTGCCTTGTTGGACAGTTTCACTTAGAATCTTCACAGCAGGTCAGGAAGCATCCAAGGAGCAGGAGAATCAACGTTTCGGGCATGAGCCCTTCTTCAGGAATGAGGAGGGTGTGCCAAGCAGGCTAAGATAATAGGTAGGGAGGAGGGACTTGGGGGAGGGGTGTTGGAAATGTGATAGGTGAAAGGAGGCCGGAGTGGGGGTGGGGGTGGGGCGGAGAGGTCAGGAAGAAGATTGCAGGTTAGGAAAGTGGTGCTGAGTTCGAGGGTTGGGACTGAGACAAGGTGGGGGGAGGGGAAATGAGGAAACTGGAGAAATTTGAGTTCATCCCTTGTGGTTGGAGGGTTCCTAGGCGGAAGATGAGGCACTCTTCCTCCAGGCGTCGTGTTGCTATGGTCTGGCGATGGAGGAGTCCAAGGACCTGCATGTCCTCGGTGGAGTGGGAGGGGGAGTTGAAGTGTTGAGCCACGGGGTGGTTGGGTTGGTTGGTCCGGGTGTTCCAGAGGTGTTCTCTGAAACGTACCACAAATAGGCGGCCTATCTCCCCAATATAGAGGAGGCCATATTGGGTGCAGCAGATGCAGTAAATGATGTATGTGGAGGTGCAGGTGAATTTGTGGTGGATGTGGAAGGATCCCTTGGGGCCTTAGAGGGAAGTGAGGGGGAAGGTGTTGGCGCAGGTTTTGCATTTCTTGCGGTTGCAGGTGAAGGTGCTGGGAGTGGAGGTTGGGTTGGTGGGGGGTGTGGACCTGATGAGGGAGTCACGGAGGGAATGGTCTTTTTGAAACGCTGATAGGGGAGGGGAGGGAAATATATCCCTGGTGGTGGGGTCCGTTTGGAAGTGGCGGAAATGACGACGGATGATACGATGTATATGGAGGTTGGTGGGTTGGTAGGTGAGGACCAGTGAGGTTCTGTCCTCGTGGCGATTGGAGGGGCGGGGCTCAAGGGTGGAGGATCGGGAAGTGGAGGAGATGAGGTGGAGAGCATCGTCGATCATGTCTGGGGGGTATTTGCGGTCTTTGAAGAGGGAGGCCATCCGGGTTGTTCGGTATTAGAACTGGTCCTCCTGGGAGCAGATGCGGCAGAGACGTTTCAGAGAACACCTCTGGGACACCTGGACCAACCCACCCAACTACCCCGTGGATCAACACTTCAACTCCCCCTCCCACTCCACCAAGGACATGCAGGACCTTGGACTCCTCCATCTCCAGACCATAGCAACACGACGGCTGGAGGAAGAGCACCTCATCTTCAGCATAGGAACCCTCCAACCACAAGGGATGAATTCAGGTTTCTCCAGTTTCCTTACTTCCCCTCCCCCCCTTGTCTCAGTCCCAACCTTCGAACTCAGCACCACCTTCCTAACCTGCAATCTTCTTCCTGACCTCTCCGCCCCACCCCCACTCTGGCCTATCACCCTCACCTTAACCTCCTTCCACCTATCACATTTCCAACGCCCCTCCCCCCAGTCCCTCCTCCCTACCTTTTATCTTAGCCTGCTTGGCACACTTTCCTCATTCCTGAAGAAGGGCTCATGCCCGAAACGTCGATTCTCCTGCTCCTTGGATGCTGCCTGACCTGCTGCGCTTTTCCAGCAACACGTTTTCAGCTCTGATCTCCAGCATCTGCAGTCCTCACTTTCTCCTCACATATCGAGTCATAGCTTTCCAGATTTGTTGAGGTGAAGCCTGTTTGAACTTCTATTGCAGATGCTTTGAGACATTTGAAAATGAGGCTGTACACCTTGACAGCTGTGTCTGCTGTTCACAATACTATTGGGAACATCTCAAGTGAAACCCCTATCACTGTGTCCTGTAAAAGGCCCAGTTTTGACCTGAAACCTTGAAGTTTATCTGTGACAGTCAGGACTGTTTTGGTCTTCTCCTGCATATATCCAGCTCATTCAGGTGCTGAGAATGTCTGAGATGTGCAAGCTTAGCCTGCGAGTAATCATCAGGTAGTAATTTTTTATACAGTTCATGCATGTTGAAAAGTCTATCACTTCTCTCCGGAGCTCATTAACACAATAGAGAACCTTCACCACAATAATTATCGGTGTGATGTAAATCCTGATGCTTGGCTCCTGTCTCTGCACACAAAATAGTGAACAAACATGATTTCAATGCCATGGGTTTACATAATTCACAACTTTCATGGTTTACTTTAATGCCGTACCTAAATTTGGCGACGTTGTGTTGGCTATAAGAGCTTCAAGGTGCATGATGCAATGATTGACTTGAAAATCAGAATATTGCTCTTCTACCTTATGAACAGATCCTTTGACTTTCCCTGTCATGGAGGCTGCTCTGTCAGTGCATTGCTCCAACATATGACCCAAATGAGTCCCTTTTCCCTCAAGTTATCAAAAATCTGTTACAGGAAATGTTTCTTCATCAGTCACATGATTGGTAACTCCTTACAAATGAAAAACAAATTACCTGAATGGAATTCCCATCAATAGGTTTTACGTATAAGGATGTGATATGATAAGAAGTCTAGAACGTATTTTCCCTGCAGCATAGGAGGCTGAGTGGTGACTTTATGGAGATTTAAGGTCTTCTCCCCAGGATAGGTGAGTCCAAAACTAGAGGACATAGGTTTAAGGTATGAGGAGAAAGATTTAAAAAGAACTTGAGAGTCAACCTTTTCACTCAGCGAGTGGTGCACAAATGGATCAAGCTGCCAGTGTAAGTAGTAGATGCAGGTAAAGTTACAACATTTAAAAAACATTTGGACAGGTACATGGATAGGAAAGCTTTAGAGAGATATGGGTCAAATCCAGGACAAATGGGACTAGTTCAGTTTAGAAAACCTGGTCAGCATGGGCATGTTGGACCAAAGGGATTATGTAATGAGGAATCATTGGATAGGTTGTACCTGCATCCATTCAGCTTCAAAGAATGAGAGATAGTCTTATTGAAACATATAAGATCCTGAGGGGACTTGTCAACAAGGATTCTGGGAAGATGTTTCATCTTCTGTGGGAGACTACAAGAAAGACATGATTTGAAAATAAGAACTTTCACCTTTAAGATGGAGATGAGGAAACAAAATACTCTTCCAGGGGGCCATTATTCTGTGAAATTCTCTTCCCCAGGAAACAGTGGAGGCAGGATCATTGAAGTTATTTCAGGCTGAAACAGATAGATGTTTGGTAGACTAGAGAGAACAGGGTGATGAGGGGACAGACTGGAAAGCGGAGTTGAGACCACAACCAGATTGGCCATCATCTTATCGAATGGCAGAATAGGATTGAAGGCCGAATGGCCTGCTCCTCTTCCTAAACCTTATGTTCCCATGAAGAGCTACCATGTAAGTAAATAAAATACAATGTCATGCAATTGTTCACTATTAGCCTCCACATCAGATATTGGCCCTTTAAGAATTTTAGAGACAACTGTAATGTTGGGATCTGTATATGGTGAGTTGCCAGGCATGAGTGGCTGTAGCCAAACAGCGTTAAATGGTTTGTCAGCTGTTGGAGAATGAAGACTCAGATGAGGATGTTGCTGAGGGAAGCATACAGGAGACCACTGATAAACATGCACACTGAGCTGTTGGATGCATTGGTTAGCCTGTCAGAAATTTTCCTGCCATTGTTGAAGAACATGAGGATGGTGTGGCTCTAACATGACAGGGATATTGTGTACAGCCTGAATCTCATTCTTTTCAACATGACAGTGTGGAAAAATGCAAGACTGGGAGTTCTGTGCCCACTAACTTGTATGCTTGCATTACATTTATAAATGGAGGCAAGTTCCTCTATCTAAAGTAGCAACAATGCTGATATAGGTTGCCTTTTGAAAGGGTTAACATGACTGAATTGTACTATATGCTGCAAAATAGCCTGCAGTCAAAATGTATCTGCATGGTACTAGAAAACTAATAAATTAGGGTACAGTAAGATAGTGGATATGCTACCAGACTAGTAATCCATAAGACCATAAGACATAGGAGTGGTAGTAAGGCCATTTGGCCCATCGAGTCCACTCTGCCATTCAATCATGGCTGATGGGCATTTCAACTCCACTTCCCAGCATTCTCCCCGTAGCCCTTAATTCCTCGTGACATCAAGAATCTATCAATCTCTTCCTTGAAGACAGTTAGCGTCCCGGCCTCCACTGCACTCTGCGGCAATGAATTCCACAGGCCCACCACTCTCTGGCTGAAGAAATGTCTCCGCATTTCTGTTCTGAATTGACCCCCTCTAATTCTAAGGCTGTGTCCACGGGTCCTAATCTCCTCGCCTAATGGAAACAATTTCCTAGCGTCCACCCTTTCCAAGCCATGTATTATCTTGTAAGTTTCTATTAAGTCTCCCCTCAATCTTCTAAACTCCAATGAATACAATCCCAGGATCCTCAGCCGTTCCTCGTATGCTAGACCAACCATTTCAGGGATCTTCCGTGTGAATCTCCGCTGGACACGTTCCAGTGCCTGTATGACCTTCCTGAGGTGTGGGGACCAAAACTGGACACAGTACTCCAAATGGGGCCTAACCAAAGCTTTATAAAGTCTCAGTAGCACAATGGTGCTTTTATATTTCAACCCTCTTGAGATAAATGACAACGTTACATTCGCTTTCTTAATCACGGACTCAACCTGCATGTTTACCTTTTGAGAATCCTCGACTAGCACTCCCAGATCCCTTTGTACTTTGGCTTTACGTAGTAAAATTGAGGTCTGCAGATGCTGGAGATCAGAGCTGAAAATGTGTTGCTGGTTAAAGCGCAGCAGGTCAGGCAGCATCAAAGGAACAGGAAATTCGACGTTTGGCTTTACGAATTTTCTCACCGTTTAGAAAGTAGTCTATGCTTTTATTCTTTTTTCCAAAGTGCAAGACCTTGCATTTGCTCACATTGAATTCCATCAGCCATTTCCTGGACCACTCTCCCAAATTGTCTAGATTCTTCTGCAGCCTCCCCACTTCCTCAGTACTACATGCCTGTCCACCTAACTTCGTATCATCGGCAAACTTCGCTGGAATGTCCCCCAATCCCTTCATCCAGATCATTAATATATAATGTGAACAGCTGCGGCCCCAACACTGAACCCTGCGGGACACCACTTGTCACCAGCTACCATTCCAAAAAAAACCTTTTATCCCAACTCTCTGCCTTCTGTCAGACAGCCAATCCTCAAGCCATACCAGTAGCTCACCTCGAACACCATGGGCCCTCACCTTGCTCAGCAGCCTCCCATGTGGCACCTTATCAAAAGGCCTTTTGGAAGTCTAGATAGACCACATCCACTGGGTTTCCCGGATCTAACCTACTTGTCACCTCGCCAAAGAATTCCAACAGGTTTGTCAGACACGACCTCCCCTTACTAAATCCATGTTGACTTGTTCTAATCAGACTCTGCTCCTCCAAGAATTTAGAAACATAAATCCAGAGACCTGAACAATGATCTGATGACGACTTCAAATTCTACTTCGTCAGCTGGGGAATCCAAATTCACTTAATTAATTAAACCCGGAATAAAAAGTTGGTTTCAGTAAGGTGGCTATGTAACTACAAAATTGTTATAAAACTTATCTTGGTCACTGCACTATCCTTTGGGAAAGGAAATCTGTTGGCCTTAGCCAGACAGGTTTAAGCATAACTCTCGACCTACAGCAATGCGGTTGACTCTTAATTACTTTGTGAAATTGGTCTGCAGGTGCAACAGGTAATTAAAAGGCAAATGGATGCTTTTTTCTTTCATTGCTAAAGGGATTGAGTTTGAAAGCAGGGAGGTTATGTTGCAGCTGCACAAGGTGTTGGTGAGGTCACACCTGGAGTACTGTGTGCAGTTTTGGTCTCCTTACTTAAGAAGTGATGTACCGGCACTAGGGGGGGTGCAGAGGAGGTTCACTAGGTTGACTCTGGAGCTGAGGGGGTTGGTTTTTGAGGAGAGGCTGAATAGACTGGGATTATATTTATTAGAGTTTAAAAGAATGAAGGGGAATTCTTATAGAAACATATAAAATTATGAAGGGAATAGATAAGATAGAAGTAGAGAGGATGTTTTCATTGGCAGGTGAAACTAGGACAAGAGGTCCTAACTTCAAAATTAGGGGAAGCAGATTTAGGACAGAATTGAGAAGGAACTTCTTCACCTAGAGGGTTCTGAATCTATGGAATTCCCTGCCCAGTGAAGTAGTTGAGGTTTTCTCAGTAAATGTTTTCAAAGCTAAGATAGATAATTTTTTGAACTGTGAAGGAACTAAGGGTTATGGTGAGAAGGAGGGTAAGTAGAGCTGAGGACATGAAAAGATCAGCCACGATTTTATTGAATGGTAGAGTGGGCTTGAAGTGCCAGATGGCCTACTCTTGCTCCTAGTTCTTATATTCTTATGTAAATAGCCTAGTAAACCATTCTGTATTGGATAACTAATGATGACTGATAAGTGCTGGCCTTGTGAAAGATGCCTACATCTGTGAATTTTTTTTAAAAGAGCTCTTGACTTCCATGTTCCTGGACATATGTAAATGAGAGTTTAAAAATAATTGTGCAATATTATTTGTGTAGCCTATAAACCTATCAATAGAAACATACCAGTTGCAGTCACTAATGTTCTTTTTAATCAATTCTGTTTTATCTTACAGACACAGAAGGAGCATAGATTTTACCAGCAAATTCTTGGCTATTATTCAAAACATGAACATTAATCTGGGCAATACAATGAAAATGATTCTCTTGGGGGCAGCAGGCCTTTTCCTTTTGGTATCCATGATAATTCTAGGATGGCAGATCTACCTTTACTGTCAACATAGAAAAGCAAAGAAAATTAAAGGTGAGCCCAGTCTAAACTCTAGAAAAAAGATGTATAGCTTTCCTTAATAGGAATGGTGTATAGCATTCTTTTAAGACTTTTACTGTAGCAAACATACTAAAGTCAACATAGATGAAGCCTTATTTAACACCCAAATAATAGAAAAAAATTAGAGAAAAAAATATTCCTTATTAACATTTGAATACAACTGAAAACCTAATGCCCTGTTTATGCATTACAATGCACTCTCAGCAGATTTTGTTCTTAAAGTGTCAAACTCTTCTTAGCGTTAACAAGATGACTTTTCCCTGCCCTACCAGGGTGAGTTCTCCACCATCTATTTAAAAGAAAACTACTTCATTAAATCCTTTGTTCAATAACCAATGGGATTGTAATAACAAGATAGGTTTTGCTTATTTTGTGCTCTTCAACACTTCATGAGTCTTTTTCAAGCCAGATATTTGGTAGTTTTTAGATTAACCATCTTCCACATCTGCCTGGCATGGCAGCACCCAGTTTTAGCTTTCCTCTTCAGATCTCCCTTTCTGACTAAGAGCCCTATACTTGCAAAAAAGCCAACTGTCCATTATCTCTGTGTTACTGTGTCAAGCTGTTAAAGTATACATTTTATTTGCAATTAGCTTAAAACAGGATCTTTGTCCTGATTGAAACCTGGTCACATGGTCTTTACATAGGTCACTCCCCATTTCAAACGATTTCATTTTAGCTTAACATCTCATAGGCATAATATTTCCCCACTAAAAGTAAAAATTATTACCAGAATGACTTTTTTTGCAACATTGGTAATGCTCCAACAACTAATTCATTCATATTTTACAAGTAGTTGTTTTTTCATTTTATTTCACATTTCAGCATTTAACATTCTGACCTGGCAACATTTGAAATCTTAGGCTGTCGCAACAAATCTCATTTGACACTTGAGATTTAAAATCCAGTTTAAGTTCCAACTTTATTACAAACAAGAGTTTTCATACTATCGGTGGTTTTGCTTTCTGTCACTAATCCACAGAATGTCCATTTCCATTCTTATTTTGCATTGTCTTTACCATTTTCCCTTGTCTTTGATTAAAAGATTATCCCATTGTTTTGCAGCATTCAGGTTGCTTTTTAAAATCTGTTTTGCATTGCACACATTTTGGATCTTGTTGTGACATAATGAATAATCTCACAATTGTTTGGCTTGGTTAACTTTGACAATAATGACTTTGGCATCAAGGTGTTCACCTTTTATCATAGTCCGTGATCCATTCGGTTTAAATCCTGATCTCCATTTTGTTCTGGATTTGCAGATCTTTTAATGTCCAAGTTTGAGGAGAAAGGCTCTACTACATGTACATTTGAATTTCACTTATCCTATTTGAATTCAGGATAAGTTTTATTTAAGTTCATTTTCCACATTAAACCGTTCAATGTTCTTCCCTAGGATGCAACAATGATTACCATGTCCAAAATAACAATTGTTGTAAAATGTCCTTTAGGGAAGGAAATCTGCCATCTTTACCTAGTCTGGCTTACATGTGACACCAGAGTAGTGTGCTTGACTCTTAATGCTCTCTGGGCAATCTGGAATGAGCAATAAATGCTGACCTAGCCAGCGATGCCCACAACCCATGCATGAATTTTTTAAAGATGCAATTTTTAAGATTTTCCATTAGCATTATTTCCCTAAGGTTTTCAACGCCTTGTCTATTCCTTATTATTCCATACAGCCTTATGAATATCATCTCCATTCTCTTGCAAATTTCTCAGAGGTTTCACCCAGCTCTTCCTGAAATTCTAAATGTTTTGTTGCTAGGCCCTTGTATGGGCATTGAAGAGAGCAGTTTTAATTGTTACTTTTCTGTTTATCTGTAAGAAGGCATCTTTAACACCATGACTACGAACTAGCTCTGTTCAAAATACTATCCAAGCTTCTTTCAGCCATTGCAATTTCATGGCAATTTTCTCAAACAACACAAAATACATTTCAATTTCTTCCTGGTTGAATTTAGGCATGAAACAAATACTATTTTTATTTATACGAACAGTAGTTAAGTCAGTAATAGAAATCTTTTTCTTCTGCCACCACCTGTTTGTGTAATCCAAGTCGTTTTTTTTAGGTGAAAATCAGATTTCAACATGTCCTTTCCCCTCTGGAATTTGAGGTTTTCCCTTCATAATTTTTGTTTCTGTGTCTCTTTTAAATTCAAAACTTTGTACTTTCCTTCTTTGTAATTCCAATTAGAATTTTTGCATTCCCCTATTCCCCAATTCAGGGTCAAAGAGAAAGGATGAGACAATCTTTTATAGAGCTACAAAAGACAATGAACTGCAGAAAAAGAGTAAATCTGGAACACCATTTTGAATCAACTTCAAATGTCAATGGGGCAAGATTTAGAATAGCAAACGTCAAATTTAATGGTAATTCCAAGAAGTTCTCCTTGTGTAGTAAGATCAACATATAGTCTGTGATTCAAGGTTTCTCAGAAGAAATAATCTCTGGAATCATATCAGAAACTGCTCGATTTCAAGATAAGGTTCTGTATGTTCTTGTGGGTTTTGATGATGCAAAGGCTCTCCAGAACTATCATGTGATCTTACATAATATGGTGTAATGCAACACAAATATAATCTAGTTTTTGTACACCCAGGCCTAAGATATAAAGACTGGATATTAAAATTGTCTGTACTTATAGTAGGAGGGTCAATAATTCTTTTCATGCTACTGAACATTTCATGAAGGCATTGAAAAGCTGCCAACTATTCACATATTAAGTGTTAAAAAAAGCTTGTAAATTTTCTTCTTCAAAGGTACAATCAACCCTCCAACAGGTAGACCAGAGAGTGATGGGATCACTAGGTTTGAGACTGAATTTCACATGTAATGAGTATCTGCTTTTATTATTCCAATAATAAACTGTTTCTGTGTAATTTTCAATTAATATTGTGCTTCTAGCAAAAAATGCTGCGAGTTGGACTGATCCCAACAAACAGTATACAGAAAAAAGCAACTTATCAACACACAGTAATTCTGCAGATTTTCTGGGTTTGTCTGATGAAGATGAGTATTTAGATGTGAAAACGTATGATTACAAGGTATGTAACTCTCATGATTGTTGATATAATTATTCTTTTAAAACGTACACATTGCACAATGTTTACATACAATCTTCCTTTTTATCCATGTGTCTTTTCAAGGTGTACAAGCTCCAAGAGAGTTTACAAAAACTAAGCCTTTATCTTCAAAGTAGTAATCCTGTTGATTTGAAACTGATTCAATCAAACGATGATCTTGTCATTGACTCAAAAGTTGAGCTTTCTGGAGATTTGAAATTTTCCCTATTGTATGATAAAAAACAGTCAAAATTACAACTGACAGTTAAAGAAGCTTCTAATCTTCCTGCTCGACACTTCAATCAGCACAATGACTTTTTCATTCGGATCAAGTTATTTACTAGTTTACCTCGATACCAGTGTATCCTTCATCAATGGGACACAAAGATTGTGAAGAATACAATAAATCCCACTTTTGGAGACCAATACACCTGTTATATTGAGAAGACTGCCTATAGGAAAGCTACTCTAAAACTTGAGGTACTTATTTTAAATTATCTTGCTTTCTTGTTATGTTTATTCAAGAATGTTATTTTAATGTCAAAGCACTGTGTTTGATATTCAGGTTAACTGTTTTATTATATCATGGTCATAGTGTGCACTGTTCAACCATTGCTACAATTTGTTCACTGTCCTTTTCCTGTTAATGGATTCTAATTCGGTATGACGATCATGGTTTACTGCTACATGCCATTTACCAAAGGAGAGCTTAAAGTGTTTGAATGAACACTATGTTAGATCCAATTTGTTCATTGTATTACAAGTATTATAGTTTAGAACTTTGAATTGTTGTGAAGTTGTACTGCCTTTATACTTATTTACCTGAAACAACAGTTTGTCAGTATACATTATTTCAGGGCTTCTCTTAGTACAAAAACATTAAAACAAGCAATAGTAATGAAGAGTGATATAAATGAATTAAACTCACTTTTCATTTGAATAAACAGTTTGTTTTGATTGCATTAATCTGTAGTAACAGCAGTATTCCAGATTTTTCAGAATAATGACCAAATGTCTTGGGTCTCACCTTAGCTGCAACCAAATCATTGTCTCAAAGGCCCCTGGCTGGATTTGTTAATATAACACTGTTGTATCAATTCCTCTGCACATAACTGTTACTTCAGCTTTTTGTTGCTGTGTTTTTAAGATGATAAATAAAGTAGTCTACAAATAACTTGGATTGCTGTTAATGCTGACTTTACTTAAATATTTAATGCAGAGTCTTGCGACTCTAATTGATCTGTCACACCTTACCTAAACTCATTTGCTACCCTACCTTGTTGAGAGTCAATGTTTATTTCCAAATTATTAAATTCAATCTCTGCGTGAGAAGACCAGCTTTTCCATTTTGTTTGCAAACCTGACCAGCATCATGGCTAACATACTGATTTTAATAATTTGGAAATGAACATTGACTCTCAACAAGGTAGGGTAGCAAGTGAGTTTAGGTAAGGTGTGACAGGTCAATTAGAGTCGCAAGACTCTGCATTAAATATTTAACTAAAGTCAGCATTAACAGCAATCCAAGTTATTTGTAGACTACTTTATTTATCATTTTAAAAACACAGCAACAAAAAGCTGAAGTAACTGTTATGTGCAGAGGAATTGATACAACAATGTTATATTAACAAATCCAGCCAGGGGCCTTTGAGACAATGATTTGGTTGCAGCTAAGGTGAGACACAAGACACTTGGTCATTATTCTGAAAAATCTGGAATACTGCTGATACTACAGATTAATGCAATCAAAACAAACTGTTTATTCAAATGAAAAGTGAGTTTAATTCATTTATATCACTCTTCACTACTATTACTTGTTTTAATGTTTTTGTACTAAGAAAAGCTGAACTACACAACCCCAGATAATCACTGCAGGAGTTACACAGAAAAGAATTTTAGTTAGTCATCATTAGCTGCTTCAGCCATGACTCTTCATTCATTATAAACTCAACAGTGGAACTCTTTGCTATTCAGTTCCATTTACAACTCAAATAACAATCCCTTGCCTGAGGAGGTTTGAGAAAACAACTAGTAAAATTCATAAGCACCAGATGATAACCATTTCAAACAATACAAAATCCAGCCATCTCTCTTTGATCTTCAATAGAATCACCATTCTTATGCCCCTACCATGAATCATGAATTTGGATTTAATGGAGGGCTCGCCCACCAGCTGGAGAACTGAGAGGATCTCCATGTCACCCCTTTTAGGGAAGGCCCACTGAATTAAATATTTCTCAGACTCTCAGCTAGACAGCAACAAGCCTTCCCTGAGATCAGTGGGGATGCAAGTCCTGCCCCAGAGCTGGCAGTTCATGAAGGGCTTTTGCCCGAAACGTCGATTTCGCTGCTCCTTGGATGCTGCCTAAACTGCTGTGCTCTTCCAGCACCTCTAATCCAGAATCTGGTTTCCAGCATCTGCAGTCATTGTTTTTACCTCATTCATCAGATGTCAGCAACTTTGTTGACCAGCAGCACCATTGGAAGGTGGAGGCTGCTACTGCTATTATACCCTCCTATTAAAAACACTATTGCTCCATGACCGAGTTTGGGTTATTTACAACAAAGTGTTTACGTCTAACCACATCAAAGCCTAGCAATGTGTTCAAGGCTTAGCTTAAAAATGTGGTGGAATGCTTCTATACTGATGGACTGATACAACAACAATCAATAACCTCAGCAGAGCAAAGCACATGCTCAGCCCTGAAACATCCAGCCTGGTGGGATGAGTATTATATATCCTTGTGGGGTGTACTTTTGGCAGGGGAAGCATTTGGAAGAGGATATGTGCCAAGCCCACCACCTTACCGCCATTAAAAAAACCCAATTGACCCTAATGTCCCCCTTTCCACACCATAAAGCCGTTGGCATCAGCAGTTAGATCGAGTGGCAGCCCACTCCTTTTCACTAACTTTAAAAAATGCAGAAAGGAAGGAGGGTAATATCTTTTGAAGATGTCTTTTGCACACCAAAGGCACTGCCTCACCCCAGAAGAATGGAATCCATCTGCTTGCTTCCTTCTTGCATGGACTTTAACATCCACTCTTCCACCCACACCTCTAAGGTAGTTACACCCTCCTCAAGCAAAGCTTTGCACTTACCTGAGGCCTTTATGCAGGGACTGTCCTAGCAGTGTCCATATATGGCTGGGACCGCTGGAGCTGGTGGCCAATCAGTTGGATGGCAGCTCCAGCTGGTGGGACTTCCTATCCCTGAATAGCTGATGTCCTACTCTGCATTACTTTAGCTTACTACTGTGCACTATAATTGCAACGGTCTGAGGGCTAACCTTCCATATGGCATGGGAGAGCAGTGACGGATGTGAACTGCCTGACTTCTACCCATGTACATTTCTGCCCAATATCTCAATATTCACACCTGTTTCACTAATTGGCAACAGCAAGTAAGATCTAAGGGATGCAATACAACAACTTACAAATGTTCCTTCGGCAGCACCTGAATGGATACATGAATAGGAAGGGCTTACAGAGATATGTACCAAGTGCTGGCACACGGGACTAGATTAATTTAGGATATCTAGTCAGCATGGATGAGTTGGACCAAAGCTTCTGTTTCCGTGCTATACAACTCAATGACTCGATAAGCACGTCTTTTTTATTATTATTATTTAGGAACAGATAAATTCCTGTACTTGGACAAGTTGTACAAGGTCTGAAAAGTTTGAAGGAAACAGAAGTGGTAATTTTAATTGAACAGCATTTTCTCTCTTCCCCATCCTGCCTGACCCCTGGATTTAGCTACCCCAGCACAGCTCACCTTTCACTAGCGAAAAGATTGAACAGATTCCCAGAGTTCTGATACTGTTATCTAGCAGTGTGGACAGTAACAGAAGAGAACAGAAATCATTTGCTTCTCTACACTTATTATTTCTTTTGTCAAATTTCAAGGTGCATTGTGTAAATTTTAGTACTTCTGTATTTAGGTGTAATTCTCCAAAATGGGGCTCAGATCCAATGTTATTGGTGGCAATTTCTAAAAAAAAATTGAAGAAACTCACAGAACCAAGTGACATTTCTCACCATTCAAAGCATTCTCTGCCAGTGCTCAAAGTTCCTAATACATGAATAGCCTTGATATTTAATTCCCTTCCTCCACATAACATCAATCAGCTGATCACATAGTGCAAAACATTATTTCACAAGCTAAACTTCATATATCTAGCAAGACAAAAGTAAACACGTTTAGTTCACCAACAAGCAGAAATCAACAGTCTCTCTATATAGTTCTTATTGACAATCAATGGTTTGTCTTTAGTACTTTTACAATCTAATTTGGAGCAAATATTCTTTATCCAGGTTTGGGATTTTGACAAATATTCTCGGCGTGATGTTTTAGGAGAGGTGCGCTTGTCACTCAGCAACTTGGACTTATCTAACACAGAATTCTGTGAGAAGTTACAGAAGGTCCAAAAGGTACAAACTTAATCATTATCTTGTCATATAAATACTTAGTCAGCGCATTCAGCAGTGATTTGTTGATTAGCACAGTATTTGTATAAAAACCTTTGTCAATGGAATATTCTGGAAGTTTATACAGATATGAAGAGACACTGGTTTGTACCTGTGGTTTACCACAGGCTTGAATCATACCATAATAGGGTATTGAGAGTGTTGTGATGGAAATGCACAGCTGGTAAGGCAGCATCCAAGGATCAGGAGAGTCGACATTTCAAAAGAGGCTTGTTGGCCAGGGGGCTGACAGATAACTGGGAGGGTTTTGGGGCTGGGGGGAAGAAAGCTGAGGATGCAATAAGTAGATGAAGGTGATCGGTCGGAGAGGAAGGTGGAGCAGATAGATGGTCAAGAAGACGGTGCCAAGTTGGGATCAGGTGGGAAGGTGGGGGGGGTGGAGTGGTGGTAAATGAGGAAACTAATGAAATCTACATTGATCCCATGTGGTTGGAGGGTCCCAAGGCGGAAGATGAGGCGTTCTTCCTTCAGACGTCAGGTGGTTAGGGTTTGGCTATGGAGGAGGCCCAGGACCTGCATGTCCTTGGTAGAGTGGGAGTGGGAGGGGGAGGGGGGGGGAGTTGAAGTGTTCAACTATGAGATGGTGAGGTTGGTTGGTGCGCATGTCCCGGAGATGTTCTCTGAAATGTTCCGCAAGTAGGCGTCCAGTCTCCCAATGTAGAGGAGACCACACTGGGTGCAACGGATACAGTAGATGACCTTAGTGGAAGTCCAGTTAAATTTCTGTTGGATGTGGAATGATCTTTTGTGGCCTTGGATGGAAGTGAAGGGGAAGGTGTTGGGAGTGGGTGTGGGCTAGTGGGGGACGTGGATCTGACAAGGGAGTTGCAGAGGGAATGGTCTCTCCAGAATGCAAATAGGGGTGGGGAGGGAAATATATTTCTAGTAGTGAGATCTGTTTGTAGGTGGCAGAAGTGATGGAGGATGATGTGATATATATATGGAGGTTGGTGGGGTGGAAGGTGAGGACCGGGGAGTTCTGTCCTTGTTGCGTTGGGAGAGGTGGGGTTCAAGGGTGGAGGTGCAGGAAATGGAGGAAATGCGCTGGAGGGCATTGTCGACCACATGGGAGGAGAAATTGCGGTCTTTGAAGAAGGAGGCCATGTGGGATTTTCTATGGTGGAACTGGTCATCCGGGGAACAGATACAGTGGATGCAGAGGAATTGGGAATAAGGGATAGCGTTTTTACAGAAGGCAGGCTGGGAGGAGGTGTCGCCAGGTAGCTGTGGGAGTCGGTGGATTTGTAGAAGCTGTCCGAGGGTAATAGGATGTTGCTAGGTTGAAACATAGGACTTTTCCAGATGGAGAGAAAAGTTACAGGTATTATAATTCCATATCCTATAAATCCCATTGAGCTCTTTCATCTTGTTATGATTGGTATGAAAATGGACGTATAAGATTTATTTTGCACCATTTGACTTTAATACATGAAATTTTCATGAACTGAAAATTGCTGGAATTAATTGTTTACTGTGATAATCTGACACAAGCCAAGACAACATGTGTGGAACATACACAGTAAGCTGCCTCAGAATTACCATTTTTTAATCAAGAGGCTCTGAAATTCAGTGAGGTTTTAAGAAACTTGCATCTCTTGTTTTCCTCATGCTTGGATAATAACTCCACATGTTGAAAATGAAAGGTTACCTGTGGAGTACTCAGATTGGAAAAGACAGTGGAGTTTAAGTGGGAATAGAGTCGAGAGTGTGATGCTGGAAAAGCACAGCAGGTCAGGCAGCATCTGAGGAGCAGGACAATCGGTGTTTCAGGCATAAGCTCTTCATCAGGATGAACCATATTTTAGAAATTTGATTTCAGCAACAAACATGAGAGAAAGCAACATGGACTGAACACAACAAGAATACTGAAAGTTCCCTTCTCCCTTCGCTCTTTATCTCTTTGTCTTTAATCTTCAAATTCAAAAATCAACGGCTGTGGAAAAAAAACTAGGAAAATCTCCAATGATTGAGAAATGAAAAGTAGCTCCTAAGGAAACAGTATGACAGCTAAGCAGTTGGGACTCTGATTTCACTCAAAAAGCCTGAAAAGCCTTAAACTACAACTGCATTTGTTATCCTGTCTGTATCAAATACCTCACTTGCCCATCTCCTGTGCAAGTTCATTAGTGATGCTTTGTGTATGTATTTGTCTCAATTTATTATTTTTTCAGTGAATAAAACTCACTGCAAAAAGCAACCATGGAATTGGGTCACCTTCATTTTTGATCTGGTTAACTAAATTTAATTGAACTGTGATAGCTCTACACTCTAAACAAAATATGATATTGATTGCAACTTACTGAGAAAGGGTCAAAAAGAGGGGAACTCTCATCCCTATTCACCTGAGATTAGATTCCTTACAGTGTGGAAACAGACCCTTTGGCCTAACAAGTCCACACCAACCCTCCAAAGAGTAACCCACCCAGACCCATTTTCCTCTGACTAATGTACCTAACACTATGGGCAATTTAGAATAGCCAATTCACCTGACCAGCACTTCTTTGGACTGTGGGAGGAAACCAGAACAAACCCACACAGACACAGGGAGAATGTGCAAACTCCACACAGACAGGCAGCCAAGGCTGGAATCAAACCTGGGACCCTGGTGCTGTGAGGCAGCAGTGCTAAACGCTGAGCCATCATGCCGCCTGCTTTAATAAATTTGAGAGCTTGGTCCATAACAAACCAATGAAAGGAATGGAAAGGAAAACTGAACTGTTCCTTCAAAAGCTGTTTTAAAAAAAACTGCAAAAAGATTATTTGAATTTCTAAAGATCTAAAAGTACAAAGATGACCACATTTGATGTTATTCTTTCATAGAGCAGGAAAATAATCTCTGAGAAATTAAAAGCTTTTTACTTGGAAGAACTAAATGGGATAGCTCTGTTCTTAGAGGTGGCATTCTGCCAGAAAACTAGAAACAAGAATTTCAAAATAGGTAGCAAATAACCAGAGTTAGAAATTAGGGATAACGAAACAGAATAAATTAAAATTGGACCAAACAAGGATAAAATAGAATTCCAATTGAGTGAGGTCAAGCTGAGAATAGAGAATTGAGGCAGCTTTGGAAAGGAAAACAGATTTAAGAACTGAAGTATTCATTTTTCACATTTGGTGAGGAAGAGGTGGATGGGAGGGAATGCTGTCAGGGAGATAATTCTAGGATTTTGACTCTTCATGAGTGGATAAAAGAACTGAATTCCAGAGGTGAGAGGGATTACCAATGACATCAAGGCTACATTTGAATGAGTTGACCTCAAGGAACCCTATCAAAATGGGAGTCAATGGGAATTAGGTGAGCACTCTCCCCTGGCTAGAATCATAATGAATACCAAACGAATGATGACATATTTTCAAGTCAGTGTGCTGTGTGTCTTGAAGAGGCACCTGCACATTGGACTGTTCCCATACATCTTCTGCACTTATCATTCTAGATGCTAGTGGTTGTTAGTTTGGAAGGTGCAAATTTCTGCACTGCATCTTGTAGACAGTACACATTGCTGCTACTGAGCATTAGTGGTGAAGTGACTGAATGTTTGTGGATGTGCTGCTAGTCTAATAAGTTGCTTTGTCCTGATGGTGTCAAGCTTCCTGACAGTTCTCGAAGTTTCACTCATCCAGGAAAGGAAGGAATATTCCATCATACTCATTGTATGTGGTGGTCAGGCTTTAGGGAATCAGGAAGTGATTTACTTGCCACAGTATTCTTAGCCTCTTACCTGCTCTTGTAGCCACTGTACTTGTGTGGAGAATCCAGTTGAATTTCTGGTCAATGGTAACCTAGGATGTTGATAGTGGGGGATTCAGTTGACAATTGACTATCGAGGTGTGGTGGGTCGATTGTCTCTAATTGGAGATAGTCATTGCCTGACATTTATGTGGCATGAGTGTTACTTGCTATCTTTCAGCCCAAGCCTGGATATTGTCTGTCTTTTTGCATTTGAAAATGGACTGATTCAGTATCTCAGGAATCATGAATGTTGATGAACACTGTGAAATCATTGGCGAACATCCCCACTTCTCACCTTATGGTGGAGGGAAGATCATTGATGAGGCAACTGAAGCTGGTTGGGCCTAGGACACTACCCTGAGGAATCCTGCGGAGATGTCCTGGGGCTGAGATGATTGAGCTCTAACAACTACAAACATCTTCCTAAGTTCCAGGTATGACTTCAACCAGCAGAGAGTATGCCTCTAATACCCTATTGGTTCCAGTTTTGCGTGGGCTCCTTGATGCCACATTTGCTTAAATGAGCCTTGATGTCAAGGGCTGTCACAGTCAACTCACCTCTGAAAATCAGCTCTTTTTATCATGTTTGAACAACAGCTGTAATGAGGTTAGAAGCTGAGTTACGCTGGTAGAACCTAAACTGGGCATCAATGAGCAGATTATTGCTGAGCAAGTGCTGCTTGATAGCACCTTCCATTATTTTACTGATGGGGTGGTAATTGCCTGGGTTGGATTTGTCCTGCTTTTTATGTACAGGACATACTTGAGCAATTTTCCACATTGTCGGGTAGATATCAGTGAGTAGCAGTAATTTCTGAAGTACAAGGCTTTTGTACTATCAATTGAATGTTGTTCGGGCTCATAGCCTTTGCATTATCCAGTGCCTCCAGTTGTTTTTTGAGTGAATTGAGTTGGCTGAAGACTGGTGTCTTAATACTGGGGACTATTGCAGGAGGCCAAGATGGGTCATCTACTTCTGGCTAATGATTGTTGGAAATGTTTAAGCCTCATCTTTTGCACTGACATCCTGGGCTCTTCCATCATTGAGGATGGGGATATTTGTGGAGCCTTCTTCTCCAGTAAGTTGTTAATTTCTCACCACCATTCATGACTGGAGATGGCTAAACTGCAGAGGTAGGATCACTCAGCTCCGCATAGCTGCTTATGCTGTTTGCCATGCAAGTATTCCTGCTTGTAGCTTCAGCAGGTTGACCCATCATTTTTACATATGACTGATGCTGTTCCTGGCATTCCTTCCTGAACACTCCATTGAACCAGAGTTGATCCCTGGTGTGATGATAATGGTAGAATATGGGCTATACAAAGCCATGAGATTGCAGAGTGTGCAATTCTGCCCCTGGACATTGCTGTTATAGGGCAGGCAGAGCAAACAGTCAGGGAAAGCTCATGAGGTTTATTCCTCAGGGGAGTACCATTGACTATGAGGGGCTATTTCAAGTGCATACCGGAAAATACCATTGGCAAAAGTTCTTTACCTGCAAGAAACAGCCTGCGGAGATGTAACTCAAACACAAAGGGCTTTAAAAACTTGCTTTTCACCAGTGGGTATGGCATCTAATATTGAAGCCACCTATAAAAACTTCCATGAGGTAATTGAAAAACTCCCTTTTCAATTCAGACTCCTGTTGAGGAACAGAGGGTAGTAAGGCTGAGACAGGCAGTGATTCTGCCTGACAACTATAGGTTAACATGCAGATCCATAAACTCAGAGCAGCCAAGGTACAGAAGCTGTCACAGACCAGAGAGAGAAAGAGAACGGCAAGATAAGTGCCCTGGAGCAAACTGGAGAAATAAAGGATGCCAGAAAAGACAGATCTGTCATTGACCATTAAAAGGAGGGAATCAGCTGAGAGGTAAGTACTTTCACAGTGGAAAACCAAGACACACAAAGGAAAATTGTAAGTTTCAACATTCCCTAGAAATTCAAACTGCAAGACCTGAATCAGCATGAAGGATAGTCACTGTCAGGCAGCATCGTGAACCTGGATAGATGACAGGGCTTGGATTGAATGGAATGGTGAGCCCTAACTTCTAAACCATCTGCAAGAGAGATCAGCATTCTTCAAGACTTCAGGTACTCACAGAGCTTGCTAGACAGGAAAGTAAAAGATTTTCCACCTGGAATCAAAGCCAAAGGGTTCATGGGAAAGAATCCAGAGGTGTTGCGTGTTCGAGTTTATTCAGTGTGTCAGTGAGAACTATTGAACTATGAGTCTGGTAATAATGGGTGTCATTTCAAGCTTACCAATACCAGGCATAGATATTTTATTGGGAAAGGAATTGGTTGGTAGCAAAATATAACCCTCAAACATTGGAGGAGAGGGAAGCTGCAGGAAGCAAGCAGCAGGAAAGCTGGAAACTGAAAGGGACTCATAAGCCCTATAGGGGGCAGCAAAACTCATCAGTTTGGACTGCCTCGAGAACAGAAGTTACTGAACCAAAGACTGGAATTAAACCACTGGGAAGCTGCAAAGAGAACTACACAGGGCAGCAAATTTCACAAAATTTGAGGTAGTTCAGGAAGTGTTACTTGATGTAAACAGGGCTGAAATCAATCCAGACGTGTCACAAAGAGTTGGGATACATCCAAAGGGGTTACTAGGATCAGACCTAAGCTAACAGCTATAAATAAAGGCCAGAAAGGAGCAGGGAAAATAACGAAAGACAACAGATCAGAGGCAGAGCACTAGTTAATAGATAATGCTAAAACTGTAAGAGGGTCACTGGAGTTTTTAAACAAACCAGGAGAAAGTAAAGTTGAAGGCTCACTTTGTGGAAGAGTCGCAGAGCAATATAGTAGAAGCTGAACATTCAAGGAATACAAGGGAAATGGAAGAAGTTATGGAAAACCTACTGCTAAAACCAAGGAAAAGGGAAGGAAACATACCCTGCAGCAGAGAACACTGATGAAGGCTACCAAAGGCATAGCAATGAGTTAAACATAGAATTAGCCACTGGGAGATCCAACAAACAGAACAAGCATGAACCTTAAACCAGTTCAATCAGATTGATGGAAAGCTAAAATGAGAGTGAGATACTGGATGCAAGTCCTCAGATTACAACTAATCAATCTCCTAGAAATCAAATTGATCAAAATGTCTGAATCTCATGCAGAGATTACAGAACTGGACATCAAAGGGTTAAGTGGCACAGATCAGAAAACAGACCTGACTGCTAATGCCAAAGCAGGTTCAGAACCAAGTTTAAGTCAAAAAGTCTGAATGTGGAAAGTGGCACCTCATAATCAAACTGGAGAAATACCATTTGCATTCCATTCTTCCGGTTGGGAAGATGGGTTTGATCATGGGGAAAATGGACTATCGGTGTTCAGCTTTCATCACTTGACTTTAGTAACGGAGATTTTCATGGACGATAAAGGCTGTTTATCAAGTCATAGAGTCATAGAGATGTTTCAAAAATGTTGACTTAAAATGGCTGCTGTGATCACCTGATAAACCCCAATAACCTACCAGGAATATACAAAACTAGCTTCCTGGGAATTACCACATTTCAGTTATTCGCTTTGGAATCAAAGGAGAGAGAAAGTAACATGGACTGATCACAGCAAGGATACGGAAACATCGTCTCTCACTCTCCCTATGTTTCGTCTTCATACTCTGATATTGATGCCTATGAAAACCAACTTGAGAAAATGCCATTGACCGAATAATCAAGGATATCTGCTAACTTTGCAACTGCTGAGAAAATAGGATGACAGCGAAACAGTTGAGACTCTGGTTTCACCCTCACAATCAAAAAATTGTACAAAATTAAATTGTAACAAAATATTTTTTCAGATGCTGCCCTCTTCACTTCTCTGTAAACTCAATACGTATGTTACAATGTGTATGCATTTGATGTTTTTTTAGTAATAAAAAGTCACGCTCTTTCACTCAAAAAATATAACTGGTTCTCTTTGATTTTGATCTTGCAACTATATTTAATTGAAGAGTGGTAGCGATGGGCTAAAAAGGAAAATAAAATTATATTTGTAGCAACTATCAACAGGAGTTTAAAAAAGAGAAGAGCCATGACCCCCCGCCCCCCCCCTCACTTGGTTGTAACAAACTCCAAAATGGGATAGCTGTTATTCATATGACTTACATACTATAAGGAGTGGAAAATCAGTAACCCACAGCAAGTTAAAGGTAGTAAATACATTTGTAAGCTTCATATAAATTAGGGGTAAGACCTCACGTGACCAAAAACAGCATTAGAAAGGCCATTGCACTACAAAGTAAATTAGTGTGATTTCAGTCCTTAGAGCTAACAAGCTAAAAAGAAGTTATTGAAGACCCTACATTTCTATGACTCCAACAATTGTAATATGAAGACACAGCTTGCACACCATCAGAATCATAGAATTGCTACAGTGCAGGAGAAGGCCATTTGACCCATTGTGTTTGTGCTGGCTCTCCAAATGCACAGTTCATTAAATGTCATAGTCCTGCTTTCAGCCTGTAACACTGTACTTTTCACATAACAGTCTAAGTCATTTTTAAATGTTTCAGTTGCACTTGCTTCTACCACAATTATGGGCAGTGAATTCCACATCTTCATCATTCACTGCATGAAAAGGGTTTTTTCTTGTCTTGCTTTTATTGTTTATTTTCAGTCTGTATTTTATCATTCTTGGCACTTTTCATGAATGGTAGCAATTTCTCCATATTTAATCAGTCCTCATGATTTTGAATACCACAATCAAATCAAGATGCCTTTTAAACATTGTAATTCTACCAGTCTCTACCACTTCTTCTGGCAGCTCATTCCATACATGCACCATTCTCTGCATGAAAAAGTTGCCCTTTTAAATCTTTCACCTCTCACCTTAAACTTATGCACTCTACTTTTAGATGCCACTAGCTTAGGGAAAAGACCTTTGCTATTCACTCTATCCATGCCCCTCATGATTTTATAAACTTCTATACGGTCACCCCTCAGCCTCTGACCCTCTAGAGAAAACAGCCCCAGCCTATTCAGTCTCTCCCTATAGCTGAAACCTTCCAACCCTGGCAACATCTTTGTAAATCCTTTCTGATCTCTTTTGAGTTTCACAATATCCTTCATATAGCAGGGAGGCCAGAACTGAATGCTTCAATTTATTTTTATAAGTGAAGTTTCTCATACTTGGAACCATTCTTGTGAATCTTTTCTGCACTTTATCCAATGCCTCCACATCCTTCTCAAATGGCAATGTCTAGAATTAAATGTAAAAGGATCTGGTATACATGTTCAACATAACATATTTGTTGCCTTACTCTGTGCCCCTCTTACTAAAACCCATATGATACTATATGTTTTATTAACTGCTCTCTCAACTAATCCTGTCTCCTTTAGTGACTTATGCATCTATCCCATTTAGAATAATGTCTTTTATTTTGTTTTGTCTCTCCATGTTCTTCCTACCAAAATAAATTACTTCACAGTTTTCCACTCTGAAATTCATCTGCGACCAGTCTGCCCATTCCACCAATCATTCCATGTCCTTCTGAAGTTCCATTCAGTACTCACAATTTACAATGTTTCCAAGTTTCAGACAATCAGCAACTTTGAAACATGCCTATAGCCCGAAGTGTAGGTCAATATATATAAAGCACATCAATCAATCACAGATGTCTGGGCATCATCACTACAGTCCACCAGATTCTTTAACTGCTAAAGATTGACAAAAGGTGAACTGCATGCAAACAGCAACAAGAACATTACTTATATTTATATAGCATCTTTGCTGTAATAGCTTCAGTCCTACTGTAATTTTACTTGTTTTTTGCTTCCTTCAGGAGGTCATTGGGGAAATTTTTCTGTCTCTTAAATATCTTCCAACAGCCCGGAAATTGGAAGTTGTCTTGCTGAAGGTGACAACTGGCAGCTTGAACACTGGTCCAGATATAGGTATTAAAGGCTATATCATTTACATAATGTTGTTTCTTGGCCATTTGTGGATGATACCTAATGATAAAAGATTTAAGAAAAATGTTTTCATTTAAGTTTGAATTCAGTAAACTCTTTACCTCTTCAGTTATCATATCTTTAATGATCTTATAATACTAATGTTTTTGTAATGGGCATTGAAGCCTGAATTGTTAAACGTTCAATTTGAATGAGAGAGTTTTGAGCTCATGCATTGACGTTTCCATGCCATAGAATCATAGAAGCAAATAAAGGTAGGATTAGAATGTTATGATCTGGTCAGTAAGTTCCTGATTTTGGCTGTTACAGCTAAGATGTCACTTCAGAAAATATATGATGTTCCACTGAAAGGTTGATGGCAAATAATTAAAGATAACCTTGGATGCCATCTAGTTATTTTATCAGTAGTTACAGGGGTACAGACACATAGGGTTCTCCTAATAGAGTAGTAGGAGGCCTTCACTAATGATATAGGCACAAATGTCAAATCCCACCAAGCTTTTAGAGAATTGAAATTGAGTTAATTCAAGTAAAAGAAAATAAATGAAAAGCTGGTGTCAGTGACAAAGGATTGTCCTAAGAATCTATCTGGGCCGCTAATTCCTCTTAGGGAAGGAAATTGGCTCTTGCTGAATTCTGAATTTCTTTCACAAACCTTGACAAACACCAACTCAACACATTCTGTTGAAAGTAGTGAACAAACTGGACATTGTTGCACTGGGGAAGTGACAGTAAGGGAAGAGGATGTGGTGCTGGCAGAGGTGAAGTAAGAATCTCCTGGCTGGATATTAGCTGCGCTCTGGAGAAGTGTCACTGGATACAAAATGTTAACTCTGCTTTCTCTCCACAGATGCTGCAAGATCTGTTTGATATTTTCTGCAATTTGTTTTTGTTGTTGTGGATATTAGCTCGGCTGCCTGATACAGTATATGAGATACTGTTGGATACATTTTTGGGCAATGGTGAGACTGCATTTGCAGTTCATCTTTACACTTACCTAGATGGAGGTGGAACATTAAAGGTCCAGGATTTGGTACATTCACTACCAATTAAATGCCAACTTTATAGCTGCAATGTCCTGAAGCACAGAGGTGTCCAATCTTCATGCATGAGTTTGGTGGGAAAAGTCATATTTGATTTTTTTTTCACTCAGGGTGCTGATCAGCAAATTTCAGAAAGCTACAGTTTGTCACAGCGTAAATGTTTTTGTTGCTATGACGCTATTTAAGAAAGGTGGTAAGTTGTTGGAAGGAATCCTGAAGGACAGAATTTACATGTATTTGAAAAGGCAAGGACTGATTAGGGATAATCAACATGGCTTTGTGCGTGGGAAATCATGTCTCACAAACTTGATTGAGTTTTTTGAAGAAGTAGCAAAGCTGGACATGATCTCTTTGGATTTCAGTAAGGCACTCAAGCTTCCCCATGGGAGACTGGTTAGGAAGATTAGATCACGTGGAATACAGGGAGAACTAGCCATTTGGATACAGAACTGGCTCAGAGGTAGAAGACAGAGGGTGGTGGTGGAGGGTTGCCATTCAGACTGGAGGACTGTGACCAGTGGAGTGCCACAAGGATCAGTGGTGGGTCCTCTACTTTTTGTCCTTTACATAAATGATTTGGATGTGAAAATAGGAAGTATAGTTAGTAAGTTTGCAGATGACACCAAAATTGGTGATGTCAAGGTGAGCGAAGAAGGTTACCTCAGATTACAACGGGATCTTGATCAGATGGGCCAATGGGCTGAGGAGTGGCAGATGGAGTTTAATTTATATAAATTAATTAGGTGCTGCATTTTGGGAAAGCAAATCTTAGAACGACTTATACACTTAATGGTAAGGTACTAGGGAGTATTGCTGAACTAACAGGACCTTGGAGTGTAGGTTCATAGCTCCTTGAAAGTGGAGTGTCAGGTAGATAGGACAATGAAGAAGGCGTTTGGCATGTTTTTCTTTATTTGTCAGAGCACTGACTGTAGGAATAGAGAGGTTATGTTTTGGCCGTATCAGATGTTGGTTAGGCCACTTTTGGGATATTGTGTGTAATTCTGGTCTCCCTCCTATTGGAAGAATGTTATAAAACTTGAAAGGGTTCAGAAAAGATTTACAAGGATGTTGCCAGGGTTTGTGGGTTTGAGCTTTAGGGAGAGGCCGAGTAGGTTGGGGCTATTTTCCCTGGAGCATTGGAGGCTGAGGGGTTACCTTTGTAGAGGTTTTTAAAATCATGAGGGGCATGGGTAGGGTAAATAGACAAGGTCTTTTCTCTGGTGTGGATAGTCCAAAACTAGAGGGCAGAGATTTAAGGTGAGAGGGGCAAAATTTAAAAGGGAACTGAGGGGCAAAGTGTTCCACAGAGGGTGGTGTGTGTAAAGAATGAGCTGCCAGAGGAACATTTAAAAGGCATCTGGATGGGCATATGAAGAGGAAGGGTTTAGAGGGATATGGGCCAGATGCTGGCAAAGGGGACTTGATCAGGTTAAGATATCTGGTCTGCATGGACAAGTTTGTACCAAAAGGTCTGTTTCTGTGCTGTACATCTCTATGACTTTACGGCTGCTTGTGTCCTCCACATCTCCTCCTGCCCTCCCCAGCAGGAGTGGCCTCTATTACATTCCCTTTCCTCAGACTTCAGTACAACTCTCTATTCCACCACCACTCATTCCATGAGTCTTAATCCTCTTCTCGCCAAGATAGTGTCTCCTTGAAACCCTGTCTGGCTCTGACCAGCAGACTCATAGCTGTGAATTTAGGTCCTGAGCTGAGTGAAATCACTCATGTTGCATTGCCCACTGCTCCTCCAGTCATTGATGGAATCCTGCCTGTATTTGCTGCTGTTAGGCTCAGGACACAGGAGAGGAGTGATTGTGGATTAGAGCAGTAGATCCTACAAGATCTTCCAGTTACACTTTCCTGTATTTTGAACAAAGGCCAGTGGACTGTATTACCCGTCACCAAATTAGGCAGCTTATTGGTCAAGATTGCTGTAGCAGATGTGACAGTTTTATTCAAAGTATTCTTCTGACTCAGAAATGCATAGAATGTTCCAGATTAAAACATTACAGACACAATTCCTGCATAACAAGAGCTGTTTGGTTGCTTTGATGCCTGCTCAACTCTCCTGCATGCCCCCTTTTCTTGTATCACTTCAGCCATGAAATACTGGGTTGAACTTTTATTTACCTGATCCACAGGCTTGCTCAGATAGTCATAGAAATCCAGCGTTTGGA
The DNA here is from genome assembly GCF_020745735.1 of Hemiscyllium ocellatum. Lineage (NCBI taxonomy): Eukaryota > Metazoa > Chordata > Chondrichthyes > Orectolobiformes > Hemiscylliidae > Hemiscyllium > Hemiscyllium ocellatum. Next base: position 39,906,180 of record NC_083418.1, read on the forward strand.
CTTTCTCACATGTATTTGGGTTTTATTGAGTCCAGCGTCTCATTGGTTTCCACCAGAAAGTAAACTCAATGTATAGATGGACACTAGGAAGCTCAGAGGAACAGAAGGATCTTGAAGTTCTTGCCCACAAATCCCTGAAGGCAGCAGGACAGATTAATTGGGTAGTTGAGAGGGAATTGACTGCATCAGTTGAGGCACAGATTATAAGGGCAGGGAGATTATGTTGGAGCTGTACAGAGCTTTGGCTAGACCATAGCTGGAATTCTGTTATAGTTCTGGTCATCGCACTGTAGGAAGGGTGTGATTGTACACGAGGGGCATCAGGAGATCCACCAGGATGATGCCTGGTATGGAGCATTTTATCAATGAAAAGAAGCTGGATAAGCTCAGGTTGTTTTCTTTGGAGCAGAGAAGGATGAGAGGGAACCCAGTTGAGATGTATAAGATTATAAGGGGCATGGACAAGGTGGATAGAAAACAGTTGTTGCCTTTAGTCGAAAGTTAATAACGAAGGGGCATAGTTTTAAGTAGAATGGCAGGAGATTTAGAAGGGATTTGAGGGAAAGATTTTCCACACAGAAGATCGTTGGAATGCACTGTCAGGAAGGGTTGTTGAGTTACGTAATTTCACAACCTTTAAAAAGTAGCTGGATCAGCTGTTGAAACATTCAAGGCCACGAGACTAGCGTAGGAAGGTGGGACTAGCATAGATTCAATGTAGCTTTGGCAATACAGACTTGATGGGCCAAAGGGTCTCTCCTATAGTGTATGATTCTGTGGTTCTACAATGAGCTTGATTGATTGCCTCCAGTGAGCTGGGGAGGGCGGTGGGGAGTGCAGACAGTAAAGACTGGAGAACATATAAAGCAGGTTTACCTTGAGGGTGGCAGAGGTCAGGTGAGAGGAGGATTCAACCGTGGGGGCAGGAGATGGAGGGATTTCATTTAGTAGGAAGTGAAGTCTGGGGTGGGGTGCGGAGTCAATAATTTGTTCTATTTTAAATTGTAAGTTTGCAGATGACATGAAAATTAAGGGTGTTGTTGATATTAAGAAGGAAGTTCTGATTTTGAGCAGCTGGTAAACTAGGCAGAGTAATAGTGTTTAATCCAAATAAGTACATGATTTTGAGAGGTCAAAGAAGGGAAGGATATATACAATGAATGTTAGGTCCCTACTGAGGAATAAGGGGACTTTGGTATACAAGTCTACAGACCCCTGAAGATGTCAGCACAGGTAGACAGGGCAGCGAAGTCGGCATACAGGATGGGTGCCGCCTTGAGCCGGTTGTAGAATGTAGGAGTAGGGAAGTCTTGGTACAATTTATAAATGATTTTAAACATTGATAGCCACAAATGGAATACTGTGAGCAGTTGTGATAACCACACTACAGAAAGATGTGCTGATGAGGGTGCAGTGGAGATTCACTAGGATGTTGCCTGGGATGAAAAGTCTCAGTTATGAGGAAAGACGGGATATACTGGATTTGTTTTCCTTAGAGCAGATGAGTTTGAGGGAGAGATCTGACTGAGGTGTACAAAATTATGAGAGGCATAGACAGAGTAGATTGCGAGCATCTTTTCTTCATGGCAGGCATGTCAAAGATCAGAGGGCACACATTTAAGGGAGGAACAAGTGGTTTAGAAGAGATCTGAGAAAACAGATTTCTACTCAGAGGGTGGTAGAATGATAGAACGTGCTGCCTGTGAGCGTGGGGGAGGAAAGCACTTTTGCAACATTTAAGAAGCACCTGGATGAGCACCTTAAATGCCAAGGCATAGTTCATTCATTCATTCATTAGCGGTCCCTCCTAGACAAGAATGGCTCTCTTCCATTCTCAGGGTGAGTCTGGAGGTGGCTATGCAGACCAATGTGACAATTGCAGGCTCTGATGCATTTGGGACAGAAGATGATTATGAGAAGGGGTGGATGGGGTTCCTTGCACTGTTTTCACTTGGCTTCCACTTTTTCCCAATGGCACGTCTTGAGGTGCTGATGCCTGCCCAGATGCTCCTTCTCCACTCTGGACAGTGTTGCACCAGTGATTCCCAGGTGTCTGTCAGAATGCTGCACTTTGCCAGTGAAGCCTTGAGGGTATCTCTGATAGCTTACTCTGTCCATCAGGGACTCAACTGCCATTTCGGAGCTGGGAGTAAAGTGCCTGCTTAGGGAGCCTTGTGTTGGTCATGCAGACGACATGTCCGGCCCATCACAGCCAGTCAAAGGTGGGTCAGTGCCTTGATGCTGGGGATGTCCCTCCATTATAGCCTGGACAGAGGGTGCCACATCATCTTGGTATGCTATGCTCTGCACAATTGGAGCAGACAACGAGGTGATGTGATACACTTTGAGAATGGGAGCAATCTTTCAGGAGTATGATGAAGACACTGGGGGTCCTTGTCCATGACAGAGTTCAGATGTATCAGGGTTTACAAACCTGACAGGACCTGTTTAACACTCGGTTCCAGTACATGGCAGCTGGGTGCAGCAAATGTGAACTGTAAAATAGCTGTTGGTCAGCATGGCATTTGGTTTGTATCATGGGACTTAACTGCAGCTTCTGTTGGTTTTGTTTGTCATTGCTTTTGCTCCCTGCAAATCAAAGCTCACAATTGTCTTTGTCTAATTGCTAACATGATCCCCTCCTGAACAATTACAAGCTGGAGGTCTCCAGTGGGCATTGAACAAAGTCGCAGTGGCTGCATGAGGGTGTTTACATGGGATGTAGATAAGGACAGGTAAATTATGTGGCTTGTGGGTAATTAGTGACAAGGGTGAGAATGGGGTTGTATGTACAAGGGAGTGTTATGGATGCCATGAGCTGTGTAGCTGCTGTGCTATTACTTTGTTGGTGAACACCAATTGCCAACACATGTCTGGGGGCACGGAAGCCTTTTAAAGATGGCGTGGATGCCAGAGATGCTGGTCTTTTGGGGGATGTCCGAATATTGGTCAGATTTCTGGGAACAGCGAGTGATAGAAAGGAGCTAGAATCTGGGGAGAAGGGTGCTATTAGAGCAGGATAGTAGTTAATGAGAATAGGTTAGTAAGGTATTGGGAAAAATCCTTACTAGGCCTCGAGAGGAGAAACCTTCCATAAAGCATGATGAAACTGAGACTTAAACAAAAATCCATAAGATTCAACCCTATAGGCAAAATGGGCTTTATCTGTGCTGTAGCCATCTATTTAAAATGTAATGTTTTCTAAATATTAATGGTTTAGCAGACAATAGGCTTTTATTAGTTTGGCATTGGACCTAATTTACAGTTGTAGCAAAATAAACAATGAAATATAAACAAATTTCTTATTATTTTAATTAAATTGACAAAAAATCTTAATGAAACACTCAATGCTAAAAATATACTGTAAACAATAGAATTTTTTTAAAAAGTAGAAATCTACCCCTTAAGACATCTATTACACAGGAAGTTTTCATTAGACTCAAACAGCATTATTCCCAAGAGTTTGAAGCAAGCATGTACACCTTCATTCAGTTTAAATATCTTAAAATTATTTGGTACATCTTAATAAGGCTCATGTGCATGACAGAATTCTCAGGAAAAAGTACTTTACCAGAAACAAATATACGTTGAGAATTGTGTGTGAGAATCAGGCCTACTCTTAATTTCCTGATATTTTGACCTTTGTTCATATGATAAACAGAACCATAACTATTGAAGCAAGAATCAAGAGACAGAAATTCCTCCCATTCATAATTGATGGATGAGACATTGGCCCAAAGCAACCCAAAAGTGATAAATTAATGGATAATAAAATGCTAATGTGAAAAAGGAAATAAAGCTAGTCAAGGAACAGCAGAGAGGCAGAAGAAATTTGTGAAAGTAGAATTTCCTGAGACCTCATATCAAAATCTGAGGAAATTTGTTAAACATAATTTAAATCATTATCAGATTAAATGCTCATTGACAATAGAGCTAATTGTTCTCCTGCTTTACTGTATTGTTTCATTATTCCTGTGTGGAGCACTGGCGCCTATGCCTGAATGCTGATTAACAAATGAAATCTGAATATGGAATCTTAGCACACACTGTGAATCCGCTTTGAAGAACATTGATGGCCTAACAAAGATATTGGTATTGTTCAAGTTTAGTGTTTCTGTAGGGAACAGTGTAACAATCACACAGAATTACATATATAAAAAAACCCTGATCAGGTAAGGAGGGCAAGGAGGGAGGAATAGCATGTCTAACAGCTGGATTCATATATAAAATAGAAAGGTAAAATCACTTTAGTCCTACTTTACCATAGGGCTGCTCTATCATTAGAGAGAGATGACTGGTGGTGGTTTAATTAGAGAGTCATCACACCTCAAAGTGAAGGAAAAGCTAAGGAAGGAGAGTCCTTCATTGTGACCTCACACAAAATAATTCTTATTAGTGAACACTATCATACCAGGTATGCTAGAATTATTCACACACCCAAAGAGAAGCTAGATTAATCAGTGTTATATAACTGAAATTGTTATCAGGACAGAGATGAAGAGAAATTACTTCTTTGAAATGGTTGTGAATCTGAGGAATTTAGTACGCCAGAGTACAGTGTGTGCTGGGACATTGAGTACATTTGAGGAGGAGATTAACAGATTCATTAGAAATGGATTGAAGGGTTATGGAGAACAGGCAGGAAAGTGGAGTTGAGGCCAAGATGAGATCAGCCATGATCATATCAAATGGTGGAGCAGGCCTGAGAGGCTGAATTGCCTACTCCAGCTCCTAGCTTTTGTGTTAGTGGTTTTGCTATTTTCATTATATGAGAACAAACCCCTCAATAATCAGTTAGTGCAGTGATGCAGACTTTAAGCAAGGAAGCTACATCACTTCATGAATGTTACTTGCTTGCAAACTCAAAAATATGGGGAACTAATGATCAAATTTGGGGCCATGGATCAGGTTGACTTCCATTCTTAAAATTGTATGTTATCCTGAAAGAGTGAGGAAAATGAAAGGAACAAGTAAAAGAGAACGAAGAACAACTAAAGTCAATGATCAGACACGTCTGGATCCACCCAGAGGTTTCAGAAGGACAGGTAGCAGGGAACTAAATTGAGGGAAAGGCAAAGTTCAGTTTCTCAAAAGTGGGTTAAACATTTGGTATTACATTCTCTGAACCTTTCAGGCAGGTTGGTTTCCCTGACTTTGATGGTTGCAGTCCTTCTGTACAGCACATACACCTAATGATCACCTTAGCTTGTTGTGTTATATTCACTGGTGCAATCTGGTCAAGACAAAATAGGAAACACAAGTGTTCACAGAGCTAACTAGACAATATGCGTACTTGGTGGGGTATATTTCTTTCTTCAAGCTCTGTTGCGTGCAAAATTCTTCAGTAACTTGGCTACATTAAAATCAAGGTGTTTATTTGCACAAATATTTACAGAACTAGGGGTGAAGCCTGATTTGGTCAACAAATCTGCTCAAGTGAGACAGGCACACTGACTGTCTCCAGCAAACAGAGCACAACTCAAAAGGGAACTCAACTCAAAATGTTCAGATAAAAGTGCATTCGGTTGAAAGAATCATTAGAGAATGGAACTCATAAGACATGGTTGTCAGGGCTATTGGAAGGATTGTGAGAAACGGAGTGTGAAAATTGGGATACAGAGGGAGAGTCACAGTGATGGGGCAATATGCTCTATCAACTCCTAACACCAATATCTCAACCATGTTCGATAGTTTATTTAGATCTGAGATGAAGAGCACCTATGACTATTGGTTATACCTTGCGCAGCCACGCAGCAGCATTCATCAACCCATGTATCTGAAAGTTAAGGACATGGTGATAAAACTGTTATGCAGGCTGTAGATTCCAGTGTTATAGGGCTGAACATCAGGGGATAAGATAAAGGAAACCAAGAGGCAGATTGAGCTAATTGTTTCTTGTATGGAAAAAATTAGGCTAGCAAGATTTTGCACTTGGCAAAAACAAGAAGAGGAAAATAGTCATGGATCATTCCAAATGGACCTCATCATATAAATGTGGCTGTAGGGCAATACATGAGCAATACATAAGGGCCCAAAGGGTAGTTTAACTATTTCAAGATCTCAAATAGAAAATAACCATTTCATTCCAGATACTTCCTCATAGCTCAGTACTTCACAGAGGTTTGACCAGCTTAACCCAGCAGCTGTGCTGGTACTGCTGAGGTGAAGAAGGTGGCGATGTAAGTGGAATGCCAACAGAATCTGAAACATGAGGCTATGGATGAATGAGCAGCACATGAAGTGGGGTACCAATGCCTTCACTGCCATCAAGCAGTGTACTGAGAAAGTGTGTACCTGAAGATGAGTGAAAGCTGGAGATATTGCCATATGATCAGAAACACCATCACCTATATCTGCTACGTTCTATAGGCAGATTGGCAGCTGTACTACTTGAGAGACAGTGGTGTGCCTGAGGAGATGAAGGTCACAGCAACATTGAGCTTCCTTACCACCAGCTCCTTTAAAACCTCAGATCCCTGTGTTTGGCATCTTCTAGTCAGCAGCTCACAAGTACATTCAAGATTTCACAGATGCCCAGTTCATTAGTGAGCCAAGTTATCAGGCCATCAGATTTATGGCCATCTTAGGTACAAGGGATCATTACCCAGAATCATCACTGAGCAGTCAGTTGGTCTTCTGAAGGTGTACTTCATCCTGGACCAGTCAGGAAGATCTCTCTGACACGTCGAAGTCTCCAGAATAGCGATTGTTTGCTGCACTGTCCACAACCCACCTCCACAAAGGGAGTGGTAACTAAGAAGAGGGGGAGGTGGACCAATCTTCTGAGAGAAAGAAGAAGTTGAGTCAAATGGCAATGTTGAAGGAGTCAATGTTGCTGACAAGGATGTTGAAGAGGCCAGGGCCGTGCTGAATTGAGACAGACAAGCCCGAGAGAACCTGATAGCAGATTTGAGGGAGAATTACCTTACACTAACATAAAATATTTTAATCAACTTGTTCAGACATGTTGTGTGACATATTTCTGTGGCTGGTGGGACTTATACACAGACCTCCTAGTCTAGAGGTATGGAGAGTGCAACTATGCCACAAGGTGGGCGGCACGGTGGCACAGTGGTTAGCACTGCTGCCTCACAGCGCCTGAGACCCGGGTTCAATTCCCGACTCAGGCGATTGACTGTGTGGAGTTTGCACGTTCTCCCCGTGTCTGCGTGGGTTTGCTCCGGTTTCCTCCCACAATCCAAAGATGTGCGGGTCAGGTGAATTAGCCATGCTAAATTGCCCGTAGTGTTAGGTAAGGGGTGTATGTAGGGGTATGGGTGGGTGGCGGGTCGGTGTGGACTTTTTGGGCCGAAGGGCCTGTTTCCACACTGTAAGTAATCTAATCTAATCTAATCCCTTTCGCATTTGTGTATGTAGACAATCAGAATTATGAACAAATCATAGTGAAAAGATGTTCCTGCCCTCAAGAGAATGCTTGCTTTATACCTTTAAAACATTAAGATACTTAGCTGGCCATTAACTTAACATTATATTAATATAATTAACTTAAATTAACAGAGGGATTAATCCATGTTGATTGATTCCCAAACAATTAAGTTGTCTTCCCACTTCCCAGAGGTTACAGTCTTCTCACAGAACAACAGAGACTCATAGCCTCAACAGGTTTTGCACTGCTCCACAGGAAGTGCATGGGATTGTATATGATGGTCAGTACCTCGCAAGGTAGTCTACAAGAAAAACAAATGAATGGTCAGAAGCCTTAACAGATTTTAAAGAGACAAAGGATTAATAGTGTACAAAATGTCACAATTACAAACTGCTGAATTTGTGTCAAGCATAATGATGTACAGAAGGTTGATGCCTGTGAGCTTAAAGTGATATCAATGTTGTTTAATCTTTAAAATCTGATTGAAGATTTGTAGCTCGGGTATCCGTTGTTGTGGTTCTGCTCGCCGAGCTGGAAGTTTTTGCTGCAAACGTTTCGTTCCCTGGCTAGGGAACATCATCAGTGCTGTTGGAGCCTCGTGTGAAGCGCTGCTTTGATGTTTCTTCCGGTATTTATATTGGTTTGTTCTTGCCGCTTCCGGGTGTCAGTTTCAGTTGCAGTGATTTGTATGTGGGGTCCAGGTCGATGTGTCTGTTGATGGATGTTCTTGCCGTTTCCGGGTGTCAGTTTCAGCTGTAGTGGTTTGTATATGGTGTCCAGGTCAATGTGTCTGTTGATGGAGTTTGGGGATGAATGCCATGCTTCTAGGAATTCTCTGGCTGTTCTCTGTCTGGCTTGTCCTATGATAGTGGTGTTTTCCCAGTCAAATTCATGTTGCTGGTTGTCTGAGTGTATGGCTACTAGAGATAGCTGGTCGTGTCGTTTTGTGGCTAGCTGATGTTCATGGATGCGGATTGTTAGCTGTCTTCCTGTTTGTCCTATATAGTGTTTTGTGCAGTCCTTGCATGGTATTTTGTAAACTATGTTAGTTTGGCTCATGCTGGGTATTGGGTCCTTTGTTCTAGTGAGTTGTTGTCTGAGCGTGGATGTTGGCTTGTGTGCTGTTATGAGTCCTAAGGGTCGCAGTAGTCTGGCTGTCAGTTCTGAGACGCTCCTGACGTATGGTAGAGTGGCTAGTCCTTTTGGTTGTGGCATGTCCTCGTTCCTCGGTCTATCTCTTAGGCATCTGGTGATAAAGTTGCGTGGGTATCCGTTTTTGGCGAATACCTTGTATAGATGTTCCTCTTCCTCTTTTCGCAGTTCTGGTGTACTGCAGTGTGTTGTGGCCCTTTTGAATAGTGTCCTGATGCAGCTTCGTTTGTGTGTGTTGGGGTGGTTACTTTCATAGTTTAAGACTTGGTCTGTGTGTGTTGGTTTCCTGTGTACCCTTGTGGTGAATTCTCCGTTGGGTGTTCTCTCTACTAACACGTCTAGGAATGGGAGTTGGCTATCCTTTTCCTCTTCTCGTGTGAATCGGATTCCTGTGAGTGTGGTGTTGATGATCCGGTGTGTTTTTTCTATATCTGTGTTTTTGATGATTACAAAGGTGTTATCAACATATCTGATCAAGAGTTTGGGTTGGATTTGTGGTATGGCTGTATGTTCTAACCTTTGCATAACTGCCTCTGCTATGAGTCCCGAGATTGGTGATCCCATGGGTGTTCCGTTGATTTGTTCGTATATCTGATTGTTGAATGTAAAGTGTGTGGTGAGGCACAGGTCCAGTAGTTTAAGTATGCCGTCCTTGTTGATAGGTTCGGCCTCCTGTGTTCTGTTATGTATGTCAGTAGGTTGGCTATTGTTTCTCTGGCTAGGGTTTTGTCAATTGAAGTGAACAGTGCCGTCACGTCAAATGATACCATGGTTTCTTCTTTGTCTATGTGTGTCTACAAAGAACTACAACAAAAACTGAAACACCTAGTCAGCGGATCCAAACACTCCATACAATCAACACAGGAATTCTTGGACGTCATCAGGAATACACACATAGACAAAGAAGAAACCATGGTATCATTCGGCGTGACGGCACTGTTCACTTCAAAATCATCAAAAACACGGAAATAGAAAAAACACACCGGATCATCAACGCCACACTCACAGGAATCCGATTCACGAGAGAAGTAGAAAAGGATAGCCAACTCCCATTCCTAGACGTGATAGTACAGAGAACACCGAACGGAGAAATCACCACAAGGGTACACAGGAAAACAACACACACAGACCAAGTCCTAAACTATGAAAGTAACCACCCCAACACACACAAACGAAGCTGCATCAGGACACTATTCAAAAGGGCCACAACACACTGCAGTACACCAGAACTGCGAAAAGAGGAAGAGGAACATCTATACAAGGTATTCGCCAAAAATGGATACCCACGCAACTTTATCACCAGATGCCTAAGAGATAGACCGAGGAACGAGGACATGCCACAACCAAAAGGACTAGCCACTCTACCATACGTCAGGAGCGTCTCAGAACTGACAGCCAGACTACTGCGACCCTTAGGACTCATAACATCACACAAGCCAACATCCACGCTCAGACAACAACTCACTAGAATAAAGGACCCAATACCCAGCATGAGCCAAACTAACGTAGTTTACAAAATACCATGCAAGGACTGCACAAAACACTATATAGGACAAACAGGAAGACAGCTAACAATCCGCATCCATGAACATCAGCTAGCCACAAAACGACACAACCAGCTATCTCTAGTAGCCATACACTCAGACAACCAGCAACATGAATTTGACTGGGAAAACACCACTATCATAGGACAAGCCAGACAGAGAACAGCCAGAGAATTCCTAGAAGCATGGCATTCATCCCCAAACTCCATCAACAGACACATTGACCTGGACACCATATACAAACCACTACAGCTGAAACTGACACCCGGAAACGGCAAGAACATCCATCAACAGAGACATCGACCTGGACCCCACATACGAATCACTGCAGCTGAAACTGACACCCGGAAGCGGCAAGAACAAACCAATATAAATACCGGAAGAAACATCAAAGCAGCGCTTCACACGAGGCTCCAACAGCACTGATGATGTTCCCTAGCCAGGGAACGAAACATTTGCAGCAAAAACTTCCAGCTCGGCGAGCAGAACCACAACAGTTGTTTACTCTTCTTTTCCTACTATTACATCTTGGTGCCACCTTGGCAGCACAGCTGACCTTGAGGAAGCTTGCTGACCACTTTGGGGCCTGCCTTAGCAAACACCAAATGATGTCATGCAGAAGTTGCCCATCAGCCCATCTCTGCCATTCAATAAGATCATGGCTGATCTGATAATCCTCAAATCTAATTTCCTGGCTTTTCCCCACAACCTTTGATTCTCCTGACTTATTAAAAATCTGTCTGTCTCCACGTTGAATATACATTAAAGCCTCGATAACCCTCTTTGGCTAAGAATGCCACAGATTCTCTACCCTTTGACAGAACAATTCCTCCTCATCTTAGATGACCCTGGGGTTTTAGGGCCAAAGGGGCTCTGGCACGAGATGTGAAGGTGTAACCTTCTTGTCCTGAGCTGGCAGGGGTATCTGGGTGCCAAAAGGAGGATACCTGTGCTGAGATGTCAATTCCTGGATACCTGTTTTTCACTGCTGGCATCTGTGCAATGCCACCTCCCTCACCCCTTGAGAGTATAGGGCTCCAAAAGGAGGACATGGTCCCTCGACCTCCTATCATGAGCCAGTCACTAAATAGTTTCAAGTCTTGAGCGATGTTGTGAAGGTTCCAGTGAAAATCTAACATACTGATTGGACATGGCATTCCACAGAGCTGCCACCCAGTTCCATGGAGGGAGCGATGCTCAGTCATTCTGGAGAAATGGATCAGGTGAATTGGCCATGCTAAATTGCCTGTAGTGTTAGGTAAGGGGTATATGTAGGGGTATGGGTGGGTTGCGCTTCGGCGGGTCGGTGTGGACTTGTTGGGCCGAAGGGCCTGTTTCCACACTGTAAGTCTAATCTAAATGATATCAGACAGAATTTGGACAGATTTCCATGCCCTTTGCTCCAGTGAGTGCATGGTATCTCTACACAATGTTCCCCTGCATGTCTCTGCATCTCCACCAGCTCATCATTTATAATGGAGCCCTGGTGTGCAGCAGTCAGGAGTGTGTCAGAAACCTCAGAAATATCTTCATTGAGCTGTGGGCCCAGGTTAGTGCAGTGCTCATGATAAAGGGACATATTAATGTACTCAGTCTAGAGGTGAACTCTCTGTGTTGCTGGACAGTGGGAAAGAGCCTAGATGGTTCATCCTTGGAGGCTTGAGAGTGTTCCTCCTCATAGATATAATCGAGGGGCTGCTAGTGGAGTGCCTGAGAGTCAGGGCTTTTTTTTTGATGTTCCTGCTTTGGAGTAGTATCCAGAAGCTGCGTAGGAAAGTGTAGCAATTTGTCAGCGTTATGAGCTGCCATCCTTACCCAAGGTTTCACTAAAAAGTTTGTACTGGGTGTGTAGTTGGGAGTATCAGTTTGGAGGCTTTCTGACTAGATGGCCATAAGATATCCACATACCTTTCTGCACAGGCATGTCCCCAGCCAACTCAGTGGCCTGCTCCTCAAATGAGGTCAGGCTCTGGGCACATCCCAGTTTAATGGACATGATTTTTCTTCTGCAAAAGGAGATAAACATCAAGGGATATTTAGAGTGTATCTATGAGCAGTATGCCAACATCGATAGATACAGATGTCAATCCCCAGAGCTATGATTGTATGTGAGCATTGTTCTTACTAATAATGTGGTATTGGGAAGTTAGTTGTTAACATGTTCTGAATGAAAGTGTTTCAGCATCATCAGAATACTAAGTTGATGAAAAACAATAGAATATTATATGATGCATATGCTTGAAATATGTGTGAGAAGTACATCCAGATGCCATCTTTTGTGATATGTCCGTATCCCATGGAAGCCATTAGTGAACATCAAATGAGGGTATCTTAGCACTTTAATACCACAGACCCACAGATTCTTATATTGCTTTTCAGAGAATAATTTATCTTACTAACAAAAGATTTGTCTATGGAAACAATCCTGGAAAACTTCAACTATTTTACAACCAGGTGAGGAGTGGTGAATTGGAACCTCCCTTTTCAACTTTCTCAGTTGGCTGCAACAAACATTGGTGTTATTTTCGGCATGTAGCCGTATCTCTCTCTAATTAAAATGTTACTAACTACTTCATCATAAACAATAAGAAACCAATTACAAAGACCAGCATTTTTCCTTCCAGGATAAGGAGAGTGAGAGTGAGAGGTGGAGAGACGGGAAGTTAATGGGCAAGTTGCTCCTGGATAGATATTCACTCCCATCCTTCCACTTTACCAATTATGTTCTGGGTGAGAAAGTTCACTGGGGACTTCTTTTACCTGCCACCAATTATAGCCCTTAAGTGCTCACTTTATGGTAACACAGGGCTTGAACTCACCACCTCCCCAATTTCTTGCCTTTCCAGCCAGAGAAGAGTGGCTGGTTTCTGAAGTGCATAACTTGGGAGACTTGCTTGCCATTTTGGGGGATTGGAGGGGCCTGCAATTGCCCATTGAAGACATGGATTGGGGAAAGAGGTGAATCCTCAAAATCACTCCCCTCTCTTGCCTCCGACCCCCTCCATGACTCTTCCCACGATCCCCATCTTATAAGAAGCAAAGGGAAGAAACCTATCTGCTCGCCCTCTGACCCCCTGAGGGGTGGGTCTTTCGAACCCATAGCTTCAGGCCTCTGATTGTCTGACAGCTTCTGCAGAGCCCAGACATCCCCATCGAAGACTGAGATAGGCCAAGTTAATCACATAAGCTCACTGTTAGCAGCTAACAACCTGATTAGCATGCAATTGGTCAGGTTTTCTTCACAGTGGGCTTGGTGAGTTAGTTAACATTTAATACACTTACCCCCTATACTTCGACCCAAAAAGGGAAAATTGCAGCCAAGTTTTTATGAGAGAAGTAAAGAGCAATTTTATTATTTGCTATCCCTCAAGAAAAGTAATAAGGAAGTGATGTCCAGCATATACACATAAGTACAAAGATGAAAAATAAGTGTATCCATTTTCTAAATAAGATGAGTGAAATATTTAACTTATGTCATTATGGTGACCTAGAGATGTTTGCTTTTAACCTGACAGCACAATTGTTTAATTGATATCTTGTATCACAGTCATAGCAAATTATTCATTTGTACTTTGAATTCTCAGTGTTCCAGTATTTCTTTTTAAACGGGACACCTTTTCTTTGGAGAGGCTGAGAGAGAGAGAGAGCACCTTATCCAGCTAGTTCCTGTCCTAAATCCACCTTCCCAATTCTAACAAAAACTGCTCCTCAAAACACAGCTGCTTTGAGCATTCCAATGTCTGAGTTCATTGTTTCCAAGCTTCATAAGAACAGGTGATCTTTTAAAAAATCTCCAATACATGTGTGAAACCTAGCAATTTTGGACAAGATTTATAGCTCAGGTCGATGATAAATCTGTAAGTTAGCTATAAGGTTTGTTTTCAGACATTTCATGAACACCAACTGGCCGCCAAAAGACATGACCCACTATCACTAGTTTCCATACATGCAGACAAAGGACACCACTTTCACTGGAACAACACACACATCCTAGGACAGGCGAAACAAAGACATGCATGATAATTCTTAGAGGCATAGCATTCTAACCAGAATTCAATCAATAAACACATCGACTTATAACCTATCTACCTTCCCTAGAGAAAAAAAGAACCGGCAATGACATCACCCACCTTAAGAAACCCAGACTTATGAGTAGAGAGGCGGGACATACTGCCAGTGATGATGTTACCTTGTATGGTGAAGAAATGTCTGAAAACAAACCTTCAAACTCAGTGAGCTAACTTCCAGACTTATATGTGAAACCTATCATACAAATGTAGATCAAATCAGAAGATGTGGGTTTTGTTTCAGTAACTTTTGATGATAATGTTAACTTCAGTTCAGATTATATTTTTCATTCTACATTTATTTCACAAAGGCTGGCTAACTCAGGTGATCGCTCTGGCCATTCCAAAGTTAGTGTTTGTTTCTTTTGAAATCATTCCAGTCTGTGGAAGTTCCAGGTATTAATCAGATGATGAACTTGAAAATCAGTCGTCCTTTTTTTTAACCACTATCATGATAAACCAAAAGACAACGACCTAAAACTAGTCCAAACCAGTATTTTTCTCAATTACTTTCCATGAGTAATGCCTTGAGGAATAGCTTAAAACTTAGAATCCCTACAGTGTGGAAACAGGCCCTTCAGCCTAGCAAGTCCACACTGACCCTCTGATGAGGAACCCATCCTGACCCATTCCCTTGTTTCTCTACATTTTCCCTGACTAATGCACTGAACATTACAGACAATTTAGCATGGCCAATCCACTTAACTTGCACATCTTTGGATTGTGGGAGAAAACTGGAGCACCTGGAGGAAACCCACACAGACACAGGGAGAATGTGCAAATTCCACACACACAGTTGCCCGAGGCTGGAATCCAACCCGGGTCTGTAGCATTGTGAGGCTGCAGTGTTAATCGTTGAGCCACTGTGCTGCTCCAAAAGTGGTATGATCTAACTGCAATAATGATCACCAATTCAGGATTAATATTATACTGAGACAAGAGAATACACAAGGCAATTTAAGTTGGAATATTGCTGCTGGGGAAGTCTATGAAAATGAAGGATAATTCCTGTGCAGAGAACAAGTCCCTGGGAAATCTCAGATACTGAATTCTCAGGAAATTGTATCCATTTGAAAAACCAACATATCTCCTGCATTTGGAAACAAATGTAACAAGTTATCTAAATATAAGAAAATGCGAGAGCATAACTTCAGCTTTGGAAATTCAATAATCAATTACAATATATTCTTCAAGGTCTCGTTCTCCCTCAGCAGATGCATTGTGCAATTTTATGATGCACTTAAAATGTAACTCGTCATCCCATCATTTGAAGATACACTGGATGATTTAGTCCAATTAGTTCCACTTAGATTTAATCAACCAGTTCCTTTACTCTTGGATAAACAAGACTAAGATCCATACAGTGTGGCAACTACAACCACAAAAGTCTTTCCAATATCACTTTGATAGACATTGGGAAAATATACAGGTTTGAATGTTCACTTTACACAATTTCACTTTTACAAATGACATACACTTATACCTGCTTTCATGAATCCAAAGAGGATTTTTGCTTTTATGGAAAATGCCGATTATTTTCCCCCATATAAATCATGCACTTTCATCTTATGCCATTTTTGGCTTATGAAAGGTTTCTTGGGTGCGCTCTACTTTTGGATCGCAGGGGCCACCTGTATTCAAAATGTTATTGGGGATTGATTAAGTTGGATTTGTGAAAACAAAACTGTTGTTGAAACATTATACAGTGGGGAGGTGGGAATTCATGCTGGCTATGAGCAAATTTCAGACTTTGTTCATCAACAACCACAGATGTGGGGTTGGGGAGTTAGGTGAGAGAAAAACATCTCGGAAAATGTAGAGAAATTTGTGAATTTGTCAGAAGCAAGGCAATGCAAATGCTGGAGATGAAATTGCGTAAGTTTGGATCAGTTGGAAAATGCTGAAGCCTTTTACAATTCTGCTAACTTTATGTTTAGATTAAACCATGCCTTTATAAGTATCTGCTTTCCATTGCATGTGTACAACCATCAGTTAAACACCCAGATAGAAAGTGAGTAAGTTGCCAACCATGTCTGAAGTCACAAGGAGAGTTAATTGCAACATCTACTTGGATTAATAGACTTTTGTTTCATTCTTTGATATGCTTGTAAATGAATGCAAGCATTAGGAATGGATCATTTGCCAGTTGAAACTGCCAATACTTCCTTGGCTGGGTGTAGTATGGTTAAAAACAGAGGAACGAACCTTTACTATAACCTAAACAATGTGCCTCAAATCTAATCCTTGCTTATGTAATCTGACATTTTCACAAGCGACTTCTCACTGTGAGAACGCCAGTTTTTTTCTGAATTGTATGTATTTGTTCTGTGGTCCATGCCTACTAGGAACTGGACTGAACTTCCCAGAAAATGTTCATTTTCGAACAGAGTACTGGAGAAACTCAGCAAGTCTGGCATCCGTGGAGAGAGAAACAGAGTTAACATTTTTATTCCAATACAACTCTTCTTTGGAACATATTGGAGTCAAATTTTAACTGAAACTTTAAGATAAGATGTGATTAGATGGATCCTAATTTGTTAAATGCACCCAGAGAGGATTCTTGAAACAATAGGTAGATAGTCCAACTAGGGAAGCGGCTATGTTAGATCTTGTATTAGGTAATGAGCCTGGCCAGGAGATCGAAGTTTCAGTGGGGGAGCATTTTGGGAACATGGACCATAATTCTGTAAGTCTTAAGGTAGTTATGGATAAGGATAAGACTGGGCCTTATGTGAAAATGCTAAACTGGGGGAAGGCTAATTACAACAGTATTAGACAGAAACTGGAAACATTGGACTGGGGGCAGCTGTTTGAAGGTAAATCCACATTTGACATGTGGGAGTCTTTAAACAGCCAGTTGATTAGAGTTCAGGACCACCATGTTCCTGTGAGAATGAAAGATAAGGATGGCTAGATTTGGGAGTCTTAGTCAATGAGGAAGATCTTTTAAGTTTAGCTAAAAAGAAAAAGGAAGCAGATGTAAGGTTTAGGAAACAAATTAATTAAGTCCCTCAAGGAGTATAAAGAAAGCAGAAAAGTT
Organism: Hemiscyllium ocellatum; assembly: GCF_020745735.1. Taxonomy (NCBI): domain Eukaryota; kingdom Metazoa; phylum Chordata; class Chondrichthyes; order Orectolobiformes; family Hemiscylliidae; genus Hemiscyllium; species Hemiscyllium ocellatum. The sequence goes on from NC_083418.1 coordinate 39,923,370, forward strand.
GAAAAAAGAAATAAGGAAGGCTAGAAATGGCCATGACTGTCATAGGCAAGTAGGGATAAGGAGAATCCCAAGGCATTTTAGATGTATAATAGGAGCATATGGATAGCTAGGGAAAATGTAGGTCTATTCAAAGACAAAGGAGGGAATTTATGTGTGAAGCCAGAGGACATGCGTAAGGTCATTAATGAGTATTTCATATTGGTATTCACCAAGAATGATGGTACATTTAGACAGGGATTTGTTGATACTCTAGGTCAAGGGAAAACTTGTGACACCAAAAACTCAGATCTGGGACTGTTAAAGGATTTTCCTTTGCTGGAGTATTCAAGACAGCAATGTACAGCATGGAAACAAACCCTTCAGTCCAACCTGTCCATGCCGACCAGACATCCCAACCCAATCTAGTCCCACCTGCCAGCACCCAGTCCACATCCCTCCAAACCCTTCCTATTCATATACCCATCCAAATGCCTTTTAAATGTTGCAATTGTACCAGCCTCCACCACTTCCTCTGGCAACTCATTCCATACACATACCACCCTCTGAGTGGAAAAAGTTGCCCCTTAGGTCTCTTTTATATCTTTCCCCTCTCACCCGAAACCTATGCCCTCCAGTTCTGGATTCCCCCACCTCAGGGAAAAGACTTTGTCCAGTTACCCTATCCATGCCCCTCATAATTTTGTAAACCTTTATAAGGTCCTCCTTCAGCCTCTAACGCTCCAGGAAAAACAGCCCCAGCCTGTTCAGCCTCTCCCTGTAGCTCAGATCCTCCAACCCTGGCAACATCCTTATAAATCTTTTCCGAACCCTTTCAAGTTTCACAACATCTTTCCGATAGGAAGGAGACCAGAATTACATGCAATATTCCAACAGTGGCCTAACCAATGTTCTGTACAGCCACAACATGACCTCCCAACTCCTGTACTCAAAACTCTGACCAATAAAGGAAAGCATACCAAACGCCTTCTTCACTATCCTATCTACCTGCGACTCCACTTTAAAGCAGCTATAAACCTGCACTCCAAGGTCTCTTTGTTCAGCAACACTCCCTAGGACCTTACCATTCAGTGTACAAGTCCCGCTAAGATTTGCTTTCCCAAAATGCAGCATTTCACATTTATCTGAATTAAACTCCATCTGCCTCTTCTCAGCCCATTGGCCCATCTGGTCAAGATCCTGTTGTAATCTGAGGTAATCTTCATTGCTGTCCACTACACCTCCAATTTTGATGTCATCTACAAACTTACTAACTGTACCTCTTATGCTCGCATCCAAATCAATTATGTAAATGACAAAAAGTAGAGGACCCAGCACCGATCCTTGTGGCACTCCACTGGTCACAGGTCTCCAGTCTGAAAAACAACCCTCCACCACCACCCTCTGACTTCTATCTTTGAGCCAGTTCTGTATCCAAATGGCTAGTTCTCCCTGTATGCCGTGAGATCTAACCTTGCTAATCAGTCACCCATGGGGAACCTTGTCGAAAGCCTTTCTGAAGTTCATACAGATCACATCTACCGCTTTGCCCTCACCAATCCTCTTTGTTACCTTCTCAAAAAACTCAATCAAGTTTGTGAGACATGATTTCCCATGCACAAAGCCATGTTGACTATCCCTAATCAGTCCTTCCCTTTCCAAATACATGTACATCCTGTCCCTCAGGATTCCCTCCAACAACTTGGCCACCACCAAGGTCAGGCTCACTGGTCTATAGTTCCCTGGCTTGTCCTTACCACCCTTCTTAAACAGTGGCACCATGTTCGCCAACCTCCAGTCTTCTGACACCTCACCTGTGACTATCGATGGTACAAATAGTGCTTTGAATGTTGTGTTCTCTAGCTTCCCACAGAGTTCTCGGGTACACCTGATCAGGGCCTGGGGATTTATCCACTTTTATGTGTTTCAAGACATCCAGCACTTCCTCCTCTGTAATTTGGACATTTAGCAAGTTGTCACTATTTATTTCCCTACATTCTACATCTTCCGTATCCTTTTCCACAGTAAATACTGATGTAAATTCTCATTTAGTATCTCCCCCATTTTCTGCGGCTCCACATGAAAGCCACCTTGTTGGTCTTTGAGTGGCCATATTCTCTCCCGAGTTACGCTTTTGTCCTTAATGTATTTGTAAAAACCCTTTGGATTCTACTTAATTCTATTTGCCAAAGCTATCTTATGTCCCTATTTTGCCCTCCTGATTTCCCTCTTAAGTATACTCCTATTGCCTTTATACTCTTCTAAGGATTCACTTGATCTATCCTGTCTATACCTGACATATGCTTCCTTCATTTTCTTAACCAAACCCACAATTTCATTAGTCATCCAGCATTCCCTATACCCACCAGCCTTTCCTTTCACCCTAACAGGATTATACTTTCTCTGGACTCTTGTTATCTCATTTCTGAAGGCTTCCCATTTTCCAGCCGTCCCTTTACCTGCTAACATCTGCCCCCAATCAGCTTTTGAAATTTCTTGCCTAATACTGTCAAAATTGGCCTTTCTCCAATTTAGAACTTAAACTTTTAGATCCGGTCTATCCTTTCCCATCACTATTTTAAATCTAATAGAATTACGTTTGCTGGCCCCAAAGTTCTCCCCCACTGACACCTCAGTCACCTGCCCTGCTTTATTTCCCAAGAGTAGGTCAAGTTTTGCACCTTCTTTCGTAGGTACATCCATATACTGAATCAGAAAATTTTCTTGTACACACTTAACAAATTCCTCTCCATCTAAACTCTTAACACTATGGCAGTCCCAGTCTATGTTTGGAAAGTTAAAATCCCTTCCATAACCACCCTGTTATTCTTACAGATAGCTGAGATCTCCTTACAAGTTTGTTTCTCAATTTCCCTCTGACTATTAGGGGGACTGTAATACAATTCCAATAAGGTGATCATCATTTTCTTATTTCTCAGGTACAACCAAATAACTTCCCTGGATGTATTTCCAGGAATATCCTCCCTCAGCACAGCTGTAATGCTAAACCTTATCAAAAACACCACTCCCCCTCCCAACTTGCCTCCCTTTCTATCCTGGAACATTAACCTGCCAGTCCTGCCCATCCTTGAGCCATATTTCTGTAATTGCTATGATATTCCAGTCGATTGTTCGTAACCTTGCCCTGAGTTCATCTGCCTTCCCTGTTAGGCCCCTTGCATTGAAATAAATGTAGTTTAATTTATGAGTCCTACCTTGTCCCTGTCTGCCCTGACTGTTGAGTCACTTCTTTTCTCAACTATACCAGTCTCAGATTGATCTCTTTCCTCGCTATCTCCCTGCATATGTCCCATCTGCACCCTCTCTGAGACATCCTTGATCCTGGCACCAGGGAAGCAACACCCATTCTGATTTTTCGCTGCTGGCCACAGATATGTCTGTCTGTACCTCGGACTACAGAATCCTCTAACACAATTGATCTCTTGGAACCCGACGTATCCCTCTTTGCATTAGAGGCAGTCTCAATACCAGAAATTTGGCTGTTCATGTTATGTTCCCCTGAGAATCCATCATCCCCTACATTTTCCAAAACAGCACACTTGCTTGAAATGGGTATAGCCACAGAAGACCCCTGCACTAGCTACCTACCTCTCTTACCTTTCCTGGAGTTAACCCACCTACGTAACTGTATCTGAAACTTCCCCCCCTTCCTCTAACTACCATTCAACACATACTGTTGCTGTTGCAAATTCCTCACTGCTTCTAACCGTCTCTCCAACCGATTCATTCAATCTGATGTGATTCGCAACCAACAGCATTTATTGTAGATATAATCCACAGTAACCCTTAGACTCTCTTTAAATTCCCACATCTGACAAGAAGCACATATCACTCTACTAAGGGCCATTTTTGCTCCTTCAGAATCTACAGACCCAAAAAATAACACTATCTTATTCCTCTACAAAACACTGCCCCAGGTTAAATTAATAGTTATGGCTTATATTTTAAGTTTAGTCAAGAGACATATCTCAAAAAACATATAATCAAGAAAGAACCCATTCTATTCACTCATGCAGACTTTCTGTGGGCCAAACTTAAAACTATTTGCTTATCTGTTCCTGTGCTGTGAACTTTGCCCAAACAGATCCTCCAAGATCACTTGTGAATTTCACTGTTTATTCATTTTCCCAGACGGACTCCAATGTCCAGTGATACATGAATTCAAACAGCAAAGGCAGTAACTGTGCAGGTGGTCTCAGTTTCTTTCTCTCTCTCTCTCATGCACAGCCCTCACCATGTGCTTCATTTGTCTGTCCTTCTTCCTTTTAAAACTGCTGTTTTTTTGACTTCTTTTTCCCAAAGTTCCAAAACAATGCAATAGTATAAACAATATAAAACAGTAATTACTGCTCCTGGATTTCGATGAAATCACCTCCAGCACCTAAAATACCTCAAAAAAGGAGCAGCTGTTACAGCCAGAAATTGTTCCCGTCCTCCATCTTAGATTACCCAGAATCCTAGCAGGGCTATATTGGAGCCTTCTTCCCCCAGGCTCCTGATATATGTGATCTGACATCACTAATGATGCACTAAGACCAAGTCAAATAAGCATAATCAGGCCATTCAGCCCATCAAGTCTGCTTTGCCATTCATTAAGATCATGGCTAGTCTGATAATCCTTATCTCCACTTTCCTACCTTTTCCCTGTGACCCGTGATTCCTTACTGATTAAAAATCTCAGTTTAGATCAGAGTGGTGCTAGAAAAGCATAGCAGGTCAGGCAGCATCCGAGGAGCAGGAGCATGATGCTGCCTGACCTGCTGTGCTTTTCCAGCACCACTCTGATCTGAACTCTGGTTTCCAGCATCTGCAGTTATCACTTTTGCCTAAAACTCTATCTTAGCCTTGCATATACTTCACTTTTCAGCTTTTGCAGTGCGTTAGAGTAAAAAAAATCCCACAGATATTACCCACTGAGAGAAGAAATTCTTCCTCATCTTTGTCTGAAATATGCAACCCCTTATGCTGAGATTGTCCCTCCCTCCTAGACTCTCTCACAAAGCGAAAAAAACTTTTCCACATCTGCCCTGTCAAGTTCTATAAGAATATTTTATGTTTCAATAAGGGCGCCTCTCATTCTTCTAAATTCCAATGAGTGCTGGCCCAACTCACTCAATCTCTCCTCATAAGACAGTCCCCTCCATACCTGATATCAAGCGAGTGAACCTTCTCTGGACTGCCACTAATGCCAGTGTATCTTTCTTTGGATAAGAGACACAAAACTGTTCACAATATTCCTGCTGTAGTTTGAGGAGTGCTTTGCATCGTAAAATCATACACAAGACATCCCTACGTTTATTCCCCATTCCTCTTTAAATAAAGGCCATCCTCTATTTGCCTTCCCTATTACCTGCTGACCTTGGATACTAGGTTTTAGTGATTCATGCATGAAAATTCCCAAATCCAAATCCCTCTGTTCTGCACCTCCCTGCAAGCTTCCTCCTTTTTTTTGAAACTGGCTTTTAGCGTAATATTCACTAACCTTTTATGTTACATTTTAGACTACTTGCTGGCAATCCCAACTAGGTGCTACATGCAAAAGCTGAGAAGCGAATTTAGATTCTCAGAAGATTTTTTTAGTCTGTCTGCTTCTTTTACCTCTGCTCCATGAAAACACCCGAAGTAAGGGCAAAGGTAGTGGTCCCTTGCTTTCTCTTCTGCCACTCCAGCACCACCTTCTCCTCACAGTTGCTGAGGTCCTGCTGTCAGAAAAGTGACCCAACCCCGAGGAAAATGAGTCACTGTCAAGCAAGAAGACTCAGACCATTGTATTTGGGCCCAGAATTCAAAGTTGCATTTTAAGATGTAAGCAACCTACTTTTGATTAAAATTGAGAAAGAAAATGAATCATAGGAAAATCTAGCTAAGGTTTTAGAAAGCAAACTGACAATACCCATTTAACACAATCTCCCAATCCAATTTCACTAAGACATTTATGTTCTCTATAATTGAAGAACTATATTCAGAATTTGACAAGAATGCATTTCAGTATCCATCTCCTCCTTATTTAAAAAAGGCAAATCTCAGACAATTGATGGCGGTTGTGTGACTTTTCATCCTATTCCAGCATAATTGTTTCCAGAGGCTAGGATTAAGCTTTCAACAAACCAGTTGACCAACATACCAGAATGACAAATAAAAGAAAAATTAGTTAATTATTTGTAGAGCAAGTGAATGATTGTACTTACTGGGAAGAATTTAACTGTCACAAGATCATTAACCTTTCTTAGTTAATTATGTACAGTCTACAATGTATTACTCAATATACCGCAGGTATCTAATATTATTCTCCACAAATACTTTGACATGATGTGATGTCTGAGTTTTAACCTGTCCTGAATTTTATTTGTCCTCTTCCCATTTACCAAAAAAGTGCAGTACAAGTAACTGTCTGAAAACCTATATGAGCAATGTCTTTTTTCGCAAGAAACAATTTAATTTGATGAATTATGTTAATTAGTTCCTTTTCATGAAATACCTAAGAATTTCTAGATGTAATCAAACTAATAATAAGCCAGATGCACATGATAAATACAGGTAGTTCTTCTTTAATGCGATGGTTGCATATTTACGCAACTCTCTCTAATAGAAAGATTGCACATTAGAAAGAGCGCTTAAAGTGTTGGCGATGTAATTGCATTACAGCCAATACACATTTTAATAGTTTGCACTTTAGAAACAGCATCTCAATTTGTCAATCATGTTACAGCAAATTTGCTTTAATGAAACATGTGTTATAGCACAACAACCTGTAATGGTTTTAAAAAAACAATTCCAATCTACCTAGTTACACTATGTAATGGGATCAGTGTTCAAATGCTGCAAATCATTTACTCCATATATAAAATAAGACAGCACTTGAAGGTTAAGCTACTTCCAATAGTGTGGATTGATACGTATAATATGAAAAACAATAATGTTAAAGACATATCTTCAATTATATTTGAATATTACTAAGGCCTGAAAACATATAATACTATACTCTACCTCTATAAGATGTTTGTGACTTGGACAGTTTGTGCATTTAAGCCTGCATCATCAAATGTGCCAATTTACTTATGTATGCATGCAAATGTTTTTGTCGAGGTGCATGTTTATAACTGTAATAAGAATATATCCAGATATTCAAGTTATGTGAATAGGCATGCATTTGCCAATGTCTGCACATCTGGTGTTGCTGTACATGTATATTAATATCTGGATGTATATTTGGATTTATGCCCATGATCACTTCTGCAAGTGTGTCTGCATGTAACTGTGCATCGCTATTTAGTGTGCTCTGGTTTGCTCTTGCATGTGTCTCCATAAGTAGTTTAAGATCTCTCATCCTAATGTATTTCTGAGCTGAGCTATTGCTCCTGACCTCAAGTCTCTACATCATTAAGACTGCCTATTGCCATCTTCATAATAACACAAATCTCCTCTCTTGCCTCAGCTTCTCTATAACTAGAATCCTTATCTCTGATTATGCTCTCTTAGTTGGGTTCCTGAATTTGACCTCCATAAAGATCACCTCATTTAACATTCTACTTCCCTACCCTGACTCACAAAGTCGTGTTTACCCATCCCAGTGCTTGTTGACCTACATTGACTCCCAGTCCCTGAATGCCTCAATTTTAAAATTGTCATTCTTGTGTTTAAATTTCACCTGCCCCAGCCCTGGCTTCCCTATTTCTGTATCCTCTTCCAGCTCTAAAACTATCCGAGAGCTGCATCTTCCTTCTATTTAAGTCTCTGTGCACCCTCTCCTTTGTTTGTCATATCATTAGTAGCAGTGCATTTGACTGATTTGGTCCTAACGTCTAAATTCTTTTCCTGCCCCTCGCCATATTTCTACCTTCCATCCTTAAATGTTACCTCTTTGACCAAACTTTTGATTGTCTCTTCTTCTTTGCCCTGATGAAAGATTTTGACAGATTAACCTCATTCAGGGGGCTTGCGACACTTTACTACATTAAAGGTGCTATATAAATGCAAGGGATCTGTATGTGTGTATCTGCAATGTAATTTGAATTGAATAATATCTGAGACCAGTGAATTTGACTGGCTATTTTAAACTAAGCCTACATTAAAGTTGCAAATCAACCTATTAGAAATATTTCTATGAAGTTAACAAAATAGTTGCTCAAATAATTAATTACTTCGCTAACTGACTGAAGCTTGTGAATTCCCAGTTTAGAATATACATGCTAAAGCACTGGTGAGGCTTTAGTCTTCTCTACAGAGATTGGCAGTTGCCTGGTATAATTACAGCCAATTCACAATGACCTTGTTTACTTATTTTTCCTTTCAGGTATTTACACAAGAGTAGATTTCTATGTCAATCAACACAAAATTAAGCACCAGAAGACGCCAGCAAAGCTGAAGTCTGAAATAACTGTGTTTAATGAAGTTATGGTGTTCACTGTGGCAGATTCGGTTATTAATCAGTCCATGATTATAACCTCTGTTTATGAAACATCACTCTCCAAGGACAGTGCAAGGCATCTCTTAGGCCGTGCATATGTGGGAAGGAAGAAATCCAAAGAGGATGATCACTGGCTCTCTATGCTGCAGTGCTTACGGCAGCCTGTGTCAAAATGGCATCCACTCTTAATCTAAACATACCCTGTGGGATCTGTCTTACCATCACCATTAATTATCTGCTAACGACAGCAGAAATGTGACAGCAGGTGCCTAGAGCACAGAGCACAGTCTTTCCAAGCTCATTCAATTCTATTTTGCGCAAAACAATATTCTGCAAAAGCATTAACTGAACGTAGTAGAAATCATTAGAAATCTTCATGAATTCAAAAGGAAATATTCAATATAAAATGGAATCAGAAGATTGATTCTGAATCATAAAAGAAAGCTACCAAACCCTAATAATTCTACTATGCCTGCGTATTAGCTTGTACGGTTGACTAAATATATTTCAAAGATAATCCACCATTTATTTTCAATCGTCACTTTCTTACTAGTTACTGGAAATATTAGAAATTGCCAGATATGCAAGAAAAACACATAGCTAAGCACAGGAACAGCTAATTGAAAGCTTTACAATTATTAATGTGTCTAATGTATTTTCACAACAGGTTTCAATTAAATTTGAAGAACAAAATTTAGCCAGTCAGAAATTTGAGCTAATAATGTCATGTTACTTCATTTTTAAATTTATTAAATCAAATCACGAGATCCAATTTGCAGCTTTTAAGCTGAATAGCTAGATAGAGAATCGGTCAGATTTGAAGAGCACAAATTATGATTATTGTTAGATTAAACACAATGTCATGCAAACGTCAGCTCTCTTAAATTAATGGAAATAACAGTGAAACAAACTTATCTCAGAGGGGTTTCTCCTGGGACATCTCAACATTGTTTATTTTAGGTGAACAGATTATCACTTTTTCTAACTTCTTGACTTGAAATTCCATTATTCTCACAATCCAAAGAAATGACCAGCCAGACTCTTTGCATCTCTTAGTTTCCTACATGCTTTGGCCATCTGTTTTCTGTATGCCTTGACTGATTTTCATTGTCACTTTGACCTAAGGCTCCTAAAGCTCTGCCATGCAGATATCATATTTAAGTGAATCACACATTAGGGTTCCAGAAATGCATGGTTAAAGGCAGCAATGACTTAGAACATAATATTCAGCAGTTAGGCAGCATCTGCAGCAAGGGAAACAGAGTTAACTTTTCAGGTCAGCGATCATTCACCAAAGCCAAAGACTTCCAGATATTTGTAAGAATTCAATACAACTAGGAGAAAGTGAGGACTGCAGATGCTGGAGATCAGAGCTGAAAAATGTGCTGCTGGAAAAGCGCAGAGGTCTGCACCCGATGTGGCCTCCTCTACATTGGGGAGACAGGCTGCCTACTTGTGGAATGTTTCACAGAACACCTCTAGGACACCCGGACCAACCAACCCAACCGCCCTGTGGCTGAACACTTTAATTCCCCCTCCCACTCCGCCAAGGACGTGCAGGTCCTTGGACTCCTCCATCGCCAGACCATGGCAACATGACGCCTGGAGGAAGAGCGCCTCATCTTCCACCTTGGAACCCTCCAACCACAAGGGATGAATGCAGATTTCTCCACCTTCCTCATTTCCCCTCCCCCCATCCTTATCTTGGTCCCAACCCTCGGACTCAGCACCGCCTTCTTGACTTGCAATGTTCTTCCCAACCTCTCTGCCCCCACCCTCTCTCCAGCCTATCATCCTCATCTTAACCTCCTTCCACCTATCGCATTCCCAACGCCCCTCCCCCAAGTCCCTCCTCCCTACCTTTTATCTTAGCCTTCTTGGCACACCTTCCTCATTCCTGAAGAAGGGCTTATGCCCGAAATGTAGAATTTCCTGTTCCTTGGATGCTGCCTGACCTGCTGCGCTTTTCCAGCAACACATTTTTCAGCTCAAGAATGCAATACAACCAGACCAACAATTGAAAACAGATTATTCTTATTAATGATATTTGATGTCCCAGCTGAAATAGCAACACAAATAATGACCCAGCACTTGCTGAAGGAGGGCATCTAGTGCTGAATGTCTCATCTTTCAGCTCCAATCACTATGGTGTCACAAATTGCTGCAAATGCAACTTGATAAAATGAACAGGGCATCATGGTGAACAATGGCCCAGATAGTGAATTTCCATAACACAATTAAGAATACAGAAAGAAACAGTAAACCTGGAGAAGGAATATAGGGAACTCAAAAAAAATCAATCACTTCAGAGGGGGTTTGAAAAAGAAGAGAGAAGTTTGAAAAAGAAACAAACATTTCGAAAACTTCTTGGATTTATTTACAGGAGACTCTACAGCTTCAGTTTTTCCCTTTCTGTAACAGAATTGTCTGAATGGCATCGCAGGAACACACATTCCATTGTTAAAATGTTGCGAAGTGAAATACCAACTCTAAGTTTCAGTGGCAATTTACTGAAACTCATCTAATATAAGACCAAAAGAACTGCAAATGCTGGAAATCAGATTTCTCTCCACAGTTGCTGCCACACCTGCTGAGATTTTCCAGCAGTTTCTGTTTTGGTACTGAAACTCATCTGGTGATTTATAGAAAGCTGTCATTTTTGCAAGCCTACACAGAACAGCAGAAAATCATCCAGCGATTTGTCATGTTTTCCAACTCATGGTGTAACTTTGCCCTACCACAAGTTGATGGATTTTCCACATACTAATAACAACACGTGAAGTAATCTCACCACCTTTTGTTAGCAAGTCCTGATTCAATGTGATAACCTTGCTTCACGCCAACAGAAATAGTGTTCCTCTGAGAGATATTTAGAAAAACCAGCATCCAGTAGTGTCACTGAGTGATGTCATTACATGATAAATCATTGCTTGCCAGTGGAGTTTCATTCTGTATGCAGTCACTTGCAAACATTCTCTGACTGCAGGGTTGACCTCACCATCCCTTTGCTTTTGTTTTTAAATAGCCTCATTCTACTTTAAATATTTGTATTCCAACAGGGGGTTGGCTTGGTTGAAGGATTGAAGGGGAGGAACAATGGAGAGCATGATAGTGGCATCTTGCCCATGTTCCAAATGCCAACTACCCCCTGAGTATTTTACTCCTGAAAGGGAAGTCCTTGGATGGCCCCCTTACCCCTGGGCTAATTGAGAGTCTTATGTAGCCAACTAAGGACTCCTCCGGGAGTATTGGGATTTTGCATGCAATGAGGAGACCATCATCAAGTATCTAAGCCAGCAGGTGAAATCTGGCAGCATCTTGGCCAGGCTGGGAGTGATGTGTGGGGCGTTGGGGAAATGGGGGCATGTGCGTCCTGATTGACCACCCTCCATCCATCAGAAGGGCCTTCCAAATGTACTGTGAAGCTCTGGACTTCTCCCCTGCATTGAGCAGAGGACCTGGTTGTAAGTTGCCCACTCACTGCTGGGCTCACCCTCAACTTTGACATTGACAATGGACCCCTCTCCCAGCGTAAAATACAAATACTTACATTTGTTTATTTGTTTCACCTTTGGATTTTTTTTGTCAAAGACACACAACAATATGTGAAATTTCACTGCTCAAACACTCTCAAAGTCTGTAATTCTATTGCATTGGTTCTTTCCAACGGTTCAATGTCAAGCGCACCATACTGTGATGTTGAGCAGATAGCAGCCAGGTTTTGCAGCACTTGTGGTATAGTAGTAATGTCAGTGAACAAATAATCCAAGGGGATCAGAGTACTGTAATATTCTGGGGCCATGGGATCAAATCTCACATAACAGCAGATGGACTTCAAATTCAATTAAAATAAAGTCATGTGCTGATCATGGCAACTATCAATATTGATATAAAAACCCATCCGATTTACTAATCTCTTTTCAGGAAGGAAATCTGCCATTCTATGTGTGCTTTACTCTTAACCAGCCTCTGAAATGGCTGAGCAAGCCATTCCATTCAAAGGCAATTCGGGATGGGAACTGGCTGCTAACCTTGCCAGTGACACCCACATCCCAAGGAAGAATGAAGTTAAGAAAAGGTTTCATCCCCAGATCTCAGCTGGAGTAGAGATAGAGGTTCAGTACCATTGCCCTTCTTATTATTAGGAAAAGTAAACAAACACCTAAGGTTCCTGACTGACTGTGATGCAGGGATATGCCCATATTGATGTTGGGCATGTACAGGATTGAGTAGTGCACAGTACTTATGTCTACTGACCAGACTCAATGGTCCAAAGACAAATAATTTCTACTTCAGTGATGTATTGCAGGGCATCTAATGTTCAAAACTAAAATTTCAACATTTGTGCGTTTAAGAAAGTAGAAGAGACGTTCTAACAGACTTGTAGGGTGATGGTGAAGTTGGCATTATTGAAGCTCTTAAAAAAAATCACTCAAGTGCAATAAATAGACAATAGAGATTTAATGAATTTGAAAAGTTAATGTAACAAAGTGAACAACGTCATGAACAGATTACATAAACAGCTGCAAACATATCTATATATACCTTAAAACACATTAAACAGGTAAACAAAGATGGCTGCTGTAATCTATGATTGGACTTACCAGCAGTGTTCTAGAAGATTCTCAGAAGTCAATGTCAGCCAGACAATCTACACCTCATGTAACTCCTGATGAGTCTGGACTGTTAACTATTATAACCTGCTAACACATCTTGCACAGAAGAATAGCAAATGAGTAATCGTCCATTTAACCTCAGGAATGAACCATGGATATTTGTTCAACTGCAATGTAAGCCTTTGTCTTGATAGTAACCACTTCCTCACCACCTCTTCTCACCCCAAACTGAACCCTTTTAACCATAATTTTCAACATAGCAAACAGTTAAAGGGGTCAATGCCACTACACCAAACATGTACTGACAACATCAAAATCCCCAATTGTCACTGTTTGAAAAGTCTCTGGCCTGTAAATTTCAGCCAATGACCAGTATATGTGCTCTTGGCAACTTTTTGCTCATCAAATCAGTGGAGCAGAAGTCACATCTCAGCAAAAATAATTCTCGGTGGAGATATGAAGAGATTTTTAAAACAAAGAAATGGTCTACAACTGTTGAACTACTGGCGAGCCAACTAGCCAACAGCCCAGCACAGGAATTCAGACTTTTACCTCAGTTTTGGGTTTTGAACTTGATCTTAAAATCAAGGATAAGACAGTATCTTTAAGTTATTTTGTACTAAAATTGTTACTAACTGAATGATTCCACTATTCGTTCTAGTTTGATCTCTCTCCTTTTATGAGTCCACACATAGCTGTTTTGCAGAATATTCCCCTGTGCAAAAGAATGTATGAAATAAACCATACTTCTATTTCACCTTACAAGTGTTGTTGTGGTCCTTATAAGGTCAGAGCCCTCAAATAGAGGGAGCAGACATAATGGGGCTAATGTGGGGAGGTGGTGGAATGGTGGTATTATCACTGAACTGTTAATCCAGAGACCTAGGTAATGTTCTGGGGATCAGGGATGGAATCCGACGATGGTAGATACCAGAATTTTAATTTTTAAAACATCTGGAATTAAGCAATGAAAGATGACCACAAATCCAATGTTGATTGTTGGAAAATTCCATCTACATGGAGGGAAGCTATTATCCTTACCTGGTCTGGCCTACATGTGACTCCAGACTCATAGCAACCAACTTTTAACTGCCCTCTGCGTAATTAGGGATGAGAACAAATGTTGGCCTGCCACTGGTGCCCTCATCCCATGACTGAATGAAAAAAAATTGTATAAAAACAGGGAAAAGAATCTGCTTATGGCCAGGTCATATGAATAGAGATAGCAAAAACGACATTGTCGGTAAAAATGATTCAACACATTATTAATTTATGACTAACTTTATTAATTTGAAATAGAGTTATCAGTCTATAATCTTTCATAGTCACTCCTTTCCTCAACAAAGCTTAAAATAATGTTTCTGGTGTTTGTTATTGATACTATTATCATACAAATTCTATTTCTGCCATTTAAACTATTTGTGCTAAATCAGTGTAAAACAAGAAAAAGCTTTCATCCTAGCACCCAGTGGCTTTGATGTGAAGTTAGTTTGAATGTTTCAAATCAGGTTTAATTAGCAGAAACTAATTTGAGCAGTGAGGTGAGAATTTGACTGATGATGCCTATTTGCATGAATTAGCATTCCAGTCTAGCTAATCTCACATATAGTCCTCTCAACATCCTAGCAAGTTGCCTCCAAACCCCAGAATTGAGTTCCTCAGCTTCCCTTCCACAGCTATGGCACCTGTTAAATCACTTTGGCTTATAGTGGACAGACCCCAGGACTGAGTGTGGTACAACCCCTGACCAGCCACAAGAGACAGCCTTGGCTGATGATTGAATAAATCCCTAACTGATTTCTGTGATCTCCCTGACTACTCACTGTAAATTCCTGAACTGGTTGAATTAGATCTGTAAGACTGACCATGGCCCTCTCCCCAGACTGTAGAGTTATAGCCTCCCACACCCTGTCTGTTTCAAATGGCTAACTGATCATATCCAAGCCCCTGGATTGATGGTGGATGATGCATTTGATTGAAGTGCAGGTCAGTGTCAATGTCCAGCAGACTGTTGACTGTGCTGGACCTGACCATGGCAGCTGCCAACCTCTTTATGGAGGACACTCCCTTGCCAGAGGTGTCAGGATACAAACAGTGCAGGTGGAATCCTCCACCCTTTGAATCAATTTGCCCTGTGCCTCTAAATAAACCTAGCTGCTGCTCTTGCTTTTAACTGTGAATTTACATTAAGTCCCTGATGGTTGACTCCAAGCAGCCTTCTCCTGTGTGCGGCTGGTCAGATGCCTGAGCTCCAGCAGTACTCTGAGTGCTGGTGGCCTGGGGCATTTCTCCCTTGACCAACTGTGGAGTCTTGGCAGTGATGTGCTCACCTACACATGCCCTGACTCTAATCTAGCTACAGTACCCACAGAGTGGTCAGTATCTGAGCATGGGAAGGGTGCAGGAGGTAGAATTACCAGTACTGAGGGATCGATGTCTTCTTTCTCAATGCCTTGTGAGTCTACTCTTTCAAAGGAGGACACAGCGGATTCCACTGGTACCTGGAGTCAAAAGAGAGAATGAGTTGCAGAGTAAGGTAGCGATCTGAACATGGAAGGAATACATTCACAGTGGCAATGGCAGTAATGGGAGTGCAGTACAACAATGGACAAGATTTTTCTTTAGTTGCCTTGATATGGAGGTTTCAGCATCACCAGAGGCACAGACACAGTACAGTAGAAGATGAGGAGATGCATGTTAGGCGCCCAATCACCCATCTTGGTTATCTCCACCCAACTGTGGGCCTTTTCCTCCCTCAGTGAGACTAGGGCAGAGATGGAATGAGATGAAAATGGATGTGACAGCTTGAAGTGCAGGTGGAGGAAAAGTGTGCTGAGTGAGAGAAGGCAAGCAGTGCAGCAGACCTGCAGAATGAATAGTTTGGGGTTTAGTGTGAGTGAGAGAGAGTGAGGGAAGATGATCAGATGGGTCAATGGGCCGAGAAATGGGAAATGGAGTTTAATTTAGATAAATGCGTGGTGCTGCATTTTGGGAAAGCAAATCTTAGAAGGACTTGTACACTTAATAGTAAGGTACTAGGGAGTGTTGCTGAACAAAGATCTTGGAGTGCAGGTTCATAGCTCCTTGAAAGTGGATTCACAGGTAGATAGGATAGTGAAGAAGGCATTTGATATGCTTATTAATCAGAGTATTGAGTACAGGAGTTGGGAGGCCATGTTGCAGCTGTATAGGACATTGGTTAGGCCACGTTTTGAATATTGCATACATTTCTGGTCTCCTTTCTATTGCAAAGATGTTGTGAAACTTGAAAGGGTTCAGAAAAGATTTACAAGGATGTTGCCAGAGTTGGAGGATTTTAGCTACAGGGAGAGGTTCAATAGGCTGGGCTGTTTTCTCTGGAGTGTTGGAGGCTGAGGGATGACCTTATAGAGGTTTACAAAATCATGAGGGGCATGAATAGGATAAATAGACAAAATCTCTTCCCTGACGTGGGTGAGTCCAGAACTAGAGGAACTCTCACTAGGGTGAGAGAGGAAAAAATATAAAAGAGACCTAAGGGGCAACCTTTTACACAGAGGGTGGTACGTGTATGGAATGAGCTGCCAGGGGAAGTGGTGGAGGTTAGTACAATTGCAACATTTAAACGGCATCTGGATGGTTATATGAATAGGAAGGGTCTGGGGGGGATATGGGCCGGGTGCTGGCAGGTAGAACTAGATTGGGTTGGGATATTTGGTCGGCATGGACAAATTGGACTGAAGGGTCTGTTTCCGCGCTGTACATCTCTATGACTCTATGAGTCTAATATTGACAGTGTCAGATCATGAGCTATCAAAATAATGGTGATACTAATGATACCATCATTATTTATCTGCAATGGTACAGCAATTTCAGGCAAGAAGCAAATTTGCAATTAAACTTAGAACTTCAGAAGCTGCTGCCTAAGTTGCACATCCACTGCTGACTTTGTTAAAACACAAGCATTTAATCATCAGCCTCATTTAGGAAATTTGTCAAGTAAACATGAACTGAACAGGCCACTGTCAATTCTGAGTACCCTTTTCAAAACACGATGTGTTAATTGCTGTCAATCAACCTCAGAGGTATTGAAAATTAATGGTAAGTACATCAAGGGTTCTTGTGAAGTAGTGGTGGTGTCCCTATCTCAGAGCCAGGAGCCATGAGTTCAAGTCCTAACTGCTCCAGTAGTACGTACTAACATCTTTGAACAGGTTGATTAGAAAACGTTTACAAATATAAAGATTCACAATAACATTTTAACTGTTCGTGGAGATTTTTAAAAGTGAAAGCTTACTTTTACTTCCTTTCAGTCTCCTTTTTTCCTAATCTCCATTAATCAAATCTTTCTTCTACTCTTTTTACATTTCTTTCTGTAGCTGATTTGATATTGAATTCAGTTGTGAGAATTGATACATTTTTGTCAGTCGTTGCACTGTAAATTTCACAATCCTTCAGGTTGATGAAGTTAGTGCGTACATTTTCCTCTGTTCACTCAGTTTTGCTTTCAACTAATTAACTTATATTTTCAGCAATTTACCAGGCATATATGTAAAAACCTGAAGATGCAAAGATAAGTCTTAACAAATGCAGATACTATTAAATACCACAGCAAAATCAGGCATATTGTATAAACTTTAAATGAAGCATTAAGTATAATTTAGTAACTTCAATGTTCTAAGTTATCTTCCATTTAAAGTACATTTCCTCAAACGTATTATTCCTCATTACCTTATACAGTTTGGAGAGATACTGAAAAGCTTTCACTGCCTTGCGTGGAATCCACTTAAACTAGTAAATTCTTCCCTGCTGTTTAATCAGCAATTGGTAACAAATCAAAATTATATTGTACAATTCAAAAGTTTTCCAAGTTTTCAGTTTGTGTAATGACTTACTTTCCAGTTATTTCTGCTAGAAACACGAGTAGAACAAAAATTCTATCCCACTGGTACCTCGAGAACAACAATGAGCTGAATGACCAGTTATTCTGTTTTAGATGATGTTGAGTGGTTTCAATGGAAAAGAAACTCAGGTGGAGTATATGATCATCAACTGCTTCGCTACTGATTTTCTCCTTTGCTAAAATGGAAGATCAGCTCCATGTCCTTCAATATCAATCTGAAGCATTGTTTTAATAACTCATGAGAAAGACAGCACTACTGACAATGTGGAAGGCCCCAAATGGTGCTTTGAAATGACAGTTAGGATTCTGAAGTCGAGCTCTTAACTTTCTGATCCAGGAGGAGGAAGGCTACCAATTGAACCAAATTGCAATGATTGAGCTCTGCTGCAGCAAAGTGATTATTGGAATTAGCCACAAAAGTTCAGCATCTCAGAAACTGGAGAACATAAATTACAAATCCAGGGATCAATCTGTTGTGTGGCCCTACTCAATAATAAGTCAAACCAATTTAGCGTGGCCTCACTGTTGCACCCTGCAGCTAAGAAGCCTGCAAAAACATCTCATGTTATATGCATAATGACAGCAAATTGTAAACTGGTATAATGCTTAAAAAAATCTTTTTTCTCCATCCCTCTTACTGCTCCTCTTTTGTTACTGCATTTAAAAAAAAATATGAAAAAGAACTTGAATCAGAGTAAAATGTTTTTCGAAATTTTCAGGATACTTCAGATGCAAGAAAACATAGCAAGTTAAAGTTACTAAGTTGAACTTAATGCTTCATTAAATACATGCATCAGACTGCCTTTGCTGACCTTCATTGTACTCAGTTGCCTATTGCTCCAATTTCAAACTCTCATCTTATTGTTTAGGTCCTTTCTGGTCTAACCTCTCCCTAGCTCTGAAACATATTGTCCTGTAACCCTGTCAGACTCTGTGGTTCTCCAACTCTGCTTTCTTTTGTATCCTCTTAGACTCCTTGGTGTTTAAAGCACAAAAAGAGATCACTCAGTCCAGCATATTCACACCAGTCAGCAAAGATCTAACAACACAAATCCTACTACCCAGCTGTGGCCCAAAGCTCTACAGGCTATGTCAACACAAGTGAATGTCCAAAACATCTCTCCTCAACTCTATTCTTAGCTTTCCTCCTCATATCTTAAAATATGCTCCCTGGTTATTGACCCCTGTACTAATGGACAGAGTGCCTTCCTATCCACCCTTTCTATGCCCCTCAGAATATTAGATATCTCTCAGCTCTGAAGAAAACAACCCCAGCTATCCAAATCTTCTTCGTAGCTCAGACTGTCAAGACTTTAAGGACAATTTTTCAAGATATTTAAGAATACTTAGATGAACATTTGAAATGCTAGACCATACAAGACTATAGGCCAAAACTGGAAAATGGGATTAGGTAGATGGACGCTTGATGACAGGCATACACACAATGAGTTGAAGGGTTTCTTTCCTTGCTCTAAAAAACTTTACAATTCCACTGATATCTCCTCCTTGGTCTCCCTCAACACCCTGGTAAAAGTCTTGTCTAAGCTATGAAGAAAGGTTGAGTGGGTTAGGTTTATTTTCATTAGAAAAAAGGAGATTGAAGGGGGGCCTGATTGAAGTTTATAAAATCATGAAGGGTATAGACAGGGTGGATAAAGACAAGCTTTTTCCCAGGGTGAAGGATTCAATAGCGAGAGGTGGAAAGTTTAAAGGGGATACACGCAACAAGTACTTCACACAGAGGGTGGTGGGTGTTTGGAATATGTTGTCAGCAGAAGTGGTAGAGGTGGTAGAGGCAGGCACGGTAGATTAATTTAAGATGCGTCTGGATAAATAC
Organism: Hemiscyllium ocellatum; assembly: GCF_020745735.1. Lineage (NCBI taxonomy): Eukaryota > Metazoa > Chordata > Chondrichthyes > Orectolobiformes > Hemiscylliidae > Hemiscyllium > Hemiscyllium ocellatum. The sequence goes on from NC_083418.1 coordinate 39,943,109, forward strand.
ATGAGTAGGTGGGGAGTAGAGGGATACAGATGCTTAGGAATTGACCGACAGATTTAGACAATACATTTGGATCGGCTCAGGCTTGGAGGGCCGAAGGGCCTGTTCCTGGGCTGTAAATTTTCTTTGTTCTTTGTTCTAAGCATGTGGATTTGTCCAGCTTTATTACTGCTAAACTCACTGGTACCTCCTCTCTTTTATTTAATTTATTCTAATATTTCACTGTCCTCCACTCTGATTTCTATGCCTGTATTGCACTTTACTGTTGTTAAGACTGACAAAAAGTATTTATTAAGATCTGCCCATGTGCTTTTTGGGTTCGTATATAGATTATCTTTGTGGTCCTTCCTTCAACTCAGCCTTAGTACTGTGGTCTTTAAATGTTCAGGCCCTATAATGAAATTCTATCATTTATGCATTACTTCATCAAGTTCCAATATTAACAGGCCACATCAGTGAATTCCACTAATAACAATCGAGGAATTTGTTGTATAATTTCCAAGTTTATAAAGTAACTTGGGGAACAGGACTCCTCTACGTCTGTGTGTTGGAAAATCATGTAGTAATTTTTTACGTACACTAGGTGGAAGTGTTTACTATTTTGGTTACACTGACATTGCAATAAATAATTTGGCCTAGAAAAATATGCTGCAGCATACTAACAGTAGAACGTTTAGGCAAGTATCAAATTTCTTTCTGTTCATTTAAATGAGTCCAATTTCATTAAAGTTACTGAGAAACAAGGAAACAGGAAAATGCCATTTATTCTTCATGCTGGCTGCAGATACAGTGAGATCACAGCTGGTCTATATTCAACTCCATTTTCCTATCCTTGTTCCTTACACCTTAATACTGATACGAATCAAAGATCTAAATACCTAAGTCTTGAAAACCTAGACCAGCATTCTTTGCATTTGGAAGAATGGGTTTCACATTTCCTTTGTGTAATAGAGTGTTTCCTGATTTCACTTTCAAAAAGCAAAGACCTAAATTCAAGATTATGTCTTGTATTCTGAATTTTCCCAGCAGACAAAATTGTTTCTTTGTATATATCAAAAACTTTTATTATTTCCAACAGCATGGCTGGATTATTGAAATAACCATCAAACCTCAGGAGAATATGTGTTGGTTCCTTATCTAGTCCTTCTAATTTAATCTTGTAAATTCTGGCATCATTCTAATGAAACAGGCCTGGTGTCTTGCCAAGACCACCATGAAGCTGAAACTGAATCCAACGCTAGTTCCTCATTCTTGAGCTCCAGCCCACTTGATATGAAAGCCAACATTTCATTCCACTTCTTCATTACTTTATGTACATGTGCACTAACTTTTAATGATTCTGCTCCTCCATCCTCCAATCCCTCACCATTAAAAAAATTCCTTTGTAGTTTTCTCATATCTAGAATAGATGATTTAAAACCTCCCTGCATTGACTCTTTTTTTCCCATTTACTCAATTTATCTCTGTCCCTTTGTAACTCCCTGTCCAGACTCACTCTGCCTTTTAACTGGGAGTCATCAAGTAAGAAAGGAAACCATTCAACACATCAAGTCTGCGCCAACTCTTTTGAAGAGCAATATTGGTAGCCCCACACCCCTTTGTTTTTGTTTTTTCCCCATATTCCTGACATCTTTTCTCCTTTCTGTAGGTAACCATTTCATTTTGAAGATTGCTGTTGAATTAGTATCAGTCAGAGCATTCCAAATTCTAACCACCCACTGCATAAAACATTTTACCTCATGTCACTTCTAGTTCTTCTGCCAATCACATTGAATTTATGTCCTTTTGTTATCAACTCTTCCACCTTTAAAGATGTCAGCTCTTTATTGAGTCTATTTAAACCTTTCATGATTTTAAGCTCATTCATCAGATTTCTCTGTAACCTTTTCTATTCCAAAGAGAGGTAACCCAGTAGCTCCATTCTCTTCACATACTGCAATTCCTCAAGCTGGAAACCATTTGACTAACTCACATCAATATCTTGTAGGTCAATAGTAATGTCAAAAGTTGGAGACAACACTCCGAGTGAGGACAAAGTAATATTTTTATAGGTTTAGCTAAGCTTCCTGTCTTTTTTATTCTCATCTCCTATTCATAACATCCAGGATCCTGAATGCCTGTCCTTTGTTTAAATTTATCTATGGGATGTAGAAATTATTGGCTAGGTCAGCATTTATTATCAATCACCAATTGCTCAGAGCAGTTAAAAGTCAACCATATTGCTGTGGATGCAGAGTTACGTGTAGGCCGGATCAGTTTTCCTTTTTGTTTAATTAATGAAAAAGATCTTGATTTTTTTACAAAATTATAAAATTACAAAAGAGATAGTATAACAATCTTATGGCACAACGATAACGATAAATTAAGTACTACTCTACTTTATAAAACAAATCAAAAATACCAAAAGAAAAAGAACAATCTTCCTATACAAGAATTCAATAAATAATTAGACATAATAAGTTAAATTAAACCAGGTTGAATTGAGATAAACTGATCCAACTTACACCACTCAGCGCCACTCCATCAAGGCTCCCATCATCAGGAGCATCAGTTAGCATACCCATATTTATTTGGGATTCTTCCTCTCAGGGTCCCTGGCCTGCCAGATACAGTCCTAGTGGCTATACAAAGGCCCTAAGCAATATGGCTGACAAGTCTGTGTCTATGTGATTCATAGAAACTTGAATTGTTTTAAATAGAGCTTTGGAGGTTGTGGGGTGATTGATAGAAGAACATATAATTATGGGAGGCATGGATAGGGTGGATAGTTGTGTTTTTTTATTCCCCCAGGGTGAAGATGTCAAACAACAGAAAGAACTGCAGATACTTGAAATCAGAAACAATAACTGAAATTGCTGGAAAAACTCAACACGTCTGGCAGCATCTGTTGAGAGGAAGCAGAATTAACATTTGGGTCCAGTGACTCATCTTCAGAACTGTCAAATGTTAAATACTACAATAAGGCATTGGTTTAAGGTGACAGGAGAAAAGTTTAAGTGAGATGTGTGAGGTAAGTATTTTACACAGAGGATGATAGGTGCTTGGTATCTGCTGGCAGGGCAGGTGGTAGAAGCAGAAACAATAGTAAAGTTTAAGAGACATTTAGACAGACGCATGGATGGGCAGGGAATAGAGAGATACAGACCATAAGACAATAAGACATAGGAGCAGAAATTAGGCCATTCAGCCCATCGAGCCTGCTCTGCCTTTCAATCATGGCTGGTAAGTTTCACAAACCCATTCTCCCGCTTTCTCCCCATAACCCCTGATCTCCTTGAAAATCAAGAACCTATCTATCTCAGTCCTAAGTATAATCAATGAACTGTCCACCACAGCCTTCTGTGGCAGTGAATTTCACAGACTCACCACCCTCTGGCTGAAGTTTCTCTTTATCCCCATTCTAAAAAGTCTTCCCTTTACTATAAGGCGATGCCCTCAGTTCTTGGTCTCTTCCACCAATGGAAACATCTTCCTGACATCCATTCTGTCCAGGCCACTCAGTATTCTCTAAGTTTCAATTAGATCCCCCATCATTCTTCCAAACTCCATCAAGTATAGGCCCTGAGTCCTCAAATATTCCTCATATGTTAAATTGTTCATTCCTGGGACCACTCTCATGAACCTCCTCTGAACATGCTCCAGGGCCAGTGTATCCTTCCTGAGGTATGGGGCCCAAAACTGTGCACAATACTCCAAATGTGGCCTGACCAGAACCTTATAGAGCCTCAGAAGTACATCTTTGCTTTTATATTCAAGTCCTCTCAAAATAAATGCCATAATTGCATTTGTCTTCCTAACAACTGACTCAACCTGCAAGTTTACCTTGAGAGAATTCCGGATGAGAAACTCCCAAGTCTCTTTGCACTTTAGACTTCTGAATTTTCTCCCCATTTAAAAAATAGTCCATGCCTCTATTCTTCCTACCAAAGTGCATGACCTCACACTTTCCCACGCTGCACTCCATCTGCCACTTCTTTGCCCAATCTCCTAATCTGTCCAAATCCTTCTGCAGCCTCCCCACCTCCTCAATGCTACCTGCCCCTCTGCCTATCTTTGTAACATCTGCAAACTTAACTAGAATGCCCTCAGTTCCTTCACCTAGATCGTTAGTGTATAAAGGGAAACGTTGTCCCAACACTGAGCCTTGCAGAGCACCACCTGTCACTGGCTGCCACCCCGAGAAGGACCCTTTTATCCCCACTCTCTGCTTCCTGCCAGACAGCCAAGCTTCTATCCATGCTGGCACCTTGCCTCTAACACCATGGGCCCTTATCCTACTCAGTAGCCTTGTGTGTGGCTCCTTATTAAAGGTCTTCTTGAAGTCCAGGTAGGTAACATCCACTGGCTCTCCTTGGTCTAGCCTGCTCATTACTTCTTTGAAGAATTCTAGCAGATTTGTCAGGCATGACCTCCTTTTGATGAAACCATGCTGACTCTGCCCTATTTCACCATACACTTCCAAGTATTCAGAAATCTCATCCTTCACAATGGATTCCAAGATCTTACTCACAACTGAGGTGAGGCAAATTGGCCTGTAATTTTCCTGTCTTCTGCCTTACTCCCTTTTTGAATAGATGTGACAAGTTAGCAATTTTTCAGTCCTCTGAGACCCTTCCTGATTCTAGTGATTCCTGTAAGATCACCACCAACAACCCCATTATCTCTGGGGGCCGCACGGTGGCTCAGTGGTTAGCACTGCTGCCTCACAGCACCAGGGATCTGGGTTCAATTCCCGCCTCGGGCGATTCTCTATGTGGAGTTTGCACATTCTCCCTGTGTCTGTGTGGGTTTTCTCCAGATGCTCCAGTTTCCTCCCACAATCACAAAGATGTGCAGGTCAGGCGAATTGGCCGTGCTAAATTGCCCATAGTGTTAGGGGTAAATGTGGGGTAGGGAAATGGGTCTGAGTGGGTTGCTCTTCGGAGGGTTGGTGTGGACTTGTTGGGCTGAAGGGCCTGTTTCCATACTATAGGGAATCTAATCTAATCTAAAAGAAAAGAGCCGCCATGTCCTATAAAAAAGTTCCATTCTCTGGTGCACCATGCTTGTAAGGAAGTCTCGGGGAACATACTCCATCACTAACATACGCCATCCCAAAAGGCCCGGGTGGTTTTTCTGAGACCCAGCTCTCAGAGTGTTCTTCCTTGCGCAATATGTAAGAATATTAAACAGTTCCTTCCCATACTCATCTAGAGAAGGCAAATTCGGTGATCCCAGGAGGGATACTGGATTTGCCTTAACCTCCCCAAGATCTCCTCCAACACATTTGGTATGGTGCCCCAATACCTATGAATCTAATGGCACAACCACAAGCAACATGTGAGAGTACCAATGTCTATTTTACATTTAGGGCACTATTTAAATGATTGCTAGCAGCTCTGGTGCCAGCTGGGCCCTGTAGAGAATCTTTAGTTGCATGGCCTGCATTTTATTACAAATCAAAATCATTTTCACATTCTCCCAGATATCCTCCCATACTTCTGACAAAATTTCTGCTCCCAATTCTTGATTCTAGATTCTGTAAAGCCTTTCAATATCTTCCAAGGCACTCCCGTCCTGTAAATGATAGAGGGTACTAATCAAGAGAGCTCCTGTGGACTGAAACATTCTCCTTTCCACATCGGATTGAGAGGGATGAACCAATAGCATGGTCCTTTTCTGTATAAGGTCCTTGATCTGTAAATAACGGAAGAGGTCCCCACTGGATAACCCATATTTATGACTCAGCTGATCAAAAGACATCATGACCTCCCCCTCAAATACGTCTCCCAAGCAGGAGACTCCCCCAGACCCCCATAACTTAAAGCCAGAATCCATCGATCCCAGCTTAAATCCTGGTATACCCACTAAGGGTGAAGGTAGGTACTGCAGTTGCTGGAGATTAGAGTCAAAATTAGAGTAGTGATGGAAAAGCACAGCAGGTCAGGCAGCTTCTGAGGAGCTGGAAAATCGACGTTTCAGGCAAAAGCCCTTCGTCAGGAATGAGGCTGGGAGCCTTGGAGGTGGAGAGATAAATGGGATGGGGCTGGGGAGAAGGTAGCTGAGAGTGCAATAGGTGGATGGTGGTGGGGGTAAAGGTGATAGGTCGGAGAGAAGGGTGAAGCGGATAAGTGGGAAGGAAGATTGACAGGTGGGACAGGTCATGAGGAAAGACCGTTCCCTCTGCCACTGTCTGGTCAGGTCCATGCCCCTTAACAGCCCACCCTCCCCTCCCACCACCTTCCTCTGCCACTGAGGAATTGCAAAACCTGCAGCCACACCTCCCCCCTTACCTCTATCCAAGGCCCAAAAGGAGCCTTCCACATCCATCAAAGCTTCACCTACACTTCCATGTATGTCATTTACTGTATCCGTTGCTCCTGATGCGGTCTCCTCTACATTGAGGAGACTGGATGCCTATTTGCAGAGCGCTTCAGAGAACATCTCCGAGACACCCGCACCAATCAACCCCACCGCCCCGTGATCAAACATTTCAACTCCCCCTCCCAATCTGCCGAGGAAATGCAGGCCCTGGGCCTCCTCCACCGCCGGTCCCTCACCACCCGACACCTGGAGGAAGAATGCCTCATCTTTCGCCTCAGGACCATCCATCCAAAGACATCAATATGGACTTCACCAGTTTCCTCATTTTCCCCTCCCCCTAGCTTACCCCAGTTCCAGCCTTCCAGCTCAGCATCGTCCTCATAACCTAACCCATCTGTCAATCTTCCTGTCCCACCTGTCAATCTTCCTTTCCATTCGCTCTACTCTTCTCTCCGACCTATCACCTTCACCCCAACCACCATCCACCTATTGCACTCTCAACTACCTTGTCCCCAGCCCCACTCCCTCCCATTTATCTCTCCACCCCCGAGGTTCCCAGCCTCATTCCTCATGAAGGCCTTTTGCCTGAGACGTTGATTTTTCTGCTCCTCGGATGCCGCCTGACCTGTTGTGCTTTTCCAGCATTAATCTCATCTTGATTTCTACTATGGGGATGAGTGAGGAGGTCCTATGTGAATTACCCTCCTCTGTCATATCATTCTTTGCACTTTGACTGTGTTAATGACGATCGGATTTTTACAATCCCAGGTAACATTTTGCCTGGGAGGTTTCGATACCCTGACAAGCCCAATCATTCACGTAAGACAATAAAGAACTTAGTTGATATCTTTTGAAGTCTGGGAGGTCTACCCTTTCCTTTCCTGCCGCCAATGCCCTGTGGAAGCGGTAGCTTAGCAAATTTAATAAAAGGGCCCCTGTGGTGCCAAATGAAAGATCCAAGCCAACCATTAAGTCTCCGCAATGCTTGCCTAGGTAGCACCAGAGGGAACATTCATTTTGATCAGAGCTACTCGATCCAACCAGGATACTGGTAGCCCCATCCTACGCTGAAGGGCTTGTCTTATCTTCTCGAGTAATTGTACTAAATTAGCTTTGTACAATTGGGGAAACGCGGTGGGGGGGTAATGAAAATACCTAAATGTAGGAAACCTCCCTGTGACCACCTAAAAGGAAACCGAGTTCAATCTTCAAGGTCAGGTACTCCCACAAACCACCCCCTCCCCCACCATGGGCATGGCCTCCAATTCCATAACATTAATTTTATATCCCAAGAAAGAGACAAATAAATTAATTTTTTGTATTAAATGGGGAACAGACATTGTTGGGTTAGCCAGAAAGAGAAGGACATTGTCTGCATAGGGAGTGATTTTATGCTCTCCTATTCCCACTCCTGGGGCAGCTCTTTTGGGGTCCTTCGAATTATCTCCACCAGTGGTTTGATCACTAAAGTAAACAGCGGCGGTGAAAAGGGGCACCCTTATTGGCTGGCTGCCTCTACCAATACTAAAATTGTCTGATTTTATGCCATATGCAAGAACCATTGTCATGGGATCACTATGCAACACTGCCACCCACCTGGTGAAGACCCCCACAAGGCCAAACCATTCCAAGATAGTAAAAAAGTACAGCCACTCCACCTGATCATACACTTTTCCCACACCCAGGGAGACTACCAAGCCCGGGATCAACCTTTGCTGGCACACCTGGACCATATTCAACACTCTTCTGATGTTATTAGAGGAACTGCGACCCATAATGAAACCAATCTGGCCCTCCTTTACATAGAGGGCAATACCTTCACCAGCCTCAAAGCTAACGTTTTAGACAGAATTTAAAAATCCACATTTAGCAGCGAGATGGGTCTGTACGAGATGCAGTCCTCAGGATCTTTTCCTTGCTTAAGAATAAGGGAAATATTAGCTTCCCTGAGAGAGGGTGGGAGGCAGTCCTGACTGTACGAATGGTTATACATACCCAACATTGGTTCAGCCAACATGTTTGTATACTCCTTATAAAACTCGCTTGGGAATCCATCCTGGCCAGGCACTTTGCCACTTTGAAGCTGCCTTGCCACCTCCTGTATCTCTTGTGTTGTCGGAGGGGCATTCAAAAGGGAGGCCCGCATCTAAGTTATGTAGAAGATCCAAGTTCTCAAAAAAGGACTTCATTCTCTCCCAACCCATTCTCACAGCCCTCCAATTAGTATAACTCTACATAAAATGTCCAAAATGCTGCATTGATCTTTTTGCATGAATGATTAGGAGTGCCAGTACCCTCTCTAATGGACATGATAGATTGAGGAATGCTTTTCTTCATGGCCAGATATGCCAAGTATCGACCTGGCTTATCACCGTGCTCAAATAATCTTTGCTTCATGATGGAGACCTCTCTTGTTGCTATTTGGGTGAGCATGGAGTCCATAGCAGTCTGGAATGCTGTAATCCACTATAACTTAGTCACAAATGGCCTGTCAAAATCTTGAGCCCCTTGAACACGGTGCTCAGTGGTTAGCAGGGCTACCTCACAGAACCAGGGTCCCAAGTTCAATTCTGGCCTGGTGTCTGTATGGAGTTTGCACATTCTCCCCGTATCTGCGTGTGTTTCCTCCGGGTGCCCCGATTTCCTCCCACAGTCCAAAGATGTGCAGGTCAGGTGAATTGGCCATGATAAATTGCCCGTAGTGTTAGGTGCATTAGTTTGGGGGAATTGGGACTTGGTAGGTTACTCTTCGGAGGGTTAGTGTGGACTTGTTGGGCCGAAGGGCCTGTTTCCACACTGTACAGAATCTAATCATAATCAAAATATATCATCTCGGCTGCCTTCAACCAGGCCTCAAGTATATGCTGTTGCTCTCTCCTCTGTCTCTTCCAGGTCGCTGAGTATGAGATAATTATACCCCTTGAGTAAACCTTGGCAGTCTCCCAGAGCACTGATGGGTTACTGGTCATACCAGGATTAATATCCGAGAAGGTCTTAAAACTCCCTTGTGAAATACTCAATGAACTTACTGTCTTTCAAGGGAAAAGGATCCATGCGCCAATGTACTTGTCCCATTACCCCGATCTTAACTTCCAAATACACTGCTGCATGGTCGAAATGGCAATATGCCCGATCTAACAGATTAGTACTTAATTCAAAAAAGTCACCGGGCAAAAAACATGTTGTTCCTTGTGTGGCACTTGTGCAGATTGCAGAAGAAAGTAAATCCCTTCCCTTAGGTTGAAGACACCTCCAAACATCCACCAACCCCAATTCCCCACATAGGTCCACCAACCTTTTTGATTATGGGGAGATGCCCGAAAGACCACTTGGCATCCCATCCACCTCAGGATCTATAAGACAGTTGAAATCTCCCCCTATAATCATGTGGCGCATTCCAAGGGCCATCGGCATCACTTAGAAATTTGAGGGGTGGGCCGGGGGGGCAGTACACATTCAAAACACAGCACCCCTCCCCATGTTTTCGCGCTTTGAGAATCACAATCCACCCATATTCATCCTTAATTTGGTCTATCAACTGGAATCGTAGATTCTTCTGTATTAGCATAGCCACCCCTCTGTTTTTGCAATTAAAAGATGAGAAGAACACCTGGCCGAACCCTCCCTGCTGTAACTTTAGATGCTCCTTATCATCCAAGTGAGTTTCTTGTAGCAGAAAAACATCAACTTTCCCCTTTCTGAGACTCAAGAGCACTTTCTTTTAACTGGTGAGTGACTCCACTTTATGTTCCAGGTGCACCATCTAAACAAACATAACCATCTAAAGCGGCCTGTGAATCCCTGAGGGGAAGAACCCTACCCATAATGCGCCAAGTGGAGACAAGAAAAGATTCATAAAATCTAAAAACTACAACCACAAACATTACCAAAGCAAAGATTCTAATAACTACTCCTAAAATAAACAAAAGGCAAATAACTGGAAACTTGCCCCCTTGCCCCCAGGGGGCACTCACCCTCCTCACTAACACCTCCATGGCACCTTCTGGCTGAAGCTGTGCCCCAAACCCAGGCAAAACAGAAACAAAGAAAACATATATCTTATACACATGGAAATTAAAGGTGGGCATCCATCCCATACATCAACCCTGCTTGTTGTCAATAAAGTAAATGACCACCCCTCACCAAAAAAGGAAGTAACAGGGACTAGCAAAAATAACAAGAAAGGGAACAAAGAAACAGCCCCATATATTACAGGAACAAAGCCAGGCACATAAAGTAAACAACAGAGAGAACAAAGGAAACACTATTGTCCATTGTGTTTGATCCAACCAGTCTATTTTAAAGTATTTAGGAAATCCTGTGCCTTCTCTGCTGAATCAAAATTATGCACGGACCCTCCACAGTTGAGGCACAACACTGCCGGGTACCAATAAAATATTGAACGTTCAAGTCTCTCAGCCTCTTCTTTACTTCATTATAAGATTTCCTCTTTTGGATCACAGCCCCAAAAAAGTCGTAGAAAAACATGATTTTCGGCCCCTTGTATATCAGGGCCTGTGGATCTTTCACCAGCATTTGTGAAAGTTTCCATAACCATTTGCTTGTATCTGTATTATTGAAATTGAGCAAGGATTGGGTGGGGGCACTGGTCTCATCCGGGCCTGTGCACTGCGATCCAGTGAGCCCACTCAACTAGCATCTGACCCAATTTGGCCACCAGTCCCAGGAGCTGTGGGAGCCATTGCTCCAGGAAGCTGACCAGCTGATCTCCTTCCTCTCAGTCTGGCAACCCCATAAAGCGGATATTCTTTCTCCGACATTGATTTTCGAGGTTATCGACGTGCATGATTAAGGCCCACACCTGTTTTTCCAGGGCATGAATCCACCCCTGCCAAGGATTCTGCTGTGGTCTCCAAAGACGTAGTTTGCTGCTCCACTTCTTCCACGCGCTGCCCGAGGTAGAGAATATGGTGCTGGAAAAGTACAGCAGGTCAGACAGCATCCGAGCATGGGGTCCATTTGGAGGTGGCAGAGGTGGCAGAGGATGATGCGTTGTACGTGGAGGTTGGTGAGTTGGAAGGTGACGACCAGGGGGGTTCTGTCATTGTTGCATTTGGGAGGGTGGGGTTCAAGGGCGGTGGAGCGTGAAGTGGAGGAGATGCACTGGAGGGCAATATCAACCACGTGGGAAGGGAAACTGCAATCGTGGAAGAAGGAGGCCCTCTGGGACTTTCTGATGTGGAATTGGTCATCCTGGGAACAGATACGGTGGAGACAGAGGAATTGGGAATAAAGGATGGTGTTTTTTCAGGAGGTAGGGTGGAAGGAGGTGTAGTCTAGGTGGCTGTGGGAGTCATGGGCTTGTAGTATATGTCTGTAGTTAGTCTGTCACCAGAGATGGTGGTGGAGAGGTCCAGGAAGGGGAGCGAGGTTTCCAAGATGGTCCAGGTGAATTTGAGTTTGGTGTGGAAGGTATTGATAAAGTTGATGAACTGTTCAACCTCCTCGTGGGAGCATGAGGTGATGCCGATAAAGTCATCGATGTAACAGAGGAACAGGCGGGGGTTGGTGCCAGTGTAAGTGCGGAAGATGGACAGTTCCACATATCCAACAAACAGGTTGGCATAGCTGGGTCCCATGCGGATGCCCGTGGCTACCCCTTTGGTTTGGAGGAAGGGGGAGGATTGAAAGGAGAAGTTGTTGAGAGTGAGGATCACTTCAGCCAGGTGGATTAGGGTGTTGGTGGAAAGGTACTGGTTGGGATAGCATGAGAGGCAGGAACGGAAGACTTGGAGACCTTCATCATGACAGATGGATGTGTGCAGGGACTGGCTGTCCTTGGTGAAGTTGAGGCGTTGGGGGCTGAGGAAATGAAAACCTTGGAGGAGATGAAGGGTGTGGATGGTGTCATGAGCATAGAGGTGGGCTGTTCCTGGACTAAGGGGGACAGGACGGTGTCAAGTTAGGAAGAGATGAGTTCGATGGAACAGGCACAGGCTGAGACAACGGGTCAACCAGGGCAGTCAGGTTTGTGAATCTTAGGAAGGAGATAGAATCAGACAGTTTGGAGTTCATGGACAATGAGGTGGAGGCTGTGGATGGGAGATCCCCAAAGGTGATGAGGTTGTGTTTGGTCTGGGAGATTATGGCTTAGTGATGGGAGGTCAAGTCATGATCAAGGGGGCAGTAGGAAGGCTCGTCCATCACTCGTCTATCACCTTTTCCCTCACCTTCATCTACCTATTGCTTTCTGAGCTACCTTCCCAACCCCATCCCCCTCCCTTTTATCTCTCAGCCCCCAGCCCACAAGTCTCATTCCTGATGAAGTGCTTATGCCTGAAATGTCGATTCTCCTGCTCCTTGGATGCTGCCTGACCTGCTGTGCTTTTCAAACACCACACTCTCGACTCTGAGCTCCAGCTTCTGCAGTCCTCACTTTCTCTGCGCTGCCCAAGGTGTTGGATCTCCTGCTAATGCTTTAGTAGCAGGGCCGAGATCGGTTCTAGTCTGGTCTGGGAGTCCTCCAGTGCTGATTAAATCTTCTCTTGGAGTGTGATGAACTCTGAGACCAAATTCTGCAGCTTCTGTAAGTTCAAAGGCACCTCCATGGGAGTCGGTCCTGCATATTGTGATCCACGCGGCCCCTTTCCTTTAGTCATCTTCCCTGAACATTCAAAGTGATATTTAGAAATTCTGGAGACTTTACACTGCTGATATTTAAGAAAATGGCTAGTAAGGAGAGGGTGAAAGCATCACTTTGCCTGGATTGTGGTGCGGAGCCCAGCAAAGGAGACCTGTTAGATTGTCACCATTTTCAATCCCCATCCAGATTTCCTTTTCTAAAGGACATTAATGAACCTAGTGGGGTTTTATGACAATTGACATTCGCTACATGGTCACCATTAAACCAGAATTTTATTCCAGAAATTTATCAAAGTCAAATTTCATCATCTGCTGTAATTCGAACACATGCTACCAGCACTTCAGCCTATGGTTGTGGATTTTGTTCCAATGACATTACGATTATCTCCCCTGTCTTGCCAATTTCAAAGATTTATGGGCAAGCTACCAAATCTCTCCCTTCTTCTACCCCCTTTAACAGCCTACCTTTTTCCTTATACTGTCTCTCCTCATTCTTCCTACAAAGACATTGTATTGAATTTCACTCGCCAATTGTCCTCCTAATATACAAGTCTCTGTATCCCCATTTGGAGTTTATTGCTAAGTTTCACATCATTTACTACATTTCCATGTTCTGTGTTATCTCCACATTTTGAAATTGTCCTGTGCACTGTCAAGGTCAATTAATTAGCTTAGACAAAAGTTGCTGAATTCAGGAAAATCATTCAGTAGTGTATTTGGCTAGTATTGTGACTGAATCCATAGCCTTGCTGTTATCAGCATCACACCCTAACCAACTGAGTGAACTGTCCCTAGTTGCCAACATAGATATAAAAGTATCTATTTTATCATCCATGTCGTTGAAACACATGGTAAGAAGCTGAGCACCTAGCTCAGAACTTGGGGAACACCACTTGTTATAACCCACTAACCACAGAATGAACTATTTTACCACCATCCATTATTATTGATGCACACTACATAACTACTTATTATTCCCCACACAATAACTTTAGGTGGAAGTTCATTTAGACAGTGTCCAGGGACACCCTCCTAATCATCTCCCAGACCATAAAGAACCTCATCACCTCAGGAGATCTCCCACTCACAGCTTCCAACCTCATAGTCCGGGAACCCCGCACTGCCCGGTTCTACCTCCTTCCCAAGATCCACAAGCCTGACCACCCTGGGCGACCCATTGTCTCAGCATGCTCCTGCCCCACTGAACGCATCTCTACCTACCTCGACACTGTCCTATCCCCTCTAGTCCAGGAACTCCCCACATACATTCGAGACACCACCCACGCCCTCCACCTCCTCCAAGACTTCAGTTTCCCCGGCCCCCAATGCCTCATCTTCACCATGGATATCCAATCCCTCTACACCTCCATCCGCCATGTCCAGGGCCTCCAAGCCCTCCATTTTTTCCTCTCCAGACGTCCCCAGCAGTACCGTTCCACTGACACTCTCATTCGTTTGACCGAACTGGTCCTCACCCTTAACAATTTCTCCTTCGAATCCTCCCACTTCCTCCAGACCAAAGGGGTAGCCATGAGCACACGTATGGGCCCCAGCTATGCCTGTCTCTTTGTTGGCTACGTGGAACAGTTGATCTTCCGTAGTTACACCAGCACCACTCCCCACCTCTTCCTCTGCTACATTGATGACTGCATTGGCGCCACCTCGTGCTCCCGCGAGGAGGTTGAACAATTCATCAACTTCACCAACACATTCCACCCTGACCTTAAATTTACCTGGACCATCTCTGACACCTCCCTCCCCTTCCTGGACCTCTCCATCTCCATTAATGACGACCGACTTGACACTGACGTTTTTTACAAACCCACCGACTTCCACAGCTACCTGGATTACACCTCTTCCAAACCTACCTCTTGCAAAAATGCCATCCCATATTCCCAATTCCTCCGCCTCCACCGTATCTGCTCCTAGGAGGACCAGTTCCACCACAGAACACACCAGATGGCCTCCTTCTTTAGAGACTGCAAATTCCCTTCCCACGTGGTTAAAGATGCCCTCCAATGCATCTCGTCCACATCCTGCACCTCCGCCCTCAGACCCCACCCCTCATACCGTTTCAAGGACAGTACGCCCCTGGTGCTTACCTTCCACCCTACCAACCTTCTCATAAACCAAATAATCCGCCGACATTTCCGCCACCTCCAAAAAGACCCCACCACCAGGGATATATTTCCCTCCCCACCCCTTTCCGCCTTCCGCAAAGACCGTTCCCTCCGTGACTACCTGGTCAGGTCCACGCCCCCCAACAACTCACCCTCCCATCCTGGCACCTTCCCCTGCCATGGCAGGAACTGTAAAACCTGCACCCACACCTCCTCCCTCACCTCTATCCAATGCCCTAAAGGAGCCTTCCACATCCAGCAAAGTTTTACCTGCACATCCACTAATTTCAATTATTGTTTCCGTTGCTCCCGATGTGGTCTCCTCTACATTGGGGAGACTGGGCGCCTCCTAGCAGAGCGTTTTAGGGAACATCTCCGGGACACCCACACCAATCAACCACGCCGCCCAGTGGCCCAACATTTCAACTCCCCCTCCCACTCTGCCGAGGACATGGAGGTCCTGGGCCTCCTTCACCGCCGCTCCCTCACCACCGGATGCCTGGAGGAAGAATGCCTCATCTTCCGCCTCGGAACACTTCAACCCCAGGGCATCAATGTGGACTTCAACAGTTTCCTCATTTCCTCTTCCCCCACCTCACCCTAGTTCCAAACTTCCAGCTCACCACTGTCCCCATGACTTGTCCGAACTTGCTCTACCTGCCTAGCTCCTTTTCCACCTATCCACTCCACCCTCTCCTCCCTGACCTATCACCTTCATCCCCTCCCCCACTCACCCATTGTACTCTATGCTACTTTCTCCCCACCCCCACCCTCCTCTAGCTTATCTCTCCGCGCTTCAGGCTCACTGCCTTTATTCCTGATGAAGGGCTTTTGCCCAAAATGTCGATTTTGCTGTTCCTTGGATGCTGCCTGAACTGCTGTGTTCTTCCAGCACCACTGATCCACCCTCCTAATCTCTAACCTTCAAAAGTCAAATTAAATTCGTCAGGCATGACCTAACATTCACCCATTCAGATTAGCCAACATCTGTCCAACTACTTGCTCTGTCCCCTAACATAAATTTCTGGGATAACCCCATAACTTTGTTTTAGCTGATTCAAAGATAACATTTTGAACTAATTTTGTGTCTTGCTATTTCCACTTTATGCGTATTTACTTTAAGTAGTGTATAAAGCAATCTGTCTGACAAAGGATTTTCTTAATGTTGAGGACTCCCAGAGCCACTCCATCCTCCACGTATGCCATTGTGGAGCTGGTGGAGCTGTCCTGCTGGTGAGAGAGGACATATCTAGGAATGGTGACGTTTGGGTCTGCAACACTGTGTGTAAGGTATGATTCTATGAGTATGATTGTATCAGGCCATTGCTTGTTTAGTCTGTGAGACAACTCTCTCAAATTCGGTGCTCAATTAAGGAAGACTTTGCAGAGTTGACTGGTCAGTGTTTGATGTTGTCTTTTCTGTTACTGAGGCCAATACCTAGTCCATTTGGCTTCATTCCTTTTATTGGTGATTTGTTTAGGTATTATTGCTTGATAAATATTTTCCTTATGGCCAAATTCACCTCCTTAATATTTGGCTTTCTACCTTACCAAAGTTGCCATTGAGAAACAAAAACACATGTTGCTGGAAAGGCTCAGCAGGTCAGGCACCATTTGTGAAGAGAAATTAGAGTTAATATTTCAGGTCCAGTGACCCTTCTACACCACCCGTAGTTCTTTTCTTTTTATTTAGACACTGAGAAAGCTCAACATGGAAACTGCACCTGGCAAATTCAACGTATTGTCTAGTCCAAACAACTTTCATGTTGAACACGAGGCACCAACAAATCTGGGCACATTCTATGGGCCACATGAATCCACATCCAGGGATATTGCCATTTGATATATGCCAGATAGTTGGAGGCAATGGTCGAGTGGTATTATCGCTGGACTGTTAATCCAGGTAATGTTCTGGGAACCCAGGTATGGATCCCGCCATAGCAGGTGGCGGAACTTAAATTCAATAAAAATCTGGAATTAAGAGTCTATTGATAACCATGGATCGATTGTCGATTGTGAGAAAAAACTCATCTGGTTTTCTAATGTCCTTTAGAGAAGGAAACTACCATCCTTATCTGGTCTGGTGTACGCGTGACTCCAGATGCTCAGCAATGTGGTTGACACTTAGCTGCCCTCTGGGCAATTAGGGATGGGCAATAAATGCTGGCCTAGTCAACAATACCTCTGTCCCATGAAAGAATTTGAAAAAACCTTTTAAGAATACTCACAACACATTTCTGAACCACTTACAGGTTACTTCTTACTTCAGTGGTGAACATTGGACTGCACTGTCACTATAATGCTATAGTAAGATCCTGTGCGCTTGGAATGGGTCCAAGTTGCATCTCTGAGCATTTCACTCACCATCATAGATCTCACCCACTCTGAACCTACCTGGATGCACACAGCATTCCTGCCTCGTGTTTCATTTCCTTGCATTTGTGTGTTTTGCCAATTCAGTTAGAAATACAAGGCTCATATTACCAATGTCTTGCCTTTCCCCTTATTGTAGACACAAAAGAAGGAATCTTACCATGTTAAAAATCACACAACACCAGGTTTGTCATGTTTGTCATCAGACCTCAGTCAAGAGGGTCTTCATTCAGGGGGTCCTGGCAGAGTAAGTCAAGGGCAGCTTCCAATACCAGTACAGGGGCTTGAAAATGGTTAGTCATTCCGGACATTCAGCGTCAGGATGACCTCCACATGGCGATCCACTACCCATCTTGACTCCTTCTGCCCTATTGGGGCCTGTTTTCCCATTGGAATAAGAGTGACGCAGACATTAGGGAGATGAAACTGGTGGCACATCTGTTACTTTTGATGCAGGTGGGGAGGTGTCCCAGAACAAGTGTGTGGGTAGTACAGAGGGCATTCAGGGTTAGTGGCGCAGGAGTTTGGGATGGGTATGACCAAATAAGAAAAGATGTTGCAGGAAATAGTGGAAATGATAGAGCATGAAACTTGGTGATAAAGGTGCACAGTGGCAGAGATCAAGTGATTTGGAGAGAAGATGGTGAAGTGGAGAAGGTCACCTCAGACCAGGCAGGATGCTGGTGTAGTGACCTCCACTGCTGATCCTGGGGAAGTGAAAAATCCACCTCTACACCACTCAGTCCAGCAGGACCTCCAGGTACCTTTTCCAATACAGCAAGGTGTCAAATTCCTCCTGTGTGCCATGTTCAGGGCAGGGTCAGGACCATGTAAGGAACCATCTGTGCTTGTCTGGGTGCAAAAGGGATAGCTAAGAAATTCTGAGATATCTGATGAGTGATGAGTTGTTTTGGAAATGGTGTATGGCAAGGCAGAGTCCGAATTGAACAGAAGGGCCAACACCAGGGTGCTATGTAGTTAATGAGCTACATTTGTCAAGACACAGTGAGAAACCCCAGTAGGCCTTGCAATGGAAATCCCTCCAAAAACACACATCACAACTTGGGAGTTTTCCAAAAAAAAACTATAGAAGTCAGTCCATGGCCTTCAAAAGTGGATTGCTCCCTCAGTACTGCACTACAGTGTCAGTTCAGAATTTGTATTCTGGCATGATTGAGAGCCTTTTGATTCAGAGGTGAGTGTGTTAACAGCTGAACTGTGATTGACAATTTAAATGTTATTGATTACTTTAGTAAAAATTTTCAAATTTCACATCACAAAGAATGATTCCAACTTAACCTATTACCTATAAGTGACAGGTTTTTACGCAAGGTTGTTTTGAGTTGTCAGCTTTTTGGCAACTACATCAATGTTTTTCAAAGCTGTTTGTTTTCCTACCCAGCATATTTTTACATTGCTACACATGCATCTTGTGACCTTGTTGTATTGTGCTGAAATGCACTTTTCTCATTCCCTTTTTTAAAGTTGATGTTGGAAAAGCTTTAAAGAAGTCAAATGGAATGTTTTGAACACTGGAAAATAGTACTCGATTTAAAATAAAAGATGTGGCAATGGCTTTCAACTAGGACAAAGTGAGGACTGTAGATGCCACTTACAAACAGACCCCATCACCAAAGATATATTTCCGTCCCACCCCCATCAACAGTTCGGAGAGACCATTCCCTTCGCGATCCGTTGTCAGATCCATGCCCCACACCAGCCCTCACCCCACTCCTGGCACCTTCCCCTGCCACCGCAGGAAGTGCAAAACCTGTGCCCACACCTTCCCCCTCACCTCAGCACAAGGCCCCAAAGAATCCTTCCACATCCGACAGAAATTTACCTGTACCTCCACTAATGTCATCTACTGTATCCATTGCACCTGATGTGGTCTCCTCTACATTGGGAATACAGGACGCCAACTTGCAGATCGTTTCAGAGAACATTTCTGAGACATCCGCACCAACCAACCCCATCGCTCTGAGGCTGAACACTTCAACTCCCCCTCCCACTCCATCAATGACATGCAAGTCCTGGGCCTCCTCCATCACCAAACCCTAACCTCCTGACGCCTGGAGGAAGAACAGCTCATCTTCCACCTTGGGACCTTGAAACCACATGGGATTAATGTGGATTTCACCAATTTCCTCATTTCCCCTCCCCCCAATTTATCTCAGTCCCAAGCCTCCAGCTGGGCAATGCCCTCCTGACCTGTCCATTACCTTTCCCATCTATCTGCTCCACCCTCCTCTCTGACCTATCACCTTCCCACCAACCTTCATCAATGAAGGGCTTTTGCCCGAAATGTCGACGTCGCTGCCCGTTTGATGCTGCCTGAACTGCTGTGCTCTTCCAGCACCACTGATCCAGAAATATTGCATTCTCAGCTTACTTCCCTATAGCCCCACCCCCCCTCCCATTTATCTCTCAGGCCCCAGCCCACAAGCCTCATTCCTGATGAAGGGCCTATGCCTAAAGTGTTGATTCTCCTGCTCCATGGATGCTGCCTGACCTGCTGTGCTTTTCCAGCATCACACTCTCGGCAATGGTTTTCAAGTCTATGATAGTGCTGCTTCACCCTATTAAGTCACATTCCTGTGACAATATGAGAGGTGAATTTGGTGGAGTTTGTATCAATAGGGCATGTGACTTCCAGTGTTGAGATGGATTTTTAATTAAATATAAAAAATGCAAAGCAATTCTGGATGTGCATCGTCTCACTACAAAATATTTGTTGCAGAATCTGTAATATATCTTCTATATTGTCTAAAACATAGACAAAGTTGAGGTAGATGGAGGTGAAAGAAGAGGGGACTTGAGTGAAACATAAATATCAGAATTGACTTATTGGTTTGTTCTAGGTTGCACATGCTACATAGTTCACTCCAGTTTTTTCTTAAATAATCACTTGTTCAGAGGTGTTACCAAGACCTCCTAATCTCAAAGGTTAGCTACCACTGTGCCACATGACCTGTTGCATCTGTACTTTGCCTTTCAGACAATTCCCTTTCCAGACTTTATGTGCTGTATCTATACAATGTTGCAATGCTGCCTGACAGTCAGACAGGAGTGTGTGTGGGTCTGCAGACTGCACACAGTTGGCTACAGTAACATCTGCTTCATAACTTATAATTTGAATTACTGCTTTAAATAAACTAATTTGTGGAGTTAATCAATCCCTGACAAGTGATTTTTATATAATTAATATAACGAGCTGCTCTGTTATCCTCTGTGGATTGTGAGAAGATAACATCAAACGACCACCATTCCTGAATTTTACCGTAAAGTCCTATATTTGGGGTACTTGTCCCACTTCTTGGGATGGATTGTAGCCTGTTCACATTTGATGCTGTATTTTAGTATTTTAAACCGGTATATGTACCCCACAAATCTCATGGCGGCCTTCATCTCCAGCCCCATCTGTAAGAATGGACAACCTCCCAACACCCATTCCATCTTGAAGCTTCACAATGCTGGTTAAGTGTCTTTTCCCCCTACAGTTAGTCACTTATCCTCAGTAAGTGGCATCCTGGCAGCCCCCTGCCTGCTTTAGAAATATCCGCGGAGAGATTACTTCAAATGAATAATGGTTGGAACTAAGCTATGAACAAGTAACATAAACATACCAGTACATTTTGCATTTCTAGTACTAGCTTCTGTATTTTTTAAGATCAGTTGCAAATGTTGCTCTTTTGGATTGTCAGCAGTGTAATAAATAAACCTCCACTATCTCTCCAAGTTGCTAGTGGTGCCAAAGTGACTGTGATACTTACTGAACTCTGCATCTGTTAAATGTGAGCAGTAGTTGCACACTGATACAAACACAGCCAGTTCACATAAGTCTGCAACTCATTATTGCAGGTCAATGACGGAATTACTGCCGATCTGAGATACACAGACACATGACAGACTCAGTTTTGTCAATCATTAACTAGCTATTCATACAATATCTTCTTACATTCCAGTATGATACACGAGAGGAACATGGATTTAAAAATGATTGCTTCGTGAAGAGTCTGGATCTTTAATGCGGAAGTGATTTTGGATTGTGTTCAGTAAACTTAACGGATGGTTTGTCTGTGTTCGGCAACTGGACCCTGCCTGGCGCTCACTTACAGCAGAAGAATAGCAGTGTAGCCTGCAATAATCTCCACACTGTCCTGAGCTGCCAGGGTTTAGTTTAAGATTAATTCCTTCCCAACCTGCAACCTCTGATACGTTGAGAGGGGGGGGGGGGGGTGGAATCATATTCGTTTTCGAAGTGTTCAGCTTAAACATGGCTGAAAATCTTCATTTCCTGCCTCCTGCATTTCAGTCCGTCTTTATTCAGCAGGGTTGCACTATTACACAAAGGGAGCAAGGGGCGAGGGAGATTGTGAAATGACAATAAGAGAGAATATTTTACAGGCCTGTTGTTTCCTCACTGAGTTCACCGGAGAGCAAGTAGTACAAGAGGGGAAACACAACAAATGAGCAAACAAGTACCAGTGTTGTCTTGACTAACACAATCGTGAAAGAGCCATTTTCAGCTTTTGTCTCATATTAGGGCACCAGGAAGGTAACTGCTTGTTAGAGGGTGCTGCTGCTACTGCATTGCAAGCTCTTGTTTCGAATCATACAATTTAATAACAATTTTTAGATTATTAACTTATTTAAAATTCCCCACCCACCGCTTCGGCAGCTGGAGGTTCATTTCAGCTTCACAATTTTAATCCAAATTTATCCTGATTGAAACCATATAATTAAAGTGACGTGATAATCCACGTAACCATTCAAGCATTTCTAGAAACGTTCCTACTGACTTTCAAAATTATATTTTTAACGACTGCAGAAATTCGAATTAGCTTTTAAAGTATTTTCTGAACGTAAAATGTTAAAGTGCCCATATAATCAAAGCACATGACAAACCTTTATCAGTTATCTGAGCAGTGAGTCTGTAAATTTCTGCCCGAGGCAATTAATCAAAAAGCTGCCACGAGTTTTTGTTCTAACTCAAAAATCTTTTGAACACGTTAGAGAGAAAGGATAATGGAGCACAAAAATTCGTTCGACAGATTGTTTCTTGCAGAGCTTATGTAGGTATTATGATTGCAATTCTATTTTTAATACAATTTTGTGGTACCTCGAGGGACATGACTCATTTTGGGACATTCTGAACTCAATGCTATTGCACAACAGGAAGGATCAAAGAAATCGAATTGCATATTACAGAAC
The DNA here is from genome assembly GCF_020745735.1 of Hemiscyllium ocellatum. Classification (NCBI taxonomy): domain Eukaryota; kingdom Metazoa; phylum Chordata; class Chondrichthyes; order Orectolobiformes; family Hemiscylliidae; genus Hemiscyllium; species Hemiscyllium ocellatum. The sequence goes on from NC_083418.1 coordinate 39,965,719, forward strand.
GTACCACATTTTTTTTTAATATATCGTTTCATTGAAAAATAGATTTTTTGATATTACAACAAATACAAAACAATACAATTCGAAACAGTACAAAGAAAGAACAAAAAAAACCACTCGTACAAATGCATAAATCTATATATAAAAAAACTAAATGCTTAAATAAATACCAACTAACAACTAAGTAATAAATAATGATACAACTCAGCAAGACAAAACATTAACTCTCGACTACCGAGAGCATTAATTTACACATATCCATACATTGGAGTTCCCCCTTTCTGGATATTAGACTCATAAGACACAATCATTACAGCTATATAAAAGCCCTTATTAGTGTGGCAGACAGAAGTGTGTCTGGGTAGTCCAGAAAGTGTGGCCATGTCTTATAAAAATTCTCAGTTTTATGGTGCATCATACTTGTCAGAAAATCCAAGGGGGTATGCTCCATAACAATTTTATGCTAAATCAACAAACCCGGAGGATTTTCAGATACCCAACCTGATAGAATATTCTTTCTTGCGCAAAACGTGAGGATGTTGAAAAGTTTTTTCTTACGTGTATCTACAGAGAATGCACTGGGCAGCCAGGAAGAAGAGAAATCGGGTCCCTCTCCACCTTTGTCCCCCAAATCCTCTCTATTGCACCTACCACAGTGCTCCAGTATGTTCGGAGCCTGCAGCAGGATCAGAAGCAATGAGTAAGAGTGCCCGTACACACTTTGCACTCAGGCCAAGTTGAAGATATTCCTGCTTTAAATTTTGGTAAATGATCTGGGACCAAGTGGATCTGGTGGTGAATCTTCAACTATAAAGCTGCAGATCAAGATCTTTTTTGTGTTTTCCCAAATATTTTCTCATGTCTCTGAGGAGATCTCAACACCCAACTCTCTCTCCCACACCCTGCAAAGCCATTCGATTTCATCTGAGGGGCCATTCCCCCCCCCTCCAACAGATGATAAAGCATGTTGACAGAAAGTGGGTTCTTAGCCCTTTTCTCCATGTCATGATTGGTTAAAAGTTTAATCCTTTTTTGCATTAAATCCCTAATTTGAAAGAAACAAAAGAGGTCCCTGCTAGGTAGCTCATATTTCTGAGCTAACTGGTCAAAATACATCATTGTGCCCCCCTCAAATAAATCACCCATAAAAGATACACCCCAGCTGCCCAAAGTTTAAATCTTGAGTCCATCATCCCCAGTTGAAAACCTGGTGTACCCCACTATAGGTGTGAAAAAAGATGTTTTGACAATATTACCTTCACTCTGCTGCATTGCCCTCCATGCTTTAACAGTATTAATAACTATTGGGTTATGGCAATATTCCATAACTGTCCTCATTTTGTCCAGAAACAGCAAGCTAGTAAACAGGCAATATCTAACCACATTGAAAGAGGGTCCTTGCAAGCCCAGTCACTCACATAAGACAAAAGCAAAAGTTTTTAATGTCCGAGAAATCCACTCCCCCCAGTCTCTGAGGCAATTGCAATTTAGCCAACGTAATAAGGGGCTGCTTCGAATGCCAGATAAAAGAGCTAAACCAGCTGTTCAGTCTCCTGAACGCTTGCCTAGTGAAAATCAAGGGGAGCATTCGCATAGAGTACAGTAGATGTGGGCGAATATTCATTTTAATAAGCACTATCCGACCTAATCAAGAAACTGGAAGCACCTCCCATCTTTGAAGGTCTTGTTTGATTTTGTCGAATAAATGAACAAAATTAGCTTTAAACAGCCAATCAAAAACTGGAGTAATGAATATATCCAAATACAGAAAAGCGCCCCCCCCCCCCATGACACTTAAAAGAGAATCGAAGTTCACTCTCAAGACCCAGTATTTTCGTAAGACCACCCACAGGTACAGCCTCTGATTTTGCAAAATTGATCTTGTAACCCAAAAAGGTGCCAAATGAATGGATGCATTGTATCAGGTGAAACACCAAAACTGCTGGGTTTGACAAAAAGGCGAGGACATCGTCCGCATACAATGAAATCTTATATGATTTTGACCCTACTCGGGGCCAATATATTAGGAATTCTACAAACGGCCTTCGCCAGCAGCTCAATCACCAATGTAAAAAGCAATGGTGAAAGGGGACAGCCCTGCTGGCTGCCCTTAATGATGATAAAATTGCTTGATCACACACCATTGGTGAGAACCACGGCAAGAGGGTCACGATAGAGGACCTTTACCCATTTTATAATGGTTTTGTCCAAGCCAAACTGCTCTAGAGTATAAAAAAGGTATGGCCACTCAACTCAGTCAAGTGCCTTCTCTGCACCTAGACAAATCACCAATCCCTGTATTGACTGTTGTTGACACCCTTGAATTTCATAAAGCAGCCTCTTAACATAATTGGAAAATCTGTGCCCTTTATAAAACCCATCTGGTCCTCTTTAATAATAGAAAGCAACACAGTTTCTAGTCTTAATGCAAGTGTCTCAGAAAGGATTTTAAAATCAACATTTAAAAGTGAAATGGGCCTATAAGAAGCACAGTCCTCCAGGACTTTCCCTTTTTAAGAATAAGAAAAATATTGGTTCTCTTAGAGATGACGGGAGACGATAATGACTGTATGAGTCATTGGACGTGTTGCGCATTGGGTCTGATAATATGCTTATAAATTTCTTATAAGCAAGTCCATCTGAAGCTGCTTCGCAGCCTCCTGCAAGTCTTGCTCTGATAATGGGACATTGAGAAAGGACTCGTGTTTGGAGGTCACAACCCAGAAACTCCAGATTCTTGAAAAAAGGGGTGGCACAGTGGCTCAGTGATTTGCGCTGCTGTTTAATTCCCACCTCGGGTGACTGTCAGTGTGGAGTTTGCACGTTCTCCCCGTGTCTGCGTGGATTTCCTCCGGGTGCTCTGGTTTCCCCCCACAGTCCAAAGATGTGCAGGTCAGGTGAATTTGCCATGCTAAATCACCGATAGTGTTCAGGGATGTGTAGGTTAGGTGCATTAGTCAGGGGTAAATGTAGGGGCGAGGGTCTGAATGGAATACTCTTCAGAGGGTTGATGTGGACTTGTTGGGCCGAAGGACCCGTTTTCACACTGTAGGGATTCTTTGATAAGAGACCCCATCCTCACAACTTTCAGATCAGTATGATTCAGAGTAAGATCTCAGAAATGCCGCATTAATCTTTTTAAAATCACAGCTTAGATTTCCAGCACCTTCCCTGATCGACGTAATAGATTGAGGGCAACTCTTTCTCCTGGCAAGATATGCCAAGCACTTGCCCAGTTTGTCACCATGGTCAAGCAGCCTTTGTTTTGCAAAAGTAACTTCCTTCTTTGCTGTCTGCATGAGCATGGAGTTCAATGCAGACCGCAACACTATAATGCTCTGTAGCTTGGCCAACAAGGGCCTGTCAAAGTAGGCCTTCTCGGTTGCCTTCAACCGTGCTTCGAGGAGACGTTGCTGCTCACCCTTCTGCCGCTTCCTACTGGCAGAGTAAGAAATAACTAACCCCCTGGCATAGCCTTTGGCAGTTTCCCAAAGGAGGGATAGGTTACTAATCAAACTTGAATTCATGTCAGGAACGCCCTGAATTCATTAGAGAAATACCCCACAAACTTACTATTGTTAAGGACAAAGGAATCCATTTGTCAGTGTCTCGGACTGTCTACAGTGTCCTTAATCTTAACCAACAAGTAACATGGAGCATGATCGGAGATGGTAATATTACCAATCATACAAGATGCCACCAAGACCAGGGTTGCCACGGGGATCAGAAAAAAATCAATCCTGATGTGGCACTTGTGTGGATTGGAAGAAAATATAAAATTTCTGCCTCTAGGGTGGAGATGCCTCCAGACATCCACCAACCCTAACCCAGATTCACTAATTACTTGGTTTGTAAAGAAGGTGTTGGGGCGGGGGCTTTGGGCAACCTGTCTATTGTGGGAATCATAAGCCAATTAAAATCGCCCCATGATGATATACTAAGATTCATGGCTAATCAATTTAGAGAACACATTTCCCAGAAATGTTTGGGGATGGGCCAGTGGACAGTAGACATTTAAATACTATATTCTTCCCCATTTAAGAATGTTTTAAATGTTATGAACCTCCCATGTATGTCTTCGACACACTCGAGTAATTTGAATGGGAGATTCCTCCTAACCAATATGGCCACTCCCTACTCCTAGTATTAAAAGATGAAAAGTAAACCCAATCAATGCTATTCTGCTGCAATTTCAAATGTTACCTATTATCCAAGTGTGTCTCCTTCAATATAGCAATATCCATCTTTTCTTTCTAAGACATAAGAGTACCTTTTTCCTCTGAATTGGCGGGTGCCTTCCCTTGATGTTTCAGGTACACCACTTAATCAAGTCATTAGCCATAACTTTCTGCAGTAACATTTATACTCCAGAGTGGAAGAACTCAAATTACAAATTGCTGAGCCTTAATAAAAGAAACCCCAGAACATAAAAAGTACACAAACTAAAAATTACACAACACCAGGGTTATAGTCCAACAGGTTTAATTGGAAGCACTAGATTTCAGAGCACTACTCCTTCATCAGGCGGTTGAAGGTGTTGCTATATACAACAAAAACCAAAAAACAAAACATTTAAAGCATCAATGGCACTGGATCAGGGAGTTCACCCCTCTGCTCACAGGGGGCACCTATACACCCCAAAACCCAACTTGCCGCCCCATTGCCAATACAGCAGCCAGGGCATTTAAATACCTGAACTGGGCATAAACTGCCTGTAAGTAGGCATCTAGCTATCCCATCCATTTTCTCTCCTCCTGGATAGAGCAGCACAACAAACACAAGTAACAACAAAAAAAGAAAATACACAAAAGGGTAACAATGTGAACAAAGAAGTTAAAAGTGAGTGGTAAGTAAGTAAGTACCCCACCCACCCCCCGGCAGACCTTAATTTAGAAGTTAAAAGTAAATACCCCATCCTACCCGAGCATAATTTAAACCAGATTATGACCAAAAAGAAAGAGGAAAAGAAAACCCCACACGACTTACCTTTTGTTTACAAAAAAAAGACAAATCCAAACAACGCTATGATTGTACATATTAAATCGTTCGGACTAAGTTAGCTTGTCCACAAAGTCTCTTGCCTTCTCTGACGAGTCAAAGAAGTGTATGGATCCATTAAAGGTAATCCGAAACATCACCAGGTACCTTAGAGAACACTGGATCCCGAGCTCCCTCGGTCTTTTCTTAATGCCATCATAGGATTTCCTTTTCTGGATCACCGCCACTGAGAAGTCCTGAAAAAACATGATTCTAGAGGTCTTGTAAACGAAGGCCTTCAGATCCTTCTCCCGGATTCTGGAAGCTTCCACGATTCTCTGTTTACCTCTATAATTATTGAACCACACCAAGATAAGGCGAGGATTTTGGTCCAAGCCTGGCCTCCGTACTGTGACCTGGTGAGCCCTCTCAATCTTCAGACTTCCCACTCCAGCTTCCAAGTTAAGGAACTTTGGCAACCAAACCTCAATAAATTCCACTAGTCACTCAGTTTTCTTCCCCTCCGGCAGACCAATGATCCAAATAATTTTCCTCCCGCCCTTGTTCTCAAGGTCATCGAACCTGGTCAAGCAAATTACGAACCAGCATCTCCAGGGCCTCGATCCTATCCTTGGAGGAATCAGTCTCAGCTTCCACCACGGAGACTCTGCGTTCGGCCTCATCCGACCTTTTCCTGAGGTCTCCCAGCTGCTGTTCATACTTCTGCAGCATGATAGAGATCGGGGCCAGCTTCTCTTCATTTTGTTTACCCAGCATCTCATGAGATTTTGTGAGATCCGATGCCAGGGCCTGGTAAGAAATCCAGGATCCTGTAGGCTGGGCCTTCTTAGGCATCCATGGACAGCGAAAACGCAGGTAAGTGTCTTCTTAGAGCTTTACAGGACTCTGTGACCTTTTCAGAGACTGAGAGTACCGTGATGACCTGGGTAGGGGGTGTTAGGGTTTTGTCCCACCTACGATGTGGTGCAGCGCTCTGCAAAGCGATCTCCCTTGATTGTCACCATCTTGGATCTCCCACCACAAATCCTTTTAATGTTTCAAGTTCCATAAGCAATGTAACTCCTACTTTTCTATCCATTCTCATTTTGCATGAAACCGTGCAAAATATATTCCAAAATTACAACATGTTTAATATGTGATAGAATATAGAACAATACAGCAAAATAATAGGCCCTTTGACCCATCAAGTCTGGACTGACCACAATGCTATTGTAAACTAATCCCATCTACCTGCTCATGGAAGATTTCAATATGCAGATGGACTGGCAAAATCAGGTTGGTAGTGGATTGCAAGAAAAGGAATTTGTCTAATGTCGATGCAATGGCTTTTTGGAGCAGCTTGTGATGGAGCCCACTAGGGAATGGGCAGTACTGGATGTAGTGTTGTGCAATGCGGCAGACTTGATAAGAGAGCTTAAGGTGTAGGAAACAGGGATCATAACATGATCGAATTTGAAAGAGAGAAGATAGAATTGAGGTAGTGGCATTTCAGCTGCATAAAGGCAACTGTAGAGGCATGAGGGAGGAACTGGGTAGAATTGACTGGGAGAGGAGCCTAGCAGGAAAGACAGTGGAACAGCAATGGCAGGAGTTTCTGGGAGTAATTCAGGAGACACAGCAGCAATTCATCCCAAGGAAGAAGAAGCATGGTACGGAGGGATGAGACAACCACGGCTGATGAGGGAAGTCAGGGATAGCATAAAAGCAAAAGAGAAAGCGTATGAAGTAGTGAAAAACAGTGGGAAATCAGAGAATTGGCAAGTTTACAAAGACCAACAGAAAGCAACAAAAAAAAATAAGGAGGGAGAAGATTAAATATGAGGGTAAGTTAGCCAGTAATATAAAGGAAGACTGTAAGAGTTTCTTTAGATATAAAAGGGCAAAAGAGAGGCAAAAGTGGACTTTGGAAAATGACACAGGAGAGACAGTAATGGGGAACAAGGAAATGGCTGAGGAACTGAATAATTACTGTGTCAGTCTTCATGGTGAAAGACATGAGTATTATCCCAAACATTCAAGAGAGTGAGCAGGCAGAGCTGAGTGTGGTGGCCATCACCAAGGAGATGGTGCTAGAGAAACTGAGTGGCCTGAGGTGGATAAATCATCTGGAGCAGATGGTTCTAAGGAAGATAGCTGAAGAAATAGTGGAGTTGTTGGTGGTGATCTTTCAGGAATCACTAGAATCAGGGAGGGTCCCAGAGGACTGAAAAATTGCTAACTTGTCACCTCTGTTTAAATGGGAGTAAGGCAGAAGGCATAAAATCACAGACCAATTAGCCTAACCTCAGTTGTGGGTAAGATCGTAGAATCCATTGTGAAGTTTGAGATTTCTGAATACCAAAAAGTGTACGGTAAAATAGGGCAGAGTCAGCATGGTTTCATAAATAGGAGGTCATGCCTGACAAATCTGCTAGAATGCTTAGAGGAAATATTGAGCAGGTTAGACCAAGGAGAGCCAGTGGATGTTACCTACCTGGACTTCAAGAAGACCTTTAATAAGGAGCCACACACAAGGCTACTGAGTAGGATAAGGGCCCATGGTGTTAGAGGCAAGGTGCCAGCATGGATAGAAGCTTGGCTGTCTGGCAGGAAGCAGAGAGTGGGGATAAAAGGGTCCTTCTCGGGGTGGCAGCCAGTGACAGGTGGTGCTCTGCAAGACTCAGTGTTGGGACAACTTTTCCCTTTATACACTAAGGATCTAGGTGAAGGAACTGAGGGCATTCTAGTTAAGTTTGCAGATGATACAAAGATAGGCAGAGGGGCAGGTAGCATTGAGGAGGTGGGGAGGCTGCAGAAGGATTTGGACAGATTAGGAGATTGGGCAAAGAAGTGGCAGATGGAGTTCAGTGTGGGAAAGTGTGAGGTCATGCACTTTGGTAGAAAGAATAGAGGCATGGACTGTTTTTAAATGAGGAGAAGATTCAGAAGTCTATAGTGCAAAGAGACTTGGGAGTTCTCGTCCGGAGATAGATAGGTTCTTGAGTTTCAAGGAGATCAGGGGTTATGAGGAGAAAGCGGGAGAATGGGGTTGGGAAACTTACCAGCCATGATTGAATGGCAGAGCAGGCTCGATGGGATGAATGGCCTAATTTCTGCTCCTATGTCTTATGGTCTTATGGTCTGTATCTCTCTATTCCCTGCCCGTCATGCGTCTGTTTAAATGTCTCTTAAGCTTTACTATTGTTTCTGCTTCTACCACCTGCCCTGCCAGCAGATACCAAGCACCTATCATCCTCTGTGTAAAATACTTACCTCACACATCTCACTTAAACTTTTCTCCTGTCACCTTTAAACCTATGCCTTATTGAAGTATTTAATATTTGACAGTTCTGAAGAAGAGTCACTGGACCCAAATGTTAATTCTGTTTTCTCTCAACAGATGCTACCAAACTTGTTGAGTTTTTCCAGCAATTTCAGTTATTGTTTCTGATTTCAAGCATCTGCAGTTCTTTCTGTTGTTTGACATCTTCACCCTGGGGATAAAAAAATCCAACTATCCACTCTATCCATACCTCGCATAATTCTATCAATCGCCCCACAGCCTCCAAAGCTCTATTGAAAACGATCCAAGTTTCTTTCAGATCCTCTGTTCAAGGTAAATTAACTTCCAACAGCAGTGGCTGCATCTGGACCAGATGTCTCGAATTTTCACTCCCTTGCTCTCAGCGAAACTGAGAACTTTGACAGAATAAACTTTCATAACCTTTCTGTCAGAAGTGCAATTTCTAATTTAACTCCAGCATCTTTTTATCTAAGCTAAACAAAACATTTTTAATGCTCTTCCGATCCAAATCATTGTTAAAGCTCACTTACTCCCTAGCTTCACAAGTCTTTGCGAATGGAAGAGCTCCACAGGTAGCAGATTATGTTAATTAAGGCAGGATGTATTTGTCTTTGCTTAACATGCTGCCTCCCAGCCTGAGGGCTTTGATTCTTGGTAGGGAATGCTGCGGTTTCATCAACCTTCAGAGTTTAGTTTGTGTCAGCAGTTTTATTTTCTACCATTCATTTTTGAGAACAAGTTTGTATCAATTGTTGGGCCATTTCTCACCCAGTTTATGGCCTCACCTTGTGCTTATCTCACCAGGCATTAGCTGTTCAGATACAGCCATTGCCATTGTCAAGTAAGCTCTCTTGTGAACTAGAATCCTGCTTCCTTATGCCTTCCTAGTTTTTTATGGCTTTGGTTAATTATGTTATCCTCCTCCAGTATCTGCCCTCTGTGATCCGGAAACTTGGAATTATATTCCCATAGTGTCATTCATACCTTTCCAAACTCACCCAGGCAAATGTACAAAATTTCCCTTTGCTGCACTTATTTCGTGAGTTGCTTTGACATTTTCCTTGGTTACTTACTACCATTAGATAACAATCTCAAGAAAAAGAGTCAGCTTTTGTACATACAGCAAAGGCTTCCTCTGCTATCCCTGCACCATTTCTGTTATTTCCCTTCTGTGCCCCCACTGCTGACTGCCTATGTGCAGTTTGACTGCTTGTCTAATGTCAGGTCAAGACGTGTAACCTCGTTTAGTCCAAGATCAGTAAGGTCAAAGCTATTGCCTTTTTTTTACCTCCTGCAACATTCTGGACTTTGCCCTGATAGTGCCACTCCTGAATATCCAATTTCTGAAGCTAAACCAGCGCATAGGAATCTTTGCATCCTGTTCAATTTTTCCCACTTTTAATTTAACTTCGCACATCATCCATCACACATCATACTGCCTTCTTCCAACTCTGCATTTGTTGCTAATTTCTACCATTATCTTACTCTATGGATTACCCTCAAACTGTGCTACTCACCCTTGTGCAGTTCCTGTCATGTGAATGCCATTGCCTGGCTTAGGGCTCTGACATAGTGCTACCCCAGTGGTTGTTGCATGACTGGTGGCAAATTGTTGACATTCAGTGGAGGTGGCCTTGCAGAATTCACTCGATCATCTCTGAGTCTTGAGAGCTTGTGTTGGACTGTATTACCTTGGCATGGGTGCCAGCAATATAACAGGAAGGACACTGTATGCAGTTTGAACTTCACACCAGATAACAGGATGGAAAATGAAGTGCATAAGAGAAGTGCATAAGGCAGGAACACACCATTGTACTGAATATTCTTGACAACACCACATACAACAATCTCAGTGAATGCCAACATTATAATGCAGAGTACCATCTTCTCCAAAAGGCTCGGGAGATGCAGATTCTTCTGCTCCCTCCTTCTCCTTTTCTCTCCATTTGCAACAGTGTCCTGAACAATAGGGAAGATGTCAGTGTTTGTGTTGAAATGTATTTGAATGATGTCTCTGCCGAAAATGAATAGTGAAGTAAATGTAAGCTGTAGAGGTTACCAGGTTGATACTGCAAGTACTATATACTTTTCTCAAAGATAACACTGAAGATTTGGGTGTACAGATTGAAGCAATGGCACCTGTGTAAAGTTGAGCTGGAAGATCTGAACATTCTGACAGGTAATGAGTTAGCAATGGTGCTGTGGTGTATTGAGTGGTCGATGGGTGGTCACTGATCTTTTGATGAGATGACACTTGCAGATATATTTATGGTCCTCACTCATTTGTGTGAGGTTATTGAACTTGTCAGAGAGACTTGGAGGTCTCTCTCTGGCCTCTTACTCCATTCCTGGTCTTTTAATGACTTTCTGAAATTGTTCCAGGAATTCACCAAGTGCCTGAGTACATAAGCCCTCTAAGACGTACAAGTTACTTAGACATCATGCCACTGTGCGACAATTGCCCTAGGATCTGTTGCTGAGCATATAGCCAGTCAGCAGTGTGCTCTGCACTGGGCTACAGCTACATTTACACTGATAAGCAGCCAACGCAAAGTTTGTGTGTTGTCTGCCTTAAATAGACCAGCCATCTCTCTGCAAACCTTTTAGAGTCATAGAGATGTACAGCATGGAAACAGACCCGTCAGTCCAATTCATCCATGTCGACCAGATATCCCAACCTAATCCAGTCCCCTTTGCCAGCACTTGCCCCATATTCCTCTAAACCCTTCCTATTCATATACCCATCCACATGCCCTTTAAAAGCTGCAATTGTACCAGCCTCCACCACTTCCTCTGGCAGTTCATTCCATACATGTAGCACCCGCTGTGTGAAAGAGTTACCCCTTAGGTCTCTTTCATATCATTCCCCTCTCACACTAAACCTATGCCCTCTAGCTCTGGACTCCCCCACTCTAAGGAAAAGACTTTGTCTATTTATCCTATTCATGCCCCTCATCATTTTATAAACCTCTATAAGGTCACCCCTCAGCCTCCAACGCTCAAGGGAAAACAGCCCCAGCCTAGTCAGCCCCTCTCTATAGCTCATGTCCTCCAACCCTGGCAACATCCTTGTAAATCTTTTCTGAACCCTTTCAAGTTTCACAACATCCTTCTGATAGGAAGGAGATCAGAATTGCACGCAATATTCCAACAGTGGCCTAACCAATATCCCGTACAGCTGCAACATGACCTCCCAACTCCTGTACTCAATGCACTGATCAATAAAGGGAAGCATACCAAACGTCGTCCTCACTATCCTATCTATCTGCGACTCTACATTCTATTTCTACTTTCAAGGAGTTATGAATCTGCACTCCAATGTCTCTTTGTTCAGCAATACTCCCTAGGACCTTACCATTAAGTGTATAAGTCCTGCTAGGATTTGCCTTCCCAAAATGCAGCACCTCACATTTATCTAAATTAAACTTCACCTGCCATTCCTCAGCCGATTGGCCCATCTGATCAAGAATCCGTTGTAATCTGAGGCAATCTTCTTCGCTGTCCACTATACCTACAATTTTAGTGACATCTGCAAACTTATTAACTATACCTCCTATGTTCACATCCAAATCATTTACATGAATGACAAAAAGTAGAGGACCCAGCACCGATCCTTGTGGCACTCCACCGGACACAGGCCTCCAGTTTGAAAAACAACCCTCCACTACCACCTTCTGTCTTCTACCTTTGAGCCAGTTCTGAATCCACTGGCTAGTTCTCCCTGTATTCCATGAGATCTAACCTTGCTAATCACTCTCCCATGAAGAACCTTGTCGAATGCCTTACTGAAGTCCCTATAGATCACATCCATCACTCTGCCCTCATCAATCCTGTTTGTTACTTCTTCAAAAAACTCAAGTTCATGAGACATGATTTCCCACGCACAAAGCCATGCTGACTATCCCTAATCAGTCCTTGCCTTTCCAAATCCGTGTAAATTCTGCCCCTCAGGATTCCCTCCAACTACTTGCCCACCACTAAAATCAGGCTCTTCAATCCTTTCAGAATGCTCTATACCACGGACATTAGAATTTTCTTCACCTTCCCTCTCCTTTCATTCTTGTTATCTCGAACACTCTAAACCTTTTTCCACCTTGAAAAATCTTCTAAGGGCTTATTTCTTTAACCAAGGTTTCAAATTCCTTTTTTGTTTACCCTCTGTTACTAGCTCAGCTTTTCTTACTAACTTTTCTTACATTCCTGTCCCAGGAAGACCTTGAGACTTATTAACATAATGTCGGCGACACAAGCTTGTGATGTTGCCTCTCTATTGACCACTGCTCATTTAGTTTGTTAAATATTAAACTGTATTTTTGTGAAACTGGCTTGCTGAAAGTGATAAATAGCACATTCTTACAATATAACACTGTTAAAAATCAATCCAAGATCTTCTGTGATTTTCCATTTTTGACGTGCTTTCAAAGTCAGTCCCCAATTGTGGTATTCAACTTTAGCCACTTAAATTTACGTTTTCCTTCACTATTTGGCTGATAGAAAAATTATTTTTGCTGGGTGTGATTAATTTCTATTTACTTAAGTATTAAGAAGATCACACTGAAATAAACACAGTGATGACAAAAATAGTTTAACATGTATGTTCATTAATCTTTCTGGATCATATGTTGAATTTAACTGGCTTAAAATAATTATGATCTGTTTTATTAAAATTCTACTAGTCCCATGGCCTCATTATAATGATGCCCCCTCCTTGTCTCCATGAATGTTTTATTGGAATCATAGTCCATGACAACAGGGACATACTGATCAGCAAATCAATAATCCTAATATACAGCCTGAGTCATCACAATCTGGGTTCAGAGGTAATCACATGACTGATAAGATAAAAAGCCACACAAATTGGCTTGACAGTCATTAATTGTTCCTGCAAATGGAACTGACAGTTTTCCTATAGGACTTTCATTATCACAAAGTCCATCAATTTGTCCTTGCACTTTGAATCTATGCAGTATACGTAGTCCATATTCCATGGCAAATCTATTGGAATTTTTCAAAGATGTAACTAGTAGAGTTGATGAGGGGGTGCTAGTGGATGTGGTTTATTTGGACTATCAGAGGCTTTCAACTAGGCTCTACTTAACAGGTTGAGATATAAAATAAAAGTACATAGAATTGGGGACAGGGTACTGACAGGCATAGACAGCTGTTTGTCAGACAGGAAATAAAGAGTAGAAATAAACATGTTTTTTTCTATGTGGCAGGTGGTGCCTAGTGGGGTAACACAAAAATCAGTGCTTGGACCCTGCTATTCACAAAATATGTTAATGAATTAAGTGAGGGAACTAAATGTAATATCTTTAAGTATGTGGATAACAAAGCTGTATGAGAGGTTGAACTCTGAAGAGGATACAGAGAAGCTTTGAATACAATGTGATTTAGACAATTTCAGGGTGTGGGCAAATACATAACAGATGAAGTATAATGTGGATAAATGCGAGGTTATCCACTTTGGGAGCAAAATAGGAAGGCAGATTGTCATCTGAATGACGATAGATTAGGAAAAGGAAGTTGCAATGTGACGTGGGTGGCCTTTTAAACTAGTCATTAAAGGTAAACATACAGATACAGCAGGTGAAAAAGAAGGCAAATGATATGTTGACTTCAAAACGAGAGGAATTGAGTACAGGACCAGGGGTACCATGTTGCAATTGTATAGGGGTGTGGTGAGATCACAGGTGGAGTATTGTGTGCAGTTTTAGTTTCCTTACTGAGGAAGGATATTCTGGTCTTGGAAAGAATACAACAAAGGGTTAGCAGACTGATTCCTGGGATGGTCAGACTGATATATGAAAAGAAATTGGTTTATTACAATTACAGTCACTGGAGTTTACAAGAATGAGGGAGACTTCTTAGAAAAATATTAAATTCTAACAGGATTGGATAGGGTAAATGCAGAGTCAAAAAGTGTGGTGCTGGAAAAGCACAGCAAGTCAGGCAGTATCCGAGGAGCAGGAGAGTTGACGTTTTGAACATAAGCCCTTCATCAGGAATGTGGAGGGAGAAGGGGGCTGAGAGGTAAATAGGAGGGTGGAGGTGAGGCTGAGGGGAAGGTAGTTGGGAAGGTGATAGGTAGATGCAGGTGGGGTGTGAGGGTGATAGGTTGGTGGGGAGGGTGGAGCAAATAGGTGGGAAGGAAGATGGACAGGTAGGACATGTCAAGAGGGCAGTGCTGAGTTGGAGGGTTAGATCTGGGATAAGGTGAGGGAGGGGACAAGAAGAACTGGTGAAATTGACATTGATCCCATGTGGTTGAAGGGTCCCAAAGTGGAAGATGAGGTGTTCTTCCTCCAGCCATTGGGTGGTTGGGATTTGGCAATGGAGAAGGCCCAGAACATGTATGTCCTTGGTGGAGTAGAGGGGGAGTTGATGTGGCTGACTACAGGGCCGTGGTGTTGTTTGGTGCATGTGTCCCTGACTTGTTCCCTGAAAAGCTCCACGAGTTGGTGTCCTGTCTCCCCAATGTAGAGGAGGCCACATCGAGAGCACTGGACACATTAGATGTCGTGGATGGATGTGCAGAACAATCTCTGCTGGATTGAAAAGATCCTTTGGGGTCTTGGACGGAAGTGATGGGGAGGTGTTGCTACAGGTTTTACACAACTTGCAGTGGCAAGGTGTGTGTGTGTGTGTGTGTGTGTGTTGCGGGGGGTGGTATTGGTGGGTGGCATGGACCCAAGAGGGAGTCATAGAGGTAAAGGTCTTTGTAGAATGCAGATAGGAGTGGGGAAGGAAATATATCTCTGGTGGTGGTGTCTGACTGTAGGTGGTGGAAATGACAGGATGCCCTGAATCCAGAGGTTAGTGAGGTGGAAGTTGAGGACCAAGGTGGTTCTATCCTTGTTGCAGCTGGGGGTTTGGTGTTCAAGGGCAGAGGTGTAGGAAGTGGAGGAGATGCACTGGAGGGTATTGTTGATCACATGGGAGAAGAAATTGCGGTCCTTGAAATAGGTAAACACAGGAATTGTGTTCCTGATGATTGGGGAGTCCAGAGCAGGGCTCACAGTCTAAGGATACTGAATAGGCCATTTGGCACTGATATGAGAAGAAATTTCTTCACCCAGAGTGTGGTTTGACACAGAGTGATTGACGCCATAATGTTGTCTAGAATGCTCCAATGTAAGAGTGGCTGGAGCTTCCAATTATGTGAATATATTCAGGTAATTGGTTCATTAGCATGTTAAGCTTGTGAAAGGATATCTCTCTTAAAGTGACAGTACATCACTTTTTTACCAAGCTAAATCTTGTGTGCTCTAAGTAAGAACATGTAAACATTAGATTATAGCAAAATTAGTTTTACAGAGATATCTATGCTCTATTATTCTTTATGTTTTCAATTTTCTATCTCCCTGATATGCTGGGTGACCTTCACCTCTTCATTTCCCATGCAGAAAAAAATCATACAACAGTTACCAACAATCCTTGAAAACTATGCCCGTCAGTACTGTAGAATGTTCTCAGATATGTGCCAGTGAATAGATATGGTGATCTCAATAACAACAGTATTCTTGCACTCAACTTTTGTCCTGGGATATTGTAAAGGTGCCATAAGTTGCAACTTATGATGGACTTCTGTCACTAAGAAATTTGCTTTTATGCAAATCATGTCATTTCCTTAAGAAAACATTCATTCATACGATGTGGGAGACACTGAAGGTACAGTGATTTATTTCCAAATCAGGATGTGAATGGCTTGGAGGAGAAACTGCAGGTGGTGGTGATCCCATGTACTTGCTGCCCTTGTGTATTCCAAATAATTATGTTTGTAGAATTGTCTCTACAGTATATAGGACCAAATGAACCTAACCTTTAAACTTTTTCAGCCTTTTGAAATTCTGGTAATTCTATAAAATTACACGAAGTTTTGATTAGAACCTTTGTCTATGTTTTTCTCAATCAGTCATGTCATGGATCATTTGTTTGTCACGTCTATTGATTGGCTTATATTGCTGACATCTCCACTGAAAGATTAAAAATACGCCAAAGCACAAAAGCTCAGGGCAGAAGTGACCTTGATAGAATAAGTGACCTTGCAGCATAACCCTCTGCAGCAATATTGCCATAGTTCTGTTTGGCCTATGCAAACCAACTATATCATAGTTTTGTCATTGCACCCAAACAAGCAGTACTCCTCTGATGCAAATATATGTGTGGCTTAGGCTGTCAATTCTTGTTAGCTGTGTGCGTATATGTTGGTGTGCATCTGACTTGTTTGGCATCCTTCCATTGATACTTCTCATATTTCTCAAGGAAGCAAAACTATGTGATATTTTATACTTATACTTTATATTTTATATTATAATATGAAATATATTTCATAGGAAAATCTTATGACAATCTTGGAGTAGTTCATGAGGGGAGAATGAAAGACATGGGGTTAGAGAGGCAAGCAATATAATTGACACATATGCTCCTACACACTAATTAAAAACAGACGCACTAAGACAATCTAAACTTCTGATAAATTGCTTTACAGCGTGACTGTTGTTTAACTTTGCTTGTTGAACTTATTCCTTTAAAAACTCAGTGTCTAGTAATCCATGAGTGAGAGAGCACTGCTAATGTACTGGAAGTAAAAGAAAGTCATTTGTAGAGTGTCATAGTATTATTTTAGCTTTATCTACATCATCTGTCCACAAACTGCCAGATGCTTCCTGCATGGTTGAAAAATTGGAGTAAAATTCAGACTGATCCAAAAGTGTGTGGAAATTTATTACGACATACTTTTCCAAACAGGTTCTTTGATGTTTCATGTTGACACAAACATATCAAATAATCGGCTTTTGGATGGTGTAATTGTAACAAATCTCTTTTTCATGTCTGGTTTGCAAGGAGAGAATGGACTTAGCATTAGACAGTACTTGCAGATGGGAGGAGTCTATCCCATGGTGCAAATCCTGAGAGATTTTGTGAAGTGTCAGCAGGGATATAAAAGGGCAAGATCCTGATAGACCACCATGATATACTGAGTGGAATGGGAAAACCCTTGTGATGTACCAGACAAAGGCTTTCAAAAAGGTTTCAAAAAAGTTCTTAACTGAGTTCAAAATTGTGGGACAAAGCGTTAAAGCAGAGAATAAATTTTAATTGTCGAAGGCAGTAAATAATAGGCAATAATTTTTCATCTGCTCTCCATACTTTGTTCTCCCATTCTTTTATCCCTGACTCTCTTCTCTTGTCATTGTTTCCTTGTCAATGGTTGTTATTCCTTTTGTCTGCCTTCCCTGCCCATCACTACACTTTCTCCTTTCATCTTCTCACCTCATTCCTCATCACCTTGCCTGCCTAACCCTCCCCACCTTCCTCTCCTTCCTTTAAAACTCATTTTTCCCTCCGACTTCATGCAGACATTAAGCAAAGAGAATTGCCAGAGCCTCTGTATGACTTGTTATTTTCCTCTTGTTTGTTTTGTGTAGAGTCATGGAGACTTCACATACAGGGATAGAATGTTGTTATAACACTACAAAAATGACAGAAGAGTTAGGGAAAGTGCAAGAGACGATAGCAGAACTGAGAGATTAAAGCTGTCAGAAATGGCTCTTTCCTTTCGAAGTCAGAAGCCTAGCAGAGCAAATGACACAAGTCGTTAAAATGATGGGGGTGGGGGTGGAAGGGTGGTCAGTTGAATCTGTGTAATGAAGATGTTTTTATTTGTGGGAAATCCAAAACCTAGGATGGTAAATCATAAATATGTTCATTAGTAAATTCAATAAGCAAAGCAAAGGAAAAATGTTTTACACAGAAGCATGTGAAATTCGCTACTATAAATGCAGAGTGGTCAAGGCAAATTGCATAGATATGTTGAAGGGGAAGTTGGATGTTACCTGAAAGATTAAATAATACAATGATCTGTTGATAGGATCAGAAAGGTTGGATCAAATGGCCCATTTCTGTGATGTGAATTCAATGTACTAAGCTTAGTTTGAGTATGTCATTTAGAGTCAAGGAAATGGAAGAATTCATAGTTAATTTAAGCTTTTTAAGAGAGTGCTAAAACTGTTCAGATCTGGGTAAATTAAAGAATAATAACAGGGAACTGAAGATGGTTTTTTCCCATACTGAAATATATTCTTAGTGCTGTGAAGACACTTTATATTTAATAATTGAGTAGATGTAGGTTTTGAATTGTGGAATATTGATGTATTTTAAGGTTTGTGAAAATACCTACTGTAGTTTCTTTAAAAGGAATGTTCACTGAGGACATTGGACTTGTTTTGGCTAGGCTTTCTGCAAATCACATGGTTGGTGATAATTGCTGGGGCTGTTTTGAACAAAGATGGGTTTAGGGAAATCTTTGTTTTTACTGGTTTAGTTGAAGGGAAGCCTGCTAAGAACCAGCTCAGCTGAAGTTCTGTTTTGATATTAAACCAGTAACAATGTTCATGAAAAACCTGATTAATAGTTCTGTTGTTTAAAGTCTGATATAGATAAGATATTTAGTTGATCATCTGAGTACCTGGAAAAAGCATTGTTTTGATATTTTAACCAGTGGAGCAGTGAGACCAGAGTGCCAGTTCACACCTTCAACCAATGTTGTAATACTAAGAATTTTTGTTGTAAACAGAAAGTGGGAACGTTACGTTTAAATGCACCTGTCTTGAGTACATAACAGCTGTGCTTCTTAATCTACTGTGGGTATTATTTTCAGAAGAAATCTTGGGTGCAAAATGTGAATTTGTCATATTCCTGGAGAGGGCGTTGTGTAAGTTCTGATCCCAGTCAGTTCTGACATGGCCCATGCTGCATCTCAAACAGTCTCACCTGAGACCACATCAGCTGGACTTGGCTGCTACATTACACTCCATTGCGTTGGCACACAAGCAATCCACTACTTCTGGCTGTAGCCCACTCATACTCAGTGACTCATTATATGATCTCAACTCTATACAGGCTTAGGAGAAAGCAAGGACTGCAGATGCTAGAGATCAGAGGCGAAAGTGTGGCACTGGAAAAGCACAGCAGGTCAGGAAGCATCCGAGGAGCAGGAGAATCAACGTTTTGGGCAAAAGCCCTTCATCAGGTCTACATCGACAGTGCTGATATTTCAGTTGATGGCTGCAAGTATCCAAACAAGAGGCAGAGCCTGTGCATCAGTGTTGTTTTGCTATCTCTTTCCCTCCTCCTGTATGTGCTGAGTCAGGGCAGAGATCAGGAAAAGATTTGGGATGTCAACTAAGTGGTCCAGTTTAGTGTTTGCATCTTGCACAGAATAGTAATCGGCGAGTGACAGTAAGTTGGGAGTTGAAAAAGAGCATAAGATGAAAATGAAGTGACATCGTTAATGTTCTTAAACATACTAGATCTATGGACTTGAAGGTTATTAGGGGAGGTGATGGCCCAATGGTATTATCGCTGAAATGTTAATCCAGCAAACCTAGGTATTGTTCTGGAGACCTGGATTCAAATCACGCCTTGGTAGATGGTGGAATTTGAATTCACTAAAAATCTGGAATTAACAGTCGAATAATGAGCATGAATCGATTGTTGGATAAACTATCTGGTTGACTTATGTCCTTTAGGGAAGGAAACTGCCATCCTTACCTGGTCTGGCCTATATGTGACTCCAGACCCACAGCAATGTGGTTGACTCTTAACTGCCCAGAGGGATAGGCAATAAATGATAGCCTAGCCAACGACACCCTCATTCTCTGAATGGTTTTGAAAAACATTGTCACAGCTGCCCCACAAGGTGGGAAACCACCCCCTCTGTAAGGCATACAGATTACTGCCATCTTTGTTCCCCACCGGTTTTGTTTTGCTCTTTCAATTGTATGCCACTTGAGAGGCATAGAGGTCTGCATCATAGGAACAGGCACTTCAGCCAATGAATCTATGCCGGTCAAAAGCAACTGCATAACTAGTCTAATCCCATTTTCCAGGATCTGGCCTATAGCCTTGTATGCTTTGGCATCGCAAGTGCACCTTAAATGTTACGAAGGTTTCTGTTTCTACCATCTTTAAAGGCAATAAGTTCCCACCATCCTCTGGGTAGGAAAATGATTCCTCACATCCTTTCTAAACCTCCTGCTCCTTCCCTTAAATCTTCCCTAGTCATAACATTCCTTTCTACCTTATCCATGCCCCTCATAACTTTATACAAACCATTGGCTTAGCTCAGTTGAATGGATAGCTGGTTTGTGATGCAGAGTGATGGCGACAATATGGGCTCAATTGCTGCACTTGCTGCAATTACCACAAAGGACTCTCTTTCTTAACCTCTTTTCTCCTGAGGTTTGGTGACCTCAGGTTAAACTATCACCAGTTGTCTCTTTCTCTCTTTCTCTCTCTCTCTCTCTCTCTCACCCTCTCTCTCTCTCTGTAATGAGAGAACAGCCCATTGGTCAGGTAGATTATGGTGACTTTACCTTAATTTGATACATATCCCTCCTCAGTTTCCTCTGCATCAAGGTAGTAACTCCAGTTTGTCCAAATTTTTTAATTTGAATTTGAATTAGCTTTATTATCTCATTTTCTTGCAAGACAGTCATTGCAATATGTTTGATGATGAGCCTGACATAACATAACAGGTGAAGGCATATGGAAGTAAAGGAAGCTGGATTTGAGGTTGGTAATAGTGGAATCCGCATGTGGGTCAGCTCAGCTATCTGGTTGTTAGGTGTGAGTGTTTATAGGGTCTGCTGGTATTTGGGGATGTTGTGCATTGAGCAATGTGAGATAGAATGATGTGTAGGAAATTTATGTGAACATACATTACTTGACTTCAATTACCAGCTTAGTATTCTTAGATTTCCTATGGTATTATGTTACCTGATTATTTGGATCAGGCACAGAGAACTAAAGTTCCTGGCTACCTGCCTCCAGCTTTTTTTCTGAGGGTGGTCCATAAGGTATCCCATCTCCATAAGTAAAAACAACACCTCTCTCCTCTCCACCCCACCATAATGGCATCCTAAACCTGCAACCCTCTCCCTACCTTGGTGCTAGTTTCCTTTTTTACAATTACTGCAATAGCATTCAGCAGCAACATTTTGTAATTCCATGCAATGTGGGAGGGACAGATTGTCTTTCAGAACAGAAGGATTGCTACACCATGTACTATTAGCACAGAGTACACAGGCAGCCGACAATACTGTGGATGCCAGGTTATACATTATAATGAAATAAATGAGGTGGCAGTGCCAAACTGTTCTACTGCCAACTCCATCTCAATTGGTGTGCATAGATTGCAAGTCCCAACCTCTGCACCCAACAATGATGTGGACAAATATTTTCCCCTTTTGCCAAGATTTTAGACCTGAATTTCATTCAGTTGAAGTAATGTGTTTGAAGAATCATTGGCTGAATGTAAAGCAAAGATTGCAATGTGTTGATTGAATACACAACCTAGATTTCACTGATATAAAAGGAAACTATTGTGGACGTGAGAAACCAAAAGTGAAAGCAGAAAAGGCTGGAATATTGAGCAGGTCAACAAAATTGGTGGAAAGAAAAATAAAGTTAATGTTTCAGGTCGATGTTTAAGAATGTCAGTATGATATGCATACAGATATTTATACTTTTCTAATTATTATTTGATAACATATCATGTAAGTGCTGTAACTATGAAGCCTCTATTACAACATATCTTTTTGATCTACTATTTAATAGACTACTTACTGCAGAATTATTTCAATGTCACATGAATACCAATTGGCATCACTGTAAACATTTCACTGAATTATTCAACCTTTATGATCCTTCATGATTTTAATATTCATTGAAAACTGACATTGTTTATTCTTCAAAAACGATATATTACCAAGTGCTACTTAATTACTGAATATTTCAGACTATCACACAGGGTGAAATATTAATAATGTATTTATTACATTGTTAATTAACCATAATATTAGCACAGGAAGACTGTGGCATCGGTAAATTATCTCCTTTCAGCAGCCAGCTAGACACAGTTGACTGCTATCCTTCTCCAGTGATTCTCCACCATCTTCCTGACTAGTGGGTCTACACTCACCTGCTTCTATTTTTATCCATCAAATTGTGGTTAGAGACTCACCTGCAATAGTTTCTTTTCCCAGTCCATCATCTTGCCATTGGTGATCCCCAATCTCTCCAAGGATTTTTAAACATTTTCTTAATTTCTTCGTAGGATGTGAAAATCACTGACAAGGCCAGAATTTGTTGCCTGTCCCTAATTGGACTTGAATCACTGTTGGTGCATCTACAGTGCTGTTAGGAATGTTGTAAAGTGAAAGAGTGGATAAATGTAGCCTGACTAATCTTGACCAGTTTGCAGTAACCTTTTTTAACTCAGGGACATTGTGAGATTGACAAAGGGGACAAGAGTCAGGGAAAAATCCAAGACAACTTTATTGAACACTTTATTGGGGAAAAAGAATATATATCAGATTCTACTATTGTACTTTAATGAAACTCTACCAATCACTTCACAGAACGTCTTCGTAAACACTCTCAAATCTGCACTAATTATCTGTTTCTGAAACATGCTTTTCAGAGTTAAAAATCACACAACACCAGGTTATAGTCCAACAGGATTACTTGGAAGCACACTAGCTCTCAGAGCACCGCTCCTTCATCAGGTGATCTCGTGATGAAGGAGCGGCGCTCCGAAAGCTAGTGTGCTTCCAATTAAACCTGTTGGACTATAACCTGGTGTGTGATTTTTAACTTTGTACACCCCAGTCCAACACCAGCATCTCCAAATCATGCTTTTCAGGATTTGCTACACCCTACACATTGGTCCCTACTACTGTATTTGAACTCTTTGTCTGATAAGATCAGTAATACCCATTCATTAAGACTGGGACAGGCTGTTTCTTGGTCTTCGAGCGATGTTTTAGGGTCCAGAGTCATTGGTTGAGGTTTCCCCTGTTCTTTTGGGCTATTTCTGATCTTCAGGTCATCTCACCAAGGTAGGCTCTCTGGAGATGCCATTGAAGAAGGTGGAAGAAGCAGAGGGAGCTGGGACTCCAGATTGACTCTTTTATCCCCCTCCACCTTCTCGAAACTTCTGTGACCTGTAACCAAAACTAGCGTTGGACAGGGCCAGGAAGACCCGACGAAGTGATTACTTGCCACATTTGGGGGTCACAGAACATGGCTTTGAAACTTATCAAGTGCTCTCCATGTTACACAAATTCTCTGGCCTCCCACTGAGCTGGACGGCAACAAGTCTGCATAGCATTCTTCTAACAAGGCAGCTTCACTGGAGTTAGAAACAACGGTTCATTTTGAAACAATGTGGCTATTAGTACCTGGCCAGGCAGTTCCAGTCTGTCTGATTGATAGCAAGTTGATTGTCTATGGCCTGGCTGCATGAATTCTGTACGTTCCAGCTCTGCAGTTTGCAATTTGCAATTTGCAGAGTCCAGCCAGATTTAAACTTGGCTTCGACATTTCAAGTTTTTATCAATTCTCATGAAAATATGTTAATATTTCTGTAATAATCCTGGAAATCATGGTTCATCCTACAATGATAAAGGAACAGGATGGTGTGTGCCTCAGAGGAGAACTTGCAGGTTTTTTGCTCCCATGCATCTGCTGCCCTTGTCATTGGTACAAGGTGTCAGGTCCTTTTGAAAGTTGCTTGGTAAGTTGCTGTTGTGCATTTTGGTAATGGTACACACTGCCACTGTGCATCAGTGTAGAGGGAGGGAATGTTTAAGATGATGCATGGAGAACTGGTCAAATGAGTTACTTTAAACTGGATGGTGTTGAGCTGCCAAAGCTGTTGGAGCTGCTCATATCAAAACTAGTTTTCTATCACACTCCAGACTTGTGGATTGTAGACAGGGTTTTTGACTAAGGACATATGTTACTCACATTAGAATTTCCAAACTGTGGCCTGATGTAAAGATAGATGGCAGGTCAGAAGATTGTACAGAATATAAAAACAAGCAAAGATAACTAAAAAATGAATAATGAATGAAAAAAAATAAGAGTATAAGACAAAGTTAGCTATAAATACAAAGCGATAAGAGATATTTAGAAAAGAAAAGGGTTTACAAAGCGAGTGTTGATCCTTTACAGAGTGGGTCTGGTGAATTAATTGTGGAAAGTACCTGAATCTAGCAGGTTATTTGCATAATTCTTCACTATAGAGAATATGAGTAAAATCTCAGAAATAGTTGTAAATCAGGAATTGAAAGAGAGGAAGGAAATCAAGAAAATTCCAATCATCAGGGAAATGCTTCTGAGCAAACTGTTCAGGCTGTGGGCTGACTTGTTCTTTTACAATGTTGAAAGAAACGCTGGTGAAAAACTTGATG
Organism: Hemiscyllium ocellatum; assembly: GCF_020745735.1. NCBI lineage: Eukaryota > Metazoa > Chordata > Chondrichthyes > Orectolobiformes > Hemiscylliidae > Hemiscyllium > Hemiscyllium ocellatum. The sequence goes on from NC_083418.1 coordinate 39,990,259, forward strand.
TCATGACTTTAATTTTCCAAAATTCTCCAGATTCGGGGAAGGTTCAATTAGGTTGGAAAATAGTATGTGTGACACCTTTATTCAAAAAGAGAGGGGGACTGAAAACAGGAAACTACAGCCCGTTGAGCTTTACATCTATCAGAGACAATGTTAGAAGCTATTATTAAAGCAGAGTACTTAGATTTAAGGTAATCAGGCAGAGTCATTATGATTGTATGAAAGCGCATATTGTTTAACCAATTTATTGGAATCTTTGAGGAAGTAACATGTGTTGTAGGTAAAGCGAAACTAGTGGATGCACTGTTCTTAGGCTTCCAGAAGAGAATTTAATAAAGTTTCCATCAGAAGTTCTTGTAGAAAATAAAAGCTGTTGGTGTAGGAGGTAATATATTGGCATGGATAGAAGATTGGTTAGCCAAAGGGAAATAGGAAGTAAGCATAATTGGGTAATTTTCTGGTTGACAAGATATAATGGGTGGTATGGCACAGAGATCAGTGCTGAGATCTCAAATTCTTATAATGTGTATAAATAAGTTGAATGAATGGATGTACGGTGTGATTACCAAATGTGCTGATGTGACAAGGATGGTTAGAAAAAAGGTTATGAAAAGAACATAATAAGGTCATAAAGGGACAAAGATTAAGTGAGTGAACAAAAATCTGGCAAATGAAATATAATGTGGGAAAATTTAAATAATACATTTTAGCAGGAAGAATAAGTAGAAGCACTATCTAAATAGTGAGAGATTGCAGAGCTTGAAAATACAGAGCGATCCGGGTGTTCTTGTACATGAATTCAAAAAGCTAGTATACAGATACAATAAATAATAAGAAAAGATCTTACTGAGGGGAACTGAATACAATATAGGGTGGATTATTGCTGAGACCATAACTATGCATATTATTCATCTTCTCATTTAAGAAAAGCTGTAAATGCACTGAAAATAGTTCTAGCTGGTTTTACCACACGAATGGACACGTTGTCTCATTACGAAAAATTGAGAGAGGCTGCGCTTGTATCCATTGCGGTTTAGCAAAATGAAAGATTACTTGATTGAACCATATGAGGTACAGGGAGGTTTTGACAAAGTGAATATAGAAAGCATTGATCTTTTTCTACAAGATTCTAGAATCAGAAGTCACTGTTTCAAAATATGGAGTCACCTGTTTAAAACATAAGAGAGGAGAATCGTTTCCTCAGAAGAAGTTATGAATCTTCGGAATTCTTTTCCTGCAAAGGTGATGAAAGCAGAATCGTTGAATATTTTTAAGACAGAGGCAGATAGATTCTTGATAAGCAATGAGGTAAAAAGTTATCGGGGCTGGGCAGGAATGTGAAATAATCTGATCGGCGATTGAATGATTGAACAAAGAGCAGCCTGCAAGAAACGTGGAGAAGAAGAGGTTGCAGGGTCAGCGGGAAGGAAGCTGTAGGATAGGGGGAGAGAGTGAAGAATGGAGATTATGGAGGGGTAGGAAGGGTCTGCATGGAATGGGAAAAAGAGAATACTGGGGAATATGGAAAGGAAGAGTTTGCATAGATTGCATTGGCTGAATTCCTGGCAGCCTTCTGAGTTGAGCTAATTATCACGAGTTGTTTAAATACCAGAATAGACTAATGACCAAAGTTATCATTCACATGTGAGGTGTATGAGTGAGTGGTGAAAGATTTTCAACACTCCTTCAACATTCTTTTCTTTTAGACTAGGATGAATTTATTCCATGGGCTGGGTTTACTTTGACTCTATATTTCCCATCCTCTGAAACATTGATGGTGGAGATCACCTTCCCCCATTCCATTTCCAGATATCCCTCTTGAAGCATTAAATAGATCAATAGCCATTAATTGAGTTGAAGCTGGGACTTGCTCCCTTCAGAAACAGGGATGTTGGGGTGGGCAGAAATGTCAAGGAGGAGGTGAATCTGGGGATATTGAATGCAATTTTCAGGACAGTGGGACAGCAGCTAATGGCCCTAGCTGCCTCATTCAGGAGGAATCATTCCTTCCCACCACTAGCTAGCAGGCTGACCTCTTGGGATGGGACTCTCCTGAAATCCCAGGCAGATTTGGTGGGAATCGGACCCTTATGGGGACATGAAGGCCTCAAAATTGTTCTGCCATCAGATGCCCACCTTAAACTGGTAAAATTTCTGTGGAGTAGGAACAGGTGAAATGGTGGCAGGCACAGTTCTCGCTGGACTTAAAGAGCCCCTTGTCTCCAAAGCCCCAGCAAGGTAGTTTTAAATCTGCTTATTTATAATTTAAAAAATTGTTTTGAATTTCCATTTTTAAAAAGTTTTTAGGGTTGATATTTAGCTTTATGTCTTAACTGTTGCAAACTGGCAGATGCTTTCACCAAGAATATTTCAACCCACTCTATTGCTAGGAAAAATGTTCATTGTTATTTTTATATTTCCTAAGGGTTCCACAAGTTTCCCAGAAGGGGAAGCAGGAGAAGTCGGTCAGCTCTCCATGCCTCTATTTCATGTCCTCTCAGCTTTGTTTTAACATTAGCCATCATTGTTTCATAGTCAGGAATATGGCATTCTTTCATAGGTATCAATGGCAAGATCATCCCATCCCCACTTGCCTATGAATGGAATGCTGGCCATGTCATTTCAGAATTCTCGTAAGAGTTAACCACATTGATGTGAGTCACATGTGGACCAGATCAGGTAAGGACAACAGATTACCTTCTGTAAAATACATTCATGAAACCAGATGGGCTTCGACAACAATTTCTGATCGTTTCATGGCTACAGTCACTAAGGACTAGCTTCACATTCTAGATTTATTAACCAAATCCCACCAACCACTGTGGTGGGGTTTGAAGCTATGGCCTTATTAGTTTGGGCCTTTAGACTATTGATTCTGTGATGTTCCACCATAATTTCCCCATGTCCAAATACTTCTAGAATGTAGAAAACAAACATAAACAATATATACAATAAACCCATTAATGAGTAATGTGAAGCCATAGAGTAGGCCAGTCTCTTAAAGTGAATAACCCTGTTATCTGTAGCTTGGGGTGAGCAGAGGCTAACAGTAGCCTTCTCTTCAATGTGAATAAACAGGTTGCTTCTCCTGTCTTCACACACAGGTAACTCCTGAGGGAGGTGCTACAGATTACCATTACTAGACTCGTAGTCCAGAACACTAGGCTAATATTCTAGAGACATGGGCTCGAATCCTACCATTAGAGATGGTTTTATTTGAATCCAGTAAAGATCTGGAATTTTTAAAGAATTAGGCTAATGGCAATCAATTGTCATGAAACACATCTGGTTCATTGATGCTCTTTAGGGAATCCTTAGATCCTTACCTGGTCTGATCAGACCCAGCATGTTGCTGGCTGTTAACTTCCTCTCTAAATGATGCCCTAGTCAGAAATGCCCCAATCACATGAACAAATAAAAAGAAAACAATAAAGCTATCTTCTGGGTGTGTTCCACATCTGGCAATATATTTAGGAACTATTGGTTTGACTACTTTGCATTTGAAAAAAGAAATATAGTTCATAAAAACATTACATTTATGGCATACCTTTCACAATGTCAGGACATCCATAATCCCTTTTGGCCAATTATTGAAGTGTAGTTACTGCTGTAATTGAGCAAACCTATGGTAACCAAATTCTGCACAACCACAAAAACAATGGCACAAATAGCTAGATCATCTTTGTTACATGCTTGCTGAGTCTGAAAAGGTGGATGGACATCAACATAACCTAGAAGACACATTTCCATCTGTGAAACACTCCTCGGTACCTTACTAAAGCTCTAGCCTGAATTACACAAAGAAATAGAGGGTTTGGTTAAGAAAAAGAAGGAAGCATATGTCAGATATAGGCAGGATAGATCGAGTAAATCCTTAGAAGAGCATAAAAGCAGTAGGAGTATACTTAAGAGGGAAATCAGGAGGGCAAAAAGGGGACAGGAGATAGCTTTGGCAAATATAATTAAGGAGAATCCAAAGGGTTTTAAGGACAAAAGGGTAACTAGGGAGAGAATAGGGCCCCTCAAAGATCAGCAAGGCGGCCTTCATGTGGAGCATGCAGAAAATGGGGGAGATACTAAACGAGTATTTTGCATCAGTATTTACTGTGGAAAAGGAAATGGAAGATATAGAATGTAGGGAGATAGATGGTGACTTCTTGAAAAATGTCCATATTACAGAGGAGGAAGTGCTGGATGTCTTGAAATGCATAAAGGTGGATAAATCCCCAGGACCTGATCAGGTGTACCCTAGAACTCTATGGGAAGCTAGGGAAGTGATTGCTGGGCCTCTTGCTGAGATATTTGTATCAATGATAGTCACAGGTGAGGTGCCAGAAGACTGGAGGTTGGTTAACATGGTGCCACTGTTTTAGGGTGGTAGAGACAAGCCAGGGAACTATAGACCAGTGAGCCTGATGTCGGTGGTGGGCAAGTTGTTGGAGGGAATCCTGAGGGACAGGGTGTACATGTATTTGGAAAGGCAAGGACTAATTAGGGACAGTCAACATGGCTTTGTGAGTGGGAAATCATATCTCACAAACTTGATTGAGTTTTTTGAAGAAGTAAGCAAAGATGATTGATGAGGGCAGAGCGGTAGATGTGATCTACATGGACTTCAGTAAAGCATTCGACAATGCTCCCCATGGGAGACTTGTGAGCAAGGTTAGATCTCACGGAATACAGGGAGAACTAGCCATTTTGATACAGAACTGGTTCAAATGTAGAAGACAGAAGGTGGTGGTGGAGGGTACTGGAAGCCTGTGACCAGTGGAGTGCCACAAGGAACGGTGCTGGTTACTCTACTTTTCATCATTTATATAAATGATTTGGATACGAGCATAAGATGACACCAAAATTGGAGGTGCAGTGGACAGCGAAGAAGTTTACCTCAGATTACAACAGGATCTTGATCAGATGGGCCAATGGGCTGAGGAGTGGCAGTTGGAGTTTAATTCAGATAAATGTGAGGTGCTGCATTTTGGGAAAGCAAATCTTAGCAGGAGTTCCACACTTCATGGTAAGGGCGTAGAGAGTTTTGCTGAACAAGGAGACCTTGGAGTGCAGGTTCATAGCTCCTTGAAAGTGGAGTCACAAGTAGATAGGATAGTGAAGAAGACATTTGGTATGCTTTCCTTTATTGGGCAGAGTATTGAGTGCAGGAGTTGGGAGGTCATGTTGCGGCTGTACAGGACATTGGTTAGGCCACTGTTGGAAAATTGCATGCAATTCTGGTCTCCTTCCTATTGGAAAGATATTGTGAAACTTGAAAGGGTTCAGAAAAGATTTGCAAGGATGTTGCCAGGGTTGGAGGATCTGAGCTATAGGGAGAGGCTGAATAGACTGGGGCTGTTTTTCCTGGAGTGTCGGTGAAAGGTGACCTTATAGAGGTTTACAAAATTATGAGGCATGGATAGGATAAGTAGACAAAGTCTTTTCCCTGGGATGGGGGAGTCCAGATCTAGAGGACATAGGTTTAGGGTGAGAGGGGAAAGATATGAAAGACCTCAGGGGCAACTTTTTCACACAGAGGGTGGTACATGTATAGAATGAACTGCCAGACGAAGTGGCGGAGCCTGGCACATTTGCAGCATTTAAAAGGCATTTGGATGGGTATATGAATAGGAAGGGTTTGGAGGGATGTAGGCCAGGTGCTGGCAGGTGGGACTAGATTGGGTTGGGACGTCTGGTCGGCATGGATGGGTTGGACCGAAGGGTCTGTTTCTGTGCTGTACATCTCTATGACTCTATGACATGCAGAAACCACCATGCTGTGGTTATTCTCAACCCATTTCATCAAAGGTATGTGAAGCTTGGTGTGTGAATCTTCCATGATTATCCCAAATCTCTATGAATTGAAGACTGATCCCCAGTACTTTGGTAGAAACCACACAAAGCTAAAATGAAAGGAGTATTAATAAAATTAACTTTGAAGACACTTGTTTATTTGTTGGAAATAGAGAAAATTTGGCAAAAAGTCTGTTTGACAGCATTGAGTCAGCCAAATGACTCAGGAAGAATCTGTTTGCTTTCAAACTGGCGTGGGAAAGCAGTATTCCATGAGGATGGACATGCTGGATGACTGAAAGCAAGTGCATGGAGGTTGGCAGTGAAATATATCCAACCCACAGCTGCCAGGTCAATGTACACATACCATGAACTTCATTGCCAATTTCAAGCAGATCTCCTGTGCAGTGTATTTTTGACTTCAAACAAGGATCGCATGCATTAATGCCAGTAAAACTAGTCGTAGCATACACAATGCAAGCTCGAGTTACTGCTCTCTTAAAATGGCAAAGATGAACATCAAAAATGTACCTGATCCAAGTGACCTTTGTAAAAGTGGAAGCATCTATTGGCCCAATATGAGAGGTTCTGGACCCAGCAAGATTCGACATTTGGGTAAGAGAAAGGAAATCTATTGGAGGTACGAATCAACCATTCCTCCATCCTGTAGGCCTTACAGAAAGCCAGAGTTCTCATAAAGCCAAATGACTGCAGTTTGAACTGAATTCAAAAAAATAAACTTTTATATACTTGTCCGTGATCTACAGCCTATGAATACACTGTCGATGTCAATGGATCACAACCCAAATCCACAAATATTTCTTTAAATTGAATCTCAGTGATACATTCTCTATTTCTTCTTCTTTATACATGGAACATTAGAAGAAATGAAAACCTTTCTTTTATTTATGTAAGAATTCCTTATGATTGCTTTAAGAATTTAAGGAATAACTATTTTATCATTAATTAATAGACTTATGTGGTTTAAAATATTATTTTGCTCTAATTCGCAAGATACACTTAATGTTAAATACTGGCACCATTAACTGTGTACTATTCCATTAAAATTCTATTTATTTTTCATCAGTTATCTGTAAATCGCATTTTATATATCTTAAGCACAATTCTGAATTAAATTATTTTTCTTGAAACTCAACAAATTTTGTGGAAGCATTTCATCTAGCTCTCAGAATGCTGGTTGGTTGGCAAGTGGATTCTGATTCGTAGATCTATTGCCAAGAATGCTACATCAATTATTGATAACTGACAGTTAACTGCCAAGATTTGTTTAAATTTTAAATCGGACTGGTTGATTCTGATAGGTTAATGCACTGTACTGAGAATGAACCAGAGAATCACTATTTCTTATTTTGCTAGGAAAGGGGTAGGAGGTTAGATGTAATAACATTGAAGACATTTTTTTTATGAAACCCAATAAAGATGTTTGTGGGAGCTGAGGCTAATGGCTATCCCATGACAACACCATCTATTTGGGCATTTATAGTTTTGTTAAAAGGGAACTGCAGTGCGCTAGTTCAATTAATCTACACATTGGTGATGTTATGAGAGGGATCTATATACAAATTACAATTAATATAGTACTGAATTGCAAATGTCAATTGTTTCCTGGAGTAGTGCATTGGTATATAGGCCAGCAATGTCAAATGAGCACATCTATATTGCATTACTATTTGTCTGCAAGTCCCATATGGTCTTCACAAATATGAAAGAATCCTCCATTATGTATATGGAAAATTTGCACTAAACTAGTAACAGTGATTCACTTGAGATAAACTGGCCAAATTTAGCTGCAGCTCACACCCCCTCTCCCCCCCCCCCCCCCCCCCCACCCACATCCACTGCTCATGGTCAATCTTCTCACATGTTTTCATTCCATCATTAACACTCATGCCACTTCTCACATTCATAGAGCTGCTTTTACTCATTGTAGAAGACAATTGCGAGGGAGAGGCAGAAAATGGAGGTGAACCTGTATCCATAAGCATAAACTTGAGATCAGCATGTTGGCATATCTATTGGGCATCAGTCCAGTTGTAGAGTGATGGGGTGGTCCAGGCAGGTGGTATTAGCTGGCATCCTGCCATTTGGCACTCAACTCTCAGTCACATTAAATTGATGTCAGCAGTAACTGAAGTGTTATGAACAGTCTTTAGTGAGTTTGTACCTTTTCTAAATGTTAATATCCCACATACCCTTCACAAGTGATAGACGTGATGATGAGGAGTCCTCAGAGGTGAGTGACCACACTAAGGATGCATTGTCATATGAATTCTGCCCATCCTACATCAATGCAGATGCATATTTTTCAGGGGATTCTGCATTACAAGAAGGTAGGATGGTACATGCTGAGGTACATATCAGATGTGAATAGGAGCAGGTGCTGGAAACAGGGACAGCAGCTTAGAGTCCCTGGCCATTGAGTGCAGGACCCCCCGGCTCTGCTCAGCTGGATACAAACCCTGAGCCTCAGGCTCGAGCACGGAAAGGAAGCTGGGGAGCCAGGATGGGAAATGGGTGCACAACTGTATATGTTGCTAGAGGCAGTGTGTAACTTAGGAAAGAGAGATTAAAAGAGTCTAAATCCAGCATCAGTGCTGATGACCATCTCTGTGCAAAGAGTGGCCACCATTGTGAAGAATCAGATGTGTTAAGTCACTGAGTGTATGCTGGACCCAATAGACTGCTCTCACTCACTGCAACATCACACTGGATAGAGCAAAGCCTCATTTTGCTAGCTCCAGACCTCACTGACATATAGCCAAATGTTTTTAATCTCATTCTTGCCAGGTGGTTAGATAGAAGACTAAAACTCTGATGTTTTTTTGAATAAACCTGGTTTATTGTGTTGTGGTACCCGGCAGTGGCCGTCACATGTTGAGGTGGGATTTGAACCAGACCTTCTGGGCCTGATGTTTGGACACATCACTATGCTGCCAGACCTGAATAAGGCACATTGCTTTGTAGGTACAGTTTAGTAACCACTCAGGATATTTTTAATCAGTTGGTTTGGATGGGTTATGACACACCTCTGCTGCAGATGGGTTTTAACCCCAGATTGTCTATCCCAAGGTTAAGGATGGTCCCCTGTGATGTACCTGTTCATCCTTTATAATGGATTCAGACAATCAATTCGTCTATTAGACACAGTCACCTGCTTAATTCCTTGCTAAGACTTCAGCTTCTGTCTTGCAGGCAGCTCATCACCGGGCAGAGAAGTTGGAGGACTGACTCCTTTCAACTGTTTCCCCACTTTTCAGCCATTGACCTGCCCTCAGACAGAATACCACAATGATCTCCAGTCTTGATGACCAAGGCAGATGCAGGGTTCTGGTGGGGGCGGATGTCTTTATTGCTAATCACTGGTGCCCAGGCCCTCCAGGGCCAGGATGTGAACTGGATCCAAGTGACACTGCTCCCTCTGTAACCAATCAGAGCAAGGCTGTCCACAAAAGCTGAAAGAGATTGAACCTGGGAGCAAATGACCCACTGATCTCTCTCAGGCTACTCCAATAACAGAATGCTCCTCACCCACTCCTACTGCTGATACGTTCAATAATGAGCAGCAAATTTGGAAAAGAACTAATGTGATTAGAGGAGTAGCTGGGGTCACGCTTGATCAGGATTGGACTGGCACCAGGAGTTGGGCCTAGTTAAATTCAGAACGTGAGATTTTCCAGGACTGGGCCTTAAGGATCGCTGGGAATCAGGATCAAGGATTGCTGTTTTTGGGTCTGGGATATGCTGCCTGCTGCCCAAGAGCTGGTATGGAGGCAATAAAGAGGCTGCACGTGGCAGTGGAAAAGGGGGCTTGGAAAGAAAGAGGTGAAACTGAGGCATGGAGAGCAGTGACTGTAACATAGAGCAAAGGGAGATGGCTGCATGGGGGAAAGTATAAGGAGAAGGCTGCAAGTGGAAAAGGAGGAGTTGCAGTGGGGAGGAAGCTGCAATGGGGAGAGAGAAGGAAAAGGATATGGGGAAAGAAGAAAGAGGGCTAAAGATGAGGCTACAAGATGGAGGTGAGAAGAATGAAGTTGCAAGATGAGACAAAGAGGTTGCACAGGAGGGAGAAGCATTCTAAACCTGTTAATAAATGAGTGCTCAACTAACTAGAAACCAAGAGCAGTCAAAATTATTGTGGTAATGAATTCCTTGCAAATGAATGTTCATTCTCTAGTTTGTGTCTGCCTATGTTCAGTATTTTGGGAGTGTGGTGCAGAAGAGATGGATGCTATTATAATAGACAATATATCCATTTTACAAATTTAAATGTACGATCAAGAACAGAATTACAGCAAAAATGGTTACAGCTGTCTGGTTAACAAGTTCCAGCTAATACAAATGCTATAGCTCTGACCTTGCCAGCAGATATGTTTACAATGATGTAATATTTGGGATAGAAGTGTATGTCAGTTATTTTGAGAACTTCTTGTTGCTGACTTATGCTTGTTGTCTAATGCCAACTTAAATACTGTACTGTCTAGGCAATTAATGCTCTCCTGTGTACTTAGTTTCCAACTTTAAGTACAATTATGTCATCATTGGACAAGCATATGGAGGTACATGGAATAGTGTAGGTTAGATGGACTTCACATTGGTATGACAAGTTGAGGGCCGAAGGGCCTGTACTGCGCTGCAATGTTCTAAATGTTCTATGTACATGGCTTTAGATTTAATGGAAGGTTGCTATGATATTATTGATGAATTCTTCTAATTCTGTTTCTACGTGAGTTCAAATATACAACATGTCATCACAAAATACAGAGTGTATTGTTACTATGCATCTGCAATTGTAATAAAGGAGTTGGTGAGAATGAAGAAAGAGCCACTGAAGCTCAAAAAGGTTCCCCTTAAAAAAATTCTTAGGAGCCCTCAAAAAATTTAACATGGATTCAAGTGCACAGAAGTGGAGCTGTTTAGGTAATATGACCAAGCAAATTGTGTGCAATTTTCTGACAAATCTATGAAGTGTATCATATTGAAACCTGGACTTTTGATGGTCTTTTATAAATAGAGGCATAGAGTACAGAGTGTTTTACTGAACCTTCATAAAACAATTGAAGTAGAATTTGGGAGGGCCCTTAATGGAATCTAAACCCAAAGTTGTCCATAATGGATGTCTCAACCCACCACAGCTGGATAAACTACCTTCAGCTCAACCAAAACTAAAGGAATATAGGAATAAGGGGAAGTCAATCAGAAAGAGGATTTGTTGGACAGACAGTTCTGCTATAACATGCATTTCTTCAACGTGAATTGGCTATAATGCAATTGAAGAATTTAGACCATTACTTGTAGAATGCAAATTTTCCTTAACTTGCACTGGCTATAATGCAATTCCCGTTCCATTGGTTTAAATGGTGCTGCTACTATGCGATTTTCTTGTAACGCAGGTTTGCACAGAAATGGAACTATTGTGTTATATCAGAACAGATTGTACATCATAGAACCTTCTCCAGAGGTCAGGCTGTGAGCTGTGACTCATTTGGGAGTGCTCTATTTTAAATCTCAATTAATGTAATTTCACCTATTCCACTTAAGGGCTTGAACACAAAACTCAAGGCTGAAACCTCAGTATTATATTGAGGGAATGGTGCACGGAGTGAGATTCTGAACTACATTTTACAAACCTTTTGGGGACACATTTGGAGGCTGTACATATAGCACAGTAAAATAGATGAGGCTTTTAATCTCATCACCTATCCACTTTGCCAGGGACAGGGAAGGTGACTCACACTCTGCCTGTCCAGAATTCAATTAAACGGTTTGCTTACATGAGGGTATTTTGCTTATATCAGATGGACTCAATGCTAGGAGGAGACCACTGTCAGCTTCCTTCCAGTAGGTTCCAGGTTGGAGGTGTGGAGTCTGTTTGGGCCATTTCTCAGTCCATGAAAGGGTCAAAAGTGACCATGGTTTCCCCTGCAGCAATAGCATCACCTACTCCCCATGAATCACAGCTTGCCTGACTGGCCCTGATACTCTCCCTTACCAGACTTCAAGGCCACTCACTGTCTGATTGGACTCATGAGGATGATTTCTGTCTTTAATAGTGGTGAAAACCTGGGGCAGCAAAATGCAACTTTGTTTCACACCAGTCACAGGTAGGGCCTCCCTCTGTTTTCAGTCCCAGGGATCAGGGTTTCTACCAACAATTCACCCCATTCTCTTTTGAATGAAATATCACACCGTAGCTTGTTCAAATTAATATAAATATGTCATGGTACTATTTGAAAGAATGGAAACTATATCGCTGGTGTCCAGACGAAAGTTTATCCCTCGACTAACATAAGAAGGAAGATTGATTACTGTTTGTGGGGGCTTGCTGTGTGCAAATTAGCTGCTGTGTTACCATGGTGACAATGCTCAAAGTAGGCCTTTGGCTGTTAAACACTTGACATGTCCAGTGATTATGGAAAGCATTATATAAATGTAAACCTTTCCTTGGAAGTTAGCAGTTCAGGCACTCAACATTTTTTTAAAAGTATCTTAATAGCTGTTGTTGCTGTCCTAGGAAGAAGGTTCCTATGGCTCATTGTTGGTGTTAATTCCTGGTGTCACTAATGGGTAACTTCTCGCTCAGGAGTCAGTCAATCCTCACTGGAGAAAGCACCAGTGGGATGTTTAATTAAAGAAAGCAACAACAGCGCAATAATTCCTGGATTCTTGGCACAAACTTGCAGGATGATCACAGAATAATTGGACGTTAAGGCAGTGGAAGTGTTTTTGATTCATGAACATGTCTATTGGCAGATAGCATGAGTGGATGGAGGGGGTTAATCACCTGCATTAGCCATGGGAATCCAACCATTGAACACAGGACCTCATCCATAAGAGAATTTGACAATGGAAAACCAGGCATTGGCAACCACCATAACAGTCTTGTGACATCCTAGAGATACCTCCAGTGAATCCCCAGTAGGTGCTACATATAAATTATGTTATGGTGACTTTGATATTAGCCATGCACAACCAGCAGGACTTGAGGCAGTTTGCATCCAGAAGCTTGAACCTTGAGGCACTATTGCCCAGACAGCTTGAGAAAGCTCACCTCTACACCTTCTACTGGGTGAAGTTTGTCCTTGAAGCTACAGCTCTCTGCCAATTCCTCCTGTGCCAAGGCACTCTTCAGTGACATTTGAAAGCAAGCCCACAAAGTTGCAATAGCCTCAAATTATTTCATGATGAACGTGAGGAATAGTGCCAGAAGACTGGAGGATAGGAAATGTTGTCCCCTTGTTCAAGAAGGGTAGGAGACAATCACAGTAATTATTGACCAGTAAGCCTTACTTCAGTTATGTGTAAAGTGTTGTAAAGGACTAAGATAGGATTTATAATAATCTAGAAAAGAATGCATTGATTAGGGATAGTCAACACTTGCGAAGGGTAGGTCATGGCTCACACCTTACTTTAGTTCTTTGAGGTGACCAAGCAGGGAGAGGAGGGTAAAATGTTTGATGGGGTGTATATGGATTTCAGTAAAGTGTTTTGATAAGGTTCCCCACAGTAGGCTATTACAGAAATGAGGCATGGGATGGAGTGTGGTTTAATAGCTTGAATCAGAAATTGGCTAGTTCCAAGATGACAGAGGGTGGTAGCTGATGGGAAATGTTCAGCCTGGAGTTCAGTTATTAGTGGTATACCACAAGGATGGGTGTAGGGGCCACAGCTGTTCTAACTTATTCATAAATGACTTGAGGGCATAGAAGGATGGGTTAGTAAGTTTGCATATGACACGAAAGATCAGTGATGCTGTGGACAGTGCACAAGGATATTGCAGGTTACAAAAGGGACATGGAAAAGCTGCAGAGCTGGGGCGAGAAAGTGCTAGAAAAGCTAAAAGGTCTTAAAGTTGATAAATCTCCTGGGCCTGATGGGCTACATCCTAGAGTTTGAGGGAGGTGGCTGGGGAAAGAGGCATTGGTTGAGATCTTTCAAAAGTCACTGGAGTCAGGGAAAGTCCCGGATGATTGGAAGATCGCTGTTGTAACCCTCTTGTTCAAGAAAGTATCAAGACAAAAGATGGAAAATTATAGGCCAATTAGCCTAACCTCAGTTGTTGGTAAAATTCTAGAATCAATCATTAAAAGGATGAGGTTTCTAAATTCTTGGAAGAGCAGAGTTGGATTAGAACAAGTCAACATGGATTTAGTAAGGGGAGGTTATGCCTGACAAACCTGTCAGAATTCTTCGAAGAGATGACAAGTAGGTTAGACCAGGGAAATCCAGTGGATGTGGTCTAGATAGGCTTCCAAAAGGCCTTTGATAAGGTGCCACACGGGAGGCCGCTGAGCAAGGTGAGGGCCCATGGTGCTCACGGTGAGCTACTGGTACGGATTGAGGATTGGCTGTCTGACAGAAGGCAGAGAGTTGGGATAAAAGGTTCTTTTTCGGAATGGCAGCCGGTGACAAGCGGTGTCCTGCAGGGTTCAGTGTTGGGGCCGCAGCTGTTCACGTTATATATTAATGATCTGGATGAAGGCACTGGGGACGTTCTAGCAAAGTTTGCCGATGATACGAAGTTAGGTGGACAGGCAGGTAGTACTGAGGAAGTGGGGAGGCTGCAGAAGGATCTAGACAGTTTGGGAGAGTGGTCCAAGAAATGGCTGATGGAATTCAATGTGAGCAAATGCGAGGTCTTGCACTTTGGCAAAAAGAATAAAAGCATAGACTACTTTCTAAATGGTGAGGAAATTTGTAAGGCCAAAGTACAAAGGGATCTAGGAGTGCTCGTCAAGAATTCTCTAAAGGTAAACATGCAGGTTGAGTCCGTGATTAAGAAAGCGAATGCAATGTTGTCATTTATCTCAAGAGGGTTGGAATACAAAAGCACCATTGTGCTACTGAGACTTTATAAAGCTCTGGTTAGGCCCCATTTGGAGTACTGTGTCCAGTTTTGGTCCCTACACCTCAGGAAGGACATACTGGCACTGGAGTGTGTCCAGAGATTCACAGATGATCCCTGGAATGGTAGGTTTAACATACAAGGAACAGCTGAGGATCCTGGGATTGTATTCATTGGAGTTTAGAAGATTAAGGGGAGATCTAATAGAAACTTACAAGATAATACATGGCTTGGAAAGGGTGGATGCTAGGAAATTGTTTCCGTTAGGAGAGGAGATTAGGACCCGTGGACAGCCTTAGAATTAGAGGGGGTAAATTCAGAACAGAAATGCAGAGACATTTCTTCAGCCAGAGAGTGGTGGGCCTGTGGAATTCATTGCCGCAGAGTGCAATGGAGGCCAGGACGCTAAAATGTCTTCAAGCCAGAGATTGATAGATTCTTGATGTCATGAGGAATTAAGGGCTATGGGGAGAATGCAGGTAAGCGGAGTTGAAATGCCCAGCCATGACTGAATGGCGGAGTGGACTCGATAGGCTGAATAGCCTTACTTCCACTCCTATGTCTTTATAGTCTTATTTCCCATGTTAATTACCTGTTTGGATAGCTTCCCAATAGCTACATGGGGAGCTCCCCTCTAAAATCATCCAGGTCAAATCCCCATTCAGCTCATGTTGTATTCCAGTATCTGCAGCTTTGTTCACATATCCTTGGCCCCTTAAACTTACCCCCATATTTTCTCAGTCCAACATCAATCATCACAAAAGACAATGACCATCTGCACATACATCTCTAATTGTTTCCAAGAGACAGATAAAACAACTTAAGTCAGAACATCTGTTGTTTCTGGCAGTCATTATGGTGACAAAGACGAGCAAAGAATTCCCAATAAACTTGCCTGACCAAATTGGGACAGAATTTCCTGCCTGCCATAAGCACCTTAGACGAACTGGTAAACTCACTCCTCTCCATCCTCCACCCCGAGATCAAAAGCATGAAAGTATTTTGTGCGCTTTGACCAAGGACTCTGTGGGGGGTACCCACCCAAAATTGTTGCTCAATTGTCTGTTCACCTTGATTTTGGATGCTCATTTCTTAACTAGTTGTCTTAGTCTTGGCAAAATATTCAAATTAACCCAAAAGTCAAATTCCCAAAATGCAAAATTCTTTAGACTTCATTTCCCCAAGATAATAACCCACCTGATGGCAAAAAAAAAATTACAAGGAGCAAAATGGTCTTCAAGGCTATAACTGGTCAAAGCTGTTTAAAAAATAACCCTTCATTTTAAAGATTGCCCTGGTCTCCAGAAGGAATAATATTTGAGTTATTTTATGAGCGTTCACATTTCCTATTTCAGAAGGGTCCCAGCAAACAAGGCCTGAACTGCTGAAACAGATGTTGGAAATATGATTCCAATAACTCAAAGGCATCATAAGTTCTAAACAGCAGGAAAGGTCAAGGAGTTTGTATTCACTGCACAGCAATGAAAATAAACTCACTGTAATCAGAGCATGAAAATCATATAAAACTTTCCATTAATTTGATGGGAATTGATGGCTCCCTTTAGCCGCTTAGAATTAGTCTTCAACTAGTATTTCTTCATGCCACTAGGGAAAAAATTTTAATAAAAATTGTGTCAGTACATAAACTGTGCATACAGTGACATTTTACAAAAAATACAACTGATTTGGCAGCAACATAAACAATGCACCACATCACTGCATTAATATTTAAAAGCATTCACCACATTTGTTACAGTAAAGAAATTAATTCTCAAACAAGATTAATTTTGATTGCTTATACTGCAATTCCACAAGTGCAATTACTGTCTTACAGAAAGATCACCATTAAAGGTAGCCATGCACCTCCCAGTACAGTACTGTACAAAACAAAACAATGTTGGGTTGCACTGTTCCTGACAATGACCAAGTGTAAAATTTTAGTACGTTTCCATGCACGTTACTAGTTTTTTTCCCTGACTTGGAAACAACTCTTCATACAGTACTTTATACATTGTTTTTCCAATAGTAATTTTAACTTTAACAGACACTGGCTTTTAATTTTCTTACTGGGATCAAGAATGGTAACTGCTATGATGAATTAAAACCTAGCAATTTACTGTGCATCACCTACTGCAAAAAAAATATACAAAACATATGTACAGATTAACTTGTATGTTAGCGGCAGCCTTAATATTGTGAAAATACTTAAAGTAGTGTCAATGCAGATGTATCATCAGAAACTAAATTTGCAAAGTACCTTGTTCCAAACACTTTTGGCTTTGGTCTGAACATTAAAACTTAAATCATTATTTACACAATATACACGTTCAACAAGACAAAGAAAATGGCTCAGGTGTCACATTTGCCTACATGTGTGCATATTAATTGCGTTACAGAATATGCAATACAAAGTTGTGAATAAATATTGGTCACTTTTCTACCTCATGCACGGCATACTCTTAATGTAATTCACAATGCAGATTTCCTGGAAACTAAAACTTTGAATAGGTCATCTCAGAAAAAGGTTAGGAAATTAAACTATTCAACCCAAAATTCAGCTTGGGAAAGAAAACAGAACAAACAGTAGAAAGTTGGCTGTCCATTATATATCCTGCTCAACTTACCTAGACTTAAAATGGAAAGGAACATTAAGCAGGATATATAAACAACAAATCTTCCATTATGCATTGTGGGATGTTACAGAAACTGAATTTCACCTTGGACAACTGTCATTTTAGCTAAGTACTTATGCTAATTCATTTCAGACAGCTGCCTACAAATTACGAACTCATTACGAACTAAAGCGTATTACCTTGCTTATTCTAAATTTGTTATTCAGTACAAGAATAACACTAATGCACTTGTATTTTGTCAAAAAAAGTGAAGGCTTAACCATGTAATGACATACAATAAACAAAATATCATAAACCTAATGCAATTTTATAAAATATTCACAGTTTATGACAGCAGTTAGATATCTGACATAGCAGAAATCATATTTAAGTCTCCATATCTCTAAGAAATGCACATCAGACCTATCTATGCCAAATTTGGAGTGATATATCTCCTTAGAGTGGCAACTCCATATAAAAACAAAACAAATATAGGCACAGATTGGTATCAGCTAAGATAGATTATCAGTGTGCGCAACAATATTCCTGGAGTTCAATTTGTTAACAATGTGCAGTTACCAATACTAGCTGAGAAACAATTCTAGTTGCTTAGCCCTAGAACAATTTATTCTAAGGTTATCTGAAAATAACTGGGAAGATTCCAGTCTTCCTAATGGCAGTTCTATCCCTTTAAGTCCCATTAGTCAGCAATGCCAACTGGTTCATCAAAAGGGCCTTGGGTCTACTACCCTGTCTGACTCAGGTAGCTAAACAGCTTCATTCCAATATGGTTTCACTAGTGTCTTATTAATAAATCAGAATTATACTGAATTGTAACTTTAAACTTGGCATCAGTAGCATTACAGATTTTCACATTATATATAAAGCAATGTTAATCTGCCTTTTAATATAGACTTCTAGGCAAGTACTTCAGAGTTTAAATCAACTCTTCTCTAACTTCAGTTACTTTATGTAAAGGTTGTTTCACCAACTAATAAAAAAGGCATTTTAAAAGGACAAGTACAAGTCACATCTTCCAGCTGGAGAAATACTTTGATATACACAACTTAATTGTTCACTAAATATCTACTAAAATAAAACTATTCCAGAAAATTCGCAGTTTTGTCCAGATTAATGTTACAGTACATTTTTCAAAATTTTATCCATAACAAAAGTTCTGAAACAGTAAACAGTCTGTAGTTTTTACAGACTATCAATTTCTTGGTTTTTAGGTCTAAGGATCCATTTTCTAAACTTCTACCACGTGAAACAAATCCACACAGTTCATCTCTGTTGAATACTGCAGTGGTTTTCCATAGTTGACTGACACTTGATTTTTCTCGTGCCTTTGTCTCTACTTTACTAGTCAGCAAATGGGAGGAGCCAATCAAACACCTAGCTGCTTCTTCTGTTCAAAGTAGGTTTCAAATCTTGCCAAAGCGTAATCCTGCAGAAAATTTACAATTTAAAAGAATTTATGAACAAAATGTTTATTTACATTCTTTTGAGAAAAATGCTACATTCCAAGAACAATACCACTACCATTTTGAATAACATCATAAAAAGTAAATGAAAGCCAGGTGTTTTCTTTTTAAAGATTTAGCCATTACATTCTCACTCACCAGATATCCAAATTCAATTGCTGAAATCCGAGCCTGAATAATGGACCACAGACCCCAAAAGAAGTGTGAAGCAAGTGCATATCTGTAAACGTTAAATACATATAACATTAATACATGCACACAACTGAACTGATATATCACAATGAAATAAGTTGAGAGCGCATGACAGTGTAGCAATGTATAGGATTGGAAAAGACTATGACATGTTATTTCACTTGCCAGAGTTGATAATATATTGCACTATATACACATTACCCTAATTTGTACAATTTTTGAAGGAAATGTAGCTGAAGCCTTCTCCACAAATTTACTTTAAAAGCAGATGTATAATTATTTTCAAAAGAACAAAACACCAAAGTTTCCAGAAACTGCTTATTTACTAAACATGTGACTAAAATGGTCACATGTAGTATAATTAAAATGCTATTTGTAATACTTTAAGTAATTAAAAGATCACTTACCAGTTACTAAAATCACTTTCAATCCTAACTATGTCAGGAGCTTCTAAAATGCAGCAATGGCTTTATTAGTGTCTAGTGGTACCTCTTTATACCTTATTAACCTTGTGATTCAGTTACAGCACTGGAGAGGTTTTCTATTTTAAGACAATTTGTAAGCAACAAAATTGGAAGAACTTTTTACTCAAGGAAAAAATAGCTAAACCTTTCACGCTGTTTGGTACAGAAAGATAAAGTTGTCATATTCCCAGAGAATCAGATTTCTCTGATTAGAGGGGCATAACTGGGGATCACCACACCTGGAGTGAGGGGCAAAGTTCAGAAGGCAGGATCTTCATGGTAACCTCAGTCAGGATGGAAAGTGAACCAGCACTGTTACTGTCATTCTACATCACAAACTAGCCATCAACAATTGAGCTAACTGACCCCCTTTCTGAACGATACAGGATGGCAGAGAATGAGATTACCATAGAAGAGTTCATCACTGCCCTTGCAGCACCCAAAGTTGGGTTCGTATTCAGCTGGATCTAAAGGGATGCAAATCAACTTTGGGACAGATTTTCAGACAGAATTGGGAACTAGAAGTGAGCTTGTTCTGGGCTCCAACCCGTATGGCATACTTTAGGTTCTCCAGGCAGCAGAGTGGTAAGCACTGCTGCCTCAGTGCCAGAGTTCAATTCCCACCTTGGGTGACTGTGTGGAGTTTGCACATTCTCCCAGTGTCTGCGTGGGTTTCCTCCGGGTGCTCCGGTTTCCTCCCACAGTCTAAAAGATGTGCAGGTTAGGTAAATTGGCCATGCTAAATTGCCTGTAATGTTAGGTGTAGGGGAATGGGTCTGGGTGGGTTGCTCTTCAGAGGGTCAGTGTGGACTTGTTTGGCCTAAGGGCCTGTTTCCACACTAAATGATCTAATCTAAAGTAATCTTCAATGCACCAGTCAATTAAAGGTAAAGGAGTCAAGTCACTGTTCAGGAATAGCAGGAACATACCCAAACCAATAGGAAGGTCTTGCACTTTAAGCGATCAGCAACCCCTAAATGCTGAAGTCCAAGCTACAGGCATGAGCAAATGAAGCTAGATTGATCTTTGCTTTTTAAAATGCCACAGTTGTTTGGCCAAGATCCTGGAGGGGCAATTCATCCATGAGCTGACCAGCAGTAGGTATGGCCTGAATCTGTAATACCTCCATAGGGATCCTTCACATGATCCTCCTGAATCCGATGTAGTACAGGCCAATATGGGCTGCCAACAGTTTACAAGACTTGGGCTTGAATTGGCTGCCTGCTGATCTGTCTCAAACCACCTTACATTGAAAATTGTTTTGTTAGGATTGAAGCAATAAATGGGGCTGAAGGCCAGTACAAAGTGTGGACCAATGAACCCTGATCTAAAAATCCTGGTCTGTGTTTCTTCTGTTCTAAGCTCCATTCCCTAATACTGACTCCATCTTACTCCCTGCTAAATTATCGAATAAGCTAGTCCACTCACAACGCTGGTGTCACATTTAATCTCAAAGTAAGCTTCCAACCTCCTGTTCACACCATTACTACTTTCAATATCACTCAACTGTCTGTCTCAGCTTATCTGCCACTGAAACCCTCATCTGTGCCTGTTACCTCTGGACTCAACTAAGTCCTTGGATAGTCTCCCATATTCCACCCTCTAAGCTGGAGATTAACCAAAACTGATTGCCGGTGTTTTAATTCACTGCAATTCCCATTCCCTTATCCATTGTAATTGACATACACTGGCTCCCAGTCAAGCAACTTGATTTTAAAACTCATTTTCAAATCCCTCCATGGCCTGGTCTCTTATTTCCTCCTACCCAGTAATCCTAGAGGTATCTGCACACTAAGTCTGGCCTCACTATGGAGTCTTCAGCCACCTGCATCCCAAGCTCTGGAATTCCCTCCATTACAGCCCTGTGTCTCTCCATCTAACGCTCTTCTGAACACAGAGCATACCACTTTGTCAAATCTTTTGGTTATTGTACCTCATCTCCTTGGGATGGTTGTTTTGCCCTTTGTTTTATAATGCTCTTGTGAAGCATGGTGAGACATCTAATTATATAGAAGGTACTGAATAAATACAAACTTATTAATTGCAATGCTCTAAAGCAACTGGAAAACACTTCCTAATTGACTGGTACAAAGCTGACCATAACGCAGCACACAATTGCTGATGAATTTTAAAACTGAACACTGAGAATAAGTAGGTGGGGAATATAAATATTCACATTGGAGAATTTGTCTTTTCTGAAACTGAGTTAGCATGTGTTGTTGATGAAGGAGCTTCACTGTATCTAGCCATAAGGTATCTGATTAAGGAGTGCTTGAAGACTTGAGCTACTTAGACAAATTTTCAGATCATATTTCCAGCAGTGTATTATTAGCACTCACCAAGTCACCTGTACATTGATCTTATTCAAAATGTTATTAATTGCTCTTGCAGTTCTCTCAAATGGCTGGTAACAAGTAACTATAATATCAAATTACAAGTGCAGCCCCCTAAAACTAAACAATCCATATGTGGCAGTAGTCATTTCAGAAGGCTACACAAATATTTCATCTATATTTTAAGATCTGCAACTATATTTTAGGCAACAAAAATAAACAACTGCTTGGAACATTAAATGTGAGGCAGCTGTGATGGGACAACACACCCAAATTCCCCATTTGTTAGCTGGAAAAGCAGAGCTGAGGCAAAATTCTTGGTGAGGAAAGATAGTGACCCCAAACTGGTAGCTGGGAAGGCAGAACTATCCTATGATGAAAGAATAACTAGACCAGGTCTATATTCTCTAAATGTTCCAACCCTACAGTATAGAGTGAGAGGGGAGCTAGATGAAGCATACAAAATTCTGATAAGGCTCAACAAGGGACATGCAGGCAGGTGGTTTCCCCTAGCTGGGGATTGTGTCTACAACCAGGACTGTTTCAGAATGAGAGGCAGGCCATTTAGGACGAATGTAACAATGAATTTCTTCATTCAGAAGGAAATGAGCCATTTAATTCTCTATCCTAGAGAAATTTGGAGACTCAATATTCAAGACAGATCAGTAGACAGATCAAGGGTTATGGGAGGAGTCCAGGAAAATAGCTTTGAAGTACAAAATCAACTATGATATAGTGGGATGACGATAGGGCTCAATGGGCCCAATAGCCTTCTCCTGCTTGCCTTTCAGGCTATAGTACTGAAACATGTGAAAAGACATGGAAGGAAAGGCTGAAAGAATTCAACTGTGTCAATGTCAAAACATGTCATTACATCTGTATTTGCAAACACACAGTTGGGTCAACAAGTGGCCAGAGAAAGTCTTCAGTGCTGCTGGTCAAGCCTAACATTCTCCTACTTTATCTAAAATATTAAAAATAGCTGCTGCATAGTTATTCTCGACAAATCGGGGTGAATGCTAATTCAGAGTTGTGCAGTTAGAGAGGAAAGGCAAGACAGCAGAGTGTGGACCTCGGTGGCATGAACATGGGATTAGACACATGATGGAACTGGCTGCCAAGCCATCATGCTGAGACCTCAGTCAGGCTGTTGACTCAGCAGTTCTTGTCTAATCGCTGAGAGCTGAAGATAATACCGCTGTCCCTTATGGTTCCACAGCTTGAAAAAAAAAGTGTTAAATAAGTGGATAGCAAGTACTGAACAAGAGACCATGGAGTGCAGGTTCTTAGTGAAAGTAGAGGTGTAGGTAGAAAGGATAGTGAAGGCAGCGTTTGATATGCTTTCCTTTATTGGTCAGTGCATGGAGTATTGGAGTTGGGAGCTCATTGTGGCTGTACAGGACACGGGTTAAGCCACTTTTGGAATACTGCAATCTATTCTGGTCTCCCTACTACAGGAAGGATGTTGTGAAACTGGAGGGTTTAAGAAAAGATTTACAAGGA
This sequence comes from Hemiscyllium ocellatum, assembly GCF_020745735.1. Classification (NCBI taxonomy): domain Eukaryota; kingdom Metazoa; phylum Chordata; class Chondrichthyes; order Orectolobiformes; family Hemiscylliidae; genus Hemiscyllium; species Hemiscyllium ocellatum. The sequence continues at coordinate 40,013,491 of NC_083418.1, forward strand.
TGTTGCCAGAGTTGGATGGCTTGATCTATAGCAAGGCATTGAATAGGCTGGGATTGTTTTCCCAGGATGATCAGAAGCCAAGTGACCTTGAGGTTTATAAAATCATAAAATAAGTTATAAAATAAAATAGATAGGGTAAATAGACAAGGTATTTCCCCTCAGTGAGCCCAATCTTAGAAGGCATTAGGTTGAGGGTGGGGGAAGATTGACAAAAGGTACCCAAGCGGCAACTTTTTCCTAAGCAGAGGGTGCTATGTGTATTGAATGAGCTGCCAGAGGAAGTGGAGGAGGCTGGTACAATTACAATATCTAAAAAGGCACCTGGATGGGTTTATGAATTGGAAGGATTGAGTGTGATATGGGTCAAATGCTGGCAAATGGGACTAGATTTATTTAGGATATCTGGTTGGCATGGCCAAGTTGAACCACAGAGTCTGTTTCTGTACTGAGTCTAAGTCTACTTTAACAGAAGTATTATTATATCTGATTATTTGTAAAGAGATTCATTGGGATGTGTTTTTCAGGTTGAAATTTGGTTTTAGTTTTACAAGTTCATGATGAGCAGGCTGCACCTTGACAAAGGATTAAATAAAAATTAAAAGATAAAGTATTTCAACTTGAATATTTACCTGTTTATTTCTTCTAGCATTTGGTTTTCCATTTTTGCTATCTGATCATCATTCAAGTCAAGTTCATTCTGATTCTCAGCATTGTAAACTCTGATGAAATGGAGCTGTCACAAAACAATAAAAAAGGTTTTTTTGGTGAGAAAGCAGTCTGACAGATTTATTCTGCAAAGGATATCAAAATAAAAATTCTACTCTTTTTTGTTTAGAACATAGAAAAATACAGGCCCTTTGGCCCTCGATGTTGTGCCGATCCAAGCCCACCTAACCTACACTAGTCCACTATCCTCCATATACCTATCCAATGCCCGTTTAAACGCCCATAAAGAGGGAGAGTCCACCACTGCTACTGGCAGGACCTTCCACGAACTGGTTTAACCGGCAAATTAAAACCAAAACACATTTTAAAATATTAATTACAAGGATTTCAGATATAATGGATGGAGCTTCTCTGTACAATTGGATGTGTTTGTGAATTAAATTCCATAAAAATGACTTCATTGGATCAGGATCCCAACATCAGGTGATAATGCCCAATTCCAGATTTCACTTGGGATGTCTGACATTGAATGGAGAACCCCATTCTCTTGCTGGGTAAAGCATTTAAACTGATACTAAGTACTTAACTGCTGTTTTCACTTAGCGTTCTGCATTTTACAGGCCGTTTCCCCAACTTGCCAGGGTGATCTAAATAACTGCATGTCATACTGGTGGGTATTTCTCATGACTGAATAAAGACTTAGTGCAGAAATGAAAATTTTTATGCATTATTCCTATTTGAAAACTTTGGTCAAATGAAGAAAATGTTAGGAGGCTCAACGTCAACCTATACTTTAGAATAAGCAAAAGTTCACATTTTATTTACTTAAGGTATGCCTGGGGAGCTCAGGCCGTGATCTGTAAATCCTACACAATGTGGGAAACTCTATGCTCCTGACAGTACAGAAGACCATGTATTCAGGAGGTGCCTCTGGCCAAAGAAACTCCATTTGAAACTTGAGCAGTAGCTGGGAGCACAAGAGTGCATTGACGAGATGGAGGTTTGTGGACAGCACATTGCAGGATGTGGACACTCTACAACTTGAACGTAGGTGGAAAAGGAACGGCTGACCTTTGGACAGAAGACCGGGACCATGACAGGTTTGAGGTAATTCCCCAAGTACGTCTTGCTTGCAAACCACTTGTTCACCTTGGAAAGCAAGAGTGACCGTTTTGTGTGAAGGTCAGCCAGAACCAAGGCTTTGGTACGGTGGCCGGTCAAGCTGCTCAGGAAGTCAAAAGTAGTGTGGAAAGATAATCGTAGTAAGGGATTCAGGGGAGCATACAGGTGCCAATCACGTGGATATAGATTAGAGTTTAAGATAGCATGTTGCCTCCTGGATATCAAGGGTGAGAATCTCACGTGCAATGCCAGACCTTTGAGATGTGTACACAGCAGTTGGGCTTGATAATGTTGACCTCGTTACTATTGTTTAAATATCAGTCCCAGCACTTTGTTTCTAGCATGCAAGGATGTGACAAAGATCACAAGAGATGACTCTCTGCATGAGCAGCCTACAAAGATCGGTTGGTGGTCCTGGCCATATCATCTGGGCTTGCAGATTGTGATGGTCTTTGAAACCAAACTGATTATGGGTAGCTGTACTTTGTCGCTTTAGCAGGGGACTATGGCCACTTATATACAACCACCACCTGGCACCCTACCAACATATTTCAGTATCTATTTTCATTGATTATTAATTGGTATCTTCATCCTGCTCGCTACATGAGCGAACACAGCCCATTTGATTAGACTTGCATTTTACAGTCATCAATGCATTAAGAAAAGCTTCCGATGAACTCCAGAAAATACAATTTAATTCATTACTTAAAACTGCATTTGAAGATAGCTTTTTATTAAACCTTAAATACAATAATCTAGAAACAAGGTGAGGGGTGGTGATCAAACGAACAGTATTTCACCAAATGAATGAGTTACCATTAATGAAAATTTTAGGCTTACATGTAGAAGAACAACAAATTACACTTTGAATTTCAATGATTTGTGTACTCCTAACAGGGTTAAAAATAACTCACTTGAAATTCTAGTTCTCAAATAACATACCTGTTGCATTTTGGTGGGGTAATTCTTGATATCAGCTTTAAAAAATGGATACTCATCACAGTTGTAGTCATACATCCATTCACAGAAGTGATTCCCAAAATCAAACCCTCTGAAAAAAAATTGGCAGTTGACAAAAAAATGCTGTGTGGAGCTGTTTTAAGCAACAAAACAGAATCAAATAATGTCTACAGGATAAAACAGAGACCATTTGGTGTGTTCACTCTACAGGACAATCTTGACAGTTATTCAACATAAGTAATCAGTAACCTACAGGGTTCCTTCCACTTGCTCTGCCATTTAATATCATGGCACATCATCTATTTCAACTCTACTTTCCTGCCTATTCTTATAATCACTGGATTTCCTGTGTCCAACAATCTTTTGATCTTCACCTTGAACATATTTAACTAAGCACCTACAACCTTCTGGGATGATAATACCAACTGCGAAGAAATTTCTTATCTGTTCTAAGTAAGATACCCTTCTTCTGAAACTGAAATTTAGTTCTAAAGAAAGCAGACTCTCAGCATCAACCCTGGCATTAAATACTATAAAACATTATACATCTGATGGTAACTCTTTCAATGCTTCCACAGAACTAGCCATGCTTAGAGTAATGCCTCTAGCAAAGAGGTTTTTAAAGTATGGATACAACACTAGCATTACCTATGTGCAAAATTGTCCGGATATGTCCTGTGCACAAAAATCAACACAATCTAACCAATGTGTGTTCCATTAGACCTCTCTCAATCATATGCAAAATGGTGAAAGGTGTCCTCTAGCTGCTACTATCATGCAGCATATACACAGGTATAACCTGCTCATTGATCTTCCTTTTGTGCTCCAGAAGTGCCACTCAGCTCCTAACCTTACTCAAGCATTAGTCCCAACATGAATGGAATAGCTGATTTCCAAGGATGATTGAAGTGACTGTCTTTGACATCAAGACAATATTTGGCACAACGTAGTATCAACAGCCCTGGCAAAATGGAGGTCAGTGGTAATTGGAACAAATCTCTGAATTGTTTGAAATAATTTGGAGCACATAGGTTATTGTGGTTGTTGGAAGGCAAATTACCTCTGCTGGGCTTTATCGAATGCAAATATAGCCTTAAGTCAGGCAACCAGCATATAACAATCCAGGTGTGGTCTCAAAAGTCCTGTAGAATTATACTATGACTTCCTTATCCTTTTAATCCAACCCTCTTACAATGTACTATAGCGATCTTTGCCTTTGTGGAAAATGATCAGGTGATCATTCAACTCAAACTTTTCAGGAGAACCCAGGTGTGGCCTTTAAATTGGTGTCTACAGAATAAAACAAGTATGATTATGTCTAGGTTGCATTCAGGCTCATCTCTGGTTTGGTGCTGCACCAAATTCAGGTTTAGTTGTAGTTTCCCTCCATTGGGTCTCGTCAACATCACCACAAGTACCCCTGCTGCAAATCCTGACAGCTACACAGGAAGACTCCAATACAGGTCTTGAATCACACTACTACCTTCCATTAATTCCAACTTCATGTTATGCAGTATTACAGTACCTGAAGTTGTAGCTGCTATATTCAAAGTCAATGAGCATCAGTTTCTGATCAGAGTTTTCAGTGTTTTCCAATAGCAGGAGATTACCTGAAATAAGAAATAAATTTCAGTTAGTATTGGATATTGACAGTGATGTATTGTATCGATCTAATGTGCCCTGACTCAATCTGCCATTTCAGACCAGCTATCGTCACTATATTGAGAATGGAATTGAAGCGTGGGCCTAATTGGGCCCAGAAAATACACCCAAAGTTAAAAGTTAGTTAAGAAATTATTTTTACAAAATATTGAATTAGCTTACCCTCCTGACAGTCATTATGACAGAAAACAATCGGTGAAGGAGTTGCTTGAAGCAAAGACCTAAGCAGAATTTAAAAAAATGTGGCATTAGGTAGTATGGTAAAGTTCTACCAATGTTGGATTCCCAAAGACAACAGACATCACACAGTAATTACTATTCTATTTATAAGGAACTAAAATTTTGTTTTGGGCAGTGAAAGAGATATTAACATTTCATTTGAAAGCATAGTAGTGAAAGAGGTACAAATCATGCTACTAAAACAAGTTACACTAAGCAGCAGCATTTGTGCAATTTAAAATTGAAGAGATCTTCCTTTGAAGATAATCAAATATTTGCTAGCTGGCACACCAGCAGACAGTAAGTAGCATTACACAGAATTTCTAGGTTTTTTTTAACCCAAAGATATGGACTGAATTGTAGCAGCTTAAGCTGGAAAAAGCTGCAAGTAGTGTATGTGAAAACAAATCCAATAATGTAAGCACGCAAATAGTCAGTATACAGTCAGGTTGTGCTTTACTAAAAAACTTTTCAGTTTGTCTTCTATACATTTAGGGGAATAGACATAGCAACATATGCAAGAATACGATAGCCAGTGGACTACAATGCATGGCTCAAATTCCATTTTTAAACTAAATAATAGCAAGCAAAGATGCATTCCAGATTACAGTAGACAAGATCTGCGAATAAGAGACTTCAGACAGAGTGTGGTCAGAACTGTTAGATTTGTACGAACTCAAATTCATTAGGCCTATTTGTAACAGGCAGATTTACCTTCATGAATTTATCAAGGTTTCACATGTTAACTGTTTAGGAAATTGTTAACTTCAAGTCCTACCTTAGCTTCTCCATTTCCTGTGGAAGGTTGTAACTGAGAAGTTGATGAAATACTCTAACATGAGACTCTCTTGTAAAGCTGATTCGCATCACTTGCTGCAAGTACCTAACATTAATGATAGACAAACTATTGAACCAGAAGTTAAACTTTACAGAAGCATACCAATGTTTTCTTTGAAGTGCATTTAAACTTTAGCTTTATGGTATAAAATTCTAAAATGTAAATTCACAATTCTTAAAATATGCATTAATATAGTGAAGCTTTTGAACATTTAATTTCGTCAACAAGGACTGCATGAATAGTCTGGATGTTCTTCTTAAAGTGGATTGTGTTCAGATAAGAATTCCTCTGGCTGCTACGGACAGCACAGATTAATACATTTACACAAAGATCCCTGCTCACTATGTGAAGAATCGTTTAGCAATGTAAACATAGCAGGACTCATCATGCATTCCTACACAGATCACAGGAATTCTTGACACCTTGCATTCATCTCCAATGTTACTGTCTTCTACAATAAATGCTTCCAAAAATTGTCACTGTTTATTAAAGGAGCAAATCAGCTCTCTGTTCAAAGGTTATTTTATTTCAGGAAGGCAGCAGAAAGAGGCTTTTCAACTGGTTTGAGAACTCCCAGTTGCGGGTAGTGGTGGGGGAATGGAGGGGATTTAAGAACTTAATTTTTTATTCATTCATGGGGTGTAGGCATTGCTAATTCATTGTCCAGCCCAAACTATCAAAGAGTTGATAGTTAAGAGTCAAACACATTGCTGTAGGTCTGAAGTCCAGCTGACCACCTGAGGACAGCAGATTTTCTGCCTTCGAAAGAGCTTTACTAAAATCAGCTGGTATTTTTACAACAATGAATATACGACTGCAATGATTGTCTCTCGAGACGAGAGTTTAAGAAACACGGCTGGATTTGAGAGTCAGACAGGATTACATTAGTTTTAACATTGACGGTTTCACCTGGCAAATTTGTAGCAAACTTCTTTGTGGTTTAACATACATAAACAGCCAATTACAGGAAGGGAGCACAAAGCTAATGTCTTGCATGGAGCCACTGTTTTGGAGAGGAAACTAAGGGAAAAAACATCCTGATGCAAGTACTGTAAAAAAGTTAACATCAAACCATACCTTGAAGATATTCTTACAAAATTTGGGATTCTGTTTCTGCACATTTCCAGAAATTTTAATGGCAATAGAGTGCCAACAAGTTATTGTAGATATGAATTTGCTAACTTTAAAATACTGGATGGTAAAATGCAATTTGAGCTCACAAAGGAGGATACCTACAAAAGTAGGTAACTGTCCAAATTACATAATTCAGCAAAACAAACTTTTCCTTCATGTAAAATGTTTGAGCAGGTGATATCTCCTCCTGTAACTTGAATTGATCTCACTGATATTTTGGCTTAATGACAAATACAGATGGTGTGATATTTATTGAATGTTGTTGGGAAATATGTAATATTTTCTTTTGAATCATTTAATTCTTCCTTTGCTGAAATATCAGGATATTTTAAAATGAGTTTTAATTAACATGGAAATTTGTCAAAGTCTTCAATGTTAATGTAGTCCTTACAATCTACAGTGATCGAAACCATTAAACAGTAAGTACTTAAAATGAAGTGATCACGGTGTGAAGAGCTTCATGAATAGTGAAAAACAAGTGTTTTTGTCATTTGGCATGAAACCAACTATTGTTAATTGCTGCTGAAGAATGTGTGAAATGCAAGTGGTGGACATGATAATAACATTCAGAAGCTTTCTACCTTCATAAGATGAAATTTATATACATACAATCCACCAAACCAATCCAAAACTTCTCTCAAATGTAATTTTTTTTTCTGGTCTGTAAACAACAGCAAACCTAAAACAAATCTATGTAACAGACATTTATATATAGGTTATGTCGCAGTTAAATTAAGCCAGTTAAGTACTCACTTCTCCATAGTACGAAATAACCATGTTGGTTCTTTGTTAAATGGCATAGTCATTCTATGAAATGTGGCCATCTTTTTTGCTATTTCTGCTGAAATACTTGGAATAGCCAATTCTTTGGTCTCCAATTTCCGGCTCTAAAGTAATAGGTTGTAATATTGATGTAATAAGTCATATGCTAACTTATTTTACAGATATGCAAGAGATCTATACATAAGCATGAAGCCAGTCTATGCATTTCATATTTTGAAATTACACTTTTCCAGACATTTAAATGCAAAGTGCTTTTCATAACATTAGCCACTGCTTCTGTTAACTGTATTTGCTCACTTACCATGGACCTTGTAGATAAAGTGCTGGAAAGCAATCTCAAAACTGGAGAAAAAAGTTGTCTCTTTATGGTTTCTTCAGACTCATTTAAACATCTAATACCTCTGACACAGGCTCATCTTTATGTGCTGTTTGATGAATCTCACTAGATATTGTCTGAAATCAATTTGGTGGTGTGTACCAAACTAGCAATGATGGACATACAAATATAGAAGATATCGGACTCTAAAATATTCATATGGTTATGTACCTGAAAATAATTTTCCACAAAATATTATTTGGGAGTACTTGCATTACACAGAAATCTGCAAATTCTAGTTTTAGGCAGGAGGAAAACCTATTGGAAGTTGAAAGTTCACTCAGTAGGTAATCCAACAGGGAGGACAGGAAACATTTCTAGCTGTAACAGGCTACTTCTTTGAATAGACTGGGTTCCCTCTTGATTATATGTTTTAATGAGATAGGTCTCTTGAGTAAACTTAAAAATACAAGCCATAAGTATCAAATTAGCCTGGAGCAGTGTTTTGTAGAGGAAAAAAAAGTGCTGTTTTCTGAGTCCGCAGATTAGAAGTAGCAAAAAAATGGTCCTTAGTAGAGTGATATGCTCGACTTGTCGAATGCGGAAGTTTAGGGAGAGTTTGTGTTACTAAAGATTATATGATTAGATTCCCTACAGAATGGAAACAGGCCCTTCAGCCCAACAAGTTGATACCAACCCACTGAAGAGTAACCCACCCGGATCCATTCCCCCACCTTATATTTACCCCCAAGTAATGCACCTAACACTCTGGGCAACTTGGCATAGCCAATTCACTTGACCTACATATCATTGGATTGTGAGGGGATACCAGAGCACCTGGAGGATACCCACGCAGACAAGGAGACTGTGCAAACTCCACAGACCAGAGGCAGGAACTGAACCTGTGTCCCTGGTGCGGTAAGGCAGCAGTGCTAACCACTGAGCCACCGTGTCACCCAGATTTGCAATAAATGCTGTTGGCTGCGAATCCTATCAGATTGAATGGGATGGTTGGAGTGACAGTTACAGGCAATGAGGAATTTACAAGAGGGGGGGGGGGGGGGGGGGGGTTGAGATGGATGGTAGTTATGTGAAGGGAGTAAAGTCGCAGATTCAGTCACAGATGGGTTAACTCCAGGAAAGGTAAGAGAGATAAGCAGCTAGTGCGGGAGTCTTGTGGCTATACCCATTTCAAACAAGTATGCTGCTTGGAAAATGTAGAGGGTGATAGATTCTCAGGATAATATGGCACAAACAACCAGGTTTCTGGTATCGAGACTGGCTCTAATGCAATGGAGAGTACGTTGGGTTCCAAGAGATCAATTGGGTTCGGGGATTCTCTAGTCCAAGGCACAGAGACGTTTCTGTGGCCAGCAGTGAAAAATCAAAAATGTATGTTGCTTCCCAGGTGCCAGGAACAAGGATATCTCAGGATGCAGAATGTTCTCAAGGGGGAAAGAGGGCCCAGCAGGAGGGCATTGTACACACTGGAATCAACAGCATAGGAAGGGAAATCATTGAGATTCTGAAGAGAGATTAGAGAGAGAGTTAGGCGGGAGTTTTAAAAAGACGCCCTTGAGAGTAGTCCCAGTGGTATAAGCAAGGGTGGGTAGGAACAGGAGGACAGAGCATGCATGGCTGAGGTGTGGCATATGGGAGAAGGATTCACATTTTAGGATCATTGGAACCTCTTTTGGGGTAGAAGTGACCTGTAGGTGGACAGATTGCACCTAAATTGCAAGGGGACTGATATATTGGTGGGGAGATTTGCTAGAGCTGCTTGGGAGGATTTAAACTTGTAAGGTGATGGGGGTGGGAGTTGTGACCCAGGGAGATAGCGAGGAAAGAGATCAGAGACTGGTACAGTTGAGAAAAGTAGTGAGTCAAACAGTCAGGGCAGAAAAGGGTCAAAGCAGAGAACAATATTGGACTGAAATTAAACAGCATTTATTTCAATGCAAGAGGCCTAACAGGTAAGGCAGATGAACTCGACATGCTTAGGAACATGGGACTGGGATATCATAGCAATTACAGAAATGTGGCTCAGGGATAGATAGGACTGGCAGCTTAATGTTCCAGGATACAAATGCTACAGGAAGGATAAAAAGGGGGGAGGGGGGGCGAGAGAGGAGGAGTGGCATTTTTGCTAAGGGATAGCATTACAGCTGTATGGACGGAGGATGTTCCCAGAAATACATCCAGGGAAGTTATTTGGGTGGAACTGAGAAATAAGAAAATGACCATCAATAAGACTACTCGGAGGTGGGGGGGGGTCTATAATACACTATAGATCCTTAACAGTCAGAGGGAAATTGAGAAATAAGTTTGTAGAGAGATCTCAGTTTCTGTAAGAATTATAGGGTGGTTATGGTAGGCAACTTTAACTTTCCAAACAAACTGGGACTGCCATAGTGTTAAGGCTTTAGATGGAGAGGAATTTGTTAAGTATGTACAAGAATCCTTGTGGCGGATTTTAACTTTCCGAACATAGACTGGGACTGCCATAGTGTTAAGGCTTTAGATGGAGGGGAATTTTAAGTGTGTACAAGAACATTTTCTAATTCAGTATGTGGATGTACCTACTAGAGAAGGTGCAAAACTTGACCTACTCTTGGGAAACAAGGCAGGGCAGGTGACTGAGGTGTCAATGGGGGAGTACTTTGGGACCAACGACCATAATTCTAATAGTTTTAAAATAGTGACAAAAAAGGATAGACCAGATCTAAAAGTTGAAGTTCTAAATTGGGAAAAGGCCAATTTTGACGGCATTAGGCAAGAACTTTCAAAAGCTGACTGGAGGCAGATGTTTGCAGGTAAAGGGACGGCTGAAAAATGGGAAGTCTTCAGAAATTAGATAAGAATCCAGAGAAAGTATATTCCTGTCAGGGTGAAAGGGCGGGCTGGTAGGTATAGGGAATGCTAGATGGCTAAAGAAATTGAGGGTTTGGTTAAGGAAAAGGAGGAAGCATATGTCAGGTATAGACAGGATAGATTGAGTGAATCCTTAGAAGATTATCAAGGCAGTAGGCCTATACTCAAGAGGGAAATCAGGAGGGCAGAAAGGAGATACGAAATAGCTTTGGCAAACAGTTAAGGAGAACAGTGTTTTTTATAAATACATTAAGGACAGAAGGTAACTAGCGAGAGAATAGGGCCCCTCAAACATCAACAAGATGGACTTTGTGTGGACCACAGATGGGGGAAGATACTCAGTATTTTGCATCAGCGTTTACTGTGCAAAAAGAAATGGAAGATATCGAATGTAGGGAAAAAGATGGTGACATCTTGAAATATGTCCATATTACAGATCTCTTGAAATGCATAAAAAGTGGATAAATCCCCAGATTTGAGCAGGTATACCAAAGAACTCTGTGGGAAGCTAGGGAAGTAGTTGCTGGGCCTCTTGCCAAGATATTTGTATCACCGATAGTTACCTGTGAGGTTCTGGAGGGCTGGCAGTTGATTAACATGGTGCCACTGTTGACGAAAGGTGGTAAAGACAAGCCAGGGAACGACAGACCAGTGAGCCTGATGGTGGTGGGCAGGTTGTTGGGGGGAATCCTGAGGGACAGGATGTACACGTATTTGGAAAGGCAAGGACTGATGAGAGATAGTCAACATGGCTTTGTGCGTGGGAAATCATGTCTCACAACTTGATTGAGTTTTTTGAAGAATGACCAAGAGAATCGATGATGGCAGAGCAGCAGACATGATTTATATGGACTTCTGTATGGCGTTCGGAAAGGTTCCCTATGGGGGACTGGTTAGCAAGGTTAGATCTCATGGAATACAGGGAGAACTAGCCCAAAAGGTAGAAGACAGAGGGTGGTGGTGGAGGAGGGCTGTTTTTCAGACTAAAGCTCTGTGACCAGTGGAGTGCCATAAGGATCGGTGTTGGGCCCACTAGTTTTCATCATTTATATAAATGATTTGGATGTGAGCCTAAGAGGGTACAGTTAGTAAGTTTGCAGATGACACCAAAATTGGGAGTGCAGTGGACAGCGAAGAAAGTTACCTCAAATTACAACAGAATCTTGATCAGATGGGCCAGTGGGTTGAGAAGTGGCAGATGAAGTTTAATTCAGGTAAATGAGAGGTGCCACATTTTGGGAAAGCAAATCTTATACACTTAATGGTAAGTTCCTAGGGAGTGTTGCTGGTCAGAGGCACCTTGGAGTACAGGTTCATTGTCTCTTGAAAGTAGAGGCACAGGTAGATAGGATAGTGAAGATGGTGTTTGGTATGCTTTCCTTTATTGGTCAGAGCATTGAATACAAGAGTTGGGAGGTCATATTGCAGCTGTACAGGACATTGGTTAGGCCATGCTTGGAATATTGTGTGCAATTCTGGTCTCCTTCCTATCGGAAGGATGTTGTGAAACTTGAAAAGGTTCAGAAAAGATTTAAGGATGTTGCCATGGTTGGAGGATTTGAGCTATAAGGAGAGGCTGAACAGGCTGGGGCTGTTTTCCCTGGAGCATTGGAGGCTGAGGGATGACCTTAGAGATTCATAAAATCATAAGGGGCATGGAAAGGATAAACATACAAAGTCTTTTACGCTGAGTCGGGGAGTCCTGAACTAGCGGGCATAGGTTTAGATTGAGGGGAAAGACATTTTTTTCTAAAAAAAAAAGACACCCCCCCCCTAAGGAGCAACTTTTTCATGCAGAGGGTGGTGAGTGCATGAAATGGGTATATGAATAGGAAGGGTTTGGAGGGATATGGGCCAGGTGCTGTCAGTTGGGACTAGATTGGGTTGGGATATCTGGTTGGCATGGACAAGTTGGACCGAAGGGTCAGAGTCAGAGAGATGTACAGCACGGAAACAGACCCTTCAGTCCAAACCGTCGATGCCGATCAGATACCTTATCCCAATCTAGTCCCACCTGCCAGCACCCAGCCCATATCTCTCCAAACCCCTCCTATTCATATACCCATCAAAATGACTCTTAAATGTTGCAATTTTACTAGCCTCCACCACATCCTCTGGTAGCTCATTTCATATACTTACCACGCTCTGCATGAAAAAGTTGCCCTTTAGGTCTCTTTTATATCTTTCCCCTCTTAGGGTCTGTTTCTGTGCTGTACATCTATGACTCTAGATATAGAAAACAGTTGCCTGATTACAAATATTTTTTAGTTTCAAAAAGCTGTTAAATAGTGCTTGCATGATATATTTTGGGATATAAATTTTATATTTCTTGATTGTACTGCTCAGTGGCTTGGGACAAAGACTTGATACTTTGAGAATGGGAGGGGATTTTGTCTTTTGTGCAGAGTGATGTTATTATCAGAGTAAAATTCAAATGTAGTAACTATTTACAAAATAGAATAGTGTTCAATTAAGGTTGCTCTTTTGGAACAGATCTTAACCAAGACAGAGCTAATATATGCAGCATTAAGTGCACAAAAGGAATGGCACTTTGTCAAAATAATTTTTTCCCACATCCCTCATTTTCCACAAGCAGTAGTCCAGTGGAAACTCAATGCTATGGAACTTAAGTCAATGATTCACAATACCAGAGATAATGAGACTTACTGCAATGAACTGTTCCAAACGACCCTGAGGAAAGATTCCATAAAGCTTCGGACCAAGTGATCGCTCTGCCAAGATAGCAAACATAACACTTTCCAATACCATGGCATCTGCTCCCTATATGAAGAAGCAAACGAATACTGCTTAATTCGAGTTACTATTTCAAAAGTTACATATTTCTATTATGTATCAGGTATTTTGAAATAGAACTTATGAATCAAACTATATTTTCTATTCACACCAAAAAATGGAATATTTATGCTCCACAAGCGGATTAAAGCATGGATTGAAATTATAGGGTATGACTAACTCAAACACTTATCCTAAGCTCAAAAATAGCTTGTTTTGCATCACAGATATCATTACTGATATTCAGTTTTCTGAATGAGGTACATTCGAGGAGAAAGCTAGACTCCTGTGAATTTGAATTTTGACCCTTTTGGAACCATATTAATGATATGTCAGATTTGAGCCAGTAAGTTAGCAAGCAGGTCCTCAGACTCAGTTGCTGCTGGAGACTGAAAATTTGGCTTCACTCATCGATAGTATCACGCAAGTAATCAGAATCTCTACAGTGCAGATAAAGGCCACTCGGCTCATTAAAGCTGCACTGATCTTTGGAAACAGCCTGCCTCCAAACACTTGCCATGTCCAATTCACTTAACTTGGACATATTTGAACCATGGGGGAAACCAGAGCACCTGAAGGAAACCCATGCAGACACAGGGAGAATGCCTCTGTGGTGTTTGCATAGTCAAGCAAGGGTAGAGTCGAAGTCGGGTCCCTGGTTCTGAGGCAGCAATGCTAACCATTCAGCTACCATTCCACCCTTACTATGGCGACTGAAACCTTAGACTGGGCTTGCATCTTACTTCAGGTTTCTTGAGAACTTCCCTATAGTCACAAAGGACTAGATTGACTAAATGCAACTGCAGAGATGTTGAAAGCTTCCTGTACCCTGGTTTTGGAGAGGGCCCACTGAATCAAGTGCTGCACTTGTCTGTTGCTTGCTGACAGCTGCCAATCTCTGCTCAGCAATGTCAAAGAAATGGTGGCTGCTAACAGCGGAGGCTGGGGTTTGAAAGCTTGTGTGGTGATTGAAACAAAGTTTATAGTGAGGGGATGGCCCCTCAGTTTCCTCCCTCCCTGCCCTAGGCCCTACTAAACCTCCCCTTGATCCCAGCTCTCTCGATCAAGCATGGAATATCTTGGAGAGAACCCTTCCGCGAGGGGTAATTGGGTATCGATTTACCAATGAAGGAGCTCAATAGTGGCACTTCAGTATGATGGTGGGGCCACCACTTGCTACCTTACCACCCAAATAAATCCAACAGCAGTTTCTATTCAAGCTGTAGCTACTTAGGTAGATATCAGATACAATTCCAAATAAAAATTTGTAATTTATGAAACTACATTTAGAACTGCACTACTGGTAATTTCCTAGAGTTCTAAAAAATTCATTCACAGGATGAATGCATCGCCAGCTAGGCCAGCATTTATTGCCCATCCCTAATTACCCACAGGGCAGTTAAGAGACAACCACATTGCTGTAGGTCTGGAGTCACATGTAGGTCAGACCAGCTAGGTTTCTGAAGGACATTAGTGAACCAGATGGGTTTTTCTGACAATTGGCAATGGATTCATGGTTAACATTAGATTCTTTATTCTAGATTGATGGAATTTGAATTCCAACATCTGCCATGGTGGGATTTGAACCCAGGTCTCCAGAATATTTCCGGGTCCCTGGATTAACAGTCCATCGATAATACCACGAAACTCCTCTACTGCTGTAAAACGGGTGCAAATTCAGCAAAATTCCTTTTCAATCCACCATTATACAACTCATTTACAGACAATTAATTCTTCTGGTAGATCCTTGACAGTTTTCTTCAACAGTATTACTACCTTAGTTTAGCACAGTTAACACAGCATAAACTAAGCTGGTATGTAAGGCATTTTATTTTTATTTGGAGTCACGAATGTTTGTAACATCAGTGCGACATGGACACAAAAGCAGCTTCAATGATCTACCCTCCGTCAATAGGTCAGAAATGGGGATGTTCACTGGTGAGTGCACAAAGTTCAGCACTATTCTCAATTCCTCAGGTGCTGAAGCAGTCCATGCTCAAACACATGAAAATCTGGACAACATCCAAACTTGGGCTGAAAATTGTCAAGTAAAATTCATGTTACAAAAATGCCAGACAATGACCATCTCCAGTTAAAGTTAAATGATCCTTGGCATTCAATAGTGCTACCATCACTACCAACATCCGAAGGGTAACCATTGCCCAGAAAAATCATTTAAACTTGCATCATAAACACTCTACAAGAGCAACGGAAGCGGATGCAAGCAAAAAGCACACCTGCAAGTTTCTCTCCAAGCCCCACACCATCCTGACTTGGAAATATATGGCCGTTCATTCATGGTCAGAGTCAAAACTCCCTAACAGCATTGTGGGACAAGTCATAGGACACAGACTACAGCAGTTCAAGACAGCAAGACACCACCAGCTTCTCAAGGGCAACTTATAGGCAATAAACACTGACTAACCAGTCATGCACACATCCCACAAGTGAATAAAGAAAAAATTTTCCACAAAGCTCAGAAGCATTAAGCAGGTATTTAAATTCTAACAACTTGTGCTAAACTATCCATCTTGAGCTTTGTACAAATAATTTCTGGATCTGTAGCATCAATACACAAGTTAGCTCCAGCTGTTTGATACAGGTAGTTCTGCTCTAATGGGATGGTTGTGTTCATGTGCAACACCATGTTAGAGAAAAATTTATTTTAAAGAGCTAGCAATGTAATTGCATTATAGTCAACATAAGCTTTACTTTAGAAACTGTCCCCAAATCATCAGTCACATTAGAGCGAATTTGCAATGATGAAACATACATTATAGCAGAACCACCTGTACCACAACTATCAATGATTCATCTACCTCCAGACAAATATTTAAAGTAGCAAGGCACAAATGTCTACTGCCAAAAAATGTTAAAATATCAATTTACATGGAGATACACACAAACGCTGAACCAATGAACAACTTTCAGACGGGTCAAAATGACATTTGGCATTGATTCACAACATTCAGGACATTACATAATTGATTCAGCTTTAATTGTGCCCTCACTTAAAAGAGAGAGCCATGTTTAAAGGAATTGATCGTGTTGCAGACCTTAAAGGCAATTCCTTCATTTAAGAGTGAGCATCCATGAATGTAGCTTCTGGCTGAATTCCCATGGTTTTGATATACCTCATGGTCTTAAAGAAAGAATGACTTACATTTACACAGCACTTTGCTTGACTACTGGGCACTTCAAATATAAGTTGATTTAACCCACTGTGGTAAGGTGAACTCAAATAGCAATATGGTTATAACCAGAAGTCTGCTTTTGTGATATTTATTGAGCTATAAATGTTTGCCAAGACCGGGGGGGGGGGGCGGAAGGGAGGGGGCTACCTTCCCTGGTCTACTTTTAAAACAATTTGTTTGAGATGTGGGTGTTTCTGGCGGTCTTAACTGCCCTTGAACAGATTGGCTAACTAAGCTGGTTCAGAGGGCATCTTCATTGCCATAAGCCTGGAGTCACACGTATGCTCAGTACAAGTAAGGATGGCAGGTGTATTGTCCTAAAGATGAAAATCTTGACTGTAATGGGTTTTTAAATAACAAATCAAGATCAGATACATGGTCACCACTACATGGCTTCTTGTTCCAGACTTTTTAATTAAACTGAAATTGCATCTTCTGTCATGGTGGAATTTGAATCCTACCACCAGAACATTAGCCCATGTTTCTGGATTACTAAGCAAAGTATTTACCACTGTCACCTCTTCCCATAAGAGCATCTGCAAAGGGAATCTTTACATACCCAAGCAGGAGAGAGAAAGAGATTTAAAGTTTAATATTTCTTCCAAAAGCCAACACCATAAGTGCAAGTGGTCCCACAGTATTGTGCTGGACTGTCAGCCATGAGTTGTGTGCCCGAACCTGAAGTGGGATTTGAATTTGGGTGATTTAGAGGAATGTGCTAACAACTGAATCACAGCTAACACTAGGCAAAGTAATTTATTTTGAACATCCGCAGTTGTGTCTGTGTTTCCCAAGCATACAGGGATAGCAACACAAGGAAAAAATAAACTAAGCAGTTTTTACAAGTTTTGTCACAACTGACATGTTCTGTACATTTTGTAAAGGTAGCTATTCCATCTCTGGAATGGACAGAATCCTAAAAAAAAGCTCCCATAAATCATTAACTAATCTTGTGGATTGAGAAAGTGTGGAAACTATTTATCACAGGAATAAATTACAAGTGACCTTTTATAAAAATCAAATCAATAATTCTGTAGGTAAACAAACTCCTTGATAACATTTGCCTTGGAGATAGGAATAACTTCCACCACACCATAACCTGATAAGATCATCCAAATTATGGCTGAGACAGTTAAATTAATTTTTGTGACGAAAAAGACAATGGATGGGTCTATCACCTAACAGAGACAGAAAGCAACAGATAGCAGCCATCTTATATTGTGTTCTAAGATACAGTTCTCAACAGGGAGATGGATCAAGGCAAACCAACTTAAGGACTCCTATACTAAATCATGCTTGGAGATGATGGAATAGTAATATCACTTTACTAAGTAGTCATCCAGATCAACAGGCTAATGGGGGCTTAGTTTCAAATCACACCACAGCAGGTAGAATCTAGGATTCAAAGGAAAATCTACAATAAAAAAACTAGCCTAATGGCTAGCCAATTTGTCAATTGTAAAAACCCATCTAATTCACTAATGTATTTCTAGCAAAGGGATTTTGTTATCCTTACTAGTCTGGCCTACTTGACACCAAAGCCACAGCAAATTTGCTTGACTGTTAACTGCCCTCTGTATTGCACAGACTTAAAAAGGAATAGAAGAGCTACTTGCAGTGGCATAAAAATTTCCAGCAAAATGTTTTTCCTACTGACTCCGTGGTGGTGGCCTGAAGTCTGACTACTCACTCACTACTAAGGATCCAGTGTAATAGGAGGTGCAAACCTGTAGTAACTTTCACAGGCAACTACATAACTACCCACGTTTTAGCTCCTGTCTTTCAAAGCAGGTTCCAGAAAACAACATCACTGTCACCTTGTTTTTCAGTGGTAGCTAGCTCATGTGCTAGCATTGGAATTGCTGCTTCCTAGCCATCAGATACTTACAAAGCTAACATTTGTCTTAACTTTTCCATTTCCATATATTATAGCCGTGAGTATGAGAAATGGAATGCCAAAACTTGCACTCGTTTAGGTTGATAGCTAATGGCAGCAGCAACTCAGTCTGCAGTTTTGAACAAAGGGAGTCTTGTCTTGCAAAACTTCAGCAACAGTTGATACAACTGCACTGAAACTAAATGCAGGACATCTGTGTGGCAGGTTTAAAAAAATGTAACCTCAAATCCACATTCTGATCCATCCCTTTTGACCTTTCAACTCTTTGCTTAGCAACAATCTACCTGTGCCTTAAAAATATTTGGCTCTGCTTCTACCATCTTTTCAGAGAGTTCCAAAGACTCGTGCAAATCAAAACAAAAATCTCATTTTAAATGGATGACTGGTATCTGAAACAGCTCTAGATTCTCAAAGAGGAAAAATCCTCTGACATCTCGTCAAGTTTTCTCAATCATCTGGTAAGTGGAACACAATCTGCAAGTTATTTAAAAATTTAATGCAGTATAATTAGACAAAAATTCCATTTCATCTAATCTCAAACTCAGTGACAATTTTAAAGTGTGCAACCTAATTTCCATTTTCAGCAAGCATTAACTTTACCTGCAATGTTTTCTTTAACAATATTCTACAATGTCCATTATTGACATTGCATTCTCATACACAGTCAGATATTTATTTGAGAGAGAAAAAAAAGTGTCCTAACAATAAAGGCACAGCAGGGAATGCCTGGAACCATGCAAATGAAATGGCACAATGCCACATTCTGAAAGTCTAATCCAAATTACGTGCTAAAAATCTTGTGTATGCAATGACATTATTGGAAACAACTCAAAAAGGTTAAAACTGGGAATTGTATTACTAACAACTGTTGAATGATTAAATATCACCAACAAAACATTAATTCTTTTCCAATAATTTTCAGCATTCCATTTTAAAAATCCATTGAACTATGCTTACCTCTTTGCATGTGGTCTACCCACACTTTTTCCACTATGGTTCAATGGAGCAGACTAAATGAAATTCCAAGCAAACACTATTCGTTTCCCAGCTTTGCGCAAGCAAATTGGACCTGAACTGCTCCACTGATTGTACCCTGAAGCTTTTAATTTTTTAAACTCATTTTTAATTTAAATAATTCCAGTTTTTAATCCTAGTCATAACATGATTTAGTTTCAAAGTTACAGTATATAGTATGGACACATTCTAAAGATATTTCTGAATTCCAACATCTGCTGCCAAGGTTTGAATCTGCCCTTATTGAAAAATACAATTAAAACACAGTGAGCACATTGGGTTTGATCTAATTAAACCTTAGGCATAATTCCAGCAATTTTAGTGCAAAAAGCATTACAATTGATCCAGTTTTATAACTGTCAGTCCAAACCTGTCGTAACAATTCAGACCTAGTCAGTTTCTAATAAAGGCATGCGTTTTTCAGTGTAATCCATGGCTAGACAATTTTTGATCAAAGCTAGCTTAAGAAAATTAATGGAAGTCTTTTGCAGTTTTCTTTACCTCAACATTCTTGCAGGAAGCTAAATTATGACAGGAATGGCACAAACATGCAGAATATGCATATTTCACGTTTGAAGGGTTTTTGTGCAGTCTGAATTTTCAATGTCAACATAATGAAAAGACAGATATTGAAACAATAACAATTGATGATACTAAAATCCACGAGTTTCGAATTCTGTTCAACCAGTCAGTTCTGCTGTAACATGTTGTAGTTCCATTCTCTTCAATTCCATATTAAGAAAATCACGTAGGGGGCTAGAATTGCTTGATCAATACATACTTGAAAACTTCACACTTTACAAACAGTGTCCCCAATTCATCTATTGTGTGTTATAGCAATTTGTGGTACGAAATGCACCTTCTAGCAGAACAACCGGCATTATAAATCCTACTAAGTTACCATAATACTACTTTCAGAAACCAGACTAACAGTAGAACATATTTAAATAGAGGACAATATACTATGATTACAATGCAGTGCAAAATGCAGCACATTCTGGATCCCCAACTCAATCAGCTCAACCACAGAACAGATCAGTCTCTCTTACTGCAGAAAAGTAACTTACTTATATTGCATATTAATTGCTCACTGCAAAGATTACTACAAACTGATTAAATGAGACATCACAAGAGTGGAACTGTTGTCTCAAATTATTTAAACCTATCTGCTCTTAAAACACAGCCTACTGTCCGAGAAGGGTTAGTGAATTTAACAAGGTAGGGAAATACAAGACAATACTCCATTTTATTAACCTAATTTACACTTTCCCACAAGCTGAAAGTGCACTTCCCACTTCAAACAAAGCAATGGTGATTCAGACCATTAATTCTACTAGCAGTATAATCCTGGTTATCACAGTGTTTCTTTCAGAAAAGAGACTAACATCAGGACCTTACTTTAAATAGAATGCAGTGAAAAAATGTAGTGCATCCAGAATCCCTGACTCAATTAGCAAAACCACAGAATTCATCTCGGATACATGCAAGTACATTGATAATTATGGGACAATTACAATTCTCCCTGGATAAAGTTGACTACAGCAGGATGAATAGTCCTTAGAGGCAGGAACTTAGTAGTTTTTGGGTCCCAGGTCCACCTCCAGTGAGATAGTACAGCTACTTCCATCAGAGTTAGGGCTCCCAGACTCAAAATACAATGAGGGAGAACACACTAGTATGCGAAGTGGAGTACTCCACTATTGTGAATGGCATTTGGAGGAAGCACTGAGTGGCAGCGTTAACACTATACTCTGACAGCTGCATTGAAATGTTCATCACCTAAAGTGGCTCAGCAGTACCATTCCTGACCAAAATGGTCGATTGTAAAAGATCATAACTGTTAGACTAGGTCTGAGGCAGGCATTGAACCAATCGGGAAAAGCAGACTTGGCTATATCCTCACCAATCTGTTACACACATACCTGTCCATGACAGCATCAGTAAGAATGAGGATTGTGCTGTTTGTGAAGTCCTAACTTCATACAAAGAACACCCTCCATGTTGTGTGGCACTGTGTTAAATGAAACTGACTTCAAACATATCTAGCAGAGGACTGGCATTCATGAGATATTGTGCTTCATTATCAGCAGAATTATACTCCTGTATAATCTGTAACCTCAATGCAGCAGATTCCCCCACTCGACCATTACCATCAACTCTGGTTCAAAGATTTGATCAAGATAGCCATCATTTCACAAGATGGCTTTTGTGGCTATTTTATATCATGCACACAATTCCAGCAGAAATCAATATCATTCCCTGGTGAAGACAGCAACATCTCCCAGCCTGCTGTCCAATGTTGCAGAAGGGAGATGATTTGACATTATGACAGTTACCACTTGCTGCCTCCAGTTGTGACACCTTGTGTTGAAGAAATGGCCTTACTCACTTGAACCTTGCCCTCTGAAGTATGCAACCATATGACAGCACATTGAGGATTGAGCACACGATACAGGAGCAAAATTAGGCTGTTCTACCAATCCTGGCTGATGTGTTTCTCCATCCCATTATCTCACTTTCTCCACATAATCTTTGATCCCCATACTAATCAAAAACATGAGCTGAATGTCACAGGAAGGTTAGACAACATTTGCATGCTGCTGCTTGTATTTGAAGAAATTGAGACGAGTTCATTGCATCTTCTGACTGCCAAATAATGCTCTGTAGTGCACAAGGGTTTCAGCATTACATTAGGTTACCTACAATGTGGAAACAGGCCCTTCCACCCAACATGTCCACACTGACCCTCCGAAGAACAACCCATCCTGACTAATGTACCTAATGCATTACAACAATCTAACATGGCCAATTCACTTTGGATTTGGGACTAAACCGGAGCACCCAGCGGAAACCATGCAGACACAGAATATGCAAACTCCACACAGACAGACAGTCACCCAAGGCTGGAATTGAACCCAGGTCCCTGGTGCTGAGGCAGCAGTGCTAACCACTGAGCCACCATGCCACCTTAGGTGAGCACACTGGCGCAGCAGTGTTAGGCGATATTAAAAAGGTGGACGCGCACAGTGCTTGTGATTGACAGAACATTGGGGCCAGAAGTTCAGATCAGAGTCAAATAGGATGCTGAGGTTGTGGATCTGATTGGAACTGGGAACAGAGTTACAAGAGTCAAGGACGACAATTTCAAACCTTCCAACAGCAGACAGAAATCTGTCTATTTCAGGTTTAGAGGTTCAGCAGTCTGAATGAGCATGAGCCTTATTTTCTGAGGCAAATATCTTGTAAGAATTTACTATTGATTCTACTTTTAATTTAACATTTAAGTATTGCAGGATAAATTACTGGTTTCAAATGCTTTATTGTGTAGACATGTTGGATGGAAGGGCCTGTTAATACACTTCAAAATTATCAAGTGTCAAAATCAAAACTTAGAGCAGATTTGACTCCAGATTTCAAGAAAGCACATTTAGAGTCAGAGACAGCATGGAAAGAGACCCTTTGGTCCAGCCCGTCCATGCCGACTGGATACCCCAACCCAATTAGTCCCACCAGCCAGCACCCAGCCCACATCCTTCCAAACCCTTCCTATTCATATACCCATCCAGATGCCTCTTAAATGTTGCAATTGTACCAGCCTCCACCACTTCCTCTGGCAGCTCATTCCATACACATACCACCCGCAGCATGAAAATGTTGTCCCTTTCGGTCTCATCTTTTCCCTCTCAACCTAAACCTATGCCCACTAGTTCTGAACTCCCCCACCCAGGGAAAAGACTTTATTTATCCTATTCATGCCCTCTAAGGTCACTTCTCAGCCTCTGACACTCCAGGGAAAACAGCCCCAGCCTGTTCAGCCTCTCCTTATAGCTCAGATCCTCCAACCCTGGCAACATCTTTGTAAATCTTTTCTGAACCCTTTCAAGTTTCACAACAAATTTCCAATAGGAGACGAGAACTGCTCGCAATATTCCAGCAGTGCCCTAACCAATGTCCTGTACAGCCTCAACATGACCTCCCAACTCCTGCACACAATACTTTGACGAATAAGGAAAGCATACCAAACACCACCTTCACTATTCTATCTCCATGCGACTCCACTTGCAAGGAGCTATGAACCTGCAATCCAAGGTCTTTGTTCAGCAACACTCCCTAGGACCTTACCATTCAGTGTATAAATCCTAAGATTTGCTTTCCCAAAATGCAGCACCTCGCATTTATTGGAATTAAACTCCATCTGCCACTTCTCAGCCCACTGGTCAAGATCCTGTTGTAATCGGTGGTAACCTTCGCTGTCCACTACACCTCCAATTTTGCTGTTATCTGCAAACTTACTAACTGTACAGCTTGTGCTCCAAATCATTTATGTAAATGACAAAGTAGAGGGCCCATCACTAATTCTTGTGGCACTCCACTGGTCACAGGCCTCTAGTCTGAAAAACAACCCTCCACCACCACCACCACCCTGTCGTCTTCTACCTTTGAACCAGTTCTGTATCCAAATGGCTAGCTCACTGTATTCCTCAAGATCTATCCTTGCTAACCAGTCTCCTATGGGGAACCTTGAATGCTTTACTGAAGGCCATATAGATCATATCTACCACTCTGCCCTCAATCCTTTGTTAATTCTTCAAAAATCTCAATCAAGTTTGAGAGACATGATTTCCCACGCATAAAGCCATGTTGACTATCCCAAATCAGACCGTGTCTTTCCAAATACATGTACATCCTGTCCCTCAGGATTCCCTCCATCAACTTGCCCACCACTGAGGTCAGGCTCTCCAGTCTATAATTCCCTGGCTTGTCTTTACTGCTCTTCTTAAACAGTGGCAACACATTTGCCAACGTCCAGTCGTCCAGCACCTCACCTGTGACTATCAATGATACAAATATCTCAGCAAGAGGCCCAGCAATCACTTCTCTAGCTTCCCAGAGAGCTAGAGGGTACACCTGATCAGGTCCTGGGGATTTATCCACCTTTATGCGTTTCAAGACATCCAGCACTTCTTCCTCCGTAATATGGATATGTTAAGGTGGACTATCTATTTCCCTACAGTCTACTTCTTCCATATCCTTTTCCACAGTAAATACTGATGCAAAATACTCATTTAGTATCCCTCCATTTTCTGCAGCTCCACATCTGATCTTTGAGGAGCTCTATTCTCCTCTTAGTTATCCTTTTGTCCTTAATATATTTGTAAAAGCCCTTTGGATTCTCCTCTATTTGCCAAATCTCTCATGTTCCCTTTTTGCCCACCTGATTTCCCTCTTAAGTATACTCCTACTTTTTTTATACTCAAAGGATTCACTCGATCTATCTTGTCTACAACTGACATATGCTTCTTTTTCTTCACCAAACCCTCAATTATTTTTTAAGTCATCTAGCATTCCCTATACCTACCAGCCTTCCCTTTCACCCTGAAAATATACTTACTCTGAATTCTAGTTCTCATTTCTGAAGGCTTCCCATTTATCAGCCATCCCTTTACCTGCGAAGTCAGCTTTTGAAAGTTCTTGCCCAGTCAAAATTGGCCTTTCTCCAATTTAGAACTTCAACTTTTAGATCTGGTCTATCCTTTTCCATCACTATTTTAAAACTAATAGAATTATGGTTGCTGACCCCAAAGCGTTCCCCCATTGACACCTCAGTCACCTGCCCTGCCTTATTTCCCAAGAGTAGGTCACGTTTTGCACCTTCTCTAGTAGGTACTTCCACATACTGAATTAGAAAATGTTCTTGTACACACAAATTCCTCACCTTCTAAACCCTTAACACTATGGCAGTCCCAGTCTATGTTTGGAAAGTTAAAATCCACCACCATAACCACCCTATTATTCTTACAGATAACGGAGATCTCCCGACAAGTTTGTTTCTCAATTTCCATCTGACTATTAGGGGGGTCTATAATACAATCCCAATAAGGTGACCAGCCCTTTCTTATTTCTCAGCTCTACCCAAGTAACTTCCCCAGATTTAGTTCTGGGAATATCCTCCCTCAGCACAGCTGTAATGCTCTCCCTTATCAAAAAGGCTGCTCCCCCTGCTCTCTTGCCTCCCTTTCTATTGTATCCTGGAACATTAAGCTGCCAGTCCTGCCCAACCTTGAGCCATATTTCTGTAACTGCTATGACATCCCAGTCCCATGTTCCTAATCATGCCCTGAGTTAATCGGTCTTCCCTGTTAGGCCTCTTGCATTGAAATAATGCAGTTTAATTTAATTAGTCCTACTTTGTCCCTGCCTGCCCTGATTGTTCAACTCCCGTCTGTTCTCAACCGTACCAGTCTCAGATTGATCTCTTTACTTACTATCGCCCTGGGTCCCACCACCGCCCCACCTTACCAGTTTAAATCCTCCCAAGCAGCTCTAGCATATCTCCCTACCAGTATATTAGTCCCCTTCCAATTTAAGGCACAAACCATCCTTGTACAGGTCACTTCTACCCCAAAACAGATTCCAATGGTCCAAAAATGTGAATCCTACTCCCATGCACCAGGTCCTCAGCCATGCATTCATCTCTCCTCCTAGTCCTGCCCTCACTAGCTCGTAGCACTGGGAGTAATCCAGATATTACTACTCGAGGACCTCCTTTTTAAATTCCTGCCTAACTCTCTTATCTCCCTTCAGAGTCTCAACCTTTTCCCTTCCTATATCGTTGGTTCCACTGTGGAGCGTGACCTCTTCCTGGCCCCTCCCCCCATGAGAAAAGTCTGCAGCCTCAGACATCCTTGATCCTGGCACCAGGGAAGCAATACACCATTCTGATTTTTTGCTGATGGCCACAGAAACATCTGTCTGTACCTCTGACTAGAGAGTACTCCAACACAACTGATCTCTTGGAACCCGACGTACCCCTCATTGCATTAAAGCCAGGTTCAATATCAGAAACTTGGCTGTTCGAGCTACAATCCCCTGAGGATCCATCACCCCCTACATTTTCCAAAACAGCATGCTTGTTTGAAATGGTTTATAGAACATATCTGATTGAAGGTATTTTTGTAATGGTTTATGTTGATCACAGCAAAATGCTTCCGCAATTTTAAACACTGGTTGGTTATTGAAGTTAGAAAGGTCACAATTTCACATCTCACTGCACTCCCACTGTAACCACTTCCTTTTACACAACATGCACAAAGCCATGGGGTTTCAGCTTTTGTAGAAAAGCAAACTTAATTGTTTCAAATCACCAATAAAAATCATGAATTCAATGCACCAAAGTATTTTTATTTATTCAATGCACTTGAAACAATAAACTTAGCCACAAGCCTTTATCCAGGAATACGCTCCAGTCGTACATTGCTTTGTGGACTGCCAGCTTTGCAGTTTGCTAGATCAGCTATTTCAAAATTGCCAGCCTTTGACTTTTGTTTCAAAAAAGATTAGCATTAAGAACAACGCTGACTGGAACGGTGGATTAAACCAACGGCACTAGCAGGATCAACCTTATTAATGACAGCTTTTGATTTTCTTTAAATCAGGCACAGAAACAATTAAACCAATATTCTGCATCACAGACATGGTTGCAGGGGGTTCAGGACTGGCAGTTAAACATCCAAGGATTTACAACTTATTGAAAAGACAGGGAGGTGGGCAGAATGGCCTTGGTAGTTAAGAACAAAATTAAATCTATGGCACTGAATGACATAGGGTTGGATGATGTGGAGTCTGTGTGTGGAATTGAGGAACCACAAAGGCAAAAAACCATAATGGGAGTTATGTACAGACCTCCTAACAGTGGTCAGGACCAGGGGCGCAACATGTTCCAGGAAATAGAGAAGGCATGTGAGAAAGGCAAGGTCACTGTGATCATGGGGGACTTCAATATGCGGGTGGACTGGGTAAATAATGTTGCCAGTGGATCCAAAGAAAGGGAATTCTTGGAATGCTTACAGGATAGCTTTTTGGAACAGCTGGTCATGGAGCCCACAAGGGAGGAGACTATTTTGGACCGACTGCTGTGTAATGAACCAGACTTTATAAAAGATCTTAAAGTAAGGGAAAACTTAGGAAGCAACAATCATAATATGGTAGAGTTCAGTCTGTAGTTTGAAAGAGAGAAGGCAAAATCGAACGTAATGGTGTTACAGTTAAATAAAAGGTAATTGAGGGCATGAGAGGGGAACTGACAAAAAGCGACTGGAAGCAGAGCGTAGCAGGGAAGACAGTAGAGCAAAAATGGCATGAGTTTGTGGGTATAGTCGAGGACACTGTACAGAGGTCCATCCCCAAGAAAAGATTATCCGGGGAGGGATTAGACAGCCATGGCTGACAAAGGAAGTCAGGAAATGTATCATAGAAAAACAGATCTTATAAAAGTGGCCAAGAGCACTGGGAAATCAGAAGATTGGGAAGGCTATAAAAACAGAGGATAACAAAGAAATAAGGAAGGAGAGGATTAAATATGAAATAGCCAGTAATATTAGAAATGATAGTAAAAGTTTCTTTCAATACATTAGAAACAAACGACAGGCAAAAGTAGACATTGAGCCACTTCAAACTGATGCTGGAAGCCTAGTGATGGGAGATAAGTACTTTGCGTCAGTCTTCACAGTGGAAGACAAGAGTAATATCCCAACAATTAAAGGGAGTCAGGGGGCTGAGTTGAGTATGGTTGCCATTACAAAAGAGATTACTTAGTGTGAAAACTGGCCCTTCAGCCCAATAAGTCCACACCGACCCGCCGAAGCACAACCCACCCAGACCCATTCCCTTACATTTATCCCTGCCCCTAACACTACGGGCAATTTAGCATGGTCAATTCACTTAACCTGCACACTTTTGGACTCTGGGAGGAAACTGGAGCACCCGGAGGAAACCCACACAGACATGGGGAAAACGTGCAAACTCCACAGTCACCTGAAGCAAGAATTGAACCTGGGTCTCTGGTGCTGAGAGGCAGCAGTGCTAACCACTGTGCCGCCCACGATAGTGCGAGAAAAGCTAAAAAAGGTCTTAAAAGGAACAAATGTCCTGGCCCCGATGGGCTATATCCTAGAGTTCTGGGTGAGGTAGCTGAGGAAATAGCAGAGGCATTGGTTGAGATCTTTCAAAGGTCACTGGAGTCAGGGAAAGTCCTGGATGATTGGAAGACCGCTGTTGTAACCCCGTTGTTCAAGAAAGGATCAAAACAAAAGATGGAAAATTATAGGCCAATTAGCCTAACCTCAGTTGGTTGGTAAAATTCTAGAATCCATCGTTAAGGATGAGGTTTCTAAATTCTTGGAAGAGCAGGGTCAGATTAGAACAAATCAACATGGATTTAGTAAGGAGAGGTCGTGCCTGACAAACCTGTTAGAATTCTTTGAAGAGGTAACAAGTAGGTTAGACCAGGGAAAGCCAGTGGATGTGGTCTATCTAGTCTTCCAAAAGGCCTTTGATAAGGTGCCACTCGGGAGACTGCTGAGTAAGGTGAGGGCCCATGGTGTTTGCAGTGAGCTACTGGCATGGATTGAGGATTGGCTGTCTGACAGAAGGCAGAGAGTTGGGATAAAAGGTTCTTTTTCGGAATGGCAGCTGGTGACAAGCGGGGTCCTGCAGGGTTCAGTGTTGGGGCCACAGATGTTCTCGTTATATATTAATGATATGGATGAAGGGACTGGGGACATTCTAACGAAGTTTGCCGATGATACGAAGTTAGGTGGACAGGCAGGTAGTACTGAGGAAGTGGGGAGGCTACAGAAGGATCTAGACAGTTTGGGAGAGTGATCCAGGTAATGGCTGATGAAGTTCAATTGAGCAAATGCAAGGTCTTGCACTTTGGCAAAAAGAATACAAGTATGGACTACTTTCTAAATGGTGAGAAAATTCATAAAGCCAAAGTACAAAGGGATCTGGGAGTGCTAGTCGAGGAGTCTCTAAAGGTAACATGTAGGTTGAATCCGTGATTAAGAAAGCGAATGCAATGTTGTCATTTATCTCAAGAGGGTTGGAATATAAAAGCAGCGATGTGCTGAGACTTTATGAAGTTCTGGTTAGGCCCCATTTGGAGTATTGTGTCCAGTTTTGGGCCCCACACCTCAGGAGGGACATACGGATGATGCCTGGAATGGTAGGTCTAAAATATGAGGAACGGCTGATGATCCTGGGATTGTACTCATTGGAGTTTAGAAGGTTAAGGGGAGATCTAATAGAAACTTAGAAGATAACATGGCTTGGAAAGGGTGGACGCTAGCAAATTGTTTCCGATAGGCGAGGAGACTAGGACCCATGGACACAGCCTTAGAATTAGAGGGGTAAATTCAGAACAAAAATGCAGAGACATTTCTTCAGCCAGAGAGTGGTGGGCCTGTGGAATTCATTGCCACGGAGTGCAGTGGAGGCCGGGACGCTAAAATGTCTTCAAGAATTTATCAATCTCTGCCTTGATGTCACAAGGAATTAAGGGCTATGGGGAGAATGCGGGTAAGTGGAGTTGAAATGCCCATCAGCCATGATTAAATGGCAGAGTGGACTCAATGGGCCGAATAGCCTTATTTCCACTCCTGTGTCTTATGGTCTTAAACCTTAAAAACTGAATAAAATATAGCAAATGGAAGCACATTCAGTAACAGGTGTTTAAATATTTTATAGAAATAGTCAAAAAAATGTAAAGACCATGAAGTAAAATTGGCACCTCTCACCAAACATGAATGAGCATCAATTAATAAAACCAAACCTTATTTGCATCAACAGGATTTTCTGCTGCTGTCAGAGTGTCTAAGAGACTACGGTACCACTGCCTGAAGAAATAATGAGGACCAAGGGCAGCTCCTGTCTTTAGAAACTTCGAGATTGTGTTACTTCACCAGTTCTAATGTATTCCTCTTTATTTATTCACAGGATGTGGCCATCACTGGCTAGGCCAGCATTCATTGTCCATCCCCCATTTCCAAGAGGGCTGTTAAGAGTTAACACTGTTGTTCTTGAGTCACGTGTAGGGTTGAGGATGGTAGATTTCCTTTGTAAAGGACATCAGAATGTTTTTCCTGACAAAATGATTTCATGACCTTTACTTCCCATCTTGGACCTTTAATTCCAGATTTTTAGTGCATTCAAATTCCAGCAACCATGGTGGGATGCAAACTAGAACATGACCTGCAACTCTGGAATAGTCTACCCTCTGAGCAATTAGGAATGGGCAATAAATGCTGAGTAGCCAGTGCCACCCACATCCCATAAATGAATAAAAACTTCCACTTTCCCTCTGAAATTGGTGCTTAATGAGGGGTATTTCCTGAGGAAATTTATTCCACAATCTCAGATAAAACACAGCATTTGTTAAGATTCTACTGCTCGGTCCCAAAAATATGCCTTAACATTTGCTATTTTCAATTTTATAATTGCAAGAGTCACCAATCTGTGGTTGCTCCAAGTGAGATTGTAAATTTAGTGCAAATTCAGTTTAATTTATGCTGGTACACCAATGGCCACTAGGAATGGAGACTATGCAGCATGTTTCACTAAATCCCCTTTGGTCAAAGATAAAAGCCCAATTTCAATACTTTCAAAAGTATAATTACCACTACTGTAACACAACATCCAAGGGCACTTCACTGGAGCATTATCAAACAGTTCCAGCAAAAGCTGGCTAAGGCACAGCCAGACTTGGTGATGCAGAGATGATAGTAGGTGATAGCATAGACAGGTGATGCAAAGTTGAGTTGCCAAGCAAAACAGCAAAATTAAGAGGAGCCTGGTTCAGCCTCAAATAGCTACTACAAAGAGTGATGAAGTCACAGGCTGGATCAAAAATCATGGTGGTGACTGAAGACACAACATTTAATGTTATCTTAATATACAGTTAGGAAAACATTTTTTACTCCCAGTACTGGAAGCCAGATAAGCATGTAGACATGGTGAGGTACAGCTCAACAACACTTAGAATCTGTTGAGTCTGAGTCAATCGCTGTTAACACATCACAGGACACTCCACATCCAGGTGGAAACAAGGACTGCAGATGCTGGAAACCAGAGTTGCGATTAGTGTGGTGCTGGAAATGTACAGCAGGTCAGACAGCATCCAAGGTGCAGGAAAATCAACATTTAGGGCAAAAGCCCCTCATCAGGAATAGAGGCAAGGAATCTAGAGGGTGGAGAGATAAATGAGAGTGGGAAGAAAGTAGCAAAGAGTAAAATAGATGAATGGAGGTGATAGGTCAGAAAGGAGGCACTACTCTAACCTAGACTCTGGTTTCCAGCATCAGCAGTCCTTGTTTTTAACCCTACTGTGAATCCTCTTGCAAGGTTGCCTGCCATGAAGTTTTCTTCCCCCCTCTACAAAAATTTGAGCGAGTCTCTCTCACTGCAACCCCCAGCTCATCTCCTCTGCCTTCAAGCTCTTCAGCCACGTCCCGAAACAGACTCGCTACCACAGCCACATTTGCTTTCTCCCTCACCACCTGACGCCTGGAAGAGGAACTCATCTTCCGCCTTAGAACACTTCAACTCCATGGCACCAATGTGGATTTCATCAGTTTTCTCATTTCCCCTTCCCCACCCCCCCCCCCCCCCCCCCCCCCCCCCCCCCCCCCCCCCCCCCCCCCGCCACCCCACCCCAGCCTTCCAGCTCAGCACCACCCTTATGACCTGTCCTACCTGCCTATCTTCCTTTCCACCTATCCGCTCTACCCTCCTCTCTGACCTATCACCTCCATCCCCACCCCCATTCACCCACTGTACTCTTTGCTACCTTCCCTCCCTACCCCCCTCATTTCTCTCCACTCTAGGCTCCCTGCCTCTATTCCTGGTAAAGGGTTTTGCCAGAAATGTCGATTTTCCTGCTCCTCAGATGCTGCCTGACCTGCTGTGCTTTTCCAACATCACTCTAATCCACATTCCACATCCAGGTAGTTGCAGTACTGTGTCCAAGATTGGGACCATTGAGTAAAATGAAGTTATTTTAACAATTACAACTATCAAAATGCATTACTTTTCAAATTAATAATATAATTTTAATGTCTCTGCAAATTTTAGAGGCACAGCCAAGCAGTAGTAGGAAGCTGGTAGGTAAGCAAGCTAAATTTGGGGGGGGGAATTGTGTAAGCTGGCAACAAGTAGTGCTACAAAGACAATGACGACATCAGCAGCACAAAACATACCCATCAGTAGAATGGGTGTCCACTTTCTGCTCTCAGTATACATTATTGACATCAGCACTAGTGATTTCCTATGCCATTGCAGTGGCAAGAGATACTCCATTTTGTATAATGTCAATGACAGCAGCATGCAGATTAGTAGGAGGGATCAAAGATAGATTCCTGGGGAAACCAGAGGTAACTGCACGCAAGGAGATTAAACCCTTCCAAGCAATACTCTACTTGCAACTAGATAGGGAAGAATTGACCCAAGCAATCAAGGGATTGGTTATCATGATCTAATCATATGGCTTTCTTAATAAAAAATATGGCACTATGGCAAGCTTGGAATCTGACTGGTAAGATTTAACCATGGGCAGGGAAAGGCAGTTTGGATGCGGAAAGGGAGGTTGGAGATAAGTTAGAAATGTGCAAGGACTGAGGGATTAAACATTGATTATTGGATGCACAGTGCAATTATGGCAGACTTGAAGGGAATAAGACAAGTGTGAGAATTGTTAACATTAGCTGAATTAATACTATCGAATCACATCAAGTTCACTGATGACATTCAGCAGAAATGACAAGTCAGCATACAGAGATGAGGTGCAGCAGCTGGTGCAATGCTAACAACCTATCTCTGAATGTGGACAGAACTGAAGAGAGAGTTGTTGACTTCAGGAGTGCGCGGAGCAACCGCTCTGATGGACAACAGCTCCCTATGGAGATCGTGAAGAGCACCAAATGTCTTGGTGTCCACCCCTCTTCCCAAAGTTTCTTCCCCAAAGCCATCAGGCTGCTTAACACTATGATCAGACAACTTTCCATCTGAAATTCTTTGCCCCACTTCAGATTGCTGCTGGAACAAATGTCTTAGTCATCATTCTTTTATTACACGGTAAAGTGCATGTTTTGCACTTTATCCTGCCCTTTGTATCATGTAGTTTGTGCTGTCCATGTAGCACCTTGGTCCTGAAGGAATGCTATCTTGTTTTTACTGTATCAACTGTATATGGCAGAAATGACAAAAAAGCTATTATCTCTCTCTACTCCACCAAGTAGGCAAGTTGGGTGGTTAGCCAATAAGAATAGGCTCGACTGAGAAGGTGATGGCTCTCAGGAACAAGGTGAGCTCAGACAGGGCATGAAGGAACACAGGGAAGATACAGTTTAGAGTCAGTGAGACCCAGTGGGACAAAGGAAGAAAGAAATGTCAGAGACAGCCAAATACGTTTGACCACATGACCGTGTTTGGGGGTAGGGGAAAAAAAAAGAGCTTCCTTTGCAACCATGTTTAAAGACAGTTTCAAATCAAGACAAACTTACCCGAATATCAAAGCTGTCCTGGTTTGTCTGTTTGGACTCTCCTTTATTACACGTCATCTATCAACAAGACAGAAAGGCAACTCATCTTTAAAAAAAAAGTGTAAAACAAGACTACACTGTTTATATTAACTGCTCTTTTCCTTTTCCTTCCCAAAAACCACAAATAAAGTTACTGAAACTGATTGGAGATCCAAAATATAAATTCTCATGCTAGGGCACAAATACAATACTGTGCCATATTAAACATAACTAAGAGATCAGTTACTATAAATTTATTATTTACTACTAAAAAGTAGTGCCACTCAGGTTTAAACTGTGTCCTTCATTGGTAAAACATACTTTAACTCTTAGTATTCGACTATTTATGTTATAGTGAATGCTAACAGAATTCTATCAAAAGTGCAGCTTTGGCAAAATATAACACTGGTGCATGCACAGACATGGGTTGGGGGGAGGGGGGGTGGAGCACTATTCAAAACAAAAAAAGGTGTACAAACATAGGAACATTACAACAAGTTAGATTTTTTAAATTTCTACATCTACAAACGTAAAATAAAATTAGACAGCCAGATAAAATTCAAATGCAACAGCAAGATAGACAGGGAAATTACCTAAAGATAGATAAAATTTAAAGACAACTGCACAAGAGGGGGTGGGAACCATACTTATAACATACAGTTTTTGTATGGATTAGTCTGATTTTCTAAAAAAAAATTAAGGGAAACAACTTGTATTTCATGAATTTTTCTTCAAATGCTCAGAGAAAGAGGAAACTTTTTTGTAAATATATTTTAATGAAGGCAGTTGAGATTTATTCATACACGAGTGGAATGCTAGAAAACCATCTCTTAATTCAACACTTCACGACAACGTTAGGTTGCAACATAAATTGAGACGATTAAGATGGGTGCAAAATATTGAGATGGCAGCATTGAGTTAATTTATATAATTACTCCAATTGTAAGTAGCAGTTACTTACAGATGCCTTTGACCTCAAGCAACAGATTTGTGTAATTAGAAAGGCATTAAAATGCAACATTAACAAACATTTATGGTTAATATTTTGCCAAACCTTCAGCACTATTGAAATTTAGACTGTTGTTTTTCCAGTACATTTAATCTATGTACTCATCAACTGTACATATAAATTGATAATGTTTTCCGATGTTTGTCTTTTCCCTAGATGGCACAACTTTTTACTCAAATCTTGAATTCATACATTCTTCTCTTTGCTTACAATTGATCATTTTTCTCCAATGTTTTACGACTTCACATTATTCTGACTGAGGGCAATCAAGCACCCTGCTTCCAGGGACCTAACAATGCCACTCTTGGGTCAGCTGAAGGAACCATAGGAGAGCAACCCAGCAGATCTGCTCTCCAGTTTTATTCTGCCTTGAAGGAAATAATTTACTTTCATTTGGCAGTTTCCCTCTCTTGAGGCTGGGAAGCCACAAAAGCTAGGGACCAGTATCTCACCACACTATTTCTTTCTCCTTTAATAAGTCAAAGCATTCTGTAACACAGTCATTTGATTGAGGTTTCAAAGCAGAAAGGCATTTTTGTGTCAAGCCATTCCACATTGTCTGTTAACAAGCACATTCGAAAAACCATTACGCAAGCCAGAAGCCCAAGTAGAAATTACATCCAAAATAAAAAAACATTACAGTTGAGCAAATTTTACGTTGAACTTAAAGGTCCAATTTTAACAGACAAAAATTATAGTAGGATTTGTTTACAACTGCAGAAGGTGCTGCAACGTCAGAGCAGAGATCAGATACTGTACCGTGAATCGTGTATGTCACCTGGAAACCAGAGTGCTCTAGGCACGATCGCAAAGGCACGATCGCATGGGCAAGCCTGCAGCAAAGAACATATGCAAGTACAGCCAAGGTGGTATAGAACCCCACAACATACGCAACTCCACACAGACATTACGGCAATGCAGTATCACAAATTGAGATTTTTCTTCCACAACGATAGTTCAATAAGGTTTCATTTTACAAAATAGGTTATAAAAATCAATAAAATAACCAGTTGATTTTGCCTAGTCATATTTCATCTGGTCAAATTTTACTTCTGAGAAATGGCTCCATCACGTTAGATAAAGTTACTTGTTTTATTAAGAAGCTAGTCTCCAAGTCTTGATGGCTTCTTGGCAAATTAACTAAATTCAAGTTTTTTGAAAAGCATTGCTAACATAAAAAGCTGATGCAAGTAAGTGTGAACCAATTCTGGACATCGTGGAATTTATTTGAAAAAACATCCAATTTGTAATAATGTAAAATATTTACCATGTTGCCTGAAGAATTGCAGCCTGGTCGGGGTACTGTTCTTGTTAACATTTTGCCATTTTCTAAGCATGCTTATTTTCATTCCAATCCCCCAACCCAGCCCCCTTTTTATTTCTTGATTTTCAAAATAAGACAGTTCACTGCTACACACTGCAGTTGATTTGAATAATAGGTCATATGGTTCAAAAGGAGATAACACTACACTCCTATTTGGATGCGAAACATTTCCTGCAATTCTCACATTCACCAAATAGAAGCGAGGCAAGATTATGCTTTATCATGTTCCATAGCTTCTATTAGTTAAATATCTATAGAGAAAATTAATTTGTCAACTCAGTGTAACTTTTGGCCATCAGAAAACATTTAAAAACCTTACCAGTGACTTAGTTGGTCTATTCTACAAAGTTAACTTTTGTCCTGCACAAGCAGTGATTAGGTGATAATCCAGCAGTAGAATTTGAAATATTTGTTGTCACAAACATTGCAAGTTCCTTGGATTCCACACTTCAAACAAAAAGGTGGTGATTATGTTTTCAGATCTTCTCTCCTGCAAGTGTCTACAAACACTAAACACTCTGCTACCTTTGCCCAAATGGCCATTCACATGAACCATCTGTATGCTCAATGCTGGAATATTACAATTCGGGTAGGCTAGGCATCATCTAAACATCGAAATTAATATGTTTGCAGCTTAGAATAAGCTATGGTCAGAATCAGAAGCTGCGTGCAGTTTCCCCAATCCATTTCACAGGTGTAGTTCCCGTTTTTGGAAACCAGCTAACTATACAGAGATTTGGCATTGGACCAGTCATTTACTACAGACAAGGAAAACCTTTGAGCCATTGGGTAGCTTTGTTTTATTAACTGCAAAGTTATTTATCTGCACAAAATAACTAAGGGATGAAAATAAAGTTACCAATGGAGAGTTAACATACTGGAAACAAATTTCAATGGCCTCAGGAATGACATAACTCACTCACCCGTTGGCAATGTCCATTAAGTCCCAGCATACACCTCTTTCCCTTTCAGAAATGTTCTGCAAGTACTCAGCAAAGACTTTTTCATTCTAAACAAAGACTATGCACCAACTGCTTGTTGAAAATCCTCCAACTATCCTAGTTTTAGATAGTGGCAATTAAACTATACAGTAAAATTGATGACAACTGTGTATACTGTGTCAAGACCAGGATTTTTTTTTTAAAAAAGTGAAATATCATTTTGCTGACAAATCTAAATCTGATAAAAGGATCTGACTGTATGCTTCTCCAAATCTATCACATTTTATCTTTCAAGACAAACTAAAGGTGGCAAACCACACAGATTTATTCCTCATGCAAAATTAGAACATCCTACTCTACTAGAATCAGAAACATCATCATCTATCCAGTGTACAGCAGGAGGGATAGTTCTGTACAAATTTTATGCTTCCAAATGCTTTTTAATTAGCAGTCAAGGTTATAAACAAAGTTGTTGAGGAGAGCTAACAGTTTCAAAAATACATGTAACATTTATGTTGGGGCAACTCAATAATATTTAAGATTTATTTCATTTCAGCCAAAACAGTAAGTGAACTAAGCACAGCAAACAATAAAACTTTCACACTGAGGTTACCAATTTGTACTGTAGCATTTAAACAGTTTAAAATATCAGATTCACATTAATTTACATTTTTAGTCATTGGTTGAATGAATGTCACATGATATTACGACGACTTTTATCCCACTTTTTAAAATTTTGTATTAACCTTCAATACTATTGTTACTGGAAATATTGGAACTTCAAGTATTATTCAAAACCTACAAAAATCATGTACATGGAAAATTAAATATATTTAAAGTCATATTTGTTTATTAAACAGACTCTTACAAGCAGAGTTCAAATTCTACACAAGTCAGAGGCACATGCTTCTTCAACAATAAAATGTTATGTTCAAATGCAGTTCAGAATATTAACTTCACCTTACAAAGGGTTTCATCATTAATATTTTAAAATAAAAACAATTCCTATTCAATTTAAATAAAATTGAAATACTGCATTGAAGGTTAATTGGCATCTATAATCTCAACAGCATTTGAGTCATACAGTCAAGGAAGGCACCAGTTAAATCCCACATTTTGCTGTGTTAGTTAACCTAATCTTGAATGGCAATTAGCACAGTGTGCATGCAGTGATAGAGAGGCAGAAGCCAGTCAAGGAACCTGATCTTAATCATTATGAGGGGCATGGATAGGATAAATAGACAAAGTCTTTTCCCTGGGGTTGGAGAGTACAGAACTAGAGGGCATAGGTTTAAGGTGAGAGGGGAAAGATACAAGAGAAACCTAAGGGGCAACTTTTCCATGCAGAGGGTGGTACATGTATGGAATGAGCTGCCAGAGGAAGTGGTGGAGGCTGGTACAATTGCAACATTTAAAAGGCATTTGGATGGGTATATGAATAGGAAGGGTTTGGAGGGATATGGGCCGGGTGCTGGCAGGTGGGACTAGACTCAGTTGGGATATCTGGTCAGCATGGACGGGTTGGACTGAAGGGTCTGGTCCCTTGCTGTATATCTCTATGATGATGACACTACACAGAAATCCTCTTGGAACACCCACACTTGGAGATGAAGGTGCAAACCAATCAAAATCTGGAACATTAACTGTTTGTAGGTCTATCAGGCACAGGTTTGTAGGGGCACATTGATTTACCTCTGACACAATATTCCGGAATATGGGATGAAACACTGCATATTTGAAACTCCCTAATTCTGAAACCCAGCATTTAGTAATTTAACATTTGGGGTGACCTTCACATCACAAGTTACAGAAAGAAGAAAGACTTTCCAGTATAAAAGTTTTCATTATGAAAAGCAGTAAATGTAGTTAATACCTAATTTTAAGACTTCAACAATAAACTCTGCCTCCTCATTTACAATGCATATCAGATGGAATTAGTACTTCAATTTCAATTAGATTAGCAGGGGCATGAGAACCTGAATGTAAATTCAGAGAGAAAGAACTAAAGGTGGCAAAATATAAGGTGAAAGATTTGTGAGCAAAACATGGGAAGTCCAAGAAGCAACAGCCAGAAAATAGGTAACAAGGAATCCTTTGTCCTGCAAGGAGTCGTAAAACAGCTTCGACTGAATAAAGCAGTTAAACTGAGGCAACTAACAAATATCTTACAAAGGAGATTGTACAAAGTGGTTCAGTCATATCAAAAGAATGATAGGTTAACATTGATTTTTACAGGGGCTAAAAAAAAGCAGAATACAGTACTAGTTGATCAATCCGTTACAATTTTCAGGAGGAAGATATGCTAGAAGAAACAAAATGAGATCATACAAGAAAACAAAGGGAGTTAAGGTGAGGAACAAAGAGCAATCGCAGCTGAGTAAACTATTGACTCAATGCAGCCTGAGGAAGACAGAAAAACAGAATTCAAAAAACAAAGATTCAGAAAGATGCTTTTAGCAGGCATAACAAGAGTTGGGACAATTCTGGTGTTAGATTTAGGGAATGAAACTAGGAAAGGAAAGTACTTTGGTCCTGGTACCAGAGAGAGACAGTACAGTTATAGAAAAGGGTCACAATAGACCAGGAGAAAAAAAAAAAGTTTTCAGCAGAGGAAAGGATAATTTTACTAATCAGAGATGTGACCTCACAAAAATTGATTGGACATCACTTCAAGGTATCACTAGTGCCAGATCAGGGGAGGCATTCAAGGAGATACAAGGATCCCACAAAGAAATAGGGTAGAAATCCCAAATATATACTATTGTTAATGTTAACAGCTCTGGATAAAGGGATAAAAATGCTTGTGAAAGATACTCAAAGCTCAATATTGTACAAACTTGAGGACATTGTTTTCATTCCTTTAATTCCACTATTAAACTGCTGGATAAACCTAGCAGATCTGACAGCATGTGGAGATAGTTAAAGTCTAAAATGACTTCTTTGGAACAGAAGGGAAAAGGATAATTAAAAGTGTTATAATGCTGATAAATAACAATTACATATAACAGATGGTGAGGGTGCCCAGAGCAAAAGACAAAGGAAGTGCCAATGATGAGGAGCAAAGTGCCATCGAGGAGCAATAGGGCAACCTACTTGATCTTGACCTGCTCCTATTTCTTCTGTTCTCTTAATCCTAACCTTGTGCATCTGTTATATTCTCTGTTGCTGAATGATCTGTGCTCATTTTATTCCTTTAAGCATGCACCTCAATGAAGTTTGGACACAACAGGATATTCAACTCTTCTTCCAATGCTTCCCTCCATTCTCCTCCCCTAACCCCCTTCACTGATTACTTAGATTCACCAGCTCTGTAGTTGGCATGGATGCTCCGTGCTAGAGTCAAATTCCCTTGCCCTAGACAATGTGTAGCAAGGACCGATTCCCCACAGCAGAGGCATTAACTAAGCTGGCATGAACTAAAAGTTACTGGCAGAAGGATTGAAGGGTAACATTCTCATTCATAAGGAAATGTGGGTCATTGTCACTGCCTGAAAGTGGATAGGAGAAACACTCACGCTCACAAGTTGGATATGTACTTCATGGGCTAGAATGTAAAATGGGACAGACATAACTGGAAAGGAGCTTTAGGCTCTCTCCTCTTTTTGGCCAATGTAGATAAAATATGCTGAATACAAATTTATTGCAAAGTATGTGGCCAATGTATTTAACTAGTATCTTGCAGGCCCAGTTCACATAGGTTGCATCACTAAGACAGCCACCTAGTTTCCGATTTAGAGCTCTCTAAACACAGGAGCATTGAAAGAAAATATGGAAAAAGTATATGTATTCAAAAGAATCTGAATCCTACAAATCTTCAAATTCTGCAATAGATCAATTGAAAGAAATGTTCTCTTATACAGTTAGGACTGCAAGCATGCATAGGACGTGTCATGTCAGCACTTGTGCATTAAATTTTGATATGATTCAGACTTTGTACAATTTAAAAGCAAAGGTATACTGTAAAACACTTACTGAATCACTGTAGAGCATGCTATTGGAAATATTAGCATAAATTAGAATTTAGATCTGAATTTACAAAGCCTGGGCATGCTGACATTATTTTAGTATCAATATTTCATTTGATGACAACAAACATTAGCAAAACAGGAAAATGGGTTAACAAAATTAAAAGCTGAATATTCATTTGGAGTACTATTAATTTCAAAAGGCTAACTTTTGTGTTGATTCAATAACTGACTCAGATTTACTAAATTTAATTCCGTCCAATAACACTACTTCAGTAATTTTGTATCGGTTTCCCCTTTATACTAAGTCTATAAAGAAATTTATTACCCTTATGTCAGTTAACCAAGAAAACTTTTAAAAGCTTCCACAAATATGACAAGCATAACTCCATACCCACGAACCCAATGGTGTGAATTGTCAGTTAACCTTTCTGAACAGGACGCCCTCACTTTGACTAAAGGTAAAATTTCTGGCAGAGGAACTCTCCATACGCACTTCAAGTGCTTCTAACTGACTTGTTGGATGTGTTATTAGAGTACAGAATGCCATGGAAACCTATTTTGAGTTTCCCTCCTCACAATGTGTTGGTAGTACCCTTAATATACTGTCATCATGTTAGCTCCAGCTGCAAACTGGGGGTCCCAAGTTTTTGTATTAACCATTTTAATTCAGATCAAACTTAATTATATTCCTAAGTGTCCAGTTTTTTTTGGGAATATGCAAATTAATTTGAGCTCCAATAACAAAGTGATGCATAACAATCTCCCAATAAAGCTTCAGATTATAGCATATGATTGAAGAAGCAAAGAGAAACAGTCTTAGAAATTCTCTCACACATATCTGCTTCTCTCAGCAAGATTGGTCTAAATGGCAAACAGGAACTGTTTGGAACAGCTGAACTGCAATAGTCTTAAATTAAATTTTAGGGTCCAATATATAAAAAAAAAATCAATGCTTATTCAGCCATTTTTTTGTGCATGTGAAGAGACTGAACAAGTTAAACTTTCCCTGTAACATACCTCTTACTTTAAACACAAAATTCATATATATTGCTTGGAATGTCCTTGAAGGAAGTTAACAGCACATTTCTACGAAGATAAAAAATTAGTAATAGCAGTGGACAAGTAGAATGGATACTCTAATTGAAAATATGAAAATCTTTAAATTAGAAAGACAATACTTCACCTAACTCTCAATTTTAACAAAAATGTGATTTAAAAATAATTAGAAGCAAAACTAATACAGCAATAGAACAAAAAATTATTTCATACAAATCTTCACTTATAGATAATGCAGTGGAACAATGAATGCCTTCCAACCCCATATTTTAAAAAATTATGGATCTTAGAATTCAATTGTTTCCATTTTAAACTGTAACTTACATCAAGAACATGCTTTACATTTAGTTTCATAGTCTACTTTGTTCTTAGTGAACTGAATGAGGGACTGCTTAAAAGTCAGAATGAAAACTCTAGTCTATTTGTAAAATTCGTAGACAAGTGTCAACGAAGTAGCAATGGCAATTGTATTTAGTTTTTTTCAAACGGAGTCAGAAAATAAGAATGCCAGCAAAGACTAGCCACAACACCACTTATATAAAGCAGAGAACCAGTTGCTCAGTTTATTGTGTGTAACATATTTAGACATAGCACTATTGGATAACAAAAACAGTTTTTCGCCATGATAAATATATAGAACTCAGCTCTCAAAAATAAATATCTTAATCTAAGAACGTGATGAACTGCTAAACGGTTAGCAAACTGTTAATTACTTTTTGCCACTTTGCTGCACAGAACTCCCCTAAATATTACAATTTAGCTTCCATTACAGACAAATGAAAATAACATTGGTATATGGCAATGAAAATTTACAGATTCAATTGAAGGTTTCTGTAATTTTAAACTGTAATTAAAAAATATCAGTACGCTAACTTCCAAATTGAATCCAAGCAGTAGTGAATTTACAAATTTTAAATTAGCAAACTACTCAAATCTGGGTATTACACCCAAGGAAAAATACTGGCCATTGATACATGTGCAGCAGCATAAATTCACCACAATGGTATTGAAGTTAAAGGGTTAAACTACAAAAACAAGTTTCATAGATTAGACTGATGCCCATTTGATTATAACAGAATACAGGATCTATTTGGTATGTTTGAAGTAGTAACAAGATTCAATATGGAGGTAGAGTATAAAACTATGGGGCAAGCAAACAAGGGAGTAGAAGCTGAAAATTGGAGCTGTGCCATTTAGATAAGATTTGTACTGTCACTGTTATATAAACATTTAGCACTTTGATTTTTGCTAATTGATAAAGAAAAGTCACAAATTTACACTCACTCACACGTTTACTGGCTTACTAATAATCGAGGGAGCAGTATCAATATCAAAATTCTTCATGAACTGTGGGGAAAAATCATGTTAATTATTTTGAACATCCTAAAGATAACAGGATTGGAGGATGTAATTTTAAACCTCATGCAAATAAAATGTGGACTTGAACATTTAATATTGAAGCATTAAGATATTTCATTTGAATCTAAGTCACTTTAAAATGAAAACTTAGAAACATTCTCCATTCAATAAATAAACTGCTAAAAGAATAGAAGAAAACTGTTTGGGATTAATATATTACTGTTCAGAATAATTTTAAGGATTACATGTATTTAATTCCTGAAGATTTTTTAAGGCATTGAGTGATAAGCTTCTTGCTCTATGTTTTTAAACTTATAATTCTTATCTTGCTTCAAATAAATGTTGTGTGCTACCATAAATGTTTTAGACTTAATTTGTTTAACAAAATGTATAAATGCAATTGCATATCCTTTAGGAGGACTCAGTCCCACTGTGGTATTCAAAGGTTGAAACTAAGCAACTTTTCCTCCCATACTTTCCAGTGCCCAATATTGTTGCTGCATGTTTTTTCAATGTAATACTCGATGCTCTACAATCTAACTATGTTACATTATATTGTGATGGATATTTTACCCCAATTTCTTTAAGTTACTTTTTAACCTTTAAAAAGATTGATCCTACATGTATTTTAAACACCCTATTTGTTTAGTCATATTGCAATCATATGGGAAATAATTTTTTCTATGAGATGTTTGGCAACAAAACAGACATGATTGTTACAATTTTGTTGTGACTTGACAGTTGTTTTGTTTTGAAAATATTTATTTTATCTGACTAAGTTATAACAAAGGCATTAAAACAGATTACCATGTAATCCCCAAAATATAAAATCTGACTGTAAATCAGCCACTTTATTTTCCTTGAAGCTATTCTATTTATATAAGTATGCATGCTTTCAGGGAGAACATTAATTCAGAAAAATAAAGCAAAACTGCTAATTTTCCAATCTTGGTTTTGTATGTTCATGTTAAAACAGAGCAAAAATTAAAAGTTTAATATGGCCCATAAAAAAACCTCTGCTGTCAAAAGAAACTGAATTCTTTCCCTAACTGGCTGCAGGTAGAGTTAATTGCAAAGTTTAAAGGAGGAAGAAGTGCGTCAGCTTTTTGCTAGGCAAAACATCAAAGAATATGGAGCAGAGATGGAGGTGACCGACAGATCAGTCACGATCGAAGTGAATAATAGATGAGGCTTTGGAGTCTGAATGACCTACGCCTGCCTTGGTTACG
The DNA here is from genome assembly GCF_020745735.1 of Hemiscyllium ocellatum. Classification (NCBI taxonomy): domain Eukaryota; kingdom Metazoa; phylum Chordata; class Chondrichthyes; order Orectolobiformes; family Hemiscylliidae; genus Hemiscyllium; species Hemiscyllium ocellatum. Next base: position 40,058,200 of record NC_083418.1, read on the forward strand.
AAGACAGTCACGATCAAACTACTGGTGATAATAATGTGTCATGTGACCTGAGGCAACAAGGTTAATTGCAGGAGTTTGTAAAATATAATTTGTTTCTTTGAATCATAGAGGAACACAGTCATGTAAATTTTCTTTTCCCTAGTTCAAAATGAAATGCAACAGAAAAGAAAGTCAGTTAGCTAATTTCACAGCCAGCCTTACAAATAAATTTACAGTTTCACCTTAAAGGATGAGACTCCAGCATGCACATGTTCTCTCAACAGGGAAACACCATTCCAGGGCATTGAAAAATAAATAAAAAACTTGTATGCCATGGTTTTATTCACTATATTCAGCACGAAGACCTCTATTACATCAAATGATCAAACAATCAGGAGCGCCAGGACTCAAATTTAATGACATTCTACCTAAGTTAAATTTCAGAACTAGACAACAAATTGGAATTACAACTAGCTGGCTGTAAGGTCAGGAGCAAAGAGGGCAAGACTAGCTACATAAAATGGCAACAGTTGGAAGTAGGACATGCAAGGGTCAATACAGGACTACTACTTCTATTAACAATTAGACTTCGGAATCAAATTTCTAAATGTGTTGACAATAATAAAAGGGCAGGCTGGTTAACTGAACAGGATGGCAATAAATTACAATAGGCTTCAATAAATGCACAAAATAAATCAAATAAATCAGTATTTTGATTTAAAGTAATTATTTTTGACTTGTAAAATAAGCAGCTAAATGGGATAGGGGACCTGGGAATACAAGGTCTGATTAAGATCATAATTTCATTACAAAAACAAACCTAGCAGGATGGTTATCTCTAGATGGACTCTATTAAAAGGTAGGAAAGTTACGCTAGGGTGAGGGTTATCCTATACCTGGAGTACTGTTTGCAGCTCTGGTAATTTACAAATTTGGTACTAAAAATGCACAGATACGTGCTCATTGAAATGAAACTGTCAGAGGGGGGGAAATCTAATAAAAGGTACTTAAGATGCTTTCACAGATTAAACAGGACAGGTCTCTCTTTGGGGAAAAGCAAAACCAGAGACAACCTAGGTCACTTAGACATCAAATAGGTCATTCAGAAGCAAAGGTCTATCTGGATAGAAGCAAAATTGCTGAATGCATTCCCACAGGATGTTTTCAGTCATATCTTTAGGTAAGGTGAAGTAAGCACGTGAAGGAGAAAAGAGTAGAATGTTATTCAAATTTAAGTTAAAATGTGGAAAGCTTGAGGCAGCTGAAGTACAGCAGAAACATCAGTACAGATGGGTGGACTGCATTCTTGCTTCTGGACTTATTCTAAGAAAGCACAGCAAGAGTGTTAAGTCAAAAAAGAGGAAGTATAGATTGTATGTGAGATTTTTTTCTATAATGAGGAGTGCAACATTCATCTAATTAGTGCTTGAAAACAGCTTAACTACTGTTTTAGTTTGAACCATTTTATAGTAATGTATTTGTTGCAGAATAACAACTGTCAATGTATTCAATGTATAGTGTACATACAAATAATATAATGGAATACAATGGTTCCATCATTATTACTTCTATTAGTTATAGGAGTTAATAGGGTGTGTGCATTATAAGGAATTAAAGAATGCAAACCATCATGTATTTCAGAGTTTTACTCAGGAGGTGTATTCAAAATTGTTGCAAGTTACATCATTTCCTATTAGCTATTGATTGTACGACATAACACTGCAGTGATTAACTACCATAGTCATACAAATGTGATCAGGCGACAGGAGCTTAAAATATTAAATTCGAGGGTTTCATTTTGCCCCATATCCACTAATTGTGGAACTATTACAAACACTACAAACACTCTAAACTTAAAGCTATATTGCATAAACGCAGAATCCTACCTTTCGACCATTTGTAACAGGTGTCTTTTCTAAATTCTTAAATATTTATAATTTTTGTTCAAAAGAAAGTGAACTAAACCAAACAATTCGATCAGAATGACCTGAAGTCTACAAAGCCAGTGACAGGACTAGCAGTTTACAGTATTCAAAATGAAATACTGAAAAAAATTCCTTTATGTGCATGTTCATGATTAACGTTTCAGTAATCTGCTGGGAAAGTGGTCATTTTCACTTGCAAATTTTCTGAAAAGAAGCAGATTTCTTATTAGCTACTGTATTTCTCAAGTCCAGTAACCTAGTAAATGTTTTAAGCTTACATCAATCTAGATTGCAATTTTCTACACTTCAATTATTTGACATTAAAATATTCCATGAACCACAAAATGATCAATGTGCATTACTTTAATTCATTTCTCAGCAAACTGAAAAAATATATATTTTTAATTGTAAAGACATTTTAAACATCTCAATCTTTAACATCTCAAAATATTTGTCATTGTTTTCACAAAATGTAGAATAAACTAGAACTGTGGCTCAGGATGGAATTCTACAAGAAAGTTTCAATAAATGGAAACATTTGTATCAATTTATTGGGCTAGGTCATTTACTCAAAGGAAATCAGGATTTGAGAGATTTTAACACTTAACATATTAATCTATATTGCTGATACATAATGCTTTTGACTCACATATACACATGTAAGCAAACATTATAAGTTAATGAAAATGTTGCTCAAAATGAACGATTATTCAAACAAATCATTTACTTCATTATAATTTCGCCCTAGTTTCTAACACTTAACAGAAAATCTTAAGCTCTCAGACATGCTTGTATCATAAATGAAAATCCCACCTCCAAAAACACAATCTCACCTGAAGAATTGCACCATATAGTCGAAGGAGAACACACCGTGGTTCATCCTTCACACAGCTTTTAGTATCAGGCAACGAGCATTGAAAAAGTAGATTACTAAGGCCACCCCTGTCCAAAAGAAAATCAAGAATAATATTAAACAGAAGCAGAAGTGGAATAATTGAAAATTTGCAGCAAATCTGTTACAAATTCATGCACAATACCAGGAAATATTATAGATATCACAAATTCAGATTTTTCTTCCCCATATGATCCAGCTTTTAACACATTTCACCTTGTTTTAGGCAAACTTGAGTTTCAGGTCAAGTAGAAGCTAGAGTACCAGATCGGACTCAATTGGTCATGCATAATAGGTACAGAGGGACTGAAATGATTCTGAACAGCTAAGTGCAGTTCTATGAAGATGGTTCTTTCATTGTCACTCACTTCAACAGCTTCAGTTTCTTCAGACATTGCTGCAGTCTGCCCTTGGATAGGGTTTCAAGGCCAAGCAAATGACAACATTGTGGTCATTCAATGCTGGCATTACTCAACGTCTCAAACTTTGAACAGTGCCTGTGCACCCGCTGCCTCCAGCGCCACCGTGCTCATGCTGCCCTCTGTTTTGAAGTGCCGCTGGCCTCTGGGCATAAGTGGACGGCAGCAGAGCTGGCAATGACAGGCCTGTGCAACCAGGGCACCAAGTAGCCAGCCAGAGGGCAGAGCACAAGATCCCTACAGCACCACATAATGCAGCAAGTCTTTCATGGGAGCAAGACTGGTGTTCCTTGAAGTGATCAAAGTATCTTGGGGTAGAGATTTCCCCAGATTTTTGCTGTTTTATTCTCCGTGCACTTCTACCAAAAATCAGCATTACCTACACAAACAACCAGAAGTGCAAACCGAGTTTCTAAAATCTTTTATAGACGTTCAAAAAACTCTAAAAGTCATCCATACCCATAAAAATGGACATACTTTTAGGATGAACTATCAGCTGTAGGTGCTTTTGACAAGGGTCTTCCTTTACTAGCCTTTTACAAAGCTCTAAAAATTACATTGGTTCTTTTTGACATAAGGATAACACCACCTTAAAAAGGTTCTGAATGCAAGTTGCTCAGACTGACCACTATACAGTAAAATAAATAACCAACAGAGTCTGCATATTTAAGTCACTTTCAATAATTTGAAATGGTGTTAATCATAGGTAGTGGATTAGCAAAGTCATTAAAAGTACATTTTTGGGATGAACCCATTTGGAACTGCATCAGTTTAAAGAAAATATTGCTTGATAGATTTAAACTTTGAAAAAATTAATCTTGATCAGATAGGCAGAGTGACAGATTGAGTTAATCTAGATATACTAGATTATTGAGTGTGCAAACTCAACACAGACAGTTGCCTGAGGTGTTAATCGAACCCAGGTCACTGGCACTGGAGACAGCAGTGCAAACCACTGCCACCCAAAAATGGTAATGGTAAGGTCCTGTGGAGTGTTGCCAAATAAAGGGTCCTTGGAGTGCAGGTTCATAGTACCTGTGACTCACCTTCCAAGGAACTAAGTGTAGTGAATGTGTTTTATAAACTTGCCTTTATTGGTCATTGCATTGAGTATAGAACTTAGGAGGTTGTTGCTTGAAAAGCACAGCAGGCCAGGCAGTATCCGAGGTGCAGGAAAAGCAGTGTTTCAGGCCGAAACCCTTCATCAGGAAGCCTCAGGGGTGGAGGCACCTAGTCTCATACCTGAAGGGCTCCAGCCCGAAACGTCAATTTTGCTGCTCCTCCAATACTGCCTGACCTGCTGTGCTTTTCCAGTAACACACAACTGACCTCCAGCATCTGCAGACCTCACTGTCTCCTGCAAGAGTTAGGAGGTCATGTCACTGTATATGGCATCGGTTAGGCCATTTTTGGAATATTGTACTCAATTCTGCTCTCCTTGCTACAGAAAAGATGTTAAACTTAAAGGATTCAGAAAAGAATTACAAGGATGCTGCCAGGGTTAAAGGGTTTGAGTTATAGAGAGGCTGAAAAAGGCTGGGTTATGCTCCCTTGAGTGTCAGAGGCTGACTGGCGACCTTAGAGTTTCATAAAATCATGAGGACATGGATAGGGCAAACAGGCAAGTCTTTTTGCTAGGGTAGGGGTCCAAAACTGGAGGGGATATGTTTGAGATGATATGGGAAAGATTTAAAAGAGACCTAAGGGGCAACTTTTTGACACAGCAATGGTATGTGTATGGAATGACCTGCCAGAGGAAGTGGTGGAGGCTGTTACAACGACATTTAAAAAGGCACCTGGATGGGTATATGAGTAGGAAGGGTTTAGAGTGATCTGGGTCAAATGGGACTAAAGCGGTTTAGGATATTTGGTTAGCATGGACGAGTTGGATCAAAGGGATTGTCTCAATGCTGTACAACTGTGACCCTAAATTGCTTCAGTTCATTTTTAAGGACTTTCATTTCCTCAAATCTTCTGGCCTCGTTCCTCTCTGGAAGATACTGTTTTCTCACTGACACAGTTAAATTGAAATCTCTTCTAATGATGAGAGCTGCCTTAGTTTCTTTCTGATACTAAAATGTGTTCTACCAATAACAAATGATTGGCTACACAGTAATCACTTAAAGTGAACTAATCCTGCATTTCCTTTTTCTCCTCAATTTCTCCAAGTTTGTAAATATGTATATAAATGACTGGTGCTTCAAAGTCATTAAATCATACTAATCTTATTTTAAAAGCTGATCTACCATATTTTCCTCAGTCTGAAGAAAAGACAGGATATTTAATCTATCTTCAAGTTATCCCTTAACTGAGAGATCAACCATATAGACCCTCATAATTGAAGGCGAAAAATTGCATTAATTACTTCATATGCAGTCTCACCAGGACTGAATAGCTTTATGACATGATCTCTTAGGATTCATACCTCTTGCAATGCTTTCAAAAATACTAACAGTGATAGAAGATTGGAGCCATTTGGAATCCATTTCAAAATATTGAAATGGGCTAAAGCCTATTATATTGAATGGTGTCAAAATGCCTTTTTGAAATCCAGGGCAAAGAGCATCAACTACCTCTCCCCTCTGTACCTTGTGGCCTTCTCAGTGGCAACATGACACACAGGACATTCTTTCCTGAAACCATACTGATCCTCCAGATATTTTATGCTCAATGTGCTCCCTTGTTATCCTTCATGATACTATTGGAAAAGAATTTGGAATGTATGATAAGGATAACAATTGGGTAGTTGATTCCTTGCTCCTTTTTGCACAGAATAATATTGCTACATTTAAATCAATTGTAATTTAGCCTGAATGGAAGGAACATGTGAAAATAACCATTCTTATATGAGAACCGAAAGACAATTCCTTTGGAACTAGATATGGACATTTGGTACTAATCCAAAATTTCTCAGTTTGTTGAACTATCAAGGAAACTTATTCCAAGAAAAAGGTGGTCAATACACAAAAACTGGAAATGATGCAACCATACATGCTGGCAGCTGTATAAAGCAAATGGACCCCATGAGATAATATTCTTCTTACCTTGTGTACTTCAGTGTTACAAACTAATCTCAATGTCACTTCCCATTAAGAATTCAACTGCATAGCAGATCACCTTAAACATCAACATTCACGGACATAAATAATAAGGGAATAGCCAGGTGGTCTGCTTGTTCCCACTGCTCATGTCATATGCAAAAGTTCAGAGGAGAGTGCTATGTGGCATGTTACATGCAAAGACTCAAAAAAGAACTAGGATGGTTCAGGACTCAGTTTAAGAGTCATAGAAATGTACAGCATGGAAACAGACCCTTCGGTCCAACCCATCCATGCCGACCAGATATCCCAACCCAATCTAATCCATCTGCCAACACCTGGCCTATATCCCTCCAAACCCTTCCTATTCATGTACCCATCCAAAATGTCTTAAATGTTGCAATCTAAGTTGCTCCTTGGATCTCTTTGACATCTTTCCCCTCACCCTAAACCTATGCCCTCTAGTTCTGGACTCCCTGAACCCAGGGAAAAGACTTTGCCTATTTATCCTATCCATGCCCCTCAATTTTGTAAACCTCTAGAAGGTCATCCCTCAGCCTCCGACACTCCAGGGAAAATAGCCCCAGCCTGTTCAGCCTCTCCCTATAGCTCAAATTCTCCAACACAGGCAACATTCTTGTCAACCCTTTCGAGTTTCACAACATCTTTCCAATAGGAAGGAGACCAGAATTGCATGCAATATTCCTAACAGTGGCCTAACCAATGACCTGTACTCAATAATCTGACCAATAAAAAGAAAGCATACCAAACACCTTCTTCACTACCCTATCTACCTGCAACTCCACTTTCAAGGAGCTATGAACCTACACTCCAAGGTATTTTTTAAGATTAGATTACTTAGTGAGGAAACAGGCCCTTCGGCCCAACAAGTCCACACCGACCCACCGAAGCGCAACCCACCCATTCCCCTACATTTACCCCTTTACCTAACACTACAGACAATTTAGCATGGCCAATCCACCTGACCTGCACATCTTTCTTCAGCAACACTCCCTAGAACCTTACCATTAAGTGTAAAAGTCCTGCTAAGATTTGCTTTCCCAAAATTCAGCACCTCCCATTTATCTAAATTAAACCCCATCTGCCACTTCTCAGTCCATTGGCCCATCTGGTCAAGATCCTGTTGTAATCAGAGGTAACCTTCTTCGCTGTCCCCCATACCTCCAATTTTGGTGTCACCTGCAAACTTGCTATCTGTACCTCTTAGGAGTTTAAGTCTGTACTGTTTTAAATCTTTACTGATTCTACATATAATCATTGTTGCAAATATGGATAGAATGGGCTGATATTTGTATTTATATTGTGGAATGGTCTATTTTAATTGAGAACGTAATTGGTGTCCACACAGTATTTTACCAAAATTCAGAAGCAATTGATGGCACTGCACCATAAGATGCAGGTTTCGATTCAGAGGAGACTTGGCATTCTTACAGAAGCTCTCTATTGTGATCACAAGGAAAGTACATGAAGAAATACTGAACTGTAACAATGTTCAAACATGGTTTCTGGCCTTCTAAATAAAACTCATGCTTTGAACTTCAGCAAGTGAACTGGAAAGTCCTTGCTACCAAAACAAAGAAACTGGTGAATAAGTCATTGGTGCTTTTTTCTTAAGACCTGCAAACTTGGCAGTATGAAGTATGCATTGACAATTGACGCTTTGCAACATACATAACCAATTACAATGTTTTCAAATTGCCAAAGAGCCTGAGCCACCCATTTTGAGCAATTCAACATTTTAGTCCTAGTTTTGCATTTTGCTACAATGTATATTGACTTTTACGCTCCATAGTCACACCAGGTAAGTTTAGAGAGTGAATAGTAAGTATTTCTAAATATCAGAGTAGTGATGGTTTTAAAGTCACATAGCAAAAAAAATTAGTACAGTTTGGGCAGTTAATTATAAGGATAGATTTCATAAGCATAGCGCTTTCTGACAGAGAGAGGACTCGTATGTTGGGGTATTCACAGGTCAAAAAGATTTTTCATAGGGCAAATATAGAGAACTATTCCTTTGGCTTGCCAAAACAAACTTAATACCAGAAGTGGGACCATACAACAATATCTGGAACTTTTTTTTTTACACAAAAGCAGAAATCTGGAACCTTCAAAGTTGATGTGAATACTGGAACTTGAAGCTTTCCAGAGTGAGACACAGCTTGTACTTTGATAAGTGTTATCAAGGGACATAGAATAACGATGACAAAATACAGATTTGCAGATCAGCCATGATCTAGTCGAGAAGCAGAACAAGCCCCAGGAGTTGAATAGCCCGTTCCTATGTCCGTGCCCCTGCAAACAGGCTAATACATTTGTTAAATGTTTACTTGTTACAAACATAACAAGAGTTTTACGCAATAGTTATTTTACTTACATCCTAAATTCTTGCTTGGTGAGATCATCTTACACCGCAAAGGTGTGGAACTATTAACTACCAATTAGTGAAAAATATCCCACATCACTTGTATTTCAAATTGCACTAAACAGACGCATTTCCAATCAGTATTTCGATTTGATCAAATTAATATCCATCGATTATTTACAAGTCAAAGTGCATTTTAAGCATGATGGATTGGACTGGGTGGGGACAATGCGGGATCAAATTCACCTCAAGTCTCTTTCTTGGTAAATCTGTATTGAATTCCAAATTTTTTTAAACCTCCATTCCACTTAATATCTAGACTGCTAGAGATTTTTTAAATAATACAAAGCTTTACGCCCAATACACTTACTAATTTCTATTAACATTTAAAAAGATGAAACATTAAGCGGATCGTGTTGCCATGGAGTTACTTAATGCCATTGCAACCACAAGATTGCTTTTCTTAGTATTCTTTTTCACGGCGACAGATCCTTTTGAAAATGATAACAGTGCATATTAAAATACTCGGTTTGGATTATACTGCCGCTCAAAGGGGATGTTGCGCCCTGTCCGGAAGATGTCGTGTCGCCTCCATCTTTAATCAATTCGTTTCATTTTTTGTTACCTTTTTTCCCCCTGTCATGAAATTCAGATTCAAGACTACTCCATTTTTAAAAAAATCACCCAACTTAACCACTATCCCCGCCCCCCCCCAAAAAATACTGACGAAGAAAATGCTTTAAAAGGATACACAAGACACTAACCGAATGATGCTAATTTGAAACTCGTCTTCTGACAGGGTTTTCCAAGCACCTCGAAGAAAATCTTTACACCACAGATAAGCTTTATGTCTGGTTTGAGGGTCGGGTGCGTCTGGTCTTCCAGCTTTGTACTCGATGTCTTCCTCATCCTGAACGCGGATCCCATTCTGTGCAATTAGCAGCCCCATCCCTAGAGTGTCCACTGCGTTGGAGAATTTGGTTTTCATTTATATTGATAGAGAAAAAAAATATAATTACAATGATCACTTCAGGGGGGAGGAAGATAACCTCACAGCAGTTGGAACCAACACCACCCCCTTTTACTCCCAATAGCAGGAGTTCACAAAAAACTGGGAGACAAAGAGATGGAAAGAGAGAGAAAAAAATCAAACTCTTAAAATAACTGCACCTAGAATTACTGCGGAAAAACAATTTTTAAAAAATCAATATTTTTAAGTTCTTTAAGTCGAAAAATACAAATTCAATATCATGAAAGGTTAACGCCGACAGATAAAATATATCTACAGATCTTAAGAGAAGATTTACTAAATTTAATGGTTGTAAACGATGACTAATGCTTTTTATGCCTAATATAACTTGCTGCACTATCCACCCCAAAAGCAATCCGCACTATGCGCAACCAGCGGATGTGCTCCTTATTTAATGCTTTTCTGACGTCCTTTACCAATAAGCTGAAAGAATGTGATTGGAAATACAGCCTGCCTCGCCCCCCTGCCATCCAATGGCTTTGAGCCTTAGTTCGTTGACGCTCTCAGTTCAGAACATTGCCACAATTACCAGTCTATTGTTTTACAGTCGGATTCTTATCCCAGTCATGATTTTTTTGAAAAATACGCTTTTTTTTGCCTCCTGCAAAAATCCTTCAGTGAAAACAGAAAACGCTGGAGAAATTCAATAGGTCCGACTGGATTTACCCAGACAGAGGCAGAGTTGACCAACAGCTCTTCTTCAGAACTGAAAAGGGAGTGGAATTTTTTTTTAAAATACTGAGCAAAGAAGAGCAAGTGGAACAGGTGCAAAGGATGCCCAGTTCAAACGCAAAGGAAATTGTAATGGAATGGGTGGAGCTGCAATGTCGGTGTGAATGTTCATTTTGAGTAGTTCAACTCTGCTGAGAGCGAAACCAGCAAAACACAAACAAGACGTGAGGGTAGAGTATTAAAATGGAGGACAGTGTTCATGCTCTGAAGTTGTTGAACTCAGTACTGTTTCCTAAAGGCTGTAAAGTGTCAAAAGTGGAAAATGAAGTCTTGTCTGTGGTGGGTAAAGTATAGGAGAGGATTCTGAAAGACAGGATTTATGATTACTTGGAAAACCACAATTTGATTAGAGATAGTCATTATGGTTTTGTCAGGGGGCAGGTCATCCCTCACAAACCTTATTGACTTCTATGAGGATGTGACAAAACACATTGATGAAAGTAGAGCACAGGATGTGGTATATGTGGACTTTAGCAAGGCGTTTGATAAGGTTCCCCATGGTAGACTCATTCAAAAGGTAAGGAGGTATGGAATACAGGGAAATTTGGCTGTCTGGATATAGAATTGGCTGGCCTATAGAAGAGAGAGTGGTGGTAGATGGAAAGTATTCAGTCTGTAGCTTGGTGATCAGTGGATGAGTTCTGGGATGGATCCACCCCATGGCTCAACACTTTAACTCCTCCTCCCACTCCACCAAGGTCATGCAGGTCCTTGGACTCCTCCATCGCCAGACCATAACAACACGACGGTTGGAGGAAGAGTGCCTCATCTTCCGCCTAGGAACCCTCCAACCACAAGGGATGAACTCAGATTTCTCCAGTTTCCTCATTTCCCCTCCCCCCACCTTGTCTCAGTCAAATCCCTAGAACTCAGCACCGCCTTCCTAACCTGCAATCTTCTTCCTGACCTCTCCGCCCCCACCCCACTCTGGCCTATCACCCTCACCTTGACCTCCTTCCACCTATCACATCTCCAACGCCCCTCCCCCAAGCCCCTCCTCCCTACCTTTTACCTTAGCCTGCTGGACACACTTTCTTCATTCCTGAAGAAGGGCTTATGCCCGAAACGTCGAATGTCCTGTTCCTTGGATACTGCCTGACCTGCTGCGCTTTTCCAGCAACACATTTTCAGTTCAGATGAGTTCTGAAACCTCTACTCTTTGTCAATTTTATAAATGACTGGAATGAGGAAGTGGAAATGTGGGTTAGTAAGTTTGCTGATGACACGAAGGTTGGTGGTGAGGTAGATAATGTGGAAGGCTGTTGTAGGTTACGACGGGACATTGACAGGATGCAGAACTGGGCTGATAAGTGACAAATGGAGTTCAGCCTGGAATAGTGTGAAGTGATTAAATTTGGAAGGTCAAATTTGAATGCAGAATACAGGATTAAAGGTAGGATTCTTGGCAGTGTGGAGGTACAGAGGGATCTTGGGATCTATGTCCATAGATCCCTCAAAGTTGCCACCCAAGTCGATCAGGTTATCAAGAAGTGTGGTGCTAGAAAAGCACAGCAGGTCAGGCAGCCACTGAGGAGCAGGAGATTCAACGTTTTGGGCAAAAACCCTTAATCAGAAATGCTCATTGCTGATGAAGGGCTTTTCCTGAAACGTCGATCCTCCTGCTCTTCGGATGCTGCCTGACCTGCTGTGTTTTTACAGCACCACACCCTCTGCTCTAATCTCCAGCATCTGCAATCCTCAATTTTGCCCAATGTTATCAAGAATGCATTTGGTGTATTAGCTTTCATCAGCAGGGGGGTTGAGTTTAAGAGGTGTGAGGTTATGTTGCAGCTCTATAGAGCCCTGGTTAGACCACACCTGGAATATTGTGTTCAGTTCTCAAATCCGTACATTGATGTGAAATCCATACGTCAATGTGGATTTCAACAGTTTCGTCATTTCCCCTCTCCCACCTTATCCCAGATCCAATCTTCCAATTCAGCACCAACCTCTTGAACAGTTTTACCTGTCCATCTACTTTCCCACCAATCTACTCAAAACTTCTCTCTGACCTATCACTTTCGTGCCCACCTTCATCTACTTATGGCATTCCAACTACCTTCCCCCCCAGCCCCACCACCTCCTATTTATCTCTCAGCCCCTTTGGCCCACCCCCTCATTCCTGATGAAGGCTTATGCTCAAAACATTGACTCTCCTGCTCCTCGATCGGCTGTGCTTTTCCAGCACCAATTTTTTGAACAAACATCAATGTTCCCAGAAACAAAAACAGAAGTTGCTGGAAAAGCTCAGCAGGTGATGAAAAATCAGAATAAACATTTTGGGTCTGGTGATTCTTGCTCAGAACTCCTTGGAGATGCCTGTGATCCTGGATGGATTCAAAGCACGAGTGATGAAACTTCAGGTGGGGTAAGTCTGAGCCAGAGGCATCACCGAGGAATGTAATGTGGCAGTGGAAATGAATTTTAGCAAATACCTACTCAAACACCAGGAGTGACAATGAATTTAATGTTGGTGCACAAGAAAACAAATTGGAACAGAAAACCCATGGGAGAGAGAAGCAGAACGTCTTCAAGGTGGGCATGTCTTGAAGAAATGTGGCACTGAGTTATATACTAAATAAAAACCGAAAGAACTGCGGATGCTATAAATCAGAAACAAAAACAGAAGGTGCTGGAAAAGCTCAGCAGGTTTGGCAACATCTGTGAAGAGAAATCAGAGTTAATATTTCGGTCCAGTGACCTTCAGAATCATGACTCCCAGCACCGAGCCCTGTGGTAAACCACAGGTCACTAGCTTCCAATTATGAAAAGAATTCTCCACCATCACCCTTTGCCTCCTATTTGAAAGACAGTTTTGGCTCCATTTGCCTTGGATCCCATGGGCTGTTACCTTTCAGACCAGCCTTCCATGTGGGACCTTATCAAAGGTCTTAGGTGAAGTCATGTAAACCACATCAACTGCATTCATCTCATCTAATATATTTTGTCAAAAAAAAGTTAAATTAGTCAGACAGAAAATCCCTCTAACAAATCTGTGCTGTCTATTGCTGATCGATCCCTGCCTTTCCAAGTATTGATGAATTCTGTCCTTCAAATTTTGTCCAATAATTTCCCTTCTACTGAGGTCAGATGAACTGGTCTGTAATTATTTGGCCTATCTCTGTTGCCATTATTGAACAAAGGAATCATATTAGCTCTCCTCCAGTCATCTGGCACTTCACCTGTGGCCAGCAAAGTATTAAATAATACTGCCAGGGCCCATCAATCTCCTTGCCTTCCATAGCAGCCTGGAATACATCCCATCACGCCCTGGGGGTTTATGTCTGCTAAAACATCTAATATTTCCTTTTATTATTCTTAAATGTTCTAGAACCTTACCAAGCCAAGTGAAATCTTGGTCACAGTGTCTTTCTTGTCTGTGAGACAGCGGAAAAATATTCATTTAACTTCACCCACGTCCATTGGCTACATGCACAGGTTGCCTGTTTGGTCTCTAGAAGGTCTCACTCTTTCCCTGGTCTCACTCTTCTGCAAATGCATGGTAAGGTGCAATATGAGGGTAAGAGAGTGTGCGAAGTGATGGAGGAGTGGAGAATGTCACAGAAGGAACAGTTCCTGCAGAACTCTGACAATGGAGGGAAGGGAAGATATGCTTGGTGCTAGTGTCTTGCTGAAAGTGATGGAAATAGCAGATAGTGATCACTTAAATGTGGAGACTGGTTGCTGAAAAGTGAGGACAAAGAAACCCTATTATTCTTGGCTGAGGGAAGATGTGTTAGAAAATACAGTCATGTGATGTCAGACCAATTGGTTTGATGAAGGGTTTATATTTAAAATGTTTCTCAAATCAATTACTGAGGGACTTGGGCCATTCTGCGGCATTTCCAACCTAAAGTTATTATAGTCCCCCACTATAGTTTCCACACTGTAAGTAATCTAATCTAATCTAAACAGAGTAACCAAATTATTCACAGTCCCAATTGCATCATTATAGTGCTGGCAAATTTAGAAAGGATAATTGGCCATTAAAACAATCTTTTCTAAAACTAAACTGTTGAGAAATATAATCAGAAAGATGTAGATTTCAGTCATGCTTTACATAAATTATCAGATTAAGGCATTGCTAAATATTTTTACAGTAACCCTTGAGGCAGTTTTGCCAACTTTTAGATTTTGTCAGTTTTTAACACATCATGATATTAAATTATCCAGTTAGTTCTGATCAACAGGCATTATAGTTTCATTGTAATAGAAACAGGAGTAGGTCATTTGGTGTGCTTGCTCCACCATTCATTAAGATCATGGCTGATCTATTCATCTTCTACCTGTGTTATTCCCATAACCCTTAATTCCCCTACCTTGCAAAAACCCATGCACTGTGTCTTGAATAAACTTAGTGAAGCTGCTTCTACTGCCTCCTTGGGCAGAAAATTCCATAGATTCACTCCTCCCTGGAAGAAGCATTTCCTCCTCATCTCTGTCCTAAATCTACTCCCCCTAACCTTGAGGCCATGTCCCCTAGTTCTAGTCTCACCCATCAGCAGAAACAACTTGCCTGTGATCTCACCTATCCCTTTCATAATTTTATGTTTCTATAAGATCCCCTCTCCTTCTAAATTCTAGCGAGTACAGTCTCAGGCAGCTCAACCTCTCCTCATAGAGTGACCCCCTCATCTCCAGAATCAACCTGGTGAACCTTCTCTGCACCGCCTCCAAAGTCAGTATATCTTTCCGTAAGTAAGGAGACCAGAACTGTACACAATACTCCATGTGCGGCCTCACCAACACTTTGTACAATTGCACAGAACCTCCCTGCTCTTAAATTTGATCCCTCTAGCAATGAAAGCCAATATTCTGATTGCCTTCCTGATTACTTGTTGCACCTGCAAATCAACTTTAGCGATTCATGTATAAGTACTCCTAAGTCCCTCTGCACAACAGCATGCTGCAATCTTTCACCACTTAAATAATACTCTGACCTACTACTTTTACTTCCAAAGTGGATAACCTTACATTTACCAACATTGTACTCCATCTGCCAGACCACTTGCCCACTCACTTAGCCTATCTAAATCTCTCTGCAGACCATCCACATTCTCTACACAGTTTGCCTTTCCACTCAATTTAGTGTCATCAGCAAGCTTGGATATAAGAACTTGGTCTCCTCTTCCAATATATCATGAACAGTTGTGGGCCCAACACCAACCCTGCAGCACCCCACTCACCATTGATCTCCAACCAGAGAAACACCCATTTATCCCAAGTCTCTGCTTTCTATTGGTCAAACAATCCATTCTAATACACTCCCCTTAACTCCATGCATTCTTGTCTTATGGATGAGTATTTTTATGTGACACCTTATCAAACTCCTTCTGGAAATCCAAGTATACAACATCCATCCATTCCCCTCCATCCACCGCATTTGGTATATTCCCAAAGAAATCCAGTAAGTGTGTTAAACAATACCTTATTTTCCTGAATCCATGCTGCATCTGCCCAATGGAACCCTTTCCATCCAGATATCTCACTATTTCTAATTTAATGATTGTCTCCAACATTTTCCTGATCACAGATGTTAATTGAACTGGCCTATAGTTACCTGCCTTTTGCCTACACCCTTTTTTAAACTGCCGTATGACATTCGCTGTCTTCCAGTCTGCCGGGACCTGCCCAGAATCCAATGAATTTTGGTAAATTACCACTAACGCATATATTATAACTTCTGCCATTTCTTTCAGAACCCTGGGACGTGTTTCATCAGGACTGGAGACTTATCTACCTTTAGACCCTCAAGTTTTCTCAACACTACCTCTTTAGTGTTAACAATTGAATTGAGGGCCACACTTCTCATCATCTCCTTAACATCATTCTTTGGCATGTTAGATACATCTTTTCCACTGTGAAGACTGACACAGAATAGTTATTCAAGGCCATGGCCATTTCAGCATTACCCAATATTAATTCCTCTTTCTCATCCTGCAAGGGACTTATGTTCACTTTAGCCACCCTTTTCCGTTTTATATATTTATAAAAACTTTTCCTACCTGTTTTTATATTCTGTACTACTTTGCATTCCTAATCTATCTTTCGTTTTTTTAATTGCTTGTTCGTGGTTCTTTGTTGCTTTTTAAAGTTTTCCCAATCTTCCTGTTTACCACTACTCCTGGCTACTTTGTAAACCTGAGCTTTTAATGGGGTGCCTTCGTTTATTTCCTTGCGTATCCAAGGCTGGCCCTTTCTACCCTTGCTATCCTTGTTTAAAAAGCTTCTCCACAAGCAAGAAAGCAGCTGAAATGTAAAAAAATGCAGTTATATGTCAACCTCAGGGAGTTCCATGAGCAGTCTCTCTGTGAGCTCTACCCTGTTTTTCTCACGCAATACTCAGCAGCTAGCCTCATTATTATGCACCTTGCCCCTACAGTGTTCCGCTTGCACTAACTTGTACTTGCTAGCAGCAGAATTACTTACCACTGCCAGAACTTTTCAGTATTCATACAACTGCTGCAATATTAAAAACACAGCTGTGGACCAGGTCAAGCGCTGTCAGTCCAGAATTGCTCTTCGCAGTTCTTGTGTGTGAAAACTTCACAGTTCCTATGTGTGAAATGCTGCTCCAGAAATGGTTTAGAAAGGGACGTTGACCCACCACTTTGCCACAAAGACTAATGGGTGTAGTGGTGGATGGAATAGCTGTCCTCTTTCCTCAGGACTGCCAGAGAGACCCTGCCAGAATGAGTCAAAGTTGTCGGCTGAATCAGTGCGAGATCCACGGTACGAAGGAATGCCCAGCAGTACAGGAAGAGGGTTATAAGAACTCAGAACAAAGATATATTCCATTGCAAGAAAGATAGACCCTTTGATAATAATGGACTACATGGCTAACCAAAGGAGTTGAGGATGATTTCAAATTCAAAGAAAAGATGTACAATATTGGAGAAATTATTGGGAGACCAGAAGATTGGGAACATTTTTGGAAAGCAAAAATGGATGATTAAAAATAAAGAGATAAAAATTAGATACAATAGTTTAGGGCGGCACGGTTGGCACAGTGGTTATCACTACTGCCTCACAGCGCCAGGGACCTGGGTTCAATTCCCGCCTCAGGCGACTGACTGTGTGGAGTTTGCACGTTCTCCCTGTGTCTGCGTGGGTTTCCTCCGGGTGCTCCGGTTTCCTCCCACAGTCCAAAGATGTGCGGGTCAGGTGAATTGGCCGTGCTAAATTGCCCGTAGTGTTAGGTTAGGGGTATGGGTGGGTTGCGAGTCGGTGTGGACTTGTTGGGCCAAAGGGCCTGTTTCCACATCGTAAGTAATCTAATCTAATCTAATCTAAACTAGCAAGAAAAGTAAAAACAGACAGTAAAAGCTCCTACAAGAGCTATTCTTTATATCATGGGAAACATGGTCAAGAAACCTCTGCTAATTACAATCTACCATACTCCTGTTCTTCTCAGCTGACAAATTAGTTATTCTCCATGTTAAACACCAACTGAATGAAGCACTGTAGGTGGCAAGGGTACAGAATGTGCACTAGATGGGAAAACATCACTACTGATCAAACTGCCTGAGTTGTAAAGAAGTGTTGAGAGACTGCACCTGTGACAGATGATGAGGAAGCCAACAAGACAGACTCATGTATTTAACCTCATCCCAACCAATCTACCCTTAAGAGATGCATCTGTTCATGAGGATATTGGTGCAAGATACCACGGTAGTTTTTTTTAGGAAACTGACTCATACCATCACATTGCAGGTATACTTCATTGTGAGTTATGGTACTGTCATCTTGCTGAATAGGACAGATTTCAAAAAGATTGTTCAACTCAAGACTGAGGCACATCCATGACAGACATCAACAGCAGCCGGTGTGTATTAAACTATAATCTGTAACCTGGTGACTCATCATAACCCCAATTATTTGCTTGACTAACCAAGAAGATAGCCTAAAGTAAGAAAGGCTTGCGAATTGTGTACCTTCTCAGTTCACTGTCTACCAGTGATGCAAGCAGCGTGGGATTGCTGAGTCACATCAGCCGATATTTAGGTATAGTTCAGGTTCATAGTTCCTTGGATATGGAATCGCAAGTAGATAGAATAGTGAAGAAAGCATTTGGTATGCTTGCATTTATTAGTCAGTGCATTGAATATAGGAGTTGGGAGGTCATGATGCAGCTATACAGGACATTGGTTAGGCCACACTTGGAATATTGTGTGCAGGTCTGGTCTCACTCCGACAGGAAGAACGTTGTGAAACTTGAAAGGGTTCAGAAAAGTTTTATAAGGAAGTTGCCAGGATTGGAGGGATTGATTGTAGACCAGTTTTTTTCTTGCAGTCTCTCCTGTGGTGTTTTTACCCTGGGCCCAGTTCCTCCAATTTAGTTATAGGGAGAGACTGATTAGGCTGGGGCTATGTTCACTGGATCATTGGAGGTTGAGGGCTGACCTTATGGAGGTTTACAAAATCAAGAGGATAGGGTAAATAGGCGAAGGCTTTTCCACAGAGTAGGGGGGTCTAAAAATAGGTTTAAGGTGAGTTGGGAAAGATTTAAAAGGGACCTAAGAGGCAACTTTTTCCACGCATGTGTGGAATGAGCTGCCAGAGGAAGTGGTGGGGGCTGGTACAATAACAACATTTAAAAGGCATATGGATGGGTATTTGAATAGGGATGGTTTAGAGGGGTGTGGGCCGTATGCTGGCAAATGGAACTAGATTTACTTAGGCTATCTGGTCAGCATAGTGAGTTGGACCAAAGGGTCTGCTTCTGTGCTGTGCATCTCTATGACTCTAGAGTTGACTATTCTAAAAACAAAAACAAATACTTCAACATTATCAATTCTAAACTAAGCAGTTGTCTGGTACAACCTGGGGGTTTGTTTTAAATTTATGACATGGAAATATTAGATGAAACCCAGCCACTGAGCTTACTCTGTCCACAGCAATCTCAGAAAGCCATGCTTCTGCAATAACAAACTGATTTTTTTCCAGACAGAAAACAAAATCAAAGCTTCCTCTGTTATGGCTAATATTGACCCTCTTTCATGCCTTGTGTTTCCTGCATACACAGGAACAATCTGCACTGAGTTGGCAATCTTCCTCAAGTACCTTATGGTATCATTTATCTAACAGATTTTGTTTGAAATATATCAAAAACATCAGTTCAATTTTCTAACATTGTCATCTTTTATGTTGATGAATGCATACGCATATACCCATTAAACAGATAATTAATGGTCAATAAAGTTTATTTTAATGACATTTCTGTGTAATTGGGTTACTACCCCATACTCTACTTATCATCATAAAATGTGATAATCAAAAATTGGTCAGAATTTCTCCCTACAATACTTGAATATTTTATGATGTTTTTACGATGCCACGTTTAACAGGACAAAGTACAAAGTCTCATAAAGTGGCATGATTCTACTGCTTGTTAATTCTGAAAATTTGGACAAGATTTCAGGACCACTGGAAAATTATTGACCTAGCTATGGCAATTTGCATTGGTATTTTTAACTATAAAATTCTAAATTTTATTTTTCTTTTTATAAAATTAGTGTTTTGAAAGTATGATAGTTATTATCCAGGTTTGGAGACGAACTTGGACTGGTGTATTGTGGCAGTGTTTCAGATATTCATAAACTAGCATATTAACTAAACATACCACTTTATAAACAAAAAAAATTCAAATTGATTTTTAAGTCCTTTGTCGTGATTGTAAAGATGTCAGCAGCTGGACCTCATAGAATAGGAGGGGTACTCCCCCTCTGGTGTCAAAGAAACTTCAGAGTCTGAGATGGACATAGAGTCATAAAGAAGTACAGGTTAGACCCTTGGGTCCAACTCATCCATGATCTCCAGATAACGTAACTTAATCTAGCCCCATTTGCCAGCACCTGGCCCATATCCCTCCAAACTCCTCCTATTCATATACCCATCCAAATGCCTTTTAAATGTTGAAAATGTACCAGCCTCCACCACTTCCTCTGGCAGCTTATTCCACACACGCACCACCCTCTACATGAAAAGGTTGCGCCCTAGGTCCCTTTTATATCTTTCCCCTCACTCTAAACCTATGTGCTCTTGTTCTGGACTCCCCCACTCCAGGGAAAAGATCTTGTCTAATTACCCTATTCATGCCCCTCGTGATTTTATAAAACTCTATCAGGTCACCCCTCAGTCACTGACACTCCAAGGAAAACAGCCCAGTCTATTCAGCCTTTCCATATAGCTCAAGCCCCCCCCAACTCTGGCAACATCCTTATAAATCTTTTCTGAACCCTTTCAAGTTCCATAACATCCTTCTGATCGGATGTCACAGCTCTGATGCCTTCACCACCTGAAGAAGAGGACAAAATCTTCTGAGACACTCCAGATGCAAGAGGCAGGCTACAGCACAGTACCCACTGCCCTTAAATGAGGCTGAATTGGAGGAACCGTGCCCAGGGCGAAAACACCACAGGAGACACTGCAATAATATAGTAGGCCTAAGTCCCCAGACATAGAGGGGGAGTGATGTAGTGATTGTAAAATTCAGCCAGGTGGGACATCACAGAATATGAGTTCCCTGATTCGGGCTGTTAACCTCGTCCAATTAGAGACCCCTGGCTGACAGATACAAACAAGAGTGTCAGAGATTCAGCTTACTCTGAGAGATGGCTCTGAGAAAGCCAGGCCAGTGTCAAACACTATGCATATATAGGTAAAGGGTGACTTGGTGATGGGACACCAGCCTCAATGGAGTTATGTCAGTGGTGACAAGAGACAAATAGAAATTACTCACAACAGTTGTCTTTGAGTTGGGACAAGTATTTCTGGTATCATGCTGTTATTTTGGAGGCTTGATTCATTCAATACTGCTTTCAAAGACTGGGCCCAGGATGTGGAGAGAATGCATTTTTTTTTCTGTGCAAGTGACATGGGGGGGGGGGGGTGATGAAATGCAATGAGTAATTCTCCTGACTACCTGCAGACCTACAGTTTTTTTGGTTATTTGGAGCCTAACATTTCCTGAGGCACCAGATACTAAAACATTACAGGAGTTGATACACTTAGTTCAGGAATATTATTACCCCCAAGCCTCCTCTAATTCTGAGACACTATCAGTTTTACTTGGCAGTTCAAGAACCAGGGCAACCCAATTAGGATTTTTGACCAGGTTGGGATGACTGCTAGAGTGATATGATTCTGATTTACCCTTTAATGAGATGCTGAGAAAGCATTTGGCAGTGGAATTAATGATGTCACCATGCAAAAGTGCCTAACTGAAGCCCGTCTGGACTTCAAACAGGCACTGAAACTGGTTTTGTCATTATAAAATGTGCACATGAATTATAGAGAATGCCGATGGAAGTAGACAGCGTCACTTGTACTGAGCTTGGGGAACACCATTTGAATGAAGACAATTGCTTAGCAATATCCTGAACAGAGGGACTCCAGGTCAAACCACAGCAAAACCCCAAAACATACCAAGTCTCAGCCAAATGGTTAACATTTTCTTCAGGATCTCTGCTGGCAAGCCATTGTGGTTGCTGTGGACTCAAGACAAAAAAAAAAGAGTGTCCCACTAGGCCTGAATTGAGGAAGAAAATTCATTGGCCAGTATCCAGGAGAGTGCACACCCTGGAAAGTCCACCAACCCCTGGCCTAGTGGGCGGCACGGTGGCACAGTGGTTAGCACTGCTGCCTCACAGCGCCTGTAGACCTGGGTTCAATTCCCGACTCAGGCGACTGACTGTGTGGAGTTTGCACGTTCTCCCCGTGTCTGCGTGGGTTTCCTCCGGGTGCTCCGGTTTCCTCCCACAGTCACAAAGATGTGTGGGTCAGGTGAATTGGCCAAGCTAAATTGCCCGTAGTGTTAGGTAAGGGGTAAATGTAGGGGTATGGGTGGGTTGTGCTTCGGCGGGTCGGTGTGGACTTGTTGGGCCGAAGGGCCTGTTTCCACACTGTAAATCTAATCTAATCTAAAAAAACAGTTAAATTGCATGGTAACATCCAAATCAGAACCAAATCAAAATAAACATGTAGTTAAATGGTCACCCAATTCTGACTGAGGTTGATACCAGCACGGCTGTATCAGTGATTGCAGAACCAGTCTTTTGCAAAATTCGCTGAAAATAACAAATGCTGGAGATCTCAGCAGGTCAGACAGCATCCATGGAGAGAGACAGAAAGCTAACATTACAAAATTCACTTTGGACTCCAACAGGAACCTTTACAGATTAAGGTTACAACATCATATGAGAAGCAGCTACTTCAATTACCACTGATTCCAGGAAAAGGCTCAAGTCCAAGCTTGATTTTGTGAAATTGGTTGAGAAAGGTTCACCTTGATTTGCTCAACATTTTTTTAAATTAGAAAATGGCTTTGCCTGAGTGAAATCGTAATTAAATACCTAGAAGTAATTCAGGCATATCTAGGAGCCAAGGCCACCTTGCAAGTTGACCAGGAAGCAATTCTGCAAGGTCTGCCCAGTGCCATTTGCCTTAGTGCAAAATTAGAGGCAGAAATTAGGAGGCTGGAAAATGAAGTGATCATCAAACCAGTACCGACTGCAAAAGGGATGTACTGTTGTACTGCTTGTGAATCCCAACGGATCGGTTCACCTTTGTGGGGATTTTAAACAAATGTTAAACTGATTTTCATAGCTGACAAATATCCATCCCTCGCATAGAGGACTGTATGCAAATCTGGTAGGATTTGGCCACTTGTATTCTGTTCTACATATATCAGACAGCAAAAAGAAATGCACTTCAACAAAAGCATAAGCATTGAATCACATATCTTCAAAAGATGGACTACATATTTCAGTGTAGCAGAGTGACCAACTGTTAGAATTTAAAATAAGATCTACTTTATAGGGTCAGAAAGTGTGGAGGTTAAGTTTTGGATAAGCATGAGACCAGAAAAAGCTGGGAAGAATGGGGGTTGGGTGACCATAAGAGTGGTGTGGAGGTGGTAGGAAGGGTAGGTGTTTAAAGCAAACAAAACTTAAAACTTATCTTGTGGACTCTCAACATTATCAGCCCCTGCTCAAATCACTCAAGATCAATCATTGTGTGGACAAAAGAAGGATTGTTCCTTTTAGAACAGTCAAGATAAATCGTTTAAACTATGGGCAGTTGGGTACCCTCACGGAGGGTAAAGCACATGAACAACTTGTATTGCTCCAATTAATCCATATATTGGGTTAACATGGGTAACCTGTTCCAAACTAATTGTTTTTTTCATTTTCCATATCCTGTTATCAATTTTTCTCAATCAAATCAAACCTTAACATAATTTTTGGATGAATTTCAGAACCCACAACAATGTGAAAATAATTCTCTTGACTTTCACTTTCAATGTCTTACACTTATTCTTTCAACTATGGCTCCTCATTTCAGGTTCTTAAATTATGGAAAGGCGTTAAATCTATTAATGTATCCTCCTTTGCAAGTGTTTACATTGTTTTCTTTGTTCACTAGATGTATGTGAGCAAATACATATTAGGTAGATCAGTATCTGAACTTATCTATATGAATTAAAAGCAAAATATGACAGATGTTGGGAGTCTAATACAAAAACAGAAAGTTATGGTCACACTCACTTATTCCAGCACTCTGTTTATATATCTAAAATTGTCTATCAGCCGCAGGAGATGAACTATGTAAAAATAGGCAGTAAACAACTTGCAGTTACATAATGCTCCAAATGGCGTAAAACAACCTAGCGTGGCTCAAAGAGAAGCAATGAAACAGATTGGACATGAAGCTGATAAAACAGATTTAAAGTGAAGACCAAAACTTGATTTTAGAGGTGGCTTTTAGGAAAGGGCTTAAAAGTGGAGTGTGTGAAGAAGCAAGGGATTTAAGAAATCAGTTTGAGAAGTGGGACTGCGACACCTCAAGGCATGTCCCTAAAGAGAAGGGGAGAAGAATGCATAAAGACCAGCAAAGGGATTAATTGTTCTAGAGATTACAAAGCTCCAGAATGTCACATAAGTAACTTTTGTTAAGGTCATTAAATAATTTATACACAAATGTAAGAATTCCAATAAGAGCAAAACACTGCAGCTACTGGAAAATAAAACAGAAAATGCTGTAGACATTTAGTAGCATCCGCAGAAAGAGAAGCAGAGGTAATGATTTGTGTCAGATATGGCTTTTCATTGTAGGAAGGTTTTAGGTTGGATATGTTATGGAATAGAATCAATGTAGGTCAACATATTCCAGGATGCAATATCAGCAGTAAAGTTTGGATCAGCTAAGATTTAGACTATAGATATTTTGAGGATAGTCAGAAGTGTAGTAGTATGAAATTGACTAATACATACGAGACATTCAGCAGCAGATGAACAGAGGAAGGTTTGCTGGTAGATTAGGCTAAAGATAAGAAAATAGGTGAAAATATCATGATGAAAATATATGGGGTCAGAATTTCAAATTGGGAAATACGACACAAAGTGTGCAAAAAGTGTGGTGCTGGAAAAGTACAGCTGGTCAGGCAACATCCGAGGAGCAGGAATCTCGACATTTTGAGCATAAGCTTCTCACCAGGAATCATCACATTCCTGATGAAGAGCTTACGCTCAATACATCGACTCTCCTGCTCCTCAGATGCTGCCTGACTGGCTGTACTTTTCCAGCACCACACTTTTTGACTCTGATCCCCAGCATCTGCAGTCCTCACTTTCTTCAAACCATTTGCAAGCAATAGTTCAGCATGAAGTTGTAACCAAGGAGGGGAAAGGAATCAGTGGCAATGCAATAAAAATTGTGATGATGATAAAGATGACTATTAATGTCTTCCCAAAGTTTAACTGAAGGAAATTGCAGCTCCTCAAGACTGAATGTTAGATATCCAATATTACAGCTTAAGGGAAATAGAGAGGTTGAACAGAATGCTGTGTGATAGAGCCAAATGAAAGTTGATTTTGGGTGGTAATGCCAAGGAAATGCGTGCCAAGGAAGGGTCTATTGAGGAAGAGGTTTGCCAAGGTAAGTGCCTCGAATAGATTTTGGGGTTTCCAGAGGTAATGACACATGTCAGGAAGAAAACACATTGGCAAATTTGGCATAAAATAAGGTCATTTAGCATTAAACCTGTTCACAGCCATGCATAATTAATCTAACATCGACTTAATCACTGCAACAAACATTTTCCAGAACAGGTTTATCTGAAAACTTGAAGACTGCTTTCAGAGCACAAATGTATCTTGCTGGCCTGGTACTAGATGTGACAAAAATATTCTTTTCTTATTGTTTGAACTCAAAATTGACTTTAAATGTAATAGGGTAGTGGGTACACTAGAAGGAGGAGAAAGTGAGGTCTGCAGATGCTGGAGATCAGAGCCGAAAATGTGTTGCTGGAAAAGCGCAGCAGGTCAGGCAGCATCCAAGGAACAGGAAATTCGACGTTTCGGGCATAAGCCCTTCATCAGGAAACTAGAATCGTAGGTTTCTGAAAACAGCAACAATATTCATTGAATTGGTCCTTTTCCTCCCCCATCTTTATTGAGATTAATAGTTTTTCATTCTAAGAGCTTGCAAAGTGCATTAAAATGTGCAACTCCTTGGTCTCATTGAAAAACCAAGCTAGGCACATGATTAGGAAATATTTCGAGGGAAGTCGGCCAAATGCAGGTAAATGGGACTAGATCAGTTCAGGAAACCTAGTCAGCATGGATGAGTTGATCAAAAGGTCTGTTTCCGTGCTGTATGACTCTATGTCTCTCACCTGTGCACACAGAGAAAAATATGCTGTAAGGATATGTTCTCCATACACTATACAGGTTAATGTTGATGGATGTGAACAGGGCTGTTACATCAAAGGAGATCATTATTTCATCCTCTTCTATCTTGATGGTTTTGGTGTTCAGGAATTCTTGGGTGGGGTGTATGGAGTGGTGTGCGTCTTCTACTAAGTGTTTTAGTCTTTGGTGTAGTTCCTTGGCTAATCTGTACATTGGTATTGCAGGTAGTGAGGCTATGGGTCTGAGGGGTGCTCCTGGTTTGTGAAGTTTGGGTAATCCATAGAAGCATGGTGCATTGGATCTGTCTGGTTTCACTTTTTGGAAGTCTATCTTGTTTAATTCTCAGATTTCTGAAGTTCTTTGAGTAGGGCTGTGATTTGGTTCTCTAATTGTTAGGGTCGAGTCTATCGCCACCTGTTGGTAAGTGCCAGTAACTGCAAACAGTGAGTTCGCTTTCTCAACGTAGTCTGTTCGCTTTAAAATGACTGTCAAGCATCCTTTGTCTGCACATAGGATAACAATACTTTTATTTTTTTTAGTTCTTGCAGAGTTTTACTTTCTTGTGTATTGAGTGTGTTTCCTTCCTTTTTCCTGCGAAATGTTGGTGCGACTGTCTGTCTAATGGTTTGCTAGGTTTCTTCTGTGAGTTTGTTGTCTTCCAGTGTTGTTTCTAATGCTGCTAAGAAATCTTCCTTTTCCACATCCTGGAAGTTGTAAATTAATTCTCTTGTTAAGATGGTTTATTTCAGTGTCTGTTAAGGGTAGGTCAGATAAGTTCTTTTTAATCAATGCTTCTGTGTTGTCTGTGTTATTTTGTGTGAGTTTATCTTTTTTTTCTGCA
Organism: Hemiscyllium ocellatum; assembly: GCF_020745735.1. NCBI lineage: Eukaryota > Metazoa > Chordata > Chondrichthyes > Orectolobiformes > Hemiscylliidae > Hemiscyllium > Hemiscyllium ocellatum. Next base: position 40,085,131 of record NC_083418.1, read on the forward strand.
GGTCTAGTTTTTTTCATTTTCTGAGTTTGTTGCTGTCGCATGTCCTTGGATCATTCTACTGTGTCTGTCTATTCATGGCCTGTTGCATTACTGAGTAAAGATTTTGGTGCAAAATTTCCCAGTTGTATTTACGGAATCTGTGGTGGCACTCTGTCAGATGGCATTGGTTTCCCATTTTTGGGTCAGTTTTAGCGTATGGAGTCCATAGGTGTTAGCAATGTTTTGAGACGATTTGTGAAAAGATTTGTAGGTCAGGTTGTGGTTCTGGACGTAGGTTTGCTCGCTGAGCTAGAAAGTTCATTTTCAGACGTTTTGTCACCAGACTCGGTAACATCAGAGTTCCCATTGGAATGCCATGCTTCTAGGAATTCTCATGTGTGTCTCTGTTTGGCTTGTCCTAGAATGGATGTGTTGTCCCAGTTGAAGTGGTGTCCTTCCTCATCTGTATCACCAAGATACATGAACATCAACTAGCTACAAAAAGATATGGCCCACTCTCACAAGTATCCTTACATAAAAAGAACAGGAAGTGACATCACCACAGCAAATGGCATCACACAGGAACTGAGATCCCCAACTGAAGGAAACCTAACTACGCAAATAGAAACACCAGTCACTAACACCAGTGCTTCACCAGAGGCTCACTGAAGATGTTACCTTGCACGGTAATGAAACGTTTGAAAACAAGCTTTCCAGCTCAGTGAGCAAACTTACATCCAGTAAAGGGTGGTAAAATGAAAAGTAAGGCCTATTAGGCACTAAAAGATGAATTTCTAAATGGAGGCAGAAGACAAAGCTTAAATATTAATGAATACTTTGTATCTTTCTCTCCCAGAAGAAGGAATCCAAGCAAGGGTGAAAGAGGAGGCAATTCAGACTTCAGAAAAGAGGTGGACAGAATAGATGGAATGAAATTGTTTCCTCCTGTGAAATAATCATGAACAAAAGGGTGCAGCTTTAAAATCATTGGTAAAGAAGAAAAAGAAACAAGAGGAAAACCTTTTTAATGCAGTGATGATTAAGGTCTGAAAAGCATCTCCTCAATGTAAGTGAAGGCAGGTTCAACTGAAGCATTAGAAATGGAATTTTACCGTTGGCTGCAAAGAAAGAATGTTCAGGGAAAAGGCTAGCACAAAGCACTAACTGAAATGCTTGTTTGTAGAGGTGGAGCAGACAAAGTGGACTGAATGGCCTCATTTTGCACTGTAACAATTCTGTAATGAGAGTTACAAGCCATTTGGCATCAGAGAAATACACTAAAGGGAAGTGGCAACATAGCTTCATGAGTTTATTGTGATAAAAACTGAAATTAATTTGCCTCAAATTTACAAACAGCCCAAATATCATAGTCTAGTTACAGAGCTTTGGATATCACAGAGGCAGGAATGGTTGGTAGATGTTCCAGGATTTAGATGTTTCAAAAGGAATGGGGTTGGGGGTGGGGGAGGTAAAAGAGGTGGGGGACTGGATTGCTAATCAAGGATAGTATGCAGTAAGGGAGATTGTCGAGGCGGGTTTGTCTGCAGAGTCAGTATGAGTGGAAGTCAGAAACAGGAAAAGAGCAGACACTTTATTGGAAGTTTTCTACAGGCACCCCAATAGCAACAGAGACTCAGAGGAGTAGATTGGGAGGCAGATTTTAGAAAGGTGTAGAAGTAACTGAGTTGTTGACACGGGTGACTTTAACTTCCCTTAGATTTGATTGAACCTCCTTAGTTCAAATAGTTGGGATTGAGGTGTTTTTGTCAGGTGTGTCCAACAAGGGTTCCTGATGGAATATGTAAATAGGCAGACTAGAGGGGAGGCTATATTGGATTGGTACTTGGCAATAAACCATGCCAGGTGTCAAGTCTGTTGGTGGGAGAGCATTTCAGTGATAGTGATCAAAACTCCCTGAACTTTACTAAACCCATGGAGAGGGATAGGAGCAGATAGTATGGGAAAGAATTTAATTGGGAAAGTAGGAATTACAATACAAATAGGCAGGAACTGGGGCATTGAAATCAGGAACAGATGTTCTCAGGAAAATGCATGACAGAAATGTGGAGGTTTAGGAAGCACCTGCAAATAGTGCTGGACAGGTTTGTCCCAATGAGGCAAGGAAGGGATGGGTGTTTGAAAGAATCTTGGGTGACAAGGGATGTGGAATATCTAGTCAAGCCGAAGAAGGAAACTTAAGGTTGAGGAGTCAAGGATCAGACAAAGCTTTAGAAAGTCACAAGGTAGCCAGGAAGGAATTGAAGAATGGACTTAGGAGAGCTGGAAGGGGACATGAAAAAGCCTTGGCGGGTAGGATTAAGGAAAAACCTAAGGCATTCTACACTTATGTAAGGAACAAGAGGACGGCCAGAGTGAGGGTAGGGCTGATCAGGGATAGTGGAGGAAACTCGCATCTGGAGTCATAAGAAGTAGGGCATCTCCTTAATGAATATTTTGCTTCAGTATTCATTACTGAAAGGGATCTTGACATTTCTGAGGACAGCATAAAACAGACTGAAATGCTGGAATAGGTTGATGTTAGGAAGGAGGATGTGCTAAAAATTTTGAAAACACAAGGATAGATAAATCCTCTGGGCCAGATGGGATATATCCTAGGTTACTACAGGAAGCAAAGGAAGAGATTGTTACGCCTCTGGTGATGATCTTTGCATCCTCAATGTCCAATGTCCATTGGAGTAATACCAGATGATTGGATGGTGGCAAATGCTATTCCCTTGTTCAAGAAAGAGAATTACAGACCAATCAGTCTTACATCAGTGGTAGGCAAAATATTGGAAGAATTCTGATAGGATTTATGATTACTTGAAAAATTTGTAGTTTGATTAGAAATAGTCAGTATGGCTTCAAGGGGCAGGTCATGCCTCACAGACCTTATTTAATTCTTTGAGGATGTGACAAAACATGTTGATGAAGGTAGATCAGTGGATGTGGTGTACGTGGATTTTAGCAAGGTGTTTGATAAAGCTCATTCAGAAAGTAAGGAGGATTGGGATACAGGGAAATTTGGCTATCTAGATACAGAATTAGCTGGCCCATAGAAGACTAATGGTGGTGGTAGATGCAAAATATTCAGCCTGTAGCTTGGTGACCAGTGGTATTTCGTAAAGATCGGTTCTGGGACCTCTGTTCTTTGTGATTTTTATAATAGACCTAGATGAGGAAGTGGAAGGGTGAGTCAGTAAATTTGTCGATGACACAAAGGTTGGTGGAGTGGTGGATAGTGTGGAGGGCTGTTGTAGGTTGCGATGGGACATTGACAGGATGCAGAACTGGGCTGATAAGTGGTAGCTGGAGTTCTACCTGGAAAAGTGTGAAATGATTCACTTTGGAAGGTTGAATTTGAATACAGAATAGAGGGTTAAGGCAGGATTTTTGGCAATGCAGAAGAACAGAAGGATTTTGCAGTTCATGTCCAAAGATCCCTCAAAGTTGACACCCAAGCTGAAAGGGTTGTTAAGACGACATATGGTGTATTGGCTTTCATTTTTAGGGGGAATGAGTTTATGAGCTGCGAGGTTATGCTGCAGCACTATATAGACCACACTTGGAATATTGTGTTCAGTTCAGTTCTGGTCGCCTCATTATCGGAAAGATGTGGAAGTGTTAGAGAGGGTGCAGAGGAGATTTACCAGGACGCTGCCTGGACTGGAGGGCATATTTTATGAAGAAAGGTTGAGGAAGCTACAGCATTTCTTGGAATGAAGGAGAATGAGAGGTGACTAAATAATGAGAGGGTGGAAATGACTATCACGAGGGGGCATAATTTTAAGGTAATTGGAGGAAGGTTTAGGGGAGATGGCAGAGATAGGTTCTTTACACAGAGTGTGGGTGCGTCAAATGCACTGCCAGCAGTCATAACAGAGTCAGATATATTAGGGACATTTAAGCCACTCTTGGAGAGGCACATGGAAGATAGTACAATGAAGGATATGTAGGTTAGTCTAATCATAGAGTAGGATAAAAGGTCAGCACAACATTGAAGCACATGTATTGTGCTGTACTGTTCTCTATAATTGTTGTGTACCACGAAAATCATCATACGTTAGAAAGCCTTATTGCAGCTTCAGTCTGGGTGAAAATATTCAAGCATTCTACAAATACATATGAATCCAAAGAACAGAAAAAGGCAATCAAAAATTGTGGTTGATATGATCCTAATTAGTGAATTTAATTTCTTGTTGAATTCATTGCCAGATTAATTTCCATCACTGTTTATTGAACGGGCAGGACAAGTGGAATGTGTAGCAGCTCCCTATTATCAAACTGCTAAAAGCTTTGATGTTGACCAGGATTGACAAAACATTATCAATAACTACTGTTGGTGTTATTCAACAGCTTTCAAAACAAAGGCTCTATTTACACACTATTTCAGAGGAATTCAGGGAATTTTGCATCAAAGAAAGCTTATCTAAAAATATCAAAGCAGTTGAACTGTAGGATTAAAAAGAACAGACTTAATACATTTATGCTTGTTTTGGCTGGAGCACAATGGCAGATTAATATAAACCAGGAACTCCTGAGGTATTTACAAAGTTTTCCAAAAATGTGCAAGTAAAAAGGTTGACATGATAATTGTCCAATCAAAATTTGTGGCATCCAGGAGGTATGTCAGTCAAGGAATACTGCCCAGAATGATCAGAGATTCAATTCTTTGGTATATAATTTGCATTGCCATAGTCACATAGCATAGAGGTGTGAAACAATGAGAGAGGACAACAAAACAAGATTGGTTTTAAATCCCAATTGGTTTGACCCAACTTTGACCAGCTCACTCTGTTTACTCCAATACCAGAATCCTGTGCTTAAACAAGGGGAACCGCAACAGAATGGAGAAGGACTTGGCTAAAGTAGACTGAAAACAAAAACTTTATGGTGGGACAGTTGACCAACAATGGAGGACTTTCAAAGCGCGCAGTAAAAGTATATTTCAGTGAAAAGGAAGGACTGTAAGAAAAAGGATAATCTGCCAAGGGTGTCGAAGGAAATAAAGGAGGCTATCAAATTGAAAGAGAAGATATACAAAGTGGCTAAAAACAGCAGGAAATGCAAAGATTGGGAAAACTTTAATGGTCAACAGAAAGCCACAACAAGAGCTATAGAGAAAAGTAAGATCGAACATGAGAAAGAAAGCTAGCTCAGAATATAAAGATAGATAGCAAAAGTTTCTATAAATATATAAAATGAAAAAGAGTGGTTAAAGTAAACACTGGTGCTTTAGAGGATGAGCAGGGGCATTTAGTCATGGGATATGATGAAATGGCCAAGGCATTGAACAAGTATTTTATATCACGGTGGAGGACACTAACAACATGCCAGTAATTGACAAAGGGACAAAGGTAGGTGAGGACCGGAAACAATCATTATTATGAAAGGGGCAGTGTTGGGCAAACTAATGGAGCTAAAGGTAAACACATCTCTTGGTCCTGATGGAATGCATCCCAGGGTTCAAATAGAGATGGCAACAGGTGCACTGGCAGTAATTTTCTAAAATTTGCTAGACTCTGGAGCAATCTCAGCAAATTGCAAAGCAGCAAATGTGATGCCACTGTTTAAAAAAGATGGGGAATTATAGACTGGTTGGCTTAACCTCTATCATGGGAAGATGCATGAGTCTATTATCAAGGAAGGAATAGCAAGGCATCTAGATAGAAATTGTTCCATTGGGCGAACGTCACATGGGTGCATGAAGGGCAGGTCTGACTTTACACATTTTTTGGAATTCTGTGAAGACATTATGAACATGGTGGACAATGGGGACCCAGTAGATGTGGTGTACCTAGATTTCCAAAAGGCCTTTGACCAGATGCTGCACAAGAGGCTGCTGCATAAGATAAAGATGCATGGCATTATGGGTAAAGTATTAGCCTGGACAGAGATTGGTTGACTAACAGGAAGCAAAGAGTGGGGATACATTAGTGCTATTCTGGCTGGCATTCAGTGATTAGTGGTGTGCCTCAGGGATCAGTGTTGAGGGCGCAGTTATTTACAATTTATAAAGATGATTTGGAGTTGGGGACCACAGGTACAGTGTCAAAGTTTGACACAGATGACACTAAGATGAGTGGCAGAACAAAGTGTGCAGTGGACTGTGAAACTTTGTAGAGGAACATTGATACATTGAGCGAGTGGGCAAAGGTCTGGCAGATGGAATACAATGTAAATAAATGTGAAGTCATCCATTTTGGTAGGACTAATAGTAAAAAGGATTATTACTTGAATGATAAAAACTTGCAGTGTGCTGCTGTGCAGAGGGACCTGGGTGTCCTTGTGCATGAATCACAGAAGGTTGGTCTGCAGGGACAATAAGTAATTAGCTAGGCAAATGGAATTTTGTCCTTCAGTGCTGAAGGGATTGAGTTTAAAAGCAGAGAAGTTATGTTACAGTACACAGGGTGCTGGTGAGACCACACCTGAAGTACTATGTGCAGTTTTGGTTTCCTTACTTGAGACAGAACGTACTGTCACTAGAAGGGGTGCAGAGGAGGTTCCCTAGGTTGATTCAGGAGTTGAGGGGGGGTTGGCTTATGAAGACTGTGTAGATTGGGATTATATTCATTGGAATTCAGAAATTGAAGGGGGGTCTTACAGAAACATATAAAATTATGAAGGGACTAGATAAGATAGAAGTAGAGAGGATGTTTACATTGGCAGGTGAAGCTTGGACAGGAGGGCATAGCCTCTAAATTAGGGGGAGCAGATTTAGGACTGAATTGACAAGGAACTTCTTCACCCAGAGAGTTCTGAATCCATGGAACTCCCTGCCCCAGTGAAGTGGTTGACATTACTTCAGTAAATGTATTTAAACCTAAAGTAGAATTTTTTTTGAACAATAAATGAAGTAAGGGATACGTGAGAGCGTGGGTAGGTGGATCTGAGTCCACGAGAAGATCAGCGATGATCTTAATAAATGGCAGAGCAGGCTTGAAGGGCCAGACGGTCTACTCCTGCTCCTAGTTCTTATTCTTTTCAGGATGGGGATCTGCCATCCTTACATGGTCTGGCCGATTATGTTACTCCAGACCTACAGCAATGTGGCTGATTCTTAAGTGTCTGCCTGAAATTTTTAATCAAGCCACACGGTTCCACAGCCGCACAGCCTTTCAAGCCACAGCAATTTGGGATGGACACCAAGTGCTCACATCCCTTGAAAAAATAGAGAAAACAAAAAGTTTGCCAGGATTTCAAAGCCTTACAATTGCAGGCATATGGATTCTGGTGGTACGTATTGTATCTCCTTTCTATATTTTGGTCCTGAAAGTTTTCGTAGCAACCAAATTATATTTTTGCCCATTGAAGTCAAAGTACTATATCATCCACCAGATTCATTTTCAGGTTGTACAATAGAGAAGCACAAATATACCAAAAGCACTGAAAATACAATATGTAAAAAAGAGAGAACAAATCTACATGGGGATAAAGTACATATTTAAATGTATTCCTTTAACAACTATATAGCTGTTGAGATTTTTGTATGAAAGAGTATTTCATATGATGCAATGTCATAAAGGACAAAGTTATGCTAAATCAATCTGGAGAGGTCAAATTCTCCAGTCTAAAATTAATGACCTGAACAACATGTACAATGATTTACATTGCAAAATTCGAACTTGTTACGGTCAGACCTTTGAACACCACTATCATACATTGTGAAATAGAATGACAATCTATAGGTGATACCACCTTCCAGCTGACATATTTGCTTTGCCTTGTGCATGAATCACAGAAGGTTGGTCTGCAGGTACAATAAGTAATTAGCTAGGGAAATGGAATTTTGTCCTTCAGTGCTGAAAGGATTGAGTTTAAAAGCAGAGAGGTTATGTTACAGCTGCACAGGGTGCTGGTGAGACCATACCTGGAGTACTGTGTGCAGTGCCAACATAGCAATAACAACTACATTTGAAAAGCAATTGTGTGAACAGCTTTGAGAGGTTTTTCAGTGATATGATACAAATGTATGATTAGCAATGAAAACGATCTGTCCTCCATTTTGAAACTTATTTAATGCTGTGGTTGTCTGTTGGCTTAATACAAATTTACCAATCTCAACCTCGGACTGGTTAAACCTATGATATGTTGCTGGATTGCTCAGCTGGCAAATTCATTATAAAGGGTCAGCGATGATAATGTTTCAGGAAAACACAGCTGCACTCCTTCACACCACATATTGCAAGCTGGAGAGTTCAGTAGCTGCTGGGCAAATGCTCAACGCCTGAGTTACTTGTTCATCAGCAGGTTCACCTTTGACATTATATCACACTTTGGAGAGAAAATTTTCAATTTAATTCAGCTTTTGCAAAGTTTTTTTTTGAAATGCAGGCAATTCCAAGATGTTTGGAAAAAACAGAATATTTGCCAGGAATAAAATTTATAAAAGATCTATGATTAAGAACAATCTGTGATCAGTTTTAACATTAGGAAACGTGTAAGTTAAAGTACTGATTTTAAATGTAAATAATTACAAAATGACAATTGTGTGTTGAGGCAGAGATTCAGAAACAGTTCTGTGCATCAATTGAATTATTGTTAAAATGTCATCACTGTATTATGTTTATCCAAGTTGAATCTAATTACATAGAAAATAAAACCCAGTACCTTGCAAATATTATTGAAATTATTTAAAAGAACTGCATGGTAATGCTATGAACCACCCTCACAAAAGGGTAAAGCATTTCCAGATTCTTTGAGCCATCAGGAAAGCTTAAAGAAGAAACTTCATTGAAAAGTGAAATTAAAGAGCAGAACAATTTTCTTCATTTCTATACTAAAGTAAATTGATCAGAAAGTAAAGTCCTGCAGACTCTGAAGTAAAAGGATAGAAAGTGCTGGAGAAACTGAGCAGGTTTGGCTGCATCTGCGGAGTGTGTCTTTTTATTTTTTTTGATTATGAACCGAAATGTAGAATCATAAAATCCCAACGGTTCAGAAGCAGGCAATTTGCCCATCGAGTTCAAACCAACCTTCCAAACAGTATCCCACCCAGACCCGTTGCATTCCCGTAACCCAATCTTTCCCATGGCTAACCCACTAGCCTGCACACCTATGGACTATAGGAGGAAACCGGAGAACCCAGAGGAATCCCATGCAGATGCAAGGAGAATGTGTAAACTCCATTGACAGTCACCCAAGTCTGGGATCGAACCTGGCTCCCTGGCGCAGTGAGGCAGCAGGGCTAACCAGTGAGCCACTGATGTAAAGAACTGATTTAAAAAAAGATGTGTTTATTGAAGGATTGCTACACAATTTAAAAGCAAGTAACCTAATACTCACTGTAACTGCAGTTCACATAGCTGCATATACAAAAATGGTGAAAGTTTAGTTATAGATGAGCTGGAGCTTGGAAACCACATACAAATGGTTCTTTGGCCAGCAAAAAGTATTTGATTGGTCTGTGGATTAGCGATTGGCTATTGAAACCAACATCCTCCTGCCTGACATCAACTATGTGACTGACTCACAGATAGTTGAACAGCATGAGGGCGTGAAACCATCTGACCTCTGAAAACAATGGAATCATTATTTTCCTGCAGTAAAAAGCAACTCAAGTCTGAAGATATCCAGTTTATCCCCCTCCCCCCCCCATCAGTTACTGTAAGCTAAAAGTAATTTACTGTTAAGTAAGTAGAGATTTTTACAACTGTGAACCAGTCACCCACCGCTACCTGCAAACAAGTGAAAGTACCTGGAGAAGGAAGATTGAGAATCGGCATTCTGATCAGCCAAAGGATCATCTCACAAACCCTGTGGGTGGGAGCAACTGAACTGCTTCCCCAGCCTTTTCCTCCATGCAAGACCCAAATGTCTTTGTGCCTGTCTGTAAATGTGTATGGAAGGGAAATTTTATACATAGGTTCGAGTTTTAACTTAAGTTTTTATGTTAATGGTTCATAATTGTTTATCTGTAGTAAGAATTAATTATTAAGCATAGACACCTGGCCCATGCTTCTGTCAACCTGGATCTCAAAGTCAGGTAAATTGGAGAACTCTGTCCACTTTTTAAAATATTGAACTTATGCAACAACTCTGAAAATAGTAGGTCTTGATTTGCAGTGTATTATCCCAGTTCGGTGGAACAGGACAGGGAAAAAGCGATAATGCTGAGAGTCAAATATGATTCCTCTTTGGAAATGACCTGTCAGACTTGCTGAGTTTCCCCAAAACAGAGCCATTGGAAACAAAGATAAACCTAAGAAAATTATTTTTCACATTTAGTCTAAATTTCCAAATAGCTACCATTAAAGTGTTAGATACAGGTGGAGTTGAAGATTCAAAGGGAGTTACTACGGCCATATTAGTCTGAAAACGCCCGATCTCGTCTGATCTCCGAAGCTAAGCAGACTCAGGCCTGTTTAGTACTTGGATGGGAGACCACCTGGGAATACCAGGTGCAGTAGGCTTGTGGGCAGCACGGTGGCACAGTGGTTAGCACTGCTGTCTCTCATTCAGGGAAGATGTTAAATTAAGGCCCAGTATGCTGTTTCAGTTAGCTGCAGCACATTCTCATGGTACTATTTCAAAGATGAGGAGGGGAGTTGTTTTTGGTGTCCAAGATAAATAATATCCTTCAGTCAATTTCACAAAAACATATAATCTGGTTATCGTCACATGCTGTTCATGAGAGTTTACTGTGTATAGGTTATTGCTGCATCATAGTAGGAATTGCGTTTCAAAAGTACTTAATTGTCTCTAAAGCCCTTTTTACATTCTCTACAGTTATGAAAGGCACTAATCAAATGCAATGTTTTCTTTTAATCTCTCTTCCAACATCAAATTTTCTGTATCACAGTGATAAATGGATTATTGGACTCAAATTGAATTGCAGATGAAAGGATACAAGAGTAAAATTACCAAATAAGATGAGAAAGTTCTCTCTTATGATTGTCGTTATGTAGAACATATATCTTACATTTAATATTATGAATGTACATAGTAAGAGGTTCAGCACAGCAAGGGACACAAATGAACAGATCAGGTCAGCAATGATAGCTTTGACAAAAAGATCTTTTGACTCAGACAAATGCATCTGCAGACACTGGGAACTCAATTCAGCCCTGGAAATGGGTGCATGCATCAAGATTCACAATTAACCTGTATCCATTCAATGTAATGCAGTCAATGCACTATCCTCGTATTACTCACTGCTTGTACCATGCAGCAAGCACAACTCTACTGCTGAGTGTTGCATGACTCAACAGGAAGCTTAGCATCATGAGAGGGTGGAACCAATTAATGTTGGTCTGTATATCATTAAGAGGAGATACATTACAGAAGGAGCAGGTCGTAGAAGTCTGATTCTGATTTGGGAACAAATCCAAGGTTTTCTAAAGCTCCACTGCAGACCACAGTGGAGAAGGTGGACAGGCAGAAGGATGTGCTCCATACACAGGGTCCATTCTGGTGGCCAATCAACACAGACATCTACTTCAAACCCACTGACTCCCATAGCTACTTGGCCTACATCTCCTCCCACCCTGCCTCCTGTAAAAACACTATTCCTTATTCCCAATTCCTCAGCTGCATCTGCTCCCAGGACCCATTTCACCACAGAACATCCCAGATAACCTCTTCTTCAAAGACCAAAATGTCCCTTCCCACATGTTCGATGCTCTCTAGCACATCTCCTCCACTTCCCACACCTCTCCCCTCCAAACGCAACTAGGACAGGACCTTCCTTGTCCTCACCTTCCACTCCACCAACCTCCAGATACATCGCATCATCCTCTGCCATTTCTACAAACATACCCCACCACCAGGGATATATTTCTCTCCTGACCCATATCTGCATTCTGGAGATACCATTCTCTCCAAGACTCCCTTGTTAGGTCCACATCCCCACCATCCACTCCCACCATCTTCCCTTGCCACTGCAAGAAATGCAAAACCAGCGCCCATATTTCCCCCCTCACCTCCATCCAAGGCCCCAAAGGATCCTTCCACATCTGACAGAGATTTAGCTGTACTCCCACACATGTCATCTACTGTGTCCGTTGCTCTTGATGTGGTGTCCTCTACATGAGGAAGACAGGATGCCAACCTGCGGAATGTTTCAGGGAATACCTCTATGGCACATCCACTAAACAACCCCACCACCAGGTGACTGAACACTTTAACTCCCCCTCCCACTCCCACTCTCACTCCACCAAGGACAAGCAAGTCCTGGGCCTCCTCCACTGCCAAACTCTAGCCACCTGACACCTGGAGGAAGGGCACCTCATCTTCCGCCTTGGGACCGTCCAACCACATGGGATTAATGTGGATTTCACCAGTTTCCTCATTTCCCCTCCTCCCACCTTATCCCAGATCCAACCTTCCAACTTGGCAGCGCCCTCTTGAAGTGTCCATCTTCCTTCCCATCTATCCGCTTCACTCTCCTCTCCAATCTATCATCTTCACCCCCACCTTCATCTGCCTAACGCATTCCCAGCTACCTTTCCCCCCAACCCCAGACCCCTCCCATTTATCTGTCAAACCCTTGAGCCACCCCGTCATTCCTAATGAAGAGCTCATGCTCAAAACATCAACTCTCCTGCTCCTCGGATGCTGCCTGACTGGCTGTGCTTTTCCAGCACCACATTTTTCAACCCTGATCTCCAGCATCTGCAGTCCTCACTTTCTACTGGTTCATTCAATTATTCAATTACAAAAGGCACATCGCCCAGATACATTGTATCTTTCAGGAAGCATTGTCATATGATGGAAGTGTCAGCGAGCTCACCATTGTGGAATAGGCATGCATATGTCTCCTAACACCCTCAGAGGAGAGGTTGCGGAGTCCAGTTCTGGGATAGTGATTGATGAGGCAATGGAAGCAATACTCAACCCTCCAAACCAAGCCCGACATCACAATCATTTTAAAATCTCTCCAGAATTTCAAGCTGAAGATGATGGATCAACATACAGCTTACTTTCCCTTTTCTCAACAGCACAACCCTGCCCTTATAAAGAAGGTAGCAATGATGAAGACACTATCTGTCTGTCAGCTCCATTACTAACACTGTTTGTAATTTAGAGGATTGTTTCATGGCAGTGTTGGCACATGATGAGATAGCGGGCAGCTGCTTACCACCAGCCATGCTGCAGCTACTGAAATTGTAGTTTATAGAACATAGAACATAGAAGGATACAGTGCAGTACAGGCCCTTCGGCCCTCGATGTTGCGCCGACCGAATCCTACCTAACCTATACTAGCCCAATAACTTCCAAATGCCTATCCAATGCCCGCTTAAATGACCATAAAGAAGGAGAGTTCACCACTGATACGGGCAGGGCATTCCATGAACTCACAACCCGCTGTGTGAAGAATCTACCCCTAACATCTGTCCTATACCTACCACCCCTTAATTTAAAGCTATGTCCCCTAGTAACACCTGACTCCATTAGCGGTAAAAGGTTCTTAGTATCTACCCTATCTAAACCCCTAATCATCTTATACACTTCTATCAGATCTCCCCTAAACCTTCTCTTCTCCAATGAGAACAGCCCCAAGTGCCTCAGCCTTTCCTCATAAGATTTTCCTACCATTCCAGGCAACATCCTGGTAAACCTCCTCTGCACTCGTTCTAAAGCTTCCACATCCTTCCTATAGTATGGCGACCAAAACTGCACACAATACTCCAGATGAGGCCGCACCAGAGTCTTATACAACTGCAACATGACCTCAGGACTCCGGAACTCAATTCCTCTGCCAATAAAGCCCAGTACACCATATGCCTTCCTCACAGCACTATTTACCTGGGTGGCAACTTTCAGAGATCTGTGTACATGGACACCAAGATCCCTCTGCTCATCCACACTACCAAGTAGCCTACCATTAGCCCAGTAATCCATCATCTTGTTATTCCTACCAAAGTGAACGACTTCGCACTTAGCTACATTGAATTCCATTTGCCACATTTCCGCCCAGCTCTGCAACTTATCTATATCCCGCTGTAACCTACCACTTCCTTCCTCACTATCCACAACTCCACCGACTTTTGTGTCATAAAAAGTGGAGTTTGTAGGGGGTCAAAGTCAGACACTCAGCCAATAGATAAGGTAATGATATAATTTATAAATTTATTTTGCAATGTTTATTTCGTTGTGAAATTTAGTGTGCACAAGCAGATGTTGTGATGGGCAGTGACAAGAGGGAATCTCAAATGAGATGTTGTTGGTGAATGGGATTTGGGATTTTGGTTAGTGGTATTATAATCAGATCAGTTCCTGACAGAATGCATGGCTGTTTAGGTTAACCCAACTCTTCCTCTACTTGCCCAGCAGCTTGTTGCCATATTGTTGATGACTTCGTGGTGGTGAAGTGGTGCAGTACACAGCCAACCACAAAGTAGCTGGATATCCATTCTGCCAAGTACTGTGGCCGGCTCCACAGTGATCAGGGCAGTAGTGGTGTTGCTTCAATACATCAATGATCTGCCTTAACCCATTTCACCTAGTAATTTGGCTTTCATTGTTTGAAGATAGCACATGTGTATATTGCATACTGGAATTATCAATCATGTAAGTCAGAAGCCCCCTTTGCTTTACATTGGTGGTTCAAGTGCAGCTTGACGCAATAAATTGTTACAGATGAAAGTATGTTCTCTGCTGCCATGATTCTGGGCATTGACCTGCAAGACTCTATGTCCATGCTTTCATATTAACTTGACACCAAGGGAGCCCTATCAAATGGCAGTATAGCAAGGAATTAACAAATGACACCTGCAAAGCAATAAGCATGTAATCGATAGAATTTGACACCTTTTGTCCCATTAATCTCTCCAGTACTTTCCTTCTTTAATAATATTAATTACTTTAAATTCCTTAGTCTCATTAGAGTAAAAAGTGAGGTCTGCAGATGCTGGAGCTCAGAGCTGAAAATGTGTTGCTGGTTAAAGCACAGCAGGTCAGGCAGCATCCAAGGCACAGGAAGGGCTCTGGCCCGAAACGTCGAATTTCCTGTTCCTTGGATGCTGCCTGACCTGCTGTACTTTAACCAGCAACACATTTTCAGCTTTAGTCTCATTAGACCCTTGCATCTTCATTTTGTTCTTCTTGACTTATAGCTAAAGACAAATACAAAATATTTAACATCTCCTTGTTCCCCATTGTCACTTAGGAAACCATAGTTATTTTCAGTAATCTCTGCTTACATACTCGGAAAAGTTCCAATCATCGATTTTTCAAATTTCAGATTAGGTTTATTCTTATTCTGTTTTCTCCTTACTTTCTTGGTCATCTGTTACTGTTTGCCAAATCCCTCACAATCCAGGGTTATGTATTACAATGTTGTTGTGTCTTCTTTTAATTTAAGACCATCTTTTGTCAGCCTTGATTGGAACACACCAGCTATCTAGTGGAGATTCTATTTGTCAAGGGAATGTACATTTGTCGAGAATTATGAATTATTTCTTTAAATATTATCAATTACATATCAACTGTCATATCTTTTAAGCTAATTTCCCAACCTACATGAACAATTCATACATATGTAACTAGCTTAATTAAATTTAAGACCCTGGCTTCAATGTAACCACTTAATTCTGAACCACAAAGTTCTAGCAAATCATAATCATTTTCCTCAGAGATTATATTACAAACAGATTATTAACTAAGCCATTCTCAGCAGACAGTACTAGGTCTAGGTAGCCTCTTTTCAGATTGAGGTTCCTCAACATTTTCAGTTGCTCTAGAGAGTGTTTGTGGGAAACATTGGTATGAAAATGATTTTTTTTACACCAGAACAGTTGGTGTAATAGCAGTTGGTTAAGTATAGCATTAAATGTTGAGTATAGTTTTAGATGGTCAAAAGATAGATTGGGTAGAATCTTATGTGGGTCTGATCAACATGGGCTATGATGAGATTTATGCCATAATCAGATGAGAATTCTAGCGAGAACCATCTGACTTTGGGAGCATTTTGCATTATCTTTTCTGCTTCCCACAGATGGTGAGGTGAGTTTCTTGCTGAAAGTGAACTGCAAATTAAGGGGGGGTTGTAGCTTGTTAAATGCCTTTTTGATTGCCAGACCCACCTTATTAATATTCAGCTTCCTATCTTATCAAACACACCAGACATTCAGAAAACTCAGTATGGAAACCAACGTGAGTACCTGGTCAATTCAGCTTGCTGTTTGCTCTGAAGGACCTTTACGTTGGACACTTGGCACTAACACCTCAGGGCACCAGCCACATGTAGCCCACACCTTTGGACTTTGGCATCAAATATGTGTAACCTGCTAAGAACCTTCAATGACACATTTCCAATCTACTTACAGGACATTTATGCACTTTAATGCAGCACCTCAGGGTACTATTATTGTAAGGTTGTTACAAGGACACTGTGCACTCAGGGACTCCCACCCAGCTAATGGGCTGGACTAGGTTGTATCTCTTCACACTCACTTTGACATTTTCTGGATGTTCATTGCCTTGCCTTTCATTTTTGTACTTGGTCCCCTCGACCAGAGAAAAACAACTTATTATTTCTATCTAGCTTTGCTGACTAGTGTAAACATAAAGGAACGAAACTGGTCATAGTTGTCAGCAGGCCTAGTCAAGTCCAGCGATACAGCCTTTGGTCAATAGCAGCTTTCGATATCAGTCTAGGCCTGGAAATGGTCAGTCAGCCACACTAGGTGGTCAGAGTCAGGTGCTCTTTATTTAAAGGGTAAGAAGCTGAATGTCATATAGCCCACCACCCATCTTCAGTCCTTCTCTACTGGGGTTCTTTTCTGGAATGAGAAAACGACAAGTATTAGGGGAGATGAAAGTGGTAGCACAGCTGTTACTTTTGGTGTGTGTGTGTGTGGGGGGGGTGGGCTGGAGTTGTCCCGAGTGATCGAATAGGCAGCATGTGGATTTAGTGGAGTCATGGGTTGTGGTGGGTGAGAGTGAATGGGCGGCTGAGGGAAGATGTTGCAGGCATTAGTGAGAGTGGTGAAGCATGGCCATTGATGAAGGTGGATGCAGTAGCGGAGGTAGAGGGAGTTGAAGTATTGGAGAGCAAATGGTGGCACTTACCTTGGCAGAGTGGAGAAAAAACATTGACTTTCTTCCTACATTGCTGGGCATGGCTCCACATAGTTGAAACTGCTTTAAGACAGATGGAAATGAAACCAGCCTGACATGGTTTAATGGCCTTCACTGCAGGTCCCGGGGAAAAGGAAAGTGAGGTGACGATTTTCCCCTGTTGGCCATGTCCATGGCAAATGTCAGAAAACGTGCAGGGCAACTTTGGGCTGACATTGGATTCATTTCACTGGATTCTCAATACCAGCTTGGAATGTAATCTGCATTTTTCCTAAGTTTTCAGTACACAATTTCCAAACTCAGTACAAAAACTACAGAGATTTCTGAAGGAGAAACTGGTAACACTGATTGTCAAACTCAAAACCTATAGCCTCCACAAACCATTCAAATCACATAAGGGTTTTTCAGTGAATACTATTTTTCAGTAAATTTATCCAGGTAACATCGTGCAACTTTTTACTGAATAAAAGAACAAAAAGGGAAAGATCACTGCATTTGTGGTGCAGTACCAGTGTTTCTATCTCTGAGCCAGGAGGCCTAGATTCAAGTCCCACCTATTCCAGAGAAGTGGAATAATATCTCTGCACAAGTTGATTAAAAAAATACCTAAAAGCAACAAGGATGTTAGGGACCTTGTGGTGCAGTGGTAGTACTATGTTCAAGATCCATCCCCCCCCCCCCCCCCCCCCCCCCACTGCAACAGTAGAACAGTAAAAATGGTACGGTACAGAAGTGCACCATTTATCCCATCTTGTCCATGTGACCTAAAGGCATCCAGATGTCCTTTCTAATCCCATCTTCATAGCCCTTACAGCACTTAATGTGTAGATCCAGGTACACATTAAAGAGTTTTGGGTCTCTGCCTCCACCACCAACTTAGGCAGCGAATTCCATATGTCCATCACCTTCTGCATAAAAATATTTTTCCTCACGTTCCTCTCTAATGCTTCTGTCACATAGCTTGAAATTATGACCCCTGGTCTTTGAACTCTCTGCCAAGGGAAACAGGTTCCTCCTGTCTACTCTACATATACCCATCACAATCTTGTACACCTCAATTATGTCACCTCTCAGCCTTCTCTGTTCCAAGGAAGATAACCCTAACCTCTCCAATCTCTTCTCGTAGCTATGATTCCCCAGCCCTGGATACATTCCATTAAACCTATTCTGCACTCTCCCCAGAGCAATTACATCCTTCTTGTAATGTGGTGACCAGAACTGCACACAGTACCCCAATTGTGGTGTCACTAGTGTTTTATACAGTTTCAGTGTTATATCCATAAATTTGTCCTTTATACCTTTGCCAATGAAGGAGAGCATTCCATATGTCTTGTTTACAACTTCATCTACCTGTACTGCTACCCCGAGGGACCTGTGCACCAGCACACCAACATCTCTCACTTCATCTACTTCTCTTGGTATATTTCCATTTATTGTGTATTCCCTTTTACTGTTTGATGTCCCTAAATGCATTACCTGTCACTTATCAGAGTTGAGCCCCATCTGCCATTGTCTTGCCTACTCCACCAACCTGTCTATACCATACTGTAGCTTATAGCGATCCTCTGCATGAACAACTACACGACCAATTTTTGTGTCATCTGCAAATTTCCAAACTGTGCCCCTCCACCCCCACAATTCAAATCCAAATTGTTAAAGTATCAAAACAACCAGCAGGGGTCCCAACACTTAACCCTTTGGAACACCACTTAAAACAGCTTTCCATTCACAAGGGATGCTATCGACCACTATCATTGGTTTCCTGTTACTAAGCCGACTTTGCATCCAATTCAGCACATTACCTTCTATCCCATGGGCATTTACCCTTTTGACCAGTCTGCCCTGTGGAACTTTGTCAAATGCTTTACTAAAATCCATGTAAGTAACATCCCCTACACTACCTTCATCGATTCTCCTTGTCATTTCCTCAAAGAACTGAATCAAACTTTTTACAGCATGATATTCCCTTGATAAACCATGCTGACTATCCCTGACTAGTACACACCTTTCTTAGTGACAGCTTATCCAATCTCTCAGGATTGATTCTAACAATTTGCCAAAGAAAGACTAACTGGCCTATCATTGTTTGGCATTTCCTTTGTACCCTCTTTTTATAACAACAGGAACACATTTGCATTCCTCCAATACCTTGCCTGTGTCTAGTGAAGATTGCAAAATAATCCTCAAAATATCTATCATTTCTATTTTGACTTCCTTCAACAACAATTCATGTCGCCATGGTGATTTATCCTCTTTCAAGGATTCCAACTCCAGCCTCAGGCGACTGTCTGTGCTGGTTTGCTCCAGTTTCCTCCCACACGCCATAGATGGGCAGGTAAGGTGAGTTGGCCATGCTAAATTTTGCATAGTGTTTGGGGATGTGTAGGTTAGGTTCATTAGTCAGGGGCAAATATAGGGTAGGGGAATGAGTCTGGGTGGATTACTCTTTGGAGGGTTGGTGTGGACTTGTTTCTACACTGTTTGGATTTCATGATCACTTTTTCTCTTATGATTTTGTCCAATATTTCACATTGTTTCTCTTAGATTACTGTATCCACATTATCTCTTTCCTTTGTGAATATGGAGGCAAAACATTCATTGAAAATTCTTTCTATTTCCTCTGCATCTTCACACAAGGTCCCTTCCTTATCATTGATAGGCCCCATCTTTTCCTTAACTATTCTTTTGCTCTTCATATCCTGGTAAAACATTTTTGGGTTTTACTTTATCTTCCTTGATTTTTTTCCCCCATGCCCAGTCTTTGATTTCCCAATTTTTTTAAACTAGACCCTGTACTTTCTGTTTTCCTCCAGGTTGTTTGAAGTTGAGTTTTTTTGTGAATATCATAAGCTTTTTTTTGGTTTAATTTCCTCTGTATTTTTCTAGGCAACCAAGGGAGGGTCTAGATTTGACAGCACCATTCTAATTTTTTTGGAGGGACATGTCTGCTTGGCACCCAAAGGATCTCATGTGTTTGTGCCTCCCACTGGTTTGCCAGATTTGTCCTTTTGCAGTCTTGTCTGGTCCAAATCAACCAAATCACTTTCCAGAGTGGTAAAATTTGCCTTCCCCCCGCCCCCCGGGGTGAAACTTTTCTTCCTGATTTATCTGTGTTCTTTTCCAAAAGAAGACAAAATCTAGTTGAACTGTGGTCACTATTCCCAATATGGTTGCCCACTATCACTTCACCCACTTACCCATCTTCTTTGACCAAAACTAAATCCAGAATTACGTTTCTTCTCATTGGCCTTGTTATGTACTCTTTAATTTTTTTTCCCCTGGACACAGAACATGCCCCTTATATTGTTTGAAACCTAGTTGATAGTTAAAGGCTCCTATTATTGCCCTCTTATTAGAAATTTATTTACAATAATGTTCTTCTCTCTCCTTCCCACTGTTTAGTAGTTGGTAGCATACTCCTACATCTGTGACTGCCCCTTTTTAATTCCTAAGCTTAACCCCTAAAGCCTAATTTGTTAATCGGTTTCATTTATCACAACTATAATTGAATCTTTAACCAATACAGCTACTTCCTTTTTGTTACCCACTCTATCCTGTCTGAAACCTCGATATCCAGGGATATTGAGCTGCCAATTTTGTCCCTCCTTTAGCCAGGTTTCCACTACAGCAATGACATCGTGCTGCCACGTGCCTATCTGTGTCCTTAGTTCATCTGCCTTGTTTGTAATACTTCTTGCATTGAAGTATAAACAGTTCAAACCCTGTCAAATTCCTTTGCTGGATGGTCTTTAAACCTTGTTCTGACTATATTACTAATTCATGTTCTATCTTGAGTTCCCTGGTCTGAATCTGACCCATCTAAGCCAGTTCCCAGTCCCCTTCTTCACTAACTTAAAGCCTCACCAATGAAAATAGCAAAAGCCCTTGCAAGGGTATTTGCCCCAGACCTGTTTTGATACAAGCTGTCAGACTTATACACATCCCACCTTCCCCAGAACTATCCCAGTGCCTCAAGAATCTAAACTCCTCTCTAATACACCATTTCTCCAGCCATGCAGTCATCTGATCTATTCTTTTATTCCTATTCTTCCTAAATTGTGGCACTGGGAGAAATCCTGAGATTACTACATTTAAAATGCAGGACCTCAAATGATCTCATAACTTTCTGTTCTCAGCTTTCAGCTAATCAATACTTTGTTTATTTGTGTGGTTGGTACCTGCTGTTCACCCTCCCACTCCAGAATGTCCTGCAGCCACTCCCTGACCCTGACGCCAGGGAGGCAACATACCAGCCTGTTTTCACATCTGCGGCCACAGAAGCACCAATTTATACCCCTTACTATTGAACTCTGCACCACTATAGCCTTTCTACACATCCCCCCCCACACTGTGCAGCAGAACCACCGATGGCATCATGAACTTGGCTCTTGTTGCTCTCCCCTGAGAGGCCATCCCCACCCCTGCCAACAGTATCCAAAGCACCACATCTCTTTGATAAGGAGATGACCACAGGTGACTCCTGCACTTCCTTCCTGAGCCTCTTAGTTTGTCTGATGGTTACCACTTCCTTTCTGCCTGAGTAATCCTCACCTGCAATATGAAGACATCACTCAATGACATTCTCAGCATTGCTGATATTCCACAATGAGTCCAACCACAGCTCAAGTTCTGAAAAGCCGTTAGCCAATAGCTGCAGCTGCACACACATCTTGCACACTCAGAGTCATTAAGGACACTGGAAGCATCCCTTATTTCCCACAGTGTGCAAGAGGAGCATACTCCAGGTCTGAGGTCTCATTAACCTAGTTAAGCCATTTAATTTAATTAGGCTAGGGACTTCTAACACTTCTAGTATAACTGAAAGCCCCCACCTTTATTTAGGTTCAGAGATTATGCTTTAAAAACTGTCAGAAAATACTCTGCTGGTATCATGCACCAATTGGTTATTTCTTTTGGGGACTGTGTCACTTTCTGAACTGCCCAGTCTGAAACTGAGCACTCAATCTTGCAGCTTCACCTACTTGTTGTCTTAACTAACTCTGTTAATACCAAATCCAAAGCACTCTTGTTTAGCCATGCACAGTGCAGCTAGGAGCACTGAGGTCCCAAAAACAGTATTTCTGAACTGGACCAAACCAATTAAGTTACCCAGCTTCACCTGAGAGTGAGTCAGCAGACTCCTGTTTCAGAAATGTGACTAAAACCAAACCCAATCAAATAGAGAGTGTGTGAACAAGTTGCTTAGAAGATGTAAGCAGCACAATAATCATATTACATAATCAGAAAAATACCAAATATACACAATGGGATGAAAATGGAGTGAAATAGATCAGAGTAGTTGGGAAGGGTAAAGAGATCTAGATGCAAAATCTGAGGGAATCAGAAACAATGCATTCCACGTCCTATTGACTTGTTGTGTCAGAAAGTTTTGTTTCATATTGCTGATGCAATATCAGTGTTCTGGCTATTGATCCTTCAGCCAAATGAGGTTAGTTTTTAATGTTTAATATCAAAGAATGCTAGTAAGACTTGTGAATTTTAAAACTCTTGGATATATAAAAAAATTAAAATCCTGCTTACATGAATTTTATGACTAATTGACCCTAACATCTCAGTCACAAACAGTCTTTGCATCATGATCTTATAATATTAAGTGAAGCCTTGACTCACCTTCATCCCCCTCCGTCCATGCATTAATGACTTTAATACATGCCTTGGCGTCAAACAATTCTTCCGTCGCCTCCCCCCACTCCAACCTCTCACCCTCACAACGCGCAGCCCTCCAATCCCTACCTCACCATCAAGCCAGCGGATAAAGGGGGCGCAGTGGTTGTCTCGCGCACTGACCTCTACACTGCTGAAGCCAAACGCCAACTCAAGGACACCTCTTCCTACTGCCCCCTCGACTATGACCTCACTCCCCCATCACCAAACCATCATCTCCCAGACCATATAGAACCTCATCACCTCAGGAGATTTCCCACCCACAGCTTCCAACCTCAGTCTGGGAACTGTAAAACCTGTGCCCACACCTCCTCCCTCACCTCTATCCAAGGCCCTAAAGGAGTCTTCCACATCCATCAAGGTTTTACCTGCACATCCACTAATATCATTTATTGTATCCATTGCTCCCGATGTGGTCTCCTCTACATTGGGGAGACTGGGCGCCTCCTAGCAGAGCGCTTTAGGGAACATCTCCAGGACACCTGCACCAATCAACCACACCGCCCCGTGGCTCAACATTTCAACTCCCCCTCCCACTCTGCCGAGGACATGGAGGTCCTGGGCCTCCTTCACCGCTGCTCCCTCACCACCAGACGCCTGGAGGAAGAACGCCTCATCTTCTGCTTTGGAACATTTCAACCCCAGGGCATCAATGTGGACTTCAACAGTTTCCTCATTTCCCCTTCTCCCACCTCGCCCTAGTTCCAAACTTCCAGCTCAGCACTGTCCCCATGACTTGTCCGGACTTGTCCTACCTGCCTATCTCCTTTTCCACCTATCCACTCCACCCTCTCATCCCTGACCTATCACCTTCATCCCCTCCCCCACTCACCTATTGTACTCTATGCTACTTTCTCCCCACCCCCACCCTCCTCTAGTTTATCTCTCCACGCTTCAGGCTCTCTGCCTTTATTCCTGATGAAGGGCTTTTGCCCAAAATGTCGATTTCACTGCTCTTTGGATGCTGCCTGAACTGCTGTGCTCTTCCAGCACTACTAATCCAGAACCAAGTAACATTTTCCAACAACTCTACAAACACCAAAAGATAGTGTTAAACCATTCAGTTTCTTGCAACTTTGTTCTGTGGTCTTTGAAATGGTGCTGCTCGCAGTCCCAGACACTGTTACCTCCTTTCATTCCCAGGTGTTAATCTTTCGAGATATCCTATATTTACTGTTACAGATAAGTGTGTGTAATTTGCCTCCATCTCATTGAGGTCTTCACCTACCTTTGCACTGCCACATTCCCTTCTGGAAAATCAATAATTTGACTTAATTTACAATAGAATGTATTTGCCCATTTACTTTTACATTTTTAAAAGTTCTGTGCAATCATTTCCAAGGTTTCACAAGCTTTTAAAAGTGTTTGAAAAAAATTAAGAGATCAACAGAAAACATTCATCTGCTTTTCAACTACACGCTAACCTTAGTGGGTCAACAGTGTAGTGCTGGAAAAGCACAGCAGGTCAGGCAGCATCCAAGGAGCAGGAGAATTGACGTTTCGGGCATAAGCCCTTCATCAGAAAGGGCTTATCCCCGAAACGTTAATTCCCCTGCTCCTCGGATGCTGCCTGACCAGCTATGATTTTCCAGCACTACACTCTCAACTCTGATCTCCAGCATCTGCAGTCCTCACTTTCTCCTTGTTGATACTAACCTTAATGGGCATGTTTTCAGGTCTTGTCATCAACAGTTGGTGTAACTTTGAGAAAGTGAGGACTGCAGATGCTGGAGATCAGAGCTGAAAAATGTGTTGCTGGAAAAGCGCCGCAGGTCAGGCAGCATCCAAGGAGCAGGAGAATCAACGTTTCGGGCATAAGCCCTTCTTCAGGAATGAGGAAGGTGTGCCAAGCAGGGTAAGATAAAAGGTAGGGAGGAGGGACTTGGGGGATGGGCATTGGGAATGTGATAGGTGGAAGGAGGTTAAGGTGAGGGTGATAGGCCGGAGAGGGAGTGGCGGCAGAGAGGTCGGGAAGAAGATTGCAGGTCAAGAAGGCGGTGGAATCCGAGGGTTAGGACTGAGATAAGGTGGGGGGAGGGGAAATGAGGAAGCTGGAGAAATCTGCATTCATCCCTTGTGGTTGGAGGGGTCATAGGCGGAAGATGAGGCGCTCTTTCTCCAGGCGTCGTGTTGCCATGGTCTGACGATGGAGGAGGCCAAGGACCTGCATGTCCTTGGCAGAGTGGGAGGAGGAGTTGAAATGTTCAGCCATGGGGTGGTTGGGTTGGTTTGTGCGGATGTCCCCGAGATGTTCTCTGAATCATTCCGCAAGTAGGCGGCCTGACTCCCCAATGTAGAGGAGGCCACAACGGGTGCAGCGGATGCAGTAAATGGTGTGTGTGGAGGTGCAGGTGAATTTGTGATGGATATGGAAGGATCCCTTGGGGTCTTGGAGGGAAGTGAAGGGGGAGGTGTGGACGCAAGAAATGCAGACACATCGTATCATCCTTCGTCATTTCCGCCACCTCCAAACAGACCCCACCACCAGGGATATATTTCCCTCCCGTCCCCTATCAGCATTCCGGAAAGGCCACTCCCTCCGCGGCTCCCTCGTCAGGTCCACACCCCCCACCAATCCAACCTCCACTCCCAGCACCTTCCCCTGCAACCGCAAGAAATGCAAAACTTGCGCCCACACCTCCCCCCTCACTTCCCTCTAAGGCCCCAAGGGATCCTTCCATATAATATCACAAATTCATCTGCACCTCCACACACATCATTTACTGCATCCGTTGCACCCGATGTGGCCTCCTCTACATTTGGGAGACAGGCTGCCTCTTTGCGGAACGTTTCAGAGAACACCTCTGGGACACCCGCACCAACCAACCCAACCGCCCTGCGGCTGAACACTTTAACTCCCCCTCCCACTCCTCTAAGGACATGCAGGTCCTTGGTCTCCTCCATCGCCAGACCATGGCAACACGACGCTTGGAGGAAGAGCTCCTCATCTTCCACCTAGGAACCCTCCAACCACAAGGGATGAATGCAGATTTCTCCAGCTTCCTCATTTTCCCTCCCCCCACCTTATCTCAGTCCCAACCCTCAGACTCAGCACCACCTTCTTGACCTGCAATCTTCTTCCCGACCTCTCCGCCCCCAATCCCTCTCCAGCCTTTCACCCTCACCTTAACCTCCTTCCATCTATCGCATTCCCAACGCCCCTCCCCCCAAGTCCCTCCTCCCTACCTTTTATCTTAGCCTGCTTGGCACACCTTCCTCATTCCTGAAGAAGGGCTTATACCCGAAACGTCGATTCTCCTGTTCCTTGGATGCTGCCTGACCTGATGCGCTTTTCCAGCAACACATTTTTCAGTTGGTGTAACTTTACCAGGGTGCTGCAAGAAGTTGAAATTCTGTTGCCAAGCAAAAAGCTGGGTAAGTACACATTTTCTCGACACTCGACTACTAACTGTAATGTTTTATCTATGATATTAAAGCGGCAATATGGTACAGTGACTGGGCATCTTAGCTTGTGCCAGAGACCAATAAAAGTTAGATAGGTGCCTCCAAGGACGAACGTCTTGTCTGTTGGATTCCTCTGGGAACACAATAAGAGTCAGCTGACAGAATGGCAGTGGTAGAATTCAGAAACATGGCCTTGTTAGTTATTTGTGGAGTAACTGCATGATGTGATAGGCTTTATATTAGGGAAGAATAAATTCATCCCAGATAAAAATGTCGTATTTAATTTAATCCAGTAATGAAATTAGGACCAACTTTATTATGCAAAGAATAGTATGACTGAAAATCATTTTCTCATGGAGTAGTTGAGGCAAATAGCATAGATTCCTAGAAGATAAAACTGAATAAACGTGACAGAGAGAAAAATAAAAGATGTGCTGATGAGATGGGAGGAGAGTTCTATGGAGCATAAGTACCTGTATGAACCAGTTTGAACAGAAAAAGGCCTGTTTCTGCATTGCAAATTCTGTATCACATTACACACACAGAAATACTGACCAACTGGTCGTGGGATATGCATGCTTTCTTGCACATAAGTAGAACAATTACAGTAATACATGAACCTGCAATAAAGACTGATGATAATACTGACATTCCTGATGTTTTTGGCATCTCTCTGAAGACCTTTTGTCTTTAATACATCATCTTTTTTCTCTGAGATTTGGACTCTGGTTTAATTGTAAAACCTGCATATGCAAAATTCCTACTGCTAATTGTCAACATTCTCTTTGTCCTCACTCTTCTGGATCTTGTTTCGAATAATAATTACATGGAAACTAAGGCAGCTCCATATTTCTATTGGCATGTATCCAGAGCTAATTGTGAAGCTCAGAAAATGTGGGAGGAGATTTGTCACAAAGCCATCTCAGATAATGTGTGTGAGAAACTGCTTTCTGGAAAGTCAGAACATCTACGTATCAAAAATGCAGACATTGAAACTTTATTCGTCAAAGCCTTTGTGCGGTCAAAGTACTAAATTAGAGAATTCTGAGTTCAGCCAAATGTTGTCCAGGCCCCAGGAAGGATGGATACCTCCTCTTTCACTTATCAGCAAGGTTCTTTTTGAAGAACAGAGCTATGGATTCAGTCATTAGCTTACTGTTCCTATATTTTTTTTTTAAAAACTATGTTTATCTTTGGCCAATTTAAGTCATTTCGGGATGAAGATTAATGGATCAACTATTCTGGATGGCTCAGAAAGTCTATTTTCTGTCTTTGAGTCATCTATGTGAAGATTTAAGTACACCATTTTGCTCTTTAAAAGATATTCAATTGACCACAATCAATTAAAAATGCTATATTTTGGAGGTGTAAGTAAATGTAATAAATATTATTGATTTAGCAAAATATAAAAGCATGTATCACACATTTTTTTCTTCCATGATATATATTCAATGCATAATTTTGTTTGATTAATTGGTGACAGGTATGGAGGAGAATCTAATGCTGTATTGAAGCTATTCTGAAATCTCCACAAGTAGAAGTTCTGTTTTCATCAATTGAATGCAGCCTTTCTTTCCATCCATCAACAGTCGCCAGCCTTCCCCTAACCACTATCAATGACATGGGGAGTCATCACTTTCAACTTTGGGTGCCTGAGTTTAAATTTTGAATGCATGACTGGCAAGACTTAAACTATAAAGGTAAACATTAGATGTTGTGAGTGACAAGGTAAAATATGCTATTCATCGTAAACGTGAATGCATTGGCAACATCCTTGTGATCATGAAAACAGATGTACCAAATAACCAGTTGGATATGTGGAAACCTAGCAGCATCAGTTTGCCAGGCCATCTGGATGATTGCAGGCGTAGACCCAGGATGTATAAAATTATTATCATTACTGCCCTTCAAGGAAGGTAGCATCAAGTGAGTTCTTCACTGACTACACAGTTGTATAGCTGCTTAATCTATGCACACACACAGACTTTGCAAACAAAATTGTGCCTGTGTGAAGATGATTTCCTTTCTAGGGTAAACAGCAGTCACAAAACTAGCTGGAGATTGAGGAATCAGAATTCCTTTTATTCACAAAATGGCCGATGGTGATGTAGTGCATGAGAGACATATGAAAGTCTATGCAGTGCTGCACAATTGGGAATCTTGCAATATGGACAAAGCTTGATGTGCACAGCGGTGAGTTAACTTTACTGTGTTGACTTAAAGCAATCACCCTGAATTGAAGCAACTTCCCTACAGGAAAGGCAATATCATGGGAATTACTGCATAACCTAGCAAATACTTCTAAAATGACATCTTCATAATCTCTACACTTCTTTC
The DNA here is from genome assembly GCF_020745735.1 of Hemiscyllium ocellatum. Lineage (NCBI taxonomy): Eukaryota > Metazoa > Chordata > Chondrichthyes > Orectolobiformes > Hemiscylliidae > Hemiscyllium > Hemiscyllium ocellatum. Next base: position 40,113,562 of record NC_083418.1, read on the forward strand.
TGCAGCAGCATTGACTGCTGGATGATATGGTATTATTAGAATGTGTTTGAATCTATTCTTACTCAAATATTTTAAGCATTTCTGACATGAACTGTGAATCATTATATCTGATGTTAAGAACTCCGACAGCCCGTAAATTGCATACCAACATTTAAACATCTCAACAGTTTTGACACACGTAGGTTTGGGCATAAGCTCATCATTTATCCACTTGCTAAATTCATTAACCAAAATGACCCTTCCACATCTAACAATTCAAAGTATACATTCCTATGATGTTCTTATGTTTGCTCATGAAATGAAAGAAAGATGGTTTGAATCATTTTACATTCTGAGACACATTACACAAGTTTTCACCTTTCATTACCTCCATTCATCTTTGAGATCTGAAAATATAGCTTCTTGCTGCTACCTTCAAATAATCCATGCCTGGTTTCTGTTGACATGTTTATCTAACAATTGGTCTCTAAACCTTGGCAGAATAGTGACTCTGAAACCTCATAAGAGACAGCCTTGGTCTACACTAATTTGGAGATGCCATTGGTTTTGAAAGCCTGGATGGCATTGCATTATGAACGGGTGATGTTTTGCTCTATCTTGTGGGTACGGCTGATGAATCTGGCATTTATATATTTCCTGACAGTTTGAGAGTACATGTCAAGCCCAGGGCAGCGGCCATCAGCACCACACTCTACCGCAAACCCACGGACAACCTCACAATGCTACACTTCTCCAGCTTCCACCCAAAACATATTAAAACAGTCATCCCCTGTGGACAAGCCCTACAAGTACACTGAATCTATTCAGATGAGGAGGAACATGATGGGCACCTGGAAGTTCTCAGGGATGCCCTCATAAGAATGGGGTATGATGCTCAACTTATTGACCGCCAGTTCTGACGTGCCACAGCAACGAACCATAATGACCTCCTCAGGAGACAGACACGTGCTGCAATCAACAGGGTACCCTTCGTTGTCCAATACTTCCCAGGAGCTGAAAGACTATGCCATGTTCTTTGTGATCTGCAACACATTATCAATGAGGATGAGCACCTTGCCAAGACCCTCTCCACACCTCCACTGCTCGCCTTTAAACAACCATCAAATCTCAAACAGATCATTGTTCCTAGCAAGCTGCCCGGCTCTCAGGACAACTCCATACAACCCTGTCATGGTAGGCGCTGCAAGACATGTCAGAGGGTGGACATAGATACGACCATTACACGTGGGGACACCTCCCAACTTGTACATAGCAGGTACTCATGTGACTCAGGCAACGTTGTCTATCTTACAAGTTGCAGGCAAGGATGCCCTGAGGCATGATACGTTGGGAAACTGAGCAAAGGCTATGACAATGGATGAATGGGTAGTGCACAACAATCAATTGACAGGAGGGTTCCCTCCCAGTTGGGGAACACTTCAGCGGTCCAGGATATTTGACCTCGGACCTTCGGGTGACCATCCTCCAAGGTGGACTTCGGGACAGGCAGCAGCAAAAAGTGACTGAGCAGAGGCTGATAGCTAAGTTCGGTATCCATAGGGAGGGCCTCAACCGGGAGCTTGGGTTCATGTCACATTACAGGTGACTACCGTTGCACTGTACACACATACACACACACACATACACAGACATGCACACAGACACACACACACCCCCCTACAGACACACACACACTCTCACACTCAACATGCACCCCCTCACAGACTTAAGACACTCTACACTCACATACATTCTCTCTCACACATTCACAAACACCCATCCAGACAGACACACACAAACCCACATGCACACATACACATATACGTTTGTGGGGTGAATTTGTACTTGCAGAGTTATATTGTACTGTGCTCAAAAACTCCATGAATTCATGTAAGACTCTGTTAACACCTTTTTTAGATTAGAATCAGCCTAAAAATTATGGCACAGACATGGGGCTAACTCCTTCAACATATTATCTGGTTAACACCAATTGTTACAGTTAACCTGAGAACGTACCTTTTAAAAAAAGGTTTTGTGATTTACATATGAAAGAATTGAAACTTACATGGTCATTCTAACAGATAAAAGACTCAACAAACAATCAAGGTATTTTTCAATGTATAATTTCAGTTACATCACACTGTAAACTTTTGCTATAAATTCTGTGTCTTACAATTGAGTCCTCCACAACCACCTGATGAAGGAGCGGTGCTCCCAAAGCTAGTGCTTCCAATTAAACCTGTTGGACTATAACCTGGTGTTGTGTGATTTTTAACTTTGATCTACATTCATTCCACTTCTACGTGTGAAAGGTTCTTGTCTCATTATCACTCTTTCGTTCATGGTATAGTTGAGTACCTTAATGAGCACCTCAATATTGTACATCTTTTGTCATTAATTTTTCTGATTGACACTCCCAAGTATTTTCTTGATGTAAATTAATTCATAGGTAACTCATTGGTGAGAAATGAATCAGTCCTCATGGGTAACCGAAAAGAATACCTGCATTTGCATGATCTGCTGGCTTATGATGATAATTAATAGTTCCACTAATTCCTGAAGCTGTGCTGCCTCTATTAATGGCATTCCTTTCTTTGAAATACTTACAAGTGTAGGTGTTTGGTAATCAGTTAACAACTGAAGTTCCTAACAGACAAGTACTTGCAGAACTTAGGAACTCCCAATATGACTAATAACACTACTTCCTCAACTTGGAAATAATTTTACTCTGAACTTATTTAAAGTACATGAAGCATGTGCCAAAATTCTTCTCCAGATTATTTCAGCTGTATGATAAACCTTGTGGTGAGACATGGCACTCTCCGCACAATTCTTACTTGGGGATCATACCAGATCAAAATAGGTTCACACATCAGTGCTTTCTTCTCATTTCCATATGCTTTATCGCACTTCACAGAACAATCCAAAACTGTTCTGTCTTTGAGCAGTTGATGCAACAAAAAAATATATTAGCTAAGTCAGGTATGAGCTGAAAAAGTACACAATATTCCCTATGAATGTTTTAAGTTCTTCTTTACCCTCCAGTCCTTTAGCTTTCAACATACCCTGAAGCTTCTCCTGCTTTGAGCGGCTACCTTCACTGACTGTTTTGTGACCCAAGTACACTACACTTGACACCATGAAGCAACATTTGTGCTTTTTGAACTACAATGCCATACATTTGAAGCTGATCCTTCATTTCGTTCAACCTTACAAATTATTAACTGGAATGTCAAAGAAACACTAGATTCATTTTGTCCAGCTTAATATCTGCTCCATTGTGATCTATAACACTGTACCTTTTGTACTGGTACAATGGTTTGCAACCCCTTGCTTGTCGGTTAATTCTAAGTTCAAATATGCATTTGACAAATCTACCTTACACTATCATAAGTATAACCAAGGATTTCAGCAGACTCACTGCAGATCTCTCTCCACAACAGCCCCTTGCTGGTGTTGAAATATTTATCTTGGATTTGATCATTTGTTAGGCCTCCTTCAAGCTCGACTCTCAGGCCAATTTCTACCATGTTAACAAACAAATCAAAGGTAATCAGGGTAGACAGCATGGCTTCATGAAAAGCAAAATTGTGTTTGACTATTAGAATTTTTCAAGAAAGTCTCAACCAGCATGAATAGAGGGGATCCAGAAGGTGCATTGTACTTGGACTTCCAGAAGGTGTTTTAAAAAGTTCCTCACAAAAAGTTGTCATTAGACAAGAGCCCACAGGTTTGGATGTGGTACATTGGCATGGATAGAGAACTGGCTCATGGGCACAGAACAGCCAGGGGAGATAAGAAGCTCTTTTTTTCAGGTTGGCAACCAGTGAGCAGGGATCAGTGCTGGGCCCACAATGGTTTACAAAATATATTAATGACTTGGGCAGAAGCAAGTATGCATACTGTAGGCAAATTTGCAGAGGAGACAAAAATAGGTGGAAAGGTAAGTTGTGATAGGGAAACAAACGGTTACAGAAAGATCTTGATAGTTTAAGTAAAGAGCAAAAGGTTGGCAAATGGAGTATAATGTGAGAAAATGTGAAGTTGTTTATTTTGGAAGGGGAACAAAAGAACAGAATTTTATTGAAGAAAAATTGCAGAAAGCTGCACCACAGTGACTTGGGGATACTTGGACATGAATCCCAAAAAACAAGCACACAGGTGTAGCACATCATAAAGACTAATGGACTAAGGCCCTTATTTCAAGGGGGTTGGAGTGTAAGAATGGAAATGTCTTACAGCAACTATACAAGCTGTTAGTGAATCCATATCTGGAGAACTGAGCAGTTTTGATCCCCTTATTTAAGGAAAGATATCATTTCATTGGAGCAATTCAGAGAAGGTTCACTAGGATGATCCCAATATGGCAGGATTGTCTTATGAGAAAAGGTTAGACACATTGGGACTGTGTTCACTGGACTTTAGAAGTATGAGAAGTAACCTCATTGAAACATGTAGGATTCTTCAGAGACTTGACAGGGTAAATGCAGAGGGAATGTTTTGGAGGGCATAGCCTTAGAATTAAGGGGCACCAATTTAAGAGTGAATGAGGAGAATGTTTTTCCCTCAGAGGCTTGCCATAAAGAGCTGTGGGGGCAGAGTCCTTGTGTATATTTAAGACTGAGATGGATAGATGAGATTTCAGCATAAGGGGAATCATAGATTACAGGGAAGGGGCAGGCAAGTAAACATGAAAAATGTTGGATCAACCATGATTCTATTGAGTGGTCAAGACTCAAGGGGCTGAATGGCCTACTCCTGTTCCTGTTTAATATGGTCTTATGTGAAGAAAGAACTGAGGTCGAAGTAGACCTCAGGGGCTCATTGAGGCATGTCATAAACTAGCACTTCTCATTCTGCTTCAATTCATGTGCAACAGGTCCACATCCATGGACCAGAACAATGGGCTGGATTTTCTGACTGGCGAGGTCAGTTTGTCGCTCCACTTATACTCTTTTATATTAACAGCAAGCAAAACATTTTTGGCAAGGGGTTCCGATCACTGATCAGCCAGAAAGGTGGAACGTACCTTTAATCTAATTGTGTCTCAGTGGTGCGACGGTGGGGAAGGTAAACCATGTCCCCTTTCTCTCAGCAGTGACTGGCCTATTCAGTGGTTGAAATATCCAACAGCACACTTGAACAGTTCCTGTGAAGAGGTAAAAAAAAGACAAGTATGTAAGGCAAGTTTGAGATTAGGGTGCCAGGTGGGCAGGGTACCATGTTGGCAGGGTACCATGTTGGTAGGGTGGGAAGGATGCCAGGTAAGTGATGGAGTGTTTTGGGTAGGTCGGGATGATTATTGAGCCTGGTATCAATTGGTGGGGAGGGATAGGGAGTGAATGATTCCAGGGCTGAGAGGATATGTCAAGTCCAGCAGTAGTGGGTTGGGAAGAGGATGTTGAGTCAGAGATCAGGACATCTAACACATTTGATGAAAGGTGGAGTTAGGCGTGTATAAGGTAACTTAATAAAACTTAATAGTGAGTCAAGAGTTACATTAAGGGAGTGAGAGGCTTTCATCATTTTCGCCACCATCCAGTGAGCCAGTTTCAGGTAACTATAACATCTGTTTTGGATCCTTTGTATCAAGGAGACAGGACAGAGTGCATATAGCAAACATCACTGCCTCTGTAGTAAGGGATAGATTTTATTGGTACCCTCCATTGTCTGAGGAGGAGCACATTTTTCTGGAGGATGAAGAAGCAAGGAGCGAGGGAGACCTCTATTTCACCAGCAGTCTCCAGCTCCACACTCTTCCTTTCTTTTATTCACTGCAGAAGAATGGAGTAACAATCTTGGAGCCACACAGGGATAAGACAGACTTGGAGTCACACAAGGGCTTCAGCTGTGGTTTAGAGTTACACAAGAACTCTACAGCTCCAGGAACAGGTGGAGCGGGAGCACAATGTACTGATTTAACATGCTGAGGGTCATACATGGATTGGGCCTAGAAGCTCACTTCAATATTTTTGGTTTGCCTTGGAGTTCTGATGTATATGTTCCACCTCCTTGCAAATACATCAGGGCAGCTAGGTTAAAGAGTATGCCTGAAAATGTGTTGCTGGTCAAAGCACAGCAGGCCAGGCAGCATCTCAGGAATAGAGAATTCGATGTTTCGAGCATAAGCCCTTCATCATGAAGGGCTTATGCTCGAAACGTCGAATTCTCTATTCCTGAGATGCTGCCTGGCCTGCTGTGCTTTGACCAGCAACACATTTTCAGCTGTGATCTCCAGCATCTGCAGACCTCATTTTTTACTTAAAGAGTATGCCTCCTTATAATTCTTTCTTTGTGATGTAAAGTGTGCAAGTGACCGGTATTTTAATAATTTTAGAGTTTGCATTTGAGCTGGTGGCATTGGGTTTTGGTCTGTGTGACTGAAAGGCTTTCAAGATTAACTTAGCAATATTTCTATAGCTATGGTAACAAGCAATTACAAACAGCAGTTGCAATGAATGCCAATTTACTGGCCTTTAAAAACTCTTCTAATTCTTCAACAATCCTTGGTTTTTAAAACTTATCATAATTTGGTCCACAATCAAGATGACAAAAACCTAAATAGTGATGTTTACATTATGTAAACTAAATTACATTAAAGTACAGAGTTTAGATTAGAACTAGTGGTATGTAGGTGTTAATTTGCCTGAAATGGTTTAATGATTATCTTTTTTATTTCTTGTGCCATGGTGATTCTTTTAAAACCGTATGAGTGTGCTCCTTCTGTGTAATAGGATTGTGTTGTCATTGTTCACTTGTAAGAACTCTCCCAAAGTACATTATATTTTCAGCTCAGAAGGTCAGAGTTCCTTTTTAATTAGGGGAAAAACACCTTTAGCTTGGAAAAACAACGCTTAGCTTTTGGTTTGACAGTTTTGCAGAAGTTCTTGACTGAAGCCGACATGTAAAACAGTTGCTCCTGACAAAAGGCAATGAATAGAACAATTACAAAAAAGAAGTTACCCCAGTGCAAACAGTTCCAGACCAGAAGTGTTTAGTTACAATGCTGGACGAGTTATTTAAGGCTGAAAAAGTCTTAGTATGAAGATCCAGAAAAAGGCCAATAGATCCTCAAGCTGTGGAATTGAAGGCATGGTTAAAATAAGCCCAACAGATATGAAAGAATGTAATGCCCTGGTGAGTGCCATAAAAGAATGTTGTGGTGATTAAAGAGATTGTATTATACCAGGTGTTTTTAAATCTTCTGACTTGGGCTGTAGATGGGACTTGAATCTGAACATACTGCCTCAGCGAAAGGGACACTACCACTGCACCACAACAGCACTATGATCTTTATATGTGGAAGCTGTTGGTTTATATTGGTTGCTGTAATTGCATAGATCATCCTGACCAGGGTAATCAAATCTGTTGCCCTCAAAACTAAATAGATCCACAAACTCCGTCCTCCTCAGCTCTCAATACCAAGCACTGGAAGCTTGAAGCTGAGGAAATCTCTAAAGCAAATGGCACTGGAAATGGAAACAGCTGGTTCACTGTGTCATGGATGTTCAGACCAGGCAATTTCTTCTTTTTGACAACCTTGTAGAACGGAGATGAGGAGGAAATTCTTCAGCCAGACGGTTAATCTGTGTAATTGATTGCTGCAGAGGGCTCGGGAGGTCAAGTCATTGAGTGTATTTAAGACACAGAGACAAATAAGTTCTTGATTTATAAGGGGATCAAGAGTTCTGAAGAAAAGGCCGGAGAATGGGATTGAGAACCAGATCAATCATGCTCAAATGGCTTAATTCTCTCCTGTGCCTAATGGTCTAATGACTCTGTATTAACATAGGTGGGCCATCAGGACCATGAGCCAATTATCATGCAGAGGGGTTTCTGCCATCAAAGGAAAGTTTGCTTCATATCTTCAAAACAATTAAATAATAAAAGTTCCTTCATGCAAGTTGATTCATTCGGTTGATAACCTCTTTTTCAGTTCGCTGGTTGGAGTTATGCAGGTGACATGGGGGCTACCTCTTTTTTTGACTCAAACCTCAGTTTGCAAGAAGCATGCATCGGTTCTAAACCACACCTATTGATTGCAGAAAACTAAGAATATGGCTTTGGCTCCTGCATACCAGAGGTGATGCTTTTCCCAGTCAGCAGCAGAGAATGACAGCCTCAGTGGCCTTTGCACTAGCCCACAAGATGTGCACGGGAGCATGTCCAGCATTGGCAGTCTACACACAAAAAAAACCAAATTGTCGTAAACCTTAAATTCAAGTTAAGCACAGGACTGTCATAGGAAGTACTATGTTTATATCAAGTGTCAGGTTATATAGTGGGTTAATACCTATAGTGACTTCAAAGTTGTTGAATCTCTTCTTACCATTGCATCTAGATGCCACTTCAGCAGCTAGGGGTTTGTGGAAGCCTGGTTGATTACTTTACTGGCTTGCTTTTGATGAATTTTGGTGGCCTGGGCCTTGGAGAAATTTCAACAAGGTTCCCTCTTCCTTGCACCATTTGTTGATTTCTGTTGGTATTTTAGGTGCACTACTAGGGTGTTGGGTGTTTATCATTGAAAACCTTGACCTAAACATTTGTGCTACTGCAGACTTCATTGTCAAAGTTAATGGTTGAAGACTGATGGATAGATAGAAATCTTAAAAAATAGACATACATACTCAGTAGGCCACACAATATTGGAGGAGAGAAACACTGATTTAAGATGGCAGGACAATTATTTTTGTTCAGAACTGAATATCTCATGAAAAGAGTGATCAATTGGAACATGGCCCTTTCTTGCTCCACAGATGCTGCCTGAACTTTTGACTACTTCCAACATTTCTTTTCAACTGCACATTTTTAATTAACGTACATACACAGGACAAACACACATTGACAGGTGAACAGAGACAGGTCATTGGTCAAATTTCTATGTAAAGCTAAGAGCTTGAAGGGAGCTTCAATAATTTACATGTTAATACGAAATGCATGAAATTTTCTGGACATCTCAGATCAAAGCCTAACAAGTGGCAATCCTATATTTTATGAAGGATGAGAAATAAGGTGCTGCAGACATACTTAAAAACACATTTGGGTGATTGTGTATTCATTTTTCAGTTCAAGCTGATTTCCAAAGAAACTGCAGCGAGTGTGAGGAAATAACATCAATAATAGATCAGAGCAAGATGGTGGTCAAATGCAATTATTTTCTGTAATTAAATATGTTAACAAGTCATTTTTTCAACTTAAACATACCTCAGCAGAATGTCTGGATCATATCAGATTCAAGTAAAAAATGAGGTCTGCAGATGCTGGAGATCACAGCTGAAAATGTGTTGCTGGTCAAAGCACAGCAGGCCAGGCAGCATCTCAGGAATAGGGAATTCGATGTTTCGAGCATAAGCCCTTCATCAGGAATGAGAGAGAGTAGCCAAGCAGGCTAAGATAAAAGGTAGGGAGGAGGGACTTGGGGGAGGGGCGATGGAGGTGGGATAGGTGGAAGGAGGTCAAGGTGAGGGTGATAGGCCGGAGTGGGGTGGGGGCGGAGAGGATTCAACATACTTCAATACAGTTAGAAGTCACACAGCACCAGTTTATAGTCCAACAGGTTTACTTTAAATCACCAGCTTTCGGAGTGCTGCTCCTTCATCAGGTGGAATCATCTTCACATCATACTCCAACATAAATATCTTTTTTCTCATATTCATGAAAATGAGTGACGAAAGTTTTGGACTTCAGACATCTAGCCACACACATTCTGGTTAATACCAAATTAAGATGATGGGGTGTGTTATTTTAATCGTACTAACCCTACTTGTGTGTTTGATTACCAATTGGAGCAACTGGTGGCTCAGTTGGTTAGCACTGCTGCCACACAGCACTGGGGTCCCAGGTTCGATTCCAGCCTCGGGTGACTGTGTGGAATTTGCACATTCTTCCTGTGTGTGTGTGTGTGTTTCCTCCGGCTGCTCTGGTTTCCTCCCACAGTCCAAAGATGTACAGGTTAGGTAAATTGGCGATAGTGTTAGGTGCATTTGTCTGAGAGCAATGGGTTACTCTTCGGAGGGTCAGTGTGGACTTGTTGGGCCGAAGGGCCTGTTTCTACACTGTAGGGAATCTAGTCTAATTGTCTTGTGCATACAAGACTGTCAAATTGCCAGTGCTGCTTTGTTGCATTAGAATGCAGCTAGAGTTTGGTGAAAGAGGGAGATGGTGATCAGTCCATCCTTTTCTCTAATTGCTGAGTAGGATTGATGAATACTTTTGCTCTTTAAACTAAAAGGAAGGTCTTAGGGAAATTGAAAAAATTGGGATGAAATTGGCTAAAAAAAAATTCAGATTACTTCAACATTTTTCAATTAGAACACGGCTGTCTGAGTGAACCCCAAATTAAATACCCAGAAGTTTTTCAGGAAAGTCTAGAGACAAAGGAGACAGTCACCTTGCATGTTGACCAGGAAGCAATTCCATGATTCTGCAAGGCCCACCCAGTGCCATTTACCTTATGAGCAAAAGTAAAGAAATCAGGAGGTTGGAAAGCAAAGCAAATCATCAAATCACTAAAGTTTACAGATTGGACAGCATTGATCACACATATTATAAAGCCGGATGGGTTGATTCACCTTTGTGGGAATTTTAAACAAATGGTAAACTGGTTTTTGCAGCTGGATAAATATCCAATCCTTCACAAAGGAGTTATACACAAAGCTGGAAATGGGGCTGTCCTTCCTGAAGCTGGACAGGAGCCTTGCAATTGCGGTTTGATGAGGATTCCTGGAAGTATGCTACAATTAATACCCACCGTGGTCTGTACTAATATAGGAGACTACCATTTGAGGTATTGTCAGCTGGTACAATTTTTCAGCAGATGATGGAGAACATTTTACAAGTTCTATCGAGGTTACTATTTATTGAGATGACGTATTACTAACAAAGACCAGTAAGGTGCACTTAGAGAACTTGAACCTGGTCCTTTGAGGTTTCTCCCAGGCAGGTGTATGCCTCACACATCTGCCAAAATACAGCTAGCAAACTAAGGAGAACCACCACATATTTTGAATAACAGCACAGTGGGCAGCACGGTGGTGCAGTGGTTAGCACTGCTACTTCACCGTGCCAGACACCTAGGTTCAATTCCTGCCTCAGGCAACTGTGTGGAGTTTGCACAGTGTCTGCGTGGGTTTTTTCCCTGGTGCTCCAGTTTCCTCCCACAGTCCAAAAATGTGCAGCTTAGGTGAATTGGCTATGCTAATATTATGCGTAGTGGTAGTTGAAGGGGTAAACATAGGGGAATGGGTCGGGTGGGTTGCTTTTTGGAGGGTCGGTGTGGACTTGTTGGGCCGAATGGCCAACTAAGTAATCTAATCTCAGGAGCTGTACCACAAAAGCCTTTTTCCTCAGTTATTTGACAGAGCTGATATTGAGAGCAGCTTCAAAGTTGACCATTGTTGAATTAAAACTAACGTACAGTGAAGTTCATCATACTTTCAGATCCTCTCACACAAATGAACCTGATGGCCTTTAAGAAATCACACTGATGTTTTGGATCTTTTCTGTGCTCATCTCAAACTTCTACTGTTCCCTGTAATAGCTTTGCTCCACTATAATCAAGATTAAAAGGGAAATCCAGGATTAAATTGAGTTGGTATGCATGTGTGGCTGAAGCAGGAGCTGGGCCTGTATAGAATAGAGAATTAGACCATGGTCTATTTACATTGACCCTCATGGCTGTTCTAAAAAGGCAAAGGCTTCAGAAAGCTGAAGGACAAAGAAACTTACGAGTCCTCAGTCAGGATTATTTTAAAGGTTAAGATGCAGGAGCATTTGGTAGTTAGGAAGGCAAATGCAATGTTAACATGCATTCCAAGACAGCTACAGTACAAGAGCAGAGGTGTACAGTCTCAGCAGTATAAGGCTGTGGTCAAACTGCATTTGGAATATCGTGAGCAGTTTTGGGTCCGCTATCTAAGGAAAGATGTGTTAGCATTGAAGGGGGTCCAGAGGTGGTTTAAAAGAATGATTGACAGCACAGTGGCTCAGTGGTTAGCACTGCTGCCTCACCGCACCAGGAACCCAGATTTGATCCCAGCCTTGGGTGACTGTTTGTGTGGAGTTTGCACATTCTCCCAGTGTCTGCATGGGTTTCCTCCGGGTGCTCTGGTTGCCTCCCACAATCCAAAGATGTACAGGTCAGGTGAATTGGCCATGTTAAATTGCCCAGAGTGTTAGGTGCATTGGTCAGAGGGAAATGGGTCTGGGTGGGTTACTCTTTGAAGGGTCAGTGTGGACCTGTTGGGCCGAAGGCCCCGTTTCCACACTGGAGGTAGTTTAATCCAGTCTATTCCCGGGTTGAGAGGTTTGGCATGAGGAACAGTTGAGGACTCAGTTTGCACTTGATGGGTTAAGGAGGATGAATGGGGATCTGATTGAAATTAGCAGAATACCGAGAGGCCTGGATGTTTCCACTAGTAGTAGAGAATAGGAAATGGAAGCATAGACTTACAGTGAAGTGACAACCCTTTAGAAATGAGATAAGGAGGCATTTCTTCAGCCTGGGGGTGGTGAATCTGTGGAAATCATTGCCAGCAAGGGCTAAGTCACTGAGTGTGTTTAAGATAGAGAAACATAACTTCTTGATTAGCAAAGGGAACAGGGGTTATGGGGAGAAGGTAGGAAAATGGAGTCGAAAACACATAAGCCATGATTGAATGACAGAGCAGATTTGATGGGTCAAATGGCCTACTTCTGCTCCTATATCTCATGGTCTTATGGTTGAATGTGAAAATCTCAAAAGTATGCAAAATGAAGAATGAGATGTTGTTTTGGAAATTGCACATTGCAATATATTGCAAAGTTTATTAAATATAACCCAAACACTGTCGGAAAATATAACACAATCTGTTTTGAGAGTTGGTTTGTTTTGGCTTCCATTTAGAGAAACAAATTCATGGCAGATTTTCCCACTAAACCATAAATACCAAATATGAAATCAAAAAACATTGCATTTAATGCTCAAAACAGGTTTAACTGGACACCCTTATCATCAACTCTGTACTGTAGTTTGCGAAATCAGTACTTCTTGTAAAACACTATACAGCTAAGTGAACTATAAATAAGCAGAACTCGAATCATAAAACTAATCAACATTTTACTCTGCACTGTGCCAAGGAAAGCCTCAAAACACACAGCATCACAAGGTAAAACCCAACAGAGAACAAAGAACTGATGATGTTTTTGGCCATCTTATAAACACCTGAGTATTAGCTCAGCAAGGCATGATGATTCTGGACAGGAGTTGAGTGTTACAACCTCAACTCATGTCACAAATAATTAAAATAATGTCACATGAATGACAATGTAAAATTAGAACAAGGTACAATTAGTGAACAACACTTACTATAATTTGCTTGGATTGCATTATATAGCATGCACAGATGGCTGAAAAGCATTTTTAAAAAAATCTCTTCTGGTCACTGACATTTCATTTGGCAAACAATATTTATGCATTTCCTTTTTGAAAAGTAATAGGAAATTGGTTTTTGTACAGGAAGATGTTCCTTGCCCATAAGCATACAAAACTTCACTGAAGTCAAAACCTTAACTAGTGATTTAGTTTCTGATGCTACGAGGAAAGTATTGGATTTTTCTTTAAAAATCCTAACCAACAGGTTTATTAAATAAAAAGACTGACTGACTGACAGACATTTGGGATTTTCTCTTGTACAGTTACAGCTAATGAGATTTGATTAAGAGACTGAATGTATCATCATTTGAACAACATTGTGTCCTGATATTCCAACTATCACATTTACCTGCAGTGTTTCTTGAGAAACTTGAATTGTTTAGTCCTACTCATCTCATGTTCAAATTCCTCATCTTATTTTCCTTATTCCGAGAAATTTTTTTAAAAAATACCTATTTCAAACATGTCTATTTATGAACCATAGGTGAAAATACAATTTTTAAAAAAGATTTTCAGGGCTTTGCTGGGTCAGCATTCATTTCCCGTCCCCAGTTGGCCATGAGGTGATGGAGAGCTGCCTTCTTGAACTATTGCGATTTATTTGGTATGAGGATATTGACAACACTGCTAGCGCGGGAGTTCCAGGATTTTGACTCAATGACAGTGAAGGAGCAATGATATACTTTCAAGTCAAGGTAGTAAGTGGCTTGGAGGGGAACATGGTAGTGGTGTCCCCCATGTATCTGCTGCCCATGTCCTTTTAGATGATCGCGACAGTGGGTTTTAAAAGTCATGAAGTCAGAGTTGTAGAGATGTATAGCACAGAAAAAGACTTTTCAGTCCAACATTTCCATGCCAACCACCCTGTTAAAGGAGCCATGATTAATTTCTGCAGTGAGAATATGGAGGATGGCACACATTGCTGCTGTGTGGCAGTGGTAGTGGAAGAAGTGAATACTTGTTTCTGGCAACAATCAAGTGAGTTGCATTACCCTGGACAGTGTTAAGGTGTGTGTAGTGGTTGGAGCTGCAGGCATGCAGGCAATTAGGGAGTATTCCACCACACTCCTGCCTTGTGCCTCAGCTGGTGGACAGGCTTCAGATGTCAGATGATAAGTTGCAAAGGGTTCTGAACACTGCAATCAGCAAGCATGACCACTCTGATCTGATGACAGAGGAAACATTTATGAAGAAGCTGGTGATGGTTGCAACCAGGACATTATTAATTATATCAAAATAATCAAATTTACTTACTTTCTCAGATCATGTCACGTGAATTTTAGCCACCAGTCCAGACTTATTGTTGTTTTATTACTCCCCTTTCCTCACCATTATGCCTCTTGTGTGTCTGCCCTCTCATCACTACCAGCTTTGACACTCTAGACTAAACCATCATCTCACAGACCATCCATAACCTCAGGGGATCTCCCATCCACCACCTGACCGCTCGTTTCTACCTCCTGCCCAAAATCCACAAACCTGACTGCCCCGGCTGACCCATTGTCTCAGCCTGCTCCTGCCCCACCGAACTCATTTCTACATACCTTGAGACAGTCCTGTCCCCCTTCGTCCAAGAACTCCCCACCTACTTTCGGGACACCACCCACGCCCTCGGCCTCCTCCATGATTTGCGCTTCCCCAGGCCCCAACGCCTTATCTTCACAGCGGACATTCATCCCCCATCACGAAGGCCTCAAAGCCCTCCGCTTCTTCCTTTCCTGCCAAACCAACCAGTACCCTTCCACTGACACCCTCCTTCGACTGACTGAACTGGTCCTCACTCTGAACAACTTCTCTTTCCAATCCTCCCACTTCCTCCAAACCAAAGGAGTAGCCATGGGCACCCGCATGGGCCCCAGCTATGCCTGCCTCTTTGTTGGATATGTGGAACAGTCCATCTTTCGCAGCTACACTGGCACCACCCCCCACCTTTTCCTCCGCTACATCAATGACTGTATCGGCGCTACCTCATGCTCCCACGAAGAGGTTGAACAGTTCATCCACTTTACTAATACCGTTCACCCCGACCTCAAATTTACCTGGACCATCTCAGACTCCTCCCTCCCCTTCCTAGACCTCTCCATTTCGGACGACCGACTCAACATGGACATTTACTATAAACCAACTGACTACCTAGATTACACCTCCTCCCACCCTGCCCCCTGTAAAAACGCCATCCCATATTTCCAATTCCTTCGCCTTCACTGCATCTGCTCCCAGGAGGACCAATTCCAATACCAAACAATCCAGGTGGCCTCCTTCTTCAAAGACCGCAATTTCCCCTCAGACGTGGTTGACTATGCTCTCCACCACATCTCCTCCACTTCCCACTCCTCTGCCCTTGAACCCCACCCCTTCAATCGCCACCAGGTCCTCACCTACCACCCCACCAACCTCCAGAACATTTCAGAGAACACCTCTGGGACACCCGCACAAACCAATCCAACCGCCCCATGGCTGAACACCAACTCCCCCTCCCATACTGCCAAGGACATGCAGGTCCTTGGCCCCCTCCATTGCCAGACCAAAGCAACACAACGCTTGGAGGAAGAGCGCCTCATCTTTCACCTAGGAACCCTCCAACCACAAGGGATGAATGCAGATTTCTCCAGCTTTCTCATTTCCCCTCCCCCCACCTTTTCTCAGTCCCAATCCTCAGACTCAGCATCGCCTTCTTGACCTGCAATCTTCTTCCTGACTTCTCCGCCACCATCCCCTCTCCGGCCTATCACCCTCACCTTAATCTCCTTCCACCTATCGTATTCCCAATGCCCCTCCCCCAAATCCCTCCTCCCTACCTTTTATCTGAGCCTGCTTGGCACACCCTCCTCATTCCTGAAGAAGGGCTTATGCCCGAAACATCAATTCTCCTGCTCTTTTGATGCTGCCTGACCTGCTGCGCTTTTCCAGCAACACATTTTTAAGCTCTGATCTCCAGCATCTGCAGTCCTCACTTTTTCCACTATGGACTCTGCCTCATTATTGGGTCTCACTGCTGTCCTCCAAATCTCCATTGAAAATGTATGCTCACTTGGTTATAGCAACATAAAGGTGTTGCCATCTGTGGGCTCATTGTGTAAGTTCACATGAACTTTGTTGCCTTTACACTGACAAGAGGAAAGTTATTACCAATCTTCAATGAATGTAAGTTCTCTACATTGCTATATCTCCCATTACTTGCTCCACTCAAAATTACTGGGGGCAGTGACGTTCCTCATTTGTAAAATTGCACTTTGGTTTGTCCCCTCATGCTGTAAGGGATTCTCATTTGAGCACATCACTTTGTTCCACCCTTCACTTGTCATTTAAAAACCTGGCTATAAGTCACCCACCCAAATACCTCTTTTACGTTTCTCCCTTTGAGATACTTTCTCTGCATCTTTCCCCTGTTGCTACACCGAATGGCTCCTCGGCCATGAAAATTTAAAACCTTCATCTCATCCTCCTTTCCTCTTTAAAATTTCTCCTTTCATATCAAGTCTCTTATCAACATACCTGGCCACTTTGATCTCTTCTTCTACATTGCTAGAAATTATGAATATTACTGACGGTGATCATTTCCTTGTGTCATTCTCGACCAATGTTAGCTTTCAAAGTCCAATTCTTTCTGGAAAAGCCCTCCAAGACACGCACTTCTTTATTCCCAAGCTCCAACATTTATGCCATTGGTTGTTAATCCATTATGATACAATACAGCTATTGATTCACTAAATCACATCCCCTTCACCAGGTTTTATGTATTTCCCCCACTAGATTAATTAGTCAAATCATTCACCCTCATAAACCCTCTATCGTCATGTCTCTAAATCCAAGGAGTGTAGACTTAGTGGGCTATGCCCTCCATTGGTAAAACTGCTAATTAATCAAGATCATTTCGGAGAGGTAAAGAGACACTATACTTCTCCCTCGCCGTAAACCACCTGCTGAAATCACCATTCTTTGCCTTTTCCTCCCCTTCTCTCCAGCAATAAAAGGGTGAAGAGCTTGACATTCTATTTTCCGAAGATTGGGCCCATTAGATCAGTGGTTCTACTTTCTTCCTTTCATCCCCTGATCATCTTCTTCTAAAGATTCCCTCTTGCCCCAACTCCAAATTTAGATTTTTTCTACCCATTTCCTCATCCTTCCTCTTACTTTCCTCAAGATCATCCTGATGCTGAGTCATACCTCTTTCAAACCACAATCAATTCAGGATCTCCAAAAGGAAAAATCCAACCATATTCCTTAACATCATCAGCATCAAGGGACACCCTGCACTATGAATATCTTGGGGGAGTAACCATTGACCTAAGACTGAACGGAACCAAGTTGTATAAAGTATTTACTCTATTACCTAGTCCTACTAATGGCAAAATTGATTAGATGTGTTTAGTGTGTATTAAAATGCTGCCAGTCCTTAAAAAAATTCACATGACAAAGTATTCTGACTGTTGTTAAGCCAATGACAAGGGATGATCAAGATATGACTTTGGAGACAGGACGGCAACTTGTGGAAAGTTTCAGAGAATATCTCCAGGACACATGGACTAAACAACCCCACCACCCTGTGGCCGATCACTTCAACTACTCCTCCCACTCCACCACCAAATCCTAGCTACCCAAGGCCTGGAGAAAGAATACCTCATCTTCCACCTTGGGACCCTCCAACCACATGGAATCAAAGTCGATTTCACCAGTTTCCTCATCTCTCCTCCCCCCACCTTATCCCAGATCCAACCCTCCATCTCAGCACTGCCCTCTTGAACTGTCCTATTTGTCCATCTTCCTTCCCACCTATCTGCTCCAACCTATCACTATCAGTCCCCACCTCTATCTACCTCACGCAATCCCAGCTACCTTCTCCCCAGCCTCAATCTCTCCTATTTATGTCTCAGCTGCCTTGTGTGCTACCCCCACCCCACATTCCTGATGAAGAGCTTATACTCAAAACGTCGACTCTCCTGCTCCTCAGATGCTGCCTGACTGGCTGTGCTTTTCCAGCGCCACAGTTTGCGACCATGAGATTTTAATTCTGAATAAATGCTGGATCCAAAGCTCTGCTCCGTCGCTAAGGAATGAATATCCTACAAATTTACCAAAAAACCTCATCATTTTCAGAGTTAAGAGGCAATGACCCATAGTGTCAAGAAAATCCTATAAGTGATTCCAATGCTAACCACAACTCTGCCATATACAACATAATCTGACTTCAGTCAGCCAGTAGAATTAAAAAGATTTTGCTATGGCTACAGCTAAAAAATAAAGACATAATGAATGCATTCACCTGGTAATTGTTGTATATACCTTATTTGGACCATTCTATAAGACAACAAGGAGCGACCAATTCCATCCATACTTCCATTAAATGTTAATGATACCCCAATTATTAAGAAATAGCTGACAAATTAGTGGAAAAATTGGAACCTTTTTAAACAAAATTTTGAATGGAAGCCAAATGCAACTGTCTTCACCTAATCCATGGTTTCTACTCAACTTCAGAAGCAGTTCACCTTCTTATAGCTAACAGCAGATACTAATTGAAATGGTATTCAGCAACCTGCCCATGCCTATGTCATGATGATGCTAGGTGTAAGCATTCCACTGGTTGTGATGAAGCTGCTCCTTTAACAAGGTTGTACTGTCCTTGGCTTTCTCACCCCCACCCCCACCAGAGAGATCATAAATGACACAGATTCCGAAAAGTCTGAGATTGAAAGGTTTTAGGGCCAATTTATTTATAGTTAACAGGTACTGCCTCAGGCAGAAGGTTGTAATTTTTTAAAAATTCACTTGTACAATGAAAGGGGAGTAGCTCGGCTTTTCTCTGTTTTCGGGTTGGTTTGGTTTTTAGTTGTGGTATGGAAAAAGCTACTGGACCCAAAGCAGCAGGTCCAGGCTGGTATTCGCTCTCTGACTTCTACCCTATAAGACCGTGTTTGATTTTATCTTTTGTGCCAAGGGGTGTTTATGGGGATTGTTGCAAATATTTGGAACAGCATCATTAAGTTGGAATGATTGGTTGGATTTTCAGAGAGGTTATGTTATTCTATTTTCTGCTGTTTGTGTTTCCTTCAGTAATCTTGTAAATAAATAGTTTTAAACAAAACATGATTTGACCAGCGGCATCTCTCCTGGATTATCCACTTCACACCTGCATAAAACAACTAGCAAAGTTACGGTCTGGGCTACCTTCTTAAAATGTTGAGGGGTGTGGCCTAGTGCATAACATTATTATTAAGCAGCAGAGAAACTAACCAGCAGTAAAAAGGTGGCATCCACCCATCAGTTTCTGCTGTCCCTTTCCCAGTTGGACATTTGGACACAGATTATAATTGAATGACGTTTAAAATCAAATTTCCAACAGTCTGAAAACCTGCTTTCACTTAAAAAAAATCTGAAAATGGTGCTGTGGAGCATTGTGGTCTTGTCTTAATGGTTGAAGGATTTGCATACAAGTTTGGTAAGACAACTTGGCTGATGGGAAACTTCAATTACTGAAATGTATTCAGTCACCAAGCCAAAAACAAATTTTTTTTTTTCCAAAAGAAAATTAACAATCCTAAAGAGTACAGCAAATGGAAGCAAAAAGAAAGTTAACTTGAAAGTTTAGGATTATTTCCACGTTTTATATTCCAGAAACAATGTTATCTGCCAAGGAAACAAGCGGGTCGATTGGTCAGGGGCAGGAAATTTGGAGCAGATTGCCTCCAACAGAAAAGTCTCTGGTCTCCTGTCCAAGTATATGATGATAATAAAAATTGCACTCAGAAAATTGAACAGTTGACAAAACAGTAAGACTTGGGAAATGAGCCAAATTGAGAGAGAGTTGCAACTGTTTATTTGCCTCCTATCTCTGAAATCAACCATTCCTAATGATGTTTCAATTTTAAATAGTTTGATGTAATAGAAATAAGAAAAATACTGCATTAATTCAATTGAAACTGCAATGCTCAACTCAATACCTATTGGGGTGATTCACATCCTTCGCCCATGCCTATTTTTTAAACCTACACATAAATTAATTTTAAATAATCCAGGACTTGCATTTATATAGCATATTTCATGACCTCAGGGAATCCCAAAGCACTTTACAATCAATGAAGCGTTGTTAAAACATAGTTGCTGTGGTCATATGGACAGTCTTTGATAAAGCACTCCAAAACTCTCTAAGAAAGCACTTTTGTTGTGTGGGAACCCTTTCCCTATCTAGTCATAATCCTAAATTTATGTTCTCTTGTTGCTCATCAATCTATTTGCCCTCAATCTTGAGGTAATTTTGACTTCAATTATTAAAAGGAACAATATCAATTAAGCAAACCTGGTCCATCTTTCCTAAATTTCTAAGCTGTATTATGGGTGGTTGAAACAGTGTAACTTATCGCACATAGAAGTCAGAAATAACCCTCTTCAGTCTTGAAAAATGACTTTTCCAATAAAATCATTCAAGAGCTGGTGGGAAAAATGAAACTCGCTATTATTATAAATCAGTGCAACTCTTAATATATATGTAATGTGAACTAATTCTGGTCAAGTTACAATACTAATGCAATAAACTTTAAATAGAAAATATTCGTACAGTTTACTACCTCTTTACAGATTATCTTTAGAGGGCAATAAATGCATACAATCTCAAAATGGATGATTCAATAATGTTTAGAAAGTATTTGTATCATAATAGCCCAGATTAAATGGTGAGGCTTTCACTGTTCACAGCTACAGTCTAATAAAGTGATCATACACTGACCTCCAGTGTATGTGCATACGTAGTTAAAAACTCTGAAATCAAGAAGTTGCTGTTCAAGTTACCTGACCTCTTTAGAGACTGCATACTAATGTTTTGGCAATAGACTCAGTATTGAAATATATCTCAGGAAATGTAGTGGTTCTTATCCACAATTTGCTCTTTAAACATGGCAAAAAATGTTGGTCTGGTGAACAGATATAAATGCCTTTTTACCAGCATGTTAAGGTTAGGATTAGCCCCAAACAACCCTAAGGGGCGGCACGGTGGCACAGTGGTTAGCACTGCTGCCTCACAGCATCTGAGACCCGGGTTCAATTCCCGACTCAGGCGACAGACTGTGTGGAGTTTGCACGTTCTCCCCGTGTCTGCGTGGGTTTCCTCCGGGTGCTCCGGTTTCCTCCCACAGTCACAAAGATGTGCGGGTCAGGTGAATTGGCCATTCTAAATTGCCCGTAGTGTTAGGTAAGGGGTAAATGTAGGGGTATGGGTGGGTTGCGCTTCGGCGGGTCGGTGTGGACTTGTTGGGCTGAAGGGCCTGTTTCCACACTGTAAGTAATCTAATCTAAACCCCTCAAGCAGTGGAACATCAGTTCTACCAGCATGTACTCTCATTCCTTCCAAAATTAATGTTGGAAACTTAGACATTCATATTTTACTATTTTAAAAAGAATCTCTTCTCTTAGTCTTTCAATCTTCTTTTCCTCTTTATTTTGCTTTCTGCACATTAATAACATCCACTTTCTACTTAGACATGGCATGCTTCAACTATTCTTCAACATGAATTTTTGAAAAGCCCCATTGTTGTTCGTGTTGCACAGGGGTGCCTGTAAGAATGTATCTACACGTGTGCATCGGGGGAGGTTGTGTCGATTAGAAACCACAGTACATAATCCTAAATATAGGATATATAAAAAGCCTTTGAAAATTATCTACAGGCAGCTGCCATCATAATAAATAACAAAGAAAATTCCTCCATCACTAAAAATCAATTATTTTTCAACAAGCATTCTCAGATCCTTAAAGATTCCCTTAGGCTGCAGAAATGTTTTCCTATGACCTGGACATCTATTTCATGTGTATGCATTTACTGCCACTCTCGTAACTATGTTCACTAATTACGCCATCTCTAAGCCCTTTCATCTTTATCTCAACCCAAACCCAATGCAATTCACTGTCTCAATTGTCTCCGTTAACCTCCTGTTTCCTCACCATAATAGAGATTCTCCTGAACAAAACCACAGCTTCTTTGTGTTTTTACCTCAACAATCTATGGGGCAGTTACTATGAAAACTCTCTCGGCTACCTGATCTGACACAATTAAGTTTACCAACCATAAATCAACATTTATCTTGGATGAACAACTCAAAATGTTCTCCCAGATTTTTGCAATCAACCAATTACCTCATGCCCCACAATTACATACTATCCTAAAACCATAGGGAATAGGAGGTGACCATTCGCACTTTCAAACCTGCTCCTCCATTCGATAGGATCGTAGCTGGTCCAATATTCTTCACTTTCTTCCAACCTTCCTGCCTTTGCCCCCATTTCCTTGATTCCCCATCTGATTAAGGATCTATCTCAGCCTTAAAATATACACAAGGACTCTAGCTGTACAACTCACTATGGCAAGGAGTTCCAAAGTCTCTCAACATGGAGAAATTCCTCCACATCTCAGTTTTAAATTGGTGCCTCTTTATTCTGAGTCTTTACTCACTGATCCAACTCTCCCATTACTAGAAACATTCTCTCTGTAATTGGGGAGTCAAACTCCTTTCTTCTAAATTCCAATATGAAGAGCCACAACCTCTTTAACCTTTGCTCATTAGACAATCCTTCTATACTGAGGGATCATCCTATTGAACTGCATCCAGTAATTTTTTTTTCTTTAAATAAGGGGTCGGAAACTGCTCAGAACTCCATATATGGTGTCACAAACACTTGTGTAGTTATAGTAGGTCTTCCCTATTCTGTACTCCAACCCTCTTTAAATAAGGGCCAACATTTCATTTGCCTTCTTGATGACCTGCTGCACCTGTGTGATAGATTTGTGATTAAATCCCACTATGCCACAGCATTTTGTAGGCTCTCTCTGGTTAGGTAATATTATGTTAAGACCAGAAGACATAGGAGTGGAAGTAAGGCCATTCAGCCCATCGAGTCCACTCTGCCATTCAGTCATGGCTGATGGGCATTTCAACTCCACTTACCCGCATTCTCCCCGTAGCCCTTAATTCCTCGAGACATCAAGAATCTATCAATCACTGCCTTGAAGACATTTAGCATCCCGGCCTCCACTGCACTCTGCGGCAATGAATTCCGCAGGCTCACCACTCTCTGGCTGAAGAAATGTCTCCACATTTCTGTTGAATTTACCCCCTCTAATTTTAAGGCTGTGTCCACGGATCCTAGTCTCCTCGCCTAATGGAAACAACTTCCTAGAGTCTGCCCTTTCCAAGCCATGTATTATCTTGTACGTCTCTATTAAGTCTCCCCTTAATCTTCCAAACTCCAATGAATACAATCTCAGGATCCTCAGCCGTTCCTCAAATGTTAGACCAACCATTCCAAGGATCATCCATGTGAATCTCCGCTGGACACGTTCCAGTGTCAGTATGTCCTTCCTGAGGTGTGGGGACCAAAACTGGACAGTACTCCAAAATGGGGCCTAACCAGAGCTTTATAAAGTCTCAGTAGCACAACGGTGCTTTTATATTCCAACCCTCTTGAGATAAGTGACAACATTGCATTCTCTTTCTTAATCACGGACTCAACCTGCATGTTTACCTTTAGAGAATCCTCGACTAGCACTCCCAGATCCCTTTGTACTTTGGCTTTACGAATTTTCTCACCGTTTAGAAAGTAGTCTATGCTTTTATTTTTTTTGCCAAAGTGCAAGACCTCGCATTTGCTCACATGGAATTCCATCAGCCATTTCCTGGACCACTCTCCCAAACTTTGTAGATCCTTCTGTAGCCTCCTCACTTCCTCAGTACTACCTGCCTGTCCACCTAACTTCGTATCATCTGCAAACTTCGCTAGAATGCCCCCAGTGCCTTCATCCAGATCATTAATATATAACGCGAACAGCTGTGGCCCCAACACTGAACCCTGCGGGACACCGCTCGTCACCGGCTGCCATTCCGAAAAAGAACTTTTTATCCCAACTCTCTGCCTTCTGTCAAACAGCCAATCCTCAATCCATCCCAGTAGCTCACCTCGAACACCATGGGCCCTCACCTTGCTCAGTAGCCTCCCGTGTGGCATCTTATCAAAGGCCTTTTGGAAGTCTAGATAGACCACATCCACTGGGTTTCCCTGGTCTAACCTACTTGTCACCTCTTCAAAGAATTCCAACAGGTTTGTCAGGCATGATCTCCCCTTACTAAATCCATGTTGACTTGTTCTAATCAGACTCTGCTCTTCTAAGAATTTAGAAACCTCATCCTTAATGATGGATTCTAGAATTTTACCAACAACCGAGGTTAGGCTAATTGGCATATAATTTTCCATCTTTTGTCTTGATCCTTTCTTGAACAAGGGGGTTACTACAGCGATCTTCCAATCATCCGGGAATTTCCCCGACTCCAGTGACTCTTGAAAGATCTCAAACAATGCCTCCCGCTATTCCCTCAGCCACCTTTCTCAGAACTCTAGGATGTATCCCTTCGGGGCCAGGAGATTTATCAATTTTAAGACTTTTTAGCTTTTCTAGCACTCTTTCTTTTGTAATGGCAACCATACTCTACTCAGCCCCCTGACTCCCTTTAATTGTTAGGATATTACTCATGTCTTCCACTGTGAAGACTGACGCAAAGTACTTGTTAAGTACTCCTGCTATTTCCTTATCTCCCATCACTAGGCTTCCAGCATCAGTTTGAAGTGGCCCAATGTCTACTTTTGCCTGTCGTTTGTTTCTTATGTATTGAAAGAAACTTTTACTATCATTTCTAATATTACTGGCTAGCCTACCTTCATATTTTATCCTCTCCTTTCTTATTACTCTCTTTGTTATCTTCGGTTTGTTTTTGTAGCCTTCCTAATCTTCTGATTTCCCACTGCTCTTGGCCACTTTATAGGATCTCTCTTTTTCTTTAATACATTTCCTGACTTCCTTTGTCAGCCCTGGTTGTCTAATCCCTCCCCGGATAATCTTTCTTTTCTTGGGGATGAACCTCTGTACAGTGTCCTCAATTATACCCACAAACTCCTGCCATTTTTGCTCTACTGTCTTCCCTGCTAGGCTCTGCTTCCAGTCTATTTTTGTCAGTTCCTCTCTCATGCCCTCATAATTACCTTTATTTAACTGTAACACCATTACATCCGATTTTGCCTTCTCTCTTTCAAACTCCAGACTGAACTCTACCATAATATGATCGCTGCTTCCTAAGGGTTCCCTTACTTTAAGATCTTTTATAGAGTCTGGTTCATTGCAAAGCACTAGGTCCAGAATAGCCTGCTCCCTTGTGGGCTCCATGACAAGCTGTTCCAAAAAGTCATCCTGTAAACATTCCATGAATTCCCTTTCTTTGGATCCACTGGCAACATTATTTACCCAGTCCACCTGCATATTGAAGTCTCCCATGATCACCGTGACCTTGCCTTTCTGACATGCCTTCTCTATTTCCCGGTACATGTTGCGTCCCTGGTCCTGACCACTGTTAGGAGGTCTGTACACAACTCCAATTATGATTTTTATGCCTTTGTGGTTCCTCAATTCCACCCATACAGACTCTGCAACATCTGACGCTGTCATTCAGTGCCATAGATTTAATTTTGTTCTTAACTAACAAGGCAACCCCACCCCCTCTGCCGACCTCCCTGTCTTTTCGATAAGTTGAAAATCCTTGGAGGTTTAACTGCCAGTCCTGACCTCCCTGTAACCAAGTCTCTGTGATGCCTACCACATCATAATCATTCACTATGATCTGTGCCATTAGTTCATCTGCTTTGTTACCTGAATGCTCGTAGCATTCATAAAGTGCCTTAATGCTAACTTTATCATTAGAGATATTGGAAGTCATATGATGTCCTAAGTTATTCTTGTTTTTTTCTGCATTCCCAGTCTGCCTCAATCTTAAATCCACCTGGACACATGCTACCCTACTGCTTACCTTTCCATTTAACTCGATACTCCCTGTCGCTTTCACTTTCCCTTCCCCCCAACTCAGAAGTTTAAAGTCCTACTGACCACCCTATTTATCCTCTTTATGTTCTTTTGTTCCTCCCTCAAAAATGAACAAGTTCAGTTTTCCACATGATATTACATTTGCCAACTTTTTGCCCACTTGCATAATTGATCAATATTCTCTCCGTAAAGTTGTTGCATTTCTCTTAACTTGCCTTTCCACCAATTTTGCTGGCACTTGCAAGTTTGACTACAGTACATTCTCTTCATCCACCAAGTCATTAATACATATATTGTAAACTGTTGTGGTCCCCTCACTTGCTGTTTCCTGCCCATAAGCGGATTCTCCACTTATGCCAATATGCTGTCTCCAACACCACAGGCTCATCGCATGGCAACCTTTAGTGAAGTACTTTGCCAAGTGCCTTCTGAAAGTCCAAATACAACACATCTACTGGCTTCCCCTCTATCCACTCTGGTTGAGACTTCTTTAAATGAATTTAGACATTATTTCCCTTTTGAGAAGCCATGTTGACTCTGCTTGATTATAGTTTTCCAAATGTGCTGATATCAATTCCTTAATAATCGATTCTAACAATCTTCTTACCAATCTCTCTTCAGAAGATCACACTAAAACGATGCACGAACCTTTCACCAACATTTCTTTTTGATTTTCCTGACTCAGTCTTCTAAGATTGATCATCCTGATATACCACCCAAGATGACTATGATATATACAGAGAATCCATTGACCCTTTCTTTCAAGTACTCCATCCTCCTGTTCTCAATTCAACAAACCCCAGGTGTACTCTGAACCAATCAACACCAACTGTAAAAAAGCAACACAAGATGCAAGCATTACATAATATTACATGTTAAAATCTGGAGGCTGAAAACCAAGTGTATACATGTAGCTAAAATAAAAGTGCATACAAGAGACGCTGCAAGTCAGCCTCTTCTATAATGGAGTTGTTTGGGCCTATTCTCTCTAGAGTTAGAAGAATGAGGACATGTAATTGAGGTACATAAGACATTAAAGAGGATAAAAAAAAGTCAATCTGGAGAGGATATTTTCTCATGGGGAAATCTAGAATGTGGAGCCATAACTTTATGATAATTAGCAGATTTAAAACAGAGTACCATATATACTTATGTAAAAAGTCAAGTGTTTTAGACTATTTTTAAAGATTCAATTTATATGGTTGACTATCACCCGGGCAGTAGTTTTGAGGGGTTGAAATTCATGCTGCAGTGTGAAATACCATATTATTAGCAGAAGTCGTTTTAACCGTTCAAGTAATCCCAGGTGAAGAAGAAAAACAATGAATTATGGTTAAGGGAATTACTGGATAAAAGCAAGAGAAACAAGAATGAATTACTGGTAGGAAATTTTATTTGTAGACACCAGTATGAAAATTTAACATGTCAAAGATTCATCGAAATTCTGCAAATCCCACTGTACAACATAGTCATGGCCTGGTAAAATGACGCACTTAAAATGAAACATTAATTAAATTCTGAACGTGAGTATTCAACTTTCCCGCCAAATTCTTCTGCTTCCTTCCCATTTACTCTTGTATGTAATGAACCTCAGCAACATTAACAAATTTGTCAAAGAATGAAAAATACATGCTGCTAATCATCTCACTTTCATACAGATATAATGGCACAATTAAAATGATTAACTCTTTAATGATATTAACTTTTGAACATATAGCAAAGTGAGATTAAGTATTGGTAGATTTAGTATCAGTCTGAACGAATGAACAAATGAAAAATGTACTGTAGTAAACCAAGCTGGCTTATGAAAGAATGAATGAAGATGCACTACTGTCAAAGAACGATGGGTAGAGTTACCAGAATGAATGAATGCAATTTTGTTTGATTGGGTTAATGGGAACATGCTGGTTCCCTTGCAAGAGGTTTATAGTGCAATATACTAAAGTCGACTTTTACATGCGATATATGGAAAATACAATTATTTTTGGCCAAAAATAAAGAGTTGACTTTTACACTAGTATATATGGTAATTACTTCACTCAGTGGGTCGTGAATCAATGAGATATGGATAGTGATAGAATCTGGGGCATTGAATAAATTTGTAGAAATACAGATTTTTAATTAGTAATGGATTGAAACATTATGGAGACCAGACTGTTGAGGCAGAGATGAGATCAGCCATGATCTTATCAAAACAGTGGAACAGGCTTGAGGGACTGAAATGCCTAATCCTGCTCCTAGTTATGTTCATAATCTACAAAAAGAGGGGAGAATAATGAATCATAGGGAGAGTTATATAAAGACTAGTTTTGCAGCTTTGACCAACTACTTATGGAATCACTACTTGCGTGGCAATGGTTCCCAAAGTGATTTTTTGAAGACAGAATATCCAGTATTACAGTACTAATTGGTATAAACTGCAAGTGTTCAGAAAAACCTGCCTACTCGGAATTATAGACAGATTTTGTTTGCATTTCATTTGAATCTCTGAATTTACGTAACCCTGCTTTCTATAACTGGAACTCAAAATTCTGAAACAGAAATAGAAAATGCTTGCAAAACCTAACATGTCTAGCAGCATCTGTGGGTAGAAAGTAGAGTTAAATGTTTCAAGTCAGACGATTCTTCATCAGAATTATGGTTTGGATAAAAGTACATTCAAGACTTTCTGTAACTTGCTGCAAATACTTGACCATGAATAACTCTACTTTTAACCAAATGAATGATAAACTCTGTGTTACTTTAGATGTTATAACACTGTCATGATGACTGTTTTGCATCACAAGACAAGACATCTCAAAGTACCGCCCTGTGTTCTAACACTGGATAAAAAAGGAACAACTGCAGCCGTCAATTGGTATCTAGAGGTTCAGGGCATTCCATGCACATTTTGATTATATTAAATAGCAAAACAGGAGAAGGTACCATCATCTAATATATAATACAAACCTTCCTTAACATTAGCATATAAATGTAAGTGCTCCCTTTGGTACTCGATAGACAATGATATAATTTTAAAAAAGCACATTTTGATCAAATAATGCCTTTATCAGGCAGTCACTCTCTCCTCTCCTTTCAAGTTTAGTTCCTGACCTCATTGCAACTTAGTTAAAACTGGGACAAAACAGTTGAGTAGTTCTGGCTGATCACAAACTGTGTTGTTGTAGGCTAGTGGAGCCAAATGGCTAGTATATTATCAGTGTTAGGTTCGGAATTAAATGAGAAGGATAAACCAGAAAACCACAAAAATCAATCAATCATTCTAATGTCGGAGAAAGCTTTATTGAAAAGACTGGTGCAACAATCCAGTTCCAAGAAAAAAAACCATGAATAAATTTCCATCTTGTAGCACTTTATCACATCCTCAGAGGTTTCTAAAGAGTTTTATAATTAATAAATTATTTCTGATGTGCATTCACTGTGCAGGCAAGTTGATTTCCCATTTATAAACTGTTGCAGTCCGTGTAACCTTGCTAAATTAAATCATTTTAAGGTGATGCTCATAATTAAGGACCCTATCCCTTGCACAAAGTAAAACTGTCTTGTTTTTTGTACTTTGTTCATCAACGAATAAAGACACTATGATTTTTAAAACTTTAACTTGTTCTGCTGTTCCTGCATACACTTCAAAATGGAGCCACATAATCCACATTGCCTCTCATCAAATGGTACCAAAATGTACCATTAAATTTAATGCAGAGAAATGTGAATGTTAGTTATATGCCCACCTCAGCAGTCTGTCTTCATGCAGTATGCAACAATTCTTTAGAGGTTTTACATTACCTGCAAAGGTTGAAATTATGTTAAACTTGCGATTTTATTGGTATCAAAAATAACCATGGTTCTAATTACACTCCTGGGAAAGACTTATATATTCACTTTCCTCAGACCTAAAAAGATGATCACGACTATTCTCTACTTTGTGTAAATTAGTCAATGTTGTAGATTTTGTAAAAATTCAACATGTTCACACATTATGACACCTCCACAGTAGATGGGACCTGAACCCCGGTCTTCTGGATCAAAGGTACAGGACATTGCACAAGAATCCCCTGGTCAATGTTGTATCCATACTTCCAATGCCCCTTCAATTCTGTAGGCTATATTTTGTATCATATGGCACTCCAACTGCATTTTGAAAAGCAACATGTACAAATTCCAATTGGTGAATGGAATGCAGTATAGAAAAGAATTGTTAGTCAAACATCCAACCTAATTTAGTCCAATTTAGATTAGACTTACAGTGTGGAAACAGGCCCTTCGGCCCAACAAGTCCACACCGACCCGCCGAAGCGCAACCCACCCATACATTTACCCCTTACCTAACACTACGGGCAATTTAGAATGGCCAATTCACCTGACCCGCACATCTTTGTGACTGTGGGAGGAAACCGGAGCACCCGGAGGAAACCCACGCAGACACGGGGAGAACGTGCAAACTCCACACAGTCAGTCGCCTGAGGCGGGAATTGAACCCAGGTCCCTGGCGCTGTGAGGCAGCAGTGCTAACCACTGTGCCACCGTGCCGCCCCAAAACTTCAGTCCCATTACAAAAGTCAAGTATCCCAGATTGTCGTCTTTAAAGGTTTCCAATATTAGAATGATTGGTTGTGGTTTTCTGGTTTATCCATCTCATTTAAGTAATAACATATACAATATACTAGTCATTTGCCTCCACAAGCCTACAACTATATGGCATGTGATCAGCCAGAGCCACTGACTGTTTCATCCATTTAAACAAAGTTGCAATGAGGTCAGGAACTGAACTTGAAAGAGGAGTGAGACTGCCTGATAAAAGGCATTATTTGATCAAAATGTGCTTTATAAAAAGAATACGTATGTATTTCCAGGATGTGGGTGCTAGTGGCTCAGCCTATATTTAGTTGCCCATCTTTAACTACCCTCGCTAAGGTAGTTGAGAGTTGCCTCATTGAATTACTGCAACTAATTGTGCAGCTTGGAAGGGAATGCCAGGATTTTGCCCAGCAAGTGAAGTAACTGCAATGTAATTTTAAGTCAGGTTGGTGCAAGACTTGGTGGGAAACTTAAGGTAGTCATGTTTCCAGGCATCTTCTGGCTTATTCCTTGCAGATATGGAAAGGGCTATTGAAGCAAGCTTCGCAGGTTTTGCCCCAATGCATCTTGTACAAGGAGCATACTACCACCACAAAAATGAATGTTTAAGATGGTAGATGAGATGCTGATTAAGTGGATTGCTGGTCCTTGGTGTCAAGCTTTTTGATGGTACACACAACGAGTATGGCCACTTTATACCTCAAACCCTCTAGTGCTGGCAACAACTTGGTAAATTTTTTCTGAACTCTCTCCAATTTGATCCTTCCTATTACAGGGCAACCAGAACTGCACACAGTACTTCAGAAGTGGCCTCACCACTGTTCCTAAATGACCTTAACATATCCCAGCTCCTGTACTCAAATGGCCTGAGCAACGAAGACAAGCATACTAAACACCTTAATCATCCTGTCTACCTGTGTCACAACTTTCAAAGAGCTATGTACCTGAACCCCTAGGTCTCTGTTTGACAACACTACCCAGGGTCCTGCCATTAACTGTATAAGTCCTGCCCCTGTTTCTTTTACCAAAATGCATCTCACATTTATCCAAATTAATGTGTATCTGCCATTCCTCAGCCCTTTGTAATCTTGGATAACCTCTTTCACAGTCATCCACCCCACCAATTTTGGTGTCATCCCCAAACTTATTAACCATTCCTCTTAAATTCTCATTCAAATCAGTTTATATAAATGACAAACCAGTTGACCCAGCAATGATCTCTGTGGAACACTGCTGGTCACATGCCTCCAGTCCGAAAAGCAACCCTCCAACACCCTCTGTCTACCTTCAAGTTAATTTTATATCCAATTGACAAGCTCTCCACGAAGCCCATGTGATCTAATTTTACTAATCAGTTTACTGCGCAGAACCTTGTCAAAGGCTTTACTGAAGACATTAACCGGTCTGTCCTCAATCCTTTTTGTTATAGTAGAATTCCATGTCAACTGTTCATGACTGTTTATCTGTAGCTCGTATCCATTTATTAGTAGTGAATAACAATAAGTCCAGAATTGTGGTCATCATCATCAGCAAGATACACTGCAACAACTCAGCAGTGCTTCTTAGACAGCATCTTCCAAACTTACGCACTCTACCATCCAGCAAGGATAGCAGATACAGGGAAGCATCATCACTTGCAAATTCCTTTTGAAGCCCCATAATCATCCTGATTCAGAATGGTAATGCCACTCCATCACTGTCACTGGATCAAATTCCTTCTCAAACAACTTTTGGGTATACCTGCAACACATGACCTGCAGCAGTTCAACAAAGCAGCTCAATGCCACGACCTCAAGGGCAATTGGAAGGTGATTGGCCTAGTCAACATCTTGTAACACATTATCTAGTCAACAAAGCCATATCCCATTAAAGAATTATGAAATCACTATTGAGACAGAAAGCATCAGAAGTGGATAATGCAGAAGACATGAAGGTCAGGATTTTTAAATGTATCACAAAACTCAATATTTTTGCTTAATAATCTTTGTAGTTGCGCATGGACATCATCAAAATAATGCCAGAACGGTGATATCACTAGCAGCTCGAGCATGAATTCTTAATTTATAGAAATGCCACTAAATTCATTATTGAAAATAATAATGAAGTACAATGGATTTTAAATATGGCATTTTAAAAGTACTTTCTTTTTTACATTTAGACAAACAAACACAAACATAAGGTAACTTTATATTGGTTCACAAGTATCATCTGAATAAATTCTGCCTCAGACGTCTCCATGACATTAGGTCCCTCCTGTGTTAATGGATTCTTTAATCAATGTGGACAACTTCCCTGCTTTTGTTTTTAAACTGGCTGCCTTGTCACCAATATTAGGTGCTTAATTCTCCCAATGCTTGGTGGTAATGTAAAATTCAGTGAAAATCTTTAAACAAAATATATAAATATCCGAGTCCTTGTATCTAACATCAGTAAACTATCCAATCCTGTTCAGGGTTTTTGATGGGCTACAATAGATGAATATATTCCAAACTAAAATAAGCAGCAATATTTATTTCACATTTTAAATTACTATCCAAATTCACATCAACTTCTGACTCTATAGGCTTTTGTTCTTTTGAAACAGATTTAATTCACTACATTATAGTAAATGGTTTAACTATGCAAGAACACTCACTGACTTGCTCCTTGTAGGACCAATTTGAGAGAATGAGGAGAATTCCAACATCCCTTCTTGATGGATTTTAAGAAAACATTGAAAAAAAATAGAAAAAGCTGGTTACCAAAATCAAGGCATATATAATAATAATAAAGCCAGTGATTTGCTTTAATAAAAAGGCTTGTGCACAGAAATAGTGAGTTATTGTAAGTGGCTATTTTCCATGCTGGAGGATGGTAGATTGATTGTTCCACCAAGAATCAACGCCAGGGGATCACCTTTAGGATGTACACAAATGAATTGGATATCAGAAGAGAGAAATTTCAAAATTTACCAAGTATACCAAAGTTGGAAGTGTGGCAAACAGTGACAATGATATTAATAAATTACACCAGGACATTAATAGGTTAGTAGACTTCAATATGCAGAAGTATGAAATGATACATTTTAGCAAACGGACAGGGAAAGGCAGTACAAACTTCACAGTAAAGTTCTAAAGTGTGGAGAAAGAAAAGATCCTGTGGGGTCACATACACAGATCTTTGAAAGTAGCAGGGCATATTGAGAAAGTGGCATTTTAAGCCTCATAACCAGAGAATGAGCATAAAGAAGAGTGCTAAACCTTTATAAAGCTTTGGTTAGGCCACAACTGAACTGGTACTTCTAGTTCTGGTCATCACATCAAGGACAAGGCGAGGGTGCAGAAGAGATTTACGACTCCGGAAATGGAAGAATTTCCATTGATAAATGTTAGAGCACACAATAAATAGAAATAAGCAATTCAGTCTCTCAACCCTGCTCCAATCAATGATTATGGTTGGCTGAAATTTGGTATTAACTCCACTTTCCTGCATCCTGTGAAATAACTCTGGACTCCTTTATTAATCAAGAATCTGTCTAACTCCTAATCATAGACAATAACCCAATTCTTCAGTGCTCTGGAGGTAGAGAATTCGAAACACAGACCACCTCAGGAAAATCTTCCTTACCTCAGCCTTAACGATAAGATTCTTCATTTTGAAAGTGTTCCTTCATTCAAGATTGCCCAAGATAAGAAATATACTTCACATCATTAATCTCCTGGAGGTCACTGAACAGAAACTTAAGGGGGGCAATCATATACTACAGATGAAAGGATAGCTCAGAGATTCAGAATTCTGCAACAGCATTTCCTCATTTTGGAAAAGAAATGCTTGGATAAGTGCAGCTGCAACAACGTGAAGCTCAACACTATCGAAGACACTGCAACTAGACTCGCTGGCACACCATTTGCTTCATTACTGCCAGAAGCTGGACAGGACAATGGTTAGGCCACTTTTGGAATGCTGCATTCAATTTTGGTCTTCCTGCTACAGGAAAGATTTTGTAAAATTTTAAAGGGTGCAGAAAAGATTTCCAAGAACGTACCAGGACTGGAGGTCACAGGTTATAGAAAGCTGAAAAGGCTGGGGCGGTTTTCCCTGAGGTATCAGAGGCTGAGGGGTAACCTTATACAAGTTTACAAAATCATGAGGGGCATGGATAGGGTGAATAGACAAGGTTTTTTTTCTCCAGAATAGGGGACTCCAAAACTAGAGGACATAGGTTTAAGGTGAGGAGGAGGTAAGCTCTTAAAAGGGACCGGAGGGGTAACCACTTCATGTAGAAAATGATGTGCATATGAAATGAGCTGCCAGAGTAAGTGGTGGAGGTTGGTACAATTACATCATTTAAAAGGCATCTGGATGGGTTCATGAATAGCAAGGGTTGAGAGAGATATGAGCCAAATGGGACATTTAGGATATCTGGTCAGCATGGAGGAGTTGGACCAATGGGTCTATTTCCATTCTGTACAGCTCTGACTCTAGGTGCTACAATGCATCATCTGCAAGATGCACTGGAACAATTCAAAGTTCATTCAACACAATCTTCCAAACAGAAAACTGCTACCACCTGGAAGAAAAAGTACAGAAGTTACACAGAAACATTATTTCCTTCAAGTTACATCCAGTCTATAATCACTATTCTGGTGTCAAAATTCTGGAGTTTCCTCTACCAGCAAGCATGGGCCTAGTTATATAGACAAAGTGCTGTGCTTCAAATAGAAGGCTCACCTTCAAGGACAACTAGGAATAGGTTTTTAAAAAAAGTTGTCCTTGCAATAGAATTAGAATTAGCCTTTATTGTCACATATACTCAACAAATATAGTGAGAAGTTTATATATTGCCACTTACAGCACCTTCTTAGGTATAAAAGGTACCTAGGTACAACTTCTGTAGTTACAGATCTCAGAGAGAAATAAAATGTCCAGAGTTGCACAAATAGAAGTTCGGAACCACTGTCTTCCAAACCAGACCATACTGGCACCTCGCCTCCAGTCTGCGCCAGATCATGGCTCCAGATGGCACCAGACTTCACCTTGAGAAATGGGAGACTAGGAGATCGCTTCCAAAATGCCACACTGGATGGCCGCAGTTACAGTTTCCTATTTCGCCATCTTGGATGGAAGAAAAAGTTTAAAGAAATAGGGTACTCAAGACAAACAAATAAAAGCATTTAAACCAAACAGACTTCAAACCTGTAAAAAACAAGGACTAGAAAGGCACAGGGAAGAAAAGGGCTTAAAAGGAATGAAAGACTGATGAGATAAGGCCAATGGTAGGTGTCTTTTTGCTAGGATGGGGGATTTCAAGACTGGAGGCCACATTAAGAGGAGGTGAGAAATTTTAAAATAATATCAGGGGCAATTTTTAAAGAGGGTTGTTCGGGTGTGCAATTAACTTCCTGAGGAAGTGGTGGATATGGGCACAATTACAACATTTAAAAGACATTTGGATAAGTACATGAATAGGGAAGTTTGGACGGACAGGGGCCAGGAGCAGGCAAGTGGAGGACTAATTGGAATGTCCAATCAGGCTGATTTGACCAAAGGGTCTATTTCCATACCAAATGACTGCATCACTCAATGAAGATCACGCTGAAAGAAAGATAACTTGATTGATTATAAAAACACAAGAATGAAGAACCAAGGCACTAATATGCTGAGAGGTAAGAGATATAAAGGTTCACAAGGTAGCACAGTAACACAGAATTAGCATAAGACACACCAAGACGACTGAGGAGAGAAGTCACGTGGAGGATTTCTTTAAAAAGGTAAATGAGAAACATACGCAAGTGAAAACATTGATTTAAATGGAAGAAAAATGAACGAATGAGTGAAACTTAAGCATGAAAAATAGGCGGCGTCCATAAAGCATGATGAAGGATTAGATCATAAGACGAAGGGAGCAGAAATTAGGCCATTCAGTCCATTGAATCTGCTCCTGCATTCAATCATGGCTGATAAGTTTCTCAACCCCATTCTCCTGCTTTCGCTCCGAAACCCTTGATACTCAAGAACCTATTTATCTCAGTCTTTGAATATATTCAATGACCTGGCTTCCACAGCCTTCTGTGGCAACAAATTGCATGGATTCACCACTGAGAGGCTGAAGTAGTTTCTTCTTATCTCCATTCTAAAAGGTCTTCCCTTTTCTCTAAGACTATGACCACGGGTCCTAGTCAGTCATACCAATGGAAACATCTTCCCAACATCTACTCTGTCCAGGCCATTCAGTTTTCCGCATATTTCAGTTAGACCCTTCTCAACTCCAGAGTCCTCAAACATTCATTTGTTAAGCTTTTCATTCCTGGGACCACTCGCGCGAACCTCCTCTGAACACACTCCAGGGCCAGTACATCCTTCCTGATTCACACAGAAAAACAAAAGAAATGCAGTTTCTCGAAGGAGACAACTTACAACACATGGTAGTGTACAGAATGTACAGAACATGAGAACAAAAACCAAAAGACAGATTGCAGAAGATTAATATTAAAATAAAAACCAAACATGACATCTTCAACCTCAGTGCAAAAGTTGAAGAGTGCCACACAGCTTCTAAGTGAAGACCACAAGACATGAGCAGAATTCGGCCATCCAGCCCATAAAGTCTGCTCCACCATACGATTAGAGTCATACAGCACAGGTGCAGACCATTTGGTCGATACAGTCCATGCTGAACACAGGCCCACTTGCCTGCTCCTGGCCCATATCCCTACAAACCTTTCCTATTCATGTATCTATCCAAATGCCTTTTAAACATTCACCACTTCCTCAAACTTCATTTCAACCACGCAACATCCTGTGTGTAAAAAGTTAGCCACACGTCTTTTTTAACATCTCTCTCCTCTCACCTTAAAATGTGCCCTCTAGGCTTGAATTCCTCCCATGCAAGGGAAAAGATAATTACCATTAACTCTGTCTATACCTCTTGTTATTTTTAAAATGTCTATCAGGTCGCCTCTCAACCTATGTTCCAGTGCATGGCTGATTGGGTTTCTCAAACCCATTCTCCTGCCTTCTCCCAGAAAGATTTGATCCCTTTTCTAATCAGGAACATATCCATCCATTAAATACACTCAATGACTTGGCCTCCACAACCCGTCTGCGGCAATAACTTCTGCAATCACCACCTTATGGCTGGAAAACATTCCTCCTCATCTCAGTTCTAAAGGATTGCCCTTCACTTGTACGCTGCACTTTCACATCCTAGCCACTCTTACTAGTGGAAACATGTTCTCCACAAGTACTCTATCCAGACTTCTAAGTATTCTGTAAGTTTTAATAGGATCTCCCCTCATCCTTCTAAACTCCACTGAGTACAACCACTGAGTACTCAACCCCACATACCCTTCATCCCTGGGATCATTCTTGTAAACCTCCGCTGGACCCCTTTCAAAGTCAGCACATGCTTCCTCAGATATGGGGCCCAAAACCGCTCACAATATTCCAAACATGGTCCAACCAGTGGCTTATAAAGACTCAGCAGTATACCTCTGCTCTTGTTTTTGAACCCTCCTGAAATTAGTGTGAATATTGCATTTGCCTTCCTAACTGCCACATGAACCTGCATGTCAACCTGAAGAGAATCCTGAACTAGAACTTGCAAGCCTCTTTGTGCTCAGATTTCTAAAGCCTTGCTCCATTTAGAAAATATAGTCTACGTGTCGATTCTTTCTACCGAAATGTGTAACCTCTCACTTTCCCACATTGAATTCCATCTGTCACTTGGACAGGCTCGAAGAGTGGACACACAAGTCTTTCTGCTGCCTACCTGCTTCCCCAACACTGCCTGCTCCTCCATCTATCTTTGAATAATCTGCAAACTTAGCAATGTCCTCAGTTCCTTGGTCCAGATTACTAATGCAAGCCTCAAATAGTTATACGCCCAACACTGACCCCTGTGGAACTCCAGTAGTCACTGGCAGCCATCCTTATTTATCCTTACTCTCTGACTTCTGCCAGTCAGCCAATCTATCCATCCATGTTAATACTTTACCCCTAATACCATGGGCTCCTATCTTATTTAGCTGCCTCCTTTGCAGCACCGTGTCAAAGGTCTTCTGGAAATCAGAGTATATCACACCCACCAGCTCTCCTCCAACTTGCCTGTTATGTTATCAAAGAATTCTAACAGCCTGAGACGGAATGGGGAGCGCAAGAGAGGACAAAAGAGAAAAAAAAAGAGTGAAAAAGAAGAGGACAAAAGACAGAAAAGCAGAATGCCGGTTGAACAAATCATTACTGCTGCAAAATACATGTACAAATCTGGTTAGAGTTTAAATTTAAATTCAGATTTTATGACTTTAATACCAATTCATTACAAAAAAGATGTATTTTTAAAAAATAAACACATGACCAGTTTTTTTCCAGGATACCTACAAATATCATTTTGCATCATTAACAGTCAAAGGTGAGTACATTCAGCCAGAGTATATTACATATACAGGTGCCATTAAACTAGATTCACACTTTTATGCTGTAAAGTATAAGTATTATACCCTGCACACATTGCTCTGTTTTACAAGGTCAGCAAATAGCTCACACTTATTTTATTTAAACAACTCCATTTATTTAAACTTCCAAACAATAGCTGGCTACTGACAAAGGCCACAAACAGTACATCTGGGACAGCATACAGTGTAAAACTGACATAACCTGGGGAAAAACACCTAGCAAACGAGCCTAAAAGCTGCAATTCCTTGCTGGTGATAAGAACAGCTAGTATAAATCCAATGTTTGTACTTGCTGCCACTATCAATCGTATTCTTTAACCTTCATTCATACTGGAGAGCAAATTAACGCTCAGTTTAAAAAAATTAAAATATCCACCATAATTGTGTTTCAAAATATTGAGGCTCAAGAGGAGAAAAAAAATGAAAAGAAAACCTGGTCTTTATGTACAACAATTCTGTTTTATACCTTAATTCTACCACAGAGAGTCATCACCCTCCAAAACTCAATTGCACATGGTAAGGCTATTAATAGTACAATAAAAATCTGCAAAAAATCAAGAGTCAATATAATGTACAATATTCTACAATATTTATGTTGATAATGAATACAGAAGTGCCATCAAAATTTACAGTAAGTTCATTCAAACTTGGAATTGATTGGAAAGTACTGTACACTGTGGTTAGTATAGAACCAAAAGATTTATGCATTAAGCCTTAAAGACTGATCTTCTCTTCTCCTTGAAGAGATATCTATATCTATGGAGTCTTTACCAACTATCAGTCTTAGTCTTTTTGCCTGAGGAAGTGGAATAAAGTCATCTTCAAATTCATCATCATAATCCTCCTCAGATGATGAGGAAGAAGAGGACGATGATGAGGATGAAGAAGATGATGAATCATCTTCCTCATCATCGTCCTCATATCTGCGTTGTCTGTGTTCATCCACTTCTCCATTTGCCCTCACAAAAACAGAATCATCACAACACACACCACTATCACAGAGATCTTCCATGAGGGAGTGTGATCGCTTAATTCCTTTAATCTGTTCCTCCCGTTTCAGCTGTATTTTGAGTTTTGTAGAACTATTTCCTGAGCCTGTGGTAAACCCATTACTGAGCTTTGCTACATAATTGTTACTTTTGTCATTTTCATGGTCTTTGCTCAGTTTGATACTAATCTTGGATTTCTTTCCATCCATTTCTTGGTCATTAGTTTTACTACTACTGCTGTCACGTCTTCTGCGCAAAGTCAATTTGGGAATCCCAGTACTGTTTTCAAGTATCAATTGTGCATCATATCTTGTGATTCGCCGTTTTTTTCTGTTTCTTTCACCTGTTGTCCTGGAATCTTTCATTTTATGAGATTCTGAACTTTTTGTTTTGTGAGAAACCATAAAAGAGTCTGAAGTGCCACAATTTGATGAACCAATATAGTCTCTGTATACACCAGTCATATCCACTAAATTGACTTTATCATTCCCATTAAGATTGCGAATTGGGGGAGGGCTTATCAATTCTGGTATAGATTCATCCTTTATATTCTGTTTTACAGAACAAGATAGCACGTGCTCACATTCATCTAGTTGTGCAGGAATTTTTTCTCGTTTTCCATGTTGTAACCTCCTTCTGCTCAAACATATGCCATTATTTTGACAATTCGTCCCTTTATCAGATAATGATTCTTGGATCAATGTATTTACATGAGCACCATCACAGACACGTTGAATGGAGTCAATATGTTCACTTTCTTCGCCGCAAAGATTTACACTGTCCACAGTATTTGGTTCAAGCTCCAATGAAGAAACAACATCAAAGGACTCCTTAAGGGCAAGTTTTGTTCTTTTTGCCCGACGGGTCATGTAAGTACAAGGTACTGCTCCGTTTCTGATGCGGGAAAGTTTATGCAATTCTTTTACAGAATTCATTTTATTTTCTCGAACAGAATGCCTGGTCAGACACTTACCCGAACTTTCAACTTTTGCTGGCCCCTCCAAATCTTTGTCCTTTTCAAGTGGCAAATTCTTATAAAGAACTACTTTAGGTTCCTTGAGAACGAAATTGTCCATTTCAAGATTTCTAAAAGTGGTCTTTTGTTCTGACCTTCTAGATTCACTTCTTAACCTCGATTTTGAGGCCAATGACCTAACCGGCCTTGAGGTTTTCAGTTTCTTTGGTACCTTGGAATTACCTACAGAACATAGTTTTGAAGAGGATGAGGTAGAGCCAGAGGCAGTTGATGTTCTGGGTAGATTTTGCCTTGTCCTGCTTTTGCTATCCTTTTTCAAATTCATAGATTTTCTAGTTGCAGCTGAAATACAGAGATCAATAGGTAAATTACAATTAATTTGCAATGTACATTTTCTACATAAAACAAGCAAAAAAGATATCACTCTAGGTTAACATAAACATAATACTTGAGCCTATTGACAACAGAACTTCCTGCAGCACTTCATTCTACTTCCTCACCAATCTGTTATTTCAGCTCCCAAATATTTGACAGGATTTAGTTGTTGAAGATGTGCAAATTAACTGAGCTTAAAATTGTTTTACTTAATTTTTCATAGTATAATTTCTAATGTTTAAGTTCCTTAAATCAGTGTTGAGTAATATGTTACAACTTACCCATTCATAGCTTTCTGACTGATATCTTACAGAAATTACTTGCTTGGCTGATTAAAAATAGAATTATACATAATGGGTAAACATAGATACAAACCCAGCATTAAAGTATACAGGCCACATTTTGGGACATCTAACACCATTATTAGAAGGAGAAACAGAAAAGAAAAAAGGCAAAAGTTTATGGAAAATGGGTCAACAGGAAATGAAGAACAATTTGCTAAGAAAAACGGGAAAAGTAGAACGGTGCCTTGAGTAGAATTCGGGTAAGACTCAAAAATTTGGGTTGGGGGGGGGGGGTGGTAGAGCGGTGGGTGCTGGGGGATGAAAAACACCACTGGATGTAACCCTTCAAAATATTAAGATTTAATTAAGATGCACTTAATTTTTGGAATAATGCAAGAAAATAAAAAGAAATCAGCACTATGGCAGAGGCGGAGAGAAAACGAATTTGTTTCACAGCAGTCTCTTGCGACCGAATTATGAAACTTCAAGGTAAAATCAAGCTTTATCATAAGTGTTGTTAAATAATAAGCTGTTGCAGTTGAAAAACATGGCAAATGGAGCGTGCTTTAAATGGGAAATTTCTCACTACTGCACCACCTACAGGCATCAAGTGGAATTTATTAACAAATCTCAATAAGGATCATTTACAAATAATATTTACCGACTTACATAGTGAGATGCTGTCGACCAAAATTTGTTTCATTGATAACCATAAATCTTTCAAATACAACTTAGACATGCTAAATCAATCACATTAAAAAAATTAACAGATCATCTAGAGATAAAACCTTATTATGACCAGAATGATTACTGTACAGTTCGTGCAGAGATTGTCTCATTTTCATTCTCTACAGAGTTATTTGGCATTGCCATCATGTAAATAACAAATGCAAAACACAGTAGCTCTAAACTCAGTAGCCATGATACATTAAGAACTATTGGCAGGAATATAATCACCACAATCTGTTACCTCATAATCCAGTACTTTCCCCAGTCTATCATTACAGTTGGGCTCAGGAAACAATGAAGTGTGTAAATGACCACCACAGCAGCAATGAGGTATAGAAAATCATGTAACAATCTGGCAACACTATAATGCAGCGCTGCATGCTTTTCAGACAACGAAATCTGTATATTGTAGTCAGAGCTAAGTGATGCCACAATCAATAGATAATATCAAAATTCGATCACCTGCAACATCCAGTGGAATGGCAGTAAACAATTAAGAAAATGGAGACAGCTCAAAATTCCCATCCTTAAAGACAAACTATTTTTATAAAAGACAAGGCTGAAAAAATTGGAGTTATCTTTGGCCTTAAGAACAAAGTTAAATAATCTACCTCAGCCCAATGGAGAGATCCTGACTTTGACAGAGGATTCTTCACTATCGGATTCCATTCAATCCATATGATAGCAAGAAACAGAAGGTACTGGATACAGCTAAAGCTACAAAAAGCTGATAAAATACTAGTAGCAGCAATAACATCTGTGCCTCAGTTCCTCTAGAATACTAGCATCTATCCAACCAGGAAAATTGCCTGATTATGTTCTGTACTTGAAATGTTGCAGCAATCCAATTAGGTTAATTGCTTTTTGATCAGTTTACTAGCAAAGGAAAGTGATGGAAGGTGTTGTCATCATTGGGTGCACATCAATTCAGGTAAAGATGGAGCTCATGGTCTTAAGTTTCTGTCACAAGTCTTAACATGACTGAACAGGCTGTTTAGTTATCTGCAAAACTTTAACTAAATGGGACCGAACATCACACAAGAGAGTGGGTTTAAGCAGGTAAAATATGATTCTTTCCTTCTGTCTTCTGCAAAATTAAGACACGACTATTCATCAGCATGACTCAAATTGATGAATTATTTTCTGCTATTGTGAATGGCTGGCAGCATGCTTCTACCAATAACAAATTAATACTGCCTCGCATGAACAGAGCGGAAGTGTCTGTAAATCATTTTCTTTGTTCTCCCCAGAACTTTAGCCATCCTAGAGCGAAGAACAAGATCTGGCCAAGGAGACAGCTTTTCACCTATTGGAAATTGTGTCCAGTCCAGAAAAGTTCATTTTGTAGGGTGTTGCCCAAATGGTTACGGAGCTGGCTTCAAGGACATTAGTGTTTGACATTCCTCCAACATGGTAGAGGCATGGTTGATTGAACGTCTCTTCCATAGTGTGTTGTTACACAGCCCAGGTCACAACGTAGTGCAGGAGTGAGGTAATAACAATTGCTT
Organism: Hemiscyllium ocellatum; assembly: GCF_020745735.1. NCBI lineage: Eukaryota > Metazoa > Chordata > Chondrichthyes > Orectolobiformes > Hemiscylliidae > Hemiscyllium > Hemiscyllium ocellatum. The sequence goes on from NC_083418.1 coordinate 40,157,671, forward strand.
TGATTTGTGTAAAGTGCTGTTGGCCAAACCACCAAGGATACCTACTCAACAGTAATCTGTTAATGGATGCTCAGCATTACATTGAAATTAAGATTGAAAAAAACCTGAACCAAAAGGGACAACAAGAATAACGCTCCATGACATTAAGGGACCATCTGATCCAGTGTGGAACTTTTGCAAAACTGAAGTCAACGAAAATTAGGAGGCAACTCTGCCTGGCTGGAGCTAATACCAAAAACAAAGAAAGATGAGCAATATTACTTGTGGCCAAATCATTTCAGTTTCGCCAGGCAATGTCCTATGATCAATTATCCTTAGCTGCTTCAAAGATATTCCTTCCTGAAGGATAGGACTTCAAATGGTTACTGATGATAGTTCAGTCTTCAATTCCATTTGCAACTCTGCAGGCATGAAACTGCTTTGTTACTTGCAAGCCACAAGATCTGGACATGTTCAGGCTTGTCTCAAGTGGCAGTCATAACGTGCAAGTGCCAGGCATGATAACCTCCAAAAGATGAAAGACCAAACATCTATTATTTAATCGCATTTGTATCAACAAATCCCCCCTCATCCATAGCCTGGGAGACACCATTGACCAGAAACTTAATTGGATTGATACTGACTAGAGCAGGTCAGAGGTTAGCTATCTATAACAAGTGACAAACATCTGACTTTACAAAGTCTTTCCACCACTTACAGGAATACAAAGAATGCTCTCCACTTGCCTGGAACAGTGAAGTACAATACATGAAATTAAGCATCATTGTTGTGAAGCGACTGAGTATTTTTTTAAAAAATGCTTTAAGGGCTCATGCTCAATGCTTGAGAAAAATGAATCCAAGTTATAATGACCTATCTGCACAGGATTTAAAAAATGCTAACTGTGCAAGGTTGCATGTGATGGGAGAAAGGAAGGATGACTGCATGCAGTTTGTTTTATTGTATAACATTTCTGAAATGGTGTTACATTTATTGAGGGACAGAAACTTTTAAGAACTGTCTTTTTATTTTGTTTCATAAAAACTGAACTGAGGAACGGCAATTTAAAAAAAAAAGTATTTTCACCAGGTGCTGTTTTGAAAAATAACTTGACATTACCGCCAGATATGTAAACAACTACTTGAACAGAATAATTGAAAGTTGAGTTGCAGACAACTTGGAGCCAAGTGAGGTGTAATGGTGCAGCTTTTGCTGGTATAAAAAGGTTGACTGGTCAATGAACAGATGGCAGTTATCAATGACAGAGTCCTTTCTGCTTGCCGACAATAATGTGATCTGTTCTCAGGTAACTAATCAGCTTGGGAGCTGGGAACAAATTACAGAGAAATAAATATGAAAGAACTGTGGATGCTGGAAATAGAGTGCTTGATCAACCCATCCACTATTTTTAAAATTCACTACTCCTACCCCCACTGGTGTACCAAATTCACATTGCGTACCTCTTCCATCCACAAGATGTATGACGGTGATTTGCCAAGATTTCTTCAATAGCACTTCTCAAGGATGAGCATTACCACATAGGACAAGGGCAACAGAAGCATAGAAATACCACCAGGTGGTGCAGCAACCCAACTTGGAAATATACTTTCATTACTTCAGTGGGGCTGGGTAAAAATTATTGAACACTATTTGTAGCACCATGAGAACACTGTGGGAATAATTTCACCCTAGTGTTGAAATATCTAGTTCATAATTCATGTGATTAGATATATATTTAGTTTTAGCTATACAAAATGAGAACACATAATTGAGAAACTGATTTTAATTGTGATATAAGTACAATGCAAACAAGCCTCCACTTCTTAAAAGGTAACCTGTGTTTATTTTAGAAGGCCAAGAAGTTGACAGTGAAAAAAAATTAAAGTAAGCCAATTTTAAACAGCTTGGTAATGTCACCATGCTTATTTGTGAGCTTAGTTTGTAGAGGTAAAAGCTGGCAATTTTGGAAAGGTTGTAAACGTCTATACAGACATACATTATTCATGTGGGTTCCAGAATGAGTAACACAGAAGGCAAATTAACTTGTTTACATTTTCATTTGAGGGCAACACAACTAAGTCCATAGGGGAGATGTGATGGTAAATGGTTTCTTCCTAATTTAAACGATGTATGTCTGCTGACAGAAGCAACACATCCAGTTTGGGAACTGACCAACAGCTAGATATCATGTCTTGCGTAGGGTGCAACTCACCAATTAGGGACAGCCAAATGAAAATGAATTATTTAGGCCTATGCTGCTACATTTTCTGTCTTTGAAGCAAAGTACAATGCTCCAGCTGGTGCTCATCCGCTCCACCCATTCTTCTCCTCCTTTTCTTCCTCTTAGCGCTTCATTTTCCCCCGAACCCTGTCAAGCAATGACTCCCAGCCTGGCACAGTGGCTTCCTAGCATGACATGGTGACTTCCTGGCCTGGCACAGCAGCCTCCTCCCATCACAGCCTCCTGGGTGTGATGAACTACAATCTCTCAGGCTTATGATTCTCAATGTGAAACGTAGCATGGTCTGGAGCCACAGCCCAGTGCAGACTGAAAACAAGATGCCATCGTGGTCTGTTGTTCTTAACTACTATCTCTGCAATGCTGGGCATTTCATTTCTCTATTGTCTAAAATCTTGTAAGTAAAGCTGTACCTAGGTCGGTACTGTAAGTGGCGACATACAAACTTTTCACTATATTCAGAGTATATGCGACAATAAAGGCTAATCCAATTCTATTAACTTTTTTGTTCACCATATAGAATACAGTTGAGCTTAAAGCATGGATTAATGAGGAAATATAACTGAAAGATTTGCCTAGTTTGGAGCTAAAATCTATACAGACGACAAAATCTACTGTGGCCTTCACTTTTCAGGAGGTGGTTATAAGCTGTAAAGTACGATGATTCAATGGCTTTATTTATCCTTTAATTTAAGAGGTGCATTTGTCCTTTTATTTAAAGAAGAAGGGTTTAAACAGAGGAACCAAACAGTCTGCTCAAAGCCTACAAGGAAAACAGCTTGAGGCCTTGGGCTTTTTTTTAAAAAAAAGAGCTGGAACAATTGAAGCAGACTGATTAGGTGTGATCAAGCTCTCACAGAACCAGGAGTTTTAGTTTTAGATTTCTGCAGTTGTTATAGTACTGAAGCAAGCTCTTTGTCTTCTCTATTACAGCTAAAAGCTGAGATTCTCTTCCTGCTACTCGAACTGCATGCAAAACAATCTATTCTATTGAAGTTGACTTTGCCAACGGTGTGTTTATGGCATGTTACTATGTTCGAACAGTTAATTAGTAATTTACATATATTATCTTAAGCATTTTGATAGAGCTAGTGAAACCAAATCTTTTCTTATTTTCTGTATATTAATTGTCGTGTAAAGCTAATTTGTGTTTTGCTTAAGGTTGAATAGTTTGACTAATCAAATGGCATCAGAAATGTAATGCCTTACACTTACCTTTAAAGTAAGAAAAAGTTAGGGCCGAGGCTATCTTCTTAATATACAGTCTGTTCTTCAAAGTTTGGGAGAAGATTTGTAGCTCGAGTGCTCATTGTTGTGGTTCTGTTCGCCTAGCTGGGAATTTGTGTTGCAAACGTTTCGTCCCCTGTCTAGGTGACATCCCCTGTGCTTGGGAGCCTCCTGTGAAGTGCTTCTGTGATCTTTCCTCCGGCATTTGTAGTGATTTGAATCTGCCGCTTCCGGTTGTCAGTTCAAGCTGTCCGTTGCAGTGGTCGGTATATTGGGTCCAGGTCGATGTGCTTATTGATTTAATCATTGAGGATGTCACCTAGACAGGGGACGAAACGTCTGCAATACAAATTCCCAGCTCAGCGAACAGAACCACAACAAGCGTCTGTTCTGATATAATGCCATAGTTCCGTTCCCGTGCAATCCCGCATTATAAGAAAATTGCATAATAGCAGCACCATTAAAACCAGTGGGACTGGAACTGCATTATAGCTAAAGTTTGGGTTCTACAAATAATGGTCTAATATCTTCAATTATGTATTAGCCAATTTGCTTTGAAGAAACATGTGTTATAGCAAAGCCAACTGTATTTGAGGGGATTTGGTCTGGTCCAAAACAAGTGTCAACAGCTGTACAGAAACTGTGGGAACACAGTGGAACAATAAGAACTGGATAAGTTCCTGGTGTATAAACCTCTATGAAAGGCATTGAAATTCATACTTGAAAGTTCCATAGCCATGAGGCCCTACTGAAGAATTGAGTAGCCAAAACTGAATGATTCCCATGAAATTTGTATCTTGAGGAAGAATGGGAATACTAAAGAGAAATAAAGTCCAGAGGGCCTTGGCATACATTTGATTTGGTCCCAGAAGAAAATTAATGAACCTTCAAGATTTTGAAATAAAGGGCTAAGTAACAAGCAAAACAGTGTTGGATAACATGGGTTTTCAAAAACCATGTGAAGTTAGTGGCATGCATTTTGTTGTACAGCATATAATGAGAAATTTAAACAAACGCAAACTTTAGAGTCTGATTCTATCTTAGAAACTTTTCCTTAAATCATTAACATTCACAAATAGAATCATAACAAATTTGGCTACAGTCACAACCATCTGAAGGGCAATAAATATGGGACTTGCTGACAATGCCTAATTCAATGTATGCATAAACGGACAGAAGTTACAAGACAGAATGTTGCAGCTGTCAATTGCAAAAAAGGTTTCGGATGCAAGACAAAAAAAGGATAATAACAGGCCAAGAATAAATGATGGATCTAAAAGGAGCTGTAAAAGCAAAAGAATTATTAGCAAATGTTGTCTGAGAAAAATCAGAATGATGGTTAGGATTAAAAGTTATTAAACTTGCAACTCTAATGCTGTAAAGACTTCTAACCTGGTATCTTTTGTAACAAATAAAGTGACCCTTGGATCAAGTCCAAGATGTCTGCATATAAAACAAGGGGAAGGGGTCAAAAACAAAATGGCAGCAAAGATTAACATATTGACATCTGAAAGCTGGATTAATTAATTTAATAAATAAATAGGCCTATTCTTTAAGCCTACTGTCATTTAATAAATTAATACAGGATTTTAAACAATTGATCGTTCATCTTTGCAGTATCAACTAAACTCTACCAAAACTCTTAGGAACAAAATTGGATTTTGACCAACTGAAAACAGAGGGAAGTACAACAATACTAGTTACTCATTGCATTTGGAATCAGAGGCAGAAAGTTCTGGAAAAGATTTGAAGCGAACCAAACTAAATCCACACAGCCAAAACACAAGGTTCAGAGAAGGTAAATCCATTAATGTATGTTTCTATTGTGTGGAATGCTAACTGATTAGGTTAGATGAACTGGCCATGCTAAATTGCCCAGTGTCAGCTAGGTGGGTTAGCCATGGGAGGGGTGTCCTTGGAGGTTCGGTGTGGACTCAATTGGCTGAATGGCCTTTTTCCATGCAGTAGGTATGCTATGAACTTCTACTCTATGAACAGTAGAGGTAGTGCAACAACTGAGGCTGGATAAGAAAGGCCTGTTTTTTTCTGTTCTCTTCCATGATTATGCAGTATGGATAATATTCCAGTGCATTTACATGATAGAGTTTTTTGAAAAACATTTTAATCTGCATCATTTCCATGTAAAATTGAGATTAATCTAAAGTCAGGTATGAAATGATCAAGATTCCCTGAAACAGGAAATCTGAATCTGCTTTGCTTCATATTATACAAAGCCAAAACTCTTTTATACTAAACATGTTATACTTTAAATGTGTATATCAATTGCACACAAATTTATTTTTGAAATTTAAGTGAAGTAGCATTGAGAACATGGAATTAAGATGAAAAGTTGAAAAAAAAAACAATAGAAGTATTCTTTTACCGAGGTGGGTGAATTTTATAACTGGCTACTGGACAGCAAAATTGAGTCAAGTACTGGGATTTTCTTAGTATAGGGAGGGAATGCCTTGATGGGAGCACTAAGGTTATGCAAGGATGAAATTCCAGGAGTCAAATAGCACTTCACTGCATTAGGATTTAAAATAAAAGCATCACTATTAGATGTATCAGAGTTCAACTTTACCTTTACTTACCCAGAAGCCCAGGAAACCACACCTTCTGTAATTTAGTGGTTGCAATGCAATTTTTTTTCCAAATAAAACTATTTCAAATCAAACTTAATATAAGTTTGCAAATAAAGACTGAAGCACAAAGTGTTGGACTTCAAGGTGAGTAAATGCATCCACATTCCTGCCTCTATATTTGGTGTAGTCAACTTAAGTTTGATAATTTTGCAGAATCATGGAGACTGGTGAGCAAGGTTAGATCTCATGGAATACAGAGAGAACTCTCCATTTAGATACTGAAATGACTCAATGATAGAAAACAGAGGGTGGTGGTGGAGGGTTGTTTTTCAGACTGGAGGCCTGTGACCAGTGGATTGCCACAAGGATCGGTGCTGGGTCCTCTATTTTTCATCATTTATATAAATGATTTGAGTGAGAACATGAGAGGTATAGTTAGTAAATTTGCAGATGAAACCAAAATTGGAGGTATAGTGGACAGCAAAAAAGGTTACCTCAGACTACAACGGGACCTTGATCAGATGGGCCAATGGACTGAGTAGCAGATGGAGTTTAATTCAGATAAATGTGAGGTGCTACATTTTGGGGAAGCAAATCTTAGCAGGACTTATACATTTAACGGTAAGGTCCTAGAGAATGCTGCTGAACAAAGGGACCTTGGAGTGCAGGTTCATAGCTCCTTTAAAGTGGAGTCGCAGGTAGGTAGGATAGTGAAGGCGGCGTTTGGTATGCTTTCCTTTATTGGTCAGAGTATCGAGTACAGGAGTTGAGGGGTCATGTTGCGGCTGTACAGGACATTGGTTAGGCCATTGCTGGAATACTGTATGCAATTCTGGTGTCCTTCCTATCAAGAGAACGTTGTGAAACTTGAAAGCGTTCAGAAAAGATGTACAAGAATATTGCCAGGGTTGGAGGATTTGAGCTAGAGGGAGACATTGAATAGGCTGGGATTGTTTTCCCTGAAGCGCCAGAGAATGAGGGGTGACCTTATAAAGGTTTATAAAATCATGAGGGGCATTGATATGATAAATAGACAAAGTCTTTTCCTTGGGGTGGGAGTGTCCAGAACTAAAGGGCATAGGCTTAGGGTGAGAGGGGGGAAAAAGATATAAGAGAGACCTAAGGGGAACTTTTTCACGCAGAGGGTGGTACGTGTATAGAATGCGCTGCCCAAGGAAATGGTGGAGGCTGGTACAATTGCAACATTTAAAAGGCAACTGGATGGGTATATGAATAGGGATGATTTGGAAGGATACGGGCCAGGTGTTGGCAGGTGGAATTAGACTGGGTTGGAATATCTGGTCGACATGGACAAGTTGGACCGAAGGGTCTGTTTCTGTGCTGTACATCTCAATGACTCAAAACAAAGAAGTGACAAAGTAGTACGGCAAGGCATATAGATGCATTAAAAACAAACAAATTGGAGGTTTTGATCAATCTGTATGAAGCGGTGACTTGGCCTCAACTGGAATGCCATCTCCAATTCTGGGCAGTGCAACCTAAGGGAAGTGTGAATCATTAAAAGACAGAATGCAGAACAGATTCACAAGTAAGATTCCAGAGATTTCACTTCCAATTACCTGGATAGGGCAGAAAAGCTGTGTTGTTTGCCTTAGAGAAAGCATTGAAAAGAGACTTGAAAAGAATTGTCCAAAATCATTATGAGTCTGGACAAGGTCGACAAAGAGAAACTGTTGCTATTGGCAAGACACTTTGCAAGCAAAAGTTGTAATGGGAGGAGGAAATTTTGTTTTTGCAAAGAGTAGTTTGGATCAGGAATGCACTGCACAAAACAAAATAGTGAAGTCAGATTCAACTATGGACCGATGAGTCTGTCTCTGAGCTGTATAACTCTATAAAGCCTATGAGAGAAATGAGTATTAATCAAAGGAAAATATTCAGGTCCTTTGGAGAAAGGCAGGCAACTGGGACTAGGTGAGTTGTAGGGAGCTAGCATGGACTTGGTGGATGAAATACCTCTCTGTGCTGTAAACATTCCAAATATCTCAGGTAGCCAAAGAGACAGATGGTGGAGTATTTATTATTACTACAGTAGAGTGGACTAGTGGAGTACAAACATCTAGGAACATGTAGGGGCTAGCCCCAAGAGACATTCAGCCTTTGAAAAATTTCATCCTTGAAATACAGAGAGCCCAAGATAAGTTTAGTCGTAAGTTTAAATTACCAAACTGTAACTTCAATGTGAAGAAAATGAGCACAACAGGTCAGACAGTACTTCAGGAGATAAAATAGAAACTCTTCAAGTCACCAGTATGATTCATTAACTCTGCCCATCTTTCCAAAGATGCTGCCAAACTTAAACTACTCCAGTACTTTATTTTAATTTCACATCTCCAGTATTTCCCTTTTATCAAACAACGTGTTTTGTGTTAAATTTTGACAATTTACACTGAACAGCTGAAACATATGACAAATGTTGGAATTATGCAACGTGGAAGTTCCTGGATGATCACAGGAAGCCTGTTTGTTGTTGAGCTCAAGGTTTCTAAATTTTAGGGCAGTTAAGGGTGCTGCATTACACTTTGGAGTGAGTTCCTAGTTTGTATATCATGGAGAGAGATGTTGGGAAAGATTTGCAAGAACGCCACCATCTGTAACAATGAATTAATTCTGCCATGAAACAATAAAGAGGGATAAAGATAAAGTTAAAAACAGGGTATATTTCTTTGAATACATCCAATCAGTATTCATCAGGATGATTTCAGGAACTAGAAACGCATGCTTAGAGTGAAGATTTAAAATAGTGGGAGAATTTATCCCAGAATGGGTAAAAAGGTCAAAAAGCAGCTGATTGCGTGTTTAAATCTCATCATGTTGTTAAATTGAAGCAAGCGATTCCTGGATCAGCACTATACAAGCTACCATATTTAGTCCATTGCTGATGTCCTCAAACTAAACAAGAATGTACGACAATTACTACAGATAACATGAAACCTGGCAAATACAGAGTGATTGGAATAGTTCTAGACTTCCAGATGACAAAAGGATGGTGAAGTAGTTAGAAACATGGGAAACGGGAGCTGAATGGATACTGCAAAGTTCTAATGATACCATGTCTTTTCAATATTGTCTAGATGTCAACAACAAATAAAATTAATAGGAAATAATATTTTCTTTCTTGCTGAGTTAATTAGAGGTAATCAATTTAAAATTGAAAGAGGAGTTTTTTTAAGCAGTATTTCAAATGCAGAATTGTTAATACATGGAATTCTCTGCCATAAGGGTGATTTGACCTTTAAAAACTCTGAGTATGAACAAATTTTAAGTGGAGAAAGATACAAGTATGGGCAAATAGCAGAGGAATCAAATTTATTTTGGACAATGGTTCTTTTCCATTCCACAAGGCTATTCAGTTCAAGAATCTCATTTACGCAATGATCTTTGTTGATGCAACAATTCAAATACTACAACTGGCTTAAATTTGTAGATTTTGGAAGGGGAAGATCAAGTAGTTATGACAGGAGGAGAACAAGTCAGCAAAAAAGTACTCATACAGAGAATCAATGCTTTCAAGAACAAAGGCATAAGAGAAATTGACAGAAAATAAAAGTAGTCAAACAAGATACCTTTTTCCTGAGTAATTTCTGCATCAGTGTTTGAGCTCACAGATTGGTTATCAGAATTCTTTCCATTATCACCCAACTTTTTCAATCTGTTCAAACGCTTGTCTGTTTCGCGAAGTCCATACTTGCTATTTATAACTGGCACAGGATCAGGGAGTCCAGGTTTTGATCGAAATGCACCCTGCCCACGCCTAAAGAAAGAAAACAATCCATTTAAGTCCTTTCCTGAGATACAGGAAAATATCCATGATTGGCCTAAATTGCCCTGTTACAAAAGCAAATAGTACCTTGATTCAGAGAGCAAGAGTGTGCAACAAACGGTCAGTCATAAATTAATCAAAAAGTGTTTATCCAAAATTCTTAAAAGGAACTCCACCCATTTTTAATATTAAACCTGAATATTAGTTATCCAAATATTGATAATACAGCCGTCACATATTGAAACTGCATTTTTCTTGCTTTATACAACCGTAAGCTCCAATGATATCCTACTCAATGCCCTATAGGCAGACAAAAGTAGTCTCTGGTGTGAAAAAAGTGCAATGTTACAAAGCCGAATTTATTTACAACTTAGCAGTAGGTCAGAACACACCAGGACTGGTGAACAAAAATTAATTTTCTTTTTATATATTAGGACAGTTTCCATTAAAACGTACTAACTCCATATTAGACAACAAATTCAGGGGCACAGTATTTCTTACCTTTCACAAGTGTAACATTCACAGAATTCATTATTTTCCCCAAAGAAACCATCTCCATAGTAACAGGAAATTTCTTCCCCTGGTTCAATATCTCTCAATGCTTTCACACAAGCTGTATCCCGACCAGTTGATACAAACTGAAGTTATAAGAAATATAAATATATATCCATTGAATACAAATCTGATTTTGTGTTGCATAGAAGAAACAAAGTTGCAAAAATCAAGAAAGCAAAAGCGCAGCTTACCTTACAGTTTGGCCTGCAGTCTTAAAATGTCAAATTGGAAAGAAACAATAAAATCATTAATATTTTATCAACATGATTTAAAACTAAAATTTAAAAACCAACAATCTCTGCAGAATAAAATATGCAGTCAACTTTTTTAAATTTCCTCTGAATACTGCTCATTATCAAGAGGCTATGTTATGCCTGACCTGAGAGTATGTCATGTGGTTAGGAGGTGCTCAGAATGGTGTTCCCACTGTGGACACAAATCTCTTAAGATTGTTACTGGAGTCATTTTTGATAGGTTTCTAAAGTTTAAATGTTTTAAATCACAAGATTCATGTTATTGCTTTTTGGATTAGGGTGGGATGTCGCTACCTGACATAAAAGTTGAACAAGCTGGACCTACATCCAATAGAATTAATAATGTGATCTGAATGAGTATTGAAAGACCTTGAGAGGACTTGATAGTATGGAAGCTGATGGATGCTCCAAGAGAAAGGCTAGAACTAAGAAAGCCTGCTTAAAAAGATCATGAGTCTTTGCAACTCAATCCACCAAAATTGGGCATTAAATATTTTTAAAACAGACGTGGATAGACTCTTAACAAATATGAGTCGGTACTCACCAGGCATAAATTGGAAGTTAAAATTAAAACCACAATCAAATCACCAATGATCCAACTGAATGGTGGAAAAGGGCCAAAATTCCCTATTCTGTTCCTAATTTGTATGTTTAATAGAAAATTGTATCTCCTATTTTGGGATTGAGCTACTTAGGCCAGGAATGGAGAAACTAAGATCAGACCGAGTCAGCAAACTCAAATCAGTTCGTGAACCCTGGCAGAAAATGTCTGCAGAAAGATAGGCTCAGAATCAGGTCCACCAGTGATGCATACCAATAATCAGTCATAAATGCATAAGCTTGGACTGTGTCCATTTGTGATTAACACACCAATGACAGTTGTTCAGGGAAGAGGCTAGAACAGACGATGTTTCTTTCCTGTCCCAGATAAATGATTTTTTCAGGTAACTATTCTCAGTTGTGACAATGATGGAATCTTTTCACCAGAGGCTTAAAAACTGACGGCTCAAAAACATAATTGAGGACACCATTTCAGTACTACCAGATGTGCTGTTGCCTTTCACATGAAAAATAACACCAACTGCCTGCTCAGGTGAATGTAAAGATGAGATGGCATTACTGTATGCAGAATAATAATGATATCCAAATGATTAACTGTCAGAACCAAAAAGTTGAAATCCTTCCTGGTTGATTTGACCTCAGAAAATTCATGCCACCAGTTTAAAAAACAAGATTGTTGCTTCTGGCAATCAAAAATCTTATACAAATGTTGATGGTCAAAATCTGAAACAAATCTTATGAACAGATGAATTTTTTACCGGAATAGCAGGTGACATGTGGAACAAGTCCTAATAGTCTAAGACTGGTAATTTCAATCAGGAGGATTCTTTTACGTACGAACAATTCCTGATGAAAGGCTTATGCCCGAAATGTTGATGCTCCTCAGATGCTCCCTGATCTACAATGCTTTTCCAGCACTACACTCACGACTCTAATCTCCAGCACCTGCAGTCCTCACTTTCTTCTACATCCAGGAATCAATCTGGTAAACCTTTGCTGCACTCCCTCTATGGCAAGAGCATCCCTCCTCATAAGGAAACGAAAACTGCACCTGCAATGTTGTGTGCAGTATAACCAAGGCCCTTAATAATTGCAGGAAGACATCGCCACTCCTGCAATTGAATCTTCTCATGACGAAGGTTAACTCATCATTTGCCTTCTTCACTGCCTGCTCCATCTGCATGCATACCGTCAGCAACTAGTACACCTAGGTGTAATTACACTCCCCCTCAAAATTGTAGCCAGATAGTGATTTGCATTTGTTTCCTATCAAAGTGTATACCTTACATTTATCCATATTTCACTACATCTGCCATGCATTTGCCCACTCACTGAGCTTGTCCAAACTTCTCTCAAGCATTTCTGCTTCCACCTCACAGCTCATCCTTCTACCCAGCTTTGAGTTATCTACAAACTTTGGGATATCAAATGTAGTTCCCACATCCAAATCATTAATATATAAAGTGAATAACTGAGGTCCTAGCACTAATCCCTGTGGTACCTTATTAAGCAATGCCTACCATTCAGAAAAAGAGACCCATTTATTCCTACTCTAAATCCTGTCTACAAATTCCTTCGTCTTCCTTTGCTGAATTCTAAACTGCTGACACATCTCAGATTTTTTTTCTGGCTGATTTGTCTGCTTCTTCCTTGCATCTAAAGTTAAAACTCTTAATTTTCCTTGTAAACAATGGTTTGGCCACCTTCCTTGTTTTACTTTTGCACAAGACAGGAATGAACATTGTTACAGTTCAGTAATGTGCTGTGAATGTTTGCCGCTGCCTTTCCACCGTCATCGTTTTTAGAAATGTCCCCCAATCTATCATGTACATTTCGTGCCTTATACCATTGTAGTTTCCTCTACTTAAATTTGGATCTTAGTCTCAGAATCAACTACTTCAACCTTCATCTTGATAAGAGAAATGCCATCATATATGGTCACCCATCCCCAAGGAGATTCGCACAACTAGACAGATAATTATTCCTTTCTCAGTCTAGGATGGCCTGTTCTCCAGTTGATTCTTCAACGTACTGGTCCATCTTGTATACACTCCAGGAATTCCTCCTTTAAGATACTGTTACTAATTTGATTTGCCCAATCTACATGAAGAATAAAGTTACCCATTATGTAACATTAATTATCTCTGAAATAGAGACAGGTAATCTGCTGTTTAAAAAAAAGTCATCCGTGTCTTCGTACTTTTAGATCGAACAATTTAAATGCTCATCCTGGCTGTTCTGCCATCTTGCACCCTCTGAATATGGTCTCATCCAAAGCTCTGTTGCCAGATTTACATCATGTCCCTTTCACCTATACTGGTTCCTAATACTGTAATAGGAGGTTTATAAACTGACTCATTCTCACTTGTTTTCATATTCATTCAAGACCTGATCCCTCCCCTTCTCCAATATTCCCTAGTTTTACAATCAAAGCATTCTTCCAATTCTCATCACTTATCAATTCCCAAATTTCTTCATTACACAATGATTGCCTAGGCCCTTAAACGTCTAGAATTCCCTCCCTAAACATCTCATTCCATTAAGGTGATCCTGAAAACTTACATATTTAACCATCCCAATGTCTTTATGTAGCTCAGTATCACATTTTATTTGATAATCTCCTCAACAAAGCTCTATGAAACATTTATATTAAAAGATACTACATAAATACAAATGATATAGAATCAGGAGAAAGCAAACCATGGTTGTATTTTCCAAAATGACTGAAATTTGTGCTGTGCAACTCCATAGCTTCAATTATGTGAACTTACTTTGCTGTGTTTAGCTTTTAAACTGTCCTTAATTTAAAGCTAATTTCTTTCAAGAAAACTAAATGACTGAATTATCAGGAAGGAATTGCATTTGAATTATAGCAATATGGTAACTATTCCTACCACAATATTCAGTGTAATTAGCTCTGATGAAAAGCTTCATACCGTGGTTAATAAACGCAGCAGGTCCAAGCCAAAGCTGTGCACAGTTCTTCCTTGTAGAAAACATAACACTAAAATCATTTTCTCCATGTCGAAGAAGCAGGTTTTCTTCCATCTCTGACAGCTCTGCAATGCAGCCAACCAACAACTCAATCTTGTCATTCTTCTTCCTACATGAGTCAAATATCATACAAAATTATGACCTTTTAGCCTGCAAAGTATGTAATAACAATATCATTCACGTCAGTAACCTTTTCTAGGGAATTTATCAATAAGTTGCAAAACTTTTATTCACTGCAAAATAACTAACTCATCTAGTTTTATTTTCTCTTGATGTCAAAGCCTAACAAAAGAAAAAATATTGGATTTTGTCTCTACATTTGATCAAGCAATTCAGAGTGGCATAAATATGAAAGGCAAGTTCTGGTATTTTGCCCAAGTTTAGTATCCAAATACCAGGTAATATCTCTCCTGAAAAAAAAAGGTATTTCACTTAATCGTGTCCTGTAATCAAGTATTTTTGGGTTTGCACTTAGATTTCACAAATTTAACAAACTGGAATCACTTCACATGGAAAATAAAGTCTAATTATATCCAAAAGAAAATAGCCAGTAACTGAAGGATACAAATCTAAATATCATATAGGACATAGGGATCTCATATGAGTCATGATGTTAGTTACCATCATGACTGAAAAAGGTTAATCTCCCTTTCAATTATTATGAATGATTAAAAAGCCAGAGGTTTTTCTAACTTCTAGCTAAGAAATAGATCATACATACACAAGTCTCCAGACTCAACGTCTCCACTGACTCATTAAATATTTGACCTGACCCTTCATCAACAACTGTGAGGAGTTAATTGGTTGAGACCATTTGTTCAATTATCTCTGCTGGTTCCCCTCCATCGTGTGTGCCTCCCAAACATCTTTGGCATCCCACCCATTCAAGTCTTGAATCAGCACATCTTTCAAGTTGCCAGAAGCTGCAGACTTGATCAGCACATCAACTCGCTCTTGCTACCTCCATAAAGCTGTTGCTGGACATAGGTATTTTTCTTACTGCTGCATAGACTTCTGAAATCAAACTAAAAATATTAATAACCCACTGTCCTTCCAGGTGCTCATGCTGGCACTGCAAATTACTGAAGTCCTTCAGTATTATCCCTTTCATTCCCAAAAATCAATCTCCTCCTCACCTGGAAATAAAAAAATACACTTGATCGCTGTCCTTACAACCTACAATCCACCTTTAACTATCAATATTTAGAACATGCGCTGCCTTCCAAATTCCTAAAACCATCCAACACCTTTTTCTCCTTCAGGAGACTCCCTAAAATCCACCTCTCAAACTTATCCTAACATCTCAGTCTTTGACTATACTCCTGTTAAAAGTCTTGCTAACATTATATAAAAACTAGCTGCAGTTGTATATTTGAGCTTATATTAAGTTTCAACTTTTATTTAACTGATTTCCCATATTAATGAAAAATAAATTTACAAACAGAGATCTTCAGCACTCACAACCCTGCTTCAGTGACATTTGTTCAATGGGAGCTTATTCCAGTAGATTTCCCACACTTGCTTCTTCCTCTTACACTCTGCCACAAATGATTTTTATTTGTCTCTCAATCACTTCCTTTTCCCTTGCACTAAAGTACATTTTATATTTAGTTAACTTCTGTCATCCAAATTATTACACAAGTCTTCACTTCTCTTTACCTGCACCATTCCTCCCACATCAATCCCTTCCTCCTGGCTTGAAGCTTAAAAGCTATTCATCTGATCCAATTTTCAGTTCCAACAAAACATCAAGGTAGACTGTTAACTACCTCACCTGTTGAATGCTTCCATTCCATTTTAGTCTTACTTGTTTTGTGGTTATCAAACTGTTGTGAAAGAAATTAGCGTGTTCTGTTAAAGCAGAAAGCGTACACACACACACACTCTAGATACTATGAAAACTAATGCTTCCACTCTGCAGAGTACAATTTAGTTCTTATGAATTGAAACATTTTTTCCACTACCTATTCCCCCAAAAAAATGCTATTATATAGAGTCCATTGCTCCTAACATCTGCCTTTATATAATCATAGGCCTTTTCCTGTGCTATAGACCTCTTAAGCCCATTGAGTCTGAGCTAAAATCCAATGAACTGATCGGATTCCATTTTCCAATCATTTGACCCATAGTCTTGTACATCTTAGCATGACAAGCAAAAAAACACTTAACTGTTGAGGGTTTCCACCTCTATCAGTTTTACAAACAGAGTTGTAGATTCTTATTACCCTCTACGTTTTTTCATGAACATAGATTTGGTATGTCATTTGACTATCAAAACAGAATCACCACAAATCTATTACCTACAATTGGTCCAATTCTTACCATTCCCTGGTTGCAACTATCTTGGCTCCATTTTTCTCCGATGAATAACGATTACAAGGCAAAAGTTCAAATCCACTTTCCGCTGCAAACATTCTCAGATAAATGAAAACCTGCCCAAAATATAATAAAACACTTTGTAGGTATATTTTAACACATATATTGTAATCTTAAACAGTTGAGCTGGATGAATAAAATTGTATTAACTCAATTTCCTGTAAACACATTCAAATGTTTGTTTGACAGATTACTGAACCATTCTAACACTGCAATGAACATGATGGCTTTTAAGGTGGTCCAATAACTTTTATTTCTCCACAGGGGAATTGACAACATTATTTTCTCCAGCTGCATCAAAAAAAATACTGGTCTAAAATCTTAAGATCTGGTGTGTCATGTTGTACATGAGTGAACAAGTATGGGTAACTATTCCCACTTTGTACTTATTTTTAATGTTAAGAACCTACCCAAGTGTGGTTGACAATGTTTAAATACATAGCGTAATTAACCAATTAGGAGTCTTTTAGCACATCACGCTCATACAATGCTTATGGTCAAACAATGTAATAGGTGGTCCAATAAATTAAAAGCACAGAGGGGATTTAAAAAGTATTGATCCCTCGCATTCTGTCACCCGAAATGTTCAATTGCCTTTGGGAATCTATGGCTTAGCCAACATTTATTATCGAAGACTCGTTACTCTTGAACCAAATAGTTTCTTTGGGCAGTATGGTCAACCACATGACTGTGGGTCTGAAGTCACATGTGCGCCAGAGGCAAACTTTTTTGCCCAAAGGAGTGGACCAGAGTTGCAAAATACATGATAGTTGGCCTGGTCATTGTTGAGGTTAGCTCATATTCCAGAACTATTCATAGAAATTTAATTTATGATTTGTCATAGTGAGATTTGAAGATCTGTCCCCAGTGCAATAGCCTAGGACTCAGGATTACTAGTCCAGCAACATTTACATTGTGCCACTGTTACTCTCAAAATTAACTGTAAATAGTTAAAATTGCAGAAAGCCATGATGGGGAAACACAACAATTCCTTCTCAGCCAAGGGACAAGACAGATTCCACTGGAGTTGTAAAACTATTTTCTAAGGGTATAAGCGCACAATTTTAAGACTGAATTTAAGACTGTACCCTCTTTAATGCAGTCGTGGAAAATCAAGTGCAGAGCTCGAAGACATTATAAAATTAATTTACTGACAAACAAGATTATTTGCATCTACAAGTGTTGCTGTGGAAAGATCCCACATATAGGCAATTCATTCCTCAAAGTTTGACTACTGCACAGACAAAAGAATGTTCATGGCAGTCTGTCAATGCAGCCCAACTCAAAACAAAGCTTTCAATCAGCTGAGTTTGCACAAATATTTTCTTTTTCAATTGAATCACAATGAGAGCACAGAAGGAAGTCATCCCATCTATCACATCAAAGCCAACTCTTAGGTGATTCCACTCCTGCCTTATTTCCCCAATGACCAGCAGTTTTATTCATCTCCAGTTATTAACCTGTTCCCTGTTGAAAGCCACAAGTGAATCTACCACCACTACATACAGATCCTAAACTTGCAATTCTTCGACTAATGGGAAGGGTTTCTGTCAAGACCAGTCATTAATTTTAATATCTTAACAAATCTCCTCTCAGCTGTCTCTTTTCCAAGGGTGGCTGACTAATCTATACATATAACTGAAATATCTGATCTCCAGAACTATGATATTGTTTTTCAAACAATGCCCTCATTTTCACATTGGTAAAGTAGCATGCCCTAACTGGAGACAATACTGACAAATCCGTGTTTCACAATGGTCTACCAGAGTTTGCTTTTGAACTTGACACCTTAATTTATAAACATAAAAGTTCCTGTATGCCTTAAACACTTTCTCAACATACTCTCATATTTAACATAATCCTATTCTAAAATATAGAATTATAGGCACCACCTACCAAAAGGAACTAGAGTATATTGGGTTGGATGGAAAATGCAGAACAGCAGGCTATACAATCGTAGAAAGCACACAAATATTTTACACACAGTCAGACTGCCAAAACTGTTCTTGTGAAAGTGAACAGATAGTCTATACTCAAGATGTAATGCAGAAAAACTTGAAAGGATTGGAAGGCTTTCATACTTCAGATGTTTCTGTTAAATTTGATCAAAATAATGCATTAGAGGGTTGGTGCACTTGGTTCGAATCATTTAGACACTTAAATGTATCATGAGCTCTCCTGGAAAATGTGTCACAGAAAAATAACTAAGGTAAGTACCACGTACATGCTCCTTAAATAACTTTTCTTGACTTTTGTTTTTGTTGAGGAAATAGTGTCGCGCCCATTCTCCAGTAGTTAATGCTTTGAAGGCTTTTTCCAGATTCTCCTTCTTCTTGAAATCTTCTATTACTTCTTTGAGGTCTTCCTGTCTTCCTTTTATGGGTCGAAATCTTAAAAACAAAAAAGTTGCACAATAAACTCTATGCACAATATAAGTGTTGTACACAGTGTTCATGTACTTATTGAAAACCTCTTTAAAGACATTAAGGTCAACTGATACAAATGTGCTGTGGAAGGATCTTGGGTCCAGTGATAGCATCCCGACCTCTGAGCCAGTGGCTCAGGTTCAAGTCCCACCTACTCCAGAGATGAGTAATGACATCTCTGAACAAGTTGATACTATATACTCAAAATTGCTCTCCCAGTTTCTACTGCCTACAATCTTAAAAATTTATTTAAAGATAGACCAAAATGAAAACATTGATTTGAGGATAAGGACAGAAGGAAATTATGAAGGTACTGACCATATTTTAAAATTTTCCTTAGAAGGGTGGAGTGCCAGAGGAATAAAGAATTGTAAATTTTATACTTTTGTTAAAAACTATTGCCCAGATCAAAAAACTACTGGTCATTCAATTTAAATGACAGAAAAATTAAGAGTCAAAAAAACTCTATGGAAGATAATCTTCACCTGGAAAAACGTGGTTTAATCGAAGACAGACAACATGGATTTGTTTAAAAGCTGAATAATATTTAATTGATTTGAGTGAGTTTTTTGAATTAATAGAGAGGGGAAATATAGTTGATGCTGTATATGTGGACTTCCAAAATGAAATTGATGAGAAATGTGACACTTCAAAGTTAAAACCCATGGAATAAATGAGTCAATTTCATAACCAGATAGTGGTGGCAAATGGTCCAGAGGAAAAAACACACAGTGGAGTTTGCTGAGTGTTGATGCTAAGACCACTATTTCTTTTGATACACAAGGACCAACAAATGTGTAAGGCATCATTTCAAAATTTAGATGACAAAATCTGGAAATATTGTGGACTGAGGAATGAATAGCACTAAACTACACAAGGAAATAGACAGGCTGGTGGAATTGACACAGATGAGGCCAATTTAACTTAATGCAAAGTGTTTCATTTTGGTAGAAAGAATAAGGTGGCAATATGAAAAAAATGAAGCAATTCTCAAGGTAACGTGCATAAAGCACAAAGACTGCAACGCATGCTGGGAAAGCAGTTTTAAAAAAAAAGCATATAGACTCTTGGATTTTGTAAGTAGGGGCACGGAGTACAAAAAGCAACACATTTAAAAGAACATCTACAAAAGAATGGCTTAAAGTATCAATAACCAATTCGGTTTGGGTGGATGTGAAGATATGCACATATCTGTTACATGAATATACAGTGGAGTTATTCTCCAGATAGAAAGCAAGTGCGAGAGAGAGCAAGAGTGACAGGTGATAAAGATGCTCAAGTTCAGCAAGGGTCTGAACAGAGTAGATAGGGTGAAAAAATTCCATTGGCAAAATATACCTAAAATCAGTGATTCTTAATAGCGACAAGGGAAGCACTTCTCAAACATTAAGTGGTTAGGATGGGAATTGCTTCGGTGGTGACGAAAGCAGATTCAATTGAGGATTTCAAAAAAGTGTGGATAATTATCTGAAGGGCTACCTGGAAAAAGGTAGTGAATGAACCAAAATAAGTCAACTTGAAGCGGGCCATCATAGATCAAATGACCATCTTCTGTGCTATACTCATTGCTATTTTATAATTCAGTTGAAACAATGGCCAAGAGATGAAGTTAAATGGTCTTAAAAAAATTGACACAAAGTTTGAGGTAAAGATTTTATGAAATCTGTTCTGACCTTCATAACAAGGCAAGCGAAACTTGATAATTACATTTAAAAGTTTGATGCAATAGCCTTCCTTCACCCACGTGGCCGCAACCTTCGGGTTGCCATACAAGCTGTGCATAAATAGGCCCTATTAAGCAAATATGCATGCAGGGCCTGCAATTTACAAAAAATTACAGAGTGTCTGCTAGGACCCTCAGTGACCTCAATTAGCTTGCTATTTAAATTTTCCATATTCAATTAAATACAAAACCACGCAACCAATCATAATTTTACCTGGCTTAAAGGAATAAATTCTGAAGATTCTACATTATAACCCCTCCAAGCCAATTGATAATTCCTGAATTGTAGCACCCAGACTGGAACAGAGTACTCAGGAAAGTAAGTATAAATTTATCTAACTAAATTTCTATTCTCCTTGTATTACAAAATGTCAAACTGTACAAAAGGAGACAAAAGAGGTGTCTGATCTTAAGCATCTAGTGCATAGTCCATCAAGAACTGTGCCTTTGAAAATCCCTTGCAATAAATCAAATTAATTGGTTGGGATGCAAACACCGATTGAAAAGACCTGACACCCTCCGAACTCACCTGGACGTTAATTTTAAAAAAACGTTTTTGCAAACTAAAAATCGAGCAAAAGTCAGAAGAAAGACTGGATGCAAAATGATCAATTGAAATTTAAGAAACAGCATAAGCTACTAATTGAGGGAGGGTCATCAACCCTGCCTGTTTCAATGCCCTCATAAGGAACTAGTTATGTAACAAAATTAGATCCTGACTGTAGTTTTGGAAAGACTTTAAAAACTTAACCACTTAGCTTGGGTGATAATTAACTAATTACGAACTTGTGAGTGTCTAATTTCTTGCTCTTCTTCATGGGATTAGTTCATGGTGGGTGAGAGTAACATCATCAGAGAGTGCCCTTAGTACTTTCCCTTAGTAGCCATTCTCAACATTTATCAATGTCTTGTGAGCCGAACTGATTTTAAGTTTATCAGGAGAAACAACATTGGCTAATTTTCTTCCCCACATGGGTCTTCAATGGAAACTGGGACCATATATTCTGGATAGCTCAGTTTCCTCATCAACTGTCAGATCAAAAGAATTTGTATCATGCAAAATTCATCCTCTCCCACATCCTAGTCTAATTAGAATTATAGAGTCACTGAAAGCCATTGACAAAACATTAACTGTACCACAGCAGATATTATTAATAATAACTGGTGAGATACACAAATACAGATGTTACAATAAATCTAACATTGCGTTTAGACAACTACTACCCCTCCTTTTAAAAGGCTACGCATTGGGCAGTACAGAGGCTCAGTAGTTAGCAATACTGCTTCGATTCCACCCTTGGGCAGCAGTCTGTGTGGAGTTTGCACATTCTCCCGTGACTGCATTGGGTTTCCTCCCCCAGTTCAAAGGCGTGCAGGTTAGTGGGACTGATCATGCTAAATTGCCCATTGTATCCAGCGAAGTGCAACCTCTGTGGGTGAGCCATGGGAAATGCAGGGATATAGGGATATGATGGGGGGAGGTGTTGCGTTCTTCAGAGGATTGGCTTGGACGAATGGACCAAATGGCCTGCTTTCATACTGTAAGGATTCTAATGATTTTTCCTGTTCAAGACTGCCACTTAAACCTTTGCAGATTTCACCCAAGCCTAGAATTATTTGTTGATAATAAGGGAATGCCACATTTGTGCTGGCTTCAGAGTGTCTCATTTGAAATGCTTTTAAATTTGTGAAAGAACTAATAAATAAAAACCACTTTTCATGCTCAATTCCACAAAATATTTTTTAATTGAAAAAAAAACGGTGAAGCAAAATGATCTGGTTGGCATTGCATGGAGACAGAGAACATTGAACCAAGCACCCAAATGAACAGGCTGTTTTTTCTACATCCATTTCAATAGAGGAGTTGCAGAGCCACATATAGGAATTAACAAGGATTCTCATTCAGCTGTTTACATTCTAACAGCAAGACAGTCAGCACATTGAAAATGAAGAACTCACCACACAGGAAAACACCACAATGCTTTCTTTCTGTCACGATGATATACACTGCAATAACAGCTTTGACTTACCGTTTGTTTTACTTATCTGATGCCCCCAGATATTCTTTTTGCAAATTATCACCAGCGAACCTTCGTCGTTGTGGGACACTTCATGTTAATTTGTCCCAATTCGAGCAAATCAGACATTTTAATTTGAATATTTTCTTCAAGTTTTTAAAAATTAATTTGCACAAAATATTAAATTAATTTGCAAATCTCACCATCTTTTACTCCCAAATGGTAACAGTTTCCACCTTTTCAATCATGTTGATTTTCATCGAATTTTTTTTCCCAAAAATGTTGTGAAGAAAATAGTCAA
This sequence comes from Hemiscyllium ocellatum, assembly GCF_020745735.1. NCBI lineage: Eukaryota > Metazoa > Chordata > Chondrichthyes > Orectolobiformes > Hemiscylliidae > Hemiscyllium > Hemiscyllium ocellatum. The sequence continues at coordinate 40,180,693 of NC_083418.1, forward strand.
ATCTGTTTTACTATACATTATAGACATAATATTTTGCTACCCATCATTTTCAGAACATTTACCAGAACAAAAAAAAAACCAAAAAAAAAAGGTGGGCCAGGTACTTAACAGGTACCTTTCAATTGTTTAAATTTGTAAAAATGCTTGGCTTTTAAAACAATAAAAAGAGGAAGGGGGAAATGACTTGGATTTGGGAAGAGGACTGAACCTATATACTGAACATTTTAAGTCATACAGCCCTATACAGCACTTGCCTCCCAATTAGGAGGTCATGGGTTCGAGTCCCAGGACTGCCTGCTACTTGAATCCCCCTACCTCAAATCGGGTCAGTTTGGTGGGTTCTTGGCAAGGCTGCAAGAGCGTCGCGCAGAAGCGAGGCGTTCCATCTCGGGGGAGGTAGGAGGAACTGACATCGTCAGGCTCACCCCATTTCAGTCACACCTGCCTGCCAAACACGGAGCGTTATTGATGGCGGTCATCGAGAGGTCCGCGGCCCAAACCATCCCACCCTCCTGGTTGGAGGAGGATGTGAGGTGGTGAGCAACCTACAACAGGAGAAAAATGGGAGAAAAAAAAAAAATAATTTTGTGTCGCATCCACAAATAGATTACAATTTACCGCTAATGCATTGGCAATCTATTTAGATTTGAAAACTGGAGTGGATGATACTTGCCTGACATACCTGGTGTTCATTTTGTGTGTCTGGAAACCCAGGTAAGGATCAAGGACTAAGCTTGTTGCTAGATCATCATTTTCACACAGCTCTTTGGCTGTCATTCCAGTGGAAGGTACGTATCGAGAGCCATGACCCTCAAAACCCATCATGCCTAAAAAAAGACACATTTTATATTGGTTGTGCCTTAATTGGCATTTAGAAAAAAAAAGGAATCTGCATTTATATAGCACTTTTCATGATTCAGGATGGTCCTAATTGCTTCACAAAAGCAATTGAGTTGAATAATATCAAAATTTTAATTACCCTATTCAATTTGCCATTAAAACACATTGCAATAAAAACCCCTCATAAAGCAAGTACATATATTTCTTTATGTTCACATTCAACACTTCAATTTTCAATGCCATTCCTTGAATCAGCCTTCAAGTGGATCATATCTATATAAATTGGACTTTAAAAAAGCATTCTAAATTATACAATGATCCATTAAAGTCAAATGAACTGGAAGGTCTCGGTTAAGGCCCCACCTGCTCCAGAGCTGTGGAATAACATCTCTGAACCGACTGATTAGAAAAAAAATTTCAAAGTCAAATGGAACTGAAGAATCAAATCTCTCATATTTAAAATGACAATAATTGCCATTCACCCATCTCAAGTTCTTTAGTACCACATAATTTCAGCAGTCTTTTAAATATGATTTCGTTGATAGATAAATCCATGCTGACAAAGTTATAGAAAGGAAAAGTAGCCTCACAGAATAAATACCTTACATCCACAAAAAAGGTCATACAGATTGCACAGAGAACAAAAAAAAAATCACTTTCAAATTTAAAAAAACACCACGTTCAAAACAGTACTGGTCAAATAACATTAGATTTAAATCGCAGATTGTAACTGTTCATCACTGTTCCTGACTTGGCCAGCATATGTTGCTCACCCACAATTGCCCTCAAAAAGTGGTTGTGGTTGAACTGCTGCAGGTCATTCTATATTGCTGTTTGGAATCGAGCTCCAGAATTTTGACTGAGCAACATGTTTAAGCAGTGGCAATATAGTTTGACATCAGGATGCTGTGGGGTTTGGAAGGCAGCACGCAACAAGAGATAGTCCACGTTTGCTGCCTTTAGCCACCTCAGGTGGTTGAACGTCTGGATTTGGAAGTCGATTGAAGCTGCTTTGTCAAATTGTCACTATGTACTTTGTATATATAAGCACACACTGCTGCTGCGGACAGTGATAGGGAACTGAAAGTTGTCAGATAGGATGCAAATCAAATCTACTATGTCCTTGATACTGTCAAGTTGTAACCACACCGATCCGAGTGGAGAGAATTCAATCACTGTTGATTTGTGTCTTTGGCTTTGGGGGAGAATCAGGAGCCATGTTACTCACCTCTGAATTTTCGCTCACTACCTCATGTAGCCACAGTATTTACTAGCCAAACCAGTTTAATTTAGTCTTCTAATGGTAACCCCCAACAACAGTAATCCATTTGAATGTCAAGTGAGAACAGTTACATTCTTTTTTATTGCTGGAGATGATAATTTACTCACACTTGTGGACATAAACATCACTTTTTAGCCAAGCATGAAATATTGTCTGGTCTCACATTGAAAGTGTCCAAATGCAATCTGAGAAATGGTAAATGGTGTTCAATATCAATGAATGCGCAGCAAATATGCCCACCTTTGAATCAGACAATTGAAGGCAAATCATTAATAAATCAGATGACTGGAATCTGACACTAGTCTGACTTCTAGTGTTGACCTTGGACTCAGTTGATGAACCTCCAACAACCAAAACTAATTTCCAACTAGTGGCAAGTTTTCACTCATTGCTGCTTCACCCAATTTTGCACAGGGTCTTTAACTCCATACCATCAAGCAAGCCGTAACTCTCGTCTCATCTGTCCATTTTTGAACCAAGGTCATAATGAGATCAGAAGCAGAGTAGTATTGGTGGTTCTCAAGGTGAGGATTCCTTTGATCAAGTACTGCTCGATAGTACAGTTGCTGACACCATCCAACGCTTTTCTGTTGATCATGTGCACGACTCATGGGTAACAGCTGACAGATTTTATGGAAAGCAATACCTGGGCAATTTTCATATTGTTGGGGAGATGCTGATGTTGCAGATGCACTGGGCCAACTTGGTGAGACAGCCGAAAGATGAAACTTGTGTTCAATTGTCAAGATGCTGGCCATGGCCTTCCAAATATTCAGGGCCCCCTGCGGATTCTTGATATCACATGGAATAAATCAAATTATTAGTAATGATGGGGACCTCAGGAAGATGCCAAAATTGATCATTCACTCTGAGAATGCTTCAGCATAGCCTTTTGTGTTATCTTTCCCAACGTTGAGGGAACACAGTTGTGCATCCACCTCCTCCAGTCAGTTGTTTTCACTGTCCATTAGTCACAATTGGATATGAACGAACTCTAGAATTTTGATTTGATCCATTGGCTGTGACATTACCTAGCTCCGTCTGTCACATGTTGGTGCTGCTGCTGTTTGGCTTACAAATAGTCCTTTGTTGTAGCTTCACTAGTTGATACCTCTTATGTTACCATCTGATGTTGTTCCTGGTATGGCCTCCTGCCATACTTTTCATTGAAGCACAGTTGTCCCTAGGTTCGATGGCAAGAGAGTAGTGTGGGATGCAGACCCCAGCTCTGATGTGATAGTTTGCGGTTGAATAATTCTCCTGCTTCTGTTGGTCCACAGCACCTCATGAATGCTCAGTTTTGAGCTGTTAGATGTGTTTTGAATCCATTCCATTTACCAAGTTGGTGATGTCACACATTGAAAGGTATGCTCTGAAAAGATGGGATTTCGTCCACAAAAAGACTGCAGACATCACTCCTAGCTCGGTTGCCATGGGCAGTGGTCATGCTAGCTGCAATGTATGGAGGCGATGACGACATAATCTAGTAGCTGTTAGTTATGCTTGTAAAATCCACTTGGTATTAGGAGGGAAGCTGAAAATTTATATAGTCAACTGCCTTAAATCACAGCTCCGAAGAACTTGAAGTCTTTCATCATCAATTCAAATTTTGATTTGCAGTCAAAGTGTAAACATATTAGTTCTGTTAAATTCCAAAACTAAATACAAAAAAATTAAGTCACTTACGAGTGCTACGTTTTCCAAGTGCGATTCTTGTGTTGGCCCTTGAATTTCCCTTTCCAGAGTGCTGTAGTTTGGTTTGACTCTGATGTTCATTGGACAACCTTCCAGCATTTTTCCTGCTGCCATTTACAAACATATTCCTGGTTTCTCCCAACCACTTCATGCCCACAGACGTCTTGAAACTGTTGCATTTAGTCTACATCAGAACAAGGCAGCCTCTCTTCTGAATAAATTCTGATCTTCTCTCTGTTGAAGCAAATAAATTGTATTATTATCACAGAATAGTCTGATCATCTGTAAGACTTGGAATAGCAATTTGTTAAAGGCCATTAAAAACTGCACAAACTATTTGAATAGTTATGAATTTTCTCAAAGTTCGATTCATGACTAAAGCAGCTTTGCTAAAAACGACATCCAACTTTCAAGGCCCATGTGGGATTTTATTTTTCATCTGTCAAAATGTAGCACAAATTGCCTCAAGTATGCATTTACAATTCTTTAGTTTACGAAGTATTGAACATTGCCATATGAAGCAGATTCAAAGCCAGTTCAGTTCAATGTAACTGACAGCAAACACAAATACACTTCCCTCATTAAGTGCCTACCGCACATTTGCTTTTCTAACAGTGAAGCAACATAAAACTGGGAACTGACAGAATGGAAAGGAGAGCAAAGTGCTAACTACTGGACAGGCCAGACTTGTAGCCACTGAAATTTAGAAGACCAAGAGGCAAATTGATTGAAGCAAACAAGATCTTGACAAGGTAGATGTGGATAAAGTGGTACCTCTTGCAGGAGAATCTAGAACCCAGGTCACAGCTTAAAATGAGTCACCCATTTAAGATAGATGAAGAGAGAAACTGTGATGATGCTTTCACTTTAATAAGGCTCTCTGAAATCTTTCCTGCCTGTAAGAACCTGTGTTTGAACTTATCTTTTTGCCAAGTGGTGTGTTTAATGGCATGTAGCAGGAATTGGAACAGCTCCTTTGTTAAGTTGCAGTGTCGAGTCAGTTGAGTTTTCAAAGAGTTAGGTTATTCTAAATTGTGTTTTCTTTTGGTTTGTGTTTCAACTGTACAGTTTAAACAAATACTTTTGCTTAAAAGCTGAGTGGTTTGACCAGCTGCATCACATCTGAACGTCTACCTTCACATCTACCTTTAAAATAAGAAAAAAAAGGTTAGGAGACCTTCTTGAAATATTTTGAGGGGGTCCAGCCTGGTCCATAATTTTTTTCCCTCTCAAAATCTTTGGAACAGTTTTCCTCAAAAAGGCAAGAAGCAGAGTTGGAATCATTTCAAAGATAAGCCAGATAGATTCCTGATAAACAAGGTGTTAAAAGGTTATCAGGGTAGGTGGCAATATGGAATAATCAGAACAGACATATTAGTGACTGACAGAACAAGCTTGAGTGGCTTAGGTCTGCTCGTAATTCATATAATTTATATATGCAACATACATACATACATACAAAGAACAGATTTAAAGGAAATGCAAGTAGTTAAAGGGATTACTTGGAGATTTGGCATGCAAGTCCAAAATGTTATAACTAATTAAAACTGCCATCTTCAGCAATTACCAAAACCTTGCTGTTCAAGGTGCCAGTGTAAAACTAAAATCAACCTAGTCAAAAGGTGATTCTTTTCTTTGCATAACTATAGCACATTGATCTTACTCGTCCTGCCTAAAATGCTTTGGATTCCTCACACCAGAGGTCAGCACCTGTCTCTCTCATATTACTTTTAAGGTTCAAGATTAAATGCATGCACGAAATCTAGCAGTATCCTTCCACCTGCCTTTCTTAGAAAATAAAAAAGGTTTCCAGCAAGTGTGCTGGCAATGTAACTCTTTATGGAGCAAAAATGCACCTGTGGTGGTGAGCCCAAAGTCACAGGAGCCCCATAATTGGGTACAAGCAACAAGTGACAAATTTGTCACAAACTAATAGGTCTCCATAACACTGAATGCAGCAATGTCACATGTATAGTATTAGTATTATTATACAGGGGCAGCATGGTGGTTCAGTGGTTAAAGTTGCTGCCTCACAGCACCAGGAACCCAGGTTGGATTCCAACTTTGGGTGACTGCCTGTGTGCTGTTCGCACATTCTCCTTATGGCTGTTCGGGTTTTCTCCAGTTTCCAACCACAGTCGAAAGATGTGTAGGTCAGGTGAACTGGCAATGCTAAATTGCCCATAGCATTCAGTGCGTTAGTCAGAGGAGTGGGTCGGTGTGGACTTGTTAGGCCAAAGGACCTGTTTCCACACTGGAGGGAATCTAACCTAATCTGCAAAGTAGACTGAAACAAACATAAGCAATGGAGTAACATAATATTCTTCGGAGTATGAATAATTATTTTTAAAATCCACATTAATGACTCTTGCGCAATACTAAGGAACCACAGCACTGTTGGAGATGCAATATTTTGGATCTAATATTTTATTTAGCGAAAGCATATCCCCAGAGCCAAGCTATGGCCTCATTTGTTGAGTGTAAAGGTGATTAGTCCATAGATGGGATAATACTTAGTGATGTTCTTCATTATTTTTAGCTCGACACATGCATAAAGTGTTTGTGCTGAAGCCACAGCAGTGAATGTAAAAATAATGTTGTTTCTTCCTTCAGGTGAAATTAAAATATCCCATGCACTATTTTGAAGAGATGAGGAATGCACTCTATTGACGTATTCAATATTTATCCACCAACCAACCTTGCAGAAAGCATACTGATTGCATATTTTTCTTTTCTAGCAAGAATCTACCCAAGTTATAAATTATTTTCATGATCTCATCCTTCTAACTTTCAAAGTTAAAAAAAAATCACACAAACACCAGATTTAGTCCAACAGGTTTAACTGGAAGCACACTAGCTTTCAGAGCGACACTCCATCAGGTGATAGAGGAGCATTGCTCCAAAAGCTAGTGCGCTTCCAATTAAAACCTGTTGGACTATAACCTGGTGTTGTGTGATTTTTAACTTTGTACACCCCAGTCCAACACCAGCATCTCCAAATCATTCTAACTTTCAATTATTCTAATTTCTTGCTTTCTGAATAATCAGAAATATCCTTATTGTAATTTGATAACCAGAATTTGAACTTATTGTGTGAATTACTGTTGAGGCCATTTTGATTTCTTCCTGGTTTCACACTCCAACCAGACCTATTTTCCTACATGCTAATCCTACTTCCAGCTATTCCCCAATTCGTTTTCGATTCCAAATTCTGACACCTTAGTGAGTTCAAAACCAATCGTCCAGCTATTGCTGCTGCTTCTCTCCTTCCCATTTGCTTATCAGGTCAAAATCCCTCCAAAGGCTTTCCCCTCCTCCCTTCCTTTCTCTTAGCCTTGCACTTCAGCATTTGCCTCTTTCGAAGATCTTACTTCATGTATTCGTATGAGTTCGTCTTGTCCATGTGAGTCATATCCATCTCCCTTGATTTATTTTCACTAAACTGCTAGTCTCCATGTCAGTTCATTTGTTAACTGGTTTTCTCTTCGAGTTTGCCTTTCTCATTTACATCTTGCATTACTTCTCAAAAAAGTCAAAATGCTCACCAATACAATAATTTGAAAGGATGTTTAACAACCTTCCTTTCCTCTCACATCCTGGAGGTGGCACGGCGGCTCAGTGGCTAGCACTGTTGCCTCACAGCACCAGGGACCTGGGTTCCATTCCAGCCTCAGGCAGTTGGCTGTGTGAAGTTTGCACACATTCTCAGAGTGCCTGCATGAGTTTCCTCTGGGTGCTCTGGGTTCCTCCCACAGTCCAAAGACATGCAGGTTAGGTGGATTGGCCATATTAAAGTGCCCATAATGTACAAGGATCCGCAGGTGAGGTGGACTATCCATGGAGAATGCATCATTGTAGGGTACTGGGGCAAGTCTAGGTAAGATGCTCATTGGAGGGTTGATATAGATTTAATGGGCTAAATGGCCTGCTTCCACACTGTGAAGGATTCGAAGATGTCTTAAGATTCACATCTCCCAAATCCACATCTTTTCTAAAAAGGTCCATACAGGTATCCCACCAAGCACCACACACTCATACAGGAATCTCGCCAAATTTCTAAAAGATATTTAAGTGTTCTCAAAAATCAAAAATAGCAGCCAGTGAGAGAGACTGCTAAAGACAAAACTATTCCACTTTGTCTGCAACCTTTAACACAGTTCACTATTTTCCTTTTATGCCTCTCCACAGTTGTTCAGTTGGGTGAAACTGCTGGATTCCATTCTTATTTATCTAACCATAACCTACAACAATTTCTCTTGCAGCACCTTTACCAATACCGCTGGTGTTTTCCAAGAATCCACCCTTAGCCTTTCCTATTTCTCATCTTCACATTGCACCTTATGGGCCTTATCTGAAAGCCTAAAATGTTCTTCTCATGTGTGTTGTGAGCATACACATGACTCATCTTGCATCTCTCTATCATTCCCAATTTATAACACTACTGATCCAATTTCTAGTGCTGAATGAGCATGATCATCCTCCAATTAAACATTGGGAAGACTGAAGTATTGTTATTTGCCCAGAACTACATTCCCTAGCAGACCATTCCATCATTTGCCCTGACTATTGTCTGAAGCTGAATTAAGACTGCTTGCACCCTTAGGTTTGCATTAAAGTCCAAGGTGAGATTCCAACCACAGAACTACAATCAGCAAGGCTACCCATTTCCAGCTTTGTAACATTGCTTTGTTCAGCTCACCTCCTGATGAAATCTTCATTCGTGTCTTTGTTACCTCCAGGCTCGATTATTTCAACATGGCTAGCTTTCCATATTTTATCATCCAAAATTATGATGACAGCTCAAAGTTCTATTGCCAGTGACTTTAATCAAAGCAACTATTATTCATCATCCATGTACCCAAGGACATGCAGAATATCACTGAAGTGACCTTCAATATATTTCAAATTTTAAAACTTTCAAATCACTTCTCAAGATCCACATTTCATCTCTTGCCCTGTTCTCACTTAGCACCCAGTTGCATTCTTGTAAACACTATCAAGCCTGCTCTCTCCAAACAAAAAAAAAGTATAAAAATCCCAATATGACAGCATTATCAGACAATGTTAGTTCTGTTGCATATCAATCTCACAACAGGTAGGTGATAAATACTCCATCTCATTTAAATAAATTTACCAGAAAAATTTGGTTCAACCAAGCAACTGTGAAGGTCACTGCTGGATAAACTCCAAAGTAATACTTTTAGACTGATTCAGATTCAAAAAAACACAAAAGCAGATCTACACAATGGTAACAGTGCCTAAAATACAATTGACAAACAAATCAAAATACTTGCATTCACACAGCATGTTTCATGACTTCTGGACATCACAAAGGGCTTAACAGCCAGTGTAGTACTTTTGAAGCACAGTCACTGCAGTGATGTATGGAAGATTCCTCACAGCAAATTCCTACAAAGAGTAAGGTGATTCTGATCAGGTAATTCTCCTTTTCAAACTGACGCTGATTAAGAAATAAACATCCACCAGCAAACATAGGATAACCCTCTTGCTATTCACAACATTGCCACAGCAGCATTAATACAGAGGTTGCTGAGGGAGGGGAAGAGAGGAAATAGCTAGGGCCCTGACAGATAACTTTGTGGCATCCTTAAATACAGGTGAAGTGCTGGAGGACTGGAAGGTTGCTCATGATGTCCCCTGTACAAGAAGGGTAGTAGGGAAATTCTGGGTAACTACGGACCAGTAAGCCTGACATCGGTGGTGCGAAAGTTGCTGGAGAGGGTACTGAAGGATAGGATCTATTTATATTTAGAAAAGAATTGGCTTATCAGTGATAGGCAACATGGTTTTGTGCGGGGGAGATCGTGCCTTACCAACTTAATAGAGAGTTCTTCGAGGAAGTGACCAAGTTGATAGATGAAGGAAGGGCTATCGATATCATATACATGGACTTTAGTAAGGTGTTTGATTAGGGCGCCACGTAGTCAAATGGAGAAAGTGAAGTTACATTATCTGGCTAGATGGATAAAGAACTGGTTGAGCGACAGGAGACAGAGTAGTAGTCTAAGGGAGTTTCTTGAAATGGAGAAAGGTGACCAGTGGCGTTCCACAGGGGTCAGTGTTGGGGCCACTGTTGTTTGTAATATACATAAATGATCTGTAAGAGGGTACTGATGGCAATGATCAGCAAGTTTGCAGATGACATGAAGATTGGTGGAGCAGCAGAAAGCGTAAAGGACTGTCAAAGAATATAGGAGGATATAGATAGACTGGAGAATTGGGTGGAAATGTGGCAGAGGGATTTCAATCCAAACATATGTGAGGTGATGCATTTAGGCAAGACTAATTCTAGAATGAATTATACAATGAACAGAAAAGCCTGGTGAAAAGTTGATGGTCAGAGAGAACTGGGAGTGCAGGTCCACTGTACCTGGAAGGTTGCTGCACAGGTGGACAGAATAGTCAAGGCATTGCTTGCCTTCATTGGTCAGAATATTGAGTATAAGAGCTGGCAAGTCATGTTAAAATCGTACATGACATTGGCTCGGCCGCATTTAGAATACTGCGTACAGTTCTGGTCGCCACATCACCAAAAGGATGTGGATGCTTTGGAGAGGATGCAGAGAAGGTTTACGAGCATGCTGCCTAGTATGGAAGGTACTAGCTATGAACAAAGGTTGAGTAGGTTAGGCTTATTTTCATTAGAAAAAAGGGTATTGGGTTTGGGGGGGGGGGGGGGGAAAAGAACCTGACTGAGGTTTACAAAATCATTACAGGGTAGATAGAGACAAGCTGTTTCCCAGGGTGAAGGATTCCATAACGAGAGGACACACTTTCAAAGTGAGAGGTGGAAAGTTTAAGGGGAATACACTCAGCAAGTACTTCACACAGATGGTAGTGGGCATCTGGAACGTGTTGCCAGAGGAGGTAGAGGCAGTCACAGTAGATTCATTTAAAGATGCATCGGGACAAATGCATGAGTAGGTGGGAGCAGAAGGATACAGATACTTAGGAATTGGGCAACAGATTTAGATAGTACATTTGGATCGGCTCAGGCTTGGAGGGCCAAAGGGCCTGTTCCTGGACTATAAATTTTCTTTGTTCTATCCACTTTAGTAGACAGGACATTTAATTATACATTACATCCTACCAGACTTTAATACTCCAAGGAACTGAAATGAACAGTCAAGACGATGACTGTTTAAGGCATGAAGCACGATATACTTGCAGCATTTTAACAAACATCACTTGTTTGTGCAATTAAAAAATGTTCCTACTGTGTAGCTCACGTATTACCAGCTTGATTTACTCTCAGACACTAAGTCAATCAACATAACTCTTGCTTTAAACATAAACATAGTCTGTGACAGTAAGAATTTTGCTTTCAATTACAAAAAGGAACTTTGAAACTGAATAGTCACATAGTACATGCTCAAGTTCCAGCTACAGAAATAATAAGGAGCTAGGGCCTTATACCAATAAAGATAGGCAGGGTGGTGAAGGCAGCTTTTTGCATATTTACTTTCATGGGTCAGAACACTGAGTATAGCAATTGAGACGTCATGATGAGATTGTACAGATCATTAGTGAAACCACTTCTGGAATATTGGTACAATTCTGGCCACCCTTCTGTCGGGAAGATGCTGGAGAGGATACAGGAAAGACTTACAAGAACGTTGCTGGAGTGTTTGAGCTGTAGCAAGGAGGCTGAATTGGTTGGGTTTTTGTTCCCTTGGAGGCTGAGGAGTACCCTTATGAAATCATGTAGGGCATGCATAAGATGAATAGCCAACGTCTTTGTCTTAAGATGGCAAGTTGAGGAAAGGGTCCAAAATTAGACAGCATAGGTTTAAGATGGAAAAGATTTAAAAACAACCTGAGGGATAACTTCTTCCACACAGAGGGTGGTGTGTGTATGGAATGAGCTGTCAGAGGAATTGGTAGAGATAGGTACAATTACAACATTTAAAAGGCATCTGAATGGGTAAATGAATAGAAAAGGGTTTAGGGGGATATGGGCTAAATGCTAGCAACTGTCAGGTTAGGATGTCTGGTTAGTGCAAAAAGAATCTGTTTCCATTCTGTACAGTTGATTAGCTTAAAAAGAAAACCATAGAACTAAGGGGTGGGACATGCAAAGGAAAAGATAAACATCAGCTCACAACTGCCTGAGATATCCTATTCTCTTCCACCACTGACAAAATTATCAGTTATCACCTAATCACTTGTCTTCTCCCATTTTCTCTGCCCTCTCATATTAAAGAATTTGCCTATATGTAGGTACTATTGTACTAAGTCCCACCACTAAGTCCTCTCCTATTAACAAGTTTCTGAACTGTTTGCTGTTTTCCTTTCAAGACCCATCTCTCCACCCAAATTGTTCTTTCAGCTCTAAACTCTAACATCCAAGGTACTTGAACATGGTTGCCTTTTGGTCTCTCCCACACTGCTGATTCAAACTCTTAATCCAGCTTACATCCTGGTCTCAGCACTGCTATGGTCTACAAAGGAAAATCAATTATATGCTTGGACTGCAACCACAGAGCATTAAACTTTCTTGAAATATAAAACTTAAAACTCCATGGACCTCTCCTCTTCCATATGCATCCCATGCTTATCACAATTTACAGCCAGGATCACATGCACACCGACAACATCAACTTTGTGTACACTGCTATGACTTGAATTTGATGGCATAACCTTGAATGAAATCAGACCTTCCCCCAAGCGACCATCAAAAAGTTCCTGGCTAAATCAAAAACAACTTATACCTTTACCAACAACCCAGTCTCCCATCAAGTATAAAGAATTTTACATCATCTCTCATCCTTCTAAACTCTAGGGGATAACACACATTCAGAAATCAGTTTAGAAAACCATTATTGGTCTCTTTACAGCAGACATCTCGTTAGTGTAAGGAGACAAAAACAACAGCTAGTAGAATACCATTGATTATTGCTTTATTCCACAAGCTACAAAATTCACTGCATCAGAACTCATGTTCTTATAAAATTTCAACTTTAATGGTTTTGATGGATTGCTCCCTCTTATTTGCAAAGATGATTTTTGTTTCAGTTATTACAGCATGCCTCTTTCAATACTGAAGTTAATAAGTCAATGCACTCCTGATAATTCAAGATCTGAAAAAAATTTTATAGCTCAGTTTAGTAGGCAATATAAAGAAAGGGATTTGTAGTTTACAGCAGATAATTTGAGTCTTGAGAGTTAGATAGGCTTTTAACTGGCAAACAAGTACAACTGAAAACAAGAATATTTTCAACTTAAATTGTAGGACTAATTTGTCTTACTGAAAGTGCCTGCTCAACAATGCTCGTTTCAAATATAGCAAGTATTTGGAAATGCTATTATTTATTGTGGGGGTAATTGAATACAGCATTAGGGAGGTTCTACTTTAGTTATACAGGGAGTTAATGAGACCACAGCATCATTCTCTTTATTAAAAGATCAGATGTACAGTCAGTCCCCAAATCACAAACAGGTTCCATTGTGGAGTACATTTGCAAGTCAGAACACAATGCAAGTCAACAAAGTAAATGTTTGGATGTCAGGTCATGACAGTTACAGGCCTGTAAGGAGTTACTTTTGTTAGCCAAAGAGCCCCTCTCACAACATTGGTAAACTTTGAAGAGGTTCCAGACTAAATTTGGAATGTACAGGTTGTCTTATGAAGGAAGGTTAGATAGGCTAGGCTTATAGCCACTGGTGCTTAGAAGATTAAGAGGCAACTTGATTCAAATAGAAGATTTTTTTCTGGGGAGGGCATTCATCTTGACAGGGTAAATACATTAGTATATTTCTTGTGGGAGAATCTAGAACCAGGAGTCACTTTCAAAATGCAAGGAATCACCTATTTAAGAGAGATGAGAACATTTCACGAGTGTTTGGAGCTTCCTTCCTCAAATGCCACTAGCAATGGAATTCTTGAATATTTTATTGGCAAATACATTCTTGATAAGTAAGCAGGTGAAAGGTAATCAACTGGTAGGTGAGAATATCAAGTAACTAGGTCAGCCATCATCTTATTGAATGGTCAAACATGCTCAAAAGAGCCAAGTGGCCTGTTCCTAATTCATCTGTTTGTATATTATACAAAATGTATAATTTTCTAAAAATAGCAAAAGTAACACAAGCTGTAAAGTGATAATCAAAAGCTGATGCAACAACCAGCTATTAATCATGCAGTGGGAGAAACAGAAGTCACATCCTCCAGTGGTAACACAATCTTCTCAGATTATTGACAAAGATGTTTTATTGAATACACAATTGAAACTCCATTAAGTGACCGGCATACATTTTTACTTTTCTGAAATAACAGTATACACTTTTGTCAGGATAAGGATAATTCTCTCTCCTATTTTCAATGCTAGTCAATCTTCATACCTTCCCACAGCAATATGTTGCTACAGAATCAAGTTTGTAATGAATGGCTAATTTACAATAATAAAAAAAAACAGGTGAAAGGAAACATGTTTCTTTGTCAGTTGTGATTCTCAAAATGACCGAAAATGCATGAAAGGGACATTCTCACATTGTTTGTGTTGGTGTTTGTAGTTTATACATATTCCAAACAATCATTCGGTTTGAATTTATGCACAAAATCAGTACAATTTGGTATAAAATTCAAGAGTGAAGAATTTTTAAAACTGGAATTTAAATAAACTATCAATTGCTGCCAGTATATTTTTCTTTGGTAACAACCTTGAGAACAAGCAATTTAGTTTAAAACTGAAGTCAAATAAACCACTACAAGGACCAATTATAAAACAGAACACTACTGCAAGAGTACAAGCTTCATATGACAAGTCCATCCAATTATAAATTTATTAAAGATTTTTCTTCTAGTACTTTCATGAAAAGTTAAATTCCAGGTGACAATCATATTATAAGCACAAACTAGCAACTTTCATGTGCTTCTAAATTACATGGCTGTTGAAGTTACTTCAGTTACTGTCAATACTAAAGAAACATTAAAAGACATGAATAATGCTCAGAACAACCCTGCATTACTGTAAAGCCACAGTTTACTTAAGTTAAAAATATATGGAAACATGAGTAGGGCCTTCAGTCCCTCAAGCCTGCTTTGCCAGCTCATGGCTGATCTGTATTTAAGCTCTATTTATCTCCCTTAGTTCCTTATCTCATTATTATAGATTTTATTCAATAGTGATTAATCTCCTGATTTTAAATTTGAGCAAGAATTTGTGGATATATGATGGGATGGCAGACACTGCACTGAATTTGCACAAAAGAAGGTTCACCAAATAGTCAAATAATTGAAATAAAAACATTCTGTTTCTGATGCTGTTGGTTGAAGGATAGAAGTTTGCCAAGACAATGGCATTCATTCTTCTTGAAGACGATGGAATCTTGCACTTCTATCCAAGTTAGATCTTATCTGCAAATCAGCACCCATAATGGTATGGGTTTGTCTCAGGACTGTTATTGAAAAGGTCACCCTGTATAATGAGATAAAGTCAAAAGTGTGGTTCGAACACAATCTTTTAAACTCACAAGTGCTTTGATTCAGCATTTTAATTTGAAACTCAAGCCTTGAGGAGCTCCTGCTTTCCAACCTGTTGGATTAGTACCCAAATCTACATTCTTACCCAATTAATGCAGGAAGTGTTCTGGTCAAAGTTACTGAACAACTCAAAGAAATCTCAAGTGTTATGATTTTTAATTTGAGGTTTAGTCCAATAGGGTTTTAGAAGCACTAGCTTTTGAAGAAGCAGCGCTCGAAAGCTAGTGCTTCCAAATAAACCTGCTGGACCAAAACCTGGTGTGAGAGACTTTTTAAAAACTTTGTCCACAACAGTTCAACACCAGCTCCTCCAAATCAATGTCAATGAACACTCAAAATGGCAAACCTATTACTGATCAGATTTTCTACAATGATATCCAAATAAATTTAAAACCGGTCAATCAAGATGTGGTTCATTAAAATGACATCACCTATTTCAAGGTGGGGAAAAAGACTTGCATTTATAAACTGTCTTTCGCAATCTCAAATCATCTGTAAGCATTACAGCCAATAAAGAGTTTCTGCAGTGTAGTTACTTTTGTCATGTAGTGACTTCGTGATCAACAAGGACCCACAAGGAAATGAGATAGTGATCATAGAAATCTGATTTTGTGATGCTGGTTAAGATTATACACTTTGCTCTGAAAGCCTGAAGAATTCCTGATGCTCTCCTAATGTTGCCTTAGATCACTTACTTCCAAACTGAGGGGGCACATCTTTTTAAAAAAAGCTCAACACCGAATATTCCTATTATATCATTCAAGCTGCCACTTGCTTATATCATTCAAGAGTCAGCTTGAATGATATAAGGAAGCATCTAAAGGGAGTCTTGTACAGTTTTGTTTCCCAGAAGAATGCTATCACTGAGCCAAAAGCTGATAACTAATTCCAGTTTTCATAATGTGTCCAGGTGAAGGTGGCTACTTGGTCTATCATCACTAGACAATACACAAAGATTGAAATATCACTTGCTCATCACAAACATTCAACTAATCTTTAAATGTGTGAAGTAAATTTCACATGATCACTCTCTAGAAGCATGTCAGGTTAAATCCTAAATGTGCCGTGAATTATGTTAAACCTGTGCATCTACTCCAGTTATTATACTAACATTTAGTTGTGTTCAGATTTGCATGTTCTATAGTTTGCAAAAGAGCTGAAAGTCTTATGGGTGAAAAATATTAAACTGAACCGAATAAGTAGTCTCTGTTGAAAGTGTCTTGCTAGAAAAGCACAGGTCAGGCAGCATCCAAGGAGCAGGAGAATCGACGTTTTGGGCATGAGCCCTTCTTCAGAACAAGTAGTCTCTGTTGACAATTAAGTCCAGTCAATCAGTCAGGTAGCTTTTCTTGTTTAGAGCTCAGCACAGAAATGCCGTTCTGTCACTTCAGTTGCAAAATACATGCAAAAAAAAGTAGTCTGACAAAAAAAAGTTTAAGCATGATATAACAGCTCAAAAGTAGAGAGAAAATCTCTAATTTGAATTAGGGTTATCTCTTTGGGTATAACATTACAAAAGACTACAGAAAAATTTTGACGTTCTTTCGTAAATTTAGATAGGAGTCAGACGTGCTCATGCAACAAACAGATGGGTGTTTTTCAACAGTTATTAGGGATAGGTAGCCAGAAACATTCATAACAGCTCCGAAGTAAAATGAACAAAGGTCACGGGATTTGTCGCTAACGTTCAAAGTTAGCCAACGACTGAAGGCAAAATACTCCTTGTAAGTATCAATTGCTCTGTTGTATGTACACCAACAGGTCAGGCAAGATTACTGACTATACTGTACCATGTCGGCTCTGATACGACAGCAGCTTTTCTTTACCCTTGACCTCAACACGAATCACCGACGCACTGAGAGCTTGCACCTCCCTCCCTCTGACACCTCACCGCCCCCTTCCGACTGAAGGAGAAAAGGAAACCTCAGCAACAAAACCTTAAAAATCTACTTTATGGACACTTGACCAAAGACACAGACAGGGGAAAAAAAAAACACGTCGCGGGGTGTTTTTCCCCTCTCCCTGGGTGGGTGGTGGGGAAAGAGTTGGGTTCAAAGTAAAAGAAAAAAAGATTCCGAAACGAAAAAAAAATAAGGAATTTAAAAGATGAATAGCATTTAATCCTGTTTTCCAAAATGACGTTTTCATTTTCCTCCACCTGGCGGCGTGTTCCTTTAAAATTGGTTAGTCTCTTTAAATCGCCAAAAAGATAGGAATATGTCTACGACATGAGATTGTAGAGAAAAAAAACTTACACCCGTCAATGTCACCAAGTAGCAAAGGCAGGAACAAGATAAATCGGTACAAAAGAAAAGTTAGCGTAGAAATAAGTTACAGCTAAAAAGCAGATGATGGAACGTGAAGTTAAAACCGGTTCCATTTTGTATGACTGACTTCGAGAGAGGTTTAGTATATAATCTAGGAAGAAAAAGGGAAAAAAATATTCGGGCCGACAGCAAAGCCTCGGCATAAACTCTCCGAGAAACAGGAATGGTAGCTCCATCCCCTCGGCGTCGAAAACAGTCGCCGCTCGTTCAAGAAAAGGGAGCGAAAAAACAAAAAGAGAGAGAGGAAAAAAAACAAAATCCTACGAATTTCCTTACTCGAAACAGACGGGCAAGACAACACGGAGAAACCCGGCCATCATTTCTCAGCCCCTTTCCTTACCCCAATTTAGCTGCTTTCTGCGACCAGACGGGGCCAAGACCAACACACAAACATCCGAGCGAGTCGTCTCTTTTTTTAAATATTTAAAAAAAATCACAAACTTCCTCCCCCTTTCGTCGATTTCTTGTTTTTAAAATAAAAAAAAATAGGGGGGGGGGGGGCGAAAAAAAAACTTCGCTTCTCTCCTCAGGACGAGCCGGGAACCTGTGTCCAAATTTGAGGGGCAATTTCTAGAAAATTAACATGAGAATCCAACATGGCGGCTGGCGTCGGCCGGCGGGCTGACAGCGGCTCCCGCAGCGACTGGCAAAATAATCCCGCAGCTTCCACCGCCCCCTCCCCCACACTCACTCACTCACTCACTCACTCCCACCCTCAACAAAAACACCCCACCCCCTCCACTGGAGGGAGGGCGGAGGTGGAAAAAAAAACCACTCCGCTCAACCAACAAAGAGCTTCCTCCCGGCCGCCTGGTGTTAGGAGCCGGGGCGCGGCTGCCTTTTATTTTAATTATCAGTTTAAATCCCCTCGCATCCAAACCGCGGATGTATACAATAAAAAGTCCCCCCTCTCTCTCTCTTCAAGCAATTCGTTTCCCTTTAATATCAGACGATGATGACAAGATAGCTCGTACTCATGCTCCAGCTCTTCCCCAATTTCCATTATTACACACTTTATGAGTAGTTATTTACTTGCTCTCTCTCTTCCTTCCCCCCCCACCAATTATTTTTTGAGGGAGAGAGAGAGAGAGAGGCCAGGGTAGTTTTAAATTATCACAGCAGAAGGTTGGGAACTTACACGAGTCAGTAGAACCTGCTTCTGCTCTGTTCTTTAAATGTGTTTTCTTTGGGGCGTTATTTACTCCCCGCATCAAGTCGTGCACAAAGCTGTCGCTCTGTCCAATTGCGAAGTGAATCAGGCAGTAATCCCACGGGCATCCCCGTGCTTGGGAGGGAGGGAGAATTCGATTATCACGGGGAATCGAAGTCTATGTCAGAAACTGGGGGCTTTGTCCTCCCATTACCACAAACAGAATGAAGATTGTACCTTATTTCACAGTCACACAACATTACTGTGGCTAAGGAACCTCTCAGACTGAGCTGACACTGATGCTGTTAAATGTTATGGGAATGGACACCATTGTAAATTTTGAAGTGACATTGAAGTATTTACTCAACTTAAAAGTTCACAATGGGTTATAGTCTAATTTTGAAAATATGATATAGACACTTTAAATGTAACTGGTACTTCTTTATGGTTTCTCTACAGAGTTACTGGCACTTTGCAAAAATATATTTCATTCATATTTTCCACAATGAGTCATGACTTAAACCAATGTTAGGACAAATGAAATATCCCTCTTCTTTCTCTCTTGTACTGGAACCCATATGAAAGTTAAGGGAAATCAATCAATAAAACAAATAATTCAATACTTGTTTTATATCAATATTTATCTGGATGAGGTACGCAGTTGATGAAGTTTTTTATAATGTTATGAAGAATAGAAGTAAAACCATAGATTTAAGAGTTTTAGAAACCAGTAAGAGGATACAAGTATTAATAAAAATAGAAAATATATAATTAAACTAAACTGGCCAGATCTGTAATAACTTTTATGAGGATATAAATGGGAGAGTAACCAAACATTTCTTCCTAACAGACAGGAGAAATAGGGAGTGAAGAAATAGAGGCCAAATACTATACAAATACTGTTGAACAAATGTGACACATTAGACAACACAACCTGCATATGAGAAATAAAGTGTTACCAAATGGTGAACAATATTGTAGAGCTTCAAATAATTAATATCAGAAGAGAAAATGTTCTGAGAATCATGAACCCCCAAGTCTGATGGCTTACATTTACAAATGTAAAAGTGATAGCTGCAGAGGAGTGAAAATAATAGAGTCATAGAGATGTGCAGCATGGAAACAGACCCTTCGGTCCAACCTGTCTATGCCGACCAGATATCCCAACCCAATCTAGTCCCACCTGCCAGCACCCGGCCCATATCCCTACAAACCCTTCCTATTCATATACCCATCCAAATGTCTCTTAAATGTTGCAATTGTACCAGTCTCCACCACATCCTCTGGCAGCTCATTCAGTTATTACTTTTCAGAATCTCCAGATTCAAAGTTAGAAAATATAACACTACACCAAGAAAATAGGAAACAAAAAAACTGGGAAAATCCTGAAACCTATTAATAAGTAAATCTTTAAAATGTACTCAGAAAATTATATTGTAGTTTTGCAAAGTCAAATTGGTTTTACAGAGGGAAAATCATGTTATAAAGTAATGGAGTTATTAGGGCACATAAAGAAACCATTCAGCCCCTGGAATCCATATGCTTGAGAACTCAATCACCCCTATTACACTGCTTTATCCCCATAGACCTGTAAGTTTATTTCACTCAATCCAACGTCTTTCGTAACCATTCATTATCCTTACTTCCACCAGCCTAGTATATAACGAATTCCAGGCCATTACCACACATTATATTAAAAAATTCTTTCTCACATCTCCAATGTGTCTGTTGCCTAAAACTTAAATTTGTGTCTCCTTGTACCATTAGCATTGAACAGCTTTTCTTTTTGTCCGGCCTCTCAAACAAAATCTATAAATGATATAGAAGAAAACATAGGGGGATAGGTAAGTTTGGAGACGACATGACGATTAGTTGACAATGCAGAAGGAGGATATAGACTGTTTGGTTAGTAAGTTTTGCATGGTCTAGAAGGAGAGGTCACATCCAAAGTCAGACATAGCCCTAGTGAGTAGAAAGTTTGAGGAACTTGGAAACAACATATGAATAGGACTGGATAAATTGAAGACTAGGATCAGGGGCCCAGAACAAAAGTGTGACATCATAGGTTAACCATAGATTCTTCGGTGGTGCTAGCTACCAATTTGACTATCTATTAGAAGATAATTTCAGACTAAAGGTAAACAGAGGAAATTTTAACACACCACAAACTAAAAGATCAGTACAAAATTTTTTAAAATCAAATTAAGAACTAAGTAATTAAAATAGAGATGTTGGGCCAGGTGATATGTTGTAATTGCATGACGTGGGAGCTGGTGGACACCATCATAATTCATTATGACCACATTTGTAGCAAGTGTTGGTTGAAGAACTCTGGCTCAGAGTTGATGAGCTGGAGTCTGAGGTTTGAACACTGCAATGCATCAGGGAAAGGGACAGTTACCTGGATTCTATGTTTCAGGAGCCAGTCACACTCCTTAGATTAACTACCTCAAATTCAGTCTGGGAATTAAATATCCAAGGATACAGGCCCTATTGAAAGGACAGTCAGTTGGGCAGAGAGGGAAGGTTTGCCTTGTTGGTAAAGAATTAAACTAAATTAAAGCAAAAAGTGATTAGAATTGGAGGCATAGAATCTGTGTGGGTAGAGTTGAGAAACTGCAAAGTAAAAAAGACCCTGTTGCGAGTTATGTACACGCGTCCTAGCAGTAGTCAGGTTGTGGGGAAGAAAATAAATCGGGAGATAGAAAAGATGTATAAGAAAGGCACGATTGTCAGCTGCTGATAGGGCATCTTTCTGTGAGAGGTACTGTAAAGATGCAGCTTTCTTACATTTTTTAAATGTACTGTGTTAAGTTTCCTTTTGTTTTGTTAATAAATATGATTTCAACCTTAATCCAGGCTTGCAATACTTTGTGTTAGACTTTTCTGTGATTTTTGAGTGAACATGAGTGATATTTTTTGCTGGTCTGCCCCAACCTCACTTTTCTCATCGGCACCATTATTTATATTAAGCGATTTTCTCTTAAACGAGGTTTCAAAGGAATTCAACTATGGCATTATAGGAGATCTACCTGTAAGGGATTAATGGAATGTCTAAGAGGTGGTTTTTCTGGAGCAACTTGTAGTTGAGCCCATGAGGGAATAGGCAGTTCTGGATTTGGTGATATCAAATGAGGCAGATTTGATGAAGGAGCTTAAGGTGAAGGAATCCCGAGGGGCCAATGACAATAATATGATAGAATTCACCTGCAGTTTGAGAGGGATAAGCTGGAATACAAAGAAATGGTATTAAAATTGAGTAAAGATAACTGCACAGACATGGGGGAGGAGCTGGCCAGAGTTGATTGCAAGGGGACCCTAGCAGAGAAGATGTTGGAGTACAATGGCAGGAATTCCTGGGCATAATTCAGGAGCACAGCAGAAATATGTCCTAAGGAAGAAGAAAAATACTAAGGGGAGGTAACTAGGGCTGACAAGGGAAGCCAGAGAAAACATACAAGCAAAAGAAAAAAACATAAAATGTGGTGAAGATTACTCGGAAGCCAAAACGTTGAGAAGGCTTTAAAATCAGTACAGGATATCTAAGAAAGCAATGGGGGCCAGAAGATGAAATATTAAAGTAAACCAGCAAGTAATATAAAAGAAGACTGCAAGACTTTTGATATCTAAAAGGTAAAACAGAGGCAAGAGTGGGCATTGTACTGTTGGAATATGAAGCTGCAGAAGATGTATTGGAAAACAAAGAAATGATGCAGGAACTGAACAGTTACTTTGCATCAGTTTTTACAGTGGAAGACATCTGTGCACACTAGAAATTCAAGGAAGTTGGTGAGTGTAGTGGCCATCGGCAACGAGAAAGTGCTGGTGAAGTTGAAAAATCTGAAGGTGGATAAGTCACCTGGACCAAATGGACTATACTCCAGTGTTCTGAAGGAGGTAGCTAAGGAAATTGTGGAAGTGTTGGTGGTGATCTTTCAGGAACCATTGGAGTCAGGGAAGGTACCAAAGGACTGGAAAATGCACTGTTTAAGGGGAAGGCAGAAAACGAGAAACTATAGGCCAGTCACCCTGATCTCAGCTATTGGTACGATTTTAGATTCCATTATTAAGAATGAGATTTCACAGTCTTGGAAGTGCATGGTAAAGTAGGGCTGAGTCAGCATGTCTTTGTCAAGGGAGGTCAGGCCTGACAAGTCGGTCTGAATTCTTTGAGTAAGTAAAGAATAAGTTCAACAAAAAAGAGCCAGTGGATGTGATCTACTTGGATTTCTAGAAGGCCTTTGACAAGGTGCTTAATGGAAAGCTGCTAAATAAGACATGGTGTTGTGGCAAGGTACTAGCATAGATAGAAGATTGGCTGACTGGCAGAAAACAGAGAGTAAGGATAAAATATCTATTTCAGAATGTCAGCCAGTGACGAATGGGGTGCCGCAGGGGTTCATAATGGGACCACAAATATTCATGTTAAATATTCATGATTATGACAAAGTAACTGAGAGCATTGTTGCTAAGTTTGTATATGACACAAATATAAATGGATGGACACGTGGTGTTGAGGAAGCAGGAAGTTGCAGAAGGACTTAGGCAGGCTAGGAGAAGGGGGAAAGTAGTGACAGATGGAATACAATGTGGGAAAGTGTCAGGTTACACACTTTGGTAGGAAGACTAGAGGCATAGGCTATTTTCTAAATGGGGCAAGGCTTCAGAAATCTGAAGCACACAAGGACTTGAGAGACCTAGCTCAGGATTCTGTAATCATTAACATGCAGGTTCAGTTGGCAGTTAGGAAGGCAAATGCAATGTTGGCATTCATTTCAAGAGGGCTATAATACAAGAGTAGGAACTACTGCTGAGGCTGTATAAGGCTCTGGTCAGACTGCACTTGGAACATTGTTGGCAGTTTTTGGCCCTATATCTAAGGAAGCAACTGCTGGCATTGGAATAGGTCCAGAGAAGGAACACACAAATGATGCTGGTGATGAAGGGCTTGTCATATGAGGAGAGGTTGAAGAATCTGGTCTCTATGTGATGGAGTTTAAAAAGATGAGGAGAATTCTGATTGAAACTTACAGAATACTGCGAGGCCTGGATAGAGTGAATGTGAAGATGATGTTTCCCCTAGTAGGAGAGACTAGGACCTGAGGGCAAAGCCTCAGAGTAAGGGATGACCCTTTGGAACTGAGATGGGGGGGATTTCTTCAGCCAGATGATGATGAATTTGTGGAACTCATTGTTGCAGAAGGCTGTGGAGGCCAAGTCACTCGAGTATATTTAAGACGGAAATAGATGGGTTCTTGATAGTAAGGGGATCAAAGGTTACAGGGAGAAGGCAGGAGAATGGGTTGTGAAACATATCAGCCAAGATCAAATGGCAGAACAGATTTGATGGGTAGAATGGCCTGACCCTCAGTCTTATGGTCTTATGGACAGAATAATTACAGAGGGAATTTAACCTTGATAAGTGTGATTTGAATCACTTTGGAAGAAGTAATTAAATAAGAGAGTATTCGCTGAATGGCAGGACATTAGGAAGCTGAGAGGAACAGAAGGATCTTGGGGTTCTTATCCACAGATCCCTGAAGACGGAAGGTCAGGTTAATAAGGCAGTTACGAAGTCATATGGGACACTTGCTTTTATCAGTCATTGGCGTAGATTATAAGAATAGGGAGGTTATGTTGGAGCTGTACAAAACTGTGGTTTGGCTATGGCTGGAATACTGTGTGCAGTTCTGGTCACTGCACCATAGGATGGATGGGATTGCTCTGGAGGGGGTACCGAGGGGATTCATTAGGATGTTGCCTGGGATGGAGAGTTTAACTAAGAAGAGAGGTTGGAGAGGCTCAGGTTTTTTTAGGATAGTAAAGGCTAAGAGGTGGCCTGTTTGCGGTATATAAGATTCTGAGGGGCATTCACAGGGGTGATGGAAAACAATTGTTTCCCTTAGTTGAAGGATCAATAACAAGAGGGCATAATTACAGGGTGAAAGGCCAGAGGTTTAAAGAGGATTTGTAGAATCACCTTTTCACCCATTGGGTGGAGGAAATCTGGAAAGCATCGCCTAAGAGAAGGAAACCTCACATCCTATAAAAAGTACTTGGATGAACATTCAAGATGTTGTAACATTCAAGGTTATGTGCCAAATGCCGGAAAGTGTAGATTTATAACAAAAAAACCTGCAAATGCTGGAAATCTGTAACAAAAGCAGAAACTGCGGGAGATCTCAGAGGGTCTGACAGCATCTGGACAGCAGAGCTAACCTCTTTGGTCCAGTGACATTAACTCTGTTTTCTCTCCACAGATGTTGCCAGACCTGCTGAAATTAGTGTAGATTTAGAGTAGTTTTTGTTAGTGTAGACTCAATGGGCTGACGGGCCTTTTCTATACAGTATGATTCTATGATTCTAAACCAGTCTTAATTTTTTACACTACTAATAAATCTCCCTTCAATGTCCTTTGCTCCATGTAGAGTAACACCGGCTTCTCCAATTTAACCTGGCACCTAAATCCCTCATGCCTGAAACAATTCTGGTAAATCTCCTTTGCATCCTGTCAAGGATCCTTACATTCTTCCGAAAATACATTGTCGAAATGGATGCAATATTCTTGTTGTGACTGGCCCTTAGCTTTATATAGTTCAGTACAATTTCCATTCTTTTCTCCTTAATATTTCTATTTCTAAAGCTCAAAATCAATTATGCTTTGTAAATACTCTTTCGATATGTCCTGCCATTTTCAAAGACGAATACACATAACCTCCATGTTCATCTGTCCTTGTACATCCGAGCTAAGTCACTTAGTCTATATTGTCTCTGCTTATCCTGTTTGTCAAAATTCATCACTTTCCATATTTTTGTATTAAATTCCAACTGCCACCTGTCTGCTCATCTGCTATTTTATCTGTGTTTTATTGCAGTTGTTTAATATCTCTTTTACTATTTGACACAACATCTGTTTCAACAATTCTGTAAGACTTTTCATTGAGTATTTAATCATAGTGTAGGTAAAGCAAAGCCAGTTGGTGTAGAATACTTGGATTTCCATTCAATGTGGTGAGACATAAAATGTTAGTTGATAATATGTGATTGTGGAGTTGGGGGTAATATATTGTCATAGATGGAGGACTGTTTAATAGCTAGAAGGCAGAAAGAATAAGCAAGGTATGTTCAAGATGGCAGACTGTACCAAGTAAAATGCCACAAGGATAAGTGCTGACCCTCAACTATTTAGAAAGTATATTACAGACTTAGATGAAGATGTGTGGAATAATGTATCCAAGTTTAAAATAAATAACACAAGAGGAGGACGTTAAGAGGCTGCAAAGAATTATAGATATGTTAAGTGAGTAGACAAAAAGGTGGCACAGGAAATGTAGGGAAGTGTGAGAATGTTTACTATGGTAGAATGAATGAAGAAAACAGAATATCTTTCAAATGGCATGGAAACTTTAAAAGTTGACATTCAGAGAGACTTGTATTAGTGTAAATTAAGTAGGCAAAGGATATTTTGATCTTTATTACAAGGGACTGGAGGAGAAGAACTAGGAAAGTTTTTGTGATGGCATATCTGAAGAATTATGCATTGTTTTGGTTTTCATTTCAAGAAAGGATATACTGGCTTTGGGGACAGCAAAGGTTCACTATATTAGTTCTGAAGAAGGGTCACTAGACTGGAAACTTTAATTCTGATTTCTTTCCACAAATGCTACCAGACCTACTGAGTTTTCTTCCAGCAAATTCTGTTCTTGTTCTCTGGATTAGTTCCTGGGAAGAGTAGGTTGAACGATGATGGGAGGCTGTTTAAACTGGCCTTTATTCTCTGGAATTTAGACAAATGAGAATTCACCTAATTGTAAAATACAGAATTCTGAAGAAGTTTGATATGGGTAAACACTCAGAAGGAATTTCTCCAACTGGGGAATCTAGAACACAGATGCAAAGCCTTAATAAGGGGTCAAGACTTGAGATTGAGGGTGAGGAGAAATTATTTCATGAAGTGTTGTGAATAATTGGCATTTTCTCCCCTATAGAGTTGTGGAAGTTCCATTGTTGAGCAAAATGAAAACAGTTCTACACAGACGTATGACCTATATGGAATCAAAGGTTTTAAGGAGTGCCAGAAAAGTAGCGTTGAGGAAAAATACCAGCTATGATCATATTGAGTGACAGGGCAGGCTCGAAGGGCAGTATGAGTCTACTCCTGCTTTCATTGTTTATGTGCTTATGGTGTGAATGAGGCTTATCCATTGGACACAAATGGAAGATATTGCTTCAAAATCCCAAAACATAGTAGATGACATTTTTTTTTGAAAAGTGAGCCAATATTAAATTATTGTACTGTAAAAGGATTTAAGAAAACATTTTAATTATTGGCAGGTTACAACTACTGAAGGATTTCTAAATTTGTCTACTCCAACCCAACACTGGCACCTCCTTATCCTTGTTCATAATAGTTATGGCAGTGGCCTCTACCCTCATGTGGGAGGATGTCCTGGCCCTGGGAGCTGTGAACACTGCTAGGACTCATTGACAAGGAGTCATGTCAGATGCTAAAATAAAAGGTAAGTGGGAGCGGCCTAACTGGGTGGGTGTGGTAATCAAGAGACCAAGGAGGCTTTAAGTTGGCATGGCTCTACTGGAGGTATAGCAACAGCTTTCATTTGGGAATATTGTAGGTTAAGATTAGGGTTAGGGTTTGAACCCTCCCTCCTCTGAAAGACACAGCCAGGCCGTTTAATAATGGCTGCTTCAGAGTCTCAAATTGTGCAAGAGTGGAAGGGCCTATTTTGCTTAAAGTAAAACACCAGCAGACACAAATAAATGATCCACATGGCACACTTGTCATCCTTGATATTACCCTGTTTCTGGGTTGCCTCCTAAAAAACATTGGAATAGTTTTAGGAGCACAACATTCAATTACCCTGCGTGACTATGAAATGTTGTGCAACACTGAGACTGAAATGAGGGGATAGACTTTGTCTCCTACTGATTGTTACCTCCCTATATGAAAAGGTTAGCAGAAGTAAAATTGATAAATTATACATTGATCTTACTGCTGTTTGCAAGACTTTCCTGTCTGTATGTTAACTGCCATATGTGCTTAAATAAAATCAACACTGACAAAAAATGGCTATAAAAGGGATTGGGGACATTCTGAAGATGTGAAAATTGCTATTTAATGGAAGCCATTTATCTTTAAAAGTTCAATATACTTTAATCCATCTTTTCAATGATACATTAAATTGACACTTTAGGAGCGAGAGAGAAGAAGACATAGAGACTCAGAAACAATCAACAGTGCCAAAGAGAGTGTGGCAGGGAGAAAAATAGACACCTGATAAAACAATGTAAGTTGAGGAGAAAAAGATCAAAGAGTGATATCATTGGAAATTTGAGAATGAATTAGTTGTTCAGCTACTCCTCTTATAAGCTGTATTTCAACTCCAGTAATTCTGAAAAATGTAAAGTCGAAACTGGCAAAGGGAAAGTAAGATTTTATAGGCACAGGAGAGAGAAAGCTGATTTGTCTGTGATAGGGAAGAATTTCTACTCTCTAATAATCTCTACTTTTAGTTAATAATTCAAGAGCAAGGTTAAAAACATTAATGTAATTAAAGTTACAGTAAGTGTAGGAGTTTAAAAGTATAAGGTAAATTATAGCAGGGCAGTTTGGCCAAACAGAATACCAGTCTTGTGGCATGTAGGGAGTTATGAACACTTTCTGTGACCTACACAAGTCTATATGCGAAAAAATATCATTGATTGCTGTATGAGTTCTGTATTGAGGACAATGATAGAGTCACTGAAGTGTATCTGTGAGGAAGAGAACTACATGGATAACTGATGTGGTCACCCCACAAGTTGGGCCGAGCAGGCAGTGATGGAAACTTTGTCACATAATCTAAGAGCAACAGGCAGGTGGTGCAGGTATTCACAGAGGTCCTACTGACTATTCGGATTTCCCGTTCTGGATATTGGGGAATGTGATGGATCCTTGGAGAAGTGCAGCAAGAGCCAAGCCCACAATGCCAATAAGTGGCTTCGCTGGAGAAAAGAGGAAAGAGAAGAGTGCAAAGGCAATTCTTTAGTTAGGAAAACAAATAGCAGCTCCTGGTGATCATCAACATGACTCAGGATTGGTGTGTTACCTCCTTGGTATGAGGTATGGGGCTTCACAGAATGGCTTCATGTTCTTCTGGGACAGGATAAACAGCTAGAGGATGTGGTCCATACTGGTACTAACAACTAGGTATGAAGGAGAAATATGGTCCTGCAATCAGAATATTGGGAGCTAGAAAAAAAGATCAAACAAACCTCTAAAAAAGTAATATCCACATTACTCCCACTGTCACATGAAGGTTAGCAGCAGAAATAGGCAGGTAGGACAGGTGAACGTGCGGCTGGAAAGATGGTGCAAGAAAAATGGCTTTAGATTCCAAGGCCATTAGGACTGGCTATGGTGGAGAAGGCACAAGCTACACGGGTTTCATCTGAACAGTGAGGGAATTGTGTTCCTTGCAAGTCATTTTGCTAGTACCGTTGGGGAGGGTTTGAAGTAACTCAGTCAGGGTGTGGTAACCGGAAGAGAATAGGAAGTAATGTTAGGGTGCAGAAAATGCTGGGAGAGGCAGATAGCTCCAGAATAAAAATTAGTAAACTAATATGTGAAGTTGGCTTGAGGGTGGAAGTAATGAAGTCAAAATCAGAATTATGCTGCATGTATGTAAATACATGGAGTGTAACTAATAAGATTGAGGAGTTTACAGGCACAAATTGCCAGATAGGAAGATGATGTTATGGTAATTATGGAGACCTGGCTCAAGAAAGGGAACATGCTAGTTTTAAATGTTCTTGGTTACATGGTGTTCAGAAAAGATGAGAAAAAAATTAAAAGGAGGAGTGGTAGCAAGGAAAGCATTGCAATACTGGAGAAAGAAGACGTTTCAGAAAGTTTAATAAGAAAATTGATTTGGTGTAAGCTAACAGATAAAAAGGGTGTAATGCTTACCTGTTAGCTTGAGGGTGTAATGCTTGGTGTAATCTAGAGACAACCCCAACTAGTGGGAAGGAGCTGGACAAACAAATGTCATGAATTTACACATGTAAACAATATGCAACAGGGACATTAATTTCCTGCATATTGCCTGAGATAGCGGTAATGTAAGGGGCAATGAGGGGGCAGGCATTTCTAAATTGTGTTCAGAAGAATTTCCTCCAACAGTATGTCAAGTCCAAGAAAAAAGAAGCACTACTAGACCTGGTTCTTGAGAAGAGGTGGGCCAAGTATAACAATGAATTATTTGGGGAACATTAATCATTTCAATATAAGGTTTAGGATGATAGAGTTATAGCATCGTAGCGATGTAAGCATGGAACCAAACCCTTCAGTCTAACTCATCCATACCAACCAGATATCCCATCTGCGCCCGGCCCATATCCCTCCAAACCATTCCTACTCATCTACCCATCCAGATGCCTTTTAAATATTGCAACCATACCAGCCTCCACCACTTCCTCTGGCAGCTCATTCCATACATGTATCACCCTCTGCGTGAAAAAGTTGCCCCTTAGGTCTCTTTTATATCTTTCCCCTCTCACCCTTAACCTATGCCCTCTAGTTCTGGACTCCTCCACTCCAGGGGAAAAAACTTTGTCTATTTATTCAATTCATGCCTCTCATGATTTTATAAACCTCCGTAAGGTCACCCCTCAGCCTCCGATGCTCAAGAGAAAACAGCCCCAACCTCTCCCTATAGCTCAAATCCTCCAATTCTGGCAACATCCCTGTAAATCTTTTCTGAACCCTTTCAAGTTTTGCAACATCCTTCCGAAAGGAAGACCAACATTACATGCAACATTCCAAAAGTCACCTAACCAATGTCCTGTACAGCTGCAACATGAGCTCTCAACTCCTGTACTCAATACTCTGACCAATAAAGGAAAGCATACCAAATATCTTCTTCACTATCCTATCTACCTGTGATTCTACTTTCAAGGAGCAATGAACCTGCACTCCAAGGTCTCTTTGTTCAGCAACACTCCCCAGAACATTAGCATTAAGTGTATAAATCCTGTTAATATTTGCTTTCCCAAAATGCAGCAGCTCATATTTATCTGAATTAAACTCCATCTGTCATTCCTCAGCCCATTGGTCCATCTGATCAAGATCCTGTTATAATCCGAGGTAACCTTCTTCCCTGTCCACTACACCTCCAATTTTGGTGTCATCAGCAAACGTACTAACTATATCTCTTACACTCACATCCAAATCATGTATATAAATGACAAAACCTAGTGGACCCAGCACCGCTCCTTGTGGCATTCCACTTGTCACAGGCCTCCAGTCTGAAACTCAACCACGACTCTCTGTCTTCTACCTTTCAGCCAATTCTGTATCCAAATGCTAGTTCTCCCTGAATTCCATGAGATCTAACCTTGCCAACCAGTCCCTTGTTGAACGCCTTACTTATCATGTCGACTGCTCTGCCCTCATCAATCCTCTTTGTTACTTCAAAAAATTCAATCAAGTTTGTGAGATATGATTTGCCACACACAAAGCCATGTTGACTATCCCTAATCAGTCCTTGCCTTTCCAAATACATGTACATCCTGTCCCTCAGGATTTCCTCCAACAACTTGCCCACCAGTCTATAGTTCCCTGGCTTGTCCTTACCACCTTTCTTAAATAATGATACCATGTTAGCCAGTCTTCCAGCACCTCACCTGTGACTATCAATGATACAAATATCTCAGCAAGGGGCCCCGCAATCACTTCCCTAGCTTCCCACAGAGTTCAAGGATACAGCTGATCAGGTCCTGGGGATTTATCCACTTTTATGTGTTTCAAGGCATCCAGCACTTCTTCCTCCGTAATATGTACATTTTTCAAGCTGTCACCATCTATTTCCCCACATTCTGTATCTCCCATGTCCTTTTCCACAATGAATACTGATGCAAAATACTCGTTTAGTATCTCTCCCATTTCCTGCAGCTTCACACCAAAGCCGCCTTGCTGATCTGTGAGGAGCCCTATTCTCTCCCTACATACCGTTTTGTTCTAACTCTATTTGTAAAAACACTTTGGATTCTCCTTAACTCTATTTACCAAAGCTATCTCATGTCCCCTTTTTGTCGTCCTGATTTCTCTCTTAAATATACTCCTACTGCCATTATACTCTTCTAAGGATTCCCTCGATCTATCCTGTCTCTGCCTGACATATGCTTCCTTCTGTTTCTTAACCAAACCCTCAATTTCTCTCGTCATCCAGCATTCCCTACACCTACCTGCCTTTCCTTTCACCCTGACAGGAATATACTGTCTCTGGACTCTCATTATCACATTTCTGAAGGCTTCCCATTTTCCAGCCGTCCCTGGTAAAGACCTGTAAACATCTGTCCCAAATCAGCTTTTGAAAGTTCTTGCCTAATACCGTCAAAATTTGCCTTCTTCCAATTTAGAACTTCAACTTTTAGATCCTTTTCCATCACTATTTTAAAACTAATATAATTATGGTTGCTGGCCCCAGAGTGCTCCCCCACTGACACCTCAGTCACCTGCTCTGCCTTATTTCCCAAGAGTAGGCCAAGTTTTGCACCTTCTCTGGTCAGTACCTCCACATTCTGCACCAGAAAATGTTCTTGTACACACTTAACAAATTCCTCTCCATCTAAACCTTTAACACTATGGCAGACCCAGTCTATGTTTGGACAGTTTAAATCCCCGACCATAACACCCTATTATTCATAGAGATAACTGAGATCTCCTTACAAATTTGTTTCTCAATTTCCCACTGGCTATTGGGTTGTTTATAATACAATCCCAAAAATGTGATCATTCCTTTCTTATTTTTCAGTTCAACCCAAATAACTTCATTGGATGTATTTCCGGGAATATCCTCCCTCAGTACCGCTGTAATGCTATCCCTTATTAAAAACGCGACTCCCCTTCTTTCTTGCCTCCCTTTCTGTCCTTCCTGTAACATTTGTATCCTGGAACATTAAGCTGCCAGTCCTGTCCATCCCTAAGCCACATTTCTATAATTGCTATGATATCCCAGTGCCATGTTTCTAACTATGTCCTGAGCTCACCTGCCTTCCCTGTTAGGCAAATTGTCTTGTTCAATCCTAAGTAAGAATAATAAATTGGTGAGAGTTGGAAAAGGATAGAGTTGGGTCAGATTGAATGGAACTAAAGGTTGGCAGGAGAAATATTAGCTGAACAATGGACTACATTCAAGGAGGAAATGGTTTTGGCACAATTAATATACATTCCTTTGAAAGGGAAGGGTGGGAAAAACAAATCCAGACACTGATACAATTCTGGATGACAAAAGAGATAGAAATATAGTTGAATAAAATTAAGAACCAAGATGGACACACAAGGTTCAGAAGTGAGATTTTAAACAAGCATATAGGGGAGGAAAAGAGGGATTATGAGAAAAGATTAGTAGTTAATATAATGGCAAATCCAAAGGGTGGCAAAATGAATATGGCTGATTAGGGACCAAAAAGGGATTTACACATGGAGGCAAAAAACATGAGTGGGGTGTTAAATTAATTAAATTTACGTGGATCTCCAGGCCATGGTGACTGAGGAGGAAATTAAGTCACTCAAAAAATTTAAAATTGGTAAGGAAGATGTATTGGATAAGCTTTTGGCAGTTGAAGTTGACAAGGCAATGGTGCTGATGCATCCGAGGATATTGAAGGAAGTGAGAGTGAAAATTGCAGAGACATTGTAATAATCTATCACTCTTCCTTAGATTTATGGATGGTGCCAGAGGACTGGAGAATTACAAGTATTATACTCTTGTTCAAAAAATGCTGTAAAGTTCGGCTCCACAATTATGGACTAGTCAGTTTAACTTCAGTGGTGGGGAAGCTTCTAAAAAAATTATGTGGAATAGAATGAATAGTCAAATGAAAAAATATATATTAATTTGGGAGAATCATTATAGATTTGTTAAGGAGGAATTGTGTCTAATAACTTGCTGGCGTACGTTTTTGAAGAGAGAGTTGATGAGGGCAAGCCTGTTGGTGTGTACAAGGAATCAAAAAGAATTTGATATAGTGTCATACGGCAGACATGTGAGGAAAGCGATAGATCATGGAATAAAAGGGACAGTAGTAATGTGGATACAAAATTGGCCACCAGAAAGCAGAGAGTACTGGGCAATGGATATTTTTCAACTGAAGGAAGATTTGTCGTGGAGCTCCCCACAGATAATACTGGTATCCTGATATGGATAAATGGTCCAGGTCTTTGTGTTCAGAGGACAATTTCAAAGTTTGAGAACAACAAAGAACTTGGAAGAATTGTCAACTGCAAAAAGACCTTGGCACATTAGTGAAGTAGGTGGATAGGTAGCAGATGACATTCAATGCAGAGAATTGTGAGATGTTACAAAAGACATGGAGAGACAACATAAAAGAAAGGATACTATCCTAAAGGATGTGCAGGAGCAAAGAAACCTGGATGTATGTGCATTAGTCATAGAATTTGGTAGGATAGATAGAGAGAGCTGTTAATAAAGCAAATATATTCTAGACGTCATTAATAGGGCCATAGAGTACAAGAGAAGGGAGGTTATGCTTAACTGATGTAGGTTAGATGCCAGATAAAGAACCATGTACAGTCCTGGACATGACACTTAAGAAAGACTGTGAATGCATTGGAAAAAGTGCAGAAGAAAGTTACAAGAATGGTTCTAGGATGAGAAATTTAAGTTATGAGGATAGACTGAAAAATTTAGAAAAATTTAGAATTGTTTTCTTCGGAGAGGTGAAGGCGAAGAGTTGATTTGTTAGAACCTCAAAGAAGTTTGCAAAATGTAAGGCATCTGGACAAAATAGTTAGAGAGAAATAGTTTCACTCATGACAGGATTGAGAACAAGCTGACAGAGTTTTAAAATGTTTCACAAAAGAAATAAACGCGAAGTGGGAAAAAAATTTCTGATTTAAGACTGCAGCGCCTGGAAATGTAGTAGAGGCAAGTTCAACTGAGCATTCAAGTGGGATTGAATGATTATGAGAAAATGACGACTGCAGATGGAGTCATAGTCATAGAGATGTACAGCATGGAAACAGACCCTTCGGTCCAACCTGTCCATGCCAACCCAATCTAGTCCCACCTGCCAGCACCGGCCCATATCCCTCCAAACCCTTCCTATTCATATACCCATCCAAATGCCTCTTAAATATTGCAATTGTACCAGCCTCCACCACATCTTCTGGCAGCTCATGCCATACACGTACCACCCTCTGCATGAAAAAGTTGCCTCTTATGTCTCTTTTATATCTTTCTCCTTTCACCCTAAACCTATGCCCTCTAGTTCTGGACTCCCCGACCTCAGGGAAAAGACTTTGTCTATTTATCCTATCCATGCCCCTCATAATTTTGTAAACCTCAATAAGGTCACCCCTCAGCCTCCGACACTCCAGGGAAAACAGCCCCAGCCTGTTCAGCCTCTCCCTATAGCTCAGATTGTCCAATCCTGGCAACATCCTTGTAAATCTTTTCTGAACCCTTTCAGGTTTCACACAATCTTTCTGATTGGAAGGAGATCAAAATTGGACGCAATATTCCAACAGTGGCCTAACCATAGCCCTGTACAGCCGCAACATGACCTCCCAACTCCTGTACTCAATATTCTGACCAATAAAGGAAAGCATACCAAATGCCTTCTTCACTATCCTATCCACCTGAGACTCCACTTTCAAGGAGCTATGAACATGCACACCAAGGTCTCCCTAGGACCTTACCATTAAGTGTATAAGTCCTGCTAAGATTTGCTTTCCCAAAATCCAGCACCTCGCATTTATCTGAATTAAACTCCATCTGCCACTTCTCATCCCATTGGCCCATCTGGTCCAGATCCTGTTGTAATCTGAGGTAACCCTCTTCGCTGTCGACTACACCTCCAATTTATGTGTCATCTGCAAACTTACTAACTGTACCTCTTATGCTCGCATCCAAATCATTTATGTAAATGACAAAAAGTAGAAGGCCCAACACTATCCTTGTGGCACTCCACTGGTCACAGGCTTCCAGTCTGAAAAACAACCCTCCACCACCACCCTCTGTCTTCTACCTTTGAGCCAGTTCTGTATCCAAATGGCTAGTTTTCCCTATATACCATGAGATCTAACCTTGCTAATCAGTCTCTCATGGGGAACATTGTTGAATGCCTTTCTGAAGTCCATATAGATCACATCTACTGTTATGCCCTCATCAATCTTCTTTGTTACTTTTTCAAAAAACTCAAACAAGTTTGTGAGACATGATTTCCCACGCACAAAGCCATGTTGACTATCCCAAATCAGTCCTTGCCTTTCCAAATACATGTACATCCTGTCCCTCAGGATTTCCTCCAACAACTTGCCCACCACCAAGGTCAGGCTCACCGGTCTATAGTTCTCCTGGCTTGTCTTTACCGCCCTTCTTAAACAGTGGCACCATGTTTGCCAACCTCCAGTCTTCCAGCACCTCACCTGTGACTATCGATGATACAAATATCTCAGCAAGAGATCCAGCAATCACTTCTCTAGCTTCCCACAGTGTTCTCAGGTACACCTGATCAAGTCCTGGGGATTTATCCACTTTTAACCATTTCAAGACATCCAGCACTTCCTCCTCTGTAATCTGGACATTTTGCAAGATGTCACCATCTATTTCCCTACAGTCTATATTTTCCATATCCTTTTCCACAGTAAATACTGATGCAAAATATTCATATAGTATCTCCCCTATTTTCTGTGTTCCACACGAAGATCGCTTCACTGATCTTTGAGGGGCGCTATTCTCTCCCTAGTTACCCTTTTGTCCTTAATATATTTGTAAAAACCCTTTGGAGTCTCCTTAATTCTATTTGCCAAAGCTATCCCATGTCCCTGTTTTGCCCTCCTGACTTCCCTCTTAAGTATACTCCGACTTTCTTAATACTCTTCTAAGGAGTCACTCGATTTATCCTGTCTATACCTGACATATGCTTCCTTCTTTTTCTTAACCAACCCCTCAATTTCTTCGGTCATCCAGCATTCCCTATACCTACCAGCCTTCCCTTTCATTCTGACAGGAATATACTTTCTCTGGATTCTTATTATCTCATTTCTGAAGGCTTCCCATTTTCCAGTCATCCCTTTACCTGCGAACATCTGCCTCCAATCAGCCGTCAAAAGTTCTTGTCTAATATCGTCAAAATTGGCCTTTCTCCAATTTAGAACTTTAACTTTTAGATCTGGTCTATCCTTTTCCATCACTATTTTAAAACGAATACAATTATGGTCGCTGGCCCCAAAGTGCTCCCCCACTGACATCTCAGTCACCTGCCCTGCCTTATTTCCCAAGAGTAGGTCAGGTTTTGCACCTTCTCTAGTAGGTACATCCACATCAGAAAATTGTCTTGTACACACTTAAGAAATTCCTCTTCATCAAAACCTTTAACACTATGGCAGTCCCAGTCGATGTTTGGAAAGTTAAAATCCCCTACCATAACTACCCTATTATTCTTACAGATAGCTGAGATCTCCTTACAAGTTTGTTTCTCAACTTCCCTCTGACTATTGGGGGGTCTATAATACAATCCCGGTAAGGTGATCATCCTTTTCTTATTTCTCAGTTCCACCCAAATAATTTCCCTGGATGTATTTCCAGGAATATCCTCCCTCAGCACAGCTGCAATGCTATCCCGTATCAAAAATGCCACTCCCCCTCCTCTCTTGCCTCCCTTTCTCTCCTTCCTGTAGCATTTGTATCCTGGAACATTAAGCTGCCAGTACTGGAACATTAAGCTGCCATGTTTCCATAATTGCTATGATATCCCAGTCCCATGTTCCTAACCATGCCCAGAGTTCATCTGCTTCCCTGTTAGGCCCCTTGCATTGAAATAAATGCAGTTTAATTTATTAGTTCTACCTTGTCCCTGCCTGCCCTGACTGTTTGATTCACTTCTGTTCTCACCTGCACCCGTCTCAGATTGATCTCTTTCCTCACTATCTCCCTGGGTCCCCACCCCTTCCCCCACCTTCCTAGTTTAAATCCTCCCAAGCAGTTCTAGCAAATATCCCTGCCAGTAAATTCGTCCCCTTTCAATTTAGATGCAATCCTTCCTTCTTGTACAGGTCACTTCTACCCCAAAAGAGATTCCAATGATCCAAAAATGTGAATCCTTCTTCCATACACCAGCCCCTCACCCATGAATTCATCTGCGCTATCCTCCTATTCCTGCCCTCACTAGCTTGTAGCACTGGGAGTAATCCAGATATTACTACCCTTGAGGACCTCCTTTTTAAATTTCTGCCTAACTCTCTGTAATCTCCCTTCAGAGTCTCAACCTTTTCCCTTTCTATGTCATTGGTTCCAATGTGGCCAATGACCTCCTGCTGGCCCCTCTCCCCCGTGAGAACATTCTGCCCCCTCTCTGAGACATCCTTGATCCTGGCACCAGGGAAACAACACACCATTCTGGTTTTTCTCTGCTGGCCACAGAAACATCTGTCTGTACCTCTGACTACAGAATCCCCTAACACAATTGATCTCTTGGAAGTCGACGTACCCCTCATTGCATTAGAGGCAGTCTCAATACCAGAAACTTGGCTGTTCGTGCTACATTCCCCTGAGAATCCATCACCCCCTACATTTTTCAAAACTGCATACCTGTTTGAAATGGGTATATCCACAATAGACTCCTGCCCTAGGTGCCGACCTCTCTCACCCTTCCTGGAGTTAACCCATCTATGTGACTGTATCTGAGACTTTCCCCCCTTCCTATAACTGCCATCCATCACATACTGTTGCTGTTGCAAATTTCTCATCACTTCTATCTGTTTCTTCAACCGATCCACTTGATCTGATAAAATTCGCATCCAACAACATTTATGGCAGATATAATCCGCAGTAGCCCTTAAACTCTCTTTAAGCTCCCACATCTGACAAGAAGTACATATCACTGCAAAGGCTATTTTTGCTCCTTCACAATCTACAGACCCAGAAAATAACACCGTCCTATTCCTCTACAAACATTGCCCCAGGTTAAATTTATAGCTATGGTTTATATTTTAAGTTTAGTCAAGAGACTTACCTCCAAAAACATATAATCAAGAAAGAATCCACGATACTCACTACTGTAGCCTTTCTCTTGGACAGACTTAAAACGGCAATTAACTTATCTGATTCTGTGCTGTGAACTTCGCCCAACAGTTCCTCCAAGATTAGTTGTCAATTTCACTGTTTGTTAATTTTCCCAGATGCTGGAGATCAGAGTCAAGGGTGCTGAAAAAGCACAACAGGTCAGTCAGCATCCAAGGAGCAGGAGAATTCATGTGTTGGGCATGAGCCCTTCATCACGAATGAGGCTTGTGAGCCAAGCGGATAGAGAAATAAATGGGAGGGAGTGGGACTGGGGGGAAGGTAGCTGAGAGTGCAATAAGTAGATGAAGGCGGGGGTAATGGCGATAGGTCAGAGGGGAGGGTGGAACAGATAGGTGGGAAGGAAAATGGACAGGTAGGACAAGTCATGAGGGTGGTGCCAAGTGAGAGGGTTGGATCTGGAATAAGGTGACAGGAGGGAAAATGGGGTAACTGATGAAATCCACATTAATCCTGTGTGGTTGGAGGGTCCCAAGTCAGAAGATGAGGTGTTCTTCCTCCAGTCATTGGGTGATTAGGGTTTTAGTGATGGAGGAGGCCTAGCACCTGTACCTCCTTGGCAGAGTAGGAGGGGGAGTTAAACTGTTCAGCCACGAGGTGGTGGAGTTGCTTCGTGCGTGTATCCCGGAGATGTTCTCTGAAGCATTCTGCAAGTTCCCCAATGTAGAGAAGACTGCATTGGGAGCAACAGATATCGTAAATGACATGTGTGGAAGTGCAGGTAAATCTATGATGGAGTAGGACACTCCTTTGGGGCCTTGGATGGAGGTGAGGGGGGAGATGTGGGAGCAGATTTTGCAATTCTTGCGGTGGCAGGTGAAGGTGCCGGGAGGGCCAGGTAGGTTGGTGAGAGGCATGGACCTGACAAGACAGGTGTGGAGAGAATGGTCTTTATGGAATGCAGATAGGAGTGGGGAGGAAAATATATCTCTGGTGGTAGGATCCATTTGTAGGTGGTGGAAATGGCAGAGGGTGACATGATGTATCCGGAGGTTGGTAGGGTGAAAGGGGAGGACCAGGGAGTTCTGTCCTTATTGCGGTTGAAAGGGTAGAGTTCGAGGGCGGAGGTGCGGGAAGTGGATGAGATGCGCTGGAGGGCATCATCAACCATTTGAGAGGGGCAATTAAGGTTTCTCCCACTTCCTCCAGACCAACAGGATAGCCATAGGCACCTGCATGGGCCCCAACTCTGCCTGTCTCTTCATCGGGTCCGTGAACCAGTCCATCTTCTGCAGCTACACCAGCACCATCCCCTGCATTTTCCTCTGCTACATTGATGATTGTATTGGCGCCACCTCATGCTCTCACAAGGAGGTTGAACAGTTTATAAACTTCACTAACACATTTCATTTCAACCTTAAGTTCATCTGGACCATCTTGGATACCTCCTTCCCCTTTCTGGACCTCTCCATTCTCCCTCAATAAT
Source organism: Hemiscyllium ocellatum (assembly GCF_020745735.1). Taxonomy (NCBI): domain Eukaryota; kingdom Metazoa; phylum Chordata; class Chondrichthyes; order Orectolobiformes; family Hemiscylliidae; genus Hemiscyllium; species Hemiscyllium ocellatum. The sequence continues at coordinate 40,221,021 of NC_083418.1, forward strand.
GACCAACTCAATACAGACATCTTCTACAAACCCACCGACTCCCACAGCTACCTGGACGACACCTCTTCCCACACTGCCTCCTGTTAAAACATTACCCCTTGTACCCAATTCCTCCCCCTCCACTGCATCTGCTCCCAGGAGGACCAGTTCCACCACAGAACAAACCAGACTGCAATTTTCCCTCCCATGTGGGCTCTCATCCACCTTCCGCACCTCCGCCCTTGAACCCCATCCCTCCAACCGCAACAAGGACAGAACCCCCCTGGTCCTCACCTACCACCCCACCAACCTCCGGATACATCGTATCATCCTCCACTATTTCCGCCACTTACAAATGGATCCTACCACCAGATATTTCCCTCCCCACTCCTATCTGCATTCCATAAAGACCATTCCCTCTGCAACTCTCCTGTTAGGTCAACGCCCCCTGCCAATACTTTCCCCCCCCACCCCGGCACCTCCAATGACACTGCAAGAATTGCAAAGCATACGCCCACTCCACCCCCCCACCCCCTCACCTCCATGCAAGGCCCCAAAGGAGCCTTCCACATCCATCATAGATTTACTTGCACTTCCACACATGTCATTTACTGTATCTGTTCCTCCCAATGTGGTCTCCTCTACATTGGGGAGACAGGACCCCATACTTGCAGAATGCTTCAGAGAACATCTCCCAGACACACATAAAAACAACCTCACTGCCCCGTGGCCAAACACTTTAATTCCCCCTCCCACTCCACCAAGGACATGCAGATGCTGGGCCTCCTCCATCGCCACACCCAAACCACCCGATTCCTGGATGAAGAACAGCTCATCTTCTTCCTTGGGACCCTCCAACCACATGGGATTAATGTGGATTTCACCAGTTACCCCATTTCTTCTCCTGCCACCTTATCCCAGATCCAACCTTCTCACTTGGCACTGCCCTCATGACATGTCCTACCTGTCCATTTTCCTTCCCACCTATCAGCTCTACCCTCCCCTCTGACCTATTGCCATCACCCCCAACTTCATCTAGCTACTGCACTCTGTTACCTTTCCCTCAACCCCCCTCCTCCAGCCCCACCTCCCTCTCATTTATCTCTCTACCCACTTGGCTCACAAGCTCCATTCCTGATGAAGAGCTTATGCCCAAAACATCGATTCTCCTGCTCCTCCGATGCTGCCTGACCTGCTGTGCTTTTCCAGCACTACACTCTCGACATTGCTACTACTGACATAATCATCCAATGTTCAAGATTTTGGGGAAAAGGCAGGAGTTTGACATTAAATCAAAATGCTTAGAGAGCTAATGCAGAAATAATGGACCAAATTGCCTCCTTCTGAACTGTAATGAATCTGTGATTCTGTGGCCTGCCCATACATAATATTCCAAAATAGAAGCTGTGAAACCGGAAGTGATCCTCCACCTTGTTTAATTAATACAAACAAAATCAGATTAGGTGAACATTCATGCCATTTCCTGTTCACAGGATACCATTGTGAAAAAGTTCTATATTTATCTTTAAAATAATACTTGCATTTCAACCGTAACTAATTGTAAAGGGCTGAGATGTACATGATAAAGTGTTGTATAAATAAAGTTTTCTTTGCTTGCTCTTGTGCGACTTGCATTTCATTGAGAAGTATCGTCCATCAAACACCATTTCCATTTGTCACAACAGCCACAGTCCCTTTCAAACAAGACTGGCAATATCTTCTAATTTGTCCTTAATTATTTGTAGTTTTATTTGTGGAATATTTGTGGAATGAATATTATTAATTCACTGGGAATTCAGTTAATGTTGTGTCTAAATTAATTTCACTTGAGACCTGAACAGGTACATTGGGTACAGAACTGGCTCAATGGTAGAAGACAGAGGGTGGTGGTGGAGGGTTGTTTTTCAGACTGGAGGCCTGTGACCAATGGAGTGCCACAAGGATCGGTGCTGGGCCCTCTACTTTTTGTCATTTACATAAATGATTTGGATGCAAGCACAAGAGGTACAGTTAGTAAGTTTGCAGATGACACATAAATTGGAGGTGTAGTGGACAGCGAAGAGGGTTACCTCAGATTACAACAGGATCTGGACCAGATGGGCCAATGGGCTGAGAAGTGACAGATGGAGTTTAATTCAGATAAAGGTGAGGTGCTGCATTTTGGGAAAGCAAATCTTAGCAGGACTTATACACTTAATGGTAAGGTCTTAGGGAGTGTTGCTGAACAAAGAGACCTTGGAGTGCAGGTTCATAGCTCCTTAAAAGTGGAGTCGCAGATAGATAGGACAGTGAAGAAATCGTTTGATATGCTTTCCTTAATTGGTCAGAATATTCAGTACAGGAGTTGGGAGGTCACATTACGGCTGTACAGGACATTGGTTAGGCCACTATTGGAATGTTGCGTGCAATTCTGGTCTCCTTCCTATCGGAAAGATGTTGTGAAACTTGAAAGGGTTCAGAAAAGACCTACAAGGATGTTGCCAGGGTTGGAGGATCTGAGCTGTAGGGAGAGGCTGACCAGGCTGGGGCTGTTTTCCCTAGAGCGTTGGAGGCTGAGGGGTGACGTTATAGAGGTTTATAAAATTATGAAGGGCATGTATAGGATAAATAGACAAAGTCTTTTCCCTGGGGTCGGGAGTCCAGAACTAGAGGGCATAGGTTTAGGGTGAAAGTGGAAAGATATAAAAGAGACCTAAGGGGCAACTTTTTCACGCAGAGGGTGGTACGTGTATGGAATGAGCTGCCAGAGGATGTGGTGGAGGCTGGTACAATTGCACCATTTAAGAGGCATTTGGATGGGTATATGAATAGGAAGGGTTTGGAGGGATATGAGCCGGGTGCTGGCAGGTGGGACTAGATTGGGTTGGGATATCTGGTTGGCATGGATGGGTTGGACTGAAGGGTCTGTTTCCATGTTGTACATCTCTATGACTCTATGATTCTAATTAAAGATAACATTGTTCACAAGATATATACACATGAGGAAGAGCATCTGGTCAATCATAATTTCTCCATCCAGGATATACTTGCACTTACCAATTGTTTCTTAAATAATTCTAGGGTTCTTTTTCTGCACTGCACTGCTTGCAACTGTATCGTATATTTTGATTGTGTCATGTATGAATAATTATTTCCTATATGAATCACAAGATTAAGTTTTACTAGTATAAAATTGCATCACTTAAGCCAACTCCTCCATCTAAAATAATGTGTCACAGCCAGCTGGAGTATGATAACACATGGTAACACAATATTTGGGGCCTTACTGAATCATGGAAACAAATATAAATCATCTTAATCAATGAGATTTAGGTATTGAGAAATGAACAAAGGAGTGACTGAGCAAGATAATTCATTAAAGGCAAATTCATAGCAAATAATGTACAGAAAGACAAATAAAGTTGGAATTGAAAGAGAGAGTAAGAGAAAATGAATGGAAAAGCCAAAACATTTACAATTTGATATTGTGAACATTTGACAATTCCAACAATTCACTATCTGAAGAAATGATAATGTGCGTGAGCTTAAGAAACAAAGTACAAATGCTTCACTTCATGCAATTCACAGATTAATTACAAGATACTTCTTCATCAAAACTAACAGCAGTGTTACATAACTTGTTTAGCATGTCACAATGCTGGTCTTTTTACAAGGTTACTATGCCCTTGAGTTTTTTTCCAGAGAAAGGGTAATTGGCCAGGCTCCAACTACACTGGGTCTGAAAGGTCTATTAGGGCCCTTTTTGTTTACCCCTAACAGATAATGCCTCTGGCCTAAGCCTTTCAAATCTTTTTAAAAATGGTGTAATTAAAGAGGAGTGGCCAGCTAGCTGTGTAGCTAGCCTTCGTTTAGATGAGAGTTTTTGATTCGGTTTAGCAGCAGTGTGTGTGTGTATGTGAAGAAAGGCTGCTGGTTCTTTCCTTCCTTCTGACTTTGTAACCTATAAGCTGTTGTGTCACTTTTGCTCTTTGTGCTATGGGGTCTGTTTATTGGGACCATTGCAGTATTCTCAGAACAGCATTATTAAGTCGGGGTAGTTTGTTGGGTTTTGGATAGGATAAGTTATCCGGTATTCTATTTTCTGTTCTTTGTGGTTCATTCTGTAAGATTGTAAATAAATTCTGTTTGTTTAAAACTTGGCAGTTGGATCAGCTAATTCACTCTGGGAATATCCACTATACACTTACCGAAAACAAATAGCAAAGTTACGTTCTGGCCTACCTGCTTAGAAATGTTTTATTGAAAAAATAGATTTTTAAAATTACAACAAGTACAAAACAATACAATTCAAAACAGTACAAAAAACCCAAATCATAATTAAAAAATCACCAACCCACCTTCATGTACAAATATATAAACATAAATTAAAAAAAAATAAAAAAACCCAAACTGACTATTTAACTAAATAAATAACCAACGACAAATAGTAATAACTCAGCCCAGCCAAACAAAACGCTCATATGTTCACAGTTCCTCCTCCCTGGATATTGGACACGTAAAACACAATCGTTATGGCTATATAAAATCCCTTGTTAGTGTGGCAGATAAATCTGTGTCCAGATATTCCGAAAAGGGCTGCCATGTCTTGTAAAAATTCTCAGTTTTGTCGTGTACCATATTTGTGAGAAAATCCAGGGGAGTATGCTCCATAACAATCTTCCGCCAACCTGACAGGCCCAGAGGGTTTTCGGATATCCAACCTAGCAAGATGTTCTTTCTTGCACAGAATGTGAAAATATTGAAAAGTCTTTTCTTATGTGCGTCTGCAGGAAATATAGAGAGCAGACCCAAAAGGAGAGCGATAGAGTCCTTCTCCACCCTTACACCCGAAATCCTCTCCATTGCACCTGCCACAGCACTCCAATATGTTTGAAGCCTATCACAAGACCAGAGACAAGGGTAAGAGTGCCCATGCAGACCTTGCACTTGGGATATGTTGAAGATACGTCTGGTTTAAATTTTGACATATGGTCTGGAGCCAAGTGGACCCTTTGAAGAATCTTCAAGCATGGGTCCTATTGCAAATTGATATCTTCCTTGCATTCTCCCAAATATCCTCCCATGCCTCTGAGGAGACTTCAATTCCCAGCTCTCTTTCCCACATCCTGTGGAGTCGATCAAACTCATCTGAGGTGGCACCCCCCAACTGATGATATAAAATACTGACAGAGACTTAGTTCTTAACACCCCCCTCTCTTTGTTGGATTTGCAGGGATCAGTCTAAAGTGTGATCCTTTTTTGAATAAAATCCCTAACTTGATAAAAATGAAAGAGGTTTCTATGAGATAACTCGTACTTCCGTACTAACTGATCAAAGGACATCATTACATCTCCCTCAAATAAATTGCCCATGCAAGACACAGTCCTTGCTGTCCAAAGTTTAAATCCTGAATCTATCATACACTGTTGAAAATCTGGCATACCCAGGAAAGGTGTAAACAAAGATATTTTGCCAATATTGCCTTCCCTGTGCCGAATTGCCCTCCATGCTTTATAACGGTATTGATGACTATTGGGTTATATTCTCTATCAGTCCTCATTTTGTTCAAAAACATCAACTGGTAAGGGGGAACCATGCCTGGGAGGCTTCAATATTGAGCCATATTGAAAGAGGATCTCCACAAACCCAATCACTCTTGTCGGACAAAAGCAAGCTTAATTAGTAATTTTTAATGTCTGGAAGTTCCACTCCCCCCAGTCTGTGAGGCAAATGCAGTTTGGCTAATTTAGAGAGGGGCTGCTTACGATGCCAAATAAAGGAGCTGAACCAGCCGTTCAGCTTCCTGAGAGTTTGCTTATTGAAAATCAGGGGGAGCATCCATATAAGGTATAGCAAACGAGGGAGAATATTCATCTTAATAAGCGCTATCCACCCCAACCACGAGACTGGAAGTGCCTCCCATCTTTGAAGATCTTGTTTTTTTTTCAATTAATTGGATAAAATTGGCTTTGAACAGCCTATCCAGAAATGGAGTCTTGAATATGCCTAAATACACAAAACCCCACTGTGACCACCTTAATGGGAATCTATAGTCGCCCTCAAGAGCTAGCTCCTTCATAAGACCACCCATAGGCATAGTCTCTGATTTAGCAAAATTAATCTTGTACCCCGAAAAAGCACCAATCACACGAATGCATTGTATCAGGCAGGGCACTGAAACTACTGGATTTGTCAAAAAAATTAGAACATCGTCTGCGTACAACAAAATCTTATGTAATTTTGACCCCACTTCTGGAGCTGATATATTGGGATCCCCACGAATGGCCTCTGCCAATGGTTCAGTCACCAAAAAGCAATGGTGAAAGGGGACAGCCCTGCCGGCTGCCCCTAAAAATATTAAAATTGCTTGATCGTACCCTGTGGTGATGACCACTGCGAGAGGGCCACCGTACAGAACCTTTACCCATCTTATGGAGATTTTGCCCAAACCAAACCGCTCTAGAGTATAGAAAAGGTATGGCCATTCAACTTGGTCAAATGCCTTCTCTGCATCTAAAGAGATCACCAGTCCTTGTATTGACTGCTGTTGGCATGCTTGAATTATTGGAGGTTCTGTGGCCCTTTATAAAGCCCATCTGATCCTCTTTAATAATAGAAGGCAACACAGTCTCCAGCCCTTCATGCGAGAGTCTTAGAGAGGATTTTAAAGTCCACACTTAAGAGCAAGATGGGCCTGTACGAAACACAGTCTTCCAGGTCCTTCCCTTTTTTAAGGATAAGTGAAATATTGGCCTCTCTCAGAGATGGTGGGAGACAATCATAGGTGTATGAATCATTAAGCATCAGGCCTGGCAGTATACTTATAATTTCCTTATAGAATTCACTGGGAAGTCCATCAGGACCAGGTGCCTTTCCACTCTGAAGCTGCCTCACAGCTTCCTGCACTTCTTGCTCTGATAACGGGACATTGCGAAAGGACTGTTGTTTGGGAGTCACACCCGGGAGCTTCAGATCTCTAAAAAAGGATTCCATTTTGGCCTGCCCCTCCTCACAATCCTCAGATTGGTATAACTAAGAGTAAAATCTCTGGAATGCCATATTAATCTTTTTGGAATCACATGTTAGGTTGCCAGACCCTTCCCTAATCGCCATAATGGCTTCTGGGGCACTCCTCTTTCTGGCAAGATATGCAATGTATTTGCCTGGCTTATCACCATGCACATATAGCCTTTACTTTGCAAAAGCCAACTCCTTTGCCGTCTGCGTGAGCGTGGAATTTAATGCAGACCGCAGCGCTGTAATTATCTGTAGTTTGGCCAATGACAGTCTGTCAAAGTATGCCTTCTCGGCTGCCTTCAACCATGCTTCAAGGAGACATTACTGCTCACCTTTCTGCTGTTTCCTACTGGCGGAATATGAAATAACTAACCCCCACCATAGGCTTTGGCAGTTTCCCAAAGAACGGATGAGCTATCAACCGAGACTATGTTGTTGTCTAGGAATGCCCGAAATTCCCTAGAGAAATACTCCACAAACTTATTATCCTTGAGGATAAAGGGATCCATTTGCCAGTACCTTGAACCCACTGTAACGTCCTTAATCTTAACCATAAGATACACTGGAACATGATAGGAGATGGTAATATTACCAATCATACAAGATGCCACCAGATGTAGAGTTATCCCAGGGGTCAAAAAAACATCAATCCTCATGTGGCATCTATGCGAATTGGAAAAAAACATAAAATCCCTACCTCTAGGGTGGAGATTCCTCCAGACGTCCACTAATCCCAACTCCCTACACAGACCCACTAACTGTTTAGATTGTACAATGGCTATCGAGGGGCCTTTGGGCAACCTGTCTACTGTGGGATCCATGAGACAGTTAAAATCTCCCCCATAATGATGTGCCAGGACTCAAGACTTATCAGTTTAGAAAAAGCATCTACCAAATACTTAGGTGGATGAGCTGGAGAACAATGAACATTTAAAACACCATATTCTTCCCCATTTATCAATGCTTTAAGAATTACAAGCCTCCCGTGAGTGTCTTTAACACACTCCAACAATTTAAATGGGAGATTTTTCATAACCAATATCGCCACTCCCCTACTTCTGGTATTAAAAGATGAAAAATAAACTCGGTCAAAGCCATTCTGTTTTAATTTCTGATGCTCCTTGTCATCCAAACGTGTCTCCTGTAACAAAGCAAAACTGCCTTCTCCTTTCTAAGACTCAAGAGTGCCTTCTTCCTCTCAATTGGTGAGTGACTTCCTTTGATATTCCAGGTACAACATTTAATCAAATCATTAGCTATAACCTTCTGCAATAGCATTTAAATTCCAGAGAGGAGGAACCCAAACCACAAACTGCTGAGCCTTAGTGTCACATGAGCCAAATATAAAAACTACATAAACTAAAACCACTACATTTAACAAACCTAAAATAAAAAACAAAAAATAACAAATAATAAAAAATAAAAAGAATTAAAAAAAACAACATAAACCAAAAAACAAACCAACATATAAAGCACCAACAGCAGTGATTAGGGGAACTCACCCCCTGCCCAGAGGGCGCAACTGCCCATATGTAGGCATCTAACCATCTCAACGCTCTTCACATCTCCCAACTAGAGCCACACCGCAAACACAAGCAGAAAAGAACAGACACCCCATAGAATACCAATATGAATTTAAAAAATTGCTTTAAAAGAAGGGGAATAAATACCCATCGATTCTTTGGTTTTTCCTAACTTAGAAATTGAAAATGTACATCTCAACCACTGTCAGATATAATTTAAACCAAATTATTATCAATAGAGGATAAAAAAGATAAAGCTCCAACCAGACTTCCTCCGTTTCTTTTACAGAATGATAAACAAACAACACTATTTATACATACTGAAATTATTCAAATTAGATTAGTTTGTCCACAAGTTTCTTGCCTTCTCCAATGTGTCAAAGAGATGTATGGATCCAACTAAGGTGAACCAAGCACCACCAATTACCTCAAGCAATACTGAATCCCAAGCTCCCTCAGTCTTCTCTTGACACCGTCGTAAGATTTTCATTTCCGGGTGACCGCTACTGAGGAATCCTGAAAAAACATGATCTTAGACCCCTCATAAATTAGGCCCTTTGGATCCTTCCCCTGGACTCTGGAAGCCTCCATGACTCTCTCCTTATCCCGGTAATGATGGAACCACACCAGGAGAGGACGAGGATGTTGACCCAGACCCGATATTTCCCAGTGAGCCAGTCCTCAACAAGTTCCGTAGGCCACTCACCTTCCTTACCCTCCGGCAAATCGATGATCCAAATGTTTTTTCTCCTGCCCCTGTTCTCAAGATCATTCACTTGGTCATGCAAATTACGGACCTGTGCCTCCAGGGTTTGGTTCCTATCCTTAGATGAACTGGCATCAGCTTTCAGCACTATGACCCTGTGCTCCACCTCATCCGTCTTCTTCTCCAGGTCTCCCAGCTGCTGCTCATGCTTCTGCAGCATGACAGAGATTGGAGCCAGCTTCTCTTCAATCTGTTTCCCCAGCATCTCACAAGATTTCGAGAGATCGTTCACCAGGGCCTGGAAAGTAATCGGCTCCGAGGCTGCTGTAGGCTGAACTGCAGACCCAGCCTCGGATGCTCCTCCTCCCTTTTCGGCATCTCTGGATGGGTGGAAACACAGGTGAGTTCATTTTTAGAAGTTTCTTGGGACTCCACGATCTTTCCGGAGTCCATGATATCACGATGGCGTGGTTTGGGCAGGTTAAAGGATGGTCCTGCTTGTGCTGCGATATGAAATTCTGCAGTGCAATTTTCTCAGATTGCCACCATCTTGGGTCCCCCCAGAGTGGTGAATTTGTGGTTGGAGTACTGGACAACTCTCAGCTCCAGGAATACAATCTGTCCTTGCAAATGATGTAGCTGATTCTCCGGTAGGCGTGCTGCCTAGAGTGGTTAAAAGCCAGTGTAAACTCAGGCAACTGGAGCAATGCAAGATTTTACCCTTGAATCTTCTCTGATTGTATAGTAACGAGGTCACAGAGTCACCAGTTGAAACAGGAGAGATCAAAGGATACAGATAAAGAAGCTGAAGTGGCATTGGTCGAGACTGTTCAATCAGATAATTGAGGAAAAAGAAGAGGAAATAGGTAATCATGCAAATATCTTTAGCTCTTGAGTTACAGCAGAAAGATAAAAATTTAAAGCAGTTGTATTAAACAGCATATACAGAGAATATACATAGACAGGAATCTGCATGCATCTCTGAAAAATGATATCTGAATGAGGAAATGGAGACCATCACATATTCAAACAGATGAGAAATGGGTGGAAATTAATCAAATTATCTTGCCAGTGGGGTATAGAAGGGGGATGTTGCGAGTGGTGCATAACCTACCATTTTGTCATTTAGGAGTGTGGAAAATGCTGGCTAAAATACAAAACATTTCTGCTGGACTGCACAAGGATGTGGTTGCATTTTGCCAGACATGTCATACATGTCGGGTAATTGGAAAACCACACACAGTAGTAAAACATGCATCAGAGAGGGGTAATTGGCCAGGCTCCAACTGCGCTGGGTCTGAAAGCTTTATTGGCGCCCTTTTTGTTTACCCCTAACAGATAATGCCTCCAACCTGAGCTTTTCAAATCTAAAAAAACGGTCTAATCAAAGGGGAGTGGTGAGCTAGCTGTGGATCTGGCCTTTGTTTAGATTAGAGTTTTTCATTCAGTTCAGCAGCAGTGAGTCTGTGAAGAAAGGCTGCTGGTACACCCCCTCACTCTGCCCTTCTGACTTCGTAACCTGTAAGCTTTTAGTGTCATTTTTATTTTTTGTGGTAAGGGATGTGTTTATTGGGACTGATAAAAGGCCCTTCAGCCCAAGAAGTCCACACCAACCCTCCAAAGAGTATTCCACCCAGAGTCATTCCCTTACATTTACACCAGACTCATGCACCTAACCTATACATCTCTCAACACTATTGGCAATTTAGCAAGGCCAATTCTCCTAACCTGCACATCTTTGGATTGTGGGAGGCAACCCACACAGATCTGGGGAGAATGTGCAAACTCCACACAGTCACCCAAGGCTGGAATTGAACCTGGGTCCCTGATGCTGTGAGTGTGGCAGCAGTGCTAACCACTGAGCCACTGTGCCGATTGTTGCAAGTATTCTTGAAACAGCATCAGTAAGTTGGAATAGTCTATCGGGTTTTGGATAGGATAAGTTATCCAGTATTCTATTCTGTTCTTTGCGTTTCATTCCGCAAGTTTGTAAATAAATTCTGCTTGTTTAAAATTTGGCAGTCGGATCAGATAATTCACTCTGGGTAAATCCGCTATACACTAAATAGCAAAGTTATAGTTTGGGCTACCCATTTAAAAGTCCTTTGAGGGGTTGGGCCTGGTCCAAAACAAGTAATTTTCAATTCAATGAGTATCTCTGCCTGAGCACAGACTACTGGCCAATTTGCTAGTAGCAATTGCATGTGTCATTCACATAAGTTCTGACACAATCTTCAAGTTTAGCTTGTCTTTTTTCTTGTGCACCTCTATTGGATGAATTAGCAGATTCTTCCTTTCTAATGTCACAAATGTATAATCATTTTATACAGTTTGTAAATAAAATTCAGATGTCTTTTAAATTAATACAAGGAGACATACAAAATAGCACCTTGAAAGTCAAAAGACTTCACTTGTGTATTTAATTGTAGCCAAAATAATCAGATATTCAGATTCTGTTTTCTTAAGAGTCAATCACAAGGGACTATTAACAAACTTAAGGATTCTAGGACTGTCCATTGAACCCTCAAAAGATGGGACACTCAAGCTTCTGAATGTTTGAATGGGAGACAGGGAAGAAGAGCTGCTGTGAAGAATGACTCTAAAAAGCTAGTCTGACCCCATGCAAGTTGAAGAGGAATAGACATATCTATCTCTGCAATGAAATGTGGTAGATTGAGAGTACTGGTTGTAGGCTGGATACTGTAAACCAAACTGCACCCTGAAAGGCACTCATGAGAATCAGAAAGCCTGGGAATGGAATCAGGATTCACTCACAATTTCTAAAGAGCTCCTATGTGATTTTAACTATGTGAAAATCTAAGCAGTTAAATATTTGACCATTTGTCCACACCATCACTCAGGCTGGCTTTTTCCATTGTTGTAACATTCTTCAATCTTACCTTCAGTCTGCTTATCTGTTTCTGAATCCTTCAGCAATGCCTTTGTAGTTTTTAGGTTTATCTATTGCAATACAGATTTAGACAGGCACCTGCATTCCTAACTCTGTAAATGTGAGGACATCTAAACCTCTGCTCTTTTTTTATTATAGTCAAAGTTTGGGAGAAGATTTGTAGCTCGGGTGCTCGTCGTTGTGGTTCTGTTCGCCGAGCTGGGAGTTTGTGTTGCAACCGTTTTGTCCCCTGTCTAGGTGACATCCTCAGTGCTTGGGAGCCTCCTGTGAGGCGCTTATTATAGTCAACCAGCCATCCATCCATTATGTTGTCTATGTCAGACTCTACATTTGACTATCTTCATCAAAATTTTATTTTTCTGTACCTTATTGAAGACTTTAAGAAAATCCATAATTATTCCTCGTATATTATAATTCCTTACCCTTTCCACTACTACTTCAAAAACCTACAACTACCACTAACTTTCCAATTGAAAATTTGAAAGTAGGTATAAACTTCAAGGTGGCATATTCTTAAAATCAAGATAATTTAGGAAGTACTGTTTCCCCCTAGTGTCGTGGAAATCTCAAACTTGTTTTCTTAAAAATTATAGGTGGTAAGTCAGTTGAAATTTTCAAGACTGACATTGATAGATTGTTGTTAGGCTAGGAAACAGAACAAGGGATGTAAAAGGAGCTGAGTTTTATACGAATTGTTATCTAATCAAATGGTGGAACAAAGTTTAGCCACTGAAACAATGCCTCCAGTTTCAAATCTGACACTGAGGTCTGGTTCAGTCTCAGAGAGTAGCCTGGGAAGGAATGGTGTCATTGGCTAAGGAATGAAGCTTGGAAAAGGGACTGAATAGCTTGGATAAGAACATGAAAACAGGATCAGGAGTAGGATATTCATCCCCTCAAATCTGCCCTACCATTAAGATCCTGGCCATTCAGCCCCAGGTCTCAACCCCACTTTCATGTAAACACCTCATTGTTCTTAACTGCTCAATATTTCAATAATACATCTATCTCCTCTAAATATTTGCAGATCTAGCCTCCACAACCATCTGGCATAGAGAATTCCAGATATTCATTCCTGTCTGAAAGAAGAAATGCTTTCACATCTCCATTTTAAATAAGTTTCCCCTTATTCTGTAACTCAGTCCACTCTTCTCAATGTCCACCCTATCAAGCCCCCTCAAAATCTCATATGTTTCCCTAAGATCACCTCTCATTCTTCTAAATACTAATGAGTAAAGGTGTAATATGCTTAGCCATTCTTGTCAAATGAACCTCTCTGTCTCAGAAATCAACCAAGTGAATCTCTTTTAAACTACATCCAAAATCAGTATATCCTTTCTTAAAGTAAAAAATGAGGTCTGCAGATGCTGGAGATCACAGCTGCAAATGTGTTGCTGGTCAAAGCACAGCAGGTTAGGCAGCATCTCAGGAATAGAGAATTCGACGTTTCGAGCATAAGCCCTTCATCAGGAATAAGAGAGAGAGAGCCAAGCCGGCTGAGATAAAAGGTAGGGAGGAGGGACTAGGGGGAGGGGCGATGGAGGTGGGATAGGTGGAAGGAGGTCAAGGTGAGGGTGATAGGCCGGAGTGGGGTGGGGGCGGAGAGGTCAGGAAGAGGATTGCAGGTTAGGAGGGCGGTGCTGAGTTGAGGGAACCGACTGAGACAAGGTGGGGGGAGGGGAAATGAGGAAGCTGGAGAAATCTGAATTCATACCTTGTGGTTGGAGGGTTCCCAGGTGGAAGATGAGGCGCTCCTCCTCCAGCCGTCGTGTAGTTGTGTTCTGCCGGTGGAGGAGTCCAAGGACCTGCATGTCCTCGGTGGAGTGGGAGGGGGAGTTAAAGTGTTGAGCCAACCAACCAACCCAATCACCCCGTGGCTCAACACTTTAACTCCCCCTCCCACTCCACCGAGGACATGCAGGTCCTTGGACTCCTCCACCGGCAGAACACAACTACACGACGGCTGGAGGAGGAGCGCCTCATCTTCCGCCTGGGAACCCTCCAACCACAAGGTATGAATTCAGATTTCTCCAGCTTCCTCATTTCCCCTCCCCCCACCTTGTCTCAGTCGGTTCCCTCAACTCAGCACCGCCCTCCTAACCTGCAATCCTCTTCCTGACCTCTCCGCCCCCACCCCACTCCGGCCTATCACCCTCACCTTGACCTCCTTCCACCTATCCCACCTCCATCGCCCCTCCCCCTAGTCCCTCCTCCCTACCTTTTATCTCAGCCGGCTTGGCTCTCTCTCTCTTATTCCTGATGAAGGGCTTATGCTCGAAACGTTGAATTCTCTATTCCTGAGATGCTGCGTATCCTTTCTTAAATACAGTAATGAAAACTTCACACAGTACTCCAGGTGCAGCCTCACCAACATCCTGCACAGTTGTAACAAGATTTATCTCATTTTAACCATCCCACTCCCAACAGTAAAGGTCATAATTCCATTTACCTTTTGAATTATTTCCTGCGCCTGCATACTAACTTTTATGTTTCATGTGCAAGAACATTCAAATCTGTCTGTGCTAAACTTTTTGTTGTCTCTGTCTGCATAACTAAGATTCTGCCTACCAAAGTACATGACACTTGACATTAGGACACTATACTCCATTAAAATTCATCTGTGTTAAGCTTTTCTGAATGTTCTTCTATTTCTTCCTTAATAGTAGCATTTCCCCAATTCTAGATGTTTGGCCAACTGCTCAAGATTCTGTCACTCTCTCTATCTGTCTCTTCTTGAATGGGGGCATCCCGTTAGCACTTTTCCAATTCGTGAGAACCCTCCTTGTATCCAATGTACTCTTGAATATTTTGACAAATGCCTCCACTATCTCTGCAGCCACTTCCTTCAAAACCCTTGGATGCAGGCTATCAGGTCCTGGTGACTTATTGGCCTTCAGTCATAAAGTCATAGAGATGTACAGCACAGAAACAGACCCTTCGGTCCAACTCAGCCATGCCAAGCAGATATCCTAAATTAATGTAATCCCATTTGCCAGCACTTGGTCTTTATCCCTCTAAACCTATCCCGAAACCCATCCAGATGCCTTTTAAATGTTGTAATTGTACTAGCCTGTACGACTTCCTTCGGCAGCTCATTCCATACACACACTACCCTTTACCTGAAAAGATTGGCCCTTAGGTCCCTTTTAGGTTTTTTTTCTCTCTCACTGTAAACCTATGTCCTTCAGTTGTGGACACCCCACCACAGGGAAAAGACCTTGTCTATTTACCCTACTCAGCACCTTATGATTTTATAAACCTTTATAAGATCACACCTCAGCTTCCAAAGCTCCAGGGAAAACATCCCCAGCCTATTCAGCCTCTCCTTAAAGCTCAAATCCTACAACCCTGGCAACATTCTTGTAAGTCTTTTCTGAACCCTTTCAAGTTTCACAACATCCTTCTGATAGGAAGGAGACCAGAAGTGCACACAATATTCCAACAGTGGCCTCCAAATGAGCTGTACAGCTGCAATATGACTTCCAAACTCTTATACTCGATGCTCTGACCAATAAAGGAAAGCATAACCAAACACCTTCTTCATTACCCTATCTACCTGCGATTCCACTTTCAAGGAGTTATGAACCTGCACTCCAAGGTCTCTTTGTTCAGCAAAATGCACCAGGACCTTACCATTAAGTGTATAAGTCTCACTCTGATTTGCCTTTCCAAAACATAGCACCTTACATTTATATAAATTAAACTGCATCTGCCACTCCTCAGCCCATTGGCCCATTGATCAAGGTTGAAAATGTGTTGCTGGAAAAGCGCAGCACATCAGGCAGCATCCAAGGAACAGGAGATTCAACGTTTCGGGCATAAGCCCTTCTTCAGGAATGAGGAAAGTGTGTCCAGCAGGCTAAGATAAAAGGTAGGGAGGATGGACTTGGGGGAGGGGCGTTGGAGATGCGATAGGTGGAAGGAGGTCAAGGTGAGGGTGATAGGCCGGAGTGGGGTGGGGGCGGAGAGGTCAGGAAGAAGATTGCAGGTTAGGAAGGCGGTGCTGAGTTCGAGGGATTTGATCAATGATCAAGGTCCCATGTACTCTGAGGTAACCTTCTTCGCTGTCCACTATACCTCCAATTTTGGCGTCATCTGCAAACTCTCTAACCACACCTCCTATGTTCACATCCAAATCATTTATGTAAATGATGAAAAGCAGTAGAGGACCCAATACCAATCCTTGTGGCACTCCACTGGCCACAGGCCTCCAGTCTGAGAAACAACCCTCCACCACCACTCTCTGTCTTCTACCTTCGAGCTAGTTCTGTATCCAAATGGCTAGTTTTCCCTCTATTCCATGAGATCTAACCTTGATAACCATCCTACCATTAGGAACTTTGTTGAACATGTTACTGAAATCAATATAGATCATGTCCATTGCTCTGTCCTCCTCAATTTTCTTTGTTATTTCTTCAAAAAAACTCAGTCAAGTGTGTAAGACATGATTTCGTATGTCCAAAGCCATATTGACTGTCCCTAATTAATCCTTACCTTTCCAAATACATGTAAATCCTGTCGCTCAGGATTTCCTCCAACAACTTGCCTACCACTGATGTCATGCTCATCAGTCTATAGTTCCCTGGCTTTTCCTTATCATCTTTATTAAATAGTGGCACCATGCTAGCCAACCTCCAGTCTTACGGCACCTCAACTGTGACTATCAGTGATACAAATATCAGCAATCACTTCCCTGGTTTCTAGGGTACACCTGTTTAGGTCCTGGGGATTTATTCACCTTAATGCATTTTAAGACATCCAGTACCTCCTCCTCTGTAAAATGAACATTTTTCAAAATGTCACCATCTATTTCCCTACATTCTATATCTTCCATGTTCTTCTCCACAGTAAACACTGATGCAAAATACTCATTTGGTATCTCCCCCATCCCCTGCAGCTCCAAGCATATGTTGCCTTGCTGATCTTTGAGAATCTTTAATGTATTCATCGAATCCCTTTGGATTGTCCTTTACCTTATTTGCCATAGTATCTCATGTCTCCTTTTTGCCCTCCTGATTTCCTTTTTAAGTGTACTCCTACTGAGTTTATCTACTTCTAAGGATTCACTCAATCTTTGCTGTCTGTACCTGATATATACTGCCTTCATTTTATGGAACAAAATCTTAATTTCTCTAGTCATCCAGCATTCCCTATACCAACCAGCCTTTTCCTTTCACCCTAACAGGAATATAATGTCTCTGAACTCTCAGTACCTCATTTCTGAAAGCTTCCCATTTTACAGCTGTCCCTTTACCCACCAACATCTGCGTCCAATCAACTTTTGAAAGTTCTTGCTTAATACCATCTAAATTAGTCTTTCTCCAATTTAGAACTTCAACCTTTTAGATCCAGTCTATCCTTTTCCATCACTGTTTTAAAACTAATAGAATTATGGTCGCTGGCCCCACTGACACCTCAGTCACCTGCCCTGCTTTATTTCTCAAAAATAGGTCAAGTTTTGCACCTTCTCTAATTACATTCTTTTGACCAATTCCTCTCCATCTAAACTCTTAACACTATGGCAGTCCCAGTCTATGTTTAGAAAGTTAAAATCCCCTACCATAACCACCCTATTATTCTTACAGATAACTGAAATCTCCTTACAGATTTGTTTCTCAATTTCTCGCTGGCTTTTGGGGGGTTTACAACACAATCCTAATAAGATGATCATCCCTTTCTTATTTCTCAGTTCAGAACAAGTAACTTCCCTGGACGTATTCCCAGGAATATCCTCCCTCAGTACAGCAGTAATGTTATCCTTTATCAAAAACACCACTCCCCCTCCCCGCTTGCCCCCCTTTCTATCCTTCCTAAACATTAAGCTGCCAGTCCTGTCCATCCCTGAGCCATGTTTCTGTAATTGCTGTGATATCCCAGTCCCATGTTCCTAACCATGCCCTGAGTTCATCTGCCTTCCCTGTTAGGCCTCTTGCATTGAAATAAATGCAGTTTAATTTATCAGTCCTAACTTGTTCTCTGCTTTGTCCCTGCCTGCCCTCACTGTTTGACTCGCCTTTGTTCTCAACTGTACCAGTCTCAGATTGATCTCTTTTCTCACTATTTGTCGGGCCCCAATGCCCTACTTACTAGTTTAAATCCTCCTGAAAAGCTCTAGCAATCCTCCCTGCCGACAAATTCATCCCCTTCCAATTCAGGTGCAATCTGTTCTTCTTGTACAAGTCACGTCTAGCCCAGAAATGATTCCAATGATCCAAAATTTTGAATGTCATCTCCTCAGCAACACACTCATCTGCTCTATCCTCCTATTCCTACCTGACTCGTTTGACACACTGTGGGTAATCCAGATATTACTATCTTCGAGGAACTCCTTTTTAAATTCCTGCCTAACTTTCTGTATTCTCCCTTCAGAATCTCATCCTTTTCCCTTCCTATGTCATTAATCTCAATGCTTACAATGACCTCCTGCTGGTGCCTCTCCCCTTTGAGAACATTTTACATCCTCTGAGATATACTTGACTTGGCACCAGGGAGACAACATACCTTTGTGATCGTTCATTGCCGGTCGCAGAAATGTCTGTCTGTGCCTCTGACTAGACAGTCCCTTATCACAATCGATTACTTGGAACCTGATGTACCTCTCATTACATTAGATCCATTCTCATGACCAGAAACTTGGCTGTTCGTGTCATATTCCCCTGAGAGTCGATCATCCCCTACATTTCCAAAGCACCGTATTTGTTTGATTTGAAGATGGCCAAAGGTGACTCCTGCTCTACCTGCCTTCCCCTTCTACTTTTCTTGGAGTTAATCCATCTACCTCACTGCATCTACAGCTTTTTTCCCTTCCGATAACTGCCATCCATCACACCCCTAGCTCCTGTAAATTCCTTATTGCCTCTAACTGCCACTTCAACCAATCCATGCAATATGATAGGATTCACAACCTGCAGACAAGATCATCAATAACATGGAAACTCTCCCTAAACTCCTACATCTGACAAGAACACATCACTCTACGAAAGGCCATCTTTGCTCCTTCACAATTTATAGACCAGCAGATAGTACTGTTTTATTGCTTGAAAAGAAAACGCTGCTCCAGGCTAACTTAATAGTCATGATTTATATTTTTAAAACTTAATCAAGAGGCAGAGCTCAATAAAACATATAATCAAGAAAGAACCCACTTTACTCACTATTGCAGTTTGCCAAATACTTTGTCCTTCATGATAGAGACTGGTACAAGACCTTTCTTCCCATTAGCACCTTGCTTATCAGATATCTTTGGGATGTTTTTACTACCCTTCACCATAAAAACCAATGCAAAATATTGGTTTAAATTATCTGTCATTCCCCTATTCCCCATTATCAATTTCCCAATCATATCCACCAAACATCCCATACTGACTTTAGCTCTTCTCTTTCCTTCTATATATCTGCAGAAGCTCTAGTTTGTTTTTATATTTCTTAACAGTTTTCTTTCATAATCAATTTTCTCTTTTTTATTAGCTTTTCAGTCATTCACTGCTGTTTCCTAAATCTCAATCTTCTGACCTACCACGAGGTTTAGCTGTTTTCTCTGCCTTGGTTTTTGATTGGATACTCTCCTTAGCCGACTCTGTTAACCCTGAGTGGTTCATTCTTCTCATTGAATGCTTACTTTTGACTGGAGTACATTTTAGCCAACGTTATAGAATAACTGCTTAAAATTTGTTATATATACCCCCAGAGGATCATTAATCATGAGATTTCTTACCTATCCTACCTCATTACATATTATTTGATCTAAAATAGCCTGCTATTAGAGAGATTATTCACTGTACTGCTCTTAGAAGCAATTCCTGATGCACTGTACAAATTCACCTTCAATGTTACCATTGTCTATCTAATTTGTACAGTCAATATACAGATTTAGATCACCGATGACCAAATTTATGTAATTTATGTTAGGGGCATAACAGAGTCCATCAACTCTTCTCTTCACACAGTGTCCACAGCTCAGATGCTAATTCATTGACTCTGAGCCATGATTCCTCAAGTAACTAACACTTGCTCTTGGTATGGCCACTGTGGACTGCACTGGCATCCACCAGCTCCCACATACGACTGCTGCAATACATTGCCTGCTCAGACACCTCTTTTTTTAAATTTAATTAATTAATTTGGATGTTAAGTATGTTAAAAGTGAATTTCCTAACCATACTTGACCACAATAAAATCTCCTGACTTTATCTATTTGGCTACTCGAAAGAAAATTGGAAGGAATACCCACTATCCACCTGGACTGTTGCCATCATGCTGCATCACAAACCAACATCATCAACTGAGCCAGTAAAAACATCTCAATGAGGTTCTCTGCCATTGTTTTTATTCCCTCACTGCTGCTGCACTTCTCACATGGGTTCACTCTTCCAGTCTGCTTCACATATTCTGCTGACTTGCTGCATGATCTTCACAGTCAGCTTAATAATATTTGCTTAGAACAAATTTATACTCATCAAATACTGAAGATCAGACAAGCAGCATAATAATTTAGAGGTAGAGGAGGGGCTAAGAGAAGTGTTAGTGAGGTGGAAACTGATGGTGTTTTTTTTAAATGGTATCCCTGAGGAATAACATATAGAAAAAAAATGAGGCTCAGGTTGGAGTGTTTCAGCCCCAGGGGGAATGTTATGGGTACAGGAAGACAAGTCATTGCAAGTGATTCTCTGGTTATGACTGGATAGAAAAGAATGGATCCAGGTAAGTTGAAACCCACCCAGCTGAATGGTGATGTGGTCAACTGCATTAAATGTGGCAGACAAGGTGAAAAGGTCAGGAGGAACATTCTACCTTTGGCAAAGTTTTACTGAATGTCATTTACAACTTTGGTAAAATCTGTTTGATTCTGTGGCAAGGTGAAAATCTGATTGGAGGCACTCAAACATCAAGTTCTGGGTAAAATTGGTATGGTTTAGAAAGTGATAACAAATTCAAGGGATTTAGAGGAAAATAAACTTGGAGATAGGGCAGTAGTTTGTAACAACGAAGGAGTTATGGGTTGATTATTTTTTGAGGAGAGTGGTACTGACAATAAATTTGAATGGATGGAAGGCAGTGCCTGAAGAAAGAGAACCATTAACAATATCCATCCATAGGGCAATCAGGAAGAGCAGGTTGGCCTACACAGGCCTTTTTAAGCAGTGTCTCCATTTTAAAATTTCTGCCCTTGGTTT
Source organism: Hemiscyllium ocellatum (assembly GCF_020745735.1). Taxonomy (NCBI): domain Eukaryota; kingdom Metazoa; phylum Chordata; class Chondrichthyes; order Orectolobiformes; family Hemiscylliidae; genus Hemiscyllium; species Hemiscyllium ocellatum. The sequence continues at coordinate 40,242,310 of NC_083418.1, forward strand.
AGAACCCTTTCACGGTCTCACCTCTCTCTCTATCTCTCTAACCTCCTTCAGCCCTAAAACCTTCCAAAGTATCTGCTGTGCTCTCATTCTGGCATCATCACCATCCCTGATTTCAACTGTTCCACAATTGGCAGCTGAGTATTCAGTTGCTAAGGCCTCAAGCTCTAGAATTCCCTTCCTAAACCTCTTTTCCTCCTTCAAGATATCATACAGATCAGGCTTTTGGTCACCTACCTTAACCTTATCTTTTAATTTTGTGTCAAGTTTTGTTTGGTAATGCTCATGCAAAGGATCTTGGGATGCAAGGAAGAAAGAAATAGAAGGATGTGTTATTAGAATTTCTTTTCATAACAATGGCTGGAGGCTCATATGGAGCATAAACCTGTTAAGCCAGCCTGTTTCTGTGTCATAAGAACATAAGTAATACAAGCAGGAGTAGACCATCTGGGCCATCAAGCCTGCTCTGCCAATTCATAAGATCATGGCTGATCTTTTCATGGACTCAGTTCCACTTACCTGCCAGCTCTCCATAACCATTAATTCCTTTACTGTTCAAAACTCTGTCTCTCTTTTCCTTAAAAAATTCAATGAGGACGCCTCAACTGCTTCACTCGACAGGGAATTTTATAGATTCATAACCCTTAGGGCGAAGAAGTACCTCCTCAACTCAGCCCGGAATTTGTTATCCCTTATTTTGAGGCTATGCCCCCAATTCTAGTTTCACCCGCCAGTGGAAACTGACTCCCTGCCTCTATCCTATCTATTCCCTTCATAATTTTATATGTTTGTATAAGATTCCCCCCATTCTTCTAAATTCCAATGAGTACAGTCAGTCTCTTCTCATAAGGCAACCTTCTCAATTCCAGAATCAACCTAATGAACCTCCTCTGCACCCTCTCTAGTGCCAGTACATCCTTTCTCAAGTAAGGAAACCAAACTGTACACAGTATTCCAGACGAGGCCTAACCAACACCCAAAACAGCTGCAGCATGACCTCCCTATTTTTAAACTCCATTCTTCAAGTAATGAAGGACAAGATTCCATTTGCCTTCCTAATTACCTGTTACATCTGCAACCAACTTTTTGTGATTCATGCACACAAATACACCTGTCCCTCTGCACAGCAGCACACTTCAATGTTTTACCATTTAAATAATAGTCCATTTTGCTTTCATTCCTACAAAAACGAATGACCTCACATTTACCAACATTATACTCCATTTGCCAGATGCTTGACCACTCACTTAACCTGTCTATACCTGTGCAAAGTTTAATTACATTGAACAGAAGGAAAGATGTTTGAATATTTATTGTATCAATGATCAATGTGGAAAATTAATGGTGAATAATTATGGTAACATTAAATAAATGTTTGATGCCTGTATTTAAGATGTCACCAGAATTGGATGTCCAAATAATTTAATCATTGTTTAACAATGTGTGAAGATATTGATACCATGATGAAACTGTGACCTATTGTATCTGCCCTTAGATATCATGTCAGATTGCTCAGTATTGTCATCCTTCAACTCCCAAAAGCAATCATGCAATGATTTTCACCTTTCAAATATTGACAGCAGCACGAACCAAGGGAGTTACCAAGTAACGAACTGTGTACAATACTACTCTTGTAGTCACATATCAACTGCAAGTTGTGAAACTGTAGCTCCTTCTACTCTAAAATACAATTGCATTGGAATTAGTGCATGTTGTGTCACATCTGCAGTCAGTTGTGCCCTGCACATTTTGGAATCCCATCATACAGCTGAAGCAGAAGGTCCCCTTGCTGTTGGCTGCTTTCCAGGAGAACATTAATATAATCACTGGCCATGACAAACAATGTCCCAGTGGACTGCCTGATAAAAATACATTCTGACAGTTGAGAGACGTGATAGAAATTTCCCGCACTTGTCTGGAAGGAACCTGCTGCACAAATGTTGAATGCAGCTGTAACGTTGGCACAATTAAGAGCTAACTCTCTATTGGAATTGCTTTCCAGCTCTGGTTACAAAAGAATACATTGTTCTGTTATGGCATCCTTTGTGAAGGTATCCCAGGAAAGGTTATAGTACGAGAGACTAGCACAAAATGTTAGCAAAATGACATACTTTGATTGTCTAAAGTGCAAACACATCCTTGTGTCATACCTTGACTAATCCTTCTTCAAAATTTATAATTGAAGAAGAATGACTTTGGAATATCATAGCTGCACATAAATAACAGAGCTTCTGCCATAGTCATGGATAAGTGATGTAGCACAAATTTAACTAGCATTTAAGGAGACTTCAAAGAGCTTCTCTAACTTCCCTCACTGAACACAAAAAAGGTGTAGTATGTATGCCTGTGAAATCTATAATGACACTCTATCAATTTAACCTGAGCAAGGAAAGTCTTCTTGCTGCTGAACCAAGTTGGTTCTGACCTTGTTAGATTTCCAGGAGTCAGGATATTTGGATCAAATGGGGTTGTAGTCATAGAATTGGTGCATTTGCATTTCTGCTAAATAGTGGAGAAGGAATTAACAGCTTAAATAATGGAATGTGGGCATCAATGGCTAACCCATCCCTAACTGTCCAGAGGCCAGTTAAGAGAAAAAACACATTGCTGTGGGTCTGGAGTCACATGTAGACCAGACCAAGTATGGATGGCAGTTTCCTTCCATAAAGGCGACTGGTGAACGAGATGGGCTTTCCCCCACAATCTACAAAGGTTTCATCATCAAAGTCTTAATTCCAGAATTTAAAAAAAATTCAAACTTCACCATCTACTACGGTGAGGTTCCAAACCAGGTCCAGAGACATTACCTGGGACTCTAGGTGAAAAATATAGTGACAATATCACTAGGCCAATGCCTCCCCATAATTGCTAATTATGGTGTGTAATTCAGCCATAGGTCTGGCTGAAGAACCCATGTGCTGACAAGAACTGGACCTTTCTTGAAGAAAGTAAACCTTTATGATATTTGATTCCCATGATATGAAAACACAACTTCTCTAGATTTGATGTGCCGCTTTTCAATACTACATGTTTATTTCCTTTCATATCAGCAAAACAGTCTGGCATATTAATCCCAAACAATTCAAGCACATCCAAATTAAGTCAATAATTGTATGTAACTATGTCTCACTTCAATATCTTCTTTTACCAGCTTCTCCTATTTTTCCAAAAAGCTGAGGCGATCTTAAGTATAATAGAGTTGTAAAATATGATCTATTTGTCTTAAATTCCATTGACCTATTTCATACCTGGGATTTTTGTTTGAAGAAAAATCTTTTAAATGAGTCCGTGCATTATTTTAAAATGACTTCAGAAGTCAGTCGACCTGCAAGATGGATAAGCTACACAGGGAATTCCAAACTATATGCCTAAACAACAGTGTTAAGGAACTGCTTTGTATTAAGATGGTTAAAACAAGCAATAAAGTACCGACCTCACATGTGCAGAAATGGACAGAGACAACTGAGACCTATCAAAATCATTCTGCAAAGAAAGGGACTTGGGAATCCCTCTCAGTTTCAACAGCATCTTAATAGATTTGGCAATGGGGGGATCAAAGCTCTTTTGTTAATATAGATTACCTTCATTTTGTGACAGTAGTCAGCCATTACATGACTGAAATGTCCCCTTGTGAAAAGTTAAGATTATAACTTGTCTGCTGATTACAGAAGATAGTACCATCAAGGTGGCTTTCAGGTTGGAATAAGCAGTGGTTTCCCTCCACTGAGAGCTTTTCAAGCTGAAATCCTATCTCTGCTACAAGTTGGAATACATCATAAAGATGAAAAATTTTAAAAACACATGTTTTTCAATTCCATTTCCCCCACCCTCTATGTTAATGTGTGAGCATGTGCATGTTTGTGTATATTCAGGGTCGGTTTTGATTTTTTATTTATATTTTTTACTGAATGAGTTTTTTAAAACAGCAAAACAAACTCCTTATTTGCTGTGTCAAGAGATCTGGCTGAGGTATTTCTTCATAGATTTATACATGGTCAAATACATACTGAATTTGATTAAAAAAAACAATTTATGACAAAAAATCAAACTTTGGTATGTGTACAAACTTCAGAAGTGAAAAGAGAGACATTTTCACAGACTTCTGTGCTTGTTGCAACATATAGAATCTTTTAAACAGTTTTATTGTTAATCAAAATAAAAGTACGTGAAGTTTAAGATTAAGAAACAAAATGCTTATGGTAGCTACCAGGCGCTCAGTATGGCAGAGTCCCTAAAAGTCCATAGAAGAAAGGAGGGTGAGACTTAAAAATGGAGTTGGAAAAACTAAAAATAGATGAGAAAACATTGGCAGGAAGAATTATAAGAGCAAGGAAATAACTAGAGAAAGAATATGGCCCATTAAGAATCATTGAGGTAACCTTTGTGTGGATCCGTAATACTAGAACAATGTCCTCAATGAACACTCTACATTAATCTTCACAACGAAAAAAGGACACTGCAGATATAGACACCAGGGTGGATGACTGAAATATTAGAAGAAATTAACAGAGAGAGGAAGTACTAGTGGATTTAACAACCTTAATGCTCTATAAATTCACAGTCCCAAAAGAGATGGATCCCAAGCTGTTGAGAAGAAAGGAGATAGAAAGGATTCTGGTACTAATTTTCACATTCTTTCTTGCTACATATAAAATACCAGAGAAGTAAAGGACAAATAGCATTGTCCTTTTATTAAACAAAGAGAGGAAGCAGTATATCAGGAAATTACAGTCTAGCCTTTGTGATGATGATGTTATTTGTAAGAAATCAAAGGGACAGAATACATCTGCACTTGGAAAGGTTCAGGTTAATCAAGGACAGTCAACACAGGTTTCTTAAGGGAAGATAATGTTTGACAAATCTGATTAAATGTTTTTGAGGAGATGACCGGGGTGTTGATGAGGGGACTGCATTTGATGTGGTCGACATGGACTTCGCAAGCCATTTAATAGTGTCCCTCATGGCAGACTGGTCAAGACAGTAAGGGTTAATGGGATCCAAAGCAAATAGATACAATAGATCAAAATTGGCTGAGATGCAGGAAGCAGAAAGTGGTGGTGAAGGAATGCTTCTGGGACTGGAAGTATATTTTCAGTGATGTTCCACAGGGCTCAGTGTTGGGATCCTTGCTGTTTACTGTATACACTTATGATTTGGACTTTAATCATATGACTAAGAGGTTTGTCTTGATATGAAAGTTGGTAGGATGATAAGTAGTGAGTATGCCATAACTATAAGATGATATCCTTAGACCGGTCAGTTGGGCACAGCAGTTACAAATGGAATGCAACTCAGGAAACTGTGGCATAATGCATTTGGGAGAGTTAAAAAGGCAGGGGATTGCACTATGAATTGTAAAACCCTGGAAATTACTGAAGATCACAGCATGCATATCTACAGTTGTCTGAAGGTAGGAAGGTGTGCTGAAAAAAGGTGGCTAAGAATGCATATGGGATACCTGTTTTTATTAGTCAAGGCATAAAAACAAGAGCACAGCGATTCTGCTGCAATTGTGTAAAAGGATTTCTTTAGTTCATCTCCTCACTCCCCAAATCCTGTCCACCCCCTACAAAGGATAAGTTCTGACTGTAATGGAATAGTCTGCGTGCGATAACATTGAAGAAGGTCAACACTATCTCCAACAAGCAACCCATTTGATTGACAAAGCATTCATCACGTTAAGTTTTTCGCCCATCCACCACTAATTGGCAACCATGTGGACCACATGCAAGGTGTACTACAGCAACTCATTAAAGCTCCATCAAAAGCACATTTCAAACTCTCAACTTCTACCATCCAGAAGGACAAAAACAAGTTGACGCATGACAACACCATCACTCACACGTTTTACTTCAAAACCATACCCCCTCCTGATTTGCACTTGGTGTCATCATTTCTTTCAAGATTCCTCCTTAATTTTACTGAGGATGTACTTTCTAAATCAAACTTTTCAAAGATTTTATGACATGCTTCTGGAGCAGTTGGGACTTGAACCTATGCCTCCTGGCTCAGCAGGAGAGACATTACCACTTTACTACAAGAGCTGTCAATAGTACTGTAGAAGTACTTTCTAATCAACTTGTTTAGAGATATTATTACACACCTCTGGAAGAAGTGAGACTTGAACCTGGGCCTTCTAGCTCAGCACTAGGGATATTACTACTGCATCACAGGACCTCTAATACTATGTGTAGATTTTTAAATCAACTAGTTCTGAGATATAATTACATGCCTAGAGAGCAGGTGGGATTTATACCTGGGTATCCTGGCATGAGTATGTACCTACACTAGATGGATTTCAGCCGATCAAGAATGCATCCCAATTCACCTTCTCAAGGGCAGTTACAAATGAGGAATAAATGCTGACATTCATCTATCATGAAACCATTTAAAACAATAAAACAATGTTCAACACAGAGTAAAATGATAAATAAATGCTGCAAAGAAAATCTCTGTAAGGATGTGTGTTGCACTTACTTTACTCAAGCTTTGTCAAGCAAAAACATTTTGTCTGACATTGATTTGATTGTGGAGATGACATTAACTGTCTCAGCCACCCTTTTCAACTGTATTCTTACTATGACACAAAATGGTTTTCTCTTCCAAATACCAGAACCCTTCACACCTTTCGTTGGTTCCACTGAATACCATTGAAGATTTGTGCTTTTCAATTCTGTAGTTTTTTTTTAACTTTTAACTGCTCTGCGGAGCTGCTAGAGGACTTTAAATCATGTAGGAGCACGTCAGCTTCTGCCTCTATGTGCACCAATGTACATAATAACTGGCAAGTCTTCAGCAAAGGCCTGCCAATAATTATTTGAATAACTTACATTGGGATTTTTGCCAATAACAACAGGCTAAATGAAGAGATAGAATTACACATCCCCGATATTTCTATCATCTTCTTGTCACATAAAGAAATCAATGGTCTGTATTTTCAGTCATCTTAATATACTGCAAATCATAATTTCTAAGTCAAAGAAAAATTTCTGTTTTAAAATACAAGTATATATCAATTTTAATACAGTACTTGGACACTCTCAAGGCTTATTAAAGGGCCTTTTTTTGAAACAGCTATTCTTGCTTTAATGTTAACCCCAGACCTGAGAAGTTAGCTCATAGATTCCTAAATGTTTATATCACAGCGGAGGCTGTTTGACCATGCTGGTCAATAAAGATCTGACTACATTCACCCCATTTTCCAGCTTTTGCTCGTAGCCCTGGAGACTATGGTAAAGAAAGGGAATATCTCAATATTGTTTAAAGATTATGAGAGTTTCTGACACAACAATTCTTTCAGAGAGTGAGTTCAAGACTCTCTCCACTCTCAACAAGTATTTAAGAATAGCGTTGATTTTCAGTCAATACACTTTGGAACATCAGCTGCAGTTACTGGATGACTGTATATCTATCTCTTGCTTTGTATTGATAATTGAAGTAGTCCTTCTGTTTTTGGTCTTTTCAGTGCACCAAATCATGAAGAATCATCACGTAAACAACTGTAAGCCACTACCCCCAGTGTATAATCAGAGATATCTTAATTCTATATGCATTGCTGATGTATGAACATCACATTTCCAATCATAGATTGGCTGCATAGTCTGGACCAAATCCCTAATTGATGCTTTTTTTTAAAAGATGATGGCCATTTTACAAATCTCACTCCTTACTATCTGCTGATTTGTTCCATAAAGTGCCAGTGACAGTTCTTCTCTTACAACTCACTCCTCCGAGCTTGCTAACTTCATATTATCTCTATCAAGACAGTGTTGCATGAGCAAAGTAGTTTGTGTTTAGATTGTGTACTGACTCTAAGTATTCTTTAGAATTTATCAATTTCCTTCACCTGCAAGAACGGTGTATGACTCCAAAATAACTGTTGCTCTCCAAAGTAAGTTAAAGTTCAAAATTACCATACAAAAATTTATACATTGACCTGTTTCATACTTGAGTTACAAAACCAAACCATTTTAAAGCATTGATGTGTCTTCCATCTCAAAAGCTTTTCACATTTATGAGCCTAAAGTTTGCATTAGTTTGAATCATTAAACTGCCATAAGACCAGAAACTCACAGCTTTACTTTTGACTGGGTAATCTGGCTATTCTTCATTTAGAAAGTGTTTTACAACTACTTATAATTAATTAGAATATAATTTAGAATGTCAAATTCCAATGTTCATTTTTCTTGATATGAAAAGCCTCTGCAGAACTGCTTTGGTACCTGTGAATGTAGATAAAGAAATTTGGTTCTGAATAAAGTATATTTTTGCAACAAAATAAAAGGCCAGTTTCCTTTGGAATGAGGGAATGAAGGGCAGTTAGGATCACTGCTCCCTCTCCATTATGACTAAAAGCCTGGTGTTCAGTTGTGAGGTACTCTCAGCGTTGCTGCACATGGCGCCAGTCTGGCTTATTCACTGAGCCTCCATCACTGCAGTCATCCAAGCTATCTTCTACTTTACCTGGAGGTCAAAGATGGATGATGTTCACAGAGATAACATGTACAAAGGTCTGGATAAAGGGAAAAGAATGTATCCAATGCCGCCATCCTTCTGATCGTCAACTTGGTGCCTGCCCTTCTGTTAGTAAGAAGATGTCTGGCCTCATTACCGCGGAATGCTCCAAGTCGTTGGACCATTCTGTATCACCCGTCCCTCTTGAAAAAGTTTGTAAAAGAAATACCTTTGACCACAAGGCCATATAAAAGGATTAGGAACATAGATCCTCAAGACCCTGTAGGAAAAGGAGAGGGTTGATCCTATCCGGTGGTTCCCTGAGCAGACTACCAAAGTCATTTGGCAGAAAACTCATCTCCAGAACTTTCTTTCAACCAGATAACTTGGATAATGGTGAGAAGGACTTATAAGATCCTTCATTTACGTCCGGAGTCTTTTGGCTACACAGTTGGCCTTGAAGTGGCTGTGCTGGTGAAGACACTGCCATAGGCCTCCCTCTGGAAAGTGCCTTTGCAAGGAAGGCCTGGAGACGGGTGCACTGGAATTTATTTTGAGGTTCATCCTGAGCAGCTCTTTGACACCAGAGTTTGTGCTCTATGGGCTGTTCCTGGGATACACACTGAAACAAACATTGCATGTGCCTGGAGGACTATCAACTTGGTAAAAGACGCTCTTTGGTCTGCCCGGAAATTATTGTTCTTCCAAAGTAAAGAGTTGCCTGATCAAGCATTGTAGACTGACACATTCCAAGGTCCAGGACAATGCATTGAGGGACACACCATAGCTTGGGATAGCTGTCTCCGAGACACAATAGTGAAAGACCACTGTCTGCAAAAATACATTGGAGGTCTGTTAAGATTTGGGTCCCCCTTGTTAACCTTAAAGGAATGGAAATAGTTTTCTTTCAGAATCAGAAATCACCCTTTTTTTGCAAGTGGATTGAAGCTATATGGACAAATGTCAACATTCTACTGCATTTTCACCAAAGTCGGTAGGAACCTGTGTTGTACTTGTTTTTTACTTATAGGTAATTTATAAATTAAATGCATTTTCAAAATTAAAAAATCAGTTTCCTTTAATTAACAAGAAGGTTTTTGTGTTTTGCTCATAAAATATAGGAGAAAGATTCCTGAAGAAGGGCTCATGCCCGAAACGTCGATTCTCCTGCTCCTTGGATGCTGCCTGACCTGCTGCACTTTTCCAGCAACACATTTTCAGCTCAGAAAATATAGGAGAGATACATATTATATCTGTATAGTACTAAGACTTTTGCTGGTCAGAACATACTAATAAAACAGTACATCCTGCATTAAGTATTTCATCAAAGTATTATTAGCTTCCATTTGATGATGTACTTATGATTTATTCAAGATGTAATGAAAAATAGTGTATCGTTCCAATGAATGGTTCAGTGCTGCAAAAGTATTTCTTTGCCATATTAGGCATGTGTAGCAGGAAAGGAACATTTGTTGTTCTGGAAAATGCAAGATTGTGTATGTAAGCCTTTCCTGTTTTGAGATATTCCACAACGCATTCTGTCAGATTCAACATTACTTCAATAAGCAAACCTCACATTTTCTGCAATCCAGGTTGCGTCTTTTTCCCCCCAGTGTTGGGGTAAGTGAGAAGCAAGTACCAACTATTTTAATAGAGAACTCTTGATTTATACACTAGCTACTGGAATATCCTCCTCTTTGAACATCAACCTAGATAAATATTCATACCAATATGAAGCAGAGACTTTGAGCCAATTCGTGGCTTTATTTACATAAGATAGACCAAGTAGTTCACGCTAGAAATGAAATATGTTTTTATACACTCCTTAGCTTTTGCTCCTTCTCAATTATGGTCTTTTAGACAGAAGATTTTGTTATTGAATTGAATTGAATTGAATTGATTGTCACGTGTACTGAGGCACAGTGAAAAGCTTTGTCTTGTGAGCAATACAGGCAGGTCACAGAGTTAAGTAGCATAGATAGTAAATAATAGGTAAACAGCGGCAAAAACAAAAACACAGGTACAGGCGAATGTTAATAGTCTGTGAGTCCATTCAGTATTCTAACAACAGTAGGGTAGAAATTGTTGCGAAACCGGGTAGTGCGTGTGTTCAGGCATCTGTACGTTCTCCCCGATGGTCAAGGTTGTAGAAAAACATTGCCAGTGTGAGATGGATCTTTAAAAATGCTGGAGGCCTTTCATTGACAGCGGGCCTGGTAGATGGATTCTATAGCAGGGAGATTTGTCTTTGTGATTGTCCGGGCTGGGTTCACCGCTCTCTGTAACCGTCCCTGATCTTGAATTGTACAGTTGCTATACCAGGTAATGATACTTCCAGACAGAATGCACTCGTTGGCACACCTATAAAAGTTGGCAAGATTATTCACTGTCATGCCAAATTTCCTCAGCTGTCTATTGTAGCTCAAGTTGATGATAAGTATGTAAGTTAGCTCACTGAGATTGAAGGTTTGTTTTCAGATGTTTCATCACCATATTAGGTAAAACATCATCAGTGAGAGTGTCTGGTGAAGCGCTGGTGGTATGTCCCACTTCTCTATTTATTTGGTTTCTTAAAGTGAGTGATGCCATTTCTGTTCTTTTTCAGGGGAAGGTACATATGATCTAAATCGGTGTGTTTATCGATGAGTTCTGGTTAGAATGCCATGCCACTAAAGATTATCGTGCATGTCTTTGTTTCGCCTGTACTAGGATGTGTGTGTTGTCCTAATCGAAGTGGTGTCCTTTTTTGTCTGAATGTATGAAAACTAGTGATAGTGGGTGATGTCTATTGGTGGCCAGTTGGTGTTCATATATCCTAATTTGTCCAAGGTAATGTTTTTTACTGTTCTTGCATGGTAGATTGTAAATGACATCAGTTTTGTTACCTCCCATTGGATAGATTATTAAGTTTAAATACCTGTAAGGATCTTGAAAAAGGAATAACATGTTCAATTTTTTGAACCCTTCTACCAGAACTGGTTTAAATCGTGTATTGTCATCTTAAATCCATTGATGGGTTTTAGTTCCATATTCCTTAACATTTTTGCTGACAAAAATTCTATCAATCTTAATGTTGATACTTCCAATTGATCTCATCTCAATAGCTTTTAGGGGAAGAGTGTTTTCAAATTCTGTTATATTGTGCATGATGAAGAGTTGACTGACATCACCTCTGAATAGCCTAATTCTAATATAAAGATTATGTCCTCTCACTCTACATTCCATGACCAGACAAAGTAGTTTCTCTTTAGCCACCTAATCAATACTCTGATAACCTTTTAATTCACTTTCTAATTTCTTAATCTCAAGAAAATACAAGTCTACTCTGCAAGCTATCCTAATAACTTCAACTCCTGGAACTGCTGACAACATGTGAACAGGTATTGCATTTCCTCCAAGGCTACTTCATTCTCATTTCTGAATTGTAGAAGCAGAAGTGAAGCAGTACTTCAGAAGAGACCAAACCCGGGTGCTGTCCAGTTTTTACATAACTTACACTTTTTTTAACCAACCCTATTGAGATAAAGGGCCAAAATTCCTTTAGCCTTTTAAATTAATTTTTTGTACCTTCAGCTTTTAATGTTATGGTCCTTTAAATGTCTATGATAATTCACAACTTATTTCTTCTTGCCATTTAGAAACTATTCTGATTTATCCCTCTTGGTGCAAAATAAATAACACTCCACAATTCTGTATGTTAAAGTCCATAAGTGCATTTTGCCTACTCATGCAATTGATCAATGTCCTTTTGCAATTTTCTGTTCCATCCACAATATTTCCTGTTAATGTTGTTAGTTACATATACATAACTTTACTCCTCCATCCAAGTTATTTAGAATGTACCGAAAAGCTGAGACCACAGTACAGATACTAAGGTGACAGAGGGACACCAACTACTGGTCAATCTTTACAATTGGAATACATATGAAAAAGGGTGAGAAGTGACTTGATAGAGGTGTACAAGATGATGAGAGGTATAGATGGAGTGAATAATCAGAGACTTTTCCCAGGGCAGAAATGGCTATCACAAGGGGGCATAATTTTAAAGTGATTGGAGGAAGGTGCAGGGGAGATGTCAGAAGTTAGTTCTTTACACAGAGAGTGGTGGGTGCATGGAATACACTGTCAACAGTGGTAGTAGAGTCAGATATATTAGGGACATTTAGGCAACTCTTGGATAGGCACATGGTTGATAGTAAAATAAAGGGTATGTAAGTTAGTTTGGTCTTAGAGTAGGGTAAAAGATTGGCACAACATCAAGTGCTGAAGGGTCTGTACCATGCTGTATTGTTTTATGTTCTATGTTCTATACCACTATGCTTACTCTCCATCTCCTCTTAACTCATTCCTTGTCCAAGCCAATAAGTTGCTTCTAAATCCAAGCATTTTCATTTTTGGTGACAATTGCTTATGTGAAGTACCTTATGAATAAAACACATATGAGTAGAAATCAGACATTTACAATGATTGGAAAAAAAGTGGAAGGGAAATGAGGAAAAACATTTTCCCCACTGTTATATTTAGATAAAATTATAAATTATGAAAAGACCACTAGATAGGCCTGTACAAACCTGAACCATGAACACTTTATTACATGTTGTTACAGCTAACAGTGGGACCTAGATTTCCCAAGTTCCCCACCCTGGGCCACCTGACCCACTCTCTTAAAGGGCAGCATGCACCACAACTAATACAAAGGATGGTGAAAGTGAATTCCATGGACATTTCCGAAGCAGTTAGATTTGTAGAGTCATAGAGTCATAGAGTCATAGAGATGTACAGCATGGAAACAGACCCTTTGGTCCAACTTGTCCTTGCCGACCTGATAACCCAACCCAATCTAATCCCACCTGCCAGCACCCAGCCCATATCCCTCCAAACTCTTCTATTCATATGCCCATCCAGATGCCTTTTAAATGTTGTAATTGTACCAGCCTCCACCATTTCCTCTGGCAGCTCATTCCATACACGTACCACCCTCTGTGTGAAAAAGTTGTCCCTTAGGTCTCTTTTATATCTTTCCCTTCTCACTCTAAACCTATGCCCTCTAGTTCTGAACTCCCCCACCCCAGATAGACTTTGTCTTTTATCCTATCCATGCCCCTCATGATTTTATAAACCTCTATAAGTTGTAGTTGAAGAAGGGAAATTCTGGAATGTGAGTTTAGGGTTGAATGGAATATAAATGCCAATATGGATTTGTTGGGTTGAATGATCCATATCAATGTTGTATTTTCTGTATAATTCCGAATAAATTGGACGATTTGATTAAGATCTTTTAAGGTGATTGGAGGAAGGTGCAGGGGAGATGTCAGAAGTTAGTTCTTTACACAGAGAGTGGTGGGTGCATGGAATACACTGTCAACAATGGTAGTAGAGTCAGATATGTTAGGGACATTTAGGCAACTCTTGGATAGGCACATGGTTGATAGTAAAATAAAGGGTATGTAAGTTAGTAGATTGATGGTCATTTTCTACACGATTCTACTCTGTGAAATAAGATCCATTTACACTCTGTCATTGAGTATATTTGAGACCTCAATATTTCAACTAGATTACTTGGACATTCATTACACTTAATACATCAAATATATCAAATGGCTCTTTCTGATTCCAGTGTGATCCCCCAAACTGTCACCAGAATACAGTAAATTAGAACTGTCAGTCTACAGTTTCTGATCTTTGTTAAATGTGGAGTGACATTGTTTTATAGTCTCCAGGATAATTTTTGAATCAAGAAATTTGGAAGACCATAATTTCCTCCGCTGCTGCTTTTAATAACCTGGGTGAAAATGAACCAATCCTGGAGACACATCCAATTTTAGTCTTAAAACTATCTATCACTATGTATGAAAACTCATACTGATTTTAGTTAAGGCTCATCCTCATAGTTTATTGTTTAGACCATTACAACATAGACACGTCAGTCATTTCTATCTTTCCAGTAATAATATCATCTCCATTTGTGCCATTCAAACAAATTGAATTATGTTATGGGTACAATTACTACAGCCAAATTGAACTAGCAACAAAGATCATGTCAGAATTTCTTCTGGAAGGTGTCACTGGGAAAATTTCCTCAGTCACAGAAAATAGAAGATTTATACAAATGTAAGGACAAAAGGGAGCTGTAGACCTTTCAGCCCCTTGAGCCTGCTCCACCATTAAATAAGAACATGCCTGATCTGAACATGACCTCGACTCCACTGTCTTGTTTATCCATCACTGTTTTGCCAGTCAAGAAATTATCTACCTCTACCTTAAAAATAATCAATGATCCAGTATCTACTTGTCTCTGGGGAAGTGAATTCCACAGAGCACTAACTCTCTATGAGATGAAAGTTCTCCTCATCTGTCTTAAATGGGAGTTCACTCATTAAACAGTCATCCCCAGCTCTGAAGAATGATCACTGGACTCACAACTTTAACCCTGCTTTGTCTCCACAGATGTTGCAAGACCTGTTGAGTTTTTCCAGCAATTACTATTTTAGTTATCCCTAGTTTTGGTTTGTTTCACAAAGGGAAATATCCTCTCAATAGTTACCTTGTCAATTCCCACCCGAATTTTATATACTTTAATAATACGTTACTTCCATTCTTTTGAACTCCAAAAGAAAAAGGTCATGCTATCCAAACTTTCCTCATAAAATATTACTGTGATAGAGAGATTCAGTCAAGTGAACATTGTCTGAACTATTTGTAATACCATCCTTTCTCAAGTAAGGAGAGATCCAAATTGTACACTGTATTGTAGATGCTGTGTCATTGACACTATATACAATCATAACAAAATGTCTCTACTTTTATATTCGATTTCTTTTGCAAGAAATGACAAAATTCATTTGCCTTCCTAATTCATCCTTGTAATTTCAAACTAACGATTTGCAATTCATGTAATAGGACACTCAGGTGCATCGGTACCATGGAGTTTTGCAATGTTTGTCCATTCAAAATAATATGCTTGTTTTTATTCTTCCTGCCAAACTGGTCAATTGCACATATTCCTACATTCTACTCCATCAGCCATTTTCGCCACTTACTTGACCTATCAAATGTGTCGTCAAAGATTTAGGTGAATGCATATCAGGATTTTCTCTGTCGTGGACAAGGGGAAACTACATTGATAGTTTCCACAGCATGATGTATTCCCTCTTGAAGTGAGTTATCATCATTGCTGTCATGAAGTCAGTGAGGGGTTCATGGAGGAGAAGTGTAAGAAAATTCTTTTTCCTCTGTAGGTTCTTTTTAATCTGTATGTTGTACGTATAAAGTATCAGTACAAGCAAAAGTCCACTAGCTTTGAAGCTGTCAGGCAGGATACTGGGCCCACAGGATTTGTTGTTTATCATCGATTTTTTTTTAGATTAGATTTGATTACTTACAATGTGGAAACTTACAGTTAGGCCCTTCAGCCTAACAAATCTACACCGACTCTCCGAAGAGCAACCCACCCAGACCCATTCCCCTACATTTACCCCTTCACCTAACACTATGGGCTGAATGCTTGTTGCAGTTCTCTCCTGGATAGAGTACTAGGAAAGTTGGAGAGTATCAGCTGCCACTTTGGAATCATGGTTCAGGAGTTGTTGAAAATGTTCTTCTGAGGAATTGACAGACGTCACTGTTACCATTAAGAAAAAAACACACCAACCTATGAACAAAGGGGATTTTGTCCATTGGACCTTGGTGTACAGATAGCTCTGTGGCTTGTTTTACAAGATCATATACAATACTCCCTATAATTTTTTTCTTCAATGCATGGCTGTTTTTCTCAAACTAGAAGTTAATGTGTGAGCATAATGAGTATACGCGTAGAACTGCAGAGTGGCTGCACACGTGCAGGGCTGCATAGCTTAGAGGGAATGTTGACCAAATATTCCAGCATCAGTTTTGTTAAAGCAGTCTTATTAACAATGCTGCTCAAACTTAGGACACAGGAATCGAGTACAGCTGACTTTATGTGAATTTGCTGTTCTGGAATGGCGTTGCCTCATTTTGTGAAAGTTTTCCAGATTAGTCATGAGCTGCATTTGCAATCCTTCTCTTTGGCTAGGCAGCTTTAAGACTAAGACATTGATCTGCTTCCTTTTGGACTTCTGGGTCCAGCAATGATGTGCAGTGAACGTTCATCACCAATTGAGCAAATTGTTTTTCTGTCCAGCACGCATACTGTCCCTGTATGGATTGAGTCATACGGACATTTATTAGATCATCAAGTTGATCAAAGACTTAAACCAGAAATGTTCCCTCTGAGCTGTGTGGCTGTGAATGTATGCAGCAATTCTGATGTTCGATACATGGTAACTGACCTGCTAACATAGTCCCCAGTATTGACTTCAGGATTTCGAACCGCCAAGAACAGACCTTGGAGGATTAAGCTGAAGAAGAAAATTTAATGGAAATGCTGATCAGGAGGTACCAGTGCTTTAATCTAAGAACCCTTTGTGTGATTTTGTATATTATGTATATCATGATGTTTTTTCTGGATGAGTTATTTTGTCAGTAGGACATGAGGTCCTATGAATTGTGCTCCAAAGATTTGGAGGTCCAAGTACAGTATTATAATCTTGCAACTACTTCATGATACTGTAATTGTAATTGTCTTGAGGGGGAGATCTGAACTAAATGCTGTTAAAATTCAGATCAGTATCTTGTAAGGCTATGTGATAAACCTCACATTATTAATAATTTATGCAACAGTGCTGTTCATTTATCAAAAATTAACTTCTCTCTACTGTGTCTATTAAATATTGCCTGGATGGAAAACTCTTTAACCTCAGTTCCATTTGTTTTAAGGTTAAGCTGACTCATAGACAAGCATGATCTACAGCACACAGATAATTAAGAAATACAGGGCATTGGATGAATGAGATCTGGAGTAAGTTCAGATATGAATGATCATAACAATTTTATATGAGGCTTGATGGGAGGCCAATCGAAAAACATTGGGATAGTCAAGTCTAGATATAATGAGAAGTAAAGTGACACTTTCAGCAGGAGTTGAGCCAATGGATATTGGGTCAAATAATATTCTGAATGTGGTAATGGTGTGGATATGTGGTTGGAAATTCAACTAGGGATCAAAAAGTTGTTAACAATCTTATTTAGCTCAGGGTAGTTATCACAGTTGGAAATAATGCAGAACTTTGTGGCAGGAAGCAAAAACAATGAGTTCAATTTATAAATACGTTTGTTGGAGAAAATTTCTGCTCATCTAAAATTAGATGTGGAACAAGCAGTGTGACAAATTAGAAACAGTTAAGGGATCCAAGCAGATTTTAACAACTTAAAATTACTGTACAAGTGAATGTTTTGGACCTTTTATTCTGAACACTCTCTCTCTGGTTGTTGGTTCTGCATAACATTCTTTGACATGTATTCATTTTAAAATTTTGCATTCATGCTTTTCAACTCGCCTATGCATATCTCAGGAACCTCTGCCTTTGCTTAAGAGGTTCTCTAAATACCTTCAGGCTCCTTGTAATATGTTCAAGATTCAGCCAGGACTGTTAACTTCTAAATATTTGCTAAAACAGTGCTATGAGTGATGGAAAACAACAAGGCTTTCAATCTTTGTTCCTGTTGATCATTTATGCTATTCACTCCACGTATGCTCTAATTGAGAATAAAACTTAAATAGATTGTTACTATCAATTTAAAAATGGATGTTGGCAGTGAGAGAGTCCAATAGAGAATCAATGCTTTCAGCTTTCTAGATGCCTGGCTCTCTAATAGGTGGAAGCAACAATTTTGCAAGTAGCATTGTCCTCTGGCTGCTAGTCTGTTGATTCTGAAACATCATTGCATTATGGAGTAACAGTTGGGTGCAGATCCATGGACATTCCACCATTCACTAGAATCTGAGACTTCCAATTACTTCCACCATGATAAAGTGGCAAGTTTATTTTTTTAAAAGGCAGGAAGCTATTTCCACACATTTGCTTTCTGGGTATCCATGTGAACAACAAAACCTAACCCTGGTGTCTTGTACGGTGAGATTAAGCTCTGTAGCACTATGCTGTCAGGGTCATGCAGCACATAAAGCTCAAAATGGGTTCATGATGCACAAACATGCTTCCAATATGAAGTGTGTAAGACAATGTCTTGATAAAAGTATTGTGTATAATGACCACTGGCAACACATTAAGCACCAGGATAAGAATAGAAGTCAGTGAGCAAGGTAATCTTGATATCAATGCAGTCAAATATCGTATTGCAGCCATCTATCAGAACCTCACACAACCGAATCAACATCAAATAGAATGAAGTGCCTTCACTTATTTGGAGGGATTGTGAACTACCAGCAGGGGTTTTGTTGGATTGCTTCATCTACCACCTAATGGGATTGTGTACATTTTTGGTGATTTCATATACTTTGCTAAAATTCAAATATGCTTCATGAAGTGGTCTGGGTAATCTTCAAATTGTTTTCTTTTCAGATATTTAAAATCTTAACTCAGTCATTGTGCTTTCAGATATAGGTGACCAGGGTACATAAACTTATTCAACATATCAGAATTAAGAAAGACTGCAAGCAGCAGGACAATCTGTAAGAAGGATACTCAACAGGTAGTCTAGGTCTTTTGGTAACAACTGTCTTATGTCAACTTTAGAAAAGAAGAATGTATAAAACCTCATTGGGTCACATTGGAGATCATGGTTGAAACTTGACCATTGCTTTAACTCTTAATGCAAACCGGGCAGATCAGTAACAGACACAGGCAAAGCTCCTGTAACCAAATAGCTGCCAGTGTATGTGAGCTGTGAGTTGTGTGTGCAAGGCTTACATCTATACTAATTGTTATTATGGTGAGAGAAAAGATATGAATTCAAGAGCTGAGTGCTGATTGATAGGGTTTATTGGTAAATGATTGGGGATGTCATCAACTGAACAGCAGATGAAACTAATGGTAAGATAAGTGTACCATTTGAAAATTGAACTCTTCCTGCACTGCATAATTTTATTTTAATATTTAATTTCAGGATTACTGAATTGCTGACAAGATCAATATAAACATTCTTAGCTGAACTTGAGATGGTGATGGTGGCAAGTTGTCTTCATGTATTGCTGCAGGCCATGTTGTGTAATTTGACCCCAATATTGTTCGGGAGGGAGTTCCAAGCTTTTGACCCAATGACAGCGAAGGAATGTCAATAGTGTTGTGATTCAGGACGTTATATAACTCGAATGGGAATTTGCAAGTGGTTATTGGGTTTCATGTTTTTATTGGCCATGTTCTTCTAGATGGCAGGGGCCATAGGTTTGGAAGGAACTGTTGAAGAAAGTTTAGTAAGTTGCTGAAGCACTTATGTAGATGGTATACTACCTTCATTGTGCACCTGTCGTGTCAGGATTGACGGTTTAAAGAGATGGATGGTACATCAATGAAGTAGCTGCTTTGTTGGATGATGTCACGTTTCTTGAGAGTTGCATTCATTCAGGAAAATGGAGAGATGGTTAGAATTTATCTTGCTTGAGATGGTCATTACCTGGTACTTGTGTAGTGAGCACATTACTTGCCACTTATCAATATAGGCCCAAATGTGCCCAGACTTTTCTACAGTTCACAGTCGAATTCATTATGAGGAGAAGCAAAATAGGATTCCAAACAGCGGATTGATTCTCTGATTCCCACTGACTTCAATATTGTTGTCTGTAAAGGTCTGCCATATTTGTATACAAAGTGCATGTTCATTTTCTATCACTTATTCAGATTCCATCAATGTGTGATCAGTAAGAGTGAGATGCTTGCAATGGACACTAAGAATGATAGAATCCCTACAGTGTGGAAGCTGGACACCTGGTCCATCACTTCCACACTGGCCTCTGAAGAACAGCCCACTCAGATCCACATCCCTTTGCTATCCCTGTAACCCTGCATTTCCCACAGCTAACCCACCTAGCCTGCACATCCCTGGACACTATGGGTACTTTTAGCATGGTCAATCCACCTAACCTGCACACCTTTGGACTGTGGCAGGAAAAGGACAATCCAGAAGAAACCTGCACAGATACTGAGAGAATGTGCAAATTCCCCAAGACAGTCACCCAAGGCTGGAATCAATCCTGAGGCCCTGGCGCTGTGAGGCAGCAGTGCTAACCACTAAGCCACTGTGCTGTCCTTCACAATTTGATTGCCATGTTTCAGGACTATAGCTAACCATCTGAAGCATGCTTTTTTTGTGAGTAGAATTCTCACTTAAGAAGCTGTCAATTTAAAACCTGGTAGCGAGCTAAAATGCTTCAGCATTTCGTCAAACACAGTGTGAGTTCTCTCAAATCATATCATTAAAAAGAACCTTTCACCACCATTTGCTTCATTCTAAACTTAAAGCTCTTCATACACACTCCTGACTTCCACATTGGCAAATTCTCTTCCATTAGTTCATCAAAAGGTTAGTAGTGCTCCCAAACCTATTCCTCTCCATCTTTCTATTAATTTATCAATAATTTTAGATTAGATTAGATTAGATTATATTAGATTAGATTACTTACAGTGTGGAAACAGGACCTTCGGCCCAACAAATCCACACCCACCCAGACCCATTCCCCTACATTTACTCCTTCACCTAACACTTACTTTGCTCTTTACTATAAATTACCATTAATAGAGTAAATCTAGTTGCTATATCCACAAAATGTAATCTCTTTGTCTTTATTCCATGCCTATGGATCATTGCTACAATTTCATTAAACCTCTCTCTACTGGTCACAATAGCATTCTTCTGTACTTTATTTCTTCATTTACATTCTTCTTTACAAATGTCACAACTTTCACTAATATCCTCAAATATTTACTTTATTTTCATCGAGTACACCTGCATCCTTTTGTCAAATTTTCAATTTGAGAGATGATGGATGTGCAAAATGTCAGTGCAGATTTGAAATAAGTTTCTTTTTCCTTTAAAATCTTATTTCCAGATGCCATGAATACTTCCTCAACATTCTTTTTAAGAAAGATAGGTCTCGTTAATGGAATGCAGTAATCTCCTGACTCTGTGAATTACAAATCTATAGATTTCCCACAAAATTGTTTTATCGTATTCCATATTTAATTTCATTTCAGCCTTTTTTTATTAGAGGTTTACCTAAGTATAAAGGTATTTCACTCATTAGTACATCAGTAGAGTCATAGAGTCAAAGAGATGTACAGCACTGAAACAGACCCTTTGGTCTAACTCATCCATGCCGACCAGATATCCTAACCTGACCTAGAGATATCCTAACCTGACCTAGTCCCACTTGCCAAGAGCCAGCCCATATCCCTTCAAACCATTCCTTTTCATATACACATCCAGATGCCTTTTAAATGTTACAATTGTATTAGCCTCCACCACTTCCTTTGGCAGCTCATTCCATACACATAACACCCTTTGTGTGAAAAAGATGCCCCTTAGGTCTCTTTATAATCTTTCCCCTCTCACCCTAAAACTATGCCCTCTCTATCTGAACACCTACAGCCCTATTTATCCTATCCATGCCCTTCATGATTTTATAAACTTCTATAAGGTCACCCCTCAGCCTCCAATGCTCCAGGGAAAACAGCCCCAGTCTATTCAACCTCTCCCTATAGCTCAAATCCTCCAACCCTGGCAACAGCCAAATAGTTCTTTTCTGAACCCTTCCAAGTTTCACAACATCTTTCTGATAGGAAGGAGACCAGAATGGAACACAATATTGCAAAAGTGGCCTAAACAATGTCCTGTACAGCCGCAACATTACCTCCCAACTCCTGTGCTCAGTGCTCTGACCAACAAAGGAAAGTATACCAAACTCCTTCTTCACTATCCTATCTACCTGCAACTCCAATTTCAAGGAGCTATGAACCTGCACTCCAAGGACTCTCCCTAGAACCTTACCATTAAGTGTATATGTCCTGCCCTGATTTGTTTCCCAAAATGCAGCACCTTACATTTACCTAAATTAAACTCCATCTGCCACTTCTCAGCCCATTGGCCCATCTGATCAAGAGCCTGTTGTAATCTGAGGTGACCTTCTTCGCTGTCCACTATACCTCCAATTTCGGTGTCACCAGCAAACTTACTAACAATACTTCTTATGCTCACATCCAAATCATTTATATAAATGACGAAAAGTAGTGGACCCAGCACCGATCCTGGTGACATTCCACTGGTCACAGGCCTCCAGTCTGAAAAACAACCCTCCATCACCACCCTCTGTCTTCGACCTTCAAGACAGTTCTGTATCCAAATGGCTAGTTCTCCCTGTATTCCACACAATCTCACCTTGCTAACCAGTCTACTTTGAACTGATTTCCTCCTGCTATCTGGCGTGGAATTACTGTCCTTTTCTGTGACAGCATTGTGTTATCTTTACCTTATCTAAAAAAACATAATGATCGTACTCTTTGACCTTCCTTGGTCTTCCATGCTTAAAGAATCTGTGTTTAACTACTCCACTCCACATACCATGGATTTAAACTCTCTATCTAGAACCACACAATCGAATGAAACTGCTACTATGACTGAAACTTCTGTGGACCAATGCAATTTCTTTTGATTGATCAGTATCGCCCTTCTTTCTTTCCATGGCAAATGCTATCTCAAAAGTCCTGGTATTCGTTTCTGTGCAACTCCGCACAAGGATACTTTGAATCACGCCTGAGGCACCTATTAACTACCTCTTGGTGTATCCTGGGGCTCAGTCTTCTTCCACAATTGCCCAACTCCTGGCACCTTTGAGCTGTCAAAACTATTCCATCATCATTCTTCATTTTTGTGATTCTTTCCGCATAATAATGTTTGGGTCCATATTCAAATAGTCTTGAAATGCTACTAGCATTGTATTTTCCATTCTTGATGTCACTCTTGACTATCCTCCTTGTGCCATAAAATTGGAGTAGAAATTGAACTGGACTCACCATATACATACAATGGCCACAAAAGCAGGTCAGAGGCTGTCTGACTCACAAAGCCCACCTATGACCTATCAAGGCACACATCAGGAGTGTGATGTAATACTCCTCACTTGCTTGGATGAATACAGTTTCAACAATTCTCAAAAAGCTCGATATCATCCAGGAAAAAGCAGCTGTCTTAATTGGCACCACATCCATAAACATTCACTTCTTCGACAACTGACTCTCAGCAATAGCGCTGTGTATCATCTGCAGAATGCACTGCAGAAATTTGCTAAATATCCTTGGATACCACCTTCAAAACCCATGACCACTTCCACCTAGAAGGATAAGGACAGCAGATACAAGGGAACACTAGCACCTGCAAGTTCCCTTCCAAGCTGCCCCCTATCCTATATTTAGATTAGAATCCTGATTCTACATTTGCATGATATTTAGTGTTGTAGCACCACCTCCAGTGCTTTGCTATGATATGATACATCTTTGTCCACTTTCTCACTGGCCATGTCAGGAAATGAACACATGCCAGGGCACTTCCAGCATTATCCAGAGGCAGAGAATTGATACAATCCTGACATCACACAGGTCAACCAGCTGGTATAATACCAGATTGCAAATTTTAATGTTGTAGTTTGAAGTGAGAAATGCATACATCACATGTCAAAGATCAGCCATTCAGTTTCAAGGTGTGACCTGAAACCGACCTAAATAAAGTGTAACTCAACAAGTTGCAGGTCAGATGTCTTTGACTTTAGTTGTGTTTGACTTTGTGGAGGTTCTGTGCTGGCATTTTGGAGAGGTGTTGTGGAAGCTGATGCCTCAGTGAGGGAGAGTATTTGAAAACTTGAGCCAAATATCTGGGCAAATGTTGTCCCTCCTCTTGATCTGCAGCGCGACCAGAATATGGAGGGTAAACTGCAGCAAAAATAAGTTATGGGAGGTGAGAGGAGGAGAAGGGCTGCCCATAGAATGCCAGATCTATTCAGGGGAACTGCTGTTTGAACCTTATCATTTGACTCAAGAGCAGTACCTGAAGCGACTCAGGATTAACATGAGAGGTGGTCAGTGAGCTGAGTGAGTTCCTGCGATCAGACCTACAGCTTCACATCAGGACTCTATCAATGACCATAAAGCTCACTGTCCCCACAATATTTAATCATCTAGCTCTTTATAGGCAGGAAATGGAACTGATGGAATGCATCCTAGGATACTAAAGAATGTAGCTGCAGAAGTAACAGATGCACTTGTGGTAATCTGAAAATTCATAGATTCAAAGAAAGTCTCAGAGGATTGCAAAACTGCCAACGTGACATCCTTATTCAAAAAAGGAGGGTGAGGAAAATGTGAGGTTATCCACTTTAGCAGGAAGAACAGAGGAGCTGAATAGTATTTAAGTGGAGAAATACTGCACAGAGCTGCACAACTCAGGGGTTCGGGGATTCTTGTGTATAAATCACAAAAAGCTAGCTTAAAAGCCCAGCAGGTAATATAAAAGCAAATGGAATGTTAGTCTTTAGTTCAAACAGTATGAGAAATAAAATTAGGGCCGTCTTGCTAAAATTACACAAGACACTAGTTAAAACACACCTAGAACATTGTACAGAGTTTCGGGCCCTTTATCTAAGGAAAGATTTGCTGGCATTGGAGGCAGTCCAGAGAACATTCTCTAAATTAATCCTAAGAATGGAGGGATTGTTTTAGAGGAACGATTGAGCAGATTGGGACTGTACTCATTGGAATTTAAAAGACAGAGTAGTTGAAGAGATGTGTCTCCTTGTGGCAGAGTCTGGATGAGAGGGCATAATCTCAGAATAAGGGCTCATCTTATTAGGCCAGAATCCTATTAGGACAAAGATGAGGACTTCCTTCCCTCACAGGAGAGTAAATCTGTGAAATTCTTTAACAGAGAGTGTTATAGAGGTTGAATAGTTAAGTATATTAAAATTTGAGATAGGCAGCATAGACAAGACAGTTGAGGAGCTGAGGATGATCAGATCAACCCTGATCTCTTTAAATGACAAAGCAGGCTTAGTGGGCTGAATGTCCTACTTCTGCTCCTATGTCCTATGCTGTTATGCAGAAAAATTGCAAATATTACCAGCATTGCATCCATTCCATCATTTGGAAAATGATGGAATGTATACACCAACAAATATACTTCAGCAAGAGGGACAAGCAAAATGAAGGGACTCAAGACTTTGCTGGGAGAATAGGAATCCCACGTTATTGAAGAGCGATAGAGCAATTGACGGAGCTTTTATTCAATGAAAGCTTAGTTGATGTACCTCATACTAAGATCTTCATCTAAATGAATGCACATTATCCTGTTGATGCCACAATACATTATTCCTGGATCAATCTCTTCTACTGATCATGTTTGGTCCTCGGAGAAGAAACAGAGGCTGGCTGCTTGGGAGGGGAGGGAATTGAACTCGAATCCAGAGGTGGAGCTCCTGAGATGTTCAAAAACTGAGGCAGGGCAAGGGGATTGGATGCTTTGGAACCAGCTTTAGGAACTGTGTGAGTAGAACTGGGAGGGAGACAGAGTGTGAAGTCCTTACTTTTGAAGTTTGCAGTTTGTTAGGAATAGAGAGAGACAGAGTGAGAGAGAGAGAAAAAAAACCTGCTTTAGTGAGTAGTTATGAGGTTGGGTAATTGGTTTTTAGTTTATTGCTCGAAGTTGGTAAGGTTCTGCACCCATGGAATGCTTTTCCTGCAATATGTGGGAAATCAGGAACATGTTCTGTGTATGTGGTGAACATGTATTGGGATGTGTGTTCAACTGCAGCTTCTGATTGACTGTATGCAGCGGCCAGAGTTGTGGATGGACTCACTATGGAGCATCCATGAGGCTGAGGACATTGTGGATAGCACAGTTAGCAAACAGTTATGCGTTACACAGGCAGAATAATATTGGGTGACCACTAGGAAAATGACTAAGTATGGGCAGAGAGTGCAGGAATCTCCAATGGCTATTCCCCTCTCAAACAGCTATACCGTGTTGGATACTGTTCAGGGGATGGCCTCTGAGGGGAAAGCAGCAACAGCCAGTTTGTGAAACTATGGGGTTGGCTCTGCTGCACAGCAGGGGAGGAAAAAAACTGGGAGATCTTTAGTGACGGGGACTTAATTGTAAGGGGAACTGACAGGCAGTTCTGTGGCAGCAAATCAGACTGTGGAATGGTATATTGCTTCCTTGGTGCTCACATCGAGGATGTCTCAGGGAAGCAGGAGGCATTGTGAAGGGAGAAGGTGAACAGCCAGCAGTTGTGGTACATATCAGTACTAAAGACATGGATAAAAAGAGAAATGAGGTCTTGCAGCAGGAATTTTAAAAGTTTGATTGTTGTTTAAAGAGGAAAACTACTAAGGTTGTAATCTGTGGATTACTTCCAGTGCCACACACTACTGAGTATAGGATTAGGAAGATAGCTCAGATGAACATGTGGCTAAATGGACAATCAAGGAGGGAAGGCTTTAGACTTTTGAACTATTGGAATGCCTTCTGGGGTAGGTGATGACTGTACAAGCTGGACAGGTACATTTGAACTGGAATAGGTGCACTATCCTTACTGGTAGATTTTAAACTGTTTTAGCAGGGGTATTGGGCACAGAGTAAATGTAAAGTTGAGAGTAAGTTCCAATCAAATGTAGAAGAAATACCAGGACAGTCCAGTAGGCAGAGGAGATACAGGCAGGATAAGGCACATGGAAAGGCTGGAAAGTTAAATTGAATTTATTTTAATTTAAGAAGCCTGACTGGAAAAGTTAATAAACTTAGAGCATTGACCAGCCCATAGGAATATGATATCATTACAATCACTGACACATAGTCAAAGGAAGTACTGGACTGACAGCTCAACATTCCAGGGCATAGAAATGGTAGGTGTGATAATGGGACGGGGTTGCAATGTGAGTGGGGGGGTTGCATTATTGATGAAGGAAACCGTTACTGCAGTAATGAAAGAGGATGTACTAGAAGGGTCTTCAAATGAGGCTACCAAGATTGAACTTAGAAATAAAAACAAGGGGCGATTACTTTGCTGGGATTATATTACAGGCCTCTAAGCAGTCAAAGAGAGATAGAGAAGCAGGTATGTAGGTAATTACAAAAGTAGGGAAGAGGTGTTAGAAGTTTTAGCAAGTATTCTGTCCATATATTACCAGATCCTGATGAGATGGACCCGAGGCTGCTATGGGAGGCAAGAGAAGAGATTGCTGGTGCCATGGCAGAGATACTTAATACTATGCTGGCTAAAAGTGAAGCTCCACATGACTGGAGGATGGCTAATTTGGTACCTTTGTTCAAGAAGGGCAGCAAAGATAGACCACTTAATCTGAAGTCAGTGGTAGAGAAATTGTTGGAAAGAAGTTCTGAAGGACAAGATTAATCAATATTTGGAAAGGCAGGACTTGATCAGGAATAGCCAGCAAGTATTTGTTAGAGAGAGATCCTGTCTATCTAAATTAATTAAGTTTCTTGAAAAGATGACTAAGTATATTGTTGAGGGTAATGCAATTGATGTGGTTTCTATGGACTTTAGTAAGGCCTTTTTGACAAGATTCGAAATGGAAGGCTGATCCAAAAACTAGGACCCCATGGGATCCAAGGAAAGTTGGCAAACTGAATTCAAAACTGGCTTTCAACTAGGAGGCAACAGGTTGTTTTTGTGGGTTATAAACCTATGAACAGTCATGTACCATAGGTTTCGGTGCGGGGATCCTTGCAGTTTGTTATGTATTTTCACAAATTGGATTTGAATGTAGAGGGTTTAATTATTAAGTTTGCAGATGATATGAAAGTTTATAAATGTTGATACTGAGGAGGATGGTCTCAGGCATGAATTGAATTGAATTTAATTTATTTTCACGTGTACCGAGGCACAGTGAAAAGTTTTATCTTGCAAGCAATACAGGCAGATTATAGAGTTAATTGTCATAGATAAATAAATAATAGGTAAATGGTAAAAACAAAAACCCAGGTACAGGCAGGTGTTAAGAGTTTGTGAGTCCATGCAGTATTCTAACAATGGTAGGGTAGAAACTGTTTTGAAACCAGCTGATGCGTGTGTTCAAGCTTTTGTACCTTCTCCCCAATGGTAGAGGCTGTAGAAAAACATTGCCAGGCTGCAGTGTGATATTGATCAATTGGTAAATTGGGCACAGCAGTGGCAGATGGAATTTAACCCTGATAAGTGTGAAGTGTTGCAGTTTGGGAGGTCTATTAAGGGAAGGATATACAGAATGAATGGTAGGTCCTTAGGAAGTACTGAGGAACAAAGAGACTTTAGTGTACCAGTCCATAGATCCCCGAAGGTGTCAGTGATATAGACAGCGTATTGAAGAAGGGATACTTGCTTTCATTAGCCAAGGCATAGAATATAGGAGCAAGGAGGTCTTGTTGCAATTTTATAAAATATGGCTAGGCTGCAAATGGAATACTGTGAGCAGTTTTGATAACCACGCTAACAGAAAGATGTGATTGTGCTGGAGACGGGTGCAGTCGAGATTCACCAGGATGTTGCCTGGGGTGAAAGGTCTCAGTTATGAGAAAAGACTGGATAGGCTGGGTTTGTTTATCTTGGAGCCGAAGAAGCTGAGGGGGGATCTGACTGAGGTGTACAAAATTATGAGAGGCATAGACAGCGTAGATTGTGAGCATCTTTTCCTCATGGCAGATATGTTGAAGATCAGAGGACACACGTTTAAGGTGAGGAGCGAATGGTTTGGAAGAGATCTAAGAACAGTTTTTTTCACTTGGCAGGTGGTAGAAATGTGGAAAGTGCTCCTTCTGAGGGTGGGGGTGGCAAGCACTCTCATAGCATTTAAGAAGCATCTGGATGAGCACTTAAAATGCCAGGGTATGCAGGCTATGGACCAAATGCAGGAAGATGGGACTGGTGTAGACTGGTGTGTGTTACTTAGCATAGAAATGGTGGGCTGAAGAGCCTGTTTCTTTGCTGTTTGACTCTATGACCCTAATGACGACATCCACCAATCCACCAAGTTAGCAATGTACAGATTCAAAAAGAGCCACTGAAAACTTTGGAATGTCGTGGAGCAAGCAACTAGCCTAGTTAAACATTAGCCTTACGATCCTGATCATTCAGGGCAACACTGCAACACAGTGTGCAGAAGGTCTTGAATGTTATGGTAGTTAGCTACATCCTCCTAAATGCACCATTTTGAGGCTATACCCATCAGTGATCAGGAGACAGAAGAAAATGAGGAGGAGGCAAGAAGGATACTGGACTTCATGCACCTGGATGGGCATTCAGGGTGAATTGTGTGGTTCTGCCTCCATTGAGAAAGACTAATATAGATCTAACATTTTGCACCATCACATCTACAAGAGACAGACTGTCACAGCATTCCCTTCACCCCAATCAAATCTAAAAGTCACTGACAAACAACTTTATCTAAAAAGCCATCTAATTATGCAGACAAAAATAAACTAGTCACTCTTGTGCATTCGCTTAGTGCCTGCCAGTGGGTGCTCTTGGCTGTTCCTAATAGCTCTACACAGTGCTACAGTAGTGAATACAGTTAGTGGAAGGTAGCTGACTTTCATTGGAGGTGTCTGCAGATGCATTTGCAGGATTCCCTCAAGGAAATCTGGGTCTCAAGGGCCAGGCTTTGTAATGTATCTTCTCAGAATAAGCAGCAGCAAAATAGGCAGAATGAGTAAGGAGCTAAGTGTTACGACACGGGATAAACCCCTCTGCTAATTTAAACCTGACACACAAAGAAGCTCACCTTGTGCCCTCATCTGTTAAATTTTAAGAGGCAAAGGACTATCCCAGAGGTCACTATTTAAAATTTAAAAAAAACATTTTTATTCTTTAAGTCCAAAGAACATTAAAACAACAGCTACTTACAACTCCTTTTTCCTAAACCTAACTTTTATCTCCCATTCTACAATATTGGTCCTATAAAAAAACCCAATTAAGATGTACAAAAAAAAAATCATGTTTCAAGACCAGTAAGTTTTGTTGATTCTCATTTGTAGATTTTCCTCCATAGATTTTCCTCTAGGTCAGCTGCAGTGTTCTGCTGCACAAATTTCATATGGACAGATAATTTTCAGAGAGCTCTTTGGCAAGCAGTTTATACTTGTTGGTGTTCTTGGCAGTTCTCCCCCCTAACTGTTCAAAATGTCTGGTTTTATACGCCATAACATTGGATCATTTCATTGTTTGAGGCATTCAAAAATACGAAATTCAATTTGATTGGATTTTGGTATCTGGGGCATAACTTAAACTGATTATCCGAATTTGAATTTGTTTTTGTATCATGGTATCTCATTTGTACTATTGGTTTCACAGTCAAATATTACATTTTAAATTCTTTCAGCACACTCGGTGTCTCTCTAAGCCTGTGCCAGCTTCCAGTCTCTCTTAAAAGTATAGTACACATCTACTCTTTCATAACACAAGAGCAAAAGGACTAACAGAGTGGCAGTGGTGGAGCGCAGACATTGTCATCCTGTGAGTGGATGGCAGGTTGTGTTTCCAAACCCAGGGGATTTTGTTTACATAATTGGCAGTTAAAATAGTTGGGTTTAGAATTATGCAATTGCACCACATACTTGAATTTTGTTGTAGATTCCTTTCCTGGAACCAAATTTGGTGAGTTTACAATGTTGGGAATTCTACACGGGACAATCAAATGTCAGTCAAATCAGTTCCTGCTTGCGAGGCAGGTTAACATACTATAGGGTTAGGGGCAAGAGGAAAACAGTGTAAATGCTAAAAATTTAAAAATAAAAACCAGAAAATTCTCACAACACTCAACATGTTCGTTTTCATAAATCCCACAAGTGAAATATCTGGTCCAGTGTTCCTGTCTCTGAATAGTAATTTCTCTTTTCATTTTTGAATGCATTTCTCTCTATATTTTCATGCTTTCTTTATTTTTCTCTTTTTTGCTCTTCCTAAATTGTTGTGTACACTTTAGCATGCAGGTAGAAAGCAGCTGAGTACTTTAACACATAACCAGTGATCCATAAAAACTATAAGGATAACAGCAAACAGTACTCCCAGATCTTTCTATTCATATGTGGGCCATGATTGTACAGTGGGCAAAATAAATTGCAAACTAGCCATTTTTCAACATTCAGATCAACTCAGTAGCAAAACAGACTGATAAACCTAATTGTGGCTTAATACAATGAATTTAATTCATTTATTGGTCTTTAATACGTGCACATTACTGGCAAATCTGATAGTTTAAAATTATTCTTCAGTTTTCCCTGGAGGGTCGGAGGCTGAAGGGTGACCTTATAGAGGTTTACAAAATTATGAGGGGCATGGATTAGGTAAATAGGCAAAGTCTTTTCCCTGGGGTTGGGGAGTCCAGAACTAGAGGGTATAGGTTTAGGGTGAGAGAGGAAAGATATAACAGAGACCTACGGGGCAACCTTCTCACGTAGAGGGTGATACGTTCATAGAATGAGCTGCCAGAAGAAGTGTTGGAGGCTGGTACAATTACAACATTAAAGAGGCATTTAGATGGGTATATGAATAGGAAGGGTTTGGAGGGATATGGGCCGGGTGCTGGCAGGTGGGACTAAATTGTGTTGGGATATCTGGTTGGCATGGACGAGTTCGACCGAAGGGTCTGTTTCCATACTATACATCTCTATGACTCTATGACACTAATATGTGAAAGTCACTGGTGAAGCAATATTTATTGCTCATCTCTAGTTATCATTAAGTACTATCAAGTATTTATAGCTCAAAGGCCAGCCAATTGGATCAACACCACTATGTTGGATGTTATGCTCCCAAATCATGCTCCATAAAAACTTTCTTCCACATTTCTATACCTTTTTTTTATTCATTCATAGGAAATGGTGTTGCAATTCCCCAATTGACGAGAGAAGAGTTAAGAGTCAATTATGTAGTTGTGTACCTGGAGTCATACGTAGGCCAGTCCAGGTGAGGATTTCTTAAATCCTTCCCTGAAGGACTTTAATGAACTAGATGGGTTTTACTCCACAGTGGTTACATGATCACTATTAGTTAGCCTTTTAATTATGACTTTTTCATTGATTTCAAATTTCATCATCTGTTATGGTGAGATTCAAACTTGTGTCTCAAGAACATTAGCCTAGAGTCAAAACATATTTCTTTTCTTTACCTAGCACAATCAATATATTTTCCTACTCTCCTAATACAACACATATCCTTCTACTCTTCGCCTTGCACATTCAATATATCCTTCGATTCTGCATCTCACACAATCAATATATCTTCCTATTCTTCACCTCACACAATCAATATATCTTTTGTTTCTTCACCCAGCACAACCAATATATCCTTCTATTCTTCACCTTACATGATCAATATATCCTCCTATTCTTCACCTCACGCAATCAATATATCTTCCTATTCTTCACCTAACACAATCAATATATCCTTCTATTCTGCACCTTACATGATCAATATATCCTTCTATTCTTCACCTTACATGATCAATATATCCTCCTATTCTTCACCTAGTGCAATAAATATATCCTCCTATTCTTTACCCAACACAATCAATATATCTTTCTACTCTTCACCTTACATGATCAATATATCCTCCTATTCATCACCCAGTCCAATCAATATATCCTTCTAATCTGCACCTAGCACAGTCAATCCATCTTTTTATTCATCACTTGGCACAATCAATATTTCCATCTATTCTTCACTTGGCATGATCAATACATCCTTTATTCATTCCTCCCTTATGGGTTAACTTCCCATGAATACATCTATGCTCATGGCCTTCAGTATTCCTTATGAAAGGATGAATTCTGTATTCAAATAACAATGTTTCTCCTAAATTCCACTTCGGATTTATTAGTATCTTATATTTATGTCCATAATTCTGGTCACAAGCTGAAGCATCTTTCTTTACATCTATCCTGTCAAACACTTTCATAATGTTAAAGATCTCTATTGGGTCCACAGGAAACTGGATCAGAAGTAGGCAATTCGGCCCCTGGAGCCCACTCTACCATTCAATCAAGGCTGATCACCCTCCAATGGTTATCCTTCAACCAAGCCTTTTCTCAAAAAAGAGCTTCCCAATAAATTTAACCTTGCTATTTCATTCTATTCTTTTTTATCACATTTAGTCATAGAGATGTAAACACGGGAACAGACCCTTTGGTCCAACTCATCCATAATTAGAATTCCTGCAGTGTGGAAACAGGCCCTTCAGCACAACAAGTCCACACTGACCGTCCAAAGAGTAACCCACCCAGACCCATTCCCCTACCGTATATTTACCCATGGCTAATGCACCTAACTTACACATCCCTGGACAATATGGGCAATTTAACATGGCCCATTCACCTAACATTCACACCTTTGCATAGTGGGAGGAAACCCATGCAAGGAGAATGTGCAAACTCCACACAGTCGCCCAAAACAGGAATTGAACCCACATCCCAGGTGTTGTAAGGCAGTAGTGCTAACCACTGAGCCAACGAGTCACCAGATATCCCAACCTCATCTAGTCCCACCTGCCAGCATCCGGCCCATATCTCTCCAAACCAGTCCTATTCATATACCCATCCAGATGCCTTTTTAATTTTGCAATTATCTGGCAGCTTCCTCTGATAGCTCATTCCATACACATACTACCCTCTGCATGAAAAAGTTGTTCCTTACGTCTCTTTTACATCTTTCCCCTCTCACCCTAAACCTATGCCCTCTCGTTCTGGACTCCTCCACCCCATGGAAACAGTGTGGATTTCTGGGGTGGAATGCAGGTCTTTTACTGACCGAGTTTCAGTGATTTTGCTTTATAGAGTCATAGAGATGTACAGCATGGAAACAGACCTTCTGTCCAACCTGTCCATGCCGACCAGATATCCCAACCCAATCTATTCCCACCTGCCAGCACTTGGCCTATATCCCTCCAAACCCTTCCTATTCATATACCCATTCAAATGTCTTTTAAATATTGCAATTGTACCAGCCTCCACCACTTCCTCTGGCAGCTCATTCCATGAATGCACCACCCTCTGCCCCTTAGGTCTGTTTTATATCTTTCCCCTCTCACCCTAAACCTATGCCCTCTAGTTCTGGATTCCCCTACCCCAGGGAAAAGACTTTGTATTTATCCTATCCATGCCCCTCATGATTTTGCAAACCTCTATAAAGTTGCCCCTCAACCTCCAATGCTCCAGAGAAAACAACCCCAGCCTGTTCAGCCTCTCCCTGTAGCTCAAATCCTCCAACCTTGGCAATATCCTTGTAAATGCTTTCTGAACCCTTTCAAGTTTCACATCATCTTTCCAATAGGAGGGAGACCAGAATTGTATGCAATATTTCAACAGTGGCCTACCAATATCCTGTACAGCTGCAACATAACCTCCCAATTCCTGTACTCAATACCCTGACCAATAAAAGAAAGCATACCAAACGCCTTCTTCACTATCCTATCTACCTGCGACTCCACTTTCAAGGAGATATGAACCTGCACTCCAAGGTCTCTTTGCTCAGCAACAATCCCTAGGACCTATACCATTAAAGGTATAAGTCCTGCTAAGATTTGCTTTCCCAAAATGCAGCACCTCGCATCTTTCTGAATTAAACTCCATCTGCCACTTCTCAGGCTATTGGCCCATCTGGTCAAGATCCTGTTGCAATCTGAGGTAACCTTCTTCGCTGTCCACTACACCTCCAAGTTTGGTGTCATCTACAAACTTACTAACTCTACCTCTTATGCTCACATCCAAATAATTTATGTAAATGACTAAAAGTAGTGGACCCAACACCAATCTTTGTGGTACTCCACTTATCACAAGCCTCCAGTCTGAAAAACATCCCTCCACCATCATCCTTTGTCTTCTACCTTTGAGCCAGTTCTGTATCCAAATGGCTAGTTCTCCCTGTATTCCTTGAGATCTACCCTTGCTAATCAGTCTGCCATGTGGAACTTTTTCAAATGCTTTACTGAAGTCCATATAGATCACATTTACTGCTCTGCCCTCATCAATCCTCTTTGTTACTTCTTCTAAAAAAAATCAATCAAGTTTGTGAGACATGATTTCCCACGCACAAAGCCATGTTGACTATCCCTACTTTATATAGAAACCATAACTATTCACAGCTCGCCAAGTGCATTCTGGGTAAAGTTCTATACCATTGCTTTTCAATTTTAACCCTTTAGAAATAAATTATAAACTCTTAACTGCTAATACTAAGTCACAGATAGAAGTTATGTTAGAAGGAAATAAAAGCCCAGTAATTGGAAGTTGCAATTTTAAGAATTAGATTAATATGTAATTTAACATTTTGTATTTAGAATCAGGGTAAAGCAATCAAAAATACAAAATTTCCATGTTCTTGAATTTCAAATTCTGATCTGATGCATTGAGGAGGACAATTGCTGTTACATTTAACATTATTATTTAATAAATATTGAGCAATTAACTTGAGTTTGGTGCTAGATGTGTTGACATTATTACATAACCCAATTACAATACTATGTGTTATTTTTGGTTCTCATTCATTTTGCTTTCTTAATTGCTATTAACATTGGCCAACAAATGACATTCATTTTAATTAGGATCACTGTAAAAAGAATGTTTTCATCAAATTTCATAGCCTACATGCATTTGGTTGCAATTCTAGCGTTTTATTTATTTTATAAGAAGAACCAGCTGGTTGTTATAGAGTCATAGGTTTATTGTTTTATATGCCTTCATAATTTGGAGAAAATGCTAGAAGGATTTGCAGACTGATTAACCATTACACAGGCTTCAACATGTATCCTCCTCCCTTTGCTATATCCATCTTACTACCTGCCCGCTGATTGTGATGGACTGACACGAAAAGTTCATGCACTCAATATAAGAATCCTAAAATTCAGAATACGGGTATCCAGTCACTTCCACTGTCTAGTGTGGTTTAAAATCTTGCACATTCTGATACAGGCAAGAATATGCTACTACTTGGCAACAGCTCACTCCAATATACAGGACAGAATTGATTTAATACAGAATCCAGCTATGATTCAGTTAAGCTTCTTCCCATTAAAACTGATCCAATTGCCACAGCTGACAACTGCATATTGCAGGAATCCATAGAACAATATCATTTTAATACTTTAACGACTATTGCTACGTATTGCCAATACATAGACAACAAGCACAGTTTAGCCTGAAGAAATCTGCAGCATTATTTTGTCATCTTGTTCCAAAAATAAACTAGCTAAAATTAAGCATTTGCATGATTAACTTTATAGCTCTGTACTGGCCTCCAGAAAATTATCTGTTGCAGAGGCCTGATTTTGGAATAACTAAAGAATATCACAGGGTTCAGGAACCTAGCAACCCAAATGTTCAACTCTTAGAAGTCCAGACCCACATTCAGGAATTAGTAACGGGGCCACAATCAGATTTGTGATGATTGGGCTGGGTTTTGCAGATTCTTCTAAAAATAGCATTCACTGAAGCTTTAATCAAATAAATTTAACTGTATATGTACTCAGTAAAATGAGGTTAGAATTATAATGGCCACATGGTATAGAGTGCAGTGCTGGAGAAAGCTCAAACTATATGATCAAATCATTCCCTTCTCTCCATTTAGCTGCTGTTTTCCCAACTGACTAATGATAAATTTAAATCTGGTTCTCAATTGTATCTGTGGGAACCTTATTTAAATATTATATGGAACACTCCAGTCTCATGAGAATTGCAATGCTATAATCTGGACAGAGGCGGTTATGAAGAGGTTTGAGATTTGTTACATGATGTTTAATTTTGAACACATGCGTGGACTCAACTATTGTGGGTTTATGTGGGTGTGGTTAATATGAATGCCAACAATTCAGGAGAGTATTAATAATACAGCAAACATTCAACTTCAAATTTGCGAAGCTAATATTGACTAAGTTTTGCACAAAATTATATGCCAGCGCAGGTCTGGAATGAATTGACAAATTTAAAATCATTAATATGGCCGAGACTGTCTCAAGTAGTATTCTTCTAATCTTCAACATGACATAAAAGTGACTGGTGTACTATTTGGCACCCATAATGCCTCTGCTATGTCCTTTTGGGCTGTTTGCAAGAAACCTCAGAAAAACTTAAGCATCCATCTGTGTATCAGGTCCATTTTTATATCATGAAGAACAGAATCTTGTTTATCTGGGACTAAGTGTGGAGGCAGGCTTAAAAGGGACTTTCCTTTGGGATGGGTTTGGTTTTATCACATGATTGCATTCTTCTCAGCTCATTGGATACCTATGGGTGAAGCTCCATATTTCATGGGTAAGCCAGTATTAAGCTCTGCTGCCTTCCAGTATTCCAACTTCTGAGCACCATATTTAAAAGGCTACTGGACAGCACTTCACTCTCTGCAGCCCAAGAGCATCACCCAGCCTCTGCTAATTATCCACAGACATTTTCAGAGATGTCAGAGACCAGGCAAAATGTAGGGTCATTCTACAGCAGAAGTTGACAGAGGTTCTCCAAAAGGTAGTCCAGGACAGAAGGGAAATACCTTTCCCAATGGATGACAAAAAAGAGGGTGTAATGATTGGAACCAGGTGGATCCTATTAACTATGAGATCCTTGAGTGGGGTTGTTACCTAGGAGCCCTAGCTGACAGATATAAACAGAGAATTCAGAGAGTCTCTTGACTTCAGGAGCTGACTCAGAGCTGGTTGGTCATTGCCAGTGTACTGTGCACATGTACATAAAAGGTGACTTGGTGACAGGGTACCAGCCTCTGTGCAGTTATTTCAGAGGGCACTCTAACTGATAAAGGCAGAGGCAGCTGCAGAAGTCAACACTGGTGAGCAGCTCAAGCAAGCTTGTTTCCAGTATGACCGGAGAATGAATGACCTTCTGAACTTTGCCAGGGTAATGCTTAATGAGTGTAAGGTTGCAAGGTTGGATGCCAGGCATATCCATCAGATGTCTTGAGCCATCAATATCTGTCACTTCATTGCAACTACCACAACTGGCACCACATGGTGACTTCCACTCACACATCAGCCAAAGTTCACACCTCACATACCATCACTTTAGTGACCTTTCTTCACAAAGGCTGAAATAGGATAAAGACACAACCAATAAACATGGCTTCTGGATGTACATCTCACAAACACTTCAAGCACATTGTCACATAATGTTTCATTATTTTTTATCAAGTCTAGCTTTTTGATGACACTGAACTACTTTTCAATCAGGACCTTTTAACACCTTTCTTCATATCACAAACTTCTTGCAAGCCACACACACAGATAATTCCAGCTCAGGGGATTCATATTTCTGTCAGTATGCATCAATGCCAGCTT
Organism: Hemiscyllium ocellatum; assembly: GCF_020745735.1. Lineage (NCBI taxonomy): Eukaryota > Metazoa > Chordata > Chondrichthyes > Orectolobiformes > Hemiscylliidae > Hemiscyllium > Hemiscyllium ocellatum. Next base: position 40,280,946 of record NC_083418.1, read on the forward strand.
AATCATTATGTACAATGTTAATGCTTCTCTCTTTCTGCAGGAGAAGATTACGCCCAACAAGCACAAATGTGCCCAGACCGGGCCAGGAGATAACAAGAATTGGATGCCTGACATGAGACACCAGAATCTATTCAGGAAACCAGTTGCTGAGCTGACAGGAAAGCAAAGGGGACACAGCTCTGTTGAAGGGGAGTTTGTAAATCTACAACCAGCAAGTAAGAGAGTCTCTGGCCTATACTCCCAGGTGCATATTCAACACCAACATCTTCATGAAATCTTGGGTAAGGATGGCAGCACACAACACTAACAAATCATTATGGTTTTCTTACATAGCTTCAGGATCACACTCCCAAACCAGGACAAGAAATATATGAGTTCTAGCTCCCAGATCCATCACTACCAGCCCCTCAACCTACATCTGTGAGAAGGAACATTCTCAAGCCTCTAAGAATATGCCATCAAGGCCTCCCTCCCCACTTTCCAGCAGCACAGAGACTTCACATCAGTGGGTAATCTGTCTAAAGTACATTCAGAATCACATTACAGTGAGAACTGCACTGAAAGAGGCCCAGAGCTAGAGCAGGAAGGAATGGCTGAGGTCCTGTTGCCTGGAGGATTGCTGTGTAACAAGCACTCACTGAGACCAGTATGATGATTTGCTACTGGATTCTGCTGTTGTGGGGAAAATCACCAGGCTCAGAGTCAGCATCAGGATCCAATGACAGAGTTTATTGTTCAAAGAAACCGGAGCTCCGGGGAGAGAGAGAGAGAGAGACGTTCGTCAGCACGGCTGTCAGCTGCAAGCCTCCTCTCACTCTTGGAACACGTCATGATATTTTATACATTTTGTGGGACAATAGTTCAAGTATCGAGTCTTTGTTTGTACAGCATGGTTTGTTTACAGAAAGCAAACATTACAAAATCATTGTCAGTTTCAGTAGTCATGATCGTTCTTCCTGAGAAGGAAGATTGTTTCTACTACTGCAGATCTGAAGTATTAACACTTGATGACAAGCAGTTTCAGGTAGCTAACATTTTTATTGAAGATAGTGGCTGGACTCAGACACTTCGGCATGCAGTAAAACATTACTAATGTGTATTCTCTCCCCAACCCACCTTAAACTAATCATTTATGCTCTGTGTCTATTGTGCTGGTATCCCGTTAGCCTCAGGCAGTATCTATGTATGCTTTGCTGTATTTTTCGATGTAATGGCTCAGTGGCCATTTTGTGTAGTAAGTGACCAATTTGTGGCTCAGCGGCCAGCTTATGTCTGTGTGACCCCTGTCAGCACGTCTCATGTCAACTCCCACTTTACTGCCATTAATGAGCTGACGGAGAGACAGAGACAAGCAGGGGAACATCTGGCAGAAGTGCCACAGTTCACAAGTAGATTAATGTCTGCTGGCTAGGCCGAGACCATCATTCCATTGCTTGAGTCATTAATGCAGTCATTTACTGGCTAGGTGAGTGGGGTCTGAGGGATCTTGACACCCCTTTAGGTATCCATCCCCTCAAAAGATGAGGGAAGTGACATTGCACACTGACAGGGAGGAGGGGTGACAGATAAACTCACAGGGAATTTTTATTTTGGACAGTCCAGAGGTGGCCAACCATCCCACACCCCCTCTGCCAGAAATCCAAATGCTGCATCAGTTCAGCCTGCAAATTATTCAGGAGATTTGCCTAGGCTGAAGCCCTCCAGGCCCAGGATCACCAGACAACAGCCTACAAAGTCATCTGAAGCAAGCCAGCAAACAGGTCAGCCATCACCTAAAAGCTCAGTTGCTGAGGTGACACTAAAACATAGCAGGAGGGAAAAAGGAATAGCTTTGAACTGAATTCAATTTAGAAATGTATTTAAATTCTGTATACCACAACACTTGACCCAAATATTGCACTTTCTATCACAGTCCTGAGGTGACCCTCAATCCCTTTAAGCTTCAGACTACTTATATTTTTGTGTAGAATACAGTGCAGCAAGTTGATCACTGTCCATGCTCATACATACAACATATGGAGCAGTATTAAAACCATTGGGGCTGTAATTCACTGTTACCTCCTGGGAAAAATATAACCATCGGAAATGGGAAACACAAGCCAGATATTTGTGTTTCAATCAGCATAGTGTAGCCCTTCTTCATCTCCAGTTAATGAATGCTCCTGGTAGAATGAGGGTTGAGCTATGTAAGTACAGCTTCCATGTAATTCTGTATCACACCTTACTAATCCAGTGGCCAGTAAACCAACAAGAGGTTCTTGGTGCAAAGGGAACAAACTAAATTACTTTATTGTCATTGTTTGTATCTCTGTGCCAAAAGTGGCTCAAAAGTCTGATTGTCCACCTGGGTAATATAAAATCATGTGCCTTCAAATCCACCACTTTCAGGTTCACTTGAGCTTGTTTACCTCATCTCGGTGCGGCCCTGCCTTCTTTAGCTTTGTCATCATTAACACTGGCTCCCTCAGCTTGTTTGACAGACTCCACATTTTTCTTGTCTTAGGCAGCTGGCTAATTTATTCCCCTTCCAAGTTTTCAACCTGTTGTTGAGTCAGGTTGTGAACAATGCAGGAAATGATCACTATTCTGGAGATACTGTCTGATGAGTACGGAGAGTTCCTCCTGGCTATTCCAAGTATTGGAAGCACATCTTTAAAGGACCAACTGTCTGTTCAGTAATGCCCCTAGTGGATACATGGGCAGCATTGTAGCAATGCTTGAGGGTTGTATACCGTCTGGGGTACTCCTGCCTTTCCCAAGCAGATACGTGTCTGGTGAAGGCTCCTGAATGACTGCACATGGAAAAATGCTTCACACCATTCACACTACCACTGTCAGCACCACCACCATCATCATTACCACCACCACCACTACTATTATTCCACTTATCATCACCACCACAATCACCATTACCATCATCATCACCACAACAACCACTACCATCATCATCACTACCACAATCATCATTACCATTGTCATCACTTTCAACATCATTACCATTATCAATAGCAACACCATCATCACCACTCACATACATCACCACCACCATCACCGAAACCAGTATCATCATCGTCACCAGCATCACCACCATCATCATCACTACTACCACCAGCAGCACCACATTACCACACTACATCACCACTGTTTGTAGGTCTGATTGTGCCCTGATTATAGAGGTAAATAGATCTTGGGCTATTGTTTGGAGGTCTGTGATAGGAAAGTTGCCTTTATTCTGCACTAATTGCTTCCTTTCAGTGCTATAAAACCTTGACTGTGTGCTTGTATAACATTATTTTTCACTTTCTGTTTCGACTCCCCCAGTTGTGTGTATTTGGCCTACGGCAGATTGTAGGACCTTTCTTTTCATTCCGTACATTTTCAGTGAGACCTTCTTTTCCAAGGTGGTTGTACATTTCTCATTTGATTTGTTCATCCTCTATTCTCTGCCTCTACACTCCACTTTTCTCACATCACAGTAGATGGCTTTCTCTTTTCCACCAGCATCCTCTCAGTCCTTATTCAAATGGCCCTTGTGACTATTGACCCTTTCACTACCTCCTTGTATGCTCTTCCCCTAAATCCAATACCATCCAAATCCTCATGCCCAATCTTATGTGCACAACAGGAATGAGAAAGTGAGGACTGTAGATGCTGAAGATCAGAGTAGAGAGTGTGGTGCTGGAAACGCACAGCTTTTCCAGCACCACACTCTTGACATTTATCCTCAAGCACCCCTTCTTCAATTCAGTACAGTTTTCTCCTTTCTGACACATCAAATTATCCCACGGTGTGCCCTAACATCAATATTCAGCTCACACCCTCCTGAAAAGCAAAATACCAAAGATGCTGGCAATCTGAAATAAAAACAGAAAATGATGGAGAATCTCAGTAGGTCTGGCAGCATCAATGATGTTAGAGATAAAATTAACATTTCAAGTCTGGTGTGATTCATCTTCAGAGCACCTTCCAGTTCCTCCTTCTGGTCTGACTTGTGAGAACAACCCTGCCTGGGCATGGTCCACCCCCTGAACTGCTCAACTGACTGACATGTAATCCCCAGACTGATTGCACTTGGCTTACAAGGACTGACCAGGGCCCAATACCCGCACTGCAAAGGCACTGATCCCTGGCCCCTGGTAGGACTGAACGCTTTACTGACTGTGGCCAGGACTTGAGGCGAATAAGCCTCTTGAGAGAGTGTGTCTGTACCCCCTAACTGACCATAGTCCCCTGTATCAACTAAAGACTGCTCCCCTTTGACTTTCAGGCATGACCATTCGGTGAAAGCAAATGCAGTGGCTTTGCTGTATAAACTTTTGACACATGTTGTAGGCATGATGTTGGCATAACCCGATGTCATATAACTACACTTCCACCCTTTTAATTGTCAGTACTGCCATCCATTACAAGCTGCCTGCATTTCCCTCTGTGCTATTATGCAATGCAAGCCACAGAACTGGCAGCCTCCAAGTAAGTACAAAGCGAGTGAGTGCAAGGAAAGCAGCGAAAAGATGTATCCTCTGCAGGTGCATGAGATGCCAGTGTTTCTTTGTGTGCAAATCAACCTGGCAAAAGCATGTGATTCATAGGCATCCATAAGCTTCAAAGTCAAGTGTTTACTGCCTTGTGTTAAATTCAATGTCTTTAAAGGTTTGTCCATATTACAGATATGAGATCCTTGTCTTATGACCCTACCTGCATTTTGCCCAGTCAAGACTATGAGGTAGATGTGGAAATCCTTCATATATTTCAATGATGTGGTTAATGATGTCATTACTTTAAGCCTGTAAGTTGGTTATTTTAACAAAGATCATGTTTGTCTCTTGTTTCATTGTCATTACGTCATCTTAATGTAATCAATCCTTGAGCAGTTGTATGAGTATAGTGAGGTCTTCTGCCCTCTGCAGGATGGAGTCAGAATAAGCATGCAGGATTGAATTGATGTGAAAAAACTTCATTGGAATTCTAGAGGATTTTCATTTGCTTTTTTTTCACACACTTTTCTCCTACAGGAGTATGTTTTTAAATTTGTATAATTAGAATAGCTCTTACCACCTGATAATGTTCCTTGAAGAACTGTCAATTTGATTTAACTTGGTTTAATATGTTTTCAAGTTGTTTAAAAGAGTAGCTCACCAGCATTTCCACATTATCTGTGTTTTTTGAGGCTTTGAGGAGTCTACCTTCTACATATACACTAGGCCTGATAGACTGCACCTCCATTTTCATTTTTGAAGGGGGATTGATGCTGTAGTAGTTTTTGCACTTCAGCCCCAAACCTGATCTATGGCCACCAGTGCAGTGGGTGTGCTCCTACGTCTGGCAAAGGACGCATAAACAAGTCTGACTGCCAGCCTTTCTTTCACAGCCAGTCCATGCCCAGGTGCCCTTGGAAAGGAAGCACGTGATGTTGATTGGTAATCTCAATGTCTTCTATTGCCATTGGCACCACAAAAACAGGAATGCATTTTACCATCCCAAAATCACATTTTAATTTGAATTTGTAAGCTTCATTTGAGCCTTATTTAGTTTACATGCCCCTTTAAAGGCTGTAAATTTGGTTTAATTTGCCTTAACTTGTTTTAAAATTCCCTATCCAGGTTTCCTCCGGGTACTCCGGTTTCCTCCCACAGTCCGAAGATGTGCAGTTCAGGTGAATTGGCCATGCTAAATTGCCCAAAGTGTTAGGTGTGTTAGTCAGAGGGAAATGGGACTGGGTGGATTACTCTTCGGAGGGTCGGTGTGGACTTGTTTCCACACTGTAGGGAATCTAATCTAATCTTAAAAGGTCAATAATCAATTATAACCTGTTTTCATGGATTACTGTTTTGGCCTGATTTATACCTTGCGATGTTTCAGATCCACAAGAGACAACAAACCATGGAACATTCATTAGAGTCATAGAGTCCTGGAAATGTACAGCACAGAAACAGACCCTCCGGTCCAACTCGTCCATGCCGACCAGATATCCCAATCTAGTTCCACTTGCCAGCACTTGGCCCATATCCCTTTAAACCTTTCCTGTTCATATACCCATCCAGATGCCTTTTAAATGTTGCAATTGTACTAGCCTCCACCATTTCCTCTGGCAGCTTGTTCCATACACGCAACACCCTCTGCGTGAAAATGTTGCCTCTCAGGTCTCTTTTATATCTTTCCCCTCTCAACCTATACCTTTGCGCTCTAGTTCTGGACTCCCCACCCCAGGGAAAAGATTTTGTCTAGCTACACTATCCATGCCCCACATGATTTTGTAAACCTCTATAAGTTCACCCCTCAGCCTCTGACCTTCCAGGGAAAACAGCCTTAGCCTATTCAACCTCTCCCTATAGCTCAAATCCTCCAACCTTGGCAATATCCTTGTAAATCTTTTTTGAACCCCTTCAAGTTTCACAACATCCTTCCGATAGGAAGGAGACTAGAATTGCATGCAATATTCCAAACGTGGCCTAACCATTGCCCTGTACAGCTGCAACATGACCTCCGAGCTCTTATACTCAATATTCTTATTGCCAATAAAGGTCTACCCTATCTACCCTATCACTACCCTATCTACCTGCAACTCCACTTTCAAGGAGTTATGAACCTGTACTTTAAGGCCTCTTTGTTCACCAACACTCCCTAGGACCATATCATCAAGTGTATAATTCCTGCTCTGATTTGCTTTTCCAAAATGCAGCACCTCGCATTTACCTAAATTAAACTCCATCTGCCACTCTTAGCCCATCTGATCAAAATCCCATTGTAATCTGAGGTAACCTTCTTCACTGACACTTAATACCTCATCATCCCCAGCAATGATGGGAACCATCATAAAGACTGTAAGCTCGAACTTTCTGGCTACAATACCCTTATGCACTGTATAAAGCGGAGGATAGTGGGTAATGTCTGGTGTTGTAGGGCAGAAGGGTCCATGCCAGTGGCATTATGTCAAAGCCCCATTGTCACATTTTTGAGGCAACATAAATTAGGTCAGGCTAACTATTGTGCATGGTAAGGGCTATTGTCAATACAGTATTCCAGTTTTTGTAGATGTCTCCCAGGCACTTGTGTTTATGCTGGCAAGGAGTTGCCTTCTCACATCACATAACAATGTAGAATTACACGGAACGCATACTGATTGGGAACTAGGCAGGATGACGGCAAACTCAGAGGGCATAACCTACACCTCATGGAGAAGGATAAAAGGTTAACACATCACATTAATAAGACTGTTTACTTTCACTTACTGTTCTCCCAGATCTTCTGACAGAGGAAGAATGATGATGCAGATCAAGCCTTTCTAGCTTGTGCTCTCACACCTCTCAATAACCAAATGTCAAGGACTCTTATGAGAACAGAAACATCTCCAACCACCACTAGCTACCGTACAGCTTGCAAAGGGAAAGAGCAGGACAAGAACCATCATGTCAAAGGAGAGTTCCTGCATTAAACAGGATCTATAGACTTCAAAGCAGTTATCTCCACATGTTTTGAAACTAATGAAGATGCCTCAGAATGTCTTAAGTCATCATCTCAATCATATGCCAACTGCTGGAGTAGAACCTGCAGCTGCACAGACCAGGGACAATATTGTTCCAGTAGCCCTACACCTAACATCTGTTTTTTAATATTATTGTGAATAGATCATTTCAAGGAACCTCTCTGGCATTTCACAGGCTTTCAACTCCTAATGTATCCAGGAGGTCACTGATGTTCTCTCACAAGGGGCCACTACTGCACCTCACTCCCCTTTAAAATGAGAAGTCAGGCAGCCAGGGTAATAGGAGTTATAGCTATCATTGGTTTTCCACAAGTTTAGAGTGTAATCGATTGCAGCCAAAATGCAATCAGAGCATCTTAGCACAAAACAACAGTCTTTGTCAAGAGACATGTCCAGTCCCTTATTGAAGTGTATTTCATTTAAAAAAAAGTACTCCATTCCACTCTACGCATTACTTATAACCATGAGGGCCAGGAAATGCAGGTCTGGCCAAATATCCAGGGAGCTGCCATAGTTCTCACATTGTAGGCAACTTACTGATGCCAGCTTCTTTCAAAGCTCCTTGACACATACAAGGGCATTTTCAGAGCAATGCGTTGTAAGGATGGTATGGGTCTGAAAGGTTTAACATGAAGAAGTCTCTCAGGCCCCATTCACGATGATGATGTCACATGGCTTGATGAGAGAATAGCTTTGGATCTTGAAGGAATAAGACCCACTGTCTCAGTCACCCTTTTAGTCTCTGTAACAATGTCTATCATACTCATGTAATTTGTACACAGTCGCAATCACCTTCTTTAAAACAAGCCTCTTCTCAGTAAATTATCAAGTGGATTTTCTCTACTACACTCAACCAAGTAGGCCCTGAGATCCTTACTAGGAAAAGGTGTGATGGATATCCTCTTCAAATTGGATGATGCCATCCGTCAGAAATCCTCAGACTGACCCTGAGATACAACACTGCATGTTTCCACAAAGAACAATGTAGACCAGACTATAGACCTCCTGAAAATGAGGTTCCATTGTCTAGACCAGTCAGACAATGTGACGCTGTAAACCCTAGATAGATGCAATGCATCAGGTAGCACATGTCTAACAATGTTGTCTTTTCAGTGGGGCAAGATAGCTAGTATTGTTCATGTCCTTAAACTGGTCAGGCCTTTCCTACGTTCCACAAGTGTTATGAGAATTTTTCTGACAGAGAATATTTGGCAATATTGTTGGCTGTGATTCTAATGATGCAAACCAAATCCCTTAACTTATATGATATAAGATGTGCAGTTTATAATTTAAAAGTAAGAAAGCATTTTATCTTATTGATTTGATTTGATTTTGACTTGACTGGATTTATTATTGTCACATGTATCTCGGTACAATGACAAATTTTGTGTTGTGTGCAGTACAGGCAGATTATACCATGCAAAGTGCCTAGGGTAATAGAACTGAGCGAAGAAAACGATGTTGCGACTACAGAGATAGTGCACACAGAGCAAGATCAGCATTAGATTTAAAATTTGAGGGGTCCATTCAGAAGTCTAATAACAATGGGGAAGAAGCTGTTCTTGAATCTATTCATAAATGTATACAATTTTTTATACCTTCTGCCTGGCAGAAGAGAGTGGAAAAGAGTATAACAAGAGTGGGAGGGGTATTTGATTATGTTGATTACTTCCTGAGACATCGGGAACTATAGATGGAGTCAGTGGATGGAAGGCTGGTTTTTGTGATGGATTGGACTGTGTTGACAACTCTCTACAGTTTCTTGCTGACTTGTGAAGAGCAGTTGCCATACCACACTGTGATGCATCCATGGAATGCTTTCTATGGTGTGTTTATTAAAAATTGGTAAGAGTCCTTGTGGACATGTTGAATTTCCTTAGCCTTCTGAGGAAGTGGAGATGTCATTGTGCTTTCTTGACCATAGCCTCGACATGGATGGATCAGGACAGATGTTGGTGATCATTATTCCCAGGAACTTGATACTCCTGACCATCTCCACCTCAGCACCAATGATGCAGACAGGGACATGCCCTCTGCTCTGCTTCCTGAAGTCAATGATCAACTCCTTTGTTTTTGACATGGAGAGATTGTTGTCTTTACACCATGACGCTAAGCATTCAATCTCTTTCCTGTATCCTGGCTCATCATTGTTTGAAATCCATCCTCAACATTAGCGTCGTCAACAATTTGTAAATGACGTTGGGTGGAATTTGGCCACATAATCATGCATATAAGAAGCAGTACTGTGGGGCACCAGTGTTGAGGATTATGCTGGAAAAGATGTTGTCACCTATTTTTACACATTGTTATGGACTAGGCCAGACCACCCAAAACATTCTTAAGCAGACACCCCGAAACCTAATTTTGCAATTTGCTTCAGTAAATGTACAGTGAAAATAATGTAAGGTAGCAAAGTTGACTACTAGATTTTAAAACAGACAAAAAAATTATTTGCAAAATTTCACAAGGAACACAAAGAACATAGTAAAGAACCCCTACAGAACTCAAACTATCCAGCTAGACTTAACTATGCTTCTCCAAATACACACAACAGTTGCAATAAGCAAACTCCCTTTAAAAACCTGTATAAATGAAACACATGCTTAGAGGTTGAATTTGAAGGCAGAAATTGAGAGAGTTTCCACACAGATCCCTGTTGAATGTCCCAGTTCAAGACTAAACCCAAGGTCCTGGTTGAACGTCCCGGAGAACACTTCCGCCTCGGACCTTCAGGTGACCATTCTCCAAGGTGGACTTCGGGACAGGCAGCAGCAAAAAGTGGCCGAGCAGAGACTGATAGCTATGTTTGGTACCCACAGGGATGGCTTTAACCAGGACCTTGCATTATAGACACACACACACACAGAAACTCACAACCCCATCACTTCCCCCCTCCACCCCCATTCCACTCCACACACACACGCACACACATGCACACATACACATACAAGTTTGTGGGGTGAATTTGTACTTGCACAGTTACATTGTACTTTGCTCAAAAAATGCATGAATCCATGTAAGATTCTGTTAATTCATGTTTTAGATTCGAATCAATCTAAACATTATGGCACAGACAGCAGCACAGAGGGGTGCTAATACCCAATACATTGTCTGGGCTGACACCAATCGTTAAAGTTCACTTGAGAATGTAACTTTTTAAAAAAATGTTTTGCGATTTACATTTGAAAGAAGTGAAACTAACATGGTTATCCTAACAGATGAGAGACTTAAGAAACAATCAAGGTATTTTTCAATGTATAATTTCAGTTACATCACACTGTAAATTTTTGCTATAAATTCTGTGTCTTACAATCTTATACTCCACAACCACCTGATGAAGGAATAGTGCTCTGAAAGCTAGTACTTCCAATTAAACCTGTTGAACTACAACATGGTGTTGTATGATTTTTAACTTTGTACACCCCAGTCCAACACTGGCATCTCCATTCTATTTCCTCATGAAGACATCATTTGTTAAGTAATAACACACAGGGATGCATTCACTTTCCTTCTCTGTAAATGCCTTTTGATATAACCGTTTTAAGTTCTCATCTTTCTGCTGTAATTCAATCAGCTAAACAAACCAGCATGTTTACCTAGTTGCTCCTTCTCTGTTCCACTTATCTGATCAAAGAAGTTTTGGATATCACTAAGTCAGGTTCTTTATCTGGGACTTTTGATCTCTCCTGCTTTAACTTGTACCTCTGCGATCTTGTGATCACACAATCAGGGAAAATTCCTGGATAAAAATTCTTCAGGTCTTTAGTTGCCAGCATCTCCACTGGCTTTTCAACTAGAGTGGGCAGCACACCTACCGGTGAATCAGCTATATCATTTGCAAGGACAAATTGTATTCCTGGAGCTGAGGGTTTGTCCAGTACTTCTACCACAATTCTCCACTCTTCTCTGGACTCGCTAGCCTCACTTTACATAACTGAGCACTTTTTGTCTCACCATGAACTCCTGTTACCAGTATCTTCTCTGGCAATAGTCATTCAGGAGTACATATCTCCTCATCCTTCTGCATTACAGACTGAGAGGACCCTGTGTCCCTTAATATTGTAACCTCCTTACCTATTACTCCTAGCCTATGTAAATAAACTTTACCCTTGCATGTATATTTTTGAAGCAGATCTGGCACTTCCTCCTTACTCAATCTCTGATCATCTTGTACACTCTGAGGGAGCTGTCTAACTTGTCTTGTGTTTTTTGTTACTAGTCCAACAAAATTTCCAAGCTTGTCTGGTTCTCCTACATCTGGTTTTCTCCTACACTATGATGTCAGGTGGCCCACTGTCATTTACAATAAAAACACCACAGCTTTTTGACTTCTTTGTCCCCCTCAAGGGTTTCTTTTTTAACCTGTAGTAAGTTATCCTCACAATATTCACTGAGATCTACTTTTCCCTTTCCTCGTGAGGATTTCTCTTTGCCTCGGTTTCTATCCCTCACGGAGAGAAACTGATTCTGGTAGCCAAACCAAGTTTTATGACCAGCTCATAATCATCAGCCACTTCAGTTGCTAACCTTACTGTTTTAACGCTCTGCTGTTCCTCATGAGTTCGCACTACTTCAGGCAGTGAATTTTTGAATTCCTCTAAAATAATTACCTCTTGAAGGGAATCATAGGTTTGCTTGATTTTTAAAGCACTTATCCATGTATCGAAATTACTCTGATCCTTTCAAACTCAATATAGGTTTGACCAGACCCCCTCCTTAGGTTCCTGAAACATTGTCCATAAGCTTCTGGTACAAGCTCATATGCACTTAAAATGGCTTTTTTCACCTCCTCATACTCCCCAGATACCTCCTCTGATAGGGATGCAAACACTTCACTAGCTCTACCTACAAGTTTCGTTTGGATCAACAAAACCCACATTGCCACTGGCCACTGCATTTGTTTAGCCACCTTTTCAAATGAGATGAAAAGGGCTTCCACATCCTTCTCATCAAATTTTGGCAATGCTTGAACAGATGTAAACAGTTTCTCACTTGGCTTCTGACTACCATGGGCTTGCTCTTCCTCACTGTGTTCCTCACTAAGCCTACCACTCAGTCTTCATCTCCAGCTTTTTAAGCTGACTTTCCTTTATAAGTTCCTGGATCAGCGGTGCTGGAAGAGCACATCAGTTCAGGCAGCATCCAACGAGCAGCAAAATCGACGTTTTGGGTAAAAGCCCTTCATTAGGAACAAAGGCAGTGAGCCAGAAGCATGGAGAGATAAGCTAGGGGAGGGTCGGGGTGGGGAGAAAGTAGCATAGAGTACAATAGGTGAGTGGGGGAGGGGATGAAGGTGATAGGTCAGGGACGAGAGGGTGGAGTGGATAGGTGGAAAAGGAGCTAGGCAGGTAGGACAAGTCCGGACAAGTCATGGGGACAGTGCTGAGCTGGAAGTTTGGAACTAGGGCGAGGTGGGGGAAGGGGAAATGAGGAAACTGTTAAAATCTACATTGATGCCCTGGGGTTGAAGTGTTCCGAGGCGGAAGATGAGGCGTTCTTCCTCCAGGCGTCTAGTGGTGAGGGAGCAGCGGTGAAGGAGGCCCAGGACCTCCATGTCCTCGGCAGAGTGGGAGGGGGAGTTGAAATGTTGGGCTACGGGGCGGTGTGGTTGATTGGTGTGGGTGTCTCGGAGATGTTCCCTAAAGCGCTCTGCTAGGAGGCACCCAGTCTCCCCAATGTAGAGGAGACCGTATTGGGAGCAACGGATACAATAAATGATATTAGTGGATGTGCAGGTAAAACTTTGATGGATGTGGAAGGCTCCTTTAGGGCCTTGGATAGAGGTGAGGGAGGAGGTGTGGGCACAGGTTTTACAGTTCCTGCGGTGGCAGGGAAAGTGCCAGGATGGGAGGGTGGGTAGTAGGGGGGCATGGACCTGACCAGGTAGTCATGGAGGGAACGGTCTTTGCGGAAGGTGGAAAGGGGTGGGGAGGGAAATATATCCCTGGTGGTGGGGTCTTTTTGGAGGTGGTGGAAATGTCAGTGGATGATTTGGTTTATGCGAAGGTTTGTATGGTGGAAGATGAGCACCAGGGGCGTTCTGTCCTTATTACGGTTGGAGGGGTGGGGTCTGAGGGTGGAGGTGCGGGATGTGGACGAGATGCGTTGGAGGGCATCTTTAACCAACCTCCTTTATTTCCTTTATAAGTGTCAGTTTTTGTAGTTCAAAAACTCTCTCTTTTTCTTTCTCTTCTGCCGCGCTCTCTTTTTACCTCTCTTCTGCTTTTAATTGTAACTCAAACTGTTTCCTTTTTGCTGCCTTGTCCTGATCTCTTGCCTCCAACTCAATCTGCTTCATTTGCAATTGAATTCTTGCCATCTCTATAGATTCTGATGGTTTCTCCAGCAAGTTTAAATGCTGAACTACTGCCATAATTATCTCTCCTTTCCTCGCAGAAGCAGGCAGTTCCAATTTCAGCTTTTCTGCTAATTCTTGCAACTCGGTCTTACTCACCTTTTGAAAAACTTTCAAATTCACTGCATCGACATCCAGAAAACTTTTGGCGATTGAAAGAGCCATTACAATCCAAACTTTGTCAACCCAACCAAACCAACATCCGAAATAAAGGCACTAGCACCCACCACTCACTGCTTAAAATCCCAGACAAGCCCCCAATCTGTCACGGACTAGGCCAGACCACTCAAACCATTCCTAAGCAGACAGCCCTAGACCTAAATTTGCAATTTGTTTTGGTAAGTGTACAGTGAAAATCACCCAGAGTAAGATAGCTAGGTTGACCATTAGATTTTAAAACAGACAAAAAAAAATTCACAAAATTACACAATGAAACACAAAGTACAGAGTAAAGAACCCCTACAGAACTCAACCTATTCAGCTAATTATGCTGCTCCAAATACACACAACAATCCCAATAAGCAAAGTCCCTTTAAAACCCAGTATAAATGGAACACATGCTTAGAGGTTGAAGTTGAAGGCAGAAAGTTTTCACATAGCCCTCTGTTGAATGTCCAAGTTCAAGACTGAACTAAAACTGCTCAGCTCAGCTCAGCTAGAGAGCTGACTACTCCCCTCTCTTTATACAGATCACTTCTGAAGCATGACCACTTTGGCCTGAAGTATTATCTGTTTACATATAAACAAAAGGCCTCTCAAAATCCTTTTCATTGCTGTAACAAACCAGACTGATCGGAGTTTGGCCTGGTTTATTGGCCCTCTGAACAAAATCAAGTACAGAATTCTCCTTGAGCCGAGAAAAACGGAACTAGCTTTGTGCAACATTAAAGTCTATGGGTCAGAAAATCAAGGATCCAGTTACAGAGAGTGGATCGAAGCCCAGGTCTTTGATTTTAAAGATGAGTTTGTTTGGAATTATGGTGTTGAAGGCTGAACTGCATCAATAAGCTGGAGCTTGATGTTGATATCCTTGTAATCCAGATATTCCAGGGATGAGTGTAGGGCAAGGGAGATAGCATCTGCTGTGGAGTTGTTGTGGCAGTAGGTGAATTGCAAAGGGTCATGGCAATCTCATCGGCTGGAGCTGATGTGATCCATGACTCACCTCTTGTAGCACTTCATAATTATCGAGGTCAGAGCCACTGAGTAGTCATTGAGGCATGCTGCATGAATGTTCTTTGGCACTGGAATGATGGTGGTGAGCTAAGAGAAGACGGTGCTGTAGTGATAATGCCCACAAATTTAGTGATTCAAAAGCTCAAGCTACTTTTCTATGGAAGTAGAATCAAATCCCAAAATGGCAGATAATACATGTTAAGTTCAATTAATTAAAAATCTCAATGTGACTCCAGCCACAGAGTGCCATGTGGTTAACTCTTCACTGTTCCCAAAATATGAGGAACAAATGTCAATGATACCCACAACTCACAAACTAGTTGTTCAGTAAATTCAGCAGAGCTTTATTTTCTTATGAATTACTTTTATATTTTAATTTATTGACATCATCATTGACAAGTATTTACAAAAATAAGTCCAATTCTTGAAATATTAGAAGCAGAATAGATTGTGATAGCTAAACTGCTTGTTTTACAAAGGCACAAAATAGTATTCTTTTTGAAAGCTTTGTTCACATTTCAGGCTTTTATTCAATGCATCACAGTGTTGAGCACTGACATCAATTGAGAAATAATTATGTAAAGAAATTATAAATGAGCCGTACATTAGTACTGAACAGACTTCATGCCCGAGGTTCGACTACCCATTATTAAGTGAAAGCTAGTTATTAAAATTATATGATCTATATCAATGACAGTTGATTTACTTTCTGATGAGACTTGTGCATTTGGAAAACTTAATTGCATAATAATGATTGGGAAGGAACAGAATTTCCAGTTCAGTGTTGCAAAGAACGCACAAAATCCTATGAATGTGCAGTCAATGGAAAAAATTAAATAGTCCTACAGGTTTTAATAATTTTCACTGTATTTTATTATCATTTGCCTGCTTTTCACTGGTCCGAGTTGTCTATTCATCAAAATACCTATTTCCCACAATCTATTAGTGCTCAAGTCTCCAGGATGCAGGTCAAATAGTTATAAGTGAAAATCACAGGTTTGGGAAAGTGACAAGTGGAAACAGAATCAAGGAGGTCACTTAGTCAGTTAGTAGCTCATAACTACATGAATCATAAAATAGCTGTTACCCCTGTACCTGAACAAAATACTTCAACAATTGAAAATGTGCAGCTGCAGACAACTGATTAGTATGGAACATATATTGGAAATTAATATGTTCCAATATTAATTTTAATAAAATGTCACCAACCTGAAATTTTGGGCTAAATATATCTGGCTCTGTAGAGACTTGCTTGGAAGCTGTAGGTGGTTCATATGGGCAGAAGAGGAAAGGGCATTCCCACCTTCCTGGAAATTTTATAGGACAACCTGGGAGCAGGGATCAGCTGTCTGCCCACAGAGACATGCGACTGATTATCCTAGTTAATTTCTAGCATTTGAGAGCCATTTTACAGCAGTATTTCGTCAACACTAAAGGGACAAGCACCATGCCAACCCATAACCCTGCATGTGTGGAGGTCACCAATTAAATTGAGGCAGCCTCTCCTATCAGTCGCTGGGCCATCAAGGCCAGACACTTCACATCCTAGTGAAGAAACCAAATGATTGAGATGGGTGAGCAGCATAAAAGGAGGGGTTACTGAGGTAGTACATGACAAAGCAACTCTTGAGAGGGGTTTTGAGGCCAAATCGGCAAAAGTGAAGAATTGAAAGCCTTTGTGAGGTTTAATGAGATCTGATGTCATTATTGTCTGGTGGAATCCATGAGATTTGTTTTCATTGCATTTGCTGTTTGATATATGCTGTGGGGTGTTTAATCAGAGCCTATTACTCATATTTACCATGTGTTAATCCTTGGTGTTAGAAGATACATATGTATTGTACGTCGTATTACTATTTTAACATTGTATACTAAAGTCTGCCAATATTTGTCTAAACTTATGGAATCTTGTGGCTTTATTCTCTTTCCTCTGGATCTCATACTTAGGATGCCTTTAAAAATTTATCGGTCCCCTGGATAGATTGTAGCTATACTTGGTGGACTATCTGGGACATAACATCTGTCTGCTACTAGTCAAGTCTGGGTGTGGTGACAGAGAAAATTGAAAACTAAATTAAATGCAGGATCTGTAAGTATGAGAGCAGACATTTGAAGTGTTGAATAAAACTCTTTCAAACAAAAAAACTCGTGTTTCATTTATACGTTATCTCCAAGGCATAAAACATACAGGAGTGACAGAGGCAAGTTTAAATTTATTGTATAGTGGATATTCCCAGTGTGAATTCGCTGATCCAACTGCCAAGTTTTAAACAAACAAAACTTATTTACAAAATTATGGAATGAAACACAAAGAACAGAAAATAGAATACCAAGTAATTTATCCTATCCAAAACCCGACAGACTATCCCAACGTAACAATGCTGTTTCAAGAATACTTGCAACAGTCAGCATGGTGGCTCAGTGGTTAACACTGCTGCCTCACAACGTCAGGGACCCAGGTTTGATTCCCGCCTCGGCCCACTGTCTGTGTGGAGTTTGCATGTTCTCCTGGTGTCTGCGTGGGTTTCCTCCAGATGCTCCGGTTTCCACCCACAATCCAAAGATGTGCCGGTCAAGTGAATTCGTCATGCTAAATTGCCCATAGTGTTAGGTACATTAATCAGGGGTAAATATAGGGTATGGGAATGAGTCTGCATGGGTTGCTCTTCATTGTCACAGATACTGTATTTAATCATTACATGGCGCAAAAAAGACAAATTCAGACTATCTCTCAACATTAAGGCAGTAGTGGGCAGCATGGTGGCACAATGGTTAGCACTGCTGCCTCACACGGCCAGAGATCTGGGTTCAATTCCCGCCTTAGGCGACTGATTGTGTGGAGTTTGTACATTCTCCCTGTGTCTGCGTGGGTTTCCTCCGGGTGCTCCGGCTTCCTCCCACAGTCCAAAAAACACACTGATTAGGTGAATTGGTCATGCTAAATTGCCCGTAGTGTTAGGTGAAGGGGTAAAATGTGGGGAATGGGTCTGGGTGAGTTGAGCTTTGGTGGGTCAATATGTACTTGTTGGGCCGAAGGGCCTGTTTACACACTGTAAGTAATCTTTAAAAAAAAGCAATTGTTTACAAGTTGTTCATAAAATGGGATTTGCTGGAGACTATAATCACAATTCTGAAATGCTACTAGATAGTTCATAGAGTTGCTAACAAAGTACAGGATTCATCTGTCTAAAGTCATGACACAACCTGCAATTGAATGATGATGTGAAGTATTGAACAGAGTGTTAAAGGAAGTCTGAAAGCCAGTATGTTAGAGTGGAAAACCGTTGAATGATCCATTCCCATCTTGCGCCTTCTGATTTCCCCCCATACTCTGACTGGAATAGAACTTATGACTGCTTTTAGGTGTTATATGCTGCAGATCACTTCTGCGCCTTCATTGCTATCCACTGAGGATGTTAGAGTGAAAAGAGAAGAAATCATAAAGTGACACAATAATGCAAAAACATATTTCAAAGAATGAACATGCCCAAGGAAACTCTGATTTGATACTGGACATTAGGTTTGTGCCAAACAGCCAAATTGCAATCATAAATCACATCATCTTTACCAGGTACAAAGCAAACTAAATGGTTGCTTTGTATACCACCAATGGATGACAAGAAGAAATGGAATTCAAGGTTTGTGCGAAGATTTGTAGCTCGGGTGCTCGTTGTTGTGGTTCTGTTCGCCGAGCTGGAAGTTCTTGTTGCAAACATTTCGTCCCCTGGCTAGGCGACATCATCAGTGCTCTGGAGCCTCCTGCGAAGCGCTTCTTTGATGTTTCTTCCGGTATTTATAGTGGTCTGTCCTTGCCGCTTCCGGGTGTCAGTTTCAGCTGTCCGCTGTAATGGTTGGTATATTGGGTCCAGGTCGATGTGTTTGTTGATGGAGTTTGTGGATGAATGCCCATAGTATCACTACCAGGGACACCAGCATACTAACTGGCCAAAGAACTACAACAGAAACTGAAACACCTGGTCAGCGGATCCAAACACTCCATACAATCAACACAGGAATTCTTGGACGTCATCAGGAATACACACATAGACAAAGAAGAAACCATGATCTCATTCGACGTGACGGCACTGTTCACTTCGATTGACAAAACCCTAGCCAGAGAAACAATAGCCAACCTACTGGACATACAGAACAGAAAACAGGAGGCGGAACCTATCAACAAAGATGGCATACTTAAACTACTGGGCTTGTGCCTCACTACACACTTTACATTCAACAATCAGATATACGAACAAATCAACGGAACACCCATGGGATCACCAATCTCGGGACTCATAGCAGAGGCAGTTATGCAAAGGTTAGAACAAACAGCCCTACCACAAATTCAACCCAAACTCTGGGTCAGATATGTCGATGACACGTTTGTAATCATCAAAAACACGGAAATAGAAAAAACACACCGGATCATCAACGCCACACTCACAGGAATCCGATTCACGAGAGAAGAAGAAAAGGATAGCCAACTCCCATTCCTAGACGTGATAGTACAGAGAACACCGAACGGAGAATTCACCACAAGGGTACACAGGAAAACAACACACACAGACCAAGTCCTAAACTATGAAAGTAACCACCCCAACACACACAAACGAAGCTGCATCAGGACACCATTCAAAAGAGCTACAACACACTGCAGTACACCAGAACTGCGAAAAGAGGAAGAGGAACACCTATACAAGGTATTCGCCAAAAACGGAAACCCGCGCAACTTTATCAACAGATGCCTAAGAGATAGACCATGGAACGAGGACATGCCACAACCAAAAGGACTAGCCACACTACCATACATCAGGAGTGTTTCAGAACTGACAGCCAGACTACTGCGACCCTCAGGACTCATAAAGGCACACAAACCAACAGCCACACTCAGACAACAACTCACTAGAACAAAGGACCCGATACCCAACATGAGCAAAACTAATGTAGTTTACAAAATACCATGCAAGGACTGCACAAAACACTATATAGGACAAATAGGAAGACAGCTAACAATCCGCATACATGAACATCAACTAGCCACGAAACGACACGACCAGCTATCCCTAGTAGCCACACACGCAGACAACAAGCAACATGAATTCGACTGGGAAAACACTACTATCATAGGGCAAGCCAGACAGAGAACAGCCAGGGAATTCCTAGAGGCATGGCATTCATCCACAAACTCCATCAACAAACACATCGACCTGGACCCAATATACCAACCACTACAGCGGACAGATGAAACTGACACCCGGAAGCGGCAAGGACAGACGACTATAAATACCGGAAGAAACATCAAAGAAGCGCTTCGCAGGAGACTCCAGAGCACTGATGATGTCGCCTAGCCAGGGGACGAAATGTTTGCAACAAGAACTTCCAGCTCGGCGAACAGAACCACAACAAGAAATGGAATATCGGATGTTTGATAGTGAGCAGATCAAGATATTAGAAGAACATTGATTATCAGGATATTTTTCTTTTTCTGATGAGAGACCATTATGTTCATCCATCTCAAAGCCGATTACGCAAAATTGCAAACTCAAGATTGTAGATCTCAATGCTATCATCAGTGATCTTCATATCACAAAGATTATGATAAAATGGTAACACTGAATTCTGAGAAATGACTCAATGTATATGTCTTGGTTTTTTTACAATTGTTTAGGTAAAAATAAGGAATTTTCAACATCAAATCAATTGTCCAGTGTTTGTGTATGTCTGGTACCTGTTTTCTGTTCTATGTGCTATTAATCAAGCAAGAGTGGGGTTACAGAGAAATTGAAACTGAAAACTGAAGCAAGCAGCTGTGAGTGTGAGTGCAAACATTTTGAAGCATTAAATAAAACTCTTCAGACATAAAATCTAGTTTTTCAACTCTGCATATCTACAATGAATACAACAACTCTAAAGTTCAAGCCTTTTGGTTCATTCGTGTTTGGTTAGTTGAAGAGTTATAGCTGGGGGAAAGGCAATTATGAAGCGATTAGGCAAGGTTTACGATGCATAAGATGGGAAAGGAAACTGCAGGGCACAATTGAAATGTGGGGCTTATTCAAGGAACAGCTACTGCGTGTCTTTGATAAGTATGTGCCCATCAGGCAGGAAGGAAGTGGTCATGCGAGGGAACCATAGTTTACTTAAAAAGTTGAATCTTTTGTCAAAAAGAAGAAGGAGGCTTACGTAAAGATGAGACATGAAGGCTCAGCTAGGGTGGTTGAGGGTTACAAGTTAGCCAGGAAGGACCTAAATAGAGAGGTAAGAAGAGCCAGGAGGGGACATGAGAAGTCTTTGGCACATAGGATGAAGGAAAATCCTAAAGCTTTCTATAGATATGTCAGGAATAAAAGAATGACTATAGTAAGGTTAGGGGCAGTCAAGGACAGTAGTGGGAAGCTGTGCGTGGCTTCTGAGGAGATAGGGGAGGCACAAAATGAACATTTTTTGTCGGTATTCACACAGGAAAAAGACAATGTTGTCGAGGAGGATACTGAGATACAGGCTATTAGACTAGATTGGATTGAGGTTCATACGGAGGAGGTGTTAGCAATTCTGGGCCAGATGGGATTTATCCTAGGATTCTATGCGAAGCCAGGGTGGAGATTGCAGAGCCTTTGGTTTTGATCTTTATGTCATCACTGTCTACAGGAATAGTGCCAGAAGACTGGAGGATAGCAAATGTTGTCACCTTGTTCAAGAAAGGGAGTAAAGACAACCCTGGTAATTATAGACCAGTGAGCCTTACTTTGGTTGTGGCAAAGTGTTGGAAAGGATTATAAGAGAAAGATTTATAATAATCTAGACAGAGAGTATTTGATTAGGGATACACATGGTTAAAAATTACACAGCACCAGGTTATAATCCAACAGGTTTAATTGGAAGTGCTAGCTTTTGGAGTACTGCTCCTTCATCAGGTGGTTGTGATCTGAAAGCTAGTGCTTCCAATTAAACCTGTTGGACTATAACCTGGTGTTGTGTGATTTTTTTAACTTTGTACACCCCAGTCCAACTCTGGCATCTCCAAATATTGAATAGGAATACTCAACATGGTTTTGTGAAAGGTAGGCCGTGCCTCACAAACCTCATTGAGTTCTTTGAGAAGGTGACCAAACAGGTGGTGAGGGTAAAGAGGTTGATATGGTGCATATGGATTTCAGTCAAGCATTTGATAAGGTTGCCCACAGTAGGCTATTGCAGAAATTACAGAGGCATGGGACTTAGGATGATTTAATAGTTTGGATCAGAAATTGGCTTGCTGTAAGAAGACAGAGGCTGGTGGTGAATGGAAAATATTTATCCTGGAGTTCAGTTACTAGTGGTGTTCAGCAAGGATCTGTTTTGGGGCCACTGCTGTTTGTCATTTTCATAAATGACCTGGATGAGGGCATAGAAAGATGGGTTAGTAAATTTGTGGATAACAATAAAGTCAGTGAAGTTGTGGATAGTGCAAAGGGATGTTGTAGGTAAGAGAGGGACATGGATAGGCTGCAGAGCTAGGTTGAGAGGTGGCAAATGGAGTTTAATGCAAAAAAGTGTGTGTTGATTCACTTTGGAAGAAGTACCAGGAATACAGATTAATGGGCTAATGGTAAGGTTCTTGATAGTGTGGATGATCAGAGAGATTTTGGTGTCCATGTGCATAGATCGCTGAAAGTTGCCACGTAGGGTTTGTTACGAAGGCACACAGTGTGTTAGCTTTTATTGGTAGATGGATTGAGTTTCAGAGCCATGAGGTCATGTTGCAGCTGTACAAAACTCTGGTGCGGCTGCACTTGGAGTATTGCGTACAGTTCTGGCCGCCACATTATAGGAATGATCAGGAAGCATTGGCAAGGGTGCAGAGGAGATTTACCAGGATGTCACCCAGGATGGAGGGAAGGTCTTATAAGGAAAGGCTAAGGGACTTGAGATTGTTTTCATTAGGGAGAAGAAGGTTCAGAGATGACGATAGCGATAGACAAACTGTCAGAGAATTAGATAAGGAGGCCAATGACGGCCTTTTTCCTCAGATGGTGATGGCTAGCACGAGGAGACTTAGGTTTAAATTGAGGAGTGATAGGTATAGGACAGATGTCAGAGTTAGGTTCATTAGTCAGAGAGTAGCAGGGGTGTGGAACACCCTGCCTGCAACAGTACTGGACTTGCCAACTTTAAGGGCATTTAAATGTTCATTGGATAAACATATGTTAGATGGGCTTCAGAGCTTAAAAATGTGTTGTTAGAAAAGCGCAACAGATCAGGCAGCATCAAAGGAACAGGAGAATCGACGTTTCGGGCATAAGCCCTTCTTCAGGAACAAGGGCTTATGCCGAAACGTTGATTCTCCTGTACCTTTGATGCTGCCTGACCTGCTGTGCTTTTCCAGCAACACATTTGTAAGCTCTGATCGCCAGCATCTGCAGTCCTCACTTTCTCTGAGATGGGCTTCAGATTGGTTTCATAGGTCGGTGCAACATCGAGGGCCAAAGGGCCTGTACTGCGCTGTAATATTCTATCTTCTATGAACAATGAGTACAAGCTACTATGATCAAATAATGTTCTTTATTGGACATAGCTCTTAAACAGATACAAAGTATTCAACAACAAAAACTTAACATGGCACCTGTGGCTCCAGCAATGAATGTGCCTCCAGAACATTAACTCTGAACCTCATGAATACATTGTTAGATCTCTGACCCATTTTCAGATGCTTGATAATTTTCAGACCATACAAAGTAACACTGAAGTTTGATCTTGTTTCTGAAACTTCTTCCTCTGACTGTTGTCACATAAGGAGACTACATTTTCATCATCTTGATGTGAAAAAATCTGTAATAAGATGCAACATATTACTTTCATAAACCTGTTTTCAATATCATCTGTAGTTTGCCATGGAAGTTTCTGCAAATTCACTTTTTTTATTGAATGACCACACTGTGTAGTTGGAACTTTGTTTTTCTTCTTTCTTTGATAGGCAGACGAATTTGGTGCTTTCTGCTGTACAGTATTCATAAATGGGATCATTGAGACTTCAGTGCCTGGTTTTTATGTCCATCACCACCCATTGTGTCATGCAGCTTCTAGCTGTGATGCCCCCTTGGCCTGCCTCACAGATGCAAACTCCACAAAGCTGACAGACTCCCCATGTAGTGGGATGGAAGGTACCTCACCATCAGCAACATTCTGGCAGCCTTGTAAAATGGCCCTTAACACAGTCTTTTGTTGTACAAGTCATTGAGGGGAGGAGATAGTGATAATGTCGCTGGACTAACTGGATAATCCAATAACAGGGTTCAAATCACACCATGGAAGCTGATGGAATTTCAATTTAATTAATAAATCTGGACTTAAAATCTAGTCTAATGGTCTCGATGAAACCATTGCTGATTGCTGTAAAAGCCCATTTGGTTCAAGAATGACCTTTATGGCAGGACATCTGCCATCCTTAACTAGTCTGACCAACATATGACTCCACGCCCACTACAATGCCATTGAGTCTTACTTGCCCTCTGAAATGGCTAAGTTAGTTCAGTTGACTTGATGACTGGTTTGCTACGTAAAGTAATGCCTGCACCACAGGTTCCATTCCTAAGTGAGGGCTAAGATCACTGTGAAGATCCTGCCTTCTCAACCTTATCCCTCACCGGAGGTGTGGTGACTCTCAGGTTAAACTGACCACCAGTTGTCTTTCTCTCTCTAATGGGAGAGTAACCTATGGTAATTTTGAATTCAAACTATTCGGTTTAATCAAAGCCGAAGCAAAGAAATTAAACCAAATAGCATTGACCTAAGCACTGGAATTCAACAACAATGGCAAACCCAATCCTATCGATTCTGGAAATGTCTTACTTTGTAACATCTGGGGGCTCTGCCAAAACTGGGAGAGCTGTCCCACGGACTCATCATATACATAGAATTATACCTTCCAGACAATGAGTGGAATTATCCCAGCCCCTGAATGACACGAGTAATGGTGGTCAGTTGGGAAGCTATGACGAGATTAGAAACATGAGACTCCTGAAATCGAGAAAAAAGTCTGTTTTTCTACACAAGATTTGAATGACGGTATCAGAATCTTGCTAGTGAGCCATGCATCAGCATCTCCACATCATCATGGCACATCACTGACTCATTTAGATGCCAGGTCTCCACTTCAATGCTATACTTTGGAGCGTACCAACAACTTTCATTGCAATGCTGCTGTTGGGCAGCGTTGTGCACAGGTACAGCTATTTACCTCATACATTGGAGTAGAGTGTAGAATCATAGAATATCTACAGTACAGAAAGAGGCCATTCAGCCCATCACATCTGCACCTTCTCTCTGAAGAGCATCCCACCTAGTGTTGTGTTGGAACCTTTTGAACTGCATAACTGATGAGCTCAACAGGGGGTGTAAGAACAAAATGAAAACAAAGGTTTTACTGGTCACCAAGATTAATTGGCTCATTCTGATTTACTCTGTGAAGCATTGCCTTCACTTCTCATCTGAATCACAAACGTGCAATGGAAATGAAAATGGTTGCAACAACATGTGGAGTAGATGGAGTAGTGTTTTGTTCATTCTGCAAACACTGATGATATAAGGTACTTCAGGGATAATTGCATCAATGAGGCACTAACACAGTCTAGTTGGAAGCCATTTGTAATTATAATATTCAGCATATAGTACTGAATGTGCAGTGACCAAATAAATGGCATACAAGTCCTAGTCACAATCAATTTTGACCATCACAAGCTGATCATTGTCATCTCTGTAAAGCAGAAGCAATCACTCACAGTATAGTGTCTTCTGTGAGTTACAGTTCACAAAGATAGTGCAAGATCTCATAAACTGGACAATGGTACAGAACTAATATCTGCTCACCTTGAGCTGACAATACTTGACAACATGCTCTTCATTTTATTGCTGGTTTTCTCAGAGGGTAGGCAGGTGGCAGCTGGGTTCCAGTAATCCTACATCTGCATCATTGCATTTGTACAACGTGGCGCGTGCTGCATTCATTGGAATAAAGTCCACTTGGTCAAATTCCACGTATGCTAATTCAGTGACTCTCCTTGTTGAATTCCTCTGAATCATTTGTGTTTAATTTGAATGCTGACTACTCTCATTAATAACAACCTATTCTGTTGCTGACACTCCCACACACAGCTTCATTAGAACCATGGTCAATGAATCCAGCCACGACAGTGATCTTAATCACTGTTATTGCAATGCAATGAAGGCATAGAGAATTCAAGTTAGAACAGATGCCTCGGCAAGCCCAGGACCAGTAACCAACCCCAACAACTTCCCAGCTATTTCTTGATGAAGAAATCACAGCTAAAGGTGCCCTCAAGATGTGGAGGAGGTACAGAACATCCAAAGTCTATTATCCTCAATGATATATCCTCCAAATGAGCAATGTCACTGCAGGCTGAGGATATTTCAGATCACTGTCACAGGATTGTCTTATTAGCTGGAGTGGGCCCTGTGATCTGAAGGGCTGAGTGGTTGTCCTATCCTATTAGCCATCAAGGTGACAGCTGCACTAACTTTTTATGCAATTGTCTGCTCCCCATGGTCAATAGACAATAGGTGCAGGAGTAGGCCATTCAGCCCTTCGACTAGGAATCCATGAGGGATCCTCAACATACAATTACATCAAGGCTGTTACCAATATAATTTCTATCAGATTACACCACTTCATCTTGTTTCTCAGGGATGAGATTAGTGCTGCAGCATGAGCAGTAAACTTTAATAACACAGGGGACTTCTCCAAGATGCAGGGTGTGGTAGATTGTATACATGTTGCATTGAGAGGGCCATATCTTAATGTTGCTGAATTCATCCACAGGAAAGGGTTTCATTCCAACAATGTACAAAGCATCTGTGAGCAAAATTATCACATCTTAGAAGTCTGCGCCAGCACTACTTATTTGACATCCAGTTCTGATAGAACTGAGTTGAGTGAAATCAGTGTAAATGTGTTGTTGATCACAAGATACTTGTTTATTCTCAGGATTGCAGCTGATTTTTATTTGTTTTCTTCCTTCTCTTTTGCTATTATGAAGTAAAAGTTTTCAACTGTTTAAAACTTTTTCAATAGGTGATGCTCCAACATTGTACAATGACAAGATGTTATGCTATACTGGGCATTAAGGGAAAAAAAGCTCTCCCTTAGATGGGGCATAACATGTTCAGGATGCAACCTGTGCAGTTTTATTCTTCCAATTCCAGTTACAATGACAGTTGATCAGACAAGTGTTGATGTAATATAGTACAATATAAAGGAATATAAGCTACTAATTCCAATGAAATGTCACCTATATGCTCTCTCAAGCTTTTCTTTTGGTCTTTCATCCTCTAGAAGCACTGTGAAGGCTGTTCATGACTGGCAGCAATTGACCATCCAGCCAGTCCAGATTCCAGCACTCATGCTAATGTAATACAGTCTGAAGCTGGGCCTGCAGGCTCTCAAAGTGATCCTTCAAGGCCATGTTCAGTCTTCTCCAGCTACCATCTTGCAGTCACAATGGAAGCAGTGCATAGGAGTATTAAGAGGATGCATGAAGGTGATTAGTTTCATTTTGTGTACAAAATGGTTTGATTTAATTTATAAATTTGGCTTGAAATATATCCTCTGTAATGGCTTTTAGCTTTGAAACCGGCCAAGGGGCAAAATATGGTAATCAGCAAAAAAGAGAATATAAAGTGTACGGCAGTGTTAATGAATTAGAAACTGTGGATGAGTTAGTTGTATTACACCTGAACTAGTCCTTCACATATAGTTGGGCAATAGCAGGCTACTCGGTTGTAGCCTCCCTTCCCGTTGCTCCTTTTTGCTTCTTGACCCTCCTTGCATTCCTGTTCCTTGATTTCTCACCTGTTAGCTGTTGATAGAGGCTACTCCCCCCGATGCCAAGATTGTGCATCCTACAATATAGTGTGAACACGAAAACATGACATGGTTAATTTTATACCCCACATTAAAAGCAAAAGTAAGAATGATTATTCCAAAGCCTTGTAAATCGTATGTGATTCTTTGTTCTTTTATAGGTAACAAATATATGCAGTCCAACCTTTAGAGAAAGGTAGTCAAACCTAGATATTTAACTGACTTTTTTTTCATAGTTGCTAAAATATGAATAATAACAATGGTTATATTGGTTAAATCCTAATCAGATACCATAAGGATTAGGAGCAGAAGTAGGCCATTTGGCAAATCCAGTCTACTCCACCATTTAATGAGATTATGTTTGACGTGATAATCTTTAACTCCATTTCCTGCTTTATTCCTGTAACCCTTGATTTCCTTGCTGATTAGAAATTTGTTTATTTCGGGCTTGAATATATTTAATACATTTAAATATATTTAAATATATTAACTATATGTAAATATATTAAATATATTTACAATTGTAGTTAATATATTTAACTTCAACAGTTCTCTGCGGTAAAGAATTCCATATATTCACCATCCTCTGAGATAAATAAATTCATCCTCATCCCTGTCTTCAAGGAGCAACTGTTTACTCTGAGACTATTCCTTCTGATCCCAGATTCTGCCACAAAGGGAAATCACTTCTCTGCATCTATCTGTCAAACCCCTAAGGATTCTTATAAGTTCCAAAAAGATCTCCTTTCATTTTTCTAAACTCAATGAATATAAACCCAACACACATGACCTCACATTATATTCCATTTACCCAGTTTTTGCTTACTCACCTAAACCTCTGTAGGCTCTTGGTTTCATTCGAACAACTTGACTTACCAGCTGTTTCGTATCATCTACAAATTTGGCAATAGTACATTATTTGCATAACCCAAGTAATTAATTCGTACTGTAAATAATTGGGGCCTGAGCACTGATCCCCTCATAGAACTGATTCAAACTCTAATATTTGTCACAAATAAAGCCAGCTTGTGCTGCAGAAAGCCACACAATCATTCAAAGCACAGCTCAACTGTCTCCTCTAGCAACAATAGCATTCAAACTATACACACACAAACTATAAATACACATACACATAGGAATAGCTTTGATTCAGATTATTTATATCGGCGATTACACAGTCATAAATCATAATTTAAAGTACAGTAATTTCTGGTGCAGGACCATGTGAGTGGCAATAAAATTGTAACGGCTGGCTGAAAGTAATGATGTTGCAGTGGAAATGTACAGGATTATTTGTTTATGATCCTAAAAACAATCCAATGAACCCTCAACCAATTGAACTCTGAGACCTAGAAAATGGTCTCAGAGTCCAAAATCAGGTGGAGGAGAGGGTGCTTCCTGCAGTCTGGTACCTTTTCATGTTGAATGAATGAAATGCATGAAGCACTAGACTGACCCAATTCTACCGAATTGTCAAAGTCTGGAATCTCAACTCAATTGTATCAGCTCTCACATTTCAATGCTGCTAGCAGTAGCCTGATGCATATTGCAATCTCAGCTAGGTTGAAGGGACTGTGCACAAATGGAGATGTCTTTTAATTCACTCACAGCCTAATTCACTTCATGAAACTATATGATAAGCTGCCTTTTTGAATAAAACTGTGTAGCTTGGTATGTGATTTCAGATGGCAATTAAGAGTATCGGAACACATACAGATCTGACCAGGTAAGGACAGAGCTCTTTCCCAAAACACCACTGGTAACATTGTCTCTTTTGCGGATACTAGCTTTGCATTTATTGAATTGATGGTATTTAAAATTCCCACAGTTGCCAGAGTGGGGTTTGAACTCATATCTCCAGAACATCAGTTCAGGCTTCTAGATTACTAATCATCTGACATAACTACTTGCAACTGCACCCTCAGGATGTTCAGGATGGACAATGGAAATTGAGAGAGGACAGCATTTCAATTGAATGACATCTGACTGGAATTACTATTGTATGTAGACAGAAGTAGCAGGTATATGCTTTTCTCTGACAATTTAAAGAGGAAACCTGTGGCTGTCACCAAGAACGCATCTTGGAAGTAGCTGAGGAGGAGACGAGGAGTGATGGTGAAGGCTCTCACTGGACTGAAGAGGAAGACAGAGGAGTCCATCTAACTTATGATTAAAGTCATGGCTCTAACATGTTTGGCTGCCTTCATGAAAAGTCTGCTTGCTACATTGGAGACACAGTACCACAAGCACTCTCAGTGGCTGTTGATATGCACTTAGACCTGTGCTCCATCCATCCAGCCATAAGAATGTAGCATCACTGGCCAGGCGATTGGGTGGACTACACCCAATGTTCTTAAGGAGACAGCTGAGGAGATTGTGGAGGCATTGCAGTGATCTTTCAGGATTCACTGGAGTCAGGGAGGGTCCCAGAAGACTGAAAATGGCTCATATAACACCACTGTTTAAGAAGGGAGTGAGGCGTAAGACAGGAAACAATAGGCTGGTTAGCCTGACCACAATCATTGGTGAGATTACAGAGTCCATCATTAAGGATGAGATTGCAGAATACTTGGAAGTGTGTGGTAAAACAGGGCTGAGGTAGCATGTCTTCATCAAGGGGAGGACACGCTTCACAAATTTGTTAGAATTCTTTGAGGAGGTTATGAGCAAGTTATACAAAGAAGAGCCAGTGGGCATAACTTATTTGTTTTTTCAGAAGACTATTGACAAGGGTGTTACTAAATAAGGGCTTGAAAAATGAGAAGCAGTTGAGGATTCTGGCACTTGTACTCATTGGAGCTTAAAAGGATGGTGAAAGTTGGGGGTGTGGCGTTAGAGTCTCACTGAGACTTATTGAATACCAGGAGGCCTGGATAGAGCTGACATAGAGAAGATGTTTCCATTAATAGGAGAGACTTTGACCAGATTGCACTAAATGAAGGGAAGACCCTTTAGAACTGAATGAGGAGGAAGTGCTTCTGCGAGAATCTGTGGAACTCATTTCTGAGGAAGGCTTTGGAGGCCAACTCACTGAATGTTTTAATACAGAGATTAATAGGTTCTGGATTAGTAAAGGACTAAAAGCTATGGGAGAAGACAGGAGAATGGGGTTGAGAAACATTTCAGTCATGATCAAATGGTGGAGCAGACTCAATGGGTTGATAGCCTAATTCTGCTCCTAGATCTTATAGTCTTATAGAGAGGTGCATGCGGCACTTCTATCTTGCCTACAAAATTTAGTAAAGGCTCTTGAGGTGCATGGTATCGTCCTTACTTCTGAGCCAGGATACCTAGGTTCAAGTCCACCTGCTCCAGGGATATGTAATAAAACTCTGCAGGTGATGATTCAAAATATATATCATAATTAATAGGATGTCCTTTTGGTGGGCCAGAACATCTAAGCAGCAACTCAGCCCCCTCAAAATAAACTTACCCCTCCAGCTTTGGGTGAAGCCTTTTAGACATTGAAGAACAACTGAGGAGTTGGTTTTCAATTATAGAATCACAGTCATTGAGATATACAGTAGAGAAACAGCTTTAATCCAACTCGTCCATGCCGACCAGATATCTTAAATTAATCTAGTCCCATTTGCCAGCACTTGGCCCATATCCCTCCAAACACTTCCTATTCATATATGCATCCAGATGCCTTTTAAATTGTTTTAATTGTACCTTTCTCCACCACTTTCTCTGGCCGCTCATTCCATACATGCACCACCCTCTGTGTGAAAAGATTGCCCCTTAGGTCCCTTTTAAATCTTTCCCCTTTCACCCTAACCTTTACTCTCTAATTCTGGGCTCCCCCACCCCAGGGAAAAGGCCTTGTCTATTTCCCCTATCCATGTTTCTGATGATTTTATAAACCTCTACATGGTGAGACTTACTCTTTGTGAAGTACCAAGTTCCAATTTCCCCTGTCAGTAACCAAATACACTTTAGATAGCATTTTCTATCTTTTCTATCTAACTCATTACAATGATATCCCAGTTTCCCCAGTGATCCTCCAGCCTGAGTCCAGGAAGAAGTGCAAAGCAGGTTAGATACCTGCTGCATGTAGTCAGTTATCTGAAGTATCAAGTTTCTCAATTAATGTGGACAGGTTGATTGGGGAGCTTGATTTAATTCCAGGGGGTTGCGCTTTCAGTGGCATCCTAATAGATGCAGACAAGCTTCTCAATAGCTGCTGATGAGAAGGTCAACCCACTCTTTCAGGCAGATAGCTGGATCGCCAAAGTTGGTGGTAAGATTCTGACATGTTGCCTCTTCCCCAATTATGTTGCCCACCAGCCATTCTTCTCATCTTCCCTCTGACCAAATATCCCACTCAATAATGTGGGAAAAAATTAATTGATATGTAGAAAAATTGACTACATAAATGTTAGCTTGCGTTTGTTATCGGAGAATTGTGTTTAAATTGTGTGTTGAAGAGGAAGAGTATTCATACAGGTAGTGCATTTAATGTACCCCAGTTAACATAATTAATGCTAATGAGATTGAAGGGACATTGGTAACATGGGTCTAGAATTGGTTAGGGACAGAAAGCAGTTCGCAGTACTCAACATTTGCTTTCCTTACCACCACAGTGTTGCACAGGAATTGATAACAGGATCACTTTGCTCTTTGTTAATATTAATAATCAGGACTTGGGCTTATAGTCCATAATTTCAAAGTTTCCAAATATTAAAAAATTCTAAACTGTAGGAAGCAAGGAATTAATGAACTCTAGTTGGACATAGACTGTGTTTTTGCGTTCCCTCTCATTGTTCTTTCTCTGATCATAGACAGTCCCTGGCGAACAGTTCAGCTTCCTTCCCTCATGTTCTTAATTTGAGCTCAATATGATGCAACGGTATACATTACCTCAGTGCAATAGTGCAATTGTTTTATTCATTGGCCATGCTAAAATTTATAGATCCCTTCACTAAAATTAATGGTAAAATTTTATAATTTATCCTCCTATTAGCCATCATTTCTTTTGGTGTAGTTTGCATGAACATAGTGAGACCATAGGAAATACAAGCAGGATTAGGCCATTTAGCCCATGAGTTGCTCCACTCGTCAAGATCATGGTTAATCTGCCATTCCTCATGTCAACTTTCCTGCCTTTTCCCTGTAACACTTGATTCCCCAACTGACCAAGAATCAATCTTTCTCAGCCTTAAATACGGACAAGGGCCCCCAAAGCTCTCTATGACCCAGAGATTCTGCCTGGTCATCATCACATCTTCACCACCACATGACGGACAGCTGGCCTCATTGAGGAGAAAGGGAACAGAAAGATCAAAAGGTGGTGAGTTAGCAAAAATCAACAGGTCAAACTGCTTTTAAACTTCATTTCCACCACCTCCAGCCCCATGATAATAGTATTGTGCCTTCAGCATCTTTGCTTAATTAAGGTATTAGTCATGCCATCTAATTGCAGCCTTGTCAAATTAACAGATTTGTTTGGTCATGACAGTTTAACTGAGCACACCTCTCAACTTTGTCATATGCGCACTCTCACCTGTCAGCAAGGAAGCTACAACATTAAAGCTCACTATAAGAACCTATAGTTGATAGTCGCAATTACTGACGGCCAAAATTACTTCTCTTACCTGGAACATACAAGCCTTTGCTTTGAAATGCATTAATTCCCCTCCGAGGGTTGCTGTCAGGTATCTTTCCTCACCTCGGCATTGTGTAACAATTTCCATAATAACTGGAATAGCTGGATCAATAGAAAGGAATCTGTCAGATAATAATAGACAGTAAGGAGAAATGTTAGAAAGTGTCTCTAGAGGGGGGGATTTGTAAGAAGCAGCCACAGCTGGGCAAATTTGGTGTTCCCATTCCTGCTGCCCTGTCTACCACACTTTGCCACCCGTTTGCTTTTATCATGACAATGGTCAGAGACAGTTGACTTGAAATTTCATGCTTTCATTGAATATGTTGCCTGTGTTGCTGCCATATTATTGCTTGACATCCTTGGGCCTTCACTTTTAGAATGATGCAATTTTTACCCTACCACCACAGAGTTGCTTATTACATACCATAATCAGTAGGCTACCTTTCTTTGGCTTCTTCAATTACTTTTTTCTCTCTGTTACCCTGATGGGAAGAGAGATGGCACTCAATGACAACATTGGTACATGGTTATAGTAAGCTGTTCTCCCTACTGGTGTAACAATAAGCTTTAACCTTTAGGGAAAAAATGAAGAACTTAAGTTGGTTTGTTGTTCTACAGGATTTGTTAATTTTTGCGAATATTTCTAGTGCCCAAATTGTTCGAATATTTAATATTTAAACAAAATAACATTTACACACAAAATTCTTACTATTGAAATATCTATGAATTACTGAATGTGATGTGGAAGTATTTCCAGGTTATTGACAATACTCAACAAGGTATGCTGACAGATTCCTGAAGTTGCATAAAAATATCCAACGTTTCAACATGCTCTGACTTTCTCAACAGAGTTATCCCTAGATATTTCTGGAATTTCATTTAATACAGTCATAGTGTCATAGAGATGTACAGCACAGAAACAGACCCTTCGGTCCAACCCGTCCATGCCGACCAGTTATACCAACCCAATCTAGTCCCACTTGCCAGCACTCGGCCCATATCCCTCCAACCCTTCCTATTCATATACCCATCCAAATGCCTCTTAAAAGTTGCAATTGTACCAACCTCCACCACTTCTTCTGGTAGCTCATTCCATACACATACCACCCTCTGTGAAAAAGTTGCCCCGTAGATCTCTTTTATATCTTTTCCATCTCACCCTAAACCTATGCCCTCTAGTTCTGGACTCCCCTACCCCAGGGAAAATACTTTGCCTATTTACCCTATGCATGTCTCTCATAATTTCGTAAACCTCTATAAGGTCACCCCTCAGCCTCTGCTGCACTTGGCAAAACAACCCCAGCCTATTCAACCTCTCCCTTTGGCTCAAATCCTCCAACCCTGGCAACATTCTTGTAAACCTTTTCTGAACCCTTTCAAGTTTCACAACATCTTTCCGATAGGAAGGAGACCAGGATTGCACGCAATATTCCAACACTGGCCTAACCAATATCTGTACAGCCGCAACATGACCTCCCAACTCCTGTACTCAATACTCTGACTAATAAAGGAAAGCATACCAAACACCTTCTTCACTATCCTATCCACCTGTGACTCCACTTTCAAGGAGCTATGAACCTGCACTCTAAGGTCTCTTTGTTCAGCAACTGATAAACTTTGTTGTTATGTTCACACAACTTAACAGAAACCTAAGTATACATGATATAAATGTTTTATAAATGAAACCATAAAATTGGAATCAATTATTCTCTCAATTCTAACATTTGATTAAAAACTATTTGTAGAAGTGAAGTAATACATGACGTAAATGGACAATTTGTAATGGGAAGCCACCAATAGCCCAAAATCATCCAATACCATACCAGCTCCAAGTAGTGCGAAGTCACTTACAAATAATGCAGAGCAGAATCTGCAACAACTATACAAGTCTGCAGAAGACAATCCCTCTGGTTTTGTTGGGATTAATATTTGGACGCATTCAGCCTGCCAGAACTCCTGCATCGATCTACTCCTGTGTGTGGACTGGTGAAGGTTCTATCCTTCACTAGGAAGACAGATTGGAAAATTTCCGAAACAGGAAAGACTGGACAAAACCTGTGCCATTTTCTGGGGTATTTATTTTTTCCACAAAAGAAGCATAGCAGGAATCTTATCTAAATCACCTAAAGGAAATTCAATAATCTGCAAGACAAGCAAATTTGTAGTTCTGTTCACCAGCAGCACAGATTCATCCATTGTTCATGGATAGGAATAAAAATGCTAATTTGAAGAGGCCACTGGCAGACAAAAAGTATGTATTTTTAAAATCAAACTGCGCAAGGGTGTTCATACACACTTATGGTGGGACAAGAACCCAGATCCTCTGACCTGAGGTAGGGACACTACAAAAGCCAAGACTTTGGCTAACAGAATGATTTGGAAGCATTTACACAATCATGGTAAACATAGACCATTCTCTTTGGAAAACAAATTTCATTCCACGCAGGCAGGTGCGGAAGACACCACAGCCTAATCCTCAAGTAAAGCCAAAAATGACTTGAGCATTTTCCTATTGTGTGGATTAATGATGGAAGGGGTCCCCACCAACCTTGAATATATTATCTTCAGTCTGCTCAGGTTTACTGGACTGGCCTCAATATTTTGGTGGAATGGCAGCAATAAAATTATTGCTTATTATTTCCCTGCTGTTAGGAGAGAGAACATGAAATTGGTAGCTTTGAAAGCAATGGTGCTGACATGAAGTGCCCGATGTTTCTGGCAGTGAGTAACAGGTAAGTGTAGTGAGTGAGGAGGGAACATCATTGTTGGAGTCAGTGCAGGCCTTCCTGGTTTATTGGTGAATGCCCTTTTCGCAGAAATAAAGTCCAGACCAGAAAAGTGTGATATCTGATTTGGGAGCAGCACCTAGCCAGTCGCCCCATCAGATCTGCTCAGCATTCGATAAGATTATGACTGATTTGATTCTGCTCTCATTCCCAATTCCTGGCTGTCCCTCCTAATCCTTGACTCCTCTGTCCATAAAACATCTATCTAGCTCAGCCTTGAATAAATTTAAAGATCCAGTCTTCACTATTTTCTGGGGAATAGAATTCCACAGACTAATCACCCTCTGAGAAAAAAAAATCTCCTCATCTCTGTCTTAAAGTGAGAATTCCTATTCTTAAAATGTGGACCCTAGTTCTAATCTACCCAACAAGAGGGAGTTTCCTTGTAGTATCCACTCTAACAAGTCTCCTCAGGATCTTATAGGTTTCAATTAAATCACCTCTCATTATTTTAAACTCTGTGTATAGGTCCAATTATTCCAGGAATAATTTGGATGAACTTTCTCAGACCTGCTTCTAAAATAGTAACAGATTTTCAGATAAGCAGCTTCAAAACTATAAATAGTTTTCTGGATGTCATCTCATTGAGGTCCTATACAGCTGCAGTAAAACTTACCTACTTTTATATTCTATTCCCCTTTGTAATTAACAACAACATTCTGTTTCCTTTCTAACAACTTGCTGTACTTGCATACTAACATTTTGTCATTATGTACCAAGACAGCTAGATCTCTTTGTGCACAGACATCTGCAACATCTGTCTGTTTAGGTCATATTTTGCTTTTCAATTCTTCCTGACAAAATGGACAAGTTCACGTTTTCACATGTTGTACTTCATTTACCAAATGTTTGCTCACTTGCTTATACTGTCTATTACCATGCAGAATCTAACCTCCACTTGACACTCACTTTTCCACCAATCTGAGCGTCACAGGCAGGGCTAAAGACAGAAAGCACAGAACGAAGTCGAGACTTCTCTGGAGAAAGGTGGCAGAGCAATGGCAGAAAATTCAATTTACTTCAAAGTTGGCCAAGATAATTGAAGAGACTGTTCTTCACTCATATTCAGTAGATTGGATAAAGACATGACAACATTTCTTCGTGCTGGCCTTCCAGCTGACAAGAGAAGTAACCAGTTCGTTGGTACTATTTGGAACACACAGTGCATTGTGTTAAATCTAAACAACTGTGAGAAATTAGCTTACATGTAACAAGAGGTTTTGCCAGCACAAAAACCGAGATGTTTCGGGGAGTCTCCATCTTTCTGTCGATGTTGTACATGGGTCTGAAAGGCTTAATACTTTCTTTTTTAAATATATTTTTATTGAAAAATCGATTTTTAAAAATATTACAACAAATACAAAACAATACAATTTAAAACAATACAAAGAAAGAACACAAAAAAAAGTTAAACAAACAAAAAACCCAACCTGCCCTCACATACACAGGGGAACCTCGATTGTCCGAATCTGAACTATTTCGTTCAGATAATTGATTATTTGGTTAATTGATTTCCTCTGGGGCTCGGAGTTTTCTGTGAAGTTTGTTCCCCATTCGGGAGACTAGGCAGCAAGAATGTTCCCCATTCGGGACACTGCGCGAGACCCTGCCCCCTGCCTACCCCAAACCTGTCTGCTGCCACCCAGCACCCCTGTCTGCGCCCAACCCTGGGTGCTCCCACACTGCCCGCCCCAAACCCCGTCTGCTCCCATCCCACCCCACCCCCAACCCTGTCCACCATCAGCCCCCATCCGCACTCCCACCACCCGCCCCCAAACCTGCAGCTCCAACCCTGTTCCCAACCCTGCACCCCCATCCACCGTCCGTGGATATTTTTTCTTGTGCAGAAAGTGAGGGTGTTGAAAAGTTTTTCTTATGTGCATTCGCAGGGAACATACTAGGCAAGCCAAGAAGAAAAGAGATCAGGTCCTTCTTCACCCTCACACCCAAAATCCCCTCCATTGCACCCACCACAATGCTCCAGTATGTTTGAAGCCTATCACAGGACCAGAGACAATGGGTAAGAGTGCCCGTATCAACCTTGCACTTGGGGACATGTTGAAGATACCCCTGGTTTAAATTTTGACAAATGGTCCAGAGCCAAATGGACCCTGTGGAGAATCTTCAACTGTAAAGTATGGGTCCTATTGCAAATTGATATCTTTCTTGCATTTTCCCAAATATCTTCCCATACCTCTGAATAGACCTCAATGCCTAGCTCTCTCTCCCACAACCTGCAGAGTCATCTGAGGGGGCGCCCACCCCATCTGATAATATAAAGTGCTGACAGGAAGTGTAGTCTTAGCATTGAGCACCCTCCTCTCTCTGTCAGATATGTAGGGATCAATCAAACGTGTCATCATTTTTTGAATACAATCCCTAACTTGAAAAAAAAATGAAAGAGGTCCCTGTTAGATTGTTCGTATTTCTATGCTAACTGATCAAAGGACATCATTGTGTCTCCCTTAAATAAATTGCCCATGCAAGACACACACCGAGCTGCCCAATGTTTGAATCTACCATCCCCGATTGAAAACCCGGCATACCCACTATAGATGTGAGAGAAGATGTTTTGTCAATATTGCCTTCCCTCTGCCGAATTGCCCCCCATGCTTTAACAGTATTGATAATTATTGGATTAATGCAATATTCCCTGACTGTCCTTATTTTGTCTAAAACAGGATGTGCAAACTTTTATGAAACCCGTCTGGTCCTCTTTAACAATAGAAGGTAACACAGTGTCCAGCCTTAACACAAGAGTCTTAGAGAGGATTTTAAAGTCCACATTTAAGGGTGAAATGGGCCTGTACGAAGCACAGTCCTCTGGGTCCTCCCCTTTTTTGAGAATAAGCGAAACATTGGCCTCTCTCAGAGATGATGGGAAACAATCATGGCTGTACGAGTAATTAAACATGTTGAGCATCGGGCCTAACAATATGTTTATAAATTCCTTCTAGAATTCGCTGGGAAGTACGTCAGGACCAGGCGCCTTTCCACTCTGAAGCTGCTTCACAGGCCCCTGCACCTCTTGCTCTGATAAGGGGGCATTGAGAAAAGACTCTTGTTCGGGGATCATGCCCAGGAGCTCCAGAACCTTAAAAAAGACTCCATTTTAGAGTAAAATCTCTGGAATACCACATTAGTCTTTTGGAGTCACATGTTAGGTTCCCAGACACTTCCCTAGTCGACTTAATGGCTTGAGAGGCACTCCTTTTTCTGGTGAGATACGCTAGGTATTGGCCTGGCTTGTCACCATGCTCATATAACCTATGCTCTGCGAAAGTAAGCTTCTTCTTTGCTGCCTATGTGAGCACAGAATTCAACGCAGACTGTAGCAATGTAATCCTCTGTAGCTTGACCAACAAGGGTCTGTCAAAGTAAGCCTTCCTGCTTCCTGCTAGCAGAGTAGGAAATAACTAACTCCCTGGCATAGGCTTTGGTAGTTTCCCAAAGGATGGATGGGCTACTAATCGAGCCTAAGTTAACGTCTAGGAATGCCCGAAATTCCCGAGAAAAGTACTCCAACAAACTTATTATCCTTGAGAATAAAGAGATCCATTCACCAGTGCCTCGAACCCTCTGTAACATCCTTAATCTTAACCAACAGGTACACTGGAGTGTGATCGGAGATGGTAGTATTACCAATCGTACAGGATGTCACCAAGTCCAGAGTTGCCATGGGGGTCCGATAAAAATGTAAAATCCCTGCCTGTAGGATAAAAATGCCTCCAGATGTCCACCAATCCTAACTCCACACACAGATCGACTAATTGTTAATTTATACAGAGGCTATCGGGGCGTCTTTGGGCAACCTGTCTACTGTAGGATCTATGAGACAATTAAAATCTCCTCCTATAATGATATGCCGGGACTAGAGTCTGATCAGTTTAGAGAACGCATCTACCAAAAGTTTGAGGGATGGTCTGGAGGGCAATAAACATCTAAAACACCACATTCTTCCCCGTTTATCAGGGCTTTGAGAATTACAAACCTCCTGTGTGTATCTTTAGCACACTCTAGTAAATAGGGGATTCCTCCTAACCAATATAGCCACTCCCCTACTTCTGGTACTAAAAGATGAAAAGTAAATCCGATCAAAGTCATTCTGCTGTAGCTTCAAATGCTCCCTGTCGTCCAAGTGTGTCTCCTGTAACAAACCAATATCCACCTTCTCCTTTCTAAAACTCAAAAGTACCTCCTTCCTTTTAATTGGTGAGTGACTCCCCTTGATATTCCAGGTCATTTGCCATAACCTTCTGCAGTAACATTTAAATTCCAGAGAGGAGGAACTCAAACTACATACCACGTGAGCCTTAGTGTTGCAAGGTACTTTTAACATAAAAACTACATAAACTAAAACCACTACAGCTAACAAACCTACAAAGCTATGAAAGATTATATACAATAAAAACTAAAAAACAAACTAACACATAATCTCGCCCCCTGCCCAAAGGGGACAACTACCCATCCCAAAACCCAAATTTCCCATCCCACTGCCAAGACTGTAGCCCAGGCATTTAAATACCTGAACTGGGTATAAACTGCCCAGAAGTAGGCATTTAGCCATCCCAACCATTTTCCCTCCTCCTAGCTAGAGCTGCACTGCAAACACAAGCAGAAAAGAAAGAAAATACACCATGGACTAGCAATGAGAATAAAAACAATTCATTTTTTAAAAAAGGGGTAAATAACCCACCCATCCTTTGGTATAACTTAACTTAGAAATTGAAAGTACAGATCTCAGCCACTGCTAAGCATATTTTCAACCAGATTATTACCAGTGAAAGAAAGGAAAAGAAAGCTCCAACTGGACTTCCTCTGTCTTTTAAAGAAAAGAAAACAAAGACACACCCAAACAACACTACTATTTGTACATACTAAATTGATCAGATTCGGTTAATTTGTCCACAAAGTCTCTTACTTTCTTCAATGTGTCAAAGAGATGTACGGATTCATCGGTGATCCGAAGCACGCTGGATACCTCGAAGAGTACTGGATTCCAAGCTCTCTCAGTCTTCCCTTGACACCATCATAGATTCTCTTGTCTGGATCACTGCCATTGAGAAGTCCTGAAAGCACATCATCTTAGAGCCTTCGGATCCTTCCCCTGGATTCTGGAACCTTCCACGATTCTCTCCTTATCTCTAGAATTATGAAACTTCACCAAGAGAGGATGAGGACATTGACCCAGACCTGATCTCCGCGCCGTGACCCGGTGAGCCCTCTCGATCTTCAAGCCTCTCATTCCAGCCTCCAAGTTAAGGAATTTCGGCAACCAGTCCTCAATAAATTCTGCCTTACCTTCCTTACCGTCCAGCAGACAACAATCCGAAAATTTTTTCTCCTGAACCTGTTATCAAGATCATCCACTTGGTCACGCAAATTACATACCTGCGTCTCCAGGGCTTGGATCCTATCCTTGGAGGAACTGGTATCAGCTTCCACCACTGTGACTCTGTGTTCAACTTCATCCATCCTCTTTTCTAGGTCTCTCAGCTGCTGTTCATGCTTCTGGAGCATGATAGAGATCGGGGTCAGCTTCTCCTCTATCCACTTACCCAACATCTTGCAAGATTTCGCAAGCTCCTTCACCAGGGCCTGTAGGTAATAGAGTCTGAGGATCCTGCACGCTGGGCCGCGGGCCCGGCCTCAGACACTGCTCCCCCCTTCTTCAGCATCCCTGGATGGCGAAACACAGGTAAGTTGATTTTTCACAGTTTCCTGAGACTCCATGACCTTTCCAGAGTCCCAGGATAT
The DNA here is from genome assembly GCF_020745735.1 of Hemiscyllium ocellatum. Classification (NCBI taxonomy): domain Eukaryota; kingdom Metazoa; phylum Chordata; class Chondrichthyes; order Orectolobiformes; family Hemiscylliidae; genus Hemiscyllium; species Hemiscyllium ocellatum. The sequence goes on from NC_083418.1 coordinate 40,322,961, forward strand.
CGCAATGGCCTGGGTTGGGCGGGTTAGATGTTTGTCCCACTTGTGCTGTGGTGTGGAGCTTTGCAATGCGATCCTCCTAGATCGCTGCCATCATGGATCCCCTGAAAGGCTTAATACTTGATAGAGTACAATAAGCATCACCCACCAGAATGATGTCATGAGGATGTGGTCAAAGTAAATATGAGATATTGGAGACAAACTTGAGGCTAGTGTGCTTAATAATCTCTGTAGTAATGTGAGTCATAATCATGTAATCTATAAAGAGTTGCAACAGTTCAATAAACCTTTGACTTATTTATTCAACAAGACTCTTACATAATCATAAAGTCATACAGTGAGGGGACAGACTTTTTGGTCCAACTGGTCCATGCTGAACATTGTCCCAAACTGAACTTATCCTATCTGCCTGCTCTAGCCCATGTCCCTCTAAACCATTTCTATTTATGTACTTATCCAAATGTCTTTGAAATGTTGCAACTGTGTCATATCTACCACTTCCTCAGAAAGTTCATTTCACATACGAACCATCCTCTGTATAAAACGTTTGCCCGTCGCGATTTTAAATTCTCTCTCCTCTTACCTTAAAACCTCACTCATGCTTGACTATTTTGGGCTGAAGGAGCCCACACAAGCAACATGGTGAGCAGTGTCACAAAGCTGGTCCTCTTTTGCTAAAAGCTGTTCCTTTTTGCAAGGAAACAGTGTCCTTGGGTTTTTTCACAAGGGTCATAAGCAGACGGGGCTCCAAAACGGCTGGATTTTGAACAGAGATTAAATACCTTTTTGTTTTTCATAAACATATGGGACTTCAGGCCAAAGCTTTTACATTTTTAGAAGTGACCTCTATAAGTCAAGGGGGTGTGGCCAGCTCTCCAGCTGAGCAGTTCAGTCCAGAACTAGTTAGGGAGGTCAGCTGTGGGCTTGGATAGACTGAGTTCTATAGGAGTTTCTTATTCTGTTCTTTGTGTTTCAATGTGTAATTGTGTGAATAAATTTTTGTCTGTTTTAAAACCTGGTAGTCAACCTCGCTAACTTACTCTGGGTAATTTTCAATGTACACTTAGCAAGACAAATTGCAAAGTTATGGTCTGGGCTGCTGTTTAAGAATGTTTTGAGTGGTCTGGTCTAGTCCATAACTGATTGAGGGTTGTTTGCAGGATTTTAAACAGCGAGTGGTAGGTGCTAGTGTCTTTATTTTGGGTATTGGTTTGGTTGGATTGACAAAGCTTTTTGGTTGGATTGACAAATGGTTCTTCCAGAAAACTTTTGGCGACTGAAAGTGAATGCAGTGAATTTGGAAGTTTTGCAAAAGGTGAATAAGACCAAGCTGCAGGAATTAGTAGACAAACTAGGATTGGAGCTGCCTTCCTCTGTGAGGAAAGGAGAGATAATTACAGCAGTAGCTCAGCATTTAAACTTGCTGGAAACATTATCAGAATCTATCGAGATGGCAAAAGTTCAATTGCCAATGAAGCAGCTTGAGTTAGAGTGGAGGGATAAGGAAAGGGCAGCAGAAATGAAACAGATTGAGTTATGGTTAAAAGCAGAAGAGAAAGAAAAAGAGAGAGTTTGAACTTCAGAAACTGACACTTAAAAAGAAAAGTCAGTTTAAAAGGATGGAGATGAAGGCTGAAGGCAAGTCTAGTGAGGAAAAAAAGTGAGGGTGAGCAAAAGCCTGATGAGAAACTCTTTAAGTATGTTCAAGCATTGCCTAAATTTAATGAGAAGGCTATGAAAGCCTTTTCCATCTCATTTGAAAAAGTGGCTGAACAGATGCAATGGCAAGTGACCATGTGGGTTTTGTTGATCCAAACAAGACTTGTATGTAAGGCTAATGAAAGCTAGCATCACTATCGGAGGAGGTATCTGGGGAGTATGAGGAGGTGAAAAAAGCCATTTTAAGTGCATATGAGCTTGTACCAGAAGCTTATAGACAACGTTTCAGGAACCTAAGGAGGGACTCTGGTCAAACCTGTATTGAGTTTGAAAGGATCAAACAGAGTAATTTCGATACATGGATAAGAGCTTTAAAAATAGAATAAACCTACAAAGTCCTTAGAGAGGTAATTATTTTGGAGGAATTCAAAAATTCACTGCCTGAAGCAGCACGAACACATGTGGAAGAGAAGAGCGTAAAACAGCAAGGTTAGCAGCTGAAGTGACTGATGATTATGAGCTGGTCATAAAACTCGGTTTGGCTTCCAGAATCAGTTTCAGTCCATGAGGGATAGAAACTGGGGCAAAGAGAAATCCTCACATGGAAAGGGGAAGATCGATCTCAGTGAATATCATGAGAGTAACTTACCACGGGGTAAAAAAGAAACCCTTGAGGGGGACAAAGAAGTCAAAAAGCTCCAGTATTTTCATTATAAATGAAGTGGGCCACATGACATCATAGTGTTAGTGGGCTAGAATAAAGACAGATGTAGGAAAACTGAACAAGCCTGGGAGTTTTGTTTGACTAGTAATAAACAGCACAAGGGAAGTTAGACAACTGCCTCAGAGTGTACAAGCTGTTCAGAGGTTGGTTAAGGAGGAAGTGTCAGATCTGTTTAAAAAATATACATGTAAGTGTAAATTTTATTCAAGCCAGGAGTAGAGGTAAAGAGGATACAATATTAAGGGACACAGATTTATCTCAGTCTGTAATGCTGAAGGATGAGGAGATATGTACTCTTGAGAGACTATTGCCAGAAAAGGTACTGGTAACAGAAATTCATGGTGAGACAAGAAGTGTTCTATTATGTAAAGTGAGGTTAGACTGTCCAGAGAAAAGTGAAAACTCTCAGCTCCAGGAATACATTTTGTCCTTGCAAATGACATCACTGATTCACTGGAAGGCATGCTGCCTACTCTGGTTGAAAAGCCAGTGGAGATGAAGGCAACTGAAGAAATGCAGGACACTTATTCAGGAATTGTGTGGTCACAAGATCAGAGGCATAAGCTGAAGTAGGACAGATCACAAGGCACAGATAAGGAAGCTGGCATTGCTTGATCAGTGATGTTTTTTGATCAACTAAATGGAACAGAGCAAATTGTTAAACATTCAAGTTACAGCAGAAACATGAGAACTTAAAACAGTTGTATCAAAAGGCATATACAGAGAAGGAGAGTGAATGAATCCCTGTGTGTTACTACTTAACAAGTGATGTCTTAATGAGGAAATGGAGACCATCACATACTCGAGCAGATGAGAAGCGGGCAGAGTTTCATCAAATTGTTTTGCCAGTAGAGTATGGAAAGGAGGTGCTGCGAGTGGCCATGAGCTACCACTGGAAGGTCATTTAGGAATAAGGAAAACACAGGCTAAAATACAAAGACATTTTTACTGGCCTGGACTACACAAGAATGTAGTTGAGTTTTGTCATACATGTCAGCCAGTTGGAAAACCACAGGCACTAAAAGACCTGCACTTTTAATACCTATTCCACCATTTGAGGAAGCTTTCACAAGTGCCTTGATTGATTGCATAGGTCCCCTACCTCAAAGAAAATGTATTAAGTGTTTGTTAACAATAATGGATGTGTCGACTACATTACCAGAGACAGTACCATTATGCAATATCACAACCAAAAGGGTTGCAGAAGAATTACTTAAATATTTTAATAGATAAGTTCTACCAATAGAGATCCAGTCAGAGCAAGGATCAAACTTCACATCCAAGCTATTCAGGGGGTTATGGATAACTTGGGAATAAAGCAATTCAAACCTACTGAGTACCATCCAAGATTGTAGGGAGTGCAAGAGGGATGGCATCGAACATTAAAGACCATGTTGAGGGCTTATAGTCAGGATTAACCAGATGATTGGGATAAGGGAATTCTGTTTGTACTTTTTGTGATCAGAGATGCACCAAATGAATCAACCAAATTCAGTTCATTTGAATGAATTTTGGGGCATGAAGTAAAAGGGCCATTAAGATTGACGAAGGAGAAATCAATAAGTCAGAATTCAGCGATCACACATTGGACTCTGTCAAATTTTAGAGAACAATTAAATAGAGCTGAAGCGTTGGCTGATAGCATTTAAATGTATCATAGCATACAATGAAACAGGAAGCAGACAAGAAATCACAAATTCACAGTTTTGCAATTGGGGTTAAATAATTGGTGTTACTTCCAGTAACAGGTGAGCCTTTAAAAGCAAGGTTTAGTGGACTGTATCAAATTGAGAAGAAATTGAGTGAGGTAAACTACTTGATAATGACTCCGGATAGGAAGAAATCTCAGAGTGTGCCATGTGAATATACTCAAAGGGTATTTTGACAGGAAAGCGGGAGGAGAAGGTGTTAATGATTATAAGACAGAGTGAAGAACCAGGTTCACAAGATTCTGAATTGAACATTCCTCAAATCAAATTGGACAATGAGGAAGTTGACAAAAATTGGGATAAATTATTGAGTTATTTTCCACACGAAAATCAAAATGACCTTAAAGAGTTATTATTATCACATGGGGAGATATGTGGAAATAAACTGGGAAGTACTAACCTAAATGTGCATGATGTGGATATAGGAGATGCTATTCCGATTAAGCAACATCCTTATAGGGATAATCCTCAAAAGGTGGCACAGGTTCAGAAGGAGATAGAAAGCATGCTCCAAGGTGGCATAATTGAAGTGAGTTACAGTGATTGGAGCTCACCCATAGTCATGGTGACAAGCCAGATGGTACCCAATGGTTATGTGTAGACTATTGCAAAGTCTATGCAGTTACAAAGACTGATACATATCCAATTCACCAGTTGGAGGACTGTGTCGAAAAAGTGGGACAAGCAACTTACATTTCGAAGTTGGACTTGTTCAGAGGTTACTGGTAAGTACCTCTGTTAGAGAGAGCAAAGGCAATTTCAGCTTTCATAATGCCAAATGGACTATATCAGTTCAAAGTCATGCCATTTGGTATGAAAAATGCTCCAGTCACATTTCAGAGACTGACTACTAAGGTCATTGCCGGATTACCCAACTCACATTGATGACCTGGTGAGTTTTAGTAACGCATTTACAGCATTTGTCGGACTTGTTCAATCAACTTGGGAAGGCAGGCTTGGTGGTAAACTTAGCACAAAGTGACTTTGCCAAAGCCCAAGTCACCTTCCTGGGCCATATTATTGGACATGGACAAATAGCCCAATGGAATGCAAAAACAAAAGAAATTGGGAAATTTCCCACAACGTCGACAAAAAGAGCAGTATTACAGTCCCTGGGACTGAGTGGATATAACCGAAAGTTTGTGTCGAATTTTAGCAGTGTGGCTGCTCCACTCACCGAATTGTTAAAAAAGGGCAAGTTTCAGTGGACAGCGAACTGTCAAAAGGCATTTGACGGCATAAAAAAACTGTGTTAACCACCGCCCTTGTATTAGCCACATGGGATTACACAAAGCCTTTCAAGGTGGCTATCAATGCCAGTGATGCGGCTGTCAGTGCAGTGCTCCTGCAGGAGGGTGACGAGGGAATAGAAAGACCCATTGGATAATTTTTACAGGAAGTTGAACATTCATCAGCAGAAATATTCATTGGTGGAGAAAGAGACTTTAAGCTTGGTGTTGGCATTACAATATTTCAGTGTTTGTATTACCAGCAATGCATCTGAGACAATCATATACACTGATCACAACCCATTGACATTTGTGAAGAAATTAAAGGACAAAAATGCCAGGCTGTTTAGATGGAACTTACTGTTGCAGCCCATTCAATTTGACAATTGTACATGTGGCAGGTCGCGAAAACGTGATTGCCGATGTGTTATTGAGACTTGAATGAGATACGGAGGCATTCGGTAGTGGGTGTGCCACGGCCTGAATTTACATGTCATTGTGCATGTTTGCACGTGTATAGTTAGTACTGTGTATGTGCGTGTTTTAGACTACTGACCAGTTTGGTTTTGAAGGGTTTTAAAAATGAAGCCATCTTTTGATATTGATGTTTTTTTTTGGAAGGGGAGAGGTGTCACAAAACTGATCTTTTATCCTAAAAGCTGTTCCTTTTCTCAAGAATGCTGTGTCCTTGGTTTTTTCAGAGGGGTCATAAACAGGGCCAGGCTCCAAAATGGCTGTTTTTGTACAGAGATGAAAGACCTTTATGTTTATACGTAAACAGATGAGACTTTAGGCCAAAGCTTTTATGTTTTTAGAAGTAACCTGTATAAGTCAAGCGGGTGTGGCCAGCTCTCTAGTTGAGCAGTTCTGTCCAGAACTAGTTGGGGAGTTTAACTGTGGGCTATGTGGAAACAGGCTGCTTGGCTCTCTCTCCTTCTTGTTGCGGTTCTGTTCGCCGAGCTGGGAATTTGTGTTGCAGATGTTTCGTCCCCTGTCTAGGTGACATCCTCAGTGCTTGGGAGCCTCCTGTGAAGCGTTTCCGTGATGTTTCCTCCAGCATTTCTCCAGCACAGAAGTGCTTCACAGGAGGCTTCCAAGCACTGAGGATGTCACCTAGACAGGGGATGAAACGTCTGCAACACAAATTCCCAGCTCGGCGAACAGAACCACAACAACGAGCACCCGAGCTACAAATTTTCTCCCAAACTCTCTCTCCTTCTGCCCTTCTAACCTTGACCTGTAAGCCTTTGTTTCATTTTTACTGTGTTTCAGGGGTTTACTTATTGGGACTGTTGTGTATATTCTGAACAGCATAATTAAGTCTAGTTTGAATAGACTGAGTTCTGTTGGGGCTCTTTATTCTGTTCTTTGTGTTTCATTGTGTAATTTTGTGAATAAAATTTTGTCTGTTTTAAAACCTGGTAGTCAACCCAGCTGACTTATTCCGGGTAATTATCGCTGGACACTTATCAAAACAAATTGCAAAGTTATGGTCTGGGCTGCCTGCTGAAGAATGTTTTGAGTGGCCTGGCCTAGTCCATAACAACAGCAATGTCCTGCCAATGATGGGGTTCAATGTAATTTAGAAATTACTGATAACGAGCAATATTTCTCACTGATGTGAGGAGAAGTTAGCCTTCAGACCTTCAAGGGTAAAAGCAGGAAAGAAAAAACATGCTGGTAAGTCGGAAGACTGCAGATGAAACAGGTATGTCATTGATAATGACAGCAAAGCTCACAGAGCCTGTGACAACACTCAGGGACCCAGGGAGATAGTGAGGAAAGAGATCAATCTGAGACTGGTACAATTGACAACAGAAGTGAGTCAAACAGTCAGGGCAGGCAGGGACAAGGTAGGACTAATAAATTAAACTGCATTTGTTTCAGTGCAAGGGGCCTAACAGGAAAGGCAGATGAACTCAGGGCATGGTTAGGAACATGGGACTGGGATACCATAGCAATTACAGAAACATGGCTCAAGGATGGGCAGGCTTGGCAGCTTAATGTTCCAGGATACAAATGCTACAGGAAGGATAGAAAGGGAGGCAAGAGAGGAGGGGGAGTGGCATTTTTGATAAGGGTTAGCATTACAGCTGTACTGAGGGAGGATATTCCCGGAAATACGTCCAGGGAAATTATTTGGGTGGAACGGAGAAATAAGAAAGGGATGATCACCTTATTGGGATGGTATTATTGACCCCCTAATAGTCAAGAGGCAAATTGAGAAACAAACTTGTAAGGAGGTCTCAGCTATCTGTAAGAATAATCTGTAACTGGTAGTTATGGTAGGGGATTTTAACTTTCCAAACATAGACTGGGACTGCCATAGTGTTAAAGGTTTAGATGGAGAAGAATTTCTTAAGTGCGTACAAGACAATTTTCTGATTCAGTATGTGGATGTACCTACTGGAGAAGGTGCAAAACTTGACCTACTCTTGGGAAATAAGGCAGGACAGGTGACTGAGGTGTCAGTGGGAGTACTTTGGGACCAGCGACCATAATTGTATTCGTTTTAAAATAGTGATGGAAAAGGATAGACCAGATCTAAAAGTTGAAGTTCTAAATTGGAGAAAAGCCAATTTTGACGGTATTAGGCAAGAACTTTCGAAAACTGACTGGAGGCAGATGTTCGCAGGTGAAGGGACGGCTGGAAAATGGGAAGCCTTCAGAAATGAAATAACAAGAATCTAGAGAAAATATATTCCTGTCAGGGTGAAAGGGAAGGCAGGTAGGTATGGGGAATGCTGGATGACTAAAGAAATTGAGGGTTTGGTTAAGAAAAAGAAGGAAGCATATGTCAAGTATAGACAGGATATATCGAGTGAATCCTTAAAAGAGTACAAAGGAAGTAGGAGTATACTAAAGAGGGAAATCAGGAGGGCAAAAAGGGGATATGAGATAGCTTTGGCAAATAGAATTAAGGAGAATCCAAAGGATTTATACAAATATATTAAGGACAAAAGGGTAACTAGGGAGAGAAGAGGGCCCCTCAAAGATCGGCAAAGTGGCCTTTGTGTGGAGCAACAGAAAATGGGGAGATACTAAATGAATATTTTGCATCAGTATTTACTGTGGAAAAGGATATGGAAGATATAGACTGTAGGGAAGTAGATGGTGACATCTTGCAATTTGTCCAGATTACAGAGGAGGAAGTGCCGGATGTCTTGAAATGGTTTAAGGTGGATAAATCTCCAGGACCTGATCAGGTGTACCCGGGAACTCTGTGAGAAGCTAGAGAAGTGATTGCTGGGTCTCTTGCTGAGATATTTGTATCATCGATAGTCACAGGTGAGGTGCCGGAAGACTAGAGGTTGGCAAATGTGGTGCCACTGTTTAAGAAGGGCAGTAAAGACAAGCCAGGGAACTATAGACCGGTGAGCCTGACCTCAGTGGTGGGCAAGGTGTTGGAGGGAATCCTGAGGGACAGGATGTGCATATATTTTGAAAGGCAAGGACTGATTCGGGATAGTCAACATGGCTTTGTGCGTGGGATGTCTCACAAACGTGATTGAGTTTTTTTGGTCAGTAACAAAGAAGATTGATGAGGGCAGAGCAGTAGATGTGATCTATATGGACTTCAGTATGGCGTTTGACAAGGTTCCCCATGGGAGACTGATTAGCAAGGTTAGATCTCATGGAATACAGGGAGAACTAGCCATTTGGATACAGAACTGGCTCAAAGGTAGAAGACAGAGGATGGTGGTGGAGGGTTGTTTTTCAGACTGGAGGCCTGTGACCAGTGGAGTGCCACAAGGATTGGTGCTGGGTCCTCTATTTTTTGTCATTTACATAAATGATTTGGCTGAGAACATAAGAGGAACAGTTAATAAGTTTGCAGATGACACAAAAATTGGAGGTGTAATGGATAGTGAGGAGGGTTACCTCAGATTACAACAGGATCTTGACCAGATGGGCCAGTGGGCTGAGAAGTGGCAGGTGGAGTTTAATTTAGATAAATGTGAGGTGCTGCATTTTGGGAAAGCAAATCTTAGCAGGACTTATACACTGAATGTAAAGGTCCTAGGGAGTGTTGCTGAACAAAGAGACCTTGGAGTGCAGTTTCATATCTCCTTGAAAGTGTAGTCGCAGGTAGATAGGATAGTGAAGAAGGCATTTGGTATGCTTTCCTTTATTGGTCAGAGTATTGAGTACAGGAGTTGGGAGGTCACGTTGTGGCTGTACAGGACATTGCTTAGGCCACTGTTGGAATATTGCGTGCAATTCTGGTCTCCTTCCTATCAGAAAGATGTGAAACTTGAAAGGGTTCAGAAAAGATTTACAAGGATGTTGCCAGGGTTGGAGGATTTGAGTTATAGGGAGAGGCTGAACAGGCTGGGGCTGGAGCGTCGGAGGCTGAGGGGTGACCTTATAGAGATTTACAAAATTATGAGAGATACGGATAGGATAAATAGACAAAATCTTTTTCCTGGGGTCGGGGAGTCCAGAACTAGAGGGCATAGGTTTCGGGTGAGAGGGGAAAGTTATGAAAGAGACCTAAGGGGCACAGAGGGTGGTAAGTGTATGGAATGAGCTGCCAGAGGAAGTGGTGGAGGCTGGTACAATTGCAATATTTAAAAGGCATTTGGATGAGTATATGAATAGGAAGGGTTTGGAGGGATATGGGCCGGGTGCTGGCAGGTGGAACTAGATTGGGTTGGGATATCTGGTCGGCATAGACGGGTTGGACCGAAGGGTCTGTTTCCATGCTGTGCATCTCTATGACTCTAATTGTCAATCATCTTCTAACTGTAGCATTACTGATGTCAATGCCTCCACCAAAGAGACTCAATCTCTTTCAGTATAAAAAAGGTTGCTGTGCATCTCTATGACTCTACGACTCTATGACTGCCTGAGTTAAAGCCAAAATCCAATGTACAAAAAGGAAACCTTGAACGGTGCAGTAATTCAAGCTGAATCAGCAACAACTTAAAAAAACAAGTGCAGCTCCAATCAAGTATTGTGCATGTATGCCATGAAGTATAAATATATAGGTGTTCTATGAGGCAGGGCTCAATAATCTTTTTCGGATGAAGTTTGTATTTGAATTTACTTTGTAGAAGTGCTAGGAGCCAAGTCAGGGGTAAAGTGTTCTCAGAGCTGGAGACATGCTTTTCCCAGAAATGTTAGAAATGCTATTATAATTTGTGGACAAAATTTATGAGTAAGAAGATTATAAATGCATTTGAGGCATAATCAGACTTTGATAAGTTTAGAAAGGAGGATGGCTTTTTTTTTGAAGAACATATAATGGAATTTGAAATACTACCTCCAAGATTGCAAAAATTCTACTTGGAGATTCTCAATTCAGTGATTGCCTTTAAATTGTTGCACCATACTGAAATGTTCAACATAGATCGACTCCTCAGGCACAATTATCCCCTCCTTAAGGTGGTGAGAATAATGAATCTGATGACATAATCGGGCGTAGTCAAAAATCAGCTCTTTGCTGTTGAGTTAAACTGTCACCACTACCTCCTCCCTCTTTCGATGGCAAGATAAAGTTTGCAGATATTTGCATCTTTTTAATTACACAACTCGGTGTCATGACATGTCTAGTGAATTAGTTTCAGTGCAATTGAGAAATTCAACGCTTCAAAAACTTGCCTACGAAAACAAAGCTCGTACATGTCAAGTTGGGGGGCTTTTGCCCCAAGTCGAGGTGCTCCAAGTTGCAACTGTTGCTGACCATTTTCCTTTCCTTCACTTTAGATGAAACTACTAGAACTGCAGCAGGTACCTCCATGGTCACTGGATAGAATGTGTTTCTGGACTCTCCAGCCACACAACTGGACAATGGCAATATATACCAGTCTTAGAAAATTGAGTTGCTTATTATTGGGCAGGCTCAGACAGCACTTCTTTCTTTGATAGCTTTTGTGGGCAGGAGCAGCAAGCAAGCTCTGGCTGAGAGGTAAACATTTCATACAGACTGCCCGAAACGTCGATTCTCCTTCTCCTTTGATGCTGCCTGACCTGCTGCGATTTTCCAGCAACACATTTTTAAGCTCTGATCCCCAACATCTGCAGACCTCACTTTCTCCTATTTCATACAGACAGACAGGCAGGCAGCTTGTGCCAGCAGGAAACAGTGAAATATACGTGTAACAGTTGGAGAGAAGAGGATTATGTCACTGTAAAGCACGGTGCTGCATCACCCTGTTATGGACCAGGCTAGACACCTCAAAACATTTCAAGAAGGTAGCCCAGACCCTAACTTTTCTTGTTGTTTTAAGCAGGTGTAGAGTGGAATATCCAGGAGGGACGCAGATGGCGCAACCACTTAGTTTTAAACAAAACAGAAGTTATTTGCAAGATTACTGAATGAAACACAAACAAAAGAGAAGAGAATACAGAATAACTTGACTATTTAAAAACTCAGTTGACTCTATCACAACTTAATGATGCTATTTCAAATTCTTGCAACATCCCCATAAGCACCCCCTTGGTAAAAAATGTAAAATCAAACACAGGTTCTTATAGGAGAGATGTCAGAGAGACAGGATCAGCTTGGAACTGCTTCTTTGACCAGCAGCCTCAAACTGCTTGCTCAAACTAAACCAAACTAAAACCAGAGTAAAGCTGAGCTGGGAGAACTGGCTACTCCCATTTCATTGTACAAGTGCTCTTTTAAAACTTATCTTCAAGTAGATAAACCCAGACATTTCAGAACCTATAATTTTACAATCTCCCCAAAAAAAAACAAAGACAACTTAACCTCGTTAATGGAGCAGCGTCATCTCAACACACATCACAAGTTCAAGCAATTGGTCTAATATGAGACCAGGAATCTTTGCCATATCAGTCCAGGGACTGGGCCGCATTTCTCCTGCCAATCAAATCCAAGCTTTCCAGGCCTTGCTGGTCAGTCACAGTGTCACTGCGACATCACTCTGGGGGATGGGCCTTGGCCAGTAGAAGCTGTCCAGCCAGCACTGCAAAGAAAAGTATTGGAACTATAGACCAATAAGCTTAACATCTGTGGTGGGTAAGTTACTCGAGGTGATTCTGAGGGATAAGTTAAACAGGCATTTATGAACACACCATTTGGTAGGAGTAGTCAACATGGCTTTGTGAGTAGGAGATTATTTCTCATAAATTTGTCAGAGTGCACTGGTGAAGTGACCAGCAAAGTTAATGAGTGCAGGACAGTAGACGTAGTCTATATAGATTTCAGTAAGATCTTTGATAAGGTTCCACAAGGTAGGCTAATCTGGAAGGTTAGATCACTTGGAATTCAGGGTGAGCTGGCAAATTGGATACAAAATTGGCTTGATGGTAGGAAGCAGAGGGTAATAGTGGAAGGATACTTGTCAGACTGAAGGCCTGTGACTAGTGGAGTGCCTCAGGGGTCAGTGTTGTCCCATTACTGTTTTTTATCTATATCAATGAGTTGGATGAGAATGTAGAAGGCATGATTAGTAAGTTTACAGATTACACTTAAATAGGCAGTATCATGGACTATGAGGAAGGTTATCAGAAATTGCAGGAGGATCTTGGTCCCTGGCTGGGAAAGTGGGCCGCGAAATGGCAAATGGAGTTTAATATCAATAAGTGCGAGGTCTAGCATTTGGAAAGTCAAATCAAGGTCGGAGTTTCATGCTGAATGGTTTGGCCATAAGGGGTGTAGTGGAACAGAGGGATCTTGGAATTCAGGTTCACAGTTCTCTGAAAGTGATAGGGTAGACTGGGTTCACAGGTAGACATGGCAGTGAAGAAGGCACTTGGCACACTGGCCTTCATCAGCCAAAGCACTGAGTATAGAAGGTGGGAAGTTATATTGCAGTTATAGAGGACATTGGTGAGGCTGCACTTGAAGTATTGTATTCAGTTTTGGTCACCTTGCTATGGGAAGGATGTTATTAAGCTGGAAAGAGTGCAGAAGAAATTCACAAGGATGTTGCCTCGTCTTAATGGTCTGAGTTATAGGGAGAGGTAAGACAAGCTATTACATTTCTCTTTAGAGCATAGGAGATTGAGGGTGGTGGCCTTATACAGGTATATAAGATTATGAAAGGAATGGATAGGGTGAATACACTCTGACTTTTTCCCAGGGTTGGGGAATTGAGGACTGGAGGGCATCAGTTTAAGGTTAGAGGGAAAAGAATAAAAGGGAAACTGGGGGAATCCAAGATGGCAGCGATCTGAGAGGTCTGCTTTGCTGAGCTCTGTATCTCAGTACAGGCGAAGTGGCACACTCACCTCCCCACGTAAGTTATTTCTATGAAAATTCAGCATTTACAGAGCTCTAGAACTTATACATTTTTTTTATAAAGTCTGTTTTATTAAAGAGACATGACAAAGGGTAAAGGCTCCAGCAAGTCCCAACGCAGGGGACACTGAGGAATCGGACACTTCTGCAGCTACAGCTCCTTCCACAAGTCCATTGGCGTTGCTCACTCACTAGGCCCTGGTTACGAAACTGCGAGAGATGATTGAGTCGCCGATTGAGGAGGGGTTCCGCGTCAGACTGGACCCAATCACAGGCATGCTGTACAAGCACAAGGAGCAGCTGGAAGGCCTTGGATGCCAAACGGAAGAAGTAGAAAGAAGGCCTGCAGCCTCAGAAACTGCGACTGACTCTACAAAAGAGGTTGAACAGCAGACCTCAGCATCAGAGACAGAGATCGAGTCCTCGGCAGGGCAAATCCAGGCCTACAAATAGGTTGGGGCCTTGACCGACCAGGTCGATGATCCGGAAAATTGAGGTCAGAGGAAAAATATCGGATCGTTGGACTGTCAGAGGGAGTGTAAGGAGGACAGCTAGCAAGCTTTTTTGAAGACTGGTTGCCACAGTTTCTTGGCTGGGGTGTGAAGGCGGACCGGCTGAAGGTTGACAGAGCTCACCGGGTTGCGCAGATCCAGTCTGGATTGGCGCCCCCACCCCATCCTGGTATGATTTCAAAGATACAGGGACAAGGAGGGAGTCCTGGAATCTTCTAGAAAGATGGGGAAAGATCCACAAGCCCTGACGTATCAGGGAATTAAGAAAATGATCTTTCAGGACTTCTCTGTGGCAGTGATCATAAAAGGAAATTGTTTGATGAGGTCAAGAAAAAATTAAAGGACCTTGGTATTCAATATTTAATGAGATACCCAGTGGGGTTTTTGGTGTTACTCATGAGGAGACGATGTGGTCATTTGACTCCTCAGAGCAAGTGAAAAATTTCTTGGACAATTTAATATTATTCGGATGGATTTATATCCTGGACAATAATTTTTTTTTACTCTTACTGCGTTTCTTGTAACGTTACCCTTTTCTTAAAAGAAGCTGCTGTTGGGGTGTTTTTATTTATCTGATTAGGATTGATGTTGGAATATAGTCGGGGGCAGAGTGCTTATCATTTTGTCTGTTTCCTTCTATTGCTTTGGTCTGGGGCACGCCTCAAGCTGGATGGACGAGTGGAGATGTGCGTGAGAGGTGACCGTGCCTTCTATGGGCAGGGATAGAGTTCCCCATTAAGTGTCTTTCGTGTTTTGTTTTTAGTTCAGTGTTTTGGTTTTTCATAAATAGACTCCATGAGTCTTCTTTTGAAATTGCCCAGTATGCTGTGAGTCGCATTCTTCCTCTCGACAAGTCAAAGGTGGTTGTAAAGGATCATGGCGAGCAGTGTTCTTAAATGGTACACCTGGAATATTAGAGGGATCCATTCGCCAGTTAAAAGGAAAAAGATGTTGTCGAGCCTTAAAAAGGAGAGGGTGGATGTTGCCCTGTTGCATGAGACTCAACTTAATGACAAGGAACTCTTGACATTAAGCAGGTGTTTTTCTCATCCTTTAACATTAAAAGCAGGGGTTGATCTTACTCATCCAATTAATTTAATAGATTGTGTTAAAAATGAATATGGTCAACTTGTTCTCCTTAAGGCTCGAATACATGGTGAGGAATATGGTCCTGGATTGTCTATTGTCCTCCAGCCGAACCCCTTAAGCTTTTGACTGATGCACTAAGCTGATGGCCGTTGCATCACAGCATATCATTATGGGGAGGACTTTAATTACCTTATGGATCCTGTGCTGGTTAGAATACCCAAAGCCCCCCCAAAGCTTTCTCCACATTCTAAATATTTGGGTGATCTATGTGTGGAATTGGGGTTGGTAAATGTTTGGAGAGTCCCTATGGGCAGGGACTTTACATTCTTTTCCAATCCTCATAAACGCCATACGAGGATTGATTTTGTTTTGCCCTAACTCCCACGGCTCTTCTAGATTCGGTGATATCTTGTTCAATTGGGAACAATGCCATCTCTGGTCATGCAGCAGTGTATTTAGTGGTTGAGATTAAGGGTCATGCAATGAGCTCATGGTACTGGTGAATAGGTCCCTTCGTCCTAAAGACAGTAAGTTCGTTGAGTACTTTGAGGGAATTTGAAGCATTTTTGGCCACCAACGCGGGTACGGCTAGTAATCCGTCCATTCTTTGGGAGACTGCGAAGGCCCATGCTCGAGGGATAATTATCTCATACTCAGCCAGTCAGAAGCGATGGAAGGGAGAGCAGCAGCATCTGCTCCAGGCACGATTGAAGGCAGCTGAGATGCCATATTACAGTAGACCTTCAGTGACGAAGCTGCAGAGGATCCCAGCCCTTCAATCTACCTTAAACTCCATGCTTATGCATACAGCCAGGACACGGAACTTTCCTTTGCAAAGCAAAGATTGTTTGAGCATGGTGATAAGCCAGGTAGACATTTGGCATAGCTAGTTAGGAAGAAGAATGCCTCCCAATCTATTGCTTCTAATAGGGAAGGGAATGGTTTAGTCTGATAAACCTAATGCCATGAGAGGAAGAATTTCAAACAAGTGTAGGTTTAATAATTGATGCTCTTGATGTCGACATGGTTGGACATTGAAGCTCCCAGACCAAGTGTCCTCTTATCAACCTGTTGTTTTTAGACAAAAAGAGGACAGTTGTGGAACATTACTGTAATCCAACAGTTACTAAGATGGTCAAAGCATGGAGGACAATGAGGCAGATGGAGGGTAATTTGTCTAAAATATCTTTCCTTACTCCAATAATTGGCATGCCGGGTTTCCGGCCAGGGACAATGTATCCCAGGTTTAAACTTTGGGCAGATAGGGGTGCCTCTTGTTTGGATGATCTATTTGAGGGTAAAACGTTGATGTCAGTTGATCAAATAACTCGGAACTATGGATTGTCAAGTAGGGATGTCTTCCATTTCTTTCAAATTAGAGATTTTATTTGAAAGGCGACCACTCTCTTGACCAAATGTTATAGATCTGATACGGAAAAGAGGCTGCCTCAGGCTAAGAGCACTCTTTCAGTGAGTCTATTATTTGTTGTGGGGAGGTTCCTTAAATGACATCAAGTGTCTGTGTGAGGTCTGGGAGAGAGAGTTAGGAGTTGAGATCACTTCAGAAACATGGGAGGACATTTGTGAGAATATGAAGAAGATTTCGATATGTAATAGGACCCGTGCTATGCAGTTAAAGATTCTTCATAGGGCTCATCTGGCTCCAGATCATCTTGCAAAGTATAAGCAGGGAGCATTTTCAATGTACCCTGAATGTAAAATAAATATGAGTACCCTCACTCATTGTCTATGGTCCTGCTGCAGGCCCCGTGTGTATTGGAGTGCTGTGGCAGAAGTAACAGAGAGGCCAAAGTCAAGGAGGTCCCGGTCCCTTTGCCCCTGGGTCTGCCGAATTTATCTCCCTTAGATATACATGGGAAAAAGCTTTTTAACATTCTCGCTGTTTGTGAGGAAGAACATGCTGATGAGCTGGGTGTCTGAGAACTGCCCGGCTTTGTTGGGGTACCATAAATTAATTATGGAACACACTCCTCTAGACTTTCTTACAAATATGGTGCACCAGAAACGGACAACTTTTACAAGACATGGCAGCCCTTTCTGAATTATTTAGAAGTAGATCTGTTTGCCATTTTGATTAGGGCTTTTGTCTAGCCATGATGGTTTAGTCTGATCAACCTAATGCCATGAGAGGAAGAATTTCAAACAAATGTAGGTTTAATAATTGATACTCTTGAAGGTTGAGAGCTATGGTCTTGTTGTGCTGAGCGACATTACTTACTTACTTATTGATTTGTAATAAGTGTAGTTTTGATTTCTTTTGTAGAGTTGTATAGTAGTTGGTTTATTGTTTATTGTTGTTTTTGATGTTATGATGCTTTATTTTCATATTTTTAAAACTTTCTAATTTTGTCAAAAAAAATTTTCAAATATTTTTTAAAACTGAGATCGGATAACTTAAAGTACATGGACAACAGTGTTTCTTTTTCCTTTTTCTCTCTCCTTTAAGAAAATGTCGCTGAATTTTTTTTATATTAATGTGTGTTAATGTATATTTGGGGATGGGTTGAGTGTCTAATTTTAATTTCCTTGTTAATTTTTTTTTGTTTTCTCTTTCGTTTTCCGCTTGTGTCATGTTAGGATTGATCTTTTCCCAACCCCTGCATTATCTTTGGATTCGACAACATCCTGTATAATTGAAAATATCATTATTTCAAACTACGCTACAGTATATTTAGAGACTCAGGTTAAGAGCAATGTTTGGGACACTGCTAAGGCTTACAACCAGGGGGATAATTATTTTCTACTCTGCCAGTCAGAAGCAATAGAAAGGGGAGCAACAACGCCTGCTTGAGGCACAGTTAAAGACCGCTGAAAAGGCATATTTTGATAAGCCATTGGTGGCTAAGCTGCAGTGGGTTACTAGCTCTTTAGTCCACCTTGAATTCTTATGCAGACAGCAAGGTAGGAACTTTCCTTTGTGAAACAAAGACAGTTTGAACATGGTGACAAGTCAGGCAGGAGAAGGAATGCTCCTCAAACCATTAACTCAATTAGGGATGGGATTGGGATGGTCACTTGAGACTCCAAAAAGATCAATGCTGCATTTTGGAAATTTTATTTCGAACTATACCAGTCTGAACGTTGTGAGGATGGATGGGCTAAGATGGAGTCTTCCTTGAAGAACCTGGATGTTCCAGATGTTACCTCTGAACGGGCATCTTTCCTTAATGCCCCTTTATCAGTACAAAAAGTACAGAAGGCTGTGAAACAGATGCAGAGTGGGAAGGTGCCTGGGTCTGATGGTCGCCCTAGTGAGTTTTACAAAGAATTTATAAGTATACTGTCGGGATTAATATTAGACATGTTTAATTACTCGTATAGCCACAATCGCCTCCTGCCATCCTTGACAGAGGCTAATATTACCCTCATTCTTAAGAAATGGAAGATTCCAGAGGAATTTGCTTCCTATAGACCAATCTTACTTTTAAATTCTGATTTTAAAATTGTGTCTAAGGTTCTTGCGTTAAGATTGGAAACGGTGCTGCCTTCCATTGTCAAGGACCCACCAGACTGGTTTTTTTTAAAAAGGCCGTAGATCCTCTAATAACACTAGGAGGTTGCTGAATATGATTCAAGCTTATCAACAGCAGTCGGTTTTGGGATAAGTGATCTCCTTAGATGCAAAAAGGCACTTGTTTGGGTCGAGTGGCTGTATCCTTTCTACATCCTTGAACGATTTGGACTGGGGGAGGTTTTAATCAGGTGGGTGAGGGTCCTCTATATTGATCCACTGGTGGCAGTTCTCACCAACAGTGTGAGGTCTAGAAATTTTAATATTCGTAGGGGTAGTCGACAAGGCAGTCTCTCTCACCATTACTTTTCACATTGGCTGATTGAGTTGCTGGCAGAGGCGATCCGTAGTGATCCTAATATAGCCACTTGGGAAGTAGGATCTAAATCGCATAAGATCACATTATGCGCAGATGATGTTCTTGTTTTTTTGTCAAATCCAGTGGCCTTGGTATCCCATTTGATACAATGTACCAATTCATTTGGCTCCTTTATGGATTATAAGATTAATTTCTCGAAATCGGAGGCTATGCCTATGGAGGGTCTTAGGAGAATATCTGAGGTCGAGGGTGAATCACCATTCCTCTTCAAACAGTCACAGGATGGTTTTCTTTATTGAGGCATCTTTGTTAAGTTGTTGTTTAAGGTAAATTTGGCCCATTTGCTTGACAGGATTAAGCAAGGTCTTCAGCGATGGGAGGCGCTTCCAATACCCTGACTAGGCCGGGTGGCTTTTATCAAAGTGAATGCTCTCGCCTGTTTGCTATATTCTATACATATGCTCCCCTTAATGTTTCCTCGGCAAACACTCCAGAGACTTAATAGTCGGTTTAGCTCCTTTATTTGATGTCACAGGTGACCTCTTATCAAGCTGGCTAACTTGCAGTTGCCTCATAGGTTGGGGGGGATATTAAAAGAGCTGAAAATGTGTTGCTGGAAAAGTGCAGCAGGTCAGGCAGCATCCAAAGAGCAGGAGAATCGACGTTTTCGGGCATGAGCCCTTCTTCATGAAGGGCTCATGCCCGAAAATGTCGATTCTCCTGCTCTTTGGATGCTACCTGACCTGCTGCGCTTTTCCATTCTCCTCGGGATATTAAAAGATACCTGTTAAGTTCCCTTCTATCTCCTTCTGTTAGTGACTGGGCTGGTGAGGATCTGGCATCAATATGGCTAAATATTGAGGCCTCCCAGGCAGTGTCCCCTCATTTTAGATAAAATGAAGATGGCTACAGAATATTGCTGTAATCTGATAATTATTAAGAGTGAGGGCAATATATCCAAAATGTGCTCTCTTACCCCTATAGCTGGTATGCCGGGCTTTCATCCAGGGATAATAGACCCCCGGATTTAAGCTCTGGCCTGCTAGGGGAAATCTCCTCCTTGGGTGATTTATTTGAAGGTGAAATGATGATGTCCTTCGACCAACTAGCCTGTCAGTGTGGCTTTGCTAGTAGAAACCTTTTTCACTTATTTCAGGTCAGCGATTTTATTCAAAAAGGAACCACGCTTTTGACCGACCCCTACAGATCTATTACGGAGAAGAGGGTGCTCCATGCTACAAGTACTCTCTCTATTAGTACTCTGTACCTATTGGTAGGTGGCGATCTTTCAGAAGACATTGAGCGGCTTTGTGGGGTCTGGGAGAGAGATATAGGGGTTGAGATCTCTATGGAGAAATGGGAGGATATCTGCATGAATGCAAGGAAGATTTTGATTTGTCATAGGACCATGCCATGCAGTTAAAGATTCTGCATAGGGTCCATTTGGCCCCAAATTGTCTCTCAAAATTTAAGGAGGGAGTATCTTCATTATGTCCAAAGTGCAAAATAAGTATCAATACTCTCACTCATTATCTGTGGTCTTGCCATAATCTCCGTACGTATTAAAGTGCTGTGGTAGGAGTTATAGAGAAGGGGCTTGCAGATCGAAGTTAAGATGGACCCTATCTCTCTTCTCCTGGGCCTACCCAATATATCTTCTCTGACACTCATGGGAAAAATATTTTAATATTCTCACTTTGTGTGCAACGAAAAATATTCTAATGCGCTGGGTTTCTGAAACCCCGCACCCCGCCCAGGTCTGTTAGGTTGGCAGAGACTTATCATGGAATATATTGCTCTGGACATTTTTACGAATATGGTACACCGGAAAACTGAAAATTTTTGTAGGATATGGCAGCCCTTTTTGGACCATCTGGATATAGATTTATCTAACACCTTAACGAGGGCTTTTGCGTAGCCATGACAGTTTAATCCAGCATTCTTGATGTCCTTGAGGGAAGAACTTCGAATAAATTCGTGTGTAACATTCAATGCTCTTAGAGGTCGGGAGCTAATGTTTTGTTGTACTGAGCTGTTTTATTTATCATTACCTTTACTGATTTTCTTATTTTACCCGTGAGTACAGTTGTGTTTTGTTTGTGTTTTTTTTTCTCATTGTTATATAAATATCTAATATTTTTTGTTGGTTTGTTGGAATTGTAATTTTTTGTAATTTTATAAAAAGATCTTTCAATAAAACTATGGTTTAGATGTGATTACACAATGAATTATCCTAAATGGAATAGCATGGTTTTCAAAACTACAGACATAGAAATTTTGAAAGGAGAAAACGGTGACACCAGTCAGGCAAAGGGAATTGTACTAGTTACTGGAAGCTTCAGTACAATAATGAAGCTTTTGGTCAAAAACTTTATTAAACAGTGAGTGCATGTCCACAGTGTGTGGAGTGTAAATAATAAAGATCAAAGTAAAGTGAAGGAATGTATGATTCCTGATAAGATTTGGGAATGGCAACTTGCTGTAATCAATATAAAAAGTAGAGTAAACCATTTTATCAGCCGTTTTAATCTTGCGTGGGTGTAGTATCAAGTGAACTACTCTCACTGATAAGTAGGCCTTCTATGAAAAAGGCTCAAATGAAACCGGACATGGAACATGACAAAGCAATTATTTTTATGTAGTCAATATATTTACAGTTTACACAATTCAGACTTCATTAATTTCTTTAACAATATCTAACTTTTCTCTAATCAAACAATTAATCAAATGTGCTTCATCATTTTCTGTGATTTATTCAGATTCTGTAAGTACGTAATTAGTGCCAAGTAGTTAAGATGAATGCACCCCAAGAGTTTGGTTTCTGTTCTAGAACATAGAACAATACAGCACAGAACAGGCCCTTCGGCCCACGATGTTGTGCCGAACATCTATCCTAGATTAAGCACCCATCCATGTACCTATCCAATTTCCGCTTAAAGGTCGTCAATGATTCTGACTCTACCACTCCCACGGGCACCGCATTCCATGCCCCCACCACTCTCTGGGTAAAGAACCCACCCCTGATATCTCCCCTATACCTTCTACCCTTCACCTTAAATTTATGTCCCCTTGTAATACTCTGTTGTACCGGGGAAAAAGTTTCTGACTGTCTACTCTATCTATTCCCCTGACCATCTTATAAACCTCTATCAAGTCACCCCTCATCCTTCGCCGTTCCAACGAGAAAAGGCCGAGAACTCTCAGCCTGTCCTCGTATGACCTATTCTCCATTCCAGGCAACATCCTGGTAAATCTTCTCTGCACCCTCTCCAAAGCTTCCACATCTTTCCTAAAGTGAGGCGACCAGAACTGCACACAGTACTCCAAATGTGGCCTAACCAAAGTCCTGTACAGCTGCAACATCACTTCACGACTCTTGAATTCAATCCCTCTGCTAATGAACGCTAATACACCATAGGCCTTCTTACAAGCTCTATCCACCTGAGTGGCAACTTTCAAAGATCTATGTACATAGACCCCAAGATCCCTCTGTTCCTCCACCTGACTAAGAACTCTACCGTTAACCCTGTATTCCGCATTCTTATTTGTTCTTCCAAAATGGACAACCTCACACTTGACAGGGTTGAACTCCATCCGCCACTCCTCAGCCCAGCTCTGCATCATATCTAAGTCCCTTTGCAGCCGACAACAGCCCTCCTCACTGTCCACAACTCCACCAATCATCTGCAAATTTACTGACCCACCCTTCGACTCCCTCATCCAAGTCATCAATAAAAATTACAAACAGCAGAGGTCCCAGAACTGATCCCTGCGGAACTCCACTTGTAACTGGGCTCCAGGCTGAATATTTACCATCTACCACCACTCTCTGACTTTGACCGGTTAGCCAGTTTTCAATCCAATTGGCCAAGTTTCCCTCTATCCCATGCCTCCTGACTTTCCGCATAAGCCTACCATGGGGAACCTTGTCAAATGCCTTACTAAAATCCATGTACACTACATCCACTGCTCTACCCTCATCCACATGCTTGGTCACCTCCTCAAAGAATTCAATAAGACTTGTAAGGCAAAACCTACCCTTCACAAATCCGTGCTGGCTGTCCCTAATCAAGCAGTGTCTTTCCAAATACTCATAGATCCTATCCCTCAGTACCCTTTCCATTAATTTGCCTACCACAGAAGTAAGACTAACTGGCCTGTAATTCCCGGGGTTATCCCTATTCCCTTTTTTGAACAGGGGCACAACATTCGCTACTCTCCAGTCCCCTGGTACCACCCCCGTTGACAGTGAAGACGAAAAGATCATTGCCAACGG
Organism: Hemiscyllium ocellatum; assembly: GCF_020745735.1. Classification (NCBI taxonomy): domain Eukaryota; kingdom Metazoa; phylum Chordata; class Chondrichthyes; order Orectolobiformes; family Hemiscylliidae; genus Hemiscyllium; species Hemiscyllium ocellatum. The sequence continues at coordinate 40,346,216 of NC_083418.1, forward strand.
TACTGCAATTTCCTCTCTTGCTTCCCACATAATCCTAGGATATATCCCGTCAGGCCCGGGGGACTTGTCTATCCTCAAGTTGTTCAAAATGTCCAACACATCTTCCTTCCTAACAAATATCTCTTCTAGCTTACCAGTCCGTTTCACACTCTCCTCTTCAACAATACAGTCCCTCTCGTTCGTAAATACTGAAGAAAAGTACTCGTTCAAGACCTCTCCTATCTCTTCCGACTCAATACACAATCTCCCACTACTGTCCTTGATCGGACCTACCCTCGTTCTCGTCATTCTCATGTTTCTCACATACGCATAAAATGCCTTGGGGTTATCCTTGATCCTATCCGCCAAGGATTTTTCATGCCCTCTCTTAGCTCTCCTAATCCCTTTCTTCAGGTCCCTTCTGGCTATCCTGTATCCCTCCACTGCTCTGTCTGAACCCTGTTTCCTCAACCTTATGTAAGCCTCCTTCTTCCTCTTTACTAGACATTCAATCTCCCTCGTCAACCAAGGCTCCCTCACACGACCATTTCTTTCCTGCCTGATAGGTACATACATATGAAGGACGCATCGTATCTGCTCCTTGAAAAAGTTCCACATTTCCACCACATCCTTCCCTGACAGCCTATGCTTTCAACTTATGCTCCTCAAATCCTGTCTTACAGCATCGTAATTTCCCTTCCCCCAATTGTAAAATCTACCCTGTTGTGTGCACCTATCTCTCTCCATGACCAAGGTGAAAGTCACAGAATTGTGGTCACCATCACCAAAATGTTCACCCACTAACAAGCCCATCACTTGTCCCGGCTCATTACCGAGTACCAAATCCAATATGGCCTCCCCTCTGGTTGGACAATCTACATACTGAGTTAGAAAAGCTTCCTGGACACACTGCACAAACACCGCCCCATCCAATCTACTTGATCTAAAGAGCTTCCAATCAATATTTGGGAAGTTGAAGTCGCCCATGACTACGACCCTGTGGCTTCTGCACCTTTCCAAAATCTGTTTCCCAATCTGTTCCGAGATGTGGACATCTGTAACATTGTTTTTCCATTACTACTGATAACCTTACCCAGATATTTCCACACTTTCTGTCTTTCTCTTTTGTAATATATGGAGTATTGTGCACAGCTTTGAGTCCCGTATCTCAGGAAGGATGTACTGGCCCTGGAGCGTGTTCAAAGGAATTTCACAAAAATGGTTCCAGGAATGAAAAGCTTAACATATGACGAATATTTGAAGACTGTGGAGCTATGCTCGATGGAGTTTAGAAGGGTGAGGGGTGATCTAACTGAAACATACAGATTACTGAATGGCTTGGACAGAGTAGATGTTGAGTAGATGTTTCCATTGGTAGGAGAGACTAGGACCCGAGGGTACAGCCTTAGAGTGAAGGGAAGACCTTTTAGAACGGAGATAAGGATAAACCTCTCCACCCAGAGTGGTGAATCTATGGAATTCATTTCCACAGAAGACTGTGAAGGCCAAGTCATTGAGTATATTTAAACTGAGATAGATAAGTTCTTGAATATCAAGGGGATCAAGGGTTATGGGGAGAAAGTGGGAGAATGGGGTTGAGAAATTTATCAGCCATGATGGAGCAGATTCTATGGTCTGAATGGCTTATATTCTGTTCTTATGGTCTTACAATCCCTTGGATTGCCAAAATTATAGGGGAAATAAATTCAACTGGCATGAACATACAAAGAGATAAATGAGGTAGAACAGTCACCAGCAGAAGATAAGGTTAGACTGGTTTGAGGGGAAATCAGTGACCAAGACCACATATTTTTGCATGCAGATATTCGTGTCAATGAGTGTCTCATGAATTTAAAGTTAGACATGGAAATAAGTGTGAGAGAAAGTGTGGAATGCAGATGCTGGAGAGTCACACATTCCTGATGAAGGGCTTATGTCCAAAATGTTGACTTTCCTGCTCCTTGGATGCTGCCTGCCTTGCTTTTCCAGCACCACACTTTTCAACTATGGAAATAAATGTGCCTTGGTTTACAAAACACAATTCACAGGTGTCCAATGTTCAAATACATGGTACAGAGAGTATTGCACTTAATGTAGGCTACAGGCAATTCTTCAACATAGGGGACACCAAATACTAAAAAAGAAATTTCCCAACCAAGAATTTTAACTCTTGGGCATAAGAGTGTGTACTGACTTCAATCTTATTAAAAATGTGTAAGACGTTATTAAGCAAAAAAATCAAGAAAAAGCTGGTTTAAAGTTTTGTTGGTCTCCATAAGCACAAGGCAGAAACTAGAAAACAGAATCTTCTGTAGTCAGTTATGTTGGAATAAACAAACTGCTTTCTATCATAAATGATTTGGGAAATGGTCACAAAAATGATCCAGCTGAAATATTTTCCAATCCTATCAAATTGCTGTGAATTCAGATTCCATGTTGTGTCCAAGATCAAAATGCAGTGTTCGTGTTATGAAGATGTGTGCTGTATCTTTAAGAGAGAATGAATGCTGTTCTGAACTGAGAGGTTACAAGATGGCAGTCCCAGAGTGTACTGGAAAATTGAAAATATGTAACATTTGGTGATGAAATGGATAGCTGAGTTTCGGTTGCTGTTTTGACAACAATTCAAATTTAGTCAGTTTAAATTATGCCCCAGAAAACTAAAACCCAATTGAGTTTGAAGTTATTGTTTTGCCAACATCGAATCAATGAGATGATCTGATATTGAGGGGTTGAGGGGTATAAAATGCGGGCATTTCGAAAATTGGTCAGACAGTAACTGCTGTAGAGAGAGAAACTCTCAAAGAAAATAGAAAACACTGTCCATGAAAGGTACTTTTTAACATGAAACATACTTGCACTAAAATGAAAGACAAAAACCCAGGGAGACCCTCAACCAAAAGAAGAAAGACACAGAAGAAGACAGTGACAGTGTGGTTTTGAAATTAAGCTGATGTAATTTCAATAAGTGTCTTATTGGAACATCATATTGTTTTAGAGTTGGTGGCAGATAATAAGCAGTTAAACGAAGGGGGGGGGGGGAGGGCTTAGTGGCGTGAATAATTGTTATTTAATACTCACTTTTAGAGTTAAAAAATAAATTGATGTTATTTTCTTTAAATAATGGAATTTGGGTGCACTCTATTACTCATATTTTAACAGATTATGAGGCAAAGCGAGCTTTTCTGAGTGTTTTGTTTAATTAACAGCGGGGTTCACCTCCATGCTGTGACATAAAAAAAAGGTAACAACAACACTTCAAATGTTCAACAATAATAGTGCAAAGGAAAAAGACTTGGGAGATTATGCTGTATATGCACCTGAAAGGATCTGCAATATTTAGCATTCGATTTTTTGCAGTAAGCATCATGCACTATGACAATTTCATAGGAATGTAGTCAGAGTAAAGAAGAGCTGGGAGGAGACAAGTCTGAGGCTACAATGCTTCTAACAACTTCTGTAGCAATACAGATCATATTCATGTCATCTTTACATAGTTGCTGTACTGCAATAAAATTTCCTATTGTTTATTCATCAAGATTCTTCTAGTTGGGCCGACAAGGTAGCTATTCTCATCCACATAAACTTTAGGCTTGAAGGAACGCACAAATTAACAGATCTCTAAGTCAGAGAGCAACAGTATTGTGTTCTTAGCAATTAAATTCTTTTAACTCTGCCCTTTCATATTGCAAAGCAATAACCAGTCTCAAGCCACTTATTTTGGAGAAGGAATTTGAAAATATTAATGCTGCACGAGAAGCCAGCTTTCAAAATCATTGCAAAAGAAACAGGAGAACCTCTAAAAAAGAGACAAATAGAAGGCAGTTGCATGGATCTGGTTGTTAAGAGTAAAGCAAGGAAACGCAGAGATCCTTTCAGCATTGTATGGACTGCCAAAATACATCAGCAGTGCATACTTAGCTGGAATTATGTAAATATTTGCAGCTCTCTTAAAATTCTTGGGGATAATATTAAGGAAGAGACCAGATGTTTAGTGAGGTAATCAAGCTCATCATGTTCTACAATTATTAATGCATTTCCCCATCCATTCTGCACTGCCTTAGCAACAGTTCTTATTATATCCACTAGGGAGAAAGTGATTAGTGAATCATTGAGTCTGACTGAACATGTTGAAATGGGGGTGGAAGATTAAGAGAGTGCATTCCTCTGGAGTGTTTGGGGAAATTGCTACCTATAACTAAAAAGCTAGTGATCCATATGGCAGAAGCACATTTTTCAAAAGAATAATAATTAGATCACAAGGTATTATATGAAATTTGTTTCTGTATATTTTAAATTAGATTCCCTACAATGTGGAAACAGGCCTTTCAACCCCATCCCAACCCTCCGAAGAGTAACCCACCCAGTTCCATTTCCCTCTGACTAATGGCACATCTTTGGACTGTTGGAGAAAACCCACACAGACACGGTGAGTATGTGCAAACTCCACAAAGACAGTCACCCAAGGCTGGAATCGAACCTGGGTCCCTGGTGCTGTGAGACAGCATTGCTGCTCACTGACCCACTGTGCCACCCCTATATTTGGGAGGAAAGAGAAGTAGGAAGAATCCAATACCCATATTTAAAATATATTGTAGGATGTCTCTCATGAAATGTAGAACACTTAGAAAGTGTAACATCCTGGATGTCTCTGCAGTAACAAAACAGTAACATTAGCTTCAGCATCCTAGACAGTGCAGTAGCATTTAAAGAGAGTGAGATTGGACCATTTTATCAAACTGATGTCCAAGTTGGTAAATGTTCCCAAAGTTATTTAACAAGATTTCTGTTAAATCTGATCAAGGAAGCCAGTTTTATTCCTTCTTCATACCTCTCTTTATTTGAACCATGTCGCAAAAAATTCCAGTGCCTCTCATTTGTGTTCTGCTTATTTTTCTTGTTGTGCCTATAAGTGCTTTGAATTGTTTTATATCTAAAAGGCACAATAGAAAATAAGCTGTTGATCTATTCAATGTAAAATCACATCAGAAATGATTGTGTTGTTGTTGCTACAATATTTGAGTACAGCTGAAAAAATACTCACTTTGTCAAATTAAATTAGATTCCCTACAGTGTGGAAACAGGCCCTTCAGCCCAACAAGTCCACCAAGACCCATTTCCCTACATTGACCCCTGACTAACTCGCCTCACACTATGGGCAATTCACCCAACCTGCACATCTCTTGGAATGTGGGAAAAAACCCACACGGACACAAACTCCACACAGTCGCCCAAGCCCAGAATCAAACCCAGGTCGCTGATACTGTAAGGGAACAGTGCTAAACACTGAACCGCCGTGCCATCCTCATCATAATCTTCACATTTTGCAGTCATTTGAAGACAAAACAAGAAATAAGTTGTAAAAGAAGAGAATTGATATTTTTAATAAGATATTCAGACATGTTATGACACCTATCTTAGATAAGTGAGACTTGAACCCAGGTTCATTACCACTGAGCCTCAAGAGCACTTGAAACAGTCTTATTAAAGTATTTCCAAATCAATCTGTTCAGAAAGATGTTATTATAAATCTCTGCAATACGTGAGGTTTCAATCCAGACCATCTGGCCCAGAAGTAAGGACATTACCACTGCACTACAAGAGCTTTCAAGACAGCCTTTTTACATTTTTCTTTTTTATTTACTTCCAGAAGTGCTTTTATACAAATCTCAATGGCAACCTTTTTTATACTGAGAGAGATTGAGTCTGATTGGTGGAGGCATTGACACCAATAATGCTACAGTTAGAAGATTATTGACACTTAGAGTCATAGAGATGTACAGCAAGGAAACAGACCCTTCGGTCCATTCCGTCCATGCCGACCAGATATCCCAACCCAATCTAGTCCCACCTGCCAGCACCTGGCCCATATCCCTCCAAACTCTTCCTATTCATATATTCATCCAAATGCCTTTTAAATGTTGCAATTGTACCAGCCTCCGCCACTTCCTCTGGCAGCTTATTCCATACACTTACCACCCTGTGTGTGAAAAAATTGCCCCTTAGATCTCTTGTATATTTTTCCCCTCTCACCCTAAACCTATGCCCTCTAATTCTGGACTCCCCCACCCCAAGGAAAAGACTTTGCCTATTTACCCTATCCATACCCTTCATAATTTTGTAAACCTCTATAAGGCCCTCACTCTCCGACACTCCAGGGAAAATAGCCCTAGTCTGTTCAGCCTTTCCCTGAAGCTCAAATCCTCTAGGAGAAAGTGAGGACTGCAGATGCTGGAGATCAGAGCTGAAAATGTGTTGCTGTAAAAGTGCAGCAGGTCAGGCAGTATCCAAGGAGCAGGAGAATCGACATTTTGGGCATGACCCTCAATTCCTGAAGAATTTCCAGCAACACATTTTCAGCTCAAATCCTCCAACCCTGGCAACATCCTTGTAAATCTTTTCTGAACCCTTTCAAGTTTCACAACATCTTTCCGATAGGAAGGAGACCAGAATTGCATGCAATATTCCAACAGTGGCCTAACCAATGTCCTGTACAGCCACAACATGACCTCCCAACTCCTGTACTCAATACTCTGACCAATAAAGGAAAGCATACCAAACGCCTTCTTCACTATCCTATCTACCTGCGACTCCACTTTCAAGGAGCTATGAACCTGCACTCCAAGGTCTCTTTGTTCAGCAACACTCCCTAGAACCTTACCATTAAGTGTAGAAGTCCTGCTAAGAATTGCTTTCCCAAAATGCAGCACCTCACATTTATCTAAATTAAACGCCATCTGCCACTTCTCAGCCCACTGGCCCGTCTGGTCAAGATCCTGTTGTAATCTGAGGTAACCCTCTTTGCTGTCAACTACACCTCCAATTTTGGTGTCATCTGCAAACTTACTAACTGTACCTCTTATGCTCACATCCAAATTATTTATGTAAATGTCAAAATGTAGAGGACCCAGCACCGATCCTTGTGCACTCCACCAGTCACAGGCTTCCAGTCTGAAAAACAACCCTCCACCACCATTCTCTGTCTTCTACCTTTGAACCAGTTCTGTATCCAAATGGCTAGTTCTCCCTGTATTCCATGAGATCTAACCTTGCTAATCAGTCTCCCATGGGGAACCTTGTTGAACGCCTTACTGAAGTCCATGTAGATCACACCTACCGCTCTGCCCTCATCAATGTTCTTTGTTTCTTCTTCAAAAAACTCAATCAAGTTTGTGTGACATGATTTGCCACGCACAAAGCCATGTTGACTATCCCTAATCAGTCCTTTGCTTTCCAAATACATGTACATCTGTCCCTCAGGATTCCCTCTAACAAGTTGCCCACCACTGAGATCGGGCTCACTGGTCTATAATTCCCTGGCTTGTCCTTACCACCCTTCTTAAACAGTGGCACCACGTTTGCCAACCTCCAATCTTCCGGCACCTCATCTGTGACTATCGATGATACAAATAGTGGTTTGAATGTTGTGTTCAAAGCACTATATAACAAACGGCACTTGAAGGAAGCACCAAGAGTGTTGAGGGCAGAGGTTTTGCCCTGGGTGGGGAACTTCAACATTTCTGTCTCCAAAGTGTGTGTGAGATAGTACCGCTGCTGAACAAGTTCTAAAGGACCTGGGTCCACTGCTTTTCATCATTTATATAAGTGATTTGGATGTGAACATAGGAAGTATCATTAATAAGTTTGCAGATGACCCCAAAATTGCTGGTATAGAAGAGAGCAAGGAAGGTTACCTTCGAGTATAACGGGATCTTCATCAGATAGGCTAATGACCTGAGAAGTGGCAGATGGAGTTTAATTTAGATAAATGTGAGGTGCTGCATTTTGGAAAGGCAAATCAGAGCAGGACTTATACACTTAATGGGAAGATCCTGGGGAGTGTTGCTGAACAAAGAGTGCGGGTTCATAGTTCCTTGAAAGTGAAATTGCAGGTAGACAGGATAGTAAAGAAGGCTTTTGGTATGCTTGCCTTTATTGGTCAATGCATTGAGTATTGCAGTTGGGAGATCATGCTGTATATGTCATTAGTTAAACCGCTTTTAGAATTGTCTGGTCTGATGTAACTCAATAGTTCTGTTCTCGTGCGATCTCGCATTATAAGATAATCACACAATGGTTGCGCCATTTAAACTAATGGGGCCAAAATCACAATATAGCCAATACAAATAAGGAAAGTATGAGTTCTACAAATAACAGTCACATTCAATCACATTAAAACCAATTTGCACTGAAGAAACATGCGTTATAGTAGAACCAACTGTACTGCATGCAATTCTGGTCTCCCTACTATAGGAAGGATGTTGCGAAACTTAAAAGGGTTCAGGAAAGGTTTACATGGGTGTTCGAGAGTTTGAGTTGTAGGGAGAGGCTGAATAGGCTGCGCCTATTTTCCGTAGCGCATTGGAGACTGAGGTGTGTCCTTACAGAGGTTTATGAAATCATGAGGGGCAAGGATAGGGTAAATAGAAAAAGTCCTTTCACTAGTGTGGGGAGTCCAGAACTAAAGGGCATAGGTTTAGGATGAAGGGAAAGATTTAAAAGGGACCTCGGGAACAACCTTTCTATGCAGAGGGTGGTGCATGTAAGCAATGAGCTGCCAGAGGAAGTAGTGGAGTTGGGTACAATTTCAACATGAAAAAGGCATCTGGATATGTAAACGAATAGGAAGGGTTTAGAGGGTTATGGGCCAAATGCTGGCAAATGGGACTAGATTAATTTTGGATATCTGTCGGCATGGGCGAGTTGGACTGAGGGGTCCGTTTCTGTGCTGTACATCTCTATTAACAAATGAAGAGTTTTCTTTATGTCAAATATGTAGTAAGAAGCTCAAGCCCCTTCCCACTGGTTAAATGTCAGAGGTAGAAAGAGGGCATTAATTGGCCACTTCAATGCCTTGGGGAGGGGGAGGGGGAGGGGGAGGGGGAGGGGGAGGGGGGGGGTTGTTAAACAGAAGGCAGTCTGGCATTTTTCAGTGGCATGAAGACAATGGGGATTTAACTTGGCTCCTTCCCACATCATTTCACTGGATCACCTCTGTTTTCTAGGCCTGCAGTCCCCAAAGGAACAGGGAAATTCTTCAGGGTTTGACTTGTCAAATCAATGATCTTTCATGTTACAAATTGAGAGCACAACTCATTACAAAAAGGCAGCATAAAATTTCAAAAATGGGCATCACTGCTAGAGGAGTTAGGTAGAAGCAGATACCTTAGCAAAATTTAAGATGCAATTCAACAGACACATAAACTAGCAGGGAGCCCATACATGCAGACTACAGGCAGGCAGTTCAGAATACTATCATGGTCGGCATAGACATGGTGGGCCGAAGGGCCTGTCCTGCGCTGTACTGTTCAATGTTCTTCTCTGTTTATCCTTCAAATTTATCATCCAGACACGGGCCTTTTTGTTATTTAACAATATACACTATGAATTTCACGTTCAATTTTAAATGAATTAATGTTAAAAGCTACAGTTCGTTGCTGGTTTATTTTCCTGAATGTAACACAGATATTTACCAGGCACCTATAATTAATGCTTTAATAGCTATTTAAGACTGCTCCAGATCATTCTTCCTCACAAGCAGTCACAAGTTCCTCCCCTGAATCTTTCTTAAGAGACAGGTCGAAACCATGGGGCTGTCTGTCATTGAGAAGGAAACAGACGCTTCAGTCCTGCTGCAATTATTACTCAGCTACGTGATGGCCATGCATCCCTAATACACAGGTTTGGGGGAAAAAAATCAAGAGTTGGGCTTGAAGACTCGTCTAACCCACATCAAATCAAACAGACGGAGCCACCTCGTTCCTCAATGCTTTGTTCCAGTTTGGTTACCTCAGTTCCGCTGGCGCTTGCGGACAAGCCGAGTGCAGGCATGCGATGACGTTGCGAGCTCCCCGAAGCTGGAGTGCAGAGAGCTTCCTCCAGACGCTCAGAGCAGCTCCCCCTCCATCTGGAAGCAAAGCGATCAACTGCGGATCGGGCTTTCACTTCAACACCGTAGGGGGAGGGGAGGGTCACTGCTAACCACAGTGCGACTTTGCTCAAGTTGGAGACTCTAATTCACAGCAGCAATGGTAAGTCACAGAGAGAGAGAAAAAAAGTTTAAGATTTGAAAGTTTTGCCTGGCCTAGTTCAAGAAGTTAATTGACAGAATCTAGGCTGACCTGAAACGTGCAGGGCAATTTCTTCACATACAATATGCTTTTAGTTGCCTATGAATTGCCTTAATATTTCGAAGCTTTGATCTGATTTAGTAACTTCGTGTGTGTGTGTGATCAGATTACTGATCATGGGTGTTCGACAATTTGCAGTGTGATGGAAACCCTTTCCTCCCTCTTTCTAAATAAATGTATGAGCCGATTCTGTTTGAATACTTGTATAGAAGCGGGGGGTTGTGAGATGAAGAAGTTGAATGGCATGTATTCACGGTGCCCTGACAAACACACAAGCCTAAATCATTCCAGCATTTATTGCCCGTTCCTCCTTTGCTAAAGCGGTGGTGAGCCACCTTCTTGAATTGTTGTAATACTCCGGTGTGGCTACCCTCAATGTTGTCCAGGATTTTAACCCAGTGGCAGTGAGGGAATGGCAATTTATTTCTGAGAAAGGATGGGGCCTGACCTGGAGGGGAACTTGAAGTGGTGGTGTTCCTATGTGTCTGCTGCTCTTTGTACATAGCAGAAGTTACTTGGAAGGCGTTTTCTAAGGAGCCTTGGCATGTTGTTGCAGTGCATCTCATAGATGTCACTTTGGTAGTGATGATGTAAATGCTTAAGGTGCTGGTTGAGGTGCTAATCGAGTGAGCTGTTCTGTCCTGGATTGAGTTGGCATACTGTCATGGGATCATACAGCACAGAAACAGGACGGTTAGCCCAATTTTCCCGTGCCGACCAGTTTTCTGAATGAAACTTGTCCCATTTGCCTGTATTTGGCCCATATCCCTCAACATATTTTATTCATGTACCTGTCCAAATGTATTTTAAATGTTGTAATTGTGCCTGCCTCCATGACTTCCTTTGGCAGCTTGTTCCACATACACACCACCCTCTGTGTGAAGAAAGTTGCTGCTCAGGTTACTTTTAAATCTGCTACTTCTCACCTTAAATCTATGCCCCCTAATTTTGGACTCCTTTTCCCTGAGGAAAACTCCTTGGCTATTCACCTTATCTATGCCCCAAATGTTTTATAAACCTCTTTAAGGCCACCCCTAAGCCTCCTATGCTCCAGGAAAAAAAGTCCCAGTCTCTCCAGCCACTCCTTCTTACTCAAACCTTCTTGTCTCTTTTAGTGTTTTTGAACCTATTTTCATTCAGGCAACTGGAGAATATTTCATCACCCTCCTGATTGTTGGTGGTGAGCAGGCATTGAGGAGGTGAGTTACCACAAATTTCCCAGCCTCTCATCTGCTCAATAGCCACAGTATTTATGTGGTTAGTCAATAAAGATTATGGTCAATTGCAAGCACCAAATTGATGGCTGGAGACTCAGCAATGATAAAACCATTGAATGTCAAGAGAAAATGGTCTTGTTGGAGACGGTCATTTTCTTGCAATAAATGCTACCTGTCACTTAATCAGCCCAAAGCTGAATATTTTCCAGGTCTTGCTAGAAGATGATAAGAACTGCTTTGAAATAACTCCACAGAAGCTGGTATCCCATCACCAAGTCACCCTTTATTTACACATGCATAGCACTTGACACTGGTCTGGCTTCCTCAGAGCCAGCTCTGAGTGAACAGAACCTCATACACTTCTGTTTCTTTTCTTTTGTTTTTACTTTTTTCAAAAATCAAGTGTGTAAATCTTTAAATTATTCCACCACCGGGAAGTAAGGAAACACCCGAGTGACCAGTGACAAGCAGTGCCTTTCTCAGAGGGCAATGCTGCGTGATCAAACAGCGAAGGGGAGGGCAGGGATTAAATCAAAGTAGAGTTGGACGGGGAAATAGTACAGTCCACTTCCTGCAGTGCCCATCTTTTCCTGAAAATCCCGACATGGCGTGGACATGGTGTGCTTCTTCCCCTGGCATAACCGAGCTCTGATATAACCGCGGAAGAGGGACAGGCAATTGGCCCTAACAACCCCCTCCACAGCCCGCTGCCTGGCCCTGTTTATGGCTAGTTTGGCCAGGCCCAGGAACAGATCTATGAGAAGGTCCTCTGACCTACCCTCCCCGCTCCACACTGGATGCCCAAAGATCAGGAGCGTGGGACAGAAGTGCAACCAAAAACAGAGAAGAAGGTATTTGAGAAAATCAGAAAGGGAGCACAAGTGCCCACACCAAATATAAACATGGTCCACAGACTTCACAGCACCACAGAACAAGCATTTGGGCTGGGAGTCCGTGAACCACTGCAATCTGTGGTCGCAGGGGTCTGCTATGTGTAGCACCCCCACCCCAAATATCTGAGAGAGAGGGAGAGGACGCGTACGTAGAGAGCTCTCCACTGGGGATCCCCACTATGGCAAATGGGTACACCAAGGCACTACTCCTGTTTTTTTTTTACTTTTTTTATTATTTCCTCCATACTACCGCCTAACTGCAGTAGTGCTTATTTTTTTCCCCAGCACCCGTGTGTGTGTTGGTGTGAGACATTCAATTCCCACCACCAGGAAGAAAGGAAACACCTGAGTGGCCAGTGACAAGCAATGCCCTTCTCATCAAATGGCAATGCTGTGTGATCAAACAGTGAAGGGGAGGGCAGGGATTAAATCAAAATAGTTAGACAGGGAAATAGTACAGTCCACTCCCTGCAGTGCTGAACTCTCCCTGAACAGTAGAAGCAGGCCTGGGTGTGGATGGGGCTTTAGCAGCAGTGGTCAGAGCAGGCTCCAGGTGTAGGTAGGCAAAAGTGAGGACTGCAGATGCTGGAGATCAGAGACCAGATTAGAGTGGTGCTGGAAAAGCACAGCAGGTCAGGCAGCATCCGAGGAGCTGGAAAATCGACATTTCGGGCAAAAGCCCTTCATCAGGAATGAAGGCAAGCAACCTCTGGGGTGGAGAGATAAATGGGAGGGGGGTGGGGCTGGGGAGAAGGTAGCTAAGAGTAGTTTCAGGGCAGAGGAGATAGCCTGGGTGTTACAGTGAGAGAGAGATACTCTGTGAGGTTCTTGTAGAGAGAGAAGGAGAACTTCTTCAAGGTAGGTGTAGTAGACCAAGGCAGTAGCAGCAGTGCAGGCAAGGTCCAGGCTCCAGTAGCGGGAGCAGGCCCAAGCTGTAGCAGCACCAGTGATAGTATAAGCTGCCTGTGCAGCTGAACACAGCTTCAAATAAGCAAAAAAGAAAAGAAAAGCCAGAAAACAAACAAGCAAACAATCTCAGTAAACAATAAAGAAAAAACAAAGAACTTCAGAATAAACTTCTCCTTAACACGAGGACACAGAATCAGTCTCCTCTCTTCTTTTAACACAGGGAGAAGAGCAGAGTTCTTCTCTCCTCGACACTGATCCAGCTCCCTCAGTGCCAGCTGTCAGAGTGAACAGAACCCCTGACCCTCCTATTTCTTTTCTTTTTTCCCCCTTTTTTTTGCCCCTTACCTCCTAACTGCGGTAGTGCTTATTTTTCCCCAGCATCCATGTTGTGTGTGCAGGTGTGAGACACAGTGAAAGATACAAGGTGTACAAATCTTTATTCACTTTGCAGCACCAGGAAGAAAAGAAACACCCAAGTGGCCAGTGACAAGCAGTGCCCTTCACATCAAAGGGCAGTGCTGTGTGATCAAACAGTGAAGGGGAGGGCAGGGATTAAATCAAAATAGAGTTGGATGGGGAAATAGTACAGTCCACTCCCTGAGGTGCCCACCTTTCCCTGAAAATCTCCTGTTTTTGTTTTACCCCCACACTACCGCCCAACTGTGTTAATACCCCTTTCTTTCCATTACACAGTGAAAGATACAAGGTGCATGAATCTTTATTCAAATTTCCACCCCCAGGAAGAAAAGAAACACCCGAGTGGCCAGTGACAAGCAGTGCCCTTAATAACCTGTTTATCTATTTATTTTTATTTTTATTTTAACCCCCACACTACCGCCTAACTGTGGTAGTGCTTATTTTTCCCCAGCACCCATGTTGTGTGTGCAGGTGTGAGACACGGTGAAAGACACAAGGTGCACGAATCTTTATTCACTTTGCAGCACCAGGAAGAAAAGAAACACCTGAGTGCCCAGTGACAAGCAGTGCCCTTCACATCAAAGGGCAATGATGTGTGATCAAACAGTGAAGGGGAGGGCAGGGATTAAATCAAAATAGAGTTGGATGGGGAAATAGCACAGTCCACTCCTTGAGGCGCCCACCTTTCCCTGAAAATCTCCTGTTTTTCTATTCACACACACTGAAAATGTGTTGCTGGTCAAAGCACAGCAGGTTAGGCAGCATCTCAGGAATAGAGAATTCGACGTTTCGAGCATAAGCCCTTGGCTTATGCTCGAAACGTCGAATTCTCTATTCCTGAGATGCTGCCTAACCTGCTGTGCTTTGACCAGCAACACATTTTCAGCTGTGATCTCCAGCATCTGCAGACCTCATTTTTTACTATTCACACACACTGACCCAGCTCCCTCAGGGCCAGCTCTCAGAGTGAATGGGGTCTCTGACACTCATGTTTTTCTTTCTCTTTTTTAACCTGCACACTACCGCCTAACTGCAGTAGTGCTTATTTTCCCCAGCACCCATGTTCAGGGAAAGGTGGGCACTTCAGGGAGTGGACGGGGAAATGGTACAGTCCACTCCCTGAAGTGCCCACCTTTCCCTGAAAATCTCCTGTTTTTTTTATAACTGCTCAGAGACCAGTATTCCCATCTCCAAGTCACCCTTTATTTACATATGGGGAGTATTTGACACTGATCCAGCTCCCTCAGAGCAAACACAATGTCTGACACTCCTATTTTTTTTATTGTTAACCCCCACACTACCGCCTAACCGCCGTAGTGCTTATCTTTTCCCCAGCACCCATGTTGTGTGTGTAGGTGTAAGACACAGTGAAAGACACAAGGTACATGAATCTTTATTCAAATTTCCACCACCAGGAAGAAAGGAAACACCCGAGTGGCCAGTGACAAGCAGTGCATTTCACATTAAAGGGCAATGCTGTGTAATCAAACAGTGAAGGGGAGGGCAGGGATTAAATCAAAATTGAGTTGGAGGGGGAAATAATGCACTCCACTCTCTGCGGCGCCCACCTTGCCCTGAACAACTCCAGGGTGTTGGTGAATCTCCTTTTTTTTTGTCTTTCCTGTTTTTTGGTGAATCTCCTGGGGTTTTTTTTGCCCTTGACACTCCTATTTATTTATTTAGTTTTTCTTATGTTTTTTTTAAATGCTCTGTTTAGTTTTTCTTTTTTTCTTTTTTTTCCAGCACAGTGTGTGTGTGTGCAGGTGTGAGACGCAGTGAGAGACACAAAGTGCACAAATCTTTATTCAGTTTCCACCACTAGGCAGATAGGAAAACACCGAGTGGCCAGTGACAAGCAGTGCCCTTCACATCAAAGGGCAATGCTGTGTGATCAAGCAATGAAGGGGAGGACAGGGACTAAATCAAAATAGAGTTGGAGGGGGAAATAATGCACTCTACTCCCTGTGGCACCCACCTCTCCCAGAACAACTCCAGGGTGTTGGTGAATCTCCTGGTTTTTTTTTGTCTTTCCTGTTTTTTGGTGAATCTCCTGTTTTATTTTTTCTTTTATCTTTTTTTTCTTTAAGATGGGAAAACACCCAAGTGGTCCGGTGACAAGCAGTGCCCTTCACATCAAAGCCAATCCTGTTTTTTTTTTCTTTTTCTTGTTTTTTTTTCTTTCTTTTTAAATTAACCCCCACACTACCGCCTAACTGTGGTAGTGCTTATTTTTTCCCCAGCACCCATGGTGTGTGTATGCAGGTATGAGACACAGTGAGAGACACAAAGTGCACGAATCGTTATTCAATTTCCACCACTAGGCAGATAGGAAAACACCCGGGTGGCCAGTGACAAGCACTGCCCTTCACAAAAGGGCAATTCTGTGTGATCAAACAGTGAAGGGGAGGGCAGGGATTAAATCAAAATAGAGTTGGAGGGGGAAATAATGCACTCCACTCCCTGCAGCACCCACCTCTCCCTGAACAACTCCAGGGTGTTGGTGAATCTCCTGTTTTTTTTTGTCTTTCCTGTTTTTTGGTGAATCTCCTGTTTTTATCTGTCAGCCAGGGCTCGCTGATTGGACCAGATTAACAACTCCAATCAGGAAACTTGTATTCTATGAGGTCTACCTGGCTGACCTCATTACAATCACTACAACTTCATTTTCTGAACAACTGTAAATATGATTGAAAACTTTGAAGTAAGCTGATGTCCTGACTTTGACACCATGGTGGGGGGGAAGGTCATTAATGAAACAAGTGAAAATGGTTGACCTAGAAACTTCTGAAGTGACATCCTATTGCTACAAGATTGGATCTCTGTAACCATAGCCATTTTCTTTTGTGCTAAGTATAACATCAAATAGTGGAGAATTTCACGCAATTCACAACTTGATATTTATGGTTAATCTACTCTACTGACTAAGATTACAGAACTGCTGTAGGGTCATCTGGGACAAAGTTGGAACTTGCCATTGGGGGGAAAAAAATGCTTCATGACAAATAACGTCTTAGATGAAATGTTTTGTGTGAGAGATTAAAAATTACATTACCTGTTTTGAGATATATTCAGTGATTCTATTTAAATCAGCACCTCATCTCTATAGTTAACTGTAATGGTTGACAGTTTCCCTTCTTATAAAGTATATGTAACTAATGTTATGAACACTGATCAAAAGTTCATAATTATACAGTATATTGATTTTGAGCCTCCTTGTGAAATACACAACTCTCCCTAGATAGCAAGAGAAAGTGAGGACTGCAGATGGTGGAGAATGTCGTTTGTTCAGGATTGTCTCCTCATTCTAACAGTTATTGATTTATCTTGAAACATCACTTCATCATGATGATTATCCTCTTGCACAAATGTAAAGGATATTCATATGTGAACTCGGTGTTGAGAGTATTATAGCTGCATTTTATTCTGATTTCCATTTTTTTTACTTTCCAGCATCACTCACTGAATAATGGTAACACCTTTGGGTTTGTTTTTCTCTCTTTAACTGATAGCTGAAGCCAACTGAAACACACCTACAACAAACAGGCTACTGACTTGAGTTTGTACGTGGGTAGTTCATGATCTATGTGGCTCAGTACCATAATGTGTTGTACATTTTGTATGACAGCCTTCAGAATCTAATTATCATAGGACCTCTACAGAGGGAAGCTGTTTGGCCCATCAAGTCTACACTAACACTCCAAAGAGCATCCCACCCAGACTCAGTCCCAGTTCCCTACTGTATCCCATAATCCTGCATTTCCTATGGCTAATCCACCTAGCCTGCACATCTTTGAACTATGGAAGCAAACAGGAGCATCTGGAGACAGCACACAGACATAGGGAGGAAATGCAAAATGCACACAGACAGTTACCTGAGGCTAGAATCGAACTGGGTCCCTGGTATTGTGAGGCAGCTGTGCTGCCCATGGCATGCAGTCATGAGTTTTTGATGTTAACAGACATATTCTGCTTTTAAAGGTGTAGCAACTTCACTGACGATATTATAAAAATAATTGTAAATCTGGTTAAACTTGTCATGTTGGATTCCAGTTTCTTTTTGTAAATTAATGTTGCTGCTGCATAAATTTCTGTGGTCATGTTCAGGCAGCCACGTTAATGCCAGTAATTGACTCTCAAATGGGGGAGTCCAGAACTAGAGGGCATAGGTTTAGGGTGAGAGGGAAAAGATATAAAAGAGACCTAAGGGGCAACTTTTTCACGCAGAGGGTGGTATGTGTATGGAATGAGCTGCCAGAGGAAGTGGTGGAGGCTGGTACAATTGCAACATTTAAAAGGCATTTGGATGGGTATATGAATAGGAACGGTTTAGAGGGATATGGGCTGGGTGCTGGCAGGTGGGACGAGATTGGGTTGGGATATCTGGTCGGCATGGACAGGTTGGACTGAAGGGTCTGTTTCCATGCTGTACATCTCTATGCCTCTATAAATGCATACTAATTAGTGTTTGGAATCAGTTTAGAGATTGGCATTGACCGAATTTACTCCTTGCAGAATTTGAGATAATTTTTGTAGGGAATGAATAAACATGTATGATTTGCATATTAATGTGATCAGTGTTAGTCAGAATTGTAGGCTAAAAATAACCATTTTTGAAGTGATTTATGCTTGTGATATGTACTTCTACAGAATTGTTGGCAGTCTGGTCGGTGCTGTTCAGAAAAGTCTTGATAGTTTTCAGATACTCATGCCTTCTGGTTGAGTCATCTGTTATGGTTAGTTGTGTTTCAGACTTGTTAGAATAGATACAACAACACAGCTAAACATTTAACAAATAATAATAGTTCAACAATATTACCTTTTTTTAAAATTTGGTTGATTTTTGCTGTAGAAGAGCTTATGTTACCACTGGAGTTTACATTTCATTGTGAACACAAAACTACTTATTTCAATAAGATGGGTGAAAACAAGGACTGCAGATTTTGGAAACCAAAGTCTAGATTAGAGTGGTGCTGGAAAAGCATAGCAGGTCAAGCAGCATCCGAGGAGCAGGAAAATCGACATTTCGGGCAAAAGCTTTTCATCAGGATTTCAATAAGATGTCCCATCCCAAATCTGATGATGGATTTGTCTCAACATAATGTACTGGGTCCCCGTTGTCCACCATGTTCGTAATATCTTCATAGAATTCCAAAAGATTAGTTAAGCACGACCTGTCCTTCATGAACCAATACTGCATCAGTGCAATGGGACAATTTCTATCCAGTCACTTTGCTGTTCCTTCCTTGAAAACAGACTCCAGCATCTTCCCCATGACAGAGGTTAAGCCAACAGGTCTATAATTCTCCAACTTCTATCTACCACACTTTTTAAATAGTGCTGTTACATTTGTTGTTTTCCAATCTGCTGGAACTGCCCCAGAGTCCAGCAAAGTTTGGAAAATTACCGCAAGTGCACTTGTTATTTCTCCCACCGTCTCTTTTAGCACCCTACGATGCATTCCATCAGGGCCAGGAGACTTGTCTACTCTTAGCTGCATTAGCTTGCCCAACACTGCCTCTTCTATGATTGTTTCCAGGTCCCCACCTACCTTCGTCTCCTTGTCAGTTACTGGCATGTCATTCGTGTCCTCCACTGTGAAGACTGATATAAAATACCTGTTTAATGCCTCGGCCATTTCATCATATCCCAATGCCCCTTCTCGTCCCTCTAAAGGACTAGTGTTTACTTTTACCACTCTTTTTCATTTTATTTATTCATAGAAACTTTTGCTATCTGTCTTTTTTTCTTATGTTCTATCTTACTTTTCTTTATAGTTCTTTTTGTGACTTTCTGTTGACCTTTAAAGCTTTCCCATTCTTCTAGTTTCCTGCTGATCATGGCCATTTTGCATGTCTTCTCTTTCAATTTGATAGCCTCCCTTATTTCCTTAGAGACCCATGGCAGATTACCCCTTTTCTTACAGTCCTTCCTTTTCACTGGAATATACATTTGCTGAGCACTTTCAAAAATTGTTTTGAAAGTCCTCCATGGGTGGTCCACTGTCCCACTATAATGTCTTAGTTTCCGTATACTGTAGCCAACTCCTCCCTCATCCTATTGCAGTCCGTCTTGTTTAAGCGCAGGAACCTGGTATTGGATTTTATCTTCACACTTTCTCTCTGTATTTTATTCTAAATTCAACTATACTGTGATCGCTCCTTCCAAGAAGATCCCTAACTATGAGGTCATTAATTATTCCTGTCTCATTACACTGGACCAGATATAGGATAGCTTGCTTCCTCATGGGATCTATTACATACTGTTCAAGTAAACAATCACGGATCCACTCAATGGACTCCTTCTCAACTCTACCCTGACCGAGTTGGTTTGACCAATCAACATGTGGATTAAAATCCCCATGATAATTGTCATACATTTTTACAGGCATTAGTTATTTCTTTGTTTATTCCTCCTGCCCCCGCCATGTGATATTATTTGGTGGTCTATAGACTATCCCTATCAGTGACCTTTTCTTCTTGGACTTAACTAATAAATTGCTAACACTCAGTTTTACTTCTTGTGGGAAGTCTTGGCTCCCTATTCCATTATAGCCTTGGTCCCAACATTGACAAGAAGCTGAATTCCAAAGCTGAGGTGAGAGTGACTTCACCTAACATCACACTAGTATTTGACCAAGTATAACATTAATCAGCCCAGCAATGTTGAGATCAGTAGACAGCAGGACAAATTCCACCCTAGTTGGGATTAATGTGTAGCACAAAAAAACATGTTTGTCATTGTTGGAGACATATGTTGGACACATTTAATAGTGCCCTGCTTTAGGGCAGTTTCCTCGAACCAATCATCTTAATCAGCTTTAACAATGTTATGTCCTCCATCATAAAGTCACAAGTGGGGATTTTTGCTGATGATTGCATAGTGCTCAATTTCATTACAACTCCTCATAACGATGCAATCCATATCTGCTTATGGAAAGACCTGGACAGGTTCAAGCCCAAGTTAAAATGTAGCACATAACAACTGTGCCACACAAAAGAGTACTAACCTCCCTTTACATTCAAGGGATGCATTATATTGATGAATTTCCCACCATCAGAGTCCTGAGAGTGGCTTGATCAGAAATGTAACCTGATAAATACAGGGTCTATAGGAGGAGGTTAGAGCTGTGTTTTCTAGGTGAGTAATTCACCTCTAGACTAGAATCCCTACAGTGTGGAAACAGGCCCTACAGTGTGGGGACAGGCCCTTCGGCCCAACAAATTCACACCAACCTTTTGAAGAGTAATCCACCCAGACCCATTCCCCTACCCTACCCTACTAAACTATCTATACAGTGACTAATGTACCTAGCGTATGCATCCCTGAACGCTAGGGGCAATTTAGCATGGCTAATTCACCTAACTTGCACATCTATGGATTGTGGGAGACCATCAGAGCACCAGGAGGAAACCCACACAGACACGGGGAGAATGTGCAAACTCCACACAGACAGTCGCCTGAGGCTGGAATCGAACCCTGGTCCCAGGCACTGTGAGGCAGCAGTGCTAACCATTGAGCCACCAAGCCATTCTGTTATGCACCAGGCCAGACACCCTCAAAACACTTCAGGAAGGTAGCCCAGATCCTAACTTTTCTAGTTGAGAAGGTGTAAAGTGGATATTCCAGAAGAGATGCAGCTGGTCAAAACCCCTCTGTTTCAAAGAAAACAGAATTTATTTAGAGAGTACCGAATGAAACACAAAGAAGAGAGAACAGAATACAGAATAACTTAACCTATCCAAAAACCCAATACATAATTCCAACTTAATGATGCAGTTCCAAATTCCTGCAACAATCCCCATAAATACCCTTTGGCAAAAAAGGTAAAATCAAATACAGGGTCTTACAGGAGTGAGATAGAGAGAGAGAGAGATTCAGCATGGAACACCTTCTTCCATTTAGCTGTTTCTTGGACCAGCAGCTGCAAAACAACTGGCTGCTAAAACCAACCAAACCAGAGTAAAGCTGAGCTAGGAGAACTGGCCACTGCCCTCTCATTGTACAAGTGGTTTCTTAACTTGTAAGCCTTTTTCTCTGAGGCAGTATCTGCTAGCTACATTCAAACTGGCTCTCACACTCCTCCAAACCAGACAGAATGGAACTTCTGTGTTTATGACTCTAACAGGGAAAAAAACTTGTTACAGTAGCATCATCCTCACACCTTTCACCCTCAGCCAAGCATCTTAACAGCACATTTTCAGCCATCAGAATTCTTTCCCTTCCATGATCACTTGAGTTTTTTTTGTGGAAGGCATTAATTTACTTTCACTGACTTAACGGAAGCCTGTCTGTGGCCTGTGGTTATTTGCTGTTCAAATACTCACCTATCAAGACAATTCCTGCAAACCCAAAGGTCTGTTGTGCTACTGTTCAAATCCTGTGCTTTAACAGGATCACTGATGTGTGATAAATATTACAAAAGAAAGCACTTTTCACAGACATCATGCTTATTCCCTGTTTGCAATTCTCAACTTGGACTTGGTTGAAATGAAGGATGTATGCCTGTCTTTTGGGGGACCAGAGGAAATGACCACCCCTTCAACATCTTATATTGACACACAATATCTCATATATACATTGGATTTAGCATGTAGGAGAAGTCCTATCTTTTAAGTTATGATTTCATACATGGCACAAGCCAGGACTGTGATAGAATAGATCTTGAATGAGTGCAGTTCCAATAATGTTCAAGAAGCTCATCAACATCCAAGACAAAGGGGCCATTTAACTGGCACCCCATCCACCACTTTACGCATTCATGACTTCAGCACTGGTGCATTATGACTATCGTATGTGCCATCAACAAGATACACTCCAGCAGCTCATTAAAGCTTCTTTGGCTACAGTTGTGAAACTTGTGACGGCCACTACCATCAAAGATAAAAGGCTGTGAGCGTTTCAGACCACTTCCACCTGTAAGATCCACAATCCTGAGTTGGAAATAAATTAACCTTCTTTCACATCAGTGTGCAAAAGGTTTGGAATCCCCATCCTAACAACACAGTGGTGTACCTTAGTCAACATTTTGCAGGACTGTCTATCCTTTTGGGGAAATTAAAAATGATAATTACTGGCCTTGCCAATGATGCCCACAACCCCTGAATAACATTTTCAAAAACAAAGGCACAAGAATGTGCCCAAAAACACCTTTTATTTTGGTTGAACAGCATAACTCAACACATTTCTATTTCCCAATCATCACAAAATACACCTAATCTATTTTTACTTTGTTCATTTGACCTGTGAAAACTTAAAAGGAATATTGCTCGATAATAAGTGCAAACCTTTAAACTTTGCTGATGATTCCATGTGCAATGTTTAACTTTTATATTAGATATTTCACAATATTATATTCTTTAATCTCTCTTTAAATGACCTCTTCTTTTGAACTATCAGGTCAAAGTTCAAAGAGATAATTATTTTATGCTCAACACTTCACTGATGAGGCTGAATTAATCTAGTTTAAGGTTTAACTTTCATCATATGACCTATTGGAAGCAATTTTTTTTAAGTTAGTCCTATATCACTGTGCTAAATAATCCTGTTTTAAATAAATATCTGTAATATTTCCAAGATATTTAAGTTATTGCTTGCATCTAACAGAATTACATTCTCCTGTCAGTCTTTCTTTAACTGTTTTCATTTGATAATGCAATTGATGCCAGCCTTCTTTGTTCTTTATGTTGTCCCCACATGCTGTTGTGAGTATAATGGAATGCATCGTAAAATCTAAAACAGTCTAAAGATGAATTGATATCTCACATTTACAACTGGGACACATAATTGTGTCAAATATATTTCTGTCATTTCTTTTTCTTTGTTGTCAAACTATGTCTTAATTAATTGGAATTGTTTTTGATTCTGAAGAGGTGACGAAATCATCCAATATAAGATCAGATGTATAGCTACTTTTGTGGAGCATCATCAACTTTAATTTGTAGTTAATTTGATAATGGTCATTACAGAATGCAATCTATATAATTTTAGGAATGACTGTATGTCATCTGCAGAATTTAGAAAATTGATGTATGCTGTTGGATTCTATGTATACATCACATAGATGGAGACCATCTAGCTCAGTGTTCCTGTGCTAGCTCTGAGCACAATCTGATTATGTCCACTCTCATGCTAAAGTAGGCTATTGTACAAAATGCAGAGGAATGGGATTGTGGGAGATATAGCAGTTTTGGATCTGTAATTGGCTTGCTGAAAGAAGACAGAGGGTGGTAGTTGATGGGAAATATTCATCCTGGAGTCCATTTACTAGTGGTGTACCTCAAGGGTTGGTGTTGTGTCCACTGCTGTTCATCATTTTTATAAATGACTTGAATAAGGGCGTAGAAGGGTGGGTTAGTAAATTTGCAGACGACACTAAGGTCGGTGGAATTGTGGATAGTGATGAAGGGTGTTGTAGGTTACAGAGAGACATAGATAGGCTGCAGAGTTGGGCTGAGAGGTTGCAAATGGAGTTTAATACGGACAAGTGTGAGGTGATTCATTTTGGTTGGAGTATCTGGAATGCAAAGTACTGGGCTAATGGTAAGATTCTTGGTAGTGTAGATGAGCAGAGAGATCTCAGTGTCCATGTACACAGATCCTTGAAAGTTGCTACCCACCCAGGTTGACAGGGTTGTTAACAAGGCATATAGTACTTTAGCTTTTATTAATATAGGGATCGAGTTCCGGAACCATGTTATGCTGCATCTGTACAAAACTCTGGTGCAGCCGCACTTGGAGTATTGTGTACAGTTCTGGTCACCACATTATAAGAAGGATATGGAAGTTTTTGAAAGGGTGCAGAGGAGATTTACTAGGATGTTGCCTGGTATGGAGGGAAGGTCTTACGAGGAAAGGCTGAGGGACTTCGTTAGAGAGGAGAAGGTTGAGACGTGACTTAATAGAGACATATAAGATAATGAGAAGGTTAGATAGGGTGGACAGGGAGACCCTTTTTCCAAGAATGGTGACAGCTAGCATGAGGGGGTGTAGCTTTAAATTGAGGAATGGTAAATATAGGACAGATGTCAGAGGTAGTTTCTTTACTCAGAGAGTAGTAATGGTATGGAATGCTTTGCCTGCAATGGTAGTAGATTCGCCGACTTTAAGTCGTCATTTGTCAAGCATATGGACGTACATAGAATAGTGTAGGTTAGATGGGCTTCAGATTGGTATGACAGGTCTGCGCAACATCGAGGGCCGAAGGGCCTGTACTGTGCTGTAATGTTCTACACTTCTATGTATTCCCTCAGTTTCATGCCTACTATCCAGAACATAACCTGTTTAAAATACCCATCCCTGTCAGCCTGCTGTAGTTGCAAGGGAGTAAACCAATGAGACATTTTACACGCTGAAATGCTTTCTTACATTGCAATACATTCCATGGTGTTGCATTTGCTTTAATGTTGCTGTTTCTAAAAGCGCAGTCTCTATTGGTGTTTTTGAGAAGGAACCATTACAGTAATGCTTTAAAATAAGCATTCTGCATTTGTCATTATTGTCCATTTTTAAGGTTTGAATTATGTATTAAAAAGTTAAAAGGAATAGGATAGAAAGATACTTCACAACTTTCCTTCATCACTAAACATTCCTGCAGTAGAACTTAATGTTATCAAAATAATTTGTTAAATAAGGGATTTAATTAGAATGTCTTTCCAAATATGGGGGGCAACTTTAAGATACATTACAAAATGTAACAACTTGCTCCAGTTTATTCTTTCCAGCCTTTTCTTAATTAGAATAAAAACTGTATTTGTACCTTTTAAAATAATAATCCATCTTAAGGTAGTTCATTGGATCATTGTAGAACAGAGTATGGCTGAGAGTCACATATTCAGCCATATGATCCAAACCTTGGTCAAAGAGATAAGTAAAAGGAAGAAAATGAATAGAGTGTTTTTGGAAGAGCTTGATGCCAAGGCACCTGAGGGTGCAGGCAACAATAGTGTAGCTATTACAATAATGGATGTACAAGAGATTGGAAATAGAGAATGTAGATATCTTGGAAGATTGTGGAGCTGGAGAAGGTCACAGAGAAATGAGTGGGTGAGGACATGGAGGAATTTGGAAAAAGGGTGAGAATTTTAAAATTCTTGACTGAGATCCAGCATGGTTTAGCAAGAATTAGATAATCAGAGTCATAGAGAAGTACAGCACAGAAACAGACCCTTTGGTCCAACAATAGAAGATATTAGTTAGGTAGGATATCATTTGTTTTGATACCGTGACAAAGGTGCTGAAAGTGAAGACGAGGACAGTAGAGTTTCAGATTACTTCAATTATCCAGATTTGTGATGGTGGAATGCTGAATGAAAAATCAGAAAAAATGATGGAATAGTTGAGGTGTCACAGGCATGAACGAGGGTTTCTGCAGCAGATGAGCTGAGACACATAATGAACTCCAGAGGAGGAGGTAATAGGCAGCCTCAGTGTGTGCAGGAGATTAGATTGGAAACCCACTTCTGGATTGATTGTGACAGCCAAGGTGGAAACAGTTTGGCTTCATTTCATTGCTGTGAGAGAGGGTGATGGAATGAGTAACTAGGGAATGGAGATTGCAGTGGACCCCAAAAACAATGGCCACAGTCTTCCCAATATTTAATTGAAGAAAATTCCTGCCTATCTCGTACTGAATGTCAAATAAGAACATAATATAAACACAGCATAATAATTCAACAACACAGGAGGAGTCGAGAGAGATGGCGATGGGGTGAAAGTTAATGCTATGCCTTCAGGTTATGTACTGAGAGCTGTCATGATGCTGAGAGGTAAGATGGGGATAACAATATGGGACACTAGAGGTAGTGATGACCAATCAGGAAGAGAATCCAGGCAAGTGAGAGTGGAACCAGGATAGAGCAGTCCAACTTAGATGGACGACAGCAAAGGGGCATTGGAAGAGGGTAGTGTGGTCAAAGGTTGCAGACAGTCAAGAAAGTCAAGGAGGGAAACTTTGTCATAGTTATTTAGGATGTAGTTTGTGACTTTGAGAGCTGTTTTGATACTGTGGTAAAGGTGAAACTTGCTTTGAAGGATTCAAACATGAACTTCTGGAAAAATGGGAATAGGTTTGGGATATGTCATCAAGGACATTGAGGAAAGAAACAGCAGAAGTGCGACAGTTCTTTGTGAGGATAGAATGGTCAGGATTTGGCTTTTTGAGGAGAGGGTGATGATAGCAGAGAAAGTAGGTAAAAATCTGATTGAAGATTTGTAGCTCGGGTATCCGTTGTTGTGGTTCTGCTCGCCGAGCTGGAAGTTTTTGCTGCAAACGTTTCGTTCCCTGGCTAGGGAACATCATCAGTGCTGTTGGAGCCTCGTGTGAAGCGCTGCTTTGATGTTTCACACGAGGCTCCAACAGCACTGATGATGTTCCCTAGCCAGGGAACGAAACGTTTGCAGCAAAACCTTCCAGCTCGGCGAGCAGAACCACAACAACGGATACCTGAGCTACAGAAACATCAAAGCAGCGCTTCACACGAGGCTCCAACAGCACTGATGATGTTCCCTAGCCAGGGAACGAAACGTTTGCAGCAAAAACTTCCAGCTCGGCGAGCAGAACCACAACAAGAGAAAGTAGGGTTTTAGAAGATGCTCCGCAGTATTTACTGGATTACTCAGGAACTATATTTATGCAGTTAATATGTACATATATGTATATGATGGAATATTCTCCACCTCCTTGAATGGATGGAGCTCTGAGTTCACAAAACGTTTATACTGGCCAGGAGGAAGCAGATCCCTGGATTAAAACTCATCTATCCTTTAAACATTCACTCCATGATCAACGACTCTCATCGGTAGCAGTGTGTACCATATACAAAATGCATTGTAGGAACTCCTGAGGCTCTTTCGATAGTACCTTCCAAATCCACGCACTTTTCAAAATGGTGATTAGGACCAGAGTCCAGAAATCCCATGCCCATTTCTGATCTCACTTCACTGGTAAAGAGAAGGTGGAAGGTATGCCTTATAAATGAAGGAAACCCAAAACTCCGCGTGTCTATCACAATTCACTGCTGAGTTCAAACTGATCCCATTTTTGCAAGGAGCTTTGCCCAAGGTGGGTGAGGTGAGATGGAAAATCTTTCAGTTTAACATACCTGCATCATAAATGAAAATCCAGCTTGTTTAAGTATATAGATCACTGAATTCTGTCAAAACAGAAGTATTATGGAAGTAAACATTAAACATTTATGCATACGGCATGCTTTAAAATTAAAATCTTTGGTATTGAATTGTGCCTGCAGGAGTTTGTACTGTAAGTATGTTTCATCATCATGAAATATTTGAGATGCTTGTATCTGTAGGTGTTCAGAAGAATGATAGGTAATCTTATTGAAACATATGGGGGAGGTGGGGTGTTATAAATGTGGATCTGAGACCACCATTAGAGGGCCTGTGATCTTTTTGAACAGTGGAGCATGTTTGTGTGTACACACTTCTTCCAGAATGTAATAGTTGCGTTAATGTGGAACCCTGCACTATACAAAAATCGCGCAATACAAACAACACTTAAAGTGCTGGCAATCTAATTGCGTTATAGTCACCAAATCTTTAAACGTTTGCACTTTAGAAACAGCATTCCCTATTCATCCAATCGCATTACAGCCAATTTGTAACAAAAGTCGCATTATAGCAGAACTGCCTGTTTGTTGATTACATTGGAGGATGTAGCTATTGTATGAAATAAAGAACTGTTGATGTATCAGGTGTAGGTATGAAACAGTTTGTTGAATGATGGTACAGTGCAATTGACCAAGTAGCTTTCTAGTTGGCTTTAATGATACCAATGGAAGGTAATTAGAGTAATTTCTCTTTTGTTCATTTCTGTAGTTTACCTGTTCCATTGTTATCCATAAATGGACCTTCTGAGTATTTGCTCACAAATTAGGGACTCTCTCATGTAATTTATTAGAGTTTATGCACATTGTTACTCTGGAGTTCATTGCAACACATCACAAGATCTTATTGTTATAATATTCATATTGTACAGTCATCGAAATATTTGCTGAAACTATGAGGAAATGACATTTATTTTCAAATACTTCCTAAACATAAATGTACACATTGCATTGATAACAAGTGTATCATGCAAGTCAAAATATATTAAAAAAATTAGGTTGTCACATGTTTGATGTTGTGTCATGCTTAGACCATAAATTATTTTTCATAGATGAGACAAACATATAAAATAGGAACAGAAGTAAGCCATTGGCCCCTTAAACATGTCTGCCATTCAATAAGTTTGTAGCTGAACTAATGGTATTTTGAATGGCCCATTCCCATTTACCAAGATTGATTGCCTGGCCTAACAAAAATTGATCTATCTCTGCCTTGAAAATATTTAATGACTGCATTTCCACCATCTTCTGAGGCAGACAATTCCAGACTTGTGCAACCCTCTGAAGAAAAAGATGTTCTCTTCATCTTTGCTCTGTAAGACCAAGTCCCAATTTTAAGATAGCATCCCCTGTCTCTGAATTCCCACTCCTTTCTGTGTCCACTTTGTAAAGACCATTCAGAATCTTATACATTTCAATTAAATCACCCCTCACTCTTTTAAGCTCCAGGTGAAATAAGCCCAGTCTATCCAATCCATCCTCATAAGACAATCCATTCATTCCAGGTATTAATCTGGTAAACTGCCGTGAACCACCACCACCACCAACAACAAACTTACATCTGTTCTTAAATGAGGAGACCAGAATTGCACATCATATTCAGAATATTCTCTTTATACCTGAAGTATAGCATCCTTGCACTTGTGTTCAGTTCCTCTCACACTAAAGGATAGCCTTCTCAATTACGTTGTCCCTGCATACTAACATTTTATGATTTATGCATGAGAACTCTTAATTCCCACTGCACCTCCAAATTCCATAGTTGTTCTCATTCTTCACATTTTCCCATATTGTGCTCCATCCGCCAGATTTTTGGCCAGTTATTTAACCTTTCTATATCCATCTGCAAACTCCTTATGACTTCTTCACAATGTACTTTCCTAACTAACTTTGTGTAATTTGCAAATTTTGCTATCATACTGTTGCTTCCCTCATTTTTATCAGAGATGTAAGCTGCTGAATGTCTTGAGTTGTTGTCTGTTTGTGAATGATGCCACCAGAGCATGGCAGGAATGTTTCCAGCTTCCAAGCAGTATGATTCAATTATTCTTGTTTACAAAATCCATTGCTTTGCTGTGGATTTATAATCTGACTGGCTATGGCTTCAATAGTTTCCCTTCATAATGAAATGTGCAAGAGTTTTAATGCATTTGACTAGCAAGCGATTTTGGCATGAATAAAGTTGGTTAAAGGAGTTATGTGTTAGTATCAGAATTGCTTCACTTAGAAAATGACTACATGTATTGTTGACATTGAATAAGTGTTATTATCAATAGATGATTACCTGTACTGCTGTCTAATTTGCTATATTGCAGCTGATCTAGTACAGGATGCTCAACTTATCCAATTCCACTTGTCCTGCTGCTATGGTTCCCAAGTGGAAAACTGCATGCACAATGAACTCATTGCCCTGCTGTCTGACATTTCTCTGGAGAATTAGTGGCTGGCTGAATAAGTCAGTTAAAAGCTGCATCACTGGAAAGCATTTAATTTTTAATTAATGATACTCAGTGGCAAAGTATGTTGGTATACTAAAACCAAAGCTAGTACATAAAGAATGTAAGAACAAGAGTGGGTCATTTAGCCCTTTGAGCCTTCTCAGCCATTTAATCTGCTCATGGGTGACTTGATTGTGCCCCTAACTCTTTCTTCATTTATGTACTCACTACCACCCATTTCCCCATCCCCTACCCCCCATCACTCTCTTCTTTATAGATCAAAAATCTGTCCACTTCAGCCTTGTAGATGTTCAATGACCCAGCCTTGCAGCACTTTACTAGTCGTAGACTGGGAATTTAAAAATAGCCCCATTCATTTCCACTCTGTTTCCTCTATTCATGTTAATATACACCTCTGATTCCAAGAGCCTTTATCACATTTCTTTTGCAAATCCTGGTGTACAACACTGGCTTGTCCCTTGTTATGTGCCTTGCTTGTTAATTTTCAAACAACTTGGATAAATTCATCAGACACAATTACCTTTTCATAACAGCATATTGATTGATTGTAGAATGACTGTCTATACTCTTGCAACTATTTCCTTTGCATTAAATTCCATCAATTTCTAAATGAAAAGTATTATATTAACAGACCTATAATTTCCTGCTTTCCATCTCCCTCTCTTGAAGATAGTTTTTCAATCCACTGGGACCTTTCCAGAAAGGAGGAAACTTTGGAAAATCACAACCAATGCATCTACTCCCTTTGCAGCCACTTATTTTAGTGACTGCTTTTCTTCAACAAATTTGTTAAAGGTGCAATGTCAGTGATGAAGTTTGGAATAAACTTGCAATGGAATTCACTCCATTTTCTAAGCATCCTCATTTTATGCCCTCACATCTTGTTTAAACTCCTCTCTACAGGGCTAGTTCAATAATTCACCAGGATAATCCTACCAGCAGCATTCCCAACATGGTAGACCACAGTGGCTGGATCTTATCACTCCCACTCCCGCATCCCAGTCCTCAGCCACACAGGCTACAAGAAAATATTACTTGTTGGACAAATACAAAGACTATGCTTCTCCAGCGTTATCTTCAGGATGCCCATGCCTTCTAACTATTGGTCACACCTTCCCCATCCTTCTCACAGATCAAATCTGAAGCACTTAACCTAATCAATGTAACTGTCTTATGTGACAAGTATTAAGGAAACGTTTTCATTCCTAATGCACCAGAATGTCTAAATTTTGGGTTCTTGCTCATTAACTCTGAGCAAAAGGTTCTTAAGCTGCAAATATTACGGAAGCTGTTGCTCTGGATCATGCTGCTAGCCCATCAGTTTCTAGAATACATCACCTTCTGTAGCATCTATCTTATATAGTGTTTAATTAATTTTGATTTCAAGTTTAGAAATACCACTGTAATTATCTGTAGTTATATGGTTTCATTAGTTAAGCTGTAAGTTTAATTATAGTTCTATCTCCAGTTTTAGCTTAAACTAGTTTTGAAGAAAAAAGCCTTAAATTCAGCAACCAATCATCTATCTCCTAGCATAATTATTGCCTCTGGATTTTAACTCTCTGATCTAAATGTCTCATTCTCCCTATTCTAGCCTTCATGAAGACTAAGATTGCTTCTCTCACAGTCTATCCATTCTGTGTTCTGTAGAGCTAATCTTAGTCATTCTTGCTTTTTTTTCTTCTAATCATACGTTTGATGTCGTCTTTGCAGATCGGCCAGCATTTATTGCCCACACCCAGTTGCCCTTGTGAAGGTGGTGGTGAGTTGCCTTCTTGAACTGCAGTAGTCTACATGTTATAGGTTGACCCACAATGTGTTTAGGGAGGGCATACCAGGATTTTGACCCAACAACAGTGAAAGGATGGCAGTACATTTCCAAGTCATGATGGTGTGTGGATTGAAGAGGAACTTGCAAGTGGTGGTGTTCCCAGGTATCTGCTGCCCTTGATCTTCTAGATGATAATGGTTGTGGGTTGGAAAGGGGTTATCTTAGGACCTTTGATGGATCTCTGCACTGAATCTTGTAGGTAGTATGCACTGTTGCTACTGAGCATAAGTGGTGGATGAAGTAGATGCTTGTGGATGTGGTGCCAGACAAGTGGCTACTTTGTCCTGGATGGTGTCAAGCTTATTGAGTGTTGAAAGAACTGCACCCGTCCAAACAAGTGGGAATATTCCAACACACTGTTGACTTGTGCCTTGTCGATGGCTTTGAGGAGTCAAATGTCAAGGGCAGTGGTTAGATTGCCTCTACTCAAAAACTTTCTCTCAGACATTTGTAAATTTACTACAGCGGATTTTTTTTTATTTTCACTGGCCAAATAGTCAGATTTTATACATGTGATTCTTTGATTCTCATCAAAAAGCAATTGGGGCCATTGTTTCATTTTAACTGGAGAACTCCAGTTCCTCTCTGAACTCATAAGATTTCAGAATTTTTCCAAATTAGTTTTAGAGAGTGGGAGATATGGTAGTAGGGGGAGCAGGAGAAAGGTGTGACAGCGACATCAGGTAGTGGGTTTGATTCTGCTAGCATTCTTTGATTATTGATTACAGTGGTTAGCACTGCTGCCTCACAGCACCTGGGATCCAGGTTCAGTTCTAACCTCAGGCGACTGTGTAGAGTTTGCATGTTCTCCCCGTGCATGTGTGGGTTTCCAGCAGCAGCTCTGCTTTTCTGCCACAGTTCAGGGATGTGTAGGCTAGGTGGATTTGTTGTGGCTTTTGCCCGAGATGTCGATTTCGCTGCACTTTGGATGCTGCCTGAATTGCTGTGTTCTTCCAGCACCACTAATCCAGGATTTGTTGTGTTGATGAAGGTGGGTTGGGTGTGGGGGTATACTCTTCAGGGGGTCGGTGCAGTCTCCATAAGCCAAATAGCTTCAATCAGTACTATTGGGATTCTATAATTCTACAGTAGAAAATGGAACATTTGTTGTGTTTTACTTTGGTTCTCCATAATAAACAATTATTGTTTTCTAGCATAAGGGCTAAATTCCAGAAAGACGGTGGCAGAGCTCCCAAAATATGGAGCTTGCTTGTCATTTTTAAAATTGCAGTGTATTAAGTCTTTTCACATTCAAAGGAAGGAATCTGTGTAAAATCCAGTTATAC
This sequence comes from Hemiscyllium ocellatum, assembly GCF_020745735.1. NCBI lineage: Eukaryota > Metazoa > Chordata > Chondrichthyes > Orectolobiformes > Hemiscylliidae > Hemiscyllium > Hemiscyllium ocellatum. Next base: position 40,379,457 of record NC_083418.1, read on the forward strand.
CAGATGATCTGGTCAAAAAGAGGTTTCTCTTTGGAAACAGGTAGAGTCAGATATGGTATAATGCACGTTTCCTCAAAGCGAATTGGCTATGTGATTGAAGAATTTCAACTAGTATTTTTAGAACATGAACCTTCCTTACCTGTATTGGCTATAATGTGATTGCAGTCCCATTAGTTTAAATGGTGCAGCTATTATACAATTTTCTTATAACACAGGATCTCATGGGAATGGAACTATCGTTTTATATTGGAACTGACTATAATTGGCATTCATCATTCATTTAGTTATTGGAATTTCAAATGTCTAAACGTTTCATGTTTCATGTTTCATGTTTGCATAAGCATGTATGATTGAAATTTGGGTGTAATGTAAGGTATCTGAATCTATGTTTTAAATTAAATGCAAATTCAGTTGTTGTTAGAGTTTGATTTAGCATTTTATCAATCACTGAAGCAACAATGCTTTACAAAAAAAAACATTTTTAGCCATCAAGAAGCAAAATCCATCTGAAAAATATAAATTCATATGAAAATAAATTATTTGAATTAAGTAGAGTAGATTGCTAGGTCTCCATGTTTACGCATTGGCAGGAATTTCTTTACTCCTCTTTAGATAGTGTGCATCCTAAACAAATGGTGATTTTCTGAATGAACATTTACAGGTGCTTAACTATGTATAAAGTTAAAGAAACATTTCATAAAAGGACTTATCTTTCTAAATCTATTCTGCTGAGCTGGTTACTGTAGATTGTATTCCCATTGTGGGAAGAAAAGGACAATATGATTAAATTAAACATTCCTTTTCAGTTTTGTACTGTAAAACCGGAGTTATGCTATAAACTTTTCATAGCATAGTTGAATAGCTAAAGAATCTACACATGACAGAAAGGTGTTGAATGCACATTTTACTGCATTTACCATACACCTATTTTCCTATGGTGCAACAATGGCCAGATTTCCTGACTGGGGTCCAAAGTATTGACTCAAATATCATTAATAAAATGAGTATTGTATACATTATAGATCAAGTGGTTTGAAACTAAAGCTATTGAATGAGATTGCTTGTAAAAAGCTATTGAGAGCTATCGTTAAACATTTTATCGTCTCTGCGAATATCATTTCCAAAAAATCCCTTTTGTCAATTGCTGTGTGCAGTTCAACTGTTTAAGTGTTTAATATATTATTCAGTGGAAAATAGATTTCAAATACAACATTTTGGAAGGTAAATTAATTCAAAAATACTTAACAAGGGGCCAAATAATCTTTGAATTCGGCAACTATTTCGAAAACTATAGCCTCAAAAATGAGTATTGATGAAATTAGTGACTTACTGTCTAATATGTTCATGCATTTTCTTTATCCACTATTTTAGGAAAGGTGGTTATTTATGTTCAAAAGAAAAATTGTGGAGAAACATGTTTGTCTCCCTTTCTATTATGTCATTTTCTGTGTTACAACATAATATTTTTAAGGACTGGCATGTTAAGATTTTGGATAAAACTGACATTTTCCATTCTTCTTCTTAGTGTATACATGCTGTCAGGGAGTTTCATGTGGAGTTGTTGGAGGAACTCCTTCATAATCCTGGGGCAAATAAGACAACCTGCAGATAAGACTTAATCACTTGATTTCTTTGACAGGAAGTAAGCAAATCAATTTTAAAACTACTGACTAAAGTTCAGTGGATTAAAATTGTGTGGTCACAGTGCTTGGCCATTTTCACACATAGCAGCTGGCTAATTATAACATGCAGTCACAAGAGACCACATTTGAGTCTGATGTTACACATTGATTCTAAATAAACTGACTATGAGCAATTTAGAGAATTGCATCCTGTTGACCTCTGCAGTGCACAGAACCTGGAATAGTAATTAATTGAGCTACTTTTCTTCCAGGATGAGAATTCCCTTTAAAAGTAAAATAAAAACCCACTGATAACATGGCCTGAGATCAAAATGCAATAAGTTAGATTCCTGGTCTGTGGTGAGCTGACCTTATTGCAATTGATAGTGAAGAATTAGAATTGTACCCTAGAAGATCTCACCCATGATGTGCATATTTTCAGCAGTTGTTGTATACCTCTGTAGATATCAGCTGAAAGCAGGTTGAAACTCAGTTGTGATGTTATGGGGAAGTAACTAGAGAGCAACAAATGCCAAAGTTATATTTTTCAACAGTAATATGATCTCCAGGAGAGGAAGAAGCTGGAGGTGATGATTCTTACAACTCAAAGTTAAACAAATTTGGGAAGATTGGAAGGAGGTGAATTCGACAGTAATTCTCTTTACTTTTGTAAAAAGAAGTTCTGCTGTGTTAAGAGTTGTTGGAATGAATTATTTTAATTTAGTTAATTTGACTTAAAACAAAAGATTCATTTTTGGCAAAGGAAAGGCTTTTTGGCCCCTCAAGTGCATGTTGGCTTTCCATTCAGCAATTCAGTCAGTCCCAATCCCAGATTTTGACTGCTTCTCCTTCCATCACCTTCATGAACAGTGAGTCATAGAGATGTACAGCACAGAAACAGACCCTTTGGTCCAACCTGTCCACGCTGACCAGATATCCCTACCCAATCTAATCCCACCTGCCAGCATCCGCCTTATATCCATCCAAACCCTTTCTATTCATATACCCATGCAGATGCCTTTTAAATGTTGCAATTGTACCAGCCTCCACCATTTCCTCTGGTAGGTCATTCCATACACGCACCAGCCACTGTGTTTAAAAAGTTGCCCCTCAGGTCTCTTTTATCAGTGAGTTCCAGGAGTTGTCATTGAAATAATCCCATACTAACATGAATTTATATAGATGATAAACAATGTAGGAAGTTTGCAGTAAGTTTGTTTAAATTATTATTATGAAAATGGTATTAAAAGTTTTCCTCATCATTTAAAGTACAAATTTGTGCTCAACATCGTGCTTATACTTTGGCTTTGTGTTTGGTATTCTGAGAAACTGTTAACTAATTTTTAAAAATGTTCTCTAATTAACTATTCAGCATTTCAGACAACATTTTTTATGCAGAAAACAGGGTATCATTGCAAGATGTGATCACACCTGAATGATATAAAACTTTGAGGTTACACAATGATAATAACCACCGTCCTTTAAAGGTTTAAGATCCTTCAAAATGCCAACTTAAATGTTTTCTGAAATTTCCTTTGTCTTGTTCTCCTGAGCTGAATAGTTTGAGGATGGACATTTTTATCAGTGAGAACTGATACCAAATCTAATGTGTCCAATGTACAATTTCAGCCGCAAACTGCCAAAGTAGAAAATGTGAACTCAATCAATCAAAATGAGAAAGAAGCACAAAGATTCCAGGTCCCATTTGCTTCAATAGATTGATCTTTCACTTTTGTTTCGTTGAAACTAAATTTGTACATCTTTTAAAATAAATTTTATTTCCATGGTTATTTTTAACATGCTTTGAATCCAGAATATTTAACTCCTGTCTGAGCTCCATAAAACCTTGATTCAAATCCATTTTCAAGGCTGCATTATCTTTGGATTCAAAGTTAACATTAATAAATTGCACCTTAATCAAACTAACACAGGTAATCACAAATGTTCTGTTGCAAAACAAAAGATGATTTTACAATGATCTCTGCCCAATCCCTCACCAACTTAAATCACCAGTTTCCTCTGCTAACAACCTCAATGGTTATGCTATAACTGACAGTTATTAAGTGTGGGTTAAATTGACTGCCCACATTTCAATTATCACAGTTTTCAACCAAAATTGGCTTTTGTCATTTGGTAAATAGCTACTGCTAACCTAACTCCGGCCACTCTTTACTGTTTTTGAAAAACACATTTTCCTTGCCAGAGCAGCTACATTGGATATATGTTGCCTTACTGTCACCAATGCTGCTGGATGAACAGCATAATTACAAACATAAATAGGACTGTTTTCCTTTGCAACATCTCTATCCACCAGGACTTCCAAGTCCCTGTTTGATCATGTGCCCCTTCTCAAGCATTTTCATAAAACAACATTAACCAAGATGGGTAGCTTTGGAATATGGGTGCCCACATGGGTGTACAGTGGCCTTTTAAATAGGGCACAGGCCATTGTCTTTCAACAGATATCCCACTCAGTGACAAGTTCTGGGAACTGCATCTTGTAAGATGGGGATGGAAATTAGATGAGGGATACCATGGAGTGGTATAGGTAATTAATGAGGTTTGCTATAATATGATGAGAATAATTACTGGACTTTGTGGTGAGAATTTCTCCAAATAACTCAACAAACTCACACTTAGTGAGAAAAAAATAAGATGGCAACAATGTTAATAGGGCTGGACTATGACACATTGTTTTGGATATAATGCGTCATAAGTTCTTGAGTTTTTTTTCCAACATTCACAATCAGATTTTTGAGAAAATAATTGCTAAAGATATTCATGTCAAACATGTACTTGGACTAACATCAGGGGTTCTTTTGAAGCTTTTAGTCAATCAAATAAGTGTTAAATGACACTCCAGAGCAATGCAAAAAGTAGTTGTTTGTTCACCCACTGTTACAGTACATGCTCTTTTAATCACCAGTTCATGTGGTGCTAGGCTGTGAAAGTCTGATGAAAGCTTCATCTATTTGTCATGCTGCAATTAATCTGACTGGCACTTTCTACAATGCAGAGGCTATAATTTCATCATCTTTTAGTCTAAAACAGGGTATAGATAGGCTAATTCTTTTAACTGTGAACACAAACTGAAAGCACCCATTCTGTGCACAGTCAGGGTTATCAGAAGCTTGCGTGCCTATGACACTGTAAGCATTGTTCCACTGGGTGTGTAATTAGTGCTGTATGTTCTTGCCAACAGACAACAAAAATCAATATCTCTGGGTCCTGCTGAACCAATATCCTAAGACTGAACTGTTATGAGCAAATTCTGGCTTGTATCATGAACAAAAATATTTATCATCCTGTCATAGTGCATTGATTTATAATCCTGCACAAGGCTTTAAAAATAAAAATTCACAAACTCACAATTATATTCTTAAAGCACACACGTGTTTTACCTGTGCAGTTTATTTCAATTGCTTGTAAATGATTGTTTAATAACCTGAAGATTCACCACTGACTGGTGCAGGTGAGTACTGAAATTGCTTGTTTGGAGTTTTCATTCCCCCATGACATTTTGCAGGTTAGATTCTGCATTGGTTACTGTCAAACTGTCATTGGGGCCTTGCTTGGATGAGAGTTCTTTACAGTGGGACTCAATGATCAGTTAGAATGCTGTTTTCTTCTAGGATTAGGATTGTTGTAATTTTGTTCACCACGACAGCTCTTTGTAGTGAAATAAACGCAGCAAGTGACAGAATGGTTGGCATTTTGATGGGAGTAATGAAATCATGATATTAGGCTGGTATGCCACATGGGCAGAGGTTAGAAGGCAGAGAGCAATCTTATGGTATCATTGGGGATGATTAAATGAATGGTTTGCAGATATGACATTCAGTCACTTAAAAGATGAGGCTGGACAGAGATTCATGTCAGACAAAGCTGGCACCTTATTTTAAAGGTAGCAGCTTGGATTACTGTGGGAGTCCTGGAAATCAGAGCAATGACGTAGGACAAAGCAAGTTTGGTGCCCATTTTCACTGAAGGTGCTCCACCAAGGGAAGTCCTTTTCCCTTAGAAGAAGGGAATTGGGAGAAAACAGAGGAGTTGAGTAGTATATGGCTGTAGTGTTGAACAATGTGTTCTGCCAAGGTGGGTCAAATGCATAATACTAAGCTTGTAGCCTTAAATATCATTAAAGACAAGTGTGAAATTAGGAAACAGATGCCCAACCATTTGGCAGAAATATCTAGGCTACCCTTGGCTGCCACATGCAGCAGTGTCTTTTATCTGTAGAATACCAATCATTTTAGAGTAAGCTGAATGGCCTATGCAGGAGGGATCTCTGTGGCATCACAACAGACACTTAGAATGGCCTACATATGGATAAAGCAAGTGTCTTTTAGCTGTGTAATGATGGGTATCTCTGTACTTTCTAGAAGAGAGGGAATACAAAAGAGAGATCAAGAACTGGTGATCCCCAGCTCTGCAAGTCCATGATGGCATTGTCTGTTGAAAGTGTGCAGACCCACAAAGCGTCTGGATATCAAACCTACAGCTCAGCGAGCAAACCTACACCTTAAACCCACATAGCGTCATAGAGTCATGGTGACGTACTGCATAGACCCTTTGGTCCAACTTGTCTGTGCTGACCAGATATCCTAAATTAATCTAGTTCCACTTGCCCGCATTTGGCCCATATCCCCGTAAACCCTCCCTATTCGTATACCCATCCAGATGCGTTTTAAATATTGTAATTGTACCAGCTTTCATCATTTCCTCTGGCAGCTTACTCCATATACACATTCACGCTCTGCCTGAAAAAGTTGCCTGTTAGATCTCTTCTAAATTTTTCTTCTCTCCCCCTAAGTCTATGCCCTCTAGTTCTGGATGCCACCACCCCCCCACCCCAGGAACATACCTTGTCCATTTACTCTATCCATGCTCCTAATGATTTTATAAACCTCTATAATGTCACCCCTCAGCCTCCAACGCTCCAAGGAAACCCGCCCCAGCATGTTCAGCCTCTCCTTATAGCTCAAGAAGAGCCTGGCAGTGGATGCTGGAGATGTGCACCGACCTGTATTCATCACTTCCTCCATGAGCCCCATGAAGCATTGTCTGGGAGAGAGGGATACAAGCCACTACTTGTTACTTAATCTCCCAAAGCATGCAGGGAGGGACAAGTATGCTTATAAAGGAAAGAAGGGAAAATACCTGAAATACCTGAGGGTACGATACAGGTACTACTGGTCTGGGCAGTAGGTTCCTATATTGATGGATGGTGAAATGAGAACTTCAAAAGCCACAATTGCAAAGAAGGCTCCTGCAGTTATGCAGAAGACCAGCAATATGCCATGGTGCTCATGACCTTGGGCAACTGGAGGATGACTGCTATAATCATTATGAGCCAAAGAACAGAAAGATTAGCAGCCTGTGTTCACCCCAGCTGACAACAGAGTAGCACCATGTAGGAGCACTCACAGGCACATGGGGAAATTCCATCTGGTTGCTGTTCGGTTTCACAGGATGGTATTGTATAATTAGAAGTCAGGGCTGTTCATTTATCTTCAATTAATTCTGATGTGCTGCACCACAAAAAAAACATTTATCTGTACATAAACTTGTAGGTCTTACAGATTAATAGACATTGCCAGGTATTTAGGAGGTACCACAGCAAATGAGGTAATTTCTTTCCTTAAGTATGTTTGTCATGAGATGGCAGCTCCAAAGAAATTGTGAGGTGTTCAAGGAAAGCAATTTAGATGATTTATTTGATTTATTGAATGGGAAAGCTCATAATGAATACATCTGGGTAAGTGAGCTATGAATCTTTCTGTGCCCCACACCTTGTCGTTTCTTGCCTAAAATCCCCAGAGCTGTCTTCATATTGTGTCTGATCACCATCGCTCTTATATTCTAAATCCTCATTGTTCAAAATATCTCTCCTCTGCAGTAGCAGATTGTTCATAGTGTGATGAAAGATGTCTGATTAATATCTGTAAGCAAAAATATTAATTTGGGGGTTTGGAATTTCAAAGTAGTTACAAATGAGTTTTTGTTAAAAGGTTTTAAAAATAAGTAGGTCTGACAGTCTTTTTGGACATGACCCAATCCAGTATGTGTCAGAGCAGAGATCCCTGTAGCGTAAATGGAAAAATATTTTTTATTGACATGTGATACAACAGATGGGATAAACATTGAAGGCCATGAATTTAGTTTTGATTCAGGTTAATCAAGGATTGATTTTAGTTTAGAAAAGCCAGAGATCGAAGGCTTTAAGTGCAGTTTGTTTTGCCTGAAATTCCAAGATTCTTTCCAACTGTGTTCTAGATAGCTTTATTTTGTTTGATTTTTCCTTTTCTCTTTTGTGTAATAACCTTCTGTTCTGTGGTTAAAGAAAATCTGCAGCCTTGTGTAAATACGCTTTAGTAAATGATCACCATGTTAACTAAAATCTGAAAAGTCATCAGTCCAAATTTATTCCTGGGATTTGACTTGTCCAATAGTAATAAGAGCTGGGATTATTACAACAGCACATCACGTCACCATGATATATGAGACCCTTGCCAGCGCTTTATGAAGGGCTACACTGGATCTGTCCAATCTAGATGTCACACATGTTCTTCCAAACCAGCTATCGTATCTCTCCTCTGCATGTGTGTTTCAGATTTGTACAGGCATAAGTACCAACTTTTCAGTGGCTAACCCTTGTCACTAACTATCTGTGTTTGAAGGCATGCAACTGCTGGAGTGGAACCTGGAAAGGTCTTAGACTGCCTTGCCATGTAGCATTTTTGACAGGTTCCTGGAAATTGTCTTTCCCAGGAGGTCTTTGCAATAATGGCAGACCTGTTATACATATAAACAAGTGAAATCCATTCTCATTGAAGAAATTTGTGGCCTACCTTGTGGGAAACTTGATGACCACACATGCAGTTGATGATATCTTGAAGAGCATCCTACCCAGACCCACCCAGTCATTCTCATAACTCCACATTTATCAAGACCAATCACCTAGCCTGCACATTAAAGGACATTAAAAAAAAATCGCCTGACCGATTCCTGACATAGACCTTAAGGAGCTATAGTCCATGTTCTCCAAAGTTTAGAAGAAAGAGCTTAACAGGGCAAGAAATATGTTTCTTTAGTTGGGGAGCCCAGAACTAGGAGCCTTAAAGTAAGGGATGCTGTCATTAAAACTAAGTTGAGAAGTAATTTCTTTGACCAAAAAGTTACAGATTTTTAGAATTCTGTATGACTAAAAACTGTGTTTGCTCAATTACTTGGTACATTTGAGATAAAGATCAGTGAATTTTTGGATACTAGGGCAATCGCAATATGGATATAGTGCATGAAGGTGGAGCTGAGATATAAAATCATGAATGATCTGATGAATGAACTATGAATCAAGCCAAAAGGACCATCTGTGCTTTTGTATTCTTTTCACTTAATTTATATATAATGTTTCCAATATACTTCTGAAAATCTTAAACCCTTAAGAATAGGAAACCTGAATTCAATCCACTGCAAGTGTACCTACTTCCAGTTTAACTGACTATGGGTAGGATCAGAGGGACTGAGTGGGTTACCTACCTGAGAATTGGGTTAGTAATTTTTAATGTTAATGTGGCTTCATACCACTGATTTAGTCAGCCATCTTGATTTAATAGCTGCAGGTAGGGATTATCACAACTTGAGAAATACAGAAACTAAAGAAAGAAACTAAAGTAAGTGGTCTTCCACCACTGTCTAAAGACCAAAAGTGTTCCCAAAAACATGGTCAACTTGACACCATCTCCCAAAGTCAATGCATTGTGAATTATCTCTCTTCTCCTGCATGCTGAGCACCCTTTTCATATCGTTGGATGTGGACCCACCACCACTTTTGTGGTCTGGCAACAAATCCCCCTGCTGCTCTTACAAAGCCCTACAGCGGCCAGGTTCTTATATCCCACTGCAGTCCCTTTCTTTCCTTTCCAGTTGTCACCTTTGGGAGCTTTTGACTCTATGTCTTCCAACCAACCAACCTCCAACCAACCAATCACCAACCAGACTGGTAAATTGCTGGTTAAAATTCAGAGGAAATAAATTCAAATTTAGCAAGGATCTCCACAACAACCACATTTCCCGTTTTTTTAACCCTACAAAATTATCATTCCAGCTTCCTCACAAATATCGGGGTCAGAGATTTTCCCTTTGGTTTTGGGCAGAAAAATAAACTGCAAAAATCAAGCCTGTGATATTTATTTTCCAGAGGTGGGGATGACCATTTAAAATGGGCAGTTTATTGCTGTATCAGAAATTACCTCTCTAAGTGAAATTGGTCCTTGAAGTATTAACATTTAAAACGTGTCCCATTGCAAACTTGAAAAGGAGCTGGTTATTTCAAGTTAACACCTGTAAAAATTTTAACTTCCTGACTGTTGCAAGGAATCCATTTGATCGTCAGAGGAAACTAGACTTTGTATGACAGAGGATTTTGCCTGAGGAATTCAGTTCCATGCCTCCGCTGCATGATTCCACATTCAGGTATAAGATGCTCAGTGGTATGTATTGTCCAAATAAAGTTTCAATTCAGACCTTGCTGGAATGAATTCCAAGGTTTGCTTTGTGTTTGTTGTGTAGTTCTGTTCCTCTGTTAAAAAAAAAATTCTGTTTATGAATAAATTCAAGTATCTGTCTTAGACTGAACAATATGTTGTGGTGAGTGGCGTATTTTGCTTTTCACACAGATAGAAGAACAGAAGGAAGTACACAAATATATTGAGTCACACCACTATGGATCATTGTTAGTCCCATGGGATTCTGTCTGATACCATTAAATCCTAAGTTTATGGAAATTGCCTTTTAGCTTTGTAATTAATTCAAATTGATAAATACATTTTAATTCAAGGTTATTGTTAAATTTGATCTAAACTGAATGTTCCAGATCCCTTCAAAACGATTGATATGTGTCTATATGTGTCCTAGTCACCTCAAACTTGAAAGATGCATATGTTAACTTCATTTATACTGGAGATCCATAACTTTACTCCAAAAGAGGTGATGTTTTACAACTTTGATCATATGCTTAAAGAAGTCACCAAGGTGAGGGAAGGCCACGAGACAATTGCTTATATACCATGTTAACCATTTTCTGAAAAAGTAAGTAGATACATCTAATACAAGATCAAATCATCTGGAATATTGGTAATATATATTCAAAAAAAAGCTTCAGATATGGAGAGAATTTGTGCTATGTTTCATTTGTAGTACAATTACGATAAGACCCAGTGTACTGTGCTATTTTGCCCTTTTTAAATGACCTTGGTCAGGCCTTAATTGGAACGCAATCTCCAGTTTTGACCTTTACATACGATAGGTTATGGTTAGAAGACTTGGAAAAGGTGTACCGGCAGGACCACTAGACTAATTGTCTATTTAAAATATTTTGGTAATCAAATAGACCAGAGCTGATATTCTGTCATTTTAGAGAAGCATGGAGTAAGGTCTGAGCTGATCAAATTTATAAGAAAATAAAGAGATCAAAGTGATTTGTAACCATGTTTCAGTTGGTGGAACAAAGCAATAAAGATCATTTTTGATGGAATTATGAGACATAAAGGGGGTCCAGGAACTGAAAGGAAATGTGGTGCCACTATTGAAGAAGGGCGGTAAAGACAAGCCAGGGAACTATAGACCGGTGAGCCTGACCTCGGTGGCGGGCAAGGTTGTTGGAGGGAATCCTGAGGGACAGGATGTATATGTATTTGGAAAGGCAAGGACTGATTCAGGATACTCAACATGGCTTTGTGTAAGGGAAATCATGTCTCACAAACTTGATTGAGTTTTTTGAAGAAGTAACAAAGAAGATTGATGAGGGCAGAGCAGTAGATGTGATATATATGGACTTCACTAAGGCGTTCGACAAGGTTCCCCATGGGAAACTGATTAGCAAGCTTAGATCTCATGGAATACAGGGAAAACTAGCCATTTGGATACAGAACTGGCTCAAAGGTAGAAGACAGAGGGTGGTGGTGGAGGGGTGTTTTTCAGACTGGAGGCCTGTGACCAGTGGAGTGCCACAATAATCAGTGCTGGGCCCTTTCTTTTTGTCATTTGCAAGATGATTTGGATGCGAGCATAAGAGGTACAGTTAGTAAGTGTGCAGGTGACACCAAAATTGGAGGTGTGGTGGACAGCGAAGAGGGTTACCTCAGGTTACAACAGGATCTGGACCAGATGGGCCAATGGGCTGAGGAGTGGCAGTTGGAGTTTAATTTAGATAAATGCGAGGTGCTGCATTTTGGGAAAGCAAATCTTAGCAGAACTTATACACTTAATGGTAAGATCCTGGGGAGTGTTGCTGAACAAAGGGACCTTGGAGTGCTGGTTCATAGCTCCTTGAAAATGGAGTCATAGGTAAATAGGATAGTGAAGAAGGCGTTTGGTATGCTTTCCTTTATTGGTCAGAGTATTGAGTACAGGAGTTGGGAGGTCACGTTGCAGCTGTACAGGGCATTGATTAGGCCACTGTTGGAATATTGTGTGCAATTCTGTTTTCCTTCCTATTAGGAAGATGTTGTGAAATTTGAAAGGAAATATTTACAAGGATGTTGCCAGGGTTGGAGGGTCTGAGCTACAGAGAGAGGCTGAACAGGCTGGGGCTGTTTTCCCTGAAGCGTCAGGGGCTGAGGGGTGACCTTATAGAGGTTTACAAAATTATGAGGGGCATGGATAGGATAAATAGGCAAAGTCTTTTCCCTGGGGTTGGGGAGTCCAGAACTAGAGGGCGTAGGTTTAGGGTGAGAGGGGAAAGATATAAAAGAGACCTAAGGGGCAACTTTTTCACGCAGAGGGTGGTATGTGTATGGAATGAGCTGCCAGAGGATGTGGTGGAGGCTGATACAATTGCAACATTTAAGAGGCATTTGGATGAGTATATGAATAGGAAGGGTTTGGAGGGATATGGGCCGGGTGCTGGCAGGTGGGACTGGATTGGGTTGGGCTATCTGGTCGGCATGGACCGAAGGGTCTGTTTCCCTGCTGTACATCTCCATGACTCTAAAAAAGCACTTTACACGCAGGGCACCAGGAAAGAAGAAATGAAGTATAAATCGCCAATCAAAATCAACTGTAATCCATATAGAGCAAAACAATAATCGGAACTCCATGTGTTGTCACAGATTTACATATGTCATTGCATTGTTTAAATCACTTTATTTTTAAAAGCAAGTTATCTTAAGTGACCAATTGTTCAAAAATGATCCCCTATTTTGAACATGGTTTTAAAGTTTGAGATAAATATAAGGCATCTAAGAATCGATAAAGAGAGAGGTCTGATAATTAACCACTCCGGTTTACTCAAACCTCATTGGAAAGGACCTTTTAAAGAGAGGGATTTATCAACAGACTTTAAACTAAATGGATGTTTTTTTTTATTTTTTTTGTGAAATTATTGTGCAGGAGGAGACAATGCAATGATAGCTTGACCCACTTAATGAAATTGCTACATTTTGTATTGATTTGTTCCGATGGAATTAGTCAGGAAGACCATTAATTACAATTGTAAGTTGTTTAAGATATAGGCTAGATGTCAGGAAGTAGTTCTTTCCTCCTAGAGTAGGGTAGATCTGGAAAAGAGTGTCGGCTCATACAACAGTCACAATTCACTCAATTCCATCAAGCAAGAGCTGGATTTGTTTCTAGAGTGGGATAGAGATCTCCTTTTAAAAAGCGTAGGTACTGAATAAAATTGTCAGCTCTTGAGTGATTTGCCAGATATTTCAATTGCCTAAAATTTTCCGGAAAAAATTGACTCACGTTTTTATCTTCTCCCAGGAGATTGCACATTGTTCCAGGTGGAGAAGAGGGGGTGATTAATGTATAACAAATATATGGGTCAGGTTAGATGGACCAGAGAATCTTATTCTGCCCATCGCTGTTTCTGTAACGGAATTTGTTACATTGGTATCTGTGTTTTAGTTCTGGTTAACCATCACATGATTGTGGCACTCTGCTTCACAAATCACAGAACTTCCCTTACAGTTGGATCCAGATCCAGTTTGGTTACAGTGCACATCCAGAAGCAGCTAAAAGATTTGAAACTTTTAGATGGAGTCTGTAATCTTTATTTATTTAACTACATGCCATGACACAATGATAAAATCATGAGCATGTATCTTCAAAGTATGTTGGCATACTGTCTCTTAAAGGAATACTGATAGAATGACTGTGAGACTTAGCACAGCAAATGGGTCCCTTGCCTCATATTGTAATGAGCTATTACTTCAGGATCTCTGGGATATCTATGCCATGGAAAATGCTGAGATTTAGATATTAAAAATGAATCTCCTATTTGTAGTTTAATTGGTCAGGATTAATTTTTATCATTCTTCAAAATTATTCTGGGTCAGATTGTGTGTTACATAGAACATAGAAGGGCCTGTACAGCACAGTACAGGCCCATTGGCTCAAGGTGTTGTGCCAAGGATAATCCTAATCTAAAATAAAATAACCTAACCTACACTCCCCGCAATTCACTGCTGTCCATGTGCATGTCCAGCAGTCGCTTAAATGTCCCTAATGACTCTGCTTCCACCACTACTGCTGGCAACGCATTCCATGCGCTCACAACTGTCTGCATAAAGAACCTACTTCTGATGTCTCCTCTATACCTTGCTTCTAACACCTTAAAAGTATGACCCCTCGTGGCAATCAGTCCTGCCCTGGGGAAAGATCTCTGGCTATCAACTTTATACATGCCTCTCATTGCCTTGTACACCTCAATCATGTCATCTCTCTTCCTGCTTCTCTCCAGAGAGAATAGTCTGAGCTCAGTCAACCTCTCCTCGTAAGACAAGCCCTACAATCCAGGCAGCATCCCGGTAAACCTTCTTTACACCCTCTCCAAAGCCTCAGTATCTTTCCTATAATAGGGCAACCGGAACTAGACGCAGTATTCCAAGTGTGGTCTCAGCAGGGTTTTGTAGACCTGTAGCAAAACCTCGTGCTCTTAAACGTGATTCCCTGTTGATGAAAGCAAGAGCACCATATGCTTTCTTAACAACCCTATCCACTTGAGTGGCAACTTCGAGGGATCAGTGCACTTGAACACCAAGGTCGCGCTGTTCCTCCACACTGACAAGAACCCTGTCTTTAATCCTATATTCAGCATTCGAGTTCGACCTTCTGAAATGCATCACTTTGCATTTATCCAGGTTGAACTCCATCTGCCATTTCTCAGCTCAGCTCTGCATCCTGTCTTTGTCATGCTGCAGCCTGCAATAGCTCTCGGTACTATCAACGGCACCTTCAACCTTTGTGTCATCGGCAAACTTACTAAACCACCCCTCAACCTCCTTGTCCAAGTTATTTATAAAAAACACAAAGAGCAGAAGCCCAAGAACAGAGCCCTGCGAGACGCCATTTACCACTGACCTCCAGGCAGAATACTTCCCATCTACAACCACTCTCTGCCTTCTGTCAGCCAACCAATTCTGAATCCAGACAGCCAAATCTCCCTGTATTCCATACCTCCTGACTTAATGAATGAGCCTACCATGCGGAACCTTATCAAATGCCTTGCTGAAGTCCATATGCATCACATCCACTGCTCGACCTTCGTCATCCTTTCTTGTCTCCTCCTCAAAGAACTCAACACGTTTTGTGAGACATGACCTGCCTCTCATAAAGCCATGCTGACTGCTTTTAATCTGGCTATGTTTTTACAAATATTCATAAATCGCATTCCTCAGATATCTTTACAAAATCTTGCTGACCACAGACATAAGACTGACTGGTCTGTAATTGTCAACGATTTCCCTACTGCCCTTCTTGAAAAGAGAAACACCATTCACCTCCCTTCAATCCTCCGGTATGACTCCCATGGAGAGTGAGGAAGCAAAGAACTTTGCCAGCGGCTTAGCAACCTTCTTTCTTATTTCCCAGAACAACCGAGGATAAATCTGGTCGGGCACTGGGATCTTATCAATCTTAACATTTGCCAAAATTTGCTGCATATAACTTCATCAATCTCGATCTGTTCAAGCCAGTTTCCCCACTCACGACATGATCCCTTTCCTTTGTGAAAACTGAAACAAAAGACTCATTTATGGATTCCCATATCTGCTCAGACTCCATGCACAAGTTCGCTACGCTATCCCTGATCAGCCCTACCTTCTCCCTGATCGTTCCCTTATTCCTTACCTATGAGTATAATGCCTTATCCTTCCTGCCAAGCCTTTTTTGTGCCCCCTTCTGGCTCTCCTTAGTCCATTTTTGAGCTCCTTCCTAGAAAGCCTTTAATCCTCTAAAGCTGTACTAGACCGTTGCTTCCTCCACTTTATGTAAGCTGCCTTTTTCCTTTTGATGAGAAGCTCCTCTGTTCTTGTCTTCCAAGGGTCCTTAATCTTACCCCTTCTTGCCTGTCTCAGAGGGACAAATTTATGCATCACATGCAACAACTGCCCCTTCAATAGTCTCCATATCTCCGTTGTGTCCTTTCTGTGGAACATTTGCTCCCAATCTGTACTTCCTAACTCCTACCTGATAGCGTCATAATTTCCTTTACCCCAATTAATTATTTTCCCATGGTAACTGTTCCTTTCCCTCTCCAAGGCTATGGTAAATGTGAGGCAGTTGTGGTCACTGTCACCAAAGTATTCTCCCACCGCAAGATCTGACACCTGTCCTGGCTAATTGCTGAGCACCAAAGCCAAAATGGCCTCTCCCCTCTTCGGCCTGTCTATATACTGAGTAAGGAAACCCTCCTGAACACACCTGACAAAAACGGCTCCATCCAAACCATCTGCACTAAGGAGATTCCAGTCGATATTGGGAAGGTTGGAATCACCCATAACAACAACCCTGCTACAGCTGCACTTTTCCAAAATCTGTCGGCCTATGAGTTCTTCGATCTCTCTACTGCTATTAGGGGGTCTGCAGAAAACCCCCAATGTGGTGGCTGCTCCCTTGCTGTTCCTGACTTCCACCCATACTGACTCAGTAAACAAACCTTCCTTGACAACCTTCATTCCTGTAGCTGTGATGCACTCTGATAAGCAATGCCATGCCCTCCTCCTCTTTTTCCCCGCTCCCTGTTCTTTTTAAATGCTCTAAACCCTGGAACATCTAGGAACCATCCCTGCCGATGTGAAACCCACATCTCCATTATGGCCACAACATCATACATTAGTTTAGTTTTTTAAAACGTTAATAGAAATGTGTTCTTCTTGATTTCTGTGATAGGTGAATTCACCCATCACTATATGTTCCTCATATGACCTATTTGTGCCAAAATGTCGTCCATTTCACTTTCTATGTAATTTAATCCTAAATGACAAATAATTGAGGGTCAGACACACAAAAGATAATCTTTCAATATTTTCGTTAGTCGCCTTCATCAAATGGCATGATTTGATAATTTCATAAGAGATAGGCATTGTCAGCAAGACCGGCATTTATTGCCTGGTCTTAATTACCCTTGAGAAGATGGTTAGTGAGCAAGCTCCTTGAATACAATTGAATGAATTGACCATTTTTAAGGGCAGCTAAGAGTGAATATAAAGGCCAGAGCAAGTGAGAACAGTACATTTTCTTTCCTTAGCTCAGTAGTGAACTAAAGCTTTTTGTATGGCAATCCAGGAACTCATGGTCACCATTACTGCTACCTATTACTGTGCTTTATTTGATGAATTGGAATTAAATTCCTCAGCTGACATGGTGGCATTTGAACTCAAGGTACAGATTATCAGTCCAGGCCACTAGAGTATGAATTCAGTTGCATTACCATTATGTCAGCATACCCCTATGAGATGGAATTTTATTTTTTCTCTGTATGTTTTAGAGATACTGATTATGCTTATGCCATAATAAATGTAACATTGGACTAGTTGCTGTGATTTCAACACACACTGATGGGTATGGTCTGCAAAGCTAATAACTCAGAGGACCTAAATTTTAAAATTGTCTAACAGCAGTTACCTTCCATTTGACAATTCTTCTTAAGTAGGTCAGCTGACCTGCTTGTATACTTTATTTATCTTTTCCATCTCTCTTCTTTCTATTTCCCACTACTCCCTTGTTACCCACTAATGAAGAGTTGGATAAACCTGACCAGAGAGATTGCTGTTTTCACTGATTGAGAGGATCTAATGTCACTAAAATAGACCACGAAAGAGCTGGAGATGCCTACTCCTAATTGGTTTTGAAGTGAAAGGCTTGAGAGCTTGGGACCATCTGGCTAGAGGCAGGCATTCATTAATCAATGTTGCACACAAAGCTATTTGTTTGAAAAAATATAAATTATCTAACTATTATTTATATGAAACTGCATATTTTATTATGTTTTGTGCCTTTCTAACTTTGCAAGCTTGGAGGAAAAGGTTTAATTAAATTTAACCTTTTTAAGAAAATGAAATCCCATCATTTTCAAATTTCTGTAATTATCCTTCAAGATGTTATGTTACACAGAATTCAATCTGAAACACAAAGTTGCACTTAAAACCTGCAATTTCTTGATAAAAATAAGCTGCATTACATTTAAAGTTGATCTTGACATGAGCCTTTATCCTCTATATCCTGTCTTAAATGTGTTGTTGTGCTTATACTTAGGTTTTTGGTACAACTGGGAAGGGGGAAAATAGGAGAGTGATTAGTGCTGGGAAATTCAATCATGAAAGGAAAAGACAGCAGATTCTGTGGTCACAAGCAAGACTCCTGGATGGTACATTGCCTCCCGGGTGCCAGGATCAGGGATGTCTTGGATCAGGCTTGCAGGATTCTTAAGGGGGTGGGTGAGCAGTGAGAAGTCGTGGTACACATCGGTACCAATGACTTAGGTAGGGAAAGGGATGAGGACCTGAAAATAGAACATAGGGATTTAGGTTGGAAGCTAAAAGACAGGATGAGCAGAGTAGTAATCTCAGAATTGCAACCAGTGCCATGTGTTAGTGAGGCTAGTAATAGAGAGCAAGTGTAGATGAACATGTGGCTGCAGGGTTGGTGTAGGAGGGAGGAATTCAGATATGTGGATCATTGGGATACCTTCTGGGAAAGGTGCAATCTGTACAAGAAGGGCGGGTTGCACCTGAACTGGAGAGCACCAATATCTTGGGTGGGAGGTTTGCTAGAACTCTTCGGGAGGGTTTAAACGAGATTGGCAGGGGTTGGGAACCGGAGCTATGGATCAGGTGATTGAGTAGCTAGTGAACATCCAGATACAGCACATAGAAAGTCTGTGAGGAAGGATAGGGCAAAGTTGCAGTCAGTGTGATGAGTTGAAGTGTGTCTATTTTAGACGCAAGAAGTATCAGGAATAAGGGTAATGAACTTAGAGTATGGATCCGTACTTGGAACAATGCTATTGTGGCCATTACAGAGAGTTGGATATCACAGGGGAAGGAATGGTTGTTGGATGTTCCAGGGTTTAGATGTTTCAAAAGGAATGGGGGGGGGGGGGGTGTAAAAGAGGTGGAGGAGTGGCATTGCTAATCAGGGATAGTATCACAGCTGCAGAAAGGGAGCATGTCAGAGAGAGTTGTTTACAGAGTCAGTATGGAGTCAGAAACAGGAAAGGAGCAGTGACTTTATTGGAGTTTTCTCCAGACCAACCTCGGCACTTGCAACAGAGATACAGAGGAACAGATTCGGTGGCAGATTTTGGAAAGATGCAGAAGTAACAGGGTTGTTGACATGGGTGACTTTAGGTGACTTTAACTTCCCTAATATTGATTGGAACCTCATGAGTTCAAATAATTTGGATGGAGCAGATTTTGTCAGGTGTGCCCAGGAAAGGCTCCTTATTCAATATGTAGGTGGGCCAACTAGAAGCGAGGCCATATTGGATTTGGTGTTTGGAAACAAACTACACCAGGTGTCAGATCTCTCAGTGGGAGAACATTTCAGTGATAGTAATCACAATTCCCTGACTTTTACTATAACCATGGAGAGGGATAGGAGCAGATGGTATGGGAAAGTATTTAATTGGGGAAGGGGGAATTACAATGCTGTTAGGCAGGAAATTAAATTGATAACAGATGTTCTCAGGGAAATGCATGACAGAAGTGTGGAGATTGTTTCGGAAGCACCTGCTGATAGTGCTGGATAGGTTTGTCCCACTGAGGCAAGGAAGGGTTGGTAGGGTGAAGAAACCTTGGGTGACAAGGGATGTGGAACATATTGTCAAGAGGAAGAAGGAAACCTACTTTAGGTTGAGGAGGAAAGGATCAGACAGGGCTTTAGAGGGTTACAAGGCAGCCAGGAAGGAACTGAAGAATGGACTTAGGAGAGCTAGAAGGGGGGCATGAAAAAGCTTTAGTGGGTAGGATTAACGATAACCCTAAGGCATTCTACACTTATGTAAGGAACAAGAGGATGGCCAGAGTGAGGGTAGGGCTGATCACCAAACCATCATCTCCCAGACCATCCATGACCTCATCACCTCAGGGGATCTCCCATCCACCGCCTCCAACCTCATAGTCCCACAACCCCGCACCGCCCGTTTCTACCTCCTGCCCAAAATCCACAAACCTGCCTGCCCCGGCCGACCCATTGTCTCAGCCAGCTCCTGCCCCACCGAACTCATCTCCCAATACCTCGACACGGTCCTGTCCCCTTTAGTCCAAGAACTCCCCACCTACGTTCGGGACACCACCCACACCCTCCACCTCCTCCAAGATTTTCGCTTCCCCGGTCCCCAACGCCTTATTTTCACTATGGACATCCAGTCCCTGTACACCTCCATCCCCCATCACGAAGGACTCAAAGCCCTCCGCTTCTTCCTTTCCCGCCGCACCAACCAGTACCCTTCCACTGACACCCTCCTTCGACTGACTGAACTGGTCCTCACCCTGAATAACTTCTCTTTTCAATCCTCCCACTTCCTCCAAACTAAAGGAGTTGCCATGGGCACCCGCATGGGCCCCAGCTATGCCTGCCTCTTCGTAGGATATGTGGAACAGTCCATCTTCCGCAACTACACTGGCACCACCCCCCACCTTTTCCTCCGCTACATCGTATCGGCGCTGCCTCGTGCTCCCACGAGGAGGTTGAACAGTTCATCCACTTTACTAACACCTTCCATCCCGACCTGAAATTCACCTGGACTGTCTCAGACTCCTCCCTCCCCTTCCTAGACCTTTCCATCTCTATCTCGGGCGACCGACTCAACACAGACATCTATTATAAACTGACTGACTCCCACAGCTACCTGGACTACACCTCCTCCCACCCTGCCCCCTGCAAAAACACCATCCCATATTCCCAATTCCTTCGTCTCCGCCGCATCTGCTCCCAGGAGGACCAGTTCCAACACCGCACAGCCCAGATGGCCTCCTTCTTCAAGGACCGCAGATTCCCCCCAGACGTGATCGACGATGCCCTCCACCGCATCTCCTCCACTTCCCGCTCCTCCGCCCTTGAGCCCCGCTCCTCCAACTGCCACCAAGACAGAACCCCACTGGTTCTCACCTACCACCCCACCAACCTCCGCATACAACGTATCATCCGCCGTCATTTCCGCCACCTCCAAACGGACCCCACCACCAAGGATATATTTCCCTCCCCTCCCCTATCAGCGTTCCGCAAGGACCACTCCCTTCGTGACTCCCTTGTCAGATCCACACCCCCCACCAACCCAACCTCCACCCCCGGCACCTTCCCCTGCAACCGCAGGAAATGTAAAACTTGCGCCCACACCTCCACACTCACTTCCCTCCAAGGCCCCAAGGGATCCTTCCATATCCGCCACAAGTTCATCTGTACCTCCACACACATCATCTATTGCATCCGCTGCACCCGATGTGGCCTCCTCTATATTGGTGAGACAGGCCGCTTACTTGCAGAACGCTTCAGAGAACACCTCCGGGCCGCCCGAACCAACCAACCCAATCACCCCGTGGCTCAACACTTTAACTCTCCCTCCCACTCCACCGAGGACATGCAGGTCCTTGGACTCCTCCACCGGCAGAACATAACAACACGACGGCTGGAGGAGGAGCGCCTCATCTTCCGCCTGGGAACCCTCCAACCACAAGGTATGAATTCAGATTTCTCCAGTTTCCTCATTTCCCCTCCCCCCACCTTGTCTCAGTCGGTTCCCTCAACTCAGCACCGCCCTCCTAACCTACAATCTTCTTCCTGACCTCTCCGCCCCCACCCCACTCCGGCCTATCACCCTCACCTTGACCTCCTTCCACCTATCCCACCTCCATCGCCCCTCCCCCAAGTCCCTCCTCCCTACCTTTTATCTTAGCCTGCTTGGCTACTCTCTTTCATTCCTGATGAAGGGCTTATGCTCGAAACGTCGAATTCTCTATTCCTGAGATGCTGCCTGGCCTGCTGTGCTTTGACCAGCAACACATTTTCAGCTGATCAGGGATAGTAGAGTCTGGAGTTGGAAGAGGTTAGGGACATCCTTAATGAATATTTTGCTTTAGTATTCACTGCTGAGAGGGACCTTGACATTTCTGATGACAGTGTGAAACAGACTGATCTGCTTTAACAGGTGGATGTTAACAAGGAGGTTGTGCTGAAAAATTTGAAAATCATAAGGATAGATAAATCCCCTGGGCCAGACAGGATGTAGGTTACGACAGGAAACAAGCGAAGAGATTACTGCACCTTTGGCGATAGTCTTTGTATTCTTACTGTCTGCTGGAGTAGTACCAGATGATTGGAAGGTGGCAAATGTTCAAATATCCCTTGTTCAAAAAAGGGATAGGGATAACCTTGGGAATTACAGACCAGTCAGTCTCATGTCTATGGTGGGTGAAGAAATGGAGAGAATTCTGAGAGACAGGATTAATGATTACTTGGAAAACCATAGTTTGATTAGAGAAAGTAAGTATGGCTTAGTGAGGGGCAGGTCATGGCTCACAAACCTTATTGAACTCTTTAAGGATGTGACAAAATATATCTTTGAAGGTAGAGCTGTGGATGTGGCGTACATGGATTTTAGCAAGCGTTTGATAAGGTTCCCCATTGTAGGCTTGTTCAGAAAGTAAGAAGGCATGGGATACAGGGAACTCTGACTGTCTGGATATAGAATTTGCTGCCCATAGAAGAGTGGTTGGTGGTTGATGGCAAGTATTCAGCCTGGAGCTTGGTGACCAGTGGTGTTCCACAGGGATTGGTTCTGGGACCTCTGCTCTTTGTGATTTTTATAAATGACTTGGATAAGGAAGTGGAAGGGTTGGTCAGTAAGTTTGCCAATGACACAAAGGTTGGTGGAGTTGTGGATAGTGTGGAGGGCTGTTGTAGGTTGCAACGGGACATTGACAGGATGCAGAACTGGGCTGATAAGTGGTAGATGGAATTCAACCTGGAAAAGTGTGAAGTGATTCACTTTGGAAGGTGGAATTTGAATGCAGATTACAGGATTAAAGGCAGGATTCTTAGCAGTGTGGAGGAACAGAGGGATTCTGCAGTTCATGTCCATAGATCCCTCAAAGTTGGCGCCCAAGTTGACCAGGTTGTCAAGGCGTATGATGTGTTGGCTTTCATTAGCAGTGGGATTAAGTTTAAGAGCTACAAAGTTATGCTACAGCTCTCAGAGCTCTGGTTAGACCACACTTGGAATATTGTGTTCGGTTCTGGTTGCATCATCATAGGAAGCTTTAGAGACCGTGCAGAGGAGATTTACCAGGATGCTGGCTGGACTGGAGGGCATGTCTTATGAAGAAAGGTTGAGAGAGCTAGGGCTTTTCTCATTGGAGTAAAGAAGGATCAGAGGTGACTTGCTAGAAGTGTAGAAGATGTTGAGAGGTATAGATAGAGTGGGTAGGCAGAGACTTTTTCCCATGGTGGAAATGTCTATCACAAGGGGGCATAAGTTTAAGGTAATTGGAGCAATATTAAGGAGAGATGTCAGAGGTCAGTTCTTTACACAGAGAGTACTTGGTGTGTGGAAAGCATTGCCAGCAGTGGTAGCAGAAACAAATATGTTAGGGATATTTAAGTGACACTCAGGCACATGGAATTTAGTACAATGAAGGGTATGTAGGTTAGTATGATCTGAGAGTAGGATAGACAGTCAACACAACATCAAGGGCCCCAAGGGCCTGTACTATGCTGTCCTGTTCTATGTTATATGTAATCGTATATCTGAAAGCAATAGTTGTATGTCGAACAGCATTCTTTGCCTGCAAACAGCAGTAGCCATACATGTGCCTCCAAGGAGGCTCAATTCATTTCATTTTAACTGAATTTTTTACCCAATATGAATTGATCCTTTTTGTTCCACGTGTTCAGACAAATTTCCACAGAACAAACTAGACTTTTGGACTTTTAGTCACAGCATCTCACTTCGTACATGGGTCAAAACAAATTTGTTCCCAAGAGTGGAGTATCTTTTGCTGCTTTGTAGTGTCTGCAAACATTCAGTCACTCATTGAATGTGCACTCTGGCCTGTATCAATAACACCGTATTTCTTTCAAAATACTTATACATATGGTGTGGTCAGAATAAATCCTTGTAGTTTTTTGTGAGTAAGATGAATTTTCCTTCCTGATATTTTTGAAATAAATAGTAGCCTGATCAAAATGTTAGCACATACTGTTCTTAAATATGAACAACTTTGAACTACATGTCGTCATTCTATTCTGAAAGGAATAGGCATTTCTTAATTGATTGTATTTTTTTTCTCACCATTCCCTGGGGTGTACACCACTTGCAGCTGAAAGGGTAATTAGGAGATGTGCTCTGAGTTTTCCCATTTCAGCTCCAGCTTAGAATATGCGAACGTTACCCATATTTACTGTTCTTTCTGCTTGTGGTTTTTGGAGCAGATGTAATATTCCTATCTTCTGCATCATTTTTCAATACAGCAATATATCTTTCTCACCAACTCAACAATGTTGAGGTTTGTGAGTGCAGAGGGCAGCAACCTTGCCAAGATGTGTGTGTGTGTGTGTGTGTGTGTGTGTGTGTGTGTGTGTGTGTGTAGTAGTGTAAATAATTGATTCCAGTGGCTGTTACAACAACCTGGAGAGAGGCAAAACGCTGAACCCTACTGGAATCGAGTTGACTGTGTAGTCAATCACAACTTTCCCAATAAGGATTCATCTCAAGTTTGTTAGCAGTGAATTGTCTTTTAATATACTATGATATCTAAGAACAAATTGCATTTGGAAGTCAAGATGAGTTTGTGTATTGTTACTGTAGTGTGATTCTGCCAGAGCATGGATTTGGTGATCCATTGTATGTTGTAAGCTGGTGTATTGTAGGCTTTGCAATGGAATGCCTTTGCTGAGGTACATGTCTTTCAGGATGTCTAGTGGTAATATGTTGGCACTAGTCCCAGTATCAATTTTAGCTTTAGTGCACGTTGTCCTGAGTTGTCAGCATATATGATATTAATTGTTACCATGGCTTCTGACTGCCTTATACCATCAATATGTTAATAAGTTGAAAAACATAATCATCTTCTGAAAATTACCATTTGCTCAGTGGACTCTGAATCACAATGACATGTTTGCATGTGTACACCTTCTTAATATTTTCCTTGCTAAAGTTGTGGTATTGTATCATTTTGCTGGTCATCTGTGTTTTGTTCTAGGGTCAGGCATGGCCTTTGAAACTGGACCAGTGTGTCCAATGTTTTTTGATGCATGTATGCTTTGCAGATATGATGTAAACCTGGATAGTTTTTGGAGTGATGTGACAAGCCACATCTGTTGTAGAGATATTTGTTTGGTGTGCTTTGTTGACAATAGCAGTGGAGATGGCTGCATCTCATGCATAGAATTATTGTTGACCTGTGACCATGTTTTCATGTGCATGCCCAAACTCAACTGATGTGTCATTGTTAATATCCCTTTCTTTGCACTTAAGATCCATTCTAAGGCCTTAATTGGCTCGGAGGCGTTTACTAACGTAATGAGCCTTTTTCACAGTTTCTCTTTAAAAAAATCACACTTAGGGGTCAAAATCCTGGAATTTCCTTTCCAATAGCACTGAATCTTCTACATCGAAGAATTTAAACAGTTCAAGACGGTGGCATACCACGACTTATTATAGACCCCCTTACAGTCGGAGGGAAATTGAGAAACAAATTTGTAAGGAGATCTCTGTTATCTGTAAGAATTATAGAGTGGTTATGGTAGGCGATTTTAACTTTCCAAACGTAGACTAGGACTGCTATAGTGTTAAGGGTTTAGATGGAGAGGAATTTGTTAAGTGTGTACAAGAAAGTTTTCAGATTCAGTATGTGAATGTACCTACTAGAGAAGGTGCAAAACTTTACCTACTTTTGGGAAATAAGGCAGGGCAGGTGACTGAAGTGTCAGTGGGGGAGCACTTTGGGGCCAGCGAGCAAAATTCTGTTAGTTTTAAAATAGTGATAGAAAAGGATAGACCGGATCTAAAAGTTGAAGTTCTAAATTGGAGAAAGGCCAATTTTGACACTATTAGACAAGAACTTTCAAAAGCTGACTGGGGGCAGATGTTAGCAGGTAAAGGGACGGCTGGAAAATGGGAAGCCTTCAGAAATGAGATAACGAGTCCAGAGAAAGTATATTCCTGTTAGGGTGAAAGGAAAGGCTGGTGGGTATAGGGAATGCTGGATGACTAAAGAAAGTGAGGGTTTTCTGAAGGAAAAGAAGAAGCATATGTAAGGTATAGACAGGATATATGGAGTGAATCTTTAGAAGAGTGTAAAGGCAGTAGGAGTATATTTAAGAGGGAAATCAGGAGGGCAAAAAGAGGACATAAGATAGGTTTGGCAAATAGAGTTAAGGAGAATCCAAAGGATATTTACAAATACATTAAGAACAAAAGGGTAACTAGGGAGATAATAGGGTCCCTCAAAGATCAACAAGGTGGTTTTTGTATGAAGCTGCAGGAGATGTGGGACATACTAAATGAGTATTTTGCGTCAGCGTTTACTGTGGAAAAGGATACGGAAGATATAGAATGTAGGGAAATAGATGGTGACATCTTGAAAAATGCCCATATTGCTGAGGAGGAAGTGCTGGGTGTCTTGAAATGCATAAAAGTGGATAAATCCCAGGACCTGATCAGGTGTAGGGTCAAGATTAGTGTTGCTGGAAAAGCATAGCAGGTCAGGCACCATGCGAGGAGCAGGAAAATCGATGGTTCGGGCAAAAGCCCTTCATCAGGAATGGGAAGTCAATTTTCCTGCTCCTTGGATCCTGTCTGACCTGCTGTGCTTTTCCAGCACCACACTTTTTGACTTTGGTCTCTAGCATTGGCAGTCCTCATGTTTGCCTGATCAGGTGTATCCGAGAACTCTGTGGGAAATAGGGAAGTGATTGCTGGGTGTTTTACTGAGATATTTGTATCATCGATAGTCACACGTGAAGTGCCGGAAGACGAGAGGTTGGCTAAAGTGGTGCCACTGTTGAAGAAAGGTGGTAAGGACAAACCAGGGAACTATAGACCAGTGAGCCTGATGTTGGTGGTGGGCAAGTTGTTGGAGAGAATCCTGAGGGACAGGATGTACATGTATTTGGAAAGCAAAGGACTGATTAGGGATAGCCAACATGGTTTTGTGCGTGGGAAATCATGTCTCAGAAACTTGATTGAGTTTTTTGAAGAAGTAACCAAGAGAATTGATGAGGGCAGAGTGGTAAATGTGACCTATATGGACTTAAGTAAGGCGTTCGACAAGGTTCCCCTTGGGTTAGATCTCACTGAATACAGGAAGAACTAGCCATTTGGATACAGAATTGGCTCAAAGGTAGAAGACAGAGGGTTATGGTGGAGGGTTGCATTTCAGACTGGAGGCCTGTGACCAGTGGAGTGCCACAGGATCAGTGCTGGGTCAATATATTTTTAATCATTTATATAATTGATTTGGATGTGAGCATAAGAGGTATAGTTAGTAAGTTTGCAGATGACACTAAAATTGGGGGTGTAGTGGACAGCGAAGAAGGTTACCTCAGATTACAACGGGATCTTGATCAGATGGGCCAATGGGCTGAGAAGTGGCAGATGGAGTTGAATTTAGAAAAATGTCAGGTGCTGCATTTTGGGAAAGCAAATCAAGGCAGGACTTGTATACTTAATGGTAAGGTCCTAGGGAGTGTTGCTGAATAAAGAGACCTTGGAGTTCAGGTTCATAGCTCCTTGAAAGTGGATTCACAGGTAGATAGGGTAGCGAAGAAGGCGTTTGGTATGCTTTCCTATATTGGTACAGGAGTTGAGAGGTCATGTTGCGGCTATACTGGACATTGGTTAGGGCACTGTTGGAATATTGCGTGCAATTCGGTTTTCCTTCCTATTAGAAAGATGTGTGAAACTTGAAAGGGTTCAGCAAAGATTTACAAGAATGTTGCCAAAGTTGGAGGATTTGAGCTATAGGGAGAGGTTGAATAGGCTAGGGTTGTTTTCCCTGGAGTGTCAGAGGCTGAGGGGTGATCTCATAAAGGTTTATAAAATTATGAGGGGCATGGATAGGATAAATAGACAAAGTCTTTTCTCTGGGGTCGGGGAATCCAGAACTAGAGAGCATAGGTTTAGGGTGAGATGGGAAAGATATAAAAGAGACCGAAGGGGCAACTTTTTCATACAGAGGGTGGTACGGGTAAGGAATGAGCTGCCAGAGGAAGTGGTGGAGGCTAGTACAATTGCAACACTTAAAAAGCATCTGAATGGGTATATGAATAGAAGGGGTTTGGAGGGATATGGGCCGGGTGCTGACAGGTGGGACCAGATTGGGTTGGGATATCTGGTCATCATGAACAAGTTGGACCGAAGGGTCTGTTTCCATGCTGTACATCTCTGTGACTCTACGACTTTCTCAAGGGATATTAAAGATTGAGAAGGTCAGCATTTCTGCCAATGTTACTTGCACCCCACAGACAAAGAAAATAACTTATTAAAAAACAGTAGCATTTGCTAAGTAGTTTCAAATAGGATTTGTTATCAAATTTCAATTTCATGTTAGGAATTTCATTTATAACCATAAAATATTAGAAATCCAAGCTTTTAAAAATTCACCAAATCTCACTTACAGAAAATAGAAGCAACTTCTTTCTATGTTTGGAACCTGGTTAGGCAATATGTTTTCCCTGGGTAAGCAGCATTTTTAGTAGCTGCATCACTAACCTGCAATTCTGTGACCCCCTCCAGTGTCACCAGGATTAATGAGCAACGCAGTATTTATGAACACTTCTAGTTATGAAAACAACTGACTTTTTTTTTCTGTTTGTTTTGAAAGGCAGATGAGAAATTCCTACAGTGTCCTGAAGTCAGTCTGTGAATCCGTGAGTATATTTTGAAATGCTTAAAATGCACTGATCTTGCATTGAATTAATTTCCATGTGTAAGGGACTAATTACTATCAGATGTTCCGCACTACCGTTTTGATAGAGTGCCAGGAAAGCAAACAACCATTTTTGTTCCTTTTTCTGAACACATGTACAAAACTACACAGAGAGAGTGTGAGGCTGGCATACTCAATTTCAACAAGGTAAAAACCATGCAGGTGCTGGAAACCAGATTCTGGAATAGTGGTGCTGAAAGAGCACAGCAGTTCAGGCAGCATCCGTGGAGCAGTAAAATCAACGTTTCGGGCAAATAGGGGATGGGGGGGTGGGTGGGTTGGGGTGTGGGGGTGGTTGGGGGGAGGAAGTTGGGTGGGGGGGTTGGGGTGTGGGGTGGTTGGGGGGAGGGAGTTGGGTGGGGGGGTTGGGGTGTGGGGGGGTTGGTGGGAGGGAGTTGGGTGGGGGGGTTGCAGTGTGCAGGTGGAGGGAGTTGGGGTGTGGGGGGAGGGAGTTGGGTGAGGGGCTTGGGGTGGGGGGGAGGGCTTTGGGTGGCGGGTTGGCGTTGCGGGGGAGGGAGTTGGGTGAGGGGTTGGGGTGTGGGCACGGAGGGAGTTGGGTGGGGGGTTGGGGTGTGAGGGGGTTGGGGAGGGAGTTGGGTGAGGGGTTGGGGTGTGCGGGTGGAGGGAGTTGGGTGGGGGTTGGGGTGTGGGGGGAGGGAGTTGGGTGAGGGGCTTGGGGGGAGGGCTTTGGGTGGGGGGTTGGCATTGTGGGGGAGGGAGTTGGATGAGGGGGTTGGGGTGTGGGGGCGGAGGGAGTTGGGTGGGGGGGTTGGGGTGTGCGGGTGGAGAGAGTTGGGTTGGGGGGAGGGAGTTGGCTGGGGAGGTTGGGGTGTGAGTGGAGGGATTTGGGTGTGGGTTGGGGTGTTTGGGGGGTTGGGGTGTGGGGGGAGAGAGTTTGGTGGAGGGAGTTGGGTGGGGGTGTGGGAGGAGGGAGTTTGCTGGGGGTAGGGTTGTGGGTTGTAGGGAGTTGGGTGGGAGGGTTGGGGTGTGGTTGTGTTGGGTGGGAGAGAGTTGGGTGGGGGGGTAGGGAGTTGGGAGTTTTGGGGTGTGGGGGAGGGAGTTGGTTGGGGAGTTTGGGGTGGAGGGGTTGGGGTGCGGGGTGAAGAGAATTGAGTGGGGGGGTTGGGGTGTGGAGGGGAAGGGAGTTGGCTGGGGGTTGGGGTGTGGGGGAGGGAGTTGGGTGGGGTGTGTTGGGTGGGAGGGAGTTGGGTGGGGGTAGGGAGTTGGGGGGTTTGGAGTGTGGGAGGGAGGGAGTTGGGGTTGGGGTATTGGTGGGGGAGGGAGTTGGGTGGGGGTTGGGGTGGGGTTGTTGGCGGGGGAGGGAGTTGGGTGGGGGTGGAGGGAGTTGGGGGGGTTAGGGCTTGGGGTGGAGGGAGTTGGGTGGTGGGTTGGGATGTGGGGGAGGGACTTGGTTGTGGGATTGAGGTGTGGGGGAAGGAGTTGCGTGGGGGGATTGGGGTGTGGGGGGGAGGGAGTTGGGTGGGGGGATTGGGGTGTGGGGGGGAAGGGAGTTGGTTGGGGAGTTTGGGGTGTGGGGGGGAAGGGAGTTGGGGTTGGGGGGTTTGGGGTGTTGGGGGGTGGGAGATGGGTGGAGGGGTTTGGGGGGTGGGGTGTGAGGGAGGGAGAGTTGGGTGGGGGGTAGGGAGTGGGGGGTTGGGGTGTGGAGGGGAAGGGAGTTGGGTGGGGGGGGGTGGGGTGTTGGGGGGGAGGGAGTTGGGTGGGGGTTGGGGTGGGGGTGTGTTGGGTGGGAGGGAGTTGGGTGGGGGGTAGGGAGTTGGGGGGTTTGGGGTGTGGGAGGGAGGGAGTTGGGGTTGGGGTATTGGTGGGGAAGGGAGTTGGGTGGGGGTTGGGGTGGGGTTGTTGGCGGGGGAGGGAGTTGGGGGGGGTTGGGGTGGGGGTGTCGGCAGGGGTAGGAGTTGGGTGGGGTTGGGGTGTTGGGGGTGGAGGGAGTTGGGTGGGGGGGTGTGGGGTGGTGTGGGGTGTGGGGGAGGGAGTTGGGTGTGGTGTGGGGGGAGGGAGTTGGGTGGGGGGATTGGGGTGTAGGGGGGAGGGAGTTGGGTGGGGGGATTGGGGTGTAGGGGGGAGGGAGTTGGGTGGGGGGATTGGGGTGTAGGGGGGAGGGAGTTGGGTGGGGGGATTGGGGTGTAGGGGGGAGGGAGTTGGGTGGGGGGATTGGGGTGGGGGGGAGGGAGTTGGGTGGGGGGATTGGGGTGTAGGGGGGAGGGAGTTGGGTGGGGGGATTGGGGTGTAGGGGGAGGGAGTTGGGTGGGGTGGGGTGTTGGGTGGGATTGTGTGGGGGGAGGGTGTTGGGGGGGGAGTTGGGTGGGGGGATTGGGGTTGTGGGGAGGGAGTTGAGTTGGGTTGGGTGGTTGGGGGGGGGGAGGAGGGGTGGAGAGGGAGGGGGTGTGTGGTTGGGGGGGGTTTGGGGGAGGGAGTTGGGGTGGGGGGGTGTGGGGGTTGGAGTTGGTGGGGAGTTGGGTGGGGGGGTTGGGGGAGGGAGTTTGGTGGGGGTTGGGGGGGAGTGAGTTGGGTGGGGGGGTGTGGGGGGGGGAGTTGGGTGGGGGGGATTGGGGTGTGGGGGGGGAGGGAGTTGGGGTGGGGGGAGTTGGGTGTGTGGGGGTGAGGGAGTGGGGTGGGGGGGTGGGGTGTGGGGGGGGGGAGTGGGTGGGGGGGAGGGAGTTGGGTGGGGGGGGTGGGGTGTGGGGGGGAGGGAGTTGGGTGGGGGGATTGGGGTGTGGGGGGGAGGGAGTTGGGTGGGGGGATTGGGGTGTGGGGGGGAGGGAGTTGGGTGGGGGGATTGGGGTGTGGGGGGAGGGAGTTGGGTGGGGGGATTGGTGTGTGGGGGGGGAGGGAGTTGGGTGGGGGGATTGGGGTGTGGGGGGGAGGGGTTGGGTGTGGGGGTGAGGGAGTTGGGTGGGGGGATTGGGGTTGTGGGGGGGAGGGAGTTGGGTGGGGGGATTGGGGTGTAGGGGGGAGGGAGTTGGGTGGGGGGGTTTGGGGTGTGGGGGGAGGGAGTTGGGTGGGGGGTTTGGGGTGTGGGGGGAGGGAGTTGGGTGGGGGGATTCGGATGTAGGGGGAGGGAGTTGGGTGGGGGGATTCGGATGTAGGGGGAGGGAGTTGGGTGGGGGGATTCGGATGTAGGGGGAGGGAGTTGGGTGGGGGGATTCGGATGTAGGGGAGGGAGTTGGGTGGGGGGATTCGGGTGTAGGGGAGGGAGTTGGGTGGGGGGATTCGGGTGTAGGGGAGGGAGTTGGGTGGGTGGGAGGGTTGCGGTGATGGTGGGGAGGGAGTTGGGTGGGGGGTTTGGTGTGTCGGGAGAGGGAATTGGGTGGGGGGTTGGTGGGGTGTGGGGGGGAGGGAGTTGGGTGGGGATGTGTGGGTGTGGTGGGAGGAAGTTGGGTGAGGAGTGTGGGGGTAGGAAGTTAGGTGAGGGGGTTGGAGTGTGGGGGAAGGGAATTGGGTGGGGGGGTTTGGTGGGGTTTGGGGTATGAGGGGTAGGGAGTTGGGTGGGGTGGGTTGGGGCTTGGGGGGAGGGAGTTGAGTCGGGGGGTTGGGATGTGGAGGGTTGGAGTTGGGTGGAGGAGTTGGGATGTGGGGGCGGAGGGAGTTGTGTGGGGGGAGTTGGGATGTAGTCGGGGAGGGAGTTGGGTGGGGGGTTTGGGTGTGGGGGGAGTTGGGAGGTTGGAGTGTTGGGAGGGAGTTGGATGAGAGGTTGGGTTGTTGGTGGGAGGGGGTTGGGTCGGGGTTGGGGGTGTTGGGATGTTGTGGGGAGGGGTTTGGGTGTGGGGTGAAGGGAATTGGGTTGGAGGGTTGGGGTGTGGTGGAGGAAGGGAGTTGGGTGGGCGGTTGGAGTGTGGGAGGTAGGGAGTTGGGTGGGGGTGTTGGGATTTGGGGGGAGAGAGTTGATTGGGGGTTGGGGTGTGGGGATGAGAGAGTTGGTTGGGGAGTTGGGGGGAGGGGGTGGAGAGGGAGTTGTGGTTGGGGGGGTTGGGGGAGGGAGTTGGGGTGGGGGGGTGCGGGGATGGAGTTGGTGGGGAGTTGGGTGGGGGTTTGGGCAGGAGGGAGTTTGGTGAGGGTTTGGGGGGGAGTGAGTTGGGTGGGGGCGTGGGGGGGGGGAGTTCGGTTGGGGCTGGGGGGAGTTGGGTGGGTGGGGGGAATGGTGGGGTTGGCGATGTCTGCTTGCTTCTGGCAAAAAGAAGCTGACCAAACCTCCAGGGCCAAACCACTGGAGCACTGAGCAGTGCCCATCCACTCCAACTGCAGAACCAGGGACTATACTCAGACATAGTCGAAGGAAGAGGGACAAGAAAACTAATTGAGCACTTTGGTTAGCCTGTGTGACAATGACTTGTAATTGATTGGGAACCTTTGTACATGTATGTGTTTTAACCGTACATCTGGTTGTTATTGGCTGTGTGTCAGCCTGAAAGGCTTTGCTGCACAATCTGACATCACGTCATGGCCACAGACGACATTCCATGAATGGAGGTCTGCTTTGAGCAATGCATCAAGGAACAATGAGTGTACACACTGTGCTGATATCTTAGGCCCCCTTCGTGCAACTTCACTACTGTTTTGTAGCCTCTTGTGTCTAAACGCGTGGCCTCCCAGCAGTATCTGTGATGGGGAGGCGCAGCACAGATGGGGGGCAATGCTTCAGCATGGCCAGGGAACAGGGACTCCTCAGATCTGTGTCACATCCAGTGTGTGACCTTGTGTGCAATGTTCTTTTCTTTTAAAAGTCCTTTTGGTGGGTGCTGCAGCCCCTCCCTCACAGCTTGAGTCACTTACCACACGCACTCTGAGTGTAGTTGAAGTCATTTTTCCCCATTTGATTTCCAGCATCATGGAAGGCGACGCCAAGAGCTGTTTGGTCAATGGTTTACAGCTCTGTCTGAACATGTCGCTGAACCCCCAGATATCCACATTCGCTTCATGGCAGCCCATCTCTTACACCCTGCAGGCTCCACACCTCCCCAATTCCCTCCACCTACCCACCTTCTCCACCCTCCCTCCAGCATTTGAGGTGACCATACCAGGAGAGGGCACATACTGTCCCTCACTGGGGTTCGCTTATGCGGAGAGACTGAGTAAACTGGGGTCATATTCATTGGAATTTAGAAGACTGAGGAGGGATCTTATAGAAACAAATAAAATTATGAAGGGAATAGATAAGATAGAAGTACTGGGCTGTATTTTACTTCAGGCTGTACAAATCCACAAAAATGACAACATAATCTTAAGGATTAAGACTACTTCATTGTTGCACTACTGCAATATACTTTGTAGGGATAGAAGCATTTTAGTATAAAAATGTCACTACTTCCCTAATCTGTAAATATTCTGATGAA
Organism: Hemiscyllium ocellatum; assembly: GCF_020745735.1. NCBI lineage: Eukaryota > Metazoa > Chordata > Chondrichthyes > Orectolobiformes > Hemiscylliidae > Hemiscyllium > Hemiscyllium ocellatum. Next base: position 40,413,642 of record NC_083418.1, read on the forward strand.
AAACTAGTAAGCATTCCTTAATTTTAGAAAAAGTAACCACAAATTTGAAACCAAAACTGGATAATCCCCTTCACCAATATAACTTGTTTTTTTTTTGTTGCCTTTCCTTGCCAGCTTGCTAAGTGCCTTCAAGTTCCTCAATCAATGATTATTCTCCACAGTTATTAAGCTGGTCTTTTGCACAAGGCAATATAATTGAACATAAAAACAAGTGCTGGAGATCACAGTGGGTCAGGAAACGTCCATGGAGATAAAGGAGCTGAAGTGAAATGTGGAGGGGTAGCATTTATACAATAATAGTGGGGAGGGGGGAGGTGCTGGAGTGCTGGGTGGGGGGGGGGGGGGGGTGGAGGTGGGAAGTGGGGTGGAGGGAAGGTGTTGACAGTTGATCACTTAATCCTTGCTTTCTCTCCATGGATGCTGCCTGATCCACTGTAATCTGCAGCCTTTTTTGTTTTCAGTTCAGATTCCATCATCTGCAATAATTTGCTCCTACAATTGAACCTAATTCTGTTTGAGCTGATGTCCATCTAAGGAAACTTACAGTAGGTATGTGATAATTCTCTCTCTCCTTTATTTGGTTCCACTCCCAACCCTCAATCCCACCACACATCAGGGTGCTACTGAGGCTAGTTTAAACATTACCTTGCCTGTGCAATGACTGAAATTAGTAATGCTGTATTTAAAAAAGAATAATTTTCAAGATGGGTATTCAGTCTGGTTCTCTGGTTTTCTTAAATTAACTTGTAATGTTGTTGCAAAATGTATAAGTGATAAAATGAATAAGTCTATTCCTACACTTCTATCCCTATTTATCTGGTAGCTGGGTACATTAGGTACTCCCAAAACTAAACTCCTGTTTTTCTTCCCCCTCAGCTGCTAAAGCAACTGCTGCAGTTATCCTGTGCTCTACAGTAGATGCCAAGCAGTTTCTGAGAATGAATCTGTATTCTGCTACTTTTTAACAGCGCGATTGTTGCTTCTTCACATCCTGTTACTGTGCAAACTGTAAAGTCGTAAATAAATGAAAGGAATTAGATTAATAAATTCCCAAGACATCAAATGAGAATGTAATTCTTAAATTCATTGCTTGAAACTGAACTATTTTCTACAGTGTAGTTTTAATTTCCTTAGCGATTTTAATGACCGTCAAGGAATAGCCCTTTCTTCACTCTGGAGAACTGATTGTTAACCTGCTCTGTGTTAGTCAGTTAAAGATGTGTATCAGGGAAGGAATGTGTGTAGGTATTGAAATCTAAGCCAGCTCAGGTGAACAACCTGGCACATTTACTCTGGTTCTCTCTCCACTGATGCTGTATGACCTGCTGTGTATTTCCAGCTTTTTTCTGTTCTAATTTCAAAATACCAACATTTGGCAGTGCTTTGCTTTTACTATTCGGTTTAATTGATAGAGAAAGTAAACTAAAAAATCAAGTAATTAACAGATTATCTCGATGATTTGTTATACATTTCAGTTAGGCTCCATAATTGTTAAGAACCAAATACACATTTTTTTAAATGAAATTTGATCTTGCATCATAAATCAATATGCTAAATGAACAGGGTCTTCTATTATCTGAATACAAATGCAGTATGTTCTCACTGTGATGCTCTTTATAGTATAGTTTTGTAGTTCTTATGATTTAGAATCAAGTTACATAGCTGCTGCTCTTGTTCTCTAGGGTATGCACTATAGAGGCCACATTCACGTTACATAAGATTATTGTTTGCACTTTTCTGCACTATTGCTATGACTACAAGGATGTTTGCTATGTGCAAATACGTAGCTTGGATTTATCGGTGTAACAGTATAGGTGACAAAAAATGGAAAGGGTAGTATCAAACTGCAAATAAATATAGTGCCAAGATTAGATATCAGGTGATAAAATCAAAATTAGTACCGTTTGCTTTGGTTTTTGATCTCCTTTTGATTTTGGTGCTGTTGTGCCATAGCAGTAATGTTACTGTACTAGTAATCCACAGTGCCAAGCCAATACTGTATTCTGATACACATGGGTTTGAATTCTATTGTGATAGTCAGTAGAATTTTAATTCAATAAAATATGGAATTTAAAAAGCTCTACTGAAGAGCATGGGCAGAAAATTCCCAAAGTTTGGCTAAATGTCAATTTAGGGGGGTTTCATGTGAGTTTCTGTGAGTTTCAGCAGGTTTTCTCACATAATTTTAAGCTGCTTCCCTCATTAGGTATGCTTCATGCCTGTAGCATACTAACATGCGCTCGCCAATGTTGAGAGGGTCTCTCAGGAATCCTGCAGCGGGGGCTATATTTAAAGACAAGGTCTACACCAGTTTAAAAGCTGTAAGCCAGCAATCTGACTTAATGGTTTCAGCAAATTAAGAATTACTCACGAGCTCTAATTAGAGACAGGTTGTGCCTCCCACAATCAAGCGTTGCTGACACGAATCTAGATGCCGTGATGGAGTGGAATGCCATCCACTTTCCCTGGAGTAACATTAGTTGCTCTGAAGGCTTCCAGGAGTTTGTAATATTAACTTCTATAAAATAACACAAAGTGAGGAAAGAACAAACTAATTAACTGTAGTTTAAATAATACAAGGAATGCTGGCATCAGCACATTTTCAGTCAAAGATCAATGAGTTCATCCAACTCACTTCATTTGATGGTGGTTGCAAAATAAATCCGGTAAAGGTGGTTGTGGCCATTGTTAATGTGCTGAAGGATAGTGAAGGTGATGAACCTTCTGATCAATGCTGTCAATTTCTTAATCAGTGAAATGCTGTGACTCTCTCAGACCCTCATTGACCATCAGTTACTACCCTCGTTGCCTGCTCCAGTGTTCCAGAGCAAAGGATTATACAACACACTGTATGAGCATGGGAACCTCATCTTGAGGAGACATCCCATGGCCTTCAGTGGCCAAGGTAGAGGAGACTGTTATATTGCTTTTGTATTGGGCTTCATATTGTGGTGCTCTCACCACAAACCGTTCACAATCTGTAGTGCCCTGTATGTTGCATCTGGAAATTGTGAGCAGATGACACTGGTGTCCCAAGACATCGTTATTCGGTTGAGTCCCATAGGACATTTCATCAATGAGTAAATACTGTGGGCAGTGTTCCCCCTAAGCTGCATGACCACTCTGAGGTTCCACACAAACACTGACTGGCTTGCTGATACATTGACTTCCAGTTTCAGAAATCACTGTCACGTGACCTTGGATGTCCGCACTGCAAAAGAAGGGTTACAGGGACTTTTGATTATGATCCTCCTGCATTTTCTAGTCATTGTGAAGAGACTTCTTCCTGGAAAATCTGCATATGAAGGCTGCTCTCCATTGGCTGCAAGTTACTGTTGCTCCTGGGGGCTTCCACATGTATTCCTCATCATTCATTGTTGACGCTTGTAATGCAGTGACTACAGAGACAACAACTGGTTTCTCTGCCTGGTTCTATTAACTTGAGCGTATGTGGGGAATATCGGAGACTAAGCTGCTCCTCAATAGTGTGATCACTCAGTAATCATAACACACCCAGATGATAGCAAACGATCAGTCTTCAAAACTCGGAACATGGAGGCCTCCAACAAGAAAGGCAGTGAGATGCCTCTTGGAGGGTCTTTTGTAAAGGAAATCTGATTCAGATGTATGCTGTATAAGCATGTGGCAAGGATACAGTGCAGGTTGCAAATATTTTAGAAATAAAGACAACTTCACCTTCACACGCATGCCTGCACATTATCCGTGATAGATAGCATTGCATGTAAGAGTGTGTTGTGAAGTACTTACAGTTCAGTGTGGGAGAAAGTCAGCCCTAGCCCCTTGTGCAGCCAGAATGCCTAGATAGATCCCCATCCTTCAGAAGTCGAGCTCCAGAGACAAATTAAAAATAATCCACCCACTCCTACTCTATGGCAGCTACTTTATTAGTTTCTCTCTCATGCTCTCTCTCTCTCTCTGTCTCGATTTGTCTGTCTTTCTCTCTCTCTCTGTGAAGCATTTGCATTGACCATGCAAAGATCCAGCAGACGACCCATCTCAGCCTCCTCCTATGATCATCCACGTGGTGTCAAGGCATTGGATACTGCATAAGCTATGGTCCTGAAAAACTTAGTCAATGGAATGGAAGACTCACCTGGACCAAGGAAGATGGGTGTGATTGTTGGAGACCAATCATCTCAGTCCAGGGACATCACTGCGGGAGTTCCTCAGGGCAGTGTCCTCGTCCCGACCATCTTCAGCTGCTTTACCAATGACCTTCCCTCCAACTTAAGGTCAGAAGTGGAATGTTTGCCAATTTTGCAATGTTCAGCATTATTCATGACTCCTCAGATATTGAAGTAACTGCAGTAACTCATTTGGCACCTTTGACAGCATCTTCCAAACCTATGAGCTACACAGCCCAGAAGCATAAGGCCAGCAGATGCATGCGAACACCACCACCACCTGCATATTCCCCTCCACGCCACATACCATTTGGACTTAGAACATTCTGACTTACCTTTCCTTCTCTGAATCAATATCCTGGCACTTCCTTCCTAACAGTACTCTGGAGGCCTATAAAGGATGTCAGTGGTTCAGGAAGGCAACTAACCACAACCTTTTCTAGGGCCACTGGAGATAGGCAATAAATCCTGGCCCAGCCAGCAATGTCTACATAAAGTTGTAGACATTGCATGTCTCATGTAAATGTTAAACTTTGAATAATTTTCTATAATTCTTTCATTTTGGTTGTTCCTTTTAAATGTATCTGAACACAAGTGTACTCGGGTATTCCAAAACAATTAGATTTTAAGTTGACAAGAAATAGAGAAGTCAATCAGAAATTCTTTCATTTCAAAAAAATCATTATTTGGATGTGGCATAATTGACATAAATTATCCTTTTCTTATTTGGCATAGGGCTGTGTTCTTGAAGCACTATTAGCTTAGTAGAACACAGGACAGTTTAGAGTCAAACACACTGGGCAACAGTGGACTGGGAGGTGGATGGGACATTTAGGACAGAAACGTTTGAGATGGAGCGCCCAGCACTGTCTTGACCCAAATTGTCTCCCCCCACATTCCCTTAATTGCTGGCTGGGAAGGGCCAAAGTCAAATTTCATGTCTGCAGACAATTAAAACCTCTAAGGGACTAATTGAGAGCCTCAGTCCACCATTACTCATCTTTAACCAGTAATGGGAAGCGGAGGTCATATCCTAGCTCACATCAAGGCCTGCCTAACTCACTGACAAAACTGACCAACTTCACTCTGTTCTGAAGTTCGAGGAATGATACCTCTACCAGGCCTACTGCAGGACCACTTCTTCCAAGGGCATTGAAAAGCTGTTAGCTGTTTGCTCGTTGTGTTAGCCATGGTTTAATTGGTAGCACTGTCATCTGAGTTAGAAGTCTGTTTCTTCAAGTTACACACCAAGACTTAAATGCAAAAAATTAATGCTGCCGTACTGAGGGACTGCTACACTATTGAACCTGCCGTCAGGTGAGATGTTGAACTAAGGTCCTCCTCTGCATTCTCTCACAGGTACGTGTAATAGATCTTTTGAAGGGAGTTATCCCATGTGTTGTGGCCAACATTTATTCTGCAATTAATATCACCAAAATCTATTTGGTTATTATCACATGGCTGTTTGTGGGAGCTTGCTGTTCACAAATTTTCTGCTGTTTACAACAATACCTGTACTTCAAAACTTCATTGTCCCCAACACACGTCGACGCATCCGATGATTTAGGAAGATGCTAATGTGAATATCTAATTCACAGACCCTGCATTCCAGTTAGAATGTAATTTTTAAAATTTTAGTAATTCAAGTATAATTGTAGAAAATGGGATAAATAGAATTAGATGACAAGGAACCCTACGGAAGGATAAGATCAGAAACAACAAGTGGGCTTGCTGAGCTGGAGACATGATGTCTATGCTGATCATAGAAACAATAGAATAGTAATTTATTGTGACTTGTATTTTTTATACCAAAAATACAATGAAAAGTGTTTAACTTGCCCTCTGGCATAGTCTGGAGAAATTTCATTGTTTTGAGTGTTAAAAGCATTTGTTAAAAGCATTCATTTAATTTTGGAAGTCTGTAAAGCCCACCAGATCAAAAAAAATTGTAAGCAAGGAATATTTAACCTAAAGTCAGATGAAGAGTATTTTGGAGCAGGCTACGTTATTATGGGATGGGTAGAACTTAAGAAAATTTTCTATTTTCTGTTTATCTCTGTTTGCCAGGACAGGAGTTAGGAAATAGTGCTTCACACAGCAGAAATGCTTCTACAGTGTAACACAACGCTAATTGGGTTCAATTCCTACATCAACTAAGGTTACTCTGAAGGATTCCCTTTCACAAACTCTTCCCTTGCCTGAGATATGGTGACTCACAAGTAAAATGACCACCAGTTGTCTGTCTGAAGAGAGTAGCCCTGCCATCTGGTAAGGCTATGGTGATGTTACCTTTTACCTTTATTAGTGGATTCCAGCCAGTTTAGGCTCACTGCGTGGTGACCTATATTGTGGAACATGGTTAAGGCTAAAAGTTACCCCTGTGAGCCTTTGATGTTTTCAGTGAAGCTGAGAATGAGGTGGAGTAAGCCCACAAGTTGTATTTACTTGATGCAGCTGAAAAAGAATAGAGCTGTGACAAATTCAGCAGCTGCTAGGTAAAACTAGCTGTTTGATAAAACCTGATATTGTGTTTAACATTAGTTATCCAGGAGAAATCCCATGAGTTCTGGGGAAGGCTGTCTTGGGAGAAACTAAATTACAAGATGCAAACATTCATTGAGACAATCTGAGTTGAGGCTTTTCCAAAATTAGATCATTAAGTGAAGAGCTATAAGCCCTTGTAAGGGAGACAAGAATGCTAATGAGATTTGGTGACCTGCAGTGCCACCAGCATGTGGGTGGGTTCTATCTAGATGACTTTGGTCATTTCATGTGCAATCTGTTGGGATTTTTGACCACATTTTTAATGTTAACTCATATTTACTACATGTTAATCCTGAATGTTACCATCTAGGCTTTATATATAGCGTGCATGGTTTAAAACGACTGTCTTACTATTGCTTAAGTTTGTTTTCTTTGAGTTTGTACAGCATTTTTGCTGTTTAAATTCACTGCTGGACTTTTGCCACTAAAATGTTCTAAACCTTGGGTTCATCCACAAGTTCTTTTTTTTAAAAGGTAATGGTTTATTAAGCCAAATTAGAATAAAGCTTCAGCTTGTCCAGTATTCCCCATAATTGGGACCATAACAGCATATCGATGTACATTTTCAAAGCAAGTTAATGAGTGGCTGCCAATAGATTCATGGTCATTTTTACTGAATAAAGTTTTTATTTCCAGATTTTTAATCCAAAGTTAAATTTCTCAAACTTATTGGAATTCATTTTATCCTCTATGGTACTAATTCAGTAACAAAACTTCCAAAATGTCATATCCAGACTAAAGATATTGCCTCCACAGCAATGAGATAATGTCTGCAAGATTAACATTCAGTTTGAACTTCAGTACTACTGTCTGCAAGTCCGGAAGACTCCCTAACCACCATTCTGATCTGTAAATTGTATGTATGTGTTTTATAGTGTTTGATCTATAAAGCAGTGATTTAGAGTTTTGAGGTTGCTTGAAACTCAAACCTGACGACCTACCACTTTTAATAGTTGTGTCAATCCTCAATCAACCTGCCTCAGTACACTGCATCAAAGAAATGGTTGTTTACTCCTGCAGAATGGGTAACACTAATTTAATTGACAGTGATTTTATTTCATGGCATTGTCTCTTCTGGTAAAGATTACTCCTGGACTTGCAGATCATCTGCTAAAGCTATACATGTACAGTAACCGGGCATATTGAGGTTGTTGGGGGTGGTGAAGTAATGAAGACTTTTTGTTTTGATACTACAACTGGAAAATAGTTTAAATCACCTCATTCTATCAATATAGCAGCATTTTCTTTGTGTTAAGCTGCTAATGGCATATTAAGTACTCTAGAATCTCCTGACATGTTTGTGCTGTCTTTAGCAGTCGCTTTCTAGTTTAATAGCACTGAACGGCCATACTGATGATAGATGATCACAATGCCATGAAGTGAAAGCTGGTTTGAGAGATTTTATTATGTTAGTTAGGTCAGTAACTTCTTTTCATAATCAGCAACAAATTGCAGTTGTGGCCAGTTTTTTGGAAGAGTTCTCACTGCAAGCCCAGTAAGATTGACCAAACTTGGCTGATGAAGCATCTACTCCCCACCGCCCACTACCAACCCCCTCCGAGCTCCCACCCCACACTCACCTTTCCCACTCATCTACCCTGTGGTATCCCTCTTGCCTGGTTCTGTCCTTGTTTTAGAACATTGAACAGTACAGTGCAGAACAGGCCCTTCGGCCCTCGATGTTGCACCGACCTGTGAACTATTCTCAGCTCGTCCCCCTACACTATCCAATAATCACCCATGTGCTTATCTAAGGATTGTTTAAATGTCCCTAATGTAGCTGAGTTGACCACATTAACAGGTAGGGCATTCCACGCCCTTACCACTCTCTGTGTAAAGAACCTGTCTCTGACATCTGTCTTAAATCTATCACCCCTCAATTTGTAGTTATGCCCTCTCGTATAAGCTGACGTCATCATCCTAGGAAAAAGTCTTTCACTGTCTACCCGATCTAATCCTCTGATCATCTTGTATGTCTCTATCAAATCCCCCCTTTGCTGCCATCTTTCCAGTGAGAATAGACCCAAGTCTCTCAGCCTTTCCTCGTAAGACCTACCCTCCAGATCAGGCAACATCCTGGTAAATTTCCTCTGCACCTTTTCCAATGCTTCCACATCCTTCCTGTAATGGGGCAACCAGAATTGTACACAAGTGTGGCCGCACCAGCTTTATTTACAGCTGCAGCATGATATTGCGGTTCTGGAACTCAATCCCTCTACAAATGAAACCTAACACACCGTATGCCTTCTTAACAGTAGTATCCATCTGGGTGGCAACTTTTAGGGATCTATGCACATGAACTCCAAGGTCCATCTGCACATCCACACTATCAAGAATCTTTCCATTGACCCAGTACTCTGCCTTCCTGTTATTCTTCCCAAAGTGAATCACCTCACATTTACCTGCATTGAACTCCGTTTGCCACCTCTCAGCCCAATTCTGCAGTTTACCCAAGTCCCCCTGCAACCTGTAACATTCTTCCAAACTGTCCACTACTCCACCGACTTTAGTGTCATCTGCAAAATTACTAATATACCCACCTATGCCTGTGTCTAAGTCATTTATAAAAATGACAAACAGCAGTGGTCCCAAAACAGATCCTTGTGGCACACCACTAGTAACTGGACTCCAGACTGAATATTTTCCATCAACCACCACTTGTTGCCTTCTTTCAGAAAGCCAGTTTCTAATCCAAACTGCTAAATCACCCTCAATTCCATGCCTCTGCATTTTAGCCATCAGCCTATCATTTGGAACCTTATCAAAGGCTTTACTGAAGCCCATGTATACAACGTCAACTGCCCTACCCTTATCTACATGCTTGGTCACCTTCTCAAAAACCTCAATGAGGTTTGTGAGACACGACCTGCCCTTGATGAAAGCATGTTGACTATCTGAAATCAAATTGTTGCTTGCAAGATGATTATAAATCTTATCTCTTATAATCCTTTCCAAAACCTTTCCTACAACAGAAGTAAGGCTCACTAGTCTATAATTACCTGGGTCATCTCTGCTACCCTTCTTGAACAAGGGCACAACATTTGCAATCGTCCAATCCTCAGGTACTAAACCTGTAGACAATGACGACTCAAATATCAAAGCCAAAGGTTCTGCTATCTCCTCCCTGGCTTCCCAGAGAATCCTCAGATAAATCCCATCCGGCCCAGGGGACTTGTCTACTTTCACTCCTTCCAGAATTGATAACACCTGTAGCCCGTGACCTTCTCATAACAACTCAGCAGATAGCAGAAATGCATTAAAAGACCAGCATCCTTCATGCCCATACAATTTTTACGAGGCTTTTGTGCACCCATACAAGAACTGGCATTCCAAAGCTGCCCTTCTCAATGATGGATGTTCAGAGCAAAGATGTCAGAGCAGGGGAAGATGGTGCCACAATTTTCCTGCAAGACCTGGAAGTCCTGGTGGAGGGGCTGGTACAGTGGAGGACCATCCTCCTCCCAGAATAGGAATGCACCAGAGGTTGTCATTGCAGAGAAGCTGCCGTTAGTGTTGCAGGAAGGTCACTGAACTTCAGAGCTCTGCCAGGACAAATGTCACTGTCTTCTCTCTGCTCCCTCACACTCATTCAATCTCTACTACTATACCCACCTCCTGCCAAGGCTCATATTCTACCACTCCCATGATTGTCTCTGTAAACCTTCCCTTTCTTGATGTCACCCATCCCTTCCCCAAATATCACATACCACTAACCTGGCATGACCTCTGTCCTCTTGGCTCGCTCCCTCAATGCATCACTACCTTTCACTCACCTGCAATAGTATTAACAGCTATGCCACCCATTTGAAGCTAGGGTGCTCCTGACAGTAGACAAACCCCACTCCTACATTGCACCATTCCCATCCGTGCTGTATCATTCCGTCCCCCTTACAAATTGTGTTGAGTCCCATCACAATTGTATAATCTGTGAGTTGAGTGCCTGTCTCTGCATCTCCCTTCCAATGCTAGTTGCCAGTGCATCCTGTGTGTGGACTGATATGGTGCTCTGAAGATTGTGAGGAATTGACAAACCTCGGATGCCAATGTCCATGGATGAGGGCTGCATTCAACTGGTGCCTATATCTGTGCCCTAAGATGCTGTTCACTATTGAGTAACAAGGAGGCTCCTCCCTGCCAGCAGTGAGCTGAAGTCTCCTGGAACCCGCTCTAACTTCCATAATGGCAATTCTCAATACCTCCCTTGTTGCTGAGTTTGTCAAGTTGGAAACTGATCATTAATCAGGTGAGTTGTGCTTTAATAAGTGGTTACCAAACAATAATTCCCCTCGATTGACAATTAGCTGCTGTCTAGTGAGAAAACTTTCCTCGCCATCCAGCATGTGCATCAAAGATCGAGACCAAGCTACTCCCAATGTTGAAATAAGCTTTGGTGGGCTTCTGACACAAGACTGCCACAAACCTCACCATTACCCACACCGGTCAGAACCCTGTAAGATTCCACCCATAATCAAACATTGAGCCAGAAGGGGCAATACTTGGACAGATGAACAAAAGTTGAGAGAGGTAGGTTTTAAGGAACGTCTTAAAGGAGAAAAGGGAGGCAGAGATTTAGGGAAGAAATTTCTGAGCTTATGGCAACAAACACACGGTGATGGATAAATAGGACTTGATATGAGTTAGCAAATGGAAAGCAATGTTTTGGATGGGCTGAAGTTTATGGAGGATGGAAGGTTGGCAACTGATCTGTGGGATTGGTCTAGATGTTACAGTGGCTGGGACGGATATAGAAGTATCGATGTTTTGTCATGGTTGTATAAAGCATTAGTTTGGCCATATCTGGAGGACCAGGTACAGTTTTGGTCTCCTTGTTTACGAAAGAATATAAATGCAGTAGAGACAGCTCAGAGAATATTCACTCAACTGATTCTTCATAAACCTGGGAATAAATCGTTATCAGGAATAGGTGAGAATGTAGAGTTGAAGCCACAACCACATTAGCCATAATCTTTTTGGATGGCAGAGCTGACCGAAGGGGCTAAGGGACCTATTCTTAATTCAGATATTCATAGGTAATAGTTCAGAAGCAGCGGAACAGAGGTGGGGCAGAGATGGACATTGTTACGCAGGTCAAAGTACGCCGCCTTGGTGATGGACAAGATGTTGAATCAAGATATTGAATACTCTGAACCATACAGGATCCTGAGATTGCAAATCTTAGTTTAGTGTCAGACCCCAGTCAGAGGGACCATTGGAGATACTGATTGAGGAACAGGGTTTATAGTGGAGACTGAACACAGTGGTTTTATTCTTCTCCATAATTTGTGTGGGTCAGTTACTGAATCTCAGCCAAGCAGTGTGACAAATCACACATGATCGATGCAGAATTCTGCATCATCTTGCTTTAGGAGAATATTTGAACCAAGAAAAGGGAGAATGAAGAATTACTTTCCTGTGTGGAAGACAAACACTTTGGTGAGAATCAATGAATCTTATGACGTGGCATAAAAATGGGAAGCTGACTTTAGTAAAGATTGTGATCAGAGCTGATGGCTTCCAGGTGGGGGCACTCTTGAGTCATAAACAGATGAAGTGTTTCAGATCAGTAGCAAGTGCTGAATTAAAATATGTTGATTGTGCTTATTTGGCCATTTGACCTATTCTTCAAAAAGTAAAGACCAAGCTATTACTTAATACTCAAAACAGTATTAAACCTCAAACGAACCTGATCGGAAACTCCATTATTCTTGTACCCCAACCCTTTTCTTTCTGCTGTATGCTATTCCCCTGCTAGATTAGGCAGGTTCATTCATATTCTGTACTTATAACCAGCAGCTGGAAGGTGTGCCAAAGAGCTTGGGGTGACTCACCTGTTGACTAAATTGTATTTACTTTTTTTTTACAGGGAAGCATTAAACCACATTTATGTCCCAGTTCAGCAACATTGCCAAGATTAGTAAAACTTGAGTGAGGTTTATGGTTTTCCCTGTGGCACAATCCACTGGGGATTTTGCCCTTCATCGCACTTTTATATAATGTACAAAGAAATTCAATTTATACTTGGGTAAATATATTTCATAAAAGTCAAACTCAGGCTAATTTAACTTAGATCTTGAGGTTTTAAGTCAGTTTTTACCTAGTGTGTGTTTGAAACACAACTTCAAATATTACATTAAGCCACTGGCTATATTGTATACAGCAATCGATATAGTTGGTAGAGAGCTCAATTTCATGATCTTTTTTAACTTACAAATTTTCTATATACTGGGAGAGTTGAATTAATGTAGCTCCTGATTATTTCTCAACTAAAGCTCCTCACCCTCAGCATTTGACAAAATGTCTAATAATAATACAGCAATGGATGTATAGTTTGCTGTAACTATACCTCAAATATTTTTACAAGTATAAAGTACTTAACATATAGGAGTAGACTACACAGCACCTCAAACCAGTTCCATTACTCCAGAAGATAATGGTTGATCTTCCAGCACAATTCTGCTTTCCTGTTCTAATTACCACATTTTGAAATAAGACTGTTCTTGATCATTTTTGTTTTGTATTGCAGTTTTTGAAGTTGGTTCTTGGATGATTAACACGCGAGATGAACTGATGTAATGTTGTCCTGGTTGAAGCATCATAATGCAGCTGTAACTAATGCAGCTAATATTGCTTTTAGTACACAAGCCTTTCTCTCTGCTTAATGCCCTGCATATTCTTGTCATGTTACTAACTTGACTACTTTTGGATAGAGACCCAGTATGTTAAGGAAGCCACTGTGTCGATTTAGATATTCAACTGCTCAGTTGTCTTTTGCTCCACAGTTGATTAATCAGCTGTGTATTTCCTCCAGTTTTGTTTTTTAGTTTAAAAATATTTTGGCATCTCCATCATTGTGAACACAGTGGATTCAGCTCAGAGATCAGCTGATCTATAGAAAGCATTTTTTTTTCTATTCGATACATTCACTTACATTTTCCAGACTTATTTGCACTTGGAAAAATACATTTTACATTACAACATTGACATTGCTGCCAAATTGTTTGCTTTGTACAGTACCAAATCTATTTCAAATCCAGAGGTGAGGTCCAAGGAATCTAATCTCATTCGTCAGACGGAAATGGGTCTGGGTGGGTTACTCTTCGGAAGGTCGGTGTGGACTTGTTGGGCCGAAGGGCCTGTTTCCACACTGTAGGGAATCTAATCTAAAAGCTAATACAACTGTCCAGAGGTGGGGTTTAATACTGATGCAGGTTAATAGACTGGAAAGAAAGGGCTGGGGTGAATACACAGTACTCAAAATAATGGTATGTGCTTTAATTCCTGTTTTTTATTGAACTGTCAACATCAAAATTTACTCATTATAAATGTAAGGTGGGGTAAGCAAATTCTGAGGGTTAAAGGAGAAGACTTCAGGAGATCATACACAGGTCAGCAGTATGGCAATAGTGGAGAAACCATCCTTTGATAGCGTTCTCCTGCTCTATTAAGAACCTTATAGACACTTTTAAACTTATCCTGCCATGGACCTGATATATTTTAATTTAAATTAATCAATTTGCAATTGAAAACAACTGTCAGTAACAGCAACCATGAAACTATGATTAATTCTTATGAAAACCCAACTCGTTCATTAATGTTCTTTGGGAACATTTGGCCTACATGTGACTCCAGCCCCACAGCAATATAAGACCATAAGACATAGGAGTGGAAGTAAGGCCATTCGGCCCATCGAGTCCACTCCACCATTCAATCATGGCTGATGGGCATTTCAAGTAAAAAATGAGGTCTGCAGATGCTGGAGATCACAGCTGAAAATGTGTTGCTGGTCAAAGCACAGCAGGCCAGGCAGCATCTCGGCTTATGCTCGAAACGTCGAATTCCCTATTCCTGAGATGCTGCCTGGCCTGCTGTGCTTTGACCAGCAACACATTTTCAGCTGATGGATATTTCAACTCCACTTACCAGCATTCTCCCCGTAGCCCTTAATTCCTCGAGACAACAAGAATCTATCAATCTCTGCCTTGAAGACATTTAGCGTCCCGGCCTCCACTGCACTCTGCGGCAATGAATTCCACAGGCCCACCACTCTGGCTGAAGAAATGTCTCCGCATTTCTGTTCTGAATTGACCCCCTCTAATTCTAAGGCTGTGTCCACGGGTCCTAGTCTCCTCGCCTAATGGAAACAATTTCCTAGCGTCCACCCTTTCCAAGCCATGTATTATCTTGTACGTCTCTATTAAGTCTCCCCTTAATCTTCTAAACTCAAATATGATTTATTCTTGACTGGCCTTTGGAATAATCTAATAAATTATTCTGTTTAAGAGAATTGGAAATAGGTAACAAGGGTAAGTCTTGGGCACCAGCATCCACATCCCCTGAAAGAATAAATAAAACTAAACTTGGCGAAAATCAATACAAAAGCTTTAACTGTAAGAAGGAAAATTACTGCCCATACTGACTAAAGATTAATATGTTTCTGTGGATCCTCTGCTGAAGTTATAATGGACAATTGGGAATCCCTGCTCCCAAACTTTACTGGTTGTCTTGGTATGTATAATATAGAAACGCAGCATCTATCTGTGTTGTACCTCTTTTAGTATCAAAGCAAGGCAGCATGTTTTCCAGAAAAGTAATTTCAAAGCAACACCATGCATGACATGTCCTGTGTACATATGGATCCTTGCAATTTGAGGACTAGATCTTTCTTGGCAGCCATCAGTGTCATTCCATACCACTTGACAAAAGGTGTGATTTTCTGAGTGAAATTGATTTTTGTATTCCCTTCTACAGTAAAGGTAAGTAGGTGTTAAGAGGCACTTTATTTACAAACGACTTAGCTGAGAACTGAAAAAAAATCCCAATGGAAGCATAGCAATCAAATATGTTGAGATTTGAACTCAGCAGCACAGTCTGACATCCATGTATGAATCCATGTCAGGCCTTCTCATCAGAAATTAATTTCAAACAATTCTGTAACTGTGTTTTGAATTTTTTTTTTATTTCTCTTTCAGATTTGGCAAAGAACAATCAGAATTGGATCAGTCTTTCCATGAAACTGTTATACTGCAGTTCTGGCCAAACACAGATTCCCTTCAGATTTTCCTCAAAAATGT
This sequence comes from Hemiscyllium ocellatum, assembly GCF_020745735.1. Classification (NCBI taxonomy): domain Eukaryota; kingdom Metazoa; phylum Chordata; class Chondrichthyes; order Orectolobiformes; family Hemiscylliidae; genus Hemiscyllium; species Hemiscyllium ocellatum. The sequence continues at coordinate 40,429,402 of NC_083418.1, forward strand.
GGACTCCTCTTGGACTGTTTCTTTACATCTCTATTTCCTCTTTGACTGCGAGCTCAGTGTACAATTTACAAAGTAATGGAGTCAAAGTGCTGAAGTCCCTTCACGTCAGTAGTGCAAAGGAATGTAACCAAACTTGTGGCAGTGTAGTAGACCAAGGTAAGGTATGCACTATATCAATGTGCACAAAAGAATTCTACCAGAGAATGCTTTAATCGCTACTGATATTCTGCTGACCTGCGTATGACTTCCTGAAATCATTTGCAGTACTCTTCAGCACTTGCTAAGCTAATTTGCATTTGTGCATTGTCGTGAAATTTTGATATTGATAGTTCAACTGCAAATCAGGATTGGAATACACCACCATTTTGAGGAGCATACATTAACCCTAAATCTTCTTTTCCTCTGTACTAACTAATTACTTAGGCTACTAATTTTATTTTTGCTTGTACCGTATAGCTAATCTGTTGTAGCAAGTATCTTATGAGGCACCGAATTGAACATCTTAGGAAACTATAAAACATCATAATAAAGCAGCTCTTAATCACAAATATGTTCCCATATAAAAGTCTCATGCAAAGAATGCAATTCAATTATAATTCATTTTTATGGAGATATTTTCATTTTGAAATTTTACACAGCTCACCCTTTAAACTTTAATCCTTTGCTCCTAAATGATTCTTAACATCAGAAAATGCTCTTTGATGAAAAGGAATGCATCAACAGATATAAATATTAATACATTTTCTGAATGTAAAAACATTGCAAAGGAGACCGTGATCTTCCCAAAAACAAGATGGCACCAGAATTGGCAGTGCGGGGAGGAAAACTTCAGGCTACAGAATTATAAAAATGAACTGGTCAGTTGGGCAGAAAGGTGGCAGATTGTGTTTAGTCCTGAAAAGTGTGAAATGATGCATTTTACGTTGACTAACAAGTGAAGAGAGTATACAATGAATGTTAAGTCCCTGGGTAGTACTGAGGATCTTGGTGTACATGGACGTCAATCCTTGAAGGCAACAGGACAGGTGGCTAGGGTAGTTAAGAATGCATATGGGATACTTGCCTTTATTAGTTGAGGCACTGAGTACCAGAGGTGGGAGGTTACGACATGGCTAGAAAAGACTGTAAAACTGGAGTACTGTGTGCAGTTTGGACACCACACAATAGGAAGGATGTGATTTCACTGGAAAGGGTACAGAGGAGATTTACAAGGATACTGCTCAGTCTGCAGCATTTCAATGATGAAGAGAGACAACATCGCTAGGGTTATTTTTCTTGGAGCAGAGAAGGCTGAAGGAGGATTAGATTGAGGATGTACAAGATTTTGATGGGCAAAGATGGGATCAATTGAAATAATTTCCCTTCAGTAGAGAGGTCAGTTGCTAGGAGGCATAGACTTAAAGGAAGGGGTAGGAGGTTTAGAATGGATTTAAGGAAAAATCTTTTCACCCAGATGACGTGGTTAACTGGAACTCACTACCTGCAAAGATTGTAGAGACAGAAATCATTACCAAATTGAAGAAGCATTCAGATGAAAACTTGAAATGCCTTGGCACATAAAGATACAGGCCAATGGTTGGGAAATGGGATCAGAGAAGATAAGTCCCTGATGACCAATGTGGATGTGATGGGCTGAAGCCATTCATTTTGTGCTGTAATAGTTAATTGCTCAGTTGACAGTTGGGGATAAGGAACAGATGAGGCAGAAGAGTTGTATGCAGTATATAGCAAATTGATGAATGTGAACTAAGTATGATAAAGCTGCTCAGGTTTGGATTTGGCCACACTGGGAAGGCAGGATGGACTCAGTCAAGGAGCGATATTTCCCAGAGCATCTTTACAACATCGATACAGAGAAAGCTGCATTATTTAAAATCAATACAGCTGAGTTTGATTTTTTTTTCTTAAGTAATCAATCTCATTCATTTGGTCTCATCACCACTTCAACTGGGCAGCTCCAGTAAGGAATGAAGCTCAGGTTAGATTTTATGTTGGGACATGATTCTGGTCATGGAATTGAGCATATTGCAGTGTGAAGGTGGTAGTGGCAGGCAGGGGTTTGGTGAGGGAGTTCTGACCATGGGAGGGGTGGGCAGCAACTGCAAGCATCAAATGACAGGCATGATATTTAGCTGTTACAAAACAAGGGCCACTGTGCACAACAGCAATCCCTAATTTTCCTGGGAGATACGTTAAAAAAATAGTGTCACCTCTCCTAAAGATCAAGCTTGGAGGACTTAAGTATTAAGTAAAATTAATACTTCAACTACAGCCCCTTTTCCTCTGTCACTTACTCTTCTGACCTCCCTATGATTATGCAGCAACACTATCTCTTGCAAATCCAGGAACTCCACAATACTTGCAAAAATCAGTCCTGAGTTACTTTTAGACACTTTGCAGTGGCAGAATTTTTTATTATTATTTTGTAATGAGATTTGGGTGATGCTGACTGAGCCAGCATTTATTGCATATTCCCAATTATTCTTCAGAAGGTGATGGTGAGCAGGCTGAATGGCTTGCTAGGCCAGCTTAAGGGCTTTAAAGAGTCAATCATATTGCTATAGAGCTGGAGTTGTCTGCAACATTCCTTGTAATTCTCTTCCCACTGTGTGGCTGTCCAAGTTTCCTGTGTAGTAGTGGCTTCACAAGCCAATGCATGGCATGCAATCAGTGTGCTGAAACAGAGAATGTTACATGTAGACCAGACCGGACAAAGAAGGCATATTTCATTCCCTAATTGACATTTGTGAATCAGATGGACTTTCATGACAATCATTGTGTTTTATGGCACCATAACTGCAATTTCAATTCCAAATATTTTCTTTATTAACAGAATTTAAATTTCACCATGCCACCATCCCTCTGGCTAATCAACATTATCTTATTAAGCTTCAAGTTGGATATTTGGCCCTGATGCTAGTCCTTGGCAATGTTCCCTCTAAGGGTGCACACATGCCCAGTTGGTGTGCCAGTGCCATTCCTGGCATTGATTTCTGGTTTCAAAAGTCACTCGCATGCTCAGATCTCTGTCTGCACAGAATCAGAAGGAATGAGAGGAAACATAGGTCCTAGTCAGTCTTGCAGCAAAACACTTGATTTTTGGTGACTAGCATGCAGGTTTGTTATATGTACCTGCATGGTGTAAATTTGGAAAAGTAGCGTGATGTGACAACACAAGAAGCCAAGTGACGCTGATTTTGTTTTGAACCACTTTGTGCAATATAAGCATTGCTCTCAGCTTTTGTTGCTCATCAAATTTTGGCCATGATACTGTAATGCTGAAAGTGATGCCAGTGATGGTGACATTCCACGAAATAAAAATAAAGGCAATTGAACTTGTCTTATTGTGCTTTGACAGAATTCTGGAACTCACAAGTCTCTATGAAGTACCACGCAGGCCAAGCTGAAAGTGGCTGGTGGAGCAATGTGCATCTACAAGAGGGATATTTATATTGAGACCATAACACTACTTGTGGCATACCTTGCAGCTCTTCAGAGCTAGATTCCAGGAATTGACCTGTCAGGCTACTGACTTCGAGTCCCTTTGAAAGACCATCTGAACCCTTTTGGAATCATGGTCTCTTTCCTTCCATCTGTAACTGTCACACCCAAACTCACCCAACATTACAGATCAATTTTCAGTCCTAAAGTTATTATCATTAAATGTGTGTTAATAGATTAAAAAGCATAACAGATGATAAGTAAGATTTTCTTTTAATTTGTGTTGCAGATGGCTTGGAGTGTAATTGGGTTGTAATTGAAGAAAAACAAAATCTTTGTTTTTATTTGCACTGTCTTCATATTCCGGTCTGTAAAAGAGTAACTGTGGAAGATGCTAAAGCTTTGCAAATAGGTATGAGATGAATCAGTTTACTTTTCAAGGACTCAGCGCATTAAATTGCCACTTATTATTTACCAATGTCAGTTCTGTGTTAACTATTTGTGCCATTTCTGACTTAAAATCCAGAATCCTTTGATAAACGTATTGTTTTTGCTCTCTTTAACTGTACACAGATTACATCAGTAATGGAGCATCCAGATTTATTTGCAATTTCATCCTTTCTTTAAATTTTAATGTTTTACTGTTCTGATTTTGAGGACAGGATATTGTTTCCCCATTGAAAGAATAAGCCTCTGCCGGTTCTAAACAGTAGAAGATAATCAGAGTAGTTCACTGTTGTCTGGAAACAGCCCCAGTTGTTTTCCAATGGTGCATAACTGTACTAGGGCTCTCAGACAGTAAGTCAGTATGCCTTTAAGAGACAAGGTCATGATATAACAACTGCATCATTACATGTGACCTGAGAAAATAAAGATCTCCGAGTCTGTCTTAACTGGGGCTATTTGAAGCATAGCACACTGCTGCTCTTTATACCTGAATAGCTTAATGTCAGCTCAAGCATTAAATTGCCTTTGAATGCAAAAAAACCAAAGAACTATGGATGCTGGAAATCAGAACCAAAAACAGAAATTGCTTGAAAAGCTCAGCAGTTCTGACAACATATGGAGGAAGCAGATTTAACCTTCGAGGTCCAGTGATCATCATCAAAATGTTCTGAATAAAGGTCACTGGACCCAAAACATTAACTCGGCTTTCTCTCCAGAAATGCTGTCAAACCTATAGAACTTTTCCAGCAATTTCTGATTTTGTTTTAGCCTTTCAATGCGATTTTTATATATGTTAGTGAGCATTAGTAAATGTCCTGTGGGATCTTTCAATACCATATTACCCACATCGAGGTCTTGTTTTGCGAGAGAACATAAGCATTATGATATTTGGTACAAGTCCCCTGCTGGAGACAAATCACACATTTGTGTGCAGTATTGAGAATTACATTGGCTTAAATTGCTGCTCATTTGAGTCAAGTAGGAAATTCTTAGAACATCCTTTTGTACCATTCTATGAATATTCTGAGAACCATTTAAGAATAATGTGTCTAAGGTGAATGTACATAGCATGGTTTAAATATTTTTAACTCCGTTTTTCTTTCTTGTTTTATAGGGCAAAGTTTACCAAGCAAGAGTTTTTTAAGTCGTATACATAGGGTTAAAAGAGGTAATAAAAGGAGTAACAGTAGTAATTCCACAATTTTCAATGAATCATCTCCAGTATCAGCACGAGCCACCATTACATCTGCTATCACCACGAGTCCTACCACAAGGACAACTACAACCATCCCCACCACAACCACCATAACGTCAACTGTCCCCACTACAACCTCAGCCACGACCAAGGTATCATCAACTGTTCCCACCGCCACCACGGTATCATCAACTGTCCCCACCACAACCAAAACCACCATCACAGTATCAACTGTCCCCACCACAACCACAACCGCCACCACGATATCATCAACTGTCCCCACCACAACCAAAACCACCACCACAGTATCATCAACCATCCCAACCACAACTACCGTATCATCAACTGTCCCCACCACAACCACAACCACCACCACAGTATCATCAACCGTCCCAACCACAGCCACAACCACCATATCAACTGTCCCCACCACAACCACAGCTACCACCATAGTGTCATCGACTGTCCCCACCACAACCACAGCTACCACCATAGTATCATCAACTGTCCCCACCACAACCACAGTCACAACCACAATCTCTCAAGAAGTCACAAATACAGCTTCAACTCTTCCATCAGTACCTATTTCAGGTGCTCAAACACCTCCAATGATGACAATAATACCCACTACAATTAATTCAACAATGAATGTCAATGAGCCAACTTCAGTAAATGAACATTCCACACAACTCTCCACTACTAGTTTAGCAAAAACTACCAAGCTACGAACATCAACTGCTCCACAGATGAGATTGGCTCCAACAATTGTTCGTCAAACCACAATGGCAAATGCATTATCTACAAAAGCCATGAGTACTTCAAATGCATCTATGACTTCACCTCAAACCACAACAAAGAAAATAAACAGTTCAGCTTCTGTAACTATGACCATGTCCACAATGCCTGGAGGAACATCAAATTCACTAGAAGAAGAATCAAGAACTACACTTGCGTTCAACGATACGATGTATTACACGTTTTCTCCAGTACCTGCTGGATCTCTAATCAAGCATTTAGCTGATACCAGTTCATTAATAGCCATATTAATATTTGGGCTGCTGTTTTTCTTAGTGAGTATAATATTGTTTGCTCAAAAAGCTTTTGAAAGCTATAAAAGGAAAGACTATGTTCAAGTAGACTATTTAATAAATGGAATGTATGCAGACTCAGATATGTAAGAGCAAGAAAAATGAAAATATAGGAATTATAATACTTCTCCATTATTGGTAATGACAGTGTTTCTTCACCAAACTAAGCACATTGGGAGAAGGTCTGGTGTGGATCAGCAGTAACTTGTGCTGTAAGCCAAACAGAACTGTCTCATTTTGGAACTTGTGGGGACCTTTCAGAGGATCAGTTGCCTGAGAATTAATTATGAATTTTAGAGTATAATCATGATGAAAAGAGATAATTTGGGTTATCCTGAAATTGATTGTACTCCTGTTTGTTAATATTGTTTTGATATTTTGGGGGACTTGCATCCTTGATTCTGGTGGGATTGCAACAAAACAAAATGCTTCAATCACTGTCTCATACAAAAAAAATCTGGTGTATTTTTTAATTGAAAGGGACTTTTGCAATAAAATAAGTTTTTAATGAAAACAATGCGGTAACCTAACACAACCTTCTCAGCAAGTCATTGCAAAAAACTGTGTTACTGAGCATTGAGCTAAAATGTGCAATTGTAAAGCACCATTATGGAGCTTTCTTGCCTTAAAATTTTTAATTTTTTTTTAATGCTACATTTCTGAAATGTATCTCTCTTCTCAGAGATGCTTGTATAATTTTGAGATTCCTAAACATTAATTCATCATAAAACTATTAAAGTAACTCTTGTGCATTAATAGCTGAGATACTATTGTATCTTGCTGCCACGAATGCTCTGCTTGTCTGAACTACTGTATTGTCCTCATGGAAGACCAAGTCTAATGAACATAAAAGTACAAAGTTCACATTTTATTTGTAATAATTTAGTGTATGTCTTTTACATGGTATGTCTTAACATTAACATGGCCAGAATACAGTAAAGCCCAAGAACTAGTAGATCAAAATTGCCATATAATGGCTACCTCTTCCTTTACTGCTCACTTGTGTTGTGAAGTGTACTAGACACTTTATTGCTAAAGCAGTTGGCATGTATATATACCTGAGCTATGCTGTAAGCATGCAGAGTGGACGGACCATGAGACACTGACTTGATGCCAATGTTGCCACTTCGGAACTCCATTATCTAGCCTTCTACTCTTATTAGCCTTCCGATCTTACTGACACGAGGAACCTCACCTCCACCTCCCCTTCCTTCCAGCTCAATACCACCACTATCTCAATGCAACAATACAATTTAAGAGACATTACATACATGCTGGTCACTGGATTATTTCTTCTGACTGTTACAATTCTACATGTTAGGTTTTAGGGAGGAGGGAGTTTCAATATTTATTGAAAATTTCAGTTTTATGGGCCATAAGTTGTAGGAGCAGAAATAGACCATTTGCACCCCCCACCACCACCACATTGTGTGTCTGTTTAATGGGACTGTTGCTGATCTGATAATCCTCAACTCAATTTTTCTGCCTTTTATGCATAATCCTTTGTTCCTTCCTTGATTAAAAATCTCTCAGCCTTGAATATACTGGACAACTTAGTCTTGATAAAGAATTCCACAGATTCACTACTTCTGAGAGAAGAAATTCCTCCTCATCCGTCTAAAATGGGTGACCCCTCACTCTGTGATTATGGCTCCTGGACATTCTCTCAAGGGAAATTATCTCTCTGCATCTATCTTTCAAGCCTCCTATGAATCTTACATGTTTCAGTAATGTTACCTCATTCTCCTAAACTCCAATGAGTACAAACCCAACCTTTTTTCAAAATAAAATCCTTTCATACCCTGCATCATCCTGGAGAACATACTCTGGACCAGCTCCAATATCTTTCCTTAGAAAGGAGGCCCAAAATTCTTCAGCATATTATAGGTGTGGTCTGACTGGTGCCTTGTATAGATTTAGCAGAAGGCCCTATTTTGTATTCTCTTTTTACCTTTGAAATAAAGGCCAACATTCCATTTGGTTTCTCTATTACCCACTGAACATGTATGCTGGCATTTTGTGATATATGCAAGAGGATCACCATATTCCTCCATGCTGCAATTTTCTGCTTTCCCCATTTAAATAATCTTCACCACTTCTTTTCTCTCTGCCAGTGCACTAACCTACATTTTCCCACATTCTATTGCCATGATTGGAACGAAGTCAGCCAGGTAGATCTCAGGTGAGCTCCCTGATTAGGGCTGTTAACCTGGTCCAGTCAGGTAGCCCTAGCTGACAGATTATAAACAGAAGTGTCAGGGGTTCCCTTCACTCCAGGAGTCAGCTCTGTGCTGGCTAGGTCAGTGTCATATACTGTGCACCTATAAATGAAAGGTATCTTGGTGATGGGATACCAGCCTTCGTAGATTTATTTCAATATTCCACCTGCCAAGTTTCTTGCCCACTCACTTAACCTGTCTGTTCTGCTCTGTAGATTCATTGTAGAAGACAATAGCTGCTCAGATTAGGATGGATGATACTGAATTACTTACTTAGTGACTGAAAATTGTGTACACAAACCAATTGCTAACATTAATGATGGCTTAATAGAGATTCCTCATGGTGTTTAGTATAATGACTGGAAGAATGAGCAAAAATCGCACAGAACTGGAATAATTATTGGAAGAGGGAATAGGTGGGGAAGAACTCTTAGCAGCAGGGCATTTTTACAGATGGTCTTCAGGAAGCAAATTTGTTGAAGAACAGATGTATGAGTACTGAGGAGCTTTTTTGCAAAATGGTATCCAAAGCCATGAAGACAGATGTCTGAGTTTCTATGCCACCACTGTGTCACTCACTTTGCTTGAGATGCTGAAATAACAGTTAGCAGTCTCTACAGCACAGTTGGATCCATGTGTGTTGATGGAGGCAGCTACCTATTCAGTTTTGAAAAAGAAGACTTTCCATCTGTATGAAGCTCTGTGGATACTTGGTGCTGTCTATCCTCCTCAACGTTAAAGACTTTCCGATGAACGATTAACTCTCTCCCACAGCCTGTGCCCATCGCACTTATCATCTGAGGTTTCCTGCAGCAGAACTAATCCATGACATTGAGTGAACTGATACCTGTATTGTCTATGTCTCTTGACTAGACTCTATTTCTGCCTAGTGTCTCATGCAAATGAAGAGCCTTTCTGTAGCCTATCCTCTGAAATTATAGTGTAATTATCAGTGCTGCTGGCCGCTCATGTGAAAACATGCATCTTTCGTTTCATAGTTTATCTGCACTTCCTCAGCTACCTGAGTAAGTTGCAATTCTTTAGGAGTTGAAAGGGAAAATGTTCGTTCGTGGTGATGGGAAAGGAGAACGTGAGATGAGCATGCTAACACCGTCAGCTTCTTGGTCAGAACACTTTGCAATGAGGGTGTTATGAGAAGGGACTGAATGGATTGGGTAATAGATATGGCCATGTTTAATAGTTCCAGCTGCACTATGGACACAGGCTCACTAATGGCCCGTCCCATTATGGTCAGCACCATCTCTGCCAAAGGGGCCAAGTCCTGCAGGCACGCTTCTCCCCCACTTGTTACTTATTGCTGATTTCAGTTGGGTGCCGTGTTCTCCTGTGAGAGAGAGGGAAGTGTATTCAAGTTTGTTTCGATTTTGGATTTGTTATATTGAAATCACTTGCATCGTGCAAGTTGTGAGAAGTAGCGTGATGATTATAAAGTGCTAAGTGGTTAAATCTCAGAGGGTGAAGTTAATAAATAATTGCTAGGATAAGCATTAATTTTGAGAGATCATTGGTAGTTGAGCGATTGGTGTGTGGGGCATTGGGCAGTGGTAGGTGGCGATAGTACAGTTGGAGGATATTATTTGCAGACACATTCACTATGCATGACTACTTGAATGAGACCATTAAAAAACTGGCAGCACTATGCCCAGGTTAGTGGTGTAACACTGCCAGCTACCCATTCCCATTCCCATTCCCTTATTATGCTGTGTGTGGAGCATCTCTTACACCATGAGGATATTGGACACCACTTTACTGAGACCTCCAAAACGCAATCGTGAAGTACTCTGACAGAATGGCTCCCAATACCTTCCGCGGCTGCAATTTAACTTCCTTAATGTATTGCAGGCTAGCTTGAAAAAGTGTAAATGAATAACACAATTGTTGTTGATGTATACAACCACTAGAGAGTATGGTTGTTACTGGCTATATGTAACTAACAGGTAGCACAAAGTTAGTGGGCTTTCTGCATTCCAACCAAAGGGCGCGTTGCATTCCATTTCCCTCTATCTTTGTCTTTCACCCACAAAATGAATGCCAACAGCTGAATTAGAACAATTTAAATTTAGTTTTGCTACAATCTGCAAACTCTACTGAGTTGGCTGCTCATAGTATGGTCGATGTAGAAGAGGTATAAAGATAACTTAGTGTACCTAGACTAAAGTAGCAAAATATCAGCCTTGCTGCTCCAGACCACTCCTTTGGAAAATGCAATTTGGGACTTGAAAACAAATAAGGCTTCCCTCTCACCCACTTTACCAGTAGGATCCAGGACTGAAAAAGTTGGTGCTTTTTGCATCTACAATTGAATCCCAACATTCTGTGTCAGACAACAATGTGAACTCATTAACAAGAAACAGAAGGACCTGTGAAAATTCACCTCAATCATTTTTTTTAGACTTCCGATGCACAGGCATTTCCTTATTTTTTTGATATAACTACTCTGCAGAGCTATGTACATGTCTCATTGTGTACATTTTATTCACCTGTAATTCTCTCAATGTTACTACGCATTTTACAAGGTGCATTGCAATTTTTTTGCAAGCCCTTTGAAGCTTATGTAAATTACAATATATTAATTTATCATAAGTTCAACAGTCATTAGTTAAGTTAGATCACATGGGATTCAGGGAGAGCATGCCACTTGGATACAAAATTGGCTTGACAGTAGGAGACAGGGTGGTGGTAGAGTGTTGTTTTTTGGACTGGGGGCCTATGACCAGCAGTGTTCCATAGGGATTGGTGCTGAGTCCACTGTTGTTTGTCATTTATATAAATAATTTGGATGAGAATTCAGGAGGTTAGTTAATTTGTGGATGACACCAAAATTAGTGGTACAGTGGACTGTGAAGAAGGTTATTTAAGATTACAAAGAGATCTTGAGCAATTGGGCCAATGGGCTGAGGAGTGGCAGATACAGTGTACTTTGGATAATCCAGGTATTGCATTTTGATAAAACAAACAAAGGCAAGATTTATATAATTAGCGGTAGAATATAGAGACTGAGGAGTTCAGGTACATAAAGTTGCAATACAGGTAGACAGGGTAGTTAAGCCATTTAGCATACTTGCTTTGTTGCTCAGACAATTGAGTATACATTTGAACAGGTGTGAAACGTCTTGCCTGCAACATTAGTAGATTCGGCAACTTCAAGGGCATTTAAATGGTCATTGGATAAACCTCTGGATGATAAATGGAATAGTGTAGGTTAGATGGACTTCAGATTGGTTTCACAGGTCGGCGCAACATTGAGGACCAAGGGGCCTGTTCTGCGCTGTTGTGTTCTATGAATAAGAAAAGTTTAGAGGGATATGGGTGAAATGCAGGTAAGTGGGACTAGTTTAGTTTGGGAAATTTGGTCAGCATAGACAATTTCTGATGAAGGGATTTTGCTCGAAACGCTTATTTTCCTGCTCCTCAGATGCTGCCTGACTTGGTGTGCTTTTCCAGCACCACATTCTTGACTCTAATCTCCAGCATTTGCAGTTCTCACTTTCGTCAAGTTAGATTAAAGGGTCCGTTTCCATGATCTGTGACTGTATGAAAGTGCATTTGGGATTCAGGTAGGTACAGTTTATTTGTAGAGATGATTACATGATAGCCACTTGATAATTTGTTTCCACTTGGATAAGTTTGCCTGGAATAAGCTCTTATTTTTGAGTTTATTAAAAAGCCATGTGAAAATCACTTTTGATCTAATTAACTGTAATAAAGAGAAAACAAATTACCATTTTTGGTGATTGAATGAGATATTTACACTTTTGGTACAACTCATGGAATGTTTGGGCCTTGATTTCCAGCACATTCCCAAACATTTAGCATATTGTCTGAGCAACAAAGCAAGTATGCTAAATGGCATAGAGTTGAATCAATATTTAAATGCAAGTTTCTGGTATAACACAAAGTGAATTAAGACCAATGGAGAATGTTTCAATCGGAAAACATATTTGAAATAATGATCATAATATAATTAGATTTAGTTATGAAAAAAAACTAAAATGTCATCAATTTTTATGATTTGAGAAGAGATCCAGCGTAGGTGAGCTTGAAACAAAGAGTGGAATTTAATGCCCTCCACATGATAAGTTTGGTGCTGGTCATTTAATCAGGTGGGAGTATAACAGGTGGGCACCTTTCCACCTTCCTGCCCATGACCCAATTAAGTTTATGCTAGAAAAACCAATTAAGGTCATTTCCCTGCCACCAGTTGAGGCCCTTAAGTGGGCAGAGGAGTTGCCACACAAGAAGTCCAAAAGATTTGTGGACTTCTAGGGAGTTCCCTACTCAAAAGTGCTCAGTGTCTGATCAAGGAATCTTGCCTCAAGAAAGGGAAACTTATTTAAAGCCTTTTGCCTGCCCTCATTGCATAGCTATCCTTTAGTTTGTTTTAATTGATTCTTAGCTCCTGAGGGTTACTTCCATACCTTTCCTGTCAATCTTTAACCCATGGTCAGTCTTTCATGGTAAGGGGTTTTCCTCGAGCACAAACTAGGCAAATTTTCCAGCTTGTTTCAAATCCTTGTGATTTTGTTCTTTATGGTCTGAGTGCAAGGTCCTACCGCATTCCACCTTCATGCTGCATCACAAGGACTTTGGTACCTCTTTCTCAGGTAACGGCAGATTGCCTGTGTCTGAGTATTAGGGACAATTTAAAAACCCTTTTCTTCTCCATGTCAATATCCATGTCAACATGCATCAAATGAGCCTCATTACCACGTAGAAATACTGATTAGGCATCCTTGAGATCCCAATTCTCATACTGTTTTTGAAAGAAATCAACAGTTTAAAGCATACAATCCAAAATTCTCAACACTTTCCTCAATGCTACAGGTAGACAACCCTTTAACCAAAATCCCGAAATCCAAAAAGCTCCAAAATCCGAATGTTTTTGTGTGAAGTTTTTATCTCATTCACAAAGTTGTTTGGCATGCAGTGAACCTAACTCCACACCCACTTGACATGTCACTCAGATGTGACATCGGTGGGCGTGGCCCAGCACTGGCAGGCCTCAATTCTGTCTCAGGGCCCACAGTACTCACAATGAGTCTGCTCTTCAGTAAGAATTTTTTAAAATTTCACTGTGGAACTGTCACTTATTCCAAAATTCAAAAAATTCCAAAAGCCATCGTGTCCCAAACAGTTCGGATAAAGGATTGTGCACCTATACTATCAACATCTCCATCTGTGAAGAACAATAACATCCTTCAGAAACAAACCCAGACCTCAATTTAACCTTTAACAGTAGGCTTGTTGTTCAGAGCAGGTCACATGAATTCTTCATTTTATTCTAAATTAAAGATGCAGTGTCAAATATAGTAACCTTATATTTGTAACAGAAAGGCAAAGGAAAGTATGAGAAAAGTTCAATTTCAGTCAATAATGCTAAAAGGAACCGCAAAATCTTTTCTAAACGTATAAAAAGAGATAGACCTGATTGTAGACAGGAGCAGAGGTTGAAGGAGAGAGCAGGAGTAGGATACTGATCTGATTACAGCCAGCAGCAGTAGCAGTGGAAGAGAGATGGAAAAGGAGGCACCATTGGGCAGGGCAAGCTTGAGTTTGTAAAAATGAGAGAAAAGAGTTGAAGAGACTTATAAGTTGGGGGTATAGGAGCCAACTGATAATATTCGAGAGGAATCCCAAGGTGCAGAGAATACTGGGAGAAATGACTAGCATGAGAATAGTAACTTACTGAGTAGAGTCAGAGAAAATGATAAAAATAATAAAATTTAAATCAGGTTTACTGTGCTTCTGTGTAAATGCACAGGATGGGTAAATGTGATGGTGAATTGCAAGTGCAGATTGCCATTTAGAAATTTGATGTGGCTCTACGGGTCTGGGTGGGTTGCTCTTCAGAGGGTCAGTGTGGACTTATTGGGCCGAAGGGCCTGTTTCCACACTGTAAATAATCTAATCTAATCTAACACAGACTTGGTTCAAATTAAAACAGCACTAAGTGTGAAATATTCCTGGATATAAGGTGTTCAGGAAATGAAGAAAAGGGTCGCTGTTGATGAAGGAGGACATTGCTCGGCATAGTCTATAGACCACTAACTGTTGGGAAGGATGTCGAGAAACAAATCTTCAAGGAAATTACATTTTAGATGTAAACATTATAGAATAAGGGAATGTGATTATTTAAATACAGTCTGGGAAAATGGTATGGTAAGGGAAAGAGTATGAAGAGTTCCTGGAGTGTGTTCAGGAAAATGTTCTGAAGCTGATTGTTTCCAGACCAACAAGAAAGGAAGCTTTGCCATACCTAGTCCTTGGGAATGAGCATGCTGGGGCACCTCAGACAAATAACTTACACAATCTTTATTGAGCAGAGCACTTGAAGCTGCTTAAATACTTGCAAACATTTGATATATCATAAAATCTGCATTGTAAATTGGACACATTTAACATTAACGCTTCATATTTGTTTAAAACGCTTCATATACGTTTTGTCTGCTTAATATCTTGTGGTTCCATTTATGTGTGTATTGAACATTTGTTACAAATGACTGCAAGTTACATGCAGAACCAAATCTTATGGCAGCTGTTACAATCAAGATTCATTTGGCAAAAATTTCAGTAACCACAAATAATTGACAAAGAAATAAAGGGGAAATGAGAAAAAAATAATTGAAGTAGAAGTACTTCACTATATGTACTTGTACAAGAATAATTAACATCGCTTGCAGAAAAAACAGACGGTGGGACTCCATTGGACTGGTCCTTCTTGGAATAAAATGGACCCAATAGGCTGCATGGTTTCTACTCTGTTACAATTTTCTGCTATAGTTCTGACAGAGGCCTGGCCTAATGATCTGGAGATATGAGTTCAAACCCCACAAAAGCATTAAGGAAATTTAAATTCAATTAATTTTAATAATAGATTTTTATTCCAAATTTTTCAGTAATGGTAACCTTTAAATTACTGGTAGCCGTGGTGGTGTTGGTATTGGTTTGGGGTGGATAAAGTTAAAATTTATACAACACCAAGTTATAGACAAAATGGTTTATTTGGAAGTCCAAGCTTTCGGAGCACTGCTCCTTTGTCAGGTAGCTACAAAAGCTTGTACTTCCAAATAAACTGGTTGGATTATAACCTGGTATTGTGTGATTTTTAACTTTGAACTTATTGAATCATCCCAAAAAGCTAAATGATTCACTAATATTCTTTAGGGGAGGACAAATGCTGAGTGAACCTATAGGTGAATCCATATCCATTCACACATTGTGTATAATAATTAACTGCTCTCTCCCAACAAATCCCTCAGTTGAAGTAAATCCAATACAATGGTTGAATAAAGTGGCCCACTGCCACTATCTCAAGGGCAATAATAATGGTTTGACTATGATGCATGTATCTCATGCAAAAATAATTCGTTTAAGAAGTCTAAGGTTCTCACAGTGCTTAGCTTTAGTGCATTTGGAACAGATCAGGCTATGACTACTTTTCCATTGATTTACATCCAAAACAGCTTTGGTTCAAGACTAATGTGTCACAAAGTACCTGCAATTTAAACATTCCTGATTTTACTCCGGAGCAGAACTAAATATAATTGTTTTGTAGCTGTGTTTTCGTACAAGCGCAGTTTTGTTTGGCATGATTGGAAATTAATATCCAGTTCATTCCACTTCAGTGTTTAATGTGTAAGTGGACTTGATGATTGAAAAGGCACCTATCTGAACATATCACAAAAAGATCACAAAATTAAAGGAAAGCTCAAATGTCACAACTCACTGCAGTAAAGCACTAGAAGTTAAGCCACACTATTGGAAGGAGTCATCACATATGTGAAAAGATTTATTCCAGCTACACAAAGAAATTTCCTGACTGACAAACCCATGTTGAAATAAAGTATTTATCAGGTTTCCGTGCTTAACAAAAACCGTAGATATTTATTGCCAATGGATTGTTTATAACCAATGGCTGAAAAGGAACATAAATTACTTATAACTTTCTGACTTAATCTCTAACTGCAAACAGATATATAGACACAAATATATGGACGGGAAAGAACAAAAATAAATGTCAGTGAAACACCATTCAGGTACCAGTCTGGATCACAGGTGCCAATGAAATATTTTCCTTTGGTTCCCTTCTAGTCCTTTTTGACTCATTGAGTTGAACATAGGCTTGAGGACACACCAATTCTCAACCATTCACCTGTTGTAGATTTGTCCTTCCAGTTTCTCTGAAGGTAGCTTTTCCCTTTTCCATTCAAGAAGGGAATTTGCATAGAGAGCATAGACAGCAGTTTGGAATGTTTTACTTCTCCACTCATGGGAGGGAGAGCGAGAGAGATATTTTCTACATCATAGGCTGGAGAAATCTACATTGGCTACAATATGGTGTTTCGACATTCAGCCAGGAACCAATCAGGAAGTTGTTACTATGCCAAGTGCTCCTCTATACAGGCATAATTGATTCTGGTTCAAGAACCAATCAAAAGACTGTCACTGGGCGAAACCACCCTTGGGGACAAACCCTCAGCTTTCCAAAATCCTCCTCTACTGCTTGAATAAGGCCCTCTTGTAGTTACAGCTCACAATGAGCTTCAATGAATCATTTTTGAAAAAAAAACTACAACATATCTTTTGATAATCCCTTATTTAAAGCAGTATGTTTTCCCATTTTTTAAAAAGTCCACTGTCCAACCAATAAAAATGGTTTGTATACAAGTATGTTTAAGCTGCAGTTCACCGCACAGTGAAAACTAAATTCTGACAAAGATGATTGGCTGCAACCAGCTCCCATCTACTGGAACTGGTGTCAGTTAGGTCCTGTCTGACTTAGGGCCTGCTGTAGATGACCACTGTCATGCACAAGGACAACTTCCTTCTCCCCAGTGTCCTCCTGGGAAGACAGCTCCTGGTTCCCCCAGTTCTGCAGATCACCTCATTGTTCCAAATATGCAGAGCACAACACATTAGGAACAGATGGTACAATCTGTGCAGACCATTCGGGAGGGTGTCCAAGCAGTGCAGCCACATCTTCAGGAACCTTATTGTCTGCTGCACCATGGTACAGGTCACAGCCTATGCACCAACTTGATGAAGATGCTGCATTTGCTGAGTGAGCAAAACATTATATCAGAAAGGAATGGCTGCTGTGCTCCAGCCCCATTCCAATCTCCAGACCTACATCAAAGGTATTTTAATCAATCTCTCCAGAGATACTATTACACACCTCTGCAGCAGACAGGATTAAACACAAGTCTCCTGGCTCAGGGATAGGAACACACAATACACCATAACAGCCCCAATAACCAATAATTCCTTACTCCTTTCTCTCAGTCAACTTCATATTCTAAGTGCTGCTGACCTTGTTAGGTTTTTTTTCTAATCAGCCAGCTCAGAGATGTTATTACACACCTTGAGTGCAGCTGAGAACATTCAAGGCCTTTAGAGAGGAAAGGGAGTTTGGAGATATGGTGGGTGTTTATAAGGCTCAAGGGTGGGTTTTATTCAGAGGTGATTATGACAGATTTGAAGGGGGAAATAGTGGAGAATGAGCCAGTAATAATACCAGTCAATGTGGGATAGATACTGAGCATTTTGAAGGGATTGGGGGGGTCAATAGAATGTAAGGTGGGTCTCATGGACAAAATAAGCCTGGAGGAGATATAAAGTCAATTATTATTGGTACAACACAGTTCAGCAAATTAAGTATTCCTTCCCACAGTTCCTCTGTGATTAATGGATGAACTTATTTTGTGGAACAAGGGATGTTATCCTGGAGGTAAAATTAAAGTACATAATTAAGTGCACAAAGGACTTTTTCATTTCTTATTGTGTTGCACTTGATGTGAAATGGTAAAAACCGATGGAGGAGGTATTGCAAGTAGGATGCTGTCCTTCAGTTGAGACATTAAACTGAATTCCCTTCTGCATATGCAGTTGGATGGAAATGATCCCTTGGTACCATTCAGAGAAGCAGCAATTTTTTTTGAGAAGCCTCACAAACATTTCTGCATCAACTACAAAAAAAAAGGATTTTGGTTGTTTGTTTCATTTGCTATTTCCACAACATTTTAATTTTATCTAAGTAACTATGGTGACTGCACTTCAAAATAATTATCTTTGTGATGATGCACCTTGAACTATTCTGGAACTAAGCACCACCCTTTGTACAACCAAGTGAATTTCATTCCATCAATTTCCATTCTGCTAGGTTACTGTCCAGACAGTGAGGATGCAAACTTAATTAATTATGTCAATATAAGTTCTTTATGTGTAGATGAAGAAACTGTGGATCAAGTTGCCTTATCTAGTCCAGCCCTGCCAAAGTGTACTATTTATAACACACTGTGAATGTCTTAGCCTTGTCCCTTTCCTGCAGTCAAAGTAAAATCATTTTCAGATGTACACACAAAACCAGATGTTGCAATCATTGTTCAATAATTTAAAGGACTGCTGTTTAATTTCTGTGGTACTTCTCCCTCATGATATTTGTTTTTTGTCACCAAAAGTGAGGGTGAACAGGACAAAAAAAATTACTGTCAGCCCAGCTCCTCCAACATAAGATCAGCCTGATCCAAGATCGACAGTTGTGTCTTGGGACAGTCTTCTGGCTTTTAACATCATACACACTTGGTAGCAGAACAGATCCGTGTTGCAGATTTGAGGCCTACATTGTAGCAATTAAGCAGGGCAAGTAAACCCATATTGTCAAATGCTGATTTTGTGTCAATCTTCTGACTTAAGTAATTTGATGTCCAGTCACATTCTGATCAGTGTATTATTTAAATTTCGCCAGGCTTTGCCAGAGTTTTTTGTGAAAGCCAGGCTGAAACGTTTTTTTTTGCACAGAAATGTTTTTCTCATCTTTTGTTAGATTCCTTATGAGAATAATGTTCTCTTCTGTATTTCTATAGCACCACATAGTGGTGAAACATATTTGCATGATTAGAAATATTTTAGTTTTGTAGAGCACTGACAAAAGCACACCTATTTGTAATATAACAAAAGGAATATGAGATAAAACCTGTTCTTACCTTTTTTAACTACTTCATTACATCACACTGCTGCTAAATTGGACTGGGAAGCAGGAACTGACATCAAGATAAGATAGAACCAATCACACACCCAAAACATATACAAATACCAACTTCAATCACAGCCCACCATATACACAAACATACTCCAAACACCCATAGCACATTACACATGAATATGTCCCGTACAGTCACACTTCAATATATCTACACCCCATTGTATACACTCCAGCAAACACCCACCCATTACACACCATCCAATCATCCAATATACGCATTGTGCATTACACACACGCTGGAGTATAGCCACACCACATTACACACACTAATACTCCCAAATTCCATCATGCACACATTCCAATACACCCACAATCCATTACACACACATCTCTCTGTCTACTCTCTTTCCTCTCTCCACGCCCCCTTTCTCTCTCTCTCTATCCTTCCCCATGTGCTCTCTCTTTCCTCCCTCTCTTTTTCTCTCTTTTCTCTTTCACCCCACTCTCTCTGCAAAATGCCCAGACCTTGCAACAAACACATACACTCCAATATACCCACAGGCTATTATGTCATACATATTTCATTAAACCCACATCCCATTACAGGAGGAAATAAGGACTGCAGC
The DNA here is from genome assembly GCF_020745735.1 of Hemiscyllium ocellatum. NCBI lineage: Eukaryota > Metazoa > Chordata > Chondrichthyes > Orectolobiformes > Hemiscylliidae > Hemiscyllium > Hemiscyllium ocellatum. The sequence goes on from NC_083418.1 coordinate 40,449,420, forward strand.
TGCTGGAGGTCAGAGTTGAGAGTGTGGCACTGGAAAAGCACAACAGATCAGGCACCAGGTTAATCTGAGGAGCAGGAGAATCTACGTTTCGGGCAAAAGCCCTTCATCAGGAATCTTCACTCTCGACCCCCACATCCTATTACACACACACACACACACTCCTGTTCACACATATGTACATGCTCCAATACACCCTCATTCTATTACATACTCAATCCAATACATCTACAGCCCATCATACCCGCATACTCCAATACACACATGCTCCATTAAGACCATAAGACATAGGAGTGGAAGTAAGGGCATTCGGCCCATCGAGTCCACTCCGCCATTCAATCATGGCTGATGGGCATTTCACCTCCACTTACTCGCATTCTCCCCGTGATATCAAGAATCTATCAACCTCTGCCTTGAAGATATTTAGCATCCCGGCCTCCACTGCACTCTGCGGCAATGAATTCCACAGGCCCACCACTCTCTGGCTGAAGAAATGTCTCCGCATTTCTGTTCTGAATTGACCCCCTCTAATTTTAAGGCTGTGTCCATGGTTCCTAGTCTCCTCACCTAATGGAAAAAATTTCCTAGCGTCCACCTTTCCAAGCCATGTATTATCTTGTAAGTTTCTTTTAAGTCTCCCCTTAATCTTCTAAACTCCGATGAATACAATCCCAGGATCCTCAGCCGTTCCTCATATGTTAGACCAACCATTCCAGGGATCATCTGTGTGAATCTCTGCTGGACACATTCCACTGCCAGTATGTCCTTCCTGAGGTGTGGGGACCAAAACTGGACACAGTATTCCAAATAGGGCCTAACCAGAGCTTTATAAAGTCTCAGTAGCACAAAGGTGCTTTTATATTCCAACCCTCTTCAGATAAGTGACAAAATTGCATTTGCTTTCTTAATCACGGACTCAACCTGCATGTTTACCTTTAGAGAATCCTCGACTAGCACTCCCAGATCCCTTTGTACTTTGGCTTTGAGTTTTCTCACCGTTTAGAAAGTAGTCTATGCTTTTATTCTTTTTGCCAAAGTGCAAGACCTTGCATTTACTCAGGTTGAATTCCATCAGCCATTTCCTGGACCACTCTCCCAAACTGTCTAGATCCTTCTGTAGCCTCCCCACTTCCTCAGTACTACCTGCCTGTCCACCTAACTTCGTATCATCAGCAAACTTCGCTAAAATGCCCCCAGTCCCTTCATCCAGATCATTAATATATAATGTGAACAGCTGTGGTCCCAACACTGAACCCTGCGGGACACCGCTTGTCACCGGCTGCCATTCCGAAAAAGAACCTTTTATCCCAACTCTCTGCTTTCTGTCAGACAGCCAATCCTCAATCCATGCCAGTAGCTCACCTCAAACACCATGGGCCTTTACCTTGCCCAGCAGCCTCCCGTGTGGCACCTTATCAAAGGCCTTTTGGAAGTCTAGATAGACCACATCCACTGGGTTTCCCTGGTCTGTCCTACTTGTCACCTCTTCAAAGAATTCCAACAGGTTTGTCAGGCATGACCTCCCCTTACTAAATCCATGTTGACTTGTTCTAATCAGACTTTGCTCTTCCAAGAATTTAGAAACCTCATCCTTAATGATGGATTCTAGAATTTTACCAACAACCGAGGTTAGGCTAATTGGCCTATAATTTTCCATCTTTTGTCTTGATCCTTTCTTGAACAAGGGGGTTACAACAGCGATCTTCCAATCATCCGGGGCTTTCCCCGACTCCAGTGATTCTTGAAAGATGTCAACCAATGCCTCTGCTATTTCCTCAGCCACCTCTCTCAGAACTCTAGGATGTATCCCATCGGGGCCAGGAGATTTATCAATTTTAAGACCTTTTAGCTTTTCTAGCACTTTCTCTTTTGTAGCGGCAACCATACTCAACTCAGCCCCCTGACTCCCTTTAATTGTTGGTATATCACTCATGTCTTCCACTGTGAAAACTGATGCAAAGTACTTGTTAAGTTCTCCTAAGTTATTTCCTTATCTCCCATCACTAGGCTTCCTGCATCAGTTTGAAGTGGCCCAATGTCTATTTTTGCCTGTCGTTTATTTCTTATGTATTGAAAGAAACTTTTACTATCATTTCTAATATTACTGGCTAGCCTGCCTTCATATTTGATCCTCTCCTTTCTTATTACTCTCTTTGTTATCTCTGTTTGTTTTTGTAGCCTTCCCAATCTTCTGATTTCCCACTGCTCTTGGCCACTTTATAGGATCTCTTTTTTTCTTTAATACATTTCCTGACTTCCTTTGTCAGCCATGGCTGTCTAATCCCTCCCCGGATAATCTTTCTTTTCTTGGGGATGAACCTCTGTACAGTGTCCTCAATTATACAAACTCCTGCCATTTTTGCTCTACTGTCTTCCCCGTAGGCTCTGCTTCCAGTCTATTTTTGTCAGTTCCTCTCTCATGCCCTCATAATTACCTTTATTTTACTGTAACACCATTACATCCGATTTTGCCTTCTCTGTTTCAAACTGCAGACTGAACTCTACCATATTATGATCGCTGCTTCCTAAGGGTTCCCTTACCTTAAGATCTTTTATAAAGTCTGGTTCATTGCAAAGCACTAGGTCCAGAATAGCCTGCTCCCTTGTGGGCTCCATGACAAGCTGTTCCAAAAAGCCATCCTGTAAGCATTCCATGAATTCCCTTTCTTTGGATCCACTGGCAACATTATTTACCCAGTCCACCTGCATATTGAAGTCTCCCATGATCACTGTGACCTTGCCTTTCTGACATGCCTTCTCTATTTCCCGGTACATGTTGCGTCCCTGGTCCTGACCACTGTTAGGAGGTCTGTACACAACTCCAATTATGGTTTTTTTGCCTTTGCGGTTCCTCAATTCCACCCACACAGACTCCACATCATCTGACGCTATGTCATTCAGTGCCATAGATTTAATTTTGTTCTTAACTAACAAGGCAACCCTACCCCCTCTGCCGACCTCCCTGTCTTTTCGATACTCTTACACACAGTCTATACTCACACAACAAACACTCACAATGCACATGTACACAGACGTATACACATGAACACATCTTTCTTCGTTGTTCACTATGCTGTTTGGCAACATCTGTGAAAAGAGAAACCCTGTTAACATTTCTCATCTGTATCTTTCATCAGTATCAGAAACTTATGGATTTTCAATAAGAAAAAATCATTTTTATCTGCTAACATTTATATTTTCTTTTTTGCTTTATCTACTCAGATTAATAAAAATAAGTGACTGATAGTGACCCTGAGTTTCCAGCAATGGTGATTTGCCAATAAGAGGCAGAAGTGAACAATTATGTTCCCCAATCCTGCAGTGTAAAATTTATATCAAAATGTGCTCACAGGGTATAACAGGCTGTACTGAGAATAGCAACAAATCAGTAGCAGTCACGCCAATAGTCAGTTGATCAGCCTTCTGTCTTTGTAAATTATATCAGTATTCTGTGCAGCACCAAATGTAACTGTTGCATTTATTTATCATGAAGTCAAACAGCACTATAAGAAGTCAATGGCCCATTGTGCCTATATTGGCTATTTTGAAAGTATTGTTCATTAGTCCCACACCTTACATTATGTTTGTAACTTCAGCATTTTCACTGGACTTACTCATAGTACTTTCTGTCATTGTTAATTTTGTCTAAATGTTGAGGAAGAACATTAAAGATAGGCAGATTGCTGGCATGCACTGAAGTTGTAACAAAGGGTTCAGAATCTCCACGTTGTTTTTTTTAGATTAGATTACTTACAGTGTGGAAACAGGCCCTTCGGCCCAACAAGTCCACACCGACCCGCCGAAGCGCAACCCACCCATACCCCTACATTTATCCCTTACCTAACACTACGGTCAATTTAACATGGCCAACTCAACTAACCCACACATCTTTGGACTGTGGGAGGAAACCGGAGCACCCGGAGGAAACCCACGCAGACACGGGGAGAACGTGCAAACTCCACACAGTCAGTTGCCTGAGTCAGGAATTGAACCCAGGTCTCAGGCGCTGTGAGGCAGCAGTGCTAACCACTGTGCCACCGTGCCGCCCACACGGTGGCACAGTGTTCTGCAATTAAGTTAGGTTAATCTGGAGCAGAGGACAAGTATCTTTAATTCTTGGTGGTATCTTATAGGGGCCTGAATGATGTGGGCTCTGGTGAGAAATGGGGCAGAATTGTGCAAAAAATTCCTTTCTCAATGTCGGAAACAATTCGCTGCATCTTTTAGCCAAGTTCCAGGAATCAGCAGTGGCAGTTTGTCTATCTATGAAGGAGAATTGTCGCATGATAACGACCTTATTAACTGCATATCTTGCCTCATTAGCATGCAGCTTCCTATTCCATCATTCACCGCAAGCAAACTGGGCATCAAGAAATCCTGACACAGAAGTGAGAGCAGGGACCTGGTGACTTCAGCTTGACTGCAAACAGCCTCCATTTTGGAGATCATGCACCAACATCTCAGGACTTGTTCCAACCGTACATGCTTCTTGTCCATAGATATGATCATACAACACACGATAGCCTCGAGGAACCCTCTTGGCTAATGTTACCTCTAAGCTGATTGGCTACACAGCTGCTGCAAGTCCATGCCAGCCCATCAGCGTGTAGACACACTGAACCCAGGTTCCAGAAGCCACTGCCGCAAACTAGCCCTTGGAGGTTCATGTAGTGGCAGGGAATATTCTAAAGATCATAACTCATGTCACCTCTCTGATTCACTGACAGTATACTTCTGCACTCAATACTGCACCTCAGGGCACAAAACCAATCATTGTAATGCTGCAACAAGGACACTACACTCAGAGACATGTACCCACCTCATCGACTGGACCAAGTTGTACCTCTGTTGGCTGTTTTGGTACTAGTTCACTTTGAGATGTCTGAAAGTGCACAGCATTCCCTGCCTTGCCTTGCCTTGCCTTGCTTTGCATTTTTGTACCTTGCCTTTCATCAAAAGATGCAATCACAATACTATATTGTTTAGCACAGACACGTTGGCAAGAAACTTTTCATGGTTGTCAGCATCTCTCGGTCAGGTGATAGGAGGCAACCTTTAATCGGGGGTCCCGGTACAGTAAATGAAGGGCAGCCTCTGTAACCAGTCCAGAGGCTTGGACACAGTCATTCAGCTGTTTGGGGTATGGAGTTGGCAACCCACCATCCACTTTGACTCTTTCTGCCCTACTGTGGGCTCCTTTCCCCTGAAATGAGACAAAGGCTGGCATTTAGGGATGAAAGAGGGTAACACGGCTGCTATTTTGGTTATTGAAGAAGACTTTTCTCAAGTGAGTCAACAATGTAGAAGGTGTGCATGTTTTGTGCTGTCAGAGGTGAATAAGCGTAAGTGAAGGAAGATATTGCTGGCAATAATGAGAATGAAAGCCTTGGTGGGTGGTGGATTCAATTGCAGAGATAGAGTGAATGTGAGGCAAAGTGGAGAGGTTGTTTCCCATACTGACCATGAGAGGTAGGAGCAAAAGTAGGCCATTCGGCCCATCAAGTCTATTCTACCTAAACTGGAGAAATCTGAGTTCATCCCTTGTGGCTGGAGGGTTCCCAGGCGGAAGATGAGGCGCGCTTCCTCCAAACATCGTGTTGTTATGTGATGAGGCACTCTTCCTCCAACCGTCATCTTCCCTCCCCCCACCTTATATCAGTCGATTCCCTCGAACTCAGCACCGCCCTCCTAACCTGCAATCTTCTTCCTGACCTCTCCGCCCCCACCCCACTCCGGCCTATCACCCTCGCCTTGACCTCCTTCCACCTATCACATCTCCATCGCCCCTCCCCCAAGTCCCTCCTCCCTACCTTTTATCTTAGCCTGCCTGGCACACTCTCCTCATTCCTGATGAAGGGCTCTGGCCCGAAACATCGAATTTCCTGTTTCTTGGATGCTGCCTGACCTGCTGTGCTTTAACCAGCAACACATTTTCAGCTCTGATCTCCAGCATCTGCAGACTTCACTTTTTACTTTAAAATAACGACCAACATTCCATGTGCCTTCTGTATCACCTGCTGAATTGTAATCCTAGCTTTTTGTGATTCATGGATGAGCACTCCAAATCCTTTCTGCAGTCTTTCTCCATTCAAATAATATTCAGCTCCTCTATTCTTCCTGCCAAAGCGCATAACCATACATTTTGCCACATTACATTCCATCTGCCAAGTTTTACCCCATTGATCGATGTTATTCAGTGGATTCTTACTGTCATTCTCACCACTTGCTTTCCCATCTAATTTTGTGTCATCTGCAGACTTGACTATGGTACACTCACTTTCTTCATCCAAGACTTTAATATATCATAAATAATTGTGGCCCCAGCACTATTCTCTGTGACACTCCACTAGCTACAGGTCACAATCCCAATTCTCTGTCTTTTATTTGTTAGCCAATCCTCTAACTATCTTAGTGTGCAACTTTAAAGGGAATGGATAATTACAGGTAAGAACTCAGAACATTTTTCCCACAATGTTCCAAACTATTAAATTCCTCTTCAGTGCTACTTCAACACTAGTGCTGTTAAAACTGTTGAACAATTCCTTTGCTTCCTACAGCTACCACTTCAAGAAACACATCTTAAACCCTTGTGCTCTGCTCATTTTTGCTATATCTCCAACCTACCTTTTCTGAAGGTCTCCAAATATGCTATCATCACACAATATCATGCTTAACGTTCTCATCAAATTACCACCTCAATTCCACCTGCTCATAGCTCTGAGTCTATCCTGAGGTTAAATCACTCATTAGCAAATTCCATTGCAACTGTGACTATGATATACTACCTCTTGTCCTCTTTCACCTTTCTGAAGTATGCAACATTATTAACAATGCCAATCTTCAATGACTCTCCCTTGTTGCCAACCTGTAGCACTGACTTAGCTTACATCCATTTGAACATCCTGGCACAAAAAGCATATTTCCTGCACTGTTATTTTCTTGCACACCTGCCTCGTCATCTTAGATATGACAATTTCTGTGCATGGCATTGAAGATTAATTATTTCAAATGTAGCATCTCATTCTTTCCGACTTTAATTGTTAGAGACTTTGAGTGTGTGAAATTTATTCATCTTCTAAACTTTTCCTTTCTATTTTTTCCATCTGAATATAATCCTTATTTTCCTCTCTATATTTCTCTTTCTTTTTCTGATTAGTCATTGATTCACTTGCTCTAATTTTCACTTCCTTTTCAGCCTTCTCACGCAGGTCCCCAATACTCAGTTTCCTTCAATGTGACCTTATTAGCTCACACATTCAGAACTTGCTACACAATGCATTTTAAAATGTACATGTATATGGGCAAGTCTAACTATTAGTAGATGAGATTAGATGTCTTGTCACAGTAAAAGCTGGAGTATTATCTTCAATCTTCCTCAATTGCCCTTTCAATTCTGATTTTTGATGAACAATAAGTCAAAGGGTGTAACTTTAGTCTTCCCCAGTTTTCCCAGTTCCCTGTGGTACCTGCTCTTCTCTTTCAAGTTTTTACCCCTTGCTTACATATGGTTGCACGAGTGGTGGCTATTCACTGGTACATTGCCCAAATGACCATTCTTTGTGCGAACATAGAAAGCAAGTGTTAACAGGCTACCTGACTGGGGAACCTAAAATATTCTAAATGTTAAACCATTTCACTATAGCTCTGCTTATAATGAATGGTTTAGGAATGACAAGCCAATAGACATTTTATTTTCAGTCTACACTCCAGTAGGAGTGAAGCTTTGTCAACAATTGCTACCCAGAATTCCTTGGGGGAGTCCTCTGGCAAATTAAATCAGACAGCACAGAATCACTGGAAAAGTCATTCAATGTGTTGTATGTATGTTTTATTGGAAACATCCAGTATAGCCTGAATGCTAGTCCTCAGTTTAATAAAAGAAAAAGCATATGGGCCCTTCTACACAGACAAAAAATAAGAATTGCAAAAAATATATAAATTTCTTACAAATGGGAAAACAAAATCCTGAGACCTCACAGGGTCACATTGGAATTATTCCCTGTTGCTGATGAAAAAACGCATACTGTAATTTCATTTTTATTAATATTTTGCACATAGTTTCATGTAAAGTAGGACTAAAATTGCTTTACAAAAGATATATAATTTTTAAATGATTAAGTTAAAATAAAGAGAACATAAATCCCAAGAGCATTTATCATTTATTCTGTATAGCATTTAAATTAAGGCTCCTATTATGGAGCCATGAAGCCCGAGTAAGGAGAAGGACTGGTGGTGTAACATGATGGTTTAACTGTCTGGTCACTCCACCCTACGGTTTCCCATGAGCTTGTTTGAAGAAATCTTGTACTAGCAAATATGTTCACTTCATATGCTGGATTAATTTGTTAAACAAGTAAGTTTGACAAGATCACTGTATCTCATTGTTGGACAAGCAATCCAAATATATCTAAGGCATAAACCATATGCAGTAGTTTGTTCTTTAATGTAAAAACAATTTTACTTGTATCTTTAAAGTGAATTGTATTGTCTTTGTTGAAATTTAGTATATACAACCGTCCCTCTGTGCGAAAGTGAGTACTGCAGATGCTGGAGATCAGAGTCAAAATTAGAGTGGTGATGGAAAAGCACATCAGGTCAAGCCAATGAGCTTTTGCCCGAATCGTCAATTTTCCTGCTCCTCAGATGCTGCCTGACCTGCTGTGCTTTTCCAGCACCACTCTAATCACAACCTTCCCTCCGTGCCCATTCTGGCCTGACCTTCCCACCACTGGCAGCATATGTAAACCCTAGCCATGCACCAGGTTAATTACTGCCAGCCAGGAACTCGCCTTCATATTTGCAATATTGGTAGCATTTCCATAGCACTGCTTCTGGATAGCCTCAATGGACAGGCTGGTGGCTCCCTAATCATGTCTGCCTCATTACACATCACCAAATCTAGAATTGTCTGTTCCCTAGTAGGATCTACCACAAATTGTTCAAAAAAACCATCTTGTAGACATTCCATGAATTTCTCTGCTTGAAATCCGCTATCAATCAGATTTTCGCAATACATCTGCATATTGAAGTCTTCCATGATTATTATAGTTGTGCCTTTCTTACATGCTTTTTCTACCTCCTAATTTATTTTCTGCCACATATTCTGACTACTCCTAGGAGACTTGTTCATATCTCCCATCAGGGTCTTTATTCATTGGCAGTTTCTCAACTCCACCGTACAGATTCTATGCTTTCTAACTCTATATCACGTCTTACTATCAATTTAATTTAATTTCTTACTAACAAGGCAACCCCACCCTCTCTGCCCATCTGCCTGACCTGTTGATGGGGCGTACATCCATGGATATTGAGTTTCCAGCCCTGATCCCCTTGCAGCCAGGTCCCTGTGATAACCACAACATCTCACCTGTCAATTTCAATCTGCTCATTTACTTTGTTTTGCATACGTTGTGCATTTAAGTACAATACCTTCGGTCCTATGTCAACTGCTCCTCTTTTCATAGTTGTCCCCTTTTCTGCAGTGCCTGAGTTAGATTCCTGACCTTTTCCATACTCTCTGTCCTATTACTTTTCTGGAAATTTTAATCATCTCTGCTGAACCCTCCTGCCCTTTAACTTGTTTAATAATTTTCTATGTAATTTCACACCCCTGCCCACTGTTTGGTTTAAAGCCCTATCCACAGCCCCAGATGTGGCAAGACTTGGTCATAATATGATTCTGATCAACATTAAATTCCTGCAGCGTGGAAGAAGGCCATTCAGTCCATCAAGTCCACATTGAACCTCCAAAGAGCATCTACCCTATCCCTGTAACCCTGCAGTTCCCATGGCTAATCCACCTAACCTACACATCCCTGGGCAATTTAGCATGGCTAACCCACCTAACCTGCATATCTTTGGACTGTGGGAGGAAACCCACGCAGACACCTGGACAATGTGCAAACTCCACACAAACAGTCGCCCGAGGGTGAAATTGAACTCAGGTCCACAGTGCTGTGAGGCAGCAGTGCTAGCCACTGAGTCACCACGCCACCCCTAATGATGCAGTCCATGCCACCAGATCAGCTCCCCCTTCCCCAGTGCTGGTGCCAATGTCCCATGAAATCGAACCCCTTTCTCCCACACCAATGTTTAAGCCATGCCTTTACTACTTTAATCTTGTGGACCCTGTGTGCCAATTTGCTTGTGGTTCAGGTGGTAATCCAGAGATTATTATCTTTTTGGTTCTGCTTTTTAATGTAGCTCCAAGCTGCTCATATTCCCTCAGCAAAACCTCTTTTTTCATTCTGTCTATATCACTGGTACCTTATAGACCACATCTAGCCAATCTTTCCTGTTGCATTCCATATGCATCTGCAGCCCAGATGAGAGAGCCTGAGCCAGGCACCAGCTCTCAATTTCTCTTGTCATCCGAGGTTCCTAAATCTTGCCATTGTTATCCCCACAGTACTCCCAGGAGTTTTGAAGTTTACTGCATGATCTTGTCATATGTCGCATGGCAGTGGGATCTTACTGTGTACAAAGGCTAGTGCTACTTTGATTGACATTCATTGATGTTGTAGGATATCGTGAAAGACTGTATTAAATTAAAATTTTCATTCTGTCTTCCCTCTGCCCAGGAATTTTGGGCTTCATGATTTCATTTTTCAAATACATTCATAGTTATTTCAGTCCTTACTTCATATTAGCCAAACGCACAGGTTTCCCCTAACTTTGTTCCATCCACACTAGTAAGCATTGTTTTGAGTTCATACATAACCAAGTGAAATGCACAAACAAGATACTGTAGCACCTAAATTAAACTTTACAATATGCTTAATATGTGCGAGCAAGTCAGGTTATAAGGATTATGCAAACTTAAGTTCCTGTGTATTTTTGTCTCTGTTATGTTTCCATCAAGTTATCCTGGTTATAATCAACGTTAAGCATGGGATTGGTGTGTGTTAAGTTTGCTGTTGTCCCCTGATGATGTTACTACTTTCCTATTATACAGTACAATCAAGCAGAGCTTATAAAAGACTGGAAAGTATTGTTCATTACATGTAAATCCATGTCACACTTACAATGTGTTTTCCTTTGATACTTTGCACAGATGGTGATGTTTAATATAAAATTTTGGCACATTGACGCATAGCCCTAATGACTTTCTGGCAAGAATCACACTGGTTTGGTAGCAAAGTGGCTTTTAAACCAGTTCTCCTTTAATTGGAACCTGACACACCTCTTCTGCACACAGGCTTTTTAAAGTTATTATGATGATTTCTACACTCGAGGCAGAATTTTACAGACCTTGTGGTGACAGAGGTGGAGGCATTGAGACCAGTAAAACAGCATTGGGTCTATTCCCTGGTGCAGTCCTGATGGTGCAGGTAGGAGTGTTGAAGCTTACTGTTGGTCTTGTCATTTGTCTCATGAGAGTGGGATCTTGCTGTGTACAATGGCTGGTGATACTTCAATTGACTTTCATTGACATTGTAGGATATCATGAGAGGCATTATGTAACTTAAAGATTTTACTTCTTCCCTTCTTCTGTCCATGAATTTTGGGCTTCATGATTTCATTTTGCAAATATATATTCATAGTCATTTCAGTTTTACTTCATATTTGCCAAACACACCTGCCTGCTTCTCAGAGATGGGAAGCCCATATGCATAATTGAGGCCCTTTCTTCGGGAGGCCATCAGATTGATGGAGGCTTCATGTCTCACGAGAGGGAAAAAGAAAAGCCCAGATATCTCCAATATTTCGTCTTCCCTTCCCTTTAACCCTCCAGTCTGGGCTATCCAGAATTTGAATTTATGGAGTACTTATCGTGCAATGTGTCATAAAGGATATTAGGCCATTAAAAGGCTGGTTTTAGTTGTATGTCACCACAGAAAATGACACAATATGACATAATTTAGAAACAACCACAGAAATTGCCGGAAAAGGTCAGCAGGTCTGGCAGCATCTTTGAAGATAAATCAGGGAGTTAACGTTTCAGGTCCGATGACCCTTCCTCAGAATTGGTTTTGTCCTTTTACAGTCTCAAGGAAGATGTAACCAAGAGCAGTAAGGTGTTCAGTTTCATATACCTCTTCACATTCATTATTTTTGTATTAGTCTAAGCAATTTCAAGACTATATGGTGGCAGTGCACGAAAAACAGTGATGGAGGAAGGTCTGCATTGTCTGAAATTTTAGGGTAGGTCACAGGTTTCAAGCAAGCAGAAGTCTGGGCAACATGGAATAAGGGCATTGGCCAATATTGCCCTGCATCGTGCAGACCAGCAGTGAGTAGGTCAGTACACACAGTTACACATGCGATAGGTAACTGTGTAGATGGCAATCTCGTCGCAGAGATGAGGAAAAAGCCATGTACAAAGGAGTAATCAGACCACTTGTTAAATACTTCAAATAGAGCAAGAATACCATTGTTTAGTGCACTAACTTTCAACTTTCTGGACATAACATGAGAAAAGAAGAGGCAAATTTTAAAAAAAGAGTGTGGGGGGCAGGGAGTGATTTCATTCTGAACACAGCACCAATTGGTTAAGTGCGAAACAACCCAAGAATAACGTCACAGGAAATTTGTAAGTGTATTGGTTGGTGAGAAGCTACTGTTAAGGAGTGAGTATCAAATAAATAGCCTGAATCGAGAAAAATATATCACTTCGAAAAAAGTAACAACTTGGATTTAATAAGGAGCATTAACAAAAGGAAATTAAACTAAATCAAGTTATAATAAAATAATGAAGTAAACCCGAAGAAAAATTAAGTTAATGTAAGTGAAGTAAAATTAAATGTGTATAGTTGGTTTATTTTTTATTCACTCACAGGATGTGGGCATCAATGACTAGGTCAGCATTTATGGCCCATCCCTAATTGCTTTATGTCTGGAATCACATGTAGGTCAGACCAGGAAAGTATGACAGAGATCCTTCCCTAAAAGACAATAGCAAACCATTGTTTTAATGGTAACAAATAATCTTCAGAGTTATGTGATGGTAGATTGGCAGAGAAAAGTGTAGTGTACATTCTGCGATATATATCAAGTCATAGACATACCATGCGTCCCAGTAAAACACATCTGAAGGAAGTGTTACGGCCTGCACAAAGTTGAACTCCAGGTTTTGAAATCTAATCAGCAACATCCACATCACTCATGTGGAAAATGATAGAATCTATCATAAAGAACATGACAAATGGATAAAATCCAAAAGAACACTGGATGCCGTAAATCAGAAACCAGAGCGGAAATTGCTAGAAAAGCTTAGCGGGTTTATAGAAACCCAGTTCTAAGGGTCACTTGACCCAAACATTAACTCTGATTTCTCTCCATAGATGCTGCCATGTCAAATGGATACTTTGGTAAAAATTATCTAAAAAGGTAAAGTCACATCAGGTTGCTCTCTCTGAAATTTCTACTTTATTTTTTGGAATCTCTGTAATGCTGGCCTTTTTAAAAATTATTTTTTCTAAGAATTTATACTCAAGAACCTGTACCTAGGTACCAATGTAAACTGTTCAGTGTCCTCATGTGATAATAAAACTAATTCAGTTCATTGTAGAGAGAGATATCTGGTGGACCTTTAATCTGAAGGACACCAAGCCTTAGGCAAGGGGTGAGTATGAGAAGGTGGGAGAATTTAATCCATGCTGTTTGCATCACAAAACAGCCAACCAGGCTAACCAAACCTGACAAAAATGATCTCATTTAAGCACAGTCAGCGTGATTTTGGAAATGGAAAACTATACGTAAAACTTGGAGTTGTTGAGGATGTTACAAACAAAATTGATAAAGGGGAATCAATGGATGTAGTATATTTGAATTTTCAGAAGGCTTTTGACAATGTCCTCCACAGAAGGTTGATTAGCAAAATTAAAGCACATGGGATGGGGTTAATGTGGATTAAGGACTGAGGTTTGACTAACAGACAGAAAAAATGTAGGAATAATTGGGTCAATCTCACAGCGGCAGGCTGTGACTAATGGGATACTGTAAGGATCACTACTTGAGCTCCAGTTGTTCACAATATATATCAATGATTTAGATGTGGCCACCGAATACAAAATTTCCAGATGATAAATGCAATGGGACTGGTGGTCTGAGATGCATTTGTTTTAATGCAAAAAGTGTAGTAGGTAAGGCAGATGAACTTAGGGCTTGGATTAATACCTGGAAATATGATATTACTGCTATTACTAAGACTTGGTTGAGGGAAGGGCATGATTGGCAACTAAATATCCCAGGATATAGATGTTTCAGGCAGGATAGAGAAGGAGGTGAAAGCAGCGGAGGAGTTGCATTACTGGTCAGACAGGATATAGAGCTGTGCTAAAGGAAGGTACTATGGAGGACTCAAGCAGTGAGGCAATATAGGCAGAGCTCAGAAATAGGAAGGGTGCGGTAACAATGTTGCGGCTGTATTACAGACCTCTCAACAGTGAGCATGAGATAGCAGTACAAATATGGAAACAGATTATGGTGTAGGAGCGACAAGGTGGTGGTGATAAGAGATTTTAATTTTCCTAACATTGACTGGGATTCACTTAGTGTTAGAGGTCCAGATGGAGCAGAATTTGTAAGGAGCATCCAGGAGGGTTTTATAGAGCAGTATGTAAATCGTCCAGCTCGGGAAGAGGCCATACTGGACCTGGTGCTGGGGAATGAGCCCAGCCAGGTTGTTGAAATTTCAGTAGGGGATTACTTTGGGAATACTTGTCACAGTTCCACAAATTTTAGTATACTCATGGACAAACACGAGAGTGGTCCAAAAGGAAGAGTGCTCAACTGGGGAAAGGCCAACAATAGCAAAATTCAGCAGTAGCTGAAATGTGGATTGGGAGCAGCTGTTTGAAGGTTAATCCATAATTGATATTTAAAAAGCTTTTGAAAAGCGGTTGATTAGAACATAGAACATTACAGCACACTATAGGCCGTTCGGCCCTCGATGCTGCGCCAACCTGTGAAACCAATCTGAAGCCCATCTAATCTACACTGTTCTATGATCATCCATATGTTTATTCAATGACCATTTAAATGCCCTTAAAGTTGGCGAGTCTACTACTATTGCAGGCAGGGCATTCCACACCCCTACTACTCTCTCAGTAAAGAACTTACCTGTGACATTTGTCCTATGTCTATTACCCCTTAATTTAAACTTATGTCCCTTCATGCTAGCCATCACCATCCAAGGAAAAGGTTTCTCACTGTCCACCCTATCTAATCCTCTAATGATCTTGTATGTCTCTATTAAGTCACCTCTCAACCTCTTCTCTCTAATGAAATCAGCCTCAAGTCCCTCAGCCTTTCCTCATAAGATCTTCCCTCCACACCAGGCAACATCCTGGTAAATCTCCTCTGTACCCTTTCCTGCACTTCCACATCCTTCCTAAAATGTGGCAACAAGAACTGTACACAATACTCCAAGTGTGGCCACACCAGAGTTTTATACAGCTGCATTTTGACATCATGGCTCTGACTCTCACTCCCTCTACCAATAAAAGCACGCTGTTTGCCTTCTTAAAAATCCTATCAACCTGGGTGGCAACTTTCAGGGATCTATGCACATGGACACCGAGATCTCTCTGCTCATCCACTCAACCTAGAATCTTACCATTATCCCAGTACTCTGTATTCCTATTACTCCTTCCAAAGTGAATCACCTCACACTTTTCTGCATTAAACTCCATTTGCCATCTCTCAGCCCAGCTCTGCAGCTTATCTATGTCCCTCTGTAACCTGCAACATCCTTCCACACTATCCACAACTCTACCAACCTAAGTGTCATCCACATATTTACTAACCCATCCTTTTATGCCCTCATCCAGGTCATTTATAAAAATGACAAACAGTAAAGGCCCCAAAACAGATCCTTGCGGTACACCATTAGTAACTGAACTCCAAGATTAACATTTCCCATCCATCACTACCCTTTGTCTTCTTACAGCTAGCCAATTTCTGATCTAAACTGCTAAATTATTTCAATCCCACGCCTCTGTATTTCCTACAATAGTCTACCATGTGGAACTTTATCAAATGCTTTACTGAAATCCATATGCACCACATCAACTGCTTTACCCTCATCCACCTGTTTGGTCACCTTCTCAAAGAACTAAGTAGGTTTGCGCGGCATGACCTACTCTTCACAAAACTAACATTGACTATCCTTAATCAAATTATTCCTTTTTAGATGATTATAAATCCTATCTCTGAGAATCCTTTCCAACATTTTACCCACAACCGAAGCAAAGCTCACTGGTCTATAATTACCAGAGTTATCTCTACTCCTCTTCTTGAACAAGGGGACAACATCTGCTATCCTCCAGTCTTCTGGCACTATTCCTGTAAACAATTTTAACATAAAGATCAAAGCCAAAGGTTCTGCAATTTCCTCCCTGGCTTCCCAGAGAATCCTAGGATAAATCCCATCTGGCCCAGGGGACTTATCTATTTTCACACTCTCCAGAATTGCTAACACCTCCTCCTTGTGCACCTCAATCCCATCTAGTCCAATAACCTGTATCTCAGTATTTTTCTTAACAACATCGTATTTTTCCTGTGTGATAAAAAATATTCATTTAGGGCTTCCCCACCTCCTCAGACTCCATACACAATTTCCCACTACTGTCCTTGACTGGCCCTAATCTTACTGTAGTCATTCTTTTATTCCTGACATATCTATAGAAACTTTAGGGTTTTCCTTGATCCTACCTGCAAAACACTTCTTATATCCCCTCCTGGATCTTCTTAGCTCTCTACTTAGGTCCTTCCTGGCTAACTTGTAACTCTCTAGTACTCTAGCTGAGCCTTCACGCCTTGTTTTTACATAAGCCTCCTTCTTCCTCGTGACAAAAGATTCAACTTCTTTAGTAAACTACGGTTCCCTTGCTTGACCACTTCCTCCCTGCCTGATAGTACATAATTATCAAGGATACACAGTAGCTGTTCCTTGAACAAGCTCTGCATTTCAGTTGTGTCCATCCCCTGCAGTTTCCATCCCTATCCTATACATCCTAAATCTTGCCTACTCACCTCATAATTGTCTTTGCCCCAGCTATAACTCTTGGCCTACGGTATATACTTATCCCTTTCTATCACTAAAGTAAATGTAACTGAATTGTGGTCACTATCACCAAAGTGCTCACCTACCTCCAAATCTGACACCTGGTCCATTATCCAGTACCAAATCCAACGTGGCTTCACCTCTTGTTGGCCTATCTACATTTTTAGTTGGGAAATCCTTCACACATTGGATAAAAACTGACCCATCTAAAGTACTCAAGCTATAGCGTCTTCAGTCAGTATTTGGAAAGTCCAGGTCCCCCATAACAACTACCTTGTTACTTTCACTCCTATCCAGAATCATCTTTGCAATCTTTTCATGTACATCTCTGGAACTTTTTGGAGGCCTATAGAAAACTTCCAGCAGGGTGACCTCTCCTTTCCTATTTCTAACCTCAACCATACTACCTCAGTAGATGAGTCTTCATCAAACATCCTTTCTGCCACCATAATACCGTCCTTGACTAAAATGCCACACCTCCCCCTCTTTTACCACCTTCCCTGATCTTACTGAAACATCTGAACCTCGAAACCTGCAACAACCATTCCTGTCCCTGCTCTAGCCGTGCCTCCAAAATGGCCACAATCTTGATGTCCCAAGTACCAACCCTTGTTGCAATTTCACCCACCTTATTCCGGATGCTCCTGGCATTTAAGTAGACACACTTCAAACCACCTTCTTGCCTGCCAGTATACTCTTGCAACCTTGAAATCTTATTCATGACCTCAACCTCCTATACATTGGAGCTGCAATTCAGGTTCCCATCCCCCTGCTTAATTAGTTTAAACCCTCCCAAAGAGCATTAGCAAATGTCACCCCATGCCCCCCCCCCCTCCAGATATTGTACCCCTCTGGTTCAGGTATAGACCATCCCATTTGTAGAGGTTCCATGTACCCCAGAATGAACCCCAATTATCCAGGTATCTGAATTCCTCCCTCCTGCACCATCTCTGTAGCCACATGTTCAATTGTTCTCTCTCCCTATTCCTTGCCTTGCTAGCACATAGCACAGGTAACAAACCAGAGATAACAAATCTGTTTGGTCCAGCTCTAAGCTTCCACCTTAGCTCCTTGAATTTCTGCCTTACATCCCCATCCCTTTTCCTATCTGTGTCATTAGTGCCTATGTGGACCACGACTTGGGACTGCTCCCTCTCAGCCTTGAGGATACTGAAAACACGATCCAAGATATCACGGACCCTGGCACCTGAGAGGCAACACTCCAAACGCGAGTCTCTCTTGTTCCCTCAGAATCTCCTATCGGTCCCCCTAACTGTGGAGTCTCCAATGACTAATGCTCTGCTCATCTCCCCCCTTCCCTTTTGAGCAACAGGGATGGACTCTGTGCCAGAGACCTGTATCTCATGTCTTACTCCAGGTAAGCCCCTCCTCCAAACAGAATCCAAAATGGTATACTTGTTATTGAGGCAAACGGCCATGGGAACCCTGCACTGTCTGCCTATTCCCTTTCCGTCCCCTGACTGTAACCCATCTAGCTTTTTCCTGTACCTGAGGTGTGACTACCTCCTTCTAACTCCTCTCAATTACCCTCTCTACCTCCCGAATGAAGTAACGCTGTTTCTGAGGGGCTGAAGTTGTTTGCATTTCCTGCAGATGAAGTCAGTGGGACACTGGTGGTGACCTTTACTTCCCAGATTCTACAGGAGGAGCATGCAACTTCCCTAACATCCATTCCTGCTGTTCTGAATTCCCAAATGGACTACATTAAAAAGAAACTTGTAACCTTACCAAATTGGCACTCAGAAGCATTTTGTTGGTGAGAGGAGGCGGATGGGTGGGAGACACTACCTAAGTAGTGTTTCAGGAAAGCAACCACCCAAATATATTACGTCACTTACTCAGCCGTCCCATGTCTGCTCTTGCTCAGCGTATGCTCCGCCTATTTATGAGGTAAGCTTTTAAAGGATTAAATTACCTTCCAGCAGCCCCCTGATCCTAGCTCTCACTGTTCCTGCTGCTGCTGCACGACAGACATCTCCCTGTGAAAATGAGGGATAGAAATGGCAAGATTAGGGAACCATGGATGACAGGTGAAATTGTGAGATTAGCTATGAGGAAAAAGGCGACTGAAAACAGATGAAGCTTTGTAAGAATATCAGGACTGTAGCACCAATCTGAAACAAGGAATTAAAAGGGCTGAAAGGGATCATGAAATATTGTTATCAAACAGGTTTAAAGAAAATCTCAAAGCCTTTAATTTGTATATAAAGAGCAAAAGGGTTAAATCGAGAAAGGGTTAGCCCACTCAAGGACAAAGGAGGAAAGTTATGTGTTGAGCCAGAGAAAATGGGTCAGATTCTTAATGAGCACTTTGTGTTGGTATTCACCAAGGAGAGGGACATGACAGATGCTGAGGTTAGGAACTGATGTTTGGTTATTCTAGGTCAAGTTGTCATAAGGAGAGAGGAAGTGTTAGGTATTCTAAAAGGCATTAAGATGGACAAGTTCCCAGGTCCGGATGGGATCTGTCCCGGGTTACTGAGGGAAGTGACAGAGGAAAAAGCCTTCACAGATATCTTTGCAACATTCTTGAACATGTCTGAGATCCTGGAGAACTGGAGAATTGCTAATGTCCCCTTTTTTAAGAAGGGTAGCATGGATAATCCAATTATAGACTGGTGAGCCTGTTGCCAGTGGTAGGGAAGCTGCTGGAGAAGATACTGAGAGATAGGATCTATTTATATTTGGAAGAAAATGGGCTTATCAGTGATAGACAGCATGGTTTTGTGCAGGGAAGGTCATGTCTTACCAACTTAATAGAATTCTTCGAGGAAGTGACCAAGTAGATTGATGAGGGAAGGTCTGTAGATGTCATATCCATGGACTTCAATAAGGCTTTGCTAAGGTTCCGCCTGGTAGGCTGGTGGAAAAGTGAAGTCGCATGGGGTCCAGGGTCTAGCTAGATGGATAAACAACTGGCTGGGCAGCAAGAGACAGAGAGTAGTAGTGGAAGGGAGTTTCTCAAAATGGAGAACTGTGACCAGTGGTGTTCCACGGGGATCTGTGTTGGGACCACTGTTGTTTGTGATATACATAAATGATGTGGAGTAAGATATAGCTGGTCTGATTTGCAAGTTTGCAGATGACAGTAAGATTAGTGGAATAGCAAACAGTGAAGGGGACTGTCAGAGAATGCAGCAAAACATAGACAGATTTGAGAGCTGGACAGAGAAATGGCAGATGGAGTTCAATCAGGGCAAATGCAAGGTGATGCACTTTGGAAGATCCGATTCAAGAGTGAACTATATGGAAAAGACCTGAGTAAAATTGATATACAAAGAGATCTGGGTGTTCAGGTCCAGTGCACCCAGAAGGTGGCAACACAGGCCAATAGAATGGTCAATAAGGCATATGTCATGCTTTCCTTCATCAGACAGGGTTCAAGAGTTGGCAGGTCATGTTACAGTTGCATAAGACTTTGGTTCGGCCACATTTAGAATACTGCATCCAGTTCTGGTCACCACATTACCAGAAGGATGTGGATGCTTTGGAGATGGTGCAGAGGAGAATTACCAGGATGTTGTCGAGTATGAAGGATTCTAGCTATGAAGGGAGGTTGAGTAAATTAGAATTATTTTCATTAGAAAGAGAGAGGTTGAGGGGTGACCTGACTGAGGTCTACTAAATTATGAGAGGTATAGGGTGGATAGCAAGAAGCTTTTTCCCAGAGTGGGGCACTCGATTACTATGAGTCACGAGTTCAAGGTGAGAAGGGAAATGTTTAAGGGAGATACATGTGGAAAATTCTTTACTTAGAGGGTGGTGGGTGTCTGGAACACGTTGCCGATAGAGGTGGGCACAGTAGTGTCATTTAAGATGTATCTAGATAGATACATGAATGGGCAGGGAGCAGAGGGATACACATCCTTAGAAAATAAGCGACAAGTTTAGGTAGAGGATTTGGATCAGTACAAGCTTGGAGGACCAAAAGGCCTATTCCTGTGCTGTAATTTTCTTTGCTCTTTGTTCTAAAATGTTTCAAGGAGAATTTGAACAGGTTTAATGATTGGGCAAGACCATGGGAGATGGGATATTGTGTGGAAAAATGTGAGGTCATCCACTTTGGTAGGAAGAATCGATGAGCAATTTATTTCTTAAGTGATTAGAGGTTAGAAGATGTAGATGTGCAAAGGGACTTAGTTTATTAATGAGTCATTGAAGTCTAATAGAATGTTAGCTTTTATTGCAAGACAATTTGAATTTTGGAATAGACAGTCTTGCTTCAATTGTGTAGGAGCTTGGTTAGACTGTACAGTACTGTGTACAATTCTTTATCTTAAGAAAGATATTATTGACATAGAGAGAGTGCAATGAGGGTTCCCAAGACTTGTTCCCTGGATGACGGAATTGTTCTTTGAAGAGAGATTGTGGAAACTGGGCTGTATTCCCCAGAGTTTAATTTTAAATAAGCAAGATACTGTTTAGGAGCAAGATGAGGAGAATCGTTTTACTCAGATGAATGTTTGGAATTCTCTACAACATAGGACTATGGGAGCTTTGTCTTTGAGTGTTTTTAAAGTGGAGATTGATAAATCTTTAATTATTGATGACATAAAGCATATTAAGGATAGTATGGCTAAGAGGCATTCAAGTGTTCAGTCAGCCATGACGGTGAATGCTTGATGGGCTGATTAGCCTACTCATGTTCCAATGATCTGTACAGACATGTAGTGGACTGTGAGTACTGCAGATTGAAAGACAGACTGATTGGAGTCAAAATGATTGTGTGTGAAGCTTTGTCTATCCACTTGCAGTCAGGAGTTGATCAAGCCTTCGCAAAAATGATCCAACTCAGCAGACAAGTTGAGGTCAGGAAGTAGTTGAAGATGACAGAGAGAACCCTGTTTCAAAAGCAACTGATTCAGTAGAGTATGTAAAATACTTTTAAAAAGGGGGAAAAAAAAGGCATGGGAGACAGGACAAATATCCAACAGTAGTCCAAGCTAGCTGTATTTTGTGTGGCACAAAAAGAACAGGGATGAAAATTGCCCCACCAAAGAGGCTGAATATTATTTATGTGGAAAGATGGGCCACTTCTGGATGATGTGACTAAAGAGAATACATACATAGGGGAGCTTTCAAAAGGAATAAAGCGGAAGCTACAGGAAAGCTGATATCCTGGCAGAGGTAACCAGGGAACATTTTCAGTTAGTTACAAATGTAGTAGTTTCCATTCTTTCTCATACTGAACTGTGGTTGGAGGGAAAGTCTCTTCAGCCACCATGCAAAGTGTTATATGAGCCAGAAGACATAGATTTCAAACATCAGAGGGAATTGAAGGTAGCAATCCATTATCAAAAAACACCTTTTTGGTCTAAACATCAAGGCCCCAAGGTTTGTGGTAAAACTCAGGTAATTATTTTTCATCCCTTTTCTTTGCTTGATAGCCCAGAAACTAATGCACATTTGAAGTGAATGGGAATGAATGTAAATTAGCATGTACAATGTAAGTGCATGGCACTGGAAGCAGTGTATTGATGTGGATAGTAAATTATTTGGCAGACTGGAAACGAATCATAGAATCCCTACAGTCCACACCAACCCTCCGAAGAGTAACACACCCAGACCCATTCCCCTACCCTTTTACTCTACATTTATCCTTAACTAATGCACCTTACCTACATTTCCCTGAACCACTATGGGCAATTTAGCATGACCAATTCATCTAACCTGGACATCTTTAGATTGGGGGAGGAAACCGGAGCTCCTGGAGGAAACCCACACAGACACGAGGAGAATGTGCAAACTTCACACAGACAGTAGCCCGGAGCTGGAATCAAACTCGGGTTCCTGGAGCTGTGAGGTAGCAGTGCTAACCACTAAGCCACTGTGTCGCCCATATGTAAGTCTTTTTTCAACTGGCAGGGGTGGTTTGTGAGGTAATACAGGGATCAGTGCTTGGACCTCAGCTATTTACAATATATATTAATGATTTAGATGAGGGAACTAATTATAGTATCTCCAAGTTTACAGGCAAAACTGAGTAGGAGACTAAACGGAGGAGGATGCAGACGTGCTTTAGTTTGACTTAGACAAGTTAAGTTAATGGACACATGCATGGGAGATGAAGTATAATGTGGCTAAATGAGAGGTTATTCACTTTGCTAGCAAAACAGGATAGCAGATTATTATCTGAACGGCAGTAGATTGGGAAAAGGGAGGTGCAACAAGACTTGAGTGTCCTTCTACACAAGCTGCTGAAAATAAGCATGAAGAAGGCAAATGATATCTTGGTCTTCATAACAAAAGGATTCAACTATAGGATCAGGGATGACTTGGTGCATTTGTACAGGGTCTTGGTGAGACCACACCAGGAGTACTGCGTACAGGTTTGGTGTCCTTATCCCATGAAGGATGTTCTGGCTACAGAGTGAGTGCAACAAACGTTGAGCAGATTGATTGCTGGGATGGTAGGACTGGTATATTAGTTCACTAGAATTCAGAAAAATGAGGGGGGATCTCATTGGAGCTTATAAAACTCTAACAGGACTATACTGGCTAAATAAAGAAAGGGTGGTTTTGATGACCAGTGAGGCCAGAACCAGAGGTCACAGGTTAAGAATGGCCATTTAGTACTGAGATAAGAAGGAATTTCTTCACCCAGAGAGTGATGAGCCGTGGAATCCTTTGCCACAGAAAAATAGTGAGGCCAAAAGTTTGAATGCTTTCAAAAAGGAGTTACATATAGTTCTTCGGGTTAAAGGGATCAAAGGGTATGTGGAGAAAGCAAGAACAGGTTGCTTATTTGGATGACCAGACATGGTCATATTGAAAGGCAGAGCAGGCTTGAAGGGCCAGTTGGCTTCCTGCTGCTTCCATATTTTATATTTCTATGAACGAAGAAAATCACCTCGACATTTGCTCCAAGACTCTAGTTTATTTATTTTGAAAGGAGGAACATTTCCATGAAAATAGTGAAGGAATTTCATGTGAGTTGGTACTTATTTATATGTGAATATTAAAGCCCTTTTTTTTTAACATAGCCAGTGTTAAACTTACTTCATCAACAGCTTCCAAAGGCAGGGTTATTGAAAGGATCTGCTGCACCCAGATATTGAATGTCAGCATGCATTTAATTGAAATCTTGCCAAAATAATCGTACATATGAGTAATTAATTCAAATACATAAGCACTGGTGGCTTTACAATGTCTAGCTTCATTAAAATTGGGCTTTTGGTAGCTGTGTAATAATAAATACAATATGACCATTTTTGTTTTGGTTTTGTTTGTGGCTTATTAACATACTTTTTCTCAAGTTGGCATCACATCTACTTGCTTGCGGTCCAGACTCAACAGTGCAGCTGGGAGATAGTCTGCTTAAAATGTATTCCATATGTGCAGAGACCATTTTGGACAGAGATTTACAGGGTACAAGATGATTAAACAATGGATTTTGGAATGTTGGTCAAATTTATCTTTATGTATCTATTAACATAAAACACAAAGGTGAAAGTTTTGTGTAGATGTGGTTTAACTTGGCAAATAAAGTGTCATATCAGGAGGATATTGTAACAGGGAATTTACTTTGAAAGAGGTACAGTACGAGGTGTTCAGTTCAAAATGCTGTAAGTAAAATGGCTCCAAGCATCACAAAAAAAAGGATTGCTGCATATTTTAACTCATTCTGGCCTCACACAACTACATGAAATTTTATATTGTAGCAATATTATCTGGCTTGCATTTTAAAAACATAATTCTCATCTTAAGAACTTGTAAAAGGTTTTGTTTAGTGAATTTTAATAAATGGTTGAGTTGTTTTCAATATCAGGGCTATTTCCCATATAGTAAAGATTGACAAAATCATGACAGCTGGCTCTACTATTTTGTAGCCGAGATATTTTTCTTTAATCTAGAAAATTTGTGTATCAAAGAGAGTACCAGTGTACAAAAAATGTTTAGTTGTATTTTTAATAAAGAATGCTGTGATTGGATTTATTTGTTTGAACAATTAAATAGATATTTCTTCCTAAAATAAACTCCATCAAATGAAAACAGAAAATTACGAGGCTGCATTTGCTGATTCGTGTACAAAGTACAACTTTAATTCATGTAAGAGGTTGGGACCAGGGTGGGGGTGGAAAGAAGAGATTGGGACCTGGGGTTGTGGATGAAGGGATCGGGGTGGGGATCTCTCCTTGTCACCAAACCCCTTCCCCAGCTTCTGGACCCTCTTCTCTTCTCAACTTGGGAACTCCCCCATCCCATGCCCAATATTCCCTCTCCCCCTACCACTGAAACCCAGTTCAAATTTGGGTGCTACTTCGCTATAGCTGCACAGTAATACATTTGCATATGGTGTCAAATGTAAAGTCTACATGATGATGTCAGTGCTGGAAACCGTGAGTTCCCCAGTGAACGCACATGCATAGTTGCCTAGTGTTGTCGTTATCAACAAACAATGCCATTTATGAGCAGACATAAATTACCAAAGATCTAAAGCAAGAATTTTAATACAAAAACAAACATATTCATAATAAAACATTGCATTTACTCCAATCAAAGCTACTTATATTAAACTAATTCCTTCAAAGCTGTAAATTTACCAAAGTGTCTCACAAAGACATAAGTCACAAGAGTGTTCAGTGAGCCAATGTGGAGCTATGATGAGGTATGATCAGTTTCTTGCCAATTTCAAAGAGGGTTTTAAAGGCAAAGAACATTGTGAATAGGCAGGGACGTTTGGGAGAATATTCCTGGGATTGGGAATTTGAACAGAGATTTAATTATAATATATAGTTTCATATCCCACAAAAATATGAGATCCAGTGAGTTACATCATTTAAAATAACACAACTATGGTGTTAAATGTAAAATTAATTTTAGCGGCTGCGTCAGTTGGTGTGCATTTTTGATATGGAACTGAGCCATACAGTCTCTGTGTTTGATCCTTGCTCTGTGCTGAAATCATTGAGCTCAGATAGGATGGAAAATTGCCAAGGGACTTGGTAACAGGCTGAGGAGAAATTTGTTAGGGTGACTTTCTCCTGATTTTTGATCAGTGACTCATGTTGGAAAATGTGTTTGTCAGTGAG
Organism: Hemiscyllium ocellatum; assembly: GCF_020745735.1. NCBI lineage: Eukaryota > Metazoa > Chordata > Chondrichthyes > Orectolobiformes > Hemiscylliidae > Hemiscyllium > Hemiscyllium ocellatum. The sequence goes on from NC_083418.1 coordinate 40,475,478, forward strand.
GCTAGAATCATGCCTAGCTTTGATTTCAGCCTCTCCCCCCACCATTCTCCCAAACCATACAGCCCAAATACCTTCTTACTCACTAATATGTAGAACCATACATTTAAAACAATTACTATGTGGCTAAGTTATTAGAAGATGTTGCCCTTAGATATACTCTGATTTAGAGGTGCCACTGTTGGACTGGGCTGGACAAAGTTAAAAATCACACAACAACAGGTTATAGTCCAACAGGTTCATTCTAAGCACTAGCTTTTGGAGCACTGCTCCTTCATTAGGTGGATACAATCTGATGGATCAAGACTGGAAGCTAGTCATTGTCCCACCAATAGATTTGAAGAGCAGGTAGGATCATTGTACCGATGTTTGTGCTCTGACCTGTCTGAAATTTTATGTGGATCAGTGTAGCCATAGCCCACCTGCCTTTATGTCTCTTGAGTTGTCATAGTGTGTCCCCTCAGTATGTAACAGAAAGCTTGTCGCATCTCCCTGATCCTGTGTCTGCCTCCTCGACTGTCACCGGGCCCTGCAGTTGCTGTGCTTCTCTCTGGGTACCCAGCAGAAGCTGGTGATGACAGAGGACTGAACTGGGGAGAAGAATGTCTCACACACTGTTAGCCCCTTCAACTGGAGGGAGTGCAGCCTCTTGAGATGGAGCTAGAATCCCTGATTGTGTCCTGAAGTAATGAAGGCAGGAGCCTAGAGCAGGGATCACAGCCAGAACCCAGATTATGGATGGATGAGGGAGCCAGAATCCAGGACGAAAGGCAGAGAAAGAAACTGCAGGACCATGTGGAGAGGACTGCAGATTGGTGAGAAGCAGCAAGACCATAGTGGTTGCAGAAAAGAAATGTGCTTTTGCAGGCTTGGCTAAGCTTGTGGTAAGACCCTGTTGTTGTGTTTGAGTGGAACAAGTTCAGCGATGGGATTTTCTGCAGATCCGGCAAAGACTAAAGATAAAGCACATTATCCCTCTTCACTTGCAACTTGAAGAGTTGTATTCTTTAATCAAAGCTAGGATTGATGTTGGAGGTTTCTGCCTCGCATTCACAAATCCCTGATTGGTAAAAGGCTAATTAAGAGGCTCTCAAAGGGTGTTTTTGAGTTTTTAAAAATTCTTTCATGGAACGTAGTTGTGGCTGGCAGGGCCAGCACCTATTGCCCATCCCTCATTGCCGAAAGGTAGTTAGGAATCAGCCACATTGCTGTGTATTTGGAGCCACATGTGGCCAGACCGTGTAAAGATGGAAGATTTTTTTCTCGAAAGGATGTTAGTGAACCAGATAGGTTTTGACAACAGTCAACAATGATTACATGGTCATCCTTAGACTACCCTTTTTGCTGTATATTAATTCCAGATTTCTATTGAATTCAAATTTCACCAACTGCCATGGTTGAATTCAAACCCATGTCCCAAGAATATTGAGCTAGAGTTCTGGATTACTAGTCTCATGATATTGCCACTATACTATCATTACTGAGCAGTGGGTCATCCATTGTTCAAATAGTTCATTTTTTAAGGTACATTTTTAGATGAATGTATTTCTAGATTCCATGGTGAAATAAAAGATTGCTGTATTGGATCTTCCATATTTTAAATTCGGCGTTATAGGTATTGTACTCATGGCAGGATGGTGGGGTGGGGGGGTGGGGCGGGAGGTGGGAGGGGGAGGTGGGAGGGGAGCGGTAGTGCAATGCCAAACAGGGATCCCAACAACTTTAATATGGCTGGTAGGGTCCAAACTTCCATTGCAGGCCCTCTGGGACACTCACCGATCACAACTCCATCCACTGGGCTATAGAATCTGAGCTACATGATATCCGACAGCAATTCATGGCAAGGTACAAGTCACAAGGCATCTCTTCTTTCCACATCTTTTTGGACATTTTAGACATTATGGTTATCTAAATCAAAATCAGCCAGTTTGACCTGACGTTATTGAATCCAACAAACTGCATGAGGTTGTGTGAGTATACTTGTTGAAGGATTACCCATTCACCTACTCAGTACTGTACATGCCATACAAAGTCTTTCTTTCAGGAAGCACCAACATCCTAACACTGTGACATGTGTGGCAGTTGCTCGAACAAGTAAGGCAAGTAAGGAAATCACACGCTTCAAAGGAAGTTCATTTGCTCAAGTGGAGATTTTTGGCTCTCCATGAAAGGTAAGTCATAAACAGATGGAGATGAAGCAAATAAATGATAGTTGATCTCTGTGCTAACTTGCACAAAGATTTATAATTGTAGTTCATACAGCCCTGCATGTTGCTGAAGTTGACAGCAATCCTCAGTTAATATGCAGTTGGCATTTTTCCATCTTTAAACAGAAATTCATCTAGCATCAACAAATTTTGCTGTAAATGTATTACTATTAAGTGACTGGCTTTGGAGTTCAATGAGGTAATCAGTATAAAGCTAATATTCTATTTTAAACTTCAGGCATTGTACTTAACAGAGTTACATTCTGCAATACTTAACCAGATTTAAGTGGGCCAGTCTCATTGCAACTGCTGAGCCTGGCTCCTTCCGGCCTGGTTCACCATGTCCAGAAGACAGCTGAGAATCTCATAAACATCTGTAATTGGCTGGTTGGGAATGAAGAGTATCTCCATTTTCTGATCATTTTTCAATGCACTTGATAGCAGAGTGTAGAAATAATCAAGGAACAACATTTAAACAGCAAAACAGAACAGAAGCAGCAGTCCATTGAGACAACATAGAAGACCACAGAAGCAATCCAAAATATTCAAGCAGTCAGAGGAGCCAACACTTTGAAAAATACCATAATCAATGTAATGGCTGGGTCCAGGAAAGCTTAAAGTATACTCGTTATCTCGATTGTAACCAGTTACTATTCATGTGGAAGTAGATCTCCAAATAAAGCTCAATAAGTATTGTCAGATTCCATTTAGTAACTTCTGTTAGTGCCCCCAAAAAGGACTGTATAACCTACATAATGTTTATTTAAAAGAATGGACATTAATTACTTATTAAAAATAAAACCAAATCTATTTACTCATTATAATGTTTCTAGATCACTTAAGATTTTGTCAATAAAGTTTTGTGAACACAATGCACAGACGAGGTTCACTAGGAAGTTACCAAGTGTAAGCATTTTCAGTCCTGGGGTCTGTTCTCCATGGAACAGAGAAGATTAAGACATGACATAACAGGAATGTTCAGAATGATGAGACATTTTTGAATGAGAATTTAAAGAAAAACCATTCCTGTTGGGAGAGTGGATCATAGATTTAAAATTATTAGCATAAGATCAAAGAGGGGGAATGAAGGGGATTTTATTTTCACTAAGAGAGTTGCCAGGATTTGGAATGCTATATGTGAAAAGTTGCTGGAGGCCAATTGTACAAATAATATTAAAAGTAATTGGCCTAGTGATGTGATCGTTGAACTGTTAATTCCGAAAACTATGTAATGTTCTGGGGCCCTCTTGTGGGGCAGAGGTACTATCCCTACTCTTGGACCAGGAGGCCGAGGTTCAAATCCCACCTGCTCCAAAGATGTGTAATAACATCGCTGAGCAGGTTGATTAGAAAAATAGGCTTAAGAAAAGTGAGTTCTAGGGCTCTTCTGGCACAGTGATAGTGTCCCTACCTCTGGGCCAGAAAATATCTGTTCAAGTCTCACTTGCCCCAGACAGGTCAAAATGAATCTGAACAGATTGATTTGAAAACATAATAAAAGTGATTTGCACAGGTGCTTGAAGATGAAGAATTTAAAGGGCAATGGGTAAAATGTGAGGATGTAGGATTCAGCATGACTGCTCCTTATTGGGACGAAGAACACGGGAAATATCCCCCAGAGAACTTTCTAGATCACAGTATTTTCAGTCCAAATAGGAAGGAAGTAGTGCTGGATTGAGTTCTAGGGAATCAAGGAGGGTAAATGGAGCATACATGATAAAGGAGCAAATACCAGTGAAAATGAAAATGATTACATAGTGTAAAACATGGTTCAGGAACATACTCGTTTTAAGCACATGAATTTCCTAGAAACCTAAGGTGGCAGACAAAGTGCATGTACACACTTCTGGCATAAGTTGATCTGAGCATGATATTGGCAAGAACATGAGCACATGCTTCATGAACTTCCACCACAAGATTTAGAATCATAGAGGAGGAAAGCACAGAAATGACTCTTTGGTCCAACTCGTCCATGCTGACCAGGTATCCTAAATAAATCTAATCCCATTTGCCACCATTTGCCCCATATCCCTCTAAACCCTTTCTATCCATATACCTATCCAGCTGCCTTTTAAATGCTGCAATTGCACCAGCCTCCACCACTTCCTCTCCCAGCTCATTCCATATACACACCACTTGCCACATGAAAAGGTTGTCTCTTAGGTCCCTTTTAAATCTTCCCCCTCTCACCGTAAACCTATTCCCTCTAGCTTTGGACTCCCCTATCCTGGGGAAAAGACCTTGACTCTTCACTCTATCCATGCCCTTCCTGATTTGACAAATCTCTATAAAGTCACCCGTCAACTTCTGACACTCCAGGGAAAACAGTCACAGTCTATTTATCCCTCTCCAAACCTCCACCCTTCCAACACCGGCAACATTGTCATACATCGTTTCCATGCTGAAATGGTGCCATTGCTGCCATTTTGGAGGTTGACGCTTGAGCTAGTGTTATCTCTTAGTCACACATAGATGAACATGTTTTCAGGAGCTGGAAGGAAACCTCCACTCTCCGACCAGAGTTATTAAAGATATCTTAAACAACTTTCAGATTAGTTGCTGAATACTTTCTTTTGGTTGTTCCTTTGATCCTTGGTGTACTTAGTAGTTTTTGGAGTTTGCTAACTTTGTTAATGCTCAGAGAGAAAACTATGGAACATGCTAAATCATTTTGTCCTAACTTCAAGACTTCTGGATAAATCACAAGCACATCGGTTCATTATCAAAGATTCCACTTAAATTATAACATTTCAGAGAGAATAAGCAGACAGTACAAAGAGCAGGACAAGCTGCTAGAAGAGGGAGGAGGAGGAAGAGAAGGAATTCTCAGTCAGAGGCCATATCCATGCTGAGTGCTCGGATTATGTTTGTCCCCAGAGATTAGAAATCTGCTGTAAGAAATTTACACTTCAGTAAAGACATTCTCACTGAAATCTGTCAGCTGCTGCAGCCCTGATTGTCACATCAGAGCTGTGTGACAGCCACAGTGCCAAGGGTTGTGAAGGCAGAAGTGTCAATTATGCTGATATTTGCTTCCATGCCAGGAGTGGAAACACTTGCAAATTTTTCGTGGGTCATCACTCTTGCACATGGATGCTCACTGATACCTTCTAACCAAAGAGGAATGAATGCATTTAAAGCCCTCTTGCCAGAGATGAGCAGGCAGGGAGAGCATATGACTTCTTTAAATTGTCGGTATCCTGATAGCACAAGGTGCCACTGGATCACACACATCACATGACAAGTGCTGGACATCCACTTGCAGTGTATTGCAACCAAGAGGAATTTGACTTCCTCGATTTTAAGTAGCGAATCAGGCACAATATCCTGGCATCAGGCATGGCATTTTCATTCTGTAGCACTATGCTCTATTTGATTCACCATGGTAAATCAAAATGGGGCTATTTGGTGATGGGAACCAATGAGATGGCTTGTGACTTTGTCACTGTTGACTCAGAATGAAAAGCACATTGCCAAACGATACGTTACAGCAAACAACTGACATAATTAATTCCTAGAAAACTTCAGCAAAGAAATTACTGGTAGAGCTGCTGAGATTCTCTGCATTATTTTAAGATTTCCAGCATCTGCAGATTTTTATAATAATTGTTTGCCCACTTGGTTACTCTGGAGGAGGTGCAGGACTCAGCAAAATGCATGTCAAGCCTTATTGTGGCCTGCTATGTGCTTCACAACCTTGTCATCAGGAGGGTATCGGCCGCACGCTGAGGATGTAGGAGGCAGAGCAGGAACAGCAGAAGGATAGGTAAGAAAACAACTTTTCAAAATTCTAGCATTTTAAACACAGGGAAGTATTACAAAACCAAAGGCCACGATGCCCATTTAAATAATGTCAACAATTTATCTAATGCTAAATGCACCCTACTATCAGTGCGTTGTTTTTGAAAATAAGCTTGGAAAGAATAGGAAATGAATCCTGAGATATAAGTAAGTAATGGGACAATGATCAGACAGTGTCATGAATGGCAGCCCCATGATCACTGGCCAAAAGTCAATTGATTTACACAGAGGAAATAACCTACCCCTCAAAATATGATAGAACAATAAGCGCCAGAGGCAGGGAGGAGCACTCAGTGTAGGAGGCACTTGGGGAAGCCCACAGACTCTAGGTCAATTCCATGGTGGAATAACTGTACTTAAGCCAAGGAGGTGAGAGAAGCCACATCCGTGCTGGGAAAGCTGTGCGAGGCAATGAGAATTCAGATTCTGCACTAGAGTGACTGTGCTAGGTCAAATTGCAGTGGAGGATCTGTGTGCACACCAAGAATAGAGGAGATTCTGAACAGAGGGGAACTTCTCCCACATAGAAAATCTTATTGAACAGACCTTGTAGGCAGAACTTTTCATCAGGCAGTCTTCACCAGGCACAAGGAAGATGAATCATAAGGAGAGAAGGAAGACCAAGGCAAGAGTTCCCGAACACTTCAGCTAGAAAGAAGAATGCTGCCCCACCATTTTAAAGAGATGGAAATGTTCTGCACCAACAGCCAGTGTGTCCTCCAGCATCAATGAACCATCACCAATTGTCACTGTTGATAATCTAACAATTAATGTTTCATATATAAACTACCACTTCTCAACAAATTTAACAAACCATCAGAAAATAACTTAGAAATCATCAATTGTCTACGTTAGATAACTGTGATCACGGACCCATAAAAAATTGACAACAATAAAATCCAGGCCAAACTCTTGAGAGATTCAACACACACCTCCAGCTAAAGGCAAAAGATCAGATCCACTGATTTGAATTTCAAAGTCTGGACAGGAAACAAGTGAGCCATATTCACAATTTCTGAATCAGATCGCAGAATATAGCCAGTAAGTGAAAAATCAATGAAATAGATGAAAGACTGTTAGATCAACACATTCACGTTTCAGCAAATCCTGATGTACAAAAAGGTCTGATTGGAATAGGATTGGAAAATGAACACAATGTTGCAGGCCACTGATGTTGCCAGAGCACAGGAAGGTACGAGCGAGCAAATGAAGACATTAACTACTTAACTGGCTAACTTTCAGTTACATCAAGTGAAAGGCAGCAAGACTGATGCAGTTAGAGTCATAGAGATGTACAGCACCGAAACAGACCCTTCGGTCCAACTCGTCCATGCCGATCAGATATCCCAACCCAATCTAATCCCACCTGCCAGCACCGGGCCCATATCCCTCCAAACCCTTCCTATTCATATACCCATCAAGATGCCTTTTAAATGTTGCAATTGTACCAGCCTCCACCACTTCCTCTGGCAGTCCATTCCACACATGCACCACCCTCTGCGTGAAAATATTGCCCCTTGTGTCTCTCTTTAAATCTTTCCCCTCTCACCCTAAACTATGCCCTCTAGTTCTGGACTCCATCATCCAGGGAAAAAAAAACTTTGTCTATTTATCCTATCCATGCCCCTCATGATTTTATAAGCCTCTATGAGGTCACCCCCTCAGCCTCCGATGCTCCAGGGAAAACAGCCCCAGCCTATTCAGCTTCTCCCTATATCTCAAATCCACTAACCCTGGCAACATCCTTGTATGTCTTTTCTGAACCCTTTCAAGTTTCACAACATCTTTCCAAAAGGAAGGAGACCAGAATTACATGCAATATTCCCACAGTAAGTGAAAAATCAATGAAATAGATGAAAGACTGTTAGATCAACACATTCACGTTTCAGCAAATCCTGATGTACAAAAAGGTCTGATTGGAATAGGATTGGAAAATGAACACAATGTCCTGTACAGCCGCAATTCCTGTACTCAATACTCTGACCAATAGAGGAAAGCATACCAATTCCTCCTTCACTATCACATCTATCTGCGACTCCAATTTCAAGGAGATATGAACCTGCTCTCCAATGTCTGTTTGTTCAGCAACACTCCCTAAGACCTTATCATTAAGTGTATAAGTCCTGCTAAAATTTGCTTTCCGAAAATGCAGCACCTATCATTTATCTGAATTAAACTCCATCTGCCACTTCTCAGCCCATTGGCCCATCTGGTCAAGATCCTGTTGTAATCGGAGGTATCCCTCTTCACTGTCCACTACACCTCCAATTTTGGTGTCATCTGCAAACTTATGAACTGTACCTCTGAAACTCGCATTCAAATCTTTTATGTAAATGATAAAAAAAATAGTGGACCCAGCACCGATTCTTGTGGCACTTTACTGGTCACAGGCCTCCATTCTGAAAATCATCCTTCATCACAACCCTCTGACTACTACCTTCGAGCCAGTTCTGTAATCAAATGGCTAGTTCTCCCTGTATTCCATGAGATATAATCTTGCTATCAGTCTCCCACGAGGAACCTTGTCGAATGCCTTACTGAAGACCATATAGATTATGTCTACCACACTGCTTCATCAATCCTCTTTGTTCCTTCTTCAAAAAACTCAATCAAGTTTGAGACATGATTTCCAATACACAAAACCATGTTGACTATCCCTCATCAGTCCTTGCCTTTCCAAATACATGCACATCCTGTCCGTCAGGATTCCCTCCAACAATTTGCCCACCACCAACGTCAGGCTCACTGGTCTATAGTTCCCTGGCTTGCCCTTACCATCTTTCTTAAACCGTTGCACCACGTTATCCCAACCTCCAGTCTTCTGGCACCTCACCTGTGACTATCAATGATACAAATATCTCAGTGAGAGGCCCAGAAATCACTTCCCTAGCTTCCCACAGAGTTCTAGGGTACACCTGATCAGGTCTTGGGGATTTATCCATTTTTATGCATTTCAAGACAGCCAGCACTTCTTCCTCGGAATTATGGACATTTTTCAAGATGTCACCATCTATTTCCTTACATTCTATATCTTCCATGTGCTTTTCCACAGTAAACACTGATTCATTTAGTAACTCTCCCATCTACTGTGGCTTCACACAAAGCCATCTTGCTGATCTCTGAGGGGCCCTATTCTCTCCCTAGTTACACTTTTGTCCTTAATGTATTTGTAAAAACCCTTTGGATTCTCCTTAACTCTACTTGTCAAAACTATCTCATGTCCCCTTTTTGCCCTCCTGATTTCCCTCTTAAATATACTCCTACTGCCTTTATACTCTTCTAAGAATTCACTCAATCTATCTTGTTTATACCTGACATAAGCTTCCTTCTTTTTCTTAAGAAAACTCTCAATTTCTTTAGTCATCCAGCATTCCCTATATCTACCAGCCTTTCCTTTCACCCTAACAGGAATATACTTCCTCTGGATTCTCGTTATCTCATTTCTGAAGGCTTCCCATTTTATGGCCATCCCTTTATCTGCGAACATCTGTCCCCAATCTTGCCTAATACCATCAAAATTGGACTTCTTCCAATTTAGAACTTTAACTTTTAGATCTGGTCTATCTTTTTCCATCACTATTTTAAAACTAATAGAATTATGGTTGCTGGCCCCAAAGTGCCCCCCCACTGACACCTCAGTCACCTGCCGTGCCTTATTTCCCAAGAGTGGGTCAAGTCTTGCACCTCCTCTCGTAGGTACTTCCACATATTGAATCTGAAAATGTTCTTGTACATGCTTAACAAATTCCTCTCCATCTAAACCCTTAACACTGTAGCAGTCCCAGTTTTTGTTTGGAAAGATAAAATCCCCTACCATAACCATTCTAATATTCTAACAGATAACTGAGATCTCCTTACAAATTTGTTTCTCAATTTCCCTCTGACTTTTCCGGGGTCTATAATACAATCCTAATAAGGTGATCATCCCTTTCTTATTTCTCAGTTCCACCCAAATAACTCTCCTGGACGTATTTCCGGGAACATCCTCCCTCAGTACAGCTGTAATGCTATTCCTTATCAAAAACGCCATTCTCTCTCCTCTCTTGCCTCCCTTTCTGTACCATTTGTATCCTGGAAGATTAAGCTGCCAGCCCTGTCCATTCCTGAGCCATGTTTCTGTAATTGCTGTGATATCCCAGTCCCATGTTCCGAACCATGTCCTGAGTTCATCTGCCTTCCCTGTTAGGCCTCTTGCATTGAAATAAATACAGTTTAATTTATCAGTCCTACTTTGTTCTCTGCTATGTCCCTGTCTGCCCTGACTGTACGACTCGCTTCTTTTCTCAACTGTTCCAGTCTCAGATTGATCTCCTTCCTCACCATCTCCAGTCTTCATACCAGAAACTTGGCTATTCTTGCAAATTCCCCTGAGATTCCCTCACCCCCTATATTTTCCAAAACAACATCCTTGTTTGAAATGGGGATAGCCACAGAAGACTCCTGCACTACCTGTCTAACTCTCTTACATTTCCTGGAGCTAACCCATCTTTGTGACTGTATCTGTGACTTTTCTCCCTTCCTATGACTGCCATCCATCACACCCCCTTGTTGAAAAATGTGGCATTGGAAAAACACAGCAGGTCAGGCAGCATCAGAGGAGCAGGAGAATCAACGTTTTAGGGCATAAGCCTTCTTCAGGAATGAGGCTGGTGTGCCAAGCGGGCTGAGATAAAAGGTAGGGGGGGGGGGAATTTGGGGAGGGGCACTGGGGATACGATAGGTGGAAGGAAGTGAGGGTGAGGGTGATAGGCCAAAGAGGGGGTGGGGGAGGGGCGGAGAGGTCAGGAAGAAGATTGCAGGTCAAGAGGGTGGTGCTGATTCAGAGGGTTGGGACTGAGATAAAGTGGGGGTAGGGGAAATGAGGAAGCTGGAGACATGGAGGAAGCTTATGCCCGAAACGTCGATTCTCCTCGGACGCTGCCCGGTCTGCTGTGTTTTTCCAGCACCACATTTTTCAACTCTGGTACTCCAGCATCTGCAGTCCTCACTTCCTCCTAGTTGATCACACCCCTTTGCTCTTGTAAATTCCTCATTGCCTCTAACTGTCACTCCAATGGTTCTAATCGATCTGATAGGATTCATAACCAACGACATTTATTGCAGATATAATCCTCAGTAATACGTAAACTCTCCCTAAACTCCCACATCTGACAAGAAGAGTATATCACTCTACAAAAGACCATTTTTGCTTCTTCCGATTTGCAGACCCCGAAAATAACCTTGTCTAGTTCTTCTACAGGCTACAGGCTACCTTAATACTCATGGCTTATATTTTTATGTTTAATTGAGACATATTTCAATAAAACATATAATCAAGAAAGAACCCACTCTACTCACTAGTGCAGACTTGCAACAAGACTCCAAGGCCACACTTAAAACTGTTCACTTATCTGTCTCTGTACTGTGACCTCTCTCAAACAAGTTCCTCCAAGATCATTTGTGAAATTCATTGTTTATTAATTTTCCAAAAGTTTTTCTGTACATTCAGCCATAAATATAGATTTCCCAGCCTCCCAACTAATTTTAAAAAAAAGACTCAAATACATTCTTTTTGCTTTTATGGAAGGGTGTCAAAGACAGTATAATAGCACTATGAAATGTTGTAACTGTTTAATTTATTTTGAGATGCTTTGCCTTTCCAGAATAACTTGTGGAGAACCAGGCACATATTTGGTCCAGAAAACTGATATTTGGGTAATCTGTGTTTGCATGGTATATAGCATCTGGTGAGGTTATCCATTGTTCTGCCTTCTCTGTCAAGCACATGGATTGTAATTGCACTAATGATTTGATTGAATCACAAAGCATGTCCCCTTAGAATCACAGAATCCTTACTTGTGCAGAAGAAGCCTTTTAGTCCATCAATGTCTGTGCAGAGCATGCCATCCAGACCAACCCTTCACCCCCATCCTCATAAACCCATATTTCCCATGGATAATCCATCATCGCCTGCATATCCCTAGACACTATAGCAATTTAACATGGTCAAACATAACCTGCACATCTTTGGACTGTGAAAGGAAATCAGAGCACCCAACAGAAACCCATTCAGACACAGAGTACAAACTCCACATACTCCACCCAAGGCTGGAATTGAACCTGTTTCCCTTGTGCTGTGAGGCATTAGTGCTCATGGTGGCATATGCTGCCCATACTGTGCCACCCAAGGGGCCTAATACTGATAATACCCAACCAGACTGTCTTTGCAAAATCAAACTGAAACACCTATTGTTAAATACAATTCGATGATTGGACAGCTTTTTCTGAACAACCTTGAGTATGGCCAGCAGCTTAACTATCAATTTATGATCATGAGTCGAGCTTATCACATGGTTCATTTCCTCTTTTTCAAAGTGAAATATATTCATGCTTAGAAACCCACTCATTACAGACAAAAGGAATATGTTTCAGCCTTGTACCTTTTGTTTAATACACTGGAGCTTGAAGAATATCCTCCATGAAAACGCCTCAGGCAATCAATGTTGACTTGCTCACCAATGAACACCATCACCTTATACAGCGCAAATTGATATGATCATTAGAAATTGAATAATCTTGTGTTTTGTCCATATGAATGCAGGACAGCTCTCTTTTCAGCCTTAAGTAATTCAGTTTGGCTGCACTTTATTTCAACTGTGTCCAGAGAGTTTTCTTCTCAAGATATAGAATAACATAACTGGGTTAATACAGAGGCCAATGGAGATGCTGGTTGAAGAAGGTTTGGCCCAGTGCATCATGCACATGCCTAAAGACAGTTATTGTATTGGTGGACTTGGCACTGAGTCAAACATCCTCCCTTTGGACTTGTCAAATAGCACTCTTTGTGAGCAGTGGTATTTTGGCAATGATATCTTTTGGCTAATTGTCAGTGTCTTGTTTTGTCTTTGGCTGCGGGTGAGTCTCCACCTCTTCCAGCTGCTCTGTTGTTCATCCCATATGGATAGTAAAGCTGAACAGTATAGGACCGATCACTATAATATTGCAAGCTTTGTGCTATGTAGGAAGATACCACTTCAGCTGCCCACTCATAGAAACATAGAAATTTGTGACAAAGAAGGAAACCGCGCAGTCCATCATGTCTCTGTCAGCCAGAAAACAGTTACCCTGTCTGCTCCCACTTTCTAATCCTTGGCCTGCTGCCTTGTAGTTTATGACATTTTAGGTGCGCACCAAGTACTTTTTAAATGTGATGAGTTTCCAAGTGTAATAACATCTATAAAGTATGCTTGATATTTATTTTATTAGCTGCATGACTTTCACAGCTCAGAGAAAATTAGGGCAATATCAGAACCAGTTGAATTTTCAATCTATTGATTTAGTTTCAGTGAATAGAAATTGGGAAAGTTCCATTACAGCATGCAAATATCCCATGGATTTAATTTTTCAGTTCCACAAATGTGCAAAAGCAGAAATTAACTACAGTTAATAATTTAGGTGTGCCAATTGTAACTACATTACAGTGCGACATTTAGAGCAATTAAGAATGACAAATATTCTCATTTATGCCACTGTGTAACTCATTAATGTCAATGGACTTGAATGGGACAGCCTTTCCATCTCCTGATTTTAATGGATAATAATAGGATATATGAATACTATTTTGATGAAGTGTCAAAATATATTATCATTTGGGAACTTGTAATGGTGTAATCTACCCCTAACTTTAACCCTGATCCTCTTGCAGTTCTAAAGATGCTTAATTTTAAATTTGATTTTAATGTCTATATTGTGTATTTTAAGAACAGAATTACATAGTTTTAGTTTCACTTTTGAATTCTGAGAATGGTAAACTAGTTATCTAGGATTTTATTTATATTATAAATAAGGTCATTAAATTTCTTGAGATGAATAGTGCATTACTAGGAAGGGTAGAAAATGGAAAAGTATTAGGCTGTTGCCTGGCAACAAGGATCAACCGGAGCATCCGGAGGAAACCCTGACAAACATAGGGTGAATCCCTTGATATTCAATGGCATTATCATCACTTAATCCACCACTATCAACATCCTGGAGGTTACCATTGACCAGAAACTGAACTGACCTCGCCATAGAAGTACTATGGCATCAAGAGCAGGTCAAAGGCTAGGAACTTTGCACTTAGTAACTAACCCTATGACTCCCGAAAGCCTGTCCATCATCTACAAGGCATAAAAATGAGGAGTATGATGGAATACCTCCCAGACAGGTCAGCTTGCCACCATGTTCTCAAGGGCAACTAGGGATTGGCAATGAATCCACATCCTATGGATGATTTTTTAAAAAATTCAAATATCCAATTAAGGGCCATTGTTGTCGACCACTTCAATACCAGCAACCTCGACACACACAACCACACACACACACACACACACACACACATAACCACACACAGACACACACACACACAGACACACACAGACACACAGACACACACACAGGCACAAACACACACACAGGCACACAGATACACACACATACACAGCCACACACACACACACACACACACACACACAAACACACACACACAGACACACACACACACACACACACACACAGGCACACACACACACAAACACACACACAGGCACACAGCTACACACACACACACAGCTACACACACACACACACACACACACACACATACACAGCCACACACACGTACACACATAGACACACACACACACAGTGTCAGCAATAATTAAGAAGGTTGATGGGAACTAAGGTGGGGCACTTACAGCACAGTGCACTCGGAAGCAGCTGGAGAGTCAGACTGAGTGGGAGGAGGTGTTGGAACCTTTACAGTCAGCCCACACTGCTCCTCAGCACCCTGAACCTGTGAGAGTGACTGGTGTCATCAGTGGAGCCGGGGGTTGGAAGATTAAGAGTTGGAGGAGCGACTGTGTAGGAGTGCGAGGGAGGTGGGGTGGAAGGTGTATCAGAGGGGGAGATTGTCTAATGAGACAGTGACTGAGGGAGATAGTGATTTAGGAGTATTGTCTGGAGGGAGGAAGAATGTTGGAGTGGAAAGTGATGGGATATGGGAGTTTTGAGGGAATGGGGACTGCTGGATGACTCTTGGGTGGAGGGACAGACTGGATTGAGGATTGCATTGGGAAGTAAGAAAGTGAAAGTGACTGGGGGAACAGGAGGGTCTGCAAATGGCAATCTGTATCTGAGACGTCAGAGATGGAGTTAGTGACCTGGAATGGGATCTACCTTGGTTAGGGGTGCCTTCAGACTTTGAATTGCTCTAGCAAAACATCCTCCACGTTAAATTCTCACCCTCTAGGTTAAAAGGCAAGGAAAGTTAACTCTTTATGAGTACTTCCTGCAACCGATTACTTATCTTAATGACTGCTATACAGGAGTCCAACATCTCTTTGGATGTCCAAAGTAGATAATATGGGAATCTTTTCTATGGGCCAAAATGGATGTCCTTACATGAATGAATACAAAATGGCTATTTTTCCTGGATTGGACAAGGGTGGGAATTGACTGAGATGAAAATGGCTGGCCCAGCTATTAATACTAGTGCAGGTGAGGAAAGGTAGTGTGACAGCTGAAACAATGTTCGCTCTAAAGTGTGCATCTGCCCATGTCAATCGGCATTGCCAATGCATGACTTCAACTTCTAGAAGCTGTGCCTAACCCGGACCTTAGTGTGTTTTACAGGAGGAAGAAAATTATAAGGAGTGTTGGTCACAAGTGAATGAGTGGAAATACAGACGGTAGGAGGGGTTAGTTGTCTGGAGAAATAGAGTAGGTAAGAGTGATTGAGGGAAGATGCTGCATGCGACAATGTGAGAGGTAGAACATTAGTTTTGGTGGGAAGTGGGTGTAATAGAAAGTTAGAGTGAATGTGAGGTAGCAGAGTTCAGAAAGTCATTGACCTTCTTCCTACGTTGCTGGGCATGCCTCTGGACAATGGACACTGCACTGACCCACTGACAACTTTAGACCAGGCTGGCAAGGTCTGGTGCTATGCTCTCTTCCGACAGTCCTGAGGAAAGTGGATGCTGCAACCTCCCCTCCCCACTCCCCCTCCCCCACAACACCCCATCCAGCCTGATCTCCAGACCCCTATCAACAGATCAGGGTATTAACCAGGATGATTCTTCCCACATAGCAACAGTGAAGGGTATTTGCTGGCTGGCAGTGTTTGAACTGGTGCGTGGCTGGACTTTAGATATCACACCAGTGACATGAACACTGGAATGTCCTGGCAGCAGTGAGTACTTACACAGCCAGTGAATGTAACAACAACACTATGGAGGGTGCTACAGACATAATGAGGTGAGTGGTCGAGAATTGCCCCAGAAGATTCACTAAGCTTAGAGGGAAACGCTTGAAACTCTCCGAAATTAACACGTCTGAAATTCAACTCAACACATTCTTCCTCTAGTAAAAAATACACGCCTAGGTCTTCTTGCACTGCAACCAACTCAAGAATTATATCTTTCCTGGGCTTGTAGTATTGTAATAGGCAAGACTTGGCTGACAAAATCTGCTCCAAAGACATTTTGATGGCCATCTCACTACACAGAGTAGTCTTCATACGTGCATCCATCTCCAAGCAGTGCACCAATAGTATGGCCTTTTCTCCTGCCACAAAGATGCTTCATAAAGGCTTTAATTGGTGTAGAGCAATGATTAACTCAATAAACCTAACTGACAGTTCAACTTTTGAAAAGTCGTACTCATGTCCTTTGCAATGGCATCTTCCAACAAACCAGTCAATTAGTCTCTTGGGGTTTTGGTCTGAATGTCACTATATGCCCAGTACATAATAAGGTTCTGTTATCCATGATACTGCCTTAACCATTTGGACTGTACCATCTTAAGCCATATGGCCCTGACCTCATGTCAGTAAAAGTGAAATGTTTTCCTTCTTTAAAAACAAGTACTTTACAGTTCCTGTTGTAAGAAACTATCAGAAACAGGGAATTCTTCTTCCAGCTTCTGTATTATACCTCAGTGGCTTCATGTTACAGCTCTAAAGTGCACTTCAGCCTTTTATTTTTTCTTTCTTTTAAATAAGGCAGTCTTAGGAATTTATTTCATCTTGAAAGAACTTACATTCTATTAGAAAATAAATTATCGGTGTTTTCTTGGTGTTTCATGCCCTGTCTACAGATCTGTACAGCTGTCCGTACTCACAGAAATAATCCTGCTGAAAGGTGGGGACATTCTCCCTTTGTCCAAATTCTCTCTTGTCCAAAATTGTTATCTGATTAGCTTTCTGCATATCTGCCGCCAAGTTATGGATTTTTTTCTTCATAGCTACATAGCTTCATAGATATGGAAATGCTTACATTATCACCATTAGCATAAGGAAGTAGACATGGCAAGCAATGCATTCAAGAATCCCACAGACTGCTGTTACAAGTATTACATATCCTCAGGCTTACAAGGGTCTGGGCAAAGATTGATCTATTGGTTACATCAGAGGACCATGCTACCAGTAGGATGTTGTGCTTCAAGTGATCTGAGGTAAGATGGAGTTTGACACCTTTAAACCCTCAGGCTATTGTGACGCAATGATACTATCTTGAGCATGTCTCTTAAAGGTATGCTGATATAGTTACTGTGAAATAAAATATGAGTTACAGAAAAAGGAGTAGGGAAAGTTTTTATTTCTGGCTGAGTGGAGCCCATGCAGTACCTTTGTTTTTCCTAATTGCATTGTACTGCCAGATCATGTTGGATGCTATTGTGTGGTTAGGGTGGTATAGGGGATTTTAACTGTCCAAACATAGACTGGGACTGCCATAGTGTTAAGGGTTTAGATGGAGAGGAATTTGTTAAGTGTGTACAAGACAATTTTCTGATTCAGTATGTGGACGTACCTACTAGAGAAGGTGCAAAACTTGACTTACTCTTGGGAAATAAGACAGGGCAGGTGACTGAGGTGTCAGTGGGGGAGCACTTTGGGGCCAGCGACCATAATTCTTTTAGATTTAAAATAATGATGGAAAAGGATAGACCAGTTGAAGTTCTAAATTGGAGAAAGGCCAAATTTGACAGTATTAGGCAAGAACCTTTGAAAGCTGATTGGGGCAGATGTTAGCAGGTAATGGGATGGCTGAAAAATGGGAAGCCTTCAGAAATGAGATAACAAGAATCCAAAGAAAGTATATTCCTGTCAGGGTGAAAGGAAAGGCTGGTAGGTGTAGGGAATGCTGGATGACTAGAGAAATTGAGGGTTTGGTTAAGAAAAAGAAGGAAGCATATGTCAAGTATAGACAGGATAGATCGAGTGAATCCTTACAAGAGTATAAAGGCAGTAGGAGTATATTTAAGAGGGAAATCAGGAGGGCAAAAAGGGAACATGAGATGGCTTTGGCATATAGAATTAAGGAGAATCCAAAGAGTTTTTACAAATACATTAAGGACAAAAGTGTAACTAGTGAGATCAATAAGGCAGCCTTTGTGTGAAGCCGCAAAAAATGGAGGAGATACTAGATGAGTATTTTGCATCAGTATTTACTGTGAAAAAGAATATGGAAGATATAGACTGTGGGGAAGTAGATGGTGACATCTTGCAGAATGTCCATATTACAGAGGAGGAAGTGCTGGATAAAGGTAAAGGTGGATAAATCCCCAGGACCTGATCAGGTGTACCCTAGAACTCTGTGGGAAGCTAGAGACGTGATTGCTGGGCCTCTTGCTGAGATATTTGTCTCATCGATAGTCACAGGTGAGATGCTAGAAGACTGGAGGTTGGCAAACGTGGTGCCACTGTTTAAGAAGGGCGATAAAGACAAGCCAGGGAACTATAGACCGGTGAGCCTGACCTCAATGGTGGGCAAATTGTTGGAGGGAATCCTGAGGGACAGGATGCACATTTATTTGGAAAGGCAAGGACTGATTCGGGATAGTCAACATGGCTTTGTGCGTGGGAAATCATGTCTCACAAACTTGATTAAGCTTTTTGAGGAAGTAACAAAGAGGATAGATGAGGGCAGAGTGGTAGATGTGA
The DNA here is from genome assembly GCF_020745735.1 of Hemiscyllium ocellatum. Classification (NCBI taxonomy): domain Eukaryota; kingdom Metazoa; phylum Chordata; class Chondrichthyes; order Orectolobiformes; family Hemiscylliidae; genus Hemiscyllium; species Hemiscyllium ocellatum. Next base: position 40,494,441 of record NC_083418.1, read on the forward strand.
TCTATATGGATTTCGGTAAGGCGTTCGACAATGTTCCCCATGGGAGACTGCATAAGCAAGATTAGATCTCATGGAATACAGGGGGAACTAGCCATTTGGATACAGAACAGAACTGGCTCAAAGGTAGAAGGTGGTGGTGGAGGGTTGTTTTTCAGACTGGAGGCCTGTGACCAGTGGAGTGCCACAAGGATCGGTGCTGGGTCTTCTACTTTTTGTTATTTACATAAATGATTTGGATGCAAGCATAAGAGGTACACAGTTAGTAAGTTTGCAGATGACACCAAAATTGGAGGTGTAATGGACAGCGAAGAGGGTTACCTCAGATTACAACAGGATCTTGACCAGATGGGCCAATGGGATGAGAAGTGGCAGATGGAGTTTAATTCAGATAAATGCGAGGTGCTGCATTTTGGGAAAGCAAATCTTAGCAGGACTTATACACTTAATGGTAAGGTCCTAGGGAGTTTTGCTGAACAAAGAGACCTTGGAGTGCAGGTTCATAATTCCTTGAAAGTGGAGTCGCAGGTAGATAGGATAGTGAAGAAAGCGTTTGATATGCTTTCTTTTATTGGTCAGAGTATTGAGTACAGGAGTTGGGAGGTCATGTTGCAGCTGTACAGGACATTGGTTAGGCCACTGTTGGAATAATGTATGCAATTCTGGCCTTCCTATCGGAAAGATGTTGCGAAACTTGAAAGGGTTCAGAAAAGATTTCCAAGGATGTTGCCAGGGTTGGAGGATTTGTGCTGTAGGGAGAGGCTGAACAGTCTGGGGTTGTTTTCCCTGGAGCGTCGGAGGCTCAGGGGATGACTTTATAGAGGTTTACAAAATTATAAGGGACATGGATAGGGTAAATAGGCAAAGTCTTTTCCCTGGGGTCGGGGAGTCCAGGACTAGAGGGCATAGGTTTAGGGTGAGAGGGGAAAGATATAAAAGAGACCCACATGGCAACTTTTTCACACAGAGTGTGATGCGTGTATGGAATGAGCTGTCAGACGAAGTGGTGGAGGCTGGTACAATTGCAACATTTAAGAGGCATTTTGATGGGTATTTGAATAGGAAAGGTTTGGAGGGATATGGGCCGGGTGCTAGGAGATGGGACTAGATTGGGTTGGGTTATCCGGTCGGCATGGACGAGTTGGACCAAAGGGTTTGTTTCCATGCTGTACATCTCCATGACTCTATGACTCCATGTTAATTCACCCTGACCTGCCTGATGACTTTGGTTGATGGAGCAGCAAGTCAAACTCTAGTACCTGTCATCAGGCCATCTGTTTGTGGAGGTATGACAAAGACCAGTAGGTTGCTCACAATTACAAGGCCTGAAAACCAATTTCTGAAGAGCTGTAGATTACTCTGTTAATGTGTATATTCAAGAGTTCTGTTCCATGAAAAATGGGCCATAGGAAATAGCACTATTTTGAAAGGTCAAAAGAGTTATCCTGTAGCTCTCACCAACATTTACACTTCTGCCAAAACGAGTCTTTATCTCATTGTCATTTGTGAGATTTTGTGTGCCAATTGGTTGCTGCATTTCACCACAATATTTCAGTTATTGCACACACAAGGGCATTTTGAGGATTTGGAAAGCACTAAAGATATGTTCTTTCATAATCTTGGGGTAACTTTTTCAAAACAGAACGCGTTTCATATGTGGAGTGAATGTCTGGAGGAAGTGGTGGCTGTGTTATGTTTAAAAGACATTTGGATAATGACATGAGTAAGAAATGTTTGGAGGGATATGAGCCAAGTGCTGGCAGGTTGGACTAGTTTAGTTTGGAATTACATTTGGACTGGGTGAACCGAAGGGTCTGTTTCTGTGCTGTATGAGTCCATGTCTCTGTTGACATGTGACCTATGAAAGAGTAACTTTAAATTGATAATTCGATTAACAGTAAAATATATTCACCTCAATGGATTGTGATTTCAGTTCCATAAGGAAAAATGAGACACAGAATACTTTTTCTCAGTATTTCTGATATTTTAGAAACAATTTGTTGCTCTTGGCTGTTTTTTTGCCTCTTGGGATCAAATTTGGGCTAAAGCCTAGCCTCAGTATTTAAAATCTTTAGACTTCTTTAAACGTAAGGAGCCACTGCTAAAGCTATTCTGGAATTGATATATTCTCAAAACTGCTGGATCTTCTTTTCTTGAACCTTCTATTGGGAATTGTGGTAGAGCTTGCTGGATGTGTAGTTATAATTTGGTGTCAAGATATCAGAGGGCCAGTTATGGTCACTGATTACAGGAAGAGATTTTCTGCAGCTCTTATAGATGTTGAAGACATGACGTCTTAACATCCGTCCTCAAGTGTTCCATGACATTTCCAGCTCTTGCAGAGAATGGAACAAAAACTCCTTGTATTGTTGCCAGGGTATTCTTGTTTACCACTATCTGCCACATTAAATTAAGAAAATGGAACTAACAGACGTTGCTTGTTGCTCACTCACAGGGTCCTCTGAGCAAGTGTTAATCCATATCAATTACCAACTTGCCCCGGTCTGGTGAAAATCTCAAACTACAAAAAAAAGAAGCCATATCAATTCTAACTGAAGGTGCAGCACTTTAGTCATATTCAGATTTACGTTTAAGCCAAAACTAAGTTTACTGCTTGAGTACTGACCTAGCACTGAGCATTTTAATGTTAATACTTGACATTCGTATGCACCATGTGTGTTAAGAAATAAATTCTTTCCCATGCGTTTGGGTTCCTGATTGCAGGTAATTGGGGATGTATATTAACAGGAAAAGTAGTCAGAAATCAACCTATGCTTTTAATACTGATTTTCTCATGACACTTACAAAGCAGCTGTTCAGTACTAGCTTGGTCAAAATGGAGGCACTGTAACTCATAGTCAAAATTACAATGCAATTCTGAACTTGAATGTCCATGTGTTCTTTCTGAACCAGTCACTAGTTGCTGTTTATCTGTGTGACTTGGTCATTGTCTTTATCCCAAAATATGATTGAAAAATTTTCAGATCATTCTGCCCTTCAATTTCAATCTAATCAGAATGTAGGCAGAATGTTATGGGGTGGAAGTGAGGCCTGCAGATGCTGGAGATCAGAGTCAAGAGTGCTGGAAAAGCACAGCAGGTCAGGCAGCATTTGAGCAGCAGGAGGAGTCGATGTTTCGGTCATAAGCCCTTCATCAGGAATGGCTGATCAGCCTTTCATCAGTAGTAAGCCCTCCATCATAAGCCCTACTTCATTCCTGATGAAGGGCTTATGCCAAAAACATCATTTTTTTCTGCTTCTTGAGCACTGCCTGACTTGCTGTGCTTTTCCAGTACCACACTCTAGAATTTTATGGAAGTCTGAGCAATATGTCCTCGGTGAGACATGGGCAGAATCAGGTAATAATTACAGCCGACCTGTCCCGATGTAGAGATCACCTCCCTCCATCTTTTCCACTTTTCACAAGTGGCATGGTGAGATTCTCAAGGTATCAACCGGCAGCAATTAACAGTTGTTTCATTAATATTCTGGTTGCGATCTTACCAAACTCACACAATACACTGGACGCTGGGAAAGACTGACCTGGAAACCAAACAGGATGCCTGACAGGTTGCCTGGCTTTGCTGCTTACTCCAAGTGGACACCAGACACCAACATCTCAGGACATACTCCTTAGGGCATTCAACATCTAAGAACCCTCATGGCCCATTCCTAATCCACTGACAGGACACTTCTGCACTTCAATGCTACACTTTGAGCTTCACTGGCAACTATCATTGTAATGCTTCAGCCAGAATACTGTGTGCTTTGGGATACACACCCAGCTCATGGCCTGGACCAAGTTGCATCTTCATTCTCTTCAGTCACTGTCATAGCATTAACTCACTCTATGCCTAACTGGGTTCTCTGCCTTGTACTGCCTTGCTTTGCAAGTTTGCGCTTTGGCCCCCCTCCTCAGCCAGAGATACCAGGCTCATATTACGACTACCTTGCAGTTGTGATTAGCACAGACACAAAGCCATAGCTTTCAGGAGGCCTCAATCATAACAAGGGGATAGCCTTCATTCGTGGGATCATAATAAGTCAAAGGCAGCCATCAATACCAATCCAGGGCTTGCTCAATGCAGTCCAAGTCAGGATCCACTCCTTATAAAGGTTAAGGAGCTGAATGACAGGTGGTAGACCACTAGCCTTGACTCTTCCTGCTGTATAATGATCTGATTTCCTCCTGGAATGAGAGAGTGGCAGCTATTATGAAAGATGAAACAAAAACAGACAGTGCTGGAGAAACTCAGCAGGTCTGACAGCATCTATGGAGGAAAAAAAGTCAACATTTTCAGTCCAGTGACCCTTTATCAAATCTTGTTTCAGTTCATTGTATTATTTTACAGAAAATGAAGGTGGGTGGCACAGCTATTATTCTTGGCGCAGTTGTGGAGGCGTCCTGAGTGATTGGGTAGGTAGCACCGAGGACATGAAGTGTGACTGATATCACAGGTTGGGGTGGATGAGGGTGAGTGGGCAAAGTGTTGGGCAATAGTGGCAGTGGAAGAACAAAAGCCTTGGTCAGAGATGGGTGCAGTACTAGAGGCAGAGTGAATGTGAAGAAATGGAGAGAAAATGATGAGACTTTTATGGGCCAAAACCTTCCTCCTTCATTACTATACTTTGTCCCAAAACAGGCGAGACAGCTTTAACCAGGGTGGCAACCTCATACCAGGCTAGCATGGTCTGATGTTGTGACCTCCACTGCAGGTCTTGGGGTAAGATGAGGTTCCGCTTATACACCGCCTTATCAAACAGGACCTCCAAGACCCTGCCCACAATAAGGGCACCAATATCCTCCTACCTGCCATTTCCAGGGCAAATGTCAGGAATTATGAAGGGGGCTTCAGACTAATGTTGTGTGTGTCTGGATACTCAATAACCTTGTTAAAGATAGTGCCTGCACTCAGAATGCCAGTCAATTCTGGGATGTCCAGTGAGTGGTCTGTTGTTCCAAGAACAGCACATGATAAGATGGGGACAGAAATCAGTCATGATACACATTTTAGGGGCTGGAAAGGCAATCCATTAGTAAGATTAAGTTTACTAAAATTTGCAGCAGCCTTGCAACAGGAATTCTTCCAACATACACTGTAAGATTCAGCTTTGCATATTTCAGTCTTCTTGTTTCTCTTTTCTTCTTGTTTTTGGATGGCAGCCGTTCATCATTTTTCCATTTCGCAGTCCCTCTAGATACAACTTTTGTTTCTTTACTGTTTCCATAACCATCCCCCTGGCCCTGCACCAACAACTCATTTGTCAATTATTCCCTCCTGCCTTCCACCCTAAACAGACCTCTCCCTTTGATCTTTTGCCATACCTTTCCCCTTTCAATTACTTAAAGCCTAAAACAAAATTGTTGTTCTAACTTACAGTTCTGCTGAAAAGATTTTAACCTAAATTGTTAATTCCATTGTTTTCTTGTGACAGATTCTGCCTGACATGTCAAAGTTTCCAGCATCTTCCATTTCCACTTCAGATTTTCAGCATCCACAGTTTACAGCACATAGAGAGGACTTTCGGCCCATTATGACAGCAGCAGTTATCAAGCACCATCTATTCTAATCTGACTTCTCAACATTCAGCCCGTAGTCTTGTATGCTATGACATTTCAAGCATTCATCTAAATATTTCCTGAATTTTGTGATGGTTCTTGGTTCTACCACTCTTTCAGGCAATGAGTTTCAGGTAGCCACACCCGAAATTCCTTCAGTCCCCACTAAAGCTCCTACCCCCTACCTTAAGTAAATAAATCCCGGATATTGACTCTTCCACTAAAGGGAAAAGTGTTTTCATCTCATGCCCTCATAATTTGTGGACCTTATTCAAGTCTCTGCTCAGCCTTCTCTGCTTTAAGGAAAACAATAACAGCCTATCTAGTCTCTCCTAATAGCTGAAAGGTTCCAGACCATGCGACATCCTGGTGAATCTTCCTTGCACTTTCTCTATTGCGCTCACAAGCTTCCTATCATGTGGTGATCAGACCTGCACACAGTACTGTAGCTGTGGCCTCACACACGTCCCTAACCCTCCATCATAACCTCACTGCTCTTGTATTCAGTGCTTATCTAATAAAGGTAAAGAGCCCACATGCCTTCTTAGCCACCCTATTCACCTGCCCTTTGGCCTTCAAGGATCTATGGATACGCACATCTCTGATCCTGAGTATTTCCTACCACTCATTGTACACTCTCTTGCCTTGGTAGTTATCTCAAAATGCATCACCTCACACTTTTCAGAATTAAACTCCATCTGCCACTGTTCTACCCATCTGACCAACCAATTATTACTCTCCTATAATCTAAGACTTTCTTTATAAGAAAAATGATGGACCTTATCAGAAAAAGTGTGGGCTATGTTTTATACACACCTATTGCATGGCTTCTCTAAACAATTCATCACCCAACCAGAAGGTGAGGATTAGACCTGGTTGCTAATTATTCTCTTAATGACAACCTTCAATTATATGGTTAATATGACAATTAAATCTCCTGGAAACTGTAGATGCTCCACAGCTTTCCAACATCAAAACATTTATTCTTGTTAATAGTGGAAAGATTGCACAATTACATTATTTATAACAGCATACTTAGAAGGAAACCTTGCACTTAATTATGAATAAATAAAATGTAGACTAATTAAGTCTTTGCATTAGTGCCCAACTATATTTAGCACAATGTTTTGGTATTACCTAATTTGTATAATGTAATAGCCTTCCCTCAATCAACAACACTGAACAATGTGTTGTTTTGGGGGTTTGTGATCACAGTTATCTAATATAGACAATCAACACTTTTTAGACAATTTTCTGATAGCTTAATCTGTTTGTTAAAAAGCAGCAGGTGAGGTGATACATTAGTGAATTAGATAAAGAAAATATAAAACCATGATGATTGATACCAGAGGACATTTGACTATTGGCTCAGTATGTTCATCTTGTCAAAATTGTGGAGTCAGCATCCTGTTCTCTAGCCAAGGTATTAGGAAATTCCTCCCAGAGTCTTCGTCATGTTCTCCTGGTCCATTTTCTATTTGGATAGAGAGCTCCAGGAGCACTGATGTCGACAAGGTCTGCCTGAAGAAAACTGCTCAATGATGCCCCCTCTGCCCCTGAGCATCTACTGAAATACCTTATTTCTAGGGACATTTTATTTATTCCATATCAATCAACCGTCTGGCCATAGGCAGCTGCTCAGGATGCCAGGATGACCATTGTCCCCTTACCTACCTTTATATGAAGGATAGTTTACAGATACCATTCTTTCTAAGAACAAATACTTCTTATTTTCAAAATTACCTGATAATAGGGTGCATTTGATGCCAGACAAATTATTGACACTAGTTCAATACAACACTGTGACCTGTGCTTTTCATAATTCTTCCCTTTTGTTTTCATACATTAACTTTCCAAATTTCTAGTGTAATAGCTGTTAAATGAAATCTCATGCTACACAATAAATATGAAGTAAATTCAGTTTATAAGGGACCCCAATTTCCAATAAAATTCTGGATGTAATTGTCCAACTACAAAATGCCCGAGTAATACCATACTTGTAGCACTGTGCAAATTGTTGGTCTGCCCATTTTAAGTAGAGTATGGAGGCAATAGACTACAAGATCATAATGAAGGAGCAGAAGCAGACCAATCATCCCATTGAGTCTGTTCAGTCATTCAGAAAGATTTTGGCTGATCTGATAATCCACATCTCCAATTTCCTGGCTTTTCCCCTTGATTCCTTTGCAGACGACAAATCAGTCTCTCTCGGCTTTGAATGTACATGATGACCCCCAACATCTATAGCCTCCTACAGTAAAGAATTCCACAGATTCACTACTGTCTGAAAGAAGATATTCCTCCTCACTTCTGTCTTTAATGTATTAGTCCCAGGCTCTCTTACAAGGGGAAACAAACTTTCCATTTCCATCTTGTCCAGTCCTCTAAGACCTTATATGTTGAATAAAGACACCTCTCATTCTTCTAAATTTGAACAAGGACTGGCCCAACCTATTCAACCTCTCCTCATGATACTTGCCCTCCGCACCTGGTATCAGCTGAGTGAACCTTCTTTGGACTACCTCCAATGCCATTTTTGTTTCCTTAGACAAGGGGCCCAAAACTGTTCACAGTGTTTCACCTCTGGTCTGACTAGTGCCTTGTATAGTTTTCACAAAACCTGACTACTTTTACACTTCAGTCCCTTTGAAATAAAGACCATTTGCCTTCCCTATTACCCTCTGAACTTGGATGTGTTTGTGATTTATGCATGAGGACTCCCAAATCCTTCTGTCTCCAGAGCTTTCTCTCTTGAGATGATATGCAGCTCCTCGATTCTGACTGCCAAAGTACAAAATTTCACATTTCCCTATATTATATTCTATCTGCCAAGATATTGCCAACTCAATTAACCTGTCTATAACCCTCTGCAGGCTTTTTATGCCAACCACAGTTTGCCTTCCTATCTGTTTTTTGTTTCTTCTACAAACTTGGCTATTCAACATTCACTCTCCCCATCCTAGTCAGTAATACATATTGTAGCCCGAGCACTGATCCCTGTGGCATTCAGTTAATTACAGGTTGCCACCCCGAAAGTGCTTCTCTTATCCCAATTCTCTGTCTTCTATTAGTTGGCTAATCCCCTACAATAAAGGCTCAGTAGATTTGCTGCCTAATATAAAAAAATACAAATATGAAACCTGTGCTCATGTCATTGGTCAAATGTCATGGTTTTCTATAATTCTTTTTCTCTGGTCTTTCACCATATCCAAACAAAAACATATACATTCTCTGGACAGTTGCCCTATTTTATTTGTCATGTGACTGTGTGTGTACACATATGCACATTTGTCTGTGTGTTCATGATATAGTTTAATTCTATATAGTAGCTTAGTTGCTAAGCAGCTTTTCCATTCTTAAAATAATACATTTGCTTATAATAAGTTATTTTTGAGGTTATTGCAGAGAACTGGTGAAAGTCTGTTTTGTTCTGGAGACTAGTCATAAAATTGACCATTTTATAACACAGTGCAACTTTTGGTAAGGCTTGTGGGGTAGTGGCACTTGATTAGTAATGCAATTTTCCCATCAGAGCCATGACAACCAAATCCCAGGCTCACTATCATATACTTTCATTCCTGAAAGTAGGCAGAAGAATGTATTCTAATTTATGATCAAATCTATGTAAACTGTAACATAATGTTATAGCTTATTACGTTGATATCTGCAAAGATTTTGAACGTTACTAAAGAAGAAATGCATTGCCAATTCTGCATGAAAGAATATAGAAATTTTAAAATAATTCACAATTTGTCAACATAACTAACTTGTGGTCCACTGTTGACATAATGTTACTTGCAGAACTAGAGGAGGCCCTGCAAAGCATTGCAAATCAGGCAAAATTTAGAAGTTTTGGATATGAATTGAGAATGAACAGCAAAAAAAAAGTATTTAAAAGGAATGGATTAGAAAATAAACTAGAGTTAAAATTGAACCAAATGGTGTCACATTGCAACAAATAGGCAGATTTGCCTATTTATGACAAATAACAACAGATGATTGCAAACATAATGTAGAATTTGGAAGGATAATGTAGTGATTGGAACCAGGTTGATCTTGTTGAGTGTGTGAGATCCTTGATTAGGGCTTGGTAACCTGGGTCAATCAGGAAAGCCCTGGCTGACCAATACAATGGAGATTGTCCCCCTCACTGTTTGATCACGCCGCATTGCCCTCTGAGAAGGGCAGTGCTTGTTACTGGCCACTCGGGTGTTTCTTGTCTTCCTGGTGGTGGAAATGGAATAAAGGTTTGTACCCCTGTTATCTTTCACTGTGTCTCACACCCACACACACAGGTGCTGGGGGAAATATAAGAACTAGTGTAGTTAGGCAGTAGTGCGGGGTTTTAAAAAAAATATACACATATAACCAGGAGACCCCTCCAACTCTATTTTGACTATTTTTAAAAATGGAGATTTAGAATCTGCTCAGTTCAGGGGAATGTCTCCGAGCTGCTGGCCACAGCCAGTGTACTGAGCACACGTAAATAAAGGGTGACAGGATACCAGTCTCTATGCAGTCGTTTCAGGTAGAAAGTGCCAGAAGTAATCTTGTGAAGGATGTGTTAACAATAGGAGAACTCAGGCATGTTACACAAAATAAACTCATAAGATGCGACATTCTATTCACTTTCCTACATACGTCAGAAAACTGGGACAGTAAAGATCAATGTCAATGGCTGCTGAAATGTAGGTGCTGAGACACATGCTTACAAAGCCCATATGCAGACCATTAGACAAAATAACATGTATCTGTAAGTGCAGGAGCAAAAAGAACTTTTAAATAGCGACATCCAGAAAATAAAAGCATCAGTGTTGTGATTATTTGATCAGAACTGAAATGTTTCACAGATCTCATCTGGAAGTCAATGTGGAGGGCAGCAGGTACAGGGGTCAACAAGTTTAATTGAACGACAGACATCACTGAGTTTGCAGATGACCTTCAGCAGATGTGTGAGGATGGAACAAGACAGAGCTGTGTGGCGTATCACGTCAACAGATCTTCTGGTCGGAGTAGCTACAAGCAACAGCAGCACGTTATGTAGTGCTTGAACTGGTATTTTAATACAATGAACAGTTTTATTTTCACAGTGGGTGGCAATACATCAGTAGCCCTACAAACTTTTATTGATGTCTACCAGACATGAGAAATCAGCTAAGAATGTTAGGTATGTTACATGTTAAGCAAAGTTTGTATATCATCCTCAAGAGACGTACATCCAAACTCCAACTTCCTGTTAGCCAATGGAACTATAAAAATAGCTGGAAAAAAACCTACTGGCAGTGTTCACTTTAAACAAAATATTTGGCAAACTCTTTTTTTCAACTGGTTTACAAATACTCAATACATTTTGCCAAACTCAGGATCCTATGGTTTTCAAATAGAGTAATTGATGTTGAAATGGTGCAATGTCATATCTCTACAGAAACAAAACCATTACTTACCCACTTTGGTAAGTACAAGCAGTGGTATGATGCATGGGTCTAATGGCATGTAAGGCAGAAGTTCTCAAATTCAGCTCATAGAAAGATGCTTTAGTTAGAGGTAAGTGGCTTCCTATAGAAAAAGTAACAAACCAATGCAGTGGCATTAGTTTCCTCTATCTATCAATGGCCAGATGTACTGGCTTAGGATCAAACTGCCCATCCATTTACCTGGAAATTTATATTTGATATAAAGGAGCTTAAAGAAAGCATAAGTAGGGTTAAATTATTTTTAAAAATTTTAACGTAGGAATTAATGTTTTTGTAATTAAAGTAATAATAGAGCTATTCAAGCACTTGCAAGAGCAAACTTTTTTGACATCAGTTTCTATGAATTATTAAATGGTGATTAGAACTAAAACTAAATAACATAAAATGATATTCCTAAAAGAAAACGTCTAAATATAAGATTGATGACAAATTAAATATCAAAAGAAATACAAACGTTCTGATACACGAAGTTAAAAATCACACAACACCAGGTTATAGTCCAACAGGTTTATATGGAAGTACAAGCTTTCGGAGCATTGCTACCTGATGAAGGAGCGGCGCTCCGAAAGCTTGTACTTCCAAATAAACCTGATGGACTATAACCTGGTGTTGTGTGATTTTTAACTTTGCCCACACCAGCCCAACACCAGCACCTCCACATTCTGACTAATGAAGCCAGGATGTCTTTGCAGAATTATATTTGCAGATACTTTCTATTTTGCTCAAAAATTGCACAATCTGCAGACAGTCAATCCACATAATATTTTATAAATTCCACTTTGGAAATAGAACCAGTCTGACTCAAGATTGGGATACAGAGATTCACACCTTGAATGTATTGTCTGAGCTGAGATGTCACTTTTTTTTTAACCTTGAGTTATCTCAAGAATACGACTTAAAAGAAGTTCTGGGATTTAAATATGAATGAAACAAAACTTGCAATCCATTCTAAAAGATGAAAAACTTAACAACAATCTAGGTTTGTTCAATATATCATTTCAGTTGCATGACACTGTAATATTTTGCTATAAATTCTGTCTTATGGTCCTGCTCCACAACTACCTGATGGAGGAGCAGTGCCCTAAAAGCTAGTGCTTCCATACAAACCTGTTGGACTATAACCTGGTGTTGCATGATTTTTAATTCTGACAAATGAAGACAGAGTGTCATACAAGAGTCAATTGAGGATAATCAAATTGATTTTGGTATGTTGTAATGAATTAAAATCCTGTTATATTTTTATATCTGTGGGCAGATATGGTAAATGACATGGAGTTAAGAATTAAGCTGGATTTTAAGATGTAGTTTAGAGGCAAGCTGTAGCCAAAATATGTTTAAAATATATAATAGAAAAGGAACATATCATCTCTTGCAAACGTACGTATTGATTATTTTCAAAGTACATCAACATTAGTATCTGGATTTATCTTATTGCTATTTTAAAATAATTTGCCTGCAAACAAATCTATGAGATTTTGCCGAAATGTAATAGTTTAGTGGTGTAAAAGTTTTTAGAATGGTGAACATCCCATGTGGTGTATGTTGGTTTTAATAGTTAATTTGTTCAAACAAAGTCACCATCGTTGTACCAGACCATAGGCTGTTCCTTTGTTCGAGAGAAAACTGGTGGTGCTTTAAGCAGAGGGTTACCAAATCTCAAGTGAGGGGATGTGTTGAGAAGCAAAGTCCTTCATGGTGGCCTCAGCAGAATCCACCCTGTAGACATCAGCATGCATTGCAAACCAGTCATCCAGTCAAATTAGCTATCCAACCCTCCTTTTGTATTATTTACTCATGGCTGGAATTCATCGCTGGCTAGGCTAGCATTTATTTCCCATACCAGAGGTGGATATGAGTCAACCACATTTGCAGTGGGTCTGGAGTCACATATAATCCAGATCAGGTATGGTGGCAGTTTCCTTCTCTAAAAGACATTTGTGAACCAGATGGGTTTTTCCTGACAATCGACAATGGATTCATGGTCATCATTAGACTCTTAATTTAAGATCCTTACTGAATTCAAATTGTACCATCTCCCAAGGTGGGATTCGAACCTGGATCCCCAGAACATTATATGGGTTTCTAGATTAACTAGGCCATTGCCTCCACTTTTGACAGCTAGAAAGAGGGGCTCTGTCTTGAGTGAACAGGGTAAATAGTGAAAGGATAGTTATAAGGTATATAGCGCATATCCGAGTTAGTGGGAACTTAAAACTTCACAATTTGTCTTTCATCTTAAGAGACTTGTGTACATATACCTCCAGGTAACTCTGGTCCTGCACCCATTTTGAAATTGTATTATTTAGTTCCTAAAACCTTTTCATTTTTTCCTCCAAGTCAGGGTGAAAGGGAAGACTGGTAGGTATAGTGAATGCTGGATGACTAAAGACATTGAGGGTTTGGTTAAGAAAAAGAAGGAAGCATATGTCAGGTATAGACAGGATAGATCAAGTGAATCCTTAGAAGAGTATAAAGGAAGTAGGAGTATACTTAAGAGGGAAACCAGGAGGGCAAAAAGGGGACATGAGATAGCTTTGGCAAATAGAATTAAGGAGAATCCAAAGGGTTTTTACAAATATATTAAGGACAAAAGGGTAACTAGGGAGAGAATAGGGCCTCTCAAAGATCAGCAAGGCAGCCTTTGTGTGGAGCCACAGAAAATGGAGGAGATACTAGATGAGTATTTTGCATCAGTATTTCCCATGGAAAAGGATATGGAAGATATAGAGTGTAGGGAAATAGATGGTGACATCTTGCAAAATGTCCAGATTACAGAGGAGGAAGTGCTGGATGTCTTGAAATGGTTAAAGATGGCTAAATCCCCAGGACCTGATCAGGTGTATTCGAGAACTCTGTGGGAAGCTAGAGAAGTGATTGCTGGGCCTCTTGCTAAGATATTTGTCTCATCGATAATCACAGGTGAGGTGCCAGAAGACTGGAGATTGGCAATCGTGGTGCCACTGTTTAAGAAGGGCAGTAAAGACAAGCCAGGGAACTGTAGACCAGTGAGCCTGACCTCAGTGGTGGGCAAGTTGTTGGAGGGAATCCTGAGGGACAGGATGTACATATATTTGGAAAGGCAAGGACTAATTCAGGATAGTCAACATGGCTTTGTGCGTGGAAAATCATGTCTCACAAACTTGATTGAGTTTTTTGAAGAAGTAACAAAGAAGATTGATGAGGGCAGAGCAGTAGATGTGATCTATATGGACTTCAGTAAGGCGTTCGACCAGGTTCCCCATGGGAGACTGATTAGCAAGGTTAGATCTCAAGGAATACCGGGAGAACTAGCCATTTGGATACAGAACTGCCTCAAGGTAGAAGACAGAGGGTGGTGGTGGAGGGTTGTTTTTCAGACTGGAGGCCTGTGACCAGTGGAGTGCCACAAGGATCAGTGCTGGGTCCTCGACTTTTTGTCATTTACATAAATGATTTGGATGCGAGCACAAGAGGTACAGTTAGTAAGTTTGCAGATGACACCAAAATTGGAGGTGTAGTGGACAGCGAAGAGGGTTACCTCAGATTACAACAGGATCTGGATCAGATGGGCCAATAGGCTGAGAAGTGGAAGATGGAATTTAATTTAGATAAATGCGAGGTGCTGCATTTTAGGAAAGCAAATCTTAGCAGGACTTATGAACTTAATGGTAAGGTCCTAGGGAGTGTTGCTGAACAAAGAGACCTTGGAGTGCAGGTTCATAGCTCCTTGAAAGTGGAGTCGCAGGTAGATAAGATAGCGAAGAAGGCGTTTGGTATGCTTTCCTTTATTGGTCAGAGTATTGAGTACAGGGTTGGGAGGTCATGTTGTGGCTGTACAGGACATTGGTTAGGCCACTGTAGGAATATTGTGTGCAATTCTGGTCTCCTTCCTATTGTAAAGATGTTGTGAAATTTGAAAGGGTTCAGAAAAGATTTCCAAGCATGTTGCCAGGGTTGGAGGATTTGAGCTATTGGGAGAAGCTGAACAGGCTGGGGCTGTTTTCCCTGGAGCTTCGGAGGCTGAGGGGTGACTTTATAGAGGTTTACAAAATTATGAGAGGCATGGAAAGGATAAATAGACAAAGTCTTTTCCTGGGGTCGAGGAGTCCAGAACTAGAGGTTTATGGTGAGAGGGGAAAGATATAAAAGAGACTAAGGGGCAACCTTTTCACGCAGAGGGTGGTATGTGTATGGAATGAGCTGCCAGAGGAAGTGGTGGAGGCTGGTACAGTTGCAACATTTAAGAGGCATTTGGATAGGTATATGAATAGGAAGGGTTTGGAGGGACATGGGCCTGGTGCTGGCAGGTGGGACTAGATTGGGTTGGGATATCTGGTGGGCATGGACAGGTTGGCCCGAAGGGTATGTTTCCATGCTGTGCATCTCTACTCTATATCACTTGCCAATCTCAGCATTAAACTTCATCTGCTATGTTTCTGCTACTTTTAACCAATCTGTCTATGTCTTCCTGAAATCTCAGAGCACTGATCCAACCTGACAAAGGAACAGTGCTCCGAAAGCTTGTACTTTCGAATAGATCTGTTGGACTATAACCTGGTGCTGTGTGATTTTTAACTTTGTCCAACCTAATCCAACATGGACCCTTCTCATCATTCCTGAAATCTATTAGAATTCTCTCACTGTTTACTACAAAATGTGAATTTTACCATCATGCATACTGGTCTACTAATAAAAGATTGTAACTGTTATAGAAAAATGTTAGAATTAGTAGATCTACCTATACCTGAAATGAGAAACTACAAGTTAATGCTTATCGACGTCACTGCATTGAAACAGTTCAGCATACAAATTTAAGATTCAACATTTTTGTTCTACGTAATGTTATAACATTGATGAGAGGCATTGAATTTTTAGATACACATGCTTAGCTAGTCTTTGTGTGACTGGCAACAATTTTCTAACTGGCATGTTTTTTGGAAAATGTCTGTCTCAGAAATAATTGGTTAACAGTGTGTAGGTCTTGCCTGGTTTAAGTCATGTAACATTAAGCTGAACAACAGCATCGGGGAAAAAGAAACATTGTCAATGGTAAATTAAAGAGAGAATCATATATCCAGTTAGTATAATTTTCCTGCAACACTGCATAAAAGTTTAGATATAGAATTGGCCTGTTTGTGATAATGCTCACATTTTATTGGAAAAAAATCGCAAAACTTGTTGTTTGATGTTTTAAATGTAGTTACCTTTCATTACGCTTGATTTGGATTTTGCTTCATTAATTAATTGCATGTGTCTGACATCATCCTATAAGACAACTAGGAATTAAGTAATAATTAAGTGTAATCTAACTAAATTAGGCCCAGTCATGGTTTGTAGCATTGCTAAATATGTGTGCAGTTATGACTATTCAACATTTTTAGCCCTCCTTGGGAAAAATACTCAGTCATTTAACCTGCATGTATGTGTTCTGTTGCTTATAAATTGACTATAATTTGTAGAATTACTATATGTCCTTAAAATGCTGTATCAGTTTGAAATAGACTTAATCAACAACTTATATGACATCAGTAATGCAGTAAATGATTACAATTAACATACTTTCAGTAACATAAAGGGCCAAATATCAAATAAATTGTCAATGTGTGTAATTATAGGGTTAGTGCCATTTTTCAGGTCAAATCAAATCTTACTTCATCTCATTGATAAAATCAATCACCTACCCATGTATAAAGTAGCTTTTTGTTATACATAACTTAGACTTGTAACTGTACCAAACTTGTCATAATTAAAGTTCTAGATTTTTTTAAGATTAGGAAACTTATTTTGCAGGATTAATATTTTCAGTATTATTCCATTCGAGCAAAAGAAAGGACAAGATAAATTAAAACTGAACAACTGAGGTTGGATTTCATAGTCTGCAGATTGCAAAAGTTGTTACATGATTTCAAAGTTTAGGGAAAAAGTGGCTCAAAATCGAGGATGATTAATGAGTCTCAGACTAGACCACTTTGACGGCAACACAAGACCATCGGAACAGAAGTAGGACATTTGGTTCATCGGGTCTACTCCTCCATTCCATGAGATCATGGATGATCTGATGATCCTCAACTCCATTTGCCTGCCTTATTCCCAGAAGCTTTGATTATCTTCCTAATTAAAAATCCATCTACTTCAGCCTTGAATATACTTAACAATGCAACCTCTGGAGCCCTCTGCAGTGAAGAATTCTGTAGCTTCATTACCCCTCCTGTTAAAATTCCTCCTCATTTCTGTTTTAAATGAGCGACCCCTTATGCTGAGATTATAATCTCTGGGCCAAGACTCTCCCAAAAATGGAAACAAGCTCTTTGCATCAACTCCCTGCCCTAGAATCTTGTATGTTTCAAGAAGGTCTTCTCTCATTCTCCTAAACTCTAATGAGTATTACCGCAATTTACTCAACCTCTCCTCATAAGTAAATCTCTCCATGCCAGTCATCAGTCTAGTGAACCTTCTCCAGATTGCCTCTAATACTGGTATATCCTTCCTTTACAAAGTGTGGTGGCCATGCCAATGGCATTTCATCCCTCAAAATAATGATCACATTATTATTTTAACCACACGTTTTCGGTGGTTTCAGAGTGGGAGAACAAAATGTATTGGGAAATCTGTAAAGTTATATCCAACACCAACCACACACACACACACACATATGAACAATGATGAGATTTAGAAAGCATTCATTCACATAGAAGACATATTGAAATCAGTCTAAATTGTTTAATACAACTAAAGGCGGACAACTTGACTATCTACTCCCACCTTAACTCCTACTTAACTATCTACATATAAGACTTTCCTAGCAAAATTAGGTGCCACTTAAAAGGCAAGACTCTGGTTAAAGGAATGTTGAAATCAGACATTGAAGAACTCTAACTTTCTGGCATTTCTAATATTCATAGTAATTTTACTTATTTTCTAATGTTTTTGACCTCAATATCAGTCAA
The DNA here is from genome assembly GCF_020745735.1 of Hemiscyllium ocellatum. NCBI lineage: Eukaryota > Metazoa > Chordata > Chondrichthyes > Orectolobiformes > Hemiscylliidae > Hemiscyllium > Hemiscyllium ocellatum. The sequence continues at coordinate 40,512,398 of NC_083418.1, forward strand.
GGATTTTCCTTTCAACACTTGAAGTTATGCTTCACCTCAGAAAACGAAATTATCTTACATGCTAGAACCAGTTCGAGACACCACGTTTAATGTTGATGCTGTAGCTGTGAATATCACTCACCATTGATCTGGAGTTTTATGCTATAGGTTTAGGATGTCTCTGGGGACATTAGCAATATTTTTTTCATGTAAATGAGTCACCTCAGCATTAACTGCCAGAGCTATCCTGAAGATCAACCTGAAAAAAAGCACTGTAATTTTACCATGTGGCAGCATCCCTTAATACCCAATGACTGGACCCACATAGTGAAATGTGACTCTTACATAATTCTGCTACCAACATCAATAAAAAAAAGGTTACAAATCTTTCCATGTGCTGAGATTATAATCTCTGGGCCAAGACTCTCCCAAAAATGGAAACAAGCTCTTTGCATCAACTCCCTGCCCTCGAATCTTGTATGTTTCAAGAAGGTCTTCTCTCATTCTCCTAAACTCTAATGAGTATTACCGCAATTTACTCAGACCAACAGTGCTGAATTATTCCTGGATGCTGCCAGAAGTCTTAGAAGGAGGAATGCAACTGATTAACCTTTTTTGATGGCATGGCATTATTCATGAACAATCTTCTCGCTGCTCTATTGACCCTTGCTTTACTAACTGATGGAAGATGTCTTGAAGACTGAAAAATTCACGTTAAGCGACTACAAGAAAATTATTTTCAAAAACAAAAATAGAAATTGCTCAAAAAGCTCAGCAGGTCTGGGCAGCATCTGTGGAAAGAAATCAGAGTTAGTGTTTCGGGTCCGGTGACTCATTGTCAAAAGAAAATTACTTTGCAGGCCCCATAAGAATATCTGCATGCAGTAATAGACAAGTACACTTTGGAATCTCACAATAGGTATTGCCAATTGGAGCATCCTGTGGAAAGCTAAAGAGAATTTGGCACAGCAATATTTTGTTACTCTTTGATCCACTGCTGTTACTACTTTGTCAGACATGTGCTGCAAAATGATTCCAGTCACAATGTTCCATATTTGTTGTTTAATGATCTCCAGACCAAATCCTGGGTATTTTTCATGGTAGTGGTGGAATACACCAATCTTGTTCAATACTCCAAGGGTCACCAAAATGGCCTACTAAATACATTATCTATATCAGATTTTAAATTTTTTAAATATCAACTAGGTTTCTGATAAACATATTATTAAAACAGAACTTATTCAATGAAGAAAGCTAACAGACACAGTTAGTAAAATAGAAGAATACACACTTATCCCTCTAAATATCCCCATAATATACAAACACTTCAGGAAAAGAAGGAATAAAAATAGATTTCTCTGTAGAGAGTGGCTTTCTGAAAACAAATTGTTTGGCCAGTGCATTCTTCTTGCAGGTGAAAAGATAAAGCATCCAATGTTATGGTGTCCGTAGCTTTAATGTTGTTCGAGTGTGGTCAAGTCACTTAGTCATGTATATTCATCTCTTGGATCTTTTAGGAATGGCAAGTTGAAGACATGCAACATTGAGACGTTCCTCAAAATCACTCTTTCAGAAGAGCCAAGAGGGGAATTTCCCTTGTGTCTGAATGATGTGGGCAATGGCGAGAATGAAACAAAAGTAACTCTCAGATCAAGATAAAAAAGGTCTGATTTCCACTTCGAGGTTTTAACAGTGAGATGAGAATCTCACAAGTCAGTGGCGAAGGTCCTATGTGCATGCATTAACATCTCATTATTGCCTAATCTCACCACATTTTTGTGCAGGTTGCTATTTTCCCCAAGTACTGGTGAGAAACTATACAGTGACAATTCCCGACTTTAACTTGAAAGTCAGAATGATTACCAAGTGGCTGCAAATCTTCTCCAGGTCTCTGTCTTGGCCAGCATTCCCAAAACCATTTGTATCCTCTGTCCACTGCAGTTGGTATCAGCAAAGCACCAGCCTCAACACATCATCATGGCTCATTTGAGACTAACTTAGTACGGCACTCCAGTACTTGGAGCTCACCGACACCCTACATTGCAATATTGTGCTTCCAGGCTGTTTTGTGCACAGGTTACAGGCATGCATCTTATGAATTGCAACAGGTTCTATCTCAGTGTTGTTAGTTTGCTTTCTTATCGCTCATTCACTATATGCTCACTTAGATGTTCACTGAATCTTGTCTTAGCACAGATTAAAAAAAAAGCAGTTTTGATATATTCACCAGCACTAAACATCCAAAGGGCAGGACATGGTGGTGTACAGACAATGCCATATCCACTCACAGCACATGGTAGCAGCTCACACTGCACAGGTTTTAAGCAAATGACCATGTTTGAAAGTCTAAGGTAGTAGTCCTTAGTTCTGTCAAATGGAACTATGGTCAGTTAGAGAATGCTGCCACTCTCAGTCAAAAGCTTTAGCTACTGTCAGTCAGTCTGAACAGGGTCCAGGGATCCATGTCCTTACAGAATATAGGTAGGGCCACAGTCAGTCCTGCAAATCAAGGGCAAGGGATTACTTGTAAGTTGGTCAGGGAGCTGTAAGAAGTCAGTTGGAAGCTGTCCATCTTCAGTCAGGAAAGGTGATGAAGTATTCTGAGTGAATAAATATGAAGTTCAGATGGCAGGAATGTTTAATAGTTTGGTAGTGTTGTGTGGTGCGGGGTGGAGAGGGGGAGGGGGTTGATGAGAGCCAATGAGGAAATATGTAATCACGACTGTGATTGACTATGATCCTTAAGAGGTGGGTGCAGTAACAGAGTTAGAGGCAGTGCGAAGCAGCAGAGAAAAGATGCTGGCACTTCCCTTGTGGAACTCAGACGATCATTAACTCACTTGCAGCATTACTGCATGTTTCTCCTTACCATGAACATTGCACTGAGCTGGGTGGCTTCATCAGACCAGGCTCTCATTGTCTGGTGGCGTAATCTTCTCTGGTAGACCTGAGGTAAAAGTATAACCCTCCTCTCCATCAACCTCAACCAAAAGGACCTTCACGGTGCTTTCTGCAAAATGAAGTGCCAACTTGCCTCCTTCTGCCATGTAAGTCCCAGTTGAATACCAACTATGGGGAGCTCTGGCTTGGCAGCACTTGAACTCCTGTCAGTGAGGTTTATAAATAGCTCCTGTAAGATCCATGCACCAGCAAGCACTTCTGTCTCTGCTGAGCACAAGATCCACAAGAGCGTTGCCATGAAGGCTGGATGCATAATTATTGAGGGAGCATCAGAGAATCACATGAGAAAAGTTCCCAGGGTTCACAAAGGGAAGCCGTCATGAAAATTGATATTTAGTTAAAATATGGAAGACTGAACCCAAATGGTTCACCCTGATCTCAACTAGAGGGCCTTTCAGAAATAGGAAAGAATCAACTGTGCAGCTCTTCCTCATAGACTTCCCCTCACAAACTAAAGACCACATACCAAAACACTCTCCATTGAATCACTGTTCCAACACACCCAACATGGATCTACAGCCAAACATGCAGTTATCCGCCAGTCATATAATTTCTAGGAAGTCTTGTTAAAACAAATCTCCAATGAGCATGCTGATCTTTCAAAAAACTCATTTAAAGAAACTACTTCAGCTATTTCCACAAAACTTGAAATAAATTCATTTTTAAAAACTTAGGTCCTCCAAGAAATGTTAGACCTGAAACATTTTCTCTGCCTGCTGGAGCTGCAACATGCTGTGGAAGGATTGTTATAAATTGTGTCAGCATATCTCAAAATCACAAACCAGGGTATTGTGCAGGCAAACCAAAACTAACAAGAGTAGGATGTAATGATTTTAATTGGCTGTTACTTACATAAAGGAAAACATTGTCTTGTCTGTTCCCGTCTCTTTGAAAATGTATGTCTCATGTTTTCTCTGCTTTATTTCCAAAGTTAACGCTCTCTTTAGACTCTTGGAGGATAAATTGGATAGCCCTGAGAACAGATGTGACGTATTGTAATGTGCAGTAACCAGCTTCCATTCAATGTACAGCAGGCAGTAAACCAACTTAATGCTGCCTGCTCATTTGAATAAGTACTACATGCAGTTTATGCTAATTACACTGTTTGATGGCTGCATGCATCAGAAGGGGGCTCAAAATCAAATAGAGGTACAGCTAACAAATGAGGTGCTGAAGTGGCTTATGGTCAGATTTGACATGTCACTTTATCCCTCCCAAAGAGGTATTCATTAAAATGTCCACAAACAAAAGCAATAGCCAGGCACTTATTTCAGTTTGCATTAATGCCTTAATGATGTGGCTGTAAATGTAATTGTGTTGTCCTTGCTGCACTGCATAACGATTTGTCTGAGCCCTGTCTAACGGCAATGTGACTTTATTATTGATGTCACAGCACCTCAGCACAGACACTGTCATCACTAGTTATTTGATTCTGGTGAAAACTCTTCCTCGTTACGTGCAACAATACCACTGTATATCCTTTGCAGTAAGCTTGATGTAAGGTTTATGCTTTGATGACTAAATTAAGCAAGAGCTTAGCTAAATAGTTTAAAAAATCCAATGAATCATTGCAATGCTTTCATACTACATCTTTTCTATGGCTCATGGGTTATCAAGATCCACGTGAAGTCCTCTTGCTCTCAGTTTGTGACCTATGTACTTGGCTTCAGGCATCTTCAACTTTCTATTCACTGGTTTAGGTTCATCTGGCAAGCTTTTACAAGCAGTTAAAACAGATTCTGATCATGGTCTTCCATTGTTTCTCTACATCCATGGACTAGCAGATCATTGAAATTAGTTTCCATTCCAGCAGATCAGAGGTTATCTGTTGCAGTCTGTGTTGATCCTCTTCTGGAGCAGTGGAAATGCCAAACAACATGCTCAACCATCAATATCTTCACAATACATGGTCAGAGAACTATTGTTTTTATCCAGCTTCACTTGCTGGTAATCATATTAACCCTAACCATTCACAATAAGGGTAGGAGAGCTTCAATTTGATAAGTTGTGAAAAAATGTTTTCAACATTGGTATGGGATTCAAAACCTTATTGAGATCCTTTGGATCAATTTTCCAGGCCTTTTCACTACTATCATGCTGCAAATCCAATCCACGGAGTCATCACTTCTTAAAATTCTTTAAATTCTCTTTATTTTCTCTTCTTTTCCAGCACCTCAATCTTGTTCAAGAGTGAGAGCCTGCCCTCACGTGGTGGACAGTGAGTCAGACTTCTGACCTGGGGAATATCCCAATGACCAACTGTTTCCCAAAGAGTATGGATTCCTGAATTCCATTTCAGTTTGACAGAAGGATTCAGAAGAATGTCTCAAACTGAGCACTGCCGTAAAAACTCAGATTGTGTCATGCAGCATAAATTCAGCATAAACTCAGATTGTGTCATGCAGCATAAATTTCTGCAAGAGCAGATTATTGTCAACATAGTTGTGGACAGTGTTCCACAGGAGCTTGCAGAGTTTTAGAGCAGTCCAGCTGTTAGATTAATAGGTCTATTGAGACACCTTCCTGGGGCACTGGCAATGACTCCATTAAACTTGCTGTCATCTTTCTCAACTTTAAAGCAATCCTACTTTCCCATTACCTTTGCTTGTTTTCTTTCAGATAGTCAGGCTATCCTTGCCAGACATTTTGAGTACAGTCTGAAACCTGGCACTGAGCTGTTTGAGATCATCAGTAATTTTCCCCAGTGAAAGCCAGTTACCTTCACCAGTCATGTTGCAGCTGCTGCAGGATCACGACATGGGAGCTCTCGGACAGCAAAGGCACATACAAGATTGATACTAAAGAAATGCACCAAGGACGAAAAATAATATTTAGGTTCAACATTAATTATTTTAGATATAATTTGTTTTAGAATGTTTATTTTGTGTAAAGTTTTATTTTGGCATTATAGCCAAGTGGAGAATGATGGTCAGTGACAGGCAGAATGCAAAGTGTGGAATTATTCATTTATGAGGAATTTTAATTGCAGTTATTGGTAACATAGTCAAAAAGGGCCTGTACATGATGTTTTCTTTCTTATCCTTTTGACCCTTTTCTACTCACTATATAACTGGTCCCTTTACAATGACAAGGAATATAGCACATAGTATGTTCTCGCTGTTTGCATGTCTTTGGCAAAAGAGAAATGTTGTCAGCTTTCATTGATTAAACAGGTTCAGTGACCTCCCGAATGCAACATTAGAAGAAAGTTGTGAGGGTGTGTAAATTTCTCCAGGTCCAACTATGAAGGAACCAGATGCATGACCGTGATTAACTTCCCAGCCACTGGCCTTGTCTCATTTATTTTCTGTGTAACAGTGTATTCCAAAGGAAATGAGTAGTGTACTCATGTCTGGGGGGAATGTGTTTGTGCAGTAGCTTGAAGTCAACAAAATACCCTTAAGCAATGACCACTGTAGACTTTGGCATTGTTAAACAACTCTACAAACTAATATACACATAGCTTTGGAGCAACACGTAAATTAAATCATCCAGTAAGTAATCTGCATACAGCTGATGATTCCTTTGAATAGTGCTAGTTCAGGAAACGTGGAGGTAGGGGAAGAGGGAGGCCTGGAATCACTGCTAGTTTGGTGAGAAAGAGAGTTAGTAAGGAGAGGAGAGCAGGAGTTTAGAAAGCTGGCTGAAAGGACTGATTTTTAAAAAAATCAATAAGTAACATTATAACAGGACATGTTCACCATCTATTTACAGTTAAGAACACAAAAATAAATTAAAGTTATGACAGGACAGTTGGCTATTTGGAATATCAATCCTTTGGCGTGTGCCAATTGTGGCCACATCACATGACCGAGACCAGCTGCAGTAGCCAGAGCTCCAGCATTCAGAACTTGAGTGGATAGCACATTCACTGTAATTATACTGCAGCTTAGGGGCATGCAGGCAGATAGGGAATGGGTGACCACCAGTTGTGTTCCCTCTAACTTTCTTTCTGGCTACACAGGTTTCAGAGGTCCATGTGTGAACTGGATACCAATGTTGCAATTGGTGTGCTGACGATTAGTACAGTGTAGTAATGGGTTAATGCAGGAGTATCCTGAGATCCTGCACAAGTATCCATTTTCTCTTTTGGATTCTGGTGAGGAGATTGCATGTGATTGCAACAAGTTTCAGGCCCATAACAGTATAGGTGGGCCAGGAGAGAAGGAAGAAGAGAAGAACAGTACTGATAGGAGATTCATTAGTGAGGGGAATAGACAAATAGGTTGTAGAGAATTATATCTAACAAAGAAATTATGGAGAGGTGCGAGCAATATAGTTGTAATGGGGAGATTTAATTACCCAAATAAAGAGGGGATTAACAGTAGTGTTAAGAGCAGTGAGGAGCAAGCATTCTTAGGTTGCATTGAAGAGAATTCTCTGTGACAGTAGGTGTCTAATTCAAACAAGAAAGGAGACACTGCTAGATCTAGTTTTTGGGAATGAGATGGGCCATGTAGATCAAGTGTTTGTGAAGGAATATGAAGTGGGAAGTGATCATTGTATCAAAGTTTAGTAAAATGTAAATTTAGTAAAAATTTAGTATCATAAAATGATTACAAAGGACAATGGGCAATATAGAGCAAGAAAAACTTATTTTGCCAAGCACTGACTTCAATGGAACAAGTGGAGACTGGGATGAACAAACCAAAACCAAAGGTTGGCAGGAAAATCTGTAACTGAACAATAGCTACCTTTAAAGAGATGTTCAGATACAGTCAAACTGTATTCCCTTAAAAGGGAAAGATGTGATACGCAAATCCAGAGCTTCCTGAATAAAAGAGAGAGAAATTAAAATAAACAAGAGAAGGTATTAAATGCAATTGAGAACCAAGCTAAACACAAAATGTTCAAAAGTGAGTTGAAAAAGCAAATGAGAGGCAAAGAGGGTTAATGGAAATAAGACTTGTGGCTAACATAAAGGGAAACCCCAAAGTCTTCTAAAGGCACAAAGACTGGTAAAAGAGGGAATAGGGCAGTTTAGGAACAAAACGAAATACACATGGAAGTAGGAGGCAAAGCGATGAATACCCCTAATAAGGAAGCAGACCATGGTGACAAAGGAGGAAACTCAGTCATTAGAAAGGTTTAAAATTGGATAAGCTGTTGGTACTTAACAGTTGACAATGTCATATGATCAAATAAGATGCATTAAAGGATATTGAAGGAAACTGGATTGGAAACAGGCATTAGCCATAATCTTTCAGTCTTCCCTGACTTGGGGTTGGTGCCAGAAGACTGAAAAATTGCAAACATTTTGCCTTTATTCCAAAAATGTCACAAGGATAAGCCGAGCAATTCAGTCAGTTAAAGCCTAGACCAATCAGTTAACCTTCTGTGATGAGAAAACTTCGAGAAACAATCATTCAGGATAGAATTAATAATTGCATGGGCAAATATTGGTTAACTGGGGAAAGACAGAATGGAGTTTTAAGGGGAAGATCATGTTTAACTAATCTGCTAAAGTTTTTTGAAGAGGTCACATTGAGGGTAATGCTGTTGATATACATGGATTTCCAAAAGGTATTCAATAAGCACCATACAACAGATTTATGAGAATAATGGAATTAAAAGGAGAGTAGCAATGTGGAAATATAATTGACTGAGGGTTAGGGAACAGAGCAATGGTTATTGGATGTTTTTGGACAGGAGAAAAGTTGTATTGAGATCCTTGTTTTTCCTGATTGATATGAATGATTGAGATCTTGGAGTGCAGGGGATAATTTTAAAGTTTGCAGATGATGCAAAATTCAGAGGCATTATAAAGGGTGAGGAGAACAGCATGGAATTTCAAGGGAATTTGGACAATTTAGTGGAGTGGGTGGAAAAATGGTCGATGGAGGTCAACGTGAATAAGTGTGAGGTTATTCATTGTGGTAGAAAGCATATGGAGAGACAGTCCAAACTAAATGGTACTGATACAAAGGGACTTCAGGAATTGAAAGACTTCAATGTATGTGTGCATAAGTCATTGAGGGCTGAAGGTAGTATGACAGGTGGAGGGTAAGATTAATAAAGCATACAGTAGCCTCGGCTTTATTAATAGGGACATCAAGTACGAGAACAGTGAGATTATGCTGAACCTATATAAATCACTAGTTAGACTTTGGCTGGAACACTGTGTTCTGTTCTAGGGGCCATAATTTAGAAAGGAAGTGAATACATTTGCAAGACTGGAGAAGAGATTTAAGAGAATGGCATAGAAGTGGTATGGAATGGTATTCCAGGGATAAAAAATTTGCAGTTATGAAGATAGATTGGAGAAGATTGGGATTCCTTGGAGAGAAGTATATGAGGAGATTTGCCTGAAATTTTAAAAATAATGAGAGGTCTGGATAGAGTAGACAGAAATGGTTTCCGCTCATAAAATAATTAAGACGAAAAGGCACAGATTTAAAGCAAATTTGCAAAAGAAGTGAAAGTAAAATAAAAACAAAATTTTTCATATAACAAGTGGTTTGGGTCTGGAATACACTGGCTGCAAGTGTGACAAAGGCCGGTTCTGTCAAGGTATTCACAAGGACATTATATGCTTGATTAGAACTGAAGTAATGTGCAGAATTACGGGGAAAGAGCCCAGAGCCTTAATGCTCATTCAGAGTAAATATAGACACAGTGGATCAAATGGCATACTTCTGCACTGTAACATTCTATGATAAGATCCCTTCATTTTATGATGTAATTTTCTATTAGTTGTTCACCCCTTTAGAAAGAGGCACAGAAAGTTATAGAAACGTACAACATGGAAACAGACCCTTTGGTCCAACTCGTCCATGCCGACCAGATATCCCAACCTAATCTAATCCCATTTGCCAACACTTGGCCCACATCCCTCCTAATCCTTCGTATTCATATACCCATCCAGATGCCTTTTAAATGTTGTAATTGTACCAGCCTCCACCACTTTAGGAAGCTCATTCTATACACGCACCACCCTCTGTGTGAAAATGTTGCCCCGAGGTCCTTTTAAATCTTTTCCCTCTCACCCTGAATCTATGCCCTCTAGTTCTGGACTCCTCCACCCAAGGGAAAAGACCTTGTCTACCTATCTTATCCATGCCCCACATGATTTTATAAACCTCTGTGAGGTCACCCCTCAGCCTTCGATGCTCCAGGAAAAACAGCCCCAGCCTATTCAGCCTCTCCCTATAGCTCAAATCCTCCAACCCTGGCAACATCCCTGTAAATCTTTTCTGAACCCTTTCAAGTTTCACAACATCCTTCCAAAAGGAAGGAGACCAGAATTGCACACAATATTCCAAAAGTAGCTGAATCAACATCCTGTACAGCTGCAACATGACCTCCAAATTCCTATATTCAGTGCTCTGACAAATACCAAATGCCTTCTTCACTATCCTATCTACCTGTGACTCCACTTTCAAGGAACAATGAACCTGCACTCCAAGGTCTCTTTTTGTTCAGCAATGCTCCCCAGGACCTTACCATTAAATGTAAAATGCTCTGATTTGCTTTCCCAAAATGCAGCACCTCCTTTTTTTTGTTTGATGACATTGGGCACTTTAACATCTTCTTACCATTTAAATTGAAAGAAACTATACAGAGAATTCTGCATTACTACACACAATTGAAACTAAAGATAATTTGATGGCCTTTACTTTATTTTACAGGCTATCATACAAAGGTAGAAGATATCAACAACAAGATGTAATCTAACTCTGATCGAAATTCCACACTCTGGAGAAGGAGTCTGCTGAGTTTGGGGACATGTTTGAGCTGCAGATGAGTCATGTTTAGCTTCTCTTCTTATCATACCCTCTATCAACTCTCCATGAAACATATTATAAAACCATTGTGCCATTCCTGCACCAAGTGATTTATGAGCTACACTCCTCAGGAAACCATTCAAATCTCTATTCATTAACTTCTCTTGGATATATTCAGTGTATTGGTTAGCTCAGTTGGCTGGATAGCCAGCTGACAATGCAGAGCAATACCAACTATGTAGGTTCATTAACTTCTCTTGCATACTTTCAGTGTGTTGGTTAGCTCAGTTGGCTGTGCCAGCTGGCAATGCAGAGTAATACCAACTATGTGAGTTCAATTCCCACACAGGCTGAGGTTACCATGAAAGATTTTCTTTCTCACCTCTTCCCTCATCTGAGGTCATGGTGACCCTCAGGGTAATCCACCATCCATCGTAGCTCTCTCTCAGGAGAGAGCAGCTCTATGGTCTGTTTGGAGTATGGCAACATACTTACCTTACTTACATATTCAGGTCCAACTGAATCCAACACTGTCTGCATTTCAAAGAATGCAATGTTACTCACTATCTCAGTCCCAAAATCCAGACACATTGGAAAAACAAATGTGTAAATTAGGACGAGGAGTAAACTGAGTGATACAATGAAAATGAGTGCATAGGTACAGTGGTCATAGTGCAAAACAAAGAAGATATTGCTATCTTAAGGGTCAGGAAACATTGTTCAAGAATCTAGAATTCGAGATTTTACAGATGTTACTTATAAAAAAACAGGATATCTGTAGTTGACACAGATACAGGAGCAGATATAGGACACTGTCCTAAACAGCATTGTCCAGATTAGACAATCCACAAGCAGCATTTGTATATTACAAATGGTAAACAAATCTCGAACTAGCATGGAGAATGTACATGCACAACAGAGGTAGAACAAAGAACAATGCAGCACAGGAACAGGCCCTTTGGCTGTCCAAGCCTGAACCAACACATTTTGCTCGTCCACATAAAAACTATCGTCACTTACAGGCTCCATGTCTCTCTATTCCCTTCCTATTCATGTAGTCGTCCAGGTGCTTCTTGAATGCTGTTCTTGTGTCTACTCCCACCACTCTGCCAGCGTATTTCAAGCACTCACCATCCTTTGTGTGAATAATGTGCCTTGCCCATCTTTTTTAAACATTTCTTCTCACACCTGGAACCTGTGTTCCTTCGTAATTGACCCCTCCATCCTGGGAAAAAGCCTCATACTCTCCACTCTATCCATGCCATTCACAAACTTATAAACTTCTGTCAGGTCGACCCTCAACCTCCTGCATTCCAGTGAAAACAAACCCAGTCTAACCAACTTTTATTTATAGCTAAAATCTCCCATACCAGGCAACATCCTGGTAAAACTTTTCTGTACACTCTCCAAAATATCCAAGGTCCTGTGACAGAGGAGCCAAGAGTAAGCTGTCCTCTCATACACATTCAAACTCTCACAGAGTTATACGTAAGTTAAAAAGTTGGGTCTCAAAAAAATGTTGAGATTACCATGTGTGCCACATGGCAGTCAGAGTATGTGGCTGGAGGAATGATTTAGAAGGGAGGGATTCAGATTCATTCAACATTGGGATCAGTTCTGGGAAAGGTGGGACTGGTACAAGCAGGATGGCTTGCATCTGGGATGGGGTGGCATTTGCTGGTGCTGTGAGGGTGGGGTTAAACTAGAACAGCAGAGGAGTGAGAACCTAAGCAGGGAGACAGAGGAGGAAGAAACAAGGCTAAATATCAAAGACAGAAAGTAAGAAGCAAAAGTGGAAGGCAGAAAAAAATACAAGGGAGATCAGAATACAAGGGAGATAAAATAAAGCTCAAATGACTAACAAAATTAAAATAAGTCCAAAGGCTTTGCGTCTTAATGCACAAATCAGTTGCAATAAGCTAGATGAATTAGCCACACAAATAAATATAAATGATATATTTACAATTTCAGAGACATAGCTGGAGGTTGACCAAAGATGGGAATTGAACATCCAGGGATATTCATTATTTAAGAATGATGGACAAAAAAGGAGATGGAGCAGCATTGTTAGAAAAGGACGTTTAGTACAATAGTGAAGAAGGACATTGGCTCAGAAAATCACGATGTGGAATCTGTATGGGTGGAGATGAGAAACACCAAGAAGCAAAAATGTTGCAGAGTTGTCTATAAGCCCCCAAACATTACTGGAGATGTTAGAGAAGGCATTAAACCTGAAGCCATAGATGTATGCGATAAGGGTACAACAGTCATGGGTGACATTTAGTTTATATACAAATCAGATAAACTAAGCTAGCAAAGAGGAGGAGGATTTCCTGGAGTGTGAATGTAAGTTTTTTTAAGATTAATATATTAAGGAAATGACCTGAGAACAGGTTATTCCAGTCTGGAGACTGTGTAATGTATAAGGATTATGGCTAGGTTCTCATTGTTTGGAGTCCTTTGGGCAAGAGCAACCATAATACGGCAAAGTTCTTCATGAAACTTGAGAAGTAGTTGAATCAAAAGCTGGAATCCTGAATATAAATAAAGGGAATGAAGAAGGTATCTGGTGCAAATTGGCAAGGATGGATAGTGAAAACTTACTGAAAGGGTTGACGGTGGATAGGCAATGGCTAATGTTGTAACAGCATAGGTATGAATTGCAATACTTATCCATTCCTGTCTGGCACATAAAGAAAACAGGAAAGGTGGCTCAATCATGGCTGATAAAAGAAATTGGAGGTAATAATAGATCCAAAGAAGAGAAATATAATATTGTCAGAATAAAACAGCAAGCCTGAGGATTGGGAGCATTTTAGAATTCAGGAAAAGAGGGCAAAATGTTTGATAAAGAGGGGGAACATGCAGCATGAGACTAAAAACTGCAGGGAACATAAAAACTTACTGTAAAAGCTTCTATAAATATGTGTGAAGAAAAAAGTCAGTGAAGGCAACTGTTAGTCACTTCAAGATATAAACCAGGGAAATTATAATGGGAAACAAAGAAATGACAGAAGAGTTTAACATACCTTGGTTCTGTTTTAATAAGAAAGTACAAAAAAAAGTCACAGAAATTAATGAGGAACCCAAGGGTCCAGTGAGAGGAAGAACTGGAGGAAATCAATCTCGGTAAGAAAACAGTATGAAGGAAATTAAAAAGGTTAATAGCTGACAAATCACCAGGGCCTGATATTCTATATGCTAGTGTATCAGAGGAAGTGACTCCAGAGATATAAGATGCATTTGCGATCATCTTCCAAAATGCTATAGAGTCTGGAAGAGTTCCTACAGACTGGAGATTGGCAAATATAGTTCCACTATTTAAAAAGAGAGAGGAAAAAAAGCATTACAGATCTACCATCAATAATGGCGAAAATGTTAAAATCTATTATGAAATACATGTTAATGATAAGCATTAACAGGAGAGGTCAAAAACAGCATGGATTTATGAAAGGTAAAGCATGCTCAACTGGAGAGTAGATAATGGAGAACCAGTTGATGTGATAAAACATACAGCAGTACAGCACAGTACAGGCCCTTTGGCCCACGATGTTGTGCCGAGCAGTTATCTTGATAATGTTGGATTTTCAGAAGGCTTTTAATAAGGTCCACATAAGAGATTAACGGTAAAAATTAAAGTACATGGAATTGAAGAAAATACATTAGATGGGAATAAGTTGTTTTTTTTTCCCAGCTCGTAGGCAATGATTAGTGAAGTATAAGGATCAGTGCTTGGGCCCAGCTATTCACAACATATACAAATGGGAACCAAATGCAAAATTCCTAAATTTGCTAATGACAAAACTGGGCAGGATTGAGAGTTGTGAGGAGGTCCTACAAGGAGGCTAAAGGGGAATTTAGACAAGTTGAGTGAGTGGGCAAACACATTGCAGAGGAGGTACACAATGGCTAAATGTAAACTTATACACTTATGTGAGGAAAACAAAAAGGAACAGTATTATTTAAATAGTGACATCCAGCAACATCAGGTAGTTACTTGCTTACCATTGTGACTGTCTCTTGGGAATAAAAATTGCAAACATTCACACAATCAAAAAACATGCGTAGGCCACTTGACCCTTCAGCCTGCTCTGTCTGATCTGATTTTTACTTCAGTTCTACATTCCTACATATTCCTGATATTCATTCACTCCCTTGAATCTATAACCAATAAGCTACCTATCTCTGCCTTAAAAATATTTAAAAGTTCAGCACCTGCTGCCTTTTTGGACAGGAACTCCAAAGACTCACGACCTTACCATTGAGCATATGGGGCTGATGCTGACAATTGTAAGACTTGGCATGTTGGGGTGTGCTGGCAAACATTTGAGAGCCAACAACAGGGAGGAGCACATGTAAGAAATTTAAAGGTAAAATACAGGACTAGCAGCAAACAACCCAAAACATGGAACAACTACCTCAAATAGAGCAGTTCCATAAAATCTGGGACTGTTAGTCACCCTGTCACCCACCTCTGCCTTCATTGGATCAGCACACAAACATCCTGTTCATGTTCAATACCTATTGACCCAAGTATTTTCTAAATTTCAGGGCTCACTTTCTGGCCCTTGTTGTTGGTTGGCTATCCCCACAGATCCTTCAGGACTGGGTGGTCTTCTGTCCAGTCACCATTGCTGCCCATGAAGAGGTGAATCTCAGGACCCAAAAGCTACCTTTCAGCTGGAAACATTTTGGATATCTGATTGTTTCGATGTTTGGATTTCCAGAATGAGGAGGTCAGTGTAGTTTGTTTTCTTCTGCAAATTACAAGAGAACAAACTGATGACTCAATCAAAATGGTTGCCATGCTTCATGGAGTTAGCTTATATCATAACAACAATTATACATCTGATATGGGCATAGATTTCAAAGAATTACAGATATATTAAAATCACTACATAGTTAACAGGTTAAGATGAGAAAAACAAAATAATAGTTCGACAAAAGTTACTTTATTACTGTCTCAAATAACTGCTTCACTGTTATCTAGCGTCAGCTTTCTCACTTTAATTATTTTAGTTCCAACAAACTTTCCACTCAAGTCAGTACCATCTCAAAGATGTAGGGTCACAGCAGTCAATTAATTTCTCTGCTCCAGCAGAGGCCACACTCTCCCCTCTACTCACCGTACTCTGCTACTGCAACCAACTTCCCCAAAAGGCTCATGGTCTACCACTCTCACTATTGCCTACCACACAAGCTGCCCACCTCCCAATTCCATTAACCCTGCATGCCCTCTGCACTGCCAACTAATTCCTTCATAGCACTTCACTAAACGCTTTGCCACCCACTTTCATCTCACTCACTTCCTCCCTCTCTCTGATTCTAGAAGACAATCCACAATAAGACAGAAGGGGACTGGATGGGCAGAGGGATTTACAACATTAGACTCCTCGGGCCTCATGAGGAGAAAATCCTGGCTCTCCCAGGAGGAAATGAGGATCATTTCTTTGGCGATGCCAAACAATTAATTTCCCTTTCTTCAACACCAATTCTAACCAACTGCTGCGATAATGTCTGTCTCTCTTTTGTCTCATGGGCACTACTGACATGACAATCAAGTGGGCGAAAGTGGGTACTGCAGATTCTGGAGATTAGACTCAAGGTTAGAGTGGTGCTGGAAAAGCACATCTTTAAGATGACAATCAAGTGGCCAACTCTGCCAGAAGCAACCTTCTTATACTCTGAGGATGAGAATACCAAGACAATATCAATAAGGCTGCTTCCTACAGCCCCATCAGCTCAGGTGCTGACATCTTGTTGGGAATGTTAGCCTGAAAATGTTTGAAGAGCTCAAGCTGGTGAGCACCTCTCTGAGACAGCTCTGCACCAAGCTGTGAAAGAGATGTCCTAATCTGATGCCACTCACAATACTGCCAGAAACCAGGCAATTACTCAGCCTCAGGCAGGAGTGATATCAGCGATCATCCACATACACAGGAAGGAACAGGAGCTGCAAACAGGTATGTGGGATGTAATGGCCTCTATTGCCCAGTAATTAGAGCATAGAATCATAGAGATGTACAGCACGGAAACAGACCCTTCGGTCCATCCCGTCCATGCCGATCAGATATCCCAACCTAATCTAGTCCCACCTGCCAGCACCAGGCCCATGTCCCTCCAAATCCTTCCTATTCATATAACCATCCAAATGCCTCTTAAATGTTGCAATTGTACCAGCCTCCACCACTTCCTCTGTCAGCTCATTCCATACACGTACGACCCTCTGCGTGAAAAATTCACCCCGTAGGTCTCTTTTATATCTTTCCCCTCTCACCCTAAACCTATGCCCTTTAGTTCTTGACTCCCCCACCCCAGGGAAAAGACTTTGTATATTTATCATATCCATGCCCCTCATAATTTTGTAAACCTTTATAAGGTCACCCCTCAGCCTCCGACACTCCAGGGAAAACAGCCCCAGCCTGTTCAGCCTCTCCCTATAGCTCAAACCTTCCAACCCTGATAACATCCTTGTAAATCTTTTCTGAACCCTTTCAAGTTTCACAACATCTTTACAATAGGAAGGAGACCAGAATTGCATGCAATATTCCAACAGTGGCCTAACCAATGTCCTGTACAGCCACAACATGACCTCCCAACTCCTGTACTCAATACTCTGACCAATAAAGGAAAGCATACCAAACACCTTCTTCATTATCCTATTCTCCTGCGACTCCATTTTCAAGGAGCTATGAATCTGCACTCCAAGTTCTCTTTGTTCAGGAACAATCCCTAGGACCTTACCATTAAGTGTATAAGTCCTGCTAAGATTTGCTTTCCCAAAATGCAGCACCTCACATTTATCTGCCACTTCTCAGCCCATTGGCCCACCTGGTCAAGATCCTGTTGTAATTGGAGGTATCCCTCTTCACAGTCCACTACACCTCCAATTTTGGCATCATCTGCAAATTTACTAAACTAACTATACCTCTTATGCTGACATCCAAATCATTTATATAAATGACACAAAGTAGTGGACCCAGCACCGATCCTTGTGGCACTCCACTGGCCACAGGCCTCTAGTCTAAAAACAACCCTCCACCACCACCCTCTATCTTCTATTTTTGAGCCAGTTCTGTATCCAAATGGCTAGTTCTCCCTGTATTCCATGAGATCTAACCTTGCTAACCAGTCTCCCATGGGGAAACTTGTCGAATGCCTTACTGAAGTCCTTATAGATCATATCTACCGCTCTGTCCTCATCAATCTTCTTTGTTACTTCTTCAAAAAACTCAATCAAGTTTTTGAGACATGATTTCCCACACACAAAGCCATGTTGACTATCTCTAATCAGTCCTTGCCTTTCCAAATACATGTTCATCCTGTCCCTCAGGACTCCCTCCAACAACTTGCCCACCACCACCGTCAGGTTCACTGGTCTATAGTTCCCTGGCTTGTCCTTACCACCTTTCTTAAACAGTGGCACCACGTTGGCTAACCTCCAGTCTTCCAGCATCTCAGCAAAGGGCCCAGCAATCACTTCCCTAGCTTCCCACAGAGTTCTAAGGTACACCTGTCAGGTCCTGGGGATTTATCCACCTTTATGCGTTTCAAGACATCCAGCACTTCCACCTCTGTAATATGGACATTTTTCAAGATGTATCCATCTATTTCACTACTTTTTATATCTTCCATGCCCTTTTCCACAGTAAATACTGATGCAAAATACTTGTTTAGTATATCCCCCATTTTCTGCGGCTCCACATGAAGGCCACCTTGCTGATCTTTGAGGGGTCCAATTCTCTCCTTAGTTACCCTTTTGTCCTTAATGTATGTGTAAAAGTTCTTTGGATTCTCCTTAATTCTATTTGCCAAAGGCATCTCATGCCTCCTTTTTGCCCTCCTGATTTCCCTCTTAAGTATACTCCTACTGCTTTTATACTATTCTAAGGATTCACTCGATATATCCTGTCTTCCTTTTTTTTCTTAACCAAACCAGCAGTTTCTTTAGTCACCCAGCACTCCCTATACCTACCAGTCTTTCCTTTCACCCTGACAGGAATATACTTTCTATGGATTCTCATTATCTCATTTCTGAAGGATTCCCATTTTCCAGCCCTCCCTTTACCAGCGAACATCTGCACCCAATCAAATTTTCAAAGTTCTTGCCTCATACTGTCAAATTGGCCTTTCTTCAACTTAGCACTTCAACTTTTAGATGTGGTCTATCCTTTACCATCACTATTTTAAAACTAATAGAATTATGGTTGCTGGCTCCAAAGTGCTCCCTCACTGATACCTCAATCACCTGCCCTGCCTTATTTCCCAAGAGGAAGTAAAGTTTTGCACCTTCTCTAGTTGGTACATCCACATACTGAATCATAAAATTTTCTTGTGCACACCTAACAAATTCCTCTCCATCTAAACCCTTAACACTCTGACAGTCCCAGTCTATGTTTGGAAAGTTAAAATCTCCTACCATAACTACCCTATTATTCTTCCAGATAGCTGAGATCTCCTTACAAATTTGTTTCTCAATTTCCTCTGACTATTAGGGGGCCTGTAATACAATCCCTTTCTTATTTCTCAGCACCACCCAAATAATTTCCCTGTATGTATTTCTGGGAATATCTTCCCTCAGCACAGCTGTAATGCTATCCCTTATCAAAAACGCCACTCCCCCTCCTCTCTTGCCTCCCTTTCTATCCTTCCTGTTGCATTTGTATCCTGGAACATTAAGCTGCCAGTCCTGTACATCCCTGAGCCACGTTTCCATCATTGCTATGATATCCCAGGCCCATGTTCCTAACCATGCCCTGAGTTCATCTGGCTTCCCTGTTCGGCCCCTTGCATTGAAATAAATGCAGTTTAATTTATTAGTCCTACCTTGTCCCTGTCTGCCCTGACTGTTTGACTCACTTCTGTTCTCAACTGTACCAGTCTCAGATTGGTCTCTTTCCTCACTATCTCCTTCTTGTACAGGTCACTTCTACCCCAAAAGAGATTCCAATGATCCAAAAATGTGAATCTTGCTCCCATACCCAGTTCTTCAGCCAGGCATTCACCTGCTCTTTGCGACAGTGCGGCAAATCTTTCGACCATTTATCTGTCTTGATAGACAGGTTGATGTCTGCCATGGAGAGCCAGGCCCAGCAACCTCAGGGTTTGCTCGAGGAACACACACCAATACTTGATTATCACAGCCACTGCTCCTTAGGACTGAAGGCATGTTGATGGAGAGAATGGGGAGCCTGGTGCACTCTCCAAAACTCAAAAGCTTTTATCATCATGCTGATTAAATGTTAAATGTGGTAAATGTAAATAATTTAACAGAACACATAGTAATTGCCTTGAATTTACTTCTTACCCAAATAGGTGAAAGTGAGGACTGCAGATGTTGGAGATTAGAGTCGAGAGTGTGGTGCTGGAAAAGCACAGCAGGGCAGGCAGCATCCAAGGAGCAGGAAAATTGCAGTTTCAGGCAAAAGCCCTTCATCTTCTTGACTTCTTATCCAAATGTCAATGCATGGTGCCACTTTTAAAAGGTTTAGAAAACTCTGCAAAACATTTCCCTAGTGATTTCCATAAACCTGGAGAAAAATCACTGTTGAGTCCCTAGAAATATATATAGCTTGTAACTTCTAGGTGGTCAGGTTTGTGAGAGGCTTGCTGCAGATTTTAGACAGTCTTACAGTACACCAACATCATCAACTCACATTTATGTAGTGCATTTAATGTAGTAATCTGTTCCAAGGTATTGTGGCACACACCAGTTGAATTAATGGCAAAGTTAGACATGCGCTGACATCACCCTCTGCAATCACTGTCAGAAAGGCTCCACACCAGGCACACAGGTTCAACTCATTTACTTTGTTCTGTGGAAACAAAGCTATACAATCTTAATGATTCTTGGTTTGTAAAGAAAGCTCTGCAGGGTGCAAACTACTATCTGATTTAGGCCTTTTAAAATATTATATCGGAATCCCAAATCTAAAGGTTTTGTAATCTTGCAGCACTTTAAAAGAAAATAATAAACCTGTCAGTGATTTTCAAATGTTTAATGAAACTGGGGGTTCCTTGCTGTGTCATAAACCACAAGAATGAAGTATAGTCACATTCTAAAATTAAAGGCACTCCCATATATTTTGCAACCGGGTATATTACTTTTAAATTATTTTTTTTTTCCTTCTGTGGTGCCTCACTGTACCAGGTACACCCTCAAAAATGGATTGGAATCTTACAATATTCTCATGGTCTCTGTCAAGTTAAAAACAATTCTGTATTCTAACTGTTCTCAGTGATATTGCACATAGCACTCTGAACACTGTCATGATACACTTTTTAAGAATCAGTTCAAAAACTAAAATTAATGGCTTTCTTTTTTTACTAGACCAACCACTAAACCATTTGACCAATTTGACAAATAAATGACAAAATTTGCCCACAAGGGCCAGTGTAACAATTACATAAAATGGTAGGGAACTAAAGCAAATAGTGTCAGCAGAGATAATACATACTAGCCCCATGGTGCCCACCTTTTTTTGAAAGATCTGTATTTTTTAAATATTTAACTTGTTATGACACACCTCTGGAGCAGGCCAGATTTGAACCTGAGCCTCCTAGGTCAGTCAGGGACACTACCAGAGTGCCACAAGGGCCCCACCTTCTCTTGTCAATACGTGCTTGGAAATGAACTGAAATTGAACTAGATTAATTTAAGATATCTGGTGGGCATGGGCGAGTTGGACCAAAAAGTCTGTTTCCATGCTGTACATCTCTATGACTCAAATGACTGGCCAGATATAAAGGGGAATAAGGGGAAGCTGGTATGTGTAAATTAGTATTTAATAAATATTAATAATTTTGGCTTGATGAAGCAAGTGAGGAATGAATTACACTCTGCATGAGTGTGATATGTTGTGAAAATTTTCTGACAGGAAGAAAGCTATGTGGCCCAAATCAAATGTGAGATCTTTGATTTATGGTGGACATGAGGTCAAAGGCTTTTTATAAAAGACAAATCAATATTTTAAAATGGTTAATTGCATTCTGATAAATTGGGCCCAGTATTCACAAAAATATGATTTTGCATCCAGAAAGGATACCGGATAAGATGTTTGATTGGACATTTAAACCGACTAGGATGAGACCTGATGCCTGTTAATGAAGTATGGGAATACATAACTATGATTAAAAAAAAATCCTAATTTCAGGGAGTCTTAAGAGCAAATAAAATATCAAAGAAACAAAATCTAGAAAAATGGGCAATCTTGCTTTGTAGACATCAGTTTTCCCAGAAGATATAAACCTTTTAAGTGCTGCTTCACATGGCAACCTTTTGGATAGCTACTTGAGTACAGCAAGGTTTAACATAGGCTTGGTGGAAATAAATAGCTAATATTTGTTGGTCTGAGAAACCAAGAAGCTAAAATGCCTGTTCAATGTAATTTAGTTGCTGAAACACTGGCATTAGCAGAAACTACAGATACAAGGGTGTATCTAATATTTTAACAGAAATCACAGATAAGGGGCAATCTGAGAAAGCTTCACCCACAGAGTGTTATGTGGAGAACCATTCTTTTTGAGATAATGAATATTTGACAAAAGCTGTTGCTGAGAAAAAGAATTGGAGATTTACTTTGTTGTACTTCTTCTCATGACCATGAAGAAAAGGAGATTTCCAAAAAGAAGTGGGTAATGCATCTCATCTCTTGTCAGACTGTTATACAAAAAAGGTGTTTCCTTCAAGAAATTATTGGAAGCTTTGAAGAGGGTAGTATGAGGAATTACAAACACATGGAGAAACAAAAATCAATTTTTGTTTGGGTTACTCTGTGGTTAAAGATCTATTTCGTATATAAGGTGGATTATGGAAAGTTGATGTATGGAATAATAAGAAAAGATATTTATTTGTTTTCATTATTTTTGTTGAAGGAATGTCTTAATGTCTACAAAGGGTTTTTAATTCTTTTCTCCTTCTGTTTCCTGTCTCCTCTTCTTTTTCATTTTTCTATTATTTTCTTCTATTCTTCTCAATCACCAATGTCTCTAGTTAAAATAGCAATTTACAAACACCGCTTTCAAAGATTTTTAGTTAAATTGGAGCATTTGATCATATAGCTGATTAGTAAAACAAATTACTGGGGCTAATTTTTTCATTAATGGCTTGGATACATGTAAGTGAGGAATGTAGGGCTCTCTAGGCACAGTGGTAGCGTGCCTACCTCTGAGCCAAGAGACCAAGTTAAAGTCCCATCTGCTCCAGAGATGAGTAAAACATCTCTGAACAGGTAGATTAGAAAACATTAGCGTATAGAACGAACTGTAGTGAGTAAACCGTATCCACAAAGAAACGTCTTGGTTTCTATAAATTTAATTATAAAACTTGATTAAATTTGTTTTCTCAAAAAAAATTATTCATATTCTCACTTAGATGATATCATGTTGCTCCTCTGCTTCTGAGCCAAAGCAGCAGGTTACAGTTGGTCTTTGACCTGTCAGTATTTCTCTTCAAGCTCTTCAGCAGCTTAGCTTTCCCTTCCAATCACTCTAAGTGTTTTTTTTTCCGACTATTTTCAGCTTCCTACTGTGTATGTTCTGCTTGGTTCATGCATTCGTATCTCCTCTTTTAATGGCTTAAGCACATCTTATGGTTTGATACTAGTCTCCAATAGATCATTTTTCAACAGTGACATGCTTTTAAATTGCATCTGCAGTTCACTAACTTGCTGTCTGAACATGACAATGCTATTATTAACATTTCTCAAGTTGTTTTTTTTACATACTATCTGTTGACCATTTTGGTCTGAGGTCCAGGATCTCCTTCTTGGATGCCTCTTCTGCTAACTGTACAGGAGGCATTTTCTCCTCCATTTGGTCCTTTTCAATAAGTTATACTATGTTCTACTCAGCCTTCAATATTCCAGGTCAGTGGCTATGATGTTGGGAGTCTCTGGAAATCTCCTTCTTTAGTGGCTTGACTTTCCGAATTTGCCCCTTTTGATTATGTAGTCAGTTCTGACATAACGCAATAGTTCTGTTCTTGTGCTATCTCGCTTTATAAGAAAATCACGCAATTGTCGTACCATTTAAACTAACAGGGCGGGAATCACGTTGTAGCCAATACAGGTAAGGAAAGTTTGCATTCTAGAAATAAAAGTCTAAGTTCTTCAATTGCATGAAAGAAACATGCATTAAAGCAGATGCCACTGTATATCAGGAGTGTTTTGTGTCTTTCAACAACATTGAGGTTTCCAATATCTGACTTCAACCCATTTGTTTGGCTTTGCACATGATCTCTCATGACAATTGAAATGACCTAATCTGTAAACTCTGTGATTTAAGAATCACCTTTTTGTTTCTGATGAGTGTGGTTTTCACTGGATGCACTATCTTCAACCTTCAGAGAAGTTTCCTTCTTCTTGTGATTTACTGAGATTAATGGCAGTCCTTTGCAACTGCTCAACTGTTGGAAAGCAGGACCATCTGTTTCTGTGATGTAAAACATGCAGTCGAAGTGTTTTGTGATTCCTTCTTATTTGAGTTGTTCCTGTCAAATCTCAAATTTCCTATTGGCTCTTTGCATGATGTTGCTTTGTTTCAAAGCATCTTCCCTTGGGTAACAAGTTTCTTTTAAAATTTAGAAAAAATAATCTGGTGTAGTCTGACTGGGATAATGTATTCTTTGGTTCAGATTTGTGGTTGTGAGTTTGTTTCTCACTGTCCTCCTGATCTGAATGGTTATGTACATTTAATTTCTCTCAGGACTGTTGCATTCAGACATTTCATGCATTCGTATGGTTCCTATGATTGTCTTCTCGAATTTATAGGCACCTTCTACAGTATTAGTGTTTTGAGTTTTTTTTTATCCTGTGTCTGACAGTCCCACTATCATGATATTTGTTTTATACATCTTCCCTCAGTGATTGAATATTCCACACGCTCTGCAGACAGATCCCTCCATCAGACCTGTAAACTAGTGAACTCAATGGTCAACCACAGCTCTTATACATATTTAAGTCCAGTCACATTCTTTTATTGTTGTTCCACTGAATCAACATTACTCCATTTAAACAAATCTGAATCTTTTTCTGCTGGCCACAACATGATATAGCCAATCCTTTTATCTTCACTGCTATCTTTTGGTTAAAAAAAATGTCAATCTGTACTTACATTTAAAATTCTCAAATATTTCTCTGACAGCACCAATGTCCCAATTCATCCCCTAAATCTGGAGCTGTAACTTTATTGCTGTGCTAGTGACTATTCTATTTTTGTATAATTCACAACTTTTTCACATCCACATTTGAGTTTACCTTTCTAAATCTAACTGAGCATTTATTTCATACTCACAAACATCTGCTGCCAGTACGTGAATTGAATTGAATTGATTGTCACGTGTGCCGAGGCACAGTGAAAAGCTTTGATGTCTCATGATTCACAGAAATTTGAAATAATCACACATTTAAACTCAAATATTGGAGCTTAGGTTAATCTTTTTCACAGCTTAAAATATAGGCAGGAGAATTGACCATTTAGCCTCTTGAACTTGCTCATCATTCATCATTCAATTCTGCAACAAAGTTTGCATATTCATCTTTGCAAATGCTCCTCAATTCCTTCAGGCAACAATAAGCCAGCTATCTCAAAAGTAAAAATTAATAATTGATCTAGCATCAAGTGAGCTGATCTGACCAGTCTTTTATCCATTTCATTGAACATACGCTTGTTCACAATGTTTCTCAATCTCAAGACATCTCCAACAGACTCCCCAGGTGGATGCTTTGGGCTTTGAAATTCAGATGAACTATAACCTCATCGTATATCTCACTTAACTAGCACTTGAAGGGAGGACCTATAGTATTTTATGAAGTACAAAGTTATTAATTTTACAGCATTTGGAACACAAATTTGTTCATTTACTGGGAGCATGGAAGCCTAAGGGTCAAGTATGCTTTGTGTACTTTGCATAAATAGGTTTCCTGGGATATTAAAGATGGCCAGGGACAAGAAAGGACTACTGTCTTTAAAAACAAAGCCCAGGGAGGTCATGAAACAAGAAACAAAGCAAAGAAGGATGTTCATATTTAATTTTGAAGGAAATATTGCAATATTTGTGGCTAAACTTTGATATTTTCTCAGGTTTAATGGCACTTGTCATTTTTCTGAGCAATGTGAGACTCTTACATTTATGTATGTGTCAAAACTGCCAAAATCAAATTAAAAATGAGTAACAATAGTATCCTTTTGTAATCAGAACTATTCACATCTTGATAATGCTCATGTAATATGCCTTAGGTGTTTTACTCTGTTAAAAACATTTTCTCAATAGAAGTAGTAATTGCATTCCCACATGTCTCTCCAAACTTTGGGAGTCAACTAGGAAAACACCTTGTGAAACAAAGCCCCATAGGAATTGCTAAGGTATCTTATTTATTTTTTTGAGAAACTTTTAACTAAGTGAATCTGCTCTATATAAAACCTTGCTGCAATAGTATAGGATTTGGAATTAATTTTATTTCAGCACAGTACCTGATCACCTTACTGTACTTAGGAACTATTTTAACTATTTCCCTTCATGCAGCCAAACTCTGCTCTTGCAAATTTTTCTTTTAAGATTTGACTAAGTTTATGACCCTGATGTTCATGAGACCTTGAAATAAGTAGACTACCAAAATGATGTGGGAAGCGGGAGTATGGAGTGTCTTCCCTCACCATGTCACTTGTCACTGGTTGGAATGTTGGCAGATTGTTGGACCCCAACTGGGGTGATCAAATAAGCCATTTAAGTCACCATAAGGCCACATCATGTCTCTGTGGCCATTTTGCTTCTGTCAGTTGGGCCCACTGACAGTGGAGAAAGTGTTCCCTGCGGCAATGAGTATTCCTGAGCCAAACTTTCTGCCACTAGCGCAGGTGCCATTTACCCCCACTATGATTTCTGTGGTCTTCATGTCCCCAACAATGTCCAGCCCCTTTCGAAGAGCCTGCTTGTTGTGGTGCTGGAGCTGCAGCCTGAGTAATAGTCACAAGTGTTGTTGCTGCTAAGCTGCTAGCCTTTGAACTGGACTCATAGCTCTTGGTGATTGAACGCCATCTTTAATTAAATGGTAGCACCAATACCAGCAACTAAAAGCTAATTGCATTTAGCGGGTCCACAGCTTCATATGGCAACATATGAATAGCAGCACACATTAAGTCCCTCAAGCATGTTCTGCCTTATGTAAATCTCTTTCCACCTAAATCACATGTTTCAAGATACAGATCAGTTTTAAAGGAGTAGGAATTGGTAACAAATGCTGGCCTCGCTAACAATGCCTACAGGCGAAAGTGAGGACTGCAGATACTGGAGATTAGAGCCGATAGTGTGGTGATGGAAAAGCACAGTAGGATGGCAACATCTGAGGAGCAGGACAGTCGTCGTTTTGGGCAAAAGCACTTCCTAAGGGGGCTTTTGCCTGAAACATCAACTCTCCTGCTCCTTGGATGCTGCCTCACCTGCTGTGCATTTCTGGCACCACACTTTCAACTAACAATGTCTACATCCTCATAACAAATAACGTAATATATATTTTAAAACAAAGCTAAAAGTGCAGGAGGAGTCTGGCTCACTAATGTGTTTCATGGCTAGATAAAAGCAACAGTGACATCACTGGTGATCATATTGTGCCAAGAATGGCTTATTTCCCTGATCATCCCAGGTTTCCCACACAGTTCAGGTCCCCAATCTCAGAAGTGGAAGCACTAACTAGAGTTGAGATGCTTTCCTTGGTGAGAAGAAAATTGGATGGTGTCTACTAATGCTCACTTCAGAAGCTGCCTGAAGCAAGAAAGCAAGAGAAAAACAGCCTATGACACTACAAAAAAGAGTTTACATTTTCTGAGACAATACCGACCTCACGTTGTTGAATCTCAGTGTCAATCAGAAGACACTGATGTAATTGGCATTCAAACATTGTACTGTTAAATGTTTAAAAGAAAACATGATCGTTTAATTCTCTGTTTAACAGCATTGTGGGTCTACCTAAACCAAATAAATTGCAGTTCAAGAAGGCAGCTCACTCTCACCTTCTCAAGGGTAACTAGGGATGGGCAATATGTGCTGGCCTTGCTAGCAAAACCACTTCCCTAGAATGAATCAAAAGAGTGAAAAACCGATCGGCTTGTCAATGCTAAAACATGTAAAACAAGGGCGCCCAGACAGACATGGCATTTAGTTCTTTGTGGGCTGCATAGCTTCATGACTACGTATACAATTTAAATGAACCGTTTCCATGAAGCCACGGATACCGATAGTTCTTGCTACTCGGATTTTGACCCAATCAAACCGCCCTTTTCAAATCTCCAGGTCTCCAAAATCAAACACAATTAACACAAGTTGCCTTGATTTGAACGTTTCGATTGGCAGAGTTTGGGATAATCTATGCTTCAGGTTTGTTTGGCAGAAGGTCGCTAGGCACAAAATTAACATTGTTTAAAGTTAGGAGTAGTCCACGTAAATAGCCATGTTTACTCTATTCCACGTTCAGTGGAATTACAGGAAAAGGGACCCATGAATTAAGTCGTGAGGTGCAAGTCACATAAAAACAAAGATCATTTGCTGTTTCCTTCGACACCAATTGGTGGCAGTATTTTTTTTCATTTCGAGGCGAATCCCAGAGTAACCTAAGTTTTGGAAACGCGATTTTGTACAGAATGATACCTTTGCTGCTTGTAAAGAACTGGCGGCAATATTCACAGCAGCTAGATTTTTAGTGCATGCTTTCGGTCATCAGAGAAACCTGTTTACTCAGAGAGAAAATTAAACACTGTTGCAGTACGATTTTCAACACACGCCTGTAAGACTAAGGTTCACAAAACCAGGTACAGGCAGCAATGTACTTGAAGCGACACATTTTCGAAAGTCCTATGGCACTGATCCAATGCAAGAATTCTTCAACTTAGCCTGACTTCCATTGTATGGGAAGATCCCACCCCCCTCTCGGTTCCTATTGGTCTGCGGTTGCTTCCTAATTTGACAACATGAAAGCCTCAAAGTGCAGAGGCACTCTGTTGATTGGTTTTGGTGAGCTGTCAATCAGAAGGTGTCCCGGGGCTTCCGCTAGCGAGTTTTCGGTCGTGGTTGGGGGGAGGGAGAAAGAGATAGAGATAGAGAGGAACCAGCCGGGAAAGTACTGGTAGACAGGCAGGCTGGAGGTGGATCACACTGTCTGTATGGCGATACATTGTAACTATGGGGCCTGAGTGAAACATTTTTACTTCTTCATTCAGCTACAAATGGAGACTTTGTTACTAACGTTGATCGCTTTTAGTCACTACATAGTTGCAACAGGTAGGTGTGGGTTGTGGAAGGTGGTGGGAGACTGTTTGTTATCCACGATCGGACCGTGGGATCCGCGCTGTTGGCTCTTGTCGTGTGACTTGTAATAAATAGGGATTTGAAGACAACGCTCTATCGGATGTGTTTTCTGACAGAACACTCTTCAGACGCCTGTCGTTGCAGAGGGATTCAGTTTGGGGGGTGGGGGAAGGCGAAGGGTCGTGTCCTACATAAAAGATCTTTTCAGTCTAGACGGTACTTCTTCGGTAGGCTTTCTGGATTTTGGAGTTAAAAATGCAAAAGTGTGCCTTTCGCAAATTGAAATCGGATGGCAGTATGAAAAGTGTACTTGGAAAACAAATTACAATAAGGTCACAAAGGCAAGAGTTTAAGACGTGGTGTCAGATGTCACTTCCCCGTGCACTGATAAGTTTGTCAAAATCGAAGACGCGACCTATATGAACTCGCAATAAGTGCAATATAACCGTCAGCCAAATGTTATTGCTAGCAAATTATTTGGTTTAGCGAAATCAACAAATTTGCTTGTTTAAATGTGTGCATGTAAATGTGATGCTTTTGTTCGAGAAATTGAGAAAATGTGTAAGCGTCAAGAAGTTGCACGTTTCAAACCGAACTAAATTGATTAGTAGATATTACCTAAGACAGGGCTGAAAACCTGCAGGTTTTATTTTCCCCCAAGAAATCTGGCGAGGTAGTGAACACGTCGATTTTTTTTTCACAAATAACAACAGATTTTGAAAAGTGCACATTCGAGGGGATACACTAAGTGACTCAAATCATAGTTTCGGTCAGAGTGAGTACAGTACAAGGAATTAATATACCACTATTTCCTATTATCAACCCCATGTACATGATCTACGATCCTTAATGTATCTTAGAACATTTTAAAACAGATATTATTACATGTTTTTCGATATTGGAAAGTGATGGCTAAGGGCAGTTGTTAGGTTCACCTGACACAATGTTCAATTTTCTGTTAAGCTTCTTCAAAGTATTATCCAAAAGTAGTCGGTTAGTTTTAAAATTATTGTATGTTCAGTTTTTTTATATGTTCTTGTAAAGACTAAAAATTCAGAGTCAATTTATATAAAAAAAAGTAATCTTTATCCAAAAACAGTAAAGACCTATAAGAGTTCCATCGTACTTCCATGATATCTGGGGTGCAGTTTGACAATAAAGAGCCTCACATTTAAGATGGAGAGGAGGAGAATTTCATTTCTTAGATCAAGAGTGGCCAACCTTTTCACAGGAGTGCATATTTAAAGTTTTCTATTCCTCAGAGAGGCTGGTGAGCAAATTTCAGAAAGATGAGTTGTCACAACAGTAAACAGGAGCTTCATCAAAAACAATTAAAAGTGCTAAACTAATAACATAAATGTGTTATAATAGAAATGACCATTGAAAAGTGCAGAGCAACAAAGCTTAATACAGTCATTTTTTGCCTTTTTGACTAAAGAAGAAACAGATTTAGCCCCAATTTATGATCACCAAGACAGGTGTGGTGACAGGGCCAGGCTTGGGAGTTAGGTCTAACTAATGCTGCCCTCAGATTGGCTCTGGTGAGGCATGCTCCAAGCTGGCCCTGGTAGAATTGACATGAAAATAGTTTGGAAGTGAATTGACTTTCAGCCTAGGGTTTTCTCTTCTCACAGTCTGCTTTCCTCCACCCACATTCATCCCTTTCCCTCTTCTCTAACCCATTTCTCTCTTTGTCACCCCTTGCCCCTCACCCTACTCTGTTACCCCTCTCACTATCTGTCTACTCTATCTCTTTTGAGAAATGAATCTATGGGGCTCTTGTGCTGCAAAGATTTTCACTAGCATGATTACCTCACTGGAAAAATTCTGAGTGAAATGAAAGTGGCTAAATTTTTTTTAAGCTTAAAAGCAATTTGGTGAAAACTGATTTATTTTCAAGAAATGAAATGAAAGAAAAATTAGTGGGAGCAATTCCCTAGCCTATCATTTCAATTCCCCCTCATCATCATAGTCTGCCTTGCAGTTCCCCTGTATCATCCTATTTTCAGTGCCTGCTCTCTGTGGTGTAACTCTCCTCTCCTTCCCCTCCTCCCCAAGCCAAAGTCTCCTATTCGCAGACCTGACCTCAGAATCATTGCCCTCATACCTCACCTTCAACTGCTTGTTGCTCGCCTTCACTTGACACCGTTTTCTTCCTGGTATGATTCTTCTCTTGCAAAGTTATGTAATTATTAATTATGGGAACCCTATGAATGGTCTATAAATCCTAGAAGATCTCCGGCCATACCTGGCATGCAATAGATTGAGGGTTGCAAATCTGTGAAAATTCCTACACTGAGAGCAGTGAAGGCTGTATCATCGTACATATTCTAGCTTAGAAGGATACATCTTTTCACCTACAAGGGAGTTATGAGTGTTCGCTCATGTGGGTCAGAAAACATAGAGGTGAAAAGGAAATCCATGCGAGCTTGAATGGGGGAACCTAAGTTTATGGAGAGTGGAAGATGGAAGGTTGGCTGAGAGAGCATTGGGTTGTTTAATATGAGAGTAATTAAAGCCTGGATAAGTGACCATCAGTAGATAGGTAAAGATAAACAATATCACAAAGAAAGAAGTAGGTAGGGAGATTGCTGAGGCTGGAGACAGTCTGGTTTGGCAAACATGAGGCTTGGAAAAGGCTGGAAAAAAATGGCGAGCGGATGAAGTTTGGAGCAGGAATGTCGGTAATAGCTTCAGCCTTCCAATTGTTTAATTAGACAAGAGTTTGATTCATCCTGGATTGATGGCTAGTGGTTTGACAGCATGGTGGCATTGGAAAAGTTGAAAAAGGACAAGAAGATAAATAATTGCAGGCCATTCTCCTGTCACCGCTTTACAGGACTGACTGGACCTAAGTCAAGGCAGTTCCACTCACTTGGATAATGGAGATGTTGGAAGAGGATAATGTTTATTACAGTTTGTGCACCCATCACTCAGACCTGTTCACATTGTTAGAATAGCATATTTGTAATTTGGGTTAGAGCCATCTTGGTGCTATGACAGAGGTGGAAAATTGATTGAAGATATTTAAATTTGAAACAGTACAAAAAAATAGAGATTTATGAGGTACCAAACCTTTCAAGGAGTTTACAGAAGGGGGAGTGGTAAAAATTAGGTGTTTGTTGTAATGTCAAGAAGGTCATAGGTGGCTTTTTTGAGAAGGGTGTTGAATGCTGTTTCCTCGGAATCAAATACAATGTCAAAGCATGTGGAGGCCAGGAATATGGGCTGTAGTGTAGTGGGATTGGATCAAAAGAGTGGCAGTTGTGTCTCATAGACAATGGATATTCAGAGAAGGCATGAAGAACTGGAAGAGAACTAGGAAAAGCTGCTAGTACTCATCCACAGAAGAGGGAAGCTTCAAGGAAGTATTGATTTAGTGAGGAAGGAAGGGAGAAAGAGATGTGACAGAGTAACTGAACTGGTAGTCTCACATTTCATGACAAAGATGGCCATGAACTTTTTCTGTTCTGTCGAGGTATACTATGCTCCTGCACCTCTTTTCTGCTTTTCATGCTTGGTGAAATTTTACATAAAGGCCCTTTCTTCTGTTCACAATTGACTTGTTCTCACAGAATGTGTTATAAGGATACATGTAATTAGACTTTACTATTTTTAAATTGTTCATCATTTTAAAAGCTTTTTAATGCCTCAGAGATTTAAGTGTGAGTTTATAAAACTATGGAACAACAACTTGCATTTAAACAGTGCTTTTAACATGATAAAGCTGCTCATACCTGGGTTTTTCAAAACTGTTTGACGTAAAATGTTTATAAGGAGAAATTAGTATTGACAACTAAAAGCTTGGTAGAACTGATTTTAAGCAATAAGTGGGAAAGAGAGGTAGAGAGGTTTGGATGATTCTGGATGAATACTTTTAGGGCCTTTGAAAGAGTGGACACCTGTGGTGGAGTTTCTAAAATAGAGGGTGTGCTAAAGACTGGAATTGGAGCAGCACAGAGTTTGAAAATAGAGCAAAGGTCTTTGCTGAGATCATTGCAAGAAGATTTTCCTACATGTCAGTTTAATAAAAACATTACTTAGAAATAGCATTCTGATGTTTTTAAATGAGCGACATAGGAAAAATTATCTAATTTTCTGTGCATGTATATTAAAAAATGTTGAATATTCTTGTTAAGTTCAAGACATAAAGGAATTGTCTAACCACCAAAGTAAAACAAAACTGGCATATCAGCTGACACAAAGGAGCATGATGTTTGTGGCAGGAAGAGGCATTTATAACAATCATCCCCTGTTTTAAAACCCTGATAGGTCGTCTTATTTTTGTAACAAGAAAGATGTTTATACATGCGGACTTTTTTTCTTTTCAATTATAATACCTGTAAAATTATAGGCCCCTTGCACTTCAAATTATTTTGTGTAGCAGCTGCTTTGAACATTTTGCATCTGTTGGAGTCTGTTCAAAAGGTACACGATTGATTTATTGCACTTCAGAAATTTAAATTAAGGAAATCGGAGGATAAAGGAATGCTGTTTCTTTTATTTTTTTTGTGACCACCTCAGATTTTGACTTTTTTTATTCTAAGTAGTTTTGATTACTTGTGCTTATGATTACTCCAGACAGATCAGCTGTTCACATTTTCCTTGCAAAAACATTTGACACCAGAATCTCTTATTGACAGATAGAGATAACAGCCCCTTCATTTGCACTTTATTTGTAGGTTTGTTTTACTTAGAGGTGCTAGAAATATTGAAATACGTGCAGAATACTTTATGTAAAACCTTGACAGCATAATATTGCTTACAGCTTGCAGTTAAATATTGTCAATGCAAGATTTGCTGAAACTAATGCTTCTTGTGTCAACAGCTGACAGATGCTTCTAACTGAAACTGATAAACGATTAGTACTTTAGTGGCTGATCTATTCAAGCTATTATAATTATATTTTCTAACATGCACAAAATAAACTGAGTGTTATCTCTGTGTGTGTTTAATGTACCGTTTTCAGTATGTTATGTGGGGAAACTAAACCTACATCAATACACCTCATGGACTGTATCTTAAATTATGCTGATCACTGTAAACACTTCACTTCACACAACTGATTTGTTTACCCTGATATACTGTCCAGCTACCTGCCGTATTTGAAAAGAAAAATTGATTTTTTTTGGTAAGAATAAGAAATGTGTCTACCTCTACAATATAAGAAGTTTCCTGCTTTCTTTGATAAGCAGGTGTTGATATCATAAGACAGATTTTACAGTAGCAAGGCAATAGTTGGACATTGAAGAAGCATGGTCAGCATCATTCATGCTAGAATTTTCTTTTTTTCTGCACAGACCTCTGAGGTCAGTGTGCAGCAATGGCTTCCAGTCAATGTTGCACTTAGCATGCTGACACTCATCGCTGGTGTGCAGTCCCTCCAAAGTAACTATGTGCACACACAACCCTGCAGCTTAGAGGGAATGTTGATCAGTATGATGGAGATGTGAGACAAAATCAAGTGGGGTGGAGTGGGGGGAAGCCCAAAGAAGAGCTGGAAATCAGAAACAAAAACAAAAATTGTTGGGAAAACTCAGGTCTAGCAGTATCTGTACAGAGAAAGCAGTTAAGCTTGTTTTGGCTCCAGTGACCCTTTTTCAGAACCAAGCAAGTTGTCTAGGAATTTGGTTCGAAGTGGGAATTTTCTGCATGGGGGAAGAGATGTTTCATTTACAGTCTACTTCTAGAAGTGTGTCAAGTTAGGAGTTCAGTGGAGGATAGAAGAGAGGATATCTTTTCTACTCTTTTTCTTTCAGTCTCCAGCATTTGATTTTTAGCTTTGTGTAGCAGAACAAGCAGGTGAATCATTAACTGGCATTATAGAAACTGTTGAGTTTAATCAATATTGTAAACATTGAGTTGTAAAGTTTACTGGCATCGCTTTTGGGTGGCGTTGGTTGTATTAATTATAAATTAATTAGTTAGCAACTCCTAATAATTTCACATTTGCAGTGCAGCTCCGATACTGAGGTTGCAGAATATTACAGCTTCTGGATGCCAGTGTGATTAAGGACAAACATATTTGCAGTAAGTCCTTGCGGTTTCAAAATCTTTGGCTCAGAGTTATTTAGTTGGAGGCTGAGCTGCAGACATTGAGGATCATCAGGGAGAGAGAAGGTTACCTTTATTTCAGGAGGTGGTGACTTCTGTTGGATAGGGTCTTTTGTTTGAGTCCATTTACAGGCACAGGAGTGTGTGACTAAGTGAAACAGTTATGGAAACTTGGTGGGCAGGAGTCTCAGCTTTTGCAATTGTTCAACAAGTCTGAGGTTTTCTACACTTGTCTGGGAGAGGGTGAAGACTGCAAATTGGTTGAGGTAATGAGCCAAGGTACAAGAAGTGATACATGGTACGGGGCGGGTGGGGGGGGGGCGGAGGTGGGGGTGGGGGTGGGGTATGTTAAATTGTCCATAGTCTTAGGTGGAGAAAGTGAGGTCTGCAGATGCTGGAGATTAGAGCTGAAAATGTGTTGCTAGAAAAGCGCAGCAGGTCAGGCAGCATCCAAGGGACAGGAAATTCGACGTTTCGGGCATAAGCCCTTCTTCAGGAATAGTCTTAGGTGCATTAGTCAGAGGGAAATGTGTCTGGATGGGTTACTCTTTGGAGGGTCGGTGTGGACCTGCTGGGCCGAAGGGCCTGTTTCCACACTGTAGGGAATCTAATCTAATGTAAATCATTTAGGAGTGGGGAGGGGAAGAAGGATTGTAGTGGTCATAAGGAACATCAGAGTAAGGGGTATTGACAGTGTTCCCTGGAGCAAAGAGTGAGAGATGGTTATGTTATCTTCCTGGTGCCAGTGTTTGAGATTCTACTCCAAACTGGAGACTAACTTTAGTGGGAAGGGGAAGAATTAGTGTTCGGATTCTGCTGAGCAAGTGTGAGAAGGTTGGCAATAAATTGAAGAGCAGCACCTCAAAATTAATCTCTTGCAAATTGACAAGGGATGATTAAGATTAGAGAAGTGAATGTGTGGCTCAAAGACTGGTGTGATTGAAGTGAGTTCCAATTCTTGGGGCAGTGGCACCAGTATTGAGGACCTCTACTAATGGAGTGGTCTAGATGTGAATGGTACTGGGAGTGATGTTCTCATGAGTTGCGTAGCTAAGGAAATAGGGAAGATGTTGAGGGCTTAAACTTGGGTGACCATAATAAATCAAGGGATGGACTCAAGGAAGAAAAGCAAAATACTAATGGAAAATGAAGGTCAGAGTATGGCAGGAAGGGACTGAAAGAACAAAACTTCAAAATATACTAGATGCTGCAAAGATGAAAACAAAAGTTCTGTATCTGAATGCATATAGCATTTATAATGAAGTAAATTAATAATTAGTGCATATTAAAATAAATAAATATGATCTGATAGCCAGTTCAGAGATGTAGCTGCAGCTAAGGATTAGGTTTTGAATACAGTAGTCCCCCTGTACCCACAGGGTTTATGTTCCAAGACCTATCATAGATATGGCGGCACGGTGGCTCAGTGGTTAACACTGCTGCCTCTCAGCACCAGGGTTCCAGGTTCGATTCTGGCTTCGGGTGACTGTCTGTGTGGAGTTTGCACATTCTCCCCTTGTCTGCATGGGTTTCCTCCGGGTTCTCCGGTTTCCTCCCACAGTCACAAAGTTGCGCAGGTCAGGTGAATTGGCCATGCTAAATTGCCCATAGTGTTAGGTGCATTAGTCAGAGGGAAATGGGTGGGTTACTCTTCAGAGGGTCGGTACGGACTAGTTTGGCCGAAGGGCCTGTTTCCACATTGTAGGAAATCTCATCTAATCTAAAAGATGCCCAGAACTATGGATAGTAGTGAACTTATTCATTTAAATGGGAAATTTACCTTCCCAGCAACCCCCTAGTCCTTGGTTCTGGAATGTTCCATGTAATATGTTTGGGCCGCAGTATACCACGGGTAAGTGAAATCACGGAAACTGACTCAGTAGATACAGCAGTTGCCCCGATTAATGAATGTATGACATTCAGGTTTACACTAGTTGGAAGCTAGGTAAAGGTGGAATCAAATGCAGTATTAGTGCATTATTAGAAATCACCTTGGATTTGGATGAGGATGATAAATATTAGAGGAAAAATGTAATTTGGGAGATTGGTCAATTGACCCCCAAACAGTAATACAAGTGTGCAATGCTGCAGGTTTGGTTTTAACAATAAAACAAGTTAAGATAAAACAGAATAGACTCAACTTTTTTTAAACATATAACACAAATGTAAAGGTATTAAAACACATGGCAAAATATAATTCTTTAGAGCGCTCACACCAGAAAGAATTCCTTCTCTATCACATCTATGAGATTTAACTTAACAGATGTTTCATTTCCTGGTCCTAAGAATTGATAAAGCTTGAGTTTGCAATTTTGGAGAAGATTTGTAGCTCAGGTTGAGGTTCAGGTTGTAAGTTTGCTCATTGAGCTGGTAGATTTGTTCTCCGATGTTTTGTCACCATGCTAGGTAACATCATCAGTGAGCGTCCGATGAAGCGCTGGTGTTTTGTCCTGCTTGCTATTTGTGTCTTGATCTGTTGTGGTGGGTGATATCACTTCCAGGTCTTTTTCTGAGAGATGGGTAAATGGGGTCCAAATCAATATGTTTGTTAATGGATTTCTGCTTTGAATGCCAGGCCTCTAGGAATTCCATGCTTGTCTTTGTTTACCATATCCCAGGATTGATGTTTTGCCCCAGTCAAACTGGTGTCCCTCTTCATCTGTGTGTTTGGATACTCATGATAATTGGTCGTGTCTTTTGGTGGCGAGTTGGTGCTTGTGTATCCTGGTGGCTAGTTTCCTATCTGTCCAAGTAATGTTTGTTGCAGTCCTTGCAGGGTATTTTGTACGTGATGTTCCTTCTGCTGGTTTTTAATATGGGGTCTTTTAAATTCATTAAGAGCTATTTCAGTGTGGTGGTAGGTTTGTGTGCTCCCATGATGCCTAGGGGCCTTGGTAGTCTGTCGTCATCTCTGAGATGTCTTTAATGTATGGTAGGGTGGCTAGAGTCTCTGGGCATGTTGTGCCTTATTGTTTAGGTATTTTGTGTAGGAATCAGCAGACTGAAATCAATTGCGTACCCGTTGTTCCTGAATAGGTTGTATAGGTATTTTTCCTCAGCTTCTTGTAGTTTTTGGGTGTTGCAATGTGTTGTGCTTCATTTAAGTAATGCACTGATGCAACTCCATTTGTGGGTGGTTGCTCCTGGAGTTGAGCATCTGGTCAGTGTGTATGGCTTTCCTGTAAACACTGGTCTGTAGCTCTCTATTGCCTTTTCGTTCGACTGTGATATCTAGGAAGGCGAGTCTGTTGTTGTTCTCTTCTTTGGTGAACTTTATACCAGTGAGGATGTTGTTTATGTGTTTGTGAGTTTCTGCTAATTTGTTGTGTTTCGTGATGACATCCACATAGTGGACCCAAAGCATGGGCTGGATCATGGGAAGGACTGTTCATTCTAATTTCTGCTAAGTCCTGATATTGGTGATCCCATTGGCATCCTGTTGATTTATTTGTTGATCTTGTCGTTGAAGGTGAAGTGGGTTGTGAGACACAGGTCTATGAATTTGAGGATGCTGTCCTTGCTGATGGAGTTGGTGCTGTCAGGTGTTTGTGTCCTTGGTTTGTCTAGCAGTGAGGCCAGTGTTTCTTTGGCCAGGGTGATGTTTATTGATGTGATAGGGCAATCACGTCAAAGGAAACCATGACCTCGACATCCTCTATCTTGATGGCTTTGATGATGTTAAGGAATTTCTGGATGGAGTGGCTTGAGTCTTCTGCTAGGTGTTTCATTTTGTGTTGCAATTCCTTTGTTGGTCTATATGTGGGTGTACCAGGAAGTGAGACTATGGGTCTGAGGAGGGCCCTTGTTGATGTACCTTTGGTAATCTGTAGAATTGGGGTGTGTGGGATCCTTCAGGTTTTCATTCTTTGGAGGTCTGTCTTATTAATTTCGCATGTCTTGAGAAGTTTCCTCAGGGTTGCTGTAATACGGTTTTCTAGCTGTGGAGTGAGGTCTATTGCTACCTGTTGGTAGGTATTGGTATCTGTGAGTAGTGTGTTCGCTTTTTAATATTTTGTGTTCTGTTCAGGATGATGGTCATGCGCCCTTGTCTGCTGGCAGGACTACAATATTTCTGTCTTTTCTGAGTCCTTTCAGGGTTTTCCTTTCCAGTGTGTTGAGGGTGTTCCTTTCTTTCTTTCTGCTTTGCGTTGGTGCTATTGTCTGTCTGATGCTCTGCTGGATTTCTTCCGTAAGTCAGTTTTGTTTCAGGGTGGATTCTGTGCTGCTAGGAAATCCTTTTTGTCCATGTCCCTGTGGTTGAAGTTCATCCCTCATACTGGGACATATTTTTCCAAGTCTGTGAGTGGTTTGTCTGACAAGGTTCGTTATCCAAATCTCAGAATTATCTGTGTTATTGCTGTGCGTGAACTTGGCCAGTACTTAGCTGACAAAGGAGCAGTGCTCCAAAAGCTTGTACTTTGAAACAAGCCTGTTGCAAAAAAACCTGGTGTCATGTGATTTTTAACTTTCTTTTGGAGTAACTGTCTTGCGTATTCAGATCAACTATAACTTCTGTAAAACCTGCCAATCTAAAAGGTTTTCTTCCAGCTATGGGCGTTACCCCTAAAGCAAGAAAGCAAATTCCAAAAATCTCCTAATTGAAGCTAAATACACAACTGTTTACTTTGGTTCTTCATAAAAACACACCATTATTCTCCAGGAAGCCTCACTGTTTTACTGTGTATGAAAATAAAACATTATGACTATAGAAGTACTTTTAAGTTGATTTATTAAACTATGTAATTGCTATTAATTTTTAAACCCTTTCATAGACATAGACCAAAATGAAAAGCCACTAATTCAAATGCCAAACTATAATAAATGACATTAAAATACTATCTCATATATATATCTTGGGCAACTTCTAACAATATGCTGCTGATGATTGATAGTCAGCCTCTCTGGCACTGAAAATTAACTATGACAAAAGTGAAATGCCATTCCTTCAGATTTTTAATGATGACTGTTCAGATCCCATATAAACAATGAGATTAAGAGGCGCTTGCAAAGAACTAACATCCAAATTGAAGTTATACCATTTGTAATTTGACTTTTGAATATGTTCCCCAGAAAGCCATTTAAGGATCATATTTGTACAAATTAACTTGGATGGTTGAGGGAGAATAAATGTCCACTGTGAATACAAGTATGTGTGCTGCCCGTTAATGCTTTTCTAGTGTCATCATCAAATCTTGGAATGCTATTAAAACATAAATTTTCCTGAGGTTATTAAAAAAAAATGGAAGATCAATTCATTGGATGAAAAATAAGATGTTGAGGGATAATTCTGAAACCAAAAGTGCTAAATATGATCTAGCATACGATTCTTATAGTTGTGGCATAACCAGTGACCTGGAATTAATTCAGTAAATTATTTGCGTTGGTTGTTGAAGGTAATGAGTTTGATGGGTTTTAAACGTTTTGATTTTAGTTAATGTTAGTCTTTAATTTATTCAGTAAAATTGCATCACTGATTTAATTGAAATTACCAGTGTTAATTTTTTTTTCACATTCCGAAATGGCAAGCACCATTGATGACTGACACTGATTATGTAGATTTTATACTCTGCGTAGAAGTCAAATCCCATTTTTAGATAGATTTTTTTGAGGCTTCAAACATCACTTTTATACTATGATCTTTGTTACGTTCTTTGCTTTGCAAAGTTATTTCTGAATGAAGCCTGCTGCTTTCTTTGTGTTTTTATGCTGTATTAAACTGCAAAATTAATGAGGAATCTGTACATCCTGAGACCTATGCAGAGCAGATATGATTAATTTTTAATCAGTATAAATTTCAGATTAAAATGAGTCTAGAAATTTAATTTAAGTGAATGAATGCCAAGATTGCTTTATTGAATGAATCAATGTTTGAATCAGAGGTAGTGAAAATTGGTTGTAAAAGATGCCAGCAGAGATGCAGTAGCAGCCAATTGGGTGAAACCCCAGGGGCAGTCTCGTTTGTGCAGCCATACCACAAAGAAGGAGATGATGAATATTGGTGAAGATGAAAAAAAGTTCAAACCTCAAACTTTATGCCTTGGTTAAAATTTGTTGAATAATGTGGATGTATGTATGTAGATGCCAACAAAACATGGTATGCTTTGATGACAATTAAAGGAATAGCAGTTGTGGTTATATTGCCCTTCAAAGTGATCTAAATGGAGAATAGATGAGAATCATTTGGGTATGATCTTCTAATGGGTAGCTTTGTCAGATAGAGGACCAGTAAATATATACTAAGACTTTTGGGTGAAAAATATTACTTTTGTTCTTATTCTGGATCATGCCATAGCCTGGGTGGGTGTGGGGTGGTGTGTGGAGTTGCCTTTGTGTTGTTCCCAGACCTTAGAAGCAAGTTCTAATGCAACATGATTCCAATTCATGCTTACATTTCTCGGTGGTCTATCATTTTTGAATTTTTGTGGGTTAAGTTGGCAGTTAAACGTTAACATCCAACTTTTTTAATGTCAGCTGTTTCAAATGTAAACAAACTAATGAGAAAATTGCAGCTCATGTATGGCCCATGAAGTATTAAACTAGCCCACAATATGAGTGAAACAGTAATCCCGAAAACCTGATAATGAATCTTCCTGTTAGCTGGTCTTGCTGAGTCTGACTTTTTTTTTCAAATGGAAGCTGCTGGACATACATTTGTGGAGGTCGCTTTCTCAGGTCTTTACGTTTCACCAGAATTTTATATTGGAATTGTTATTGG
Source organism: Hemiscyllium ocellatum (assembly GCF_020745735.1). Taxonomy (NCBI): domain Eukaryota; kingdom Metazoa; phylum Chordata; class Chondrichthyes; order Orectolobiformes; family Hemiscylliidae; genus Hemiscyllium; species Hemiscyllium ocellatum. The sequence goes on from NC_083418.1 coordinate 40,554,129, forward strand.
TTCTGCAGTGAAATCTGGTGGTACTCGCATGAGGTTTCCGTAAAATCCTGGTTTGATTTTTTAAAAATCTTGAACCTTTAGAACTTGGGATATAAACCAGTAATCCATTTACTCATTGAAGTTCTGTTTATTAGTTTAGTTGAGTAACACACCATTGGCTGTATGAGACATCTTATATACTGTTTAAGTCACATGCTAGTTGAGCATTTAAATTGAAAACATTAATTATAAATTTTGATTGAAAGAGTATGAAAATATGGATGTGTAGAGTAAGTGATTCAGATGATTTTACTGTGCAACACGCTTTTGTGTATCCCATCACCGCAAATTAGCATTCTGGCTCTCAATTCTGATTTTTTTTCATAAAAGCCGAAATACTTTTGTGCAAACAATGACGTGGTTGGAATGTTGGATTATTGAAAGTGAAACAAGTAACAGATTTGTTTATTTTGTATTAAAATCCTTACATGGAAGTTAGCTAGGTCAGGAGTTGCTTCAGTTTCATTTATTCATACAGTTACTGGGCCAAAATTATGAGTTTACACGTCCTATTATTATGTTGTATAAATGAAGAGGTGTGCTATGAATTGTGAAGCATTACAATTTGCCGAATGATTTGCAATTTACTATGAGTGTCAAGAAATTATTTGATTTGTACTGCAAATCCAAATACTGTATATCTGCGAATACTGTTCATCATGAAGTGTAGAATTTGAAAGTATTTTTCATGACATCCTGACATCTAATGCACTTCAGAGTTAATGGAGAACTTTAAGTGTAGTCATTGTTGTAAGGTAGAAAATGTGACTGCAAATAATGGTTAATCTTGATTGGCCAGGACGTTGCAGAAAACTCCTGTGCTTTTTTTTAGAAACTGTATCACTAGGATTTTATCTCCATCTGAGAGGGCAGAAGACACTTTGGTTTAATATCTGGTTTGAAAGGTTGCTTTTCCCGATGAGTTTGAAATCTCTGTTGTTCAAACATCAACTTGGAAAACTTTCACTACCTCATTTTAGAACAATACCCTAGGCTTAGAAGAATTCCAGCAATGATTTAAAAGGTCAGCAGGCTTAACCAAGATGAAAACCTGGGCAAGCTTGAGCATTGTATCCAGGAGAGAAGAGGCAATCAGATATTGCCTGTGTTGTTTTATTATTTGTGTATTTAGAAAATGTCCTCTGTTTAGAGGGAGATCCAGTCTGAGAGTACATAATGTTAATCTTAAAATTCAAACGGAGGTAGTTCAAAGCAAATTCACACAAAAAAAGTCTTCACATAAGACCTTTTAAGGTTATGGAATTTGTTTCCCAGAAGATGAAATGTGCAAAATAGTTGAGATATTTTTGAAACAAAGAGATTGATGCTTACTTAAGAAGAAAGAAAACTGAAGGATGTAGAATGATAACATGGTTTTTGTAATTGCAAAGCTAGATTGTCCATGCCAAGCTGAGCAGACTCAGTGAGTTGAATGGTTGGCAGCTTGTGGGCATGAATGCCAATCACTGACAGCTTGCCCAATTGTCTATTATTCATTTATGATTATCAGCAGACAAGTCAACTAAGGGAGTTTCACCTCTGAACTTGATGCTGGAATGCTTATATGTGTGTGAGCAGAAGGCCTAGTAGATTTCCCTCCTCCCAAATGTGGGGACATTAAGGTCCATTGTACCCTTGCTGTTACTTTGGATGACGTATGCAGAGCGTGGAAATTGAAAGGGAGATCTTCTTGATATGTGACCCTATTACGCACCAGTTAAGTTTTATGGGACGCATTACTTAATCTATCAAATTTTACACTGAACAATTTTTCATTCTCATTCTATTTAACTCAATTTATTTGATAAATTGAAATGTAGTAAATATCGCTCTTTCTTTACCATGAGAAACATTCTAGTAATAATTACTGTTGCCAGCACCAAGACAAGGTTGCTCTCTCTTACAGGTAAACATTTGTGTCCAGTGCTTTGTAAATATGTATATTGTTACTGATACGTGTATTCATACCCTGCATGAATTCAGTGACAGGTTAAAAGATCCCATGATACCTTTTGAAGTAGAGAATAGAAATTCTCTCAATGACCTTTATCCTGAATTTTTAAAAAAGGTTATCTAGTCATTATTGGTGCTTGTTGGCCTTTGAGTCTGTTAATTGATTGCTGCAATAGCACCTATTGAATTGGATGTAATGTGCTATGGAATGGGTTGTGAAGGAAACATGTGTGTTCCTTCAATGTCATTGATTTGAACAGCCTGAACTGATAAGTCCACCTAAACATATAGGTTAGGAGCAGGATTACTCTGAATCTTTTTGAGCCTTCTCTGCCATTCAGTACGATCATGCTGGATTGTATGTGCCTCCACTCTTCTTTCTCATCTACTCCAATACTTTTTTTAACTCCCTTGTTCGACTAAAATCTAATTACTGCTGCCTTAAAATATTTAGTGACTCTGCCTCCACTGCTTTCTGAGGTTAGAATTCCATAGACTGTCAACCCTCTGAGACCTTATCCCCATCTTTTATGGAAGAGCCCTTATTTTAAAACTGTGTCCCCAAGACATAGCTACCCTTTCCCACAAAGGAAAACAACTTTTCAGAATCCACCATGTCAAGTCCCCTCAGGATCTTGTATGTTTCAACAAGATCACATTATTCTAAAATCCAATGGAACTGGACTAACTTTGTCCAATCTTTTCTCATAAAATAACCCCTTTCATTCCAGGAATCATTTGAGTGAACCTTCTCTCAGATGCTTCTAATGCAGTTATAACCTTCCTAGACGAGACTAGAACTGTACAGTACTCTAGTTGTGCTTTTGCCACTGCCCTGTGAAGTTGTATAAAAGAACTAATGGATGAAACGTTTGTATTCTGATATAGATTAAAGGCACAAGTTGATAAACATTTATCAATGGAACAATAGTGATTGCATGTTAAAAGTAATCCAATGGATGTAAATGCTTTAGGATATCCTGTGGATCTGTTGAGGGCCTGTTTAAATGCAGACTAATGCTTTATGCTGTGCCATGGCTGTGTGCTTCTGACAGCCTCCTAGAACAATGCCAGATGGGTGTGTTCAGAGGTGCATTTAAAGGTATGACACAATGTTATTTGTGCAGCTGGGAAATTGTTGCAGCTATGGGAAAACTGAACTTTTTTTGTGAACTTGAACCTTTAGTGAAGGATGTTGAGAAAACATACCAAAAGCATGCTGTTTAATTTAAGAAAAAAACTCTAAATATTTGACATCAAGACTTCAATAGTGTAATCCTGTTTACTTTATTTCAGGTGATCAATAAAAATTAATCTTTTACTTTTAACTGGGAATGTGAAAAGAAAGTACATTCTTTGTGAAAAATAGAGTAAACATTAACTTACATTCTGACAAAGTCTTCAACAAATTGCAGAACCAGCCTATCTTTATTCAGATTTTTCTTCCTAAATCACCACAGTTCAAAAAGCATTTTGTGGTGTTACTAATTTTGAAAGGTACTGAATAAATTCATTAGCAGAAATAATTTGTTTTTTTTTTGTTTTTGATACTTGACAAGTGGCCAGCTAATGAAATAAATATGTGTACCATGGAGAGTGCAGACTACAGTAACAGGAATGTCAAAGTTTAACTGTGGCTTTTCACTTTTGTACCTCTGGCCATTAATAAAGTTTTGTCAATACTGTCCTTTAATCTGAAAGCCTGGTTAACACTTTGGATGTTAAAAGTCAGGATATGTCCCATGTAAGGGGTGAGGAACCGAATGCTGGGCAGCTCACCATCCATCTTTACTCTTTCTGCCCTGTTGTTGGCTGTTCTCCTGCTGGAATGAGAGGCAGGTTTGAAGGGTGATGAAAATAATTGACACATCTTTATTTTTGGTGCGGCTAGGGATGTGTCCCGAGTGAGTAGATAGCGGAAAGACCACACAGGGTTCAGGACTGAGTTGGGTTACAGCAAGTTAGGGAAGATGTTGTAGGCAATAGTGAGAGTCGGAGAGCATGAGTCTTATTGGAAGATGGGAACAATAGCAGCGTTAGTGAGTGGGGAGGTCTTGGAGAGAGGATATTAGCACTAAGGCTGGCTTAAGAATGGGAAACATTATTGACTTTCTTACATTGTTGGTTATTCTCCAGCTGGCTGTGACTGCACTGATTTGGGTAGCAACCTCAAACCGGCCTGGCATAGTATCATCACCTTCACTGACTGTTTTGGAGCAAGAGAGTCATAGACCTTTCAGCATGACATCCAGGTCCCTGCCTGCAAAATGGAGCATCAAATTTCCCCTGCCAGCCATGTCCTGGTAAATGTCAGGAATCAGATGGGGCAGCTGTGCACAATTGATCTTTAAATTGGCATCAATGCCGGTCAATTCTAGGATATCCCAGCAGGTTAGAGTTGTTCTGGGAATGGCATGTGGTAAGATGGACAAGAGGGCTTCCATAGGGGAAGGGCAGGTAGTTAATGAGGTGAGTTTTATAAGATGAGGCCTTGTAGTAAAAAAAAACTTTCCAAAAAAAAGCAACCAATACTTAGCCAAAAGAAGTAAGATTCAGACTATTATCATAGTTTTATTTCTACAGATGTTGCAGCCCATTCATTGTTTAGTATTTCTGCCAGTTGCATTGAATTTTCTTCTTAAGATTTTTGTTGGGAATTTACTTTAAACCCCCTTCAATAACATGACCACAATACATTGAGTGATTGATAGTAGGTTTTTCTGGTGGCAAAGTCAAAATTAGTCATATTGTGATCTTGTCGGATTAGCCTTTATTTGATAACCTTCAGTAGTTTGCTAATTCAATCCTGAAACTGTAAAGGCTATAAATATGTGTGTTTCCTTCTAACTGGGGACATACCAAAGGCTAGCTTCTAGAGAATATTAGCTAAATCTGCCATAGGTACTTCAGAAGTATTCAATTCTTTTTTATACAGTCATTTGAAGTAAGTAAAATTTCTTAACAGTGTGAATCTTGTTTTTGTAACTTTCTCTTTTTAAAAGTTTTCAATAACACTAAAAGGAATGTAGCTATTTTGACAGAATAAGACAGTTAAGTTCTGTATTTTTTGGAACTTGGTTCTTTAATTATGTAGAGAAGTGTGTAATGGCACTTGCAGATAGAACGTAATATATATTTTTTTAAATTAGTCTGCCTTCAATCCAGATAGCTGTCTGAGGGAAAGCGTTGCCCCTAACTATGCCAAAAAAGTACATGGGAAGAGCAAGCTATGGGACTTGGAAAAAGAACAGGATAATTATACAGCATTTGCTTAAAGATTAACAACTGCTGAACTTTGTAACTAACCTAGGATTGGGCATGACACGTGGAGAAGCACTATTGTGAGATGCCTTTTGAGGAAGTTCTAGTGAGAAAGATTTGGCAAGTACTAGGCTCCAAATTAAATGCAGAACTAAGTCTAAGGGCAGACACAATTAATAGAGAAAATGGTATTGGAACCAGTCCAGACACAATCCCAAGTTAGTTTTCAGGAGGCAGTGAACAGTTGAGAAGACTTTGGTTGGTGCCAAAAGGGAAAACCACACACACAAAAAATTGCTTGATGTTCTATGAGGGGGTATGGCTGTAGGAAACTAAGATTAGTAGCTGCAGTGCAAATCTTGTATGCACTTCTGTTGACAGACAGGAAAGGCCTATCTTGCCCTGAATAGTGTGGCATTCAGTTTGCAAATTGTATCCCTGACATTTTTCAGTTGGAAAAGTAAGGATGATTTTTGGAAGGAAACTACCTGAATCCCCAAAAAAGCATGTTAACATTCATATGGTTTACAAAATAATATATTTTTTTTTAAATTTCAGAAACTTTTTTTTAACTTTTGGCAACAGGGGTTAAAATAATCTCTTTTCAAGATTTCCTCAGGGGTTACCTTTTGAATTTCAGGAGCTTTTATCTTGGTTTGCAGGATTTTTCATTCATAACTCTTTTACAAGGTAATACAGTGAAGGAGTAGCAATGCCATTAGTATTTGTGTTGATACATAGGTTTTTGGACTCTAAAGAAGCCGAATTAGAAAAATTCATCAATCAATAATCTTTAGCCCTGCATTAAATTTGAAGCCATAGCCCACAAACAAATGATTAATTTCTTGGACACCACAGCATTTACACTGACACAAGACCACAGATAAAAGTCAGCAACAACTCTTTTTTTTTTCCCCCCATAGGAGCTGAAGCACAAAAAGCCAACAGCTTAAACAAGTCTTCTGCAGACTCGTGCAGACATAGCAAATGTGTTTCCAACGTCCATACACAAAACTGGAACATTTGGAAGACTGGAAAGGCAGTTCTTACTTTCTACTTACTGCATTTCTGGTCTGAATTTCAAACTTAAATGAGACAGTTAACACAGTATTCATTTCAGTAACACTCACTACATTTCTTTCCCATACAGATCATGTGGAGTTTTAAACTAGAAATTCCACGTTCATTTGCAAGATGTTAATTATCACAGTCACTTCAAGTTTTCCTGGCTTTCATTTAGCTATGTTATTCCTGTGATGACATGTCTAAAACTGTTCACTTTGTAGTCCCCTTTTCTTCACCCTCCCTTTTGCCATTCCCTTTTTTATGCTGCCTCTTCTTTCTTCTTCTCCTCCCTTTGCAGCCTCTTCATCTAGCACTTTTAGAAACCCTTTAAAACCAATCTCATTTTAGATCATCTATTTTACATCTCCTTATGTTGCCTGGAGTTGTTTTTGGTTTGACAATTCTCTTGTGAAAAGCTTTGAAACATTTTGCGACAATTAAAGGTGCTATACAAATGTTACAAGCACATGGTATTATACGTTTTAGCATTTTGTAATGGGAGTTTCCATTTGTCTGGAATAATGCTTGCATGACTATAATAATTCTTGCATATGAAACATTTTCTTATGTATATGTATCACAATGTAATACACAAATGTTGTTCCTCAGTAAGAACTATTCAGCTAGTTGCTATCAAATAGTATAGTGCATGTTGTTGCACAGGCTTCATTATGCATTGAGTTTCTGAATTCAGTTTTGATATAAACAAGCAAAGATCATGTTTATTTTTCTGTTCTCATCTTTGACATTTTTATCTTCATTCCACATCACTAAATCAGATGCTGAGCTAACTTGCTGTACGTTTGACACGTGAGTTGATTATTTGGAAGAGGAGGATGGTCATGTGTCAGAGCATTATTTTCCCATATAGTATTGCTGTGATTCTGTTTATTCTTGAGCTATTTGGTATAAATTTGTGAGCTTTATTGTGGACTTCTGAACAAAATATAGTTTTTGCTTCTTCCAAAATAAGGTGTTCTTGATGAAGTTTGTTTTGTTACAAAACGTAATGGTCTCCAGATGGTTCATGTCTCTGCTTTTATTAGGTGATTTTGGGCTCCTATTGACCCCCTCGGAGTTGATGAAGAGTTGGCTCTGAAGGGATTGATTGTGGAGCTCTGGATTCCATGAGTAATCAAGTGCTGTGGGCGCAGGCCAGGTTTTACTGTATTCTTCATCAGACTTCGGCTGTTGCAGAACATATGTCTGGTAGTGTCTGCTGAGTGACAACCTCCTATAAAATTTGATCTCTCACTGCTGTTAACCTCTCCATTATTTTGACGAACATTCCTACTTAATCACTTCACTCCAAAAAATAGTTTTTGCACATTTTATCGCAAGAATACCTTAATGTGTGAAATGAGCAGACATAATACCAAATAGTGACAGGCTATCGTTGGCTTGTGCTTCCATTAATGTAGATTTTCTGACAGATTATTATTGATGTTTGTCAGATTTTCTTCATCTTTTAAAAGGTTCTTTAACTGTCAAAATCCTGCACTGTAACTTTGAATTTTAATGGATGGTATTGTAACGTTAAGCACAGCGCGTAAGGACTTTGCAACAACTGTAATTCTGGAAAGATTTACATTTAGTTACAAGTTTAAAACTTTGCTTTATTATGCAATATAAACATTGTTACACATAAATCTATATTTATTGGCTCATAATGAATTAATGCAACTGTCCACCATTTTAATAATGTTAAAATTTACTTTAAATGATAAAACCTCTGCCAATATAACTGTGAATGTTGCTCTGCTAATAACTGCAATGTTGAACTTTAGCATATAACTCATCGAGATCACAGTGTGTTTTTAAAAAGATGAAATTAAACTATTTGATTATGATCCTACTGACTTTAGTTTACTAAATCTTCATTATTGATTTGTATGTCAATCTATCTTGTTACCATAAACTTGGAACCATAATTTATTCAGCTTTACACTCCCTTGACCCTTTTAAATTTTAAAATCTATTATTGTTTAGTACTTATTATAAATGTAACTCTTTAATTTTAACATTAAATTAGATATGTGGGAGTACCTGATATTTCTACAAATGACATTCAATTAAAGTGTCTTGGTGACTTCCTTTAATGTTTAGAAATAGTAGAGCCCAGATTAGTTGATGGCTTTTAATTACTGTGTGTGCCGATTTTGTTTAATATAAATTATTACAGCTTTTCATAGGGGTCTTGGACATGCAGCGACCACCAGTATTGATGCCAGCTGTTAATGTGCATCATGACTTTGTCATCATAAAATGTATGCAAGAATTATTGAAAAATAATTTGCAGTTGCCCACGTCAGCAATTCACAGCAGTGCTGATTTTTTTTTTGTTCAAAATTTAAACTTCCCTTCAATAAAAGTATATATTTTTTAAAAAATTGAAAATTCCCATGGTGGTCTTGATGGATGTGCAAATTATGTGAAACTACTTGTTGGGATATTCCCCATTTTCTGTTTTATTTTCTGTGTAGGGAGAATTCAGTAATATTATTGTATAAGTTTAGGAAACTCAAAATGTTTGCTGATGCAGTATTGGAGAGAAAGTATTTTGGCATACTCCCTGCTGAGAGTTTGATTCACGTTTAACTTGGACAGTTCAGTTAGTGTAACATTTCTTCTGTCTGAAAGCTATACTCAAGATTGCAAATTTCAGACAGTTTGTTTAATTTTTTACTAAACAAAAGTCCACATAACAAAAACATTCTGGTATTTTATTCTCAAACTTGATATTATCTAACAAATGCAAAGCAAAAAAAAAGTTAGCAATGTTTATGTTACTAAGGCCTGAAACTGAAATGGAGAAAAAATGCTAAATTAATTCAAGTTAGTTCCAGTATGTGATTCTCTTTATGATTTAAATGTTCAAATATAATACTTTTGCACTATACTGTATTCAATGCTGCATTTTCTTCATTTTTAATGAAATGAAATATTAACATTTTAATTGTGGCCCAACAAAAAAGTTCATGGTAAGTCTCTTTAAAAGTTTTGGATAACATTGTAGTGACCCTGTTGCACCCCTGAAACACCCCTGGATCATGAACTTTTGCAATGTCTCATAGCTTGGAACTCTGGATTGACAACTAGGTGATGAAGTGCCTTTCGTTTAGCCCCTTTTTGCCTTGTTTTGGCATTTTAGTGAGACAATAGCTGATTAAGTGGATTAACTCTGTATATCCACTTTTGCTCCATACCCCTTCGAACTGTTGGTGAACAGAAATCAATTGCTCTCATATTTAAAATGAACAACTGAGCCAATACCAACTGTTGCTTGTGAATAAGAGCTCTAAACCACTGTTACCCTTTCCACGTAGAAATGTTCCCAAAATTCTCTCTTGAAAAGCATGATTCCAATTTCTTTTAGATCATGTCAATTCCATCTATCCTCTCCACCTAGAAATCTGAAATTTCCATCAAATTACCCTTTATCCCTTTCAATTCCCAGAAGTGCACATAAAGTTTGTGTCACCACTCCTCATGACCTAACTGTTGGAGCCCAGATGTAACTTCTGTAAACCTATGTTGGGCAGAATGTAATTCCAATATAACATTGCCCTGAACTGCTCGCCATACTGCAGAATTATGGTTTTCTACAACCTGTAATGTGACTTACCTCAAATTCTAATCTTTAAGGTGTAAAGACTAGCACTCCTTTAGCCTTTTATATTTGAGTTTGTACCTGTCTGTAACACTTTAAAATCTATGTACGTGGATGCTAAAGTCTGCTACATTCACTGGCTTGCTGTTCACCATTTTGAAAGTAGTCTGATCAATCTGTTTTGGGCCCAACATGGATAATTCCAAACTTGGAGGTTGAAAAACATTTATTACAGCTTATTCAATGAATTTAGAATCTCTCTAAATTATTGCTTCCATTTATACAATTACAATGCTTGCTTTCTTTTCCAACAATGCTATATAGTTCTCCATCCTAACATTTAAATTGCTAATAAATATATTAACTATTTGAGACTGTGACATACCTTCCTGCAGGACACCAGTAGTCACATTTTGCAAATTCACATGTCTGCCCATTACTCCTACTCTGTCTCTTATCACATGATCTATTTCCTGACTATGTCAACAATGTGATTTCAATTCCACAAGTTACAACTGCAATTCAGGCTCTTATGAAAGACTTGATCAAGTGTCTTTTGAAAGTCCATATAAATCACATCCTTGATCAATCCCTTGTGCACTCTTTCAATCACATCTTCAAAAAAGGCAGAGAGCTTCCTTCCATGCCAGACCTCTTCCTGACCAAAAGAAAGTCATTATATCCTTAATTGTGGACTTTAATGGCTTATTCTCATATTGGTCTGTATATCTTTGATTTCCTTTCCCACTTCTTTCTTAAATAGTAGAGTGTTTTATTCAATATCTAAAACATTATCATGGCCCTTGCAAATAAGTTTAATTCCAGTAACTTTTAAAAGGGCTGCAAACTGAGGAAATTGAAGAAAATTGTCACAGTGATTAGTTTGGTAGCCTAAAAAGATCTGGAAAATTTCAATTTTCAATGCAATTGTGATAACTTGCAAGATTGTAGTTAGTCCATCTGTAAAGTTCCCACTTACTCTATTAAAAACCCTTGGGTGGAAGCCATCTAGTCCTGGGGATTTATTCCTCTTTAATGCCTTTTTATTCAACACTGTTAATTTTCTTACATTTAGGTAAATTACCATCTTTGATTCAAACTTTGTTTCCTTATGGTGTTCAGCATGCTGTACTCTTCCTCTACTGAAATACTTTATTTTTTCATTCTCCCTTGTTGTAAATCTATGTGTTTTATTACCATTTGCTGCACCTTTATTTTTCCCATCCACCAGGGTCTGTTCTTTTTATTTGTGTTTTCTTTTTAGTTCTGTTATTCCTTACCTTTTCAATTATTAATGGCTGTATATTTTGGCAGTAGGAGCTCTTGGCTGAAAATGTGTTGCTGGAAAAGTGCAGCAGGTCAGGCAGCATCCAAGGAACAGGAGATTCGACGTTTCGGGCATAAGCCTAGTTTGCCTAGTTTACTGTGGACATTCTTAGTTAGACTTGCCTTGATCGAGAATCTTAGCGACTGTGTGTTTCTCCCTTCCAAACATAATATTGAACTCTGTTCACTGTTGGATAAATGTACACATTCCAATGAGTTATTCACTACACCTAACTTGTTATTAGACTTGATGTGTTGGACTGGGGTGGACAAAGTCAGAAGTTGTATGACACGAGGTTATAGTTCAACAAGTTCTTTGAAATCACAGGCTTTCAGGGCACTGCTCTTTCACCTGACAAAAGAACAGTGCTCTGAAAGCTTGTGATTTCAAGTAAGGCTGTTGGGCTATAACCTGATGTTGTATGACTTCTGACATTATTAGACTTGCTCCTACAAATCTATTGTTAGTGAACATATTCAGTCATTCTACAGCTGCTGGCTTAATTTAAAAAAGATCCACTACTTTGACGGAGTTTTCTTCTTAACTTCTGAATTCAATTCATGGAGTCTGTTACTTGTATTGGAGAGTTGTAATAATACAGTCATTTTGTGGCCACAATCTGTTCCGAGGTGCAGGAAAGGACCTGTTTCAAAGCATTATCTCTTTCTTTTTGAAAATGTTAATAAATGTTGACGCAAAATGTCAATAGTATGTGAATTTCCTAGGGGAACATGTCCTTGTAGTCCCAACTGGCCTGGTCTGAGTTTCCTGCTAAGTTGCAGTGCTTTTTTTTCAGCATGGTTTACCCAAATGTTGCCAAGCCAGCATCAAAAACAGAAAAATTCAAATGCGGATTATATCCACCACGGAACAAATCTCCTGATCGCATGGGCTGTTTTTTTTTATATAAAAAAACACATTGGAAACTGGCCCAGCCCACAGAATTTGCCATGCCCTCAGATGAAGTTAATCACCATGGTGACTTTTCACTAATTACCCCATCTGCTGCCCTAAACAAATACTTCTAACGCTTTACTTGGCACAGGGCACTAACATGCACCTTTTCACGAGCCTTCAGGTATTAAAAACATTTAATTTTCTCAAGCTGACCTCAGTATAACAACACAACTTTTCATTGTTTTGTGGAGACTTTTGAAGTCAGTTTCTGTTACTTACGGCTGTGGTGGCCACAGTAGTAGCCTATATACTCTGATGAAAAGTGCTTAGTTTTTGCGATTAAACCCATTTTCAACTTTATTAATAAGTCTGTACTAGTTGGCACTCAGACATGCTTTAAGGCAAACTTCTAGAAAATTGTTTTCTAAAATGCTGCTAAATTAAAAGAGTTCCTGACTAGAATCCATGTTAAAGAAAGCTTCAGGGTAATCAATGACTCAATTTGTGGGATTTTCCAAGGCTGTCTCTCATTGGCAGATGCTTTGTTGAAACTGTCTTTTTAAAATAAAGCTCCCCTGCTGCAAGCAGGGGCTCTTGAACTGAGGAATAACTTTAAAGCAGTAACCATCTTGTTTCAAGTTGTAGATTACTTGTGGGTACTCGTCCTGTATTGGTATTCCTTTCAATGTAAGTTGTTTCCTTACCTGGATCCGCTCTCTGTTCCCTCCTCTCCACCCCCGCCTCCCTATCATTCAATTTTAGAGCACTTACTTTGCTCAGTCTTTTTAATTAAAAAAATCGTCTATCTTTATCTCCTACTTTTCTTTCTTCTGTTCTAATGTGGAACAGATGGCAATGGTCTACTAAGATCTAACATAGTCAACAAAAATTGCTGTGTTTATTTGTATACTTATCTGTTCAGGGGTGAGTTTATAATTGGAAGCTCTTGGTGAAAGCACTTATTTTATGCTCCATAATACTATTGCCGACAAGCTGTGTGAAATAAGAATTTTGGAGAAAATACAAAGATCACTTGTTAGAACTTTGCAAAAATAATTATCCATTTTGTGAGTTCTTTTCCAAACCAGGGAGAATGCTGATTTAGAGCATTTTTGCCACTCCTTCGCAGTCGCTGAGTCAAAATCCTGGAGCTCTCGGCCATACAGCGCTCGGAATGTACTTAACACCTAAGATTGCAGTAGTTCAAGAAGGCAGCTCATCATCACCTTATCAAAGGCAATTAGGGATGGGTGATAAATGTTGACCCAGTCAATGATGTTCATGGCTCATGAACAAATGTTTAAAAATTACCCAGGCTCTTGTATCAGGATTTTCTGGACAGTGGTTACTGCAGGTTGTCTGGAGAATTATGGAAAGTGTCCAATATCTTGCAGCTTATAATGTAGGTTACAGTGGAGTGTAGTGACCTGGAATTGCTGAAACTGAAGCATAAGCCCATCTATGTAGGATAAAAGACTTATTTTTAAATTCACACACTGATCGCTTCTCACTGATACTCCTTTTTAAATAGAAAGGATGTTACAATTTGTTTTGTCCCCCTCATTTCCTGAAATTTATGATTCCATTCAGATGTATAATTTCTAGCAGTTATAATTGCGTTCTGGTGCTTCATGTAATTAAGCCATCATTCATATAGGTTTTGCTTGCAAATGTTGGTTATTTGATGCCCAGTCTTGTTATTGACTTGAATAGCATCAATTCATACCCAGCAGGACCTATTAGTGTATGGTGTAGGGTTGAGATCCTGGACAGTTTTGCCCTTACTTAGCATTGGGACATATCTAGTTATAGTGACAATATTCTGTTTCAGTTTAGAGATCAAGTAATGATCCCTCTGGTTGTTTATTGTTCATGAGAACATAAGAAATATGATTTGGAGTAGGGCTTACACCCCTCCATCTACCCACTAGTCAATCCATCAGCAACAATTGTGGGAGGGAAGCAACCTATGAGGGGAGGAGCAACCAAGGTCAGGATGAGAGGCTGCATACAGCTAAAATGGTGATCAGAATTTTTACCAGATCCAGGAGTTCTGTCTACTGCATCTGGGGTGGGTACATATGCAATTTAGAATGCCTAGCATGGTTGGCCAGGTATGGGGGTAAAGGGTATTGTGCAGAGAGAATGAGGCTACAAAATGGGTGAAGGGGAATGTTCAGGAGCTACTATACTTGGGAAGAAAAAGTGGTGGATCCCTATTAGAATAAATGCTTAGTTCATTATTAAATTTCAATCTGAGATGCAGTAGAAAGGATGATGTATGCCTGTTAAAAGTGTTCCTACTTTGTGCATAAGTCATGAAAATGCATTAGCTGTGACTTTTTCAGTCTATGGAAAGTGTGTTTCAGACTTGTTTAGAAGTATGTGTCAGTTATTTTGGAAAAAATTGCAAACTTATGCCTGTTGTCTTCTACCAATTTAAATACTGCAGTATCAGTTCATGTTTCCTTGTGTGTTGTGGCTGTAAGTTTAAGTGAGAGCTGATTATTATTGAGGGTATTGACTAAATCTTCTAATTCTGATTCTGTGTGAGTACAAATACCCAGTATTACAATATGAATCAAGGAGTCAGCAAGAGTAGAAAAGTAGCCTCTAAAAATCAAGAAGTAACCCTTTAGAAAATCTCAAGAGGACTCCTCCGGAGAAAAAAGTTATACATTTTTATCCTTGGAAAAAGCCAGATTGTTTAAGTTACTGTTTTACTTTCTTAATACCAATGGCATTTTAACCTTTAGATTTGAGCGATCTATGTGGGGCAACCCCAAGTTCAAAAATACCAAATTCAGAAATAAGAACAACTTCCAAAAAATGAAACCAGATGGACCCAACACATCATGCTTCTATGGATTACTCAAAATTCACAAACCAGGAGCCCCCCTCAGACCCATAGTCTCACTACCTGGAAAACCAACTTACAGAATGGCCAAGGAGCTAAATCAAAGATGAAAACACTTAGTAAAAGACTCATGCCACTCCATCCACTCCACCCAATAATTCCTGAAGACCATCAAAGGCACTAACATAGAAGAGGATGAAATAATGGTCTCCTTTGATGAAATAGCCCTATTTACATCAATCAACATTAACCTGGCCAAGCAAACACTGATTACACCTATAAGAAGACCCAAAGAGACACAACAGCAAACACCACTAACTTCATCAGCAAGGACAGTATCATCAAGCTAATGGACCTATGCCTTACTACACACTTCACCTTCAACAACAAAACCTACAGACAAACCAACAGAACACCATGGGATCTTTGATATCCGGGTTCTTAATAAGGCAGTAATGCAGAGACTCGAACAAACAGCTCTGCTAACCACCCAACCCAAACTTTGGGTCTGCTACATGGATGACACCTTTGTCATCACTAAATGAAACAAATTAAAGGAAACCTTCAAGACCATCAATAATACATTTACTGGCATAAATTTCACTAAGGAGGAGGAAGTCAACAGCAAACTGCCAATCCTAGATGTCACAGTAGAGCGAATAGCCAATGGGGAACTTTACACCAGCGTCTACAGGAAAACAACATATACGGACCAAATATTGAACTACAGAAGCAATCACCCCAACATCCACAAACAAAACTGCATCAGAACATTATTTCAATGAGCCAACACACCCTGCAGCACAGAAGAACTACGCAGAGCAGAGGAAAATCACCTATATCGTGTATTCAAAAAGAGTGGGTACCCAATGAATGCAGTCTGCCGATTTCTCATCAACAAACCCGAACAAGCAGACAAATCACGTCCAAAAACCCTAGCGACTCTTCCCCACATCACAGGTATCTCAGAAATGACTGGCAGACTACTCAGACCCCTTGGCATCATGGTAGCCCACAAACCTACCAGCTCACTAAAACAGCAGCTTGAATGACCCTCTGCAGACATCAAGCAAACTCATGTCATTTACAAAATACCATGCAAGGACTGTAACAAATACTACACTGGACAAACAGGTCGAAAACTAGCCACCAGGGTACATGAACACCAACTAGCCACAAAATGACATGACCCTCTCTCACTAGTATCCTTACATACAGATTAGGAAGGACACCACTTGACTGGGATAACACATCCATCCTAGGACAAGCCAAACAAAGACATGCACGAGAATTCCTGGAAGCATGGCATTCCAACCAGAACTCTCAACAAACATATCAAGTTAGACCCCATCTACTACCCCCTGAGAAAAAGAACAGGAAGTGACTTCACCACAGGAAATAACATCACCACAGGAAGTAACATCACCAATCCAATCCAAAGAAACCCAACAAAGAAATAGAAAGCAGGAATTTTCAACAGTGCTTCGCCTGAGGCCCACTGAAGATGTGACCTAGTAGGATGACAAAACGTCTGGAAATGAACCTTCTAGCTCAGTGAATAAACCTACATCCAGAACCTGCATCTGAGCTACAATCTTTTCAAAACCCCACTCAAAAATACCATAATCAGGGAGTAGCCAGAAGAGATCAAAAAGTGTTTATAAGTGCATTTTTTTTTAGTGAAATTCTTGGAGCGTGAAGGCATGCAAATACTCTGACCCCATCGAGAGTCTTTAGGATTCCTGAGCACTGACCTTTTTCTCCCTCTCCTGTATCAACTGCCAGTCCCTTTCCCCTTCTCTTGCTTTATGCCAGGGATCAGTCCTTCTCTTGGGTCCCTTGAATCCTTGGGCTCCTAATACAACTTTTCCAACTCTGACACCACTCTCACCAGTTAATAAATAAGGAACGATGTGCTTAATTCAAAGGAAAGCCAAGCTTAAAGTCACACCAACATGCTCCCATCTTGCTGCCCCCACCACCGCCTTCAAAGTTATCTTTTCTTGGAAATGCAGCTCTGTTCCCTTTTCTGTTGTAATAGAGAGTTAGAAATGCATTTCCCATAAGAGCCTTTGTAAACCAGTTCTAAGAATAGGCAAGGAGCATGTCTATCAATAAAACTAAATTGATTGGGCTGCACATTGTTAGATTTGTAGCTTTATGTGAGAATATCGGAAATAGGGGGCCATCAAGCCTGCTGCGCCATTCAGTGAGATCATGGCCAATCTGATGAAAAACCGATGCTAAATTTTATGTAGTGTCTGCTAAACGTGAGATCTTGTTGTACGTGTGTCAGCTGCTGCATTTTTTTAATAGATATTTTTATTGAAAATTTAACATGTTTTTACAAGTTTACAAAAGAAGACTTAAAAAAAACACAAATATAAACATTGATATACAGTTAAATCTTAAATAAATGGTAACCAAAATCTATCAAACAAGAAAACAAAAATACCAAGAGAATAAAAGACATAACTCAACTAACCAGAGTGTATGATTAAAATTCTTACATTATTCCAGAGAGAGAAAAAAACGGATAACACAAATTGAGCAGTGATATACATGCTTGGAATGTGTTAACATCAGATCACAACAAAACCTGTATTCATGCGGGATTCCTCTCCCAGGGGCCCCGGACCAGCCAGGTTCATCCTCTCAATTACATAAAGGCCCTTGTAGGATGACCGAGATATCTGTATTTGTGTAATTCAAGAAGGACTGCCACATTTTTATGGAATAATTTGGTTTTTCTCCTGATGCACCATATTTGTAAGGAAGTCGGGGGAGCATATTCCATAATTATTCTGTGCCAACACGAAAGTCCATGAGGGCCCTCAGCCACCCAGTTTACCAAAATGATTTTCCCTGCACAGAAACGGAGAATGGAAAACAATCTCTTCCCTGTCGTAATTTCAGGTGTTCTTTATCCAATAAATGTGTCTCCTATAGGAGAGCTATATCGATCCTCTCTTTCTTGAGGTTTGATAATACTCTCCTCCTTTTGATTGGTGAATTACTCCCCGTGACATTCCAGGCGCACCATTTAAACGACTGATCATCCATAATCACCGGGCAAGACTAAGATCCCCCCCCTCCCCCGGGAGAAGGAACCCTATCCAAAACATCCCGAGCAGAGAGCATATAAAATTCACAAAAATAAAAGCTCTTTAATACATTTAGATCAATATAATAAAAAAACTATTTCTAAATAATTTTAAAAAAGTATAATCTTATTTAAATGGGGATCTTCCCCCTTATTTCCAGGGGGCATCACTTCCTTCCCAAAAAACCCATCATAACCTCTCTCAACCAATGCCCCACCCTTGACCCAGGCACCCTTCGATAGGATAAAGAAAATTCAAGTATACCACTGAACTAGAACTAGCAGAGAGTACCCTATTTCCCCCCCCCCCCCCCCACACCAACACCTGGATATATTTGGTAATGTTAATACCATCTATGAACATATATGACTATAATATTATAGTCTCAGCAAATAATAATTAAATATAGTAATACAAAATCATGGGAAAAACAACCCTGCTCCCAAGGACAAAGATAAAATAGGTTAAGAAAGCCACCTCCCCCCCCACCATCTTAATGAAAATCGCCAAGTAAAGAATGAATAAATAAACCCTTCTTCCCATCCCCCGGAGATAATATTAAACAGTAAGGTAATGACAGGAAAAAAAAGGGGGGTAAACCGGGGTGGGGTGGTAAACCGGGGTGGGGTTAGGGCAAAACAACATCAAATAACTCTTAGATAAATTCTAAGAGAGTCCAAAAGTTCCTTGGCCTTCTCTTGTGAGCCGAAGTTATACACGGACCCTTCATGGCTGAAGCGTAGTAGAGCTGGGTAGTACAAGGAGTATTGAATGTTTAAATCCCTTAAACGTTTCTTCGCTTCATCAAACACCTTCCTCTTTCAGACCAGAGCTGGGGAAAAGTCCTGAAATAACATAATCTTGGATCCTTTATAAATCATGGCTTGGGGATTTTTCCCAAGATTTCTGGAGGCTTCCAAGAGCATCTGCCTCACCTTATAGCTCTGCAGCGGAACAGGACCAGGCGGGGGCACTGGTTCGAGCCGGGCCCACGTATTGCAACCTGGTAAGCCCATTCCACCCTTACCTGGCCTGATCCAGCCTCCAGATCTAAAAGCTGTGGAAGCCACTGTTCAAGGAACCATGTAAGCTGGCCGCCTTCTTGCCATTCGGGAAGGCCCAGCAAACGAATATTTTTTTGACGACCTCGATTCTCAAGGTTGTCAATATGGTCCTCTAAGGTCCGGACTTGCTGCTCGAGAGTCCGGACCCGATCCACGGCCAATTCTGCAATGGCCTCAGAGCTTACGGCCTTTAGCTCCGCCCTCCGACTCAGCACTCAATTTCTTTGATGTCTCAGCCGTGCTTTTGTAGCGCGGCTGAGAATGAATTCCATCGACTTCGGGACTCTTCAATGAAAGCATTGATCTTCGCATCGAGTTTGGAGATTATTTTCGCCACTGTAGGTCAGTCCCCCGGGATGGCTGCGGACGCCTCTGCTGCAGCTGGAGAGGGTGGGGGAGGGGCTCCTGCCTGCTGAGAACTGCAGGCTCCTTTCCCCCTCGTCATTTTTACAGGAGACTGAACTGTTTAAATTTAGTACTGAATCACTAATTACATTAAATAAAAACTATTTTTAAATGATTTGGTGAGTGTCTTGGAGGAGGGTGGCCCACTTTGCATAGGTCTTGGGAGGAGCACTATAGACTCAGACTTGCTGAGTCGCCGCCATCTTGGATCTCCCGCTGCATTTTTTTAAACAGTTCAGAATATCTGTAATTTGTCTATTAAGCACTTCAGAAAAGGTAAAAGGGTCTATTTAAATTTCTTTGACTTTTTTTTCCCAACTCATCTTATTCTGAGTAACTTCTTTCAACCAGTTTTCCTTTTTTAGTGTTCCAATATATCACTATGTTTTCTTTGTACAAGTTGAGTAGGAATTCCCCTGATGGACACCAAGCTGGAGAAGACTTGGTGCACCAATTTACTAATCAATTACTTTTTTTTCCCCCCATTTCGCTTCCCTCCCCAATACATGGAAATCATGGAAGGAATAGTGGAACTAGAAGCTTACAGTTTTATTTCTATAGAGACTGCTATATGCTAAATTGTGGATTGTAGCAAAGATTTGTGGTAAGCTGAGGACTGATTTATTACAGTTTTGCAGAAGTCTATAGAGCCAACTTGAAAACTATATTGTGCTGCAGTGTCCACTTCCTTCTGAAATAATCCAAGAAACCTTTCAGGGGAAGTGGTGGTGTAACAGTAATGTCACTGGGCTAGTCACCAGAGCCCCAGACAAATGCTCTGGGGATACAAATTCAAACAAGTGGCATTGTCCCTCCCTCTAAGCCAGGAGGCCCAGTTTCAAATCCCTCCTGTCCCAGAGGCATACAATAATATCTCCAAAAAAGGTTTATTAGTAAAGATATTCAAATTCCACCATAACAGCTAATAGAGTTTGAATTAAGTTCTTTAAGCTGGAATTAAAACCTAGTCATCAGTAAAGGTGACCGTGAAACAATTGTCAGTTGTTATGAAAACCTATCTGGTTCACTAGTGCCCTCATGGATAGAAACCTGCTGTCCTTGCTGGTTTCACCATCACCTTTTAAGGGCAGTTAGGAGTGTACAACAAATGCAATCTTATTAGCAACACTCACATTCCAGGAAATTAGAGTAAATTGAAAACATTTTAATTATGCAAAAATGTAATTGAATTTTCCTAATTTTATGAATTAGGAAATTGATGTTTGCTGATTTGAGTTGATATGTGGAGACTAATGGTGAGTACATCAGTAGCTGTGCTTTTAGATATAATTGGTATTAGTTCCATTGCCAAATTCTTGAGTGTATCCAGAGTGTCTCCCGCCATTACTCACATTTAATAACAAATATGGGAAGAAATGATAACCTGAAGGTGCATTGTATGTAACCTTTTTCACTAGATTGGTTTTGGGAATAAGAGGCTGAGTAAATTGGATCTTAACTCTGGCATTTAGACTAATGTGAGGTGATCTCATTGAAACATATGAGATTCAGAAAGAGCTTGACAGATTAGTCAAGGAGAGTTTGTTTCCTGTGACTGGGTAATGTAGAACAGGAGGTATAGTCTTATTGTCAATGCATATCCTTTACAACAGAGATCAGCAGAAATTTGTTTACTCAAAGGGTTGTGAACCATTGGAATCCACAACCCTTAATGTTTGTGGATGCTCCATTTTTGAATACAACTAAGGCTGAAATTGACAGATGTTTGGTGTCTGTCAGAGTGAGACAGGGTGAAGTTGAGGCCAAGAATCAATCATGATCACACTGAATGACCAAGCAGGATCGGGGGCTTTATGTTCTGCTTCAGCCTCCAATTCTTGTGTTGTTGATTTATTTGTTTTTCATGAAGAATTATTTTATTTCTTGATCACATTGTTTGAACGTTTTAACTAGTATTTATAGTTCCATGCATTAAAGATCAGTTTGTTTAGGATGTGTAAAAATAATTTCTTATGCTATAGGGTGTGAACATGTTTTGATGTTGCTGTAAAATTATGTTGGGGGAAAGGCTACTGAACCTGAGCAAGTTAAAACAGCAGCATGGAAAGAATGTCAGAGGCTGTATAGCGGTACATTGCTTTTCCTTGCTCCTGGACTGAAAATTATCATGATTTAGTGTTAAAAGGGTAGGGTAGGGCAGGGGAAAAAACTATCAAGACACAATGATAAAACTTATTTTTAAAAAGCCAGTGAATGACCTGTATTATTTTTTGTTTCTCCATAGCATCACCGCTACTGCTTTTCGCTAATAGACGAGATGTCAGATTGGTTGATGCAGAAGCAGTGCGACCTGAATCCACTGTCGTAGTCAGTGGCCTGGAGGATGCAGCTGCAGTTGACTTTTTATACTCCGAAGGCACAATTTATTGGACTGACGTAAGTGAAGAAGCCATTAAACAAACGTATGTGAATCAAACTGGGGATGTGCAGAAAGTGATCATCTCTGGCCTTGTTTCGCCTGATGGATTAGCTTGTGACTGGTTAGGTAAGAAGCTTTATTGGGCGGATTCAGAAACTAATCGAATAGAGGTTGCCAATCTCAATGGAATGTCTCGTAAGGTCCTTTTCTGGGAGGATCTTGATCAACCAAGAGCTATTGCACTCGATCCGCAACATGGGTAAGTGTTTCACTTTTCTGTTGTTTCCTCATTTTGATGGCAAAGAGTTCATGATTTCTGAATTTTGGCATTAAGTAGAAATTTGATACTTACTCCCTGTCACCACCTTCCCACCTCCTCACCGCCCCCCACCCCCTCCCCACCCGCTCCCCATCCCCGGCTTCTGAAATATATTATTTAACTTCCCGCAACTGAACAGATGTTCAGACTTAGCCAGAAATACTTAGTATTCTCCGTAGAGTAAATGACAAACTTTTATTAAAAACTAAGTTGATGGTAATGTGTTATTTCCCCCTCCCTTCTGGAAGTCTGTGTTCCTGTCACTGAACTCTGTTTTGAGTATGATTTATTGCAGTCATTTGACATTTAGATTCAGTTTATTTCTATGACAAGGTGCATTTTGGAAGAGGAAATTTATTTTACAAGTCAATTATTAATTTGTATAGGATGTCACAAGTTTGACTATATCCTTTTGGTGATTTGATTGTCTTCCATGATTAAGTATGTATTTCCTTTTACAAATTAATGAGGTATGTGCTGGTATTACTGTAATCTAACTTGTTGCGGCCTCTGTTGTAAATGGAAGATATAAGATGCATTTAGCAATCAGCCTGTAAATATGGTAGGGTTTTGGAAGGCAGTTGGCAATGCAGAACTCTCTTATAGTTAGAAAATAACTCCACAGAGGCCATTATCCCAACATCAAGTCACCTTTTATTTACACGTGGAAAGTCCTAGACACTGATCCAACTCTGAGTATCAGGATATCTGACATTTTGTTTTTATCTGACAGCCAGGGCTCCTTGTTTGGACCAGATTAACAACCCCTCTTCGACGTCAACCTGGCTGATGTCTTCACAATCATTACAGAAATATTTTAAAGAAGTGGTAATATGAGCAAAAATGTTTTTAAAGTAAACAGACTTTGCCTTAAGATGTACATTGCCAGTGAATGAAGTAGTTGATAATGATGAAAGCCTGACTAAAGGAAGGTGTAGGGAACATCTAGAAAGAAAGAAACATGGACTATTCAGCATAAATCTCAAAAGAAAAATCATGTTTGCTCAGCTTTGATACATTTTTTCAGGAATTAACAAGTGAGTAGACTGTGGTAATACAGCAGTTGTAATTTGCCTGTATTCTCAAAAAATGCCATCAGTAAGTTATCTCATAATAGACTAAAAAGGACAGAGAATGTGGAGACCGTCTTACAGAATGCATTGCGAAATAGCTTTAATACAGAAAGCAAATAGTGATAGAAAAGGTTAGCATTGTTCACCGTGGTGATGGTTGAACAGTGTTCTAAAAGTATCAATGCTGGGACCACTGCTGTTCTTAATTTTTGGTAATGATTTGGAGTTGAAAGTCAAAAACATGATTTCCACATTTTTAAAATGGCGTCAACCTGTTTGGTTGGTGGTGTGCATGGTGGTCAGTATTGAGGAAGACTGCACTAAAAGGAAAGACATTAATACACTTGCCGAATGCACAAATGACTGCCAACTGATTTTCAGCACAAATAAATCTGTTTGGTTGGATGAATGGGGAGGTCAGTTATTACTTAGAAGGTGCCAGTCTGCATAGGGCACAGGAACACTAGGAACTTGGATTGGAAGTACACCAATAAAGTTGCCCTACAGGTTTGCAAGGCCATAACATAGCAAACCAAGCACTAATGATTGTCTGGTGAGAGTAAGAATTGAAAGACTTTGTTTATAACAGTGATTACAGAAATGTATCAGTCAACTGGCTTTGACCCAGTGACAGTAAAGGAGTGGCATAATAGTTCCATAATAAGATGATGTGTGATTTTAAAAACGTTTTGAAAAAGTCTTTCACACAATACTTCTGGTATTTTAAAAAAAATTACACTTCAAGAAAATAAAAATGTAAATCACTTAGACCTTTTGAAGTATCAATAGCAGACATTGCAAGAACCTGAACGTTCTTATCTTTATGTAAATAAACATTGTCAAATTAATAGCAATGATTAGAGGTCCGGCACCGTCAATAACTTAGGGTCTTAGGATGTCTGGTTTGTCAGCCATGCTTGTAGCAAAAGGAGATTCTGTTTTAAGAAAATAAAATGTATTCAAACATTTTAATATAACACACTAAAATAAACTTTTATCAGTATAGTATCTGTTACAGTGTACAGTGAATGAATGGCCAAAATAAGCTATGTGGGGTTATAAGAATGGGTGGGGGACATAACCTGGAAAGGGGGTATGAGCTGTCATGGGGTTTCAGAGTATGCTAGCTCCTGGCATTTTCAAAAAACATGTTTCTGGAATGTGGGTATTGTTGTCTAGACCAGCTTTCATTAGTGGCCTGGAGAACGTGGTCATGACCTGCTTTCTTGAACCTCTGCAATTGTTTTTGGTGCAGTGCTATTAGAGAGGGAGTTTCAGGAATTTGAGTAAGTGGGAATGAAAAGCTGATATAGGTCCAAGTCACAATGGTGTGTTGCTTGGAGGTTAACTTGCAGGTGGTAGTGTTTCCATGCATTTGCTGCCATTATCCTTAAGATGTTTAATACAGCCCAGAGCACAATGACAGAAATTGCTGGAGTACTTTGCAAAAATTGGCAGAATTAGATTTCTTAATCTATGTTTACTCAATGAAGGTCATTGAAGTTCTGTTTCCGATGCCAGCAGAGACAATTTGGAGTGTTCAAATTCAAACTGGAAGGTCCGGCACATCCTTTCACACCTTAGTGGTTATCAGATCAGCTGTGAAGTTACTGCCAGAACAGCATATGATGGCAGAAAGGTGTTTTGGTAAACAGGATACCACAGGGTTCAATCCTTGCAAATCTCTTCTGCACCATTTCCAATTTCTCATAGCCAAGCACAGTATTATCAGCATTTGTAAAACAGTGAATATTTGGTTATTGTGCTTGAGATTCCAACTGGTTTGTTAAAATTCTTAATGTTCCAAAATTTGGATAATTCAAATAAATAAATAATGGAAATAATGGTTACAAGTTTGTATTTAACCAGAACTGTTCATGAAGCACAAGTGTGCACAGGGTGATTTTTAAAAATCCTGTTATAAAATAAGTACTCCTTTCAAATAATGTTATGGTGTAATGATCTATGCCTCTAAACCCATATATAATCATAGAGATTTATAGCACGGATACAGACCCTTCAGTCCAACTTGTCCATGCCGACCAGATATCCTAACCTAAAATAGTCCTACTTGCTAGCACCTGGCCCATATCCCTCCAAACCCTTCCTTATTCATATACCCATCCAGATGTCTTTTAAATGTTGCACTTGTACTAGTCTCCACTACTTTCTCTGTCAGCTCATTCCATACACGTGCCACTCTCTGTGTGGAAAACTTGCCTCTTCAGTCTCTTTTATATCCTTCCCCTCTCACCCTAAACTTATGCCCTCTAGTTCTGGACTCCCCCACCGAGGAGAAAAAAAACTCTGTCCATTTATCCTATCCATGCCCCTCATGATTTTATAAACCTCTGTAAGGTCATCCCTCAGCCTCCGATGCTCCAGGGAAAACAGGCTTAGCCTATTCTGCCTCTCCCTATAGCTCAAATCCCCCAACCCTGGCAACATCCTTGTAAATCTTTTCTGAACCCTTTCAAGTTTCACAACATCCTTCCAATAGGACCTGAAGAAAATGTATAGATTTAACATCTGTCCCGTAATGCTGGTGAAATTGTACTCTTCAAACAACAATTGTGCAGTTCGTTCATTTTGCCGATTGCCTTGTAGGTAATTGAAAACACAATACATCATCTGTACAAGTAATGTATTTGAAAAAGTTTTGAAATGTAGGTATTTTAATCAAATCCTTTCAAATACAGAGTAGTGTTCAGATCTATACTAGATGTACATGGCGTAAATCTGTGAATGTGAGCACTAAGTTAAATTGGCTATCCATGATCAAGTTCTGAAAGAGTAAATATTGACAGAACAAAACAGGTGATAATCTGGTCCATACTATCGATGTCTCCAAATAAGAGTGACTGTTGTTGGAGGTTGCGTTTTTGAGTTTGGGGCAACTGCTACCTTAAGTACTGTACTGCATTCTAGATTTAAGGTGGCTTTGTCGCAACATTAAAGGATCAAGTTAGTGTTTAGACTGAATTACAAAAGAATTCCATATTCATCAGTCCAAAATAAAATGGGTCATCTACATTACAGTTGTCCAGTTCGTCCAGATTGTTAAAATAGAAGGAGCACAATGACTACTACATGTACTTCATATTCTTTCCAAATCTAAAATGACCCTAGCTTCAGTAAGAGAATGTCAGTATGTAGATGATGCTTATGTCTGTGCTCACTCAGAAACTGAGGACCAAGTTATTGTCAATTCTTTCTCCACAGTATGTGAAGTTTCTGTTTCAACCATTTCCTATGGCAAAACTAAGATCAATAGCAAGATGTCTTTAAAAAAAAACAATTTCCAAATCTTGGGGGCATCCTCTCAACAGGGGTAGACATAGACAAACAAAATTCTTCATTGCCTCCAATGTTGCAAGGTCAGCCTTCAGTAGACTAAGAAAATATATATTTGTGAATCAGAATGTTAAACCCAAGTAGTATATTGAGCAGCAGTGATCCCTTAACTCGATAATGCTTCAGAAACTTAGATAACCCTCAGCCGGCACCTAAAATCAATGGAGAAACGCCAACGGCAATATCTTCACAAGATCTTCAAAATCCAAAGGCAAGATAGGCAGTCCAAGAGGCAAACTCCCCAGGACTGAAGCACGAGTCACTCATAACCAGTTCTGCTGGATGGGACAAGTCATTTGTATGCCTGACACAAAGACTCCTTCAGCAACTGCACAGATCTTGACTGTAGCAGGGAACACAGAGGGTGGTAGCAGAAATGCTTTAAGGATAAACTTGAAACATCCAAAACAATGTCTAATACCCTCACTGTAACATGGAAATCCCTGGTTTGTGGCCAACCAAAATAGAGCGGGATCATTTGGGAATGCACCAATCATGCGAAGAGACTACTTCAGGAACATTAGAGGTGTGATTGAGGAGTTGGACAGAGTCACAAACCTCCAAATCTCCATCTTCTCATCAAATACCACCAGTATCAAATGAGGCGGTCTCTGCAATCACACGTTGAACTTCTCAACCACCCTTAAAGCTCATTGAACTGGAGAAGAGGCAAACTATCTTCAATTCCAGTTATCGAACATCAAAGATAGGTAAAGAACGGTAGACCAAATATACATTTGATATAATAATATTTGATGTTTTCTCTGGATGTCAAAATTAAATAAATATTCCATGCCGAAGCACTGAATGGCCTCACCTTGATGACAAAATTCAAATCTGCCATTTTAGGAAAAAATACAACATTGTATTCTATGTAGTGAAGATCCAGTGGTTATTGTTCACCATTAATAGTATATATCAAGAAAAGGAAGTTCTCATTAGCTTGGCCACTGTTTGTCCCTCAACCCTCATCACTAAAATAAATGACCTGATAATTGTCTCATTTCTGTTTAAGAACTTTGTCATGTGCAAAGTTTCGTACATTGTAATACTGGTTGCACTTGCATCATGCGAAACACTATATACGTGTGAATTTGTTTTTTTCTCTTTGAGAGCTCCTATAATGTGCTTTGTGACAAAAGTTGAAGGATAGTTGTAATTATGAATTGGCTTAGATACTGGATGTGCAGTTTAAAATGGAAAGTCCCTAATGAAAACCAACTATGCAAATCCTTAGGCGGTGTGTCTCTGAGGCTGGAAAGAAATAGGAAGCAGATCTAATAAAACTGTTGAACTTTTGCCATAATCACTGTTTTAGAAAATTTATTAAAATCTTATTTTTTAGAAAAACCTCATTCTTCCTCATGACTTGTCTCCTGAATGGAACCTGCAAAAAGAGGATTATTACTATTTTTAAGTTCAACGTGCAACACAATTTGGTCTGGCAAAGGGCACAAATTAATTTCTTGCTCATTTTTAGACTTTCCTTTATATAAACTAGGAAACTTAAATCAGTTATTATATGTTTGGAGGAAAAAACTGTTCTGAAAAGGGTAAATCTAAAGTAACAGTGGCATCATGGAATGTTACATGACATTTTGACAACAGTACATTCTGGTGTTTTTCTGCATAGCCAGAAAATTTAACCTTTTCCTACTCGCTCCTATTCTGTTTAAAATTTCCCTCTCCCACTCATAGGTGGATTTTCCTTTAGCAATACTCTGTGGTGGAGAATTCTGAAATAATTTGTGTATGTGATAGTGAAGGCAGTTTTTATTTAACATTGCATGGCCTTTTCCATGAAGACTGTGGACAATCTTCCCATGCTCTGAATGACATGGGTGATGGTGAGATGTGTGACAGAATTAGGCAAGATGATCAAGAACTAGCATCGTGGTAAGATTTTCATTAGTAGCAGCAGGTTCCCAATTGATGCTCATTCTTGGTTGTTAAAAGCTTTGTTAACAATTCCGTTTGCCTCAGGTTTTACCAAACTCTCCATGAAAACGTGACATGGAAAGCAGAGCAAATTATTGGCACGATAAACCAGCCAGCATCCCTGGTCCAACTCTATCTTGCCCATAGCTAAACTAAAGAGTAGGGCATGGTCCATGAGTACTAGCCTTTCACCATGGACATTGGCACTCCACTTTGAGGGAGCCATTGCCAACATCCTCCAGAGAACTGCCACTGTACCCTGCAAGGGCAGACTTGTACGACTGAGTATGCTGGCAACAAGCAGTATACAGGTACCACATAGGGAAAGTAACCCATTCTACAGTGTGGACCAGGCTGCTTACCAGAGGAGCCCCCTTGCTTTCTCAGTGCACACTCACCTGGTGCCAATCTACAATGCCACAGCATGCCTACCTTACCTTGCCCTGCTGTACCTTGCATTGGCAATCAATGCAGTCAAAATCATTGACTACCATACAGTAATCAAGAATATGTGCAAATTGTTGTATGTCAGTATACCATGTCTGTCTAGCGCCTGTACCACACAGCCTCGGCATTTGTGCCAAACACAAAGCATCAGCAGCAAGCAGTCTCGAAGTCCAAGTGGGGTGGACCGCTGTGAAATCTGTGGGGGCACCTGTCAGTCAGGGAGTCCAGTGTGGTTTGTCAAGGACAGCTCTTATACAAGCTTTGGCAACAGTCAGGAGTCCGGTCAGGTTGGCCTTGCATAAGGGATTCATGCCTCCACGCTATAGGGAATGGTTCGTGATCATTCCTTGATCTCCACAGGGGTCTATCCATGGTTTGGGAGGTGTCTGGGCCACCAGGAGCTGAGGACAGTGCTGGCAGGTCAGGCACGTCAGGGTGAGCCACAGTTGTCCTGTCACCTCCACTCACCGGAATTAAGGAGGAAGAGGTCAGGGGGAAAGGGAATTGAAAAAAATTGGCAGTTGTAGGTGCATATACATAGATTGGGTGATGACCTAGAGAAATGTGATGTCTGTGGGGGTTGACAGACTGGGCATCTAGAAATGAGAGGGTTCTGTTGGCAGTTTCATCGGTATATGTTGAGGCCAAGAGCCACTGGAAGAGGTCTATTTGCTCTTGTTCCAATCATAAAGCATGTGGATAGCACAATGTTGAGGAGAACACCTATGCAGGGATTCGCAAGAACAGATTTGTGACTGAGTGAATCTGCAACTGTGTGCTGGGTATTAATGTGGGAATAACATTGGCTGCTAGAATAGGATATCCTCACAACCCATGCATGGAGAATACCTACTTCCCAGTCATTCTGCACCATTTCAATGTTACTGTCACGACTGGGGATCTCCATCCGATTTACACTCCTGCACACATCATCTATTGTTTGTTTGGCTGTTTTGAAGCAGTGGTGGGGCTTAAGATGTCAGGCTGAGCTGATGCCTTGCACACATTGCAGTCCCTGATTCCACGGGATATTTGGTGTTCATCATACACCCTCAACCACTGGGTCTCATTAATGCTGAAGGAATGGTGATAGAGAGCACATTGGATATCTAGACCTTAGACAAAGCGACAAATACATGAAGGGTGCAAAGCAAGGGTTTTTGAAATAAAAAATAGTTTTTCACAGAAGTTTATTTAAAAATTATATACATAACATTGCATGGAAAACAAATTATTTACATGATATTTTTAAGTATTGCCTCCACATGGCCCTACTACAATTTTCTGTTCCTCTCCCTCTTCCTGCTGTGAGACACTAGTGGTGGAGGGCTTGAACACCTCTGTCAACCAAGTGAAGGCCTATGTGTAGCTATTCCTCCAGTCCAGTATCTCCTGGCACCACCCTGGCTCTTTGTGATGTGGGGGGTTACCTGGACTAGGTTAGATGTATCCTATCCATTCTTGCTATGCCTTTGTCTTGAGGTACAGTAAATAGGGTGATGGAGCAATGGTGTTGGCAGCTCTCATACAGCCCCTTCAGGCTCCCTGGGCCTAAAATGGAGTCATACAGCACAGAAACAGACTCTTCAGCCCAACTTGTCCATACTGGCCAGACATCCTGATCTGACCTAGTCCTATTTGCCAGCTTTTGGCTGTCAACCCTTTCTATTCATATGCCTTTGAAGTGTTGTAATTGTACCCACCACTTCCTATGGCAGCTCGTTCTATTCAGACATCTCTCTCTCTCTCTCTCTCTTTCTCAGTGGTGGTAATTCAATGTTCATCCTGTTAATGTGAGCATTACAGAAGAATGACAAGTTGCACTGACTAAGGTGTCAGGACACTGATGTCTCCACATCCCTGCAGCAGTGATACCAGGCTTCTGTAAGAGCAAGTATCTTGTCCTCAGGAGCTGAAGAAACCAACATCCAGCACCGCATCACCTTTTGTGGTGTCAAATCCCTCTGTTATCAGCTGCTTTAGAACATTTTAAGCTGTTAAAGTAGCCAGGAACTTCCAAAATATGATGAAATTTGAATACAATATTTAATGATTCAGAAAAAGAGTAGATTGCAGCTGGATTTATGATATCATTGACCAACCATGTTATAAGAATCAAGACACAAATAACAAGTCTTTGAAAATATAATCTGAATTCTTTCTTCCCCTTTCTTGTATATTCATGTGAGTGTCTCGGTAAGCCAGAATGAATCAATGTTGGATTACTTTTCATGACTTATTCTGCAAAATGAGCACCCAGGATGGGGGAAAGACTTTGTATCCATTAAAACTATTGTCCATGTTTAGTCTAAAAGGAACAAGAACATTTCCAGTTGTCACGAGAAGCAGTTCATTTCCAAGCACAATGCAATAAAGAAAAAACCTGTAGTGTTATTCTGGACTGTGATTGGTTGTGTTGGAAGAATTTAGGGCTCTAAAAATTTCAATAACATAATAATTTGCTACCTATCTGTGCTGCACATAGAGATTGAAGTTAATTCACATTAATGTGATAGATAGAACTGGTTTAAACTTCAAAATGAAATGCGTGTTTGTACAAGAAATCGAGTTCAAAAGGATTCAGTGAAAGCTAATACTGCTGGATTTGCTTTTGTAGAGACATTGAATTTGGTTTCAGCCGGAAAT
This sequence comes from Hemiscyllium ocellatum, assembly GCF_020745735.1. Lineage (NCBI taxonomy): Eukaryota > Metazoa > Chordata > Chondrichthyes > Orectolobiformes > Hemiscylliidae > Hemiscyllium > Hemiscyllium ocellatum. The sequence goes on from NC_083418.1 coordinate 40,585,868, forward strand.
CGGTCATTTAAAATCCTTTCTTATATTTAGCTTATGAGAGATAACAGATTTAAGGTGCACAAAACTAAGTGAAATTACAGCACATAAGTTAGTGACGAAATGTAGCAGAAACATCCCTGCACCCTTTATTCCCTCTTGTTATGTTTTCAGTTTAATAATAGTTATGGATCAAAAAATATGTGAATGATCAAGAGCAATCTGAAACTACTATTCATTATTGTCACCATGTTTAAATCTTTCAACTAGTTACTGAGATAAGTACATGCCTCTGAGTAAAGCACACAGGAATGAATTAATAGATTAAGAAATGGCCTTGTAATTTGGGAGGATTTTGAGTAATGTTAATAGTCAAATATGATTTCACTCCCATGTAAAGTGTTAATCAATTATATCAGTGCTGCATTGCTCAATTATTTGACTGTGACAATACAAAAATTTGAGTTGGCAGGAGTGCTGCTATTTGACCCCTGAACCTCTCTTTAATAAGATCACAGCTGATCAGACTGTAATCTAAATTCTAGATTTCTGTAAACCCCGATAACCTTTCATCCAGTTGTTTACAAAGAATCTATCTACTTCTACCTTAACTGATTAAAAACCATTTCCACCAACTTGTTCAGAAGTGAGTTCCAAGAATTCATTACCCTCAAAGAAAAACTGTTTTCCTCATCTGTATTAAATTGGTAAACCCATTATTTTAAAATGCTGATCCCTGGTTCCACATTTTTCACAAAAGAAGGTATCCTTTCCACATCTGTCCAGTCAAGACCCTTTGATCTTGTTTCAATCAAGTCGCCTCTTACTCTTTGAAACTTCAATGGATACAAGCCTACTCTGTGCAATCTTTCCTCATACGATAACCTTTCATTCCAGCTATTAGTCTCGTAAACCTCTGAACTGCTTCTGATACTTCTACATTCTTCTTTAAATAAAGTGACGAACACTGTACACCGTCAAATGCGGTCTCACCAGTGTCCTGTAAAACTGAAGCATAACCTCCCTACTTTTGTATTCAATTCCTCTTGCAATAAACAGTAATGTTCTTTTAGCTTTCTTAATCCCTCAATGCTAATCTTTTGAAATTCGTGCACTTAGACACCTAGATATCTCTACCTCTCCAAGCTCTACCACCTCTCATCATTTAGATAATGCGCTGCTTCTTTTACTCTTCCTGCCAAAATGGTCAGTCACATTTTTACGCATTATATTACATTCTCCCAGATCTTTGGACACTCACTTAACCTACCTGCATTCTTTGTGGCCTCCTCCTATCCTCTTTATAGCATATTTTTCTAACTTTGTCTGGCATTATCAAATTTAGGTCTTTTTAATCCAAATCAATTATGTGAACATTATATATCATTATGTCTTTGATATATTAATCTGGTGAAGCTACAGAACATGACTACTTGCATACCAATCATCATAAGCAGCAAGAGGTAGATAGAGCTAAGCAAATCCATAACCAATGAATCAGATATCAGCTCTACAGTCTTTCATATTCAGTTGTGAATGGTGGTGGACATTTAAATAACTCATGGGAGGAGGAGGCTGCACAAATATCCCGATCCTCAATCATCAGCACAAAAGTCAAGTGAAAGCATTCTCAACAATCTTTAGCCAGAAGTGGCAAGTAGGTGATCCATCATGACCTTCTCCCAGCATTTATTCTAGCCATGATTCTGCCTATTTGATTCTCTCCACATGACATTAAGGAACAGGTGGAGGCACTGGGTACTGCAAAGGCTATGGGCCCCAACAAAATTCCAGCAATAATACTGAAAACGTGCTCCAGAACTTCCTGTGCCTCTAGCCAAACTGTTCCAGTACAACTGTAGCATTGTATACAACTGACAATGTGAAAAATTGTCCAGGTGTATCTGGTGTACACATAAAGGCAGAAAGATCCAACCCAGCCAACTTCTGTCCTATTAGTCAACTCAATCATCAGTAAAGTAACAGAGGGTGTCAGCAATAGTGCTATCAATACTCAGCAATAACCTGCTCACTGGCTCTGATTCTCATTTTGAATTCTGCCAATCAGCTCCTGACCTTATTACAACCTTGATTCAAACATGGACAATTGAGGTGAATTCTAGAGATGAGAGTGACAGCCCTTGACATCAAGGCTGCATTTGAATAAGTGTAGCATTAAGCAAAATTAGAAACAATAGGAACCAGGAGAAAAACTTCCACTACTTGGAGTGGCACCTGGCATTAAGGAAGATGGTTGTGATCATGGGAAGTCAGTCAACTCTACTTCAGGATATCAGTGCAGGAGTTCCTCAGGGTAGTGTCCTTGGCTCAACCATCTTCAGCTGCTTCATCATTGACCTGTACTCCATCATAATATTAGAAGTGGGGATGTTTGCTGATGGCTGATGACTGCACAATGATCAGTACAATTTGTGATTGAAGCAGTCCATGTCCAAATATCAAGTTTTGGGCTGACATGATGCACTGATGTTTATGCAATAAAATGCTAAACCGTGATCATCTCTAACAAGAAAGAATGTAACCGTTGAAATTCAATGGCCTTACCAACCCTGAATCACCCACTATCAACCTCCTCGGTTTGTCATTGGCTAGAAGCTGAACTGGACTAGTTACAAAGACAGGTCAGAAGCTAAGTATCCTGCAAAGAGCAATTCACCTCCTGATTCATACAGTCATAGAGATGTACAGCGTGGAAACAGACTCTTCAGTCCAACCCGTCCATGCCAAAGTGGATCCAAAGAAACGGAATTCATGGAATGCTTACAGGATGGCTTTTTGGAACAGCTTGTCATGGAGCCCACAAGGGAGCAGGCTATTCTGGACCTAGTGCTTTGTAATGAAACAGACTCTATAAAAGATCTTAAAGTAAGGGAACCCTTAGGAAGTAGCGATCATAATATGGTAGAGTTCAGTCTGGAGTTTGAAAGAGAGAAGGCAAAATCGGATGTTATGGTGTTACAGTTAAATAAAGGTAATTATGAGGGCATGAGAGAGGAACTGACAAAAATAGACTGGAAGCAGAGGCTAACCGGGAAGACAGTAGAGCAAAAATGGCAGGAGTTTGTTGGCATAATTGAGGACACTGTACAGAGGTTCATCCCCAAGAAAAGAAAGATTATCCGGGGAGGGATTAGACAACCATGGCTGACAAAGGAAGTCAGGAAATGTATTAAAGAAAAAGAGAGATCCTATAAAGTGGCCAAGAACAGTGGGAAATCAGAAGATTGGGAAGGATACAAAAACAAACAGAGGATAACAAAGAGTGTAATAAGAAATGAGAAGATCAAATATGAAGGTAGGCTAGCCAGTAATATTAGAAATGATAGTAAAAGTTTCTTTCAGTACATAAGAAACAAACGACAGGCAAAAGTAGACATTGGGCCACTTCAAACTGATGCAGGAAGCCTCGTGATGGGAGATAAGGAAATAGCAGGAGAACTTAACAAGTACTTTGTGTCAGTTTTCACAGTGGAAGACATGAGTAATATCCCAAAAATTAAAGGGAGTCATGGGGCTGAATTGAGTATGGTTGCCGTTACAAAAGAGAGAGTGCTAGAAAAGTTAAAAAATCTTAAAATTGATAAATCTCCTGGCTCCGATGGGATACACCCTACAGTTCTGAGAGAGGTGGCTGAGGAAATAGCAGAGGCATTGGTTGAGATCTTTCAAGAGTCACTGGAGTCGGGGAAAGTCCTGGATGATTGGAAGATCGCTGTTGTAACCCCCTTGTTCAAGAAAGGATCAAGACAAAAGATGGAAAATTATAGGCCAATCAGCTTAACCTCGGTTGTTGGTAAAATTCTAGAATCCATCATTAAGGATGAGGTTTCTAAATTCTTGGAAGAGCAGAGTCTGATTAGAACAAGTCAACATGGTTTTAGTAAGGGGAGGTCATGCCTGACAAACCTGTTGGAATTTTTTGAAGAGGTAACAAGTAGGTTAGACCAGGGAAACCCAGTGGATGTGTTCTATCTAGACTTTCAAAAGGCCTTTGATAAGGTGCCACACGGGAGGCTGCTGAGCAAGGTGAGGGCCCATGGTGTTCGAGGTGAGCTGCTGGGATGGATTGAGGATTGGCTGTTTAACAGAAGGCAGAGAGTTGGGATAAAAGGTTCTTTTTCAGAATGGCAGCCGGTGACGAGCGGTGTCCCGCAGGGTTCAGTATTGGGGCCACAGCTGTTCGCAGTATATATTAATGATTTGGATGAGGGGACTGGGGGCATTCTAGTGAAGTTTGCCGATGATACGAAGTTAGTTGGACAGGCAGGTAGTACTGAGGAAGTGGGGAGGCTACAGAAGGATCTAGACAGGTTGGGAGAGTGGTCCAGGAAATGGCTGATGGAATTTAACGTGAGCAAGTGCGAGGTCTTGCACTTTGGCAAAAAGAATAAAAGCATAGACTACTTTCTAAATGGTGAGAAAATTAGTAAAGCCAAAGTACAAAGGGATCTGGGAGTGCTAGTCGAGGATTCTCTAAAGGTAAACATGCAGGTTGAGTCCGTGATTAAGAAAGCGAATGCAATGTTGTCTCTTATCTCAAGAAGGTTGGAATATAAAAACAGAGATGTGCTATTGAGACTTTATAAAGCTCTGGTTAGGCCCCATTTGGAGTACTGTGTCCAGTTTTGGTCCCCACACCTCAGGAAGGACATACTGGCACTGGAACGTGTCCAGCGGAGATTCACACAGATGATCCCTGGAATGGCAGGTCTAACATATGAGGAACGGCTGAGGATCCTGGGATTGTATTCGTTGGAGTTTAGAAGATTGAGGGGAGACTTAATAGAGATATACAAGATAATACATGGCTTGGAAAGGGTGGACGCTAGGAAATTGTTTCCGTTAGGCGAGGAGACTAGGACCCGTGGACACAGCCTTAAAATTAGAGGGGGTCAATTCAGAACAGAAATGCGGAGACATTTCTTCAGCCAGAGAGTGGTGGGCCTGTGGAATTCATTGCCACAGAGTGCAGTGGAGGCCGGGACACTAAATGTCTACAAGGCCGAGATTGATGGATTCTTGTTGTCTCGAGGAATTAAGGGCTACAGGGAGAATGCTGGTAAGTGGAGTTGAAATGCCCATCAGCCATGATTGAATGGCGGAGTGGACTCGATGGGCTGAATGGCCTTACTTCCACTCCTAAGTCTTATGGTCTTATGCCGACCAGATATCCCATTGGTTAGGCCACTGTTGGAATATTGCGTGCTATTCTGGTATCCTTTCTATCGGAAATATGTTGTGAAACTTGAAAGGGTTCAGAAAAGATTTACAAGGATGCTGCCAGGGTTGGAGAATTTGAGCTATAAGGAGAGGCTGAACAGGCTGGGGCTGTTTTCCCTGGAGCATTAAAAGCTGAGGGGTGACCTTATAAAGGTTTAGAGAATTATGAGGGGCATGGCTAGGGTAAATAGGCAAAGACTTTTCCATGGGGCCAGGGAGTTCAGAACTAGAGGGCATAGGTTTAGGGTAAAAGGGGAAAGATATAAAAGAGACCTGCGGGGCAACTTTTTCACAAGGGGGGGTATGGGTAAGGAATGAGTTGCAAGAGGAAGTGGTGGAGGCTGGTACAATTGCAACATTTAAGAGGCATTTGAAGGGGTATATGAATAGGAAAGGTTTGGAGGGATATGGGCCGGCTGCTGGCAGGTTCTCAAAGCCTTTAACCAAATCAGTAAAAGATAAGTCAGGACTGTGATGAATATTCCCTACTTGAGTTCAATTCCACCAAAAATCCAAGAAATTGACACTGTCCAAGACAAAGCAACCTGCTAGATTGGCAGCACACCCCTAAACATTTAGTTCCTCTCATACCAATGCTTATGAGAACCATCAACATAACATATTGTAGAAATTCACCAAGGATGTTTAATCAACACCTTCCAAATTATGATACGACTAGCAAGAAGGACATGCGCAGCAGATACGTGGGTACACCACCACCTGCAAGTTCTCCTCCAAGCCACTTGTCATCCTAACATGGACATATAACTCCATTTCTGTTGCTAGGTCAAAATCCTGGAGCTCCCATCTTAACAGCATTGTGGGTCTACCTACAACCAAATGAATCACAGAAATTCCAAGAAGGCAGTTCATCACCTCCTTAAGAACAAGTAGAGATGGGCAGTAAATGCTGGCTGGGCCAGTAATCTGCACATTCCATGGATGAATGAAAAAAAAATGTAAAACATTGTGGCCCAGCACTGATCCCTGTGGCATGCCATTCATTACGTCATGCTAATCAGAAAATGACCTGTTGGTGCGTGTATGAAATGAGTTACCAGAGAAAGTGGTGAAGTCTGATACAATTACAATATTTAAAAAGGCATCTGATGGATATATGAATAAGAAGAGTTTAGAGGGACATGGCCAATGCTGGCAAATAGGAATAGGTCATATTGAGATGTCTGGTCAGCATGGACGATTTGGACCAAAGAGTCTGTTTCTGTGCTGTATGATTCTTTAAACCTAACCTATTTCCTTTTAGCTACCTAATCTTCCATCCATGCTAATATGTTAACCTCAACACCATAAGCCTTTATTTTCCACAGTGACCTTTGATATGTTACCTTTTTTAAATGTCTTCTGAAAATCTTAAGTAAAGTACATCTACTTGTTCCCCTTCATCCACAACATGTTACTTCTTCAAAGAACTCCAGCAAATTGCTTAAATATAATTTCCCTTTCTCACAAAACTGCATTTACTGAAACTGAATAACATTCACTGTATGCTGTAGGGAAATGATTATGATTTATTGAAATGTGTCTGCATGCATGACTTTGTCATTGGACTGGGGAGGAGAAGAGATCGAGGGGAGGGAGAGAATGGATCCACTAGGCTAGAAATAGTGTACGTAAGGCTTTCATTCAAGAAGGAGGGAGACAGAAAGCAAGAAACTACGCCCAGTTAACATAACATCTGTCAAAAGGAATAAGGTATTTTTAAAGATTACTTCGTCATACAATTCACTTAGGAAAGTTCAATGTCATCAGTGAGATTGTAAGAAGGCAGTTTTTGGTGACACCAAAACTTGGGTGGGCATTCATGCTCACATGTTAATGTGCATCTGCACAGTTCCAATCCCTATATGTATTTATGTCATGTACAGATATCCACACTGTGCATGTGCACAGAACAGGCACACAATCTTGAAATTGGAGCTGAATGGAGACACTGGTGCTGTGGGGAGTGAAGGCCATTCTCTGTTTTTCACAACTCCTCCCCTCACCCCAGACCCCCCAACATCTACCTGTTCTTTCCCTCTAACAGCCATTCTACCATCCCTATCCATTCTTTTGTTGCCCTCACTCCCCACGACACCCTCTGCATTCTGAATGTCTTCATTCAGTTCCTATTTCAAAACTGTGTGCAGGAAGAAAATCTTCAACAGCCTGATTTTTTTTTTTCTTTCAGTCATAATCAAAATTAAGATTTGTCCATAAAATATATTTTAAGAAAAGCCAATGGATTTTCCAGTGTTTCAACATGCCAGAACACGGAGTATTGGGACATGATTTATTGGAGTGTTTCCCATTTGCTCTGACCTTGGGCAAGCTACTTTTTGAGGAGGTGTGTGTGGAAGCACCAATTTGACAAAAGGTATTTTCCCAGTTGGAGAGAGAGGCAGATGGAAAACAAGTAACCCAAACATCTGTCCTGCAGGTCCAATTGTTTGATTATCAAAATTGTACAGAAATTGCTTGAGGTTGCCTGTTCATTTAATCAATCAATCAGTGACTATTAATATAACAAATAAGAATTTAGAATAACTAGCAAAATTTGAACAATTGATTTATTTTGTTTTGAAAGTAGCCCTTTTTAATTTGATAAGCATTGTCTACTCTCTGTGACCTTGACCAGTCTACATAGTATCATTAAACAGTTATGCAGATATCAAAACCAAGTGCTGCTTTTTCTCTCTTGTTCTGTTTATGCTGCTACCTGTCTGTCTCTCCACCCACCCATTTATCTATCCATCCACCCACCTATCTACCAAAATGTGCATCTTCCTGTCTACGTCAGGCTTGGAAGGGAGCTAAATATATCCCCACTTGGATGGTTTGCTGGTTCCATCCATCACGGGGCCATTTCAGCTTCTGTCTGGCTCAGTAAGGGCTACATGAGAACAAATAAAAGAGATCAACTGGCATTTTCCAATCGGCTTCCAGTTTCCTATAGATAGTAGGATCTGTTGGTACCTAAAGGCAGCATCTGAACATCACGCCTGAGGAATGGTGTCCCTGCTATGCCTGCAGCTCTCCCTGCTTGCCTGGCTGCTGTAGCAGGCACAGACCACACAGCAGATGAGCTTCCCCTACCCCAAATATAAGAGTTGGACACGCTGCTACGGGACTAGGTAAAGATGAAAGATTTCATTCCCGAAAGGATATAATTGAACCATATGAGTTTTTTAACAACAAGCTATGATAATTGACATGGTTACCAGAACCAAGATTAGCTTTATGTTCCAGATTTATTAACTGCTTTAAATTTTTGACCAGCTGCTGTGGTAGGGTTTGAAAGCAAAATTTTGGGCCTTTGGTTAGTATGTTCACTGACATTAGCACGCGGCCACCTTCTCCATAAATTTGTGAACAATTTTTGAAAAAGAAAATGGATGATCCAAACTAAATTTCAAAACCATTACTGTTTTAACACATCTTTAGAATAAACTAAGTATGCAAATAGTTAGAACGTGTACTTTGTAAACCAGATAGCTTTTCACCATTTTTATGGATAAAGTTGGGTAACTACTAAATAAGAATTATTTTAATGATTGTAATTTTGTTGTACATAACTTGTTAAATATGCAGTGTCTTTTCATGATGCTTTTTATATCTTGTACACTGAACAGAAATTGAATAAAATTTAAAGCAGAAGACAAGACCTTATCCATTTGCAAGTTCTTATTTCCATTCTGTATATTTTTACAGGTACATGTATTGGACAGACTGGGGAGAAATACCAAGAATTGAACGAGCTGGCATGGATGGTAGCAGTCGTTCTGTCATTGTGGACACTAATATTTACTGGCCAAATGGACTGACAATTGACATAGAGGAACAGAAACTTTACTGGGCAGATGCAAAACTGAGTTTTATCCATAGATCCAACTTGGATGGCTCTTTCAGGTAATCATTTATTAGAATGCAATCCTTTATTATACGAGGAATTAATAGTTTTATATAGAGATTAAGCTCTTCACAACATTCCTGATGAAGAGCTTATGATTGAAACTTCACCTCTCTTGTTCCTTGGATGCTGCCTGACTGGTTGTGCTTTTCCAGCATCTTTTTGATTCTGATCTTCAGCATCTACATTCCTCACTTTCTCCCATATAAAGTAACGTTTCTACTCCGGTTGGCCAAACTTGTTGAGGGTTAAAAGGCACAATTTCTCCAAATATTACATTGTAATGCCTGAAAGGTTGACTTGGGAGCCACCCTTTTTTTTTGTTTAACTATTTGAGGAATACCATCATTTTTTTTCCTGAGATTATTACTGGTAATTGTAACCAGGCCAAGATATTTCTTGGAAGGTTTTCTTCTATTATGTTTGGATTTTCATAGGATAAGGGTTTGTTGGGAAGACTGGTACAAATTACCCATTCACTACTGCACTATAGGAGGTGGTTATGAGCTGCTATTTGAAACTGCTGCAGTCCGTTTGATGCTATTGAGACTGTCGGTTTGTAACTAGAAGAAAAGCATATATTTCTTACTGAGACAATTGACTGACCTGTCTATATGTACAAAAAAAGCACAGCAAGCTTTTTAATACATAGCTCCCACATTGGGATAGACTTAAACATGATTTCCCCCAAAATCAATCAATTCAAGAATGATCTCAGGGTCACAGAACAAAAGGAGGCCATTCAGCCTACAATACCTTTGCTGGCTCTTCCAATGACCATCTTATCCAGTGGCATTCTTCCTGTAACTCTCACATTGTTCCCATCAAATAACAAGTAATTCCCCTTTGAATGTCCTGACTGAATCAGTCTGCACCATATTCTCAAGCAGTGCATATCAGACCCTAAGCACTTCCTCTGAAAAAGATTTTACCTCCTATCACTTCTGCTTTTTTTACTAATTACTTTAAATTTTTGCCCTCTTGTTTTCGTTTCACAAGTGGTGGCATGTTTTTCCTATTTACTCTGACAAGACCTCTCATGATTTTGAATGCTTCAATCAGATCTCCTTTCAGCCTTCTCTTTTCTAAGGAGAGCAGTCATGGCTTCTCTAATCTAATCTCATAACTCAAATTCCTCATTCTTGAAACTATTCTCTCTCTGTTGCCTTCACATCCTTCCAAACGTCCAACACCCAGAACTGGACACATTACTCTAGCTGAGGCCAACTAGTGTTTTATGAGTTCAGCATAACCTTACTGTTATACTGTATGACTATATTAATAAAGCCAGGTTTATTGCAAGGATTTGTAAAAAAATTTCATAAGATGAGGGTTTTGTTGGCAATGCCAGTACAGTACATATTGCCCATTCCCTGTTGCACTTTAGGAGGTGATTGTGAACTGCTGTCTGCTCCTGCTGCCATCTCTGGGATAAGGCTGCATCATAATGTTCTAATATAAGACGTTTCAGACAGTTGACCCAGTAATGAAGAAGGACTGACCATATACTTTGTTGTGAGGGTAGTGTGTGGTCTGGATGGGAAATTACAAGTTATGCTGTCCCACTGCGACTGTTGTCAAAGTTTGTCCAAGGTTGGAGAGGTCACAGGTTTGGGATGTGCTATCAAAGAAGTCATGGCAAATAGCTGTGCTGCAGTTTGCACAATGTATTGCAGCTACAATGTGCTAGTAGTAGAGGGAGTAAGTATATAAGATGGTCAATGGGTGGTATTAGTCAAGTTGGGGTTGCTTTGTCCTAGATATTGTCATATTGTACAACCTTAGAGCCACACTTCATGCATACGGAGAGTATTCTGCCAGATTCATGACTTCTTCCTTGTAAGTGGAAGAAAGATGTTGAGGAGTCAGAAGGTGAGTTTACTGATTCTGGAATATCCAGCCTCTGACCACCTCTTGTAGCCACAGAATTCATGGAGGCCTGTGACTAGTGGAGTGCCTCAGGGGTCAGTGCTGGGCCCATTGCTGCTTATTATCTGTATGAATGATATGGATGAAAATGTACAAGGCATGATTAGTAAGTTTACAGATAACACTAAAATGGGCAGTATCATGGACAGCAAGAAAGGTTATCAGAAATTGCAGCAGGACCTCAGTCAGCTGGGGAAGTGGGCCAAGAAATGGCAAATGGAGTTTAATACAGAGAAGTGTGAGGTCTTGCATTTCGGAAAGTCAAATCAAGGTAGAAGTTTCATGGTGAATGGTAGTGCCTTAATGAGTGTAGTGGAACAGCGGGATCTTGGAGTTCAGGTTCACAGTGCTCTGAAAGTGGAGTTACAGATAGACAGGGCAGTGAAGAAGGCATTTGGCACACTGGCCTTCAGAGCACTGAGTATAGAAGTTTGGAAATTATGTTGCAGTTGTCCAGGACATTGGTGAAGCTGCACTTGAAATATTGTGTTCAGTTTTGGTCACCTTGCTAGAGGAAGGATGTTATTAAACTGGAAAGAGTGCAGAAGAAATTTACAAGGACGTTGCCTGGACTCAAGGGTCTGAGTTAAAGGGAGAGGTTGGACAAGCTAGGCCATTTCTCTTTAGAGCGTAGGAGACTGAAGGGGAGACTGAAGGGGAGACGTTATATATGTGTATAAGATCACGAGAGATACAAATAGAGTGCACTCAGTCTTTTTCACATGGTTGGGAAATTGAGGACTAGAGGGCATCAGTTCAAGGTTAGAGAGGAAAGAATAAAAGGGAACCTGAGGGGCAACTTCTTTACACAGAGGACGGTACACATATGGAATGAGCTGCCAACAGAAACGTTTGAGGCAAGTACATTAACAACATTTAGAAGGCATTTGGACAAAAATACGGACAGGAAAGGATTAGAAGAATATAGGCCAAGTGCAAGGGAAAGGGGTTGGTGTGGATAGACATTTTGGCCTCGTGGTCCAGTATGGGCTGAAGGGCCTGACTCCGTGCTGTAGGACTCTATGACCATATGTGCCTTGGTATTACAATCTCAGCAAAGGCCAGGAACTCTGAAAATGAAGAACAGCAACACATAATTTCACATCATAAATAAAAACATTTACTGTGCAAGAGTCCAAGAAAGCAAGTACAGGTGCACATTCCTTTGTCTGAAATGTTTGGGACCAGCTGGTTTTTGGAATTTAGAATTTTTCAAATTTCAGAATAAGTGACAGTTTGATGGTGAAATTTTTAAAAATCTTACTAAAGAACAGATTCACTGTGAGTAAAACAGGCCTTGAGACAGAACTGAGACCTGCCAGAACTGGGCCACACCTCTCCACGTTGCATCTGAGTGACATGCATCGAATGGGTGTGAACTTGGGTTAACTGTTTGCAAGCCAAGCAACATTATTAATGAGAAAAACTTCACAACAAAGTCTTTGGACTTTGGAGCTTTTTGGATTGCAGGATTTCGGATAAAGGGTTGTCAACCTGTACTACTAACTTAACACTATATTTGTAAAATCATACTTTAAATGCAAACATCTCAACAGAACACTCCCTATTTTTGTTGTTTCCATCCAAAAGTTTTTCTATACTTAAAAAGATGTTGAGGATTCCTTCACTTCTACTGGAAACAAACTAAGGTGTGCTACAGCTCTCAGGAATTATCTGTGAGTCTCTTAAGTGATCCTACTATTCCCTGAGGCATGAGGTTCTTTGTGGTCCTTTCACTCGCATCTGGCGAGGTAAATCATCCAACTCTCCAACCTCTCAATTGTGAACTTCCCAGCTCAAACAGGGGACTCACTGCATTCCTGCTTAATGACATCAATCAGAAAATAAACTGGTGTCTAATAGCCCTCTGCCTCTAAATCTGGTTGTTTTATTACTCAGACATATCTATTCTTCTTGCCTGTCCCAAACTACCACAAAAGTAAGACTAAACTAACAGTATCTGTGTGGTTCCTCACAGAAGCACCCTCTCCAAAGAATCAAAAGAATTTATTTCTATGTAATCTATCCCAATACCTAAGTGGCATGCTTGGCATACCCAGATGTTGGTTTTAAGCTAATTATCCCCAAACCATCTCTTTGTTCTGGGAAAGATAGAAGTAATTTCTGCCCTTATTGAGACAGGTGTACACATCCCATCTCCACTAAGAAGGTTGGAGAGGTAATGTTATGAATGTGAAGGCATGTTCTGTACCTTCAAGAGAAAGTGAAAGCTGTTTTGCACTGAAAACTTGCAGGCACCTGTCATGTGACTGACTAGCAGTCTCTGAGTGTACTGGAAAATTGAAAATTTTTTTTGGCTGTGAAACAAATACCTGAGTTTTAGTTGCTATTTTTATAACAATTTGAATTGAACCAGTTAGTTTAAATTATGCCGCAGAATACTAAAACTAATCTATTTTGAATTTATTGTTTTGCCAACATCGAACCAATGAGATGATCCAATGCTGGGGGTATAAAGAAGCAGACATTTTGACAGTTAGAGTGAGACCAACTGCCAGCAACAGAGTAACTGCCAGCAATGCACTCTCTATCAAAAGGTACCTTTTTCATATGGAACATCTTTGCAGCAAAAGACTGAAAATGATCCAGGGAGCTCCACAGCCAGAGGAAGACAGACACGGACAACGACAGCCACTGTAGGGTTTTGAAATTAAGTTGATGTAATTTTAAAATAGTTTTTTATCCGAACAATATATTGTTACAGAGTGGGAGATAGTTTTTATTTAAATAGTGGAATTTGGGAGTTCTCTGTCACTCATATTTCAACAGGTTATGAGATGAGGTCACCTTTTCTGGGTGTTTGGTTTAATTAGCAGAGGGGTCACTGCCGTGTTGTACCAGTTTTTTTGAAAGAATGTCAATTTATTCTTTAACTCTAAAAGTGAACACTAAAGCAGCAAGTATTGACAACTCTACACCTCTTTTCTCTAAAATGTTTGTTATCTGTTTCCCACTCTACAACAATATACTGTTCTGATAAAAACCCATATTAAAATTACATCAATTTAACTTCAAAACCCTACAGTGGCTGTCGTCATCAGTTTCCGTCTTCCTCTGGCTGTAGAGCTCCCTGGGTCGTTTTTGGTCATTTGCTGCAAAGCTGTTTCATGTGAAAAAGGTACGTTTTGATAGAGAGTGTATTGCTGGCAGTTACTCTGTTGATGGCAGTTGGTCTCACTCTAACTGTCAAAGTATCTGCTTCTTTATACCCCCAGCATTGGATCATCTTATTAATTCAATGTTGGCAAAACAATAAATTCAAAATCGATTAGTTTTAGTATTCTGAGGTATAATTTAAACTGATTGATTCAATTCGAATTGTTGTATAAATAGCAAGCAAAACTCGGGTATTTGTTTCACAGCCACATATTATGTATTTTCAATTTTCCAGTACACTCTGAGACTGCTAGTCAGTCATGTGACAGGTGCCTGCAAGCTGTCCATGCAAAACAGTTTTCACTCTCTCTAAAAGGTGCAGTACGTGCCTTCACCTTCATGACTGTAGCCCTTTATTTAGTTTCTAGTAACTTCCACTATGACCTTGTAAAATAAAGTAAACCCCTTGGTTTGAGAAGCTCAAAAGCAAATCTGATGGAATTTCAAATCAAGTGTTTTATCTTGCATTTAAAAATGTCAGTTCCCCTAAACTAAAAGTCATGTGTCTTTGCGATGCGAACCATAAAATTAGATGTTTGCAACAACGGTCCAAATAAGTTTCGGTCAACAATGAGTCCCAGTATCTTGATTATAGAGGATTAGGCAATGATAATGCCATTAATTATCAAGAGGAGGATGGAATCTCTGCTGTTGGAAATGGTGATTGCCTACTCTTGTATGTTTGCCAATTATTGTGTTGTCTAGATCTTAATGCATGCGGTCTGGATGATTTCAGTATCTAAGGGGTTATGATAAGTACCTTAGATACTGCAGTCTTCAGCAAAGATGGCCCACTTCTGACCTTATAATGAAGGAAAAATCACAGAATCAGGGAAGATAAGATGCAGATGAGGATTTTGAGATTAGGACACTCCCCAGAGTCAGTCCCGCAAGGATGTTCTTGGTCTGAGAAAATTTGCTTCCAACAGCCACAGTTGTCATCCTTGTACTAGGTATGAATCCAACTACTGGAAATTTTTTCCATCAACTTAGATTTTAATGGGACAACTTAGTGTTACACTCAGTCATGGGCAGTGACTCTTTACTCTTTGCTCTGGAGTTCCATTTCTGTTGACACAAGGCTATCAAGAAACCTGGAACCGAGTGGCCCTGTCAGAATGCAAATTTCATATCAGTGAGCAGACTGATAATAAATATAAAATAACATGGTAATTTCTCATCATGTGAAGAAAGAAGCCATGTTAACTTTTTCCAACAGTGACACTTTGTCAGAATCCAGTAAGTGTTCCTTATAACACTGTAAACAATGCCTAGCGTGACATTGCTGCTGACAGAGTACACTGATGCAATTGTAATTGGCTAGATTGGATTTTATATACAATTTCCACTTTTGTGTCAATGCTGTAGCAACATTGGGAGAGCCTGTTGACGTGCACCTAGTTCAACACAGAAGCTGGGATGTTTTCACAGACTTTGCTGTATCAAAAAATAGCTCAGTGCATTTGAACAATTGGAGTGAATTGAATTGACTGAAAACTGGTAACTGTTCGGGCCTTCAGGAAGAGGCCAGTTTGGATCATCGACTTGGTGCTAATAGCAGAAGATGGTTGTGAAAGCTTCAATCTTATTTTATGTACTAAAATGCTGGATTCCACATTGAGGGTGTTCGGCCTGGATTCTGCCAGGTCACCCTGGCTCCAGACCTCATTATATCCTTGTTCCAAACATGGCAAAAACAGCGGAATTCCAGAAGTAAGGTCAAGGTGTCTCCATTTGACATCAAGGCAACATTTGACCATATGTAGTATTAAGAGGACCTAGTAATGTTGAAGCTATGAAATATGGAAAAACTCTTCATTAGCTGCTAATGTATACCTCACTCCCCTTTACATTAGTTGTTTAATTCATGACTGGATGTAATAGAAGTGTAGAGCTTTGATCTGATCCATTGGTTGTGGGATCACTTAATTCTGGCTACAGTACGCTGATTTCACTTTTTAACATGTGTGTAGCTTCAGTAGATTGGCACTTCATTTTTAGGTATGCCTGGAGTTGCTCTTGGCATTCTGTTTTGCAGTCTTCATCAAAACCCAGTTGATCTTTTGGCATGATGGTTAAGTGCATGATCTACCATACCATGAGATTACAGATCTGCTGCAGGTGCCCTGAAACTTCTCACAGTGCCCCGTTCTGAGTGCTAGATTGGTTTTGAATTTATCCCATTTACTACAGTAATAATGCCATATGTGGAAGGATGTATGGAAGGTATTGCTGGTTTGAAGTTGGGCCCTTAACTCCACTGTGATGGTCACTCCTAACAATTATATCAAGTATAGATCATTCATCCTGAACATTTGCAGATAGTAAAAATAATTTCAGGATCCTGGACAATACAAGGATTGACTATGCAGCTGAATGACTAGATGTGGGCATGTATCTATGTTTCAGACACAAATCTCAGCTCACCCGCCTCAAGGTTTCATTTATCAAAGGAAGATAATACACAGACTTAGTAGCCTGGGATATCATGTCCTGATTTTTAATGTTAAGTATTGGTTAAGACTTGAATTACCACTTGCATTTCTGTTCCACCCCCTGTCCCGTCTGTTGATGCTATGTGACTTGTGGAAAAAATGAAATATTTTCATTATTTTAAAAATAGTCCCTTTTGAGATTTTAATTTGTATCTATTAGTTAAAGTATGAAGGTGATTATTGAAACTAAATTAAAAATTCAGGGGCAAGTTAGTGGTTCCTCAGGGAAAAATCTCAAGTTACTCGTGTGAGATTGTTGATATTTTTGTAGCGATGGCAACAGATAATACAGCCTGGTGAGCAAGACACTTTTTTGTGAGATTGAGATATGAGCTAACTTTCACCACACTCCTTCCCAAAAACAAACTGATAGTAATGATTTGGGTGATCCTTCCTTGATGATAACACAGGAAGTTAATTGCCCTGCATTGATCACAATGTCCTGAAGAATTTTTCTTCAAGTATCTGTGGTAATGGTTCTGACATCTGTTATTTGTCGTAAACATGCACCAAATGAATTCTCTTTAAAATAATTTGGTTGCCCTCTTGTATTATTTACATTCAATGTATTGATTCCAATGTTTACATCTTAGTCACTTGAAATTTATCTTGATTGTTCCAGACCTTTAATGGAGTTGCTTCATGCAGCAGTCACCTGGCTAACTCTGACTCAAGTGTGAAGTGAGCAGGAAGGCTGTGTCTGCTTTGTTCTATGCAAGCACTGATTTGCGGTCAAAAATTAAAGTAGTTTCCTTTCCCCAAAACAGGCAAGCATGTTGTGAGTGCTGATGAAGACAAACTTTCTATTCAGCATGCTTTATCATTACCACTGGGGTCAAAAAAAACAAGCATGATGAGAGGAGAGAGGTGCTGTGGTTGTGTAGAAAGTGCAGACGGGTGCAAGGTTTTGATCATCTCTGCTATACAACCAGTGTCTTTGAAAGCCTCTTCAAAGGCTATATTTCCGTGCATTGAAGGGGCTTTGAAATGAAGACTGTAAAATGGATTGTTGGATTTTTTTAGTTCAGTGTAAAGATTTGCTTGTTATTTCAAAGTCCAGTGAAAAGATGACTCAGTCGTGAATAAACAAGTGGGATATGCTTATTTTGCATTATAAAATATCTTTGCATGTGAAAGATAGTGTTCCTAAATCAGTTCTGATTTGTACTTCTGCTTTAAAGAAAATGAAATTTAGTAAAATAGGTAGTGTGGTAGTTTCTGTGAGCCTTCAACTTGATACTTCCTTCAGCAAGATAATTTTCTTCAGGCAAGTATACAAGGCTACAGACTGCAAACAGCATGAAAACCTTGCGATTAAAACTATTAGTTATAACAACATATTGGTACACTTACACAAATTGTTGCCATATGCTAAAAGAGCTGTGGGGATTTATGAAGACATTAAAAAACATTAGCAAAAATTATTTTGATTTGAACTTTACAGATCATAGCAAGCACACAATAGACTTTTTTAAAACTCCATTAATTATCTGGTAAAAACAAAAAAAATCATGTTTGAATCATGAATCAGGCAATTGAGAAGTCTACTCCTGTAGAATGACTGATGTGGAATGCATGCTCCCTGATGTAAGGATGAATCTTTCTCTAAATGTCGAGCAAAAGTTGGCAGAATCAAGAACCTTTAGTGTACGCAGGGGTCTTAGGTTAATTTTATTGAAGCCATGCAGCACACCATTGCAAGGCACTATTAAGCTTTCCACTGATCTGCCAATGAGAATCATGCTACTGTTAACAAAGCTGTCTTGCACACAGATTGGCTGCAGCCCATGTGGAAAGAATCTCAGCCAACCTCATCACCCACCCAGGCCTGTTGTGATACCACTCCAGGTTTTGTTAAAAAGCCAAACTGGACAGTTACCAAAGTTCTCAGCAATTCCCTTGAGATACTGTGATATCTTGGGTTCAGTTATCTACTTGCAAATCTGCACAATTGATTGGTTGATACTGGCAGCAGAAGAGGCATATACTTTGCAGTGATTGATATTAAACTTAGGCCTTGTCCGTCGATTTTTGTTGTCGGTAGCCATGGCTAGTTGCTGCAGTGCATTTTGTAAATAGTGCACACTGCCACCAATGTACTTCATTGGAGGAAGGAGTATATGTTCAAGATAGAGGGTGGAGTGCCAATCGCATTCAGAGCTACATCTTCGCCGAGAGTTCCTCCAGTGTTTGGGACTTCATCCCCTACCCTGTGATCTCTCAACTCCCACCATCTTCCCCACCCAAAGAAAAGCCATATACACTGGATTCAGCAATTGAATTGCATCACTAATTGCTCAGGCTTTAATTCAGTAAAGGAGTAAAGGTCCAAACTAAAAAGCTTTTACCACTGAGGCATGCCCTGGAAAAACTTATAGCCTAGCAACACAGTCAGAGAAATCTAACTACCTAAGAGAAATTGCTGAAATAGAAGCCCAGCTATTTGAAGACACTTAGCATTATTAAGCCAGAGAGAGGGTGTCCTACATTTGAAATGGCACAACAAAAGCAAGTAAACATATTGCAGGACAGGAATGTGTAAAATTTGTAGCACATCTGAAGACGTTGCAGGGGTATCAGACAAAAAGTGTTGGCTACAGAGCAGCTATCAGAAGAAGGATCAACATTGGCTTTCACTTTTTACCTAGTAAACAACATAGTGGAAGATGAAATTTAGAATTTAATGTTTGTCATCTTTCTCTTTGGGATTTATGATAGTTCAGGAACTGGATGCCACTGCCTTTACATCTGAGTGCATCTAGAGTCACAGCTCACGTACAACAATTGTGACAGGCTGCTATCCTCCTTCAAAAATATGTTCGCTTTCATACACATTGTCCAAGGGAACCGAGAACCCTCTTCAAGATTGATGACTTTGGCGAAAGAAGAATGGAATTAGAATAAAAGATGGCCACTGTAACTTGTTTATGAAATTAATAGTTGTGAGACAAATGTGAATCAAAGGGTTAACTGTACCAACACAGTGACAATAACTACTGAGAAAGTATGTGCATAATTATGACATTAGGATGTCAGATCAGATTGAGATCTGATGGAATAAGACATGAGTAAAGCCCTGCTGTACCATGCTTATATACCTAGTTTATGCATGATAAATATTAACAATTTACACTCACCTTGTGTTCAATTACTGTGATCTTTTCACTACTTAGTTCTGTTATTGGCTGCATCTCTAAATCAGTTGTCAGGACTTCAGGTTTTTTGGATGATCTTCATTACTGAAGTATCAAATCCTCAAATCTACAAGCAATATTTTGTATTATCAGGTCCTATCCATAAAAATATGCTGCTTGTAATTTGCTTCAAGTCTAGTATTTTTCTGCATTTTACTGCTTGAATTATAAATGGAAAATTGAGCTGTGATTTGTGATACATCATTCTGCCTTTAACAATATCATATGTGTTTTCGTTGTTACCTTTAAGTGAGATGAGCAGTCAGAAAATCCCAAATAATAGAGGCTGAGCTAAAAATGGATTTAAACATTGCATGACCTTAGCTTTCATTGTCTCTTTGTCATTTTGTCTTTGCCTAGCAATGGTGAAGAAAGGCAATAAATAAGGACATTCTGGTTTCTAGGTGACTGCTTAGGTGTGAGTACATTTCAAAGGAAGTTTCAAAGAATTTCTGAATCACTAAGTTGCTTCACAGTAGTCATTTTGAGTCTTTTTTTTAGTATTGTCATCAGAATCTTGCTATCAATATCCTGCTGTATGTTCCTAGTACTTCAATATCTTAAACCCTGGAACATTTTGAGCAGAGAAGGATGTAGGAGTGCTGATATTAACTTCACCATTTCTGTAATCTGCAAATTCCTATTGCTGGCTGCATGACTAGGTGTTAGGCATGAACAGGATTTGACTTGTGATGTCTATTTGTCAGATGACTCTTGCTATTTTGCTCACATTTTGAAATGGTCACTTCAGCAACATGCTAATGTCAGTGTCTTTAAAGTAGGCAGGGATAGTATTTATGATGAAAAAAAACTAGTAATGATGTTCTTCTCTCAACATTAGGAATCAATCATTTCTTTTTAAAAGCCATTGATAGGAGAAAATAGTTTTTTGGATTTGAAATGGAAATATTTTGTCAACCTTTTTTGCACTTTTGTTTAAAGCATTTGTATGTTCTTTTGAGTAAATCATTATGGTGGAGGAAGAATGTAGAAGCTTCCTCTCTACCTTGGCAGAAATTTGAGCAGAGCATGCTTGACTTAATTTTGTTTAGTATTGAACTGTCTTATGGCCAGCGAGGTTGAGGTTCTATTTAAGAATCCAGAATGTTCTGTGATTATTTTCTGGGTCTGTATGTGTATTTTTTATACAGTTAGTTTGCTCTACAATTTCTAAGACAAAGTTAGCGCTTCCAAACCATGGATTAAACTTCCACCTGTCTATTTTTAGGATAGATAGTTTGGGCAGCAATTATTTAATTTCTGCAGGTGCAGTGAGCTTTGTGTCGGCCTACATCAGCTGCTCTAAAAGCCTTGAAAAGAGATTCCATGAAACCTCCTTGAACGCACCTCACAAGCACAATATTTGAGAACGTGCCATCAAAAGAATAAATCACAGATGATGTATTAATGGGTTTTGATTTCAAAGATTGCAACATTGTATTTTGCCCAGCCGATGTTTGAAAGAATGTGCGCTGGAGGATGGATGTGATAGTGCTGTTAAAGATCTATTAAGGCTTGGTCTTGCCTCATTGATGGCATTTCTCCTTTGGAAGGTCACACATTCTATCCTATCCAGGATTTTACCACACTATCATGGTCATTACTTCAATAGGGCATTAAGGACGCTCCAGCTTCCATTTGTTCTTTCCGCCTCACTTGGAAGTAAGTGGTCCCATAACACTACGCAAAATAGAGCAGGGAACTCTCCTGCAGTTCTGACCAACTTGGTTCTTCAACCAGCAATGAAACCAATTATTCACTCATTTTATTATTGTCATTTATGAGTACTTAGTGTATTTCCCTGTGAAACAAGAAGAGTTCAAAACTAATTCATTGGCTGTGAAGCATTTTGGAAAAGTTGTTAGGGTGTAGCAGGTGCAACCTAAATGAAAAAGCAGTTTTTTAAAAAGATAGGATAATGATAAATGGAATCCAAGATCAGCTCTGAATTTATTTTAATTTTAATCATTTATTTGCTTATGTTCTTTTCCATAAGGTCTCTATCATTAAACAGCTTGATTTCAAAATTTCAACAGAAGCATAAGTCATATCTGTACAAAATGTTTTGTTCTCTGACACACTGCCAAATCTTAATTGCTGTACATCAAGATGGTGCCCTTATAACCTGGCAATTGTGATGCCCGGAGCGAGCGCTGTTTAGCGGAAACTTGAGGTTTATGGTTTTTGCCAAGGTGTAGTTAGTGTATGAAACAACCTGGAGTCTTAGGTCATGTGGAAGGAAAGGGTTAAATCACTTTTAATGGTTCAAACAATGTTGCATACCATGAAATCAAACATCAATCCTTTTTATACAAGTCTTTACAACTCAATGGGCGTTGCAAGCTCTATAACTCATTTGTAAATAGAAGAATAAGATCTATGGTTGTTTGACTTTGATTTTTTTCAAAGTTTGCCTTGTTTTTCAACATGTAGTTGTTATTATTTAAGTGTTTCTTCTTACAAGCTGTATACTACCACAGCTTATTGAAGTGTAGGGAAAAAGGCAGCTGATTTTTCTAGGTTTCTCTACTCCAGGTTGGTTTGCTTTTTTTTTGCAAATTGTGTCAGTGATGGCTCAGTTGCTGGAACTCCAACCTGTCTCACAAGGTTATGGGTTCAAGCTCAACTCAAGAAGTGGAATGCAAAAATTAGCTTAGCACCCAGTGCAAGATTGTTACACTGTTAGAGGTACTGTATTTTAGATGAGATATAAGCCAAGACTTTGTTTGTGATCTCAAATGAACTTAAAACAAAATGCTTTGGCACTATTTTTAAGAAAAACTGGAGGGGGTTGGGAGCGGTGTTATCCTGCCTGATATTTATTATCAATTGACCTTACCAAAGCAGATTATATAGTCATTATCATGCTCCGAAACATGAAGAGGTTGCTGTGAGCAAATTGACAGCCACTTTGCCTACATTACAGCACTGACTAAAGCCCAAAGTACATTGAATGTTTTATGAACTGCTGTTTGATCAGACATTCCAGATAATCAAGAGGTATGCATAACCATGTACCTCAGTAAACTGACCGAGAACAACTTTGAGACATCATCATCCCTCATAAAATCTGTGTAAAAATATCAACACACCTCTTAAAATCAATGTAAAACACAGTTAGTAATAGAGATATAATGCAGGGGGTACACGCATCACTGTTATACTTTATTTAAGGGGACATTGTGATAAATCGTGGTACTTGAGGTGTATAATTTTTGTCTGTTTATCAGGAATGACAATTGATAAGGTGCCAGTTAAAACAAAGTTTGCTGAACTTCATTTGCTGTAAAGTACTTTGGTGATCCAGTGATCATGAAGGGCACTATAAGAATCAGTATTTTTCATTTAATTTCTTCGTTCCTCTCTCTTCCCTTCCTGCTGTCTTTCTCTGTCTGTCTGTCTGTCTGTCTCTCTCTCTCTCTCTCTCTCTCTCTCTCTCTTTTTCTCTCTCTCTCTCTCTCTCTCTCACATGTACATGTTTTCTCTCTCTCTCTCTCTCTCTCTCTCTCTCTTTATCAGGTTGAGATCTGTTGTTCGGACCTACTTAGAGCAATTTATTATGCATATGGATCATAACATCTTGATATAGTCTTGTACTATATCTTGTATTCCATAGCTTCATAAGTGAGCGCATGGCATAATAAAGCATGAATCAGGAATTTATTCAGAGGTACTTGAATGAGAAAAGAACTAACAGGCTGTACTGACCACCACAGCCTATGTGCACTGCAGTGTGAGAATCTGTGTTGGCAATGTTATTCTGTAAAATGTACTCCATAATATTCGATTAGAAAGATGTTCTTGTCTTGAGTGGAAATAAACATGTTGTGGTCTTGATTATTATGTTTTACTAAGACCCACTTCTTAAATTTTATTTCAGCACGTAACTAACAGTGTAGGCTTTGCTTGTTTGAAAGGTTATTGCTTTTGAAACCACTTGAGATATTTCATAAATTATAGCCAGATATTGTGGCTAACTTGGCAGTCTTAAATAGATTTAAATTAACTAGAAAATAAGTTTGAAATATGTGCTAGAATAAATAACCTAGGTGTTCAAAAATGTTTGGGAATTCAGGGCTGAAGCTTGTAGAAAGAAATGAGATGGAAGTAAAATCCAATATGTAAATGCCAGTCTTCGGTGTGTTACAGACCGCGAGAGATGATAACTTCTTGAAAGAGATGAATGGCTCAGAAACTGATGGGGTGGCTAGCCAGAAGGCCTATTAGGTTTTACTGCTGTTACTTGGCATGGCGGGTATTGTCCCAATGGCAGGTGGTGGAGGTCCCAATTAGCCATTAATTGGCCCCTTGACAGTCCTAAAAAACCATGGATAGGCAAAGATAAAATGTCTACAGGATGGATGGGATATGGTCAGGGTACTAATTTTGAGAGTGCAACAGGTATTATAGAACATTACAGCCTGTACTGCGCTGTAGGGAGGATATTGCAAACAGTTGCAAGAAAGGTGGAGCATGAGCCTTGGTTCAGGTGGGTACAATAGGAAATGGCTGTCAGGCTGGTGGAATTGCAAAGGTCACTGACCTTCACCCAGCAATGCTTCAGCCAGACCATGGCGAATCTGTGGGACACTTTGCCATGGAGTGCTGTGGAGGACAAGTTATTGCGTAATTATCTCCATCTTAAATACAGGTTCTTGATTACTGAGGAGATCAAGGGATATGGGAAGAAGACAGGAGAATAGATAGAACATAGAACGTTGCAGAGCAGTACAGGCTCTTTGGCCCTCGGTGTTGCACTGACCTTTGAAACCAATCTGAAGCCCATCTAAACTACACTATTCCATTTTCGTCCATATGTCTATCCAATGACCATTTAAATGCTCTTCAAATTGGTGAGTCTACTACTGTCACAGGCAGTGCATTCCACGCCCCTACTACTCTGAGCAAAGACACTATTTCTGTCCTATATCTATCACCACTCAATCTAAAGCTATGCCCCTTGTGCTAGCCATCGCCATCCGAGGAAAATGGCTCTCACTGTCCACCCTATCTAACGCTCTGATTACCTTAAGTCACCCTTCAATCTTCTTCTCTCCAGCAAAAATGGCCTGAGGTCTCTCAGCCTTTCCTCATAAGACCTTCCCTCCATGTCAGGCAACATCCTCGTAAATCTCCTCTGGCCCCTTTCCAAAGCTTCCTAATCCTTCCTGTAATGCAGTCACCAGAACTGTACGCAATACATCAGGTGCGGCTGCACCAGAGTTTTGTACAGCTGCAGCATGACCTCATGGTTCTGAAAATCAATCCCTGTCCCTGTCCCTGTCCCAGAAGCTAACACACTGTGTGCCTTCTTAACAACCCTATCAACCAGATTGGCAACTTTCAGGGATCTATATATATGGATACCGAGAGCGCGGAGTTCATCTACGCTACCAAGAATCTTACCATTAGCCTAGTATTCTGCATTCCTGTTGCTCCTTTCTAGTGAATCACCTCACTCTTTTCCACATTAAACTCCATTTGCGACCCCTCAACCCAGCTCTGCAGCTTATCTATATCCCTCTGTAACCTACAACATCCTTCTGCAGTATCCACAACTCTACCAACCTTACTGTCATCTGCAAATTTACCCCCCATCCTTCTATGCCCTCATCCTGGTCATTTATAAAAATGACCAACAGCAGTGGACCCAAAACAGATCCTTGTGGTAGACCACTAGTAACCAAACTCCAGGATGAACCTTTCCCATCAATCACCACCCTCTGTCTTCTTTTAGTTTGCCAATTTCTGATCCAAACTGCAAAATCACCCTCCATCCAATACCTCCATATTTTGTAGCCTACTGTGGGAACCTTATCAAATGCTTTACTGATATCCATATACACCACATTAACCATTTTACTCTCATCCACCTGTTTGGTAACTTCTCAAAGAACTCAATAATGTTCGTGAGGTATGACCTACCTTTCACAAAACCATGTTGACTATCGCAAATCAACTTATTCCTTTCTAGATGATTATAAAACTTATAACCTTTTCCAGCACTTTAACCACAACCGAAGTAAGGCTCACTGGTCTATAATCACCAGGGTTGTCTCTACTCCCCTTCTTGAACAAGGGAACAACATTTGCTAACCTTCAGTCTTCAGGCACTATTTCTGTAGACAATAACGACATAAAGATCAAAGCCAAAGGCTCAGCAATCTCTTCCCTGGCTTCCCAGAGAATCCTAGGATAAGTCCTATCCGGCTCAGGGGACTTAAGTATTTTTACACTTTCCAGAATTGCTAACACCTTGTGAACCTCAATCTCATCTTGTCTAATAGCCTGTATCTCAATATTCACCTCGCCAACATTGTCTTTTTCCAGTGTGAATACTGATGAAAAATATTCATTTAACGCTTCCCCTATCACCTCTGACTCAACGCACAACTTCCCATGACAATCCTTAATTGGCCCTAATCTTACTCTAATTATTCTTTTATTCCTGATATACCTATAGAAAGCATTAGGGTTTTCCTTGATCCTATCTACCAATGACTTCTCATGTCCCCTCCTGGTTCTTCTTAACTCTTTCTTTAGTTCTTTCCTGGCTAACCTGTAATTCTCAACCACCCCAATTGAGCCTTCACATCTCATCCTATAGCTGTTCCTTGAGTAAGCTCCACATTTCAATTGTGCCCATTGCCTGCAGTTTCCTTCCCCATCCTACGCATCCTAAATCTTGCCTAATCGCATCATAATTGCCTTTCCCCCAGCTCTGGTCCTGTGGTATATACCTTTCCATTTCCGTTGCTAAAGATTTGAGAAACAGAACAGCTATGATCAAATGGTAGAGCAGACACAATGGACTAAATGGCATAATTCTCTTCCTCTATCTTATGGTCGATTTAGAGGGGCAAACTTTCTACTGGTTGGAATCATACCTGGCAGAGAGGAAGGTAGTTGTGATTATTGCAGGTCAATTATCTGAGTTCCAGGACATGTTTATAGGAGTTCTGCAGGGTAGTGTCCTATGTCAATCATCTTCAGCTGCTTCATCAATGATACCCCTCCACTGAAATGTGAATGTTTGCTGATGATTGCACAATGTTCAGTGCCATTTGTGACTCTTCAGACACTGAAGCAGTCCCTGAGAGGTGATGATCTTAGGCGTTTATAAAATCATGAGGGCCATGGAAAAGATGAATAGCCAAGGTCTATTTCCCAGGGTAGGGGAGTACAAAACCAGATGACATAGGTTTAAGGTTAGAACAGAGAAATTTAAAATGGCTCTGAACGGTAACTTTTTCACATAGAGTATAGTGTTTGTATGGAATGAGCTGCCAGAGAAAGTGGGGGAGGCTGGTACAATTACAACAATTTAAAAGGCATCTGGATGAGTACATGAATAGAAACGGCTTAGATGGATACATGTCAAATGCTGGCAAATAGGATGATGTCAGATTGGGATGTTTGCTTGGCACAGAAGAGTTGAGCTGAAGGGTCTGTTTCTGTGCTGTATGACTGTGTGTTCAAATACAAGATTTGGACAATATCCAGGCTTGGGCTGACAAGTGGCAAATGACATTCATACAACACAAATGCCAAGTAATGACCATTGCCAATAAGAGACTGTCCCTTGACATTCAGTGCTGTCACCATGACTGAATCTCCCACTTTAAAAATCTTGGTGGTTCTTATTGACCAGAAACTCAGCTGGATATGCCACATAAACACAGTGGCTACAAGAGCAGGTCAGAAGCTAGGAATACTACCGCAAGTAATTCACCTCCTCCTGACTCCCTAAAGTTTGTTTATCATCTACAGGACACAAGTCAGCAGTGTGGAATACTCCCCACTTGCCTGGATGGGTGCAGCTCCAACACCATCCAGGACAAAGCAGCCCATTTGATTGGCACCACATCCATAAACTTCGATTCCTTCCACCATCAGTGCTCAGTAGCAGCAGTGTGTACTATCTACAAGATGCACTGCATAAATTCACAAAGACTCCTTAGACAGCACCCCTTCCAAATTTACGACCACTTCCATCGAGAAGGACAAGGGCAACAGATACATGGGAACATCACCACCTGCAAGTTCCCCTCCAAGCACTCACCATCTGACTTGGAAATGTATCACTGTTCCTTCATTGGGTCAAAATCCTGAAATTTCCTCCCTAAGGGCATTATGGGTACTACAGTTGACATTGACTGCACTGGTAGAAGAAGACTACTCGCACCACCTTCTCAACGGCAACTAGGGATAGGCAATAAATTCTGGCCAGCCAGTGATGCGTGTGTATATATATATATATATATATATATGAAGGATATATCCTTCATTGCCTCCCTTCCCTTTTCTAAGCTACCTGTTCAAATCCATATCCCTGTTTCCTTAATTCTAGGTTACAGTCTCTTGCTCAAGCCTTCAGCTACACCTCAAAATGTTCTTTGGCAGACTCCCAAAATAACAAATACTTGCTATACCCCTTAATGATTTACTTCTTTACTCCTGCCTTCCTGATACCACCCCCCCGCCCCTCCCACCGGCCCCCAATCTAGCTTGGTTGTCCTTAATCCTCTGTAAAATACTCTGAAGTGTTCTTCTATGTGTCAGCTGATGTTGAAATGCAGCGTATTTTTCTGCTTGAGCAAGAAGGATTGTGTATGATCTCAATGCCTTTTTTTTCCCTTTAATGGATTTGTTTTCTTGTTTGTCCTTTTAACAGGCAAGAGGTTGTGCAAGGTACTCTGACTCATCCATTTGCCCTGACATTGTTTGGTGAAACCTTATACTGGACAGATTGGCAAACCCGCTCAATCCATGCTTGCAACAAGAGGACTGGGGCAAACAAACGGGACATACTTGTCAGTATTTACTCTCCCATGGATATCCAGGTTTACAGTCAAGAGAGACAACCACACAGTAAGTTTGAGGATGGAAATTAAGAGTAAAATTATAATATCAACCTTTTTTTTTAAAATAATATTTTGATCAAGTTCAATGTATAAGATCAAACAAGAAAAACAATTTATTACTAAATTTATCCATTTCTTATACACATGCATATTAATGAAACCCTGCTCCAAACAAATTAGAGAAATGTCTTAAATGGGTTAAAGTATGGCTATCAAATTTTAATTTTAGTTGTCATGTAATGGTATATTTGTTAAATCTAAATATCTTCATATTTAACTTCAATCCTGTGATTGGAATACAATTATTCTTTATTTAATACTGAATTCCAGAAAGGGACAACTTCAAATGAAATAACATGATTTTCCCGTTACAACCAGTGTTAAAGCTATAGTTAGGTTCTGTCACTGTCACAAAAGAAAATTATAAACCATTATGGGCTGTATTTTCAATTTATTTTGGCTGTGTAATTTTCAGGACTTTCATGGCAGGTGGCCTATCATGGCTTACGGTAACTTTTCTTACATTGTCTTTTGCTTTTCACCTCACTAATTATACAACCAGCCTCTTTGTTGTTTCTTGCACAGTCCTGACAGAAAAGGCAAAATTCTGTGACCTTCCATAAAAACCACTGGAAAACCATGTTTAATACCCAAGTGCACTCCATTTCAGATGCTGCAAGCCAGGAATTGTCACCTTGGGAAACTGAAATGTTTCAGAATGAGAAGCTGGCACTCTGCTTTTCAGAAGGGATCTGGAGGTCCTGGTGACAAGGGGGTCAAAAGGAGGACTGAACAGACCTTGACGTGGAGGTGCTGCTGTTGGACTGGAATGGACAAGGTCAGAAGTTACATGACACCAGGTTATAGTCCAACAGGTTTATTTGAAATTACAAGCTTTCAGAACCCTGCACCTTTGTCACTTTACCTTATGAAGGAGCAGCGTGCTGAAAGCTTGTGATTTCAAATAAACCTATTGAACTATAACCTGGCGTCATTGTGTGAATTCTGAGTTACCTTACAGAACGCCAGAGGACACCTGAACTAGGCAGAGATATAGTGTTGTGGGTTAGTGCTGTCTCCACAGTAAGATGGAATGCACTACAGTGTCAGAAACTGTTCAGTGATCTCCTGTGCTCTGCACCGGTAAGCCCCACCATCTTCTCTCTGCTACTTCACACTCAGTCTATTCTTCCACTGCACACAAACCTCATCCATACTCATGTGCTACCAGTCATGCTGCTCTGCTCAGCATCTCCACCTGACTGCTCCACAACTACTAACTCTTTTTGTCCTCTGGTTAAATATCGATGCAATCTGCCAAGATTGTGAGGCTCCAAGTTAGTGAGAGTCCGGATTTGAATGGTGCTGGAAAAGCACAGCAGGTCAGGCAGTTTCCGAGGAGCAGGAAAATTGACATTTCGGTCTCCAAGTCCGTGTGACCTGAGTGAGAATTACAAATTAAGCCAAAAGGCATAAGGTGTTTGTGTAGATGCATGAGATGACTGTTTATCCGTGTACACACAGTGATCTGGCAGGAGCATATGAGTCAAATGTATCTCTGAGCTCCAAAGTGAAGCACTGAAGGGCCAAAATAGATTCTAAATTGATCTGAAATTAACCCTTATAAAATGATGGGGCAAGTGATTTTCTGAAATGAGTTTTGATAGATGAATGCTGGAAGGGGACATTGTCTATTGAGCATTCAAAGACATATCAGTGAAGCAAGTGGTGAGCTGCATTCTCTGGATAACTTCTCAGGAATTGTCATTGTTTAATTTCTAGCAGAAGGAGGAATTGTGAGCTGTATATAAATGAGATAGGATTGACTACTAATGAGATATAAATATATCACTGCTGATTAATGATATTCAGAACCCTTCATTAAAAACTTCAGGGGAAAAGTGAACTTTTATTGATGTTGAGATTCAGATATTTTTTAGATCTTGCCATATTTTCTCACATTTCTTGCCATTGCCCAGGCTGCTTGAGGGCATGGAAAATCCCAGCCTATTACCATCCGTTTAAAATGATTGCTATTGTTAAATTACTATATTTGCAAATTAATAAATTTTAAAATATTAAAAGAAATATGCTAACTCTCTCTATCTACTTATCCTGTTGTCAGTCATGCTCCTTGCCCTCCTTGCTCACCGCCTCTTTCACCTTTTAGCATTTTTGATCGACCTTTCTGCTTCCCACTCCCAAACTGTCACAATGAGACTGGTTCTGAAGAGAAGTAGAGACCAGCAGGAAGCACCCTGTGAGGTGAGAGCAGCTTGGAATTTTGAGGCCACAGATGTAAGCTGCAAGCTGGCGAGGCAGAGGTTGGGAGTGTGGCAGGGTCAATGAGCGAGGAGTGTCCAGACCAAGGACCCCACACCTCTGAGGTCACACCTAACTTGAAGCAACATCCATGCAACCTCACAAAACCAAGCATGAACACTGACCCCATTAAAAGCACATCAGTTAAGATGAACAGGAGACCAATAATCAGAGGGTTGGTCTATATGTCACTTTGGCATCCATCCCCTGGCAGACCCTGATGGCCAACCTTCCAAGACCAGACGATATAGGAACAGTCAGACCATTTGGCCCATCAAGCTTGCTCTTTCATTCAATCATGGCTGATCAGTTTCTCAACTCTATTCACTTGCCTTCTCCCTTTCACCTTTCATTTCCATACTAATCCTTTATATCTGTCTTAAATACACCCAATGACTTAGATTCCACAGCCCTCATCAGCAAGGAGTTCCACAGCTTCACCACCCTTTGGCTGAAGAAATTACTCGTCATTTGCATTATGAAAGTTGTCCCTTCACCCTGAGGCTGTGCACGAGGGTCTTTGCCTCTCCTACTAGTGGAAACATCTTTGAGTCTGCATACTGGCCGCAACTACAGTGGCTTGCCAGCCTGGATCCTGAAGAAAATTTTAACCGTTTGACTGAGGTTTGGTTTTGTTTTGGGATTTTGCTTTGGGCTGACATGGAATCCATCTGTTCAGGATATATCCTGAGTGTGGCGATACAATTGCCTTCACTCAAGTGATGTTCCCAAACTCAGTTGGACTGGCTAGGGTCTCCACTTCCACTATAATACCTGCAACTCATGTCCCACTTGTTTCATTTACTGATGGTAAAGCCAGTTGTAGTGCCTATTTAAAATCCAGTTGGACTGCGGCTAGTAGACACTTTTACATGGTTACATCATTAATCCAACATACCAACTGGTCTCTTAGCAAATCATTAAGGGTTAAACCAAAGTCACATGCCTCTGCCATTCATTTTAATCTAGTCAAAAATCCAAAAATGGATTCCCCTACTTGCCAAGTAAAAATGATAGCATCTCAGAATTAGAGGAGGCTTGGGGTCATAATATTCCGTAACTAAATCCATCAATTCTTGAAAGGATTTAGTATCTAGTGGTCAGGCAAAGTTAATTTCCAAATAACTGAAAATGACACATTCTTTCCACATACTGGGTCCAGTCTTCAGCAAGGTCAAACAAGTCAAGTTTTCTAAATAGCGGCATGATGCCTGAAATGCTTACGCCAACTCAAAGATGACTGTTTTGAGTGGGTACTTTCAGAAACGTGCTTCACTCTCTTTGCCACTGAAATAACTCTACAGTGGCTGGTATCTCATCACCAGGTCACCCTTTATATCCAAGTGAAAAGTCATTGATGGTGTTCTAGCTCCTTCAGAGCTGGTTCTGAGTGTCAGAATGTCTCACTAGAGATGTACAGCACAGAAACAAACCCTTCAGTCCAACTCATCAATGCCGACCAGATATTCAGCACTTGGGCAATATTCCTCCAGACCTTTCCTATTTGTATACCCATCCCAGATGCCTTTTAAATGCTGTAATTGTACCAGCCTCCACAACTTCCTCTGGCAGCTCATTCCATACATGCATCACCGTCTGCATGAAAAAGTTGCCCCTTAGCTCCCTTTTAATTCTTTTCCCTCTCACTTTAAACCTATACCCTCTCATTCTGGACTCTCCCAGTGCAGGAAAGACAGCTTATTTGTGTATCCTGTCATTGCCCCTCATGGTTTTTTGTCAGCCAGGTCTCGTTGATTGGACCAAATTAACAGGCTCACCTGGCTGACCTCATTAGAATCACTATGCACACCATTGTCCCTGCCAATTTCAAACTGTGCTACCAAATCATTTACCTTGTTTTGTATACAATATGCATTTACATACAACATCCTCAAGCCTATGTTGATTTGTTTTCCCTTATCTGCTGTGTCTGAAGTTAGATTCCTGCCCCTTTCCATGCTTTTTGTCTTAATACTTGTGCTGGAATCTCTATTAACTTCTCCTGAGTTCCCTCCCCCTTTAACTTTTATTCCAAAAGTTTGCCATGTAACTGAACCCCCCTCCGCCCTCGCACCCCACCCCGCAACTATTTACTTTAAAGCCCTATTCACAGCCTTAGTTATATGATTAGCCAGGACTATAGTCCCAAATGATTCAGGTGGAGTCTATCCCAGCAGAAAAGCGCTCTCCTTCCCCAGTACTGGTGCCAGTGTCCCATGAACTCAAACCAATTTCTCCCACACCATCGTTGAGCTACGTGGTTGCCTTTTTAATCTTCTTGACTCTGTACCAATTTGCTTGTGGGTCATGTGGCAATCTGGAGATTTTTACTTTTTTGGTTCTTTTTACTTTTGTCTCTAACTGCTCATGTTCCCTCAGCAGAACCTCTTTTGTCATTGGTATCTACATGGACCGTAATGACTAGATCTTTCCCCTCCCACTCCAAGTTCCTCTGCAACTCAGATGGTATATCCTGAACCTGGGCACTAGGCAGGTAACACAACCAGGATTGGGAGTACTGAAGGCTATAGGTAACAGTGTCTATTCCCTGAATGTACTCTACCAGATTACAGCTACATTTCTCTTTTCTCCCCACTCTTGAAGGGCTCCCTGTACTATGGTGCTATGGTTAATTTGTTCATTCTCCCCACAGCCTCACTCTCAACTACACAGGGAGCCAGAATCTCAAACCTGTCAGACAAGCTCAGGGATTGACCTCTTTTAGTATTACCTCCTGGATCCTTTACCTGTCTTGCTCATAGTCACACCCTCCTGTCCCTGACCACTGACTGAATTCTAGGTAGATAATCTAAGGAGGGTGTCTGTCTCCTGAAACACTGTCCAGAAATCTTTTCCCCTTCCCTGATGTGCTGCAGTGTTTGGAGCTCTGACTCCATTTCATTAAATCTGGGCCGGAGTTCCTCAAACAACCAACACTTGCTACAGATAGGGTCACTATGTACGACAGTGGGGTTCACAAGCTCCCACATCATGCAAGTACAACACATTACTTGGCCCTGCATTTCTGTACTATTAATTTAGTTCTTCATTTGTTTTAAAACTCTCCCTGTTAGTTTCTAATCAGTAAATATTTCTCCTATTTACCTTCAATCTGAAAGGTAAATAGTCAAATGAGCAACCATTACCAACTAATGAAATTGCAGTTTTTGTGTGATGTCACTCAGCAAGCAGCCTTGCAGACTTTCTACAATTATTGTCCAGCAATTGTGGTAATTTGTTCTTTCCAAAATTTTCAAACGTGCTTCTATTGTCTCTCTAGCCTGGCTGATATCCTTAACTGGACAGTGTTTTTCACATCTAGCCATTAATTGGCCAATTGTCAAATGATGTCACTGTCAGGTGACAACTCCTGTCTTAGATTGGGATCTTGATCCAAAACTACTTGCTTTTCAATATAACTTTGAGAAAAATCTTGCTGGCACAGTTTTTTTGTTTGCAGTTCTTCCAGCAGTCCGAATTTTGCTGCACAATATAAATGGCCTTCACAATATTGGATCACCAGTATAGGTAAAATATAGAAAAGTAATCCTGTTGTGATTGAAAAAATCTCAAAGGAAGAACCATTTCTCGCAGCTTTTTTCCTTTGAGATCGGTGCGGTAAAGGCTTCAATCCTGCGACTATTAATGGTGTTGTACCATTGCTTTCTTTGTAAGATGTCTTCCTGATGCTCTGTGAAACATTGACTCCAAAATGTCAGATTCTATTAGGTACCAAAATGCCTGATGCTAATGGGGTTAAATGTCAACATGTCATGACTCGGAAATATACAGACTCAGTGGGGTTTCTTATAGCAGCTTTTGTAGAACATCTGCTGCATTTGCTATGTCTCTGCTCAGTCACAGTACTTGTTTCCTGAGTTAAATGTGTTGGGGACACAGCTTGAGTTTGGAATTATGGCTTCAGAATCCGGCTGTCGTTGGTTATTTTGTAATTTTTCTATCTCCATCTGATTTTTTTTATCTTAATTTACGGGGAGCATCAGTGAAATGGATTTAAATGAAACCACAGAATCTCTAGATTTTTCAACAAAATAAAGGTGAATAAGATTGAAGGGAATGAGATTTACGAACAATAAAATGTGCTAAACCTAAGTTGAGAGCTGAAAAAGCCTTAAAATATGCTCACTTTGCAACAATGTGCAAAGGATAAAACATGTACTGTACCCTAATACATACTCCTGCCCCATAAAAGCATTGAGTTGTTTGGACATTACACTTGAGACGACGGTTAAATACTAAATATCTTTACTGATTCTGGGGCCAGAAGTTGGCTTTCTTACCTTCCTGCTTTTTCCAATCTCAAGGGAAGTGATATATATCATTTTATTTTTAAAAATCTAAAGAACAGCAAACTTACCTTTTTCTGAATTGGAAATAAACAGCTGCTGAGTCTGGATATCTTGTCCCAGATTTACTGAGCCATGGTGACTACACTGAGATTGCCACTCTGCTCTTTTTAAACATCGAGAGAGCTCTACATCTCTGACCGGGAATTCTGACTCGGGCTCTTTCAGAAATGCAGAGCTGTAATTTAAGTCTGACGGATCCCTCATAGTGCATGATAGTCGGGGAATACAATCACCTCCCTTTCTCACAGCAGTCACTCAACATATTCCATGAGTTAAAGGTCCAGCGTCCCAGCCATTTTACCCATGCCTGTGAAAAGTACAAACGTGAGATAGATATGAGGTTAGAGTGTGGGCTGGATAGGGGAGTAGGGTGAAAGGTGCTAGCTGGGAAGGGAGTATTGTCTTGCAAGGTTTGTGAAGATTTTTAGCTCAGGTTGAAGTTTAGGCTGTAGGTTTAATATCCAGATGTTTCATTACATGGCTAGGTAACATCATCAGTGGCGACCTCCAAGTGAAGCGAAGCTGTTGTCTCCTGCTTTCTATTTATATCTTTCTCCTGGATGGGGTTCCTGGGGATTGTGGTGATGTAATTTCCTGTTCATTTTCTGAGGGGTTGATAGATGGCATCTAGATCTATGCATTTGTTTTTGACGTTGTGGTTGGAGTGCCAGGCCTTTAGTATTGTCTTGATTAGGAGTTCTGTTGGGTGTGAGGTCTGATAGTGGGGGGGCGGGGGAGGAGTTGCATCTTGGGCATAGAGTGTGTGTCAGGGTCTGGGGGAAGTGCTTGGTGGGTTGTTTATGGTAATTTGGGGGTCAGTTGAATACCTATAATTGAGTTTGACGAGTATTTAATAGCCTAATTTTGCTATGTAAATAATTACTTAACTGCAGTGGAACCCTCCAGGTTCTCTGATTTAAATGAATATGTTCAGAGGGTTGCTAGCGCAGGAAGCACCTCAGCGGAAACTTCAGTTTTCCAGGCAGTTCCCCTGACGTCTGCTACAGCAAGGATTCTGGAGGGTCTCCATGCTTGACATGTACAAAATGGTAGCTTTCAGAATTTGAAGTGTGTTATGGAGAACAGCTGGCATTGTTTCTTTAACTAGGTGAGGAGATTGCAACATTCATAGATGTAACACTGAAGAAAAGGTAATTTAAGATAATGTCCATGATGGCACAAATTTGCAAGTTCCATACTTGTTTGTTTGTGGTATTTTCAAAGGTATGTGCCAGAGGGTATAAGTTGTTTTCTTTGTACCTTTTATTGCCCACACCCGGTTACAAAAAATTAATATGACGTATGGGGAAAAAAAACCTTTGCAAAAATTGTTTATTATCTTTTCATGTTGCTACCCAGTAATTTAGTTTTTTATGACATGTTGAAAAATAGGAGTTCACCTCTTGGAAAAAATAAATAGCTCGTTTGACTAGTATAACTACCAGTGTGGCAGGATTGCTGTTGGAATCATTCATCAAGGCCCTGTGGTTCCTGCAGGCGAGCTTGTTGATTTAAGAATGACTCAGAGCAATAGGGTTCAAAGTAACTTTAATCAAATTGCTGTGAATGTGCTGGTGTGCCCCACAGAGGTCATGTCTGTAAACCTGAAGAAGTGTGAAGAAGAAACAAGTACAACAATCTTAAAAATCTGTAGAGAAACAAATACAGAGAATCAGAATGGACTGTCAGATGCATGAGTTACCAGCAGTCCTGCATTTCAAGTGCATATTTTGTATTGGTTACGTACTCAGCATTCCTTTCAGCTTACCGAATGCCTTCTCTAGCTTGTAGTTTCTACTTCAGTAGCAATGAAAATATATAACATAACAAGACCCACTGGCACCAGCTTAAATACCTTTACATTTTCCTGGAACAACATGGCTAATTTCCTCTTCCACAATCATTTTCCTCCTCCAGAACCTCTAAAAAAAATAACCGCAACAGAATTTGCTGTGTTTCTAGTTGTTAAAATAAATCAGCTAAACTTAAGCAGCAAATGTTAAATCATTCAACAAATGTTTCGTAATGCTTCAATATTAAGAGCATTTAGTTAATTTATAAATTCTAAATTAGCTTTTCACTTAAACTCACCACATTTTGAATTATCTTGAGCTTATTTGAAAAAAAAGTTTGCATTTCCTTGTGACATCATTCATAACCTAAGATCATCCTGAAGTACTTTGGACTCATTAATGTATTTCACGATATACAGTCATGACTGTAATACAAGAAATTCAACTGCACGTTTGCATTCCCAAGCACACCCAATCAGCAATAACCAGGTATTTCAGAGACAAAAGTGAAATACTGTAGATGCTGGAAATTTAAAATTAAAATGCCTGATGCTGCAAATGCACAGCAGGTCCAGAGAGAGAAACCAAACAAAAGGTCAGAATCTTGTGAAGACAGTGGGGGTCTTGATCCTTGGTTGGAGAACCTGTAAGACCCCATGTTGCCACTTTCCAAGAAAGCTTGCTACATCTTAATGGGCGGCACGGTGGCACAGTGGTTAGCACTGCTGCCTCACAGTGCCTGAGACCTGGGTTCAATTCCCGACTCAGGCGACAGACTGTGTGGAGTTTGCACGTTCTCCCCGTGTCTGCGTGGGTTTCCTCCGGGTGCTCCGGTTTCCTCCCACAGTCCAAAGATGTGCAGGTTAGGTGAATTGGCTGTGCTAAATTGCCCGTAGTGTTAGGTAAGGGGTAAATGTAGGGGTATGGGTGGGTTGCGCTTCGGCGGGTCGGTGTGGACTTGTTGGGCCGAAGGGCCTGTTTCCACACTAAGTCTAATCTAATCTTATGCCCTCAAACACTTAACAGATCAGTGATGTGCCATCCTCCACAATCAAGCATTGTTGAGGCAGAAGCCCTGCTTATTGAGAACTGCTAAACACTCAGTGACTCTTACTATCCTATACTCAGCAGCTGAACTGGATTAGACATGTAGGTAATGTGGCTACAAAAGCAGGCCACAGGCTAGGTATCTTACCGAGTAACTTACCTCCTGACTCCTGTCATCTACCTGATACAAGCCAGAAGGCGGCTGAAGTACTCTCCACTTGTTTGGATGAGTGCAGCTCCAATAACGCTAATGAACCTTGACACAATCCAGGATAAGGCAGCACACTTGACTGGTGCCATGTTCACCAACATTCACTCCCTCCACCACCAATACTGCACAACAGCAATGTGTACCATCTACGAGATGCAATACAACAACTCAACACTTCTTAGACAAACCCACGACTACAACATAGAACATTACAGCGCAGTACAGGCCCTTCGGCCCTCGATGTTGCAGCGACCTGTCATACAGATCTTAAGCCCATCTAACCTACACTATTCCATGTCCGCCCATATGCTTGTCCAATGACGACTTAAATGTAGTTAAAGTTGGTGAATCTACTACCGTTGCAGGCAAAACATTCCATACCCTGACTACTCTGAGTAAAGAAACTACCTTTGACATCTGTCCTAAATCTATCACCCCTCAATTTAAAGCTATGCCTCCTCATGCTCGCCATCACCATTCTGGGAAAAAGGCTCTCCCTATCCGTCCTATCTAATCCTCTGATTATCTTATATGTCTCTATTAAGTCACCTCTCAACCTTCTTCTCTCCAACGAAAACAGCCTCAAATCCCTCACCCTTTCCTCGTAAGGCCTTCCCTCCATACCTGACAACGTCCTAGTAAATCTCCTCTGCACCCTTTCAAAAGCTTCCACATCCATCTTCTAATGCGGTGACCAGAACAGTACACAATACTCCAAGCGTGGCCGCACCAGAGTTTTGTACAGCTGTAGCATAACCTCGTGGTTCCGGAACTTGATCCCTCTATTAATAAAAGCTAAAACACTGTGTGCCTTCTTAACAACCCTGTCAACCTGTGTGGCAACTTTCAAGGATCTGTGTACCTGGACACCGAGATCTCTCTGCTCATCTACACTACCAAGAATCTTACCATTAGCCCAGTACTTTGCATTCCGGTTACTCCGACCAAAGTGAATCACCTCACGCTTGTCCACATTAAACTCCATTTGCCACCTCTCAGCCCAGCTCTGCAGCTTATCTATGTCTCTCTGTAACCTACAGCATCCTTCGTCACTATCCACAACTCCACCGACCTTAGTGTCATCTGCAAATTTACTAACTCATCCTTCTACACCCTCATCCAGGTCATTTATAAAAATGGCAAACAGCAGTGGACCCAACACCGACCCTTGCGCTACGCCACTGGTAACTGGACTCCAGGATGAACATTTCCCATCAACCACCACCCTCTGTCTTCTTTCAGCAAGCCGATTACTGATCCAAACTGCTATCTCTCCCACAATCCCATTCCTCCGCATTTTGTACAATAGCCTACTGTGGGGAATCTTTGAGTTCTTCTCAAAGAACTCAATAAGGTTTGTGAGGCACGACCTATCCTTCACAAAACCATGCTGACTATCCCTAATCAAATTATTATTTTCTAGATGATTATAAATCCTATCTCTTTAACCTTTTCCAACACTTAACCAACAACTGAAGTAGAGCACACTGCTCTATAATTACCAGGATTGTCTCTACTCCCCTTCTTAAACAGGGGAACCACATTTGCTATCCTCCAGTCTTCTGGCACTATTCCTGTAGACAATGACGATTTAAAGATCAATGCCAAAGGCTCGGCAATCTTCTCCCTGGCTTCACAGAGGATCCTCGGATAAATCCCATCCGGCCCAGGGGGCTTATCTGTTTTCACACTTTGCAGGATTTCTAATACCTCCTCCTTGTGAACCTCAATCCCACCTAGTCTAGTAGCCTGTATCTCAGTAATCTCCTCGACAGCATTGTTGTTTTCTAGAGTGAATACTGTCGAAAAATATCCATTTAGTGCTTCCCCTATCTCCTCTGACTCCACACACAACTTCCCACTATTATCCTTGATTGGCTCTAAACTCACTCTTGTCATTCTTTTATTCCTTAAATACCTATAGAAAACCTGATCCTATCCGCCAACAACTTTTCATGTCTCCTCCTGGCTCTTCTGAGCTTTCTCTTTAGGTCTTTCCTGGCTACCTTGTAACCCTCAAGCGCCCTAACGGAGCCTTCACACCTCATCCTAACATAAGCCGCCTTCTTCCTCTTGACCAGAGATTCCACTTCCTTTGTAAACCACAGCTCCCATACTCTACAGCTTCCTCCCTGCCTGACAGGTACGTACTTATCTAGGACACACAGGAGCTTTTCCTTGAATAAGCTCCACATTTCTAATGTGCCTATCCCCTGCAGTTTCCTTCCCCATCCTATGCTTCCTAAATCTTGCCTAATTGCATCGTAATTGCCTTTTCCCCAGCTGTAACTCTTGCCCAGTGGTATACTCCTATCGCTTTCTATCACTAAAGTAAACATAACAAAATTGTGATCGCTATCACCAAAGTGCTCACCTACTTCCAAGTCTAACACCTGGCCGGGCTCATTACCCAGTGCCAAATCTAATGTGGTTTTGCCCCTTGTTGGCCTGTCTACATAGTGTGTCAGGAAGTCATCTGCACACACGGGACAAAAACTGACCCATCTATAGTACTCATACTGTAGTGTTCCCAGTCAATATTTGGAGAGTTGAAGTTCCCCATGACAACTACCCTGCCCCTCTCACTCCTATTGAAAATCATCTTTGCTACCCTTTCCTCTACATCTCTGGAATTATTCGGAGGCCTATGGCAAAAGCAATTGAGTAATGACAAACCCATATGAAACTCTGGTTCAGCCTCAACTGGAACATCTTGTTTTTAGAAAAGGAATGATGACCTCTGAGAGAAAAGCAGAATGAAACTGGCTCCAGGGATGAGGAACTTCAGAAAATTGGATTGATTGGAGATTCTTGGGTTGGTTTTCAAGGAGAGGAGGAGACTAAGAGGAGATTTGATAGTGATGTCCAAGATCAAGTCTGGATCGGGTGGATAGGGAGAAACTGGTCTTGACCACAACAAGCAGGAGGGTCTGTAGCAGGTCACTGGAAATATTGGTTGTACCAGGTGTTTGCATAATTGGCAGTCATGCAGATGATTTCCTCATTATACGAATATCCAAATTGCACAATGATGGATGGGAAAGTGCATCTTGAGAATTTTACCATTCACACCAGAAGTCTAGCTGACATCAGTCTGAGGATATTGGCTGCATTGTGTGATCATAAGTTTCTCAAGACAAAAGGTGTCTGAGGGAGCTGGCTGGAAAGGATGGCAACGTGAAGACATACCAGTTGTACATCTCCGTTCTCATTGAACAACAGGGGCCGTATTAGTTGGATTTTGCATACCTTAACATGGTTGCCATCATACTCTCACAATGATCTCTCTCTCTCTCTCTCACTCACTCACTCACTCACTCACTCACTCACTCTCTCTCTCTCTCTCTCACTCACTCACTCACTCACTCACTCACACTCTCTCTCTCTCTATCTCTCACACACACACACACACACACACAACGTATGCTTCTTGGATGCAATGAGTAGTCTGAATTGTCAAGATGTAACAAATTGCTACATGAGTTTTAAATTATTCTTAGATATTGACAACAAGGTTTTCGCTATGACCCCTGCCATCTGTCTGGTTGCTTTGAGGTTGTTGTCAGTGCTCCATCTGAGTGAAGCTCATCCAGCGTACCTCTCTTACAGCAGGATCCTTGAGCTATAAGGCTCGAGATAGACCCTGTGCTTCCATCTATATTTAAATCAGCTAGTCCTTCAATTTACAATGAGTTAAAAGTCGTGACCTGAGCTGTGCCATCAGAATTTGGGCCCATTTTTATACATGTCATTGCCCGTTCAATGCATTAAGTTTTGGGAAAAGTAATACCAACTTGAAAATCATGCTTGGGTAACTTATGAAGGTTTGATGTTAATGAGTTAAGATAAAAATTGGAAACCTCTAAATGTCTTTCTGTCTCTCTTTCACACTCTCTT
This sequence comes from Hemiscyllium ocellatum, assembly GCF_020745735.1. Lineage (NCBI taxonomy): Eukaryota > Metazoa > Chordata > Chondrichthyes > Orectolobiformes > Hemiscylliidae > Hemiscyllium > Hemiscyllium ocellatum. Next base: position 40,628,294 of record NC_083418.1, read on the forward strand.
GCGCTCATGCTCTATCTCTCTCGTTCACGCTCTCTTATTTCTTTTTCTCTTGTTCTGTCTCTCTTTTTCTCTTTCTCTTTCTCTCTTTTCTTTCTTTTCTTTCTTTCTCTCTTGTTCTCTCTCTGTTTCTCTTCCTCTCTTTCTCTTTCTGTTCCTCTCTTCCTCTCTCTCTCTCTTGCTTTTTCTCTCTCTCTTTCCCTCTGTCTCTCTCTTTCTTGCTCTCTCGCTCTCGCTCTCTCTCGCTCTCTCTCTCTCCCCACCCCCCCTTTATCACTTTCTGGCTTTCTATCGTTTGTTATTTCTCTCTCTCTCTCTCTCTTTCACTCTCTTTTTCACTTGCTTTCTTGCTCTCTTCTTTCGCTCTCTCTTTGTCTTTCTCTTTTTTTCTCTCTCTCTGTCTCTCTGTGTTCCCCTCTTTCTCTGTTATTACCCTCACTCTCTCTTTTGCGCTCTCTCTCTCCCCCCTCTCTCCTCCCCCTCTCTCCTCCCCTCTCTCTCTTTCCCCCCTCTCTCTTTCCCCCTCTCTCTCTCCCCCTCTCTCTCTCTCCCCCTCTCTCTCTCTCCCCCCTCTCTCTTTCCCCCCTCTCTCTTTCCCCCCTCTCTCTCTCCCCCCTCTCTCTCTCCCCCTCTCTCTCTCCCCCTCTCTCTCTCCCCCCTCTCTCCTCCCCCCTCTCTCCTCCCCCCTCTCTCCCCCCCCTTTCCCCCCTCTCTCTTTCCCCCCTCTCTCTTTCCCCCTCTCTCTCTCCCCCTCTCTCTCTCTCCCCCTCTCTCTCTCTCTCCCCCCTCTCTCTCCCCCCCCCCTCTCTCTCCCCCCCTCTCTCTTTCCCCCCTCTCTCTTTCCCCCCTCTCTCTTTCCCCCCCTCTCCCTTTCCCCCCCTCTCCCTTCCCCCCCTCTCCCTTTCCCCCCTCTCCCTTTCCCCCCTCTCCCTTTCCCCCTCTCCCTTCCCCCCCCTTTCCCCCCCTCTCTCTTTCCCCCCTCTCTTTTCTCCTCCCCCCTCTCTTTCTCTTTCTCTCTATTTCTTATTTGCACTCTCTCTCTCTCTTTCTTTCACTCTCTCTTTTTATTTCTCTTTCTCTCTCTTTTTCTCTATCTCTCTTTCTCTCTCTCTCGCTCTTTCTCTTTCACTCTCTTTATCTTTCTTTCTCTCTCTCGCTCTCTGGTGCTTTCTGTCTCACTCTCGCTTCCACTCTCTCGCTTTGTCTTTTTTTCTCTCACTTTCTCTTTTTCACACTCTCTTGCGCTCACGCTCTATCTCTCTCGTTCACGCTCTCTTATTTCTTTTTCTCTCTTTTTCTCTTGTTCTGTCTCTCTTTTTCTCTTTCTCTTTTTCTTTCCCTTTCTTGCTCTCTTTTTCTCTTTTCCCTTTCTCTTTTTTCTCTTTCTGTCTCTTTTTCTCCTTCTCTTTCCCTCTTTCTTTCTCTCTCACTTTCTCCCTCTTTCTTTCTCTCTTACTTTCTCCCTCTTTCTTTCTCTCTTTCTCTCGCTTTCTGTCTCACTCCCTTGCTTTTTGGCTCTCTTTCATAGAGTCATAGACATGTACAGCACGGAAACAAACCCTTCGGTCCAACCCGTTCATGCCGACTGGATATCCCAACCCAATCTAGTCCCACCTGCCAGCACCCGGCCCATATCCCTCCAAACCCTTCCTATTCATATACCCATCAAATGCCTCTTAAAAGTTGCAATTGTACTAGCCTCCACCAGTTCCTCTGGCAGCTCATTCCATGCACGTATCACCCTCTGTGTGAAATGGTTGTCCCTTAGGTTTCTTTTATATCTTTCCCCTCTCACCCTAAACCTATGCTCTCTAGTTCTGGACTCCCTGACCCCAGGGAAAAGACTCTGTCTATTTATCCTATCCATGCCCCTCATAATTTTGTAAACCTCTATAAGGCCACCCCTCAGCCTCTGATGCTCCAGGGAAAACAGCCCCAGCCTGTTCAGCTGCTCCCTATAGCTCAAATCTTCCAACCCTGGCAACATTCTTGTAAATCTTTTCTGAACCCTTTCAAGTTTCACAACATCTTTCCGATAGGAAGGAGACCAGAATTGCACGCAATATTCCAACAGTGGCCTAACCAATGTCCTGTACAGCTGCAACGTGACTTCCCAACTCCTGTACTCAATACTCTGACCAATAAAAGAAGCGTACCAAATGCCGCCTCCACTATCCTATCTACCTATGACTCCACTTTCAAGGAGCTGTGAACCTGCACTCCAAGGTCTCTTTGTTCAGCCACACTCCCTGGTACCTTACCATTAAGTGTATAAGTCCTGCTAAAATTTGCTTTCCCAAAATGCTTTCGTATTTATCTGAATTAATCTCCATCTGCCACTTCTCAACCCTTTGGCTCATCTGGTCAAGATCCTGTTGTAATTTGAGGTAACCCTCTTCGCAGTCCACTACACCTCCGATTTTGGTGTCATCTGCAAACTTAATAACTGTACCTCTTATGCTTGCATCCAAATTATCGATGTAAATGACAAAAAGTAGAGGACCCAGCACCGATCTTTGTGGCACTCCACTGGTCACAGACTCCAGTCTGAAAAGCAACCCTCCACCATGACCCTCTCTCTTCTACCTTTGAACCAGTTCTGTATCCAAATGGCTACTTCTCCCTGTATTCCATGAGATCTAACCTCGCTAATCAGTCTGCCGTGGGGAACCTTGTCGAACACTTTACTGAAGTCCATTTTGATCACATGTACGGCTCTGCCTTCATCAATCCTCTTTGTTACTTCTGCTCTCTCTCTTTTGCGCTGTCTCTCTTTCGCGCTGTCTCTCTTTCGCACTCTATTTCACTTTCTCTTTTCCATTTTTCTCTCTCTATCTTTCTTTGTCTCTTTTGCGCTCACTCTCTATCTCTCTCTTTCACTCTCTTTCTCTCTCTCTCTTGCTTTCTGTCTCTCACTCTCGCTTTCTGTCTCTCACTCTCCCTTTCTGTCTCACTCCCTTTTTCTCTCTTTGTCCTTCCTTTTCTCTTTTGCTTTCTCTCTGTCTTTCTCTCTCTCTCCCTTTCGCGCTCGCTCTCTATCTCTCTCTTTTGCTCTCTTTTTATTTCTCTTTCTTTCTCTCTCTCTCTTTCACTCACTCTTTCTCTGTCTCTGCCTCTGATCCTCTCCCGGTTCTCTCTTCCCCGCGCTCTCTCCCCTGCTGTCTCCCCCACGTGCGCACGCGCTCTCTCTCTCTCTGTCTCCTCTTTTTCGCTCTCTCGCTTTCTGTCTCACCTTTTTTTTGGCTCGCTTTTGCTCCCTCTCGTGCTTTCGCTCTCGCAAACTTTCTCTCTCTATCTCTTTGTGTCTCTTTTTCACTCTTTCATACTCACTCCTTTTAGCTCTTTTTTTTCTCTTTCTCTCTCTTTGTCATTCTCTTTCACATTTTATCTTTATTTCTTTCTCTCTCTTTCGCTCGCTCTCTTTTGCTCTCTCTTTCTTGTTCTCTTTCTCTCTGTTTCACTCTATCTCTTTGGCACTCTCTTTTTCATCCCCTTTCTTTCCCACTCACACTCTCTCTCACTTTCTCTCTCTCTCTCTCTCTTTCTCTCCCCCCCCCCCCCCCCCCGTTTCATGCTGTCTTTTTGGCTTTCTTTCACTATCTCTTTTCCTCCCTCTCTTATCTTCCTCTCTCTTTCGCTCTCTCTTTCTCTCCCTTTCCTTTTCTCTCTCTCTCTTTTGCTCTCTTTCTTGCTCCCGCTCTCTTTTTTCTCTCTCTCACATTCTCTCTTTCTCTCACTCTTTCTTATTCTCATTCTCTTTCTCTCTGTCTTTTTCTCTTCTCTCTCTCTCTCTCTCTCTCTCTTTCTCTCTGTCTTTTTGTGTCTTGTTCTGTCTCTTTCGCTCCCTCTCTCTTTCTCCCTCTCTGTCTTTTTCTCTCTCTCTTTGTCTCTGTCTCTGTCTCTCTCTCTCTCTCTCACTTGCTTTTTCATTCTGCTTTCACTTTTTTTCTTTCGTTCGTTCGTTCTTTCTCTCTATTGAGCTCTTTCTCTCTGTCTCTCTCCTGCCCCTACCTCCTTCCTGCATTAGCTAATGTAGAGCAATGCCTACACCTTTACATTACAGTAATAGAACCTGATGATTGTTTCACCAGCAGTGGAGTATGTGACTGTAATGCCTTCTTTGAATTTGTGATTCAGTTATTGCGATTGTTCATTTCTTCCATGAGCTTTCTGAGTCAATTGAGTCTAACACTGGGGAATTCTTATTTTTACCATTGTACCAAGGTATGTGCAGAATGCAGCTTTAGCTGTTTATGAATCGTCCGCAGTGAGTCTTCCATGAGATGTTGATAGTTTCTTGTAAACTTTGTGTTCCAAGCCTCAGGACTGAAAGAGCAATGTTGAAGGTTGAAGTTGGAAGTCTAAGAGGGTTTGTGCACTTGAAGCTGTGTTGAAGGATGTTGGTGAGGTCCTGATGGATGGGAGAACATGTATTTTATCTGAATCACTGGACATTGCTGAGGGTTGTGACATTGTGGAACATGGATGGGGAACATTGTGTAATGGTGATATAGCTTTACTTTTGAAATACTACAAAAAGATGGTTATATATTCTCTAATTACTTGATTTAGGTCACTATCAGGCTAAAGTCTTTCTGTGAACCCAAGAGAAACATACAAATAAAAACAACCAAGCAATTGTGACACTTTTCTTGTACAGTCTTCAGTGGTTTGTTTAAGAACAATGATTGGTAAATTGATTCCCTGGCAAAACTCAGTGAAATTTGCAAGATTCACAGTGTGCCCATTAGTATCATTTTGTCTGCTCCTACAACCTGTGTACTACCCTGATTTGCCTGTTCCTGGCCAGGCCCATGTAACATTCATTGCAGTTCAGATTTAGCAGATGTGATAGATTGGAGGTTGAACACTGATTTAAAACCAAACAATGAGCACCCTTGAATTGACTTTTTACTTCAGTGTATATTTAAAGTCTTCACTGGTAAAGTAATCTCAAATTCTTCCTTTTCTACCACAGCTGGAATGCTAATAAAAAGGCTTATTATCTAAATTATAAGCATTTAAGCTTGAAAACCTCTTCTAAGTTTGGATTTTTTTTTTCCCTGTTCTGTTTCAGCCATCAGAACAGAACATGAGGCTTCAGTTTTCCCCTCCCTGAGGTGGCAAGGTGGGGAGACAATTATATGAGTTGGCCACTCTTGCCTCCTCAACAATGAAGTTCTAAGGCAGCACGGTGGCTCAGTGGTGGGTAATGTTGCCCCACAGCACCAGGGCCCCAGGTTCGTTTACAGCCTCAGGTGCCTGACTTTGTGGAGTTTGCACATTCTCCCCATGTCTGCATGGGTTTGTTCCACTTTCCTCGCACAATCCAAAGATGTGCGTGTCAGGAGGTGAATTGGCCATGCTAAATTGCCCATCGTGTTAGGTGCATTAGTCAGAGGGAAATAGGTCTGGGTGGGTTACTCTCCGGAGGGTCGGTGTGGACTGGTTGGACCAAAGGGCCTGTTTCTACACTGTAGGGAATCTAATCTAACCTAATCTAAAGTGAGAATGTTTTGCTCAATTCATCAACAATAAGTCCATATGCTGGTCAATTTAGCGGTCACCTCAAGGCATCAGCTTGTCATTTCTCCAAATATCTGCCCTTCTGTCAAACGTGAAAGGTAACTTTTTTCCCAACTGTGTAAAAAGGGCAACCTACCTGTCGCTTTTGTAAGAGGAGGTGGAAATGACTCCATTTGCCCCAACAGGATACGAGAAGCCAAATTTTGGAGAAAAGAGTGGTAGCCTCTGAAAGCCTTCCTCCCACAACCCATATGAAGCAAAGGAAAGTGACCTAACCTCTCATGGTTGGATCCCCTGAAGAGTAGGCTCTGATCACTGGTCTTAAGGACTTACCTATCCTATAACTGACTGACAGCTTCTGGGAAGCTGGGATAACATTGTTGAGGCCTACCGAAAGTCAGCTTTTAACAAGATCCTAGGTGTAGAGTACAATAAGCTCTCTTGGTGGTGGGGCCAGCAAATCTGACATTCCCACTCCCAACGTCTAGTCCTGAGAAAGAGAAAATGACAGTCTTAATATTCGATGCAACATTGCTCAGTTAGAATCTATAAACTGGATCAGACTGTGCTCAGAAACTGAAATAGCCAGTGTATTTTTTTTAAATTTCCTTTAACTAGCCAATACAATTATTTGATCTAATCAAGATTGATTTTAAGACCATAAGACACAGGAGCAGAAATTAGGCCATTTAGCCCATCAAGTCTGCTCTGCCATTCAATCATGGCTGATTAGTTTCTCAACCTCATTCTTCCGCTTTCTTCCTGTAATCCTTAATCCCCTTGACAATCAAGAACCTATCTATCTGCATCTTAAAAATACTCAATGACCCGGCCTCCACAGCCTTCTGTGGCAATGAATTCCATAGATTCACCACTCTCTGGTCTTGGAAGTTCTCCTTCGTTCCGTTCTAAAAGGGCTTCCCTTTACTCTAAGGATCCAAGTGTCTGAAACCAATGGAAACGTCTTCCCAACATCTACTCTGTCCAGGCCATTCAGTATTCTGTATGTTTCAATTAGACCCTCCCACATCCATCCTTCTAAACTCCATCGAATATAGACCCAAAGTCCTCAAACGTTCCTAAGATGTTAAGCCTTTCATTCCTAGGACTATTCCTGTGAACCTCGACTGAACCTGCTCCAGGGCTAGTACATCCTTCCTGAGATATGGGGCCCAAAACTGTGCACAATATTCCAAATGTTGCCTGACCAGAGTCTTACAGAGCCTCAGAAGTACATCCCTGCTTTTATATTCAAACCCTCTCGTACTAAATGCCATCATTGCATTTGCCTTCCTAACTACTGACTGAACCTGCTAGTTTACTTTGAGAGAATCCTGGACTAGAACTCCCAAATCTCTGCGCTTCAGATTTCTGAATCTTCTTCCCATTTAGAAAATAGTTCATGCCTCTGTTCTTTCGACTAAAGTGCATTTTCCATTAAATGCATAAAAAGCTAAAATTGTCTCTTGTAGAAGTTTTCAAATTTATCTTCAAGAGCAACAATGGAGCAAAGTGCAGGGATCATAAACTGTTCAAACTTTGCTTTGCTTGTATTTATGTTTGTATTTTCACCCTCCCCCAGCCATTTACATTCCAATATCAAAATGTGTGCATGATGGCTAGTACCGAAAGCTAATTAAAAACCAAGAATTGTGCCAAGACTCTTGCTTCCCGTGCAAATCCTAGCACGATCAACCCCAAAATTCCCCTTAATTTTGTGTAGCATAACACTTTGGTGGTGAAATTCAAATTCCTCTTATTATGAAGTAACCAGAGAACTGTCTCTAATTAATGACCTGCCAATGAAAACTAACTCTTAGGAATCGTGTATATTAATAATTCATTAATGTTCTATTAACTGAGGAAAATGCAACTCATTTTGTGTTAGATCTTGTGGACATGTTTCCTTTAAGAATGAATTTTAAATTCCCTTCAAAGCAGACTTTGTTTGTGATGTGGTGAAATTTTCAACGCCTGTAAGCTGTTGTGTACGTCAAATAAATTCTCCGTTTAAAAAAATCATACTAAGATCTTTAAGTGAACATGAATGCAATCCAAATCCACTATAGAGAAAGCCGCGTCCAAAAAAATTCCAGCGCTTCATTTCGTAATTTGGCAATTAAATTAAATTGTTCTTTGTCATGCCACATAAGTCCAATCTCTTTCATCATGCAGCCTTGAAAACTTTAAGTTTTCTGAGTCACTTGCACTCTTCCTGTTCTTAGGATATTTGAATCTTAATTAGGAAAGTATGGAATAATGGAGCAGAAAATCAAAAAATGCATACGAGTGCAAGCAACAAAGGAACTAAATTATATCTATCTAATCCCATTTTATTTGTAGGATCTGTATAGGAGAATTATATATGTTAGATGCCTATTCCATTGAAGTTGGGTGGAGGTAATATTTTGTCCTATGTTAGTTTGTTTAACAGTTTGTTGGTCTGTAAACCACATGTCTTATGGCCAGACTTCAACAGAACTTGGTTCACACTGAGGCTATGCTCCAGCAAAGAATTTGTTAATTTTTGAGGATCTAAATCCTGAATTTTATTTAAAAGTTTTGATAATATTGAAGCTAGGCAAATTGATACTTTTGTTATAATGGTATTGTTAGTTTATATAGAACATTGTTGATTGCTGTGGGCTGTCTCAACAATTGTGTGAAATTTGTCCCAGCTGTAAAAATGTAAGTAGACTTTTCAGAGCAGGTTGTTAGATCTGGATTTGTCTGAAAATTCATCAGATGGAAGCTGTGAATAAAAGTTTCAGCATTATAACTTTTTCCTTGACAGTCCTATATGTAAAAACTGCATAATTGTAATAAAACTCAGTTAACATATTGTTATGCAGATGTACACTCTACTGAGTGCCCTCTTCACTTGTCTCATCTTGTTATTACATGATTATCATGTTTCCATTTTTTTAAACTTGAATACCTAGTCTGTATCAGAATTGTATGAACTTCTTTTCACTAAATGTGATTCAACCTTTAGGCTGCAAATGTGTTTCTTGAACAAAATAATGATCTATAAAGGGAGACCAGTGAATGGAGAAGGTCACCTCAAAAAGTTTTGACTAATTAAGTGAGTCAGTTTTTATTGAGTCATGCAAAGAAGGATATTCCAAATTTGTGATGGTGTAAGTCTACCATGTTAGATAGCATAAACATTGGCCTCAATTCTCCAGATGGTGGGAGAGAGAAATTAGCAAAGATTTCCCATTACTGATCTCTAAGAAATTCAGAATGTGCATGTGTATAAACAGGATGATGTTTGGGAGGTTGTGAAAAAAAATGTTTAGCAGTCCATGTGCAGTTATTGCATTTGTTAATGAAAGAGGAGAGAGAGCCACTGAACAATGAGTAGAATGAGAAGTTTGGCTGATTGGCCTGTGGTAAGGCCATTGCAGTTTCCTTGTCACTGTCATACACCAACAAAGACTTTGTGATCAGAAAAGAGTGGGAGTCCAAAATGGATGATAATGTGATTAGTAGTCTCATTTTGTACAGGAGATATAGTTGACTCATCTTAATTTGGGTGTTATGACTGTTTGTTGAATTTCATTCCACAAATGGAAATGATATTCGTTTTTCCCCTTCTCAGTTCATATCCCATGTGATGAAAGTAATGGAGGATGCTCTCATTTATGCCTGCTTTCCCCAAAAGAACCGTTCTTCAAATGTGCCTGCCCAACTGGAGTCCAGCTGGAAAAAGATGGAAAAATTTGTAAAAAAGGTACGTGATCTGAATGTTATGACCAACTTAATTCTTGCAGTTTGGGAGAACAGTAATGAACATATTTTCACTGGTTTGCTTTATTTCTGGATGGAACTCGTCTTTGGAAATGAAATTACCTTCATCCAAGGTTTGTTTCTGACTTTATTACTTCCCACTTCCTGAGATGGTTCTCACCAAATGGCTAAATATAGGATCTAATTTCTTCAAGGGGTCATTCAGAACTATTAAATTTTCTCAAAAGCAGAGTTGCTTGAAAACTAAATGTTTTGGAATGTGTAGTGCATCTTTTAATTTTAACTGAGCAATTTTATTTGTAGAAAAACTTACCTGGACAACTTAGCTAAGTGTCACATGCTGTTGGACACCTGTGTTAACTATTTGAATATCAGTATATTCCCAGCTTAAAGTGATCCCAAATCCCAATTGATCCAGATCAACCTGAACTATCGCTGCCCAATCTGAAATTCAAATCTCTGCAGACTCTTGGTCTCGACACGGCTGGATTCAGGGGTTTGGTAATAATTTCAAACATTGTTTTAGTGAAGATTCTAGAAACAAAACAGGACTTCTATAAAATCATTTGTCCAATCCGAAGTAGTTTGTTGCCAGTGAGACTTATCATGCCAACACTTTAGTTCTGTTACTTGTTCTGATACCTTTCCTAGCACTCATTACTATTCCTATAGTAATATAATTTATTTTTTCATACCTAAAATGGACCTTCAAAATATTGATGTATTCATAACAGACATGGTTTATGAACTAAATCTATTTTGTGTCTTTCTCCAGTTTTTCTTTATTTTCAATCTTAAGTTATCCTGTCCATAGTATTTTGTAAAGTTTTCATGTTTTGATTCAATTTTAAAAACATGATATTTTCTGAGAACATTCAAATTGACACCATTGGCAATCTTGAATTTTATTGTATACATTGTTTGTGTCCTTATTATTTTTAGAAGCTTTTATTTTGCATTAATAGCTTTAATGCTGTAAATTTTGATTGAAAATGGATTCCTGTTTATGTGTGAAATACATTAACGTTATTGTTGCTGCTAAAGTATCAATAACAAAACTATCATCTGTTGGTAATCCTTGTGTAAATAAATAGTCATTGAGAAAAGCAATCACAGAAAGAATTGTTGGGCCGAAGGGCCTGTTTCCACACTGTCAGTAATCTAATCTAATAGTATCAATATCGCTGAATAAAAACATGTTTTGTCTAAGGTTTCTGTACTCAACAGGATATTTTGCAAGAATACAAATTCAAGGGGAAAACCAACATTTATACTACATGAGAGGAAAGTGCTGCTTATTAGAGGCCTTGCCATGGAGAATGCATCTATTAATTGACTGACAGTTCACAATCAGGGTTTGTTAAATTTTAAACCAGGCAGGTTGACTCCGATTGCCATGAGAAATGAGCCAGCGAATGGCTGTCATCTATTTTGTTGAGGCACAGTGCATGTACCTATTTTTTCTGACTTCTAAGAACAGAGCACTGTTTCTAACTGTTCCACACATACCATTGTTATATCGGATTTATTGGTTCTTAACAGTGTATACTGTGTAAATGGACATGAAGGTCCCATGGTTTGGCATGTAGTGTATCATGTGGAATTGGAAAGACTGGACACTTGTGGGTTGTGAGGGGAGGTGAAGTGTGGAGAGAGCGGCGGAAGCTGGGCAGAAGTGAAGTCGGAGTGCAGAGTTGGTCGGGGAGGTAAGTGATTGTTATTTAAGAATTTACCTCGACGCCAACAGTCTTTTTGCAGCAGAGAGCGGCGGGAGCTGGGCGGAAGTGAAGTCGGAGCGCAGAGCTGGTTGGGAAGGTAAGTGATTGTTATTTGAGTGGAGAAGGACTCAGTCGGCTGAACAGGTAAGCTACTTAGTGTTCTTGTTTTGCAGACTGAGTGTAGAGTTATGGCAGTGCAGGCAGTGGAATGTTCCTCCTGCAGGATGTTTGAGGTAGGGGTGACCACCGATGCTCCTGCCGACTTCACCTGCAGGAAGTGCAGCCAGCTCCAGCTCCTCACAGACTGCGTTAGGGAACTGGAGCAGGAGTTGGATGAACTGAGAATTATTCAAGAGGCTGAGAGGGTGATAGATAGAAGTTACAGGGACATAGTTACGCCAGAGAACAGAGGTACCTGGGTAATAGTTAGAGGTGGGAAGGGGAGGAAGCAGGCAATGCAGGGATCCCCTGTGGTCATTCCCCTCAACAATAAGTATACCGCTTTGGACACTGTTGGGTGGGGTGGCGGGGGGGGGAGTGGGGGTGGAGCAGCCTAGCAGGGGTAAGCTGCAGTGACCGGTTCTCTGGCACGAGGTCCGGCTCTGAGGCTCAGAAGGGAAAGGGGGAGAGGAGGAGAGCGCTAGTTATAGGAGACACTATAGTTAGAGGGACAGACAGGTGGATCTGTGGACATGGGAGAGACGTTCGGTTGGTTTGTTGCCTCCCGGGTGCCAGGGTCCGAGACGTCTCAGACCGTGTCTTCAAAATCCTTAAGGGGGAGGGTGTGCAGCCAGAAGTCGTGGTGCATATTGGCACCAATGACATAGGTAGGAAGAGGGGTGCGGAGGTCATTCAGGAGCTCAGGGAGTTAGGCTGGAAGATAAAAGCTAGGACGGACAGAGTCGTCATCTCTGGGTTGTTGCCGATGTCACGTGACAATGAGGCAAGGAATAGGGAGAGAGTGCAGTTGAACACTTGGCTGCAAGAATGGTGTAGGAGGGAGGGCTTCAGGTATTTGGACTGCATTCTGAGGTAGGTGGGACCTCTACAAGCAGGACGGGTTGCACCTGAACCAGAAGGGCACCAATATCCTGGGATGTAGGTTTGCTAGCACTCTTCGGGGAGGGGGGGTGGTGAGTTTAAACTAATTTGGCTGGGGGATGGGATCCGGACTTGTAGTCCAGCAAGTAGGTTAGCTGTTTTTCAGGATGTCCAAGAATGTAGGGAGGCTGTGAAGAAGGTAGCACTGACAGGGAATACTTGCGGACACAGAGATGGGTTCAAGTGTGTATACTTCAATGCTAGGAGTATCAGAAATAAGCTGGGTGAACTTAAAGTATGGATCGGTACTTGGGACTACGATGTTGTGGCCATCATGGAAACGTGGATAAAAGAGGGACAGGAATGGTTATTGGAGGTTCCTGGTTACAGATGTTTCAGTAAGATTAGGGAGAGTGGTAAAAAAGGTGGGGGGGGGGGTGTTGCTAATTAGAAATGGTATAATGGCTGCAGAAAGGCAGTTCGAGGGGGATCTGCCTTTGGAGGTAGTATGGGCTGAATTGAGAAATGGGAAAGGAGCAGTCACCTTGTTGGGTGTTTACTATAGGCACCCCAATAGCAGCAGAGATGTGGAGAAACAGATTGGGAAACAGATTTTGGAAAGGTGCAGAAGCCACAGGATAATAGTCATTGGCGATTTCAACTTCCCAAATATTGATTGGAAGCTCTTTAGATCAAGTAGATTGGATGGGGCAGTGTGTCCAGGAAGCTTTCCTAGCTCAGAATGTAAATTGTCCAACCAGAGGGGAGGCCATATTGGATTTGGTACTTGGTAACGAACTAGAACAAGTGATGGGCTTGTTAGTCGGTGAGCATTTTGGTGATGGTGACCACAATTCTGTGACTTTCACCTTGGTTATGGAGAGAGATAGGTGCTTGCAACAGGGTAGGTTTCACAATTGGGGAAAGGGTAAATATGATGCTCCAAGACAGACTCTGAGGAGCATAAGTTGGGAGCATGGGCTGTCAGGGGAGAATGTCGTTGAAATGTGGAACTTTTTCAAGGAGCAGATACAACGTGTCCTTGATATGTATGTACCTGTCAGGCAGGAAAGAGATGGTTGTGGGAGGGAACCTTGGTTGATGAGGAAGGTTGAATGTCTAGTAAAGAGGAAGAAGGAGGCTTACATAAGGTTGAGGAAACAAGGTTCAGACAGAGCATTGGAGGGATACAGGATAGCCAGGAGGGAGCTGAAGAAAGGGATTAGGAGAGCTAAGAGAGGGCATGAAAAATCTTTGGCGGGTAGGATCAAGGATAACCCCAAGGCCTTTTATGCGTATGTGAGAAACATGAGAATAACGGTAACGAGGGTAGGTCTGATCAAGGACAGTAGTGGGAGACTGTGTATTGTGTCAGAAGAGGTAGGAGAGGTCTTGAATGAGTACTTTTCTTCAGTATTTACAAATGAGAGGGACCGTATTGTTGAAGGGGAGAGTATGAAACGGACTGGTAAGCTAGAGGAGATGCTTGTTAGGAAGGAAGATGTGTTGGGCATTTTGAAAAACTTGAGGATAGACATGTCCCCCGGGCCTGACGGGATATTTCCTAGGATTATGTGGGAAGCAAGAGAGGAAATTGCAGAGCCGTTGGCAATGATATTTTCGTCTTGACTGACAACGGGGGTGGTACCAGGGGACTGGAGAGTGGCGAATGTTGTGCCCCTGTTCAAAAAAGGGAATAGGGATAACCCCAGGAATTACAGGCCAGTTAGTCTTACTTCGGTGGTAGGCAAAGTAATGGAAAGGGTACTGAGAGATAGGATTTATGAGTATTTGGAAAGATACTGCTTGATTAGGGACAGCCAGCACGGATTTGTGAGGGGTAGGTCTTGCCATACAAGTCTTCTTGAATTCTTTGAGGAGGTGACCAAGCATGTGGATGAGGGTAGAGCAGTGGATGTACTGTACATGGATTTGAATAAGGCATTTGCTAAGGTTCCCCATGTTAGGCTTATGCGGAAAGTCAGGAGGCATGGGATAGTGGGAAATTTGGCCAGTTGGATAGAGAACTGGCTAACCGGTCGAAGTCAGAGTGTGGTGATAGATGGTAAATATTCAGTCTGGAGCCCAAGTGGAGTTCCGCAGGGATCAGTTCTGGGTCCTCTGCTGTTTGGAATTTTTATTAATGACTTGGAAGAGGGAGTCGAAGGGTGGGTCAGTAAATTTGCAGACGACACGAAGATTGGTGGAGTTGTGGATAGTGAGGAGGCTGTTGTCGGCTGCAAAAGGACTTAAATATAATGCAGAGCTGCGCTGAGGAGTGGCAGATGGAGTTCAACCCTGTCAAGTGTGAGGTTGTGCATTTTGGAAGGACAAATAAGAATGCGGAATACAGGGTTAATGGTAGGGTTCTTAGTAAGGTGGAGGAGCAGAGGGATCTTGGGGTCTATGTTCATAGCTCTTTGAAAGTTGCCACTCAGGTGGATAGAGCTTGTAAGAAGGCCTGTGGTGTTTTAGCGTTCATTTGCAGAGGGATTGAATTCAAAAGTTGTGAGGTGATGTTGCAGCTGTATAGGATCTTGGTAAGGCCACATTTGGAGTACTGTGTGCAGTTCTGGTCACCTCATTTTAGGAAAGATGTGGAAGCTTTGGAGAGGGTGCAGAGGAGATTTACCAGGATGTTGCCTGGAATGGAGACTAGGTCGTACGAGGATAGGTTGAGAGTGCTGGGCCTTTTCTCATTGGAACGGCGAAGGATGAGGGGTGACTTGATAGAGGTTTATAAGATGGTCTGGGGAATAGGTAGAGTAGACAGTCAGAGACTTTTTCCCTGGGTACAACAGCGTGTTACAAGGGGACATAAATTTAAGGTGAAGGGTGGGAAGTATAAGGGGGATGTCAGGGGTAGGTTCTTTACCCAGAGAGTGGTGGGAGCATGGAATGCGCTGCCTGTGGGAGTGGCAGAGTCAGAATCATTGGTGACCTTTTAAGCGGCAATTGGATAAGTACATGGATTGATGCTTAAGCTAGGACAAATGTTCGGCACAACATCGTGGGCCGAAGGGCCTGTTCTGTGCTGTATTGTTCTATGTTCTATGTAGGTGTTGTAACAGCTCAAGAGCCTGTAAACCAAGCAGACCACTTGTACGAAGCCTCATAAAACCAGAATGGTCTTTTAAACAAAGTGGCAGTATCCTGGCCTAGCGTGATGGTCTCTTGGCAGTTTCGACTTGGACTTTGGCCTTGAAAACTACAGAGAGGTCTCCCATCCTCGAGGTGAAGCTAGGCACGGAATCGAGTTGCAGATGAGAGGCTAGGTGCCAGTTGGAAAGGTTGTTATTCTGAACTTCTTCTTTCTTTATTTTGCTGATTTTTTTTTCCCTAACAATTTGTAGTTAAGAATCTGCACCTAGATACCTTTGTACCGAAGATGGGACTGTAAGTGGTGACTTCTAAACTTTGCACTGTGCACCTTTGAGTACACGTGACAATAAAGCTGTTCTAATTCTAAACTGACAACCTCAGTGGACTTGTCCAAACGGTTTCTGTGCTAGTCGACTTGACTCCATCCTGCAGCTGTCCTTGCCTGCCTGTAGTAAAAATTGGATCTGACCAGGTATTTTCTCCTGAGTGAGGAAAAGTTATGTCTCGAGCTACCTCTTGCAGTAGCAAAACTCTGGCTTTGTTACCAAATAGATTTTACTAGTAGGGGAGGTGCCACGTATTTGAATCCAATTAGTTTTGTTTTGTGTGAGGAGGTGATGGCATTATCACTAGACTATAAATCTAGAGACTCAGGTCATGTCTGGGGACCTGGGTTTGAATCCCATGACAGCAGAGAGAGAAATTGAATTAATGTTCCGGGTTCAGTATGATGATTTCAGAAGAACTGGACTAAGGATGTTATGTATATTTCTCTCTCCGCAGATGCTGCCAGACCTCCTGAGTTTCTCCAACATTCTCTGTTTTTGTCCTATATTTATCTAACTAGGTATAAACCAGCATTGGTAAAAATTTGAAACCGTTCAATTGCAGGGTGTTGGAGGTACACAAAAATAGAAGGAAAACATTATTTACTCACCTTTTTCTCAAAATATGTTGTCTCACCTTCCTATAGAAAAAGAAATCTTGTAATAACAACAGTCCTTGTGTTTTAAGTTCAAAATGTTGCATGTTCCTTCAATTTATGAGTTAAATATCCTAACGAGATCAACATTGTTTGAAAACAAGCATTCCTTATGATGAATGGTGGTTGTTGAGACTCAAGTTCATTGATGCATCCACAGTCTTGAAACACTTAGCCTGCCTAATGATAAGTGCCAACATTGTGCATTCACTCTAACCTTAACAGCTTCCTGGCATATTAGTTGTAAGTTAAAACTAAATCACAGATTGTAAAATAAACAACCCCTTCTCAATGCATGTGTCACATTAGGTCCAAGCATAGCACAAATAAATGCTGGAAATTAGTTCCATTCAGTCAGTAAGTATTACAATGTTGACTTTTTATCCTGCATTTAAATGACAGGAGGGAATAGCTTTGGAACCATGTTGTTCACAGCCTATTTCATTACACAGTTAAATGAGTGGAAAGGACAAGAGTTCCCAGCGGTGTTGACTGAGAATTTGGATGAAACAATGCCACATTGTACTAATCTGATTAACAGATAGACAAATGGGGCAGGAATAGCAAAGAGTTCTGGCAGTGCTTGGGAGGACTGAGACTGCGCTTTACATTTGTTTGCATTAGGATGATAAATTGGCACATTTGTTACTATATTATAAACTGTTTTGTCACCTGTCAAATGTGAAGTGATGCAGAGGAAGATAAAAAAAATCTTTGTCAACACGTGAGAAGTTCTCCTGTTTTTCTTGTCAATCTTGATGGAAATTTTACAAATGTAATTTAACAGCCATTTCAGCATTTCTCTGGAGCATGACTATTAATAAGGCAGCCTCAATCAATAATTTTTTAAAAAATAATTAAAATAAAGTGGGCAGCTTGCATTGCTCACATTTAACTGTCCAATCTATCAAGTTAAATTTACTCCAAAAAGCAATCAAGTAAAAAACAAAAAGTGAAAACTATGTCACTTTGACAATTCCAAAAAGATTTGTTATCTTGAATATTATCCTTCACTGCATTTGAAATAATATTTTTCTGTTGTTCAAGTATCTCTTTATTTTCCTCTCCGTTTTAAATGTGGATAATTATCTAAGGAATCTTATGTTTTGAAAATATAAAATTATTTTGTTAATTATCTAAAAATGTAAATTGTTGTTTGTGTATATTCATGTTCTAATACATTTAAAGATTAAAGACTTCAGAAAATATTTGGGTTATTTTTCCGTTGGTGCCATATAACCTGACATTGACTTGTGTTGGTGCTAAAACCTTGAATTCAGTTTGAAGATGTTGCAGTACTTCAGTTTCTGTAATGAGCACTCCCATGCCATTGCATGAAAATGTGTTGAGGACCTTACTTTATTTGATCTATTGGAGAATTAAACAACAAACTAAAGGTCTCAGTTGGTTCCAAACACTCAGCAATACATTTTAAGTTCTGCTTTTAGCCTATATTAAAATACATTTCTAATTTTTTAATTAACTTTACAAACTATAAACTTTGCTGTTCATGCCTGAACTTTTATGTTATATGCAAGAATTTTGATCCATGGTTTGTTCAAACAAATCATTTTGAAAATGTTGACTTTCTGTTCCTGTATGAAGATTGTACTTTAGTTTGAAGCAATTTTATTAGTAGCTTAAATTGTAGCTTCTTGTAGATTTTCACCTTAATAATCCCTTTATTTAGACAGCATGCAAAACATTCTAGATTATACTTCAATATGAACCATTAAGGTATTTTAAAGATTAAGTAAAAGGAATTTAGTTTCAGTTATTTTTCCTCTGTCCTCACTTCTATCACTCCAATTCATTCAACACCAGTTTCCCTTTCCACAATTATATTGCCATAAAGCAGTCAAGATGGTGAAAATACTCTTCTATGTAGAACATCGAACAGTATAGCACAGGAACAGGCTCTTCTGCTCACAATGGTGTGCTGAACATCATGCAAAAACATACTAACCCTTCTGCATGCCCATGCTCCACATCTCTCCATTCCTTGCTTATTCGTGTGCCTATTTAAAAGCCCCTTAAATGGTCCTATCATATTTGCCTTCCCCACTACTCCTAGCAGTGTGTTCCACGCACCTACCACTATGTTTTAAAAATTAAACTTTCCCCTCTTACCTTAAATGCATGCCCACCAATATTAGACATTTCAACTACAATGTTTTGACAAGCTAGAAAATGAGCTGCTTTTACTAGCCTTTGATTAAAAATTGCAGTCAAAATGCCTTCTGCAGTCTAAATGATTAAAACATTTGTGCTGTGCCTGACATTTTCTGACTATATGTAGCCAGTTGTTTTCCCAGAAAACCTGTAGTAATCTCTTCATATGAAATTATATAACTCATCAATGTAACCTTAAAACAAATGACTTTTTATGTCAAGTTCTTTTGATAGAAATGTATAGAGATAGAATGCACAAAGGCTGTGATGTAATTTCTGAATTCAGATTATAAATAAAATCTTTTTCTAGTTAGATCACATTGAAAATCCACAACTGCCTGGCTTTATCTTTGTGATGTCTGTCACTGCTCTCCCTTGGAACGTTCAATCTCTTAACACTGTCCTAAAATTATTCACTTGTTTCTTGTTATTGTCTAAACAAATAATGTTTAGGATTATATACTTTAAAAAAAATCTGTATCTTACTGTATTTCACATTTTAACTAATACTGTATAGTTCACTTGGAGAAAACCCAAGATTAGTTGCAGCCATGTCCTTTAGTGGCAGTGAAAATTATCTGATCATTTCATTGCTGTTCATGTGGCTTGTTGAGCATCTATTGGCTGCTTTGTTTCCCAGCACTGCAGCGGTAACTATATTTTATCTAAGAATTGTGTTGGCTTTGAAAATGATTTGGTACATCTTGAGATTTTGAAAGATGCTTGTTAATTTTTACAATGAAAGCATGCATTGTGGGCGGCACGATGGCTCAGTGGTTAGCACTGCTGCCTCACAGCACCAGGTTCCCAAGTTCGATTCCAGCCTTGGGCGACTGTCTATGTGGAGTTTGCACATTTTCCCTGTGTCTGCGAGAGTTTCCTCCGGGTGCTCCAGTTTCCTCCAACAGTCCAAAGATGTGCGGGTCAAGTGAATTGGCCATGTTAAATTGCCCCATTGTGTTAGGTGCATTAGTCAGAGGGAAATGGGTCTGGGTTGGTTACTCTTCGGAGGGTCGGTGTGGACTGGTTGAGCCAAAGGGCCTGTGTCCACACTGTAGGGGATCTAATCTAAAAAATGGCGCTTTTAAAACCAGTTAATAGTAAAAACATGGGTGAATTATTACTGTTTTTCATCAGTGAGTCCATTGCATTACCATCGAATGTATATGTTCTTGTGTTTTGCAATTTTTCAAAATCCCCTCAATGCCTCCAGCTAGCTAGTAGAGCATTCAACTGAAAAAATGTTGCCAGAAAAAGTCACTTTTATCTTTTTCCAACAGAATAAATAATTGTCAAGATGAAAGAATGCTAGACTTGAGTATGGAGAATGTATGATCAAACTGATGTGTGAAATGTCCAGGCACAAAATATTGCAGATTTAAAATAGGTACTTTAGTCCTGATAAAACCATTTGATCAAATGTTATTTTTTTGAAATGATACATTCAAATAAAACTTTTTGATAGTTGAGCTTCATTTATGAAAGGAGTCTCAGTATGTTTTTAAAAAAGACAGATAAACAATGTCAATCTGACAAAATTACAATCTGTTCAATAAGCTTTTGAAAAATGTATCAAAAACCATGGCCTAAATTGTTCCAAAAATTGTCAATAAATATTAATTTTGGGAATTTCATACAGGGTTTCTCTCTGAGCCCTGAGTTATCTCTCCACGACTCACTTAATTAAAGATGTAACATGTCACTGTGTGCTGCTCTTGTATTATCTTGCTCACAAAAAGGACCTTCCAAGTGTCCCTCCATATTAAGAAGGCCATTATTAAAGCCCAGCCCAGTGCACTAGGTCAAGCAGTGTCAGCCAGGAATTGTCCTTTACAATAGATGTCCTGGGAGCAAAACAAATGTGAATAGCTTCAAAATGCATGCAGATGGCATAAGTGATACTTCATTATAAATATGTTGGCATTTTTAATCGTTACCTGTCTGACTGTCCCTGTAGCTGCCATTACAAGAATAGCTATCTGGCCATTTCCCCCAGCGTCCATCGCAACATACCATCTTGTCATTGTTCAAAGTGGGAGTATCACATGTTGTGAAACCCTCACAGTTGTTAATGATAACTTTTATTGAACAGTAGGAAAAGTGAAGAAAGAGCAGACAAAATAAAGCTGCATTCGCTTCTGGGACTAAACTAGAGCTCCTTGCCTTTTGAGCAACAACTGATTTATAGTTCATGAATGTTCCATTCACCTAACTCGGATGTATTGCAACTAAAACAGAAATTGCTGAAGAATCTCAGCAGGTCTGACAGCATCTGTGGGAAGAAAGCAGAGTTAACAATTCATGTCTGGTGACTCTTCATCAGAACAATTGAAACTGTCAACGAAGTCCTGTCTTGCTTATTGTGCCCTTTGCTGTACTGCTCTATGATGATGACGATGATGGGGGTAGAAGACTGAAGACTGTAACTGTTCTCTTAGCTTTGTTCAGTTCATCACATTTTGTCTTTGCCTGCTCCAGTTTTGTAGGGCACAGCATGCAAGGATTCTGTGGCACACTCTGTCTGCACTGTACTGCAAGAACATTTCCAGCCCCCCCCATCCCCCAAAACCCCAAAATATCCTGAAACCAATCCAACCACCAGGACCTCATCTTCAAGAGGTCTATTGTCTGCTCCACAGTAGCCCTGATAGAGAATGAGCCTTGACAGCATTGTACCTACTCTCGGTGCCAGTCTGGGGGTTGTGTAACAGAGCTATTCATACATGGTTGCTGAGGTTAGTCTTTGTTTCCAAGTGACCATCCTTGTCAGGCATCCACCCTTCAAATGAAGTGGTTCTCAAGAATCTAGGTATCATGACCTTTCTCAGGCTACCTGGCATAGATATCCAAGATGTGGTAGCCATGATCTCAAATGACTTTACATATTGATCAAATGGAGCACTTTACTATTGATGAAGTCGTATTTATTAGGTGCTTGTAATATGACGTGTGTAAAGTCTATAGCACCCTGCACCTGGGTGGAGCCAGCTGTATTAGCAAGCTGTATGGTCCAGGCGACAGGACTGACTTCTTCACAGAGGAAGTGCAATGTGGTAGTGTGATCTTGCACATATTGCATCTTGACAATTTTAATACATTTTGAGCCTGAAATCTCTCACCGCCTCAGTGGAACCTTGCTATTCATAAGCATTATTGTTGAATTAGGTGTAATGATCAAATGTAGTAGTTCCAAAATTAGTGATATAAGACTCCTCCATTCTGAAGACCTCTTAGAGGTAGCACTGAGGATGGCAAGGGAACACAATGTACTCCAGGGGGCTTTGTGTTCCGGACTTCAGGTGTGGCTTGACAGCACCACCACTGACCCAGATAACTGAGGCCTCGAGGAGACAACTGCTAGACTGAGTCTACAGCATATGGTGAGGAAGCACCAAGAGCAAAAAACATACTTCTCATCAGTCTACCAGTTGCAGATGTACCTGTCCACAACCGTGTTGGGAAGAGTGACCACTTCACAGTGCTTGTGGAGCTGAAGTCCATCTTAACCTTTCAGATGCCTCTATAGTGTTGCATGGCAGTATGGCTGTGCTACATGGGACATCCATGAGGCATGTGAGCCATCAGCAGCAGCAGAATTAGACTTAAATGTGATCTCGTATAACTTCAAGGTCCCACAAATCCTCAATTGCACCGTCATCGTCAGACCAGGGGATCACCCATGGTTCAATAAGAGTATAGATGGACAAGTCAGTACCAGTACCAGACATACCTAAATATGAGATGTCCATTGTGTCATCAACATGGATTACTTGCGTGCCCAACTGTATAAGCAGCAAGTGTTACACAGAGCTAACCAATTTGACAACCAAAGTATCATATTTGAACTATGCACTCCTGGCACATCCAGTCGTGATTGTGGTGGATAGCTAAACAACATACTGGAGATGGAGGTACCTTAAATATCTTGTAAATGATTGGAGAGCTGAGTACATCAGTGCAAAAGATAAGGCTGACGCATTCACATAATCTCTGGCCAGAAGTACCAAATGGAAGATCCATCTTGTCCTCTTCCTGAAGTCCACAGCATTACAGATGCCAGTTTTCAACCAATTCAATTCACTCCACATGATCTCTAGAAACAGCTGGAGGCAGTGGATACTGCAAAGTCTTTGGGTCCTGACAATATGCCAGCAATAATGCTGAAGACACGTGTTCCAGAACTTACCACACTCCTAGCCAAGCTGTTTCAATACAGCTATTGCGCTGGCATCTGCCTGGCAGTATGGAAAATTGTCCAGGTTTGTCCTGAGCCTTCAAATAACAAATCTAACCTAGTCAATTACTACCATATCACGATACTCTTGATCATTAATAAAGTGATGGAAAGGGTTATGAACAGTGCTATCAAGCAGCACTTGCTGAGCAATAACTCAAAATTCCATCACTGCCATTCAGTTTCTGACCTTATTAGCCTTCGTTCAAACATGAACAAAAGAGCTGAATTCTGGAGGTGAGGTGAGATGAGAGTGACTTCCCTTAACAGTAGCTGTGATGTGTATCATCTATAACATGCACTGCAGAAATTCCTCTAGTCTCCTTACACAGTACATTCCAAACCCATGACCACTACCAGCAGTTACATTGGACCACCACCATCTGTAAGTCCCAATCCAAGCCTGGTTTGGAAATATATCATTGTTCCTTCAGTAGTGTTGGGTCAAAATTCTGAATCTTCCTCTCTCTAACAGCATTGTGAGTGTACCACATGGACTTCAGAGTTTCAAGGAAACAGTTGACCACCACCTTCTCAACAGCAGTTAGGGAAGGGCAATAAATGTTGGCCCAGCCAACACTCTCCACATTCCTGAATGAATTAAAAAAGACTGGATGGCAGGATTGCTCTGTAAGGAGAGATTAAGGAGACTGTGCTCCAAAGGTTAGTAGAAGGAGAGATGATGCAATTGAAATGTAAAAATTCCTACAAGACACCAGAGTAGATGCAGAAAAGATGTTTCACCTGGGGTAGGAAATGTTTAGAATTCTCCACTGCAGCAGGCTGTGTAAACTGTCTTTTAGTATATTCAAAACAGTTGCATAGATTTCTAGATGTTAATGGCATTAAAAAAGAGGATACTTAGAAAAATGGCATTGAGTAAACGTTGTGTCTTTATTTAGTTGAATAGCAAAGCAGATTTCATATTTCATGGAAGCTGGGCGAGAAGAATAAAAAGGGAAAAACTGGGATATGATGGATGGGAAAAGTAATTAAACAATAAAATTAAAGGAAGCTGCAAGATAAAAAGAGGGAATGCAACAAGTGAAGCTGCTAAAGGTGTGTCAAGTGGAGTTGGAAATGGCCATGGCAGAATTAGCTATTAATATTTTCTGTTAATTGTAGAATGTGCAGCTGCTGTTTCAAACATTTGGGGGCAGCGATCATGATCTGGAATTGTTGAAGCTCCAGGATTGAGTCTTGGAGGCTGTATATGTCTATCAGGTCCTTTTAACCTGCTTACTTAAGTGATAAGTGTTTAAAGGCAATCCTAGAATTAATGTTTGTTCTGCCCTTCCATTAGGTGCTGAAGAGGTCTTGCTGCTTGCCAGAAGAACAGACTTACGACTCATCTCCTTAGACATGCCAGATTTCACAGATATTATTCTTCAGCTTGATGATATTCGACATACAATAGCAATAGACTACGATCCAGTGGAGGGATATATTTACTGGACGGATGATGAAGTTAGAGCTATTCGTCGTGCATTACTGGATGGCTCAGGGGCCCAGACATTGGTAACTACAGAAATTAACCACCCAGATGGAATAGCTGTTGATTGGATAGCAAGAAATCTTTACTGGACTGATACAGGAACTGACCGCATTGAAGTGACCAGACTTAATGGAACATCTAGAAAAATACTGATAGCAGAAGGTCTCGATGAACCTCGAGCTATTGTCCTTAATCCAGTGACTGGGTAGGTGTGCAAAGGTTTTTAGGGTAATCACTATTTAAATATAATTTAAATATTATATCAGAATAAAAAAACATGATTTTTGCATGCAGCGTTTTAAAGTATACAAGTGTAAAATTGTTTTGCTGTTTTTGAATGCCAACTATTGCGAAGTTGATCCATTGACAAAAATGCACCATCAGAATGTCTGGATCATTATTGTAAAGAAAGCAGTAATTTGTGTTTCTTTAGTTTACTTCACAAAATAATTAATTTTATCAATACTTTTGCAGCTACATGTACTGGACAGATTGGGGTGAAAACCCGAAGATGGAACGTGCAAACCTTGATGGCTCTGACCGAATAATTTTAGTAAATACCTCTCTGGGTTGGCCCAATGGCTTGGCATTGGACTATGCTGAAGGCAAACTTTACTGGGGTGATGCCAAAACAGACAAAATTGAAGTAAGTTTTGAAAGGAAACTTGAGCTGGTAATAAGATGCTATTGGAATAAAGTAACACAAGGCATTTGATATACATTTTGGAGCCCTAAATGAAGCAGTGGCGTGCTATATTGTATTTAATGTCAGGAACTATTTTCCATTCAGCTGGCAAGGGTATCCTGGTATCATTAAAAATGAGCTGCAGAGGTAGGGGCACCAGCTCCACAGGTGAGAATGGTACAGAAAGTGAAGATGTCTTAATAAATAAGAAATATCACACTCTAAATGTAATTTAAACTGTTAATTAGTTTTTAAAGCATATTGTTGAGGACAATTAGCGTACTTTTTTCTAGTATTGTTTTCATGGATTATATCATCTACACAATTCAATTTGACCTGCCACAGTGAGAGTAACATTGCTGTTGTTGGCAGAATGTCAATTGTGATATTGTCTTTTTCAGATATCATCTTCTTTCAGAATTGTTCATTCTAATTATTGGATACTTCTTCGATACTTTAGTGCAAAAATATATTGCAAGTTAATTAGACTGTAAGGTCTAACAATATAATACTAGGGGAATGAAAAGTAATCATTTGATTTACTTTGCACGTTTACACCTGTTTCAGAATATAATCTCACCATCCTTGACTGGTTTCTACCTCCCATTCTTATGTTATTTATTGTATGAAGGATTTTAATTCCTTTATGACAACTGTGTGTGCAGTTCTTAAAGTTATTTGGTTTTGGAATTTGAGTGTTGCTGAGCAGCCATCATTTATTGTTCAAACCTAGTTGTTGTTGAGAAAGTGATAGTGAATCATGTTTTAATTTTTAATGTTTTAATTCAACATAGTGTAGATACACCCTAGTTGCTATTAAGGAGAAGGTTCCAGAATTTTAACCCAGTGACAGTAAAGGAATGATGAAATAATACTAAGCCAAGAAATTCTCTGACTTGGAGGGTAACTGATAACTGTTGGTGTTTCCACTGCTGTTCCTTTTCTTCTACATATGGAGATTGCAGTATTTAGAAGATGCCTTAAACTGTTAATTAGTATTTGACACATGTTGTTGAGGACAATTATGATGGATTGGGTGCCATACCAATGAGCTACTTTGTCTTAAATGGGGCTGTGCTTCTTTAGTTCTAATGACAGCACAAATCTTGTTTTGTGTCTTGTAGAAATTGATAGGTTTTGGGAGTAAGGAAATGAGTTACTCACCGCAGACTTCCCAGCCTCTGAACATATCCTCCACTCATAGTATTTCTGTGGCTTATCAAGGTGACTCCAAGATATTGATAGTGGGGGCATTCAGCAATATAAATGCTACTAGACATCAAGAGGAAGTGATTAGATTCTCTCTCATTGCACATGGATACTGCTTGGTAAATCTGTAGCATAAGTTTTATTTGGTGATTACAAACCTCCATCCATAAGATAGTAATATTTGTGCTATTAAATAAAATTAGTTGCATTAAAACATGATTGGGCCCAATAAATCCATTGTTTTTGCATTAGATTGATCCTGTTCGGCATACCATATAGCCGCCTTCCTTCATTTTCTGTCAAATCCATTTAGGTATCTGCTTAGTGACCTTCCTGGCTAAGCTGTTACACAGGTGGATAAACCGTGTTTCATTTACTCTTATTCCTAATTTTTCAACTATGCATATGTTCCTGCCAATTGTAAGCACCTCATTTGACATTTTTCACTTTAGCAATCTTTCCTGTCAGTTTTAGTGATTGATCTACCTTAAGTTGAGGGTCTTTCTACCAATTAATATGGTGTACCACTGTTTTGTTTAACATATCTCTTGCTTAGAGTTCCATATTTCCAAGCTATTTTGTGTATATTCTCAAAATTATATCTTTCATTTAATGGCCAATTTACCAAATGCATGGCTATGGAGTATGTCGTATTTATTTCCTACATGGACAGTATCAAAAATGAAGAAATTATGAAAGTTAAGTTTGTGGAAACTGGAGTTTAAGGTTAGATTTTACTACCCTAGTTTAGAGAAAACTGTTTCCAGATTCACATTATATTTGTCCTTTTGCTATTCTGTAGATTTGAGGCGAGTGTTATGTGGAATTTATTTATTGACAAATATGAGATGATCCATATTATCTGAACATTGTAGTTAAGATAAACTTGTACCTATTGCAGAGTATCAGCATTTATTGCATTCTGTTTCTTCTGTCTTGTATGGAGCCATTAAGACAAAAAAAAAGAAAATAGTGACTGTTAAATCATTATCTTAAGTTTTATGCCTCAACTAGAAAATATCTTGACAGGAACGTTGAACTGTGCAAACATAGAAAAGAGCAGAAGAACTCAGTGATCAAACCCCAGCCCCCAATCCAGCAAACTCGCATGGTGCACAGCTGGCATAATTGGGCACCACACAATCTAAGAAAATATTTTTTATGGTTTTGTGGTACTTCTGTCCTGTATAACCGAATCATGTGGCATGCTTAACCTCTTAAAATTCTACATGCATTTCATCCATGTAATTTAATTTGGGAGGGAGGGAGGAATGTTGACAGCTGTAGTGACTTGTATAGGTTTTCAGTCTTTGTGACTTCACTGGTGGCACTTCCTTCAAATGTTACTTGACAAATTGTTTCAATATATATTTAATATATTAAAGCTGTTGGAAGAATTTGCTGTGAATTGAAGATTTAAATGTAGGGCTATGTAGCAGGCAAGAGTATGTGTGAAATTTCATACAGCAAAACCAGCACTTACTTCTCTGCTGGCAGAAAGCTTTCCATCTGTGCTGTTCAGTTGCAGCACAAAGAAGCCAGTCACTTCATTAAAATCTTGCATTCTGAAGAAGCCATTTGGCACAGCTTGTCAAACCTTTCGTGACACCAGACTATATAGGGCTTTCCCTCAAGCTTTGGCACCCTGTGGTAACATTGTTTGCAACTAAAAAAACTTCTGAATTGGCAGAGATTGAAAAAAAAATGTGATAAATGAAAGTATATTTAAATTTTGCATGCTTTCAGCAAGTTGAATGATTTACAAGATGAGCAAAATAGAGCTTCTGTGCAGTAGATATTTTTAAAGCAGATTTGCATTTGTTTTACACGGATTAAGGTACAGAAGCAGGGATAAAGAAAATGTTGTATCCTGGCTGACTCTGTATAACTAATTACTAGCAAAACATTTTTCCCTTGTAATAAGTTTAATTGTTGCTTAATAATAATGCAAGGAGTAGACAAAAGAAAAAGTGTACAGCATCATGTAATGTCTTCCTTTTGTTCTTATTTACTTGCATCATCTGCAACCTTTAAGAAAAGGAAACAAAAACTTCAGCTGTCTCTGAAATACCTAATGAGTTATCTTATATTGCAAAAAGCACAGTATTAGCCACTGCTAGACTGATTCCTGTGCAGACTACCTTGTTTAAAGTCCTTTCACCTAGAGCATTTCATGGTGATCAGGTCAAAACCAATAAAGTCACAGGGAGTTTGTAGAAAACAATTGTTTGATTAGCCACTGCAAATGAATTTATTCAGGAATTAACTAGAGTAGATGAGTGTTATTCATCATTCTTTGGAATTGCATTTCCACATCAAAACCGACATCAGGTCTTTGTTCAATGGAAATAAGTTACTCAGGTTTAATGAACAGTCAAGTCTCTGGTTCGATTCATAGCCTTCACCTAAGATAATTTACTTTGACCAAGAAGACAGGAGCAAGATTAGTAAGGGAGTAGCTAATCAACCAGAGTTCCACCTGCATTTGAAGATTATCCACTGCTGAGCATAGATAAATTTCAAATGACGGCAGAGTTGAACCTAGTGGTGTTCTTCTGTGATGGCGTTATACCAAGACTTAGTTATAGAGTCATAGAGATGTACAGCACGGAAACAGACCCTTCGGTCCAACTCGTCCATGCCAACCCAATCTAGTCCCACCTGCCAGCACCTGGCCCATATCCATCCAAATCCTTCCTACTCATATATCCATCCAGATGCTTTTTAAGTATTGCCTAGGATTTGTTTGTCATTTTGAGAGGGGAGCAGAGAGATCTTGTAGAATCTACCTTAGAATGAATACGTTCAAGAAAAGTGGAATAAAGTGAGAAAACTGATAGAAAAGCTACAAGACACAAGTTA
Organism: Hemiscyllium ocellatum; assembly: GCF_020745735.1. NCBI lineage: Eukaryota > Metazoa > Chordata > Chondrichthyes > Orectolobiformes > Hemiscylliidae > Hemiscyllium > Hemiscyllium ocellatum. Next base: position 40,657,070 of record NC_083418.1, read on the forward strand.
GGAGTCTGATGGAATACTCTCATTTGCCTGGATTGTGCAACTGCAGTAACACTGAAGCAACTCTACGTCACCTGAGATAAAGAAGCTGAGTTAGATCAAAATTGGTCTCCTCACTACTGGGGAGGTAAAACACGGACCGTGTTTGCTTTCCATTCATAATGATGACCCAGAGCTTCCAGTTGTCTACCACTTCAACAAACCACCTCGCTCCCACATCAATATATTCTGTCCTGTATCTGTCATTCCATGTTTTATGCCAACCACACAGCCAGTCGTATCGTTAACATAGGTTGCTTATAGCACAACCTATCCATTCTCTCCTACTCTCAGTTCTCATTATCACTTCTGTCCTGGCCTACTATCAATGATCTCCTCAATTGTCTACACTTTTCATAGCTCTCTTTGGCTCTTTCCCCACTTATGTGCTAGACCCACCCCCAAACCTTTTCCTACCTGTAATCTGTTTTGATGAAGGCACTGGTCTTGAAACATTAACTCTGCTTTCTTACCACGGATGCTGCCAGACCTTCTGAGCTTCGCCAGCAGTTTGTTTTTGTTTCAGATTTGCAGCATCCACAGTTGTCTGTTTTAAATTACTTGGATTAACATCCCATTCGCATGCTTAACTATTCACTCCCTCCACTACCAATACAGCAGCAGCAGCAGAGTGTACTATCTACAAGCTCAGAAGCAGCTCACCAAGGCTGTTCTTGTAGCGCCTTCCAAACTCTCAACTTCTACCACCGAAAAGGACAAGTGTAGCAGATATCTGGGAACACCACCACCTGAAAGCTCCTCACACACCATCTTGGAGTTATTTCAGTGGGTCAAAATCCTGGAACTCTCTTCCTCAACATTGTAGGTCTAGCTATGCCAGGTGTACTGCAGCAGTTGAAGAAGGCAGCTCACCACCAGATTTTTAGGAGCAATTAACAATTGCAATAATTGTTGATTTTTCTAGTGACCCTTCACGTCCCATAAGTTTTAAAAATGGGTAAATAAATCTCAAATCAAAGTCCGAGCTGAGTTCTATATAGTCATGTTTCCAACATGAGCTTGTGATGTATTCATTAATGGTTAACTTAATAGAATCTCATGAATAGATGGGATTTTGCAGTCTCCTTTTGCTGTTCCAACAATGTCTTTAGAAATTCATTGGGGGAAGTTGTAACCTCCAAAAACAGGAAAGGTGGTGTCAGATGGATGTTTTAAAAATCTCAAATCTAAACTCAAGCCTGCCCACTTGTACTTTGAACAGGAATGTTGAGGTTGACCTTGAATCCTAGGAAAAGCTAACCCAGGATTGTTGCAGCTGGCACAGCCACATAAAAAGTAGTGTTACCTCCCTCGAGCAAGTGTAAATCAGTGACACAGAGGAAAGATATGATGGGGAAATCCCAAGACAGCAAATCATCCAAAACTCATTCATACGAGACACCCTGACTTGTTTGCAATAGAATCTTCTGAGTGCAGATCAACATTAATCACCTGCACGTCTACAAGAACCCTGTCAAACACCCCTGATGATGAACATGGCCATCTTCAAAGAACAAACAAGAACAGAAGAGGATAATCAAACTGCACCCAAGTGGTGCATTGTTCATTTAAATATTTTAACATGGCTAAGTTACTTAGATTTTACCTTCCGTATTAAATTTTAGTTACCAGTTCAGTGTGACATTTTAATCTCCCCCTTCTCCTCTTCACCTTCTGGCTATTCCTGGGTTGCCTAGCACCTCGGCAAGAATATAATGTTCAAATAAGCCAAATTCACATTATTAAGTGATTTGTACAGGAGTCCCATTATTTGTTTCTTAGTTTTAAAGTCTGATGAACAGTTTGACATACAATGGATTCCTGTTCTTTGACACACTCATCACCTTGTATTAGAGTCATAGAGATGTACAGCATGGAAACAGACTCTTCAGACAACCCATTCTGTGATAATGCAGTACTGACTGCTACCTGAGGAGAGTGATGTTTGCTTGAGTGAGTTATAATACATGGATACTGAAATAATGATAGGAAAAGTATAGAAGTTAAACTTAAGTATTAAGGAGTATGTTTCAGCTTTAAATGAATATATGAACTGCTATCGTTTTCTGCTGGTCTAAAATTGATTTCAAGCAGCAAGGATAATTAGTTATTTAACTTAGTCTACCTTTCACTTCCAACAATTTTATCAGCATTAATCTCTTTCTCATGGAAGTTGTGAAGCAGTCTGTCATTGTCCATCTTCTAGATCTTTCTGTCACAATCCTGGCATTGGCCTCCTTTCTTAGACAGGAGTCATGAGAAGGAAGTCTGTTTCAAAAGCCAAGTGAATATTGGGGTGACATCAATCAGGGGTTCAACAACCATTGAATTCTCTATGGAAAATGCTATCTCTTTTGTCAATCTTCAAGTGACTTGTTTTTACAGCAATGACTTCCCTCTTCATTTACCATTTCTCAAGAACTTCATATTTAGATGTGCAAAAAGAAAACATAAACACTCCGTATAATGAACTGTACAAGACTGAAAAGAGGAATCCTGTTTGTGAAAAGGCTACGCTGAATTAGCTATTCATTGATCATCTTGTAATGAGGATAATGGGTCAGAAAAAATAGTGTATATTGTGACAGAATTCTTTTTACATGAGTGATCATATATATTTTGCACAGAAAGGTGACTTTTTAATTATAATTTACATTCTTATTTGAAATGTTATTGTCATAGTAGCACCATTCTTGCTATTAATGGTGGGCTGGTGGAGGGGCAGTTTGGAAATCTTGACCATAAGCTTAAATTGTTCCTGAGCTGTTTTGCTTTGACTTTAAAATTCTGGATGAGCTGTCATTCTATATGATTATAAATAGAGGAATAGAAGTGCTTCACTGTATGAAGGTCTCTGCAGTTGATTTTCCTCTGTGTAAGTTACTTGTTTGTGTACGTTCTGGACAGGAACATTCTGTTGACTTTGTGGACAGAAGGCAAAACCAAACAGTTTGAAGCTTTTTTTTTCAGAATCATAAGGAAATGCAGCACTCCAATGATTAAATTACTACACAACATTATCAAAAGGAAAATGGTTTTATTAAAGCATATGTGCTTGTGGATTTGAACAGACATCTGACTTTTAACATCCTGTATTTAAGAGCTTTAAATAATAATCTTCAGTGGCTGTTTGTACTGAAGAGAGCCATTAGTAAATCAAACAAGTCACACTAAGTCAAACATTCATCATTAAAACTACTGCAAGTACCATGTTACGGTGTTGCAATATTGAAGAAGTTTATTTTAAACATTTTAAAGTGCTGACCAATCTGCTTGTATTTTTCCCCACCCCCACCCAACCCTTTCTTCTCAAAATAGCACTTTCCGTTTAATTGTCTTTTCTGAGGGTGACATTAGTAATGCACTTTTCTTTCTTTTTGGGCTTTTGTTGAATCTAAATGACATTAGTACTCAATCATGGTTGCAGAATAAGGCTCGTCTTTCAGGGTTTTTGATTGACCGGCATGGTTCTGTGGGAAAGGAAGCTGTCCTTTACTTGACGGGAGGTGACCCTCACCTTCTACTCTAACAATGAAGACATAATGGGGACCTGATTGGGATGTATGAGAATCCCCACAGTCTGTACACACTCCTTTTAGCAGAAGTGTCTCACACTCGAACTTCCATTTGACAATCTTTCTTTCACCATTCCTTTCAGAAATGCACTGCAGAGCCACTGAAATGCATTGATTTTATTCAAAATCTAATATATTGTTAAAATTTTAGACTAAGTAAAGGCAATTAAGGTTCATATTTATCTGACCAATTTTTTTCCAGTAAATTACCCAAATAAACATTGTGATTGAAAATGCTGGAGATTATAATTAATGAAAGTACACGCATATGAGTTTTTGCGATGAGTCTTTATAGTGTTCAGTGTCAAAGATAAAATAAACATCAGGGTTGTTGATTGAAAGGACTTGAATATGCCTTGTGGCATTTGGAATGTGCCTATTCACTGCCCAAATGACTATAAATGGAAGACTTTGAGTCATGTAGCTCTCCTCTCAGGCTCCCTGTGTAGATATCCTTGTGCCTCTGAAAGCTGAATTCTGAAAAGAACCTTTTTCCTTCTGGCAAACTAAATTATTCCTGGAACAACTTTTCTTCTTTCAATCTTGAGAAAGGACTGTGGCCATAAATTTCTGACCAAGCTGTGCACCGCCTTATTTCTAAGGTTGTCGGATGATTCTTGTACCAATAGCCACATGATGAAATAACCAGAGATGCATTTCTGTGTAACTTAATATACAAAAAAATATATACGGGGCAGCACCAGCAATCTCCAAGCTTTTCATTGAAACTTTGTTTCTTGTCTGCTTCCAAAGGTAGTATATTTTATCTTTCCTACCATATTTTGGAAATTAGGCTAAATTTTTGGCACTTGATTCTTTTAAGTGTTTTTTAAAAACTATGTATATTAGTTGCTTTTTGTCAAGGTTTTTTTTTAATCCTCAGATACTTTCTGACCACTATCAATGCAAATTTTAAAGATTTTTAAATGGAAATGTCTTTTGAGATCAATGTTCTTTAAACCCTACAGTAGAGTGTATCACAATCTAAACAGATCTTAAAGGGAAAGATAAAGTTTATTAGGTGTGAGTAATACTTTAATACTTTAAAATACTGTAAGCGAAATCCCCCCACTTCCCTGTTTAATGTGAAAGAGGTTCCTATTTGTACATCATGTTGAATATGTTATTTATAATAACATATAATAATTGTCACCACTGCTGACTTCAAATAAATGCTGTACATAGAAAACTTGCTGATAAAGTTGTGATTATTATGCGTATTTTAAATAGTGATCTGGAAAGAAAAGAGGATTCTGAGCATAATATGTTAGTCATGGTAGTAATGTTCTCATAGTTTCTAAATTATATTTGTTGCCAGCATTGAGCCAGTTGTCTGTACCATGGCTGATGTTGCATCATCAATGATCAAGCTCCTCCCATGTGTAGTTTCATTACTCTGAATATATTTTGGACAGCATTAACTTTTTAAAAAATAACAAAGAATTGAGTGAAAACTTCAAACTTAGTCAAGGTTTAGATATATCAGGTTCAAAATCACACAACACCAGGTTATAGTCCAACAGGTTTAATTGCTTTCAGAGCACCGCTCCTTCATCAGGTGATTGTGGAGTACGCAATTGTAAGACACAGAATTTATAGCAAAAGTTTACAGTGTGATGTAACTGAAATTATACTGTTTGTTAAGTCTCTCATCTGTTAGAATGACCATGATAGTTTCACTACTTTCAGATGTAAATTGCAAAACTTTTCTTTTTTTTTAAAAAAAGTTACATTCTCAGGTTAACTGTAACAATTGGTGATAGCTAGATAATATGTTGAAGGTGTTAGCCCCCTGTGTTCCCTGTCTGTGCCATAATGTTTAGACTGATTCTAATCTAAAAAGTGAGTTAACAGAGTCTTACATGGATTCATGCAGTTTTTGAGCAAAGTACGATGTAAATCTGCAAGTACAAATTCACCCCATAAACATATATATGTATGTGTGCATATGGGTTTTTGTGTGTGTGTGTGTGTGTGTGTGTGTGTGTGTGTGTCTGGCTGGCTGGCTGGGATGGGGGGTTTGTGAGTGTCTGAGAGAGAGAGAGAGTGTATATGGGTTTGTGTGTGTGTGTGTAAAGTGGTCTAAGCCTGAGAGGGTGCATGTGAGAGTGTGGGAGTGTGTGTCTGTAGGAGTGTGAGACATTGTACTTTTGCTCAAACACTTTACACTTACACACACATACACACTCTCTATCACAGACACTCACAACCCCCTGCCCAGACAGACAGAGACACACACACACGCGCACACACGCGCACACACACACACACACACACACACACACACACACACACACACACACACACACTCCGACAGTCACACACATTCCTACAGACACACACACTCCCACATGTATCCTCTCAGAGGCTTAGACACTTTACATTCACACACACATATATACACTCTATCCCTCAGACACACTCAAACCCCCACCCCAGACACACACACCTGCACACATACACATATACATTTGTGAGGTGAATTTGTACTTGCAGAGTTACATGGATTCAAGCAGTTTTTGAGCAAAGTACAATGTAAGACTCTGTTAACTCACTTTTTAGATTAGAATCAGTCTAAACATTATGGCACAGACAGGAACACAGGGGGCTAACACTTTCAACACCTTAACATCTTATCTGAGCTGACACCAATTGTTAGTTAACCTGAGAATATAACTTTTTTAAAAAGGTTTTGCGATTTACATATGAAAGAAGAGAAACTATCATGGTTATTCTAATAAATGAGAGACTTAACAAACAGTCAAGATATTTTTCAATGTATAATTTCAGTTACATCACACTGTAAACTTTTGCTATAAATTCTGTGTCTTATAATTGTGTACTCACAACCACCTGATGAAGGACGGTGCTCCGAAAAGTAGTGCTTCCAATTAAACCTGTTGGACTATAACCTGGTGTTGCGTGATTTTTAACTTTCTACACCCAGTCCAACACCGAGATCTCCAAATCATAGATAAATCAAGTACATCATATGGGGATTACTTGGCTTTTCCATATAATTTCTCGAGTTCTGTTGTAGAATTTCCCTACCTACAACTGTTTATCCTTTTACTTAAAATATCTCAAGATGTCTGTCAATAATTGAAGTGCAGATTGTTTTTGTGTGAAGTTTTATTGCCTATTTAATTCAATAAAATTTATTTTGTCAGTGATAAATTAAGGTTTGTATCTGAAATCCATTTACAATACGTTTACATGACAACACCGGAAAACAAAATTTCTTGTACAGAAAAAATTATTTACTCAAAGTTATCAGCCTAAAGCTGTGAAAGAAATTGCAGCAGTGATCTTAATTTTATCCGTGTAATGAACAAGCTGTGTGGATAGTTGATTTATCAGATAAATAAGAATCTTTTTTGTTGTGGCAAAATCAAGCTTACTTTCACAATGGCTATCATGCACATGACAGGGCAATTTAGCATGGCCAATCCACCGAACCTGCATATCTTTGGAAATGGGGAGGAAATCCAAGTCAACACAGTGCAGACTTCTCACAGACAGTCACCCAAAGCTAGAATCGAACATGCGTCTCTGGTTCTGTGAGGCAACAGTGCTAACCACTATTTCACCCCTTGTAAATCATGTTTGTATAACTTCTGGTTTGTACAATATGATTTATACATCATCTTATAATGTGGAGGTTTACTGGTGACGAGAAACAAATTAGATCATGATACTAAGTTAAAAAATGTAATAAATTGGAGCACAAGTGTAATATGTGGCTGGGTGTCTGTTTATTTCCACAATCCTCAACAAAATGAGATTAAAATGAACTTGCCACTCTCCTCCAACAGAACAGGAATGGTCAGAAGAAATAAATTCGTAAAAATATGAAATGTGACCCCAGACCACTGACAGTGTGCATATTTATTGTCCATCTGCAGCAGATTTGAAGTCAGCCCTGAACAGAGATTGTAATATTTAAGTGAGACCTCAGTTCCTCCTGTTTTGGAAGCTATTTGTATTTAACAGCTGGGAAACCTGAAGCTGAAGGAAGGCAATAGCTGCCTGAGACAACTGGAGTGTTCTGTCAGTATTAGAAATAAATGTCCCTTTAAGGGCCAACTAGAACAGCTCCAGAGTTGTCTGGAAGCAGGTGATGCTCATTGGACCGGGGGAATAATCTCATAAAAAGGGGCTGTATGTTTAAGGCAGAGATATGGCAGAATTCCTTCTCTGAGGGTAGAGAATCTGTGGAATTCTTTACCACAGAAGACTGTTGAGGCTGGGTTGTTAACTATATTCAAGGCTGAGATATGTTCTCAAACATTAAAGAAATCAGTGGTTATTGGGAAAAGTCGGGAATGTAAATTTACGGATTATCAGATCACCCATAATTTGATTTGAATGGTGGAACAGATTCAATGGGCTGGGTGGCCCACTCCTGCTCTTATATATTATGGTTTTATGGTCTTATTTCTTGTTTATGAAATTTTAGTGTGTCTTCAATTCAACTTCTGCTTTTATTTTAATCTTTCATTTCATAAATGTTTCATTGTAACATTCTTCATTATGTACATTGTCCATGTTCTCAGCATATTGCATGTTTTGATATAATTTCATGAGATGTGGGCTTCACAGATTAGGCTAGCATTCACTCTAATCTCTAATTGCCCTTGAATGATGTGTAGTTTCAGGAATTTTCTGTTTGTCCGCATGTATTTCCATAGTTTCTTCCTCTAACACTATTATAGATTCAAAGTTTGGGAGAAGATTTGTAGCTCAGGTGCTCGTCGTTGTGGTTCTGTTCACCGAGCTGGGAGTTTTTGTTGCAAACATTTCATCCACTTTCTAGGTGACATCCTCAGTGCTTGGGAGCCTCCTGTGAAGCGCTTCTGTCATGTTTCCTTTGGCATTTATAGTGGCTTGTCTCTGCCGCTTCCGGTTGTCAGTTGCTGTCCGCTGCAGTGGCCGGTATATTGGGTCCAGGTCAAATCACTCATCCACTGATTCTATCAACAAACACATTGAACTGGACCCAATATACCGGCCACTGCAGCGGACAGCAACTGACAACCGGAAGCGGCAGAGACAAGCCACTATAAATGCCGAAGGAAACATGACAGAAGCGCTTCACAGGAGGCTCCTAAGCACTGAGGATGTCACCTAGAAAGGGGACGAAACGTTTGCAACAAAAACTCCCAGCTCGGCGAACAGAACCACAACAACTATTATAGATATTGCCGCATCTCATGACCATGGCCTGCTATGATACAGAGGAAAGTCCACTTGGGAAATGACTTGTGCAGTGATCCACTTAGTTGGGATCAATTTGTGCTTTTGTTCAACAGTTTGGGTTGAAATGTTATAAAAGGGAAATCCCTGTTTACCTTTACTCAATTTGCCTTCTGTTGACATTTGAACTGGCTTTGTTGACTAAATCTCATTGCTTATATTGAGTTGGAACAACCAGTTCATGGATCAAGTCTGTGTTGTATATGCACATAGACATAATTGCAAAGATGATGGGGTAATTCAACTTATGACTTTTTCGAGGTGTTCCAGTCTTAGAAAGAAATGTTTCCTAAGTCCATATTTCTTGTTTGAATCGCTCGCCAGTTTGGTTACTGTGTACTCATGACTTCTCCATTTTAACTTACTTTAGTAGTAAGGCAAATATTAAAATAAGCTCCTGAGGAGATAGGGACTAAAGGAAGAGCAAAATATGCTTTGCGGAAGAAGTAAAGGAATATTATTGATTAGTTGAAATAAAGTTAATTATCAAAAAGAAAAGCTACAGTGGGGAACAACTTTTTGGAGCTTAATACAAATACTGGAAATCTGAAATAAAAACAGGCATTCTAGGGGTACTATGTAGGTGAGGTAGCATTTGTGGAGAGGGAAACAGAAAATGTTTCAAGTTAGTGAACCCTTGTCAAAACTAAGTCAGTTGTTTTTATTTACATAGTATTACATTTCTTTTTAAAGTAACTAATTTCAGAATTATTTTTATGGTGTCATAATAACGCATTTAAATAAATTTTTCATGTATTTGCCTTATCCAAACTGGGTAGAAGTTTTGAGGTTGATGTTGAATATCTAATATAATACTTTATCTTGTAAAACATGATCATCAAGCAAAAAAGATCCTGCACTGGCATGTTTTCATTGATAGTGATCAGAAACAAACTCCTGTCAGTCTGTAATGTAATAGCAATTTGCTGTAAATATTCTATGTTGAGAGAAAATTGCTTGCCATGCCTGTTGGCAAAGTTGAATTACTGAAATAATTTAATAAACTAGTATTAACTTGAAGAATTCATAAGTTAAACTGGATATTCTAGTCTGAATGTATTAATTGGCATTTCAATTTTTCTAAAATTTATGAACCTTGCTCCATTTATACCAGCATACACAAATAAAAATAGAAAAAGCAGAAAGGATAAATCAGGTCAATGTATTTGAAAATGAAAGAATGATTTCAGGTAAGGGTTCCATTATCTTTTAGAAATTGCAAAATCTATTGAGAGCCAGCATTTTCTATCACAATTTCACACTCGCAGTGTTAAATTATTTTTCTGTCCTCCTTCACAAAACTAGTTTGTTTTTACTAAGGAATAGCACTGAAGAAACAAGATGAAGAAAATCTAGGATATTTGACAGTTGGCTGGACGTGTCCATCAAAGTTTGCTCATCTTCAGGATCTAAAGAAAAACTTTGGAAAAAAGTTTGCATTGTGTATAAAGTAATCAAAACCCAAATATCTTGTTGCAACATCCAGATTTCATGTGAACAAACTGTTATTGTTTAACACAAGTAAACCTTCCTTTATTGTAAATTTCTCATTTGTTTTAAATAAGAAACCAACACTCCATTATAGTTGGCTTGAACAGAGAAAAAGCTGAAATCTGATGAGAATGAGCTTGTTAATGACCAAACCTTTCTCCTGGCAAGGTTTCACAATTCTTTGCTGGATGGATTCAACTGACTCTTTTGTTTGACACAACCACCAATGGTTAAAAATACAATCACCCATTTGTTACTGTCATTGTAATGAGCACTGTGATTTAATTCAAGTAAATTGTGAAAGCAACATGTGGCAGCAACTATGGACTGAATCTTATGAAAGCAAACTTTTATAAGATGCTGAAAATCTGAAACAAACAAAATGTACTGGAGAAACTCAGTGGGTCTAGCAGATTCTGTGGAGAGAGAAACAGAGTTAATGTTTTGAGTCCAGGATCACTTCTTCAGAAATAGACTGTCACTTTAGTTGAACTTCATAGAGGAGTTCTCTTCACAAGCCCTATTATGCAAACTTGTCTCATTACAATGCCCTTACGGTGCCTTGTTCGTCATATTGTCCTCGTTACAGGCTGAGGTACTGGTCATTATTGGAACCTCCTGGGATTCCTGGCAGAGATGCCATTTTTACAGTCCACCTCTGCATCTGGTCAAGCAATGGCAGTCCACAGTAGTTCTTTTCTTTGCCCAAACAGAAGGTAATTAGCTTCCCATTCTGCTATTGTGGTCCTAGAGGGCCTGCTGGAAAGGAAGACCATGTAGTTGTTGCCCATGGAGCAAACACTGAGATGTTGTTGACTGATAGAGATCTAGTGATACAAGTTGGAGTTGCTAGGTTATTGCTTTGATTTCTATACAGGGAATTGTTGCCATCTTGTATCTATCTGGCGGGTGGGATAACAGGAAACCGCAGATTACTGAGATGAGATGATGTAATAATGAGGATGATGCTGCATGCTAACACATGCACATAGACCACTCACTGCTGGCTGGTGAGAGTTGTTTCACTACTCAACAATTTATTGGAACATGGAATTTGTAGCTGTTGAAATTGAGAAGCTCCTCACTGGTCACCTTAGCTGATTGTCCAAACTTTCTCACCATGTTCTGAATGTTCAGGAGCAGGGAATATTCCATCCCTTTTTAACAAAGGTTAATTATAAGAGAATGACAGACATCTTGACTTAAAAAAAGATATTCAGATGTACTCACTGACCTTGTTCATCTATAAAACAATTTCATCTATTTCAGGTTGAAAAGGTCCATTCACTACAAGATGCTGCTTAAATGATTTCAACAATTTGCTAAAAGCCACAAATCATAGTTTCATGAAATACTTAGACTTAGAACTATTTATAGTAGAACAGGTTGGTTAGGCTGGGACATTTTTTCCTTTGAGTGTCAGAGGCTGAGAGGTAGCTTTACAGAGGTTTATAAAATCATGAGGGGCATAGATATGGTGAACAGATAAGGTCTTTTCCCCAGAGTAGGGGATTCCAAAACTAGAGGACAAAGGATTAAGGTGAGAAGAGAAATATTTAAAAGGGACCTGAAGGGGAACTTGTTCACACAGTGGGCGGTGTGTATGTGGAATGAGCTGCCAGAGGAAGTGGTAGCGGTGAGTATTATTACAACTTCTAAAAGGCATTTGGACAAGTACATCAATAGGAAGGTTTAAGAAGGATATGGGTCAAATGCAGGTAAATGGGACTAGTTCAGTTTAGACTGCCGCCACCATCAGTAACCCCAGCACTGACTGGCCTAAAGTCCCCACAACAACATTTTTACTAAATCTCCTGGTATGATTCAGTTCCTCTGACCTATATAACCTGGAGCTTCTGTTACGCACAAAAGATACCTTGTTTTGTTCCAATAAAAGTGATGTACCACAAGGATCTGTTTTGGGTCCACTGCTGTTTGTCATTTTTGTAAATGACCTGGATGACAGCTTAGAAGGATGGGTTAGTAAATTTGCGGATGACACTAAGGTCGGTGGAGTTGTGGATAGTGCTGAAGGATGTTGTAGGTTACACAGGGACACAGATAAGCCGCAGAGCAGGGCTGAGAGATGGCAAATGGAGTTTAATGTGAAAAAGTGTGAGGGATTCAGTTTGGACGCAGTAACAGAAATGTAGAGGACTGGGCTAATAGTAAGATTCTTGGTAGTGAAGATGAGCAGAGAGATCTCATGTACAGAGTGTCCATGTACATAGTTTCCCTGAAAGTTTCCACCCAGGTTGATAGGGTTGTTAAGAAGGCATACAGTGTGTTAGCTTTTATTAGTAGAGGGGATTGAGTTTCAGAACCATGAGGTCATGCTGCATCTGTACAAAACTATGATGCGGCCGCACTTGGAATATTGCATACAGTTCTGGTCATTGCATTATAGGAAGGATAATGAAGGGTGTAGAGGAGATTTACTGGAATGTTGCCTGGTATAGAGGAAAGGCTGAGGGAGTTGAGTCTGTTTGCATTAGAGAGAAGGCGGCTGAGAGGTGACTTAATTGAGACACATAAAATAATCAGAGGGTCAGATAGGATGGACAGTGACAGCCTTTTTCCTCAGATGGTGATGGCTAGTATGACGGGACATAACTTTAAATTGATGGGTGATAGATATAGGACAGATGTCAGAGGTAGTTTTTTTACTCAGTAGTATGGGCATGGAATGTCCTGCCTGTAACAGTAGTAGACTTGCCAACTTTAAGGGCATTTAAATGGTCATTGGATAGACATATGGACAAAAATGGAATAGTGTAGGTTAGATGGGCTTCAGATTGGTTTTACAGGCCGGTGCAACTTCGAGGGCCGAAGGGCCTATACTGCATTGTAATGATCTATGTTCTAAAAAAAAGTATGAATTTGTAATTGACATGTAGGAACAAAGCAACCCATTCAGCTCCTTCTTTCTACTTTCTATTCAGTTAAGTGATGGCTGATAATGGATCATGATCTGCCTGTGGCAGCAGTGGATAACAAGTTACGTAGTCTTGCTTATGTCAGCCTGAATTGATGCTGAGGTTTAGAAGTCCATGCCCCAGTCACCTTTATACTCAAAGACAGCAATGGGTTGCATTTGATGCTGAAATAGTCCGACTCATCAGGCATTAGGAGAGAAAGGGAGGTGCATTTAGTCCCTGTGTAACCTACAACATCCCTTTCCCTGTTTCCTCTTTTTGCCCTCCCTACCTTCTCTTCTACCATTCGATACAACTGTGAGCAGACAGGACTTTGACCTTCACAGACCTTCCTTGTTCCCAGGAAAGGCCTGCTGCTGTCAGTAAGTCCATGAGTGACATTTAACACAGTGGAGGCAGAATCAATCAACAGATTCAGGAAGAAAAGGATATATTTCTAATGAAAAGCAGGATAAAGTGTTGAGGGAAGAAGGCAAGAAAGTGGAGTTGAGACCTGGATGAGAACAGTTATGATCATGTTAAATTGCAGAGTGGGCATCCTTCCTGATGCCAGGTCCTTTAAATAAGGCTTGCTGGCTTACAGGGTGAACTGTGGAAGAAGAAATTAAAATTTGATCAGAATAGAAATATTGGAGTTAGCAGCAGAAGTAGGCAATTCAGCCCTTTGAGCCCACTCTGCCATTTAACATTATCATGGCTAATCTCATCCTGGCTTCCACTCCCATTTCTTGCCTTCTTCCCAGAACTCTTTATCCTGCTATTCAATAGAGGCATATCTTTTTTTTTCCTTGAATCTCCAGCATCTGCAGTCCTCAGTTTCTCTATTTAACACAGTGGGACTTCCCTAAAAGTGGTAATGTGGAGTTCTTACAGTTCTTCACCTGATTCATCTCCATTAAATATCACCCTGCATATCATTTCTTATAATTGTGAATTGAAACTTGGCTGTCTATTTCGCAGTGTGTTTTAAAGGTTTAGATACAAGTTTCATGGTTAAACTAAAAGGTACCTAATTCATAACATTGGAAACACTGAAAAATACATATGGTAAGCCATGTATTGGTCTGTTCCATTGCATTCCCCTAGTCTCACTCAATAGGAAACATCTGTTTCTTTGCTTATACACTACACCAACTGAACAGTTCAAATCAACAGCTGAGTTTGTGGAATTGTAAATATTTTTAGCATCAATTTAATTGTATAAGACATTGTCAAATACTGGGATATTTTCAAGAATATTTGCTTTTGACTGATTTTAGCTTTCTGTGAACCAAACATTGTAACAGGTCACAAAGACATCCTCTGTAACTGCCCCGAGCGCAGTGTCCCTCCTTGCCATGCTTGACCTCTCTGCAGATTTTGACAAAGAGGATCCATATCACACTTCTCCAATGGCATTGTTCATTGCATTGGGACTGCCTACTTTTTGTTCCCTGACTATTTTGTGCTGTAGAGTTAATTGTAAATACTGTACATCAACAGCTGCTGTTGACAAAATTTAATTTCGAAAATGCCAACAATTTTATTTATGTTAGTTGCAACCCTATTTATTTTTGGTAATTTGAAATGAAAATGGATGACCAAAAACAGTACACTGGAATGTAGACAAATTTGAGTCAAGGTTGTTTCTTTTAAAAAAAAGACTTTGTTTGACTAAAAGATTTTGTTCAAGCATGTTTTTGAAAATCTCTAACTGATGATGATGAAAATGAAGAGCTAATATTTCACCCTGCAACACCGTGTGGCAGAATCTTCTCTGGTTTGGAATGACTTGGACTGTGGTAAGACATGTGGCCGTCTCGGATGAGCATTCTGGTGAGGTCCACCTTAATAAGGGGAGCATCTTGCTCTATCTGTTTGGCTTCTGACAAGTGTCCTGGTGAATTTCTCGTGGACAGTGAGTTGCTAATTAAGGAAGATTATAGCTTGTTAAACAACTTGATGGCCCAACTTGTGTTGTTAATATTGGTCGTTCTATCTTGCCAAACTCACGAAACAATCCAGTTTTTGAGTAAACTCAACATGAAAACCAGACTTTTTATCCTTGCCATGCTTGAATTTACAAGGAGTTGCTCCTCCAATCAGAGGCCCTTTCTCTCCTCGTATACGGCTGTCGGTTTACTAGTGGGCCTATCAGCAGTATACATTGGAGAACTGGTCATTGATTAGCAGAACCATGATCAGCCTGAGCCCTGAAGCCATGGCATCTGGGGTCAGGACTAGGAAGAGGAGGTTCTCAAGGCGAGAAAGAGGAAAAGGAGATGAGTCACATCACAGGGAGAAGGGATGGGAAGGAGATTAGGATAGGATCAAGGTGAGAAAGCAGAGGAAGGAGCTGTGCGTTTCTGTAAGGAGAGAAGGTAGTGACAGTCAGTTGGGGGGGGGGGGAGGAAGGAAACTGTGAGTCAGAGTGTGATGGTGAGAGGGGTAATGATAGTCAAGCTGCTGGTTTGCTCCTGTTAAATTTTCTTTTAATTTTTCAAAAAAAATTACCTTTTTCACCAAGTTGCATTTAAGTCTCTCTGAAAAACCTTGGCCACTTTCATTTCAACACAAAATGTTTGTTGTTGGGGTTACAGTCAAAGTGGAAATATTTAGATTGCAAAACCCCATGAATTATTATCTTAAGTTAAAGTGGGCAGAGTGAGAAGGGGTGAGAAAGAGGGAAAAGAACATGAGTGTGAGAGGGAGAGAAGGAAGCGAGGCTAAGTGAGGAGGAAACTGTAGGCTAAAAGTCAACTTGGTTCTAACTACAACTTTTGAAATTCTATCAAGGCCAGCTTGGAATGATCCCACAAGAGCTGCCCCAAGGACAGTGTGAATTAAACCGAACTCCTAAGGTCACCATCCTCTATCCTGGTGATTGTGAATCGGAGTTGTTCTTTTTCTGTCTCTAGTTCTGCTTCTTAAGCAAAAAAGGGGCAAAATTGGTTGTTTTATTAAATTTTGCTGCTTTTCAGTGGTCATTTTTATTAATCATTTAAAGTAAATTATCAATTTATTGCTTTTGAAGATTTTTGAAGAATTTCATGTTTACTGTTGTGGCAACCCTTACCTTTTGAAATTTGTTCACTGGCCTCCCCATGGAAGAAATAAAGTTAAATGTGCCTTCCCCCTCATTGAAAAGGTTGATGACCCTTGGGGTAAAGGATATGGTAAATACAGAATACCTATTTTCTCTGGTCAGGGAATCCTGAACAAAAGGACATGTGAGTAGCAATTACCTTGTGGAATTTAGGGTCATTATGTTTATTGCACACAGATGTTTACAAGCCAGAATGCCATGCTTTATTGATTGAAAATAATTTGCCAAGCAACCTGAAACTGAGAAGTACTTTGCAATCTGCAACATTTGCTCAGTAAACAATGGAATTCTGAATAACCTCAGACTAAGTTTATTGTAGAAGGTGTATCTTGTGACTTTAGAAGGATAATCTATCTCAAGCATAATTTTACATTAGTAGAATAATGAATTGTGTGATACATTTTACAATACTCTTGTTATTATAAAACAGTAATTCATCAGATTAACTGTTCGCAAACCCATGATGAAATACTCACTATAGACATATTTTTCAATTATGGTGATTAGAACCAAGTGTAACACTATTCAGTGCATGGTTTGTTTTGGGTACAATGAAAGCTTAAAATATTTGTTTAAGAGTTGTAAGCTGAAACTAATGATACATTGCAATCTGTAAAAATTCTCTGACTAAACAACAGGTTAGCTTTGACCTAGCCCTCTATATTCTTGACAAGTAAATTTTATGGCCCTCGAGAGATACACTTTCACTGAACCGAAACAGTAAATGTATATTGTACATGGTTTATGATTCTCTATAAAATAGATTGTCATCTGACTAGCTATGAACAGCATACAAGGCCGATAGATCAGGTTCTCAAAGAGTTCCACAGAAGGAGGAGAGAAAAAGAGCTGTCCCCATTTCTACACCATTTGAAAAGGCCCCATACTCTGTATCCAGAGTGCCTGCATCCCTGTGAGAGCAGTGCTGTTTTACCTTCGTTTTCTATTCACGGTCTATAACAATAAATGTTCCTTAATGGTTGGAGTGGGATATCAGTCTGCCGTGTGTCTCCTTCCCACACAATTGGCTGTCTGTGCACTTTCTGGCTGTTGATGTTAGGTGCTGGGAGAAGAAGAGGAACAACCAGGGACACTCTAACCACCACCACCAGCAACCTCTTGCTGTGGCTGGCAATGATGAACATTAAAAAAAAAATACCCAGAACAGACTTGACCTTGTTGTGAAGTTAAGATTACATTGAATCTGCTATAACTAGACTGAATCTGTGATAACCAGGAATGAACCTTGTGTTGAAAAGGAACCCAAGCCCAAATAGAAAAGGTGGAAGAGCACACTGTAGGGATTCTATGATTCCTTTGGTAAGCAGTGACATTATCAAATCCTATGGCACATTTCTTATGATGTATCACTGAGGCATGCAGCATCTGACTTTGACGGCACTAGAGCTTCCGCAAACCCTTCATATTCTGTCGCAGGCAAGGTAGTAATAACTCAAACAATGCAAAAGTTACCAGAAAGATACTTGATGTATCACAGTCAAACATCAAGGAACCTGTTTTCCAGTTTGCCTTCTAGCGTAGCAATTATTTCAAGCTGGGTGTGGATGGCAGAGAGGGTGCATGCACCAGGTAAAATAACGCGAGGGAGAAAGACAGAATAGGCACAAGGAAAAAAAAAGTATGAAGACATAAAAAATCTGAGTCACTTTCTAAATTAGCTATAATGAGAGTAAAAATTTATAGGCGCAGAAGAGGGAGCTGATTTGTGGTTAAGGATGAAGAATTTCTACTAATCTTCAGTTTATAATTGATTGTACATGATTAAGGTTAAAGTAAGCAAAAGTAACTAAAGTTATTGTAAGTAAAGGAACTTAAAAGTAATAAGGTGAAAGAATAACTGGATGGCTCAACAAATTGGAATGCCTATCCTGTGGCATGTTGGCAGTTGTGAACATTTCTCATGAAATAGATGAGCTCATGTGCAGGAAACTCCATCGCAAGCTTAAGCTCCAGGTTTCAGAGCTAGTCTGGAGCTAGCATCATTTGAAGTACATTGTGAGGCAAAAGGCTGCATGAATAGCATATTCAGAGAGGTGATCCAACAGCAACTTTGTGACAAGCAGACAAATAAGCAATGGGTGACTATCAGGAATTCTAAAGAGAAGCAGGGACTCATGGATATTGGTGAGGCTGATGGATTTTTGAAGGGTATGGCAAGAGGCAAACCTATAGTGCCACAGGGCAGTATTGATTGGGATTCTTTAATTTAGGGGAATAGATGGGCATTTCTGCAGCTATCACCATGATTTCAGGATGGTTTGTTGCCTCCCTGGTGCTACAGTAAACGATGCCACAAAACAGATCCAGTATATTCTTCTGGGGTTAGGTGAAGAGCAGAGATAACAACATAGGTAGAAATGGGGATGTTGTCCTGCAATCAGAATTGAGAGAGTTAGGCTAGAAAATTAACAAGCAGGACCTCGAATGTAATAATATTCACATTATTCCCAATTCCACATGGAAGTGAATACAGAAATATGAAGAAAAACATATGAATGTTTTGTTGCAAAAATGTGTAAATATCATTGCATTGTTATAACAAGGAACATTAATTACCACATACAGACTAGGATAGTGGTCTTATAAGGGGCAGAAAATATCAAGTATTCCAAATTTATGTTCAGGAGATTTTCCTACAGCTGTCCGTGCCCAAACCAACCAGACACAGCTCAGGTTCTTGGAAATGTAGGCCTAGCAGATCAAGTGATCATGGAGGAGCCTTGATCACTGTCTCAAAATGTGGGATAACGATGGAGATTGGTGAATCCATATCAAGAATAATTATCTGTTTTCCCTGGAGCGTTGGAAGCTGAGGGGTGACCTTATAGAGTATTATAAAATAATGAGGGGTATGGATAGGATAAGTAGACAAGGACTTTTCCCTGGGATAGGGGATACAGAATTAGAGGGCATAGGTTTTGGGTGGAAGGGGTAAGATTGAAAAGGGACTTAAGGGGCAACTTTTTCACACAGAGGATGGTACGTGTATGGAATGAGCTGCCAGAGGAAGTGGTGGAGACTGGTACAGTTGCAACATTTAAAAGGCATCCTGATGGTTATGTGAATAGGAACAGTTTAGAGGGATATGGTCCAAGTGCTGGAAAAAGGGACTAGGTTGAGTTGGGATATCTGGTTGGCATGGACAGGTTGAACTTGAAGGGTCTGTTCCCAAGCTGTACATCTCTATGACTCTATAACTGGCAGACAAGCAGCTTCATTGAGACAAGTACTGAGCTCAGCTTGATAAACTAGAAGCAAAGGTTAATAGGAAAACCAGTAGTCCAAAAGCAGATGATTCAAGCACAGTTAGAGTATATTCCATCAAAAGAGTAAGGTGGGACAAACAAATTTAGAGCTGCTTGGATGGTAAAGGAGACAGAAATTATGTTGAAGGAAAAATGTCCTTATGGCCAGTGTCAGATAGTAAATAAAGTTGAGAACCAAGCGGAATACAGAAAAGTGAAGTAGCAAATATGTGAAGCAGGAAGGGATTGTGAAAAGTATTGGCTTTACGTATGTACATTAATAGTAAAAAGATAGTAAAGAGCAGGGGCAATTATGGGCCAAAAAGACAAAGTACACGTAGAGCTAAGGGGCATAATTCTTTGCTTTGTTTAACTTATTTTTCAAATTAACCTGTTTGGAGATATCATTACACACCTCTGGGGCAGGTGGGACTTAAACCCAGGTGTCCTGGTCCACAAGTAAGGATACTGCCGCTATGCCACATGATGGTCTCCATAAGGGGTATGATTGAGGTGTGAAATGAATATTTTGTATTTACCGATGAGGCAGGTGCTGTCCAGGCCTTATGCTGCAGTCACTAGAAGAATTTAAAATTAATGTGAAGGTATTGGATGAGTTGTCTGTGGTTAAAGTTGATAAAGCACTGGGTCTAGATGAGATATGTTGAAGGAAACTGATGGAAATCAGAGTAAAAAGTATAGAGACATTGACAATAATCTTTCATGCCACCTGAGATTCCGGGCTGTGCCAGAGGCCTGGAGAATTGCAAACATAATATCTTTGTTCAAAAAAAGGTTGTAAAGATTGGCCCCCAGTCAGTTTAATAACGATGGTAAGGAAATTTCCGGAAACAATTACTTAGGCTAAAAAATAATAGTTATAATGAAAATGTATGGGTTCATTTGGAAGAGTCAGCATAAAATTATTAATGTTAAATCATATCGAACCAACTTGCTGGAGTTTTTGAAGAGGTAACAGGATTGATGGGGGCAAAGTGATGTGATTCTACAGGAACTTCCAAGAGATCATGTGACAACTTGAAAATAATAGGCCAGTGAAAAAAAGGGATAGTATTAACAAAGGTATAAAATTGGTTGAGAGACAGAAATAGGGAGTAATTGTTAAGGAATGATGTTTGGGCTTCTAGGGGATTTGTAATGAGGTTCCTCAGGGCCTGTATTGGGAACCTTGCTTATCCAAATATATGATCTAGATCTTGGTGTGTAGAAGTTTGCCGATGACACAAAACCTAACAGAACTGTAAATTTTGTGGAGTATAGAACTTCAAAAGGATATTGACAAGAAGGTACAGTGGGCAGCTGAATGGCAAGCAATAGTTAAGGAAAATACCTTTTAACACAGTAAGTAGTTAGTCTGCAGTGCACTGACTAGATATATGGTGGAGACCAGTAGTTCTGAGGTATTTATAAGGGCATTAGATATTAATTTAAATAGAAGGAATGTGCAGTGTTTTGGGGAAAAGGCAGGAGATTGACACTAAGTTAAGATGTTAATGCGGAGCTGAATGACCTCCTTCTGCACTGTAACAGTTCTGAGATTTTTCAACACTAGAAGTGTTGGTCTCATATAGTTTCATGTTGAGTACATATGTTCGATTGTTTGGCTCATACTTATAAATGAAGAAAATATTTTGTTTAGGTGTGTGGGTTCTCCAGTGGAGATTTTATCATATGGAAGGGAATTGTGTTCAGAAGCAAAAATGGTGAGAGGTCTTGTTGGAATACACATTTTTTTTTCTTATCTGAATGCAGATTTCCTCTCTACTCTCCAGAAAACACTGAATTTTGCAAAGCTAAATGTCCAAAATCTTAAGCCACGATCTTAAGTTTCAATTAAGCACCTGTGAGCCTGAACAATGTGTGTTGGAGAGCTATTTGTATTCATAAGGTCATTATAATTTGGACCCATAATACCCAACAGAACACATTTACAGAAAAATCAAGATCAAGGATTAATAGTTTGATATTGTCCTCGATGAAATGAGTTTGCTTAATTCAAACAATTGATCAGGTTTAGAATGTTCTTCATTTGTATGGACAGTTCTAGATGGTTTTATTTACTTGAGGTTTGGAGAAAGCCTCATAATACCCACACGCACACAAGCAAACTTAAATTCAGAATTAGCCTATATTCCCCAATGGTATTTTTATAGTGCTTTGAAATTCCTTGCTTTAGAGTGTCCTTCTGTGTGTGTGACAAGAGAGCTCCACATAGTGATGATCTTTATTTAGGTTTTGGTTTTGGTTGTGGCTTATTAACACCATTTCTGTGAAACTGGCACAAACTCTACTTGTTTGTGGTCCATGGTCGCCACTGCAGCTGGTGGACAGTCTGCTCACAATAGGTTCCATATGTGCAGAGACCGCATTGTGTTGGAATTTACAGGGTACAAACCGTTTAAATAATGGGCTTTGAAACACAACTCCTTGTCTTAAAATCCATTTATAGCAGACTAGATCTAACAGCAGGAGTAAGGATTTGCGTGTGAACTCTGTCCGTATTCAAATGCAATTTAGTATTGGCAGATGAATTTGAGTTTTGGCAAGATCTATTTTGCCTGTATAACAAGTAAACTTTATAGTTTGGGTTATTAAATTTATCTTGAGAATTTTGTAGTACGCATCTGGAAAGTATAATAATTTCAAAATGTGTAGCAAGTTATATTTGCAACTGTGTACTTTTCTGTAGTCACTTGATATAAGAATGTCTTTTGCTTGAAGACTATACATATACTTTACAAGACCATTGCAGAAATAACTGTCCCTGGTGTAGATGAAGTACTGGAAAAATAACTGACCTGCTTCCATATTTCTAAACTTGATGGAATGGTCTTCAACTGTTTTGTTATTGAGATTCATTACTGCCTTTTGAGAGAGTCTCTGCTGGGAATGTGAAAGTCTGCAAATGTCTAGAACACATGCAACATATGCAATGTTGGCTACATTTCTCCTGTAATTATGTAAAGAACCTCCAGACTGTCTAGATAGTTTCTTTGAGTGGCAGAAAGTTGCAAGGATAATCTTCTTTGTACGATGTATCCAATTTTCTATTTCCGAGGCAAGGTTAGAAATACTTCTGTCTTCAATTGAGAGTGTTTGATCAGCCTTAACTGGGCTTGTTTATTTCACTAATATCAGTATTTTACTTGGAAAATATTTGATGTAGAGACTGTATGGCTTTAATAACCTGAAGGTAAAAACATTGGCTTGTGAACTAAGTGGGTATTTAGGGAAATGGGGGTAATATAAATTTCGCACCATTATAATCCCTGCTGTAAACCAATTCTGTTCTTCCTTGCTCTAAAATCTAATTTAGTTTATTTTAATATATCACTCCTGGAAGGAAAAATAACTTTAATTGATGTAATGAGCACCCCATAACCAAATCATTCCTGGTAATTACTACAGAAACAGAACAATGCACAGGAGGTCCATTGCACAATGGTAGTGTCCCTTCATGTGGGCCAGAGGATCAAGATTCAGTTTCCATGCTAGGACTTGTTGGCCATGGAAGATACTCTTGTAGCTCGGCCAAACAGATTGATTGTCAACTTGGAAAAGTCATTTGAATCTGCCGATGGTAGGCAGTAACAGCAGGAGAATCTCCTGGTTCTCTATCTTGCAGTTACTAACCACTGTTGTACTTTGCTGATAAGCATGAACCAATCCAGTGGAGGTCCATGGCGAAACCTTGGCGATGAGGACCAGAGAAATAATGAACAACACTGTAATTAATGAAAGGAGGTCAAGTGCTGGGAAAATGTGAAAGCACCATGTTTAGCATAAAGAAATTTGTTTTGATTCTAACTTTCAGATTAACAGACTTTTTTAAAAAAAAGCTTCTGAAGAAGAGACGTACTGGACTTTAAATGTTAACTGTTTCTGTCTTCACAGATGCTGCCAGACCTGCTGAGTTTCTCCAGCATTTTGTTTCAGATTTACAACATTTGCAGTATTTTGTTTCTTTATAAAAGCAACCATTTAATATGTGTGTCATGTAGCCAGATGGAACACTTTGTTGCCCAGCAAGGTCATACCAAGAGTAATAAGATTTTGAATTTATTAGGTCTAATTGGTATAGTGTGCAAGCTAAGGACTCCAGGAAAACTCCTTGCTGTGTGCCAAATGGAGTGACAGAATCAGATGAGGTCACAACTGAAAAATTGAAGCATCAAAAATTCAGTGCTTTGTTCCATACCACAGTTAAGGGTAAACCTAGATCATGCATTGATGGCAGGAATGCCATGATTAAGCTTCTTCATGTTTGAAAATGGAAACTAATGTGAAATTTGTGAAAATTAGTTTGTATTGGTTCACAAAATTCAAGTTAAGGTTTTATGCAGTTACCAATTGCAGGGCCTATGAATTGTTGTTGTGGTTCTGTCCGCCGAGCTGGGAATTTGTGTTGCAGACGTTTCGTCCCCTGTCTAGGTGACATCCTCAGTGCTTGGGAGCCTCCTGTGAAGCGCTTCTGTGATCTATCCTCTGGCATTTGTAGTGGTTTGAATCTGCCGCTTCAGGTTGTCAGTTCCAGCTGTCCGCTGCAGCGGCCGGTATATTGAGTCCAGGTCGATGTGCTTATTGATTGATTGAATCTGTGGATGAGTGCCATGCCTCTAGGAATTTCCTGGCTGTTCTCTGTTTGGCTTGTCCTATAATAGTAGTGTTGCCCCGGTTGAACTCATGTTGCTTGTCATCTGCATGTGTGGCTACTAAGGATAGCTGGTCATGTCGTTTCGTGGCTAATTGGTGTTCATGGATGCGGATCGTTAGTTGTCTTCCTGTTTGTCCTATGTAGTGTTTTGTGCAGTCCTTGCATGGGATTTTGTACACTACATTGGTTTTGCTCATGCTGGGTATCGGGTCCTTTGTCCTGGTGAGTTGTTGTCTGAGAGTGGCTGTTGGTTTGTGTGCTGTTATGAGTCCTAGTGGTCGCAGCAGTCTAGCTGTCAGTTCGGAAATGCTCTTGATTTATGATAGTGTGGCTAGTCCTTTGGGTTATGGCATGTCCTCGTTCCGTTGTCTTTCCCTTTGGCATCTGTTGATGAAATTGCGCAGGTTTTTGGCGATTACATTGTATAAGTGTTCTTCTTCCTCTTTTTGCAGTTCTGGTGTACTGCAGTGTGTTGTGGTCCTTTTGAACAGTGTCTTGTTGCAACTTCTTTTGTGTGTGTTGGGGTGGTTGCATTTGTACTTCAGGACTTGGTCTGTGTGTCTGGCTTTCCTGTATACCTTTGTGGTGAATTCTTCCTTAGGTATTCTCTGTACCATCACGTCTAGGAATGGGAGTTGGTTGTCCTATTCTTCCTCTCTAGTGAATCGGATTCCTGTGAATGTGGCGTTGATAATCCGGTGTGTGTTCTCTATTTCTGTGTTTTTAATGA